>NC_141687.1:1997504600-2000467100 GCF_964263255.1 Lissotriton vulgaris
CTCTCACATACACTCTCTCACAGACTCTCTCACAGACACTCTCACCGACACTCCCACAGACTCTCTCTCACACACTCTCACAGACACTCTCTCACAGACACTCACTCACAGACACTCTCTCACAGACTCTCACAGACACTCTCACAGACACTCTCTCACAGACACTCTCTCACAGACTCTCACAGACACTCACACACAAACACAGACACTCTCTCACAGACTCTCTCTCACAGACTCTCACAGATTCTCTCCCACCGACTCTCACAGACACTATCTCAGACACCTTCACAGACACCTTCACAGACATAAGATACCAGATATGCTATAGGTGCAGGTCGTCCTGACATTCCAGACACCAGTCTCCTCTACTAGTGCTAAAGTCAAGCCCCCCAGTTTTCCCCAGTTATACGTCATGCTCAGTTGCGCACGCACTCAGGCTAAAGGTTTCAGTTGACCCTGCAGAATTTCTCTATGCATCCACCCACTCGCTCACAGACTCTCACAGACTCTCAGACACTCTCTCACAGACACTCTCACAGACACTCTCTCACAGACACTCTCTCACAGACTCTCTCAGACACTCTCTCACAGACTCACAGACACTCTCTCAAAGTCTCTCAAAGACTCTCACAGACCGTCTCTCACAGACTCTCACTGACACTCTCAGACTCTCATAAACACTCTATCACAGACACTTTCTTACAGACACTCTCTCACAGACACTCTCTCAGAGACTCTCAAAGACTCTCACAGATACTCTCTCATAGACACTCTCACATACACTCTCTCACAGGCACTCTCTCACAGACACTCTCTCTAAGATACTCTCTCTCAGACTCTCACATACACTCCCTCACAGACTCTCACAGACTCTCTCTCAGACTCACATACACTCTCTCACACACTCTCAGAGACTCTCACAGACACTCACAGACACTCACAGACTCTCAAAGACACTCTCACAGACTCTCACAGACACTATCACAGACACTCTCTCACAGACACTCTCACAGACACTATCACAGACACTCTCTTTCACAGACACTCTCACAGACACTCTCCCACAGACACTCTCTTACAGACACTCTATCACAGACTATCACAGACTCCCTCTCATAGACTCTCACAGAAACTCTCACAGACTCTCATAGACACGCTCACAGACTCTCACAAAATCTCAGACTCAGACTCTCATAGACAATCTCTTACGGACACTCTCTCACAGACTCTCACATACTTTCAAATCTCACAGGCTCTCACAGACACGCTCTCACAGACTCTCACAGACACTCTCTCAGACTCTCAAAGACACTCACATACACTCACAGACACTCAGAGACACTCACACAGACTCTCATACAGACACTCTCTCACAGACAGTCTCCCAGACCCCCTCTCAGAGACACTCACACACACTCTCTCTCAGACTCTCACAGACACTCTGTCACAGACTCTCACAGACACTCGCTCACAGACTCTCAAACTCTCTCACAGACTCTCAGACACTCTCTCACAAACTCTCACAGACACTCTCTCACAGACACTCTCACAGATTCTCACAGACACTCCCACAAACTCTCACAGACATTCTCACACAGCCTCTCAGACTCTCACAGACACTCTCTCACAGAATCTCACAGACATTCTCTCAGACACTCCCTCTGACACTCTCTCACAGACACTCTCACAGACACTCTCACAGACTCTCTCTCACAGACTCTCACTGACACTCTCACATACACTCTCACAGACTCTCTCTCTTAGACTCTCACAGACACTCTCTTACAGATACTCTCTCACAGACTATCACAGACACTCACATACACTCACAGACACTCAGAGACACTCACACAGAATCTCATACAGACACTCTCTCACAGACAGTCTCCCAGACCCCCTCTCAGAGTCACTCACACACACTCTCTCTCAGACTCTCACAGACACTCTCCCACAGAATCTCACAGACACTCTCTCACAGAATCTCACAGACACAATCTCACAGACTCTCACACACTGTCACAGACTCTCACTGACAATCTCTCATAGACTCTTGGACACTCTCTTACAGATTCTCACAGACAATCTCTCACAGAAACTCACTCACAGACACTCTCTCAGACACTCTCGCAGACACTCTTACAGACACTCTCTCACAGACTGTCACAGCCACTCTCTCACAGACTCTCACAGACACTCTCACATACACTCTCTCACAGACACTCTCTCACAGACACTCTCTCACAGACTCTCACAGACACTCTCACAGACACTCACAAACACAGACACTCTCTCACAGACTCTCACAGACACTCTCTCAAAGTCTCTCACAGACTCACACAGACAGTCTCTCACAGACTCTCACTGACATGCTCAGACTCTCACAGACACTCTATCACAGACACTTTCTCACAGACACTCTCTCACAGACACTCTCTCAGACACTCTCTCACAGACTCTCACAGATACTCTCTCACAGACACTCTCACAGATACTCTCTCACAGGCACTCTCTCACAGACACTCTCTCTAAGACACTCTCTCTCAGACTCTCACAGACACTCCCTCACAGACTCTCACAGACTCTCTCTCAGACTCACATACACTCTCTCACACACTCTCACAGACTCTCACAGACACTCTCACAGACTCTCACAGACACTATCACAGACACTCTCTCACAGACACTCTCACAGACACTATCACAGACACTCTCTCACAGACACTCTCACAGACACTCTCTCACAGACACTCTCTTACAGACACTCTATCACAGACTATCACAGACTCCCTCTCATAGACTCTCACAGACACTCTCACAGACACTCTCACAGACTCTCACAGACACTCCCACAGACTCTCACAAAATCTCAGACTCTCATAGACAATCTCTCACGGAAACTCTCTCCCAGACTCTCACATACTTTCAAAGACACTCTCACAGACACTCTCTCACAGACACTCTCACAG
This sequence comes from Lissotriton vulgaris, assembly GCF_964263255.1. Lineage (NCBI taxonomy): Eukaryota > Metazoa > Chordata > Amphibia > Caudata > Salamandridae > Lissotriton > Lissotriton vulgaris. The sequence goes on from NC_141687.1 coordinate 1,997,507,567, forward strand.
ACTCTCACAGACACTCTCACAAACTCTCACAGACATTCGCACACAGCCTTTCAGACTCTCACGGACACTCTCTCACAGACACTCTCTCACAGACATTCTCTCACAGAATTTCACAGACACTCTCTCAGACACTCCCTCTGACACTCTCTCACAGACACTCTCACAGACACCCTCTCACAGACTCTCTCTCACAGACTCTCACATACACTCTCCCACATACACTCTCTCAAGGACTTTCACAGGCACTCTCTCACAGACTCTCACTGACACTCTCACATACACTCTCACAGACTTTCTTTCTTAGACTCTCACATACACTCTCCTACAGACACTCTCACAGACTATCACAGACACTCACATACACTCACAGACACTCAGAGACACTCACACAGACTCTCATACAGACACTCCTTCAGACCCCCTCTCAGAGACACTCACACACACTCTCTCTCAGACTCTCATAGACACTCTCTCACAGAATCTCACAGACACTCTCTCACAGAATCTCACAGAAACAATCTCACAGACTCTCACACACTGTCACAGACTCTCGCTGACAATCTCTCATAGACTCTCGGACACTCTCTTACAGACCGTCACAGACAATCTCTCACAGACACTCACTCACAGACACTCTCTCACAGACACTCTCACAGACACTCTCTCACAGACTGTCACAGACACTCTCTCACAGACTCTCTCAGACACTCTCACAGAGACTCTCTCACAGACACTCTCTCACAGACACACTCTCACAGACTCTCACAGACACTCTCACAGACACTCACAAACACAGACACTCTCTCACAGATTCTCTCCCACAGACTCTCGCAGACACTATCTCAGACTCTTTCACAGACTTTCACAGACACTCTCTCACATACACTCTCTCACAGACTCTCTCACAGACACTCTCACCGACACTCCCACAGACTCTCTCTCACGCACTCTCACAGACACTCTCTCACAGACTCTCACAGACACTCTCTCAAACTCTCTCTCACAGACTGTGGTAAATATTTGATTTACCGTCCTAATTTCTATACAGGTAAGTACTTAATCAATAATAACCCAATCGGAAAGAAAGGGGCAGAGTCCGTGGTGTTAGAGTTCTTAGGGGTTTTATTCCTTAAAAAGGAATGGTCAGACCGGATATCATGTTCCTACCACCACTGGGGTGTAGGAAGGGATAGAGCAATATTTTATTGACAATACATAGCTTATATACTTAAATCGTACAGTAGAAACCAATACAGTAGGCGTAACAGCTGAGAGAAACAAGATAAAACACACACGTGGTAGTGATACGTAATTAGAAGGCGTGAATTAGGCGTGAACATAGAGGTGTGTGCTAGAAACGTCACAGGTAGGTGTCACAAATGGGTGGCACAAAGCAGAATGTTGCAATGTCAGCAGAAATCTGAGGCCTGGATGCGCGCGCAGCTGCATGACGTGTGATTGACGTGAAACCAGAGGGTGCAGGGGACTTGACATTTACACTGGCAGAAAGAGACAGAAGTCTGGCATGTCAGATCAACTCGTACTCTATCATATCTGATATCTGATGTTTGGGAACCATATTATCTAAACGGAAAAGGTCTCTGGGGCAGAAGCTATTCTATACTGACTGTGAGTGCGTGTATAAGCGCCAAAGTGTCTGCATGAGAATCCGAGGGGCATGGGCCTACCATGGTAACAGAGGCTATGAATTACTTGCACGGAGACAGTGAGGCCGGGCCCTTTGCTCTGCAGCTGGGGGAATGTTTACTTAAACTAGTAGGCAGGAATGCATTTTCAAGGAGCGGAACAGATAATTCGAAGGTTGAAGTCAGTCTTGGCAGGCAGCAGGCTGAGCTAAGCGCCGTGAGCCGCACAGGGAGTAAGGCAGAGGTCACGGGTACAGAGGCAGCCTGGGCTGAGGCTTTCAGAGTCAGAAGGCAGGAAAAAGGCTCGATGGCAGAATTCAGGGCCTACTTCGCCAGAGCTGGAAAACGTGTAAAGTACACCACAAAAAGACGTTGGCATAGCATACTTAGAAACGGAATATTCAACCCATTCAGGGTGGGTCTGAAAGAGGACATGTTAACGTTGGACGCAAATGTATTTGCGTCTTCATAGCTGGCACAGGAGGGAAATTACATGCACTTTAAGCTGGTACATGGAGACGGTGGGGTACACGTTAGGGAACATAACTTGACCATAAAATTTATATTTCCTCATTCCCTCCTTGTTCCCTACGGACCCTTCATGATATATCGATCCTCATGAATCGATCAGTTTGTTCTTGTAACATCATTTGCTCTTCTTTCTTCCTCTCACGTTTTGAGAGAAAACTGGAATGTTCAATACATGATGTGGCACACAGTCCACAAATCGCTGGACCACACTGTAGGCACAGGCAGCAACTGAATACTATGACAAGGGCAATGCCTAGGAAGGATAGGATCTTCCATCCCCAAGCGGTCAACGTTGTCCAGAACCAACCGGACCAAGTCTAGGTGCCTGGATTCTGATGTATCTGATTTGCAATTTTATGAAGACGTGTAATAGCTTGGTATACCATTGGCGCGTTTTCTGGGATGAAAACACAGCAACTTGACCCGATGACCTTACAAGCTCCGCCTCTATCTGCCAAGATGACGTCAATAACAAGACGATTCTGAAGAACAACAACCCGCATGGCGGACTGCTCCTCTGTTAAGTTACCTAGGGCGGAGGCAGTTTCATTTACTACTGCTTCAAGTGTTCTAGTTAATCTGCGTATTAGTTTACTATTTTGGACGGGGCCTGTGAAGAAAAAGAATCCTTTATTGAAATCTGTGTATTGCTCCCATGCCGTTTCAGTATAGTCGACAATCGGGAGATCTCTTCGGAGCCTATTCTTTACTAGATTCATATTTCTGTGATAATCAGGAGGGGCTAGAAAAACAGGTGGCAGAAGGAATGCAATGTAACAGGTACCATCCCAATCTGGAGGTAAGCGTATGTATGCGGTATGGCCACAAACAAAGTAGGAATGACGGGTAGCTCTAAAGGAAGACTTGCCTTGATCACTGAATTCGACCACAGTAGTACATTTACTATGACCTAAGTGTACTGAACCCTTCTTACTGACACATAAATCACCAGTTACTGGTAATACTGACATAGCAGGAAGAACTGGTGCAGCTTCGGATTCGACAGTAAGAATCATAAGGTTAATTGTATAATTACCTAATCCATATACTTCATTTTCTAGATCAGTTCCTATTCTAGTGGGAAGTCCCTTCTTGTCAGGGTAACAGGCATTAAGCAGAACTGAGTTCAAGTTTCCCCAAACCCAGCTCCCTTTAAAAACAGCGACATCAGAATCTAAGGAATTAATTATTCTAAACCATGCACCAGAGGAGCCATTGTGAGTGAACGGGTACGGAAAGAGGGGCAGAACTCCCTTGTATTTCTGGTAGGGAGGGAGTCGGCCACATATCCAGCAGTTTGTAGCATTGTTAGTCTGATGGGAGTGATGTAACATACTAATGCATGTGTTGTTGCGCAACGCAAGTCTGTAAGAGAGTTCGTGGGGAGGTAATTCACTAAAAGAATGTTCGGCAGTGACATTGTAAGTAGATTGTTCACGTTTGAAGATAGGGTAGTATATAGGAAGCAATATACTTGCAACAATAATCAGAAGACTTAGAAAAAACATAATCAATAATGTCACTATACAGTGACTGCGGAGTGATTTACAATATGTACGTTTCTTGAGTTGTCTCTCTCTCTCTCTATCTCGATCTAGGGGATACATGTCAGAAACTATTTAACCGATTCACCTAGAGGAGGACTTAAACAATTAAACTGTCTGACTTGCTAGATCTAAGCTTCATGCGGTACTCTTCTTGGGGAGTTTTCTCTTGTTTAGTAACTTTAAAGTCTTTAGTATCGAGGCAGTCTTTGGAGGGGGTGGACGAGTCGGTTTCGGGTAACAGTTCACTGCATTTTTTAATATGACTCGTATGGATCCACCCCTTTCGGCCTTCCACCTTGATAGTGGTCCTCGTGGTAAGAAGGACGGTCTTCGGCTCTTTCCAGCGGGGCTTTAGCGGACTTTTCCTGTCGAAGTTCCTAATTAACACCAGATCTCCGGGACGGACATCATGCGGCTTTACATCAGTGTTGTCGGGGAAAGCTGCGGCAACCTGTGAACGACATGATTGGAGTGCAGACATCAAGGAGGCAAGGTAATCTGTCAGCATATTACAATCGACATCGGTAATTTTCTTAGGTATGGGCGTCCCCCACATATTCGGTGGTCTGCCAAAGACCACTTCGTACGGGGATAGTCCTGATCTCGAATGGGCGACCATTCTCATGTAGAACAGTGCAACTGGCAGGGCGACTATCCAGTCGACCCCTTTCTCTTTACATATTTTAGCAAGGCGGGTTTTTAGTGTCTGGTTATGCCTTTCTACAAGGCCAGCGGCTTCGGGATGTCGGACACAATGGAATTTCCACTGATATCCTAGCAGCAGGGAAACCTGTTTCATGAGTTCGGATGAGAATGGCTGTCCGTTATCTGAGTACACGACATGAGGCAAGCCGTACCGTGGGAAGAATTCTCGAACCAGCTGCCTGGCAGTGGTCGGAGCAGTGTAATCTGGGACTGGATATGCTTCGGTCCAACGGGAAAGTGCACAAACAATTACGAGGACATATTTGAATCCTCGACAACGGTCCATCTGGATATAATCCATCTGGAGGACTTCAAAAGGGTGATCGGGAGGATGAAATCCACCTTGCTCTACAGGGACGCTTTTTCCTGGATTGAACTGACAACAGATCATGCAGGTACGCACTTTCTGTTTTGCTGCTGCTCGTAAGTGTTTGTTGTACCAGAGATTCTGTAAACTGTCTAACATCGCTTTCTCTCCTAGATGTGCAGGACTATGTGCTGTATTGATTATGACTTGAACCATAGAGTCGGGGAGAAACCATGTAGATTTTCCCTTCGTCATCCAACCTTGATCTGTCTGGATCCCTCCTAGTTCAGTCCATTTCTTTATTTCATCTGTAGTAGCATGTGTCTGAATATCGATTACATCTAGTGTGGGATCCCTGACTGTCATACAATGTGTCGGTACTATTGTCTTTGTCACGTCAGTTGTCTGGGTGTGAGTCAATGCTGTATGCTTTGCTGTCTGGTCTGCCAGGTCGTTACCCTGGGAAACAGAATCTGTAACTTTAGTATGTGCTTTACACTTCATGACGGATATGCCTGAAGGCAGATGTATTGCTTCTAACAGTGCTTGAATGAGTGGACCGTGTTGGATCTTGGCACCGTGAGAGGTCAAGAAACCTCGTTCTTGCCATAACACTCCGAAGTCGTGTACGACTCCGAACGCATAACGGGAATCAGTGTATATGTTAACATTTCTGTTCTTGGCTAGTATACAGGCTCGGGTCGGAGCAATGAGCTCTGCTGCTTGAGCGGACAGTGTGTCTATACGATGTGTTTCTTTGACTTCAGTTTCAGTGGTCACTGCATACGCGGCCACTAATTCTCCTGTACTTGTTCTCATACATGAACCATCCACATAAAGTGTCAGGTCTGGATTTGTCAGTGGGACATCTGTTAAGTCTCGTCGGGGCTTTGTTACTGCATTAATGATCTCTATACAATCATGCGGGGCTGGATCTGTCATACTTGAAGGCAACAATGTTGCGGGATTTAGAATGCTGCAGCGCCTGATTTCTATGTGTGGCTGGAATAGCGTCAATTCATAACCTGTCAGTCGTGCTATGGTCAAGTGTTGAGTCTGAGTTCTGTTTAAAAGAACTTCTACAGAATGTGGAACTTGAACTGTTAATGGATGTCCTAAAACGATTGAGTCGCTCTGTCTGATTGCTAGTGCTGTTTCTGCTACTGACTTCAAGCACGCAGGGAGTGCCTGGGCTACTGAATCCAATGTACTTGAAAAATAAGCGCAAGGCTTATGTGATCCTGCTTGGTCTTGAGTGAGGACAGACAACGCTGTACCATCACGTTCTGTAACAAAAAGTGTAAAAGATTTGCTGTAACATGGTGTCGCTAAAACTGGTGCTTGGCATAAAGCTTTCTTTAATTCTTCAAAGGCCTGTGTATGTTCCTGAGTCCAAGGAAGGACAGCCGAAGTCGCTGCCTCCTGTGTTGTTAACTGAATGAGTGGTTTAGCTAGAAATGCATATTGAGGAATCCATTGTCTGCAGTACGAGGTGAGGCCTATAAAGGCCCGCACTTCCTTTTGTGTCTGGGGTTGTGGCATATTTACAATTAACTGAATGCGATCAGGAGTGAGCTGTCTCCCCACTTTGGACAGCAAGTGACCCAAGTACACAACTTGCTGAACACAGAATTGTAGCTTCGAAGGAGACACCTTGTGTCCCTTCTCGGCCAAAAAATGTAAAACTGTCAGTGATGCTTGTTCACATTCGGGCTCACTTCGTGCGGTGATCAGCAGATCATCGACGTATTGCAGTAAAGCGGTGTTAACTAGCATTTGAATACAATCAAGTTGTCTTTTCAGTGCTTGGCTATAGATGCTGGGGCTTTCTGTGAATCCTTGAGGTGCGCGTGAAAATTTGAAACTTCGTCCATTTAAACTGAATCCGAAGAGGTATTGGCTCTCTGGATCAATGGGTACACTAAAGAAGGCGTTCTTGAGATCAATTACAGTAAAGAACGTTGCTTCTGAATCAATAGCAGTCAATAGGGAAGAGATGTCGGGAACCACAGGGTACTGTGGAACGATACATTTATTCAGTTCTCGTAAATCAATCACCAGCCGATATACTGGCGGTGCATTGGGATCAGTACGTTTAAGAATCGGAATGATAGGGGAATTACAGATATTGGAGTCGGTCTCTACGACCACTCCTTGGGCAATGAGCTCTTCAATGATTTCCAGTAAAGCCACTACAGCATCGGGTGGTAACTTGTATTGTCTGATTCTTGGCAAAACAACTCCTGGCTTGAGTGTAACACGGTATGGTGTGATATGCATGCAACCTACATCAGTTGGGCCTTGTGCCCACAAGTGATCTGGTACATTTTTCAATCTGACATCAAACTCTCGTAATACATAGTGACCCTTGAAATCTCGCAAAAAGAGTCTAACTCCTTCCGGGGAACAACATATCACTGCTCCTAGAGCCTTTAGTGTCTTGATACCTAACAGATTTTCTGGACATGATTTCGTAAGTAACAAGTCTGTAACACGTGATAATGGACCCACAGCCAGGGGGACGGGTTTCGATACCTCATTTACAATAGGTTGTCCTGAAAAACCAAGGGAAACATTCTGTGAGCCTGAGAGGGGTGCCCCTGGGACTTCATCATGGCTGATTGTGGTGCGACTTGCCCCTGTGTCAATTAAAAACTTTCTGTCTTTTCCCAATACTTGACTGTGTACATAAGGACCCTCTTGATCTACAGGAATTTCAATAAGAGGCAAGCCAACCTCCCTCTCTAGGCTGTTTCATGTGTAACGTTGATAATCGGGGTAATCAGATTGGGCATACTGGTACATCTGTTGTGAAACTTGCTGAGTCGCGGCAATGGGCTGTGGCTGTGACTGTGCCTGTGACACCGCCGCGTTTTGTCTCGTATGTGGTGGAGCATGCATAGGCTGTGTATTCTGCATGGGCTGTATATTCTGTGAAGTCTGTTGCTGAACCTGGTCTTGTCTAGGCGGATGCAGTCTTTCCTTAGTTTTACCTGTTGCTATATTATGTTTCAGGACTGGGCATTCATGTACGTAGTGACTTGGCTGCTTGCAATAGTTGCATGTCCCTTTAACGGGAGCTGCGGCGTGACCTGTCTGGGTCGTACCCTTTCTCTGGCCGTCGGCTGGAACCGATTGGGCCACCAACATTTTCATTTTCGTGTCTTTCATGCGTTTCTGTTCATGATCCTGTTCTTCTCTAATTCTGTTCTGATGGTATTGTAACATCTGTAACATCTGTGATGGCGTATTTGCTTGCCATGTACTCTCAACCTTGTATACACGGGCTTTAACTGCTGCCAGGGAGTTCTCGACTAACTTTGATACAAAAAGATGCGGGTACGACTCGCTACTTGGTTTAAGACCACTATTAATAATGAAACATTTCTCGAATCTTGAATAGAAGTCACTGGTATCTTCGTCCTGTTTCTGTTTACATGCTGAGATAGCGTCCCAGTCTTCCTTTCTAGTTGTCAGTAATCTTGGCAGAACCTGTACTATCAAACCTGGTAATGCTTTAGTTTTCTCCCCAAGGCCTAGCCCTGGGGTACGAAGTTTTTCCTCGTCTTCTATTTCTGTCCATATAATCTTTTTGTCTCCCACCTTCCATTCTCTTTCCTTGAGTTTCTCGTAGATGCCTGTGGGCAGCAGTACCTTTAACATTTTCATGATATCTTCATATGTGTAATCTCCCATCAGTAACATGTCTTTAAGTTCTCTATGAAAACCCGCAGGGTCTTTATCATGACAGGGTACTAGTTTCTTCATTTCCAATAGTTCTAACTTGGTCAGAGGCGTGTGTACATACACACGTTTCAAGGTATTATCGGTACCCATAACTGGATGTACTTCTCGTAAGGGGTTCTGACTTTCAATGCCATGCAGACGCTCCATATGGTACATTTTTCTTTCTGGGGGCGGAGCGGGAACATATTCGGAGCTTAAGAAAGTATTGTATCTGTGCCGTTGTTCTAGAATTATTTGTATCAACTTGGTACTTAGACCTCTCCATCTATCCATGAGTAGTGCTTCTAATGTATCGTGTAAGGGACCTGGATCAGAATGTTGGTTTCTGTATAACGTGAGGAGGTGCTGAATCATGTATACACCTGCTAATTTCTGTTCGTCTGGGGATAGGTTCAGAAATGTCTGCGCTACTGTGTCATCATTGTATATGTTCGGATTGTCAGCCCATAGTACTGCTGACCGGGCTAGTTCTTGTCCATCCATAGAATTGAGTACATGGTACCCCATTTGTTCTCGAAGCATTTCATCAGTCTCTTGGAACTGATGTTCAGGAGAATTCGGTTTTGATATGCCAGAGAGAAAAACTCTCTTGCTTTCTGGACGAATGCCTTTCCTAAGGTAAGTTCCCTTACCTACATACGCTATCGTATCTGTAGTCTTTTCTGGTTCTTCAGGTTCTTCCTCCTCCTCCTCGGAAGCTTTTTCTTTCTCTTTTTCGTGTATTTCTATCACTGCTTTTCTTATTTTTCTGTACATACTGGCTATGCAACCCCCTTTATCATGTTTTCCTTCGGATATATTTTGACCCCACTTGTTGAGTCCCTCTAATTCATCCTGTTCTGTCTCAGGCCTGTCTCGTTCTCTTATTAAACAATTTATAAAAAAACGTAGTATATATGCTTGAGTGTCAACTTTCTGATGTGCCATGGCCTCCTTAATACTTTCAGGGTCTTCCCCAGTCTGGACAAAATGATATATTCTATCTAGGTGCTCTTTCATTCCTGAGAATAATATTAGGTAATCTGTAGCTTGTCGTAAGCGTAGCGATGCTATCAACATTCTATCGTCTTTGCCGGGTACTGGATCATATCTGCAAACTGAAAGCGGTGCTTTGAGTATGTCGAGACGGGGTGATTAGAGCGTAAAGTGGTTCTGCATGTCCCTAAGGTGTAATCTGTGTGTTGCTGGCGGGGTCTGGAAACCCCCGGTCGCACCTCCTGAGGCAGAGGCTTGGGCATTATCCCTCTGTGGAGTCTGTATGTGTACTTGAACTCGTCTCTTAGTAGGATCAGGCAAAAGCGGATTTGATATATCAATTTTAGGGGTGGGAAGTGGTGGAGGTGGAGGAACGACAGGCTGTCGGACGGGGGAACCTTGTTGCGGTAATAACGGGATATGGTCTGGAGGCGGGTTGCCATCTCCGTCACCGTCAGTAGGCGGGACGTGGGCACGTGGATTGGTGTAATCTGGTGCTACATCGTTTAGATAGGAATTCAGAAATATGTCTTTAGTAGTCCTGTGATTTACTTTAGTTGGAACCAATGGTGGCGGCAGATTTTTCGGTATTTCTGAAGTGGCTTCAGGCGAACCCTCAGCCACAAGATACATGCCATTTACGAGATTGTTTCGTGCGCGGTCTACTTGTTCTGATTTTACTCGGATCCCTTCAGTAACTAATTCGTTTTCTCGGGCTTTATCTGACTCTTCTCTATGTCTGTCTTCTCTACGGAGTGCCTTTTCAGCACGTTTATGCGATTCCTTACGCCAAAATTCTATGGCGTCTTTCTGAGATTGTCTGGCTTTCTTTTTCCATAGTGCTTCTTCTACCTTCATGATGCACTCGGCATCCCATGTTCCGGTAACAGGCCATCTGTGTCTCTCGTCTAGATGCTTAGTATAATCGGCCCATAAATCTAGACACAATATGGCATCTAAGCCATGCTTGTGGTACATGAAATTTCCAGGAGTGTCCCTAGGGGGGATAGGAATTTCTTCCTCTAGTATCCCTTTCCTAGTTCCTATCTGCTTTAACTTATTGAAAAACGGCATCTTGTTTACCTATTACTGAATGCTCAATCCTTGCTACTTAACTCTGAACACAACTAGTTACACAAAAACACAATAATGCACATTAAAAACAGTCACTCATACCACGACATTAATCACATGAAAAACATTTGAGACATATATGACTACCCCCCTATACTGGATGTACTGCTAAACAGCACAGATACACTGTCGGAGACAATGCAAGAACTTGAATGACTGATATACTGCTAAACAGTACAGATACACTGTCTAAAACAGTGCAGACCGAATTTGTGTACCCAAACCCGTCTTTACCGGATACATAATAATGCACCCGTCTAGATACGTCCCAGCAATGGTACTCACCGGGAAGCACGGAAACAGAAGGCCTCGGAAAACTCGACTGGACTGGACCGGACTCGACTCGACTCGACACGTGGATACTTCGGAAAACTGGTGGGCCTCTTGACACCTCGGACCTTGCTTCTTTCGGCTAGGCTCTGGTCGGGATCCTCCGCACTCCTCACCGCCTCGTCTGGGTGCTGATCGCAGTCTTCGTCACCTCCGTGGGCCAGAGGGAGATACAGGAAATCCTGCCAGTACGCGTAGTTCCGTCTAACTGATGGCAGGGGACAGAGCTTGCAACGCACCAACCGGCGCGTGGGGTGGGGGAGGGGTCCCTATTCGGGCGCCAGAATAATGTGGTAAATATTTGATTTACCGTCCTAATTTCTATACAGGTAAGTACTTAATCAATAATAACCCAATCGGAAAGAAAGAGGCAGAGTCCGTGGTGTTAGAGTTCTTAGGGGTTTTATTCCTTAAAAAGGAATGGTCAGACCGGATATCATGTTCCTACCACCACTGGGGTGTAGGAAGGGATAGAGCAATATTTTATTGACAATACATAGCTTATATACTTAAATCGTACAGTAGAAACCAATACAGTAGGCGTAACAGCTGAGAGAAACAAGATAAAACACACACGTGGTAGTGATACGTAATTAGAAGGCGTGAATTAGGCGTGAACATAGAGGTGTGTGCTAGAAATGTCACAGGTAGGTGTCACAAATGGGTGGCACAAAGCAGAATGTTGCAATGTCAGCAGAAATATGAGGCCTGGATGCGCGCGCAGCTGCATGACGTGTGATTGACGTGAAACCAGAGGGTGCAGGGGACTTGACATTTACACTGGCAGAAAGAGACAGAAGTCTGGCATGTCAGATCAACTCGTACTCTATCATATCTGATATCTGATGTTTGGGAACCATATTATCTAAACGGAAAAGGTCTCTGGGGCAGAAGCTATTCTATACTGACTGTGAGTGCGTGTATAAGCGCCAAAGTGTCTGCATGAGAATGCGAGGGGCATGGGCCTACCATAGTAACAGAGGCTATGAATTACTTGCACGGAGACAGTGAGGCCGGGCCCTTTGCTCTGCAGCTGGGGGAATGTTTACTTAAACTAGTAGGCAGGAATGCATTTTCGAGGAGCGGAACAGATAATTCGAAGGTTGAAGTCAGTCTTGGCAGGCAGCAGGCTGAGCTAAGCGCCGTGAGCCGCACAGGGAGTAAGGCAGAGGTCACGGGTACAGAGGCAGCCTGGGCTGAGGCTTTCAGAGTCAGAAGGCAGGAAAAAGGCTCGATGGCAGAATTCAGGGCCTACTTCGCCAGAGCTGGAAAACGTGTAAAGTACACCACAAAAAGACGTTGGCATAGCATACTTAGAAACGGAATATTCAACCCATTCAGGGTGGGTCTGAAAGAGGACATGTTAACGTTGGACGCAAATGTATTTGCGTCTTCATAGCTGGCACAGGAGGGAAATTACATGCACTTTAAGCTGGTACATGGAGACGGTGGGGTACACGTTAGGGAACATAACTTGACCATAAAATTTATATTTCCTCAAGACGCTCTCTCACAGACTCTCAGACACTCTCTCATAGACACTCTCTCACAGATGCTCACAGTAACTCTCTCACAGCCTCTCACAGACACGCTCTCACAGACTCTCGCAGACACTCACTCAGACTCTCACAGACACTCCCACAGACTCTCAGAGACACTGTATCACAGGCTATCACAGACACTCTATCACAGACTCTCACAGACACTCGCTCACCGACTCTCACACTCTCTCACAGACTCTCAGACACTCTCTCACAGACACTCTCTCACAGACACTCTCTCACAGACTCTAACAGACGCTCTCACAAACTCTCACAGAAACTCTCTCAGAGACACTCTCTCACATACACTCTCTCACTGACTCTCAAAGACACTCTCTCACAGACTCTCACAGACACTCTCTCACAGACTCACAGACACTCTCTCAAAGACTCTCACAGACAGTCTCTCACAGACTCTCACGGACAGTCTCTCACAGACTCTCACTGACACTCTCAGACTCTCACAGACATTCTATCACAGACACTTTCTCACATACACTCTCTCACAGACACTCTCTCAGACACTCTCTCACAGACTCTCACAGATACTCTCTCACAGACTCTCACAGGTATTCTCTTACAGACACTCTCTCACAGACACTCTGTCTAAGATACTCTCTCTCAGACTCTCACAGACACTCCCTCACAGACTCTCACAGACACTCTCTTAGACTCACATACACTCTCTCACACACTCTCACAGACACTCTCTCACAGACTCTCACAGACACTCATAGACTCTCACAGACACTCTCACAGACTCTCACAGACACTATCACAGACACTCTCTCACAGACACTCTCATATACACTATCATAGACACTCTCTCATAGACACTCTCACAGACACTCTCACAGACACTCTCTCTAAGATACTCTCTCTCAGACTCTCACAGACACTCCCTCACAGACTCTCACAGACACTCTCTCAGACTCACATACACTCTCTCACACACTCTCACAGACACTCTCTCACAGACTCTCACAGACACTCATAGACTCTCACAGACACTCTCACAGACTCTCACAGACACTATCACAGGCACTCTCTCACAGACACTCTCACAGACACTCTCCCACAGACACTCTCTCACAAACACTCTCACAGACACTCTCTCACAGACACTCTCTCACAGACTCTCACAGAAACTCTCTCAAAGACTCTCACAGACACTCTCTCAGAGACTCTCTCACAGAGACTCTCACACACTCTCTCACAGACTCTCCCAAACACTCTCTCACAGACTCTCACAGGCACTCTCTTACAGACACTCTCTCACAGACACTCTCTCACAGACTCTCACAGACACTCTCACAGACTCTCACAGACTCCCTCTCACAGACACACTCTCTCTCATTGACTGACTCACTCTCTCTCACTGACTTACTTACTCTCTGTCATTGACTCTCTCTCACTCTCTCTCCCTCACTGACTCTCTGTCAATGACTCTCTCTCACTGACACGGCCTCACTGGCTCTCTCTCTCACTGACTCTCTTTCACTGACTAACTCCCTCTCAGTGACTGACAATTTCTCTCACTGACTCACTGACTCTCTCACTAACTCTCTTTGACTGACTGACTGGCCCTCACCCTCCTGTTATTTATGCCCCTATATCAAAAAAACACAACAAGCAACCATTGGGACAGGCAGGTACAAGTTGCCAGCACTGAAAGGACAAAAAAAAACGAAAGACTTTATTTTTAATACTTTTTTAATATGGTCGTTTAGTTGTATACAATGCTTTTTTGGTCATATCTAAGGTAGCAAAAATGCTTCTGACGCTTCTTTATTATAACTTTTCAGCATTCTGCTATCTTCTGTACAGCACAGCTTACAGACATAGGTAAAGTAAATATCTATGGATAAACACTAATAAGTTCCCAAAGGCGGGACCTATTGGCTATGCCAATGCTTGTTTCCTTTTGTTGATGAGATCGTTTATATAGGCATTAGGACTCTGTGAACTTTTTACTTGCTAAATAACTAGTGGAAAGTGCCTGTGCTTGCTCTCTAAACCATAGTACAATTGGCATCTACCTAATTGATACATTTAATTTACTTGTAAGTCCTTAACAAATGGTACTACATGTACCCCAAGGTCTCTAAATTAAATGCTACTAGTTATCCTGTAGACCAAATTGTACCATCTACTAAATTAACCTTTTAAACCGGTCTCCATCCTGACACTGCAGCTGTTGTGCAGTTTTGAAATGTCATTTCGAACTAGCCAAATAAGCCTTTTGCTAAACCCAAACCTTCCTGTTTATTTAAAAAAAACTATTTCATTACGTTTGACAAACAAAACAGTAACAATCTGTCACCAATTACACAGTTGAGATTCCTCAACACAGCAGAATTACATTTGTGATGCTTCTAGGCTGAGTTCCAATTTAAAGTCCTCTATTACACTTCCATGTCACCCAGATTTTACCCCATCTGTTGGGGCAGCCCTTCCCGTCATAGATCATCTTCTCCGCTTGCATACACCTATCCATATCCCCATATGGCCACCTATGGTCAACTATTTTATGTATTCTGGTACGGTGTCGTTCTACCCAAATATTCAACACAAATTGCCGAGCTGTTTTTCAATGGGTTGACTTTTGCAATTTATTCAGTCAACTCTACCCAGGAATCCTGCAGCTTCGGACAGTACCATACCATATATAAGAAAGAATCAATCTGGCGGAGGTTCCTGGCATTCATTTGTGAGGTACTCCTCCCCATTTTAGAGAGGGTGGTTCTAGATCATTAAACTCTATGGAGGATGTAGAGTTGTATAATCCTGAACCCTGGCTTGGTAGCGATCTCTCTTGGACCCCTGAGTGCCTCCTCCGACTTCTCCTCAAATTCTTACAGTTCGCTTTTAGTTTCTAGAGGATGTCCGGGGAATTATTGAGCAGCTTTTTATATATGAGTGATGCAGCCCCTCTACACAGCCCGGGGGTTGACAAGTCATCTGTCTTCCAACGGGGCAGCTCCTGCCAACTCAGTACCCTTTGGGATGCATGAGAGATGGGGCATGTCTGACTTAGATGTATTTGAAGTACTCAGATGTTGTTATCTGGTACTTGGTCCTGAGAGTTTCAAAAGGGACAATGTCCTCCATTTCTCCTAGCTGGGAGAAACATATGTCGTCCCACTTTACAAACCAATTCAGTGCTCCCACTGCTTGTAAGATACCACTATCTATTAACGGTGTCAGCTCTGTCGGGGTACCCTTCCATCCCAGAAGGAGGTCACATCTTCCCAGATCTCCACCATCGCTGATGAAAGGGCCGGACGTAGCCTCTGTTGTTTACTTCTCTACCGTAGTTAAGGGAAGCCTCTTTCTCCCTTCACATGTTTGTCATCTATAATGGCTGGTTTCTCCAAGCCAGCAAACACCCAATCATTTACACTCCCCAGTTTGGCTTCGTAGTAATAATGCCAGATGTTTCGCAGTGTAATGACAGTTCCAGCATGCACCAATGCCTAGCATCCTCTTTAAAGCTTCTTAAGAGGCTGTAGAGGGTTATCTCCAGAAAACCAGTGCTACTCTTAGTTACTTAGAAGCCAAAATATTTAAAGTTGTGTTACGCCAGAGGTAACAGGGCAATCTAGTGGGTGTTTTGGGTTTTATCCTGTCAGCATGTATATCTAGGATTTACCCCAATGTATTGTGCATCCTGAATATTGCCCAAATTGTATAAATACCTGTACAAGTCACAGAACATTTCAGGGTATGTCACCTAGAGTAGGATATGATCTAAATTTTTGGAGATTCACTCTTCCCAATCGTCTGCCCACCATAGGCCCTAAATGAGCGGATCTTGTCTGACCTGTGTCACTAGGGGTTTCCAGCAGCTGCTGGTAAAAGGCCTTTACCCATTTTACAGAGCACTGGCCAAAACCCAGAACACAGATAGGGCCACTCCGGTGTATCATATGCCATTGTAGGGTCTAGGAAGAGGACTAGAATTTGATCTAGTACTCATTCCAGAAGTCCCATGACCCCACACAGGCGCCGCAGGTTAAGCTGAGTCCCTCTATTGGGCATGAATCCTAATTGATCATTGTGTATCAGGGTCAGTATGACCCGCTGAAGCCTGGCGTTAAGCGCTTTGTCCTATCCCACTTTGGTGGGATAGTCTCAGCTGCCATTTGCGCGTAGGAGACGGTCTAGTCTCCTATATAAAAGGAGGGATGGGCGCCAACGCGCGTCTAGTGACAAGGTCAGCTATTATCCAAAGCTAACCTTTTTGTTATTAGCTATTTTAATTCCACATGTTTTTTTGTGCACTGCGCCTTAGTTTTAACCACATGGGGGGCTTGTGAATTGTAAATGCATAGCGAGTATTTATTGACTACATTGAAGTTGTTGAAAGGGTGTTGTAAGAAAGCACTAGAGCGCCTACCTGTTGTTGCCTGTAAACGTCAGTGTTTTCAGCGTCTGCTCCCCGGTCCACCACAGCATCTGCTGATTGTGTGGATGGAGCGCTGGCGCAATATTTTCCCCACTTCCGGTGGGATAGTCTTGGCTGCCATTTGCGCGTAAGAGATGGTTTTGTCTCCAATAACTCGCTATAAGTGAAGGGACTGGCCCTGACGCGCATCCGATGCGTGCAGCGGGTGCACCATCGGCACGCCAAAGGAGCGCCAAAGGCAAGCTCATCTGCGCCCATCCCAGCCCGAGACGCGACCAGCGCCAGTCACGCTGTCCGTTTAGAGCCAGGTAGGATGCTTTCAGCTAAGTATCTGCTGGAGCTAAATCTTAGGAAAGATTAGAACATTGGAATGTTGGGAGCTCCATTGCAGACAATGGAGTGCTCCCTGCTTCTACGGGCCGGTAAAGGCACGCAGAGCAACATTCCAATGTTCTAGAAAGGCTTCTCGAAGCTCGAAGGGATTTATATCCCCTCAAGCTTCGAGAACCCTTTGTTTAATTTGATAGATGTTTAATAGATGTTGATAGAGTTAAAGGCCCCATATCATTTTATAAATGTAAGATTCAGATATCTTTGTGCGAGCCGGAAAAAGGAATAGATGGACTAAAGGGAGATGGACACCAGATGCACATTAGGGGAGGTCTGATTAACTCACGATCATTAGGTCAACCTGCCCTAGAAGTCAAGGAATTGATCATGGATAATGACTTAGATTTTTATGTGTAACAGAATCCTGGTTAAAATAGGACTCTAATCCAGATATTGTGGTTGCTCTGCCACTAGAGTTTACAATATGCAGGGTAGACAGGGAATGTGGCAGGGGGGAGGGGTAGCCATTTTACATAAGATAACTTTACAATGGAAAGTCTTTATACTTCCTGGCCTCAGAGGAGCAGAACACATGGGATTCTGCTGCACTATCAATAACACCTTTTCTCTATCTGGGGTGTTGGTATATAAACCTCCAAGCAATGGCAAGGCCTTCTTGGATTCACTTGGAGATGCTCTCAGTGAGGTATCCAAACTTTACGCTACTTGGTGATGTTAATCTCCACTTAGAATGTAGTTACAGCCCAGGGGTTTACATCCTTTTTGGAAATGGTCCACTTGTTGGGCATGAACCAAATAGTTCAGGGATCAATACACAGGGCAGGGCATACCCTGGATGTAGTTTGTACCAACTTCAGTCCACTTCAGATAGGAAAGCTATGTCCACAGATCTGGTCTGACCACTGCTTCATTCCATTAAATATTCTGATCCCTGATAAGGATACTAGGGTAAGGCAGTCAGTAGTAAGGGCCCCAAGGAAGGAGTGGCATTGCCTAATTACTAATACTTCACTGCAAACAGTTGCACACGACAAGGTCCCAATTCTTACAGGAGCACCTGGAGAGGACCCTCGCCGGTTTCATATTTGGATATCGTCTATAGGGGAAGAACTGCTTCCAACTGAGCGTCCGGTTAGACCTAGTAAAAGCAAATTCCACAAGGACTCTTGGTTCTCAAAAGAACTAGTAGAACTCCATCTGCAGTCCAAACAGTTGGAACGCAGATGGAGAAAGGATACGAGGAATCTAACCTATAGATTTTAGAAAAATGTAGGAAAAGATACCACTCAGCTATTAAATCAGCAAAAAATGTATATTTTCATAATCAAATAACCCTGGCAAAGCACAATCGAAAAGTGATCTTTACAATTGTAAAATCATTCATAGATCCCAATTGAGTACATGTAGAAATCCCTCCCTCCCAGAAGCTATGCGATGAAAAAGCAAAATATACTTTGAAGGCCGTACAAAAGAACTTTGTGACCCATGACTACTTGGAGCCTTGGGTGGGACAGTTGTCTGGAAAAAGAGGATAAGCTTGGCTTTCAAGCTTTTCAACTGGCCACTCTCTCCCAGACAAAGGAGGCTATACTGGCCTGCAAATCGGGCTCCCCATTGGACGCATGCCCTCCAATACTTTTACACCACATCATTGTCACTGTCAATCTGGTGATCAATGATATTGTGAATTCATCACTTGCCACGGGGACTGTGCCAGATGAATGGAAATTTGCTATGGTAAAACCTCTGAAGAAGAAATTGTACATTGATCCCTCAAATCTCACTAATTATAGGCCAATATCTCTCCTACCTATTCTAGGCAAAATCACAGAGAAAATAGTTTACAAGGAACTCTCTAGTTATTCAGAGTCAGCACAGATTTTTCATCCCCGACAATCCGGTTTTTGACCAAAACATTTGACTGAGTTGGCGTTACTTGAAATATCAGACACCATCAAATGTATAATGGATGATGGCAAGAAGGCAGTTTTAATCCTTTTAGACTTGTTAGCAGCGTTTGATTCTATTTCTCATAAGATCCTGCTAGCCAGACTGAGATCTTGCGGTATATCAGATTCCGCATTGGCATGGATTACATCTTTCCTGTCAAAGAGGAAGCAGGTGATCTCGCGGGGACCCTTCTTGTCACCAGTACAAGCTATCTCCACTGGGATGCCACAGGGGGCTTCCTCAAGTCCTCTGCTGTTTAACATATATATGGCCCCTCTTATCTCGCTGATTTCGAGCTATGGGATCGAAATCACGTCGGATGCGATGATACCCAATTGATCTTGTCTGTAGACACGAATTCTACCGATGTGGAAGAAAACTTTAAATCCTGTTTTACAGCAGTAATAAAATGGATGAGGGATAATCATCTATGCTGTATCACTGATAAAACAGAAATCCTACCCATTGGTAAAAACAATCTTTTCCAACCAAAGGACTGGTGGCCTGATAATACCACGGCGCCTCCATCGACGGTGGAAGTTGCAAAGAATTTAGGCATTTGTTTTGACTCTGCCCTCTCATTTAAACCTCATGTTCTGAAAGTGACAGGGACCTGTTTTGGGCTTATAAAAACATTGAGAACTTTTTTTATTTCATTCCTCTGGCCGCCAAGAAGACATTGGTGGTGGCTCTTATACTATTGCGGCTGGACTACAGCAATAGTCTCCTTGCAGGAATTAACAAAACTATCCTGAGGAGACTACAAGTGGTCCAGCACGCAGAAGCCAGACTGGTCGTAGGATTGCCGTGTAGGGTGTTGAAGGCTCTTCATTGGCTTCCAGTCCATAAAAGAATCCTGTTCAAACTCTTACTGATGACATTTAGAGCCCATCGTCACCTGGGCCCAAGATATCTTTCAGTAAGATTTAGGCCTCACACTACTGTCAGAACACTGAGGTCCTCCAACGCAAGCTTGCTCAAGGTTTCGGCATTGAAATTAGCTACCAGAGGAGGAAGATCAGCCACTGTTCTGGGAGCAAAGGCCTGGAATAGTATGCCTCGGGAACTTAGAGTAATTGAACAGGAGGAGCAGTTCAGGAAATTGTTCAAGACGTGGATTTTTGGAATATCGGCTGCCTGTTGCCTAGACCTCTTTTAGGTTTTTGCTCTATATAGTTGATCTTGTATCACATACAGCGCCAGGAGACTCCGTTAGGAGTGGCAGTTGCGCTATACAAAGATTACCTTTAATTTAATTTAATTTCACTTTATACTCAATGTTTAGAAGAGGGATGGGACAGTGATCTAGGGGCTCACCCTCTTACGGTATCACCACTATTGTGGCCAGCCACTGATCAGGTCAGAGGGTGCCCACCCTGTCTGCCTCTATGAACATTTAGAACATATGTGGGGCCTCTCAGAAAGCCAGACTCTAGAGTTCTATGGGTAGACTGTTAGGCCCTGCAGCCTTCCCAGACTGCATTGCCGTGATGGCAGTTGTGATTTTGGTAACTTTGATCTAAACCTTCCTATTTATGAAATGAAATGAAATGAAAAATGGGACTTATAAAGTGCATGTACACCTATAGTTTCTTGGCACTGGGGTGGGAAGGCTAGCCAGTGCAGATTTAATGTTTATAAGTCACCTCTAAGGTAGTTTCTAAAGGTTTATAGGGAAGGTTGCACTGTATTTTAAAAAAAGGACATGTGTACTTAAGTTTTACCTATCCCGGAAGTGAACATTTCCTAAAGTAGTTTTTCACTAATGAAAGGCCTATCTCTGCCATTGGATAACACTGGGTTACCTTATTACATTTAATAAGTGCTAACTTTGGATTGGGGCAGATAGAGATACGCTATTTAGACTCAAATGAATTGTAATTTAAAATTCTCTTTAATCGTAACATTGGATTTTAAGTCCTAATTCTGAAAATTCTACTTTTAGAACGTTGCCTTTTTTTGTCCTAAGCATTTGTCTTTCTGCCTGTAATCTGGGTCACATGACTGTGAAAGGCCCTGCTGTTTGGGTTTGTGTATTTCTCCCAGATAGTGATACATTGGGGACTATGTGTGGTCAGGATTGGCCATCCTTCCAGGACGACTGGGGGCGGAGCTGTGCCCTGCCCTACTTGCACTTCAAAGGGCTTACCTTCAGCAGACACAGATGAGCCCGAGATCAGTATTTGTTCACCCCAAAGAGTTTAGAGTCTTTACACAGGAAGGGGAAGAACTTTCCAGAGCCAGGTTTGGGAGTAGTATAGGGAATCCCCCCACTCAAAGGCTGGCACCATGTGCTAAATATTGAACCTTCAGGCCAACTCATCAGAATAGTTTTAGACCTGTGGACTTTCAGAAGAAGGATGGCCCTGCTGCTGAGGGCTAACTTGCTGTTTGAGAATGAAGACTGGACCTACTTACTTTCATCCCAGGCTAATCTGAATGACTCAAAGAGTCAGTTGGCTGACCTCCAGTGTAAGCTACAGTAACATAACAACCTTGAGAGGCTTTCCAGTAGTTACTGGAAGGCCTCAACTGGCATGCTGCAACTGGACCTGCCTGCACCTATAACTAGACCTGCATGTGCCATGCTGGCACATGCTGCAGTGAGCTCCTGATCCCCAAGAGGTGCTCTCAAGTTCTGGGCCATTGGCTGGCATCAGTTTGAGCTCCTACCAAGAAGAAAAAGTGAACTCTCAAGAGGTGCCTCCCAGGTCCTGAAATATGGTTGGCATCAGAGTGTACTAGAAAAGGTAAAAATCCTAAAGTTTGGAATCCTCTTGACCACGAACGGGCCTCCTCACGCCAAGGCTCAGCATCCCCATGACTACCACCAATGCGAAGCTCGAGTGAAGGCCTGCTCTGAACTCTACAGTGACAGCCAGTAACAACCAGCAGCGTGAGATCTGCCCATCACATCACAGCAACAACAACCTATAGTGTCTGCCAAAACAAATCTCCATCAGGGACCATTTATGATGCCTGACAGGCTCCTAGCACTACAGCGAAGATAGCCAATGCAGGTTGTCCTGCTCTTCGTGCTACAGCAGTGACCATCCATTACACTCTCTCTGATCCTTGTGGCCTACTCCCTGTGAATGGAACTCTTCAAGCTGAACTTTGAGAAGGTAATTATTTAAGGTGGACTAACCTGATCCCTGTATCTGACCCATACTCCATTGCAGTTGTCCTGAACTTGTGGCTTTCCCCCTGTCTAGCATGACCAAATGACTGCGAGTGGCACTTTGGGGTTTCAGATGCTATTTTCACTGAAACATTGAAATTGCAAGTCTCTGTTTCTACTGATTGGATTGTTGTTATTCTGGTAACATTTTATTTGTTAACATTTGCTCTAGTTTTCTTAATTCGTTTTGGAGTTTTCTTGTGTTGTGTTTTCACTTTATTACTGTTTATGTACTTCATAAATATTTTACACATTGCCTCTAACTTAAGCATGAGTGCTGTGTGCCAAGTTACCAGAGGGTTAAGCACAGGTTAAATTAGTGACTTTTGTGATTCCTCATTACAAGGATTGTTGTTGTTGCCTGACTGGGGCTCCACCCCCTACCAAAATCCCAATTTCTTACATTCTCCTTCTCAAGAAACAAATCTTTAAACCTCATGAAGCTGGCCTGTTAAAAATCTCATTATAATTTAGAATTTATGACAATTTCATTGTGAATCTGTGTATGTTTCTACTAATGATTGTCTACCAATTGCAAAAATGAATATTGTTTTAGGCTTATTTCACAAATTCATTTTTCAATTCAGAATTTGGATTATTGATTTATTTACGCTCTTCTGTCCCTGAGATAAATTTTTGCAAATCAAATACATTCGTCCAAGCCATATACACAATGGGTCAGTGTCGCAGATGGTTGTATGATAGAGGCACACATGGCCAAACCATTCACATCTGTACTACGCAGCCCGAACAACAAATGCGTCTGAACAACGCATTCCTTTACAACGCATGCCTTTACTGTGCAATTTTGTGGTGAAGGCATGATTGGTAAAGGGATGTGTGGTAAAGATCACACCCCAGACCCTCTTCTCTGACCCTTAAAACCCTGGCCTCAGCCCTATAAACAACCCAACCCTCTTATCAGTCCTAAAAGCGACCACACCACTAAAACCTAAAACTACCCCGACTCTACACAGTCTGAGCCCTAAAACCCTGGCCCCTGCCCTATAAACAACCTGACCGATGCCAGAGCCCTAAAAACTGCCCCCTCCCTAAAACTACCCTGACCCCCTGTAATGAGCCCTAAAACCCAGCCCCCTGGCCTATAGGCAAACTCAACCCCTCAAGACCTAAAAACAAACCCACCCCAAAAAATACCCCTCACCCCACCACGCAAAAGGTCTCAAGGGGACAGGACAGACTCTGTTTTTTCTAACGTAGTTGTCATCATTTCGAAGCAGTGTTTTACATCTAACTGGAAGGTCACCACCCACCCTTCGTGGAATGGTGCTGATTATTTCACATATGGACCAATGCTCAGAGCTCCTGAAAGAGGAGGCCAAAGTAATTCTTAGACATTCCATAGACAGCACCTGGAACGTGGTCTTACACACTCTGAAGACTCCACCTATGGAGTTCAGACTCATCTTAGTCATCTACCTCCACCCCTGAGATTCCACCAGCTGAGAACTCTGCTTAGTGCTCCCGCCTACTACAAGACAACCTTTGAAGACAATATCTACCTACAACCTAACTCACCCTCTTCTTACTCTTTGTAAGACTAAGTTCAAACTAACTGCCTTTTCTACTTTCTACCTGAGTGTAAACAGACAAGGTCCCTTCCCTCTTCCCTTCTCACTTTCTCCATCCGCAGTTTTGCGTAAGACTTTAGTTCCTTAACTTCCTTCAGCACTTTTTAATGCCCTGTGTCTTAGCCCATTTTAGCAAACGCTTTCTAGAGTTCAAGTTGTTTTCAATACAAGTGTATGTTTTTGAAAACTCCAAAAACATACTTGTAAATGTACAACTCACTTAAAATTGTGAATTAACACCTTAGCTGCGTGTAAACATTTCTCCCCAGTGCTGCGCTGTCCATTAGAACTAGTGCTGAATGGACGTTCAATGGTCGTGCGCAGCACTGGGGAGGTAGCGCTGCTGACGACCATTGGCCGTCAGCAGCACTTAAGGGGTTAAAGGAATCCTGTGAAAACTTTGAAACTATTTATCATAATTAAAATTAGAACTATACACTGCTAATGAAGTTAGTTTAAAGGAAATCACATGAGTTATTGCTTGAGCAGATAGCCCTTTGGGTTTTGTAAATATTGCACAACGTAATTCCATATTTCCTAGAAGTTGTTTCAGTTTTATAGTTATATTTCAGGTTTCCAGTGTTTACATATTGTTCTCTGTGTGCAGACAGAATATTGAGTTTGAAATGCCAACATACACAAAAATTGAGTTGGAAAAATTGACAGCAAGAATATTGTGGTTAAGAATATTGACATATGTTTGAGGCATGAGAGGGCCCTCTAGGGCCCCCTGTGTTTCCTCTCTGCCAGGCTTTTCATGGCAGAGGGGAAACTTGTAATATGCTTGAGGGGAAGTCAGGGGCACAGGGACCCTGTTCTTTCTAGGATGTGAGAGGGTTGGAAGCTATCTTCACCTCCTCCATCCTTGACTCCATTTGAGAGGTCTTCACCTTGTTCGGAGGGGTGGTCCTTAGCAAACCCTTCCAACAGCTCCTGGGCCTTTGGTTGGAGGGATGGGACCCCATGGTAATTTTTTTAAGTTTACATAGAGATCTTAACTCTTTAAACTATATTCTCTATATCATTGGTTATGTTTTCACTAACAGTTGGGTTCTTGTTAAGAGACTTTCAAAAAATATATTCTAGCCCCTCTTACCCTAACTATATTGAGTTTGTATTTTTCTAAAATATTCTAAAAGGACTTAACCAAGGCCCTAACAATTCAAAAATAATAATTTTTAAAAACAATGTAGGAGTGTTGTTGTGTGGTCAGGTGTTGACCAAGTCAGTCCAACAAACGCAAAGGTGTATATCCCACCAATGCAGGATGCTGTCTCTGTATGTACTATACCGAGATCTCCAAAGGTAGGTAGAGGTTAAAGTAAATAGTACCTTTTTCTCTATTTGTGATAGTTTGGGCAAGCAATCAGGTCTTATCAGAGGGTAGTGCTAAGCCTTTATTGTACACAATCAGGCAAGAAATGATTTCACACATGTAAGGACTAAACTCTGAACAATTTATTTTATATAAAATATATTTATTTTCTAGAACCAAGCCAGGCCTGGTTCATATAAATATAAAAATGCTTTGCAAGCATATGCAGTTTAAATACAGTTTGAAAGCAGTGAATAATTGCTTTGTTTTTGCAATAAGTCAGAAATACTTTTCAATTACTTTTCTTGCACAGCCAGGTATCTCTAGATACTAGGCTGGTGCCTTTCCTGAGGGAAGGAAAAAGGAGATAATGCATTTTGCAAGCTCAGTACAGGTTTGCAGTATTACTCACAAGCCACATTTAGTCCTGAGAAGGCATAACTGGATTTACAGGTCTGTGGGTAGTATTCTGTTAAAGGGCAATCAAGTCACACCACTGGTTGCACAGAGGTGGTCAGGTGCAGAGTACAGGGACCACATGTTAGCCAACCTGCTAAGTACGGTTCTGGGCTTGGGAACTGTAATGAGCAGGGCACCAGGTTGGGAAACAAAAGTTCCTGGGGTCGAGGTCAGCAGTGTAGGGCCCAAATGACCAACACAAGAACTACACCACCAGCGGCACAGAGGTGAAAGGGTGTAAGATGCCGTTTTGGTTGATGCTGCAGATTTAGCTGATGATTCCTTGGTGTAGGTGAGCTGCTGAACAGGGGAATGGGGTCTATGGGAGTCATCATGTTGTGACCACACCTAAAATAAAAAAATTCTTATAGTTTACCTAAATAATTATTAATTAAATAATTCATATTAATAATAAACATATATTTATAGTTAAATAACTGCCAACCCTTTACACCCATAAATTCCACAAACAACTCATAAAAAATAATTAAGTACCAATATTGCCATAGTTAATGATTAATTAAATAATGAAAATTAATTAGCAATTAATAATAATAATAATAATAATAATAATAATAATAATAATAATAATAATAATAATAATAATAATAACAATATTGTATTCATGTGTTTAATCAATATAAACCATCACACTGAGATTCGTTCATTAAGGGGTAGATTCCGATTCGGGAAACTAATACGTATCACGATTCGAATTCGTAGCCGTTTCCGCACAAATCGTACAAATCCGTCCGATTCGCATAGTACGATCTGTAGGTAAAAATTACGTCAAAATCTTTGCAAACCGTACGAAAACCAAGGGAAAATCCGTACAATACGGACGCTCATGGTGAACCGTACAAATCGTAAACATGCTATACTGCCCGACAAGTACGATCCGGACCGTGAACCGAGAACACAATTCGTACGGTAAACGTCGTATGAGCAATTCGTACAGAGAGAAACACATTCACAAATGCACCGTACCCCTGCAATCATGGGGGTACGCACCATACCCCTATGCTCTGTACCCTATGCACCGTACCCCTACGCACCGTACAACTATGCACCGTACCTCAATGCACCGCACCCCTACGCACCGTACACCTTTGCACCATACCCCTATGCACCGTACCCCTATGCACTGTGCCACTCCGCACCGTACCCCTGAAATCATGGGGTGAACTTGCGTACCCGTGGGGGTCCGTTTCGCACTCGGTTCGAGTCCAAATCAGCTGTTACGGATGTTTTAAACTCCCATAGAAAAAGAGTCATACGGAGTGTTGTCGTAAAGAATCGTACTTGCTGGGTCGGAAAAAGCCCGTATGGACGGCGCGTACTGCGTGTTCCGAATGCGATTTGTATGTATCCTTAAGTCGTATTGTCTTTCGTACGATTCGTACGGAGATCTGCTTTGGGTTCGGATCGTACTTCCTCGTACATACGGGGAGGTTGAAGGTGTAGGATTCATATGGGAAAAATGCTCTGTGTACGAGTTCGGTACAGAGGCTCCCTTTGGCTCTCTTTGAAGTCAATGGAAGTCCGAACGAATCGTATTCGGATGCTTTCAAATCCATCGTACTTGTTCGGTCAGACTCCCCTGACATGAGTCATACAGAAAGTATTCTGGGCATGAGTCGTTCAGTTTGCTTTCCGAACAAGATCGGAAGAGGCCCCTAAGTATCAAGTGTGGTTCTTGTTTGTTGAATCTGCCAGCCATACTACTTTAGTGTTTTTCAAGTTTAGCTGTAACACTTGATTGTCAATGTAAGTTTTTAGGGCCTTCATTCTGTGCTGCAGACGTATTGGCGTTTGGCTTGATAAACTTTATCGTCTGCATACTGAAGATATTCTATTTCCTCATGAGCCAGGATTGGTGAGTGAGAGTTGGTGTGTGTTCCGTAGTGCTTCTGCAAGAACTGTCAAATATATGTTAAACAGGCATGGAGCTAAAACACACCCCATTTTTAGTCAATTTTTTGTATAAATTTTGTTAGTTACACATGAACGATCTCCAATTTTGACCTGGGCCCAAGTTCCAGTGTATAACTCTGTAGTTGCCTTCAATGAGCTATTTGGTATGCCCCATATGGCCAATTGTTGCCATAAGTGCACTGCAGCACTCATTCAAAGGGGGACTTAAGGTCTACAAAGCAGGTAAAGAGCTGCTTTTTCCTATTTGGCCTTTCCAGATAATAGTGCCAAAGCTGTTAGATTTGCTAATGTCCCCATGCCTGCCCCAAACCCTGTTGGCATTCGGGGTAAAAGCTTAATCTCTTCCAACCATGATTTAAGGTTCTCTAGTAGACAGGCTGCCTATAGCTTCACTTCGACGTTGATTAATGCTATTAGTTTATAATTTGTTGGTATTGATGAGTTTTCCCTTTTAGTTACGGGCTTGAAAATGCTACCTTTCCAAGAGTCTGGGATGTTATTTGTGAAATATAACTCATTGAAAAGTAGAGTCAAATACTGAGCCCAGTAAGGTGCGCTTCCTTTAAATAGAGCATTGGGCATTCCATTTGGTCCTGCTGCCCATTCTAATTTTAATTTCATTATGTTTTTTTCAATTTGTTCGATGTCCATGACCGGTGTCAGATTCTCATAGCTGTAAGTTGTTTTTCACTTCGTTCCTTTATATCAATAGCGTGTGTTGCCTTACTTAAAGAGAAATGGCATATGCTCGGTTTGTAGTCTCCCTCCATCTGGTCCTTCTGTTCTATAGGCGCTGATTCAGCATATATTTTGCACACTTGTTTTTCCCACATGGCTGCATTTATCTCTGCGTTTTGATGACGTGTCTTCCCTAGATTCAGGCCCTTTTTTTTTACTATTCTGTTATTTGCTTGAGATGAAAAGTCTGTTCCACAGCGTCACTTGATGTCTTGTTTTTTCCTCCAAACAGTTTTTCTTGTACAGGATACTTAGTGTGAATAATCTGTTTTAATCCCATCTTGTTCCTTGCTTTATCAGTTGCATGATTTTTCTGCTTCCTTTCCGAATTTGCATTTTTCTTTGTGTAGCTTTTTGCTATACCAAGTTTGCTTTCTGGCTCCCCGGTTATGTTTCCTGTTTGAATTGGTCATACATGAATGATTTTTTGCTGTGACTTTTTCTAACAAGGTGTTTTTAATCGTTCCCGTTCTTTTTTTGACTCCCTTTTTTATTTGTTCTTTGACCCAATTATTGTTGGTACACCGCCAACATTAGCTTATCTATCCCTTTTCCCCAGAATTTCAAGCTTTTTAGATCAAATGTTACAGGAGACGAAATTAGTTCTTTAGTTGATTGGTTCAGCTCTACCTTGTATTTTATTCGAACGATCTAGGGATAGTGATCACTCTCCATACGAGGGATGATTTGAAATAGACATACTTGTTGCATTGTGAATTCACTTACTAACATGTGATCTATTGTGGAATGCTTATTCCCATTTAGAAAGGTAATGGAGGCCGGTGTGTCCTCTTTTATATTCCCATGCAGGAGTCTTAATCCCAGCTTTTCCAACTGGGTCCTGTAAATGTTTCGTATTAGAGCTGGTTCTTCATCTTCTTTTTTTGTACATAAGTATGTGTTAAAGGCACCTGTAATAAAAAAAAGCACCTGTTTATATTGTCTCTGGATTGTTTTGAGTATTTCACATAAGATTTTCATGTGCTCCTCTGTTCAATCTTTTCTGGGATGGATATAAACACTTATTAATACTGTTACTGTCAACTCCTTGCTGTCCTTCTGTCTTACTATTCTTATCGTCCAATCCCAATTTATCCAGATTTCTAGTTGTTCTATTTGCCAGTTGAATTAACAATTAATTAAAAATGAATTAAAGTTTTTACTAAATTACTTTCCACCCTCTACCGCATTAACCCCCACACCTCACATAAACATTTATTTTCAAAATATTATTTACAATATTAACATAATTAATTACCAATTAAATAATTATTATTCGTAAGAAAAATTTAAAACATTATTACACAATTAACAAAATTAATTATTTAAATATTATTTTACAATAAATAAACATTAATTGTATTATAATGAAATTACTTCCCACATTATAGTCCTATAAACTCACAACCAGCACCTAAAAAAAGAAATTACTCAATAAACACAATTAATTGTCCATTATTATATATTATTAACTAACAACTAATTATTAAATAATTAAAATCACATTACTTCTCACCTTTTACCCCAATAAACCCCACAACCCGCCCCTAAAAAAAATATTACTCAGTAAACACAATTAAAGATCAATTAATTATTAAATATTATTTAACAACTAATTAGTAATTAATTAAAATAAAATTACTTCCCACCCTTTACCCCCATAAATCCCGCAACCTGCACCTAAAAAAAGATTAATTACTCCATAAACACAATTCATTATCAATTAATTAATTAACATTAGTAAATAACTAATTATTAATTACTTACATTTCAATTACTTACCACACTATTACCCTATACACTCCCAAGCCGCTACAGTACTTAAAAAAAATATATAATGAAATTAAATTTAAGAACAAATAAAAATTAAACACATATAGCAAAAACATAAATAATAATTATTCAAAAAAATTACAACAAACACATTTAAAATATATTCTAAAATACATAACAATAATAAAATAATGATATTTTAAACAACTATATTTTTTGAAAAATATATTTATGAGTTAGATGTTTTAAGATTCAATATTACTTACCTTAAATTTGATATTTTTGACATCAATATGCTTGCTGATAATATTTCCCTATCACGATATTGAAAACTCAATATTTTGGTGAGGGTATGTTTTTGATTCGATATTCTGTCTGAATACCGCCATATTCTGTGCCAATGTTGAGATGTATGCCGAAGTATTGACTTTTGTGTTTAATGTGGTATTTACATTAAATATTGTTCTCGAGTCATTGCAAGGAAGTATTGGACAGCCAATTTTTAAAAGAGGCCCAGCGGATTTTCCTTCAAACAATCGGTTAATTGCCTTAACCGATGTAGAAGCTAAGGTCTTTGCTTCCAGATTACTGATCAGTAATCTGGAAGCAAAGATTTTAGTTTCTGGAAGATTGGGCAGCATCGCAGGAAATAATCCCAATTAACCAGTTGGGTTTTCCATAAGGGGTAATCTACAATTACTAATTTACTGACCCTTGCATTATTCAGCTGAGCAGGCTGTTTAAAAAAAAAAAAAGTACACATTTGTTCTATAGACTTAAAAGCTGCTTTCGATTCAGTGCCACAACTATAAGTAGGAAAAAGACAAAGGTGCCTGGTCTCGAGTTTAAGTGCTGTTTTTTAATTGTCAGCAACAAAGCTTGAAATTAATTAGAAAGCTCATGTGTACTTTCACATGTTTACTTATTTAGAAACATTTTTGTAGGTACGAGGTTTAAACACAGCCTTTACACAAATTATACACACACATTATACACTTTTAGTGAAAACATAATTAAACATATTGTGCAAAATGTAAAACAAATGTTAGATGCAAGTGAACACAAGTATCCCGGCCCATATGGGTTCTCTGTTGAATTTTATTGTCACTTTTCTAGTCTGTTATTACCAAAACTCTTTAAACTCGTTCAACATTTCTCCTCCACTGGCACAGCGAGTAGTACCTATATGGAGGCTTCTATTTGTCCAATCCATAAAGATGGTAAGGATCTGAAATTTAGCAAGAACTATCGTCCCTTCTCCTTGATAAATGTTGATTTTCGCCAAACTATTAGCATTACATCTTGAATTCTTTCTTCCTCATTTGATAGGCCCAGAAGAATGTGGATTTATTAAGGGTAGACTAACCTCAGACAACTCCCTCTTATTCTTTAATGTTCTAAATAAAGCTTCTACTTTACCTTTTCCTCCTGCGGCTATTTCCATTGACGCAGTAAAAACCTTTGTTAGAGTAGACTGGTCCTTCCTATTTAAATCTCTTTCCTGGCATATATTCTACTCCCTATGCTTCTACCATATGCTTCTTCAGCATCATCAAGGAGTTTGCCCAACCCACCAGCGAGTCTACCGACATCCCTCCCTCACAAGACCTCTGCGACAAACTCAGCATCTTTTTCCACCACAAAATGAAGAGCATCTACGACAACTTCGACGAAGACAACCAACACACTGAACCCTCACCAACCACCCCCGACACCCGGAAACCAGCCATTGATGACTGGACAGCCCTCACCACCGAAGACACACTGAAGACAATGAAGTCAATCCACTCAGGGGCCCCCACGGACCCCTGCCCTCACCACATCTTCAACAGAGCCGCCAACACCATCGCACCTACGCTCTGCCACACCATCAACCGCTCCCTGGCGACCGCCTCGTTCCCCGACGACTGGAAACACGACGAGGTCAACCCCCTCCTGAAGAAACCCTCAGTGGACCCCACCGACCTCAAAAACTACAGACCCATCTCCCTGCTCCCATTCCCAGCGAAAGTCATCGAGAAAGCCATCAACAGCCAACTCGCCACATTCATTGAAGAACACAACATCCTCGACTCCTCCCAATCCGGCTTCAGAAAAAACCACAGTACGGAAACCGTCCTCCTCGCCGCAACAGACGACATCCGCACCTTACTGGACAAAGGAGAAACAGTAGCCCTCATCCTCCTCTACCTATCAGCGGCGTTCGACACAGTCTCCCACCGCACCCTGATACGCAGACTCTACGATGCAGGAATAAAGGACAAGGCCCTCGACTGAATCTGCTCCTTCCTCTCTGGCAGGACGCAGCGGGTCAGACTCCCCCCTTTCCTCTTGGACCCCACACCTACCACCTGCGGAGTCCCCCAGGGCTCCTCCCTCAGCCCGACGCTCTTCAACATCTACATGGCTCCACTTGCTCCCATCGTCAGAACCTACGGACTCAACATCGTGTCACACGCAGACGACACCCAGCTCATCCTCTCCCTATCCAACGAGCCCAACACCGCCAGACGCAACTTTTGAGAAGGCATGGAAGCCGTCACCAAATGGATGAAAAACAGCTGCCTACAACTAAACACCAACAAAACAGAAGTACTCATCATGGGCCCAAACCCCGATGCCTGGAGCGACACCTGGTGGCCCTCTGCCCTCAGAAACCCACCAACCCCCACAGACCACGCACGCAACCTGGGAATCATCCTGGACTCCGAGCTCAAAATGGACCGCCAGATCAACTCTGTCTCATCTTCCTGCTTCCACACCCTCCGCCTCCTTCGTAAGACCTTCAAATGGATCCCCCTCGAACACCGAAAGACAGTCACTCACGCCCTGGTCACCAGCAGACTTGGATACGGCAACGCACTCTACACCGGAATAAACAAAAACCTCATCCGCAAGCTACAGAACATCCAGAACACCGCCGCAATACTGGTCCTCAACCTGCCAAAACACTGCCACATCTCCCAGCACCTGCGCACACTCCACTGGCTCCCCGTTGAGGCGAGAATCACCTTTAAGATGCTCACCCATGCACACAAAGCCCTCCACGGCACCGGACCAGCATACCTGAACAGCCGACTCAAATTCCACGCACCCCAAAGGACCCTACGATCAGCCCAGCTTTCCTACGCCGTGGTCCCTCGCACCAGAAAGACCAGATCGGGAGGCCGCTCCTTCTCCTTCCTCGCGGCCAAAGCATGGAATGCCCTTCCGCTCCACCTCAGACAGACAACATCGCTCCACATCTTCGCAAGAAACCTCAAAACCTGGCTCTTCTACAGACCCCCTCCTTGATGGAATGGAACCTGCACCCCCATCCCCCCCACCCCTAGCGCCTTGAGAACCTCGCGGGTGAGTAGTCGCGCTTTAACAAACTTCTGATTGATGGATTGATTGACCATTGTTAATGGTCAGATTTTGTTGAGATTTCCACTTCATCATGGGGTCAGACAGGGCTGTCCATTATCTACCCTTTTATTTGTCCTATCTCTTGAACCTTTTCTCTCTCGTATCGCCATAACTCCTTTATTTTTGTTTTCCCATATGACGATCATCATCTGAAATTATGCTTATGCTGACGATATTCTTCTCTTCATTTATAATACAGACTCCTCTTTTCCTTCATTACTACAAGAAATCTCAGATTTTCTGTTTTCTCAGGTTGCAAAACTAATTCTGATAAAACAGAAGTTTTACCAATCACTAAATTTTGTCTCAAACAACAATTTGAGTCTACAGGCTTTCACTGGAACAGCTCTAAAATCAAAATATCTCAGTATATGGTTCTCTAACTCTATTGCAGACTCTGTTAAAATAAACATGACTGTTGCTCTTGATCGTATTTCCAAACTCTTGTCTTCCTGGAATCTTGGTGGGGTTGTCTTGATTCTATTAAGATAATGATTACTCCGATTCTATTATACTATTTTTCTATAACTCCAGTCCACATTCCTGTGGTGACGCGTCTTAGAGTGTCCTGCGATGTCATGGAATCTGCCCCGTCAGATTCCATGACAGGCAGTTGCTCTCTGGCCCCATTTAGTTGAGACACGCAGCCGTGTCTCTTATCTTAATAAACTCCCATAATTACCTACAAGGGTTCCCTGGCTCCATTCTTCACATTGGCGACGATCGGGAAGAACACCCAAGTTCACATTGAGTGAACCAACACAGAAGAACGAAACAGTGAAAAGCCGAATGAAAAAAGATTCAAGAAAGAACATTACGAGGGGCCAGAGGAGCGGTGAAACCATTTTTCAGCGGTGAGATCATTCCTACTTATGCCGAAAGCAGCATAGTGTCATTATTTTTTCATAATACATTTAGATTAAATCCCGCAGCTGACAGCGGTGCGAGTCTGTGCACAGAACGGCAAGAAATCGAATTTGCAGCGCGAGCCATCAGCAAGAGCCCTGCTCATTATGAACTCTGCCTTCAGCACGAGCCCTGCCCAGCACAAGCCCCTGCCATCAGCGCGAACCTCTCAGTGCAAGTCTTTACCGTCAGCGCGAGTCTCCACAAACGGACCACATTAGTGAAAATACGATAAGCAGACTACTCAAGCACTGCAGCGCGAGCACAGCGCGAGCACAGCGCGAACACAGCAGAGTAAAGAAGAATCAATCTTTCATTTAAAAAAAAAAATGAAAACAAGAACCTTTTTAGAAGCAGCTCCATTGCCATACAGTCAATGAATCCCAGTGCATTTTGGGTAACCAACAAAATTAAGAAATAGAAGACAGCTTCTTTTTATCCATTGCATTCTGGGATACCATTGGGATAAACAAAGTGAAATAAGCAACAATTACAACTAGAACCCCAATTTATTTGTTCAAGAGTCATTTTTCTTCATTTTTTTTTAAATCTCATATTTAAAGAAGTATTTTAATGTTTAAATTAAATCTATTGGAAAAGTAAGAGACACAAAAATACAGAAGTGCAAACTTTATCAGCAGTTTAACAGTTTTTAAAAAAAAAACACAGTCAAAACCTAATTTTGAACACAAATATTGTATGGACGAAATGCAAAGTGTTCAAGCACCAGCACCTTTTCTACAAGAACCTGGGGATCCACCCTTAGAGTGGAATTTATGGTTAAGATCGTTTAAAGCTTATCTAGGTGCAATTGATGCACAGAAATTCAGACCTGAAAGACGGAAAAATCTAATGTACTATCATCTGGGAGTAGAAGGACAAAACGTCTTTGACCACTTACCTGAACATGTACCTGCAGAGAACGAGGATTTGGATGAGTTTGAAACAGCTGTTGCACAATTAGACAAATATTTTACGAAAACCAAAAATATGGTTGTACATAGGTACAAATTTTTCACAAGAGCACAACAGCCTAATGAAAGCATAGACACTTATGTCACGGCGCTTAAAATGTTAGCATCAAAATGTGACTTTGACAATTTTACTGGAGAATTAATTCGTGACCAACTAGTAGCTAGATGTCATTCTAAAAATATCCAACAAAGACTTCTCGCCTGTAAGAATCCAACTTTAGACAAAGCAATAGATTTAGCAAAGAGTATCGAAGGTTCTTCTATTGATGCTAAAGTATTGGAAGACTCATTATCCAAAACATCAATTTCGGGAGCAGTTATCAATAAATCAATCTCGCAAAAGAATCCACAACAAAATTTCATCAAGAATCCACAACAAAATTTCGTCAAGCCTAGTTCAAGTAGTCAATAATTTCAAAGAAGATTTTGCTTTAGATGTGGCTCTCCCTCTCATGTCTCATCATTCAAATTCTGTCCAGCTACTAGACAACAATGTAAAAAATGTGGAAAATTTGGCCATTTTATGAAAATGTGTAGATCTGGCAAACCATTTAAGGTTCGGTGTCTTTTGAATGATTTTGGAAATAATTTTGATGAAGAAAATCCTGAAAACAACCAAGAATTGCTTTTGGGTGTAAGATGTGTCAATTCTAATGATGATGACCTTGTGATCGATCCAAATCTCAATGTCTCGATTGAAGGGCATGCTATACAGTTATTGGTTGATACTGGTGCACGCATAACCATTATTTCAAAGGATATTTTTGATAAGAACTGGCATGATAAAGTTTTGTTTCCTCCAGACATTTCCACAGTGGCGTTTGAAGGAAGCAAAGTAGATCTTATTGGGTTCTTTTGGTCAAACATACAAATATTGAATGAGTTAATACATGGCAAAGTTTACGTTGCAAGAAAAGCAATAAATGTGTTAGGTCTCATTCACCAAGCTGAATTTGGTATCACAATCAGACCAGGGTTAGAACAACCCATTTCATTTGAAAAAAAATAATAATAAGTCTAGTAACCAATGAAGAGAAATTCTGGGAAAAAAAGTTTTCAAAAGTTTTCAACGATAAACTGGGAAAAATTTCAGATTTCACTTATTGTATTAAGGTCAAGAATGATGTTATTCCGGTGAAACATAAATTACGGAATATACCATTAAGCGTGAGAAGTGACCTCTCTACCATGCTTAATGATATGTGTTCACAGGGCATCATCGAGAAAACGGATGGAACCTTGTGGTTATCCCCCATTGTTCTAGCAAAGAAAAAGAATGGGGAATTACGCATGTGTGTTGATATGAGGAGCGTAAATGAGGCGATTTGGGTAGACAACTATCCCTTGCCCTGAATAGAGGACTCACCGCCCGATTCATGAACCGAAATTGCACTCGCAAGGGGCCGGATTCTGAGAATCCGGCCCTTTGTGAGAGCGATTTTTGCATTTGGGATTCAGCATCCCAAATGCAAAAATCGCTAATTGCGATGTCGCAAATGTGCGAGGAATTACATTTAAGGAATCTCTATTAGAGATTCCTTAAATGCAATTCAACATCCAATTTAAAAATGCGAATTCGCAATTTCTTGCCGCAATTTACCTCGAGGTCAGACCTCGCGGTAAATTGCGAAAACTCAGAAAAATGCATTTAAATGCATTTTTCTGAGTTGCATGTTACACACACACATGTCCTTTGGACATGTGTGTGTGCAACACCTGTGTGAAATTTCATTTGAGGGGTGCTACAGGGTGTCCTGTGGACACCCCTGGCACCCTTCAAATCGCAATCTTATTTGCGATTAGCTAATTGCTAATCGCAAATAAGGAATGACTCCCCATGCATTCCTATTGGTCTTTTGGCCCATAGGAATGAATGGCGAGTTATTCCTTATTTGCGATTAGCAATTTGCTAATCGCAAATAAGGAATCAGTAGGAATCGCATTTTATTATGCGATTCCTACATGATTACCGTTTTGCGAGTCCTTAATAGCGAATCGCTATGATTCGCTATTAGGGGCTCGCAAAACGGCCCGTTGATGAATCAGGCTGCTAATAACTAAAGTAGGTCCAGCCAAATGGTTTAGTAAGCTGGATCTAAGAGCAGCCTACCACCAAGTTGAATTAGAAAAAAGCTCTAGACACTTGACTGCATTTGTGACTCCAGATGGTGTGTTTCAATTTTGCCGCATGCCCTTTGGCATTGCATATGCTGCGGCAGTTTTTCAGAGACTCATGTCAGAAATGTTTGTTGGCAATAATCATGTGGCAATCTTTCAAGATGACATTTTGATTTTTGCCAACAATGAAAATGAACATGATCTTGCTTTAATTGATGTTTTAGGGACCTTAGAGAAAAGAGGTGTGACTTTAAAAAAAGATAAATGCATCTTTAAGACAAAAGAAATTGAATATCTTGGACACGTATTTTCAGAGGAAGGTATCAAGCCTAGACCAAAGTCTTGTAAAGAGCATCGTAGATGCTCCTGCACCTCAGAATAGAGATCAACTTTTGTCCTTCCTAGGGTTGTGGGAATTTTACGCCAAATTTATGAGTAATTTTGCAAGCATCACAGAATGTTTTAAAATTTTACTCAAGAAAGGAGAAAAATTTGTTTGGTCTGAGTTATGTCAACAGACATTTGAGCAAATTAAAAAAGATATCACTTCAGCACCAGCACTACAACCATTTGTGGAGGGAAGGAAAACTTGTGTGACTATTGACTTTTCTGAATACGGTTTAGGTGCTGTATTAACTCTCTGTAAATAATCACGAAACCACTGTGGGTTTTGCTTCCAGGACATTATGTCCTCCCGAACGGAAATATTCCGTTATAGAAAAAGAATTATTGGCATGTGTGTGGAGTGTGGAAAAATTTAGGGCTTACTTGTGGGGAAGACCATTTGTTTTAAGGACAGACCATCGCCCTTTAGTAGAAATTCTATCTGGGAAAAAATTAAAACATACTACTGCACGTATAGCCAGACCTTCAGCAGACTTTTAGAGTTTTGTTTTTCTGTAGAATACATCCCAGGAGGGAAAAATTCAAGAGCTGATTGTCTCTCGAGACTACCCATTAGTGATTGTGACGAGTATGATTGGGAGTCGGAAATAGAGGAGTGCTTTATTGCTTTCATTGGTGATTCGAATATTTGCAAGGATGAGAGTGAATGGATTCAAGAGCTACAAAATGATTCTGTTTTAAAACAGGTCCTAAAAATGGTGGTCTCAGGTTGGCCAAAAGAGAAAAGCCTGGATGATAAGTTACAAAGTTTTTGGAAAGTATCTGATGAATTATCGTTAGAATGCAATAAATTAATGCGTGGTGATAAGCTTATTCCACCCACCTGTTTCCATGAACAGATTATTCATTTAGCACATTGTGGCCATTTAGGTGCTACTTCTACTAAAAGGAAAATAAGAGACCATTTTTGGTGGCCTAAAATGGACCAAGAAATTGATTTGTATATACGTGAGTGTAGAAAGTGCATGCTTAGTGACAAAGTTTTGAAAACAGAAAAAGATATTGATTGTCCCACTGTATGTCCTGAAAGAGCTTGGCAGCGAGTTGGGGAAAACTTCCTGGGGCCATACCATATTTTACCTAACCACATGAGATATTTTATTGTCTTAATTGACCATCTTTCTAGGTGGGTTGAAGTTAGAGGTGTAATGGAACCAACAACAAAAAATGTCATCACATTTTTTAAGGATGTGTTTGCGAGGGAAGGTATCCCAAGTGAAATACTTACTGACAATGGTGTACAGTTTATTTCTTGTGAGATGCAACTATTCTTAGAAAAATGCAATATCAAACACATCAAAACACCATTGTACAGTCCGCAAAGCAATGGCAAAGTAGAACGTTTTAATAAGGTTTTAGTAGAATGTATTCAGTCTTCTTTGAAATGTAATATGGAGGTGGAATTGGCCCTAAAGGAGTTGATTTGGAGCTACAGAACAGCACCCCACAGTGTCACAACTAAAACTCCGTTTGATTTAATGCGAGGAAGAAGAGCCAACACTGAATTGTGTCCTTCTTGGATGTCCTCTGACTTTTACAAAAATGTCGATATCAGCAATTCTTGGGAGGTAGCTAAGTTTAACTCAGATGTCTCCAGCGCAAAGAGAATTGTCCAAGATCCCAAGAAGACGAAACTGGAATTAGGAAATTGGGTACGGGTCAAAAATCCTTGTCTTGTTGGGAAAGGCTACTCTAAATTTAAAACACCATTGCAAATTGTAGATTTAAGAAGGAATGCTGCCAAATTGTCTGATGGGAATTGGTGGAACACCTCTCGCTTAGCGATTGATCCTAGTTCTAGTTATGTTAACTTCAAGCATTCTAATGATCACTACAATGTTAGTAATGGAAAAATTGAAGCAGTAAGTGTGAGGAAGAGTTCGCGTACAAAATTTGTGCCAAAAAAATTAGAAGATTTCGTTTGTGATTAATTGTTTTTTTTTGGTTTTTTTTCCATTAAAAGAAAGGAGAGCCAGTATTTGACCTTAAGTTGAATTATTTGTATTATTGTTTTAAGTACAAGTACTTGTCTTTGCCTACTTGCTGTAATGTTGTTTATTCTTCTTTTCATTTGAAAAGGGGAGATGTGTGGTGACGCGTCTTAGAGTGTCCTGCGATGTCATGGAATCTGCCCCATCCGATTCCATGACAGGCAGTTGCTCTCTGGCCCCATTTAGTTGAGACACGCAGCCGTGTCTCTTATCTTAATAAACTCCCATAATTACCTACAAGGGTTCCCTGGCTCCATTCTTCAAAATTCCTGTCACCTTTTTTAATAAATAGATTCTCTTCTTTCCAAGTTTCGATGGAAAAACATAAAATCCAGAATCTCTTTATTTCACCTAAGCAAACCGAGACTTGTTGGGGGAGTAAACCTTCCAGACTTTAGGTATATCATAAGGCTTTCTGTTTAAAACAAGCTTCTCATTGACTCCTTTTGGAACCTTCTCTCTTCACTCCCCTATGGGTTAATATTGAACGTTGCTTATTAACTCCCTTCTCGTTTAATGAAGTTCTTTCCTTTACTGCCAAAAATTCCCTCACTTCTTTTCCACTTTTTAAACATACATGTTCATTGCTAAAACCTTACTTTCATCCTAAAATTCTTTCCAGAAATGTTTTTATACACTCTCCTCTTTGGTATATTGTCTTATCACCATTAATAATAAATCTTTATATTGGTCTTCATGGAGGGCAAGTAGGATTATCTGGGTCAAAGACCTGTTTGCTGATACTATTTCTTCTTCCTTCCCTATTTTTAACAGAACATTCAAATGTCCTAGTTCACTTCTATATACATTTTCTATTCTCATGGAATACATGTTTTATATCTTCTATCCCTCCCTAATGATGCTTCTTCAAATACACAAGATCCACTTCTACAAATCTTGGCAACATGTCCTAAAGCTTCCCTAATTTATAAATTTGTCTACTCCGCATCGCCTGACCATATCAAACCCAAAGTGGAGCTTGCTTGGGAATCTGACTTATATTTTCAATGTTCTTCTGATATGTGCATTAAGATATGGGTTCGGTGGTTGAAGATCTCAAGATCCGCCTTCACCACTCAATCTATGTTTTTTCTATACCATAGATTATATTTCACACCTACCTCTAAGCTATTTTTACACAATCAGATAACAAGAAATGCTTGTCTTGTGAATTTCCATCAGCAGATCTTTCTCATCTACTCTTTACATGCCCATCTATTGTCTCTTTTTGGTCATAAATTTAGTCCCATTTATTCACCATTTTTAAGTTCCAAATCCCCATGTCCCACCGTCTTCTCTTTATGGGAAGTCTATCAGAAATCCTCACTCTACCATCTAGTGAAAAAGGGTTGTTTTATCTCATGTTAGGTTTAGCATTTCAACAAATTGCGTTAAATTGGAAATGTTTGTCGAAACTTTCAACTAAGTCATGGTGGAATACTGTATGCCAATATCATAGGTTAGATTTTGCTTATGCATCCCACTGTAATCCTCATGGTAATAGGGATGTTTTCTGGCTACCATTAACTATTCATTTAAACAAAGTTTCAAGTAATGTTGCTTTTCATCACATTTCTAACCCCTTGAATTCCTTCCTCTTTACTCTTTCCTTCTCTTTCTAACGTGGGCAATGTTTTATTTCAATAGTTTACTTGTTTACCATATATTATAGTTTATGGAGCATATTTTCATATTTCTTTTTAATTATGGTCTGTAAAATATTTTTTCTACCTCTTCTTTCACATCTTTCTTTCCCTCCCCCTTCTTTTCTTTTTCCCATACTATCCCTAAAAAGTAAACAACTTTCTACTATAATGTGTTGCCTACTGTATTTTGCTTTCTTATTATCTTTTATATTATTATGCATTGGGCCTATGCTCTATTGTATCGATTTTTTGTCTCAATAAAGCTTATTAAACTAAAAAAAAAGGAAAGTGCTGAATATGGCTTTTCAAAATTGTGAGAGCACTTGAATGCCACATTTGGCTCATGGTTTTATTTAGTGTGATTTCTGTTTATTTAAATGTTATGTGTTT
Organism: Lissotriton vulgaris; assembly: GCF_964263255.1. Classification (NCBI taxonomy): domain Eukaryota; kingdom Metazoa; phylum Chordata; class Amphibia; order Caudata; family Salamandridae; genus Lissotriton; species Lissotriton vulgaris. The sequence continues at coordinate 1,997,549,570 of NC_141687.1, forward strand.
GCCAGGTGCTGAGTATGAAAACAGTAATTATGGTAACTGAACTTGCTATATGAATAAAACATTGCCAAAGTCAATTGATCTCTCTGTACAGTTACAAGCCAGGACTATTGGCTTTGGCTGTCCTTGTTGTTGTTAAATCTGAGGCAATAATAGTTAAAGTGTACTTCATGAAAAAAGGAGGGAGAATGTACTCTATTGCCTCAGAATGTGACTTTTAAAATGTAAATTAAAAAACGTGTAGCGCATAATCATATGCTAGTGAGGAACCCTAGCCCTGGTAATTGACCTGGTAACATCATTAAAAGATGTGCGGAAAAAGTTTGTAAGGGAAAGTATACTCTCCTTTGCCACACTGCAGTCCAAATATTCAATTGATGGAGGAGATGGGATTACTTTTTTACATGACAAGACTGACTCATTTGTTTCCTTGTTGATGGGACAATTAATTAACAGTACCTGGAGAGCACTTGTGTGGTTTATATTAACCCTGGGCGGCCAGCTACGCTCCGTCTGCGGAGTGTGCGTAGTGCCGCCCACTCCGCATTTTGCGGAGCTGGCGGAGCCAGGCGGCACTCCGCAGACGGAGCGTAGCTGGCCGCCACCCGCCTCCCTCCCGCCCTCCCTAAATACTTTGAAATAAAGAAATGAAATAATTTAAAAAGCACTTACCTTGCCGCCGCTGCCCGCCGCGTCCCCGGGGCTCACTTACTTCCGTCTTCCGTCTTCCGTACTAATGCGCATGCGCGGGCGGCCGCGCATGCGCATTTTCACGAGAAAATGCGCATGCGCGGCCGCCCGCGCATGCGCATTAGTACGGAAGACGGAAGATCGCGAGCCCCGGGGACGCGGCGGGCAGCGGCGGCAAGGTAAGTGCTTTTAAATTATTTTATTCTTTTATTTCAAAGTATTTAGGGAGGGCGGGAGGGAGGCGGGTGGCGGGGCTGGCGGCCAGTGGTGTTTGCGGAGTGGGGCTACGCGGAGTGCGGAGGTGGGCGTAGTTTCTCGCCCACTTCGCGTAGCTCCGCGAAGCCCCACTCCGCGAACTCCGCCCAGGGTTAGTTTATATAAGCCAAAGTGAAATGGGGGGGCAGGTAGTTAAGCCAACCGTGCCCTGAGGATGTTAATGTACTGGTCTACATTTGGGAGACCTACTGCAGTAGTTCTTTCTTCTACAGCGCACAAGTGATATATCACAACTAGTCCTAGCTCAGAAAGGTGATGTACAATTGTTCAACACTGCAGGCCGAGGCCACTTGGCATGGTTTTGTTTCAAAGAAACTATCTTCTAATAACCAAGAAATGCAGTTGTGGTTGGTGAAAAAAAGCTTGCCACAATATCCTCATCTTGCCAAACGCAAGCTTGTAGCTTAGCGCTTCTGGGATATTAATACTAAATGATTGGGACAGAGTCCAGTTCCATGCATTTATTATTCAGGCTTTTCTTAACTGCACTCCAGTGAAATTGCTTTTGCCCTGGATTAAGACCTGTAGCTGAAGGGGTGTTGCATGTTGGACAAAGCAGACAGTGGTATTTACACCTGAATTATGATACAGAAATGTTTATCATCAGAGTGAGTGCACCTATGCCTCCTCTACTATTAAACGAGAGCCGGTGCCAGTTTTTATACAGGATAAAGTAACCCATCACTGTATATTTTAAGGATATTGCAAATCACTGAAAGCTTTTATTGCCATATAGAGGAATGAGGCTGAAGGGCAAGTTCCTTTCCAAGGTTGTGACTTGCAATATTCTTATCTTGTACAGCAGAGGGTAATTTACTCCTCATAACACAAAGTCGCACCATACTCTGTCCCACAAACCACCTAAATCCTTGCTATGTATCTCTTTCATATGAAAGAGAGAGAACATTTGCAAAGATGAACAATAACAATAGAATCTCCAGTGCAAAACTGAACGCATCAAAAACACCTGTTAGAAATGTGTCACAACTAAGACATCCAAAGGTAGGCTCTGGACAGCCCAATAGCAGGGCAGGGTGCAGTGTATTTAACCCCTTCACTGCGGCGGCTATTCCGCCGCAGTGCTAAGGGGGAGGTGGGGCAGCGCGGCGCTCCCGTGCTCGTGACGGAACCGCTCCGTCACAAGCCTCGGGTGGGCTGTGCTTGTGACGGAACGGTTCCATCACGGCCTTGCCCACCTAATAGAACGTCCAGCGCAGGCGTGGAATTCGCGCCGCGCAGGCGTGGCGAACGGGCCATGACGGAACCGTTCCATCACCAGCACAGCCCACCCGAGGCTCGTGAGGGAACGGTTCCGTCACAAGCACACAAGGGGTTAAAAGGTTGCACATGTACTTTTATGTTTTACATGTCCTGGTAGTGAAAAGTTCTTACATTTGTTTTTCACTACTGCAAGGCTTATGTCCCCCATAGGATCACATTGGGGTTGCCTTAATATATTTTAAAGGAATACATTCCAAATTGGAAGATATGACCGGTTCAACTTTGGTGTCTTTGGAATGACAATTCAAGATCAAAACTAATGGTTTAGCCGGATTTTAAACAGCAATTCTGAAAATGCCACTTTTAGAAAGTTGCCTTTTTTACTGTAGCCATTTAGTGTTTTCTGCCTGTCTCTGATCACATGTCTGGGATACAGTTGGACTTTGTGTATTCCTCCTAGGCAGTCATACACAGTGGGAGCTTAGGTGAGACTTGATGGGCCATTCTGGCAGCAAGGGACAAATAAGCTGGCACAACCTCTCCTACACCTGAATAGGCTGCGTCCTGTTCATACACATAGGGCTTCATAACCTCCAGCAGTGAGTCTGGAGCCAGGGTAGGAAGGACAAGGACTGTGTGCACTTCAAAAGCATGTCTTTGAAGTCTCCCCACTTCAAAGGCACTACTGGGTATAAATACTGGACATCAGACTCCACCACTTCGGTACACTTTTTGGGCCTATGCATACTTTGTCAGTAAGAAGGACTGCTGTGCTGCTGAAAGAACTTCCACTCTGCTGAATGCTTGTCTGCTGGACCCTTACTTTGCTGTGCTGACCCGCTGTCCTCTTGCCTAGGTGAGAAGGACTGGACCTGCATCTCTTGAACCCAGAGTGATTCCAAGTGCTAGTTGGCCTCTGGGGCATAGCAGGCTTCCAACAACCTTGCATCTGCACCAGGACTCTGCCATCTTTGAGTCTACTCTGCCAAGTGGTGTCACCCCAGTCCTGGACCTTTGGAAGTGGGCTTATGGTGCCAACCAATGGAACCAACGCATCTTCTCTGCTAAACGGTGCATTCTCGAGCCAAACCGACTAAGCATGGGCGAATTTTGCGAATTCGCGATCCGCAAATTTGCAGATTTGCGAATTTGCAATCCGCAAAATTCGCAAATTTGTGCGAATTTGTGGATTTTTGTTTTTTGCGTGTTCGCTGGTTTTTTTGCGTGTTCGCAGGGTTTTTCGCGTGTTCGTGGGCTTTTTGCGTCTTCGCGAGCCGCTTGCATAGCGAAGTTATCCATGCAGTCGTTTATGGGAGAGGGAGAGAGAGATAGATAGAGAGATAGATAGATAGAAAGAGAGAGAAAGAGAGAGGGAGAGAGAGAACGAGAGAAAGAAAGAGAGGCCAGATCTCTGAAGGGCCAGATTCCTGAGTTGCCCCTACAGAACATACAGCTTTTTATTTTTAGCAAAATGCATATGAAAATTGTGCTGTAAAGGTCTCTTTTAGTTTAAGCCCTCCTGACAACTCAAAATGGGTGTATTTGCCATCCTCTCCCTTCTTCCTGTTTTTTATATCTGTAAGTGCTTCCTGATGAGGTTTAATTCCTTGAACAGGTGCCTCGTTGCCTACTTGTAACTATTCTCTGACCCTGCTTCAAGGGTCAGAGCAGGGTCAGAGAATAGTTGTAAGTAGGCAACGAGGCACCAGGAAGCAATTAGCAGCAGGTGTCCAAGTTGAAGTTAATTTGTTTGTAACCCTTTTGTAAAAGGTTACAAAAAAATTAGGTTCAACTTTTGCACCTGCCGCAAATTCGCCCGCGAAACGGATTTTACGCCCACCCTTAAAACCGACACATCTCCTTGGTGGAGTGGCACATCCTCAAGCAGAACTGCTACATTGCTGCAGCTGCTGCATGCATTTGATCTGACACGAAAGATACGCATTGCCCTTGCAGTCTTCAGAATTGACGAATCACTGAAGGCACAGTGCATCATCGACCCAGGTCCTTACATCCCTCATTGATGGCAGCTTGATGACGGCAGTGGTCTCCATCTCGCAGCACTTTGGAATAGACATCCTCAACGCCTGAACTCGCAAGCCTGTTGATAGGATTGACAACGGCGATGCAACAAGACCTCGTATTGCAGCCTCGCCACATCTCAGAACCAATGCTTCACTTTGGCTGAACAACTCTTCCTAGGCTTGGATCCTTGCAATGCTCCGCAACCAGAAATCAAGGTTCTTTGTTCAGCGTGACTCACTTGGTCCTCACAGCCGGCCCATGCTCCATCGTGGTCTACCTGAACTTGTGACATTGTCCCAGTTGTCCCTTTTTTGGCATTTTTTGTTTTTTGGTTCGAGTTTACCTGAAAACTTTGAAATTCAGTATAAGGGACATTGTTTTGAGACAGCAGTAGCAGGGGAGACCACGACTTCCAGATAGCATGGGTCTCACAGGAGGGGCCATGGGGCCTTGGTGATGTCAGTTTTGGCACAGGAGCACCTAAAACCAGCGGCGGACTACTGCGACACAGAAATTGTTTTGAGGCAGCATGGGAAACCATGACTCCCAGATAGCACCGGTCCCCTAGGAGAGGCCACGGGCTGCAGTGATGTCAGTTCCGGCGCAGGAGCCCCAAAAACCAGTGGCAGGCTCCCACGTGCAGGACATTGTTTTGAGGCAGCAGCAGCAGGGAAAACCACAACTCCCAGACAGCACTCGTCTCACAGGAGGGGCGTGTGGCCTCTGTGATGTCAGTTCCGAAGCTGGAGCACCTAAAACCAGCGGCAGACGCCTGCGGCACAGGACATTGGTTTGAGGTATCAGTAGCAGGGGAGATCATGCATCCCAGATAGCACCGGTCTCATAAGAGGGGCCGTGTGGCTGCAGTTATGTCAGTTCCAGTGCAGGAGCACCTAAAACCATTGGCAGATTTCCGCAGCGTGGGACATTGTGTTGAGGCGGCAGCCGCAGGGGAGACCGCGACTTCCAGATAGCACTGGTCTCACAGGAGGGGCGGAGGTGCAGAGGGGCATGCAGTGACGTCAGTTCCGGTGCAGGACAGCCTAAAACCAGTGGTAGACTCCCGCCTCGCAGGACATTGTTTTGAGGCAGCAGCAGCAGGGGAGGCCACAACTCCCAGATCGGTACGAAAGGGGGTGGTGATGGATGGTGCATCTGAATCAATCAAACACTCACAGCCAGTCAAAGGATCTGGGTTTAATCCATCACCGTTCTTTAGCCTACTCTTCCACCCCAGTTCAGATATGGCTATATGCAAATCAGTCTAATGTGGAAAATAGAAAAATTGATGTACATAAGCAGCGTTCATTTGCCCTCTCCCGTCCCCCTCCCTGTAGGCACCACGTATACCCTGAAATATTGACCGTGTCACTCCGCCAGTAAAAGCCCGTGCCCATATGTACATGACAGCCATTTTAGGCACCTTGGCCTCTTGCCCACTCATTAGAATCACTGGCTTCCCTCCTGCGCGCATTTGAGCACCCCCCTCCCACTCTCACATGCATAGACCATGAAACCCAGCACTCTGCGCGACCCTGCTATGAAAGGCAACCCTCCTGCTTGACCCAGGCACCCCCCCCCATTTCCCTCTTGAAGAAGCATCCTTCGCCTTAGCTGACATAGCCCTCCCCAGCTGCACCTGACTGCCCCCGCTCTCTCATGTACGGGTCATAAGATCTCTCTCTCTCTCTATGTGACTCTGTCCCTGTGTCCACCCTGGCTCCCCCTCCCTTCTCCTCACATGGGCAAGTCATAAACCTTCTTCTTCTGCAAGACCCTGTCCTTGGGAGCCACGGCCGCGCCTGACCAACACCTCCTTTCCTTCCATGAATGCCCCTCTGTTGACAAGCCTTCCCTCCGCGCTCGATTGTCCACGCGGCATGAATACCACTCCTTTGATGACCCCTTCCCCCGAGTCCGGCTGACCACACATGTCCGAGGCCATCGCCTGAGCCAGGAGATACCATTTACTGCCCTCATTGTATGAAGTCACTCCTCTTCAAAGGACCCACTATTGATCCTGGCCTCCCCACCCCCTGGGCTACGATCAGGCGCACACATCCTAATAATCAGCGGAACATTCAGCTGCGTCATTGCCCCCTCTCTTATCAGCAGGTCAAGGGTCCCTATTGTGAACACATGTGGGGTAGGATTGACACGAGGATTATGGGGTTGTCTTTTCTTTGTTTCACAATGCTGTGACTGTAATGCCAAGTGTTTTGTAAAGTATAAAAGACAGAGTCTCAGCTCACTTGTTAGAGCACCTCCCGATGGCACCTTGTTTCGTGTCTGACATGACAGGCTCTCCTCATGAGAATTAAACTCTGTTCTTGATTCCTGCTTCCAGCGCCCGGCTCTTTATTTTGGTAATTATTCAGAATGGGAACTAAGAGGCGTCTTGCGCCAGCAGCCTGGGCATCGATGGTAATATGGGCTCCTGTTCCACAATTGGCGTCCCAACGCGGGGTCCATCAGTGACATAAGGTCCAGTAAGAGAGATCCAGACGATGAGGTGAACATCTAAATGATCGGAGTATACCTGCCTTGAGAGGGCCCTCGTCCGGCTGCCGATTGAATGAACTTCACCTATTCTGAACGGACCTCTCTTGAGTGACCTACTGTCCTGACTGGAATCCCACAGGACTGCTGCGGTAAAATCATGGAGTAAGAGAACGATCGGGCGCTGGAAGGAGGAAGGCGAAGAACTGCCCACATGGTCCGGTCCGGGTAAGGTCGCATAAATGCGACAAATTGTGAAATGATTGTTTGCTGGATAATACTAGTATTACGCTTTGTTGAAACCTCTGGAGATTCACCGTCTGCAAACGGAGAAAACAACAGGCTCTCCCTTTGCAAGCAGTGAAGGATAGGTAACGCAGACTTTTGTCCCCATTGTAATCCGTCGTGCCTATCTTCCTCCCCCACTGTTTCCCGAACTGTCGTTCGTGGATTATTGTCTGGAGATTCTTTGTCTGCAAACAGGGAAGAACAAGGTCTCTCTTTGCAGGTAGAGAAAGAGTGGGTAACGATAACTTTTCGTGCCCACTTATTCTCCCCACTGATTGTTTGATTGACCGATTGTTCGGTATTGGTTCGTTTGAGGTATTCACCGCCGCCAAACAACGGAGAATAGAAATATTCTGCCTAGTCTTTGCCCGCCGTGATAAGATAGGTAATGCAGACTTTTGTCCCCGTTGTAATCCGTCATGCCTATCTTCTCCCCACTGGTTGGTAGCCTGTTTAGCCCGGACCGCTTATTAGAGATGAACCATCCAGCTCCACTGGAGGGCACACCTAATAAGGACATGTTCATTAAGTGTGGACTAGTCGCTATAGCTTATAATAGGTTATGGCATAAAAATACAAGAAAAAGAGTTGAGCGAAATCAGTAGGCCACTGATGAGTTATCGACTTCGCTAAAAATAAAATAAGAAACGTTAGAAATAACCTGCAATAAGAAACATAAAAATGGCGAGGGAAGACAAGCTTGACACCAAGGCAGCCACGAGGTAGCTAGGTTCCGTTGCCTATTCCTGCCCCAAACATGTCTGCCTCATTGCCCACCACGCCCAAATAACGGTCACATGAAATAGATACAAAATCAATAGGCACCTACCCCCATTCCGGAAGCTCCCGAAGTGCAACAGGTCCGCGGTTACGCCCATCCGGAAGGCGAGGCCTCGATGCATGCAGGGCTCGGCTGGCCGCAGTCGAAAGGGGAGGCTGTAGGGCGGACGGCCCGAGGAATCATGGAGGTCTCCCCTTTCCCTCTTCTGCTGCCCTGCAGGCCACGGGGGGGGGGGGGCTGTCTTGCCTCGGCCACCGACCACCCCTCTCTCTCACCCGATCCGGCTTTCGTCGAAGGCCGAAGCCAAAGCGAGGATGACGGCATTTCTTTGAGCTATAATGGCTGCAACTACACCCAACGCCTGACAGTTGCAGATAGTCCCGCCACATGCCAACGCCTGGATAGTTACAGGTAGTCCCGCCACATGTCAAGGGGGGATGTCTTGCCTCAGCCACCGACCCCCCCCCCTTCTTCAATGGCTGGCACGGCCAATACCGAAGCGCTGGAGCCGAAAAACGGCGCGGGGTCGCTGGAAGGGGGAGGCGGCACAAACGAGCCTCCCCCACCTCCCTCCAGGTGGAGGCTTCCAGCGACACCCCAACGCTCTTTGCTTAAAGAGGGTCCACATCGAAAAGCGGTCTTTTGCCCGGGACGGGCACACGCCCCATGCCTTCTCTCCTCAACTTTGAAGATTCTATGAGAACCGGGGGGCACCCCGATCCCTCCGCATGGGCGCCCCCATCCCCCTCACTGGGAACCGCGGCATCGGCGCACTCCTGCCAGCGCCAGCCTCAGTTTGGAAATGGCTAAAACACCGCCAAGGTACAGACTTGTTCAGTTCCGGTGGAACACCAGAGTGACCCGGTAGGAAAATTGTTGCCGCCCTCCCCACTCTTTGACTGATGGTCCATATTGTTAGACTGTTACCACATTACGCAAAACTTTTTGAACTACCAACGGAAGGTTCTGGTCCAACCACGAGTCATTGGAGACATTCTGACTATGTTGGAACCTGCCTGACCTCGCCCAAAATGGCGCCGATACACGAAACAAAACTTTCAAACTCCCTGTTCACCCGGATTGCTCGAATTTTGATGCTCTGAGATACGTGTGCATTTTTGGACAATGAAAGTCGATAAAATGGATAATGATTATGTGCTTAGAGAAGAAAGCAATATAGATATTGATCATATGTTTGGACAATGAACTGACTTAGGGTGGGTACCAATTATGATATGGAAAATGAATTGGTGTAATTCAGATAATAAATGAGCATTTGGATAATGAATTAATGAATTAATTGAAAAACTGAATTCTTGACATGCATCATGCTTGCTTTGTAGGGAAGTTTGATACGATTTTATTGCACTGCTGCACTTTATGCAATGAACTGCCACCAACTTTGTTCTTCCTATGTACAGTTCCAATCTGCTCCGTGGCCGGTTCACTGGGTTGTAGGCCTGTATTTATACACCAGCACTTTTTATTAAAAGTATTTTGAAAAGGAACGCATAGTTGTAGCGGTTGCATTAATGATTTTTGAATGTATTCCTACTGTGAGCAACAAGAAAGTATGATGAAGGCTGAAGGTTAAAAAGGACCCGATATTTAGCAGCTACATTATGTGTCACAGGCAGCCGGAAAAGGGTTTTAGACGCTTTAAAACGACACCACAGAAATGCCACCTGACCGCCACCCTCGCACACAACCAAAAGGGGTCGCGACCAAGTAACTCATGTAGATACGCAGATCGTCAATGATTATCTATCTGACATTACTGGTCCCTCTGGGCGTATACGCCGAGATGGTAAAGAAATGCAGTACGTGGAGATAGTTCGAGTATGTGGTAGGTAAAAACATTTTCGGACTACTGCATGCTGATGTGCTTTGAATGCTGCCCCCCCCACCCCTTCTTTCTCCTCCCTTCTGCAGGTCACGTCAGAACGTCGGCTGAAGTGTGGGAGAGCGATGGTCAAACCACCGACGAAAAGGGAAAGAGGGAATATGTGTGTAGTCGTTATGACGATAAGTTTTCAAAAAGACGTAGACTTAAACATGACTGTTCCTCCTTAGAACATAGCGACTGGGAGGATGGACTGACATAGAGACTGGACGGGTACTGTATGACGAAAATTGACTAGAAATAACACGTTAGATAATGTAACTAGACATTTGACTAGGTAGGGAAAGGACAAAGAAAAATATGTGGGTAAGGGTTACCACGGCACCACCCGTCTGGGAAGTTAGAAATGTTGCTGATGTTCAAAATGCACTGCCCGCCCCCTTTCTCACACTCTTATAGATATAGCCAAGCTGTCCGACTGTTCTCCCGATCAATACTTGCCGTTGCCTCAGCCTGGAGAACTTCCCACCAAAGGAAGGAACTGAAAGATGGTTTAAGATCCAACCATGGGTAAATAGCACGACCAGGTTAATTTCTGATCGACTAACCGAGGTGTAAGTATTGGCAATTGAGAACGCTCGCAGAGATAACAAGCGAGAAGGAAAAGGAGGGAAGGGTAGAAAGAGCTAAGCACGTAGATAAATAGGATAGTAAAGATACGTAGGATATAATATGGATTTTGTTGGCCACCTGTTGTTTCCTGTCTTGTCGTGAATGTCTTATATATATATATGTAATGCATGTGCTGTCTTCCCTGTCTGAGTTTGTGTGTATGTAAATGTACGGATTTATGTCTTCCCTCTGTCTGTATTTGCGTGTTACCTGACCTTTGCTGTTCTGTGTTGTGAGCGCACTAAATGACCTATTTTCGTACACGTCTCTCTCTCTCTCCCTCACCACCCCCTTATCTCTCTCTCTCTCTCTCTCTCTCTCTCTCTCTCTCTCTCTCTCTCTCTCCCTCTCTCTACATGTCATACGTGTACCGAATGGCTCGTTTAGATTGCGGACGACTCTCGCTCTCTATGAGAGTCTCCCTATTTTCTATCCCTCTTTGTGGTAAAACTGTGCCCCACCGGCACCAGTTTGATTGGATACCTATTGAACGCGAAGGTGTTCAGCGAAATTGACCGAAACTAAAATGATTGTATCTCGCCATATTACTACCTCTCCTTTCTGCAAAATGAACGAACTTGAATTGGCTGAGAAGGAAAGGACAGGTAAGACGACTAAGGTCCCCCAAATCTGGCCATTTATAGGGGAACTGTATGTCAATGGCACCTCATTTCTGTTCTTCAGAGACGAACGCCAACGTCTAGATTGACCCCCAACGTCCAGATTGCCCCACCCCCTTTTGCAGCCAAGCGCGAGCGCCCGAAGCATCCCCGCCCCATTTTTGATTGACCCCAGCTGCTGTCCCGAATATAAACATAATGACCATGAGTAACTGTCGTCCCTCGAGAAAAACCTGTTTTACCCTGACTCTCGATGATAGCGCCCCCGCCCTGTTTGAAAAGGTTAGCCAGCCTTGAAGGGAAATGTTAGACTGTTAAGGCGCAGGTTAGAAAGACGAGTCTCCCTGGAGGCTCCGAAATGTTGAGTTTGATGAAATACACAGTTGATAAGAGTCTGACTTTCCTCCATATGTGACCTGTGTAGACAATGAATAAAACTTGGCATGAACTCAGTAGGAATGCCGACATATGCACTGCTTGGTAAATGAACTTCTGACTGTGACCAATGAGCGTATCTCCCAAGTGCGTTGGATTGAGAGAGGAATTCGCATGCATAAATGTCTTCCCCTGACCAGTTCTCTAAAGCTTGTTTTGTACCTATTTAAAGATTCACGATCACTGAAGGAGAAGGGTCAGATGTGAACGTACAGCCCGGCTGCAGATCTTGGGACACGTGTGACCTCGACCAAAGATGGAGCTGCAGAACAACTAGATACGGGACGAGACCGCCATTTCAACGTGGAAAAATGAAAAATGACGGGCCACCTTGAAGCCCTCCGTCTGCTAACCCACGTGTGCCTGGAGTCTCCGTTCCCCTTCTTTGGGCCCGATTGATGGGCCTGCCTGCTTGTTATCCTTTGCTCCCTTGGTCCCTTTTGTGTGTCCCCGGAACTCTGACCCAACTCCGCCCTCCCTCCTATCGACTATTTGAACCACACTCACCCTCTTTTCCACGTGACTTTTTGCCAAAGGGGAAGAACTGCACTCAAGTGGAGTAGGGTGTTGCCACGGAAATATAGGTGCCGAGTATAAGGCACCGCCAAACGGATTGTTTAGGGAACAGGACTGTGGTCTAACAGCAGAGGACTGACCGCACCCTGCAATGCATAAGGATAGAACCGAGCTGGACCTATAGCTCCACCGCCGGTGCTCAACAGCGCCAACGAAAGTACACGGACTAGAGCCTACCAGTGATGGCTCACTGATAAAAAGACACTGTGACGAAGAAATCTTGTGTATTGAACTGATTCCGCCCTCAACTGCTTGGTCAAAATGTTCATTGGTCACATTTTTAAGTCAGAAAGATTTATGCTATGTAGTGCTTTTGAAATGATAGGAACTCGACAAATGCAATTTCCTATGTGCTGCATTCTGCCCATCACATCAACTGTTCATGATTTTTGTGCAATATGTTAGTATTGACAAATGCTATTTCATCAACCACATGTTTATATGTACGCCCCTTAACTAGGAGGGATAGGAAAATGAACTTTGTTGTTTATATATACCCCCGTCAATTAGAAAAATGAACTCTGTTATGTAAAAAGGGGCGACTGTGGAAAATAGAAAAATTGATGTACATAAGCAGCGTTCATTTGCCCTCTCCCGTCCCCCTCCCTGTAGGCACCACGTATACCCTGAAATATTGACCGTGTCACTCCGCCAGTAAAAGCCCGTGCCCATATGTACATGACAGCCATTTTAGGCACCTTGGCCTCTTGCCCACTCATTAGAATCACTGGCTTCCCTCCTGCGCGCATTTGAGCACCCCCCTCCCACTCTCACATGCATAGACCATGAAACCCAGCACTCTGCGCGACCCTGCTATGAAAGGCAACCCTCCTGCTTGACCCAGGCACCCCCCCCCCCATTTCCCTCTTGAAGAAGCATCCTTCGCCTTAGCTGACATAGCCCTCCCCAGCTGCACCTGACTGCCCCCGCTCTCTCATGTACGGGTCATAAGATCTCTCTCTCTCTCTATGTGACTCTGTCCCTGTGTCCACCCTGGCTCCCCCTCCCTTCTCCTCACATGGGCAAGTCATAAACCTTCTTCTTCTGCAAGACCCTGTCCTTGGGAGCCACGGCCGCGCCTGACCAACACCTCCTTTCCTTCCATGAATGCCCCTCTGTTGACAAGCCTTCCCTCCGCGCTCGATTGTCCACGCGGCATGAATACCACTCCTTTGATGACCCCTTCCCCCGAGTCCGGCTGACCACACATGTCCGAGGCCATCGCCTGAGCCAGGAGATACCATTTACTGCCCTCATTGTATGAAGTCACTCCTCTTCAAAGGACCCACTATTGATCCTGGCCTCCCCACCCCCTGGGCTACGATCAGGCGCACACATCCTAATAATCAGCGGAACATTCAGCTGCGTCATTGCCCCCTCTCTTATCAGCAGGTCAAGGGTCCCTATTGTGAACACATGTGGGGTAGGATTGACACGAGGATTATGGGGTTGTCTTTTCTTTGTTTCACAATGCTGTGACTGTAATGCCAAGTGTTTTGTAAAGTATAAAAGACAGAGTCTCAGCTCACTTGTTAGAGCACCTCCCGATGGCACCTTGTTTCGTGTCTGACATGACAGGCTCTCCTCATGAGAATTAAACTCTGTTCTTGATTCCTGCTTCCAGCGCCCGTCTCTTTATTTTGGTAATTATTCAGAATGGGAACTAAGAGGCGTCTTGCGCCAGCAGCCTGGGCATCGATGGTAATATGGGCTCCTGTTCCACACTAACCCTGTGCCTAATGGGAACAGTCCAGCCCGAACTGCCAAGCCATGTCTTCCCTGGACCGGAAACAAGCTTCCGAGTACCGGCTTGCTTGAATCAAGTGGCAAATTGAGTTCGGGCCATCCACTCAATGATTGACCAATGCCTGAATCTCTTCATGGTAATGAATAAATATACAGTCGCGCACCTGGTACAATCTTTCTTCCGCATTTGATTGCATGAACAGACGTAAACTGTGGTGGATTCTGATTTCTATTGGGGTGGATAGAGACATAGTTGTCATCTTACATGATTTACACAGGGACACTAATGCGGCAGTGCAATATTCAGGGGATCAGAAGGTCTCATGCACCTTCCCTGTACGGAGTGGGGTCTGCCAGGGTTGTATCTTGGTCCCTTTTTTATTTAACATCTATATCAATAACTTGGAGAAGATCCTACTAGAGACCAAGGTTGATTTTCCTCTGTTTTAATGGCAGGGCCGAACGAGGCCTGCAAACCCTTTTACACTAACATCATGCAAGTGGTGGCCCAGAGTAACATACCTTATACCTTTAGGGTAGGGTTGTCAATAATCCCAAAGTCGAGTGACTTTTCCTACCTGGGGGTTTTGATAGATGCTATATTGATATGGGGGCCCCAACTCATTCATAAGAAATATGACCTGGCATGGGACTCTGCAGCCATATTTAACTGCGCCTCTAGAGTAGGGAAAAGACCAGTAGGGACCCTAGTAAAGATTTATAGAGCTTTTCTATGGCATTTTATGTCAGCAAAATCTGGGGGTATACTAATTTATATGATCTCCAAACTGTGGAAAACAAGTTCTTGAGACAACTTCTATCCGTCCTTCACTGTACACGAGAAGCTTGGCATGACCTATATTTCTGACTTAATAGCATCTCGCCCGGTGGCCCTATGGTTAAAGATATGTCCATATAAAGGGACCACGTTAAATAAAGCGATCTTAAGAGACTGTTCGGCCTGCGGCCATACCTCCTGTGTACAGTGGATTAAATACATTGAAGGACGTCTAATGAGTATTGGGAGAGGAGACCTTTTTATTTACCCGGATTGGGTAAATAGGATGGATTTAAATACCATTAAGCAGACCTTCTTCAAGCAGCAGATTGTGGCCAAGGAAAGGAAGGAGCTTTTGAAGCCAAGTGTTTGTCGTTTTATCATGTTAAGAACAACCCAGCTGGAGGAGCAGTATTTACTGGGTTTTATAAATGCATATGATATATTTTATATTAACTAGGTTCAGGTTTGATCTTTTTTATCTTCTTTTAGCCCAGCCTAGGGGACAAGGTACGTGCCAAAATATTCCTGTGGTTGCGATGGAAAATCTCCACATGACATGGTAGATTTTATGATGTTTTGTAGTTTTTACGATACCCCCAGGAAGTCTTTTTTAATTCCGTTTTTTAAGAGGGCAAATTTTATTTTTTTACAAATGCTTATGGGCAGCACTGTTTTTCCCGTACTTAATTTTTTTGAATCTGCTATTAACTAGGTTCTGTTACAGTTACCCTTTCCGGCACTATGCACTTTGTAATGTTTGGCTTATATGCCTGATCCCCTCGTACTCCTAGAGTGGTGATATATTGTGCCCTGGATCAAATCTTTATCAATGTGACACTGTACGTAACCCATTAGTGGCTTCGCATTTGTGTGTTTGCTTATCTATGTACTTGTATTTGGGTATGCTGCTGAAAGGACTGTTGTTTTATTGTATTTCTTTTGTGCTTTTATGGTTTTAAAATCTGAAACCGAATAAAGATGATATACTGATACAGTATCTCCAGTTACCCTGATTAGATTTTTGTCATTTTGGTTTTGCTTTATTTATCAAAATAGTCAATATTTTCTAAACCTGGTCTGAGATCTTTTTGTGTGATATTTGCACAATTTTTACTGTTTGAAGTGTTGCACAAATACTTTACACATTGCATTCAAGTTAAGCCTGACTGCTCTCTGAGGCCTCAGATGGGGCATAGGTTAATTTGGGGTTTGCATGCGCCTTAACCTGACTAGGTTTGTGGTCACTGCTTTCCAGAGCTCATACCGCAGTCAACTAGGAAACAAATTTCTAACACAGGGATTACAGGATCCCATGCATTATATTGTCCGTTACAGCCATCTTAGATTGGGGTTTTCATTACCATGATTGCCACCCTTGTTCTAAGATGGTTGTCATTTGTTGTCATAACTAACACTCATTCACCTTCCAGGGGTAACCAGAGAAATGTGAAGCATGAAAGCTGGCTGAATAGGTACATGCTTTCAATGGGCTACTTGTAACCTGTTCACAAAAGCAAAATGTCTTTTGGAACAATGTGACGGATGAACAACCCAGTGAGACAGTGCCTGAATGGGGATTTTCCAACTAAGCTGATGGCTGAACGGAACTGGTTCAAAGTCACTCTTTCTATCTTTTTATGCTGTACGTTTTGCTGACCTAAGATGTGGCGATCAACTAATCTTTTCTGTAGTCTGATCTAAAATGGTAAGTAATGAAATCCTTCACATTTCAAGTTCAAAATTATAGGGATTCCCAATTATGTGATGGCATTGTTAGTTACCTTTAGCTGGTGTTATGTGTAAGTAGAAAAATGTCCTCTTTTCGTTTTATTTGAATATTTGTGTTTATAAAAGTATATAAAGAAAGCCATCTACAAAATCTGGTGTTAGATATTAAGATAAAAAGAGAGCCTGTTGAGCTGGCCATCAATGTGTGTATTATTGTATTCTACTTATACGCTCTGGGAAGGAAATTAAACACTGTGAAAATGTGCTATTAGGCTGTCCTCTCGATAATTGCATCAGTTGTCTTTGATTGACAAGGGTTGACCCCACCCGCTTCTATCAGTTTCACGTGATTTCACAAGCGTATAATGTGCTTCAGTGCTGTTTTATAGTGACAATACCTTGTGGCTTTCTACTCTGCGATGCATGAGAAAGAAAGGCTGGTCCCATCAGGGTATTGGGACAAGCTGTCCTATTTTATTTCTCTACTGTTTATTTCTGTTCATCTTTTCAACTAGTTGGATATGTTCAGCCTTGCTGCGCCAGAATATTTGCTGTTTTAGGATATTTATTTTCTAGCATCACAGTAACTGAAGCAAATATGTGTTTTGTAGCAAAGCAAAAATTATTTAAGATCTGGTGATGAAGTTATAGTCTAGAGGTGCGATTGTCCGATTTTGGTATTTTTCTAAACACTATAAATTAAATCACAGTAAGAGGCCCCATACAGTGGCAATGGTTTCTCTGGTCTGAACGACAGGGCTACTTTGTTGTGTCACTCGCTGTTTTTATTTTTTTGTATGCAGTGGTTCTCTTAAATAGGCTAGCCTTGGAATATTAGCAAGCATTTAGGTGTACAGTGTGTTCAAGTAGAGGGAACATCCAAGTAACATTTCGTAGAGCTTGTGGTTTTCTTATCACCTGAAATGTACAATTGTGTGATTTGACCATTCTGTAATCTTTAATTTTTCGATTTTTCGATAGAATTCTAAAACCACTAATTAAAGTAGAGTGTGTCGCAGATAAGGGAGACCTTAAAATGGAGCTTTTTTTGGGGCCCACTAGTGTTGCCTTGCTTTGTGTTCGATTGTAATTTGTAAACCATCAATCATATATCTAAATTGCACGCAGTGCATCTGAAACTTAGACTTTATTATCATGCCAGTCAATTTCTTTACAAAAGATGTATTGATTCTATGTCAGGACGGAAGGCTCAGAATATTCTTTACTTTTCCTGATTTTATTGCTCAGCAGCCTTAAGAAATCATGTAACAACAAAAGACTACAAATCCCATGAATCTTTGTATGGTGCAGAAAAACAACTATAACGGCATACCATGGGGGTTTTGGGGGGCAGCCGAGCCTCGAGGTCTGCCCCCCCCCCGGGCAGATTGGGAGGGGGGCGAGATGGCGGCAGCCATGTTGTGCCATTTTGGGCTGCTTTGGGATAGCCCAAAGCAGCCCAAGTTTGTAAAATAAAGCCCAACAGGTTTATAGGGGATTACAGCGCCTGTCCAGCCACCATTTTAGGTTTTGGTAACCTGGTGGGTGGGAGCACTGCAGGCTAGGTTTTTGTCCTAGGTTTTGTCTGGCGTTTCGTGCTTGGTGGTGTTTTCTGCATGCATTCATGGATGAGAAGGATATCCGAGTGCTAGAGTCCATCCGCCTGCTCAGTGAGGCAGGGCGGATGGACCTTCATGTGGGACCCCAGGGGGGGGACGCGCCCGAAGAGGAGCGCCTCTGCCGAGGGGTGGCGCGGCCGTGCTGGCCTGCTCGCCGCCACGGAAACTGGTGAAGACTCAGGTGAGGCCCCCTGGCGCTGAGGAGGTTTAGAGTGGGCCCTGGGGGACAGGGCTGGGGGCGCGGGGAGCCGTGTTAGGCCTTTGCGGAGGGGGCGATCCGGGGGCCTACTGTCGCGGGGGGCCGTTGGTGGTTTGGACCGCACCGCTGCTTCGGGGGTGGTCTCGTCTTTGATGGCGGGGAGGTCTGGGGCGGAGATCGTGCCTCCGCCTTGGACCTCTTGTGCGGGGGTAGGTGGGCCGGGGCAGGCGGCAAACAGCAGGGAGGCAGTAAGAGCGCTTTCCCCGCTGTGGTGAGGCTGGTGAGGTCGGGGGGTAGTGAGTGGGTGCCGTGGCGGAGAGGTGCGAAGGGCGCTACCCGCACGGTGAGAGAAGAAGCATCTGCGGGGGCGGGAGAGGCGGGGCGGAAAGCTGCGAGCAAGGAGTGGGGGAGCCGAAGGAGCGCTTCCGCGGCACCGACGGGCTTGAAACGCAGGGATGCGGTAAGTGCGAGGAAGGGTGGGGCAGTTGCCAGTCCCCCCCCACGGTCACAGGCAGACCGTGGGGGATCAGGGGGGTCAGGGAGGGCCATGTGTGGGGGTGCGGGATGGAGGAGAGGCAGGCAAAGGAGAACCCAGGGTTGGAGAAGGCAGGAAAGGGGGGCCAAAAAGGGGGTTTGGTGAGCACGGGCCCGCTGGGGGGGATGGCAGAGGAGGTAGCAGGGGCGAAGTTGGTGCGTCATGAGGGTCAGGTGTCAAAGGGAGCTGGAGTGGGGGGTATGAGGGCCACGAGTGGATTGGGGCTTGCGGGGGGATTTGCCTGGTGGAGGTGAGGGGGCAGAATGGGTTGGGGGAGGGGCTTGGGGCCTAGCGGGAGCGGGAGGAGGTGGGTGGGTGGTCCCCGCTGTTGATATCGGAACGGAGTGGGGGAACTGGGAGGGTTGGATGTTTTTGAGTCGTGGGAGGAGGGTGTAAGGGAGGCGCGGGGGAGCAGGATGAGCCTGGAGGGTCGGGGGTACTGGGGGATGGGAGGAGGGCAGGGCACAGTGGCGTTGCAGAGGGGCAGGTGCCCGGCACAGGAGGCTGGGGGGAAGGGGTGAGTGGTCCGCGAAGGGGGTGCGGGTTCTGGGGTTTGGTGTGGAGTGAGGATGAGGAGGAGGTGGAGAGTCGGGGATGGGGAGGATGAGGGGTCGTGGGGGTGGGGGCAATGGGGGTTGGGTTGGAGGCAGGGTAGGTCGGGTTTCGGTTGGGTGAGGGACCCAGCACACCAGTCCTGCAATTTTTCTTACAGGAGGAAGAGCGGCGAGGGGCTCCTGACTTGGCAGGGGTGGGGTTGGCCCAGCGGTGCCAAGGCAAAGGGAGGCTGGGGCCTCCTGCGGCAAGCCTGGTACCGGCGGGGGATCCCGTTGCGGCCGGCACAAGAAGGCCCAAGGCAGGCTCGCCGACCCCAGCACCCACAGGGCACCAGCGGCCTGGGGAGTCTCGTCATTGGAGGAGCGACAAGCGCGTGGTGTTTAATGTTGCTGGCAGGGGGCAGTCGGTGCCGCCGACAGGAAGGGGGTATGGGGCAGGTTCTGATGCAAATAGAAAGGACGAAAACCCTGCCTTGGGATATAAAGGCCCTAACAAAGGGGTCCAACAAATGTAGGTAGAGGGGTGATTGGCCTAGGGGTTGACACAACACATAACAATCACATGGTCAAATCAAGGATAAACAAAACAATTCATATTTGAGAATATATATCTTTTTTTATTGTTTTTAAGAATAGCAATGATATAAATATAAAGTTTTTTTTAAAGTGTCACATGTATAAATAGATCATCAATAAAATAGACATGGATAAGCAAGCAATATAATAAAGAAAATTCTATCCTGCCCAGTAACGGCCACACTACACACACTCTAACTCACTCACTTCAATCTCTACCCACTCTTTCCTATTTGATCTCATTCACCATTCAAGCTACATCCATTCATCTAATCCTGGCGAATACAACACAAAGATGGTTTCACGTGTTGTATAGATCGGGATGTTTTAGTCCAGGGAGGTGGTTTTGACTACAGGTCCTGATGTAAAAGGGACAATAGTCATTTTCCTGGGGACATAAGCCATGGGGCAGGTTCTGTGCAGGTGGTGGAGGACAAGGATAGTTTGGAAGAGGGAGAGTTGAGGGATGGCAAGGGTGGAGGGGGGCGTAATAATGGTGTTGCTAGTGCCTTACAGAGGTCACGGGCCAGCGAGAGCAGACGGCCCGGGCGTCACGTTGGGAGCCGAATGCGGCATCGTTGGACCGGCATAGTGGAGGACGGCCGGTGGATTCATTGGTGTCAGGTATGGGAGCAGCGGCGACAGCAGCGCGTTTGGTGTCTGTGGGGGTGCGGGGAGGGCTGGTTGGGGGGGTGTGGCTGGGAAAGGAAAGTATGTGACAGACAAGGGGTGGGGCCGGACGTGGTGCTCCTGGAGCCGGTGGGCAAGGACTCGGGCACAGCAGGCATAGGGGCGGTGGCGACTGGGCCCGCTTGTGGGGAAGGATCGGCAGGTGAAGGCGCGACGGGAGAGGATGTAGCAAAGCCGGAGAGTAAAGTGCTCAAGATTAAGTAGCTTCCGTACATGGGGGTCACGAAACCGCTGGGGGCACAGTTGATGCTGGTGACGAAGGAACGGATTTGGAAGGGGGAGTACGTGGAGATCCTTAAGTTACTTCATCTGGAGGTGCGGGCGAAGGATGGCTCGAAGGAGAAGGAGTATGAACTCCAGAAGAGGCCGAAAGTGCCTCTCACAATAGAGAACTGGGCGGCGGCTTTCTTAATTTTCACGAGTGTGTATTGCGAGAAATTTCTGGAGCAGTCGGTGTCCTTGTTTAAATACATGGACGTAAACAGGAAGGCCCAAATCACGGGGCGGTTTTGCCTAGGCTCAGTATGACGAGGAGTTCAGGGCGTGGATGGCCTGGATTCCGGAGGTGAAGTGGGCCGAGCTAGACACCGACCTTTGGCAGCATACGATGGGATTTGCAGGGTCATGGAAGACCATTTTTACGGAAGGTGGTTTGCCTATAATTTATCAGCCCTTTCAAGGTCGACCCACCCGGGGAGGGATGGGGGCAGGGGACAAAACTCAATCCGGCGTGGCAGGTCCCTGTTGGGATTACAACAAAGGGTTGTGTACCCGAGAACATTGCCGTTTCTGCCACGAATATTCCAGACTGTGGGAAATATGGCCATCCCCATGTCAGGTGCTGGGGTGCTGCGGGCACATCCAAAGGAGGGCAGCGGGAGGTGACCGGCGGTGAGCGGGTGGGCTACCATTAGTCAGCCAGGACAGGCAGAGGTGATAAAGGTCCTGGGCACAAGGGCTCATACGCCGGTTAGAGTAGATCCACTGGTGGCGGCGCTACGCAATTACCCCATGTGAGGGCCGCCGAACGTTTGCGAGTGGGGTTCCGGGACAGGTTCCGACTGGGGTATGAGGGGCCCAGCAGCAGAGATGGGCCGACAATTTGAGGTCCGCCAGGGAGCACCCAGAGGTGGTGTGGAGCAAGCTGGAAAAAGAGGTGTGCGAGGGCCGCATGGTGGGTCCTTTTCAAGATTGGCCATTGAAGGAGTTAATTGTCTCCCCGGTCGGGGTCGTGCCAAAGAAGGAGAGAGGACAGTTTTGGCTGATACAGCACGTGTCCTGGCCTGAAGGGGGCTCAGTGAACGATTTCATTGAGGAGCGGGAGACCTCCTCCACTGAGGTGGCCATGGCCTTGGTGGTGTTGGAAGGCGCAATGGCAGGGATGGCAAAGTGCGACATCAAGTCAGCTTTACGGCTGCTCTTAGTCCATCCAGATGATTGGGGACTACTGGGAATTCAGTTTGACGGCCGCTGATACGTGGACAAGGTATTGCCGATGGGCTGCTCAATGTCATGCGCATTTTCTGAGTGCTTCAGTACGTTCCTGCAATGGCTGTTCACACTATCTGGATGACTTATTTTTTGTCAGCTCCCCCGGTTCTGTGGACTGCCAGGAGGCGCTGGACAGGTTCCAAGAGCTCATGGGGGAGTTGGGGGTGCCACTGGCACCAGAGATGACAGTGGGGCCAGGTACGGCACTGTCCTTTTTGGAAATCAAGCTGGACTCGGTGGCTATGGAGGCCCGTTTACCAGTGGATAAAAAGCAGCACATGCTGGAGCTGCTGGAAGGAATGCTGGCACGACCCAAGGTTATGGTTTTGGAGATTCAGGTGTTGCAGGGCCACCTCAATTTCGCATGCAGAGTAGTGCGCGTTGAGAGGTCTTTCTGTAAAAGGCTGGCCAGGGCTTTGGTGGGGCGGCACCCGCGGCATCACCACATCCGGCTCTCCGTGGGAGTCAAAGAGGATTTGCGGATGTGGCGCTTTTTCTTACAGCATTTCAATGAAAATCCCCATGCACCTGCGGTAGGCACTGGTCTTGGACGTGCAGATCTTCTCGGATGCGGCGGGGAGTGACGGTTTTGAATTGTATTGGCAAGGTCGGTGGTGTGCGGAGAAGTGCCCCCGGAGTGGGCAGGGGGGGCAGGAGTATCGCCGTCCTTGAGCTTTTTCCTTTGGTGGTGGCAGTGGCGTTGTGGGGGAACTGCTGGCACACAGGAGAGTAACTTTTCCCGTGGACAATATGGTGGTGGTTGAGGTGGTCAAGGCAGTCGGCCAGGGATGTCCAGGTGTTGAAGCTATTGTGTGTGTTTGTGCTTGGCTGCTTGCGCTTTGATATTGCTTTTCGCACAGTGCATGTTCCCGGGGTCCACAATGAAATAGCGGATGCTATGTCTCGTTCGCAGTGGGGGAGATTCCGTGGCTTAGCCAAGGACGCAGACCGGGATCCGACCAGCATTCCCCCTCAGATGTGGTACGTAGGTAACACTGGATGTTGCAGCTGGTTCAAGGGTCTTTGGTGCTGTCCACGAAGGTGACGTACTTGACGGCGTGGGAGGATTTCTTGGCGTCCGGGGCGCTGAGGCGGTCCACGGCAGGGGAAAGGCAGGAGGACGTGGTGCAGTTCATACTGGACTTAATTGACAATGGACTCACGTGGGTCACTATTGTGGGCAAACTGGCGGGGGTCGCGTTTATGGGTAAACCTTTGTGGGGTATGCACCATCGGCTGGGGAGCTGGGGTCTTGCATGTTGGAAGGGTGGGCCTGAGAATGTGGGAGGGGGTGCAGGGTCCACCAGCCGTTGTCGCCAGGGTTGCTGGAACAGTTCATCAAGGTGTTGCCGGGTGTGTGTTTTAACGCTGGGGAGGCCTGTTTGTTCACCACTCTGATGGCATGGATGTTTGCGGGAGCCTTTAGGGTATCAGAGTTGCTAGGAGTGCGGAAGGATACGGGTCTTCAGTGGTCAGAGGTGTCGTTCAGGGAGGTGGAAGTACATTTATGGTTGAGGAGAGCGAAGACAGATCAGAGAGGGGTAGGCCGTTGGGTTTCCTTGTCGGCGGTCACGTCGGGGGGCAGGTGCCCTGTGAGGTGGGGATTGAGATTGAGAGCGGCGGGGCATCTGGAAGGGCAGTTTTTTGTCATGCGGACGGGCGTCAGGTGTCGGGGACGCAGCTTCTGGCGGTTTGACGCAAGGCATTGCAGGGGCTGAGGCTGGATGGGAAGTGCTTTGGTACCCACTCAATCAGGATTGGCGCGGCATCGGAGGCGCACCGGCAAGGGCGGGGGCGAGGGGACATCATGAGCCTGGGCAGATGGTCGTTGGACTGTTATCGGTGTTTCATCCGGGGTGCGCCCAGCGTTTGAAGCACGCGGTGGCGATGGTGACTATGTACTTGCTGTTTGTTTCTTTTTTAGGTTCAGTGGCGGGTCCCCTCGCCAGAGACATGGTGGTCTGGTTCGTGGGGCATTCTTTTCTTAGGAGGGCCTAGGTGCAGGCGCGATCCAGTTTTTTGGGTGAAAATTTGGGTTTCAACCCTAATGTGTTTAGCATGATTTGGAAGGGTAAAGGGGGCATGTTGTGGCGGGAATTGGTTTTCACTCTCAATACCATGGTGGTAGCGGGTAGGTGTCCTGATGTCCTGGTGCTGCATTTGGGTGAAAATGATATGGTAAGGGAGACTGGTTTGGTGCTTATGAGGACCATGAAGAGGGATCTGGTTGACATTAAAAGAAGGTGGTCAGGGTGCATGGTAGTTTGGACTGAGTTTGTGCTGCTTTGGGTGTGGAGGGGCGCAGTGCAGCCTCGGGCAATTGACAAGGCAAGGATGAAGGTGAATGTGGAGATGGCGAGTTTCTGTAGGCACCTGAGTTTCTCTAGAATCTGGCACAAATATAAGGTAAGATTCCCTGGAACTGTTTTGGGGTGATGGGGTCCATTTGTCTCATCTGGGGATGGATCTTTACCTGCTGGAACTGCGTGAGGTGTTGTCGCGGTTGTTAGGGGTCTGCTAGGGACGTTGATGGTTTGGCCTGTTTTGGGGAGCAAGGGTGGTCGGCGGGGGGGCAGGAAAGTAGGGAGGCAGTGTATCCACCTATCCTCCCGACTTTCCTGAGTGGCGGTGTTTGTTTTGGAAGTTGGCCAAGTTTGGCTGGAGTTTTTTCTAGTTAGCGTTAAGTTGGGGAGTTGGTGTTCAGGAACGGGGAAAGGTTAAACAGGTTGGAGGTTTTACATTGGTGCTCATTAGCTACAGTTGCATAAAGACGGATAGGAGGTTAGGTTTTTAGGGGTTAAGAAGGTCAAAGGTTATGGGATAAGATTGTGTATTATGGTGTATTTCTGTAATGTATTTGCATTTTATGTGTTGTGTTTTGCAGGGTGGGGGATGTTTTTATCATGTGGGGATCGTTGGGGCGGGGGGGGAGGAAAGGCAAGGGGTCAGGTAACTCGATGTTTAGAGAGGTTTTAGTTTTGTTAGGCGAGGAGCCAGTTTATAAAGTTTGTGATGTGCACCTGTTTCAATAAAGCAAACTTTTACACACACAATACGGTTGTCAGTCTGGCTTGCCCCCCTTCTCCCTCCCAAATAAACAACATCAAGGAATGGCACTGACTCTTTCTTTGCTGCTCAGTGCCTTACCTTGATATTGTTTATTCCTTTGGGAAGTTTTACTATTTAAAGTGTGTTTGTTGTCTTGTATAATTCCTCATTTGCCACACTGCAAGCGTCTTAGTCAGCAGCTGCCTTTTTTGTGACTGGCGAGCTCTCCGGGATGGGGGGTCAAGGACGCACTGACGAACGTGTCAGACACTTAGAGTCCCTCTTAATTGAGCTTTTTGATCGCACTAGTGTTTATGTGACAGACACTTTTGCATCTATCGCCTTCACTGATCGCTTTGATCGCGCTCAAGTTGATAGCTGTGCCAGTCTATTGGTGTTGCTTTCTCCTGCTTTGTGGCTCACTCCTGAGCACGTTGTGGTGCACCAGCGGCCTCAAAAGAGGCTGCAGTATGCATGCACAAGTAAGAGGAGGGAGGGGGGATTTTCCCTCCGCATTCATAGTGTTCTTGGTATTCCTTGGCTCCCGTCCAACTGAGTATTACAGTTTCCTTTCTGAAGCAGACTGTCAGTTCCTTGCACGCCTGACCGGAGTCAGAGGTTCCATTTGCATTGCCTTGCGTCTTTCCATTAGTGGCTCCAGTGCAGCGGTTCTACTGAGGTGTGATAAGTCACCTTAATCTCATCACACTTAGTGTGCAGAGACAAGCCTTGGCTCATCCAGCTGCCTCCCTGGGCCTGTATTGTTTACCTGTCTGGATCTGTTTGGGGGCATGGCACCAGTGCTATTAAGTTTGGTTGGGGATCATCTTGACCCTATTGACTATGGTGGGTGAATTGAAATCTTGTGAATCCGCAGAGGAGGAGCACTCTCTTCTCCCCATTCACATGGGACTGGAGGATGCAACTGATGCATTCCTGGAGAGTGCGGTATCCTCGACCCTGAAACCCTAGAGTCACAACATTAATGAACTCACAGTCTGGTGCAGAGTGGTCAACTCTACTGAGGAAGGCTGGAGGGAGCCCATATCTGGTGCAAAAGGGCCCTCCAATCGCAAAGGAAAAGCCAAGACTCCTAGGACTACAACCTCTTCTGATGCCTTCAAGAGGCTGCGCTAGGCTTTTCTTAAGAGATGCCTGGATAATCTCGAGGTACATGAGGATTCCCAGCTGGAGGGGACCTCTGAGGATGTTTCCTGCCCTCAAGGAGGGCAGATGAAGATACTGGGGAGGACACAGACATCCCAGGCAGGGACTCTGATGAAGAGCCTGGTCCGTGCAGACCCTGGTGACTGGAAGGCAGTGCCAAAAATTCTGGGCTGGATGTACCTCTAACACAGGACCCCTGCAGATATCTCGGGTATTGTTAACCTGGAGGACATATATCATACCCGCTCAGCGGACTGGGTACCAGCGCCCATCGTGGTGTCCTATGTAGCTAGCCAAATTCGGAAACTGATGGATCAGGAGTTCCATGGGGGCCGGAAGGTGGAATGCCCCTGGCCATCCCTGTAAATAAAGTAGAGAGTACCCCAGAGATTGGTGCCTGAATGGCCACCTTTATCAGCAAGATAATCAAAGATCCTAAGACGGGTCTTGACTGCTCCTGGCGGGCAGGCCAGGACAAGGTCTTGGATATGCTGTGGCCACTTACTAAGATTTTAGACATAGCAGAGGATGCCAAAGAGACAGGCCACTTGATAGATCCTGCAATTCTCTAGGGATGGGCGCAGAGAGCCCTATGTTTCCTTGGTAATGCAAATTGTGCATTATCAGCAGAGTGTAGACGCTCTCTATTGATCAAGATTGAGCCCAGACTTGGTGAGCTGGTTTCTATGGAGGCCGGGCCAGTGGCAAACTGAGGTCTCTTTGGAGATCCGTTTATTAGAGAATTGTTTTGCTTTGTTAACACCTTCTCCCCCCTGGACAAGGCACACCAGTCAATAAAGAAAGTTTTCAGCAAGCAAATTTTTAGGGGGGCTGGAAGAGGTAGGGAGTGCTCCTCCGCCCATCCTTCCAACGCCAACCGCCACAAGCTCCAGACCAAGCAATCCATGCAATGGCAGGACCAATGGAAATTCAGAGGGTTTAATCCCTCGATAGGCCGCGGGAGGGTGCAGGGGAAGAGTCAACCCCTAAGGAGCCAAGAACACACCTGGTGGACCCACCTGTAAGGACTACCCCTTTTTACCTACCAGTGGTGAGTGGAAGATTGCAGTGGTTCTGACACAACTGGGCAACAATTACAGGGGATGCTTGAGTAATACAAACGGTGATGGAGCTCCATATCGATCAATTTCCCTGTGATTTACGTGTACTGTATGTTTTTTTATGAAGGAATAATATTTTTTATTGTGTTATAATTGTAAATATGTATGCGGTTTAAAAAAAAATTTTGTACAATGGAATGTGAAGGAAAAATTATTTTGTTATATTAAAGTGTCACTTAAACGTTTTGGATATAGCATTCAATATTTTAATGTATTGTTAATTATTGTACTACTTTTGTTTTTGTTGGTTATAAGTACCTTATTTCCCTTGATAGCTTTAAGGGGTCCCTCTCTATTTGTTATCGTTTTTTGTACAACCTGTTGGTTGGAGAGGCTTTTGGTCTCACATTGGAATATCGAGTGGATCTACCATTTAATTAGATAAAGGGGACACATAAGGATATCAACATGGATAAATTGAAAACGTTTGGGTTCATGGAAGATCAGTTTAACAGATTAATAAACCAGAGTCCATGTAGTGGTAACTCTAAGGGGCTAAACAATACAAGCCATGAACACCTAGTGAAGATATTAAATCTTAAAAAGAAACAGATACGGACAGAGTTACAAGCCGAATTTCTAATAGAATATTTAAAAGCAGGCGGGATCCCAATGGGTTTGCAAGTAAGAAACCAACCCGGGTAATTCGTAGAAAATCCAAAGTTCATTGAAACATGGACCCATATAGCCTACCGGTGCAGCCGTGACTGGCTCATTCTTATCATTGAAACAACTCAAGAAGTAATAGAAATCTAGGGCTAGATGTAGGTAAATCACATTTACCGATTTTGAAATACCGAATATTACCGATTCGGTATTTCAAAGTCGGTAAATGGGATGTAGGTACCAACATCTGGATTTTTTACGGATACCTTAAAACTCGGTATTTACCGATTCGGTAAATTCCGAATCGGTATTTGCTATAGAATCCTATGGGCCTTGAAGCCCATAGGATTCAATGCAAATACCGATTCGGTATTTACCGAATCGGTAAATACCGAGTTTGTCAAGGGTGCCGGGGGTGTCACTTTGACACCCTCTAGCACCCCCAAAATGGGCATGTGTGCAATGTGGCACACAGACATGCCCTAAGGGCACGTCTGTCTGTCACATGGCACATGTGTACATGCACAGATGTGCATGTACACAGGAATCAGTATTTTACTATGGATTTGTATTCCATGGTAAAATACCGATTCTGAAAGCCATGTGCCAATGGAAAATTGGCTACCCACATTTCAATCTAGCATTTTTGGTAATTTTACCGAATCGGTAAATATTACCGAATCGGTAAATTTACCGATTCGGTAATAATACCGAATCGGTAAAATTACCGAATATGTGCACCTACATCTCCATAGCCCTTTACCGATCGGAAACGGGCGAAAATCAGTATTTTCGGCCGATTCCGATCGGTTAAGGGCTACCTACATCTGGCCCTTTGAAACAAGAAATAGAGGGGCTAGAAATCCAGCTCAAACAAAACCCAGCACTGGAGGAGGCTAAGAAAAAAATAGAGGGATTGGAGGCTGGAACATAAAGCTACAGGGAATATCTAACGAATAAAAAAATGAATAAATTTAGGAAGGATGTAGAAAGGTACAGTGTGGAGGGAGTCTATGGAGGACTCCATGTGCTAATAAAGACTATTTTGAAAATATAAAAGAACAGAGGTGAAAGAAACCTCAGTTTCAGAGACCCCTCTACTCGAGAGGAGGTAAAAACGTATGCCCTTCTCGGAGACCTCCTGTTCCAGCAGTGATGAGGAACAGGGGTGAGCACAGTGAAGCAGGGGAATACCGTCATTCGAGCGTGAGCCTTTTTTATGGAGAAGCCAAAATCGAGGACAGAGGTTTTTCAGAGGTTACAACCGACAGGAACCCCAGAGGAACCATCAACCTCAGAGTGGAGGACAGGAGTATCTAGCGATGAGGAACAACCAGTACTGAAACTAACAGAACTCCCGATAATAAATCTTTCCCAAAACATTTTAAATAAGGAAGAACAAGAGGTATTACAGAGAGGGTTCAGTTTTGCCCCCACAGCTTTGCACAACATGTTTGAGCTAGAGAGTGACCTTAGAAACTTCTGCAGAAAAATAAGATTAAATATGTTCTTTGAGGACAAAATCTATGAACCGCTGCCAAATGTGACAGGCCTTAAACTCAGGTCGACTTTTACACCCAACTTGACCGAAGTTGTAGAGATTTTCGAGAAAGTAGTGTAGATGGAAATTAAAAATACGAGAAAGACAGTGCAGCAAAATCATAATAACAATCTACCATTAGACCAGAGGAAGGCACTAACAGCTTTACAGAATTGTGACCAACTAACCATAAAATCCACAGATAAAGACGGTGGTGTGGTGATATTTGACACACCTAATTATGAGGACAAGATGAGACAACTACTTAATGTAAAGGATCACTATCAGTGCTTTAAATTCACAAAAATAGGTGACTTAAGGAAAGAAGTAGCAGCCCTTCTAACTGCAGGGAAAGACAAAAGCGAATATACATATTTATTGAATTCTCACCCAGCCATTCCAGCAATTTATGGATTACCGAAATCCATAAAAATATTTCTAATCCACCCATGCAGCCCATAGTGAGTAGTATTGGATCCACACTAGAGCCACTGAGTAGGTATGTGGATTTTTTTCTAAAACCCATAGTGCATAGGCAAAGGTCATATCTCAAGGACACTGCCCATGCAATATCGGTTTTTGAGGGTCAGGGCTTCAATGGGGTGACCCAGTTTTTGGTCACCCTGGACATTGAAGCCCTGTATACCAATATCCCCTAGGACAAAACCATAGAAGTGATCTCTGCCATTTTAGAAAGGGAGGACCTCATGGGTGGCAATAAAGACTTTGTTATGTCCTGCATTAAAATGTTTTTGTTCAAGGATGAACTATATCTACAGACGAAGGGGACCAGCATGGGGGCCACTTGTGCCCCCAGTCTGGCCTGCCTGTACGTAGGAAACTTTGAGCAACAACATATATTTAATGAGATGAACCCCTATTTTGAGAACATCACTTGCTGGCACCAATTCATAGACGACATCATCTTCATACGGAATGGTGCCACCATCGCCTTGATTGAATTCCTGGAGTGGATCAATTTGGGGGACCCCAATTTGAGATTCACAGCCAACTACAGTAATTCCAGTGTGGAATTTTCTAGATATTAAAATCAAGAATGTGGAGGATGTATTACAAGTGGAGCTTTACACCAAGCCCACTGATAAAAACACACTATTACAATACGCCAGCAACCATCCCCACTCGCAGAAAGACAACATTCCCTTCTGAGAATTTTTTAAGACTGCGAAGGAATTGTATGACTGTGACGGATTTTTATCATCACGTTGAAGGTCTCAAAAAGAAATTAAAAGCTAGAGGCTATCCCAACAAACTGATAAAAAAACTCCCTTAAAAGAGCGAGGTTTTACGAAAGGGACAGACTCCAAAAAAGATAAAAAGGATGGAGCTACAGGAAGAATACTGTTTTTGACACAATTTTCCCAAATAAGCAATCAAATTAAAAATATAGTAAACAGGAATTGGAAAATCCTAAATTATGGTCCCAACATACATTTGCAGGAACCCCTTTTTTCGTTTAGACGAAACAAAATGATCAGAAATTCGCTTGTAAAAACCTACAAAACAACAGGAGAAAATGAAAGCACACTGAGGGGGACGTGGCAAGGGGCAACAATAGATGTGGCACATGTTCCATGTGACCACAGTGCCTAGAATGCAAAAAGGTGACCTTTGCTGGGAAAAATTGAATTGCCACCACCTTAAGTAATTTCTGCAGTAAGAACGTGGTTCATCTTTTAATCAGCCCATGTGGACTAGGGTGCGGGTGAGAGACGAGTAGAGAGCTCCGCAAACGCCTTTTAAAACACAAATCTGCAATTAGAACAAATAAAGAAAATGCCCCTCTGACAGACCACTTTCAAAATAAAAACCATGACTTTAGTGAGTTTAAAGGGTTTATTCTGGACAAAACTAATGATAAACAAAAGAGGAGGGGATGTGGATCAGAAAAGGAAGAAAAGGGAGCAATGGTTTATGTGTTACCTTAACATAGTGGAGGAAGGTCTTAATTCCAGAGAAGACTGGATGAAGGTCATACTAGATATAGGCCGGTGAAACCATTGGAGAGATCTAGCCAGCTGTAAAATAGTAACATGTGAGGAACTAGGACAATGAAACAGTCTAAGATTACAGCCAAGATGTATATATGTCCAGGCTCGAAGCATCTCAAAGTAAATCAGTATGATGTTGTTTCAAATCACGCTATGTGCAGATGAAGCCAACCACCAATACCTAGATCACCTGTAGAATGGAGGCAATATCGAGTTAGAATAAGAGCGATCACGGGGGAGGGGGGCACACGACTATAAACCCATTTGGAAAACCACCGCTCGCGGTGTCAAGGTCCTCCATAGTGACAACTAGAAAGAAAGATACAACTCCACAAAACAAGTGTCTACAGGAACTAAAGAAATAAGGTTAAAACAAGCAAAAAACCTGAGCGGACATCATGTGATGGAACCAATCATTTAGAAACAAGATTTTATAGTAAGCAGGAAGGCCTGGATCAGTTGACAGCCAGACCCAATTAGAAAGCGGTTCTCATGCGTTAAATAGAAGGGATCATAATGAGTGCTTGGTGGCTATCAACAAACCTACTACTAGAACAGAGCCACCCAATACTCCCACCGGGACTGGGTAATGTCAATCATATAAGCTAAATATCCAGGTAGGAATCATTAACGTAATTTACTTCACATTTATCAGTGTCATGGCTATGATCACTCAATTAGGCATCGCAACCAAAGGGTTTCAAAAGAAACAATAATGAGTAGTATCAAAAATATACATTTATTTTTTGATTCTAAATGTTTGAATAACTTGTTTTTTTCTCCAGTAGTAAAAAGTATGTCAACATAAAACCACCAAAACATATGTAACAAATCATATGGTAGTGCACAAACACCTTTAGCATATAGTGTGGAAACAATCAAGAAACCACATGCACATTACTACATATGCAGCCTAATTCACAAATTATGTTTCAAGTGAATTATACAGTGTATTGCATAAAAGGTGTTTAGGCGTCGACGTTTCGGTCCTTGTTGGTCAGACAGATCCGTAGGACCATCTTCAGAACAGAAAAGGTTGCACAGAAGTATCTAATACAAACATAATAACATGAAAACATAAATGTACATGAAACCCTAGGGTACAAGGAGATTAATATGCAGCTCAATACAAAGAGAATAAAATGACACTCAACTAAGCTACAACACAAACATTCTATGTGTCACCTGCCACGTGAAAAAACCACCAAGTGAGTCTATACAAACTCCTCTATATATCGCCATTATATATACACATATGTGCCAAACACGGTATGGTAAAGAAAGGGTAAAGCCACCCCGTGGCTAGTACAAACAAGACTAGTATACCACATCCAAGGTGGACTCCATATTCTACAATGCGGTAGCCTAAATCATGCATCCGTGAGAGTGCAATCACCCAATAAGCCATGAGCATTATAGAATGGTGAAAAGCGAAATATTAGTATGAGCGTCATACTCACATAGGACAAACACGCCACACCGGTCGTTCTATAATTGAATAAATAAGGGTTAGATCGGGATAATAAACCCCTCATTTATGCACCTAATTGTGAAAAACGTAAGACTAACTTACAGTCAGGAAGCCGCCCGAAAATCTAGAAAACATAGTAATTCCCGATTAGAGGATATTTAAAGGGTCCGTCCACGCGCTAGAATTGCTAAGGACCAAGGTTGCAGAGCGCAAAACTTACTTCAACAGCAGTAAAACGCCGGCTCTAAAGAGTCTGTGTATATTCCCCGGGTGTAATCGCGGTAACCATCCACTTCCGCATACACCGTAAATAACATAAAACGTTCAGCACGATGACGTCATCATGTGAGCAAGCTCGGCGGCCATCTTAGAGTGGTTTGAAAAAAATAACATCCCTATATTCCACCCCAAAAACATACAACCAAATCGATTTGTAAAATACTAATACAGACTCAAACGAAAACGAAAAGAAAAGAAAAGAAGAGAAGAGGAAACCATCTACTTCTTGAATATATCCGGAATCATACTTATAGTGGTCACATACAGCCGTATGTGGCAATTCAGAATCACAGAGAAACAGTAATATGAAAACAATCACACAAAGGTAGCCAATGTGTGCCATTCAATTAGAGTATTCAGCCCATTCTCTACGGTGTCGCATAACCAAATCAGTTTATTCTCTCTTTGGGCAAGCAATTTCTCCACATTGGGTCTTCTCCTGGTACCCTTCACAGACTCAATCACAAACCATTTCATATCAGAGGGAGCATGTGACATGTTGTTATAGTGCTCAACGAGTGGCGCAGTATGGATTTTACATCTGATACGGGATTGGTGTTGTGTTATCCGTTTCCTTATTTCTTGTGTTGTTTTTCCTAGGTAGTTGAGGCCACAAGGGCATTGGATACAATAGACCACATTTTTGGTCATACAATTGGAATGATGTTTCATCGTCATATGTCTCCCATTAATGCAGCAGGTCTTGGTTACTTGTGTGGTAGCACAGGCTGTACATCCACCACAAGGAAAGTGTCCGACAATGGGTGCGAGGCCCCATAGGCTAGTTAGGGTATTGGTTTTAGGTTCAGCATAAGCTTTGACCCAATGATCACGCAGGTTTTTTCCTCGTTTAAATGCAAATCTAGGAATGGCTAGCTGGGGTTCAACTTTCTTAATCAAATGCCAATTGCGTTTGATAATTTTAGTGATTTGGGTGGATTCTGTGCCAAAGGTCAAGACACATGTCATAGGTAATGTGTCATGTGTTGTATTAGGGTTAGAAGTTGCTGACTGATTCTTTTGTAGGAGGGCTTGACGGTCATAGAACCAAGCACGCTTCATAGCATGTTTTACCAGCCGGTACGGGTAGGAACGCGTCACAAGTTTTTCTTGTAGTATTTTTGCCTCCCTGAAATAATCTTCCCTCCTGGTACAGTTCCTCCGAATACGGAGAAACTGACCAAAAGGGAGATTATCCCATAAATTACGGGGGTGGTGGCTATTGTACCTTAAGAGGGTATTCCTTGCCGTGGGCTTGGTATATAAACTCACGGCAAGTACTCCTTCAACATGTATGATGTTAAGATCTAGGAAATTAATGACCTCAGAATTGCTTTCCAGAGTGAATTGTAAATTCACATCTTTTGTGTTGAGCCATAGATGGAACTCTTCCAGTTTGTCCTTAGTGTCCTCCCAAACTATACATTCATCATCGATGTATCTTAAATAATTTGCAAGATTTGACACAAAAGGGTTGTTATTGTAGATAACTCTTTCCTCAAAATCAGCTACAAACAGATTCGCTACTGTGGGAGCGAAAACTGCCCCCATTGCTACACCTTTGGGTTGTGCAAAGAAGTCACTATTAAAAAGGAAATAATTTTCTTCTAGGGCAAGCTTTGCACATTCTGTGATAAACCAAGTGGGGACTTGGTGGGGCCGTATACGAGTCTCTAAAGTGTTGTAAATTACTTGTAGGGCTTCAGCTTGATGTATATTGGTGTAGAGACTTTCAATGTCCATTGTAGCCAAACCTGGCACTCTGACTTTGGAGGGGATACTGCTACACTAAGGTGAGGCGAGAACCGCCATTGAAATGGGAAGGGTGTCACAGTTAGTTAAGTGAAAATAACTATAAAAGATAGGGGCAGCTTTACTAATACCGTAATGTTTTTGGCTCTTATGAAAGCTGCACAAATACGCAATGGGATTTAAAAACGACGAGCAGAGTGACAACAAACTTCACGAATTACAAACATATGGAACAATTCATACTATAAGGTAAATTGTTTTTTTTTAAGTTCAAAATTATTTTATTGAATTATTTTTTAAACAGAAGAAATAGACAAATACAATACAAAAAAAAGAAATCTTACATGTGTAAATAGTGAAAATATGAGCATAAAATGCGACAAGCCAAAAATGAATAGGAAGGAGGGAAAAGGAGGGGAGGGGCGGGGAGATGTATATATACTAGAATCATAAAATAAAGCAATATAGAGCCACAGTTAGATTGAAAACAAAAAGGATGGTAAATGAGGGAAAATTAATCCTCAAAAGACATAAGAGAACACTTAATCATATCATTGCATAACATAGGAATCAATAGGAGACCAAAAAGTCTGGAGTGACTGCGAATTGAGAATAACGCCTTTAAGAGACAGCTGAGCACCTCTTCTTGTAAAGATAATCCATGACCACCAAGCATGAACTGAAAGAGAAGAAGCATCTTTCCAACAAAAAGTAATGGATTTTAAAGCAGCTGTGATTAAAAAATTAAATAATTTAGCCTCTGACTTACTAAGAGGATGGGAAAGGGCCACAGATTTACATATTAACATAGCATAAGAAATATCATCTTGTAAAGGTAAAATTTTCAAAATAAAATTCCAGACTTCCAACCAAAATTTCATAATAACTGGGCAATCAAATAACATATGACGAAGTGTCCCAGAATTTGAAGTGCAATGCCAACAAACATCAGATGGTAACAATTTTGCATGGCATAATCAAAATGGGGTCCATAAGGCATTAAATAAAATATAAGCATTAGTCTGATAAAGAGACACCGGAAGCCAACCCAAGATACTGTTAAGCCATATGGAGGACCATATGTCATTTGATAGGGAGAGAGAAAGTTCATTATTCCAAAACGATTATATTGCACCAACATTTGAGCCCTGGGAGGAGGTACATTTTTTATAAAAAACAGAGACAGCTTTGGGGGAGGACGTAACAGCCGTAAGGTAAATGAATAGGTCATTAGTGGTGGAAGAGGGAATACCATTGGGAAAAGAGTCCGAAATTGAATTACATAAAGATTGGTATTTTGAGAAATCAGAAGCTGGGATATCAAATTTCAACTGCAGTTGCTCAAAAGGAATAAAGGCATTTCCACAAAATACATCTTTAAGATAAAAAATTCCCTTTGAAATCCATGAGGAATAAAAATTAATGTTTCTGTTTAGTTTAAGTAAAGCACTATGCCATAAAGACAAGTGGACTGTAGAGAGTAAGGGTAAGTCTAAATTAGAATCCAAATCATTAATTATTAATCTAGAGGATTTGATTATAGATGATAGACGAACAACCTTAGATGCAGAAGACATTGACATCAAAGAGGGCAGTGAAAAGGGTCGAACAATTGAAGATTCGATATCAAACCAAATTGGAGGCTTGACCACATGTGAGTTTGTGAACCATAAAGAGCTTTGTTTTAAGATAAAAGCTTTATGGTAGAGGTAAAAGTCCGGAAGGGAAAATCCAGCCTGGGATTTAGGGAGTTTTAATTTCCTGTAAGCAATACGAGGTACCTTGTTAGACCATAGAAATTTAGATAACAGTTTATCAATATCTTTCTAAAATTTGAGAGGAAATTGAGTGGCAATCATGGCTAATGAGTAGAATATTTTTGGTGCAATATTCATTTTTATAGCCTCCATTCTACCCCGCCAAGTAAGATAAAGGGGAGACCATTTGGACGATTTGCTTTTGATATAATCAAGTATAAAATCACTATTTAGTTTTAATGTAGCTGGCAACGAGGAGGCAAATAGGATACCTAAGTATTTCAGCTTACTGTTCTGCCAAAGAATATCGGTATTTAGTAGCATATCCGGGTTACAGAAAGCATTCAAAGGATAAAAAGTCTGTCTTACTTACATTTAACTTATAACCAGAAACTACCGAATATTTTTCAATAATGTCTAATAATGAGGGAACAGAGGAAAGAGGATTACTAATAAACATCAAAACATCATCTACATAGGCTAAAGTTTTAAGAGTGACATCATTTATCGCAATACCCTGAATATTATCACTGCATCGGATATAATTTAGAAAGGGTTCAATTCCTATTAAAAATAACAGTGGGGAAAGGGGACACCCCTGTCTAGTACCTCTAAAGAGTGAAAATCGAGTGGAAATTTGTCCATTAATAAACAAACGAGCAGTAGGGGCAAAATATAAAGCAGAAATCATACGAATAAAATGGGCACCAAAATTAAAAGATAATAAAGTTTTAAATAAAAATTGCCAATGAATTTTGTCAAAGGCTTTTTCCGCATCTAAAGCCATCACTCCCGCAGGGGAAGCAAGATGTGGACTCTGTTCAATAACGTGTAAGAGTGACCTAGTATTGTTAGCCGAGTACCTATTTTTCATAAAACCAGCTTGGTCTGGATGAATGATAGAATGAAGTATAGGAGCTAATCTAGTGGCAAGGATTTTAGCATAAAGCTTACAGTCCTGGTTAATTAGGGAAATGGGACGATAGGTAGGGTCTTTATCAGGTTTGGGCAGAACAATGATTAGAGCGTCCGTAAAGGAGCCCGAAATTGTGCCAAAGGAACCAAAATGGGAAAAAAGTGCACTTAAATAAGGTAAAAGGTAACACTGAAACTCTTTATAAAACTCAGCTGGGATACCATCTGGGCCTGGGGATTTATTCTTGGGAAGTGACTTAATAGCAAGTAAAATCTCATCACAAGTAATTGGAGAGTCAAGGCCTATTCTGTCTGAGGGAGAAACTTGAGGTAAATTACACTTATTTAAAAAGGAATCAATTAAAGAATCATCACAGGGGGCTGGTTTACTATATAGGTTAGAATAGAAATGCAAAAATTCCTGAACAATATCATTATGGGAAATAGCAACTTGAGGACTACGAATTGAAGTTATTTGAGTTTTATCCTTCTTGATTTGTAAATAGTTAGCAAGAAGTTTTCCAGATCTATTGGTATTAAAGCGAAATTTACCATTAGATTTTGTAAGTTGGATTCCTGCTCTAGTACTAAGTATAGCATTAAATACATAACAAAGCTTTTGTAGTTTAAATTTGAGTTTAGGGTCACTAGAGGAAATAAATAAACGTTCATATTTAGCAATTTATTTTTCCAAATGTTTAACATTAGAGTTAAATTGTTTGTTCTCATGGGCCATAATAGAAATAGTGGTGCCTCTAATGAAGGCCTTAAAGGCATCCCATCTATTCACAAGGGAAGTTGATCCCTATTCACAAGGGAAGTTGATCCCTCAGGGTTGAATAAAAAATAGTCTTGTAAAAGTTTAGACTTATGCTTATCATTAAGTACTATATTCGTGTTCATATGCCAACGACTTTGCTTGGCAAAAGTAGAGGACATATTTAAAACAAAAGAAATTAAGGCATGGTCCGAAATATCAATATTACGTATAACAGGATTGGTGGCTGATTGAATTAGTGAGGGTGAAAGCAAAAAATAGTCAATCCTGGAATGAGAATTATGGGGATTAGTGAAAAAGGAAAACCTTATCAGTAGGAAAATGTAGCCTCCAAATATCAGCCAACTTGGTTGTGTGAAGGAAAGAGCTAAAGGCATGAAAAACTTTAGGAGGTCGAAATTTTGTAGTGGATAGCCTATCAAGTAACGAATCAATAATCACATTAAAATCCCCCCAACAATCAAAGGAACCTGCCCCAACTTCAGAACTTCAGAAGTTAAAGTAGACCAAAACGAAGGGTTGTCAGCCATAGGGCCATAAATATTAAGCAAAAAGAATGTAGAATCATAAATTTTAACTTTAACCACTGCATATCTACCTTCTGCATCTGTGAACTTACTAAGAATCTGACAGTGCAACCTCTTTGCAAATAGAATTGCAACACCATTTTTCTTTTCTAGCGCAGGAGAGGAAACAATATTATCTACCCACTTTTTCTTCATATAGTGTAAAGTTTTGTCATCAACATGCGTTTCTTGGATAAAACAAATATCAGCTTTGCACGCACCCAGGTAGTCCAAGATTTTAGTACGTTTAACTGGATGCCTTGAACCTTTAACATTAAGTGAAACAATTTTAACATTATGAGTATTAGCCATTAGGAATTAGGAGGAAGAGGATAGAAGAATGAATCAGAAGAAGAGGAAATGAAGAATAGCCATGGAAGAGAGCGACTCTATGTTTAGAGCAAGAAAAGGAAAGACACAAAAGGAAGAAACACAAAAGGGAGGAAAAATAACAAACAAGAAACAAAGACATAGAGAAGAATACAGAGACGCACACTCGTTCCGCAAGCATGGCCAGAGCCCGTGAAGAGAGAAATATTCAAATGCCAGGATAAATCAGATTATGAGCATTCAAGTAACAGGATCATGAGTGCCCATTGACGGTGAGGCTTGCTGTTCCAGAAAAAGACGTAGATCTTCAGGACGATGAAAAGATTTAGAGAAGGTGTCTTTCCAGACTCTCATCATAGAAGGATCAAATAGACCATACTTAAAACCAAGGCTTCTCAGTTGTGGACGGAAAGAGGAAAATTCCTTGCGAATAGCAACTGTTTCCTTAGCAAAATCTTGATGAATAAAGATTTTACAACCATTTACTAAGAGTGAAGGAGTGTCTCTTGCTGCTTTCCTGATAAGGACCAAGTGATGGTGTCGCAAAACCCTTAAAAATCATTTGCCTGGGCTTAGTGTGGCGAGGATTTCTATGCGAGGGAATTCTGTGAGCCTTATCCACTTCAAATTTTTCGGGGAATTTGATGTTCAGGAGGCCAGGTAGTAAAGACTCTAGATATAAGCGACAATCCGATCCCTCAATCTCCTCAGGCAGGTTGAAAATACGG
Source organism: Lissotriton vulgaris (assembly GCF_964263255.1). Lineage (NCBI taxonomy): Eukaryota > Metazoa > Chordata > Amphibia > Caudata > Salamandridae > Lissotriton > Lissotriton vulgaris. The sequence continues at coordinate 1,997,589,482 of NC_141687.1, forward strand.
AGGTTGTATTGTCTATTACTGTTTTCCAATTCCAGCAATTGAGTACGCAGTGGCTCTATTAAAAGAGTCCAATTTAGTTTTATTGTCCTGAATTTTGATAGCATTATCAGAGACTTTCATGGACATAGAAGCCATATCTTTGCGAATATTTTTCACTTCAGTCGCAATAGTGTCAGTATTCAAGCGCAGCGCTTGTATTTCCTCCAAAGTTAGAGCAAGTGACTGTTCAGAAGAGTCAACAACATTCGATTTGGATGGAGTAGGCGATATTTGCTTTTTCCTTTTATTAGCAGCCAAAATTTTATTTTCCATCTTGAGGTGAAAAAATAACCTTTTGCGTCAGGTAAAAAACACAATAGGAACATACACCTCAAAATTTGATAAATGTGAGGAAAAAAGGACATAAAATTCCCAAAAAGCTCCTGAAAAGGGCTGGTGCAGCAGCTAAACTGGGTCGTGGGTGTGGCTAGGCCCAAGCCAGGCCCTCTCTTTGTATTACTCCGCCCCCTATGCAGAGCAAACCGGCAGAAGCTGAAGCAGAGGCAGGGGAGAGGAACCAAGGAGCCAACTGAGGCACTTCCCCACAGCAAAATCACCCGCAAAGCAGTCACAAGCTAGAAGTAGGAAGCGCTGCTAAGAAATGACATTTCCTGACCGGAAAATCATCGTAAGGAGGCTAATTAGGCCGGTGAACTCACGGAGCTCCGGTGGCGGCGGCCATCTTGGTCGACGCGCTCGTGCGACTCCTCTATAAGGTAAATTGTAATGATCAAGGGAAAGAGTTAGTAAACTAGCCATAGCAAACATCATTTGAAAAGAAAAAAAACTAATGAGAGAATACTGCATATCATTTACAGATAATCAAAAGAGATTTAAAGTGGAACAGTTGAGCGGCAAGGAATACTCACCAATTTTTAACCTATTTTTAATACATGCAACTCAAGCAGAGCATTTAAATAAGGTAAAGCACAATGATCGAGTGAAGGGGGTTGGTAACTAGTAAGATCTTACAACACTTGGACAAAATACCTAACGACAGACTATCGTATATCTCCCGCAGGCCTGTAGAACTTTCTGATTAAACAAGTGCACGACACCTGTATATGGCCTGAAGATTTGTTGCCAAAAGTAATTGGCTATAGCCATTGGTACGCCTTGAATTAATTAAAAAACGAGGTGAGAACTTAAGACTGGGATCCAAAAAGGAGGACTATTATGCATTGTTAACATCAACCCGCTATGGGCTCTTGGTTACATATGATTAGGAGGAGTGATCAAGCCTAAATATGTTTTTCTCTTTATGTTCTGTTTTCTATATTAGTGAAGGTGGCACACAGATCAGAAACACTTTATGACTAAACACGAAAGACTTTATCCAATCCAATCCAATCAAAAAATTCTTTATTTCGGTCATTTAGACCATAAAAGATACAATACATATTCACAGTTAAAACTTGAGTATTATAAAAACACATTACATACAATTACTTCCCATTATAATCCAGGCATAAATGAGGGTTAAAAAGCAGTTCATAGCATTGTCCGTACATTCAGTAATTTTTTCCTTATCTGCCACATGGCCGTTAAGAATTTAGCAACTGCAAAAACTATGTGGGGCAGAGTACTAGTTTTTAATATTATGTACACATACAGGTGACTCCTAAATCCCAAGTTCCTGCATAACAGCACCAACCAGTATTTTCTGGGTCTATTGTAGGCTGGGCAGAAAAACAAGAGATGAGGTTCATCTTCATCTTGGTTATTACAGCCTGGACAAATTTTGTCATCCCCCTTTAGCCATTTACAAGTAAAGGTTTTAATGGGCAATGTGCCTAACCTCCATTGTATAAACAATTTTCTTGCTAAAATGGGAAAAATAATATCCATAAAACCTTCAAAATTGTAGGAATTTTTGGATTCCAGAAAATGATCAGTTAAAGTGCCGTTGTTCGGTGCAGACACCAGAAGTGCTAGTCTTTTCTCCTTATAAATTTGCACCAGACTTTTGCGGGAAACCCTCTGACAACCTTGTACAGGATCCTCCCACAACTCAGACAATTTCATACGATACAATTCTTTCATCACAAAAGCCAGCCAGGGGATTCTATCACTATGATTCAGGTTCATAACATGAATAAGGTCTTGTCTGTAGTGCGCAAGGTCACTGGTAGACCAGAGCCTATGCCAGAACCTTAATGGCTTTGACTCAAGCTCCTCAGCAATAGAGGGGTGACCCATGTCTAGTCTAAGGGGGAACAGCGGTGTGCCTCGGGGGAGTGCCAAAAGGCGTGTAAGGAAATTGTTCTCCACTCTGGCAAGTTCTTGCCCTGCTTTGTACCCCCATAGTTCACTACCATAGGTTGTGGCCGCCTTTGCTTGGGTTTTATACATTTCTACTGCCGGGCTGATGGGTTTAAAGGTTGAGGTGTTTACAACCTTCAAAATTGCGCCTGACAATTGGGACAGCTTTAGCCGGGATCTTGCTATCTGGGGGTCCCAGGATAAATTTTCATGTAGTGTTACCCCCAGATACTGGAAAGTTGTTACCCTTTCGAGGCTAGCTAGCCCTAGTGTAGGGTTAGGTCTAGTTTTGGGGGATGGATTAAATATCATGAATTTGGTCTTTTCTGTATTGATCTCTAGACCATGTTGTCTACTGAAAAGGCCAAATCCATCCAAAAGGTGTTGGATCCCCATCTGGGATTTGGAGAGCAGGAGGGTGTCATCAGCAAACATGATAGCCGGCACCCTCCGGCCTGCCAAACAGGGGGCGTCATTGTCCCTAACATTGTCAAGATGGAATATGACACTGTTAACAAAGAGGCAGAACAGGGTTGGCGCCAAGAAACAACCCTGCCTTACCCCTCTGAGAACAGGAAACCTAGATGATAGCGCGCCATCCCTCCTGCACCTAACCTGCGCATCATTGCTGTCATGCAGCCTAATTATAGCATGCAGTAGTTGGGCCGGAACACCCTGCTTCTTCAGGACCTCCCACAATTTCTTGCGTGGGACCAAGTCAAAGGCTGACCTCAGGTCCACGAACACCATGTACAGCCTCCCGCCCTCAATCCTCACCGTCTTCCAATACAGTAGGACGAGGCGGAAAATCTGGTCCATGGTGGACGTGTTTTTCCTGAAGCCAGCCTGAAGGGGACTCAGAATTTCATTGGCCTCCATCCAATCTAAAAGGTCGTCCAGGAGAAGGCGAGAGAATAGTTTTTGGGGGGACATCTATAAGGCTGATCGGCCTGTAGTTGGGTGGGAGAAGAGGAGAACCCTTCTTAAAAATAGGGACTCTCTCCGCCCCCGGCCAAGTACAGGGGATCTCCATTCCTCCTAAGATGGCGTTAATTAAAGAGAATAAGGAGGTATGGGCCCCAGATCGCGTAATGGAGTCTAAAAAGATCACCAGGCAGTCTATCAAGGCCCGGGACCTTCTCTATTGCCAGTCTCTCTATTGCACTGACCACCTCATAGAGGGTAAATTCCAAACCAGCTACAGAGATAGATATGGCCTCAGGGGCCATATCATTGTCAAATGGAGTACAATTTGCCAAAGTGGGCCTCCCGAACAGAGGAAGCAATATTGGGCTCCACTGCCGCTTTGGCTTCTCCTGTGCCAGTATTTACCAGGGACCAACATTTTCTAGAGTCCTTCGCCTCTAATGCTGAGGTGAGGTCCTGCCATCGGTTCCAATCCCACTCCGCCCTTGCCAGTGCCATGGCCACCTTATATTCCCCCCTTAGTTCAGCGACCCTGACCTTGTTTGAGCCTGCTTTAATTGTGGCAATTAGCTCTGACTTAGGGCTAGATGTAGGTAGAATTGATTTACCGATTTTAAATTACCGAATTTTACCGATTCGGTAATTGAAAATCGGTAAATCAATGGTGTCGACATGTAGGTATTCCAGATGTGCTGGAATACCGAATCGGATTATTTCGGTATGTACCGAATCGGTAAATACCGAATCGGTAATGCCCATTCATTCCTATGGGCTTCAAAGCCCATAGGAATGAATGGGCATTACGATTCGGTATTTACCGAATCTGTAAATACCGATTTACACAAGGGTGCAGGGGGTGTCACTTTGACACCCTCTGGCACCCCCAAAACAGGCTCGGGTGCCATGTGGCAGGCATACATGCCCTAAGGGCAGGTCTGCCTGACACATGGCATAGGTGTGCATGTACACATGTGCATGCACACCGGAATTGGTATTTTACCATCAAATTGGATTGTTAATTATTGTACTCAAACATTTTTTAATTACTTAGTCAAGGGAATTTTGTTTTTGTTGGTTATAAATACCTTATTTCCCTTGATAGCTTTAAGGGGTTCCTCTCTATTTTTGTATCGTTCCATATCGAGTTCCATGGGACTTCCCAGCAACTCTAGCTTTCTCACACAAGAGTGCACATGTGTTAAACAAAGAAATAAAAGATCTCCTAAGGAGAGGGGCCATTGTGCGTACAACCCTGCATCCCAAAGGTTTCCTGAGCAATACCTTTCTTGTTGACAAGAAGGACAAGGGGTTCAGGCCGGTGATCAACCTCCGAGACTTCAACCAATGGGTGGTGTATCGCCACTTCAAAATAGAAGACATTCACTTTCTCAGATATGTGTTAATGCCAAACAATTGTTTTGTTCGGCTTGACCTAAAAGACGCCTACCTTACGGAACCAATGTTTCCACTCCACATATGGTTGCCACAGCTTCAATGGGGCAAGCTCATATACAAGTTCACTTGTCTTCCCTTCAGGCTGTCGTCGGCTCCTTGGTGCTTCACCAAGGTGCTGAGGCCAGCCATGAAATGGCCCCAGGCTTGAGGCATGCACCTCATAGTTTACCTGGATGACATCTTTTTGATGCACCTTGATCTCTCAGCTCCGAATGACTTAGAACCTTCTACGGAATCTGGGTTTCATCCTGAACGAACAGAAGTCGGTGTATGTGCCAACACAACAAATGACCTTCTTGGGCTTTGAGGTTGACACGATACAGCAGTGCCTCAGATTGCCTCAGCAGAATATATGTCTGATTCGCAGGTAACTGCGACATAAACTGGCAAGAGTGATGTTCTCACTAGGCCACTTAGCTTGGATTTTAGGTCTGTTGTTACTTTGATACAGCTGATCTTTCCGGGCCGTTGCTTTACTGAGCCCTATAGCATCTAATAGTGCAGTACTTGCATCGTTGCCTCACGTACACACAGGAGATATCGCTTTCTCAGGAAGTACGTATGGAGCTTCATTGGTGGCTCGAGCATATTCAGGCCTGGAATGGAAGGGCCATTTTCGGATCTGCCCCAGATCTCGTAATCAAATCAGACGCCAGTCGACTGGGTCGAGGCGACCTCTCTTTGGAGATGTTGCTACAGGCAGGCATTGGTCCAAGCAGGAGCAATCGCTACATATCAACTGCTTACAGCTTCTGGCCAGATCCTTCACAATTCAGAGTCTGGCAACCAACAAGGTCTCCTGTGTCATCCTATCGAAGATGGAAAATATCTGGGCAGTGAGATATATCAACCGGTTAGGGGACACGGGTCTAGCCTAGCAGATTTGGTCAAGGAATTCGTTAATTTTTGTCTGACACACAAAACATCGGTCACAGCGGAGTACCTTCCAGGATCACCCAGCCAGACGGTGGACTGGCACTCAAGACATCTACATCTGGATGCATCTGGATGCTGGATCTGGCTATCTTTCAGAACCTGATAACTCAGTGGGGTCCATGTCAGGTGGACCTCTTCCCAAATTTTTCAGCTGGCATCCGGACCCTCTGGAGGAAGCATGGATGCCTTCCTGCAAGACTAGAGTCTTTTCCAGGGTAATGCATTTTCCCCATTTGCCATGATACCCAGGCTCACGGCACTGGTCCGGAAGCAGACGGCAGAAGTTATACTGGTGACACCGCATTGGAAATCTCAAGTCTGCAATCCAGTTCTTCTGGAACTTTCTATGGATTTTCCAATCCAACTTCCCTGGACTCCTATTCTGCTGATGGACACCTGGGGCAACTTGCACCCTCTGGTTCAGAAGGGCAGCATCAACCTCATGGGTTGGAGGATTACAGGGGATGTTGGGAAGTCCTGGGCCTTTTGGCGAGGGCTTCCTCCCTTATCAGGAAAGCATGGGCAGAACTTACAGTCAAGAGGTATAGGTCTTCTTGGAGAATGTGGTCACTCTGGTGTGCGACGGGGGTTAGGATTCCATGGGGATCGATGCAGTCCATGTAGTCAATTACTTTTCAGAATTGGTAGAGAAGGGTTTGGCCTATAGTTTGATTAATGTGAGTAGGTCGGCAATATCTGCTGGCCACATGCCCATTCATGAGGTTTCTGTGTGGGAGCACCCTCTGGTATGTAGATTGTTGCATACGCCTGTTGTTTCTGCGTCTCCCAGGATATTTTCCCTGTGGCACATTAATACGGTGCTACGTCTGCTGCAATCCTGGCAGGATAACTCTTACCTTTCCTGCAAGGAATTGACAGGTAAGCTAGTGATGCTCCTTTGTCTTATCTTGAGTAAAGGGGTATCAGATGTCCGGGCCTTGGAGGTTAAGGCATGGGTGTTCACACTTGATGGGGTGTCCTTCACAGTTGCTTAAGGTACAAATTGTCAATAGAATTAAAGCTTTCCTTCACAATAGCTAGGATATTTTATATTCTTTGGTTGAAGAGCCCACCATTGCTTGCCCTGGATTAAATACAGCATGAGCAATGTATATACATTACGATTCCAACATAACACACACCCGCTTTTTATTACAAATTCTCTTGTGCAACACACATGCTACATAGTTATGTGAGAAGAACACATTGAAACACAAATGGTAAAACTTTTGAAACTGCCTCAACTTACCAAACAGAGATAACCCTCAGCTATTAGTATAAGCAGGTATTAAATGTAATGGACTCTTGAGAAACATCCACAGGAACAGTAAAAGTCCTTGACTCAGATGTAAGTACAATGAGAATGCAGCTTTCACAGCCATGAAAGTATTACATTACTTCTTAAGTATTTTATGAGAAAGGAAAAATAGTAAGAGAGAAATCATGCATAAAGTGCAACTTTTTGAAACCACGTCATGCTGTCAGGGCAACCAGACCAGAGGCCCAATGTTAGAATTTGGGTTTCCGATTGGCTAGGGCATGCACCTAAGCCAGGTACAACCCACCACTCTATTCAGAGGAGTAAGTTCCACACAGAAGATAACCTGTGCTCAACCTCTGGTAACTGGCGCAGAATAGTCAGTCTTATAATCAGAGGCAATGTGTAAAGCGTTTGAGCAGCACACTCACACCACTAACAAAAGAACTACACCACAAAAGAGACACACAGGATTATATAAAAATATAACCTGTATTATCCATGAAAATACTGTGCAATTCGGCAAATACTGAGGTAGTACTCGTTATATTGATCAAAACGAGATTTAGAATGACCTACATTGTAACATCAGGGCATAAAATGCAACAGTGACTGCTATTGTCTTCAGGTTGGATCCACTAATAGGCATTGTTTATATATCTTTTCTTTATTTATTTTTTCGACGTCATTTTTTATTTTATTTATTTTCTGTCTTTATCTTGATTAATACACTTACATCTCTCCGTGCTAAGTGCCCAATTATTATTTGGTTTGGTATCTTACACCCAGAATTAGGACGTTCTAACATGTCCCCCATGCTCACACCGTTCTGTGATACTATGGGCTGTTTTGGTGCGCGTGGGTGTTACCGCGAGAACACGCATGGGCGGAGTGTATTAACATGGCGTTTCGCCTAGACCAGCCGGGACGCGACTGAAATCGGTCGCACTTCGGTTTCCCGGATACTGACTGCGGCGGATTTGGCCGAGTCGCAGGGGTAAGCCTAACACCGCTGTCGTGGGTTGGTTTAGTTATATTTGCTGTTATTACTTCCTGTTATGTCACCGCGACCTACGGGAGGGTGACCGTTGATTTTAAATTATTGCCAATTTAGACATTACCGTTGGGAGCTTATACTGTTCCTTGTTTTGATATGCACCCGCTGTTTTCAATAATACGGGCGGGAGGTCAGCTGTGATTTCCATGTGCGCGTGGCTGGCTCCCGATGTTTGACTTCACCATGGGGCTTTTTGCTCACGAACGCGGTTATGTCCGCTCGTTTATCCATTTATTTATTCTTGACAGATATTGAGTTCTCCTATTGGAATAGATGCACTAATACTGGGTCTTTTATCCTTCCTAGATACCTATTCGATATTACGTTTAGGTACACTTTGTTTCATTGCAATTTGGACTGGGACTACATACTTGGAATTAACTGGGTCGGATTCCCATCGAGAATATTTGAGAAGAAACAAACCAATATCCTATAAATAGGTATGATGGCATTTGTCTAGATTCTTCAATTGTGTTAATAGTTTTTTGAGGCTAAGCTATGGGTAATAATGTTATTTTTTTTATATATTGTCCTTTTTTATTTTTGGTTATCCATAGGCCTGCTGCTGAGATTATCAGGTCTAATGTCTGAATTATAATATCTGTCGACCAACAACTGCTACTAACAATTGTGTGACGAATAAACCAGTCAGGTAGGCCTATTGCCCCATATTGTCATGTGTCATTTGAGTCACTTAGTTGGGCCTCTCTCTATCTATACGTGTTTTATGTTACAGGACAAGGATTATAGGTAATCAATACACATACAAGTGATTCTCTTATTGCAATATTTCTGATACTTGTTCTATTATTATTATTTTTTGATCTGAGATTTGCCATAGGTGGTTTTGATCATTTGTTGCCTATTTGTGGATGAAAGTACTATTATGTACATCTCTTGGTCGCCCGTTTTGTGAACAGATATCAATGAACTTTTCTTATCTTCCGCCCATTATATGTTTGTGTTATCGCTTATGGCTTTTGTTGTTATTATGCTTCATTTGCAATTGGTAATTGGTCTTTTATATTTCTTCTTTTCAGTTAGACTTATCCAGATATTCTAAATTGGATTTATTTTGTTTCTTGGAAGGATCCTATACCTGTCAGTGGCATTCACTGTTGGTGTTTTCTACAATTGCACACGGTATGCAGACTGCTCTCTTTCTACTCCTCCCCTCCCTTCCTCCCCCCGCTTGTTTTCTTCCTTTTTCTGATTGATTTGATATCATTGTACTGCTGCTTTATTTTAGCAATAATTTATGTTCCTTGATTACTCATCTCTGTAGTAAGAGTCCAGCATTTTAGGAGGAATAGTGAAACTTTTGATTGACCGTAAACAGAAAAGAGGTTTGTAATCCTCCAAAAAATTACACAAACAGCTAAACGATTGTCATGTGATGCTATGTCATGTTTTTAATACATACAATAGTTTTGTGTTTTTTCTATGTATTTATATGGTTGTATGTACAATTTTATAAGTAGTTTTTATATATATATTTATGTGACTGTTTGTCTTTATATATGTTTGATTATTCCAGCCCTGAAGAAGTTCTGGTGGTTCAGAACGAAACGCGTTGGCTGATGGTTCTTTTGAATATAAGAAAATAATAAAAAACTGAACTGAGAAAATATCAAGACTCCTAAATTTGGATTTGGACTCTGAGAAATTTTGAACTGATTGTTGATGATTGGAGTGGTGCCCTAAACTGGATGATAAACATAAAATGCAACAGTTGAGTTATAGCAGAAAATATATGAATCATTATGTATCATAAGTGCAATGCATACCACGCAGGTCCTGAAATGGTACTCCTTATAAGTAAACAAGACTCAAATGCAATTTACCTCATAGTATCAGGGCACGTAATGCAGCAATTTAGGGAGTAAGAACATGTGAATCATGAAGCATTGCTCCATGAAAACAGTGGCCACAATGTCCTTGCGCTTTGATTAGGCCGGTTACGGTACCCAATACACCATGTAGGGCACAGAAGTCTCTTAAATGAACTATGATGGTGCCTGCTTGCCGAAATAATGACGCGTGTGCCTGAGTCGATGACTCACCCGTCATGTACCCACAATATCCGGTTTTTCAAGTGCCCCACGGCATGGCCAAAGCCCAGTGTTGGGGGAAGCACATGCACTGGAAACCCCCGGGGTGAAAGTTTGCCACGCGCATCGCCCCACAAGCACACAGGGCAGCAGCTGGAGTTACAGGGTTAACGGTCAGAAGGCAGGCGTGGGAGACCTCCTGTGATCTCTCCTAGTTTACCACTCTCCTAGTTTACCACTGATGATACAAGGCCGCTGTATGTCTCCTAAACGGCGAGGGGTGCAGTGTACTGAAGTGGGGATAGAGTGCTAAGGGAGTTAATTGAGGGTACATCACTGCGGCTGTGGGCCGTACCAATAAAGCAGCTGTCTTCCATGCACACCCTAATATAGATTTGGCTAACGCTGAGGTGCACGTCTACTTAGGGTTTTACGGTCCCACTGGGGCCCAGCGAAGCTAGTCTTTGGGAGAACAGTTATTCCTAGAGAACGGGAGTGCCCGGCAAGCACCCTTCAGTGTCCTGACCTGAGATACTGATATCATCCCCAAAATAGGCAGGACAACGGACTCCTGGACATCAGGGAAGAGCTCACCAATGCTGAGTGAAACACACAAGGGGCAACCACCAGCCCTCCCCTCCCGCACTGATGAGAGCAGTCACCAGTGCTCCCCTCTCGTGCTGGTGTGAGCAGTCACCAGCACTCTGCAAGCACTGGAAAACAGAAAGGTAGGATTGAGCCTCGCAGTGTTGGCTTTAAGTTGGAGCGCAAGTCTCTGGAGCGTTCATTAACAAAGTGGCACAATGTGCAGAACAGGCTTCACTATCCAATAGGCAGACCAAGTAGCCTTTACCTTGGAAGCCAAGGAGCAAAAGCCAGCACTCCCCATGCACTGCGCTCCTTGGGTGACATGAAGGGGGCACGAAGGGGCAGGCAAGCCACCACAATTAAGCAAGAACGCTTTACAGTGATTCCTCCTGGTCACCCAGCAGAGCTGAGTGCACCCAAAGTCAAGGAACAGCTGGCAGAAAGCAGAAAACGAGTCAAGTCAAGTCAATGAATTTATATAGCGCGCTACATACCCAGAGGGTCTCAAGGCGCTTGAAGAGGGGTGGGGAATTACTGGTCGAATATCCACGTTTTAAGTTGCTTTCTGAATGCTAGGTGGTTCTGAGTGAGGCGAAGGTGAATGGGAAGTGAGTTCCATGTTTTACCCGCCAGGTAGGAGAAGGATCTTCCTCCCATGGTGGTTTTGCTGATGCGAGGTACAGCAGCAAGGGCTTGGTTGGAAGAGCGCAGCTGGCGGGAGGGGGTGTAGAAGGAGAGTCGTGTGTTGAGGCATTCGGGTCCGAGTTCGTAAAGTGCTTTGTGTGCGTGGGTTAGGAGGCGGAATGTTATCCTCTTATTGACGGGGAGCCAGTGGAGGTCTTTCATGTGACCAGAAATGTGGTCTTTACGTGGGATGTCTAGTATGAGTCTGGCTGCTGCGTTCTGGATGCGTTGGAGTTTTTTCTGAAGTTTTGCGGTGGTACCGGCGTATAGGGTGTTTCCGTAGTCCAGTCGGATTGTAACTAGTGCGTGGGTGACCGTTTTTCTAGTTTTGGTGGGGATCCAGCGAAATGTTTTTTTGAGCATGCGTAGAATGTTGAAGCAAGATGATGAAACGGCGTTGACTTGTCTGGTCATCGAGAGTGAGGAGTCCAGGATGACGCCCAGGTTCCGTGCGTGGTCCGTCAGGATGGGTGCTTTTCCAAGGGCCTCTGGCCACCAAGAGTCGTCCCAGGCGGAGGGGGATGTACCTAAGATAAGGACTTCTGTTTTGTCTGAATTCAGTTTCAGACGGCTGTGCTTCACCCACTCGGCTACTTCTTTCATTCCTTCATGTAGGTTGGTTTTGGCTGTGTTAGGGTCTTTGGTGAGTGAGAGGATCAGTTGAGTGTCATCAGCGTAGGAGATGATGTTGAGGTTGTGTTGGCGTGCGATGGCCGCGAGGGGGCTCATGTATACGTTGAAGAGGGTGGGGCTGAGTGAAGATCCTTGTGGCACGCCGCAAATGACTTCAGATGCCTTTGACTTGAATGGTGGGAGGCGGACTCTCTGAGTTCTGCCGGCAAGGAACGAGGTGATCCATTCCAGTGCTTTTCCTTGGATTCCGATGTTTCTGAGGCGTTGCAACAAGGTGCTGTGACAGACTGTGTCGAAGGCTGCGGAGAGGTCGAGGAGGTCCAGTAGAGTTCGAATGTCGTCTGTTGCTGCAATGAGTGCGGTCTCAGTGCTGTGTTTTGCTCGGAAGCCGGACTGTGAGGAGTCGAGGGATTTGTTGGTTTCGAGGAAGGCGGCGAGTTGGTTGTTGACAACTTTCTCAATGACTTTGGCCGGGAATGGAAGGAGCGAGATGGGGCGGTAGTTTTTGAGTTCGGTGGGGTCAGCTGTGGGTTTTTTCAGAAGGGCGCTGAGTTCTGCGTGTTTCCAGCTTTCCGGGAAGGTGGCAGAGTTGAGGGAGCAGTTGATGACGTCTCGGAGGTGTGGTGCTATGATGGAGTCTGCTTTGTTGAAGATGTGGTGAGGGCATGGGTCTGTGGGGGATCCTGATTGGATGGAGTTCATCAGTCAGATGGTGTCCTCAGTGGAGATTGGGTTCCAGTCATTAAGGATGTTCAAGGGGGGTGAAGGTACAGCAGAAGGTTGTGTGGGTTGGTCTCTGGGTTGGTTGTCGAAGCTGTTGTGGATGTCTGCGATTTTGTCATGGAAGAACAAAGCTAGGGAGTCGCAAAGGGTTTGAGAGGGAGTGATGTCGTTAGAGTTGGCAGTGGGGTTGGTAAACTCTTTGACGATGTTGAATAATTTCTTGCTGTTGTGGGCGTTGTTGTCTAGTCGGTCTTTGAATGCGGCTTTCTTGGCAGTCCGGATCAGTTGGTGGTGTATGCGGGTGGCGTTTTTGAAGGCGTCCCTGGTGCTGGTGTTTGGGTCTTTTTTCCAGGCCTTCTCAAGGGAGCGACAGAGTTTCTTGGATTTCTTAAGATCATCGTTGAACCAGGATGCGTTTTTGTTGCCTAGTTTGATTTGACGCTTTTCAAAGGTGCTAGGATGTTGGCGCTGTTGGTTAGCCATTGAGTGAGGTTAATGGCTGCTTGGTTGGGGTTCGAGGAGTGGGCGGGGGGGTTTTGAAGAAGCGATGAGGTGATCTAGTCGATGGTGATTTTGTTCCAGTTTCTTCGCAGAGTAGGTTGAGGATGGTTGTGGGTTGTGGTCTTTTTGTAGGTAAAGTGAACGCAGCTGTGGTCCGTCCAATGGAGAGCTGTGGTGTGACTGAAGGAGATATGTTTGCTGGAGGTGAAGATAGGGTCGAGTGTGTGACCTGCGTAGTGAGTAGGGGTATTAACAAGTTGTTTAAGTCCGAGGTTGGCGAGATTGTCCAGAAGGGTGGTGGCGTTGCGGTTGTTGCTCTTTTCCAGGTGAAAATTGAGGTCTCCCAATAGAATGTAGTCCTCGGAGGGGAGGGCGTGTGGGGTGATAAAGTCTGTGATGTCTTCACTGAATTGTGCACGGGGTCCAGGTGGCCTGTAAAGGAGGGTGCCTCTGAGTGTGGTCTTGGGGTCGGTGTGGATCTGAAAGTGAAGGTGCTCGGCGCTAGCGTGGTTGACGTCTGAGCTGGTTGAGATGCGGATGGAATTCTTGTGGATGATAGCGATGCCTCCTCCTGTATGGTGGGTGCGGTCTTTTCGAGTGCCTAGAGTCCTAAAGCCACAAAAAAAAAGAAAAATAGGAGGAAGAAGGTAAAATGTTTTCGAATAACCCTGAAAAAAAAGGTACGTCCTACAACCAATTCATCTGTTTAGCAGTCTACTTGTGCAAACTGAAACACACAATACTGCACAATAATCATTATCTATAAATCTGCTAATATAATTCCCCCTCATGATTTTTTGTACACACAACATTATTCTACAATAATTAATTCATTGCCTTTTCTTTCCCCTTCTGCATTTCCTCTAAGGGTTTTATTTGCCAATCGCTCTCGATTTGATGTCATACAACTGGTATACAACGGTTAGCACGCATTTTTTACAACGCCTTGCTGTTACCACGCTACTTTTACCACGCAAGTCGTTACAACGACTTGCGCTGGAGGGCGCTCCAGGATAGTAAATAGTTTAATTTACTATCCAACTCCATCCCTAGAGTCCACGGGGACTGGAGTTGGAATAGTAAATTAAAAAATTTACTATCCATCGCCCCTCCACGCAAGTCGTTGTAACGACTTGCGTGGTAAAAGTAGCGTTGTAACAGTACGCGTTGTAAAAGTACGCGTGGTACCATCATACATACCATACAACTCAAATTCTTCCTTCTTTATTTTCCTGGTTGTTGCTGTGTTTTTGCACCCCATTTCAACTTGTCTGTAATGTAAGCTATTTGAAAGAGTTATAATAGAAGAAATAGACCATTTAGACTGAGAATAGTTATAATAATTGGGCTTTGTGTCATCAGATCTCCACTCACATCAACAAACCATTCCCCAATATTTATATTTTTTTTCCAATCACACCGAACCATGAACCAATCTCTTCCCAAGTACCAGCCTCTTCCAAAGGTTTAGTTTGACGCTAAAGATTAATTATGCTATGTGCGGGGTCGAAGTAAGGGACGGGAGACCAGATCATGCTAAATAGGGTTTTATTTTTGTCAAGTGTCTTTTATGGCAAATGGTGAGAGTATCCCGGATATGTTGGTTAGGTTCCGTGGTGAAAAGTTCCCCCGGGTTGATCTTTTCCTGCAGGGCTTCTCTCCTTTAGACTCCCTTGTTAGATCACTTCCTCTCCGTGGCCGATATGTGGAAGAAAGTTATAAGGAAATCAGAACTGCTGTCCAGTTCACGCTGTCACCTAGGGGACCAGGGAGTGTAGGGATCACCGCTGCTCATGATTCACAAAATGCGCTTCCCTCTCGGGACTGTGAGGTAAGTATGGTGATTGGGAAAGGGTGGAGAAAGGGTGAGGGTAAAGCTATTTACAAATGTGAGAAGGGTAATACGAGGCGGGCTGCACGATGTTATTTGGTAGAGGTTCCCTGCCTCCCAGCCCGACACCCTCTGCCATACCTGGCGTAGCCACGCTCCTCTTGGAACATGGCTCAGCGGTGCATGGGGTTGTTGGCCTCCCGGCTCTGCTACTCCTCCCGCCGATGGTACTCTTCTTTCGGTACAGTCTTCTACATCGTGTTGTTGCTGCTCCTCTTCCTCTCCTGACTCCTCTAGAACTCCGTCTCTCGCCTCTCGATGCTCTCCGGTGATGACACACCCTGATGGTTGTATTTCCTGGGTTTTAACCAATACCGTTCACGTCAGACGGGGCCAGTTCCTCCTCATATGTGAACGCCCAGCTAAAGGGACCATCCATAGTTTCTTCCTCTCAAGAGGTCCATAGCGGGCAGCTCTCCTCGTTCCACTCATTCTGTAGAGAAGAGACAGAAGGTTAAAACAGAGTATGCCCAGTCCACCATTCTTTATTAGGGGTGTTTTGGGTGGTCCGCAGACCCTCCTGGCTACACACTATTAATCTAATCATTAATGAATGTGATGTTATCTGGCACATACGCACAATACTACTGGACCTATCTTACATAGCACCACACCTTCTTTCAACAGCAAAATATCCAAAGCCATTCTATTTTGAATCACCAATGCATGAACTGCTCTCTTCTATTCATCAATCTTAGTTAAAGCACTTATGGTGTTAGTTCCAGTCAATCTACTAAGGTAGACAACTTTCTAATCTTTACATCATTCAAAGTCTCACCAATAGGAGTGATCAACACACCAAATATATCCATAAGCACATTACGAAACCCTAATTTCATTCTCTTGAGACTCTTTAAATACATTTCTTTCATTTCAATCACATGAAACATTCTCAAAAAACCTAAGGCTAAATAGCAGGTGCCTGTCCAATTACTTGGAATGCTGTTATTGTTAGTCATTTTATGTATCATAATGGTTCCATTAATATTGTTATTAAAAATCAAACTCTTATTTTGAGGTAACTCTTCAAACAGTAAATCGTAATCTGTTTCAAACTCCATTAACAAATCCTAATCCAATAAAATTGGCATACACTGCATGACAACCCCTAATTTAATGGAGGTTGATAGTTGGTAATGCCTCTGAAACTGACAAATATAATATTTAGAAATATTCTTAATGCACTGATAAGCATTGAAAAAATGTATGTGAGTATTATTTTCTCTAAAATTCTCAATAGATACCTCACTATGATCTAATTGACTAATTCTTGGTAAATTACCTTTGTGTTCAGAGGCACAACCAACAGGAAGATATAGACTCACTAAAACAATAATTTAAATAAAATGGAAATCATCAAAATTACCAGGCACAATGTTCCATTATCCATCTTCTTTCTAAAGAACATCTAAAAAATAAATCATCCTTGGATGCTTGTTTCTGGTCCGGAAAGACCTAGCCTGGCAGTTCAGTCTGGACTGTTCCCATGGGGCACAGGGTCAAGACCTGATTTGCATATGGCTGGGTCCAAACTACTGTGGTGGCATAGCCGGCAAAAGAACGATGGATTTAACCCAGATCTTGTGACTGGAGGAGAATGTTTGAATTGTCAGCATTTAGTCCATCATTTGTTTGCAGTAACACTTTTCGCCCTAAGTGGGATGTGTATGCCCAGACGTGGGCCTCTTGCTCACTGTGCCACTGGATTCAAGCTAGCCTGGCTGAAGAAGGGTGACATACCCTGAAACCAGTCCCAGGAGTCTTGTTTCTGTTCCAGAAAGGACCTGGCCTGGCATTTCGGTCTGGACTGTTCCCATGGAGTACGGGGTCAAGACTTATTTGCATATGGCTGGGTCCAAACTGGAGTGTCGTAGTGGGCAAAAGAACAATGGATTTAACCCAGATCTTTTGACTGGGGGAAAATGTTTGCAGTCTCAGCATTCCGTCCATCATTCGTTTGCTGTAGGACCTTCATTACATGGCACCACACCTTCTTTCAACAGCAAAATATTCAAAGCCATTCTAATTTCTTTCATTTCAATCACATTAACCATTTTCAAAAACCCAAATGCTAAATAACAGGTTCCTGTCCAATTACTTGGAATGCTTTAATAAGCTATTTTACCACAGGCATTATAGTTACCTCTAAATATAGGAATGTGACCCAACATATAATCTCTACTAACTATGTGCCTAAAACTACATTTACTAATTTTATTAATTTGTTATGCTTCCCAATCCTCACATTTCTCACGCATCATGCAAATAACTTCCTCTCCTAATTAATTATGGGTCTAGGATGCAGGTTTGAATTTCTATATCTCTCATCAGCCTCTTCTTGCAATTGAATCTCTTGCCTTTATTTAATGTTTCTACTAACCTTTACTCTCTTTTCATTTGATTCTCTAATAAAATCACGCTTCATATCACTCAACATACATGCACTTTTTTTGTTAGTTATTATTAGTCATTTTATGCATCATAAATTGGTCCATTATTATTGTTATTAAAAGTCAAACTCAAACTTATTTTGAGGCAACTCTTCAAATGGTAAATTGAAATCTGTTTCAAACTCCAATAACAAATCCTGTTCCAATGAAATTGGCATACACTGCATGACAACCAATAATTTAATGGAGGTTGATAGTAGGTAATGCCTCTGAAACTGACAAATATAACTTTTAGAAATATTCTCAATTCACTGATATACATGTAAAAAATGTATGTATTATTTTCTCTAAAATTCTCAATAGAAACCTATCTATGATCTAATTTACAAATTCTTGGTAAATTACCTTTGGTTTCAGAGGCATAACCAACAGGAGGATATAGACTCACTTAAACAGAAATTGAAATCAATAAAATGAAAATTATCAAAATTACCAGACACAATGTTCCATTATCCATCTTCTTTCTAAAGAACATCTAAACAATGAAGCACCAAATCTCTAAACTAAGTGCAAAAATCCAAAGCAAGTTCTTCAAAAAAGATTTCAGGACTTAAAGTAAGTTAATATAAATATCTGCAGGCACATATTTCAAGAATTCCGTTTGTAGGTTCAATGTCGACACAAAACTATGGGGATACATAAGGACCAAATTAATTTATTCTTACAATAACTATTACAAATGAGAGCATAACGAAAACATCTAATAAACCGATCTCAAGTCTTTGAGAGCTATTCAGGCACCTTCAGGTTTCACTCTCTTCATGTTAAATGCTTGGATCCACTGTGGAAAACCTCCACCATTGACAGCAGTGTTCATCACCAGTATGAATCAGTAGGGGTCCTTCCATTAATGTTTCAGAGAAGACTTGAAAACGTGTTTCTTCACCATGACCCAGTCTACAGGCTCTATGTCAGATAAAGACTCTTCACTCACTGAAGGTTAATCCAAATTCACATGGTGAGAGATAGAAAATACCAGATCATATAAACGTTTCCAGTAATCAAGTACTAGGTTATAAGCAATATTTACAAGTGCGGCTGACAGAATACCAAGAATTCTCAAGACTCTGCCTTAGCACATTGTGAGCAGACATGCCAATAACCTTGTTCTGCATGCTCCTCATGCTCATTAAGACCAAAGGAAGAGCATCCACTAATTTCAGTGAAGGAGATCCACACCCCTTTCCTACATTTGCTTTCAGAGTACCATTAGCTCTCTCCATAACTCCTTGTGCTTCTGGATGGTATCTACGAGTAAAGTCAACCTCCAGTGCCATTTAAAACATTTGAAAACCTCAATCTTTAAATGAATTTCTCTATCTGATTCTGAAGAAGACGACAAACCGATTCTAGAAGGGATCAATTCCCTGAATAAGAGCTTGACTAGCGTGAGGGCCTTACATCTTCTGTTTGGTAGGCTTCAACCCACTTGCAGAACAGGCAGATGGGTACAACAATGAAATCTATCTGTAATTGTGTAGGAGCCTTCTGAGTTTCCTTTGTGGCTCATGACAACTTAAGTCTTTTTCCATGCATTCACCTTTTTATGGGTAGTGGAGTGTTGACAGCGTATATGTGCAATAACTCTAAAACATGGAATAAACCAATGTTTTTCATAAATGACAAATTACCATCATGTCTCATATGTGTATGTCCATGAAGATGCTTTGAGATTTCCAACAACTTTACAATACGTAAAACAAATTTGGGGATGTCCAGATTTCATTCTCATCTTTTGCACAACCTGCCTTTTTCCCATCCTTTCTTTTTATCCTCTGGCACCTTATTCTGCAGTTCCCTCAAACCCTCAAGTGACTAAGCAGACAGTGATAAGAAACTACTGATTGTCCATGGTTCACATTCTGATATTTCTTTTATTCCCAATTTACGAGATGCAGAAGCATGGTACTTGTAACTTAAATTGTATATGTGTTTCCTGCTGAAACCATGCAATCACCACTCTTGTGTGTTGCACATTTAACCACAGCAACTTTCTCTAGAAACAGCGATGCTTCTTACAAATGCAGAATTTGTGACCCATTTCTAATTGAGTTACCAGAGGATGCCAAGAAACTCCTTTGTGACCATAAGTGGTCAAAATCATGTACCACCCCGATACTATATTGGCTATCTGTATAGAGTGTAACACCCAATTCAATGGCTATGCAGCATTCCCTTTTAATTGCATTTAATGTTGTCTCTGTGTTGAAGTTACATTGCGCGAGTATGATGGCATACTATGCGTTATTGCATACTGCATATGCTGCTCCAAAAGTTCTATAATGATATGGAACCATCATCCTGGTCTTGCTTTGGTGCATAATTCTGTTATAAAAATGCAAGCATGGTCACTTTCATAAATCTGATGTCAGCTTCCTCCCCAGGCAATGCTATGAATGGTACAGGATTCATGGTATTACAGCATTTGATTGGAATGTTTTCTGCTTCCAGCATAATCTGGTCATATTTAGTCATGCAACTGTTTGTAAGATGCCGAGCATGGGTAGGTGTTAGCAATTTATTTTATTTTATTTATTTATTTAAATGCTTGTATAGTGCTGGAATCAACCCCCGGAGGGGTATCTCCGCGCTTGGTTCTCCGTAAGTGCATAAAAGGGCTTTAGGGAGGCACGTAGATTTATGCCCGTCAGAAACAAGTGTGTTTTTAGTGTTTTCCTAAAGACAGAATAGTTAGCAGTTTGTCTCAGACTGAAGGGAAGTTTGTTACAGAGGCTAGGGCCCATATACGAAAGTGCACGGCCACCCTGCCTTGCCTTTATTATGAAGGGAACCTGTAGCAATAATTGGTTGCTGGATCGAAGGGACCGTCCAGGTTTATATGTGCTGAACTTTTCGACCAGATATTGAGTCCCTATGCCAGAAAGGCTTTTATGTATGACACAACAAATTTTGAATTTAACCCGCTGGCGGATGGGCAGCCAGTGGAGTTTTTCCAGAAGAGGGCGCGAGGGAGTTCTAGGCGGGACATTAAGGACCTGCCTTGCCGTAGTATTAGGGCAACTTGCAGTCTGCTAAGCACGTCGTCATTAGCAGATAAAAAAAGAGCATTACAATAGTCTAACCGACTGACTACAAGGGCCTGGACAAGGGTTTTTTTGTAAATGTCCGACAAGAACGGAAATACGCGTTTCAGGAGTCCTATTACCCGAAAACAGGATCCTGTCACCTGATTTGCGTGTTCTTTTAGCAATAATCCCTGGTCCAGTCGCATGCCTAGATTCTTCACTGCCTGTTTAGGCCATGCAACAGGTCCCAAGTCCAAAGGCCACCATTCCGGTGACCAAAGGAGGGGGGCCTCCCCAAAAAGCATGACCTCGGTCTTGCCCACATTACATTGTAGGAAATTGGAGGCCATCCATACAGACACCGCTCTCATTCCTTCAGCAAAAGCGTGTTTGGTAGCAGGAGTAAGGGTCTGGAATGAAAACAGGAGCTGGGTGTCATCAGCAAACGACACTGGAATGAATCCATACGCTCTCACAATGTCAGCCAAGGGGGCCACATACACATTAAATAATGTGGGGCTTAGGCATGAGCCCAGTGGAACCCCCTTGGTGAGTTCCCTAGAGATGGAACGATGGGAGCCCAAACTGACACTTTGTGAGTGGCCTGAGAGAAAACTCTCAAACCAGGACAGAGCCCGACCTCCTATCGCCTCCTCCTGCAGACAACCGAGAAGAATACCATGTGATACCGTGTCGAAGGCTGCCGACAGGTCCAACAGCACCAGAATCATTGAGTCCCCTCTATTCTGTGCCATCCTGATGGTATCTGTCACAGAGAGGAGAGCTGATTCGGTGCTGCAGTTGGGTCTGAAACCTGATTGCGTGTGGTCCAGCCATTCGGACACCTCGATGAAATTAGACAAATGGGTATTCACATGCTTCTCGGTTATCTTGCTGAAATACGGCAGAAGGGAAATGGGGCAGAGGTTGGATAGGTCTGTCCAGGGTAAGGCCGAGTTCTTAGGGATAGGATTCACTACAGCTTTTTTCCATTCCAGAGGTACTTGTCCTTCATTAAGTTAGAGATTATTCAATGTCGGAATCATGGGGCAAAGTAAGTTGCCTAGAGAGGCCACCATCTTGGCGGGCAGGAAATCTAAAGAGGACCCTGTTTTGATATGACTGATCAAAGAATGGGTATCACCTTGACTGACCTCCGGAAAGACAGTGAGTGTGCCTCCATTATGTGTACGTGACAAGGGAGGGGTACTGCTGGCGCAACCTTTGGGGTTTGTGGCTTTTGTGATTTTGTCATAGATCAACTCTATTTTGTTTTTAAAAAATAAGGAGATATCATCGCACAGGGATTGAGAGAAGTCATCCGGGCTCTCACAGGCTATAGGTTTCATAAAAGTCTTTGGAGGAGTTGCCCGCTTTTGCCAATTACGAAGTAAAGCAGGTTTTCCCAGCTAGCCTAATGTTTTTATGATATGAGGATAAGGCAGCAGAGTATTCCTTCCTACCTTCCTCTGAGTAGTTTTTTCTCCAAGCTTTTTCCAGTTTCCTACATCCCTGTTTCTCCAATCTAAGTTGATCAGTGTACCAAATCTCCTGCTTGGATGAAAGGCGCTGTTTATGCTATTTTATTGGAGCTAACAATTTGACTGCCTCAATAAGGGCAGTGTTGCACTTAACTAGGGCGGACTCCACATTGTCTTTAGCTAAGATGGTGGGTTCTACCCATACTTTCTGTAAATCATCCAGTGTCACCTTGTGCCACTGTCTATGGCACTGGGGCAGAAGAACAGGCTGTTTAATAGGTTTGTGCAGGCCAAGAAGGGAGAATTCAACCATGAAGTGATCCGACCAGTTTACTCGGGTTGAAGGTCGACACAATATTTTAGGACAATTTGAGAAAATTAGGTCTAGAGTGTGGCCTCCTATATGTGTAGGGCCACTGTTCTGTATTTGGAGCCCTAAGAGAGCAAGGTCAGAAAGTAAAGACAGGGTCCCAGGGAGGTTAGGAAAATCTACATGGATATTAAATTCCCCCAAAAGAAGGAAATCTTCTTTAGCTTTAAAATACGGGGCCAAGAGTTTGGTCAAAGATAGAGTAAAGCCTGTGCTCGGCCCAGGAGGGCGATAGACTAGTGCTCCCTTCCAATGAGCTTTGGAGGCTGAACTGACCTTGAAGATCAACACTTCCATCAAGGAGCAGCTCCTTTGTTCGATTATAGGAACCTTCAGTCCTTCTTCGTATACTATGGCAATGCCGCCCCCTGTTTTAGTCTGACGGTCAAGCCTAGAGATTTTATATCCAGCAGGGATCCCCAAGGTGATAGCAGGGACCGTATGCGGTTTTAACCAGGTTTCAGTTATAAAGCAGACCTGAGGTTTTACCACAGTGATGAGGTCCCAGGGCTCACAATGATGCTTGGGCAGGGAACAAACATTAAGTAAAAAACATTTCAAACCATTTGGAACTATAGTCCCCCCTATGTTACAACCAGATAGGGTAGCAACATGAGATGCCTGAAAGCGGCAGTGAATACACGAAAAAGGGCCTTCTGGACATGGCCAGGAATCACGAACACAACCCACTAAGGGAAGAGGTTGCAGGATTCTAAGGGCTTGGGCTGTGTACCTGATTTGGCGGTTCACCATGGAGTCAGTGCTTACTTGAGCAGCGTCCATAACCCCTAGCCACGTCCAGTCGCGGACGGGCGCAGACGGGCTACTCTTTGGCTACTCTTCGGCGTGTCTTCGGCTCTCCTGCTCGCGAACGCTGCATGCTCGAGAATAGGCGAGGGCTAAATAGCCCTGGAAATGCACCACTAGAGCGCTAACCGCTCCAGTGAGAAACAGGAAGTCCCTTACCCACCCTCTGCGCAACGATACTGGCTACCGCGTCAGACCGGGGCGGCCAGGAGTGGTGATCGAGCCCAGGCTTCCTCAACTGCCCTGAAGGTAACCATCCCTCCCCTCTCAATTCAGGTTGTGGAGAAGGTAATTTGCTGAAGCGCCACTCAATATAGCGCGGTACAAGCTAGTACACATAAACTTTCAAATCAGTTTCCAGATGAAATTTTAAAATCAGCAACAGAATAAAACGTTTTTAAAATTACTCAGGCACAGCATAAAGCACGATTCAGACACCTCTAGTGAACAAGCGGGTCGGGGAAACTCTGCCACAGTCACGCTTCCGCAGCTCGCCGATGTTCTGGCTCAGCCTAAATAGCCCTGGAAATATACCACTAGAGCGCTAACCGCTCCAGTGAGAAATAGGAAGTGCCTGGCTCTCCCTGACCCGCCCTCCGCGCAACGATACTGGCTACCGAGTCGGACCGGGGCGGGCAGGAGTGGTGATCGAGCCCAAGCTTCCTCAGCTGCCCTGAAGGTAACCGTCCCCCCCCTCTCAATTCAGGTTAGGGAGAAGGTAATTTGCAGCAGTGCAACTCAATATAGCGCCATACAAGCTAGCACACATAAACTTTTAAATCAGTTTCCAGATTAAATTTTAAAATCAGCAACAGAATAAAACGTTTTTAAAATTACTCAGGCACAGCATAAAGCACGATTTAGGCACCTCTGGTGAACAAGCGGGTTGGGGAAACTCTGCCACAGTCACCCTACCGCCGTTGAATGAGTAACCAGCTTGATAAGTGTGTGTTTCATCACAAGAGTTTTACTCTGCACAGTTGACAGAGAAACAGCTGAAATGCTTTCAGATACCCACGTTCAGTGCAACGTTTTTACTGGACAATGCTTCGGTGAGGCCAATATTAATTTTGTTGGTTTCCTGTAATACATTGGAGTTCACTGCACTGGAATGCCACAATTATTTTTCCAAAACTCTTGTTTAACATGTGAGGAGGGTCTCACACAGCCTTTTTCAGGCACCAGCATCCCTATGATGGAAGAGATCAATTCTTGAAGTACATTTTGGTTCATCTATCTATCTATCTATCTATCTATCTATCTATCTATCTATCTATCTATCTATCTATCTATCTATCTATCTATCTATCTATCTATCTATCTATCTATCTATCTATTGATAGATAAATAGACAGATCTATCTATCTATCTATCTATCTATCTATCTATCTATCTATCTATCTATCTATCTATCTATCTATCTGTAGATAGATAGATAGAGTTCCTTTCAAATCGTTGTCATACTAAAGAAGAACAATAATATCTTGATACAGAAAGCATTTTTTCTAACACCTATTGATTTTGTTAAAATTATATATACAAAAGATGTATTCAAAGACGCTTTCAGCCACATTTCTTTATCTATTAATCTGTTGTGTTATTCACATGTTGCTACCACCCACTGCAGCATGGAGCAATGGGTTAGTCTACATTTTAGCCGGCGGTTGACTTCGCTTTAAGGGACTGCATTTTTCTCTTTCACAAGGAGATCATATGCATACAAGGTAGTTCCCTTCAGTGGCAGTGTTTTTGTTTTTTACTACTTCACTGTTGCCTTTGCAACAGCAGGATGCTTCCTACCTGCTCATTGTGTGAGCACTGGGCACATTGCAGATTTATCAGTTCCTGTCGCCTGCGTAAACTGCTGTAAATTAATTTTGGAGTTGCCTTGGTTTATTTGACTCCTGCTAATTTACAGTATACCAGATTCTTGCCAACAGTTCCATATTACGTTACCCTATTCTTTTGCTATGCTCACAATGAGGTGGGATTATTCCTATCTATTTCAATATGATGCACAAATCAAAAACGTAAAAATTGTAGGATGTGAATTCAAAAGCAGACGATTCAGCAGAACACATTTATACTGGACTCGCTTTCACCAATGAATTTTGCCCTGGAAGAAAAATGGAACTTTATCATATTTAATTTACAGCACCATTGTAACACTTTTATTTAAACATCGATGGGGCATAATTTGTACTGTGACCCTTAGATAAAACTGAAAAACGTATAGGTGCTTCAGTATCTGGAAATAGAATTACAGTTATCGTCATGCCGCAGTTAGAAAGTTAATTTACAATATAATCATGGATACATTTGAAGACAGTGAGATCCCTCATTAAGACCTTAATTTTACATACATTCACGAGCTAGGTAGGCACCTCATTACAGTGGAACCTGTGATACCTTTGTGTTCAGCTGAGATTGCTCAGTGGGTTGGTTCTGAGTAAGCTATCCCGACCTGTAATTTAATCTTTTCTTTCTTTCTTTCTTTCTTTCTTTCTTTCTTTCTTTCTTTCTTTCTTTCTTTCTTTCTTTCTTTCTTTCTTTCTTTCTTTCTTTCTTTCTCTCTTTTTCCTTTTTTCTTTCTTTCTTTTTTCTTCCATTCCTACTTTTTCTTTCTTTCTTTCTTTCTTTCTTTCTTTCTTTCTTTCTTTCTTTCTTTCTTTCTTTCTTTCTTTCTTTCTTTCTTTCTTTCTTCCTTCCTATCTTTCTTTCCTTTCTTTTCACCTATTTTATATTTATTTTTAATTTCTCAATGTGTTTTACTTTCTTTGTTTGTTTCTTTTTCTTTGTTTGTTTCTTTCTTTTTCTATCTTTCTTTTATTCTTTCCTGCTTTTTTAAAAAGCAAGAGGCTATCAGCCAATACCAGACGGATTGCGTTTTTAGGTATGTGTTAGTCACAAACTTTTTGATTTTACTATAATGAATTATATGTACCAAAGTACTCTGATATCACAGTACTATGGCAATATTTGCCCTTTTGAGAACAAAAATGCATTTTTCTCTTTAGTCAATGTTTTTGTTTGTTTTGATTGATGAGGGCCCAGCAGCTTCTAGAAACAATAACGTTTTGCAAAACCATGACAAAACAAAACAAGAATAGTCAAAAGGCTGGCTGCCAACGCCAGACCTATTGGCTTTCCCAATGCTTGTTTAAACTAGCATTCATCAGTGCTGTAGAGAGAACTTGAGAATTCCTCTCCCAGATTAATTAATCCATTCTACCAATGGTATTTGTTTCAAGCGTGTTTCTTGTACTTGAAGCAGTGCCTTTATTCAGTAAGTACTTCCTAACTCAGTACATTAGTTAGAAATTGGAGTGCTTGAAAACATTTGACAAACAATGGAAGAAAACTCGATTCATAAATTAACTCAGTGGCCTCAATTGCGACTAGTGTTAGATGCGAGATTGATGACACTGGAAATGGCAAATAACAAACGTACCCAATTCAGTTGAGTACACAGTTCCGGGAATCAGAGATAAATAGACCTTGAATTCAAACAACCACTATCTCTAGTGCATGGTGCAGAGCCTTTATTATCAAAGCCTTTTTAGCACCACTCTAGAGTCTCTTTCCAAGAAATTAATTTCCTATTTCTTTCTCAGCTACGTATGCTGGCAGTACAAGGTGATTGCATTAATTCTTTTTCCATTAAAACACTGCTTGCCTGTGCGAAATGTTTCTTATTACACTGAAGCAATCTTGCATAATTCACGATTACACAGAAGCAATCTTGCATAATTCACGAATTAAGCATGAAGAGAAATAAGAACAAATTTCGCCATTTCGCATACCGCAATTACTTTCTGTTGCAGACTGGTTCGAGTAGAAAATGTCTGGCCTGTGGACTTTCTATCCTCAAAAAGGACATGTTCTCATCTCACTTGACTGTACTCTGTGAGTCATACCCCTGAGTAGAAAAGGTATTTGTGAAACCGTCAAAATGCATTTTTGCAGCACATGCATCTTTTTCTGCACGAGACGAATTTCGCAGTTACATTTTTTTTTTTAAATGAACAGTCCCTTCTTTCCTTTCAGGGTGTTTTGTGATGAGTTTCAACGGAACACTTTGGGGCAGTGTTTTGGGTCACAAAAACCTGCGTGAACGGCTTCTTGTCTCTTCTTTTTCATTTCTTTTTTTTTCCAGTGCTGGAAAGCTACGATGTTTTCATTATTCTCAATGAAAGTGATATTCCATGGGTGGTACATGGGCATTCCTCTGCAACCAACCATTGTTTTTGATGAAAAATCCTATCTGCTAACAATAGTAGACAGGGTTTTGTGCAAAAAAGTAATATCATTTGAAAGCAGGTGTTATGAAGGAGAAATGCTCAATGCACAGCAAACATCCAACTTCGAAAATGTAATAAAATTAGTGTAAGCACAATATTTTGTCCTGGAAGCAAATCCTTTCAGTACAAACCCTATGCTAGACTCACAAACAGCTTTGCGCTATAGCGTAAAGGAGTATATGTGGCGCTCAGCAGCCCAATTGTGTTCTAGGGCTACGGCGACAGCAGGATAGTGCCATATCTCTGTAAATATGGTGCTTTCCTTTTCTCTCTGTCATGCAATGCAGGGCAGAAACTTTGGATGCTTTGCTGCATTGTGTCAGTTTTGAAAATCGGGCCTAAATGTCTTTTTTCCCCCCTCTTCTTTTCTACAGTGTTTACAATTGTGACCCATGGGAAAAAATTTCAAATCTACACATATCCATTACATATACCCTCAATTGCAGCACATGTATTTGAGGTCCATTGCATGGTGAGAATTTGGATACAGAGGCATATGAAAGAGGAAGCAGCATTGGCCCTGCGTTGCTTCCACCCACACATTCAGACGCCCCTTTATGTGACTGATCTAGCATCATTCCCCCACATTACAAATGGTGGGGAAGAAAACCACAGATTCAAGTTGTGTACAAACTACGGTACAACTATTTACAAATGTAAAAACAAAGTTTATTACGTCAATAATAATACAAATATATCAGTGTATCTTTTTTTAATATAATACTTGAAGGCATCAATGTTTGAACGGCCTTGAAAAGACCAAATGGTACTAGGCCTTTCAATTGCTAAATCTGATCAAAATTAGTTAAAAAAAAGTATATTGCCAATGTTCCATATAAGTTAACTGCAAACATAAATTGGCAATAAAAACAACGAAGAGGAACAAAAGGAAGACAAAAGTTACAGAAGTATCAATAAAATGGAAATACTTAGGTAAAAGCTAAGACTTGAGGAATTCTCACTGATTTGTAGCAGAAGTAGATCTCATTAAATTTAGAAAACAAGCTGAAAACTAGCCTCTTAATCCTAATTTCCAGGCAGATTATGTTCAACACTCTCCAATATGGCCAATTCCAGGAGATATTTGGTGTACTTTGAAAGTATGACATAGTAGTGCTTAAGCAGAAACTACACTTAGACAATTCTGCTGCATTGCCCCATTCAGATGCATCACTTTAAATAATGTCATATGCATTGAATTGTAACCATTTAAGTCCTACCATACAGTGAGTAAGACGCACACAACTGAAAATGTACTTGGGAGGGTCTTTCAGGGCTAACCCAGTGAATTATATAACCTGAGTCCCATAAATATGTTTTATTATTCATATAAGACATGTATGCCTATAGCATGTGGATTGGATATTCAATTCTGTGAATTAAAGTTTTAGATTTTTTTGTCCAGATTCGCATAAACCTTGTGGATATCCGGAATGTGATGAGAGTTAGGTACACATAATTTGCATAATCTATTCTCGGCGATAGTGCGATTTCATGTCCCTGTTATCTTCTGTAATAAAGTGTAGTGGCAACGTAATATTGGGGCCCATCGGAAGGGGGGGGGGGAGAAAGCACCGACCACAGACACAATATAAGGTGTGACATAGGCCGCTTTATTGGAAGCAGGTGCACCTTACAAACATAAAAACCCTTGGCCTGTGCCAAACAAAACTAGACCTCACTAAATATGAACTACCTAACAGCCCCCCACCCCAACCCCTAAAATGGTTTCCCCAAGAACAACATAACCACAAATGACCAACTACACAATGCCTGACAACCTGACTAAATAACTTGTCATATGTAATCTCCCCCTGTTGCGTTCTAATCTAGGACCCTGATCGATACTGTGACCTTATGCCCCTATACAGGTATAATCCCCTTATACCCCTATATTGGCATAACCAATCAAATGCAATATTCAGAAACTCGTCTCTGGCCTCACACGAACAGAGCCACTTTTCAGAATCGCTTCCTCTGCCACTTCCTTTGCAGCTAATTAGTGCAATGACATAGCAGAAGTTACTATCTAAGATTCCTAGATTAACACTCCGAGTTCTTCAACATGATAAAAACTCAGCAACCTGGGAAAGCCCTGATTGCTATGCTTTGATTAGTAATAGAACTAATAATAATAATAATAAAACATTTATAAAGCGCATGGCTGCACAAACTGTGTATCCCCGCGCTGACTGCTGACTAAACTAACAGAGGGAGAGGGACGGAAGAGAACTCTAATGAGAACTGATAGACGATCACTTCCTAGTGACATCTTTATTGACGTCTTATGTCCAAAAACTTACGTCAAACAAGGCACCTTTCAGGTATAAATATTACCAACATTGCCTTAAGCAAACGCTGCTGCTGTTTCGCTGAAGCTGAAGCTGCTGTTATGCTGATGATACCATAGCTGCTATCGCTACTGCTATCACTGCTTACGAGCGAACGATGGTGTGGTGAACATAGGAGCTGAACAGTCGTCCCCTGCAAGAGCCCAGCAGATGCAAGCTGCCCGCGGACGATGCCCCTCCTCCTCCTCGTTACGCTGAGAGAGACGCTGTCTTTTCTCTTGCCGAGAAATCCAGCTCCGGCGTTTCCAGCCCATTCTTGCGAATGACTGGGATATCGAGTTCCCTGAAGGAGATACCAGACCTCCATCATTCTATTCCAGAGGTATGGTGTTGACTAAACCCTTAGAGAGAATTCTTGAAGCAAACCTTGGCAAAACCAACTTAACTTAAAGCTACTTACTTACTCCCCTCCCAAGTTTTAGGCTTAGGTCAGGTACACTGGGGTAGGCGTAGTTAGAAGCACCAGTTGAGTATTTTAGTCTAATGTATATATGAATGTATATATGTTTTATTCATTTTAAACCATTGTATGGCTAAGAAACCATATCAATGCTTTTACAGTATTATTCTGCAATACTCATCTTACTGTACGTACTTTTTATAATAACAAGTCTTGCAATTGTGGCAATTCATTTCTCTTGTACGAGAAGAAAGACTGTTCAATAAATGTTACCCTTAATTGAAAACGCCGTCTCTCTATTCTCTACATATTGTGAAAGTAATCTGCACAACAACTGACTAGGCATGGGCGGAAAATCCGTTCCGCTCGCGGATTTTGCGGATTTTCGGGAAATCCGCAATCCGCGAGATTCGCGAATCTCCCGCAAAATCCGCAAATCCGCGAGCAGCGGATTTTGCTCGCACTGCTCGCACTGTTCGCGTGAGTTCGCGCCCCGCGAATAAGTGCAAAATTGCAGAAATACGATCTTAGCAAAACTGAAAGTAACTACTTACCAGGTTCAAAAGTTCAGGCTCATCATTAGTAGCCATTTCCTGTAGTGCTTCCTGAGGGGCCCCTCCAGAGTTCAGTTGCCAGTTGAAACTATTATGTGACCCTGCTCTGAACCTCAGAATAGTTACACATATGCCACAAAGGTCCTGAATTACAGCTAAGGGAGACAAGCAGGAGCCAGGCTGGAAGTTAAAATCCATTAATCAGCCCCTAATTCATTATTGTCAGTTGGGGCAGGGCAGGTGTTGTAACTAATTTTGCAACAATGAAAGCACTTAGCAAGTGCAAAAGATCACTAATCAGGGCGCACTAAGGAAGCAGGTGCCAGCTAAAAAAATATTCTGTGACACATTAATCAGCCCCAAATTAATTCAGGTCACTTGAGGCAGGGAAGGTGTGCTTTGCTTTGCCGAAAATAATGTACACTGGACAACCAGAGGGTGTGGTGATGAAACAGAGGGTGGCATGGGTGGGCCAGAGGGTGGCATGAGTAGTCAGAGAGTGGCAGTGGTGACAGAGAGTGGCAGTGATGAAGAAGAGTGTCCCAAACAGGCTGGACACGTAGAAACAACAAGTTCGCAAAACTTGCGACCCGACAGGTAAGTTCGCAAATTGCGAAATTGTAAAAACCCTCGCGAACTGGCAGAAACACGGGCGAACACAAAAAAAAAAAATCCGCAAATTCGCGGGAATTCGCGGATTTTGCGGATTGCGAATCCGCAAATCCACACAATTCGCGAACGCGAGATCCGCAAAATTCGCTCATGCTTACAACTGACTGAGTAAAATAACTTTCTATTGTTCACACGACTCTAGAGATTGACTCTTATCTGAGGAGCAAAGTTGTCATGTTGCACGGTTGTTGGAAAACTGAATCCCTTGTCTGTACCAAGGAAGCTGATCAATTCCTATTCAGAAAAGAAAGTTTCCAGTGACCTCTGAGCTAGTTGGTAACAAACCCAATTAAGTTTAGCATAGTCAGTAGAGGCCTGGAAGATCCGCACTTCTACGTCGATACTACTGTTTACGTTATTCCAATGCGCAGGGCCTATTGGGAAAATAGGAACTACACTACATGGCGCCCAAACGTTTGGTAAGGCGATAAACTAACGCAAGACGTTAGAGTAACTCAGTCGTGCATTTTTCACACAGACCCCTTTCTCCCGTAAATACTCCAATAGACGTCTGGAGTGGGTGAAAGGTTAAAATCCGCCCGAACTCAGTAGGAAGAGATTCCTATATAAAGCTCTGGTTTATTCAACGTTGAAGGATACAGTGTTCCAAAATATTGTGCACCTAATCTTTGTCTCCTTGGAGACCTGCTCTGCAAAACCTGCATTTATAAAATGTCAGTGTTAAACAACGGAGCTGATGCCGCAGCAGATGTGACTCAGCAGGGTCCCGACGGGACTACTGAATGGGTGCGATAATCATCCCGGCACATTTAAGAAAATCTATAACGTTAAAACGAATAGAAAATGGACTGACCACACAAGGTGGCACAGTCATCTTCGTGATAGAGGCACACGAATATCGGCACACAGAGGTATTCTATTCATGGATAAAATTTCCAGCGGCAAACGCCGCAACACATGAGTTCCACTTCTATACAGTAGAGGATCCACCGGAAGAGTACGCTCCTTCCGAGGGGACTGAAATCCCATTAAAATACCAAGAACATTTACTTTGGTTTAAAGGCGTCCTAAAACATAATGATCATATTACCAGGCTCGGTCCACTAGGTAGACCAGGAGCAACGTGGCCGGCTCTAGCCAGCTACACACCACATCCGGACATTGAGAAAATGTCAAAAGAAGAGCTGTTATACAGCTAAAAACATTAATTAAAATACATAGGCAATTAATCCAATATGTAATGCGGACTGCAACAGTCCAACCAGCTGTTAATGTACCACAGCTGACCCCTCATCAGGGGAACACTAATAAAATTACACCACAGAACATACAGTCATGTCTTGGTAAAACACCCATAAGACGGGAACAAATTCCTTTCTGGTTAGCGCAAAAAATCACTTAAATAGGGGCAGTATTTCCGGATACTACCCCTATCGAGAAACACAGAATCTTGACCATCTGCCTTCCTATGGGAATCGCACCACACGTGGAGGACTGTGACACTTGGGGTACAGTCTTTGCTTCCATTTACACAAAAACACATGGTGTTCCGTCTATGGCGGTAATACCAGATGTACTAAGACAGATTCAAAATGAATACGGTTCAGAACCTGCTTTAACTCTTGGTATGAGATTACTGAAAGACTTCAAGCAGGTCTCAGCTATATTATTAGTCAACATAAAAGGAGAAGCAGCATCTGTGGCGATCCGCCAGAAGTTGAGGGAAACAGATATAACAGATCAGCCAATTGAGCTTGCCAGAATCATAGAAAAATGCTATGAAGAATTAGGTAGAGACAGCTTGGGTGGAAAACCAGTAAAACCCCCACTGCTCGAAAATCCTGGAAAATTATTTATTAAAAATAATTCATACACTCCTAAGAAGAGCTGGGATGGAAATAAACAATCCACTCCCAAGGAAAAAGTTTTCCAGTCCAGAGGAAGGTCTCCTCGACGGAGGGAAAGAACTCCGACTCAAGAACACCAGTCTCCCCAGAGGGAGCCCTCTGAGAAAAGATATAACCTTAGAAATAGGGATAATTTGAAAAAACCTGATAGATATCAAAGTATTGATACACGTCCCTCTCGATCTTTTTCGCAGAAATCGGAAAGAAGAGGACGGTCAGACCC
The DNA here is from genome assembly GCF_964263255.1 of Lissotriton vulgaris. Lineage (NCBI taxonomy): Eukaryota > Metazoa > Chordata > Amphibia > Caudata > Salamandridae > Lissotriton > Lissotriton vulgaris. Next base: position 1,997,622,990 of record NC_141687.1, read on the forward strand.
AGGAGAGCACACCAAGTCCAAAGACAAGGAACCTGCTCAGAGTAAAAAATCTCAATTTCCAAAGAAGAAGGTAGCCAGTATTAGAGTAATCGAACATGCTGAGAATACTGAGGACACAGTTGAAAAACGTGGAGTGGGCACAGACAATGTTTGACAGTGCAGCAGAAATCAGTATAGCCCGCAAGATATTGATGAGTCATCTGGAGACAGTGGACACGAATGAATACATTCAGGTTGAAACTTCCGACACCAGACTTAGCGAGCCCCATAAGATATACGAAATAACATTGCGTATAGAGGGTGATAAGACTAGGAAAATAAAGGGTCTATTTTGGGATAAACTCTCAAAAGGCTATGATATTCTGTTAGCTGAAAGGATTGGCCCCCAGAGTTTGTCAGGGAGTGCCCTCGTGGCGAAGAAATGATTATGCCTGCCTTCTCGAATCACATTCCGATTCACAAAAAATATACTTATGCAAGGAAATGGGCAGTAGCCCAGGCACCGGCATTATATAAAAATCATGTAGGATGGGATGAGGACTCGCCTCCTCACAAAATCCAGTTAAAAAGTGAACCAACTGCACAAAGGCAGTATCCCATTAAGCAAGAAGCTAAAAAACAAGTCAGGGAGATCTTAGATCAACTTGAATACCAGGGGGTGATTGAAACATGCACCTCCCAAATGAACAATCCTTTGTTTCCTGTCTCCAAGCCAGACAATTCATATCATCTAGTTTTGGACTACAGACACCTTAATGCATGTTGCAAAACTTTTGCAGTACAAAACTCGCATACTGCTGCACTAATGAACAACATAGTTAGGAAAAAATATAAAACAACATTAGACATATCTAATGGTTTCTTTTGTCAAAACATTGCACCAGAAAGCAGATATTTGACTGCTTTCTCCGTAATGGGGTCTCAGAAAAATTTCTGTAGGCTCCCACAGGGGTTCAAGAACAGCCCAGGACTATTCTCAGCTAGAGTAACAGAGTTACTACAAATATATGATGATGAGGCATTATCTTACGTAGATGATATCTATCTCACAGACGACGACTTGGATACTCACTTGAAAAGAGTGAACACCATTATACTTGGGTTCACAGCAGAGGGTTACAAATTCAACTTTAAAAAGTCCCGAATTGCCCATCTGACAGTATTATTTTTAGGATACGAATTATCAAGTGAAGGGAAAAGCCTAGCAGACAACTTCTTAGAGAAGTGCGCTGTACTCCAAGCTCCACAAACGCTGAAGAATTTACAATCGATTCTAGGCTTTCTGAATTTCGGTAGAACATGCATTCTAAATTATGCAGAGAGGGTTAAACCTCTCTACGAACTAATTAAACCTGATTTTAAACAAATCAATTGGACTCAAAAACACACAGAAATTTTGAGATCACTGCAAACAGACATGTTAGCAAAAACAAAATTAGATACACGTGACAACACACGCGATCTTGTAATCAAAGTCATCCCAGGAGGATGCGGATTCACGTACCTGACCTCTAATGAGGGAGAAAAGGTACCAATTTCAATTAAATCTCACTTGTACACACAAGCAGAAAAAACATTCAGTCACACAGAAAATACTGTGAAAGCAGTGCAAATTGCATTAGCAAATGAACGAGAATTAGCACATGGTAAAAGGATTAATATCCTCACAGCGGAATCCGCCTTCGAGGCCCTATTCAGCCCAATAAACCTGCCTACAGTGTCACTGGATCCGAAATGGATACAGTATGTAGATTCTCTTGGAGCGGAAGATGTGAAATACTATTTCGCCCCGCAATTCGAAGAACTGAATGATTTAGAATATGAAGAAGAATATCCTCTGCCAATCGAACTTCTGCCTCTCCCACAGTACGCCTGTATAATCTATACAGATAGATTTGTACAGCATTTCAACGTAGAGAGCAAATCCTACGATGCAGCCTGTGCGATTGTTAAAGGTCGTTGGCTGTGCGGTAAATTCAGACCGAAAATAACAAAAACTGAATCAGTAAGAAACTGTTCGGCTCAGAGAGCTGAAATCAGATCTTTAAAGATGGCGCTCGAAAATGCAGAACGTGAATTCCCGACACTTATCGTGTGCGATTCTCATTTTTGCGTCAACTCTTACAATAATAAGTTGCAGAGATGGATTGAAAACGATTACAAAGATGACACAGGTGCCACAATAAAGCATAAATTGCTCTGGAAACAGGTAGCTCTTTTTCAGAAAGAACTACAAAAGACTCACGTGATACACGCACAGAGTCTTCAACGTGATGGCGTTCACGTTGCAGGGAATTCATTGGCTAATACAGCCACAGCGGAAGCAACTAAACCGGCTTCCGTAGCCACAAAAAAGCGTGCAGAAAAATACATAGACGGGGAAACCATGCTGGCAGTAAAAACGACCGTAAAAGGAGACTGTGCAGCACTACCCGTGAACTATCCACTCAATTATGCATACGTAATCGATGCAAACTCCGTTCCTTTTGCTCGAATCCCTGGAGTGGGGGATAGGGTAATTCCAAACATGAACAGGAGAATATTTTTAATAGCAGACGCACACATGGGTTTGGGTCCTAGGCACAGAATGATCAAGGAATCCCTGACTGAATTACAATCAGTATACTGGTGGCCGGGAATGAGTGTGCAACACCAAATATATGCAAACAACTGTGAAAACTGCAACAGGGATCGCAGTAGTGAACTATGCTACCGGCTACCAATCAGAAACAGCATAACGCTGCCTGCATCCCATCCTGCGTCCTATTAATCATTACGGCTAAACACACTTAAATAATGTTGCCCCAGCGCTCGGCTGACGCCAGAACGGTTATAAAAGATCCGCAAGTCTTTATCGGCACATACGCAATTGCCATGTTCCATTCTGACCAGGGTCCTGCTTTCAGATCTCGAGCTTATAGGGAGGCCATGGCCAGCATGGGAGTTGGGTTGCGGTATTCTTGTCCGTCACACCCCGAAAGGAACAGTGTGGTAGAAAGAAAAAACCGGGACATAAAGCAATCTATAACAGCGAAGGTATTAGGTTCGGGTGCTGGGTGGGTCAAACATTTAATAAGTGTCCAAATCAGTCTTAATAATTTGCCAAGAAATCTTCTAAAAGGTTTCAGCCCATACGAACTATTGTTCGGAACTAAAATGAGAGTTCAGGACCTAGATAGTCAAGTATCAGTGGTACAAGATAGGAAAACAGACTTTGATATCAAAGATCGTTTGGCTGTTTTACAGGACTTGAATGAAACAAGAAAATCCTTAAGCAACATAAAGTTAAAGCAACAGCCAGCTACCACTGACGAGGCACCACAAGCAACAGCCCCAGCAAGGCCTGTCTGGATTGCAAAGATTGGGGATCTAGTCAGAGAAAAAATAGCGGTGAAGAAGGAATTTTGGCCTTCTTACAGAAAAGCAGTACCTGTCTTGGCAGTCACCGGAACAAGATCAGTAGTACTACCGCCCCTTGCTGGTAAAAAGGAGAACAGAGTTGTATCAATCGACCTGGTAAAACCACAAGCATGTGGCCTATAATCAACAGTAGGCCCAGTGGACTCCCAAGAAACAACAGAATACCCAAACTTGCAACAATCCAAGAGGTTCAAACTGAAAGACTTATCACATTCAATCAGCCTGCAGTGCACAGAGAAGGACTATGCAATAATGCCATGGAACTCGTGCCTCTTGAAACACATATTGAAACAGTTCGTCAAGAAACACCAGTCTACAATGATGTGGCATCTGAATGTGCTACCGAAAGACAGATTGAAAGAACAATCCCAACAATTGACAGAACTGCCTCTGGTTATTTCATCGACTTCGATAACTTTTCCGAGGATCAAAGCAACCCCGAAGTGATGCCAGAAACAAAAAAGACTTTTAAAGAAAAAGCAACAGAACTCGTTCAACAAATCAAAGAAATATATCTGGATGCACCATTGATTGGACATTGGATTATTTCAGGGGTATTCATACTCCTACTATGCCTAATTTTAGTTTTAATTTTAGGAAAGTTTATTACAATTCAATGGACACAGCAAGTCAGAACATCAACTTAGTCCTCAAACCACACAGATCATCCCACGTGAAGAAAAGAGAACTGCCAACAGTAAATGTCACAGCCATTCCAATACCTGGTGGGGTAGTATGGGAGAAAACTGACTATGAGATCTAAGTTCCGGTCGAGATCCTGAAGTATCCTCATCAACTAAAGGTTTCCTTAAGTGACTTTGTAAAACCTAGTACATTCTCTGATGATTGGGACTTTGACAGTATTAATAACATGATGTCTGATTTAGTAATGTAGCTAGATTCACAGAACATGATTATTTACAAAGGTTCGTCTAGTTATGAACAGATGTTCTGTTTTACACATTATCGCGATCATTATATGCATAAGTCTGCACAGCCTAGAAATGTTTTTAAGTATAATCAATGGGAACATTGTGCTACACCGCCTAAAAGCAGTTCTAAAACATTCTTTGAGAAATTCAAATACTTCTCAGGGTTTAACACCAGTGATGCAGAAACGTTTTATTACAAACTGTTAGATAAAACAGGAATGAAAACAATGCTGACAAACACTAAATTAATATATTCTGAAGCATTTTATGAAAAAATTATGACATTTGGTTTTGATTATTGGAAAATTAACATTGAAACAAAAAACATTTGGGGTACAAAAGATTGGCAGGTACAAGGCCTAGAAGCATTATTCAGAACCTGCATGATACCAGAACAAATGATGTTTTTAAATGACACAATTCATCAAACATCCTGTCTTGGCCTAGCTAAGATCAAAGACCAAAACAAACCGTCTATTCCAAAGCCAATACCTGAGAATGCAACAACAGATATTGAGATAGACGTAACTAAAATTTTACATTTAAACAGAACACATCCTGATTGGAAAAAGTGGTTAATCTGGCCTACTGACACAAACAACTGTCAAGATAGATTCCTGAAAAAAACACAGGGATTAAAAATGACCAGAGAAGACCCTAGATACTCCCAGAGACAACATCTAGGGATAATAACAACATACAGTGTAGGGAAACTCTGCCTCGTGGGCTAGGATCATCCACACTGGCTGAAATTAAGCAACACTTGTCTTTACTTAAAGATGGTGCTGATTTGCGCGATTTTATTATGGGACCACGCAAACAGCGTCAAAAGTGTTTCATAGCGGCCAGCATCTATGCTGCATACAACGAGGCTTGGAAAGTCACACAAATTGAAACAGCTGAAAAAATACGAGAAATTGATCGTATTAATTTGGAAAAATCACTTTCTGTAGTGGACAATGGGTTAATGACTCTGTCCTCCAGAATATATTCGTTGGACAATATTGTATCCTCTGCCTTTGATATAATAGACAGAGACTTGCTAATGTTACAGCATGGCCAGTCGCAATTACTTTCTATTGTACAATTAGGATGGACGCTGCAAAATCTTCGTTCAGGCTATGTGCCTTGGCGTTTAATCAACACAACGTCATTGTTTTCCATTTTAACCTTACTGATAAACAAATCAGCTTGGCACAGAAAGAAGCAGACTATGCAATCCTGAGCATCGAAAAACTTGAGAGATTACCATTGACAATGTCAGAAAGTACTGTCATTGAATGGATAATACACGGGATTATCACAATTCCGATAACAACTTTCCGATTTAAAAAATGCCTTGAATACATACCTACTGGCCCGTAAGAACGATTGGGTAAAGGATATGTTAAGTCAGCATGGAAATTACCATACACACATTCATGCTATAGTGACAGCGACAAAAATTTATTTCTTAGTGGTGAAAACTGTAAACGTTCACTAAGCAGTATACTTTTGTGCCAGATATTAATTTACACGGAGCCTGTGAAGGTAATTCTAACAACCTTTCATGCCACCAGCTTGTCACACCTGCAACGCAGATAGAGCCTTTCTTTATGCAACTCGCGAATGGGAGTTACATTCTAAGAACGGATCACAGATGTTGTGGCCTTTTGCCAGGGAAAGCGTATCTCGTAAGCGTAACTTCCATGGTCAAATGCTGTATGCAAGCATTGTTCCCGAGCGGCCCTGGAGACATAGAGACTCCCATCTGGCCTCGTCTGCATTTCTCTTCTGTACGAATTGATACTTTAAGCTAAATGAAGTCTGTGCTTTTGCAGACAACAGTGCCCATCACATCATCAAAAGAGACATATGATCTCCTAGTTGCAAGGACAGCTACGGAGGTTCATGACCTTTTATCAACAAATTGCCCCGTGCATTTCGTAGAAATGCTTAGCCAACTCCTTAACATGTTTAGTGCCACAGGCATCCCAGGCATACTTAAGACGATTTTTACGGGACTGCTAACACCATTTCAAGCAATTCTCGGAATCGTTCCCAATTTTGTCCATTCAGTCTTTGGCGGCATACCCCTATTTTTGGGACTTGTAGCAGGGATTTTATTTTTGACCCTCCTGCTCCGATATGGCAAGCCACAGCTCAGACATGACTCCTATGGGAATGGAAGAAACAATCCTAGCAGTGCGCTACCGGGACAGAATAACTAGAGTCCTTGGATTGGCCAGGCTGAGAGATCTAAACATGACCTGTTTCCTTTCATTCAGAACCGATATGGCAAAACTGCATCTTACCTGTACTACGATGTATGCTATGCGGAGATGAGTGCGTGTTGGACACCTGTCTTGCACTTCCATCAGCAGTACCAATGGATATCGATACTTTGCTCAGTCCGATAACGGCTCACGCATTGTGTTTCCCCCATGCGGCTACCAATCCTGATGACGGCATTCGTTGAGACTCCTGTGCTACGACTAGGTGGTAACAGTGGAGCGAGTGACAAAAGCAACATCACCCAGGTACGACCTTCTGTGAGCATTGCTGATCCAGCCTTTGATGACAGCAATCATTCTCACAGCTGCCAAGTTACAGCACTATCGAATTTGGTCGAACTGTCACCTGATTTTGTAGACCAATTCTTTGAGAGCCTGTCTGATATGATGTTCTCACCCGAACAGAAACAATAACTTTAGAGAAGCATTCCGACACACAGCGTTCCCATGAACTCTGAATTCGGCCTTCAGTTTTGAACAACAAAAACTGCTAAAAGCGTTGGAACTCTATTTTCCCCGTTTAAGCAATAATTCTTTTGAATTGAACACTTTTTAATATTCACCCTTTTTTCTGGCACGAAAAATTCTTTGCTTAAAGTAGAACTATTCATAGAGAACAGAAGCTTATACTTCTATTTTTAGATACATCTAGAGACATAATAATTTTGCACCAGCCTCTAGCACATTTTACTGCAATGCATTTATATGTGATGAAATTATCTCGCCCTTCTTTTCTGTATTCAGAGATATTTCATGTGTTATTCTTTTGCAAAATCGTTCATGGATTTCATATGCTATAATTTTGAATGATTTCTATGCTTCAAAAACGTACAGTACCTACATTTTCACGTATTACAAATACACCTATTTTCAAATGCATATATGTATTTTGGGGTGGGCAATGTTACACATGCATATTATTGCTCTAGTTTTAGTAATTTGATGGACATGAATTCGTGGAGTAGGTGTTGCATTCTAATCTAGGACCCTGATCGATACTGTGACCTTATGCCCCTATACGGCTATAATCCCCTTATACCCCTATATCGGCATAACCGATCAAATGCAATATTCAGAAACTCGTCTCTGGCCTCACACGAACAGAGCTACATTTCAGAATCGCTTCGTCTGCCACTTCCTTTGCAGCTAATTAGTGCAATGACATAGCAGAAGTTACTATCTAAGATTCCTAGATTAACACTCCGAGTTCTTCAACAAGATAAAAACTCAGCAACTTGGGAAAGCCCTGCTTGCTATGTTTTGATTAGTAATAGAACTCTAATGAGCACTGATAGACGATCACTTCCTAGTGACATCTTTATTGACGTCTAATGTCCAAAAGCTTACGTCAAACAAGGCACCTTTCAGGTATAAATATTACCAACATTGCCTTAAGCAAACGCTGCTGCTGTTTCGCTGAAGCTGAAGCTGCTGTTATGCTGATGATACCATAGCTGCTATCGCTACTGCTATCGCTGCTAACAAGCGAACGATGGTGTGGTGAACATAGGAGCTGAACAGCCGTCCCCTGCAAGAGCCCAGCAGATGCAAGCTGCCCGCGGACGATGCCCCTCCTCCTCCTCGACGCGCTGAGAGAGACGCTGTCTTTTCTCTTGCCGAGAAATCCAGCTCCGGCGTTTCCAGCCCACTCTTGCGAGTGACTGGGATATCGAGTTCCCTGAAGGAGATACCAGACCTCCATCATTCTATTACAGAGGCATGGTGTTGACTAAACCCTTAGAGAGAATTCTTGGAGCAAACCTTGGCAAAACCAACTTAACTTAAAGCTACTTACTTACTCCCCTCCCAAGTATTAGGCTTAGGTCAGGTACACTGGGGTAGGCGTAGTTAGAAGCACCAGTTGAGTATTTTAGCCTAATGTATATATGAATGTATATATGTTTTATTCATTTTAAACCATTGTATGGCTAAGAAACCATATCAATGCTTTTACAGTATTATTTCGCAATACTCATCTTACTGTACGCACTTTTTATAATAACAAGTCTTGCAATTGTGGCAATTCATTTCTCTTGTACGAGAAGAAAGACTGTTCAATAAATGTTACCCTTTATTGAAAACGCCTGTCTCTCTATTCTCTACATATTGTGAAAGTAATCTGCACAACAACTGACTGAGTAAAATAACTGTCTATTGTTCACACGACTCTAGAGATTGACTCTTATCTGAGGAGCAAAGTTGTCATGTTGCACTGTTGTTGGAAAACTGAATCCCTTCTTGTCTGTACCAAGGAAGCTGATCACTTCCTATTCAGAGAAGAAAGTTTCCAGTGACCTCTGAGCTAGTTGGTAACAAACCCAATTAGGTTTAGCATAGTCAGTAGAGGCCTGGAAGATCCGCACTTCTACGTCGATACTACTGTTTATGTTATTCCAATGCGCAGGGCCTATTGGGAAAATAGGAACTACACTACACCACCTGTCAAAAACACCACAGGCCTCCTACCATGTACCCCCATAGACTAGGAAAAGACACCCCTTGTTGTCCAGCATGCCAGCACCTGTTCCAGCGACACAAGACCCTTACAACAACCCCCCTGATGCACCGGCTCCCAAGAAAACCCATCTAAAAAACCCCTCACACAGGAAAAAACCCCTGGCCACCACCTCGCTGAAGGAAACGCCCCCGCCCAACACAAAAAACAGACCACCTGAAAACAGGGTGGGCGGACAGGGAAAAAACGCTTGTGCACAGATCCCAGCCCGGCTACTGTGTCACTGCCACCAAAATGGTTACCAGTGACACATAATGTCTGGTTTTATCCCCCCCCCAGTCCAAGGCATCCCAAGCCAGCCCAAGCCAGCCCAAAACTAGCCCAAGCCTGCCTCCAGCCCAAAAAGGCACCCATCCCACGTACAGTGCTGGCTCTACTCCTCCCCCCTGCCGGGGCCCCAAAACCCCCGTGGGCCACAGGCCTCCCGCTGGTCGGCTGCTCCTCCACAAAGCCCTATTCGGGCCCATCGGGAGAGAGGCGGGAGACAGCACCGACCACAGACACAATATAAGGTGTGACTATGGCCGCTTTATTGGATGCAGGTGCACCTTACAAACACAAAACCCTTGGCCTGTGCTGTACAAAACTAGACCTCACTAAATATGAACTACATAACAGCCCCTCACCCCCACCCCTAAAATGGTTCCCCCAAGAACAACATAACCACAAATGACCAACTACACAATGTCTGACTACCTGACTAAATAACTTGTCATATGTAATCTCCCCCGTCAAAAACACCCCAGGCCTCCTACCATGTACCCCCATAGACTAGCAAAAGACGCCACTCGAAAGCCAGACTAACGACTTTCGACCCCCCCCATAGGACACCTGCACCCTCGGGTATCTAGCCATCCCAATAGCTCGATCCAGTGCCTCCTTCAGTTGAACAATATACAATTCCATCCCATACCGAGACAGATGCATGCCATCCTCCCTAAAAAAGTACACTACCCCATACCTTAACTCCGGTTGCTCTATCCTACCCAAACCCTCTCTCCCACAAAATACCTTCATCTCCCTGTTGATCTTCCTCCGTGTCTTCTCGATGGCCGCTGGCCTCTCCGCCCCTTTCCAGCACCCCCTGGGAACAAAATCGGACCAAATCACATGACACCCCGCCCATTTACTCTTTATCTCCAACAAGTCCCTTTTCATTTGCTTGACCAATGCCAAACCTTTACTCTGGACCAGATCATTTTCTCCTAAGTGTATGAACACCACATCTGGACACACTCCCCCTCTCACCAGATTATTCAATGCCGGCACTAACTCATGCCAGTGCATGCCCCCTTTTCCTAGCCAATGACAATGAAATAACAGCTTGTCCAGCTCCAAATTAAGGCTCCAGTGCTTGTCCCATTCTGCTCTCTCCGCCCTCTTTACAAAAGAATGTCCTACTATGTAAATGTCCAACGCCACCGCAGCTGGCTCCGCCACTGCGCCTCCAAAGACACACATGTAAGAGGCGGGAAACACTGTCATGCCAGTACTCCGCCCCTACCCCCGCATCCTGACATTAGTCCTGTAGCAGTCCGACTTCCATCGCCCCAACCGCTTGATGTCTCCTTTCCCCATCCTCGCCGTGCTGCCTCCGTCGCCGCCCCAATTCGAAATGAATGTGTCCCAAACACCTTCGGGTCCTCACCCATAAACCGTAGGGCGTGCCGCAGGAATCACAGCGCCTGAGCCGCAGTCACTCTGCCGTCCTCCATCCAAAAATCTCCCCCGTCAATCTGCTCCGCCCTCCTGCCAAACGCTTCCCCCATACTGCCGGACACACTGCCATGGATCTCCCCGGTCCCAACACCACCCACGTACCTTCTCTCCGCTGATCCGTCTTAGAACGTCGAAGGCACACAGCCACTTCCTGGTTCTGGATGTCCACATCCTCCCACAACACCCCTGGTCCCCCTTTCAAACCAACCAACTCTGAAACTCTAAAAGCTACAAAAAACATCCACGACATAAGTGTGGAAAACAAGGCAGTCTCCCCCCAATCCCGGCAGATCGCTGGTAACGTCTGCACTAAGGATCCTAGCATATCCTCTGTAATCGGCCGCCGCTGACTCACCCGCGCCCCCTTCACCCTTGCCCATCCTTCCAGGAGACGTGCCAACAACTCCCCCACCGACGGCGAATAACCCCACCACAACTTCCCCATGAAAGCCACCACCGACAACCTCCCCGCAATCGTCACCCTCGATAGCCCCCTGTCCATCAAACTCAGCATGAACTGTACCACCTGTTCCTCCCGCCGCCACGTGTCCCCTTGCCTTACTGCTCCAAATCACACAAATTCCTGCCAGGCCAGCTCATAAACCTTCCCGGTGGACGCCGCCACCGACGCCCTCACCAGTTGAATGACCCTGCGTCTCTCACGACCAAAGCACCACTAGCACCGGCGTCTTGTGTTCGTGTGCCTCCGTGGCTACTGTGAACGAGACAAAGCATCGCAATGTTATTGTCCACCCCCGGCACATGTTGGGCTTGAAACAATATGTCATGCTCCAAGCAACGCAGCACGAAAACTCGCATCAATTTCAACACCTGCAGGTCCCTCGCCGACTGCCTGTATACCACCTGCACCACAGACATATTGTCCATCCGAAACAACACCCGCTTATGCTCCAAATCCTGCGCCCAAACCGTAACGGGCACCACCAAGGGGAACAGTTCAAAAAATGCAATACTCCGGCCACCAGCTTGCCACTGCTCAGCGCGTCATCTCCCCACCCAGTAGAGTCCAAAACCAGAAACTCCCGCCGCATCCGACAACAGCGTGACGTCCCATTCCCAATACTCCGGCAGAGCCATGGGCACCCCATTGAAGCGCCCCAAAAATGCCTGCCACATGCGCAAGTCCTACTTCCCGCTGCTGCTGGTAGTCAGTCGAACCCGGCCGTCTCACCAGGAAAAAGTCGTCCAGATAATGCGACACCGTCTCTGAGCCTGTGCTCCTGGAAAAAGCCCACTGCAAGAAAGAACTGAACCTCTCAAACAATGCACATGAAATCGAGCACCCCATGGGGAGTGCCTTGTCCACAAAAATGCCCCCGTCAAACTGAATCTCCAACAACTGGTGATTCGCCGGGTGCACCGGAAGCATCCTAAACGCCTACTTGATGTTGCATTTCACCATGAGGGCGCCCTGACCAACCGCCTCCACAATCTTCTGCGCCACATCCACGGACGAGTGCGCCACCGACGTAAGCTCCGCTGAGATATAGTCATTCACCGATCCCCCCTGCGGCCATGACAAATGCTGTATCAAGCAGAACTGCCCGGCTTCTTCTTGGGCACCACTCCAATCGGGGAAATTATCAAGCCGGGCAGCGGCGGCTCTGTAAAGGGGCCCGCCATCCGGCCCTCTTTCACCTCCTTGAACAACTTCTCCCTCAAGACCCCTTTGTGCACATTGACGGACTTCAGGTTGTCAGCCCACCGAGCGATCCGCGGACCCTCGTAACCCAATCGAAAACCCTCCCGGAAACCCCATCGCAAGACGGGCGCATCCTCCACCCTCGGATAGGCCGCCAACAACAGCTCCATCCGGTCCAACCTAACCAGTGTATGAGCCTTTGCCCATGGTTCCTGCCCCCCATTGCTTCCCCCTCCCCCGGCCGTAGCCCCCACCGCTGCGTGCTGCTGGCCCTTGGCGGGGCCCCCTCCGACCCCCCAGCAGCTCACCACTGGATGTCTCTTTCCACACTTGGAGCATTCATGTCTGAACTGGCACACTTGCATGCCGCACGCGCCTTGATTAAAGTCCCAGCAGGCCCCGACGGTGTTCTGCACAGCGGCCCCACCCCCCCACAGATGGGACAGGCCGAAAAGGGGGTTGGCGCAAGGAGCAAACTGCTGGCAGTTTATATGGTGCGGCCAAACTTTGCCCCACCCATCGTCTGTTATGTTATGTTATGTTACGGTGCATTTTTATAGCGCACGGCTACTCTAAAAGAGTGTCCCAGTGCTTTCCACAGGCAACTTACAGTGTCAAATCAACATAACAAGTAAGACAGAACCCCAAAAAAAGAGAAAGAAAGAAAACCCACCTAAACAGAATGATTAAAAAGCCAAGTCTTCAAATTCTTCCTGAATTGAAGCAAGTTGGGAGTGCTGCGGAGTGCAAGTGGAAGCGCATTCCACAGCTGGGATGCCTTGAGGCTAAAAGAACGCCCCCCAATACGGGCCTTCCTCACGCGTGGGACCACCGCAGTGAACAGGGATTCTGAACGCAATGAGCGAGCTGGGCGATAAAAAGCTAGTCTTTTCTTCAGGTATCCTGCGCCTGAGCCAAACAGAGCCTTGTGCACCAGCGTCAAGGATTTAAAGACAATCCGCTTCCGGATAGGAAGCCAATGGAGCGTCTGCAGCAACACCGAAGCCCGTGCTCGTCTATGCAGACCAAAGATTGCCCGGGCTGCCGAGTTCTGTGCCACCTGCAGACGCTGAACCAAGTAATCCGGGAGGTCTGCTGGTACAGATCCGAATCCAGCTCGCCCCACTTTGCCTCTGGGTCCGACGCCATCCGTGCCCGGAACTCCTCATCATAATGAGACCAAGCATACCCTCCGTAGGTATCCTGTGCCCGCCTGACTACGTCCATGTATTTGAATAGTGCCACAAACCTGTCTGAATATTTTTCACAATATATGCTAGCGTATATTAGGAACGCCGCTGATCAGTTATCAATTGTCAGGGGCACCTTGGGACGCCTGGCCAACTCTTGCTCCTCCTCCTTCGACCCCTCCTTCGCCGTCACAGCTCCCTGTGAAGGAGCTTCAGGATATCCACGTACTCCCCCTTCCAAATCTTTTCCTTGGTCGCCAACGACAAATGGGCCGACCAACGGTTTTGTCATCCCCATTTACAGGAGCTTTTACACCGGCATGTCACAACTCTCCTTCGCCCTGGGGCCCCCGGCCGCCTCCCCCCTACCTTCACCTTCCCGGCCTCCGAACCATCGACACTGGCCGCCCCGGTGCTCCCCGACACCCCTTTGTCCACCGTCCCTGGCTTGTCCGTGCCCACCCCTGTGTCTGTCACGTATCTACCCTTCACCAGTCGCACCGCGTCCTCCCCCCAGGCATTGGTACCCACCGACACCTGCGCTCCATGAGGCGAGACCAAACCACTCCCCATTCTACCACCATCCTTACCTGGCATCAAGGCCGGCGTCCGCTCTGGATCCCGCTGCCTAACCAGTTGAGCTGGGGGGGCCGTCACTCTCAGCACTTCCTGCTGGGGGCGTACCTGTAAAACACTTTCAACAACATTACTTGTCTCCCCCTCCACCTCCGAAGTTCTCCCTCCTCCTCAGACTCCTCCTCATGGTCCTCACCACTCAGTCCTGTCTCCCACCGTATGTCCCGGCCACCCCCAAGGGACTCCAGCCGGCTCAGCCCCGCCTTCTCCCTGCAAGCCCTCATCAAGTCACCCAGATCCACACTCTCCCTCTGCCCGACCTCGGCATGTGACCCTGCCGTCTGCTCCCCTGCATCCAATCTCCATCTCCATCCCCCTGCGACCATCTCGAACCTTCGGGGGGGGCTGGCGGGGACCTACAACCCCGCTGTTCACATGCTCCCGCGAACGGTCCCTCAGTGGAGCATGACCGCCCGTACAAGGCTGAGCTGGCCCATCCCCTCGGTGGAGTGGAGGCGCATGCTGCTTTCCCGAGCACCTAGCCAGCTGTTCCTGCCAAGAGAAAAAAGGTGGAGTCCAGCATGCCGGGGAAAAAAGCCCCCTCCTCCCCCAAAGCTGCCACCCACCCCCACCCCCTCTGTGCGCCCCTACCCCACCCAGTGGAGTGCCCCCCCTCAGCACAGGCTGCTCCCCCCACCCCCATCTCCACCCTGCCTCTCCCCGCCCCCTCTCCAACTCCCACTCCCCGCCCCGGCCGGTCCCTCCCTCCCCCACATGCCCCGCACCCCACCGCCTTGCTCTGGCCCCCTTTGCCCCTCCCCCACCTGTCAAGCCACCACAACCCCCACTCCTGAACCACTCACCCCCCTCCCTCCCATCCCCCACCCAGGCCCCCACGCACCCCCTATCCAAACCCTAGGCCCCACGCGACCTCCTCGGCGACGTCGGTCTTCTCGGCCCTACCACACTCCCCTCCCCCTGAAGATGACCCCCAGTCCAGCTCGCTCCCCCCGCCCCCCCTGGCCTCCTCCCCCTCAATGTCCGACTCATTAATCAGGAGGGGAGACCCTGCTCCACCCTCCCTCTGCCCCCTGCCCTCAACCCCCCCTGCCCCACCCTTTCCAGTTCTTGGGTCCCTGCCAGACCCCCTCCCTGCCCCAGCATGCAGTTACTGCCCCCGGCGTCTGCATTCGCTGTCTCCCGCTCCCCCGCGCCCCCCACAACGTCCAGGGTGACTGCACTTGGCGTCCAAAATGGTGGCCAGTGACACAAAATTTCTGATTTTGTCCCCCCCAGCCCAAGGCAGTCCAAGCCAGCCCAAAACTAGCCCAAGCCTGCCGCCAGCCCAAAAAGGCACCCAGCCCACGTACGGTGCTGGCTCTACTCCCCCCCCTCCCGGGGCCCCAAAACCCTGTGGGCTGCAGGCCTCCCGCTGGTCGGCCGCTCCCCCACAAAGCCCTATTAGTAAACCTTAGTTTGGAAGGGCCACACACATATCTCTTAAGAAGTAGCATTTTTCGTATTTCTTTTCTTTTTTCCCGTGCTGTCATTTATCACCCGCCTTCAGATTTCATCCTAAGCCATTCCCAGCCACTTCCTGCTTTATTAGAATTATTATAAGATAACTAAAACAGTGTTGCCTCAGACTAGTGTCTATCAATGGGTTTTTCAAGTTATTTGCATACCAACCCTCCATTATACAGTTTCTGGGTCACAGGGGAACGATTATTTATCTGTAATGATTAACCATCAAATAGAGCCCACTGAACTGGACATTAAAAACATTATGTTGGTATTCTTTTCAACATCTTGTATATCCAGTAGTTTTTCAATCATATTGTAAGCAGCATCATGCAAATTCCATCTCCTAGGGACTTCACCTAATTATTGCTTCCATGTGTTGGTCTAAAAAACATATTGACATGGCGGAAGGAGGTGACACATTGGTTTGGAGACCATCTGGTCCATTCATAAGAGCTATTTAATTCTAGCAGTTAGCTATAGCCAAAAAACAGCAGGACCTTTTATACTTCAGTGAAGGAAAACCCATGCAAATAACTGGGATGAGAGCGGGTAGAAAAACTATGAGAAAGACCTGAACAAGTATTTTGTACACGCTAGAATTTTAAACAACAATGTCTTCCATCCTGACTCCAGAAAGTTCCCTGTGGGCAAATATCATCAAAGCAGTCAAGTGACCAGGGAGTACTGTAACAAGCCTGAAGCTCACCAAAATCAAGACTAATGAATGATAACAAATACATAAACAGATGGTACTCTCTGCCCCATGCCAAATCTTCAATGGTAGTGCCGCATAACCCTTACCTATCAACCCTATTTACAAGCAAAACACATAGAATAGCAGTACATTCCTATGGGGCGTGGCTAGCGGCCGATGAGGAAGGTCGCAGCCTAACGAGGCTCCCGACCCTCTGCCCGACGATCCGTAATTAATCCTTGCAGAGACCCGGGATCCCCGCACAAATCGGGTGGATCCCGAGTTCCGCATCCGAGCCTGCTCTGGTGCGCTTCCTGGGCGCGAGGATCGCCTGCAGCGGTGACCGAGTGCGGCGAACTGCCCAGGCCGCCGGCTCGCAAGATGGTGGCTCCCTCATAGCCGAGCGCCGAGTGTTCCTGCGGACTCATACCCGGAGCCTGCCTGCGCTGCGGGGTCCCTGATTAGGACCGGAAAGCTCCTGAGGCGCCGCTGACCTTCACCTGAGGCGGGACCGGCGAGGAGTGCTGCTGGCGGAACGGCCTGGTGAGTCCCCGCCCCACCTGAGGGTCCACAACTCCACGCCCCCGCTTTGGGGCCTGCATTCTTGGCGGAGGCTCGCCCGGCCGACTGGGGTGACGCAGTCAAGGGAGCGGAGGCGGAAGCGGTCTGATCCCTGGAGCACCGCCGGCCAGCCTGCGGTGAGCGAGTGAGAATAGCGGTTCTCCGATGCTGTCGGACCTGCCTGGAGAGCGCTCCAGCCCCATTGTAAACACCTGGCCACTTCTTGGAGTGGTGCCAGCGGGGGTCCGGACCGCGGACTAGAGCCGATCGGCACACCAACACTTGCAGCACCCTAGACGGCGGCGGCCCGGGGGAGGACCTGCCCCTTTTTTCATCGGGATCCGAGAACCCCCCTGCTTTGGGGAATGGCGGCTGAGGCCCTGTCTAGCCCCGACTGCGAAGAGCGGTCTCCGGCGCAGGGCTCTAGGGGCATTGTGGGCGCCTGGAAGACGGGTGGATCGGGCTGCGCCTGGAGTAGCGAGAGAGGTACTGCCTGGCCCGGCGGGGACCGGCGATCTTCGCGGCGTGGATGGGGTGACCACCTGATCCTCTACCCTGCACTGAAAAGGCGTTCTGGCGAGAGGCCACCTTGTGAGTACACCTTGAATACCCGCCGCTACCGGACATTGCACGGGGAGCCTTGCTGACCTCCTTGCGGCGATCTTGAGATTGCTGTTGGACCCGGGGAAAGAGGCTCCGCGCCAGGGGGGACCCCGAGGTCGGCTGGCCGGAGGGGGGGTGGGATGGACACCAGACACCCTCCCAGTGGACTGTCTATTGCGAGTGGGTTCTGCTGCTGCAGTACACCCCTAGGGCCCGGTCCGACGCTGCGAGGGCAGAAATGGGGAAGCCCAAAGGCCCCAAGGGTGATGGGAATCCTCCCACGGAAACGCCTGACGACGCCACGCAACTAGCGACGGACCTGCAACAAATGCAGGACAAGATCCTGGAGGCTATAACTGCCACGAAAGAAGCCCTGCAAACCGACATTGCACAGGTATCAGCAAGCCTAGGCCTCCTAAGAGCCGACCATGCGAAACTTTCGGATAGGGTCAAGAACGCGGAAGCCACCCTGACGGACATGGTTCCGGCGCAAAAGACGATGGAAGGGAAGCTCACAGAGGCGTTGGACCGGATTCATACCCTGGAAAGAAGAGCCAAGGACGCAGAAAATCGCAGCCGACGGAACAACGTGCGCCTAGTGGGCCTTCCGGAAAAAATAGAGGGATCAGATATGGTCATCTATCTACAAGAGTGGCTACAATCGGTACTGGCTCCGGAAGGTCTCTCCCCCTTCTTTACTCTGGAGAGGGCGCACAGAGTACCGTCGAGGCCTCCGAAACCGGGCCTCCCGCCTCGGCCGGTGGTCATAAAACTCCTCCACTACAAAGACAGGGATTGGCTGTTGCAGCGGGCCAGAGAGGCTGGCCCTTTCCAGGTGGAAAACAGTAAGGTGACGCTGTTTCCGGACTACACGTTCAACACCCAAAAACAGCGCACCTCCTTCCTTTCTATCAAAAAAGAACTCCGCACGGAAGGCATACAATATTCACTCCTGTTCCCGGCCAGACTCCGAGTAGTGGTGGACGAGAACACCCTGTTCTTCCCAACGCCGGATGCAGCTTGGTCCTGGTGGGATACCTACAAAGCGGCCACGGATGGGGCTAGGTTCAGAGCAGAGGAGGAGCGCCAGGGACAGTCTCTAAGACGATCGAGACGGCACCGGGGGCGCGGACAGGGCTCCAAGAAACCAACGACCACCCAAACAGCGGACGAGCGTAGAGCTGTGCTGCAGGCGGTGAAGGAAGTGTCAGGTTCAGCAATGACTCACTCGGAAAAGGACTCGGGCTCGGAGGGTCAAGGAACGGGCTCGGACACTGAATTATCGGAGCTGGGTGGAGCCAGAGGCCCGAAAGTCACACCGCAGACGTCAGGTGAAATTGTGGAGTGCTGAACCCTTATTGAGGTATCTGGTTATGATACAGGAGGATTATGCAGCTGCTAAGGACTCTGGAGCAGGCCACTGTGAGACTGGAATGTTATAGGTCGTGGGGAGTATTGCGGGCGGGGGTTTGGTAGCAGTACTTACAGGCTTCAGAGTCTAGCGTACACACCCCGAGGCCCATAAAACCGTCGTAGCATTGACTACGAGTTAGTGGGACTACGAGCACATTGCTCAGTTGTTTGGATGGGAGCGACTCTTTTGAAGTTGGGTACTGTCCTGGGGGAGGGAGGGCCTGGAGCAGTTGGGGAGACTCTGGGAACTGTTTGGGGAGGGGAGTCAGGGAGTTGGGTGGGGGAGGGAGGGGTGTGGGCCGTGCCTGTGGTCCGGATGCACACTGCTAGTTATTCACTCAATGTCCAGTGGGACAATAGCTAATGTGGGCCCGTTGAAATGTGTGACTTGGAATGTGCGGGGCCTACACACCATGGCAAGGAGACACAAAATCCACTCATACCTTACTCGCCGTGGAGTACATATAGCATTCCTGCAGGAGACGCATCTGACCAAGCGGGAGGGGATAGCGCTACAGCGTAGATGGAGGGGCCACTTATTCTACACTACATACTCTGCATTCGCTAGGGGGGTGTTAATTTGGGTGAGGGCGGGTATCCCCCTCCAGGTGACTAGGCACACTGTGGACCCAGATGGAAGGTATGTGACAATTGAGGGCCTACTTAGAGGCCGACAAGTGGTGCTCTGTAGTGCATATGCACCGAATGTAGATCAAGCAACTTACTTTACGAAACTCTCCGGGGCACTAGCAAGCTATATCGTGGGTCTTGTATTACTGGGCGGGGACTTCAATTCCATAGCAGATGTTAAACTAGATAGGTCGCACCCACCACTGCGTACATTCCCAGTGCACCGTTTAGCGAAGTGCAGATCGGATTGGCAGGACACATGAAACCTGACTGACTGTTGGCGCGCGCAACACCCCGCTGAGCGGGATTACTCATTTTACTCTGGTCTGCACGATCTTCACATGCGCCTGGATTCCTTTCTGTGCTCCCCTGCGGTTCTTCCTGCGGTGGCCCGGACGGAATTCTTAGTGCGCACGTTGTCTGATCATAATCCGCTCCTCCTGACACTGGATTGGATGACTGCACCCCCCAAGATCCCAACGTGGCGGCTGCGGCCGGACACTTTGGATGACCCGCCCTTCCGCGCTGAGTTGGGGGATCGAATCACCCAGTATTTTGGGGAGAACGAGGGCACCGCCTCCTCCAGAGCAATTGAGTGGGATGCATTGAATGTAGTGGTGAGGGGACACTGCATTGGGAAACATGCGGGAGTACACAAAACAATGATAGAAGACCTGGAAAAGGCTGAGTGCACGCTGCGTGAGGTAGAACTAGCCCGACCTAACCACCCGGAACTACAAGAGAGAGTGTGTGGGGCAAGGGAGGCAGTGGCTGTGCAGGTGGAGCACCTGCGTAGCTTCGATTATAAGACCTACCTGACAAAGACTCTTGCTGAAGGGGACACGACTGGCTCACTCCTGGCTTGGCTGGCAAACCCCGCCAGAAACAGCCAGCCGATCCTAGCCTTGCAGGGAAGCGGGGGTCACACCCACACCGCGCAATCCGCAATACTGGAATGTTTCAGAACGTACTATGAGAGATTGTATAGGACAGAGATGGGCAACCACACCGAAGAGCTGGAAGCCTTTCTAGGCGACCTACAGCTCCCACACCTAGACCAAGAACAAGCGGCTACCTTGGGAGGCCCCATTGCCTGGGCCGAAATTAGGAATGCGGCAAAATGAATGGCGCGTAATAAAACACCGGGGATGGATGGATTACCCGTTGAGTTTTATATTTAGACCAGCTAGCCCCGAGACTCCAGGTGATTTATAACGAGGCCAGGGAGGTGGGCCGACTCCCTCAGTCAATGAGAGAGGCCAAAATGATCCCGCTGCTGAAACCGCGTAGGGAGAGCACGGATCCTGCATCCTATATACCACTTTCTATGCTAACGACCGATTACAAGATATTGAGCACGGTGCTGGCCGCTAGGTTGCTGACCCATATGCAAGATCTGGTCCATAGAGACCAGTCATGCTTTATACCCACGAGAAGCACCACGCACAACATTCGTAGACTACTCCGACTGGTGGACGCCCCACCTCTGGAGGCGAGGTCCCCTCTAGTATTAGCTGTTGATATAGAAAAAGCCTTCGATAGTCTGGAATGGAGCTACCTGTATAGAGTGATGCGCGAATTTGGCCTAGGTGTAGGGTACATACGGTGGACGAGGGTGCTCTACTCCTCAGCGACGGCCAGGGTAAGGGTTGGGTCATTAGTGTCGGATCAATACGAAGTGACCCGGGGAAAGCGACAGGGGTGCGCACTTTCCCCCCTGCTGTTCGCACTTGCGGTGGAACCGCTCGCAGCAATGGCTAGGAGGGGTGAATTCTATAGCGGGATGGTCTTTAGGGGGAACCCCATTATATTTCCCTGTATGCCGATGACCTCCTCCTCTTTCTAGATAATGCAGCAGAGGCAGTGGAAGGTGCCGAGAAACTACTTGAGCACTTTGGCAAGATATCAGGACTGCGGGTAAACTGGGCGAAAACCTGCCTCTTCCCGCTCCGGAAGGGGGATGACAGCCCAACACTCCGCCCGCACCTTCGATGGGAACCCGACTGCCTAAGCTACTTGGGGGTGCACATATACCATGACCCAGCGGATCTCCTCGACGGTAACGTAGGAAGATGTATCCGTGCCCTGAAGGGTTGTATGTCTTTCTGGGTCACTCTGCCATTATCAACGGCAGGCCGAGTTGCACTGCTGAAAATGATTGCCCTACCACGACTGTTGTATTTTTTCCGGACCCTTCCTATATGGATACCCGGTACGACCTTTAAACGCTTAAAATCACTGTTAGTTTCCTTCTTGTGGGGAACAGGTAGGCGCAGGATTGCACTGGCGACGCTGACCCGCCCTAAAGATGAGGGGGGACTAGCTGTCCCGGATTTTGAGCTCTATTACTTGGCAGCTCAGCTACAATTCTTCACACAGGAGGTGGCGAGAGTGTATCGTGGACCGGAACAGGACAGGGAGAATGGCACTCCCCGCCACGTCTTGGCGTATATCACCCTGCAACAAAAATTGTTCCTGCGTGGTTTGTCCCAAGAAGAACGGACCCTCCGTTTGTGCTGGAACCGCTCGCAGAAGCGAGTTGGACCCGGTCATCCGTATGCTCCTGAAATCCCGTTGGGCATGGTGACCGTGCTACCACATGGCGGGGACTGGTCGGGTCTACGGCTCAGGGAGGAGGCGGGGATACAGATGTTGGGAGACTTGTACGAGGACGGGGTGTTATCTCCTGACCAGGCCCTACAAGAGAGGTACGACCTTCCTGGGGGCGACGACTTGCTGCACGCGGCAGTGGTGAGGGCCATACAATTGCACTGGGGGGGAGGGCTGATGGAACCTGCAACAACTCAGGCATGCCAGTATACAATGATGGCAGCGGGAACATTTAAGGCCGTGTCATGTCTGTACCGTAGACTGCTCTCCGACACATTACTGCCTCTCACACCACTTAAAAATAAATGGGAGGCGGACTTGCACTTAGACATACCGGACACGACATGGGCACAACTAGTACGGAGAGCTAGAAAGAGCACCAGGAATGCACGCTTCCAATTCATACACCTCTGTATCCTACATAGGGCCTACCTCACCCCGAGTAAAATTACAGCATACTTTCAAGTGCTAGATGCGGCTTGCCCTAGATGCGACCACATAGGAGCCGACCTGGTACATATGTTGAGAGGGTGTCCAAGTTTACAAGAATATTGGATGGCCATTGAAGAGACCCTGAACGAAGTCACAGATAGGGAGTTAAATTATGACAGCACGGTCACTATTTTGCATTGGTTCCCTCACACGAAAAAGAATAAGTTAGCGAGTAAATTCATAGACATGGACTTGATAATTGCGAAGAGAGAGCTGACTAAAGGGTGGAAGTCAAGGGTGGGACCAACACATAGAAGGTGGCTAAATGAATTCCTGAAATGGGCAACTGCGGAGAGCGTAATTCGTTACCAACTGGCCCGCCGCAGCTCGGATGATAGAGCGCAGGAAGCAGCGATGGTCTGGGAAATGCTGGTACGAGCCCTCAGAGATACCACACTTGACGAAGAAGGGGAGGTGGAGGCAGCGGACAGTTCGACCCCAGGGAGAGCGGACAATCCCACGACACTTTCACAGGACACACACACGTAATAAAACATGATAGCTCCGGATTCCCACGAGTTAGACATTTCCACTTGCACCGAACACAGACGCAGGCACCGGGAGGGGTGGGAAGGGAGGGGAGTTACATATTAGGGGGAACACCGCAGTGGCACACATATATCTCCGCTAGGACAGCAGTACAATACGGGTCACTGACCAAATAAAAGCAGAGTATGATAACCGCCAAATGTTATCGGTAGAGAACAGGACGGTCCAGTGAGAGGGCTGCATGGTAAATTGACGCCGCCCTGCCTCCGCGATTTGGGCTGAATGGCTGTGTCCACTGCCTCAGGAAAATGATTAGGGAACAGCGACTCTGTATTATATGATGCTAATGGTGGACCTGTATGTTATGCATAACTCTGCAATAAAAATAGTTTTACAAAAAAAAAAAAACTAGCAGTACATTCCTATGGACCCCTTTGAGGACTAGGCTAAATTTTCAAAATGATTAACAAGAAAAACAGTAGCCCAGGCTCTCGACTCCAGCAGGCTGGACTACGGAAATGCCCTCTACGCAGGAACATCAAATTAGCTCCTGAGACGGCTGCAACGCATCCAGAACGTCTCGGCACGACTGATCCTCGACATCCCCCGCTGCAGCCATATCACACTCCCCCTTAGAGACCTACACTGGCTCCCCGTCAACAAGAGTATAACCTTCAAACTCCTCATCCACGCACTCAAGGCCCTCCACAATGCCGGCCCAGCATACCTCAACAAACGGCTTCTACGCCCCTACCCGCAAGCTCCGCTCCGCCGGCCTTGCCACAGTGCAGCGCATCCAAAGAACAACTGCAGATCCTTCCCCCACCTCACCGCCAAGACCTGGAACACCCTCCCAACCAACTTACGGCAGACCCAGGATCTCCTGGCCTTCAGACGCCTTCTCAAGACGTGGCTCTTTGATCAGTAGCAGCACCCATTGCCTCCCCACCCCCGAGCCATGAGACCCTCACAGGTATGTAGTGCGCTTAACAAATGTCCTGATTGATTGATTGATTGATTGATTGATTGATTGATTGATTAATCAGGCATAATTTTCAAGTATTTATTACTGGTAAAGCATATGACCCTAGATCAAGGTGGATCAGCCGCGATACTACTCTTAGATTTAAGCGCGGCATTCGACATGGTCGATTACTCCATTCTATCTAACAGACTTTGGGAAATCGGTATCCAGGGCAAAGATTTGGAGTGGTTAGGGTCCTTCTTGGAGTAAAGATCCTTTCTAGTCATGGAAGCCAATCTTTTCTCAGACAAAAAGCCATATTATTTAAAATTTGTATGCAGCCATTGGCAGACATGGTTCAGGAATATGGTATTTCTGTGATTTCATACGCTGACGATACTCAGTTGGTGGTTTCACTTGATTCTAAGATCAATGGTGAATTGGTTCAGCTGGTGCCATGTCTAGAATGGGTGGTGAAAAGGATGGATGACATTGAGCTGTCTGAGACTGAACGGGGACAAAACCGAATTGATCGCGCTTGGAAACTCAGGAGTCCCCAGGCTTCTAACCAGATGGCCAAGTTGCTTAGGAATTGCAAGAGTCCTGAGCACTGTTTTAAAACAAATCTTGGCTTTTGGATGGATAGGGAGCTGACCATTGAGACCCAAGCAAACAAAGTGGCAGGTATTTGCTTTGGGTTGCTCAAAATGATGCACAAGTTCCTTGAGCTAATCCCCTTACAGCTAAGAAAAACGGTGACACATGCGCTACTCACATCACGTTTGGATTACTGCAACTCCCTCTTTTGGGCGCACATAAATATGTCATCAAAAAAATTCAGGTCATGCAAAATGCAGTGGTCAGACTTTTCTGTAAGATCCCAATTCAGGAACCAGTGAGGAAGTATCGATGAACTCTACACTGGCTCCCGATTGAGGCAAGAGCCAAATTCAAAGTACTCTGCCTAACACATAGAGCCATACATAATAAGGGACCTTGCAGAATCAGTAAACTGATGGGCCTTTACCTCCCCAACAGATGTATGAGATCAGGCACTGAGCGCCCATTAAAAACTACCGGAATAAAAAGGGCCAGATGGGGTGAAAGGCCCTTTCCCCACTTGGCTCCCAAGCTATGGAATAACTACCTCTGGAATTTGCATTTATAGTTAAAGAAGATACATTCAGGAAAAATCTGAAGACTTGGTTGTTCCACAAGTTCTGCTAATCTCCTCCCCTGCTGTTTGCACCGTATGTTATGCTTAGCGCTGGGAAAACTTTGGGCAGCCATGCGCTCTACAAATCACTGTAACATAATATAACATAACATAAAATATGTAAAATACAAATCTTGCACATTTACAGACACACTAACTATGATGCTACAACCCTCAAGATACCTTCTATTTGTAGATGTTTCAGAAGTGTAAGTTAATAGTTCCTTGATTCATGTTTAGGTATGTCATCAAGAATATCCAAACAGAAATCAATACGCTATACTAAGCAAAATAAACACTTATAAATTGAAAATATTTATTGCTACAGGAACAATCTATTTCTCTGTAATAAAACAACTATACAAAATACTATAAAAACAGCAAAACATTATAAATAAATAAATAGAATAGAATGAACATTGCCACTATTGTTAAAATGACATTAAAAATGTCATATAGAACCTGACACCCTAATATCTACTCCTATGCGCTACATTAAGAGAGTGTGGAAAGCTTAGCATTTGACAGTCTAGATTTTCTTACGGGGGCAGAGACACAATGCATACCTTGTTGACAGCAAAATCTGTCTTTTTAAGCGGAGGTACGAAGACCATGTTCCCGGGGAAGGGCAAACACACTCTGTGGTAGCAATCAGTCAGTGTACCTCTGGGACTCAGTGATATGAGGTTCAGGCGAGATGTAGAATCTGTGAAGTGCAAAGTGTGCCAGCAGTAGGTGAGACCGTCTCTGACAGAATCTCAGGCGGCACTCTGGGTAAAGTACCTTTCCTCACAATTGGATAAGTGTTTGTCCTTGTTTATTAAACCTTATCAGAAATTGGAATTTCTGCCATAAGTGTCTGTTGTGCATCGAGGTATATGACCTAGAGATTTACTTATGAGTATATAGGGTGAAATGATGTCAATTCAGACTACACTATTTTGGCTGTATGTCTGTACATGTTCTTAATCAACCTTGCCATAGTGGAAAGTAGACATTTGACCAAGACACATGTTGCAATAACGATTATGTCTCTGTCATTGATCCAACGGCTTGATGCTTTCACAGTTCGTAGAAACATAAATTCAGACAACATGTGTGTCTAATAGCAGACATGACAATGATTTAGCATGAATCTGGAAAGATGACAACTTCTATTGTTTGACAGAGGGAAGATGGAATCCTCCATTAGTCAAGATGCATCGATCTCGACTCCTCATGGATGCAATGTACAAAAGTAGAGCTTTCATCTTCAATGGACCTACTAATATACTAAGAAAGGAGAAGGACCAAAGAAAATAATCAATTAATAGCGGCAATTAAAAAAATGCAAAGCACCTGCCCAAGTGCCCACATAATAATAACTGGGGATTTCAATATGAACTTAATCCAGGGCCAAGAACGCAACCCACCGAACTTCACACAGCCGAGGCAGGGTAACAGAAGCAGACAAGACCTAATGGGCAAGAAATGTTCTGCAAAATTAGAAGACCTTTTTCTACACACATTAAACGGTAGTGGCCCTTTGGACAGTCCAGCCGCATTCACGAGGGTTACATCTAAAACAGGATCAACAATTGATTTTACGCTAGCCGACCCCAATCTATTTCCATACATAACTGATTTTCAAATTTAGGACCGAGTTGAAAGCGACCATTATCCTCAAACTTTAACATTAACCATCACTCTAATTGGGTCTGAGCAGGCAAATCCCCTTACACTAAGGACTCAACTTTACAATATAAAACGTCTAATCTGATATGAAAAGAACATCGATAAAATAATGGAGACATGCCGGTCGTTGTTAACTCATACAGATGCAGCCCACGCTAGAGATATTACGGAGCTCTGGGAGTCTTTCACAAACAACATCGATAAAAAATGTCAACCTACCCACAGAAATCATAAAACACCCAGAACCGGAGGAGGGCCATGGTATACGCCAAACATACGGGCAATAAAAACGCGATTGAAAAAACTATGGTTAATTCGAACTAATGGTCTCTAACCCTCACAACAGTCTCTCATAATTATAGAAAAGACGAAAAGGGAACTTAAAAACGAAATAAAGGTGGCCCAACGAACATACAAGGAAAACTTTAAGGCCAACTTGCTCCACGCAAGTAAGCAGAGAAACTGATGCCAATGCTTATTTAGGATCCTGAATATGTCCGTACTCACCATACTGAAGGGAGTTATGAACCTGATCTTTCTGTTGTTTATGAAATTGGATTGCTTTTTACGTTTAAGTAACATGCTTCATGCTTTTATCTCTCGTGTTTATTCTGCTACGAACCTTATTAATGATATCCCTCCCATATCCTCTGGCCAGAAATCTCATTTCTACCCTGGTTAGTTCGTCCTCATGTTTAGCTGCATTGCTACAATTTCTCTTAGTCCTTACCATTTCCCCTTATTTACTCTTTTTTTCACTAAATGGGCTCTCTCTAACTTTTAAAATATATTGGTTATATTATTTGGATTGCGTGGCGAGTCTTGTGTTCGTTCTGATGTTTAACATGAATTGGGAAATATTTAAAGTCTTTGACAATAAGGCTAATAATGACTGTGACACATGTCGGTAAGGTGATGGTGGTAATTTTCTAAAATCTTTTTTTTGTGCATGCATGGTATGCACGACATAGATTGGAAAGTGTCTAATTATATGTACATTGTTGTGCATGTAACTGTAATTATGGATTATAGCACTTGTTTTTTTTTTTATTTGTTTCATGTATGACGTACACCCTTGAGAAAGCCCGAACGGGGCGAAACGCGCATCGGCTGTGGATCATTGATGATTGAGAAATAAAGATTGAATTACCAACACCATATGGCTATTGGAGGTCACTTCTGATAAAAGACACTGAGTGATAAGACAGTGCTAAATCGCACAAGGGATAAAAGTGACTTTTTTGGATGTGCATTGGTGTATTATTGGACGTGTGGGGACCTACGGCCTGAATTTTATTTAGGCGGGAGGCACTTGTGGATGCCCTAGGTGGATGTGCATCAAACACCATAGTTTCACTCTATATTGATCATTGTTTGTAAAATTGAATTGATAGTAAATGGGACTAGGAGAACTTATGTCGATGTGCAGGTCACAATTGCAAATCCGCCATTCTTATGTTGTATATAATCCAGGAACATGCTCAGACCCCAGCAATTACAGGCTGATAGCCCTCATAGATGTAGAGGCAAAGATCTAAGCAACAAATATATTGGCAGACTTGGAGAAATGGGTAAGCTGCAAAAGTCTAATCCCTAAAACACAGACTGGGTTCAGAGCTAGTATCGGGACTTTAACAAATTTTTCAGCCCTTACTCACTTAGCAAAGAAAGCGATTGCCAATTCAAACATCCTCTACACATGTTTCGTAGATCTTAAAGCAGCCTTTGCTAAAGTGCCAAGAACCAAGCTGTGGGCTAAAATGAAAGCTTGGGGAATACCCTCCAAATTATTAGAAGCAATCATCAACCTATATTCACAAACCTGGGTTCAGATAAAAAAGGGAATGGCGGGAATTTAACCAATACATTTCCAACAAAAAATAGACTAAAACAGGGATGCGTTCTGGCGCCGTGTCTTTTCAACATCTACACAGCCGATTTAGAAAGCAACCTTAGTCTCATTCATGGACAGTAGCGGTCGGCAGTAGGTGTTTCTATAGGGCGGTGACGTGGGCAGGAGGAGGGGCAGGGTGGGGGGAAATAATGTATGGATTACGGAGTTTTACAGGTAAGTAAACATTTAAATACATAAAACGAATTTCGTTGCGCACACTGCATCACATTTGGTGATGCAGTGTGCGCAACGAAATTCGTTTTATGTATTTAAATGTTTACTTACCTGTAAAACTCCGTAATCCATACATTATTTCCCCCCACCCTGCCCCTCCTCCTGCTCACGTCACCGCCCTATAGAAACACCTACTGCCGACCGCTACTGTTCATGGAGACCCACCCAAATTGGGAAAGACACCAACAGCAAGTCTGCAATATGCGGACGACATCGTGTTACTCTCTCAAACCCTGCTAGGTCTAAAGCGCCTGATCTCTTAACTAGCAATATACATTTAAAAAGAACAACTGATAATATATTTAAAAAAATCTAATGTTTTATGTTTTTCCAGCACTCATAAAAAATGCCCCAAATTCATCTGGAGGATAAATTCAAGTATTTTATCGCAGGTAGAAGTATACAAATATCTGAGGATTCTGTTAGATCGCCATTTAAGTTTCAAACAACATCTAGAACATGTCAACACAAAAACCAAACAATTATGCTTTGCTTTTAAAACTTTACAGAAGAGCCTAAGTGGTATCTCAACAAACTATCTCCTAAAGGTAGTGGCAACAAAATGTCTGCCAGCGATTAGATATGGCTCGGAAATGCTGGATACCAAGGACTCCCAAATGCTAAATCTAGCTCAGTCCAGACTTGTATAAAAAACTGTTTTTAATCCCACAACACATCTCACAGGCGCAGATATGCCTGGAATATAGATTAACGAACCAGACGCAGGCCAGACAAGGTGTTCTGGCCAAATATTACTGGCATATGAGGGCTGCCGAAGACCACACGCTTGCCCACCAATGCTAGGAGGAGGTAGAAATACAATCAACGAACAAAAATTCGATATGCCAAATTTTAAAACAAGCGCTTCAAACGCTAAATCTGGAGGAAGCCTGGCAAACACCCATGTCATACTCTGTTTTCAAAAAGATCACAAACAAATCAATAAAAGAATTATCGTTTCAATCCGACAAAACCATTTTTGCCTGTAAAACTCATGCATAGGCTGTGATTCTATCCTATAAGCATATGAAACCACAAGCGTATCTGCAAGAATGCTTCAGAGATCACTACAAGCGGAAATTGACCTTACTGAGATTGGGTTCATTATCAAACAAAGATCTCACCCCAAAATGGCTACAGACCTGGCCATCCCTGGACTGCCGCCTCTCTGGCAATGGAGTCGAGTCACTACTACATCTTTTATGGATCTGTCCGGCACTAGATAATCCAAGGACGTCACTTTTAAGGCCAATCTTAAGAGAAACTCAAATCCGGACTTGCAGGACGGCCGTCATAAAATGCCTCAGCGGTTCTTCAGTTCAACTGTCTGGCAACACCGTCAAATTTTTGTCCCTAGTAGCACAAGAACTAGAAAAGAAAGAAACAGCACAAAACCTTAGAAAGAATGGAACACCAAAATAAGTACCTGGCAGTGGGGTATAAAGTCTTTTTCAGACCTGTTTCTGTACTCCCTTTCTTCCAAAGTCCCTTTCTATGTCATGTCTTAGGCACAAACATGATCCTACCAGTAAAAGTTCCAGGATTTGAAACTATAGTGACCTAAGAAACTGGATTGAAAATTATGTATAGCAGTTTTGATCTCTGCTCCCTCTCCTTTTTCCGTTGGCATTAACATTTTAATTTCAACAGAAAGCTTGGACCAGTTTACATCGCTGTTATGATAATCCGCTGCTCTTTGGTTCCATCCTACATGAGGGTTACGATAACTAAAAATGTTTTAATGTAATTTTTATCTGCATCTGAATTATGACGTTTTCATCATGGTGGAATGTTCCACTCTTTTTATGATTTTAACAGATCAAATAAAAGTATTTTTGTACATTATACTTATACATTAGTCAAGATGGAGTTGAGGCCTACATCAGATGGAGTCGGACTTCGAATCATTATTGCGTTGCAGCTCTAGTGGGCCATTGAATGGGGGCAGCAGTATGCACTTATTAAAGTACATAATTGTTACAAGCAAAAAAAGTTTATGAAAATGGAAAATGTTGAGCTGCTAATTTCACATTGTGTTGACAAATAGTGAGGAAAGACTGATGAGACAATCTGAATATTTGTACATTAAAATGTGCTGCTCAGTATGTGTCAGAACATGGTTCATGTACGTAAAATCAACTGCACCAACCACATGTAGGAAAACTGCCTACCACATACAAGCCCAGTCTGAACTGTAGATAAAGGCTGGCTGTGATAAAACTGCCAGCATGGCACAAGTAAGCTGTGAAGAGCTGCTCCCCAGAGGTATGTGCCTGCTATACATTTATTTCAAACATCTCAATGATATATAAATGCCCCTTGCAGGAAAAACTTATCTCTTCCTGGTGTCCAGAATAGCAACAATTGTTTATGCAGCAAGTCTATATGCTTTCAAAATGGTGGGCCTAATTTATATTTTGGTAGACAGGATAAACTCATTTAGGTAAATGGAGTAAACTACTCCATCACCCTGATGGAGTTCCGATCTGCAAAACTTTGGAATGTCCTCTGTTCAAGCAGACATTTTTTGCATTAGCAGGAACCC
Organism: Lissotriton vulgaris; assembly: GCF_964263255.1. Lineage (NCBI taxonomy): Eukaryota > Metazoa > Chordata > Amphibia > Caudata > Salamandridae > Lissotriton > Lissotriton vulgaris. The sequence continues at coordinate 1,997,654,821 of NC_141687.1, forward strand.
CCGTCATGGCAGTTCCTATCAATGTATTGTGAGTTTGATGGCTGGCACTGTCAACATAACAGAGCCATACAGCAAATTTACAACTTTTTTGTACTTTCAAAAAATAAATCCCAAAGTGGGATTTTCTTTTTGGAAAGAAAGAAATCATGATGCCCCCTCGCCATGGGAGTTTCCTTCCATGGTGAAAGGGAATTGAGCACTTTCAATGCCCCTTATCACCAGGCTTTTCTTGCCGTTCACGGGCATTGAAAATGGCTGTATATCCTTTCATCTAAATTAGGTGGGTGAACATGAAGTCAAAACTTCAATGGTCTGTACTCTGTAGGACTGTCTGAGGATTTTGACCATACCGAAAATGGGGTTGTCTCTGTAATTATCAAACTATGGTCTGACCGCTTCAAAATTGGGCAGGCAGACAATATTGATACTGGGGAGGGAGCTCCATTGCTATTGTGACTGAGGTCCATCTCCACCAACATTTAAATAGGGCTATTGAACATTAAACATCGTTACAATTGTTGAGGATGTCTTCTTTTGGTAACATTTCCCATTGATGGAGGGCTTGAGAGCTAACTTGTTCTTTTGTCTTTGCTCTACATCGTGGTTACCAAGACAACGCTGCAGTGAATGCAATATTTAAAAACTGCTGAGTCACTTACTCAGACTAAACTATTGATATCCACTGCACTTTGCTTGTCACCAACGCATTACTCTGTACAAGGAAATGTAACATTATGTTTTATAAAAATATCAAAAATGGTGAACCAAAAATAAAAAGCACATTATTGGCCATAGCATACAAGTTTTGTTCTGCATGTAGAAAGCAGTTTGCATCTCAGTAATTACAGAGAAAAGTGTAGGCCAAAAAGTGTCCCAATGTTAGCCCAGGATGCTTGTCTTTGATTTGCTTGTTAAGGCATGTTCAGCACAAGAATCAGTGATATGTTTGAAATGCACAACCAAGCAAAGTGAAGTGAAAATTGCACAAGGCAAACTCACTTTGTGCGACTATAAGCTATAGGCCATAGTTGCAACCATTTTGAATCACGCCTTCATCACATATCAGCATCCTCTTCTAATAGTTTGGTATGTTGTAGAGGAGCCCCACACATTGCGCTAACATTATGAAACAAAAGACCTTTTGTATTTTATGTGATGGTTCATGCTATTAACATTGATGGGTGCCATGTGCCATTTCCAGTTGTGGCACTTGCTATCTGAAAGTGTATTCCTAATAACACAGTTCCTGCCTATGTAATGGCAAGCAAGACTTATTTATAACATGTCTATGGAGTACGTCACTCATCTCTCTTGCCACTTCACTTCGGCTTTTAGGGCAGTTGTCAGAAATTGGGTTATATTTGTTTGGGAGGTGGTAATCCCCACCAACTTAATAAATACAACTGGGATAGATCAATTCACAGTGGGAGAACCAATGAATGCTATGGCACAAGCAGCAGGCAGTCCCCAGATAAGTGTGTGTTAGTTTCGATTAGTACTAGCAATTTTAAAGTCATGAAGACCACACAATAAAAATCCCAAAACAATTCAGAAAAATAGAGAAGTTTAATTTGCAAAAGACAGCTAGATCATTAAAATAGGGGAATGGGGAACCAAATAAATAAATTTTTTAACTTTGAAAGCTAAAGAGTGCCTGCAAATAGTTTGTGGTTGAGCAGGACCTGACAATATTTTCTGGGTGTCTACGATGGACTGAAGGTCAGATACACCAGGTGTATCCTCCAGGTAAAAGACTTACCTTTTGACTTTGTCTTGAGAATGGAAGTCAACATCCTCCAGCGGGATCAGGTCCTAGGCTCTGTCCAGTGAGGGCCATTTGAAGTCCTTTACATTATTAGGTACCTGCTAAAGCTATTGATTTTGGTGCCATCAGCTTAAAATTGGGCAATGCTGGATTTCCTTTCCACCAAGCCATGTAATGACCACAGCTACTGACTGTGGAACTGGGGAACCATGTTTGAATCTCTGCATCAGCTCAACATCCTGTGATTCTGGGCAAATGTCTTAATCACCCTGTGTGTGAAAACAAAAACAAAAAATGAATGTGTCCTTGTCCAATGTAACTGGTGCTGAAGTGTAGTTCTCCAATATCTTTAGCTCCGGTTCGCGGTATATGAAATGCAAAAAAAAACTTTCCAAAAAACAGTTAGATTTGCCAACTCACCTGGGTCCAAGGTTTTACCTGAAAACTTTGTCACTTTATTGGAAATCAAACTCTTTCTGCAGGGCAATACTAGAAGTTGAAGCCAGGTAGGGCTCCTCGAGTCTGGATACTTTTGACACACAATCTTACTGAGCTTGTTTCTATCATGCCGAAAACCTCAAAGCCAGAAGATCCTGGTGTTCTTGACAGGTTATGACCTTCCTGGGCAAGACCACTTTTCTCCAACAGCTAGCTGTAGGAAATTACAATCTTTTGCGCGGTTTACCCCCTATTTTTACCTTATATGTTTTCCTGGATTTAAAACTCTAGGCACTTTATCCTTGCTAAACAGGAGTAAAATGCCTGTGCTTATCCTTTAAACATGGCTACGTTGGATAATATATGGTGTTGAACATGTTCCCTAATTAAATGCCACCAGTGGACTCCATTAACTATTGTGCCATTCTTTTAGAAAGTTACATGTTACCTGCCTTAACCTCCAGTAGGCTAACTAGCCTTAGCCTACTGATTGCTGATATGCCAGCGCCTGACCTTAATGAGGTGTGAAAACTGCTTCCAGAATAAGAATAATGGCATCAGTGTGGAGAGGTGTTCTTCGTCCCCTTACAGGAGGACCAGTTAGCGTGTACCTAGGTACTTCCATAACTTACAAAGGGCCCTTTCTTTTCACAAATAAACATAAAGTGAAACATGGAGAAGACAACCCTTTCCCCCCCCCCCGCCGCCCCCTCCTATCCAGATTGGCGCCAAAGCAGAAAGGAGGGGGAACTAACCCCAGAACTGGTTTTGAGTGAACACAGAGGAAGGGACTGCTCTGTTCCTATCTCAGTTCTCTGCCGATATCTCTCGGTGGACCCATAGGCTCAGCACAAGAGAGGAAGGGTTTCTCAATCTTGAAATGTAGGAGTAAGGTGCTCTATGGTATTATTTGCAGTTTTTCAAAAAGGAAATGCTACAAACATAGGGATTGTTGCAGCTGGGAAATTTTATCCCACTGGTCAAGGAGGAGTCCGGAGCCACCTCAATCCACAGGCTAGTACCAACCATAAATGTGGAACCCCACACTCCTCTCCCCCAGAAAGAACACTTCTGGGCCTTTGGAAGATTAGAAAAGGACGCTAACTGATGTGACCTGGTAGGAGGGGACCAAAGGACTGGACGTGCTCGCAGGACAAAGAAGTGGACTTGAGTGATCAGTGGTTGTGGCTACAGGAACACAACAAACTGGAATCCCTCTTTTTTCCTGGTAGACCAATTTACAGCTCCAAGTGAACCAGCCCTGGACCCTGAACAGCATTGGCAGGTTCAAACACTAAAAATCTTAAACACTTCCCCTCTAGTCTGGGAGCCTAATGGAAATAGTTGTGGTGGACAAATAAGGAGCTCTGCAAAATTTGGATTTAAAACATTTTTGGACTTTCAGATCTCTAGAGGACTGGAACCAATCGCTAGAGTAAATCAGGAAAAGATGTGAAATCCCTGGGATGGAAAAACAGGTCCGCCCCTCCTGGAGCTTCTCCACAGCTGCAAATCCACTCACACATACCTTTGCAAGAATATAGCAGGCTTCGTGGACTCCTGTTTGGATTGTGCCTGCTGCCATGCCCTGCTAGAAGAAATGAAGGTCAAAAAGAAAAGAGTCAGGCCAATGTAGAAATTAGGACTTGGTGAAGGTGCCAAAAGTAACCGGCCAAAAGAACAGTAGCTTTAGGTGCAAAATGAGTCTTTTCCTGCAAAAAATAATGGCTTCAGCTGGTTGACTTTCATTTAGCATATTAATTCAGAAGGTAAAATGCTTGACTGGGCCAATCCGCATGGTGTATTTGCCCTTGGGATCCATAATGGTCGACCTCAGATTATGCCTAGGTCCCTGTCTATCGAGACGATACATAAAACAAAAAGTTCCTTCTGGGAAGTGCTGCAGGACCATTTTGTACCACCTCTGCGTGAGGGAAGTGAGAGAAAATGCATCCATTGTGTGCAGGTATTTCGGTGTGATAGGTGCTTTCACTATTATTGGTGAGTTCATATTTATTGTTGACCTTTACTGTCTACTGTTGTATGCCACTTATTTGTATGCAAGCTGTAGAAATGAGTTGTAGAACTTTGAATGTAATTACTGTTCTATGTTGAAGGTTCTCGGACAGTTGTGTTGAAGCCTGACTGTGCTTGTAGCCAGTTCTTGTGGTTGTTAAGCTGTTTTATCTTCTTGGTAATAAACCTACTCCTGAAACCATACACTGAGGACCTGGTCTCTTTACAACATTTTGGCGACAGTGGGAGTATTGTTCCAGCAAAAGAAGAGACAGTGTTCACTTCGTACAAAGTAAGGAATTTAACTTTACTTGAATTTGTGCTTAATAGCACCAGCAGCTGTATTATAAACTGTGCCTTGATTGCACCAGTGGCTGGGGAACTTTTAGTTCTCAAACTTTGGATTATTAAAAATCTATCGATATTTATTTTACCACTATGTTTATAGCATTGAAGCTATTGCGGCTGTTTAAAATTGTGCTTTTGATGGCACCTGCGGCAGTCTGTTAATCCTCGTTTTCATCTTTACGACAATTTCGTGATTTATTTGGTTAAAAATTAACGCCTTGGTACATGCACAGTTTAACGGCTACTCATGGAGCGTGGACAGCCTCAAGAGCACCGTCGCAGTTTGTTGCCTAGTTACGTGACTCCATTCTTCCCTCGCAGCTTGCTGCCTGGTTGCGCGACTCCATTCTCTCATCCGCTCTACATCATCGGCAAAGAATTGTGGGAGCGCGGTGCATTGTGGGATTGACGTAGTCACGTTGTATCACGTTTTCGGCCATCTTGGATTGGGGAATTAATTATTTTTTTCTCTTTCATCATTTCCACGTACGAGAGCACAGCGATGTACACGCTAATTAGTGTGTTATATTAACAAGTCATTGTTGAATAATATCAGGGTTGTGTACGCTACTTTGTGTAATCAGAAAATAAGTAGCACTAAATCGATGCATTTGAATTGACAATTTTGTAAAGTGTTTATATTAAGCTTTACTCTATAAGTTACTAGAATTTTGATATACTAACCTGAAGCATTTTTATTAAGGGATCCAAATGTTAGTTACTTTTTATTTAATATACTTGATAATTACAAGAAGGTTTCAGCATGTCTAATATATTGGTTCCACCTCATTTCTTATCTACAGCAGGAGAACCAAAGATGGAATGGGATTTGTGGTATCCCATGTTTTTGGCATATGTTGACGTATTGGAAGAAGATGGTTGTTCTTCAAAAAGAAAGCTTGATTTATTACGTTTATCTTTAGGGGGTCAAGGCATTAAAGAATTATCAGAATTGCCTCCATTGGAGGATTCTGATGAATCAGATGTTTTTGAGATTGCTATTAAACAGCTTAGTATTAGAATTAGAAAGAAATTAAACACAGTGATGGAACGTTTTAAATTTTATTCAAGGGCACAAAAAGAAAATGAATCTATTGAAAATTACATTTCAGCTTTACGTGCTCTAGCTGGGTCCTGTGCATTTGATACAATTAATAATAATAATAATAATAAGACATTTGTAAAGCGCATGGCTGCACAAAACTGTGTATCCCCGCGCTTACTACTAACAAAAAAACTTTCAGAGGGGAGGAGCCGGAAAGGAGATCATAACATGAATTTATTGCGGGAAGAGGCGAGTTTTCAATTTAGCTCTGAATAGAGTTTCAGAGGGCTCCATCCGCAGATGTACTGGGAGGGTATTCCAATGTTTCACTGCTAGGTAGCGAAAGGATCTACCCCCCATTTTCGCTCTGGAGATGCGGGGTAGTTTGAATTGCATCATACCAGATGATCTTAAGTCTCTGATCGGGCGATGGATGGTCAAGAGACTTCTGAGGTAGATAGGTCCTTTGTTGTGGGCAATCCGATGAGCGTAGCAGAGGCTTTTAAATCTGATTCTTTCCCTAACGGGAAGCCAGTGCAATTTAGAAAGGGCAGCTTTGGAAGAGGTTCTTCTGGGAAGACCCAGCACCATGCGAGCGGCAGCATTTTGAATGCATTGTAGCTGGTGTAGACTATTCTGGCTAAGGCCCAATAGGAGAACGTTTCCGTAATCTAAATGGGGTGTTATGAGAACGTGTACAATGGTTTTTCTGGCTCCGATGGGGATTAGGTCAATGATTTTACGCAGGGTTTTTAACGTGCCAAAGCACTTGCCTATTATTTTGCTGACTTGGGATTTGCCCGAAAGGTCCGAGTCAAGCATGACCCCTAAGTTTTTGACCTTTTCTACAGGACAGGGGAGTTCACCCAGGGCCGTGGGCCACCATGCCTGGGACCATATCGATGTTTTGTTCCCCACCACCAACACCTCTGTCTTGTCTCCATTTAAGCGGAGGCAATTATTGTCCATCCAAGTGGCTACAGCAGCCATGCAGCTAGAGAAATTGGTGGCATATTCCTCGCTGTCCGGTGTAAGTTTGAACATTAATTGTGTGTCGTCAGCATAACTGACAATGCCCACCCCAAAATTCTCTACAACGTGAGCCAGGGGTTCCATATAGATGTTGAATAAGGTAGGGCTCAAACTGGAGCCCTGTGGAACCCTGTGGCTCACGCTTCGAGAAGATGATTTAAAGGGTGGGCAATGCAGCTGGAACGATCTTTTGGTGAGAAAAGATTCGAGCCAAGCTAGTGCCAGGTCTTTCACTCCTATGTCCGAGAGCCGAGACAGCAGCGCTGAGTGAAGCACAGTATCAAATGCTGCGCTTAGGTCGAGCATGACCAGCACTGCTGTCTCTCCCTCGTCCACCATCCTACGGATACATTCCGTGGAGTACAGAACCGCTGATTCTGTGGAATAGCCAGGTCTAAAAGCCGATTGGGAGGGGTGGAGTAGAGTTTCCTTTTCTAGAAATGCCATAAGCTGTTTATTCACTATTTTATCTATTATTTTGGCACATTGTGGCAGGAGAGAGATAGGCCTGAGGTTTTGGAACTGAGTGATAGGGATATTGGTTTTTTTTTTTTAAGGGTATGACTTGAGCTGTTTTCCAAGCCTCCGGTACATTACATTCTTGAAAGGATAGGGTTATCATGTTTCTAATGTGATCTATAAGAAAGTTTTCCATGATGTCCTTACTTTTTACCAATGGGCACACATCACTAGGAGAACCTGAGTGAATACCATTGATGATATTGATAAGATCTTTTTTGTCAGGTGTAGTGAATGTGGTAAGTGTGGAATTTTGAGTAGGGGAGGCTTTAGTGACTACCTCCTTTCCTAATTTAGTGGGTTTGGGGAAAGTAGCATGAATTTTCTTGACTTTTTCGACGAAGAAATCTGCTATTTGCTCACATATATCGTTGGAATATGTGTCTTGAGTGTCTAAGCGTGTGGTATCTGTTAGTTCTTTATAGATACGAAACAGTTCCTTCGTAGGGTTGTCTGCCTCCTCAATTCTGTTTTTAAAAAAGACCCTTTTTTCTTCTCTTACCATTTTTTTTTTTAACTATGAACAGGTTTTAAGGGACCAAATAATGATGAAAACTAAAAGTAAGGAAATACAAGAAAGATTGTGGTCAGGAACTGAAACTTCGCTTAAAGCTGTAGTTAATATAGCAAAAGGAATTGAACAATCTGGAAAATTTGTAAGTGAAATAAGAGGTCAAAATCAAAATTTGTTATTTAAATACAAGAGTTTGTGCCTGAGGTTTCAATTGTTAAAAGTTAAACAGTTCAAAAGAAAACTTTTTATCCTAACAAAAAAGGTAGTGTTATGAAAGAGAATAGAATGGGTGGCAGACGTACATTCACAATATGCTACAGATGTGGATCATGTAGGAAATTTCAAAAATTGTCCGCATTAAATAAAATTTGTGTAAAATATAAGAAAATTGGACACTTTGGCAAAATGTGCCGTTCTCCTCAGAAGGTAAATTGTATTCCTTTAGATGAAGAGGGGACAATTGAAGTATTTTGTGAATTCAATTGTATTTCATGTATCCCTTCGGATAACTGCAAAAGTTTTCCTTCAAGTATTTTTAACATTGATGGTAAAGAAGTTTCAATGTTAGTAGATTCTTGTGCATGGTATTCTATAATTGGTAAAGACGTTTTCGAAGAGTTGTGGCCTAACAGAGAATTTTTTAGCCCTGACATCAAACCAGGTAGTTATTCAGGACATAAAATTGTACGAGAAGGATTTTTTTGGGCTGAGGTCAGTTTTAAAGATAGGTCTACAAAAGCGAAGATTTATATAGCTCGCAAGGGGGAGTCTATTTTGGGATGGCCTCACCAAAAAGAAATGGGAATTAAACTAGACCCCAATGCTTCACCACCAGTATGCATTGTATCATCATATAATGGAGAATTTGTTACTGACATAAATAATATGTTTCCAAACGTTTTTGAAGAAAAGCTGGGAGAATATGTTCATTTTAAACACCTCTAGCTTATCGTGACAAACTAAAAGATATTCTTAATGGCCTAGTTAAATCTAACAATATTGAACCTATTGAATCGTCTCCTTGGGTTTCTCTAATTGTTCTTTCCCTTAAAAGTAATGGCGAGCTCCGCTTTTGTGGGGATCTTCGCAGTTTGAATAAAGAAATTTGGACAGACATGCATTCGTTACCCAAAATTAATGAACTAATTTCTACTCTTTCAGGCACGTGTGTTTTTACAACTTTAGATCTCGCAAGCGCATATGTAGCGGGGGTGAAGGGGGAGAATGAGGGGCACGGAGACTGGAGCGTGGTATATAGGGCTTTATTTTTATAAAAGTTTTCTTTCTCCTCTGGGAAGTTCTTTCTCTCGCAAGTATCGCAGGGTTGACTCCTCTGCTTCCTGGCTTAGGGTGTGGTGTGCTGCTTTCTTGGTCCGTATCCAGGTCTTCATCGGTTGCTCCACCGAAGTTCATGCGGGACCCTAAAAAGGAAAGGAGGACTAACGTTAGGACAAAGGAACTAATGAGTGTTTCCCATCAGGAATACCCGGGGAGTGCAGGGATCACCGTGATACATGCCATGTATTTTTCTAGTGTGTAGGGTGCTGGTACAGTTACACTAACAAACGCCCTATACAGCGGGTTCTACTCGTTCTAGGCATTGTCTCCTCGCCTCCCAAACCACCCAGTAACACGCTGCTGTACCTGGTGTAGCCACACTCCCTGGTGAGTGTGGTTGGCGGCTCGCGATGACCTTGTCCTCCTGGCTTTCCTTCTAGTGCGGATACCGGCTGGGTCCTCTCTCCTTCTTCCACCTCGGTTAAGTATGCACCGTCTTCCCCGTTCGCGTCTCCCGAGTTCGCTGTTCAGTCCTTCGGCTTCCACCAGAGCTGCTCTCCCTTCTCCAATCGTCGTTCGGTGACGTCACACGCCGTTCTTTCTGCTTCCTCTCTTTTCACCAATCCTGCGGTGAATATGTCAGTCCGGGGTGTGGCTTCCATCACAGACTCCCAGTTAAAGGAGCCGTCTCCTATTCCGGCGTAGTCATCTGGCCATATACGCCGCGAGTCTTGATCCGAATTGTCCTGGTGTGGGGAACAAGCGGGAGGGTCATCTAGGGCAGTAGCCCACCAGTCTACTATAGGAGTTCCTTCCAATGGAGGTACGCTCTCCCCGCTACAGCATACCATTAAGTAGTGTTACAAGACGAATCTAAAAATTTAACAGCTTTTGTTACACCAGAGGGGATGTATCGCTATTTGCGTATGCCATTTGGACTTGCCAGTGCTGCATTCGGTTTTCAACGGCTAATGAAAGAAATGCTTGAAGGTTGCAAAGGGGCTATTGCATTCCAAGATTGCATTTTAGTTCATGGGAATGATGGTTGTACAGCATGATGAAAATTTGAAAGCCATTTTGAACAGCATACAATCAAAAGGCTTAACACTTAAGTTTTGCAAATGTAAATTCAGACAACAGAAAGTCTAATATTTGGGACACGAGATATCAAAGGATGGTATTAAGCCAACATTTGATCACATCTCCAGTATCTCTAAAGCACCTGCCCCGATTAATAAGGAACAATTGTTTTCTTTCTTAGGTCTAACAGAATATTTTAGCAAATTTGTAAAAAATTATGCATCTAAAGTGTCTTCTTTACGTTTGCTACTTAAAAAAATGCTAAGTTTTTATGGAATAATGAACAGCAAGTGCAATTTAACGAGTTAAAAAAAGAAATCTGTTCTGCTCCATTTTAAAAACCATTTACTATTGGCAAAGAATGTATTGTGGCCGTAGATGCAGGTAATAGTGGTCTTGGAGCAGTTCGCTTGCAGAAAGATGCTGGTGAAGAGAACATTGTTTCCTACGCATCAATTACTTTAAAAGGTGCTGAATATAATTATTCAACAATACAAAAGGAATTATTGGCATGTACGTGGGCTGCTCAGCATTTTCGTCAGTTTTTGTGGGGCACCAAGTTCTTGCTTGGAACTGACCATAAACCTCTAGTGAATATGTTAGCTGCTGGTGGTGGCAGAGTTCTAACAGCTCGATTGGCTAGGTTGGTGGCAAAATTACAGGAGTATCAATGCACTGTGGAGTATATTCCAGGTAGACTCAATGTCCATGCAGATTGTATGTCAAGGTTAGCTTTACCTCATCAGGATGATGAGCATTTTGAGGAATCTGATGTAGCTTATACCATGAAAGATATAAATGTGAATGATGTTGTGGTGGTTTCAGAGGATGTGTGGATTAAAGCTATGTCAGAAGATAATACTCCTTGTTCACTTGATAGATATCTAAAAAATGGCTGGCTAGAAGAAAGGAAGCTGTCAGGTGATTTGAGTTCATTTTTTAAAGTCAAGGATGAACTCATGTCATGTGTTCACATAACTTTATTACTAGAGGTGATAAAATAGTACCTCCATTCTCAGTCAGGGAAGATCTAATTAAGATTGCTCATGAAGGTCACATTTGTATGTAAACTACTAAGAGGCGTTTACGGCAATATTATTGGTGGCCTTTAATGGATGCTGTTGTGGACAGATGGGTAAGGAATGGTGTTCCATGTTTTAATAGTGATAAATCTGTGAAACCTTTGTCTGCACAGGTTACTCCTATTGAATATTCAGAGGGTCCATGGAGAAGATTAGGAATGAACATTCTTGGGCCTTTAAACATATCTGTCAGTAAGGAAGTTAATGGTTTGGTCTTGATTGACTATTTTTCTAAATGGACGGAGATCAAAATTGTGGAAAGGGTCGCTTCTAGTCAAGTTATTGATTTTCTCAATAATATATTCAGTCGTGAGGGTTTACCTTCAGAAATAATTTCAGATAATGGTACACAATTTATTAGCAATGAAATTGAATTGTTTTTCAAAGAGAAAGGTATCATTCACAAGAGAGTTTCTAATTATAACCCACAGGCTAATGGTCAAGTTGAGCGCTTCAACAGAGTTGTCAAAGAATCGATTCACTTAGCAATTAGGAGCAATTTGGATTGGAAGAAAGCATTACTTGCTACTTTGCTCACTTATTGTATTTCACCTAATTCTGTAACTGGTTGTTCTCCTTTTGAGTTATTAAGAGGGAGAAAAGCTGGTTCTAGGTTATTACCTTGATGGTTAAAATCTGATGAATCCAGTATGTCTAGTTTGGATATTAACAAGATGAGGGAACGTGTTAAAAGGTACCAAGAGAAAATGGGTAAAAGTTCAAAAAAGTTAACTGTTAACAAAGTCAGAATTGGTGACTTAGTTTGTGTTTAATTAAGAGGCTCATCTTCTAAAAGATGGGCAAAGTGGTCTGATCCTATTAGAGTAACGGAGGTTTTTAGCAAAGCAGTGCGAGTTGAAGGGGGGGGAAATTTGGTATTTTAGACGTGTATCCATTGTTAGATCTGATAAGTCATTTTTTAATTCCAAGAAATTATTTTCTCATGCGTATGATGAGGAAGATGTTCAAAATGTTTTGATAACTTTAACGCTTTGCAAGATACTCAAAATGTTGTGACTAATACAAGAAGTGTTACTGAGGAGACAATTGATGCTTTGCAAGATATTCAAGATGTTGTGAATGACCCAAGAGTCAGTACTGAAGAAATAAATGAATATTGTGTTGTTGATAATGATAATTCTGAGCAAAGGGTTGTAGAAAATGTTGTCAGAAAAAGTTCACGTGTTTTTTTCCAAAGGAGGGAGGTGTGTTGTATGCCACTTATTTGTATGCAAGTTGTAGAAATGAGTTGTGGAACATGGAATGTAATTACTGTTCTATGTTGCAGGTTCTGGGATAGTTGAGTTGAAGCCTGACTGTGCTTGTATCCAGTCCTTGTGGTTGTTAAGCTGTTTTATCTTCTTGGCAATAAACCTACTCCTGGAACCATACACTGAGGACCTGGTCTCTTTACAACATCTACCCTTTGGAACAGCATACTCTGGACACAGGGAATCTCTCATAATATCCTTCGGCGTTTGATGTGTTTTGATGGGGAAATAGGCTGTGAGTAGACTGAATGCGCATTGGTTTTCTATTTTCTAATTTCTATCCTTTGCAGGCTTAGCTCCATGGTCACAATGTCTGCTGGGTTGATGTTACTGTAGTCACACCTCCTAACGAGGGACATACAAACTGCTAATCTGAATTGCATTTGTTTGCTTTACTTTGTAGCATCTAATAGCAACATGGGAAGCTGGGATACATTGGTTACTCCATCATCCCTATCATGCACACACATTACTTGCTTTGTACTCTTGGATTTCAGTATAAGTATACTGCATTCGTCTTAGACCATTGTTGCACTCAGAAAAGGTAAGGAAAGATACTTTTATCCTTAGCTGATCTGGGGGCAGTGGATGTGCTCTAGGATCCAGTTGACTCAGTGTTGACTCATTATAGTGTAGCTTGGACCGTGGACCATTGGGGTTTTGAGTTTTTATGTCATTTGAGAGTTTTATTTGTGCTCTGCCTACCTCTACTTTAAAAATCCACTGTTTGCATTAAGAGCACCATCCTCTGTATCTAGGCGACTGAATGTGGCATTGCAGTATACGTTCCTTCAATGCAAAAGTTGGTACAGTGATCAGGAAGTGGAATGTTAAATTGTAGATGGAGAATAAGATCTCCAAACCAAACAGAAAACAGATAATCTCTTCCTTTCATTACTTATCCAGTGAATCTAGGACTTTACTTCAATCTGAAAATAATAGAAGGATTGAGATTATGTTATCATTAGCCTTTACATCCATAAATGACATGGCATTTTTTGCAACCTAAATCAGACTATATTGTAATGTAGAAAATATTATTTGTATACAAGCATATTAAAAGACATACAAACCGATCTATGTTTAGATTAATGTGAATGTAAACACTGACAATAGAAATCTAACCAAGGTACATTCCCTTGAAATGCACAATTTAAGAAAACGCTTACATCTAATCCTTGTAATAAACAATAAGCATTGGCATAGCCAATAGGTCTCGCCTGTGGTTCCTTAGAAGTGTTTCGCTAGAGTTATTGGCTTAGCCAGCGTGTTTAAGCTTTGTTGTAGAGCAGTTTGGCAGCTGGCAATTATGTCAGCCTGTTTTGAAACGAGAGCGAAAGAGTAAGAAATTGTGTGTCAGTGTGTGTTGGTGATGGCGAGATGTAAGTTGAGATCACTGAAGTAAGCAACAGCGAGAATTAGTGAAAAGGAAAGAGGAGAAATAGATAGTGTGTGTTATATTGAGAGTGAATGTAGGGGATATTAATTGAAATAGAGGATGAGTGTGTGGGTAAATGTGAGATATAGAAAGAAAGAAGGTAGAAGAGAAAAAACGTAGAGAAAAAAGAGTAGGGCACCAGAAAAGCAAAGAGTAGGTGGTAATAGAGGTGGGATTGTAGAGAGAATTATTGGAAAGAGAAAAACAGAGGAGAAAAAGTGGAGGAAGGGAAAGAGCAATAGAGCAAGTGCAAAACTGATAGAAATTAATATTAATGTTATTGTGAATTGTAAGATACTATATGAAAAATAGGGAGAAAGGCAAAGTAGTTGGGAGGAGAATCTAAAAAGTTATTGTGAAACTAATTGTGAACGTATTCTTTCCAAACAAAATAAACAGAATGTTTGAGAACTAAAAATGTAGGTAATTTCAGAAATAGCTGAAATACAAAAGAAGGATGGTAGTTATGAAAAAGTGAAAGACAAGTGGGGTGAATATAGGAGTTTAGCAGATTTCCATACGCTTGTTTTGGCCATTACGAAAAACTGCACACACGTTGTAAGCGGAGTCAAACAATGAGTATAAATATAACCAGATTGAGTCACACACCTGTCATTAATAAAATAAGCTTGCTCCCTAAAACAAAAAGCCTTTAGACTTCGTGTTTAGTGAAGTTTTATATAATGTGAACTGAAGCCGCATGAATCAGCACACTTCTCATGAGCACCAGTTACATTTCAAATGGAAACATTTATTGTTAGTCATGGGGATAGTATGTAATTTGCCCAAAAGCAGATGATGTGGAAACCCCCGCCAAAAGTTAAACCCGGTTGCCCTGCGTATCTCCTATCCGCTTTAGGCGTAATGCTATGTAAATGTGTAGAAAAGACAGGAGGGGCTAGGACAGAGTCAGTGGCACAGTAAGTTTTTCTTAATGTGCATATGACTGCAAAAGCTAAGTACTTTTCAATTGAGAGAAAGCCATTTCTGCAGAACATAATCCTACAAACCCAATAAACATAACGGCCCTGTTCAGGGTTACTCGTACTGCTCCCTTTGCATGAGTAGCACCATTTTTGAGAAATGTTGGAACAAACAAATAAAATAGTCAAGCAGCACAGCAGAAACACGCTGCTTTTGTCTAATGTAAGTGCCTCAGACTACTTAAGAAGGGCTGCCAGGCAGAGTTCATGAAAAGTACTTCAGTCAGGAAAAGGTCTTCTTACCCTGGCCTTAGGGCAGCCTGCTGATAAATGCTGTGCTCTCCAAGAAGGTACAAAAGGGGGTGGTGATGAAAGGAGCATCTGAATCAATCAAACACTCACACCCAGTCAAAAGATCTGGGTTTTATCCATCACCATTCTTTAGCCATCTCTGCCACCCAAGTTCAGACATGGCTATATGCAAATCAGGGAACAGTCGAGCCCGAACTGCCAAGCCATGTCTTCCCTGGACCGGAAACAAGCTTCCGAGGACCAGTTTCTGGCATTCCAGCCGTCTTCAGCCCGGCTTGCTTGAATCCAGTGGCAAAGTGAGCAAGAGACTCGCTTCTGAGCATACCCTGCCACACTTATGGCGGCCAAAAGCGGTACAAAAGGGAGTGTTGATGGACGGAGCATCTGAATCAATCAAACACTCACACCCAGTCAAAAGATCTGGGTTTAATCCATCACCGTTCTTTAGCCCACTCAGCCACCCCAGTTCAGACATGGCTATATGCAAATCAGTCTGACCCTATGCCTCATGGGAACAGTCCAGCCCGAACTGCCAAGCCATGTCTTCCCTGGACCAGAAACAAGCTTCCGAGGACCGGTTTCAGGCATTCCAGCCGTCTTCATCCCGGCTTGCATGAATCCAGTAGTTAAGTGAGCAAGGGACTCACGTCTGAGCATACCCTGCCACACTTATGGTGGCCAAAAGCGGTACAAAATGGGGTGGTGATGGACGGAGCATCTGAATCAATCAAACACTCACACGCAGTCAAAAGATCTGGGTTTAATCCATCACCGTTCTTTAGCCCACTCTGCCACCCCAGTTCAGACATGGCTATATGCAAATCAGTCTGACCCTGTGCCTCATGGGAACAGTCCAGCCCGAACTGCCAAGCCATGTCTTCCCTGGACCGGAAACAAGCTTCCGAGGACCGGTTTCTGGCATTCCAGCCGTCTTCAGCCCGGCTTGCTTGAATCCAGTGGCAAAGTGAGCAAGGGACTCACGTCTGAGCATACCCTGCCACACTTATGGCGGCCAAAAGCGGTACAAAAGGGGGTGGTGGCGGACGGAGCATTTGAATCAATCAAACACTCACACCCAGTCAAAAGATCTGGGTTTAATCCATCACCGTTCTTTAGCCCACTCTGCCACCCCAGTTCAGACATGGCTATATGCAAATCAGTCTGACCCTGTGTCTCATGGGAACAGTCAAGCCCGAACTGCCAAGCCATGTCTTCCCTGGACCGGAAACAAGCTTCCGAGGACCGGTTTCAGGCATTCCAGCCGTCTTCAGCCCGGCTTGCATGAATCCAGTAGTTAAGTGAGCAAGGGACTCACGTCTGAGCATACCCTGCCACACTTATGGTGGCCAAAAGCGGTACAAAATGGGGTGGTGATGGACGGAGCATCTGAATCAATCAAACACTCACACGCAGTCAAAAGATCTGGGTTTAATCCATCACCGTTCTTTAGCCCACTCTGCCACCCCAGTTCAGACATGGCTATATGCAAATCAGTCTGACCCTGTGCCTCATGGGAACAGTCCAGCCCGAACTGCCAAGCCATGTCTTCCCTGGACCGGAAACAAGCTTCCGAGGACCGGTTTCTGGCATTCCAGCCGTCTTCAGCCCGGCTTGCTTGAATCCAGTGGCAAAGTGAGCAAGGGACTCACGTCTGAGCATACCCTGCCACACTTATGGCGGCCAAAAGCGGTACAAAAGGGGGTGGTGGCGGACGGAGCATTTGAATCAATCAAACACTCACACCCAGTCAAAAGATCTGGGTTTAATCCATCACCGTTCTTTAGCCCACTCTGCCACCCCAGTTCAGACATGGCTATATGCAAATCAGTCTGACCCTGTGTCTCATGGGAACAGTCAAGCCCGAACTGCCAAGCCATGTCTTCCCTGGACCGGAAACAAGCTTCCGAGGACCGGTTTCTGGCATTCCAGCCGTCTTCAGCCCGGCTTGCTTGAATCCAGTGGCAAAGTGAGCAAGGGACTCACGTCTGAGCATACCCTGCCACACTTATGGCGGCCAAAAGCGGTACAAAAGGGGGTGGTGATGGACGGAGAATCTGAATCAATCAAACACTCACACCCAGTCAAAAAAATCTGAGTTTAATCCATCACTGTTCTTTAAACCCAGATCTTTTGACTGGGTGTGAGTGTTTGATTGATTCTGATGCTCCGTCCATCACCCCTTCCCCCTTTTGTACCGCTCCAAGAAGTTACAGCACCATGCTAACGAGCGTTGCAGAGAGGTTATGGTACTGGGCTATCATGCCAAGAGGTGCTTCTGCCCCTCCATAAACTAGCAGCCCAGCGTCTAATTCTTTGCGCTTGAGGTGTCTAAAGATCGAACAAACATACATCTATCTCTGGGTTTTTCCCAGGTTATGCACAGACTTTAGCCTGAACAAGCCGGGAACAGTGAGCAGAGATTCCCTCTCTGTTTCCGCCTTTTGTCTAAAATGTGTGCATTAAGTAGCAGAAATTCTGAGTAATATGTTTGAACTACAAACACCTTAAACGTTAAAAAAACAGGTGTTCAGTTCTGCGCCACGCCTCAGGATGTGCACCTTGGTGCTGTCAAGTGTCTCAGGTTTTGGCCAGTAGAATAGATTTTTTATAGTGTTTCAGTAAGTCCGCATACTCGGTTTTAGCTCTGGGATCGTAGTTACGCCGCCAACGGCGCTCAGCTTGGCGGAGGGAAAACTTGTCCGATTTCAATGGATCAGTGAACCAAGGCTGAGCGTCGTGGGGATGTTTGGTTTTAATAGTTTTTCGTGGGGCTACTTTGTCACTAGCAGATATCAACCATTGTACCAGGAAACAGGCATGGTCAGTCAACGAAGCCTGCTCCCTAGGGGCTGTGGATGCCAAGATAGCATGGAACTCTGCCAGGTTGACATGCTTCCAGTTACTGGCAGTAAAATTAGTAATGGGGATGGGGCGGGCAGACAAAGTGAGGTTGATAGAAAATGAAATGAAAAAGTGATCAGATCATAAGCAAGGGTACACTGAGGGAGGGGAAATGTCAAGATTAGTCGTCCATACTTGGTCTAGAATGTGACCTTTGCAATGAGTAGCTACAGTAATGTGCTGACTGCAATTCAGGCCAAGTAAAAGGTCGGTGAAATCTTCAGAGGAGCTACTCTACCGGGGATCAGAGGGCCAGTAATTAAAGTCGCTCACAATGAGGAGTTTAGCGGAGTTGACGACTAGCCCAGACACCAGGTCGCCAAACTGTTGAGAAAAAAAGGGCATACAGTCAGGGTGTCGGTAAACCAGGATACAAACAAAGGAAAACCTAGGAGAGAAGAAATTTAAAAATAAGGCAGTCAGTTTTGGCAAGGGTAGAGGTTTCCAGAGTAGTGAACTTGTGCTGGGAGCGAATGATAGCATCAGCTGGGTGAGATCACAAAACACAGATGACAAAAGCATTCTATAAGTATGTCACAGGGAAGACTAAAGAAAGACTACAATAAACACTGTAAAACATACGATTATATTTACAAGACATCTCCTTCCCTAGGAAACTTAAAATACAGAAGAGAGCAACATAATGAAATTAACAAACATAATCATCCAAATACAAGGGTGGACAACGTAATCTTGGACTCCTCGTGATTGAATTGGAATTGCTCACACCCTCACCAGAATTCATACTACCAGAAGAAACAGAAGTCCAGTCAAAATGCTGAGAATCATCACCACCACCATCCACCCCTCCGCTCGCGCAGGTATTTAAACTTGAACAACAGATATCCACAGCACTCAAAATGCTCCATATCAGCCAAATATATATTTGCCTCACCGGAAACTCCAATCTTGATCCAATGACGTCATTGTTTAGCGTGGATTCAATACTGGGTGACTACTGTTCGTCCTCTGTAAATTGCCAATAAATACAATCTTCCACTATAATCACAAAGCTCCTATTGGCCTGGTCAGCTCCAGAAACTCTCGCCAATTGTTGTAAGCTGAACAAATACTCCACACAGCTTATTAGATGTTGAGCTTCAACTGTTTAATTGCAGCACAGATAAACGACATGTATCTCCCCAGCTGACCAGACTCCAACTGTCGGGACTGGAACATCAGCTGTGTGAGATCACAAAACACAGATGACAAAAGCATTCTATAAGTATGTCACAGGCAAGACTAAAGAAAGATTACAATAAACACTGTAAAACATAAGATCATATTTAAACACAATTCCACAGCACCTTGGCGCTACTCAGGGATTCCACAGCACCCTGGCACTGCCCAGTAACTCCACAGCACCCTGGCACTGCCCAGTAACTCCACAGCACCCTGGTGCTGCCCAGCAACTCCACTGCACCCTGGCACTGTCCAACAACTCCACAGCACCCTGGTGCTGCCCAGCAAATCCACAGCACCCTGGCGCTGCCAAGCAACCGCACAGCCCACTTGCACTGCCCAACAACTCCACAGCACCCTGGCGCTGCCCAGCAATTTCACAGCACCTTGGCACTGCCCTGTTACCAAGCAGCCAGGTTTCAGATCGCTCTTCTGAGGCCAGCAAAAGGTGTCCTCAGTTTAGGCATCAGCCACTGGACAGGCTTCATCTTGTTTACGCACCTCCTTGTGCGACTCTAAGCGCTAGGGGTTACAATGCTGGAGAGGCATGTATCAAAGGTCACGTTAAAACATCAGAAACCCGATACATGACTGCAGCCTGGCTCATTAAGGTCACTGAACTATGGCCAAGCACCCAGTTCCATGTTCTTTTCATGTATCCCCGTAGCACAAGAGAATGTTTTCACACACCCCAAGTGCAAATCAAATGACAAAAACTGAAACACACAACAAATTACATGGGTCTGAAAAGGTACAGATGTTCTCTTTGTGGGCCATGATGTGGTATACATTGTAAGAGGGTGATAAAATGAGTGAAAAACAGGTAATCTATCAATTGTAGATGTAACTACCTACTTTAGAGGAACAGTATAGGTATGGAAATGGATGCACAGGACCTTATCCACCCCCACCAGTTGTTGTGAATGTGTCAAGAATTCTGCTCCACACGGCTTCCAAGTACACAAACAACCACTGCACCGAGCCCTTCCCCTAAATGCAGTACAGCTTGGACTCCGAGCCAACTGCACTGATACGAAGCACACCGCGCATCGAATTAAGAAAAGTCCCCGCTTTTCTGAATATTGCCACCACCCTTAACCTAAGTCAAGAAACTGAGTGGCATATTATCAAGGGGGGTTATCTCCGCTTTTTTGGCTTTAAAAGCCAAGAAAGCGGAGATAAAATTATCTCCCTATTACCTAGCTGTCGCTAACACCAGTTAGCGACAGCTAGTAGGAGATAGCGACCATCTTGGACCCCGCTTTTCATGTCAGTGATATTTATCACTAATGACATGCAAAGTGGGCGTGCCAAAATCTTAGCGACTGGAAACAGTCGCTAACATCGCTATCTCCTATTACCAACTTTTGGAGATATTCGCGCTAAGCGCAATTATCTCCAAAAGCTAACTCCTGCCCCTGAGCAGTTCTTAGCCATGTTATCCAATGGTAGGTGGCTAACATGGCTAAGAGCATTAGCTTGGTAATGCATGAATATCGCTGACTTTTCAGCGATATTCATGCATTTCGGCCGATTTTTATCGCTTAGGAGATAAACCTTGATAATAGCAAGGTTCCTAAGCGATAAAAATCGCCGCAGCTCGGCGATAAAAATATTGCCGCTAAGCCAACATAGCGATAATTATCGCTAGTTGTTGGTAATATGCCCCTGAACATCTCTGTTTGTGTATTTTTGTGCCTTCACGATGCTGACAGAAAATATGTACGATTGGTTCAAGCACTGAATATAGGTAAACCGGTTGCGCTGCATCTCGCTGCCTGTGAACATGTAAATGTAAAACTAAAATGCATGGAAAGTGGGCAGAGTCTAGGGGAGTGCAGGCACCAAGGCAGTACCAGAGCATAAAGGCACCGAGATAGCCCCACATTTGTTTATGGAACTGAAATCAAGTGTGGTTGTGAAAGTGAAAGCTCTGTGTATTCCTAGAAGGCATAAATGAGAATGATGTTGATCAATAATGAACATGTACATCCAAATATAATTTGTAAATCAGGCATTTACACTATAAATGTTTCCAGATAAATTCACCTGGTTGTCTTTACAATACTACAGTTTCAGGCTGAAGAAACTCAATATCAATTGCTTCATTGCTTAAATTAAAGAATGTGTATTGAAATGAGTAATCTTTGCGTATCAATAAATAATCTATACTACTATTATAAAGAGAGAACTTGCACCTTTTGGCCAGGTAAACTCGGGAACCACAGCACCAATCACAACACCCAATACAGCGTTGGAAAGGGCAGTTGCAGCAGAAGGACATAGGCTATACATTTGTACAACATATACATTACGAAGGGCAAACAACATTCCGGAAAAAGTAGTTCCTTGTGGGCGTTGTTCTCAATGTGGGCGGTAACATTGGCAGAGGGGCATGTCCCATTCGCTCGGTTTCAAGTACTCAAGCACACACAAAGCAACAGAATCTGCAACCACACAAAAGCACACTCACACAACACAGCAACTTCACCACTGCAACCACACACAAGCACACACACAACACAGCTACTTCTGCATGCACGTTCACTTCAGGAGCGATAAACACCGTTTTATGCACATAGCCTTGAGAGCTTAAACATCGTTTTCCTTCAGGAACATAAACTTAGTTTTCCACAAATGTGCACTAAAAGAGGTCAGCAAATTCGGTAATCACTGCCTCCGTAAGGGTTCCGAGCCAAGATAAACAAAGGGGCGCGACTTCGACCAGAAAAGGAACAGTAACATCCAATCGCGCAACACTCTTGCCCGCCCCTTCCACCAAACAACCATCCAATCGCAGCACAAAACCTTCCCACACCGTTTTATACATGTAGCCTTCTGGAGCATAAACATCGTTTTGCTTGATGAGCATAAACATCGTTTTTTTCAATATGTGCACAAGAAGAGTTCGGAAAATACGGTACTCACTGCCTCCGCAGGGATCAGAGCCCAGGTAAACAAAGGGGCGCGGCTTTGACCAGAAAAGGAACAGTAACATCCAATCGCGCAACACTCGCCCGCGCATTCCAAAAAACAACCATCCAATCACGGCACACTGTTGGCCACGCCTTCCACAAAACTACCAATGGCGCTACACACACAAACACGCAAGTACCACATTCATTGTCCGCGCCTTCCTGCAAACAACCAATGGCGACATACACATTACACAAACAACCAATCACGCAAGCAAACACACATGTATCACATTAATTGTAAAGAACAATACGGAAAAACTTCACCCATTGGTCCCAGCATTATTGCTGTCAGGGACACTAACGCGGGCAGATACACATTGGCACAGGCCATGGACAAATTTGCACACCGAGTTCCACAAGCCATTGAGGTTTCAAGTACGCTCTTTACACGCGAATTCCGTAGGCGCACACTGTTGTTGCAAGGGGCTACACAGGGGGCGGCCAGCAACATAATACACGAGAAATCACAAGCCTCTTTCACATTCTACAACGAGGCATCATCTACGCTCATTAAAAGCCATTACCGGACTCGCGCACTGTTGTTGGAAGGTGATTCACAGGGGGCGGCCAGGGAAATATTCAGGAAAAGAACAAGTCTCATTGCACGTTAATTCACGGCGCTTTACTACCGTCTAACGTTCTTGCAAGGGGGAAGCTAAAAAACGTGCTCAGAACACTCCCTGTAAACATTGCTGGCAGGGCCACGAACGCGATAATAAATAAATAAGCACTACTTTCACACAAAAAATACTCAGAGGCCAGGGGAACCTTCAAACGCTCAATTCCACAAGCCTCTTTTACATTCCACAACGAGGCCGTATAAAGCTGCTGCAAGGGCCTGCACCGGGGGCAGCCAGGAAAACAAAAGCACATTGAACAGGGGGCAACCAACCAACAGTTACATTTGCAAGGGCCTGCACAGGGGCAGACAGGGAAAATAAATAGGCACATTCAACAGGGGGCATCCAGGGAAAATACAAAAGCACATACAACAAGGCACATTTACATTTGCAAGGGCCTGCACAGGGGGCAGACAGGGAAAATAAATAGGCACATTCAACAGGGGGCATCCAGGGAAAATACAAAGGCACATACAACAAGGCACATTTACATTTGCAAGGGCCTGCACAGGGGCAGACAGGGAAAATAAATAGGCACATTCAACAGGGGGCAGTACCGAGAAATATTAAAAGCTTCATAATATTTTTTCACACATTACTTTTCTCCCCAGGACAACGTCGGGACGGGCTGCTAGTGAACATATAGAGTGACAATATGATTGTCCATAAGTGCACAGTCATGGCTAATAGGGAAGATAGAAAGATTAGACAGCTCCATCCAGCATAAACCATAAAAGAAGGTGCCGGATTTGTGCAAAGGTGTTTGACCATATAGAAAACATTAAAACTGATCTGTTAAAAATATGAAAATTGTCTTGCAAAACCTTGCCAGCTAAAGTGGCTAAGTCAACATGAATACACTATACTGTTTCGGTCATTTAATGACCAGTATTTGGAGACATTGAGAGAAAAGCCAAACAAAAGTTAAGAAGATGTACATGCACATTCACTTTGACATATGGCATAATGAATTCTGGGATACAGAATTAGGTATGATGTTAGAGTTCTACCTTGAGAAATGGAGAAATGGAGAAATACTGAGGCGCTATGTGTTACTGCACTGATTTCCACAGGTCATTGCCAATTACTGCAAGACTTTCTAAGGGCATATCATGCCAATCCTGGTTCATATTTCACCAGAATCCACTTGGGTTTCAGGTTATAAATAATAGATATTTTTATTACCCAGGTCATTCACATTCAATTGTGATAATGTTGATGTATTTTTTCTTTTGGTTGGGGTTATGATGCATGCTTGGATTTGTTGCAAAGTGTTTAGGAGAGACATTTTTTGTGTCTTTCACGAAGAGCCCTGTTAGGATCTTGGCTTTCAAATGCTACTTTGGCAGTGATCAGTCAGCTAGTACATTTAATTGGTTGTGTGCACTATCTGATCTGTAAGATAACAACCCTTTTTCGATTGTGACTGATATGGAGAAGTAAAAATAGAAGAACAGAAAACCGTTTCCACTCACTCACATATATATTAATGGATTCCTTTTCAATAATTCAATTTCTTTCAGGATAAGAACATATATATTTAAGGAGTCTGCAAGTCCTAGGCAGATAGTGAAATTCTGGAGTATCAAGTTTATGATCAATTTTTTTCCCCATAGACTGAAAGTGTCCCTGTGCCTCCTCTGATTTAGAAATCGCGGTTTCGCTATTTAGAATAAGATATTGCAATGTAAATATTTACTGAATATTAATTTTGAGATGATTTTTCAAATCTGTTATATGGGTGAGCTTTGATGCTAAGACTTCACAAAAGCGATTTTACTGATTACATTGGGATAATTCCTCAGACTAAGGAAACTCTCTGGTGAGAATAGATCATCAAAACGCATACAAGTAATTAGTTTTTATTCAGAATATGTCCAAAGTAGGATGAGTGTACCAAATTCAATGGTAGTTTTGTTGTATGGCGTTTTAGGATCTGAGCGTAATTTAACGATTCATGCCCTAATATAGCTATAATTCACATTGCCTTTATATAGGCATAGAAATCATACCCATATTTAGACATAACCAAACTAATCCAAATACAGGCATGGCTACTTCCACTAGTTCTAAAAAGCCACAATGATTTCTTGGAAAACTCGGCTTCACCAGTCAGGAAAATCCCCTTACTTGAATATTGATTTGTCCTAGGAATCATGGCGTTTTCAAAGAACTACCATTCCCTTGGGGTTCTTTGGTGACATTATTATGTCTGACTTTACGTCAAACTAGGCAACTTCAAGGTGTAAATATGCCTACACTGCCCTAGCAAACACACAGTGGTTCGGAGCAGCTCGACTATCTACTTGCCCGTTGCAGCTCGCTACAGCAAGTGCCGAAGGAAGCCGACCCTCCAGCTGACGCACTGACAGAGAGGCTGCCTTTCTCTCGCTGAGAATCCAGCTCCAGTGGTTCCAAGCTCCCCTTGCGGGGTGCTGAGAAATCGAGTCCCGAGACAGAGATACCAGACCTCCGACATTCTAAAACCAAGGTACGGAGCTGATTAGACCCTAGGAGAAATCTTGGTTAGATTCTTGGCAAAGAAAAACTAAACCTATGCTACACTTCACTTACTTCTTCCCTTGTACTAAGACTTAGGTTAGGTACATCGGGGTAGGCATATTTTAGAAGCACCAGTTGAGTACTTTTTAGCCGTTGTTATTTATGTATGTATTTATCTATGGTCTAGGAACCATACAATGCTTTTACAGTATTATTTTATAATACTCTTCTTCCTGTACGCAATATACTTTGCAACCAGTATTACGATTATAGCAGTCCACTTTACTTGCTTGAGAAAGAAGACTCTTCAATAAACCCTTTTATTGAAAACACCCGTCTCTCTATTTCTATGCACCTCTGATGAAACGAAGCATGCATGATTGACTCAGTAAAATATCTATCAATTGTTTTCACGACTCTGAAGATCAGTTTTATTCTTGGGGAAACAAAGTTGTCATGTTTATGTGGTTGTCAGAAACAAATCCCTTCTTGTGTATTCGAGAATGTTTCTAGTGACCTCTGAGCTAGCTGGCACTAACAACTAAGTCTAATATATTCAATAGAGACCTAGTCGACCTAAGTCTTACATCGAATCTATAGGATATATTATTCCAATGCGCAGAGCCTATTGGGAATATAGGAACGACACTACATTGTGCCCAACATGGGGCAAGACACTAATTTAATGCTAGATACTAGAGTAACTCAGTCGTGCTTTTCACAGAGACTCCTTTTTCCCCGTAAAATGCTCCAATAGACGTCTGGAGTGGGAAAAAGAATAAAATATCCGCCATTACTGAGTAGGACGAAAATCCTATGTATTCGTTTTTGGTTTGTTCAACGTTGAAGGATACAGTGTTCCAAAATATTGTGCACCTAATCTTTGTTTCCTTGAAACTTTCTCTGTAAACTTTCAGCCAATAAAATGACTGAAAGGGGGAACGGTGGGGCTACAGCCCAACCAGGTTTAAACATTACAGGTTTCCAAGAAACCGACGCAGATGCTATAATCATCCCAGGAAAACCTAAGAAAAACCATCGCTATAAAGCTTATAACCAATGGCGTATCACCTAGAGGTGGTAGGGTTATTTTTGTCATAGAGGCACATGAATATCGGCAGACAGAGGTATTCTAGTCATGGATAGTCTTCCATGAAGCAAATGCAGTATTGCATGTGTTTCACTTCTACAAAGTAGAGGATCATCCACCGGAATACATTCTTTTCGAGGACATTGAAATTCCACTAACTTACCAAGAGCTTCAGCTCTGGTTTAAAGGCGCCCTACAACATCAAAATCACATTACCAGGCTCGGTCCACTAGGTAGACCAGGAGCAACATGGCCGGTACTTGCCAGCTATACACTACATGCTGACATCGAAGAAATGTCAAGTGAAGAACAATTAGTTCAACTAAAACAAATAATAAAAATGTATAGACAATTAGTTCAATATGTCATGCGGACTGTACTAGTCCAACCTCCTATAAGGATTCCACAACAAAACCTTCACCAGGGGCACACAAATAAAATTAAACCACAGACTATACAATCAGTCATTGGTAAATTGCCCGCAAAAATGGAACAAATTCCATTCTGGATAGCTCATGAAATTACTTAAATCAAGGCAGTATTTCCTGAGAGTAAACCTCATGAGAAACACAGAATTTTAACAATCTGTTTACCAAAGCGGATCGCACCACACCTGGAGGACTGCGACACTTGGGGTACAGTCTTTGCTGCAATCTACACAAAAACACATGCTGTTCCATCTATGGTGTTGATATCAGACATCCTGAAACAGATTCAAGATGAATACAGGGCAGAGCCTGCTTTAAATCTGGGTATGAAATTACTGAAAAATTTCAAACAGGTTTCAGGTATAATATTATCTAATATTAAAGGTGAAGCAGCATCTGTAGCGATCCACCAAAAAAGAAGGGAAATTGATATAACTGAGCAACTCTATGAACTGGCCAGATTAATTGAAAAATCCTATGAAGAACTAGGTAGAGATAGTTTGGGTGGGAAACCAGTCAAGCCCCAACCAACAGAAAGCCCTGAAAAAGTCTTTATTAAAAATATTTATTTATTTATTTGTTTATTTATCGCAATTTTTAAAGCGCATCAATTACCCATACGGGTGTCTCGGCGCTAATGTTACAGATCATCACTTCAGTAGGGGAAAAGTTTAGGATGTAAACAGCCAGGTTTTGAGACTTTTTCTGAATTTTAGCAGCGTGGGGGCAGTTTTAATGTGGAGTGGCAGAGTGTTCCATAGTTTGGCAGTTGCGATGGTGAAGCATCTGTCTCCCCAGTTGGTTTTTTTTGTCCGTGGGACTTTTAACAGGTGGGCTGATGCCGATCGTAGTGTTCTCTGATGTTCCACTGGGCAGAGAGCTTTTTTTAGGAACAATGGTCCGGGATTGTTCAAGGTTTTATAGGCTATGCAGAGTGCCTTAAACTTTATTCGGCTCCTGATGGGGAGCCAGTGCAATTTTCTGATGTAAGGGGAGGTAGGAGTGAATTTGGGGATGGATAGAAGAATTCTGGCCGCGGCATTCTGCACCGTTTGGAGCTTATTAAGTACCTTTTCCTGAGCGTTCAGCAATAGGGAGTTGCAATAATCTGTTCTAGAGAACACTAGGGTACTGATCAATGTTTTACCGGCGGATTGTGGCAGGTAGGGGAGAAGTTTCTTTATTCTTTTTAGG
Source organism: Lissotriton vulgaris (assembly GCF_964263255.1). Lineage (NCBI taxonomy): Eukaryota > Metazoa > Chordata > Amphibia > Caudata > Salamandridae > Lissotriton > Lissotriton vulgaris. The sequence continues at coordinate 1,997,682,777 of NC_141687.1, forward strand.
ATGAAGAAAGCCGAGGATACCACAGAATTGGCGTGGTGGAGGAACGTCAATTTGTTATCGAAAGTGACTCCCAAATTTCGTACCTTAACTACTGGCTGGGGGGGCGTGCCCATCTGTGATGGCCACCACTGGGGGGACCAGGCCGGCTGCAAGCTCCCGAATGTCATCACCTCCGTTTTGTTGGAGTTCAACTTGAGGCAGTTAGATGACATCCAGGAGCCTATCGCCTTCATCCCTTCTTGAAAGTTTGCCGCGACAGATGTTCCGTCATTGTGCACTGATAGCACTAATTGGGTGTCGTCGGCATACGTTGTAAGGGCAATTCCATGGGATTTTATTACTCTCGCTAAGTCCGACACATAGATATTAAAAAGTGTCGGACTCAGCGAGGAACCCTGTGGAACTCCGCAGGGGAGGGAAAAAGTCTGGGAGGTGAAATTACCCATCTTGACTGTTTGTGGGCGGTTGGCTAAAAATGAGGCGATAAGGTCTTTGGCCTTGTCTCTTATGCCTAAAGCTGAGACACGGTCGATCAGAGTGACATGATCGACCGTGTCAAATGCAGCAGAAAGGTCCAGTAGTATTAGGACCGCCGCGCCTCCTTTGTCCATAGCTGTTCTGATCTCATCTGCTGCCTTGAGCAGTGCAGTTTCGGTTCCATGGCCCTGTCTAAAGCCGAACTGAGTGTCGTCTAAAAGGTCGTTGTCATTAATGTATTTGGAGAGTTGGGTATTCATTACCTTCTCGAAGATCTTAGCTGGGAAGGGAAGGCAGGCGATGGGTCTGTAGCTAGCAGGGAGAAGAGGGTCCAACATTGGTTTCTTGAGGAGAGGTTTAATAATTGCCTCTTTCCAGACCGATGGATAAATGCCTGTAGAGAACATGGCGTTACAGATAGTAGATAACGCGGGGGAGATGGCTTCTGGGATAAGATTCAGAATAGCTGGAGGGCATGGGTCTAAGGGGGATCCCGATTTAGTGCTAGTTACCAGATGTCGGATTTGTTCTTGATTAGTAGGTTTGAAAGAAGTAAAGCTGACATTATTGTTTATAGGAGGTGGTGTCAGGGTGGGGAGAGAGGATGAGTGGGAAAAAGTCAGAAAAATGGAGCTAACCTTGTCCTCAAAGAAGCCAGCCAAATCGTCTGCTAGGGATTGTGAGCCTTCTAGTCGTGGGGCAGGTGGATTGGACAGATGGGTAACCACCTGAAACAGTTCTCCTGCTGAGTTTTTTGCCTGGTTGATTTGAGCGGTGTAGTAGCGACCTTTCTCTGAGTTTATGAGTTTTTTGTAAATGGAAAGAGCGTTTTTATAATTTGTTTTGTCTGTGGGGTTGTATTGCCGGCGCCACTTTCTTTCGAGGTTCCTACAATGCTGTCTCTGAATTCGGAGGGGCTCTGTAAACCATTGTGCTGATGGTAATTTCCTGTTTCGACGTGAGTTTTTAATTGGGGCTAGTTTGTTACAAGCCATGATTAAGTTGTTTAAATAGTTAGAGGAAGCCAGCGTAGGGTCCTGCTCGATGGGGATGTGGGTTTCTTGCATTATCTCTGTTAGCTGAGATAGGTTGATATGTTTCCAGTCTCTATACGTGGATTCGGAGACAGATGTAGGCGGGGGTTTAGTGGGGCTTACTTCGATGGAGAAGCAGATCGCTGAATGGTCTGACCATATCAGAGGGATTACTTGGGTGACGGCTATTTGGGGGTTGTTGGTGAATAGACCGTCCAGGGTGTGGCCTGCTTGATGAGTGGGGGATTCTACTATTTGCATCAGGCCGGCGGCAGCTAGATCCATGATTAGCTGTGTAGTATCCGGGTCATTGGAGTTTTCTAAATGAAAATTAAGATCGCCTAGTATGGTGAAATAAGGGGAGCCTGCAGCCCCTTCGATTATGTTTCCTAAGTTGGCTAGGAACTTAGATCTCGATCCCGGAGGTCGATAAATTAGCATGCCCTTAAATGATGATTTAGCAGAGAGGCCTAATGTAAAGAGGAGGGCCTCGTATTCGGGACATGTAGTTTGTACCGTGGAGAGTTTAAAGTGGTCTCTGTATATTATGGCTATACCTCCACCTTTTTTTATGGGTCTGTCTAGTCTGCACACGTTGAAGTTGATAGGGGTAGCAGCTTTGAAGTCTGGACCGGAGGCTTCGTCCCCCCAGGTTTCAGTGATAAACAGAAGATCCAGTTTGTAGGTATCTATTAAATCAGCAATTTCGAGCTTGTGTTTGGGAAGCGATCTTGCATTTATAAGCGCTGCTAATATTGGACGTGAGGCAGTGTTGGTCAGTTTGGGAGTGTCCAGAGTGCACGTAGGGCAGTGGTGAGGGCCCATGAGAGGGTTGGTATGCCTAAAACAAGGAGGTACATGGGGCCGTTCCGCTACGTGTCTGAGGTTAAGAAGTTCGGCAGCGGTATAGGTGTATCTTACCGGGTTTGCTGCCCGTGGTGGAGTTGAAGCGGCAGGGGAGGTGGCCCTTAGCCCGTCCTCGGCGCGGACGAGCGCAGACGAGCTTGCCTTATGCGCGCCTTCGGCGCGCATTCGTCGCGCCCGCTGCGCTCGTCCGCTGCGCTTCCGGTTGCCGTACATACTTTATCATCAGTTCGAGTGACGTGGTAAGGGGGTGTGGTCAGCGTAGCTGGGCGAGCCCTCAGCAGAGGAAAGGCGGCGTTGCCCTGGCAACAGTCGACCGCGTCAGCCTCCAATCGGCTGGGCGGCAGTCTGCGCGCTCGAGAGGAGGTCTAAATAGCAAAGTTTAAAATCACGTTATACACAATAAAAAGGGTGCTATCTCCCGGCTTTCCGCCTCAGGAGTGAGTTCTGTGAACAACTCCTAAAAAGAAGTGGGAAAATACTAAACAAACTTCTAATGAGAAGCGTTCTCAGTCCCGAGGAAGGTCTCCTCAAAAGGAGCCCTCTGAATAAAGGTATAACATGAGGAATAGGGATAATTTGAGAAAACCTGATAGATATCAAGATACTGATACACTTTCCTCTTGTACCTTTAAGACTTCGTCGCAGAAATCGGAAAGAAGAGGACGGTCAGGACACAAGGAAGAAAGTTTGAAGTCCAAAGATGAACAATATGTTCCAAAAAATAAGAAAACCCAATTCACCAAAAAGAAGGTAGCAGGTCTAAAAATCAGACATGCAGAGGATCTTGAGGACACAACTCAAGAACGGGTAGTGGGCCCAGACAATGTTGGACAGCGAAGCAGAAGTCACCATAGCTCGCAAGATCTTGAAGGATCACCTGGAGACAGTGGACTTGAATGAGTATATCCAGTTGAAACTGCCGATACCAGGGTTAGTGTACCCCATTAGTTATAAGAAGTAACCCTCTGGATGGAGGGGGACATAAAAGCTGTCTAAGGGTTATAACATTCTTCTAGCTAAAAAAATGGTTACCAAAATTTGTCAGGGAGTGCCCTCACAGCAAAGACATCATTATGCCAGCCTTCTCAAATCATATTCCAATTCATTTAAAATACACCTATGCCAGAAAATGGGCAGTAGCCCAGGCTCCAGCTTAAAATCACAACCAACTGCACAGAGGCAGTATCCAGTTAAGCAAGAAGTTAAAAAACTGGTCAAGGAGATATAAGATCAACTTGAATACCAAGGGATGATTGAAACATGCACCTCGTCCATGAACAATCCTTTGTTTCCTGTCTCCAAACTAGACAATACATATCGTCTAGTTTTGGACTACAGACATTTAAACTCTTGCTGCAAAACCTTTGCAGTATAACATGCAAACAGTGCAGCACTAATGAATAACATTGTGCGTAAAAAATATAAAACCACATTAGATATTTCTAATGTTTTTTCAGTTAAAACATTGCACCTGAAAGCAGGAACTTGACCGTTTTTTCAATCATGGGGACACAGCGTCATTTCTGTCGTCTCCCCCAGGGATTCAAGAATAGTCCATGGTTATTTTCAGCCAGAGTAACAGAGTTACTACAAATGTATGATGAGGAGGCATTATCTTATGTCAATGACATCTATCTATAAGACGGTGATTGGACAGGCACTTGAACAGAGTAAATACCATTATACTTGGATTTGCCTCAGAAGGGTACAAATTCAACTTTAAAAAATCAAGAATTGCCCACCTCAACGTCCTTTTGCTAGGATACGAGTAATCAAGTGAAGGCAAAAGCCTGGCAGCCAACTTTTTAGAAAAGTGTATGCTGCTCCAACCTCTAAAAATGCTGAAAAACTTACAGTCAATTCTAGGCTTCCTGAATTTCAGAAGAACATACATTCTAAACTACGCAGAAAGGGTTAAACCTCTACGAATTAATCAAACCTGATTTTAAAACAACTAATTGGACTCAAAAACACACAGAAATGTTGTGTTCAGTTCAAACAGACATGTTAGCAACATCACATTTACAGACACGCGTAAACGTACGCAATCTTGCAACCAGAAGATGCAGATTCACATACTTAACTTTTAATGAAGGTGAAAAAGTACCAATTGCTTACAAATCACACTTGTACGCACAAGCTGAAATGAAATTCACTTCAACAGAATTTTTTTTAACATCGGTTCAAACTGCAGTAGCAAAAGAGAGAGCTCTCCCACAGGGTAAATGAATAATGGTCGTTACTCCTGTACCTACCTTAGAAGCAGTGACAAAAGCAAGTATTCCGCATGCTAAGGCTTTACATCTGAGATGGATACAATGGGTTAACTGTCTTGCTGCAACAGACGTTGAATACATGTTTGACCCCTACTTGAAAACTCAAGAATTTCTACAATACGTCCTCTGCCCACTGAGATTTTGCCTCTAGAACAGTACAAATGTATAATTTATACAGACGGATCAGCACAGCCCGCAATTGGGGGTAAACAAGCATATAGTGCTGAGTACGCGATTGTCAAAGATCGCTGGCGCACTGGTAAATTCCGACCTATGGTCACAAAAACACAATCTCTCGGAGACTGTACAGCTCAGCGAGCTGAACTACAGGCTTTCAAGATGGCGCTTGAAAATACAGATCGCGAATTCCCCACGCTCTTAATGTGCGATTCGTATTACTGCGTCCTGTCTTACAATGAATACTTGCAGAACTGGGTTCAAAATGGTTTCAAAGATGCAAAAGGTGGCACAATGAAGCATAAGTTGCTTTGGGAACAAGTAGTTCAATTACAGATAGAACTACAAAAGACTCACGTGATCCATACACTGAGTCATCAGTGGGATGGCGTTCACGTTGAAGGGAATTCATTGGCTGATGAAGCCACGAAGGGAGCTGTGCAAACGGCTTCCATAGTTGCAATCACTCGTTCAAAACCAAAAACAGACAGCGAAATAATGCAGACTGTCGCCGCTTCCAAAAAAGACAGCGGTAAAACATTACCAAAAGGCTTTCCACTAGAGTACTCATGTATAACTGATGTAAATAATGTTCCTTTTGCTCAAATCCCTGGAGTGGGGAATAGAGTAATACCAAATATGGAACATAGATTAGGACTAATCTTAGCAATGAATGAAGGGCTGGCCTCTGCACACACAGGTTTTTCCGCCACAGTGTCATTATTAAAACAAAGATACTGGTGGCCGTGCATGAGGAAACAGACCAGAAATTATGTTTTGGAATGTGAAATCTGCCAGAAAATAAAGGTTTCAACAGTGAAAAGTCTGGCGCAGACGCCCCATTAAATTTCAGATAAACCATCAGCATGAGTTTACCTGGATCACTGTCGTCCCTTACAGAGGAATGGTAACTATAAGTATATCTTGGCCGAAGTGGATTCATGCTCAAGACTCATTTGGATGCTGCCTCAGCGCTCGGCTGACGCCCGAACTGTTATAAAAGATTTGCGAGTCTTTATCAGCACATACGCAATTGGCATGCTACATTCTGATCAGGGTCCTGCGTTTAGCTCCAAAGCTTACAAGGAGGCCATGGCCAATTTGGGCGTTGCATTGCGGTATTCAAGTCCATTCCATCCTGAGGGAAATTCTGTAGTGGAAAGAAAAAACCAGGACATAAAGCAATCTATAACAGCTAGGGTATTAGGCTGGGGTGACGGGTGGGTCAGTCAGTCAAATCATTTTATTCGGTTAAATAAAACCATAAAAGTACAGAACATTCAAATATAGACCCCTACAAAACAGACATTTAGCCAGAATAATTCATAAAATTCATCTTGTAATGCAAAAATATGCACTACTTTTGTCAAAAACTTAAATATATATATGATCTTGAAGAACAATCAGTTGCATCGCTTTCTAATTCTCACAGCCGCCACCAAAAAACTAGCTATATAAAAGGTTTCACAAGGATCATTTAGGAGTTTGAGATACATTAGGGCTGGTTTAACCTGAGTAAATACCTTTCTCTTTAAAATAGGAAATAGGAACTTCTATCGAATTTCGTTATAGTGTTCACAAAACATGGTGAAATGCATTGTATCTTGAGCTGAAAAATTGTCACAGGTACAAGGCCCTAGCTCATTTTGTTTACACCACCCTTGTGCATTAACTTGAAAAAAGTGTATAAGATTAAACCGAAACTTAGTTAAAAGCAAATGATGGAATGGCCTATTTACAATTTCCAGATATGGTTCCATCCTAGGCACAGTCTTTAAAAGATAGTGTGTTCTAACAGTCGGTTTTCTTAACTCCAACTCTTCTCGCTCACTTGACCACACATTCAAGAGCTGTGTTCTAACCCGCAACAGATCCGCACTCACAATCTCATCCGGGTGGTCAAAAAGATCCTGGCAGCCCACAATTGCTAATGAATTCTTGATATAATACAGCCAAGTGATTTTGTTTGCACCATCCAGAGCCATACAGTCCCTTATGATTCTATGCTTAAGGTCAAGTTGTGGATTAAGCCACGTTTTTAACCAGACAATTACTGGGGCTAACTTTAGTTTATCTATTAAGGAGCTCATCCCTAAGTCTTGATGTACAGAAAAGGTTGGGGTGGATTGGGGGACCGCCAATAGATTGCGGAGAAACTTGTTTTCCACTCTCTGTAACCCCTCCAACGTCCTATAACCCGAAATGGATGAGCCATACATCGCTATTTTAAACACTTAGATTTGTATATTTTTAAAATAGCCTCTACCGCTTTTGCCCCTAGCTGCTGTGCAAAACCATTTACTGCTGCGATTGCTCTAGACATTGCATTAATTTTGACCTTATGTTGTGCGGCCCAGGTCCCTCCTTCATCAAACACGACCCCTAGGTTTGCAAACACGGGCTCCCTGGTTAATTCTGTACCATCACAATAAAAAGTTCTAGAATTCCCCTTTTTTTCGTGCCTAAGGTCATTACGTGGGATTTAGCGGTGTAAACCCTAAGGTCCAGAGAATTCATTAAAAGCCCAAAAGCATCTAAAAGCTTCTGTAAACTGACCGATGTACGTGCTAATAAAACAGCATCGTCGGCGTACAGAAGTACTGGGCAATGATCGTGACCTATTAGTGGAACGTCCAGGCTAGCCAAATCTAAAACTTTACCTAGATTATTGATGTAAAGGGTAAAAAGTAGTGGGGCTAAGATACAGCCTTGCCTTACTCCTCGGCCTGACGTAAAGTGCCTGGTGCAATTACCCTCTTGATCGATCCTTATCCTAGCAGTAAGATCCTGGTGCAAATCCGCTAGGAAGGAGACCAGACTAGATTCTATCCCCATCTCAATTAAAATTTGCCACAATTTTGACCTATTGACCAGGTCAAAAGCTGACGATAAATCCATTAATGCCATCTGTAATAACCCTTCTTTGGCTGAGGTGTATTTCCCTGGCAATAAGAATAGACTAAGGCACTGATCTTGAGTCCCCTTACCACTTCTAAAACCATACTGGATGTTAGCCACAACATGGTTTTCGTCTAACCATTCTGTTAATTTACCCAGAGTCACTCTCCCTAAAACTTTAACTGTTGAATCAATTAGGGAGATGGGTCTATAACATTTAGGGTCCCCTCTCTGACCTTCTTTAAAAATGGGGACAATAATGGACAAAGACCACGAGGAAGTAAAACCTTGTCTAACACAAGCATTGAAAACATTCATCAAACTTTTGGCCCAGAATGAGGGATACAGCTTATACAGGTCTGCCGGGACTCCATCAGGGCCTGGAGCCTTATTACTCAACATATTTTTAACAGCCAATTCTACTTTCTCCTCACAGAATGTCAGGACAGTGGCCGCCCCTCCAGAAGCATGTACAGTCTCCTGTTCCACATATTCAGGTGTCTCGTAGATGGCCTCAAAATGGGCTAGCCATTGTCCCTCTGTAATATTACATTCAATTGGAGTGTGATCTGCACCTGAGAAGAATGGCTTATTCACAATTGCCCAGAATCTCCCACTGTCTTTAAGGACATCCATCCGAGTTTAGAGCTTCCCAGGCTTCTTTTTTAATCTCGGTTTTCCTGGTATGAAGTGCTGACTTATACAGCGTTCTCAATGCTCCTATTTGGTTTTTGTCATGGGGGGACCTTTTTAAAGCAGTCATCAAGTTACGATGAGCGCTGGAACAGTTACTATCGAACCACCTCTCTCCCGTGAATTTGCCTGGTCTGACAGAGCAGGTCAGGTCCGTAGCTACCTGAGCGCAAATACCCTTAAAAGCCCCCACAACTGCTGAACCCTCATTCTCCCCGTTCCGGCATATTTCCATCTTGTCTTCGACTTTTTTGGCTAGTTCCTGAAAGAAATGGTCAGGTAACACTTTTTCCCATTTTACCCGCCTGCCTTGGTCTGTATGTTTCAAACAACGTTCCACTCTCTGTGTGCCTGTGTTCCTTTTTAAACCACAGCTTCTATCTAGTTCAAGAATAACTGGATTATGGTTGCTGTGGTAAGACCATCTGGTGTTATAGGAAACCACCTCCGATAAAAGGGATAGAGACATAAACATAAAATCAATAACAGTATTACTCCCTCTGGCAGTAAAAGTAGGAGTCCTTTCTGATAAAACAATGTCACTAGGTTCATGGAGTTCCAATTCTGCCAGGACCTCTTCCAGACACACCCCAGAACGTGTATGCTCAAAGTGTAACGGAGCGTACCTTGCTAAACCAATGGGATCATTACCCCCCTGGCAGTTCTGGTTGCGAAGATGAATATTAAAATCTCCAATAATGATAATTGAATGATAAGTGGTTTGACTCTCTCAATAATGTTCTAAAAACATTCTCAAATTAAGCAAATCTTCGTTTTCCCTTCAACAATCTGCTGAGGTTTAAAAATTAACCACAAGCAGTTTGAATGAATTGCGGGGCACGTATTCAATTGCTAAACAGTTTGTGGTCCCAACCATGACTTCTTTATGTGTTCCCATGAGAGTAAGGGAGAGCAGCAATAAAGACCACCCTTGGCTCTACCTGAAGAGGAATGCTGGGCAGGCCTACAATAACATTTAAACCTGTCAACCCAGAAGTCGCCCTCCGTGTCCCAGGTTTCTTGGAAACCCAGTATGTCATAGGTTTTAAGCAACTCTAGCCATCTGGGATCCTCCTTTTTAGCTCGTAAACCTGCTATATTCCAGCTTAAAATGTTACAATTCAGAGTATTCAGCCCAGCAGCCCCAAACACGCCGAATTCCTCTACATTCCCTTCTGCTCTTACTGAATCTGGGAGGGCAATGCCCTGAAATTGATTAGAATGCAGTCGCCCTCAAAACATTTCCTGCCTCGTCCCACCCAGCTTACTCTTCGAGCGCATAGTATTTCACTTAACACCTGTGGTGGTAAAGGCTTATTCCTATTTAACCAGTGGGTACATTTGTTTTTTAACTAAGCGTATGTCTCAACTACTCCCGGTTCCAGCCTCGGTACTTTGACTAAGACAACCACATATGGGGTTGATGCCGGGGGTAGGCATGGTAAAGAAGGGGGCACTGCACGGGGGTAGCAAGGGAAAAACGATCATCAAGGCCCCTAACATTGTTTGCGGAATTAGATACACGCGCTCCTTCTTGGGCGCGGGGCTCTGTATCCAGAGGCATATTCAGTGAACCCCCCTTATTTTGTGTGTTCTCAGTATTCATAGTAGAGCCACCCACAACGGACCCGTTAACAACAGTAGAAAGCAAAGTCGGATCCGAACCCACACTTGCTGCTGAATAAAAGTCCTGGGATTACAAGAAGTACTTTCACTTAAGTCAAGGGGCACCTCTTGTGGCCCCTGAGGTTTGTCCCTTGTTCGATGTCCTTGTAAGAAGAGTGAATCAAGATGGGACAGTTTGTCCTCGATGAGCTGTAATTTCTCTGTGATGGGAGTCAGTGAGGAAATAATTAATGCACCCAATTTATTCCAAAAGTGCTCATCGCCTTCAGGTACTTTGGCCCCTTCTGGATTTATCAAAGGTAGATTTGCGGAAGTGTGTAAAGACCTACTCTCAGGGGAGGCCACCATGGTCGCATCGGGGTGGAAACAATCAGATTTGGTTTATGGGTTTTCGCGTTTTCTCTTTGTTGAAAGTTCAGAGGCACGGGTCGTGGTCTTTGGAATAGCACCGCCTACTGACCTTGTTGATACTCCCAAACGAGTGGGATTTTCGGGGACTGTTTTTTCTTGGACTCACAAAATATCACTGGCTCAGGTCACCTCGGTGGGGGCAATCCCGGGTGTGCTTCTATTAACATGCAGGGACTGATCGGTGATTCGACCCCGTACCGGAGTTTTAGGATTCCTATTCACTAGACTCTCTGGAGACCTTGCGCACATCAGCCCTCCCAGAGAAGAACGTTTGGATTGCACTATCTCCAAAGAAAGCCTCCTCTCAGTCATTGCGATCTCGTGAGCCAATATGGAGGTTGCCCTTATTAAGAACTGGTCCAGGGTACATGCAACCGAGCCACACATTGGTTGGTTCTTCCCCTTTCCCCCTCCACCAAGAGCCATCTTTAGAACCTTGCTACCACTGTGATGAGTCAGAAAGGTTTATTTTAAGCGAGCGCCAAACTAGTACAGAGTAATGAATTACAACTAAGGACAAAAGCTGACCTTTTTGCATGTAGAGGTTAGAGGGGGGGCCCAGCCCGTCCTCTTCCATTCTCCAACGGGCTCAAACGGGCCCGCCCTTGGCCCGGGCTTCGCCCGGCGCGCGTCCGCGCGCGTCCTGCAAAGCGGGAGCGGAGAGGTTCCTTTTTTCCCCTAGGCACAGGTGAGGGCGTTTAGATGGTGCTGCCTCTGGCCTCGTGGAACTTTGAGTCCTTCCCTCAGGACTCCCGTCTGCCTCCAAACAACAAACACCAATGCGCTGCAGCTCCCGCAGAGCGGGAGCGGCGAGGTTCCTTTATTCCCCCAGGCACAGGTGAGACCCAAATAACAGTTTGTCAAGATACTCCTAACTACAATGATGTAGCATCTGACTGCACTGATATAACAAAGGATCCGGTAGCCCCAGGGATTTCAAATATCCCTTATGCAATTCCAACAATTGATAGAACTGCTTCTGGCTATTTCATCAACATTGACCCGTTTTCTGAGGATCCCAGTGAGCTTGGGACGACGCCAGCAAATAAAACTTTTAAAAGATCAAGTAACAGAACTCTTTCAGCAACTTGAAAAAACGTATCTGGTTTCACCATGGGTTGAACTTTGGATTGTACTAGGCGTACTCTTTCTCCTACTTTGGATAATCATGGTATTAACTTTGGGGATGCTGATAAATGGAAAATATAGTAAAATGGATACAGCAAGTAAGAGCATCAACTTGCTCCGGAAGCCACACAAATCATCTCATCGTGAACAAAGAGACTTGACATCAGTAAACATCACGGCCGTTCCTATGGGCCTAAAGGCCATAGGAATGAATGGGAATTACCGATTCTTACTTTTTCTAATGTTCCTAAGTCCTTTTAGCCAGGCCCCACTAACTATTACGTCCATTACACTCTTTTTTCATAATTTTGCTATAATTCTTGCTTTCCTTAGGGTTTTTTTCAGAACCCAAATATGTATGTTGTCTGTATCTAATTGATGATCACACCAAATTACAAAGATAGAAATATAGAAATATGATCTATTTCCATTTGTGCAATGTTAGAATTGTCTCTCCAAATCCACATACAGGTGGAAAATATCAACTTGTTTAATTTGAAAGAAATACAGAAAATAATAATAAAAAATAGCAAATCTTTCAGCAATGCATATACAACTAGTCTTCAATTTCAAGTGACGGAGTGCATGATGGTAACAATAAGGATGTGTTTAATGTATACATTTTTTATTAGGGGTTTTTGCTAGTTTTTGGTAATGACCTTGGCCTGATGTCTTTTATGTTTCCAGCACTTTGCAGAAGATATGTTCAAGACATAGTTACACTGACATTCGCATGTTTTTAATTATGTAATAATTTGTAGCTCGGCTGAGTTTACAAATGTTTTACAATTTTAATGGTGTGTTTATATGTTTTTGTTCCTTGTTTGTTACAATACAGCCCTGAAGAAGTCCCCTTAGGGACGAAACGCGTCGGCTGTGTCCTTTGACATTTGGAGTGAATAAAGAAAAGTCTTTTTTGAAAAAAATCATTTTGAATGTGATTTTTGATATTTCTTGTGTACAAACTTGAGATCTTAGTTTGCACATTTCTTTATTGTGGTGCACCTTTGCTTAAAAATCCAATTTGTATTCCAAGTTCTGTATAGAACTGCCATTGTGATGGTGGGTGGTTTTCAGTGTGCACACTGTTCCCTTCTTCGTACTTAAAGGGAAAATACTAATTTGGCTATTGTGGTCAGGTGCTCCGTTAAAGAAGGTTCCACCATCCGACATGCTTCTTTAGCCTTATTTAGGTATTGACGGAGAGGGAACTCTGTTGCAGCAGTGACGGAGCGCTCCCCCGCAAATATTATGGCCCAGCTCGCCCAAATTAAATTTGGGCACATCATAGGCTTGATGATGGCAGAGACTACCCTGTCTTGCCGTGGTCAAATCCATCTGATGATCCAGATATTGTTTTTTTTTATTTTCATAAAGAAAATCCAGCTTTGGGTTTTTCCTTTTGGTGATAAATAAGTTGTAAGTTTGACCTACCGCTCTGTCATGTCAATGGATCCGAATGTCAAACTTACAATGCGTTGCCAGAAACTACTATAACAGTGGTTCCTGAAAATGCCTGAGATGTCTGCAGGGGTAAGGGATATCTCGAAATATAGCTGATGCAGTGATTTGGCCAGTGTGGGTGTAAAGCACTCTGCAATTGAGAATGGTAAACTCCGTCCACCAACATAGAAATAGGTCCCTAAGTTATCCACAATGCTATCAGCTTTTCTATAGTCATCTCACTAAAAGCAAGTAACTTTTTTTTTACTTTTTCAGAATTGTAGGACTGATACAGTAATCCAAATAATTGTTGTCTATCCTACCATTTAAAGTGCATGACTTCTTGTGTAAGGACGTGTGTTTTTCTTTTTACCTCAGAAACGTTTGACAGAATGCTTTATTTATGAAAGCTTAACTGGCAAAACAATAAAATGTAACTGACTCTGTCCCACATATACCAGCCATTCAAAGGTGACTTGACATAACACGGACTCTCCAGCAACACTGACAGCATCTCACATCATTTTTGTTTGGGCGACAGAATCTCAGAGGTCTAACCAGCTCTTTCTCATAAAACCTGTCAGTGTATAAAAGGTATTTGAAATGTCAGTCGCAATTAATCATTGAAAGTCATTTGAAATTCAGAAGCTGCTTAAAGGAAGTGCTAAATAATAAAGTATGCCATTAAACCAGAATAAGAAGTATATGTCATTATTATTTCCTAAGACTTTCTATTGGAAACCACAGCAAAACTGAAAACAGCTCTGCTTAAACACTTTTCTTTTACAATAATATACTGAGTAACCAATCTAAAAATGTCTAGCCACTGTGAGATCTGTGATATAAAATGATGTTGTAAAAGTACAAGCACATTAAAGGGATCCAACAAATTAGCTAAGTGCCACATCTTAACTACCTCTTGCAAGCAACATTGAGTGACAATTTCACACTCCATCTTAAGTGGATAAGTGAAATCCTCATGAACCGAAAGGAGAAATCTTCTGCTAATAGAAAGGAATTGGAGACAACACCCCTCCTCCCCCCAACTAAAACTTCTTAGAAAGACCATAAAGGCGTGCAATAAGAGCATTTGCAATTCAAAAAAATAATTCTTCAGAGCACAACCTGAAAATGGGTCTATACCAGACTAGTTAAAAAGGGGTCAAGTCATCCCTATTCTAAAATAACCCTCACTAAACCCTGCTGAACCAGACAATTCAGACCAAAATCTATCATTCAACTACTTGCATAACTACTTGAGAAATGCGTACAACTACTTAGCCTACACATCGCCACTTTCAACTTGATAGATGAGTGCCAATCTGGTTTCAGACCAACCCACAGCACTGAGACTACTATTCTCCACTTAGTACATGATGCCCTCCAAGCCCTAGACCAAGTCAAAACATGTCTCATAATTCTGTTGGATCTTTCCTCAGCGTTTGACACACTCAACCATGAAAATCTTCTAGAATGTCAGGAACTCAGGATGGGCCTAGGAAGAACCGTTCTCAAGGGGTTCAAATCTTTCCTGCAGAATCGCTCCCGGAGATTCTTAGTTAATCACATTCTATCCTCCCCTTCCCGGATTACAATTGTCATCCCCCAAGGGTTAACTCTCTCCCCAACTCTCTTTAATCGCTATCTCGAACCACTAGCTGAAATCCCTTGCTACGCCAACATCTACTTTCCACATGTACGCTGATGACACCCAGGTCTACATCAAAATCTCTTCTCTAGAGGAGGTCCACATAATGAATGATGCTCAGAAACAGACTTTTCACTGGTTTGCCAGTAACCAGCTCAAACTCAATGCGCAGAAAACCGAGTTCTTGCTAATCTCCCCTCCGAAAAGCTCCCATGACATACTTGAATGGACCAACTTGATCACCGTGCTGAACTTCACCCCGACCATAGTGGACTCAGCCAAATCACTAGGAATCACACTGGACAAAAACCTGATAATGCGAAC
Organism: Lissotriton vulgaris; assembly: GCF_964263255.1. Lineage (NCBI taxonomy): Eukaryota > Metazoa > Chordata > Amphibia > Caudata > Salamandridae > Lissotriton > Lissotriton vulgaris. Next base: position 1,997,697,779 of record NC_141687.1, read on the forward strand.
CCACATAAACACCCTGGCGAAAAATGCCAGGTTTCACCTCGAATATCTGAGAAATCTCAAGCCTTCCCTAGACACTTCGGACCCTAAAGTGGCAGTTCAGGACCTAGTTATCTCTAGGATCAAATACGGATGCTTAACCTTATCTGGCCTACCAAAGATCTCTTTAGCTCCCCTAAAAGCCTGTCTCAAAGCAGCTGCAAGAATCCTAACTGGCTCAAAAAAACTTGATCAGATCTCGCAGCACCTAAAGGCGTTGAACTGGCTACCGTACAAAGCTAGAATCCAACTTAAATCTGCCTTTATCATTCATAAAGCTGTACACTCCAAATCTCCTGCGTACCTTGTTCAGAAAATCGTGGTCTCTGGCGGAGACAGGCACTCTTGGTGTGCCAGGGATTTTGTGTTGAAACCACCCTCTTCCGGAAGAAGAAAACATGCAACAGAGCTTTCTCTGGGGCTGCCCCCAGAATCTGGAACTCACTGCTGCCTTCCATCAGAAAAATACTTGCCCTATCAAGTTTAAAAAAGGAAGTTTAGACCTTCCTAATTGGCAAATTCCTACCCTAATCTATCTCAGTGCTCAGCAGTTTCAGCAGCCCAGCGACTTGCCTCATCTTGTATTTGAACTCTAACGGGATTGTCAACTCTTCTCTCATGTTTGCATGATCCTTTTTGTATCTTACTTGTTTTTGTTAATTCTTGTAATTAATGTAATTACTTACTACTGCTGTAAGGTACTCTAATACCCTCACAGGTCATTTTTGCTCTATACAAAACACAAAATAAATAAATAACTGCTAACCAGCTTTACTGCTTCAACCGTACATCGGTTTCCATAGGAGTATATGAAAACATTGATAAAACTAAATTTATTTCAACATTTTCTTTGTGTTTTTAAGACACTTTTATGAAGATTAAGCTGATGTATACCTATTCTTAAGCTTTCTTCAAGGGTGATGTTGATGTGGGTATTTTATGGATGTTAATAGACATTTTAGACACACTATATTTATTTCAGTTTTATATAGCGCAAACTCAACCCAAAGGTGTTGGAGGGCTTTACATAGGCTTATACATTTATATATATACATATATATGTATGGGCGCAGTAACAACGTAGGCAGTCTTGGATTTATCCAATGAGAATTTTAAAATAATCTGTATTTATTATTTTATGAATACTATGGCAATTAGCACTTTACATGTTTTAGATGTTTTTATACATGTGAATATAAATTAAGTGTGTCATATTACATTAATCTGCCTCAGTAGTTCTGAACTACAAAACGTCCATTATAGCAACTACAGTCTGTTGTTAATGCCCATGATCATGTGACCTGTGATGTCAGAAACTGGGAGTGGTATTATTCACTTTAAATAGTAGATGGTGTTTTTTCACTTTTGACACGTGAACAAGGGCTTACGGGCTTGAAATGCGTTGTGTTGGGTCACTTTGAATAAATAAACATCTTTGCCCACTAGAAAACCTCGGAGGTCTGTGTCTCTTTCCTCGCCTGTCCGCCGCGGTGGAATCAGGAAGTGGTTCAAGTTTCCAGGATACATATATGTATATATATATATATATATATATATATATATATATATATATATATATATATATATATATATATATATATATATATATATATATATATATATGAACGTAAATTCGTCAAACTGGCTGAAGCAGCCGCCCCAGCACACAACTTGTAAATGACGAAGGAACAGACCCAGATTGAGTGCTCAATTGAAGTGTTTATTCTCCAGCAAGCCTGCCGCCGCCATTACGCGTTTCCCCTTTTGCAAAGCTTGGTCACATGGCCTAATATATATATATATATATATTTGTGCAGATTCCGTATCGAGAGACACAAAACCACAATCCCCGTGGTAAGAAAGATACAGACACGGTCCTCAATTCAGTGCTTAAGTTTTATTTTCGGTGCTCAAGCGTCACGACGCGTTTCGGTCCCACCTTGGACCTTGATCACATGACACAGTGTAATAGATCACATGTGTTTAAATGCTTTGTTGGCAATGATGACATCAACATAGTACCATAGACATAGAAGAGTTCCAATGGAACAAAAACCACAATACATCTCATTGCTTAATCTAATATGTCAGTTTTAAAACGGTACATAAAACGGTACATAAAACCCTGGTTTAAAAAAACGTGATAAAGTGCAGTAATATATGTAAACAAGGTTAAAAACTTGATTTACCTTGTTTAAAAAAGTGCTCGTGCAAGTGCAAAAGACAGAATAAAATTAGTGGGTGCGCTATGATGTTTATAAGAGTTTCTACAATTTTGAGCCCAAAATTGGTTGCATATGATGCGCAGTAAAAGTCACACATATATATATAAAAATAAATATATATAAAAACAAAGGTTATTGGGACGTTATAGTTAGGCTCAGATTTCACTTGAACAAAACCAGTGAAATTCAGCAGTTATAGTTACCTGACCTAACTATAACTTACACCCCTGCAATGCACTGTGTATGACGTCACATATTACATCACTCATGAAATGGTCAGTGACAACACTGATGATGTCATTGATGACATCTCAAATAAATCAAATTCTATGGTTTTTCCACTTGTAGATGCGTTTGCATAGAGGCGGAGGGTCCAGCTCTCAGGGATACTGCTGTATTGGACTTACTGAAGGTAACAGTAGGACCCTCTTCAGCCAAGTGGATTTCATCCCCCGACCAGCAGTACACCATGAGGCACCGTTGCTGAGTGCTGGAGAAAGGGGGCTTGGCCTCCGAAGACCTCTCAGCAATCCTGCTATGTGGGAATTACTACAGGTAACAAGAGAGCTATTTTCTTTTGTTGTGTCATCCCGCCTTTCGATTCATTAGTAATATCCACTTTAATGTTTGGTTTGTTTTATTATTCACCCGTGCGTCCTGTTTCTTTAGGCGCATGGGATTTTATTCTCTATAAAATATTCCGCCTACTCCTGACGCGTCATGTGACCAAGCTCCGTCTGCAGAGCGAAACGCGTCAGGGAGGGCACTTGCTCTGACAACATCAGAATAAATTTTGGCACTGCTGTCACTATAATGGTGTAATGGCGTTCATCATTGGTACTTGATGCACTTGTGAAGAGGAGGTCTGCGCCCGTTTATGACCGCAGAAAGAGGCGGTCGGGATTTTCGTGATATATATATAAAAAAACAAAGGTTTTTGGGACGTTATAGTTAGGCTCAGATTTCACTTGAACAAAACCTGTAAAATTCAGAAGTTAAAGTTACCTGACCTAACTATAACTTACACCCCTGCAATGCACTGCGTATGACGTCACATATTACATCACTCATGAAATGGTCAGTGACAACACTGATGATGTCATTGATGACATCTCAAATAAATTTAATTCTATAGTTGTTCCACTTGTAGACGTGTTTGCATAGAGGCGGAGGGTCCAGCTCTCAGGGATACTGCTGTATTGGACTTACTGAAGGTAACAGTAGGACCCTCTTCAGCCAAGTGGATTTCATCCCCCAACCAGCAGTACACCGGGAGGCACCGTTGCTGAGTGCTGGAGAAAGGGGGCTTGGCCTCCGAAGACCTCTCAGCAATCCTGCTATGTGGGAATTACTACAGGTAACAAGAGAGCTAGTTGGCCCCCAAAGACCCTCAAGAGCCAAGGGGACTTCATCCCCCAACTAGAAATTCACCAGGAGGCACATTTGCAGAGTGGTGAAAAAAGAGGGCATAGCCTCCAACAACCTCTCTGCAATCCTGCTATGTGAGACTAACTGGAAGCAACAGAAGGGTAGCTGGCCTTCAAGGACTTTCTTGGAGGCCAACTACCCCTCCTGTTACCTCTAGTAAATCCCACACAGGAGGTTGCCAAGAGGTCTTCAGAGGCCACATCCCCCTTTCTCCACCACTCTGTAAACCTGCCTCCTAGCGCACTACTGGTTGGGGGATGAAGTCCATTTTACTCCTGGGGATCCTTGGGGGCAAACAAGCTCTCCTGGTACCTCCTGTAGGTCCTACAGAGTGGGATTCCTGAGAGCTAGTTGGAGGCTCAGCCCCCTTTCTCCATCACACTTCAAACGGGACTACCACAAAAAAACATAGAAATTCCCTGAAATAACCAAAGGTTACAGGGACGTTATAGCTTGGAATTAGCACTTAAAAAACTAGCGTAGTCGCACTATCAAAGCTCTGCAAAACAGTAAAAAATCTCCATGAGCACGCAAAGGTTGCGCGAACACGCGGAATTGCTTGTACCACCCGTTCGAGATGCTTGTTTCCTGTTAGGGAACGCTGTTTGGAACGCTGTTGCGTGCTCGAGGAGAAATATCTTGCGAACACACATTTTGAAAGCGCGAACAAGCAAAAAATTCCACAAAGCCGCGGATCGCTGTATTTTTGGCCAATTCTGCGTTCTCCATGGAACGCGAAAATACCCAAATTCCGCAAATTGCACAAGCGGAACGGAATTTACCGCACAGGCCTATAAAAAACCTTCAAAAATCACTGAAAAAAACAAAGGTTACAGTGATGTTATAGTAAGGAGTTAGAATATAAAAAAACCTTAAAAATTAGAATATAAAAAACCTTAGAAATTCACTGAAAAAAGCCAAAGTTTACAGAGCTGGTATACCCAACTTTTACTCACGCCCCTGCAATGCACTGCTTATGACCTCACATATTACATCACTTATGACATGGTCACTGCCATCACTGATGACATCACTGATGACATCTCAAATTACATCACTGATGACAACAGCAAACATAACTCTGCTTTCTGCAAGCCCGTAGCTGTCAAGCAGTTGCGGCTTGCAGAAAGCACAGTTTTTGTCTGATTCCCTGCACACAAAAATGCATGCAGACAAACAAATGAAAACACAGCTCTGACAGGAAGCTGCCTCTCAGCAGCACCCTGTCTGTAAGAGGATTGTCAGCTCCCACAGGAGGTGGGGAGCTAGCTAAAGCTGCAGGGCCTTGGGCTCCCACGAGGTCCAACTGCACAGTGGGAGACCCAGGTGACATGGCAGTGACCTAGGAGATGGAAACCCTGGGGCCAAACGGGGTATGGGGAGGTGGGCCACAGGGTCCCTCCCTGCATAGTAAAAATTTAAAAAGGCACATACAAAATGTGTTTTCTCTGCAGTTCCACCTTAAAGTTACCTGGTGAAGACACTGGATGAGTAATCACAGTGACAAATTTACAGGCACACAAGGAAACTAGAGACATATCCTTAGCGCCCTTTATGCAGCTGTAGTATAGGAGATACACTATACCTTTACCCAACTCTCTAACTAACCAGTAGAAAGCACTCCATTTGGGTAGAGATTTTGCACAAAAAGGTGGCATCTTCTTGGATAAATATGCATGGCAGGATTCATTCTGGAAAGGTGCTCATTTAACAGAAAAAAAACCTCAACAGGAAACACTTACATATATAAACAAAGTAGGTGCCCACTTTAAAGCTCCACTTCTGTAAAGTACTAATCATCCTACTTTGGGGGTCATTAGGATGGCGGACGAACCTGCGTCCGTCCGCCATCCCTGAGGTAGAGGGACCGTCCACATGGGCAGAGACGGTCCCTCCATGCAAATTAGGATGTGATCGCCACCCTGGCGGTCACATCCCATACCTTTAACCTTGCGGCGGGTGCTGCTTGAAGCAGCACCCGCCGCAAGGTTAAAAATGCATGTATTGCATTTATATGCACAAAGCGGCAGGCAGCGCGCGGTGCCTGCCGCTTTGTTCATGTAAATGCAGGGGGGTACCATAGGTACCCTCCATGTGCACCCCCAACCCCTGATCCCCTGAGGGCCTACAACGGGCCCCCAAACTGAAAAGACCACGTGCTTTTCCACGGTGGAAAAGCCGCTGTGAAAAAGCATGTTTCCTGCTCCATCCTAATATGGCTGGCGGTGTCCGATAGACACCGTCACCATATTAGAGCTTTTCCGCCACGGTCTGAAGGTGACCGCGGCGGAAAAGCGGCGGGCGGTTTTCCTGTCCGCCGATGACCCCCCGGCCATCCTAATCTGGTGGGGGGTCTTTGGAGGCACTGCTGCGGTGAGTCCGCATCCTCCGGGCCGGCGGTGGCTTCCGCCAGCCCGGAGGATGCGGAATCGCCGCAATCCTAATCGGCCCCTTTGTCTGCATGGCTAAGGCAAAGCAAGGTTTTTTTTCTGAATTCCCACTGAAAGGTTATTTATAATCCAGTATGGATGTGCTTGCATCCTTGCTTTTCTCAAGTCTAATGTCTCACATACTGTCTGTGATGAGGGGTTTCTTTCTTTCATCTGCTGCTCAGACTAGAGATTGTGTTCTTAACTTTTAAAAACTAAAAGTATGTAAACTTGCCTAGAAGTACCGCTCTGTTGGTCCCCCACATATACATTAGCATTATGCAATGTCTTCCCGCCCTTTTCTAAGGATGATGGACAGCTTACTAAAAGGCCCTTTGAGCACGTTTCCCACCGATTTTGGAGACAGGGTCTTGATGTCTATGAATACAATCACATCTCCACCAAACAAAGAAGCACTTACTTTTGTAAAGTACAAATCATCCAAGTGTGCGTTCTCTGAAGTTCCACCTTGTAAAGTTTTCTGTTGACGATGCTCAAGCAACAATCACATTGGCAAAGTTACAGACACACAAATTCACTGGAGACATTTCCACAGCAGTTATGTAGGAGGTGCCCCATCCATTTACCCAACATGGTAGCACTCACTAATTAGTCAGTAGAAACACCAACAGGTTACAGTTAGGAAATAAACAAAATTTAAAGTTGAAATCCACTGAAAAAACAAAGGTTGCAGGGACGTTATAGTCAGGAAATAGAATTTAAAAACCTTTGAAATTCATTGAAGAAAATGAAGGTTACACTGAAGTTACAGTTAGGAAATAGAATTAGAAAACCCTTGAAATTCAATGAAAAAACAAAGGTTACAGTGCCGCTATAGTTAGGCTCCTATTTCACTAGAACAAAATCATAGAAATTCTGCAGCAATAGTTACCTGAGCTAACTATAACTTATACCCCTGCAATGCACTGCTTAAGACCTCACATATTATATCACTAATGGCATGGTCAGTGACATCACTGATGACATCACTGACATCTCAAATGATATCACTGATGACTTCATTCACAGAACCACTCAGATACCCACTCATACTCCTATAGAACCTCTCATACACCAACTCCCACTGCCACACAACCCCTCACATACCTATTCACATACCCATACCAATACTCATGCAACCAAACACTCATTCATAGAGCCACTCACATATGTACTCACTCATACACCTACTAACTCACCCATATATCCATGCACCTGCTTACTCACTTATACAACCACTCACACATCCAGTCATACAGACATACAGACACTTACATACCCACTCATACACCCATATAGCCACTCACACACCCACTCAATCACCCATACAGAAACTTACATAGCCCCTTCCTCACCCATACAGGTACTCACATATCGACCCACTCACACATACAGCCACTCACACTGTCCCTCACTCAACAATACAGCTACTCCCTCACTTTGCCATACAGCTACTACCTCAGCCACTCACTCACCAAAACACCCATTTATACACCCACTCACACACCCACAGACCCATTTATATACCCATTGACACATCCATACAACCACTCACACACCCACTCACTCACCCTTACAGCCCTTCACATAGACGTACTTACCTAGACACACACTGAAACAACTCTTCCCTCACCCATACAGCCACTCCCGTCCTAAAGTCACATTTCATTGTATGTCACAAAATCCATGAAAATAGAAATTAGAAATACGGAAATCTTAGTCCAATTTTAAAAGACATTTATCTTTCCAAAAGAACAATTTGTCAGCAAATTGCTTCAAAGGCCGCCATAAGTTCTAGCCTACTCAGCAGTGTCGAGTAGGCTGGAACTTATGGCTGTCCGAGCTGTATTCAATCTCTAAGAGTTTTATATCCTAAACATTGGCAAACACGGCCTGACCTACACTGATATCAGCCAGACAGACTTTGCCCTAAGACACATAAGAAGTCTCCCTTTTTTTGGACTGCCTTTCTTTGAGGCAATTTGCTGATGAACAGTTCTTTTTGAAAGAAAAATGTGTGTTCATATTGGACTAGAATTTCCATATTTCTGAATGACTTACACTTTGCCCTGAAGAAGTTGCTTTATGGTGGGACGAAACTACTCTTTATAGTAGGGTAGCTGACCCATGAAATATGTTTATATTATATATCAGGAGGAGGAAAAACATCCACCAACTAACAAAGTTAATTTAAAACAACTTTACAATCAGTGAGATAATCATTTTCTGTAATTACAGGTAACAAGCAGTCTAATTTAAACCTCTTATTACTTATATATTATTATGCTTCTTCATGCTGCCTCTAGCCTGCTATACATAGACATACAATGCTTGTGCATCTCTAAACCTGATAACCAGTCTCAAAAAGAGGTTTGATCTTACTTATTTCCAGATTTAGCTATTAGGTTCCTTGCTGTTGTTACTCAAGGAAGTACCAAAGGATTCGCATTGTTACCAAGTAGAATCATAGAAGGGTCTAAGTGGTCATCCTTAAGTGTGATGTAATTTATCATAGATAATGCATTATGGCAATTCATCTGCAGTTTAAAAACATGCCACCACCATGCACAGACTTCTCATCAGTAATATATTTTCAAATTGTGCTTTGGTATTATCAAGGATGTTATAGAACATGTCATGAGTTATGTAATATGTAGGGCAGTGAGTCGTCCATAGCGAGGGCACAAGTTGTAGTTACCTTAAGTTATAGTTACAAAAGATATCTAGAACTGTTTAATTTCAGTATTTCTTTAGTTCAAAACATTACAATATCACTGAAATTTTCTTCTAACTATAAGGTCACTTTAACCTTTGTTTTTTCAGTGAATTTCCAATTTTATTTGTAAACGCAATGTCATATTTATTACCATATGTAAAGCCAACCTCCTGCCACGCACAGCGTTTGGCCATGTGTGGCAGGGAATTGGTCGGAAGTCCTGGCCAGGGCTTGGCAAAGCTTCTGTAGGCACCCAAACACATGCTGACATGGCGAAGGCACTGCACAGCAGGGGTTGGCTTCACATATGGATATATAATATTACTTAAGAGGTTGACTGCCTGTGGGGTGGTTGGACACAAGGCCTGGCCATGTGGCCATGCCTGAAGCCAACCCCAGCGATGAAGCCACCTTCCCCAACCTACTTCGGGCTGTGAGGATCCCTGGAGTGGAGAGGGTGCAAAGACACTCACCCCACCCACACCTGAGCCATCAAGAGCATAGAAATCCAACCCCAGGAACCTTTTCTTTAAAATTTGGGAGAGTTATAACCAACCATAAAAATGCTTTTCTTTTGGAAGCATGCACCTAACTATAACTATTCAGAAAATTGATTAAGGCATTACTAGATGTCCCTCTTGAGTTAAATGGTAATTTTTCTAAATTCTTTCCCAGAGCTGTAGTTCTTGAAGGCATTACTAGAGTTCACTCTTGAGTCAGATGCAAAAGCATTGAAACACTTTCACGATGCAGCAGTCCCATTAGTAGTTATTTGGTGTGCTTCTTGTGTCAAATGCAAAAGCATTGACATTCTTTCAAAAGCATTGAAATTCTTACACAAAGCTGCAGTTCCACTAGTATTTACAAGATGCCTCTCAAGTAATTCTTTCCTGAAGGTGCAGTTTGCATGTGTGTTCCTCAAGTCAAATGCAAAACCAATGAAATGCATACATCAATCCACAGTTCCACTAGACCTTACCGGGTGTCTCTCAAAAGTCAACTGCAAAAACATTGACAATTTTCATGAACCTCCAGTTCAAGAGATTTAGGGGTCAAGCTCAAGTCCAAAGTAACTACTTCACATGACCTGCACCAAGCTGAGGAGTGTTTGGTTATAGTAAATTAATTTGCATACCAACCTTTGCCATTTTAATCATTTGTGCTTGCTTTCCACTTACTTGTTTAACTGCTTTAATAGTAGAACCCTGTGGTATAAATCCCGTATTTCACAGGGTCCATGAACAATGGCACATATTTCCAAGGCCTGGCCACACATTCAACAGTGATAATAAAGAATATATGTATGGTATCATATGACATGTTTAAGTGCTTTAATTGCGGAAACAACGTGGTATACCACCCGTATTTCTCAGGAACAGTAAACAGTGGGACATATTTCACAGGTCCCTGTAAAATCTGGCAACTATTTAATTGGTGCCTTTGAAATGTATGCTTAATCTTCATAACAAAAGTAACAGACAGCTGCTTTAACATTGCCCATTGTTTAATCGACATTCTATCTATGAAAGGTAAGCAAAGCCAGGACATTGACATTTCAACCGGTGCCTCTTGTCAGCTGCATCAATATGAAATTTAAAGGGTGTTTTCCCTTAACTACATCATTACATATTTTCTTAAACAGTATAGCCCAGTATTTCACGTAATGAATTCAATAAACATTCTACAGTTTGAAAAACTGAAGAATGTTGAAGCCACTACCGCCCAAAAAAAAAGAAAAAAGCAGCAAATCCCATATTTATTCTGCAACATGTTAGATTGGATCTTGGTGACTTTACGATCCACTTGAGGTCGGCCTCATGGTTTATGATGTGGCCTAAAACCCCTCAGCGGCTCCGCGGGACCATATCACATGCTCACCTCTTATGCATGTTCTCCCACTTTTTATCTGCATTTGTAGCAGGTGTAAAGTGCTTTTTTCCCCATTTTTGAGTTTGGAGGGACTATTCATCTAAAGAAGTGAAGCCTCGAGGGGTTCATGATTCTCTCTCCTACCCTAAGAATGGTAATAACACGCTTACTGCACCCGGCTGCTACCTCTGCATGTGTGGCCACGCCGCCGTGAGTGTCAGTTCTAAATAGGAGCCTGCATAGCACCAGAATATGAGTGGGAACATCTGTGCACTGTGATGGAATTATATAAAACAGACTTCACGACTATTTGCAGGAAAGTTATTGTAACATGCATTCCATGCAGTAAGATCACTTTTTTCCATGTTTCTCTGTACTTTGATAACATCATAAAATAGGATCTTTGCCTCGTACGGATAAATGTGTGATTATTAAACCTATTCTACAGAATTGTATCACTAGGCCACATTTCACAGACTTGGGGGCTCTCTCTATCTGTATATCTTTGGCCATATCTGTATTTCTGTCTGTCTTTCTCTACATCGAACATGCTGTTGAAAACAAGTACTATAAAACCTACACTCATCCACATACCTATGACGTGTGAATGTCAAATTCCAAGCTATTACCACAATGCAGCCTAACTATTGCCAGAAAGTACTGCTTATGGGATCAGGGGCTGCAACTTACCAATCATAACCCTATTGCTGCTTGCAGGGCCTATTTAATAAAGTTGCATATCGCTGGACAAATTTAAACATTTGCGCACTGATTCTGGTTGAATACATTTGCTTATAACTACTACTCATGAAAGAAATAGCATAACATAAACCATGGAGGCCGATCAGCAGAGTAAAATGTTTTTATGGCCATTCTTGTGGGAGCAGTGACTCAGATAATCTTTGCCTTTTGTAAGGCAGAACCCTCAACATACAAGCTTTGACATATGACACATCATGCTTTTGGGGCCTTATAAGTATTTAGTTATACAGCACAGTATCCTTGGTACAACAACAACTGTTGCATGGCTAAACACTTGTAAGGTCCCAAAGCCGAGACCTATTGGCTATGCCTGTGAGGTCTGTGTCTCCCATAGAATTACATTGGGCTGCCTTATTACATTTACTATGTGTTAACTTTGATTGGGAGCAAGTGGGACTGTCATGTTTGTTGTCTAAGAAATTGTAATGTAAAACTATTTAATGGCAATGTTGGATTTTAAGTCACAATTTTAAAAGTGCCACTTTATCGAGATTTAACATTTTCCTGCCCTAGCTATTTTGTGCCTGCAGTCTGTTCCTGGGTCACATGAATGGGTGCAGTTGGCAGTTAGACTTTTTTTCATCATCCCAGACAGCCACACAATAGAGTGATTAGGTGTACCTGGATGGGCCATCACTAGCAGGATGGACTTGGGGTGGATCTGGGCACAGCCCCACTTGCAAATCAATAAGCTGTGCCTTGCCTTTACACAAAGAATTTCTCAGCATTTCATTGCTCATGCAGCCAGGATGGATCCAGGGCAGGAGAGGCAGAAAACCACAAGCACTTCACACAGAATTCTCCAGAAACATCCACTACTTCAAAGAAGGCACCAATTTTAAAAATAAGACCCTCAGACCCAATCTTCAGTTCAATTTCTGGTACTGTGGAAGGACTTTCAGAGGACTGCCTGCTGCTGTCGCCTGCTGTGTACTTCAATAGACTGCTTCGCCGCACCTGGAAGTACTGCTCTGCTGTCTGAAGTCGCATTGAAGCCTTAGACGCTTGAGCCCTCTTCCACGTCTTCACCCCAGGACTACCAGAGTGACTCCAAGGGCTAGTTGGCAGGGCTCCTACACAGAGCCTCAGGTAAATAAAAGACTTCAATCATCTTGAGTACCTGGATGCAGACTGATTGACTCTGAACCATCAACATCAAAGTGGTGCCTCCCATGGTCTGGGCCCTTGGGGATGGTGCTAAAGGTATTTAGGCAGCCAAACTCCAAACGTTGGGAATTTATTTTGCTATAAACTGCTCTGAGAACTGAGAGGAGACCGGGACCAACCTGCTCGTCTATCTGCCAAGGTGCTTTGCTGGTCGGCCTGACTTTGAGGCAGCTGCTGCTTTGTTCTTCCCCACAGTAGCAAATCCTGTTCCATGGTCCTTCCCAGAAGGGGTAACCGGCCTCAATGAACCTTTATCGGTTACAGCCTCTAGCCTTATCCTGAACTAGGAAATCTTTTCCGTGACTTTATTTAGCGGTTCCAGGACGCCAACACCTCCTCCTTGGATATCGCCTGCTGCCTTACCCTGCTGAATTTCTAGCTTCTCAGAATAGTTTGGCGGAAAGTCCAAAGGTAAGCATTGAACGGGCCAAATCCATTTCTTGTATTTGACTGATGTTCTATCGCGGTGAGCTATATTTTTCGACTTGACACAGCCTTGTGTGACTAAATGTCCATGGTTGTCCTTTTGATCTTTTAGGCACTGGTTTTTAAAACTAAACTCAAAATTTTCATAACTCTGGTTCTACTGACAGGCTTTTTGTTGGTGTAATGTCAACTAATGTATGAAAATGTATACTATTTTTCAAAATTGGTGTGGGATTTTTTGTGTGTTGTGTTTTCACTTTAATACTGTTTATGTTCAGCATACATACTTGCCTCTACGTTAACTCTGAGTGCTTATGTGCCAACAGAGGGATAAGCACAGGTTAATTTAGTGACTTATGTGGTTTACACTGGAAGGGATTTGTGGCTATTGTTTGAGCAGGATTAACAGCCCACTCAAGCAACAACCCAATTTGTCACAGTTACTGTTAGAAACTGGGGTTTCTGGGTGGCAGAGGTATGCATGCTGTCCAATCAGGAACCACAATCGTAGTTAGGGTAGGTCAGAATAAAACCTAAATTATCCTCTGCTCACCCTAGTTTGTCACAGAGCAGTCAGGCTTAACTTAAGAGGCAATGTGTAACTTATTTGTGCAGTACTTTAGACATTGTTCTGCATTCTGTCCATTAATTGTTCTTTTTGCATTTGTCATCCCGAGTGGGATGGGTATGCCCAGACTTTGAACCCATGCTCTCCATGCCGCTGGAGTCTAACTATCCTGGCTGATGAGGGGTGAAAACCCGAAATCGGTCCAACAATACTTGTTTCCAGTCCTGGGAGGACCTGGCCTGGCAGTTCGGGCTGGACTGTTCCCATTGAGCACAGGGTCAAGACTGATTTGCATATGGCTGGCCTCAAACTGGAATGGCATAGGGAGCAACAAAACAATGGACTTACGTCCAGACCTCCTCTGTACTGGGGTGAATGTATGACATTGTTCTGCATTCTGTCCATCAATTTTCTTTTTGCATTTGTCTCCCCGAGTGGGACGGTATGCCCAGACATGGGTCCTGTGCTCTCCATGGCACTGGGGTCAAGTTATCCTGGAGGATGAGGGGTGAAACCCTGAAACCGGTCCTAGAATGTTTCCAGTCCAGGGAAGACAAAGCCTGGCAGTTCAGGCTTGACTGTTCCCATTGGGTGCAGGGTCAAGACTGATTTGCATATGGCTGGGTTCAAACTGGAATGGTATGGGGTGCAAAAGAAACAATGAATTCAGGCCCAGATCTCTTTACTGGTGTGAATGTGTGACATTGTTCTGCATTCTGTCCATCAATTGTTCTTTTTGCATTTTTTACCTCGAGTGGGACGGGTAGGCCCAGACGTTGGCCCCATGCTCTCCATGCCACTGGAGTCAAGCTATCCTGGCTGATGAGGGGTGAAACCCGTAATTGGTCCTAGGATTCTTGTTTCTAGTCTAGGTAGGACCTGGCCTGGCAGGTCGGGCTGTACTGTTCCCATTGGGCGCACGGTCAAGACTGATTTGCCTATAGCTAGGTTGAAACTGGAATGGCAAGGAAAGCAAACAAACTATGCATTTAGACCCAGATCTCTGTACTTGGGTGAATGTATGATATTGTTCTGTATTCTCTCCATCAATTGATCTTTTTGCACATTTCTACATGTGGCATTTCCTAAACCTAAAATTTAAAATCCAAATTCACCATGAATTGTGATTAAAAATTGCGAGTTCAGTGACACTTAACTTGAAAAGTCTATCCCTTAACAATAGGGAGCTACACTTTAATTTTCTAATTAGGTAATCCCAATGGTATTCTATTGGAGAGTTAGATCTTGCAGTAGTGAAAAACGAAATTGGGAGTTTTTCATAGCTTTTTTAATTTAACTGCACCTTGCCCTATGGGTTATACAGGGCCTACCTTAGGGCTGACTTATATGTATGAAAAGGGAAGGTTTAGGCTAGGGGTTGGTCATAACTCACTGAGTTTTACTCCTCAGAATTCCACTGAGTTACATAAAAACAAAAGGAGATTCCATGGAGTCCTGCACACCTCTACAAAAAAAAATGAGTAGCATTGGCCCTGTTTCTTTATTTTTTATTTTGTTACAAGAATTCTTGACATTTTATCAGACTCTTTCTCAGTAAGCTTCGCTTTTTTGACGAGAAGGGGGATTCGAACCCTGGTCCGTAGTGGGATTTGTGATACTTCCCCTTTAATATACGGAGTTCCAACCTACAGACGCACGATCACGTTGTCCTCTTGATCGGGACTACTGCAGATTCAAATAGACGATCCCCGCAGACTCCATTTACCTCCGGCTGACGGCATCCCTGATTGTAGGTACTAGGCGGGGAGTCGCGTGTGCACAAGTAAGTGGCTACTCTGCTGCAATAGTGAGCGGTCTCCATTCAGAACGATCGTGGAACAGATACCGCTTGGAGGGTAAACTGTATTTTTGTTTTCTGCATAGATTTGACACCGCGTGAAGATATCCCTCGCCGTCTCAACCCAGGGAGAGAGCACTTTTCTCTCGATACGTGAGTGCTTCTCTTCTTTGTGTTTAACGATGATGAGCCCACCAGAAGGAGACGTCATGGTGTCTAGTCCTCATGACGTTAGCTCTTAAATATTGACGACTGAGTGCTATTGCTACACTGATTTTTATTAATACCGTAAGCACCAGAATGATGTGACCGGGAGGGAATGCCCCCGCGATACCTTGCTTAAGTTAACCTATAGCTGTCTGAATACAGCGCTATCGGTTTCTCAACCTCTTTGTAATTAATTACAATTAACAAAGGAGGGGGGACCTCATTCTCTGATTATGTTATTGGAGACTTTTCTATCATGTTACTAAGACAGAATAATGGCTCACATATGCTATATGACAATGAGCGTGTCATGTCGCTATAGACTAACTGGCAATTATTAGAAAGTGAACTATATGTCAGTATGTGTCATGTGTTATGATGTTTTGCCTGTTTTTCCTCCTATTTCTACGGGTATTTTTTGCTCCAGTGAATTTCAGTGAGCTGCCACGGGTAATAACCGTAACACTGTTATGAAAATTTCCTTTTCACACTAAAAGCCTCACGGGAGGGTGCGCCTTAGCGCGCGCACACCACCGGAGTGATATCTGTAAAGGTCCTGACGAATGCTGAGCGATTTTGCATAATTAACAGCAGAAACATGTTGACCGACTATTTTATTTAAGGACCCAGGTTTCCTAATATAGAACCTAGTTTTGTCAGTTTACACTGTTTTTAACCTAATACGGGTTGGCCTTTATTAAAATTTTTGTAAAGGCCTCAACCTTGTATTTTTTAACTTTGCACTCACAGTTATACTCGCATTTCAGTTAGAGCACTGTTACACACATCACCATCCCGCTCTGCTGTAATTCAGGCGTTGTAGCACGCTGGGGGGGCACTCGGCCACCCCGGCGGGACCCAATGATAAAGCATGTCACCAATTAGTGGTGAGTGAGGGTCCTTTTATAAAGAGAAAGACTTGTCTTTCTCTTTTCCTTTAAACACACAAGGGCGAAGGTTGCCCATTGTGGGTGTTTCCTTAAGCTGGTTCACCGTTTTTTGGTGGGGGGTAAAATAGATTAGCACATATTTAAATATATTTTTCTTTCTCACTAAGTCACTCCTAAGTTGTTTATGATATACTGACAGGGGTATAGTAGTGTCCACTCATGCCCTCTCTCTCTTGTTGATACTTTTTAGGCATTACTTCCGCATGCATAATCTGGCCAATCAAGTCAAGCAGGGGCGGGGTAAATACTGGTGTAGTAACACATCAAGTAAATCAATAGCATTGGAGACACAACAGTGGCACTTAGACTGCATCTTCAGTGGCTGTGAATCCTGCCACCCCACATGCTTTGTAATAGCAAACTCGGACATTCCATACACTATTTACCATCCACAAACCGCCAGCTACACCGACCAACATCTGAGGCTCCGCCAACAAGCTACAGTTTGTCACACATATGTGGTGCATAATATGCAGTTTGGGAATTGTAGTTTGTGGATTTGGAGCATGTACTTCGAACCCTGTGTCTTTCTTATCAACATCGCACAATTCTGGGAAAACAATCATCAAGTGCCTGGCGAGCTCTGGTCTCGCATAAAAAAATCCACGAACTACAATTCTTAACCTGCAGTAAAGTTCGATGCATACTGCCACTGCCCCTTCCACTCTGGTGAAAGTGTTGCACGGCTTGTACATTTGTGCACTGGTGCATTGATTGGGTTTTAAACTGCCCTATGTAGTGCTCGAAAGTTAAAGTTCATCCCAAGTATTCTTACAAACCGTCCAATACTACAAATCTGTCACGGATATTTCAGCTTTCCTAAGAATCAGGTTTCAGCCCAACTTGGCCATTAAACCACTCACCTGGGCCAACAGCGGGGACCCCAGGGGCAAACTTAAATGTTTAATTCAGCGTCAACTACATACCCTTCCCAATAGCTCATGAGTTTCATCAATGTTCATTAGTTCCTAAAGTTAGACAGCTCTTCCATTTGTTGTGCTTCAGAGCTGCAGGAGTTAATGCCCTAACAGATGCTAGAGAAAGGACAGCCTTGTCCCCGGTTTATAATTTAATTAAAAGTGTACCGCCCACCCCTAATGCATTGCTGATGTCATAAGTTTAACCCGTTTGATGCTTGTGACAAGGTCAACTCGTCATGGGTGTTACCTGCGCTGTGCGTTTGACGAGTTGACCTTGTCACATAACATGGGATTTTAAAAATTGCAGCGCAGCACGGGAATGTGCTGTAGCAATGATGAGGTTAAGTAGAGAGACCAGCATCTGTCTAGCACGGCAAAGCAAGAGTGAGAAAACATATAGGCGCAATAAGAGCCGGTCTAATCGAAGTAAAATATTTATTGCTACTAGCCTACCTCATCGGTCAAGCTAAACAAAGAACTAAAATGGGCAATGTCTTAGGAAGAGTCCACGTTATGCCACAGGCTATCAGCCCTCAATCATTGTGTGCCAGACCATGAACTAGGGGTGGGTGCCGGTAAACTCTGCTACGAGACGGTTGCCAGAGTTGTTGCCAAACTCTGAGCTCCAAGCAGAGCACAGAGTGACAAAACTCAGCAAACTCTGCCAGAAGAGCGAAGTTTACCGCCCACCCCTGGTTTAGGTCTGTCAAGAGGGTTTTCTTGCCAGGTCGACATGGTAGTGTGAAACTGCACACACAGGTTCTGCTGCCAAAATAGCACCAGCACGGGGAAAAGGACAGGAATAGACCACATTGTCTAAATACAATGCATTCCTTCCCTTTCACTTTTGACACAGGGAAGGGTGGCAAGGTGACTTTCTGCGCTGCCATATGCCAAAACTCTATTAATGAGGCCCATATTGTGCAGACAGATGCTTCAGAGCATTGAATAGGGGCAGTAGTATCCCAGCTGAATCAGGAACGACTTGACCAACTGGTAACCTTCATTAGCAGGAGGTTACTTCCACTGGAACAGAGGTGGAGTGCCATTGATAAAGAAGCTTTTGCTGTGCTCTGGGCAGTGAAGAAGTTGAGGCCAGACCTGTTTGGGACTCACTTCCTGATTCAGACAGACCACAGACCCCTCAGAGGTTTCATGAAGATGAGAGGTGAAAATCCCAAACTATTGAGATGGTCCCTCTCCCTACAGGGAATTTACTTCACGGTGCAACCTCGCCTGGGGACAAACAACACCAGTGTTGATGATCTCTCCAGATTCTTTCACATTAGTGAAGAGAGCTCTCAAGGGGTTTGATAGTTCTGCCCACTTTCAACCGGGGGGGGGGGCACATTTTGGATCTGACAGACTTAGGGTGGTCTTCCCATAACTTTTTGCCTGCCTCCCTCCATTTTTCTAACCTCATTTTTTCTGGCATTTGGACGCTGCACACTTTACCACTGTTAATCAGTGCTAACATGCTTGTGCTCTCTCCCCTAAACATGGCAATATTGCTTCATCCTCAATTGAAAAATTGATTTGCTTATAAGTCCCTAGTAAAGTGCACTATATGTGCCCAAGGCATGTAAATTAAATGCTACTAGCAGGCCTGCAGCAATGATTGTGCCACCCACAGAAGTAGCCCCTTAACCATATGTCAGGCATGACACTGCAGAACCTGTGTGTGCAGTTTTACACTACCATGTCGACCTGGCAAGTAAACCCTCTTGACAGACCTAAACCAGGGGTGGGCGGTAAACTTCGCTCTTCTGGCAGAGTTTGCTGAGTTTTGTCACTCTGTGCTCTGCTTGGAGCTCAGAGTTTGGCAAAAACTCTGGCAACCGTCTCGTAGCAGAGTTTACCGGCACCCACCCCTAGTTCATGGTCTGGCACACAATGATTGAGGGCTGATAGTCTGTGGCATAACGTGGACTCTTCCTAAGACATTGCCCATTTTAGTTCTTTGTTTAACTTGACCGATGAGGTAGGCTAGTAGCAATAAATATTTTACTTTGATTAGACCGGCTCTTATTGCGCCTATATGTTTTCTCACTCTTGCTTTGCCGTGCTAGACAGATGCTGGTCTCACTACTTAAACCTATGACATCAGCAAATGCATTAGGGGTGGGCGGTACACTATACTCCACTGGTGGAGTTTTGCCGAGTTTGGCTAAAACTCAACGAACCTGCTGGCGGAGCTGAGTTTACCAGCGCGCTCACCCCTAATCTCAGCAATGTCACTCTGGGGGACTTACTTGAGGCAGCAATAGAGGTTATTGGCACCCAAGAACCCTCAGCACCCAATGTTGCACCTAGGAGGCCCCTTTGCAGAGTGGTTAAGAAAGAGGGTAGGGCCTACACCAACATGTCAACAATACCACTGCGGGGGAAGTACTTGTGGCAACAATAGAGACTCTTGACCTCAAACAACCCTCTGCAGCCAAGGAGACTTCATCCTCCAAACAGTAGTGCCCCAGGAGAACCCTTTGCAGAGTGGTTGAGGAAGGCTCAATGACGTCTCTGCAATCTCTCTGTGAGGGACTTACTTGTGGGAACAGTAGGGGGTCTTGGCTCCCTAAGAACCTCAGTAGCCAAAGGGTGGCCAATCAATACTCTGTCTGTTCACGGAACTCTGGAATTTCACAGAGTTTTTTGGCAACTCTGCAGGCCCCCTTGCACCATGTTGTGTTTTAGGCAGGATTGCTTTTGTGCATGAAGGGGCAACTTCCTGCATGAAAATTAACCATAGAGGCATTTTCCTCCCTCTATGTGCACTGTTGAATGCAGCGCATATAGGAAAAGAAAAAATGGGGCACAATAAAGATATTCCTCCTCATTACGCCTGCTCTGAGTACACATAACATTTTGCTGCCCTTGTAAATCTGATTCTGTCGGCTACGGCAATTGCATACATAATCAAGGATGAATCATAAACATTGTTTCAAAAAAGTAACAGCATTACTAGAGAGCATGAGCTGGAACAACAGAACCACAATTACCATATGCGTAACTTAAAGTAGCGTCACACAGATCTTCTTCAGGTCAGGAGGGCAACAAGACAGCTGATTCAGTCGGGAATGGATCAATCAAATAGGAAGTAAAAAGTTGCACCAAACGTGTGCAGGAATACCACTGGCATCTAATTCTCAAGGTGGGTAGGCCGACTCGTGGAGACAAAAGATGGCAACCTGCAAAGCCTGGAGAGTTGCTGATTGGATCTGATTATGAATGAAATGCCGGATGGGTGGATGCAATGGTGAATCTGCAAGCGGGCGAGGCTCTCTTTGTTACTTGGAGTATTCCATTTCTGGACGGCTGTCTGACAGACCAACGCACTGCCACTATCCAGGGACTTTGACCAGGAGCACCCTCCAGGCGATGGAATCCTCCAAGTAACAAAGAGAATTCCGCCCGCTTGCAGATTCACCACTGCATCCGCCCATCTGGAATTTAATTCATAATCAGATCCCATCAACAACCTTCCAGGCATCACGAAGGGCCATATTTTGTTTCCACAAGTCGGCCTACCCACCTTGAAAGTTAGATGCCCAGTGTGGATCCTGCACACATTCGGTGCAACGTTTTACCTCCTATTTGATTGATTCATTACAGACTGAATTAGCTGTCTTGCTGCCCTCCTGTCCTGAAGAAGACTCGCCATGACGCTACTTTAAGTTACGCATACGTTAGGGTCGAAACGTCAACATTCTATATCGGTCCAGTCCAACTGAGTCCTCTGGTTTTGAACTGCATAGAAATTTTGCAATCTGCAAGAGACACCTGACTCATCTTCATACTGGCTGCATTGCAAACTCATTCCCTTGCATAAACTGTATATAGAGTAAATGTCTGTGTATCTCCAATATGTACATAGAGCCTATTCACCCATGTCACTTGTGCACTCTCTTCACTTCATTTATTATCACCTTGTTCTTATTGAAATGTTGACAGCCGCATGAAAAACAAAAAGATTCAAATTCAGAGAAATAGTAAATATTTACAACTCTGCATAAATTGTGGTTCTCTCGTTCCAGCGCACCATTGCTAGTAACGCTGTTACTTTTACGAAACAATGTTTATTATTCATCCTTAATTACGTAAGCAATTTCCGTACCCAACAGGACCAAATGTAGCTTTCTTGTATCATACCCAGTTTCCCGAGAGACACAGAGTTAACCCATTGTTACTATACACATCCTTGTAAATCTGGGAACGGGTCAATACTCATGAGAATTGTGTGAGAACACCCACTGCAACTCCTATGAAACACCTCCCTTGTGCGGAGCAAGGCGATGCAGTGATTTGAGCCGCATTGCCTTACTTAAGATTTATGAAGCAACTTAAAGCCACGCAATGTGGCTTTTGATGGCTTCATAAATCTGACTCAGAGCCTTGCGTCACACATGTACCACGTTGTGTGGTGCAAAGGTGACACAAGTCTCTCATAAATATTTCTTGCCGAAGTCAGGGGCCCTGAGCATAGGTGCTGTGTACATGGCTTCCTTGAGAGAGTCAAAAGCTTTCAGACAAGCCTCTGTCCAGATCAACAATCTGGTCTGTGTCTTAGAAGTCAGCTCAATTTAGTGGGCAAAAATGGTGCCATATCCCTTTTCAAATCATCTGCAGTAGCCAGTGAGGCCTAAGAAGGCTCTCTTTTATCTTTGGGTTTTAGGTGGGTGCCAGGCCATGATAGATTCAATCTTGGCTGGAGGGGCCGGACTTTGCCTCCACTTACCAAGTGACCCAAGTACACCACAGAAGCCTGCCCAATATGGCACTTGCTTGCCTTGATTTTTAGGCCTGTCTGTTGCAGGGACCGAAGCACCTCATGGAGGTGATGCAGGTGTTCCTCCAAGCTGGATCTGTAGACCATGATTTCATCTAAGTAGACGGCCCAGAAAGCCTTCTTTCCAGACAGGACCTTGTTAACCAACCATTGGAAGGTAACAGGGGCATTATTTAATCAAAAGGGCATCACCTGGATTTGGTAATGACCCGCTGATGTTGAGAATGCTGACCTCTCTTTAGCCCCCTAAAATCAAGGTGATCTGCCAGTTCCCTGATGTCAAATCAAAAGTACTGAGGAATTTGGTAGCACCCAGTCTGTCAATGTGCTCATCAGCTCTGTGGATGGGGTGTGGATCAGTCCTGGTGACACAACTGAGCCCTCTGTAGTCCAGGAAAAACCGAGGTTTCTGGTGTGGCAGCCTTTGGGACAAATAACATGGACTGGACCAATAGTTATTAGAGGGCTCAATCACCCGTAATGCCATCTTCTTGGATACTTCCTCCTTGATACTGGTTCACACCCTGTCAGACAACCTGTACTTTTTATTCTTTACAGGGAGACTGTCCCCAGTGTAAACAACATGGACGCACAGATGTGTGAGTCCAGTGGTGAGGGAGAATAATGGGGCAAACTGTTCCAGTAACTGGTAACCACCTTGCTGTTCTAGGGTCTGGGTAGCAGAGAGGTTGACACCCTCCTCTGGCCCATCATTTTATTGTGCAGAGAGGAGACCAGGGAAAGGTTCACTGTCATCTTCCACTCCTTCACCTGTCACTAGGAGAATGCTCATTTTGGACCTCTTGATGTGTGGATTCAGTCAGTTCACATGGAGCAACCTTAGGGGATTTCTAGGGGTCTGAAGTCTACCAGGTAGTTGACCTCCCTGTTCCGCTCCATTATCTCATATGGGCCAATCCAAAGATCCTGGAGAGTTCTAGGCTCTACTGGTTCTATGACCCATACCTTTTGGCCAGGATGAAACTCCTCCATTGTGGCCTTCTGGTCATACCAGAGTTTCTTTATATCTTGGTTGTTTTTATGTTACTTTTTGTCTTCTTCCAAAGTGGTGAATCGAGTTATGGAGGGCCAGCATGTAGCAGACCGCATCCTGTTTTTTTTTTGGGTCCTTCACCCACCCTTCCTTGACAGGGCTAAGAGGTCCCCTTACAGGGTGTCCTTAGAGGAGTTCAAAGGGATTGAACTCTACTCTTCTCTGTGGCACCACCATGTAGGCAAAGAGAAGGCAAGGCAAGAGAAAATCCCACCTACACACCATGGGCTCAGATAGGCCCATAATCATGGCTTACAAGCTCTCGTTGAATCTTACAACTGGAACATTGGTTTGGGGGTGTGGTGAACTTGTAAGTCACACAAAACGCAGCCCAAAATGACTTCATGTATAATGACATAAAGTTAGTGCCGCTGTCTGACTGTACCTCCTTAGGGAATGCAACACAGGTAAAGATCCCCATCAGAGCTCTCACCTTCACTGGTGTGGTTACTGACATCAGAGAGATTTCCCCTGGGTAACAAGTGGCATTGTCCACCAATACCAGGAGAAACTTGTGGCCTGAGGCTGTCTTAGGGTCCGAAGTCCAATGGCTTTGCTGCCCACCCTTTTAAAGAGGATGCCAACTACAGGTAATGGGATTAGGGGAGCTTTGTGCTTTTTCCCTGTTTTCCTACTGGCCATGCAGGTGAGGCAGGAGCAGCAGAATCCATCTGAGGCTCTCTTCATTCAGGCCAATAGAACTGGAAGACAGTCTGGCAAAAGTCCATTTTCAGGTAGCTGTAACTCATGGGGTCATGCAGACCCACTCAAGCAATTTCATCATCTCCAAGTGAGACCTGAGATCTACCTGCTGCCAGATAGTGTGCTCCAGGTCATTGCTGAACAGACCATCAACAGGCATGGCAGGCCTCACAGAAAATTTCAGAGAACCTGAGACCTACCCCCACTCAAAGGGAACCAGAGACACTGGTGGATGGTGTTATATTCCACTTAGGTACTCTATAGAGGTGCAAGTAACATTGCCAACTTTCACCTATAATCTTCCCCACATTACATACATAACGGTTCATAGGGACTGACCTTTTACCTAGATACAACACTGCATTCAGAACGCAGGTTTTTCCCTAGTTTGAACCTCATGCATTATTCATGAGGTTTCTTGGAAGCACAGCAGAACTACCATCTCCTGTATAATATCTCTGTATAAAGTGCAGGCCCGACATCATCCTTTAGGCCGACACAGTAACACAGGAAGGTAGGGCGCTTGGGGAGATCTATGAGTATATATACATGACATCTTACTTAGAAGGACAGAGGAGACAGAGACTTCCCGGCTGACACACTGACCACAGATGCAGAGGTTCCTGCATGCAGACGCTCCAGCTCGCAGTGGTCTAATATTCATCCCGGGGTGTCCAACTCGAGACCAGGATGGGGTCCCATATTCTCTTATTCTCAGGTAAAGGGGTTGACTAGATCCTAGAGGGATTCTTGGCATAACACCCACATTGATGCTAGGTACATTTAGGTACATTTAGTTAGGGAGGCATCGAAGGAGTATGCACTTTTTGTCATGTATTTTATTTACTTGTATGATTATATGATTTCATAGGACTTCTAATCATATATGTATGCTACTGTCTAATGGTAGTTGCAGCTCATCTATTATACACTAGAATAAGAACTGTTCAATAAATTGTTATTGACATATTTCCAGTATGTTTAGTCTGTGTATCTCTGAGACAAACTAAGTGAGCACGAGTGGCTGAGCGAAAGGGTGTATATTGTTTCCACAATTCTGAGGGATCAGGGTTGTCAGGTTCTGAGGTTGTCAGAATCTATTCTCTCCTTGGTAAGAGGAGATTATAGCGGCACTGTGAACTAGCTGATACAGACAGGTTAAAATATCCGGTGGGGGTGCACGGAATCAGTCTGCTACCAATTCAAAAGTTTATGTTATCCAAACGAGCGGATCCTGCATAGGTAATATAGGAACTACACAACAATGGCTCTCATGATTATCCGTGACTACAACTTAGTAGAATGTGTTCGATAGGACCTGCTCTGCCGACACCAGGTGACACTTTACAGTTGTCATGCTGGGTCCTGTGTCTCATGGAGCCACCTCATGGTGCCCATCAATGGTAACCCACTGCCTTTATTTGAAGTATTTGCAGGCATATGGGATTTTAGCACCAATTCTCTATCCCCCAGGGATACTAGGGTTACATCTTTCTGTTCCCCAAAACTATATGGGACTACCTCTTGCCTCAATAAATCAATCAATCAGTGTTTGTTAAGCATGACTACTCACCAATGAGGGTGTCGAAGGGGGCTGCAGGTCCTGATGGGAGCTAAGGTTCAGTCGAAGAGTCAGGTCTTGAGATCCTTCCTGAATTGGATCAGAGACGGGGATAGCCTAAGGGGGAAAGGAACGATGTTAAAGGTTATGGCAGTGAGGCAGGAGAAGGGCCTTTGTCCGGTTCTGGTCTTGCAGATCTGAGGGATGATGGCAAGGGCCGGTTCAGGGGAACTGAGGTATCTGGTGGGTACATGGGTGTAGTTCAGGTATGCTGATCTAGCATCGTGGAGGGCTTTGTATGCACATGTGAGAAGCTTGATTGTGACTCTTTTGTTGAACAGGAGCTTGTGGAGTTTTTACAGGTGTTCGGAGATGTAGCTGCAGCAGGGGATGTTGAGGACGAGTCTGGCTGCAGTGTTCTGAATGTACTGTAGTTTCCTGAGGAGTTTCTGGATGATGCCTGCGAGTGTATTGCTATATTTGGGTCTGCTGCTGATGAGTGCGTGGGTTACTGTCTTTCTGGCCTCAGTGGGGATCCATTTGAATGTCTTTCGAAGCAGGTGAAGAGTATGAAAGCATGGTGAAGAGACGGCGTTGAACTGACAATTCATCATGAGCAAGGAGTCCATTATGATGCTGAGGATTCGTGCTTGGTTCATGGGTGTGGTGGGGTTCCTAGCTTGGCGGGCCACCAGGAGTCTTTGTAGGTGGAGGTGTTGGGCCGCAGGGTGAGGACTCTGGTCTTGTCTGAGTTGAGCTTGAGGCATCTGTCTGTCATCCAGGTAGCGACAGCCCATTGTGAAAGTTGTTTCAGGCAATTGTGGGCTTGTTGTTGAGGGAGAGGATCAGCTGGGTGTTGTCAGCATAGGAGATGATGTTAAGTCAGTGGTTCCTGACTATGGCTGTGAGCAGGGCCATGTGGACATTGAAGAGGGTGGGCATCAGGGAGGAGCCCTGGGGGACTACACAGCCGATCCCATAGGTTCTGAGAGTAATGGTGGTAGTCTGACTCGCTGTGTTCTACGGTGAGAAAGGAACAGATTTAGTCTAGTGCTTTCTCATGGATGCCGGTGTCGTGGAGTCTCATGCTTAGGGTGCGGTGGGGGACAGTGTTAAAGGTGGCTGAGAAGTCCAGGATTATAAAGGCTGTTGTTTCTCTCTGGTCGAGGAGGGCGTAGATATCATCGGTGATGGCGAGGAGGGTGGTCTCGGTGCTGTGGTTGCTTCTAAAGGCAAGGAGGGCGGTCTCATGCTGTGGTTGCTTCGGAAGATGGGTTTAGAGGAGTCCAGGATGTTGTTGGTTTCGATGAAATTAGAGAGTTGGGCACTGGTGGCCTTCTCAATGACCTTGGCTTGGAAGGGGAGCATGGAGATGTATCTCGTATTCTTGAGGTCTGTCAGGCCGGCATTTGGTTTCTTCTGCAGGTGATTGATCATTGGCGTGTTTACAGTTATTGGGGAAGGTGGCGGTCTCAATGGAGCAGTTTATGGGGTGGTGTAATTTGGTAGCAATATAGGTGGCGGCTATGTGGAAGATGTGGTGGGGCAAGAGTCTGAGGGTGCTCCAGAGTGAATGCTCTGTATGGTCTTCAAAGTATCATCCGTGGTGAGAGGGGTCCAGTAGAGCAGGATCTATTGGGGGCAGAGGCAATGCATGTGGTGGTGGTGGGAGTGATGAGCAGGTTTTAGGAGTCAAAGCTATCGTAGATCCGCTTGATCTTGTGGTGGAAGTAGGTGCCGAGTTTGTTGGCCTGAGTGCTACACTTGCCAACCCAGGTGTCTACCCATCAGTGGGGGCTGTGCCTTCATGGAAAACTTGGAGTTGCCCTTAGAGTGACCATACTTATAGTACTCTGTACATTGGTGTACAAACCTGGCCTGGGTGGAGCTCATGGAGTTGTGCTTCATGGAATTACGTGGAGTGGCCCAAAAACTCCACGAGAGTCCGCAGATTTCCATGGGTGGATGGAGCCGTTTGATGTGCGTGTTCATGCTACCTTTTTATGATCCAGTAGTGGGATGCATGTTTTCGCAATGGAAACTGCGCACAAATGGCACCATGCGGTTCACCAGGGTGTGGCCATTTTTGTTTCTGTTCTGTGTCTGGGGCTGCAGGACCTGTTTTTAAAGCACCCTTAATCTTTTCAATCCTCCACCTAGTCCACTCATCCACCCCTGATTTTCCTTCCTGGTATCAGTGTGTGTCTTTGTTTTTGTGTATTTTAATGTTTTTTGTCATAATTTTGTGTTTCTTGGGAATTTTTTAATACTTTTTTTGGTTTTCCCTTTATTTCCTTAGTTCTTCCTTTTCCTATTCTCTTTTTTTTACCATCCTATGTTATGGCAGAACATGGCAAGAGGCGCAAGAGAGGAAGTGGCAGCACCAGTGTGGGTTCCAGCCTCACACCTTGCGGTCATCGGAAGTGCCAAAAGGTGCATCCCTGTTCAATTTATTAAAAGACAGTGGTGGTTGTGCTTGCTTTTTATGTACAGCGCCACTTTCCCTCCATCCTGGCAATAGGCGACTGGTCTGGAAGCAGGTTTGCTTCACAGGAGCATTGGCTGTGTTGGGTGAGGAGGAGGGGAGGGTAGAAGACAAGGTAAGTGGTGTTTTTTAAAATTTGTGCATATGGGGGGCTAGCCTTGAACTCTGCTCCGCCACGGAGGCAGAGATTTGCCCAACTTTGCATTCCCAGCTGATCGCGGAGTTTTTAAATCTCTGCACACTCCACTGGAGGAGCGGAGTACAACGCACAGGGTTAGTTTCAATGCATTAGTTTCAAATGTAGATTAGGTAATTTGGAATAGCGTTTAGGATTAGGATAGTCAACTCGATACTAGTACTATAGGCATTCTGATTTGATTTAGAAAAGTACTATGTTACTACGTTTGCCTGTCAAAATGATTTTGGGGAAAATAACTGTGCCACCACTAATCTATTTTTTAAAATTTCTTTATGTCTTACATCAGCACCCAAGGGCAAGATGAGGGATATTCTATTCTATTCTATTCTATGCTTGGTAAAGCGCAACAGCTACCCCAGCAAAGGGGCGTCCCGGTGCTGAGAGACAAACACACACCTTACTGGGCGGGGGAGGGAGGAAGTGGAGAGAAACCCTAGGTGATAGGGAAGAGAAGGGTCTTGATTGCCTTACGAAAGACAGAGAGAGAATCTATAGAGCGTATGCTGAGAGGAAGATCGTTCCAAAGTTTAGGGCCGAGAACGCCAAAGGAGCGGCCTCCAGTGCGGCAGCGCTTTGTTCTGGGTACTTTCAGAAGAAGTAGGTTGGAGGAAGGTAGTTCACGCCCAGGGACATAGGGGCAGGCCAGGTTTCGTAGCAGAGGGGGGTTTCCCTGTTTGGCAATTTTAAAGATCATAATGAGAGCTTTAAATTTGACTCGGTGTTCCACAGGCAGCCAGTGGAGTTTGCGGATGGTGGCTCTGGCTGAGCATCTGCGTGGGAGGCCAACTAGTATTCTAGCTGCCGCGTTTTGGACTCGTTGGAACCTAGCCGTTTCTGCTTTGTTTGCTCCCAGGAGGAGGACGTTCGCATAGTCAAGGCGTGACAGGATGGTTGCTTGGACAATTAGCTGTCGAACCTTAGGATCAAAGAATCTGAGTATAGGCCTAAGGTTTCTTAGGAGACCTATACAGGTGGCTGCCACCTTTTTAGTGTGTGATTGGAAGCTGAGGTTGGCATCCATCCAAACTCCCAAGTTTTTTACACAGATTGTAGGGAGTGGTGTTGTACCAAGGGATGACGGCCACCAGTGCTCGTTCCATAGGCTGGTGTTTCTGCCAAGGAGGAGCACCTCGGTTTTTCCGGCGTTAAGTTGGAGTAAGTTATCCGTCATCCATTGTGCCACTGCTGCCATGCCCTCTCTGAACTTGGATGCCGCGGTGGACGGGCTTTCTGTGAGGGTGACGACCAGCTGGGTGTCGTCGGCGTACGACACCAGCGTGAGCCCCCACTTTTTGGCCACATCCGCCAGCGGCTGGACATACAAGTTGAAGAGGGAGGGGCTCAACGCTGAACCCTGGGGGACTCCTTGTGCTATAGGATGGGACTTTGAGAGAAATGGGGGAGCTGATACCTTAAAGGATCTGTCCTTAAGAAAGGAGTGGAACCAGGCGAGCGCGAGGCCAGACACGCCGGCCCTCTCCAGACGTTTCAGAAGGATGTCATGAGATACTGTGTCAAAGGCTGCGCTGAGATCTAAAAGGACCAGCGCAGCACTTTGACCGGAGTCTAAAATCGTCCGGAGATGTTCGGTCGTGGCCAGTAGGGCAGATTCGGTACTGTGACCCGCTCTAAAGCCCTTTTGGGATGGGTCCAGGATTCCATTTAGGTCCACATGTTTAGAGAGAATGCCATTGACATGGGCTTCTGCTATTTTAGATATCCAGGGGAGGAGGGATATTGGCCGGAAATTTTCCGGCTTTGATGGGTCCAGGGTGGGTTTTTTGATTATAGGGGAAACACACGCATGCTTCCAAGCTATAGGTACAGAAGCAGAAGTGAAGGAAAGATTGAGAATATCCATCATGGGGGGTAGGAAGAAGTCAATCGAGTCCAGAAATTGAGAAGGGCTCATGGGGTCCTCCAGGGAGCCAGATTTTACTTTCTTGCAAAGTTTAATCAGCTCAGTAGCCGTGATGTCAGGGATCTGGGTGTGAGGAGTGCTGGTGAAGGCTGGGTTCTTGCAGTCCTCAGAGTGAGGAGGATTCTGCAGAAAAGTTGCGTAGATTTTTTGAACTTTCTCCACAAAGTATGTGGCCAGTTGTTCGCAGTGTTCATTGGATGAAATTTTGAGAGAGGGTGGCCTAGGGTTTTGTAGTTCTTTAACAAGTTTAAAGATCACTTTAGATGGGTTCGGGTTGGAACTGATTTTCTCAGCATAGAAAGCTGCGCAGGTAGTGCTGATGGCTTTGTGATAGGTTTTGAGCTTGGATAAGTAGTTAGCTCTATCCTGACTGTCAAAGTTTTTCCTCCATTGGCGCTCGGCTCTCTTACAGTCCTTATGCATGGCTTTAAGGGGTTCATCATACCAGGGATTAGAGGGTGTGAGTCGTCCCTTGGTTAGTTTAGCTGGGATGAGAGTGTCAAGCCCATCTGTGATCCAGGTGGTAAAAGAGGTATAGGTCGTATCTATATCCTGATTGTCTTCGCAGTGGAATCCTCCTAATGTTTCATGGAGAGTGGGGGTGGAGAGTTTGTGCCAAGGTCTTTTTAAGCGACGGTTGGATTCAGTAGTATACTGTCGTCCTGGGGCTGGGACCGTTAGTTTGATGAGGTAATGGTCCGTCCATCCCATCGGGGTGGGGATCTCAGTGACAGCCTCTTGGATATTGGTGAAAACCGGATCTAGGGTATGGCCGGCTATGTGGGTAGGAACATGGATGAGGGAGTTGAGCTGCAGAGCCGAAAGGTCTGTAAGGAGATTAGCAATTGTGTGGTCGTTAGATAGATCAAAATGCAGGTTAAGGTCGCCCAGAATCGTGAAGTTGGCGGATTTGGTAATGAGTGCCGTGGATGTCTCAAGAAGGGCGTCAATGAACCTGGAGGCAGGGCCTGGTGGGCGGTAAATGTATAGACCCGACATTGTGAACTGCGGGCTAATGCTAATTTTGAATTGGGCGCATTCGCAGTCAGGGAGAGTTTCTTTAGTAAAAGAGCAGATGAGGTGTTTTTTATAAATTACTGCTATGCCACCGCCTCGGGTTTCGCGGTTTATGGTGGCCAGGTGAAACTCATCTGGGAGTGTCAGGTTAGGGATGGTGGATACGCCGTCTCGTAGCCATGTTTCGCAGAGAAAAAGGATGTCAGGATTTTCATCCAATAAGAGCGAGTTTACCTCTAGATGGCGTTTATAGAGGGATCTGACGTTAAGCTGGAGTATCGTCAGAGGCGGGCTTGTAGTTCTACCACGGTGTTCCCAGACGCGAGAAGGAATGTCAGTGGAAAAATGGCAGCGGTTGCAATGGAGTTGCGAGTGGCCCAGGGTGCCAGTAGCATCGGGACATCTTTGGCTAAGATTCATGGCAAGGAGTTCCTCACGGTCATACCGTATGGGCATGTGGGGCCTGGTAGGACCAGGGGGACTGGCGACTGGCGATGTCGTGGCGATGTCGTGGCGATGACGGGCGCAGACGGGCTTGCCTTAGGCGCGCCTTTGGCGCGCAAACGGCGCTCGTCCTCTGCGCTTCCGGTGACAGCACATGATGTAGGGGATAGGGGGGCGTGGCCTTCCGGGGGGCGTGGCCTCCGTCCTCGCCGAGATTGGCGTTTTTGCTCCGCTTTGTTTACCTAGGAGACAGCGCTAGATCCGCTGCTCACAATGGTTTGGTACAGGTAGGTGCCCTGGCGCTTAGCTAGCGCGTGGTCAAAGTATCTTTTAAAAATACAATTTAAACAGGTGACACAAGTGAAAGTAGTAAGCAAATTTTAAAAAGACTCCCGGCTTCCGCCTCAAGAGTGCGCAATTGTCAGGCTTAGGCGCTCGTGTTTCAGCGCTTAAGTACGCGACAGGGGGGGCGTGGCCTTCCGGGGGGCGTGGCCTCCGTCCTCGCCGAGATTGGCGTTTTTGCTCCGCTTTGTTTACCTAGGAGACAGTGCTAGATCCGCTGCTCGCAATGGTTTGGTACAGGTAGGTGCCCTGGCGCTTAGCTAGCGTGTGGTCAAAGTATCTTTTAAAAATACAATTTAAACAGGTGACACAAGTGAAAGTAGTAAGCAAATTTTAAAAAGACTCCCGGCTTCCGCCTCAAGAGTGCGCAATTGTCAGGCTTAGGCGCTCGTGTTTCAGCGCTTAAGTAAGCGACAGGGGAGCCTGTGGCCTCCGTCCTCGCCGAGATTGGCGTTTTTGCTCCGCTTTGTTTACCTAGGAGACAGCGCTAGATCCGCTGTCTTATGAGGCAAGTCAGCGAGCCAGGTAAGCCACCACCAGCACTGCTGCTGATTGTTCTGCTGAGCCCAGTAAATCCTGTTATTGTTATAATTAATATTTCCTTAACTTTTACCTCTGCCCACTATTAGAATCATTTTAATTTTGCTCTGTTTCTACTGCCTTCTTTTTTTCAACCCTTCTACTGAATGTTTGTGTTTATTTATAAGGCTTTCTTTTTCTTGCTCATGCCCAATCAGTTAAAATGAGAGAATGGTCATGGTCATGGTGGTACCCCCAAATGGTGTGCTTTAATTCTTTTGTAAAGTATGCTAGCAGTTCCCATGATGATGCAGCATGGCAGCAAAGTATGAGATCCCATTACATTTACCAACCAAAACCATATGTCCTTCATTGACCATTACTCTATCCCTTTATTGTTTCTCAATGACTCAGAATGATTATAGCTCCGCCCCACCATTTTACAAAAAGGCTGTGGTTGGCTTGACTACCTGTCTTTTCTCACATTGTTAACCAACAAAATGCCCAAAGTGATATTTTTGATAGAAGATACTACTAGTAACTGTAGTGATGTATTTGTTTTAAAAAAGTAGCTGGACAGGCGATGGTAAGTCACATTGCTTGCTTAATAACAATTACTATTATTCTCACTGCAAGGTCAACATGCCTCACGAGGGCCTTGCTTTAGCAGGTACAGCAGTGGTTGGGTTCATATGGCCTCTTCAATATGCAGCTCAGCAGGCAAAAGCTCATAATGAATGCTAAAAACTGATAGGTTGATGGAAAAGGGAAAGAAGTATGGAAGGTTAAAAGAAAGGATGGGTGAAATGGTATACGAGTGAAAGGATGCATAGGTGGGTGAAAGGATGCATGGGTGGGTAGATGGATGCATGGGTGATAGGGTGGTTGAAAGGGTAGATAAAGAATGGATGGTTATATGGATATATGGATGGATGGATTGGAAATTCTGATGAAAGCCTAGATGAGAAAAAGTGAAGCTTGAATTGAGGCTTTCAAAGTGTGACTAGAACAATGAAAATATGAATGGATAATTGCATGGATGAGAAAACAATGGAGCTCTTCTGGAGAGGGGCAATTTCATCTACTTCACTTTACTTGGTTTTGTCAAAGCTATGGTTCAAAGTGGAGGTATTTTAGTTGTTTTGCCTACTTCCTTGACTCATTGTATCTGTTAAGCTAGGCAGATATGCATCCCACTCATTATCATTCACCACCTTCTTCCCTGTCCATGGCATTTTTCCACCCATGACCTAAGTGCAGCATGGTTCAATTTGTCACTGGAGTGTTGGCTTTGCAATGTGCCTCTGCTTCTGTTAATACAGTATTTACAAAGTTTTAAATGCAGTGAAACTAAAAACAAGGTGTATTTCCCTTCCCTCCAAGTATCCACTCAGTCACATGTTAGTATTCGACTTCTTTATTCTTTCTTTAGTTATGTCCCAGCCTAACAAAAAAATAGAAAAGTTCTTTCTTGGCATGTGCCACATTTTTGTGGCCATGTGAACTGATTCATATATTTTCTGATTTCCATTACGGTTTTATGCCTGTTCAAATTTTTCCATTTTGACTTGGGTCAACTTCAGTAGCCGAATAAGTCAAAGCGCTGGTACATGAAGATGATCAGTGACACCCCACGATTCCATATCAAAAACTCTACCTACCCGGCATAATCCCTCTTACTTATCCTGCAGTAAAGTAAGTTAAGTTTCCTTTCCTTACTGCTAAGCGAATTAATTTGTTGGAAATAATTTGTGGTGGAGGGTGAGGCCAAGAAGTAAAGTGGGACTAAGGGCCAGATGTAGGCAGCCCTTTACCGATTGAAATTGGCCGAAAATACCGATTTTCAGCCGTTTCCGATCGGTAAAGGGCTAGGGAGATGTAGGTGCACATATTCGGTAATTTTACCGAATCGTTATTATTACCGAATCGGTAATAAGTACCGATTCGGTAATAATTACTGAATCGGTAATATTTACCGATTGGGTAATATATACCGATTCTGTAAAATTACCGAAAATGCTATGTGGGTAGCCAATTTTCTATTGGCACATGGCTTACAGAATCGGTATTTTACCATGGAATACAAATCCATGGTAAAATACTGATTCCTGTGTACATGCACATCTGTGCATGTACACATGTGCCATGTGACAGACAGACGTGCCCTTAGGGCATGTCTGTGTGCCACATTGCACACATGCCCGTTTTGGGGGTGCTAGAGGGTGTCAAAGTGACACCCCCTGCACCCTTGTGAATTCTTTAATTACCGATTCGGTAAATACCGAATCGGTAATGCCTAATCATTCCTATGGGCTTCAAAGCCCATAGGAATGAATGGGCATTACCGATTCGGTATTTACCGAATCGGTAATTAAAGAATTGTTAAGGATTCGGTAACGAATCCAGATGTTGGGACCTACATCCCATTTACCGATTTTGAAATACCGAATCGGTAAAATTCGGTATTTCAAAATCGGTAAATGGGATTTACCTACATCGGGCCCCTAAGTGCCTAATTTAATGTTTAGAAGATAGGCTACTCTGTAATGGACATGTCAAATACAATCTATATATCCTGTTCCCTTTTCTGTACTGCAGTGCATCATTTTTTCCACAGTCTACTTGCACCAGACAGGATATCCGCATTTTACATGTGATGTATCTTGCTTATTATTCATCTGCCTCTTTAAATTCAACGTCAAATTGAAAGATATTTTGAGAAAAGAGGGCCATTGGAATTGAAGTAAAATAATTGTCCATTACAGCTGCCCCAGCTGCAGAATGCAGAAAGTAGCAAAGTACCCGACATGCCCGCTAGATTGCCTCCAATAACTTAGCACACCAACTTGTACTCCATAGTGCACAATGCCTTAATCATTAATGAGAGTTATTTTTTTCCACACACAAAGTGTCTGTTTAGTTTTTTTAATAGGAAAGCCTTTAAATGAAAAACAAAATCACTCAGTGTTTTTTTATTTGGTGTTATTCTGCTTTGTTTCATTTCAGATAGTCAGCGCTTTTTATGTGAAGCAGGTGTGGGTAAAAATTAGCCCTGTACCTCTCCTGATTACTTCAAATGTTTGCACAGAGCATTGTTTACAATTTATTTTCTTTATTGAGTTTATCTTGATATAGCTACTCTTGCTGGTTCACTACCTGCACCCACATGGCAGGAGATAGCAGCCTAGCTGCATCAGAGGCTGGAAACAATCCAGTGGTAGTACCATCAGCTGGTGACTTTGGAGGAGGAGGAGGAGGCTGAACCCTCTTTCGCTGCCCAGGGCACCAGTTCCTACATCCATCTGCAGCCTCCGAGCAACATCACCAACAGTGCTGCCTGCAGCTGTCAGGTGACAAGTTAAACACCACTGTTGCACCTCCCTCCCGCTCAGACCACAACTTCCAGCACTGCATCCTGCAGCACCTGGAGAGACTTTAACACAGGGTGGCCCAATTCGAGCAGAACCTGGACCACCAATGGATGCCTTCGTAAAGCCCATTTTTAATTTTTGTTTTGGTGGGAGGGACTTTTGTTGTGGGTGGAGAAGATGGAAAAGAGAGTTGGGACCAGAGTTTGGACTTTGGACAGTTAATTTTTCTTTGAACATTGAATGGGAATGGGGTGACTTGTTTGGGAAGAGGGGTGGGCCTGTTGTGGGTTTTATTATTTAAAACAATTAACTTAAATAATTCATTATTTATCCCTCCAATCTTTTATAGTGTTTTACTGTGTACTGCTGCCTTTTAGCGCAGTCTTTCCAAAAAAAATCTGCTTAAACAGTGTTTAACAGTTAGTTATACCCTAGTCCTACTTCTCTCTGTAACTTTATTGACCACAAAGGGTAATTGCTATTGCCTATATTACCTACAGTAACTTAGATAAACCACATCTTCAGTAGAAGTTAGTTACTAACTAAACTAGTTCAACTCACTCCAAAGTTCTCTTACCTGAATAGATGAAATCAGGGCTGCTACCTCTCTCAGCCTTTCTACTGCTGGGTGCCTTCTTATTGTCATAGTATTAGTAGCAGGCTAGATTGCTCACAGGAAGGAATCATAATCAGGCTCCCAGTCCCACCTTGGTGAACTCCAACAGTAGGATAATTAAAGGATTATCCATCACAAGTAACCAGATTGAAAGAAAAGAGAGTTTATTTATTTATTTATTTATTTATTTATTTCGATTTATATAGCGCGTTATAACCCAGGGGTCTCTAAGCGCTTGTCCGATAAGCACCGCAGGAAACCTGAAAAAGACCCTACCCAGAAATTTATAGCCCACCCCAGGCCTTCTGGAAAAGAACAGTCTTCAACCTCTTCCGAAAGGACAGCAAATTAGGTTCTTTGCGCAAGTCCGCCGGTAGACTATTCCAAACTGCTGGGAGGGTGTTCGAGATGGCACGACCGCCCACTGTCGCCAATCTAAAACGTGGTTGTGTGAGAAGGGTTGCCTCAGCAGATCTTAGCACCCTGGCCGGTTTATATGGAATCAGGCGGGTCTTAATGTATCTTGGTGCCTTACCATAAAGAGATTTGTGTGCAATACATAACCCTTTGAAGAGCACCCTCTGCCTTACTGGGAGCCAATGTAGCTCACGCATAAGTGGGGACACATGCGTGCTCCTGGGTTTCTTATGAATGAGCCTGGCGGCATCATTCATCACCATCTGAAGTTTGTCCAGGAGTTTTTGGGGTAAACCCAAATAAAGCGAGTTGCCGTAGTCCAATCTTGCTAGAATCATTGCGGAAACCGCCCGTCTCAATATGGAATAGGACAGTAGTGGCGCAATTTTTCTAAGTTGACGGAGCAGGCCAACACAAGTTCCTACCACCGTGGTAACTTGTTTCCGCATGGAAAGTTTGTCATCCACATGGATGCCTAGGCTTTTTACTGCAACTGCCGGCTCCGGGGGCGGTCCAAGTTCCCTAGGCCAGAATCCATCATGCCATGGATTGCCAGCGATGGTAATAGGTAGAACCTCCGTCTTGTCCGGGTTAATTTTTAGGGAGTTCAGCGACATCCAATTGGCTGTGTGCTTCAAAATGGTTTGCAGATTTGCTGACGCCCCAGGAGCATTATCCATTTGGATAATGATTTGGGTGTCGTCAGCATAGTTGTATACCTGACAATCCATTTGATTCAGGAGTGCAATCAATGGTTGGAGATATATATTGAATAACAGGGGCGACAAAGCCGACCCCTGTGGCACTCCACAGGAGATTGGTGTTGCAGTAGAGAGCAATTCTCCCAGCTGAACTCTTTGTGTCCTCCCTTGTAGAAAAGAAGCAAACCAGGCGTGGGCTGTGCCCTGGATGTCGAAATCCCTCATCCGCGACAAGAGTTGTTTGTGACAAACGGTGTCAAACGCCGCGGAGAGGTCTAACAGCACCAGGGCGCCGGGTATCTTCTTGTCTGCCCTATTCCGGAGCTCATCTATGATAGACAGCATGACCAGTTCCGTGCTGTGATTTGCACGGAACCCCGATTGATTTGGTTCCAACAGGCCGTTCCTTTCTAGATGGTCAGAAAGGTCGGCCAAAACATGCTGTTCCAGCACTTTGGCCAGGAAAGGGATCTGGGAAATAGGCCTAAAGTTTTTTAGGCATTTCACGTCTGCCCCAGTCTTTTTTAGCAGAGGGATCAACCTTGCTTCCTTAAAGGCAGTAGGAACCTTGCCTAATGCTAAGGATGAGTTCAAAAGAGTCAGAACCTCCTCTTCTATTCCTGGCATAGCCAGTTTGAAGACATCAGGGGGACAAGGATCAGCCTGGGAGCCAGACTTAACTCTCCCAATAAGCAGGGACAGTTCCTCTTTCGTAATGGGAGGAAGAAAATCCAGAGGTCTGTCCACCAGCTTTTTAGCCGACGTAGTCAGTGGGGGGCAAGCATGTATGGGAGTGCAGGCAATTTCCGAAGTAAGATCTTTAATTTTGCTAGTGAAGAAGTTCTGAAATCTCTGACAGTCCTCTAAAGTGAACTCCGGCCTTTGTTCTTTTACTTTCTTGAGTTCATTTAGGACTCGGAAGATTTCCTTTTGAGAATCTATAGCTGTGGTGATCCTTTCCTCATAGAAGTCCGCCTTCCTAGCTATTATTGCCCGCTTATAGTTCGCTAATTCTACCATATAGAGACTTCTCGCCTTAGTATCATAGGCTCTGCGCCAAGCTCTCTCCGTCTTGCGTAAAGCTCTCTTTTTCTCCCTTAAAGAGTCGTTGTACCAAGGGGACCTCCGGCCTCTATTTACTAGATTGACCCTGCGTGCTGGCGCCACATAGTCGACCGCACTTCGAAGTCTCTCCTCTAGATTACTACAGAGAGCGTCAGGATTTTCATCTAGACGGGTCTGAGATGAATTCGCTAGAAGATGTGCCACAATTTTTTCTCCATTGATGTTCTTCCATTTCCTCACCAGCCTCTGGCCTTCTGCCGGTTTCGTTTTATGTGAGTTCATCAGGAGATCTCCCTTCAATAAGTGGTGATCCGACCAGACACACGGTTGTGAGATCGTCGCTCCCTGTACCGGCATTGACGTCCATACTAAATCAAGCGTGTGACCTTTCACATGTGTCGGCCCCCTTACTTGTTGGGTTAAACCTAGCAAGGATAATGCCTCATCAATGTGGCCAGCCTGCCCTTCTCTTGGGGTAAGTTCCCAATGATAATTGAAGTCTCCCAGGATGACCAAATTATCAAACCTCGAGCGCATATCCTGTACAAGTTTCAAAAATAAGTCCGGGAACTCCGGCATGGCCCAAGGAGGACGGTAAACTACCAGAACAGTTAAGCAATCTGTCCCCAGTCTAAGTTTAACACCCAGAACCTCCGCCCCGCCTATATCTTCGGCCAAGATTATTTCTCCACGCATACGGTCAGCAAAGAAGAGTGCCACCCCTCCGCCTCTTTTCTCTCCCGCTCTATTGCAATGTAGGACCGAGAAGCTTGCCGGTAGGGCAGCCACAAGATCCGGTAGCGAGGAATCCTCCAACCACGTCTCCGTGATCCCCAACACATCGAATTCCCCGTCCTCCAGCAATGAGTACACTTCTCCACTATGTTTCTGGAGAGAGCGGGTATTTAACAGCCCATAGTGCACAACCCCCGCTTTATGAGTAAGAGGCCAGCCAAGATCTTTCTCCTGAGCCTTCCAAAGTCCTAACTGTTGAAGCGCCGCCTCGCTCCCCTCCACAAGGGGTGAGCGCAGCAAGTTGAATCCCAGAAGCTCACCTCTGTCATATATAATGCGCGAACCAGGGGTTCTGGCCCCGGGTCCCGTCTGGTCCTGGATGGGCATAGATGGGCTCGCCTCTGGAGAGCCTCCGGCGTGCCCACGGCGCGCCCGCTGCGCGCTAGCATTATGGCAGGTTTAAATGGCCTCCTGTGGGCCTATCACGTCAGCCAGCAGCTAGACTGCTACCCAAGATGTCTGCCGCAACCGGCACTACCTCACCCAAGATGTCCCCCTCGCAGGAAGAAGCAGCTAAAGGCCCGCTATAGCAGCAGTGAGTGTTTCCAAATTTTAGGTGCAAGCAATGTCCTAACAAACCCCGTTACCCTCACAGATAGCGCGGCGGAATTATAGCAAAAGAAAACGGCTGAGAGCCACAAGCGTTTAAAATGGGTAAATTATAAATTAATAAGCGCGACCCAATAGCGCCAATCACGCGTTTAAGCAACTTTAAAAATCGACAAGTATCCTTCAGGACTGCAGCGCTTACCTTTCAGGGGGAGCGCCCAGGCCAATCTGTCTTAAATGGCCTCCTGTGGGCCTATCACGTCAGCCAGCAGCTAGACTGCTACCCAAGATGTCTGCCGCAACCGGCACTACCTCACCCAAGATGTCCCCCTCGCAGGAAGAAGCAGCTAAAGGCCCGCTATAGCAGCGGTGAGTGTTTCCAAATTTTAGGTGCAAGCAATGTCCTAACAAACCCCGTTACCCTCACAGATAGCGCGGCGGAATTATAGCAAAAGAAAACGGCTGAGAGCCACGAGCGTTTAAAATGGGTAAATTATAAATTAATAAGCGCGACCCAATAGCGCCAATCACGCGTTTAAGCAACTTTAAAAATCGACAAGTATCCTTCAGGAATGCAGCGCTTACCTTTCAGGGGGAGCGCCCAGGCCAATCTGTCTTAAATGGCCTCCTGTGGGCCTATCACGTCAGCCAGCAGCTAGACTGCTACCCAAGATGTCTGCCGCAACCGGCACTACCTCACCCAAGATGTCCCCCTCGCAGGAAGAAGCAGCTAAAGGCCCGCTATAGCAGCGGTGAGTGTTTCCAAATTTTAGGTACAAGCAATGTCCTAACAAACCCCATTACCCTCACAGATAGCGCGGCGGAATTATAGCAAAAGAAAACGACTGAGAGCCACGAGCGTTTAAAATGGGTAAATTATAAATTAATAAGCGCGATCCAATAGCGCCAATCACGCGTTTAAGCAACTTTAAAAATCGACAAGTATCCTTCAGGACTGCAGCGCTTACCTTTCATGGAGATTTTGAATGTGATGTGCCTTAGAAGAACCGAAACTGTCTCTTGCAGGTTCTGTCTTTAAAACAGACCCAAGACACACACACTTTGAGAACTTGGAGGCCGCTCCAAACAGCGGGTTCTCTAAGCAGTGGTTTCTCTACCCCAATTCATCCACCCCTTTCGAACCAGCGAAGAGTTAGTGGGTTGTATTATTTATGTCATAACTTTTGAAAGAATAAGACCCAACTATCACCATCACACAACAAAGAATAACTGATATGATGAAAAAACCGAACAAACAAACAAACAATAGTAACTTCTTTCGAGCAATGGGGAGCTAATATTTATTTCAAACTAAACTAATGATATCCTTGAGTAAGTAGAAGTGGACTCAAAGTCAAGCTAGACAAGGTTAAGTACTTACACAACACAAGGCCTGAAATATGATGTTGATGAATGACATTCTTCTATATATAAAATATGGATCACTTTTATGTGTGGGTATGTAAATGGTACCTGCGATGAGGGCTATTGCTCATATAATGGAAGATCCTGAGTGAGTTGGCATTGCTTTCCCCACATCCTCCCCAAGTGTTTGATTTATTGATGGTATAAATTAAGTCACAACTTGATGAATGGATGGGAAGGGGGATGTGGGGAAAGATGTGACAAACACAAATACTACACAATAACAATAGTCATCAGGGTGTTGAGCAACACATCATTATCAACCTGCTGTGGTAGGAAATTATGAAATGTGCAGGATACAGTTCGGTTAAATGCAGTGCAAACAGTCCTTAAGCTGCAGAGACCCAAGTTACTATATATCTAAATGTTATGCCATCCAGGTTTGAAAAATACAGATTATGGTGGAGTGAAGTGAACTCACACATTTCTAAAAAATGATGACTGTTAAAAGAAAAATGATACTGTATTGACAAATTGGGCAGTGCATCTGAATTCTTCTTAGAATGTCCATCAATCTTGGGTGCCTGGCTAAAGTGGTCCAGTAAGGTAAGTATGGGTGTTAAGGAGCTTTCGCCTTTTGTGCAGGTGAACAGAATGCCTGCTGATTGTAAAACAAAAATGATATTGTTAAGTCAAGGAGAAGGACAGAAAGTAAGCTTCATTAGAAATAACCAAAACAACTCAGAGGCCGAGCAGGAGCATAGTCTGCTACAATCATTCATTCATTCAGAAGTGAGAGAAATCTACAATTGCAAACAATCACAGACATGTACTGGGCTGATCAATCTCACAACTGTCATCATAACATTTAACTGATTCATTGCATAATGTGATGGTATGACATCACTTGTTTGTCTCCACTTGATGTGTTTTATCTAGGAACCCGATCAATATTGTGACCTTATGCCCCTATACGGCTATAATCAATAAATATCCCTATAATGGCATAATAATCAGAGCCATATTTCAGTAACTTGCCTCTGCAGTCCATGACACAGCAGAAGCCACTTCCTTAGATTCCTAGAGAGCACACCTAGTTCTTTCGACATACCAAACCCCCAGCAACCTGGGAAAGCCCCGCTTGCTTTGTTTTGATTAGTGATAGAACTCCTGCGAGCACTGTAAGAACGACCAGTTCTTAGTGACATCTTTATTGACGTCTTATGTCCAAAAACGTACGTCAAACTCTGCACCTTTGAGGTATAAATATACCAACGTTGCCTTAAGCAAACACACAGTGGTGGTGAATACTGGAGCAGAACAGCTGTCCCCTTGCAGAGAGCCCAGCAGATGCGAGAAGCCCACAGACGCTGCCCCTCCTCTTTGACGCACTGAGAAGGACGCTGTCTTTTCTCCTGCCGAGAAAATCCAGCTCCGGCGTTTCCAGCCTACACTTGCGGGTGACTGGGATATCGGGTCATGAGAGGGAGATACCAGACCTCCTACATTCTAT
The DNA here is from genome assembly GCF_964263255.1 of Lissotriton vulgaris. NCBI lineage: Eukaryota > Metazoa > Chordata > Amphibia > Caudata > Salamandridae > Lissotriton > Lissotriton vulgaris. The sequence continues at coordinate 1,997,740,699 of NC_141687.1, forward strand.
TCCAGAGGTACGGTGCTGACTAAACCCTTAAAGAGAATTCTTAAATCAAACTCTTGGCAAAACCAACTTAACTTAAACTGCTACTTACTTACTCCCTCGCGTATTAGGCTAAGGTCAGGTACACCGGGGTAGGCGTAGTTAGAAGCACCAGTTGAGGTCGTTAGCCAATGTATATATGAATGTATATATTTTATTCATTTTAACTATCTTATGGCTAAGAAACCATATCAATGCTTTTACAGTATTATTTCGTAATACTCCTTTTACTGTACGCACTTTTCGTTATAACAAGTCTTGCAATTGTGGCAATTCATTTCTCTTGCATGAGAAGGAAGTCTGCTCAATAAATAATATCTTTTATTGAAAACGCCCGTCTCTCTCTTCTCTGCACTCTGGTGAAATTAAATCTGCACAACTGACTGAGTGAAATAGCTGTCTATAGTTTCACACGACTCTAGAGATTGACTCTTATTCTGGGGAGCAAAGTTGTCATGTTTATGCGGTTGTCAGAAGCTGAATCCCTTTTTGTCTGAGCCAGGGAAGCTGATCACTTCCTATTCAGTCTAGAAAGTTTCCAGTGACCTCTGAGTTAGCTGGCGCAAACCTAAATTAAGTCTAACATAGTCAGTAGAGACCTAGAAGACCTCAGTCCTACGTCTACACTGCTGTTTATGTTATTCCAATGCGCAGGGCCTATAGGGAAAATAGGAACTACACTACACACTTACTTACAGCAACAGGCCCCTGCACCCAACCACGACAACATAATAGAGGAGTCTCAGATTTGAGCCGACACACACACTCAGCAGCATTGCATTTCCCAAATTAGCACACCTCTCGCAAGTCCACAGAGCTGAGTAGGCCTCGTAGATACATCATCATGTTGGTTTCCCTGAAGTCAATAACTTCCTTCCTCTGGCTGTTGTTGAGATAGTCCTGCCCTGAGCCCTTCCATCATCCTCCTGACTCCTTGTAACAAATCAGTGTAGCTCTGTCCTGATGTAAATGAGAGATATCAACCTGTAGTGCATTGCTGTTGATGAATAAGAAGAGAAACATTAAGTAATTGTATTGTGTAGATTTGTGTTTGTTTACTAAACTGACTAGTCTGCTCTTTGAAGAAAAAAGAAGTGGATCCAGCAAGCAAATCTCACTAAGGGTCAATGAAGAAAGGCCAATCATCTTCAAGGAAAATTATCAAGGAAAATTATCACCTATCAGACCCGTACATTTCAAATCATTACACTCATTCACTGTTATCTCATGATTCAGCAATCATCACTCACAATCACCCAAACTATATCACTCATAGGTGTAATATTTACCCAATCCAAGCACTGTGGTATCTCATCTTTAATTTAATGCAAGCAACACAAATTGGGCAGTCGCCATATACATCAAATGTTCTGAGGCAGTCCTACTAGGGGATGGAAATATGTCTAGGCATCGGGTGGAGGCAGGCATTGCCTCTCAAATGTATTTGTAGCCAATGGGGGAGGCTTTCTCACTGCACTCTGGTTCCACTCCAAACCGGCCATGCATGTGTTTAAAATAATTGGAGCTGCATGAGTCAGTCAGACACAATCAAACAAATGATATCATTGTTCCCCTAGCTATATCCATTTTTGTGTTTTGTTGTTGGCAAAGCAGTTCAATGGTAAAAGGTTCTATGGTAGCCTACTCAGTCAGGGGAGTAGAGTTCGTCCCCAGACTCAGGTGGTTCATCCAGAAGTTGGCCAGCTAACAGAATCTGACTGTGGTATTCCAGGAACGTTGTAATTCAGTTGTATAAAGTGTTTTTTTATTTTCATATTGATCATGGTCAGTCTCTCCTCATTTTGAGATGAGAGACTGGTCCTTCTCACTGTAACAACTGTGCCAGGTACAATGAACACATGCTCTACAGACACACTGGCTACAGGACATGCCAGATACTTCATTGCCAGTCTGCTGAGCACTGCTCCAATGGCCAGATGCCCCATCTTCCCATCCAATACACCAACAGGGTTTAATCCATTTAGACTTCTCTTTGGTCATCCAGATACTCTAGAAACATCCTCTGAATGGTTATTTGTGCTGCTACTTTCTTGACCTATTTTGCCTATGCCTATGCACTGGACACAAGCCCTGCCACTTGATACCAAGCTAATGCAGAGGTTGGGACCAAATCTTGTGTTCCCATTTTTATTGTCGTTGCTAGTGTTCTTGATGCTGGTGTTTGTTTTTCCGTACAGATTGCGATGGAAAAAACCTCAGCCTGGCCTTATGGGACATTACGCTCACATTAAATAGGTAAGCGGTAATATCCCACTCACCATAGCCAACACAGTGTGCCTTGAGAGGTTTTGCCATCAATGGGTAACCACCCTCAATACGTTCACGACCACCAGTTGACCATTTGGGTATTATAACGTGCTCTCTTTAACTACCATGCAACCCTTTGAGAGCAACGTGCTGTAATGTGTGTTTTGAAATACCAGTACCATCTGACATCAATAACTGTATTTTAACCGATCTGTTTGTCTGTCCTCTACCCACCTATTTATTAACAAGCTCACACTTTTCACCCCACTACAAGAATGATTTGGTGGATGGAGTATTTGGTTGCATTGAAAGCTAACAGTCGACCAATGGGGACCTTTGCTTTACATAGAGACAATGCTCCTTGTTGGGTTTCTTTCCATTCACTGTGTACATTTCTCTTTGTTACTTTGTCATTCTAGATAGATCGTTCTACGGGTCCGAAGAGTGGCACTACTAAGTTGCACTACGTCACCACACCACAGCACTTACCTCACTGCCATCCTGGTCCTGAAGAAGCCTGAAGGATCTCCTTCTGAGACCACATTACTGCATGAAACATATCGTTCCTAACCCCGGCCCTAAATAGACTTCACACTCGTCTAGCTACTGAGGGCCATTATTACCCTCGAGCAGCACACAAACTTACGGGTTTTTAATGATGTCAGAGGGAATTTTTCTATTAAACTGTACTACCCTCATTTCTCTCTAACCATATTTTAAGATCTGCACTTCACACCACACCACCCATACTCAGACCTGCACACACCGTAGGGCTAGATCACTAAAAAAGATAGAACAAAGTGACCCTTCGGGGGACTCATAGTGCATTGCAGCACCGGCCCGACCAGGAGCACCGCCACATGATGAAGCATGATCTAATTTGGGATGTGTGAGGGCATCAAGTAAAGGCCACACTGTCCCCTACCATTTTTTTAAAAAGAACATCACTCCCTTCTCTCTTCCTCGCTCTTTCTTAGGTACTGTGACTCCCCTCAGTAACGATACTATGGCAAACACACACACATACATTGGCCAGACAAAGGAGGCATTGGTAGTACTGAAGAAAATACTATACTACCATTAATTCAGCAATGCCCCCCAAAAAACGTAACAGAACTCAAAATGTTTTAAAGCACAGATCCCCTCAAGGTATCAAATATTACCCCATCTATACACTTCTTTCAGAAAAAATGGGAAATAGATAAAAGAACACCACATATTTTATTAATCCAATGCCACCCCAGCCCTACATTATGTTTTTAAAAACAATATATACCATAGAAGCATTTATTATTGTTCCCATGATGACTAGTACCGGTAAAATAAATTAATATTGCACATTTAACAAACGTTTTTCCTTTGCAAAGGATGAAAAATGTAATGGACAAATAATACTGGTGCATGCACTTTATCAAACAAACATCCTTTTACAAGAGTTTTTGAACCTACTTGTGATATCTCAAAAAACAAAGACCTTAAATCCAATGTTATATATGCAACAGACAAAGAGAAGGATCCTTCCAGCTCCAACTCCAATGAAAAGTGACTAAGAGCTGGACAAAGCACTGGCCGAAGCTTATTGGACAGGAACAGGAAGAAAGTGTCTCTGGGGCACTTCTTTGTGTTGAACAACAAATTAAATAAAAAAAGACTTCTCGCACTAAAAAACAACTTTAACGGTCCGGCGGAGTGGTAAATTAATTAGAAAACATCTGTTCGAGTAGATTTAGCTGTTTGTTGAGTAGAGAATCTGCTAGAGGTGCAGCCGTTGTTGTTTGTATCTGTCAACATCATGAAGAAAGCGCCGTATTGGCCAAGAGCATTGCTAGCGGCTGCCAAAATCTCATGCATGTCAGCGCATGCCAAAAGAATTCTTGCTTGTCTACAGAAAATAATTCTGCCATGCGCCGGATGGAGGAATTTTGCAGGAACTCTGTGTTACATTTCAGAATTCAGCTAACTCCACTAGTGGAGTGCATTTCTCCACTCATGTCTAGAACATGTTTGGTCAAAGAACCCTTTCTTCTTTGGGTCAGACTGAGAATGCTTACTACTAGGGACTGTATGGCCTTTTGCGAACTCCTTGTTTTCAAGTTTCTAACCCCCCTTTATCCTCTGTTGGGAACCCTGACCACCTTTGTGGGTGTCCCCCAGATACCTTTTAGACACTCTGGTGCTAACCCAGAGGTCTAACACCTCAGCTAACTTACTGGGGTCGGTCAGTTTACAGTCAAATAGGTGCTGGCACAACTCTGTAAAACAGATTCTGAGCATATGCTCTCTTATGATCAAATGATACAACCCATTAACTTCTCTGCCCCTCACCTCGCCTGATTTGAACTTTGAAAATAACTTTGCATTGGATGTTAACGAGGATGATTTCTTTCCATGTCATGTGTTTAAAGTGTCATTGACACCGAGACCAGTATTTGTATGTATGTATGTTTGAATGGTGTTGGATGATTGAACGGCCAAGAGTTTCTGAATTGTCAAAGTGTGTATTTGTTATGTAAACTTTTTTGTATATAATATGTATATAAATATTTTTGTATTTCCATGCATGAAACAAGTTTGTGTTTAAAAATTAAAGAATTGACAAAGAAGCATTAAAAATGTATTTGTTGCAATTCATAAAGCAGGTGTTTATGTTACATTCATAACAACCATTTTTGTTCAGATTTGTAGCTTACAGTTTAGGTTCTCAGCACTGGCAATTGTGTTGTTTGATTACTTTAGATTGGCTCAGCCTTGCTGAGTTGAGAGTCAAGGCCCTTGGTGTTTTTTGTCTTCAGGGGTAGTAAGCACTATATAAATGCAATTAAAATACAATCCAATGGTCAAAAATATCCTCATTGTACAATCATTTAGCTAAAGGTTTGATTCTGTGCAGTAGAGCTCAATTCTTGAAGCAAAATTAGACTTGCTCTGGATTCTTCTTTCTGAAAGTTAATCTGGTGGAAGGTTTATAGGTGCCATGTTGGACTAACAGGGTAACAAGAATACTGCAACTGAAGGTATCAAGGTATGTGTACATAGTTTTTATGAAGAACTTTAAGGCCCAACTTTGTCAGACAATGCAACTGCTAATTGTGTCTTACAACATTTAAAGTTGTTTTTGTCTGAGGAGGACAGAAAAGAATTAGAAAAGTTTTTATTGAATATATACAGATTACCCAGCAAAGAGTGAGTGCTTGTGCATCATTTAGTAGGCGGATAGGACAGATTGAACCTGAAGAGGGTACACAATCGTGTCAGAGTACTTGGTCGTTTTTTTTGGAGTGGGTGGGAGCCTCCAGAGTTGGTCAGAAAGTATCTCCAAGGTCAAGCAAAAGATCGCACTTTCCGTTCTGAGGTCACTAACTATGACATGGAAATTCTTGTTGAAAAGGCAGAATTTCTTCCAAACCTTCAGTATGTTGCTGTTGTTTTTCCCATTCCCGAACATGCATTAACGCAAGTTCAAAGGTATGTTTTCAGCTACTTTGGGGAGGGAAGCAAGAATAAATTGCTGGTGTTTGCATGTTTAAATCTGTGTTTTTGGGTGGAAAGAATGTTCCAAACATTGGCCTTAGCTTATAATCCTCGGTAATTTGCAACATGATAAAGGTGAGCATTTGTCAAGACAAGGAAGAAAGCAAATGGTCAGTTTTGGATTGATGTTTCTGGTATCCAGAACAAGGGGGCATGGTAGTGTCTGACAGGATGCCCCATTCAAAATCCTTCCATTTTGCTTACTTTTATGCCAGAAAGGTTATTGAGATGTACAATTTGAAAGGGATTCCTTTTGGTTTGATTTCACCCACACTTATTCACAAATCAGTTAATGAGGAACAGCTACAGATATCAGTCATTGGGTTTTCTAATAAGACTTCAAGGGCAATTTGTGTAAATATTTCTGTAAAGTGCCTAAATAACATCCGTTGTAACCTGGCATCGTCCATGGTTGCCTGCCTCTCTTCTTCTATTTATATCATAGAAGTTGTTCTATATCACCTTTCTGTGTCAAGAAGGGATGTTTGTCAGAAGAATCTTATTGCCATCTTTTTTGGTACTGCTCTACGAATCAGAAGTTATGGACTTTAGCAGATGTGTGGCTGTTATTCCTAATTGAAGATGCCAAATTATCCAAAGAGATTGTGGTTTTTGGTCTGATCAGATCCAGCTTCCCATGCCAAAAGATTTGGATTATTTTGAAATTGCTTGAAAGATGGTCTTTGGAAAGCCAGGAATATATTGGTATTCAAGGGTCATTGACTGATCTTTCCAAGTGGTTTATGCACTAGGACATTCTTTGGTACAATAATATATGTGTAAAGAGATAATAAATAAGGGCCAGGTGAAAGCCTATTCGGAATGGTGCAAGGTGATCATGGGTAGTGTTTGTGTCCTTCTTATTTAAAGTTATTGGACGTTATGGATTCATGTGTTCATTTGATCTACTAGTTTCTTGGATTATACATGACATTGTATTCTATGTGTTTTAATAGTCTTGCTTAAGTGTCTGTTTATTCAGAATGCAATAACATCAATGTAAACCTGGTGTAGAACTTGGCACTAATTAAGATGTTCACTCAGTCAATTCTGCCAACTGAAACATGGACTGGTCAACATGCATTCTTCCGTTTTAAATGAATAAAGGTTTTTGAAATTTGAAATAAAAAAATAGGAGATGCAATTCCACAAGTAGTTACTAGAGGGCTTTTTCAAGTCGGTACCCTTGTCAAGTGCTCCACTTCTGGGGTCAGACTAATGCATTTGGTCATTTTCGCGGCATCACCACAGAGCCTCTGACTTTGTCATGCAATTATAAGTAAGATGTGCCTGTGTGACTCTTGTGCCTTATCGCAGCCTTTCTAATTTCCCTAGCTTGGTGGAAGACAGTGATATACATATGTTGCTGTGACAATGAATTGCTCATTTGAATCAGTTGAGTTATTAACTCTCATTGGACGCTGCTAGTAAGGCCTACCAAAGAGTGGGCTGGCCTTGATCAGTAAACTCAGAAAAAGTCTATTTTTACAACCACATGGTTTTGTTCTAATGGAGCCACCCACCAGCGCCTCCTCCAGCTTTGAAGGAGGAAATGCTGTCTTATACCAGGGTACGAGGCCTCACCCGAGCGCCGAGCGCCCCTTAGTGTCGGAGTCCCTGCATGGACCTTCCAATTACTGCCCACAGCCCAGCTGTAACTGCGATGTCGCTAGATCATGGAAGGAGTGTACTGCAGAGCAGTACTGTGAATTCATCATGGTGATAACAATTAAAACTATCACTGGTGGTCGTTGCTTATATTTTACCAAGTAATTCAGAATGATTGTCCAAGTTCTCACACTAAAGAAAACAAACGATGATTCTCTCACATTCTTTAAGATGTGAATGAAGTAACCATCCTCAGACAGCCTATGAAAAAAGAACTATGGAGTGGGATTTAGTCATGGACATTGATCCACCAAAAATACAAGGGGTAGCAAAAGGATGTCATAATGCTGATCCCCTATGGAATCAATGTAGCATGCATTTAACCCATAAAATAGCATCCACACTTCATAATGCTTTAAACCAAAGGAATCCGGCTGTCTAGCAGTTTACTTTGCGAAATGAAAGGGGTGAACATACTTGTAAATTCAACTAGAATGTGCGCATTACTGTGACGTGAATTAGAGTCACAAGTGTGAAAGTATAGCTATGGTCCTCTTGATACTTATACATTCTTTCATGGGGGTAGGGAGGGAAGCTTCATCAAGAGCGAAAGCTGAAGACGTTGATATGGCCTGAACTGCTTTAGCGCACCCTACCACTGAAGTCATACTATTATCTAAGACAAAATTATTCAGATGAATTCTTTGGAATACCTAATGAAACATAACAAAGCTACTGGGGGTGGGGAGGGGAATGGCAACTCATGCACTGACATCAAGTGAGGAGTTTCCATCTTTATGGTGTCAAATTGTTTGATGATGAGCTACATACTTGGTTGATCTCCAAGTTTAGCTAGTTATGACCTAGAATCATAATATCCCTGAAACAGCATTGCTATCGAAGTTCTCGCACAGTCTGATCTGTACATCTTAAGCTATATCTCAGCTCACTGAGGCCTGACCCTGTAAGGTTCTTGTAACCTGTGCTATAGCTTCTTCATTAGAAAGTGAAGGTCTGCAAGACCTGATTAACATAAGGGATAGACTAGAAGTGTAGGGTAGAGCACAGCTATTTCGACTGAAAGGTAAGTGTAGTTTTCGTGCCTCCGGAGCTCTCTCCCCGTCTGGAGAGATATGTATACAACCTATGATAGCAGCTATACCTGACTCGGTATAGCTGTCCCTCCGGGCACCGATATGTGCTATCACAGCTCTGAGTTTCCTGTTATTTAAGTGTTGAGTTCATTCAGAGTCAAAAAATAATAAAGTGGTTACTCCTTGTTCTGGTATATTTCATTTATTTTTCATGAAATTATTTTTCGCAAAAAACGTTTTCCATTATTTCACATGAAATCCAATGCATTTCGGCAGTATCATTCTGCCTTCATCAGGGAAATAGTAAATCTACAAATTAAAATTAAAAAAACACAGTTTTAATCCATTAGCTTGTATGGTTTGTTAACATCTCTTTAAACTAAACATTTCCAGGTTTTACCAGCATTGCAAAATAACTGAATCAACATGCTATTTGTGTGAACTTATAGAACCTATAAATTCTCCTAAGCGTTATGGGAATCCTTCTAACTAAATGTATGTTAGTGCTTTGCTCGCTATTGCTGGCTGTTGTTTTCTGCCGTCCATGCGGCGCTTTGTTACAAAGTATCTAAAATTGCTGGTAATTGTTTTCTGCCGTCCGTGCGGCGCTTGGTTACAAAGTATCTAAAAGAGCCTCGCGTTACGCGCTGGCAAGATCTGCTCACACCGTGCTAACAGTTATGACACGTAAATAAAACTACTGTTTAAGCGGAATGTCGAGGCTAAGATAATAAGAGTTTTACGCGCATTAATCGCCTAAGGTGGTGGTCTGCTTACTTTCTCGGCGTTTCTGTGGCTCGCGCCATTCCTCTGCGGACAGCTTGAGGTTACTTCCGGTATTACGCCCCTGGCGCCTGCGCTCTATTATGCTCGCTCTGATCCGTTTTTTTTAAATGCTGTTTTGGTTTCCCTAACTTTATTGGTGTTCTATTCTTGGGGATCTACACCAGTGCTCGTTGCCACTATGTTAATGTGCCGCAACTGTGCTTGCATTATGTGAATATGCTCAACAGTTATCTGTACATTAAGAATGATTTACTCAATATAGGAATTCAGTGTTTATAAATAGCAAAGAAATTCTGTTCTTTCGTTGAGTCCCCCGGGCTTCAAACTGCCCAGGTTGTAAATCCAGTAATTCTCCTGTTTTAACAGCTTGGTTTTATTCAGGGATCCTTCCAATTTGGGCAATGTTTCGAGTACGCATACTCTTAATTGGCTGACATTGTGTTGCTTTTGTGTGAAATGTTCCGCCACACTGGTTTTCTGGGATTTGAGTCTAATGGTGCTCTTATGTTCATTTATGCGGACTTTAAGTTTACGTTCTGTATGTCCTACGTAAACGTCTCCACAAGGACATTTGATCATGTAGATTAAGTTGCTAGAATCACATGTTGCGTTCACTTTTAATGGTATGGGGTGTCCCCTTTGTGGATGTGTTATGCTTGCTCCTTTGATGATGTTATTGCATGTATTGCAGTTATAACACGGGACAGTGCCCCGAAATGATTTTGCAGTGTGCTTTTCTTCCTGTGGTTTTAAGAAATCCGCTAAATTTTTTGCACGGGTATGTGCAAAGATTGGTTCCTCTGAAAAAATTCCTTTAAAGTCTGGTTCCATTTTGAGCATTGGCCAATGCTTTTTGATTATTTGTTTAAATTGGGTGCTGACTGTAGAGAATTTACTGACGCATGTTATGCGATTACTGGATGTGGATGTTTTCCGGACTAATAATTCTTGTCTGGATTTCTGTTGGGCTCGTGTTGCTGCGGTTTGAGTAATGTCTGGAGGATATCCCCTTTCGATGAATCTTTGTTTCATTTCATTCATTTGTTCTTTGCATTTGGAAGCTTCTGAGACCACTCTCTTCACCCGTAGCATTTGAGAGTATGGAAGGTGTTTCTTGAGGGCTGGGGGATGATGACTATTGTATTGCAATAGGTTATTCCTATCTGTTTGTTTGCGAAATAGGTTAGTGGAAAATTCCTCCATTTCTTTCGTTATTTCTACATCCAGATATTGAATTTTAGATTCTTGGATGTTCCATGTGAATCCGATTTGGTCAATTTGTCTGTCCATGATTTGTAGTTGTTGTTGAAGTATGTTCTGGGAACCTTTCCATATCAAAAAAATATCGTCTATGAATCGTACATACGTGACTATGTTACTGTTCCAAATCGTGTCTTGAAACACGTGCGTTTCTTCGAATGCTGCCATGAACAGATTTGCGTACGCCGGGGCGGCGCAATTTCCCATGGATGTTCCGCTTTGTTGCATGAACCATTTCTTATTATGTTCAAAGTAACTGTTATGCAGTGTGAACTGCATGAGTTCTAAAAGGAAAACTTGTTGATCTTGTGAATATTCACTTCTCAGAAGGGCGCTTTCAATAGCTTCCAGACCTTGTTGATGCGGTATTGATGTGTAAAGAGCTTTTACATCGATGGTGGCCATTATCATACTTTCATCTGGTTGAATGGAGGATAATTTGATGAGAAAATCTGTGGTATCTTTCAAATATGATCTGGTTTTCATCACCAAAGGTTGTAGATATCTGTCCAAGTATTTCCCTATTGGTTCATGGATGCTGAGTTTGGTGGACACGATTGGTCTGCATGGTGGTTTCAATAAGTCTTTATGTACCTTGGGCACTAGGTAGATAGTTGGAGTTTTTTGATGTTCTTGAGTGAGATATTTGAGTGTTTTATCCGTGATGGTTCCCTGATCATGGGCTTTCTGTACTATGCTCAACAAGACTTTTTTAATTTCTGTTGTTGGATTGCTTCCAATCTCCATGTATAAGTTTGTGTCACTTAGGTGTTCATTCATTGAGTCTTGATAATAGGTTTTGTTGAGGATAACTGTTGCACCCCCTTTATCCGCCTTTTGGCATATGATGTTTTGATTCTCAGCTATGGATTTCAGGATTCCAAATTCTTTCTTGGAAGTATTCATTTTGTGCGGTTTTTGTTTGGTGCTCAGTTGTTTTAGATCCTTACTGCATAGTTGTTCATATAAATCTATGGTTTTGTGGCTAATGGGAGGCATGTATGTACTTTTAACCTTTAATCCCTTGAGATCATCTGTTTCCATTGTTGGTTGTTTTTCCACAATGTTTTCGAAGAAATGTCTGAGGCGAAGTTTTCTTGTGAGTTTGAATAGACTTACTTCCAACTCTAAAGTATTTGTATGGGCTGTTGGAACAAAGGATAGTCCTTTTTGAAGAGTTGCTATTTGGATTTTACTGAAGTTATAATCCGATATGTTCAACACTAAGCTTTGTTGGTCTGTTGTTGTTTCTTTCTCTCTTTCTTGGTTAGTGTGGACCGTGTTTGTGGTTGGTTGGATCCTGTTTCTCTTTCTGCGTCCCCTCCGGAGTCTTCTGTTTCTATCCGGCCTTCCTCTAAAAAAGGTACCGCTGTTGATGTTGTGGCTTGTTCCGTGGTTTGTGTTGTTTTTTGAGGAATGTTTTTCGTCTGGGTTATTCTTTCGCTATCCGTGGAAGATGTGTCTGTGTGGGAAGTATATCCTTTGGATTGTCGTTTTCTTGCATACACTTCAGCCCATGTGTAGACTTCTTGTAATTTATAATCCAAAGTGTCTCGTTTATACTTGCGTAACTTGCGCTCATTGATTTCTTGGGTGTGCTTTATTAATTGGGTGTTGATGTCCTCTAAGGTTGCTGTTAGTTCTTCTGGTGTACATAGTTTGGCCATTTCTGCTTTGGTTTGTTCTATTTCATGGGTGAGTTCTTCTAATATTAGTGCCAGTTCTTCTATGATTAGTAGAATAAGGTCTAAGCTGCATTTATTCAAAATTGCGAACCATTTTTCCGTGAAAGTTTTGGAATTTTTACATAGACTGGGTTTGAGAGCTATCCTGAGGCCTCTAGGTATCCTTTGGGCTTTGTGGTATTTAATCATAGTGGATGCGTGCATTCTCTGGTTGATCTCCTTGCGGGTTAAGTATAGTAAATGTCTTAGTTGTTGTTCCTTGTTCTTAGAGTAAACTGGTTCTTTACTTGATGGTTGAATTAATGAATAAATTTTTTCACTTGCGTCTGTTGCATATGCAAATGTTTCCGCCCTCCTGTCTGTGGAGGCTGTAATTTCTTCGTATTGCATTCTTAGTTTGTACTTCAATGGTTTTGTGTGCGTGCTTCTATCCTGGGCGGCGGGTAAATTAATATACTAGAAGTGTAGGGTAGAGCACAGCTATTTCGACTGAAAGGTAAGTGTAGTTTTCGTGCCTCCGGAGCTCTCTCCCCGTCTGGAGAGATATGTATACAACCTATGATAGCAGCTATACCTGACTCGGTATAGCTGTCCCTCCGGGCACCGATATGTGCTATCACAGCTCTGAGTTTCCTGTTATTTAAGTGTTGAGTTCATTCAGAGTCAAAAAATAATAAAGTGGTTACTCCTTGTTCTGGGATATTTCATTTATTTTTCATGAAATTATTTTTCGCAAAAAACGTTTTCCATTATTTCACATGAAATCCAATGCATTTCGGCAGTATCATTCTGCCTTCATCAGGGAAATAGTAAATCTACAAATTAAAATTAAAAAAACACAGTTTTAATCCATTAGCTTGTATGGTTTGTTAACATCTCTTTAAACTAAACATTTCCAGGTTTTACCAGCATTGCAAAATAACTGAATCAACATGCTATTTGTGTGAACTTATAGAACCTATAAATTCTCCTAAGCGTTATGGGAATCCTTCTAACTAAATGTATGTTAGTGCTTTGCTCGCTATTGCTGGCTGTTGTTTTCTGCCGTCCATGCGGCGCTTTGTTACAAAGTATCTAAAATTGCTGGTAATTGTTTTCTGCCGTCCGTGCGGCGCTTGGTTACAAAGTATCTAAAAGAGCCTCGCGTTACGCGCTGGCAAGATCTGCTCACACCGTGCTAACAGTTATGACACGTAAATAAAACTACTGTTTAAGCGGAATGTCGAGGCTAAGATAATAAGAGTTTTACGCGCATTAATCGCCTAAGGTGGTGGTCTGCTTACTTTCTCGGCGTTTCTGTGGCTCGCGCCATTCCTCTGCGGACAGCTTGAGGTTACTTCCGGTATTACGCCCCTGGCGCCTGCGCTCTATTATGCTCGCTCTGATCCGTTTTTTTTAAATGCTGTTTTGGTTTCCCTAACTTTATTGGTGTTCTATTCTTGGGGATCTACACCAGTGCTCGTTGCCACTATGTTAATGTGCCGCAACTGTGCTTGCATTATGTGAATATGCTCAACAGTTATCTGTACATTAAGATTCATCGAAAGGGGATATCCTCCAGACATTACTCAAACCGCAGCAACACGAGCCCAACAGAAATCCAGACAAGAATTATTAGTCCGGAAAACATCCACATCCAGTAATCGCATAACATGCGTCAGTAAATTCTCTACAGTCAGCACCCAATTTAAACAAATAATCAAAAAGCATTGGCCAATGCTCAAAATGGAACCAGACTTTAAAGGAATTTTTTCAGAGGAACCAATCTTTGCACATACCCGTGCAAAAAATTTAGCGGATTTCTTAAAACCACAGGAAGAAAAGCACACTGCAAAATCATTTCGGGGCACTGTCCCGTGTTATAACTGCAATACATGCAATAACATCATCAAAGGAGCAAGCATAACACATCCACAAAGGGGACACCCCATACCATTAAAAGTGAACGCAACATGTGATTCTAGCAACTTAATCTACATGATCAAATGTCCTTGTGGAGACGTTTACGTAGGACATACAGAACGTAAACTTAAAGTCCGCATAAATGAACATAAGAGCACCATTAGACTCAAATCCCAGAAAACCAGTGTGGCGGAACATTTCACACAAAAGCAACACAATGTCAGCCAATTAAGAGTATGCGTACTCGAAACATTGCCCAAATTGGAAGGATCCCTGAATAAAACCAAGCTGTTAAAACAGGAGAATTACTGGATTTACAACCTGGGCAGTTTGAAGCCCGGGGGACTCAACGAAAGAACAGAATTTCTTTGCTATTTATAAACACTGAATTCCTATATTGAGTAAATCATTCTTAATGTACAGATAACTGTTGAGCATATTCACATAATGCAAGCACAGTTGCGGCACATTAACATAGTGGCAACGAGCACTGGTGTAGATCCCCAAGAATAGAACACCAATAAAGTTAGGGAAACCAAAACAGCATTTAAAAAAAACGGATCAGAGCGAGCATAATAGAGCGCAGGCGCCAGGGGCGTAATACCGGAAGTAACCTCAAGCTGTCCGCAGAGGAATGGCGCGAGCCACAGAAACGCCGAGAAAGTAAGCAGACCACCACCTTAGGCGATTAATGCGCGTAAAACTCTTATTATCTTAGCCTCGACATTCCGCTTAAACAGTAGTTTTATTTACGTGTCATAACTGTTAGCACGGTGTGAGCAGATCTTGCCAGCGCGTAACGCGAGGCTCTTTTAGATACTTTGTAACCAAGCGCCGCACGGACGGCAGAAAACAATTACCAGCAATTTTAGATACTTTGTAACAAAGCGCCGCATGGACGGCAGAAAACAACAGCCAGCAATAGCGAGCAAAGCACTAACATACATTTAGTTAGAAGGATTCCCATAACGCTTAGGAGAATTTATAGGTTCTATAAGTTCACACAAATAGCATGTTGATTCAGTTATTTTGCAATGCTGGTAAAACCTGGAAATGTTTAGTTTAAAGAGATGTTAACAAACCATACAAGCTAATGGATTAAAACTGTGTTTTTTTAATTTTAATTTGTAGATTTACTATTTCCCTGATGAAGGCAGAATGATACTGCCGAAATGCATTGGATTTCATGTGAAATAATGGAAAACGTTTTTTGCGAAAAATAATTTCATGAAAAATAAATGAAATATACCAGAACAAGGAGTAACCACTTTATTATTTTTTGACTCTGAATGAACTCAACACTTAAATAACAGGAAACTCAGAGCTGTGATAGCACATATCGGTGCCCGGAGGGACAGCTATACCGAGTCAGGTATAGCTGCTATCATAGGTTGGTAACATAAGGGATAGTTCAGCTTTGTAATGCTAGTCCCAGAAAAAAATATCATAACGTTTAATTTATCTCATTGTTTAGACTATACCGTTTTGCTTCACTTGTGGTAAAGTGTCTCTCATGGTGCCAGACATAGAACACTAAAATGTCAGTCATAAGCATATTGAAAACATCTAAATGTCACACATCGGAAAACAGAAAACTTGTCAGCTATGATTTGGATACAAGTGGTTGAAATGCCAATCACAAACCTGTGGGGGGTGTGGCTTCAATCTAGAAATCTGCATATATACTTTAGCTACTATAATGACTTGAGCTCATGTTCAGTAGGATACATGAACATTGTAATGTGCAATAAATGTCTTGAGGGTTATGAAAATAGTTGATAAAACCCCACTTTACATAAGGACTATCAGTCATTGGGAAGTGCAAGTCCTTAATAAATTTGTATTGCTGGGGAACCATTTTTCAGGAGTATGTGTACAGTATTTCATGGCCATGGTCTAAGGACATAATATCTTTCAGGATCATTTGGTTCAAGTCAACACTGTTCCTTTTCCACAGTGATAGCCACAGGGATAGCTGGGCCAGCTTAATAACATTACTGATGTACGGCAGATCTGCTTCCTTATGAGCAATAACATTGTTATAAGTTGTTAGGACTGATAACAATCACTCAACAAAATTGTCTTTCACCATTTGCATAGCAGCACTATCTGCTATCCACCAGAACCCTGCCCCATAAGTGGCAATAGATCTCGATTTAGCAAAATAGATTTTAATAATTTCCAGTAGCGGCTTGCTGCCCAGTCGTTTCGAGAAGTGGAAAATCGCAGCTATAGTCTTGCCCATATGATCTGCCCTATTCTGTACCATCACCTTCCAGGACAGTTTGGAATCGAAGACCCCTAAGTAGTTAAAACTTGGGACCTGATTTATTTTTACCCCTTTGAGGTAGAATCACAGCAGTTTCTTTTTAGCAACCCATGGCCAAAATAATGGTTTTACGGGCATATTATCAAAGAATAGCGATAAACATCGCTAAGCGCACTTAGCGGTTTTCTGTAGATCGCCGTCTATCGCAGTGTTAGCGGCGTATTATCAAAGCTTTGCTAACAGGCGATGTAATTCGAGCAATAGAGGATGAAAATGAGAAATAGGGTGTGAAATTCAGCAAAGATTTCACAGTGCTATAGGGCTGCTTCCTGATAGGGGAGTGTGGACCTAAACATACAATCCACCTCCCATTATAGGTATAGCTAAGTCAAATAATAAGCAGATGTAAATTCCAGCGATAAATGCAGTTAGAGCATTTTTTTAAAAATTGCTTTGCGTGTCTGCAGCAGGGTTGTAAATTGCGCAAAGTCATGTCAGCGTGAATTGACATGGAGTTATGGACGGGACCGCCTACTGTGTATGTCATTAGCGATATTGATCGCTGACATGCAAAGTAGCAAGGAAACACGCACTAACGCTTGTTAGCGTGTCCATGTTGATAGAGTGATAAAAAAATCGCTGCTTTTTTCGCACTATGTGCCGAAAAAGCAGGAATTACACCCTTGATAATATGCCCCCAAGTTTTATTTACATGGAGGTCCAGGTCGGACATGGAGGCAGTGTAGTCAGCAATGAGATTTTGAAGCACTATGGAGGTTCTGGCTAACAGAACCACATCATCTGCATAGAACAGAATAGGTTGGGGAGTAGTCTGTGCTTGAGGGGTGTCTTTCAATGTTTTAACTAGAACTTCAATCAAATTATTAGTGTAGATGGCATAGAGGAAGGGGACAAGAACACACCCCTGTCTGATCCCCCTTTTCAATTTCAAAAGATGTTATGCATTCTCCATGCCTCCCATATCGGTAGCATCTAAGAAGGACTCTCTAAGAAAATTAATTATTGCGGCCTCCAATCCCATGGCCTCCATTATATGACAGATTGCTGGGCACCACACAGTCAAATTCCTTAGACGGGTCAATGAAAGCCATGTATAGTTGCATGTAAGCAGTAAATTATACAGTGAAAACATCGAATGGCTGTAGTGGGCGTATCTGTTGATCTATAGTTTCTGCTGGGGTGGGCAGGAGTATAATTTGAGTGACACGTTAAACAGACCAATGGGGAAAGAGTGTTGATTGGGAGTTCCATTATGTATGTATTTTTGTTTGATATTTGTGGGAAAACATGAGGCCAGATATAAGAACGAAAGGGATATGGGGATGTTTGTTGGTAGAATATATTCAGTATAGGAGAATCCGGAGGCCTTACATTTCTTTGCCTCAAAGTTTACTTACTAAAATGAATCTCTAACCTGTAAGTACTGATAAAATGCCTGAATTCTCTCTTCAGTCTGCCGAAGATCTGAATGCTCACATTTGTTCGCAAAGCAAACTCTAAATTCTGTAAATATCTTGAAATTTGAAAATGTGTCACTCTATTCTGTTCTTATTGATACATTAGCATTGAAATAGTGGCACATTTCATTTTGGCAGCCTCTCGAGAAATGACTGGAGCCAACCTTTGCCCTCGTGCTGTTGTTGGGTTGCCTGTGTGGTATATTGACATGCAGTGCATGCAATGTCTGGCGCGATTACAAAATCCGTGACCTGCATTACAGCAGAGTGCATCAATTTCCGGTACTGCTTCTACATTCTCTAATGTCTGGTACTCTTAATAAGACCTATTACAATGATGGTGTTCTTTGTAAAATGATCTTTCTATATTATGCATGTCAGGTGTCAACTTCTTTCTTTTCAAAAAATATTTAGAGCAAATATTCACTTGAGGTAGAAAGTGAGGTTTGTTCCAGTGGTGCTCAGTGGGTACGGTAGCTCATTAAATTGTCTGAGAAAAACAGTGTCAATGTAATCATGCAGCAAGATCCTGACAGGGAATGCCAGAAAAATCCTCGGAGTCTTTTTATCAAAATATAATTAATCTGTATTCCCATTCTCTTCACATCATCTGCTGATCACCAGTTCATACTAATTTGCGGTTAATTGGCATCATATACTTATTATAATGATGTTATATTTTTAAAATGACTGACAGTGTCAGCCCTGAATTATTATTTTTTAAACAGATGTGCCAGTGAAAGATTAATTCAAAGGAAATCGCTGTCTTTAAGGATTAAACACAGCAATTATTTATAAATGAAATAACTGATTGTAAATTAGCTGACAGTTATGCAACACATTTTCCAGTGCTTGATAGGAGAATGTTATATTTTGGCTAAGCATGCACAGTAATGAATTGGCATAAACTAAAATATTATACCGCATATAGATTTAGAGATACTTAAATCCATAATAAAAACAATTTGTTTATTTGAGATGTCAATGACATATTTCTTAAGGGCTGATTATGTGTTGCCTGGTACTTTTCTCCTGCAGTTTCATCCTTACCCTGCAGTAAATCTGCCCCGTATTGTGCAACTCCAGGCTTAACTCCTTGGAATGGAAAATTACAGTGGGCTTTAGTGCATTTGTTTGCCACGTGATCTGAGAAGGTGGTAAATGTATCCTAGGACCTTTGGGTGGGATGTAGTAGTAAGGAGAAGGTGAAGATATCTTCTGGCAGGGGAAACGTGAGACTTGGGCGCTGCTGCAGTCAAAGCCTCAGGACATTTTTACAGCCAGAGTTGCTGGATGGAATAGTCCGGTCTGTTTCTACTACACCCTGAAAAACGGAGGGGCTTATTTACAAGACCCTTGCGTCACCAGTGTGCCCCTTTTTTATACAGGAAAAAGTGATGTGGCGCCAGCGTAAGGGCCTTGTAAGTAAGTCCCTGAATGTATATAGTACGTCCAACTTTAAATGAAGCAAAGTGGAATTCAGCAAGGTAATTCCGCAACGCCTTCCTTGTATACAGGCTCCAATTGTCCTGCAGCTCACGTTCAACTATATGATGTAAACGTTATTGTTGGCAATTTTTAAATACATCAGTAGAACTGCATCCTACGACAGTGGCCCTAACAAATCGAGCATCAATGACAGTAATTCATTTGATCTGTCAGTATTTTTTTTTATTTCAAATAATTTATTGAATTTTTACAATAATAACTAAAAGCAAAAATCAAGTTTGGAGTAATGTGCAGGCCTAACAAGTGAGCTAAAATTACAAAATAATATGGCAAAGTTTTGTTTTGTAAAGTAACTAAATTAGTGATCCAAACCATATAAACTCAAAATGAAACAATGAAACCCCCCCAAAAAAAGACAAGAAAAAAGAGGAGAGAAAAAAAAGAAAAAGGAAGAGAAGAAATGAAGTACAACCCTAGAGAAACAGAGGAACCGAGGGGAAGGAAAGGAAAAGGAGGGGAAAAAACCCATATGATAAACACCAAGAGAAACCTATGTTGAGAAACTGGTATTATTAGTACATAACATTGGATGATTCACTGTAAATGTTATCGGCATAAATATTACTCAGAGTACAAATGAAATATGATTAATCATGGCGATTTGTGTGTATTGAAGTGAATATCCAAGGATTTCCATAATGATCTAAACAAGGGTTTCCATGGAGAGTTATGTAGTGCAATATTATCAGCATCTCTGAATGAAGTCTTGTGTGTGTCTTTCCAATGATTGAGAACCATCTTCATCGTTGACGTAAGTAAAATGTCCTAGAGATCTCTGTCTGTGTCGGTACACTGATCATTTGTTAAAAAAACGTAGTTAAAGCAGAAAACTCTCTTTTTAACTCGCATTTAAATACTTTGAAAAGAAAAGCATAAACCTTGTCCCAAAAAGACGATGTAGCTTTACAATGTAAAATTAGATGTGCTAGATTCCGAGTTTCCTCTTTACAATTCCAACGTGAAGGATTCTCCCGAATACCAAGAGAATGTAATGTAGCTGGTGTCCAAAATGCCTTGCACAAAAGCCAATATTTAGTTTGAGATAATACTGGGGATATTTTATTTGTTGTTATCGAATTCCAAATAAGTGGCCATGAAGAGCCTGGTATTGGCAGAGAAGAGAGCGATTTCCAAAAAGTGACCGAATTATCATAAGCTTAGAGGATTTAGGGCAAATCAGTTTATATATATGTGATACTTGGTGACCTAGTTTATTGATCTTTGCCACAAACATTGGTAAGGATGGAGGCATATTATGAAATTTGGCTCTAGGTATTGCCGCTCTCACATTAAAAAAATTATAAAATTCGATGTTATCTAAACTATAGCTATTTTGAAGATCTACAAAAGTCACCGGATACTGGGCGCGTTCCAACTGATATGGGGAAAAGATAAGCTTTTTAATCCAATCATCAAGCTCTAATGATTTCCCTTTGTAGAGCACCCTATGATTGAGCCATAGAGATTCCAACTTGGAACATCTAATATTTACATCTAATTTCTTATCTATCAACAAAAGTGCCAGTTTTGTGTTTTTGAAAATAGATTTAGATTTGTTTGGTTAAAGCTGATTGGAGGTAAATAATACCAGAGGACTTAAATTGTCAAGAATGGATATTTCTACATTTAACCACAGCGGATTATAATGAACTGGAGGCGAAATACAATAAGAACCCTGCTTTGCAAGAAAAGCTGATTGATGCTAATTAAAATTCGCTAAATTGACTCCCCCCAAAGATTCATCAAGTCTCAATTTTTTAATGCCAACTCTGGCTTTTTTACCACGCCATAAAAACTTTGTAAGAAGAATGTCTAGTTTATGATGAAAGTCCTCTGTCAGGAGAAGAGGAAGCATGTTTATAAGATAGTTAACCAAAGGTGTGATCATCATTTGTATGGTTTCTACTCTTCCCCACCATGTTATAAATTTTGGTGACCAAGAATCCAAAAGTTTTGTTATTTTTTCCAGAGTTACTTTCGAATTGTGATGAAGGGTGTCCATAAAATTGCAACCAAATTCAATCCCTAAATACTTTATGTATCCTGGTTGCCAAACCAATCTGGAATTGCCTAAAATGTCCTTTGTAGTGATCTGTCAGTATTAACTGAATGTTCTTTCTACTGAGTAGTAAGCTAATTATGATGAAGGAAGAATCTCTCTGCAACAAGCTTGGCTCCTACTTCCATCGCAAGATCAAGACTCTGTAGGACAACTTCAAGGAAAAGAAGCAAGGCACGGGCACTACACCTACCACTGGCAAAGCCACCCAGCCTACCATCACCGTCTGGACCCCTGTCACCACAGAAGACATTGCTAAGACCATGAGGATCATACACTCTGGAGCCCCCATCGACCCATGCCCTCTGCACATCTTCCACAGAGCTGCCGCCACCACAGCACCCGAACTACGTCGCACGATCAACCCCACCCTTGAAACTGGCTCTTTCCCGGATGACTGGAAATGCGCAGAAGTCAAGACCCTTCTCAAGAAGCTCTCCGCAGACCCGACAAGAACTACAGATGCGCCTTTCTCCTCCCCTTAGCAGCCAAATTCATCAAGTAGATCGTCAACATCCAGCTCATGAACTTCACAGAATCCAATACAGATTCCACAGCAACCACAGCACCAAGACCACCCTCCTAGGCTCCACAGACAACATCCACACCCTCCTCGACCAGGGCCACATGGCGGCCCTTATCCTACTAGACCTCTCAGCAGCCTTTGACACCGTCTCCCACTACACACTAACCACCAGACTCCTCAATGCCGGCATACAGGGAACTGCCCTACACTGGATCCGCTCCTTTCTCACCGGCTGAACCCAAAGAATCAGACTTCCGCCCTTCCTCTTCAAGCCAACAGAGAACAGCTGCGGAGTACCCCAAGGATCCTCGCTCAGCCCGACTGTCTTCAAAATCTACATGGCCTCCCTCGCTACCATCACCAGAAACCATGGACTCAATATAGTATCCTAGGCAAATGACACCCAGCTCATCCTCTCCCTGACCAAGGAACTCAACATCACCAGACACAGCTTCCAGGAAGGAATGAAAGATGTTGCAGCCTGGATGAGCAGCAGCTGCCTGAAGCTCAACTCAGAGAATGTGAAGTAGTATGGCTCACTGGTTAGAGGCGGCAGACCCGAGAGCAGAGGACGGCCCGGGACCAGGGTTCGATTCCCGGCGCGGCAGGTTTCTGGACCAGGGTCAGCGGACTCGATAATTCTCTCGCCTCGGTGCCCACTCTGATCAGCGATCACACTCGGCAACTCTGGGCATTAGCTTGCCTCATCTTCACTAACGGCCCCACCAGACCGCCGGGGATGCCTGGTCTCACCCTGGAGATACCCATTAAGGGACCATCTCTCAGGGAAGCCAGGAAGGGTTTCGCAGCGGTCGAAGCGCCTTGGGACCCTCCGGGTAAGTAGTGCGCTATATAAATGCCTATACATACATACATACAGAGAAAACGGAAGTCCTTCTCTTTGGATCCACCCCCTCTGCAAGGGACAACAGCTAGTGGCCCACTACCCTCCATGGCCCTCCCACACCCATGAACCACACCTACAACCTCTGCATCATACTCGACTCATCCCTCATCATGAACCAACAGATCAACTCAGTTTCCCCCACGTGCTTCAATACCCTCTGTATGCTATTTAAGACCTTCAAATGGATCCCCAACTGAATCCAGAAAGCTCTTCACCCACCCACTCATAACCAGCAGACTGCACTACGGGAATGCCCTCCATGCCCGAATCAACACATCTCTACACTGCAAACTCCAGACCATACAGAACACTGCAGTCAGACTCGTCCTCGGGATCCCACGACAAGACATCACCCAGCACCTGCGAGACCTCCATTGGCACCCCACTGAAAAGAGAGTGACCTTCAATCTGCTCACTCACCCCTACAAATCCCTCCACAACACTGGGCCCTAATACATCAGCAAAAGAATCTCCTTCCACACACCCAAGAGAAACCTCTGCTTTGCCAATCTTGCCCTGCAGAAATCCCATGCATCGTAGAGCCAAAACAGGAGTATGAGCCTTCTCCTACATCATGGCCAAGACCTGGAACGAACTTCCCCTCAGCATCAGACAAACCCCCACTCTGAAAGCTTTCAGGAAAGCCTCAAGACAAGGCTCTTCGGATAAGACAGAGCTGGAAGCACCCCCACCCCCATTGCCTTGAGACCCTCACCGGTGAGTAGTGCACTTCACAAACCACTGATTTATTTAACTATTTGACCTCTGACCCCACAAACTCAGAGCATGTCTGGACTGAGGACATTCTGGTTTAAAGACAAGCAGAATGCTGTAGGAGGGACTGCCAATCTGCCTGTTGCTTTGTCATGCTGGCCTGCTGCTTGCTGCGTCTGTCCTGGGTGTGAAAGGTGCATCCTGCTCCCAGGGTACTCCAAGGGCTTGAGTTGAGCTTGCCTTCTTCTACGAAGTCTCAGGACCATCAAATAATTCACCTGCCAGTGCAGTGGGCTCTTTTTCTGGGAGTCTTGACTTGCCAAGTTGGGCCAAATATACTTTCTGGCCCCTTGGAAGTGCAACTTGATTATCTTATGGAGAAAATCCACTCATCGACTCCCAGCACCTGTTTCATTGACTCATCGCTACAAAAGATCAACACATCACTGTTGCCTGCCCCGAAGAGTGATTCTCACCCTACGCATCAACCATGGCCTTCACCGTAGGCCCCAGCTTGCCATTGCAATGCATCAGAAAATTACTGCAGCATGAGGTTCGAACACCATTTATCAACATACGTGACAACCGCTCCAACTCTGACACAGCACCTTCTTCACGGCTGTGAAATTAACTAAATGCATTCTTCATTGCTGTCACATCAATGCAGCATGTTTGGATTTCTGGCACATCATCCCTGGGTGCCGGGACTTCATCGACACCGCAGTAAGGAACTGATGCTGCATGTCCAGAAACCAACACATTACCTCCCTTGCCAGTAAGGAACCGATTAATCTCCTCCCCTGCCAGAACGGAACTGATGCATCACCTCCCCCGCCAGTAAGGAACCAATGCATCACCTTCCCTGCGTAGGAAGATACTGATGCATCGCTTTGCTTTTCTGGTGCCTCATGTCCCCTGCACTTTAGCACAACTTTGATTGTTGTCGTATCTAAGGTACTTTGTGCCAAAGCAAACGCATTTATTGATTTCTATGGACTAAATTTGTGTAAGCTTTTAAAGTAATATTTTGACTTTTGTATGTTGGATTTTTGTTGTTTTGGTCTTGCTTTATTCAGATAAATATTGGCTATTTTTTCTAAACTGATGCAAACTTCTTTTGTAGTGTTTTCACTGTTTTACCCTGTGTGTGTGTGTGTGTGTGTGTGCGTGTGTGCGTGTGTGTGTGTGGGTGTGTGTGTGTGTGTGTGTGTGTGTGTGTGTGGGTGTGTGGGTGTGTGAGGGTGTTTGTGTGTCTGTGTGTACAAGCGCTTTACACATTACCTCTGAGATAAGCCTAACTTGGCGTGCCAAGCTACCAAGGGGGTGAACAGTGGCTATCTTAGTTGTGTGACTCCCTTACTCTGACTAGAGTAAGAATCCCTGCTTGTACAGGGTGCACAACACTGTCAACTACAGACTCCATTTTTAACATCACCCATATGGACCCTCCAATTCTGGTATCTTTAGGCTTAATCAGCAGATTTTAGCAGCAGTGGAGACGAGATGTACTAAATGTGTTTGCATTCCCAAACGATATGATTCAGAGTTTGCAACTGCAAAAAAGTTTCTGACCATGTGCAAACCCCATTTTTGGAATCTGTATCTTTTTACAGACTCCTAGAAATCGGTTCATGACTGGATACAATTTGATGTTTGGAAGATAAATATTTTGGCCATCTCTTCTACATAGCAAATTGGTATCAGATGTCTCAATGTTCTGCCATTAGATGTCCTGCCCTTCATGGGCAGGCTTACCTGTGCCAAGAAATTGGGATGGAGTCTGGTCTGGTAAACTAAACTTTCAATGACGCATAAACCAGATATTTTTCTCATCTTAAAATAGGGTGATGCTTTTAGACATAATCTCACTTTGTAAGTGCCATGTATAGATTCACCCACCCCTAATCATCATATACTGTATTTGATCTCATCCTACATGTTTGATCTAATGATTCTTTATCATTGAGGCTGCACAGAAGGCAGTCTGTTTTACTGGTCTAGTAAGAGATGGTTCAGGAACTCATTAAGAGTGTTCCCAGAGGTGTGCTTTGTGATAGTTAGCCATAATCTCTTTCAGTCAATCAGACTCCTAGAACTTGTGTTTATCAATACTTGCTGTGGTATTTACCACTAAAAACTAATAACATAATCTCCCTGCTTGATGCAAAAAAGCTAAGTACTACAGTTTATGCTCAATACATGTGCTAAAAGAACAAATGATGGACGGAATGCTGAACACTTTCAAACACTCACCCCAGTACAGAGACCTGGCCCTAAATCCATTGTTTGTTTGCTCACCATGCAATTTCTGTTTGGGTCCAGCTATATGCAAATTAGTCTTGACCTTGATCCCCATGGGAATAGTCCAGCTTGAACTACCAGGCCAGGTCTCCCGAGACCAGAAACATCCATCCCAGGACCAGTTATGGGCTATCGCCCCTCATCAGCCAGAATAGCTTGAATCCTGTGGCATGGTGAGCATGGGAACCACTTTGGGGCATTCCCATCCAATTTAGAACAACCAATCCGAAAAGAACGTATGATGGGCAGAAAGCTGAACAGCGTCAAATACTCACCCCTAGTACAGGGGTTGAATGTACATATAAGTGGTAAATTATAAATGATTAAAGATAGCCATTCTTCAATGTGTGTATGAATGTATCCTACAACGCCAAGTGGGGCTACTTACTTGATGGTTTATGTGTAGTATGGTCCCCTAAATACAAGTCAAAATGTTTTTCAACCTGTGATGGGCTCTACGTCTTACATTTGTGTGAGGTAATTCAATTGATGCACTGGTGTGGCATGGCTTTCAAGGAATCTGCGATGTTATGCATGTTTGAGATGTATGATCTAGATAAAGACACTATTGCTAACAAAGTATGACAAGTGATTAAGCACACATGTTGGGGAGTTGTGCATGTCATATTTTGAGAAGCCACATGGTGGCACATTTCTTATGCCATGTAATTTGCATTTACAGGTAGAGCACAAAGTGGCAAGTATCACACTGCCTGTGCACTCTTTGAGTGAGATTGCATGTTGCACAAGATCATGTTTATGAAACGTCACTGGGGGAGTGCATAAAATACAAGCCCACCCTGGCAAAAACCCAGGACCTATTTAGGTCTTTTAGAGGGTTCCATGATGAAATATCGATTACAAAAACATCGTCCTACAAAAATATCGTCACTAAAATATCGTTCACAAAAATATCGTCATCATATACTTAAACAAGGATTCACACAAATATCGATATTTTGTTATCGACTACCATAATATCGTTAACACTTATATCGACTACTTAAATATCGACTACTACATTATCGAAATTCTTTTAAATAACATTACCTTCTACATTAATATCAACAACACTAACATCGACTACCTCTCTACTTATGTAAATATACAAATAATATCGTCCTATTCTTAACAACCAAATATACACAATACCTTCATATTATTCACATTTTTATAATTATTTAATGTTAAAAAATACTTTTCGCACATATATGTATTAACAATACCTATTATTTATATATATATAAAAATAAAATATCGTTTACTAATAAATACATTAACAAACACTATCATACACTCCTATTGGATAATTTTAAAGCACATTTCACTAATTTGTACATTTTAAACATTTCATTCTATTAAAATAATTCACATATAATACATTTAACTATTTAAATTCGCAAACAATTATTGATGCAACAAACTCTTTCCAAAATAACGGCTTTTAAATTCAAAATAATGTTCTCAACCAATGATTTTAAAATATATATAATTGAACCAATCAAATGCTACCATTAATTAACTCACTACTATAAATACAATTACACACTTAACTTAATTTACCTTTTTTGGCCCAAACTTGGAGAAAAACGGTTACCTTGCTGAAGAGAAGAGAATACACACCTAGTACAACAACTACAACACTTCATACTACAATTCAAGTAAGTGAAATCCCATTTCATTTATCATTCAAACCTGTTGAAAACTACCTGAACTCCCTAATGTAAAAACCTGGTCTTCTTTTCTGTACAAATACAACTACAATAACCTATCAACAACCACCAGAAATTAATCATTAAATGAAATTATGAACTGCCTTATCCATGTCTACTTAGATAGCTGTAAAATATTTAAAAAATTAGCAAAGTAAACGTGCAATAGACTTCATATGTTATTAACTACTATTATCCTAATACAATAAATAACACAAATAATTTTTTTTCACAGATTATACAAACTTCATCTACCAATCTACAACTACACTACCAACATCTTCTACTACATTAAGTAAGTATACTCACTGTATCTTTTAAAAATCGGAAAGTTAAAACAAACAACTATAACACCAAATCATTTTTTTGTATTATTCTTTACCACAACTACAGAACATTAAAAAGAGAAACTCAAGAAAGAAAAACAAGAATTATATAATTAGCAGGAAAACAACATTGTAAGTACGTTTTCACACTTTTTCCTTCTCATATACACATCTCTAAAAATGTTTTTCACTTATAATAAAAATACATATATATGTTTACACAGATCTACCTTAGACATGGCAACTAGAGCTACTTGTATTACTTCTCAAAAAGGGAAAATAATGCTGAGCTACATGGGTTACACCTACACCCAAGAAAAAATCAAAGGGAATAAGACCCATTGGAAATGTAGTAAATATTACTCAAATGCATGCTATGGTAGAGCAACTACTGTTGATAACAATGTTGTAAATGTACGTGAGCATAACCACCCACCCAATGTAACAGAAGTCGAAGTTAGAGAAGCACTAGAGACATTGAGAGATGCTAGTACAGGCTCACAAGAAACAAGCAGTAGTATTTTGAAAAATGTTTTAAGCAAAGTGCCAGAACATGTAACAGGACAGTTACCTTCAATCCCCAACTTGAAAAGATTAATAGCTAAAACAAAACGTGCTTCTGATCCAACTCCACCAACCCCAGAAACTTTTCAAGACATAAAAATATTTCCTGAATATACTATTACACACAATGAAGATAAATTCTTAATGTATGATAACCACAGTCATGACAAAAGAATTTTACTTTTTGCAACAAATAGCAATTTGCAAAAACTAAAATCATGTGAAACCTGGATGATGGACGGAACTTTTAAAGTATGTCCTAAACCTTTCTATCAACTTTACACCATCCATGGTGTATACCAAGAAACAAATATCCCTCTAATTTATACTCTGCTGCCAAATAAAACAAATGCTACCTACGTAGAAATTCTAACAACTATCAAAGATTTTACAGATAATTACTATCCACAAAGAATCATAATTGACTTTGAAATTGCCATGATTCAAGCTATCCTTAAAATATATCCCCACACCTCAATACAAGGTTGTTATATGGCTGAGATACCCGCCACCCCCTCTCAACACAATCCCCAAGGATGGGAAACCGGAAACAGTTCTGAACTTTTGGAAGACGGGAGGGAGTGACCCTCCCGGCCGTATTTATTAAAATATGAAACAAAATTAAAACATTAAAATAACAGTTTCATATTATGTACAATTTCATTACCACATTGCGATGTTTGGCTAACCTTAACATATTCTCTAATACAAAGGTTCTCCTAGCCGAACTAACATCCTACAAAACATTTAACTTGAATTTTGAAATTGTACATCCTAACGTTTAAGGGCCAACGGCAAGGTCGTAACCGGTGTCAAGATCCCTAAACCAGAAATATCCCCCCCACTTGTGAGGGGCGACCGCACAGAGGTGTACCTCGAGTGCAACTACCAATTTCCCTTGACTTGACAGGGGCCCCAATAAACTCGACGCCACTTAAAGGTCGTCCGAGGACTCGTGTGAGGTATCTAGAAGGTAGCGTAGACCCCCCCCCAAACCCCACACAACTTACCGCATCTGCCGTCGCAGATGACCTGGCCCCGGGAAATTCTCCAGGAGGGGGCTGTAGCCCCTCCTACCCAGGAAGGGGCCTTGACCGCCTTTCCTTTCCTTTCGGCGGCCCATCCTTAGAAGGGACCGCCTACCCCGTTGAGGGGCCAATGGCCACCTCCCTCGAGCGCCCCCATCCGTAATGGGTGACGCCCACTCATAGGGATCTTCCAATTAGTGCTCACCGATCATGACCTTACCGCCCGACCAAAATAAATACGACAGTTCTAAACTAAATGACTAAATTACTTAAAAGACAGTTAAAAGCAACCACTTTATTAAAAGCATGCTACTGATCAACACTAGAGCAGGATTACTTTATTTGCAACACATACCACAATTGACCATTTCTTTATTGCATATTCAAAATTACGATAATAATCCGGTACCTGTAAAATAAAAGAGTTATCACATCAAACTTTATTCAAAACCACTTGCTGTCCTCAGGGGCTGGTGGGTGGGTCAAAATTGGCTCTTCGTTCCGTCTCGAGCTCACGTGCAGCGAGGTGGTGCAGCTTCAGAGCACAGGAACAAGAGGATGCTTCCTTGGCTTGTTGCTCCTTTTATCCGTCTTCAGGGCGGGCGTAAACCCGCCCCGGCCTGCCCCGAGGGCGTGGCCCGGCCTCGTCAGTGTCTAGGCCAGCCCACTCCAGGGCGGGAAAAGGGCGCGCCCCGGCTACGCCGCTTCGGGCATACCAGCCGAGACTCGCCTCCCGCCCAAGATGGCTTCCCGGGGGGATCGGGGTACTCTGCCATACGTTCGGGGGGACCGAGTGGTCGCCCCTTTCCATATGGCTGAGATACCCGCCACCCCCTCTCAACACAATCCCCAAGGATGGGAAACCGGAAACAGTTCTGAACTTTTGGAAGACAGGAGGGAGTGACCCTCCCGGCCGTATTTATTAAAATATGAAACAAAATTAAAACATTAAAATAACAGTTTCATATTATGTACAATTTCATTACCACATTGCGATGTTTGGCTAACCTTAACATATTCTCTAATACAAAGGTTCTCCTAGCCGAACTAACATCCTACAAAACATTTAACTTGAATTTTGAAATTGTACATCCTAACGTTTAAGGGCCAACGGCAAGGTCGTAACCGGTGTCAAGATCCCTAAACCAGAAATATCCCCCCCACTTGTGAGGGGCGACCGCACAGAGGTGTACCTCGAGTGCAACTACCAATTTCCCTTGACTTGACGGGGGCCCCAATAAACTCGACGCCACTTAAAGGTCGTCCGAGGACTCGTGTGAGGTATCTAGAAGGTAGCGTAGACCCCCCCCCAAACCCCACACAACTTACCGCATCTGCCGTCGCAGATGACCTGGCCCCGGGAAATTCTCCAGGAGGGGGCTGTAGCCCCTCCTACCCAGGAAGGGGCCTTGACCGCCTTTCCTTTCCTTTCGGCGGCCCATCCTTAGAAGGGACCGCCTACCCCGTTGAGGGGCCAATGGCCACCTCCCTCGAGCGCTCCCATCCGTAATGGGTGACGCCCACTCATAGGGATCTTCCAATTAGTGCTCACCGATCATGACCTTACCGCCACAGGCCGGATAGTTGACCGGCTATCCGGACCCCCACAACACTCCTACCTAAAGGTCATGTCTTAAAGTCTTTAGCCAAGCTATACAGTCCCCTATGAGTAACTCGTTCCCCACCCGGGACAAATGAACACCATCCCCCAAATACATACTGTCACCAGAAATACAACCATGCGAAATAGAATGCAGTGTATTGGAACGGAACAATCTACTCACTTTGTTATTAATTTTCCTTACTGAATGATTCAGAGCAGAAACAGAAATAGCCCCCCGCCATACTTTTCGTGGGATCATATGTGACCATGCAATCGTGCACCCTGGAACTCTCCTCGCCAACCAACTTACAGTGGAAAGCATCGCCTCAAGGAGAAGTCGTCTACCAGTGGTGACCAAATCATTGCCCCCAAGATGTACTATGATTATAGACGGCGGTGACCTCGTCCGCCCTAGCAAACCCTCAAAAAATGATTGAAACTGGTCAATACAGAGTCCGCCCTTTCCGTAGAAGGACACACTGTACCCGTATTCCCCAGCCACGTGAATCATGTCACCTGCTTTGAATACGTCCGCGGCACGCCTCACGTATGAGTGGCCCACGACCCACACCTCCTTTTTCACAGCCGGTGAAGTCTGACCGCTGGCCCGGTGTTGGGTCGACTGCATAGTCCGCCCCGCCTCGTAGGCTTGCGCAACTGAAACCAAACAAAAACAAGAAGCGTGAGTACATCATTACAGCTTCACAACATGTGCAACCGCACATACCTCTTATAACAATTGGAGGACCAACGCCCCACACGTTTAACTTGTTCGACATTCAGACCCCTGGCTGTAGCCTCTGTAGCAGCCCCTATCCGAAAGGAATGGGTCCCAAACTCGCTCGGGTTCAAGCCCGCAGCAGTAATCGACATCGCAAGCACCCGCTGAAACTGAAACCTCGTCAGTGGGGTGGTGTCAGCGTGCCTCAACAAGGTCCCCCCCCATGATGCCACCCTTTGTGCCAAATATTCCTCTACACAACTCACCGGGCACATGGAGGACCCGGGGATCCTTTGTATGATTATGCAATCACCCATCGCACCCTGATCAGTCTTGGACCTGACGAACGAGAGAGTCATCGTCTCCCCTCTGATCTGAACGTGCTCTCGGCACAGTCCCCCCATCACGTCCTGCTTGTTCCTCGCCACTAGTTCGCTTACTCGCATAGCCCCATGGAATGCCAGCGTAAAAGCGGCTCGGAATAACACCGTTTCATACTGGGATGAACATGTTGCAGGGAGTCTAGCTAATAACAGGGCCAACCTATCCAAACCTATCGGGCGCCTTTCATCTACCCTGCGACCCTCAAGGCGTTGCCACCCACGTAGCGCTTTTTGCACAACGAAAGACGCTGTCGGGTCCTGGATCCCATGAGCCCTAGCCACAAAGGAAATGGCGGCCCGATGCCTCTGGGCCGTAGCCACTGATTTGCCTGCCTGACGTAAAGACAGCAGGAATGTCACTACCAACTCCTCCTGGCCCCAAAGCTCCCCTCTAGCCGCCCCCAAAAAGGCCCAATAGGAACGGAACGCCCCTTCATATGCCTTCCTCGTCCTGGGTGCTAAACTCTCTCCCACGAGGTTCTGTAGTTCTGGGCACCGAGAGACCAGAGAGCTTCGGGAAAGGGTGCTGCCACCGGGTCCGCTGTGGGCAGAAAACCCCAGAAGGCCTGCATATGAAAACGAGAAAGCGCATCAGCCGCCTGGTTCATCACCCCCGGGACATGTCTTGCCCTAAATAGTACATTCAATTGCATACACAATAACACAATTTCCTTGAGCAATCTCAGAATCCATTTGCATCGTGCTGCCTGGCTATTGATACACTCAACAACAGTCATGTTATCAGACCAGAATACCACAGAGTGATCTCTGAACCCCTCGGGCCAAGTTCTCAGGGCCACCAGTATGGGAAAAAGTTCTAGGAAAGCAATGTTGCTTGTCAGACCACTATCATGCCACCATGACGGCCATTTTTGTGCCGACCACTGAGTGCCGAATATGGCACCAAAACCAATGCTCCCTGCCGAATCTGTCCACAGCCCTAGCTCCTCAGAGGACACGGCTGGTTTGTTCCAGACAATTCGACCATTGAAATCCGCCAGAAATGCCAACCAAATGCGCATGTCCTGGCGAACCTCTGCCGAGAGCCTTGTGCGATGATGACCCTCCCTCAGGCCGACCATGGCTTGAGCGATCGAGCGAGAAAAGGGGCGGGCCATCGGTATAACTCTTAGGGCAAAATTCAACTGTCCTACCAATTGCTGTAATTGATGTAGCTTAACCTTAGATTCACTTATACACATTTGCAGGGATGCCCTGAATTTTAACACTTTGTCACCTGGTAAACGAAAACAACCTTCTTCGGAATCGAGCTCGATCCCCAGAAACTCGAGGCAAGTCGAGGGACCTACAGTCTTACCTGGTGCCAATGGCACGCCAAACTGATTCATCAAGACACAAAATGCAGTCAAAGCCTGTCCACATTCTGGATCCCCGGCTGCCCCCAGAAACAAAAAGTCATCGAGATAATGCATAACATGTTGAAACCCCGTCTTCTTTGTGAAGACCCATTGCAGGAAGCAACTGAACTTTTCGAAATAGGCACACGATATAGAGCACCCCATCGGCATACACCTATCCATGTAATAGTGACCCTGAAACATGAAACCAAGGAGACGCTGATCGTCTGGATGTACCGGGAGCAACCGGAACGCTGACTCGATATCAGATTTTGCCATCAGCGCTCCGGGCCCCAGGCGATTCAATATGGCTACGGCCTCGTCGAAGGATGCGTACCGCACCGAACACACTTCCGGGTCTATTGCCTCGTTTACGGAAAGACCACGTGGGGCTGATAAATTATGTATCAGCCGAAACTCACCCGGGTCCTTCTTGGGGACCACCCCTAAAGGGGAACAAACAAAGTTAGCAACTGGTGGCACATTAAATGGACCGGCGACTCGACCTCGAGCCACCTCTTTCCGGATCTTTTCCTGTACCACGGTCGTATGCTGTAAGACCGATATCTGGTTTTTACATTTTGCTATACCCTGAAACTCCCACACTGGGATGCGGAAACCATATGAAAATCCGTCCCGCAACACCCCAGCGGAAGCGTGATCCGGGTATTCGCTGAGCCAGGGAATCATTGCCATGGTATCAATCGGAGTAGGTAAAGGTGCCCCTTGGACTATGTCAGACCTGTTTGGCACCTCCTCTACCCCCGTTATCACCCGTTTTGGCTCTGCACATGGACTCAGGATGGGATGACTGCCCACACCCCCCACATTTGTGCCTAAATTTGCATGACCCCTGGGGCCTAGTACATTTCCCCCTGTTAAAGTTCCAACAAACCCCCCTTTTTCCTGCGTTGCCGATTGGCCTTGAGTGATTGTCGTTACTCGTACCTGATCGAAAGGGCGTCCCCGCATATTGGCGGGAGGATTCACCCACGTTACTTCCTACTAATGGCACCTTCAACATACCAGAATCCTCCATTTTGGACCAGGACACAGAATCATAACAATCCCAAGTTAAGTTTTTATCATGCTCTTTCGCTTTTCTGAAAATATTATCGTAACAAAACCAATGGTTGCCCTCGTGAGATACTGAATACCCCATGATCCGTGATTGATAAATCGGCAATTCGGGCAGCAATTCGGGCCTACGTTCGGCCAAGATGGATGTAAAAACCCCCCATGCTTTGCCCCAATTACCAATGTTTTCATTTACTTTAAAGGCGGCCATCTTTGCGCGCCAAACACTCGGATGCATAAGCTCCTTCTGGCTCTTAACATGCTCCATCTCATAATGATCGGTAAGCAACGAGAAGATGTTTATATACTCCTCTGCCCATATCTTCTCTTTGATAGCCAGAGGGACATGTTGACCCAACTTTTCCCTTCGAGAGGGTGCAGACTCATCCCTCGCAATCGGCAATGGCCGCTTACCTGAACCGGAAGCTGTATCTGCGACTGGACCTGTCCCAGGTGGCTTCTCTACTGCCGCAGCCGGCGATGGTGCCTTCGTCGCTTCCCTTGTTTCACGCAGTTGCTTCATCAACACCTGCGCGTCGTCAGCCGTGGCGCCCTTGCTACCTTTACCCAACCACGCTGCTAATTGTGCGGCCAGCTCGGGCGGCATATCCTCCCCGGACACGGGGGTGACCACTACGGGAATCGGATTCCCTCCCTCCGGGACCGGAGTGGGTGCTTCGAGTGGGGTACAGGGAACTGGGACGTCTCCCCCAGCTGTTCCCCTCCTGGGCCTCTTGCCTTTTCCTCCTGGAGCTGCTCCCGCCAGAGGACGTTTCGGCCCCCCTTCCTCGTCTTTCTCCGCCATTCGCTTCTTTAGGTCGGTCACCTCTTTCATGAGAACACGCAGCATCTGGTCGGTAGTCATTCGCTTTCCCGCCTTCTTAGGCATTCTCCGACAGAGTATCTGCAAAACAAACAAGAAGATTACAACGCTCAAAATTGGCTCTTCGTTCCGTCTCGAGCTCACGTGCAGCGAGGTGGTGCAGCTTCAGAGCACAGGAACAAGAGGATGCTTCCTTGGCTTGTTGCTCCTTTTATCCGTCTTCAGGGCGGGCGTAAACCCGCCCCGGCCTGCCCCGAGGGTGTGGCCCGGCCTCGTCAGTGTCTAGGCCAGCCCACTCCAGGGCGGGAAAAGGGCGCGCCCCGGCTACGCCGCTTCGGGCATACCAGCCGAGACTCGCCTCCCGCCCAAGATGGCTTCCCGGGGGGATCGGGGTACTCTGCCATACGTTCGGGGGGACCGAGTGGTCGCCCCTTTCCATTATCACTACAAGCAAAGTATATGGAGGCACTTACAAAAATCTACTTTAAGCATTGAATATTCAACAAACAGTAACTTTGCTTATCAGATAAAAAAGTTAATTGCATTGGCATATGTGCCAACAACAGAAGTTGCTAACTACTACAATTTACTACTTGACAGCCCTTTCTACCGCACCAATGAGAAAAAATTAACTCCCTTCTTAGACTATTTTGAAGATACCTGGGTGGGAAGATTACATCGTTCAGGCCACCGCAGACAACCTAAATTTCAAATTCCATGGTGGAATGTGTATGCTAGTACTATAGCACAGAAAGCAAAAACTAACAACGCAGTTGAAGGATGGCATAATGCTTTCCAAGCCACTTTAGGAAGAACACAACTGACACTTCATAAACTAATCCAAAGCATAAAAAAAGAACAAAGCTACCAAGAACTCAGAATAGAGCAATCTCTATCTAAAATCGGCCCTAAACTAAGTAAACAAACATTAAATATGTACGAATACCTACAGCAAAAAACCAGAATGTATCGAAGGTCTAGAATACTTAGACCTAATAGCAAAATCCATCCTTTAACAAGCAATACCTAAAAACGTAGCAGATAATAAATAAAACAAACATTTTTTTTCAATGTAGTTAAATTATGTCATGTAAAAATAAATGTAATATATTATTACAAGACATAATAAAACGACATTTAACAAAATTGTACAATATAACACAGTCCACCCCAAAATTAATAATAACTTACGGTTCTGCTGCTGTAGAATATATTCCAAGACGATTGTTTCCACAGGAATAGAACAAAAATCAATCCATATAGTTTGAAAAAATCCCCACAAAATGCAAAAATACAACTGTTTTATAAAGGTCCCACGTCGCAATCCTCTGGAGAATGGAACCATTAAAAACCCGAAAAATAATCACGAGAAAAAAGCTCCAAAATCCCGAAAAGTCAGGAAATGTAATTAAACATTTACCTGTATTTAAAAAAAAAAACGAGATAAAATCCATCTGCTCACCAAAACGAACACCTGTAAATAAATACAAACAAAACCCACCCACAATACATACGAAATACACAAAGCCTAAACATAACATATAAAACATAGGAAAACACCTGAAGTAATCCGTTAATACAATACATACACCTTAGTTTCATAAGTAATACCTAACAAAGTACGTTATCAATAACGACCTGAAATAACACATAATTATCACATAAACTGTAAATCACTACACATATCGACACGTACACACTACAACTAGCTCTCAAGTACCTTACAATGTAGTTAAAATGAATGTAAAATAAACTTACCTTCACCAACACGAAGCAGCTCCCAACCGCGAGGTTCCGTTTTCTGAAATGACCCAAACAACGATGTCGATAGACTAAAAAGTGAAGTTCCAAAAACAAAATGGCAGCATAATAAAAACAAAAATAGGACTAAATACCCATTTTTTCCAAATAAAATTGTGATAAATAGCATTTTTTTCCCCATGTTTACTAATAATTTTCTTATTATTCTGAAAAACATATGAATAATGTAAAATATACAATAATAATTTTAATATAATTATGTATTATTAATTATTGTATATTAAAATATGTTTCTGATTGTTAAAGATTTCTTTGTAATGTACAAAAACATGCACTATTTTATGTACATATTTTTGGAAAATACAATTACATGTAAATTAATTAACATATTAAATTTTAATAAATAAAATTAAAATTTAATATACTAATTAATGTAATAAAAAAGTACATATGGCAAAACGTGCAATGTAAATTGTAAACAAATAATTTGGTTAATTTGTAATCAAATTATATAAATGTTTGCATTAACAAATGAAAGTATGAAAAAAAAATTATTGTACAAAACTAAATAACTATTTTACTTATTAAATGTTGAAACTTGTGATATGTATGTAAAAATGTTTAAAAAATTATTAATTGTTTATTGTTTAAAATAATATTACAACATTACATATATTATTATTATTATTATAACTTTTAAATATATTTTTTTAAAGAAATATATTTTTAAATTTAAATAAAATCATATAAAATAAAATACATATAAAACATAACTCATTTAAAATACTTCAGAGTAATCCACAATAAATCACTATTTTAACTCCAATCTAACATAAGTCAGGGAAAGCGCTGGACAGTAAACTATAATAATTTACTATTCTAACTCCAATCCAACATAAGTCAGAGAAAGTGCTGGACAGTAAACCATAATAATTTACTATTCTAACTCCAATCCAACATAAGTCAGGGAAAGTGCTGGACAGTAAATCATAATAATTTACTATTCTAACTCCAAATATAACACTACTCAGGGAAAGTGCAGGATTGTAAACCATAATAATTTACTATTCTAACTCCAATCCAACATAACTCAGGGAAAGTGCCGGACAGTAAACCATAATAATTTACTATTCTAACTCCAATCCAACATAAGTCACTGAAAGTGCTGGCTAGTGAACCATAATAATTTACTATTCTAACTCCAATTCAACATAAGTCAAAGAAAGTGCTGGACAGTAAACCATAGGAATTTACTATTCTAACTCCAATCCAACATAAGTCAGGGAAAGTGCTGGACAGTAAACCATAATAATTTACTATTCTAACTCCAATCCAACATAACTCAGGGAAGGTGCTGGACAGTAAACC
This sequence comes from Lissotriton vulgaris, assembly GCF_964263255.1. Classification (NCBI taxonomy): domain Eukaryota; kingdom Metazoa; phylum Chordata; class Amphibia; order Caudata; family Salamandridae; genus Lissotriton; species Lissotriton vulgaris. The sequence goes on from NC_141687.1 coordinate 1,997,779,356, forward strand.
ATAATAATTTACTATTCTAACTCCAATCCAACATAAGTCAGGGAAAGTGCTGGACAGTAAACCATAATAAATTACTATTCTAACTCCAATCCAACATAAGTCAGAGAAAGTGCTGGACAGTAAGCCATAATAATTTACTATTCTAACTCCAATCCAACATAAGTCAGAGAAAGTGCTGGACAGTAAACCATAATAATGTACTATTCTAACTCCAATCCAACATAAGTCAGGGAAAGTGCTGGATAGTAAACCATAATAATTTACTATTCTAAATCCAATCCAACATAAGTCAGGGAAAGTGCTGGACAGTAAACCATAACAATTTACTATTCTAACTCCAATCCAACATAAGTCAGGGAAAGTGCTCGACAGTATACCATAATAATTTACTATTCTAACTCCAAATATAACATTACTCAGAGAAAGTGCTGGATAGTAAACCATAATATTTACTATTCTAACTCCAATCCAACATAAGTCAGGGAAAGTGCTGGATAGTAAACCATAATAATTTACTATTCTAACTCCAATCCAACATAAGTCAGAGAAAGTGCTGGACAGTAAACCATAATAATTTACTATTCTAACTCCAATCCAACATAAGTCAGGAAAAGTGCTGGACAGTAAACAATAATAATAAACTGTTCTAACTCCAATCCAACATAAGTCAGGGAAAGTGCTGGACAGTAAACCATAATAATTTACTATTCTAACTCCAATCCAACATAAGTCAGGGAAAGTGCTGGACAATAAACCATAATAATTTACTATTCTAACTCCAATCCAACATAAGTCAGGGAAAGTGCTGGACAGTAAACCATGATAATTTACTATTCTAACTCCAAGCCAACATAAATCAGGGAAAGTGCTGGACAGTAAACCATAACAATTTACTACTCTAACTCCAATCCAACATAAGTCAGGGAAAGTGCTGGACAGTATACCATAATAATTTACTATTCTAACTCCAAATATAACATTACTCAGGGAAAGTGCTGGATAGTAAACCATAATAATTTACTATTCTAACTCCAATCCAACATAAGTCAGGGAAAGTGCTGGATAGTAAACCATAATAATTTACTATTCTAACTCCAATCCAACATAAGTCAGAGAAAGTGCTGGACAGTAAACCATAATAATTTACTATTCTAACTCCAATCCACAATAAGTCAGGGAAAGTGCTGGACAGTAAACCATAATAATTTACTATTCTAACTCCATTCCAACATAAGTCAGGAAAAGTGCTGGACAGTAAACCATAATAATTTACTATTCTAACTCCAATCCAACATAAGTCAGGGAAAGTGCTGGACAGTAAACCATAATACTTTACTATTCTAACTCCAATCCAACATAAGTCAGGGAAAGTGCTGGACAATAAACGATAATAATTTACTATTCTAACTCCAATCCAACATAAGTCAGGGAAAGTGCTGGACAGTAAACCATGATAATTTACTATTCTAACTCCAAGCCAACATAAATCAGGGAAAGTGCTGGACAGTAAACCATAACAATTTACTATTCTAACTCCAATCCAACATAAGTCAGGGAAAGTGCTGGACAGTATAACATAATAATTTACTATTCTAACTCCAAATATAACATTACTCAGGGAAAGTGCTGGATAGTAAACCATAATCATTTACTATTCTAACTCCAATCCAACATAAGTCAGTGAAAGTGCTGGATAGTAAACCATAATAATTTACTATTCTAACTCCAATCCAACATAAGTCAGAGAAAGTGCTGGACAGTAAACCATAATAATTTACTATTCTAACTTCAATCCAACATAAGTCAGGGAAAGTGCTGGACAATAAACCATAATAATTTACTATTCTAACTCCAATCCAACATAAGTCAGGGAAAATGCTGGACAGTAAACCATAATAATTTACTATTCTAACTCCAATCCAACATAAGTCAGGGAAAGTGCTGGACAGTAAACCATAATAATTTAATATTCTAACTCCAATTAAACTTAAGTCTGTAAAATGCTGGACAATACAAAAACACTTTTAGGGTATTCTAATAAAATAGCAACACTTTAAATATATATAACTAACAACTATTATCTATGATACTACAAAATGAACTATTACATTCCAACTATACATTATTCTAATTTTTTAGTAACAAACATTTGTAAAAACAATTTTTTCAAATTTCGAAATTATAAGTTTTTTTTTCTTTAAATTTAAAATTTTATTTGTTTCTATTTTTTACATACTTTTTAATAATACTTATCATATATTATAACAAAAACACATAAAAAAATATTAAACAAATAACTTATTTAATTATTATTATTTGAGAAAATTTCGATTTTAAAATTAATGTTTCTAAATTTAAATATTTAAATTTCGATTTTCGCTTTTTTCTAAAATTTATTTATTTTTGAACATTATATTACAATATTCACACACTTTATCAGAAAATTATTACATAATATCTAAAATTGAAATCCAAGAAAACTATAATTTCGTTTTCTAATTTTAAATTATTTACATTTTATTTTGCTTTTCATATCACTTATTATAATATACTACCCACCCTTATCCCCTGTATCAACAACAACCCACTACTAAAATTTATTTTACTTTAAATTAAATTTTAATTTTTTTTTTACTTTTTCAAATCTGAAATTTCGCATTTCAAATTTAAAATTTTAATATAATTCAATATTGTTTGTATTCTATACAAATTATTTACACTACATTTTAAAATTACTACCCACCCTTATCCCCTATAATACCTATAACCCGCTCCTAGAATTTTTACTATTATTATATTTATAAAAAAATTTTATACACATAATAATACTAATAGACATTTTTTATAATTATTTAAACATAATACATACTTTTAGACACTTATATAACACATTCCATTATTTTGTCGATATTATATACAATGATATTTTCCTTAACGATATTCTATTCAACGATATTTTATTTTGACAATATTTTTGTCATTCTAAAAAAACAATATTTACTACAACGATATTTACAACTACGATATTTTTGCAAGTCGATATTCTTACCTCGATATTTATGCTAGTCGATATTATCCCGTCGATATTCCTGCTTTATACCCTTTTAGAGTGGGGATGAAGCATGTTGGTGTTACTGGTGACCCTAGGGTTGTAGGACCATTAATTCCTGAAACCCTGGCCATATTATTGTTTTAATCTTTCTGTCCACCCAGCTAATAAAGGGAAACTTGGAGTGGATGAGGAATTTTTAACTTAAAGTTATGCACCCTAGTTAAAATTCTTCAAAGTGCCCCCTGGAACATGGTGTTTCAATCCTGACCTTTAGAAGTCAGGGTGAACCTGATAATGAAACCTGCCTCAAATAGAATGGGAGAGGGTTATTTAAAAGAAAGGAATTTGTACCTTCTCTCACTCCCTTAGGAGAGGTGTATAGGTGTGGAACGTAATTTTTCCAACCTGTAAAGTGTCTCTAGTCCCTGAGGGATATTCTAAAGTTCATAATAGGTTTGCATTGGGAGGACGCATCCCCCTATCCTTATTCAAGCATCCTGTATATTTAACACTGTGGCTGGCGGTGCTGTAGTCATCACCCGCCACAATGTTAAAAAGGCATATTGTGCATTTTCATGCACAATGTGACAGGCACCGCGTGGTGCCTGCCACCTTGTGCATGAACATGTTGGGGGTTACCATGGGTGAACCCCAAGTGCAGCCAAGTGGGCCCGCAATAAAACAAGCCCCTTCCCTGAGCAGAAACCTTTGCACTACTCCAGCCCTGAAGGAACCAAACTCTGTAGCACATTGGATAGGCAAAACACCACACATCTCACCTGCACAACAACATACACACGCCACCTACACCAACCCCACCACCCTCACAACTATTGGTGTGGTGTGGTGTGGTATTGCCATGGTGTGTGATGTGCAAATACCATTTGCACATCACACACCATGGCACAAAAAAATCCCCAAATTCACTGAGAGTGAGTTGTCAGCCGTGACAGCTGTGATAATCAGAGTAGAACCACAATTATTTGGTACCCTATTCCAACAGACACCATTAGCCACCAGAAAATAAATTTAGGCTAGGATAGTCAGCAAGGTCAATGCAGTAGGGAATGTCTTGCGCAATAAGAAGGAGATTGTGGAGCGGTGGCATGACCACAAGAGCAAGGTTAAAGAGAAGAACAACAAGAACCGTCAGCTGGCTCAGATGACTGGTGGTGGCCCTTCCATTCCACCAAGAACATTCATTGCATGGGAGGAGAAGGTGCTTGCCATACTGCATCCAGAGAGCCTCACAGGAATACCCGGGGGAGTGCAGGCTGGTAAGTACAAACAAATGTATACCATTACACTGCTATGTACTGCCTTGCACAACTACAAAGCTATACCTCCTAGGCCCAATTGCATTCATCTGCACCAAAATGCCCAGCACAGGTCTCTAGGATGTCACATTCATTCCATTTGAATCACCCAAAGGCAGCCAGCAACATTCTGATGGTTGCATGTGTATAGGCATCCAGCACTACAACTCCCACCAGGCTCCACTGTCCCACCCCTTAGCAGGATGTAGCATTCCCCCATCCAGAAGCATTTGGCAGACATTGCATTGTTCACCCTCACCTAATAGGTAGGTAGCCATCTTTCCAGGGACGGCTGTTTGTGGGTGGGAAACTTGAACTACAACTCTCTCCAGGCACCCCTGTCCCACCCTTGAGCAGGATGTAGCACTCAAACACACCCAGAAGCATGTGGCAGACATTGTACCTCTCCAACCAAACTTGCAGGTAGGTAGCCATCTTCACAGGGAGGGCTGTTTAAGGGTGGGAGGCCGGCACTACAACTCCCACCAGACCTCCCTGTCAGGATGTAGCACTCCACCACACCCAGAAGCATGTGGCAACCATTGTATTTATTACCCTCACCTAACAGATAGGTAGCCATCTTCTCAGGGATGGCTGTTTGTGGGTGGTAGGCCTGCACTACAACTCCCTCCAGGCACCCCTGTCCTATCCCTGAGCAGGATGTATCACTCAAACACACCCAGAAGCATGTGGCAGCCATTGTACCTCCCCAACCACACATACAGGTAGGTAGCCATGTTTTCAGGGAGGGTTGTTTGTGGGTGGGAGGCCTGCACTACAACTCCCACCAGGCACCCCTGTCTCACCCTTGAACAGGATGTAGCACTCCACCACACCCAGAAGCATGTGGCAGACATTGCATTGTTCACCCTCACCTAACAGGTCGGTAGCCATCTTCCCAGGGAGGGCTGTTTGTGGGTGGGAGGCCCGTACTACAACTCCCACCAGGCAGTCCTGTCATACTCCTGAGCAGGATGTAGCACTCCATCACACCCAGAAGCGTGTGGCAGCCATTGCATTGGCCACCCTCACCTAACAGGTAGGTAGCCATCTCCCCTTGTAGGGTTGTTTGTGGGTGGAGGCCTGCACTACAACTCCCTCCAGGCACCCCTGTCCACCCCTGAGCAGGATGTAGCACTCAAATATACCCAGAAGCATGAGGCAGCCATTGTACCTTCACAACGAAACTTACAGGTAGCTAGTCATCTTCCCAGGGAGGGTTGTTTGTGGGTGGGAGGCCTGCACTACAACTCCCACCGGGCCCACCTGTCACAACCCCTGAGCAGGATGAACTCCACCACACCCAGAAGCATGTGGCAGCCAATGTACTTGTCCCCCTCACCTAACAGGTTGGTAGCCATCTGCCCAAGGAGGGGTGTTTGGGGTGGGGGGCCTGCACTACAACTCCCACCAGGGCCCCCCTCCCACCTCTGAGCAGGATGAAGCACTCAAACACACCCAGACGCATTTGGCAGCCATTGTACCTCCCCAACCAAACTTACAGGTAGGTAGCCATCTTCACAGGGAGGGCTATTTTATTTATTTATTTATTTATGCGTTTTTATATAGCGCGGACTTATCCTTACAGAACCACACCAAAGTCCTGATCAGACAGAGATGAGCAAATAGTGAATTGTTTTGATTAGTTTGCTATTTGTGCATGTTGGACTGGGGTCCCGCCAGCCTATAACGCCGAAGTAATTGACCCACAGGCTATAAGCTGAATACCCAAGTAAACCATGACATTTCCCATTTCCCGAACCTCCCGCACATATGAATGTGACATCCGTAGTGTCACCCAAGTGTACCATCACTTTTCTAATTCCACAACCTCTAGCACATATTAATGCAACATCCGCAGTGTCCCACCTGGACATGTTTGCCCGTTCATATATGGCATTTACTGAACCATACATGGGATAACTCCACCACATGTCCTTGTCCTCCTACATCCAAGGAGAACACACTTTGTGAGACATCAGCTGTGCGCAGCATGCTGACAGGCCTGCCTTGCCACAGCCTTTCCCAGGTCCATTAATGTAGAACATAGTTGCAAGACCCGTGATTAATCCACCCAGCCCCAAAGGTAAATAAGAGAAGAGTGTAACGTTTGTGAATGCTTCCCCTGCAGCAGCTGCTGCTGGCAAATGTTGGCGGCCTATAGCGATACTGTTCCTGCTGCAAGGTCTTTTGGAAGTATTCTCCCGCCGGACGACCCCTGTACACCAAGCTTCCACCTTCCCAGTGAAGCACGTCTCCGGATATCACCGACATAAAAAACAACCAAAGGAGAAAAATAAAACCATTGAAATGTAGTACATGATCCCGCCCCCAGCCTTGCCACACAGGGGGTGTAATAAAACATGAGTTTTCCCTGGTTTAACATTAGTTAAAATGTGGTGGTTGGGATGGTTTGCTGTTGAAAATGACCGGGACACGCCACAGAGGGCGAAGGAGGAAACCTTTATTCATTCTGGAATGTTTTGTATTACCGCCCAGTGATGACAATAACTTATAGACACCCCTATGGCACTTTGTGATATATGAATCTGTGTATGTTTCCACAATCTTATATTGGTAAGTATAGGGCTTTAGGTGGACCTTGTCATACCGGTGCTCAGCACCTGCAGTTCTAAAAAGCAGGTGGGCTCTTTTATTGTCCTCTCCCTCCAAGTGAAAAAAAAATGAATCTTAATTTCGCAGCAGTACTGTCCTTTACTGCCTTTCTAGTATCTTTAAAGAGGCTTGTTACAGTTCTTCCACAGTTTCGTCATTTCAGAACTGAAGCATTTTAACTTTTTTATACAAAGATGTCATTTTTGTTGCTATTTTATCATATGCAAATATCAACCCTTGACAAAGCCAATATTACTGGCTTGCTGTAGGTGTAATGTTGCTTGTTATATTTATTATATATCTGCATGCAAAGACACCAAGAAGCATCAAAATATCAGCCGGGCAGCACCTAATGCTATTCAGAGTTCTAATGTACGTGCTTTAAGCCACACCCTTAATTATATCAGGAACCCCTCTTTGAGAGACCCCCCTGTTTTTACATCCCGCTTAAAGCCCTGGGTAAGTAGTTTGCCAGGTCTAGCGGCTCAGTGGGCAATGAGTCTGCCGCAGGATTCGTGCTTGAGTTTACCAGATCAAATCCCGGCGGGTCCACTCAGCCCCTCATCCCACCGAGGTCGATAAAATGAGCGCCATTGAGTTCGGCAATAACCAACATCTTCTTTTGATCGCCACAATGCCCCCAGATGAACACGCATCCCAGGTGAATTATGCAACTAAACGCTATGTGCTGTTTGCAAAAGGAAGATGTGCAAACAGTCTGCTTTGCATTTCCAGAGTGTGTGACATCACAGTTATGAAACAAATTTATATTTATGGACTTCTGGGAAATCCTAATTTGGTTATTTTGCTGATACGCTGGCAAGGTCGTATGAAACAAACACAACAGCTGAAAATTGTTTAATTATGTATCTGTATTCAAATTTGCAGACATCTCATAAATGTTGGACCACAATAAGCAATGCTAATTAAGTACCTTTTATGACCTCCGTATAATTCCTACATGTGATTGTCTGCCAGCTGCCAGTGTAGCGTTTGAAACCTTTATTGACAGTTTAGCTGAGTAGCCCACATTAGCACTGCTAGTAAAATCTCTATATCTTATTAAACTACCTGCAGTGACTCGTGGAGTTTATTGACTTCCTTATAATTACAGTTACGCAGCTTGAATCACCAGTGCTAGAACCAAAATTGAACATTCTTCTCTCTTGAGCATATTGACTCCCTCCTTGCCTCGTGTGATGGCAATTGTCGTGTGTCAACCCTGCTGAGACAGCTCTACGGGCCCACACACAGCCGCAGCTGAGTACTTCACAGGTCTTTAAAAGACCCTTTACCTGCTAACGAGGCGTTGTTGTCTTTGCACCCTTTCTTCGAACCCCTGCATCTCCATTCTGCATATTGATAGAAAGGGCAAGGAGGAAACTGTTAAACAAAATACAACAGTGCCTAGCTTGGACTTTTGCCAAGAGGACACTGCAAAGCAGCAGCTGCCAGCCCACTAGTGCCCACACCGTCATCCGCTCCTGCCCCTTTGCACACAACACAATCCCTACCCAAATGATACTTTGGACACGTGGTGTGGGAAAGAATTGTTGCAGGTTTATTTTCATACAACAAATGTATAACGTTTAGGTGGCTCATCTTACAGACGATCCAATGCAGGTATCCCCTCGCTGACCCGCATGCCTAAAGAGCAATCTTGCACGTGTGAGTCGATGCTCTGATGGTGCAGCACATTGCCATCTTCGTTATACTCCCGCCCCCCTTGTCAGGGCGGAGCGGTGAAGCACACCCCCGGTCAGTTCAGGCCCCCCAACCGCCCGAAGGACTAACGGGGCGCCGTCGCGGTTTCCCGAAACCTCCTGCGGCTCCTGGTCCTTGGCTCCGGCACCCTTACTGTGCCAAGCAGAGGTACCCTTACTGAACCATTCTGCCGCAGAGGTACCCTTACTGTACCCGTCTGCCTCCAGATCGCCCTGTAACTCCGCCTGCAACACAAAACAGAAAATTACAACATTCTATCCATCGCCCGCCGCTCGAGCTGCTGGGTCAGGGTTAGGGAGGGAACAGCGCTTGGGCCACGGGCGGACAGCTTGCAAAGAGGCCGGGCCGAGGGCGAGTTGTGATTAAATAGGGGAGGGGGGATACACCCCACCCCCTGGCCGATGTCCGGTGGACGCGGGGAGGAGGAGCCGAGAGCCCCGCTTCAACCTTTCTCCCCCTCCCACACCTTGCATTGGCTAGCGCTGCGACGAATGGCACTAACGCGCTGCCTTGCTCATGGTCTCCTGCGGGTCACGCAGACAGCAGCATTCTTCCGAAAGGGCCCAACCAGCGCTGCAACTCCCTGCTGCACAACCACCGGTATCAGTCCTAGAGGAGCCACTACATGAGCGAGCTCCACCCCTTCACCGCTGAATGCAACACCCCCATCATGCCAAATCAGTATATCCCGTGAAAAATACATCCCGTTGCCACCCCAATGCAACACCTTCACCATTAAAATCACCCATACTGGGGAGCACTGCGTGCCGAGAGCCATGCATAGACAAGAGCATCAGATCAAAAGATAATAGGAAACATTTTATTAGAGCTTGCTAAGATGAAATCATAGGGCTTTGCCGTTTACAAGTTTATTGAAAGCTAAAGTTGAAACAACCCAGGTGACGAGAATATGTATGAACTGCAGCAATGGGTGTAATGAAATCGCCGCCTCTGCAATTCCAATTTCTGTGAATATAGAAATGTAAACTATCAATCCTAATGCTAAAACAGCTATATCCCTACATTGCAGGACATTGCAAGTGATTCGCTGACTCACCCGGTCGCTACCTTTCCAAGTACACACAAACAGTGAAATGCTTGCACATATCATTCTAAATACCAGAACGATGCAGCAATATCAATAAAGAAGGAGCAAACAAGAGAAGATAAGTCAAAAGGCGGGCAGCAAAGTCCACGCTCGGGAGCAGCCTCCAATTTGGGAGGGCTGACAATTACCCGGTCGCTCCCTTTCCTAATTCCGCCAAGAACATACAACGTAATGTGCATTCCTCTTTAATAAAGTGCACAAAAACAGTAAAATGCTTGCACGTATCATGCTAAATACCGGAATGATGCAGCAATATCAATAAAGAAGGGGCGAACGAGAGAGGATAAATCAGAAGGTGGGAAGCAAAGCCCACGCTTGGGAGGTGGCCTTCCCCGTGTCCTTCCAGTTTGTGAGGATTATTTTCACTGCAGCGGTGAGCAGGAGGTCAATTAGGTCTCTGTCTTCCATTGATTGGGGATCTGGGGTCATGAATGTAGTGATCAGCCGTATGAGGTTATCTTGAATGGGATAGCCTTCTATGCTACTTATGAATTCTCTTATTTTGGACCAGAAGCCCCTGACTTTGGAGCATTTGAGGATCAGATGTTCGAGGGCCCCCTTCTCCTTGTGGCATTTCCAGCAAATGTCATTCTCCCGGATCCCGGCTGCGGCTAAGCGTGCCTGAGTCCAGAAAGCTTTGTGTAGCAGCCAATATTTTGTTTGTGGCAGTTGGGGTGTTACTTAATTTTTGTTTGCTGAGATCCACAGGGATGGTTTTTCTTTGTTGCTGAATTTTCTGCCCTGCATTGTTTCCCAAGATTCAAGGGCTTTATTATTCAGTCTCGATGTGAGTGGGCTGAGTAATTTATAAAGGTGGGCTGTCTGATGCCCCGTCTTGTTTAGGTTCGCCATGTATGCGAGGATGGATGGGGTGTTTGAGCTAAGGTTCGCCTTGGATATTGCTGATTTAATTTTAGGAATGCCTAGAATTCCATACCCGGGAGATCATGTAAGTGTTTGAGGGTGTCGAAGGTGAGTGGGGAGCCCTGTTTCTCAAGTTGCTGGGGGGTGGATATCCCCCTGTTGTACCAGGAGTTTATGTCTAGTGTCCTGTTTCTGTATTTAATCCTAGAGTTTTGCCCGATGGATTCCCATTTTGTGTGCCTGATGCTGTGTCTATTTTCTTGTCTACTTTGAGGATGATGTTGTTGGCTTCTGGGTGCCTGTTGGCTGTTAGGAATGCTATGGGGTCTAGGCCTCCAAGGGAGGCTCTCTCTAGTGTTAGCCACACTGGTCTGTATTCCTGCACCTGGGTGACCCAGTGCATACCTTGTTTGGCCAAGCACGCAGTCTGGAATGTTTTGAAGTTCGTTATGTTTAGGCCCCCAAGACTTTTGTTGAGTCTAAGTTTCTGTAGGTTTATCCTGGCCCTTTTATCTCTTCATATGAATTTGTTAATCATGTTGTCTAGTTGCTTATGGAAGTCGGCCGTTGGCGTGAGCGGGAGCATGCTTAGCATGTAGTTGGCCATGGGTGTTATCATCATTTGTATTGATTCCATCCTTCCCCACTAGCTGATGAACCTCGGTGACCACGTGTCTAGTTTTACTTTAAGTTCTTCAGTAGTGCACTTTCATTGTGGTCCAGCGTGGCTTTGAGGTCCGTGCCAAAATACAGGCCAAGGTATTTCAGGAATTTTGTCTGCAACGCCAGTCCTGAGTTCCCTAAGACTGTTTTGGTGGTATGGATGTTCATGGGCTTGCATTCGGACTTTTCCTTGTTTAGTTTATATCCTGCTACTTGCGCGTATTCCTCAATGGTATTCATTAGGGCTGCTATTGATGGGCCAGGGTCTTCTGTTGCAATCAAAACGTCATCCGCGTAAGCTGCCAGCTTAATGGTGGTTTCTTGAATCTGGATGCCTTTAATTTCTGTGTTGTCTCTGATCATGGACAGCAGAGGCTCCAGGGCCAGCAGAAAGAGGGCCGGGTACAGCGGGCATCCCTGTCTGGTTCCTCTACCTAATGCCAGTGGTTCAGATGTGCTACCATTGACTACCACGCGGGAAGCGGCTCTTTATATAGTGCCATCCCCATCCTCCTGAAGTTACCTCCCAGTCCGAACTTTACCAAACATTGTTCGAGGAAGGGCCATGATACTCTGTCAAACGCTTTTTCAGCGTCCAATGCTATTGTGACTGCCGGGACCCTCTTCTTTGCGTTGTGGTTGATCAGGTGGCATAGCAGATGTGTGTTGTCATTCGCCGTTCTGTTCTTAAGGAAACCAACCTGCGAGTAGTGGATCAGGTTTGGAAGCTGCGACTTTAGTCTTGTCGCTAGGATTTTAGCATAGATCTTACAATCTACGTTTATTAGAGAGATTAGGCGGTAGTTTTGTGGTTCCTGAGGGTCCTTGCCCTCCTTGGGAATTACTATAATATTGGCTTCGGACATGTGTGTGTCATGGATCCCTTTTGGCTGCAGTGAGCAAAGACCTCTACCATCGTGGGCTTTAGGAGGTGGAGGAACTGTTTGTAGAAGGTAGCTGTGTACCCGTCAGGACCAGGGGCTTTGTTGTCCTTCAGGGAGGCCACCGCCTTCTCGATTTCTGGTCCTGTTATGTTCCCTTCCAGTAGTGCCTTTTGTTCCTTTGTCAGCCCTGGGAGCTTGAGCTTGTCTAGGAGGCTTTGGCCCCCATCTGGCTTGAGGTTCTTGTCTGTTTTGTAGAGCCCCTCATAGTAGTCTCTAAATGCCTCGAGGATCTCTCTGTTTGCTGTTTGTGATTTGTTTTTCTTGTCTGTTATAGCGGCAATGGGATGCTGTCTCTGCTTGCTCTTTAGATAGAATGCTAATGCTTTCCCTGCTTTGTTTGCCGTAAATAGGTTGATTGCTTTGAATTTATTAATCCATGTCCCTGCTCTTTCACTCAGGATTTAGTTTAGTTCGTATTTCCTCTTTGTTAGTTTGGTGAGTGTGTTGCCATCGCTTAGGTTGGTGCGGTTCCCCCTTTCTAACTCCTTAATTTGTTTTTCTAACTCTATACTTTCTTATTCCTTTCTCTATTCATTCTGGCTTTGATGCTTAGGAATTTCCCCCTTAGTGTAGCTTTCAGTGTGTCCCATAGTATACTTTTGTCCGTTTCTATGTTGTCGTTAAATTCAAGGTAGTCAGTGATGGCCTGTTCAATCTCTTTAACGTTGGCTGGGAGCTTGAGGATGTCACTATTCATTCTCCATCTTCTACTAGGTCTGTCGTTGTGTCTACCACTAAGTGACAGGCTGATGTGTGCATGGTCCGATACTGTTATCGGAGCTATTTCTGTATGTTCAATTAGGTGTGTGTGGGAGGCTGACATTAGGATGTAATCTATTCAGCTGTACGAGTGGTGGGGGTGTGAGTAGAACGTGTAATCCCTGTCATCTGGGTGTTGCAGTCTCCATGGGTTGCACAGTTGGAGCTTGGAGCATAGGTTCTTAAGTGTGCCTGGTGTCTGTGTGGGGTTCTTCGTTCTAAGTGGGTGTCTGTCCAGTGTTCGGTCTAGTACCAGGTTGAGGTCTCCCGCCACCACCAGGAGGTCATCCTGGGGGAGATTTTCTAGTCTGGTTTCCACACCCTTCCAGAATTCTTTGTCATCAGCGTTAGGACCGTATACATTGGCTATGTGGATTGTCTCCTCCCCCCTTTTGAGGCTGGTGATCAGGAACCTCCCCTCCTCGTCAGCATGGCACTCATGTAACATAAGTCTTGCTTTCTTATTGATGAGGGTAATGACTCCCCTCTTTTTACGGATTGCAGGCGAGCATGCCAGCTCACGTATCCAGTTAGCCTTTAATCTTAGTGCGTCCTCGGCAGAGAGTTTTGTTTCCTGGAGTATGCATACATCACTTTTGAGTTTCGCTAATTATTCAATCACTTTCCTTCTTTTCAATGGGTGGTTTAGGCCTTTTATATTAAGGGAGACTACTTTGATGTCTGAGAGTATCTGTGTGTGGGTCGGTGGGGTCATCCTTTATCTATGGTATCGCCACTGTACTGTAAAACTACGATTTTGTGGTGCATACTTGTTTGCTTCTCTCTTGACCTTTTCGCAGCCTGGCATTTAGCGTAAGGGCATTGGCCGTCCTCCTGTTCTGGCAGTACTGTCCCCCCACCCCGGGTGTGATACGATGACCTCGAGAGTGAGGTAGGGAATAGCAAAGAAAGAAAAAGAGGAAAGAAAAAGAATTGTACCTGGGGCTTCCCCTGCCCCTCCCGTCCCCCCACCCCTACTCCTCCCTCCCCCGTGCTTTGTCCACCTGGCGTGCGACAGCGAAGATCGCTCCCTCCTCCCCCCTGAGGTTGATATTGTTCACAGTTCCTTAAAAGGATATAGCACTATGTAGAGAACCTCAGCTCTTGTGCGTACGTGCAGTCTATCCCTGGCCGAAGATTGCGGTAGGTCTGTAGGTCTGTTGGTTATAGGTCCAATGGGGTCTGGTCTTTTTAGTTCTCTTTAGTTCCTGGAGGCCAGCTCGGTTCATTCCTTCCATACTCATTGGGCTTGGCTCTTTTTTGGTTGTTGAGGTAGTTGATGAGGTAATGGTGCTGTCCGCCGGTAGGGCCAAGGCCCCCTGCCCATAGTGTGCAAAAAAAATGTTCTGTGCGTCCTGTCCTAGGACTGCGGTAGGTATGTGGCATGGAGGACTAGATGGCCATTTCACAATGCTATCAGATACAGGCGAGCTATGAGGTAGAAATTGCGTTCATGACCGCATGTTATGGCTCTTTCCGGAGGTTCCCCTCCATGCTGTCTTCGGGGACTCTCTTTTTTCCGGTCGCTACATTTTGGGCTTCCATGTCTTCTGGAGGGGGCCCTTGAAGGTACTTTTTTTAGCTTGAATGGGTCATCAAAAGTCACTGAGCGCCATTTGTCTGTTATCTTAAATTTCGCCGGGCCCGCGAAGGAGAATGCAATGTTCTTACTGCTCAGCCTGTCTCTTAGGGCGAGGAAGCCTTTTCTTGGCCCCACTGTATGCCTGGAGAAATCCTGTGTGATAATTATCTTGCTCCCATTCCACGTTAAGTTCTGCTTCTTCCTTGCCACCGCGAAGATTGCCTCGGTCTGATTCGATCTTAGGGGTTTGAGGATGATCGGGCGATGTCCTCGGCCGTGTTGTGGCTTGGTTGCCGGCTCTCTGTAGGCCTTGTCTGCTTCAAACTGCCTGTCGAACTTGATGCCGGTTAGCTGTGGGATTATCTCTTCTGGTAGGGCGGCACAGGAGCCTGCTTTGTCCTCCTCACCCTCAGGAATACCCAGGAGTTGTATGTTGCCCCTTCTGAGGCGGTCTTCTTGCTCCGCTAGCTGTCTCTCAATGCTGGTCGAGGCTTTGGTTACGGCTATCAGTTGTTTTTGGGTTCGGGAGCTGGTATCCTCTATGTCACTGATTCTCTTCTCAGCAGCCTCCAGCCTAGTCTTTGTTTTGCTTTGGTCAGCTCTTATGGCAGCCAGCTCCAGCTGCATGTTATCAATGGTTTGCTTTGTTGCTTTTGCCAGGTCGTTGCCTTTGTTAATCTATTTTAGGAGTGTCTCCAGTGTAACTTCATTCTTGAGGTCGGCCTTGAGCTTTGCAGGTGAGTCTGGGGGGGTCTTTCCTATATTTTTTGTTGTCATTTGACATTTTCCCATCTTGACCCCCCATTTCTTCGAAGCCTCGTCTCACCAGGTAGGAATGCAGTCTTCCCTTTTCTGCAGCTTTGTAGCTTCCTCCCTCACTGAGGGGTTTGGTGTGACTGCTTGCTTGTCCTGGCAGAATCTGCAGGGCGCGCAAATCGATCTGGTTCTTGTTTTTGCCCCCGCCAGTTCCCCGTCGACTGGTGGCTCTTGGGTTTCGCCGTTGATTAGGATTTGGTCTGGGTCTTTTCTTCGTCCCCTTCTCCTATTTTCGCCTGACCCTGTAAGGTCTGATTTAGTTTGCCTTCCCCCCTGCCCTAGTGCATATGGCTTCTCTTGGCGCTTCGGTAGCCCGCCTGGTTTGTCTAGGCCGCCCCGGGTGTCTTTCACGTGGGTAGCAGTTTGGTACTCTAGGGCATTAGCGCTGGCTCCCTCATCCACTACCGTTATGCCCGTACCGCCTGTGGGCTATGCGTGCAGCACTGTTGAAAAAAGGCACCAGGGGTCAGGGCTATCCGTGCTGACCTTCGGGTGAGTGTTTCTGGTGCGAGGTTGCTAGTTCGACCACACCTGGCGCTCCCTCAGTTTTGTTGTTGCCTGACCTTGGGACTCCTCTTCTATGCATGTCTGTGTTCTAGGTCGGCGCTTCTCCGGCTTCCAGAAGCTATTGTCGCTTTGTGGTGTTCTCTGTAGCTACCTGGCGACTGGTTGCTTTTAACGTTACCCCCTTTGTGTGGCCGTTTCTTTGTTATGCTTCTTGCGAGAACTCTAAGCCTTCGAGTGCAGTTGTCACTTTTGTAAGGCCTTCGGTTGCCTACTGATGCTTCCTGATGCTTGCTTTGATGTGAGTGCTGTTAATGCTGTTAATGCTCGCCTTGGTATGGACGTTCCTTTGTTTACTCTTCCTGCCAGAGGTTTTCGCAAGATGGCCGCCTCCTGTAGTCGCGCGTTGGGTTTCGCTTTCCTCGGCCGGTTTACACGGGTACGCCCGCCCCATTTGCTTTCGCTATGCTAAAATCTGCGCATGTAGGGCATCTGTCTACGCTTCTTCTTGCAAAAGCGGCGTCGGTGACCGGTGGTCGCCTGCGTGCCGTCTCCCCGCTGTCCCCCTTACGGCTTTGTAACGGCGATACGGGCGTGGCTATGGATCAAGATGGCGCCCTCCATGCACTGCCGTTTCGCTTTCGGTTGATCCTTGCCTTCTATCTCCGTTCATTCCTATTTGTGTGGCGGTCTGGCTCAGAAAATCTTAGTGGGTGGAGAGGGAGGGGGGTTGAATTGTGTGCTTGCCCTCCGTTTGTTCATCTCTCACCTGGGGACCTGCCTTGTTGGTCGTTCCCTCAGCTCCGATCACGGGGGCCCGCCATCTTGCTTCGGCTTTGTCTCCGCGCCGCTTTTCTTCGCTTCAGGTTTCTTACTCCTGCGGTGGGTTTGGCACGTCTCCGTTGCATCACTCTCTTCCGGGGATGTTTAGACACCCGGATTTGTGTCTTGTCGATCTGCTGAGGTCTTTTGTTGTGAGTGGCTTGCCGTGATTTGTCTCAGGGTGGAAGAGGTCCCAGACTCAGACAACTGTCTGCATTGATGTCCAAGCCACGCCCCCCACCTCCTTCTCTGATCCACAGCGGAGGCTCAACCCCGAGGCGCAACTAAGGGCAGTCGCAGGGAGCATCTGTACATTTTCTGAATACTGACATTAATGGTACAATGTTCCAATAGGAGTGGCATAGTTCCATAAGTAGGTAGTAGATAGAGGGTGCTCCCAAGTGGCTGAAATGTCAATCACAGGTTCATGGGGGGAGGTGGGTTCAACCTAAAAAGCTGCATATACTGCTTCACTATTCTAATTTCTCGTGCTAATTTTTAGTAGGATAAATAAATATACCAAATCTGGATAACAGTGAGGAATGAACATTGTAATTTACAACAAATGTCTTAAGAGTTATGAAAATAATTGATGTAACCTTACTATACATAAAAACTATCAATCAATGGTAGGTGCAAGTGCCTAATTATGTCTATTTTTTATTAACCACTTTTAGGTGTATGTGTACATGAGGAAGGGCAAACCGCGAAGGCGTCCAATACCTGAAGTGGGTTGGTTGTTGATCTATACTTTTCTGCAGGGGTGAGACGGAGTATAAATTAAGTGACAGGTCAACAGACCAATAGTGAAAGAGTGCTGATTGCGAGGATCTATATATGTATGTATTTTTCTTTGATATTTTTGGGAAAACAGGAGGATGGCAAGACAGCCTTTTAGGACAGAAATTAAAAGGGATAATGTAGGGCTCCATTGGTTCCTATTGGTCATGCCAAAGGATACAAAAAAGCAACTCCTTGGTCAGATTATTTTCTGAAGTCATTGCACAATACTGAAACTATCTACATCCAAAACAAAATATATAAAAACCTAATTTTAAACAAGACAACCATTACAACCTGACTATTTAGACATAGATTTGTTTCAATCATCAACATCATCTAGGGCTAAATGTACAAAGCAATCTTTCGGTAGCAACTGCTCTAATTCAGAGTTTATGACTGAAAAACTGCTTTTAGCAATGTTCTAAATCCATGTTAAGAGTCAGCAACTTTTTACTGACTCCTAAAATTGGTTTAGGAATGGATAAGGAATCACTATTTGGAAGGGGTCGGTTGTAGGTGCCACTTCCAAATAATGATTCCTATACAAAAGTATCAGTGGTTTAGGACTGAAAAATTGGGTTGGTTGGCCATTCGTAAAAGAGAAGAGGTCCCTTGGGGACTCCTTCGCCTTTCTGAATGTTAAATTCAGCCCTGAGGCAATTAACAAATAGGTTTACTTTATTGAAAGGCAATCACAGATATGGTTGAGTGCTGACTCCAGCAGGCCACCATCCCTTTGATGACCTCTAATCTTAGTGAAAGTCGGAATTTGCAATAAGCCTCCTTAATTTTCATGATGAAGGTCAGATTGCAATCCACTATGAGTCAGAATTTTAGCCCCCGACTTAGTAGCACAATGGTCAGTTCTTCTAATTATTTACTTTTTGACAACTACGATCAGTAAATAGAACATCTGACCCTTAATAATGTAATACACAGTTATGTTAATAAAATATATCAAGATTATGTCTTAATCTCCATTAATAAGCACACGCTAATTTGATTTGTGTGGTTCAGAGTTATGCTAACTCTATATATAAGTTAAAACAATACTCCCTCACATATAAGACCCTGTCAGGTGACTACTGTATATGTGGTGGCCCTAAAGTAGACCTTACACAATGTCTATGTTCCTGCCCTACCCTCCTGTCTGAGCAGGGCAGCCTCCTGAAACCAATGTTCTGGTTTAAGGATTGGTTCGGTAAAAAGTGCTGTTCAAAGTGCTGTTCAAATACTTTTTAACGATGCAAATCCTCAATTATTTGCAAAACTAGCTAGGTATTTTGATCATCTTATTCAGCTGCTAACGGGGAATACCACAGAATTGGATGGGACAGTAAACATGTCATTCTCCCTAGTCTAGTGTTTGTTCTAGGATCCATCATAATGTTTACGACTTTAAAGTTGTCAGTAGGGCAAATCTATTGTTTCCCATATGTAGCATATCCTTGGAGGGGGCTTTGCGTCAACCACTTGCTGATGACTGGGTGTTATTTTACCTATCTCGGTTGTCTGCTGGTCCAATTTTAAAAATACATAATATGATTGCTATGTGTGTCTTTTATTTGTTATGCAACTTTTTATGATGCGTTTACTGATTTATAAATAGAAATGGTAAAATCAGCGCTATTTGGAAGACAATAAGGCATAGTCAATCATTCTCAATTAAAAAAAATGTTTTGCTACGTCTACAAGAAACATACACTAAATAAATCAATTAAATAAAATTCATGCTATAACTAAATAAAATACCTACAAGTTTTGAGATCCAATTTCTCTACCCTGCGTTAAATGCACTGAACAATATAGAAACATAGAAATGTAGAAAAAATACCCCTCATAAAGCCTTTTAAGATCTCTTTTAGGGAAAGCTCACCCATACAGTTTATTACAGTATCTTAAATAAGGAAAGATGTAGTCACAAGGCAATTTAGAACCCGAGCATCCCGCACAGCAGTTCTTGGAATTTCAGCTCAAAACAAAGAGAAATCACAAAACGTATACGTGACATTTGAAACGAGAGGCTGATGTCTCAAATAGTATCAAGTAGTGGGAGATCAAGCAAGTTTGATCAGTGTATTTTTATCATGAAACTTTATACAGCGCATTTCTACGCAAGGGTACACGGTCTTCTATAAATACAGCTATTGCAGTTATTGTTCTTTCAGTGATGTAGCTCTTGAAACAACACAAGCAGGGCTTAATAAGTGGTATTTACATATTTTCTCTCTATCTAGAGCAGTGGTTGAAAGTGGCA
The DNA here is from genome assembly GCF_964263255.1 of Lissotriton vulgaris. Lineage (NCBI taxonomy): Eukaryota > Metazoa > Chordata > Amphibia > Caudata > Salamandridae > Lissotriton > Lissotriton vulgaris. The sequence continues at coordinate 1,997,799,167 of NC_141687.1, forward strand.
CATTTATTTTTATCCATCAAGTAGTGATTTCACAGGATTTATTTTTCGCCTTCCTGCTGAGAGTCCTGATTTAAACAAAGGATATTTTCTGGTTAAATTGCTCCTGAGCTGTTCCCCATGCTAAAGGGGTGTAAACATGTATTTGGCCCACTTCTGTCAAAAGCACACTCTTAAACCTGCAATTTTGCTTAAATATCACTGTTGTATTTTTGGTTTAGCAAACATTTATCATTAAAGGAAAGCTAAGCCCATGTCGCCTGCCTTATAGGGGCTGGTTTGTATAAAACCGGGCAGGTCATTAGTGGATTTCACTGCTAAGCCTCCATTGGAAAACTATTCTGCAGAGGATTGAAGGCCAGATGCAGACAGTAATCATTGCCGGCAGAGAGGCAAAGCGAATTAAAGTAATGTGCACCTTGTTCATTCTCAGCATGCGCCTCATTTATTGATGTGTCTGGAGTGTTTAATAGGGGTATTTATTATAACGTGTGAAGCACTGGCCCTGTGCTAGCTCATGACAAATAGCTGCAAAATGTGCTGTGAGTTACCACAGTGAACCAGTTGTTTTACTTGGCTTCAGGCGAGGGCTTCGCCTTGACTTTCCACAGTGGTATTCTACTTGGAAATGCTGGATTTATGTGGATTTTATTTCAGGTTTTACCAGAATCCACTTGTAGGTCAACTCAACAAAAAACTGTAAAACTAAGAATAATATCTCTTATAATGTTTGCTGTGAAATGTGTGGGTGCTTTTTCATTCAGCTTAAATGGTGCCCCCGTGTGCCCTCTATAGGTGGGCAACCACTCACTTGAGTTCTGAAGAGGCCAAATGGCAATATCTAGGCTCTTGATTCTTGGAGTTGCAGATTCCACCTAGAAATCCTGGGGGTTTCATGTGCACATACTTCAGTAAATACTTGCAGATGGGTGGGCAGGCCATATTTGCATGGAGATATCCCCATGTAAATGATATCCCCTCCTTTTCACTGAAGGCTACCAACATGCTCTTAGTGGTCTATAGATGTGCATTTCCCAAGATTCCTCCTGCATTTCACCAGTAGAATCGTAGATGGTTGATGCTGGAGATACAAGTGTATCTGCATCATGACACCTGGCACCACATAGAAGGGTTCTGAGGACCCAATGTGCCTTTGTGCGGGGAGAAAAGTGGCCTATGTAGTGTTTTGTGAGTCAGCAATGACGGGATCCTGTTGGTTTCTGATGGACTCCGTAGAACTATGACATAAGTGTTTGGGTGTGGTGATTAGAGGTCATGTTAAGAAGCAGTGGCGACCAGCATGGCTCGATAGTGGCAGGGCAGGCGCAGGGTGATCACTTGGGGGGTTGCGGTGTGGTGGTTGCGCATGGTGAAAATATATATTTTTAAAAATGAAAATATAAACGTACCTTGCTGCAGGTCGGGTCCCTCATTTCTGCTCTTGCTCTCCTCATGCACATCGAGAAACAGGAAGCAGGCCCAACTCACCAATCACAACGCTGTAATGCAGCATTGTGATTGGTAAGCACCCAGGCTCCCCTGACAAATCACGGTACAAAAGGGGGTGGTGATGGACGGAGCATCTGAATCAATCAAACACTCACACCCAGTCAAAAGATCTGGGTTTAATCCATCACCGTTCTTTAGCCCACTCTGCCACCCCAGTTCAGACATGGCTATATGCAAATCAGTCTGACCCTGTGCCACATGGGAACAGTCCAGCCCGTACTGCCAAGCCATGTCTTCCCTGGACCGGAAACAAGCTTCAGAGGACCGGTTTCTGGCATTCCAGCCGTCTTCAGCCCGGCTTGCTTGAATCTAGTGGCAAAGTGAGCAAGGAACTCACGTCTGAGCATACCCTGCCACACTTATGGCGGCCAAAAGCGGTACAAAAGGGGGTGGTGATGGACGGAGCATCTGAATCAATCAAACACTCACACCCAGTCAAAAGATCTGGGTTTAATCCATCACCGTTCTTTAGCCCAATCTGCCACCCCAGTTCAGACATGGCTATATGCAAATCAGTCTGACCCTGTGCCTCATGGGAACAGTCCAGCCCGAACTGCCAAGCCATGTCTTCCCAGAACCGGAAACAAGCTTCCGAGGACCGGTTTCTGGCATTCCAGCCGTCTTCAGCCCGTCTCACTTGAATCCAGTGGCAAAGTGGGCAAGGGACTCACGTCTGAGCATACCCTGCCACACTTATGGCGGCGAAAAGCGGTACAAAAGGGGGTGGTGATGGACAAATCACACTGCTGCAATGCAGCGTTGTGATTGGTTTTAATCGTCCTGGTCCGAAACTCAACCAGGGAATGGGGGCTTGGGGATGTTCTGCATGGAGGTTGTAATGCAGCCTGAATGGAGAAATGGGGAAGTGTGCATGACTAGTTTGGGTGGCCTGAGAAGGCTGACTAAACAGTCATTGCACACTTAGGAGTGGGCAAACCACTCCTTCCCTACTCTGCTCCAAGAGCAGAGCAGCCCCAGCAAAGCAGCAGGAAGCATCATAAAATGATAATAATGCAAAGTTATTATAATTTTAAGTTTCTTATTCGCACTGCTTAAAAGCAGTGGGGCGACACTGTTTAGAACGTTGAGCTCCCAGCTACATGCACAGGAATAAAGGTGTGTAACACTAACCTCTATGTGTGGTGTATTCATTCAATAGTACTAAGGCTGGGCAGGACGCTCCACCTGGTGACGAGATAGGGGATATGTAATCCAAAAATCGACAGCACTGTCCCAGAGAGTTTGCCATAGTCCAGCAAACTACTTTCGCACGACGCATGTGCCTCAGTTGAAGTGAAGATCGACATTTTCTATACGTGGAGTAAAAGTGCCACTCCAGCCACAGTGAAGCTTTTGACGATATTGAAAGCCTCACTGAGAAGTTTATTCATTGTTCGCCAGACATCTGCTACTAAGGCCATGAAAGAGGTGGTGGGCCACCATGCAACACAACCCTTAGTCTGGAGCATGTTCTCATGGCTGCCAAACCTGAGGAACAGGCTGATAAACAAGCCCATGACATGGAGGCAGGAGGTGCCCAAAATAAGTCAGTCAAGTAACATGTAAATTAAGCATAAACACAAAGCTGAAGGACACAAAGTGATGTTTCTAAAGAAAAATAAACTGCTGTAGATGTGGATTTCTTTTCCACATGAAGGGAAATCTCACACCTTTAGACAAGTATTGAATGGCTGTTGGAAGGAGAATCATTTTGTAACAGTTTGCATGGTGAAAGAAAAGCTGAGTGTATCATGACGAGAAAACAAAATGAATGCCAAACGTTTCAGAAGTGACGTTTAATGCATGCCCACAAGGCCCAGCGGCAAAATCTGCTGTGGCAAATGGACGCTAAACAAAGTTGATTGTCATCTAAATCTTCATCTAAGAGTACTTCAGTTTCATTGTCAAGCAACAGTGATAAAGACAACTGTGTGATTTCAATGTTTATCTCAGAAAAACATGTGCATGTCAGTCTGGCTGCGTGCAGAGAAAAATATGAGTCAAAGAAAAATCAATGTATAAAATCACAAAAGTTATTCAAACATTGTCTGAAAATTACACTAAAAATATATTGTTGCCCTATCCTTTTATAATCGACAGTAGTGCATCAATAAACATAACGCTCGAAGAGAATTACAATGAAGTGTCTCCATTGCCCTATCTCACACAGTCAAAGACTAAAGTGTACACTTGGGTTGCATCGATGCCACTAAAGAGTGAAGGTACATTCGTAGCAACCATGAACCACAAGCGGACAAAAGTACAAGCACCCAATTTGTGGACTTCAAGGAACTGCATCAACTGCCTGTTTGCTCAGTTCAATACTGCTGCTGATATTAGGCTGATGTCTGTGAACTACAACATGAATGTTCATCATGAAATAGTTAGTCAGTTTCCGTTGATTCATGGATTGGGAAAACTTAAGACCATAACATTGCAATTACATATCAATGAGGACATTCGCCCTGTTGCTCAAAGAAATAGATGAACTGTGTTTCATCTACAAGAAGACGTTGAGAAAGATCTTGAGACTTTACTAAAGCATGATATCATTGATTATTTTACTGGTTCAACTCCATGGGTTTTGCCCTTTGTGGTAGTTTTCAAAAAGGACAGTGAAGGAGCTAAACACATCTGTTTTGATATTCATCAAGCCAACAAAACCGTCGAAAGAGAATGACATCCCAGTCTGCACATTGCTGACATGATCACACAGTTGAATGGTGCTAAAGTGTTCTCTCGCCTTAATCTGAAAAAATGATATCATCAATTGAAACTCAAAGAAAATTGCAGGTATCGTACGATCCTTTTCTACAAACATTGGTTTGCTCAGATACAAACAACTAAGTTTTAGTGTGTCTTCAGCTGCTGAAACTTTTCAAGATTTCATTCAACATTTCATACAACTTGTCATGAATGCTTTCAATTACGGTGAAGACGTATTACTTTTCTAAGCTACACAAAAGGAACATGATAAAGCTATTACATAAGTGTGTTGTTTACTTTCTGATGCAGGTTTGACTTTGAATGGTTAAAAATGTGAGTTCCACAAAAAAAATCTTTTGCCATATCTTTTCTGATAGGGGTATGCCACTGGATCCAGCTAAAGTACAAGCTTTGTCAGCCATTGATTCCCCACAAGATGTTACTATATTACATTAATTCCTTGGCATGGCTAGTTACAATTTACGACACATGCATGACTCCTATAGTAAGTGGTCCCTGAAGGGACTTAATAAAAAAATGCTTCATTTTACTGGTCACACGAATGTGAACAAAGTTTTAAGATAATCGGGCATGCCCGAGAGAACACTACTGAAATGGCCTACTATGATCCAAAACTCCATACAGATGTTGTCATTGGCACCAGCCAGGTTGGGTTGGGTGCGATCCTTGTCCAACACAGTAGGCACCCAAATGCTCAAAGGCATATTGTTTATAATCAGGTGATAGATTCAGTTCAGGACCCTAGAGGTTGGAATCTATAACCATGACAAAAACAAGAAGTAATACCTCTGGGGCCGTAGATTCTTGAATTACTCAATACCATGGGTCTAACTATTTTGCCACAACAGTTTCAATAAATGAAAAATACAAATTTCAATTTTTTGACATTTGAGTCATACAACACCACATGTACTTGTCTTAACAGCAATAAACAGCATACCAAGACCGTTCCTCTTCGAATATTCTTTTTTCCTTTTTTTTCTTTTTTTTACTTTTTCAAAGAGGGATTAGCCTTCAGTTTGACAAACTTTTTATACTCTGTTTATACATACATTCTTCATGCATACATTTTCTTATAATTGTTTGCTGTAAATCATGAACAATATTCAAAACCAATGCAGTGTGCATATGCCTTTTTTATATACAAAATGTTTCTCAAATATATCATATTTTGTCGTAATCCCACTCCTTTTTTCTATGTCTACCAGGATACATAAAACTGGTATTCCTTGGTAATTTTTCACTTGGTGGTCCTTTAAAAGATTTGGGGCCCGATGTAGGTAGGCATTTACCGGTCGGTAACGGCCTTTTCCTATGTAGGAGGCAATTATTTACAGATTCAGTATTTTTACCAATTCTGTATTTACTGAATCGGTAAAATTACCGAATCCGTAAATACAGACTCAGTAAAAATACAGAATCTGTAAATTCTAATGTAGGTAGCACTGTTGACAGTGCTAGAGGCCTCTAAGAATTCGTTATTTACCACCCAATACAATTGGGTGGTAAATAAGGAATTCCTGTGTACATGCAAATCTGTGCATGTACACCTGTGCCATGTGGCACACATACATACCCTAAGGGCATGTATATGTGTCACATTGCACACAAGCCAAAAACAGGGGTGCTACAGGGTGTCAAAGTGACACCCTGTTCCCCTTGGCAGGATTCGGTAATTCCCGATTCGGTAATTACCGAATCGGTATTTGCCATTGATTCCTATGGGCTTCAAGGCCCATAGGAATCAATGACAAATACAGATTCGGTAATTACCGAATCGGTAATTACCGATTTTTACCGATTCGGTAATTTATTCGGTAAACATACCTACATCCCCATTGCCAGTTCTTAAATACCGAATCGGTATGATTCGGTATTTAAGAAGTGGTAAAATGGGATTACCTACATCGGGCCCTTGGTTCAGAGTGTCATTCTAACAATGTTCAAATTTTAGACCATCTGGTTTTTGCTAAACTTATTGGGTCCTTTTTGTTATCCCAGTTTAGTACTGATACTCCGAGTCCTGTGAAATAGGAAGTAAATTGTGTACGTGCCGTTGCGTTTCGACTTTCGTGCTGGGGACCAAGAGGATTTCTAAGGTCTTCCTCAGGGCTGGGACTGTGAGTGTAGGATTATTGTGATCTAAAATTCATAAAGGAATAGAGAGAAATTAAGTGTAAGTGCTTAAATGATAAAAAAAAAAAATAGGGTTTTGGGGGGGGGCGTGGCTTCGAGGGAGAAGATGGCGGACGCGGCTCTGTAGAGCTCCTGCCAGCCCGATCCTTATCCGCTTAATTATCCTTGCCCTGAACCCTTTCCTTCATCTGCTGCTACAGATGTGACTGCTGGTGACCGGTGGTGCCCGGTGGTGTGGTCGCTGGGGCCCCGAGCCGCGACTAGAGCGACATTTAGTGGAGGTGCCTGCCGGGCCTACTTGCCGCGTGGTGAGCCGGGACCTCGATTTCTGTCCCGCCCGCCGGCTGGCCCTGGACGCCGGGCGGACAGCGGACGTCTGAGCCCGCGGGGATTGGAGCGGAGCCGCCGGAAGTGAAGAGACGGCGCGCCCTGCCGCCGCTGACTCCTGCGGAGTGGTGTCCCGGCGAGACGGCAGTGCGGATCCGACGATCGCCTTGTATCTACTGATCTGCCGGAGATGAGGAGCATACGGAGCCGACGGCTTTCCGCCGACTGGAGCGGGCGGACTGGCTGCGCCGTCTCGGCGGCCCTGCTCTGGGCTCATAACTGGCAACTACTGCGCCTTGGCGGAGCGACGCTGCCTGGGTGCCTACCCACGAACTAGCGAGCTGGTGGCGAGTGGGTACCGAGCGGCCTAGTGTGATCCAGATACCCCGGCCGGGGCCTGAGTGGTGGACGTTCGAGCGACGCAACCCTAATACAGGTGCGTGTCGCCTTGCTGTCTCTGCTGCCGCCATGACTAGAGGCGGGGGTGGCACAGCCGCCACTAAGCAAGGGCCTATTGATAAATTCACTGGCCCTGGTGGAGGTGCCGGGACGGCCGGAGGAGGCCAGAGTGCTGGACCAGACAACGCAGCAATGATGGCGGCCATTACGCAGTCCCGCGACATGCTAGATGCGAAGATTGGCGCAGTTGGTGCCGATGTGATGCTACTGCGTCAAGACCTTCGTAACGCGGTTGCCCGCATCACCGAAACGGAGACCAGGGTCACTGCGTTGGAGGGAGATGTTGGCGCCCTCAAGAAGAAAGTTGCAGACATGGAACAGACCCAGCGGGGCCTAGCACTTCGCGTGGAGGATGCGGAGGGGCGGGCGAGGCGAAACAACCTGCGCTTTGTGGGCTTCCCGGAGGATTGTGAGAAAGGGCCCATGGACGCTTTCCTGTCTCGGTGGCTGAAGAGCTGGCTACCCCGGAACACCCTGTCACGCTGCTTTGTGGTGGAGCGTGCACACCGGGCCCTGACGCAGAAGCCGCCGACCGGGGAGCGGCCTCGCCCGATCATCACCAGGATCCTAAATTTCCATGACAGGGACGCCATTCTCCGGGAGGCGCGGCTTAAGGACACTCTGCTCTATGACAATCATAAGATCATGATCTTCCCGGACTATACCAAACTGGTCCAGCAGCAGAGGCACTCCTTCCTGGCGGCCAAGGCCAAGCTGCGTGGCCTGAAAATTCAATATTCGCTGCTCTACCCGGCCCGCCTCTGGGTGATCTTCAACTCCAAGACCCATTTTTTCGATACACCGGAGGCCGTCTTCAGATGGACCGACGAGGCGGTCAGGCTCCGACCACACGTCCAACCGGGGTTGCACTCCGGATCATCGCGCAGCTCCTCTCAAGACCGGAGCGACCCGCCAGGTAAAGGGAAACAGCATCGCAAGTCCCCCTCGCGACGGAGGTCCTTGTCCCTAAACCCCCTTCTGGGGGACACACAGCCTGATACGGATCAATCTGGCAAGGAATCCTGATCAGCGTACGATATGAATGCCAACTGATTGCCTTTGATCTGTGGCTGTTCACTGCGGCAGCTGAGCTTTGGATGGTGGAACGGACATTGGCTGGTGCAGTATTGACTTATTCTTTGGCGAGCGCATGGGGCCCTCGCGGACTGGTACCTATCTGTGGTGCTTTGTTAATGTACTTGATGCATGCTCGATGGGGGTTCGGGGCACGTTCTGTGGGCTGCCTCTTCCTGTTGGGACTGGGGGGTGGTTCTGGGAGTGTGTCTGGTTGGTTAGTGGGGGAACTAGGTGGGATCCATTGGCATGGCTGGCTTTAGGCGCTATGTTTTGGGCCTGGAGTACCGTATGCCGCGACAGATACTTCATTGTTTTTTGAGGTATAGGGGGGGGGGAGGGGGTAGCTGGGGTATTTGGTTGTTGGTGGGTTGGGCCTGGTCAAACTGGGTGGTGGGGTTTGGGGTTGTGTTCTGTGGGGTGCACGTGATTCTTCTGATATATGCAACGGGGGTGTTGGGGGCCTGGGTCGGGTACTGGGGGTCGCAGGAACTGGCTCATCGTGATAATGGCTGATGCCCCATGGCTTTTGTCTCCTGGTACCTCTATGCGTGTCCTGAGCTGGAATGTTCGGGGGCTCCTGGACAAGATCAAACGGGGGGCTGTGCTTCGCTGGGCGAAAAGGGATTTGGCGGATGTGCTCTTCCTTCAAGAAACACACATGTTGGGTACTAAGGCACTGGGTCTGCAGAGGTGTGGCTTTCACCAGGTGTTTCATGCTGGGTTCACAAGGGGCTCGAGGGGGGTGGCCATTCTTGTCCACAGGCGGTTGTCTTATACTCATGAGCGTCAATGGCTTGATCCTCAGGGCCGATTTGTGTTTGTGCAAGGGAAGATTGGTGTGGAGCCGGTTGTATTTGGTAGTGTGTATGCCCCTCCCCCGCTGCAATGGACCCTTGCGGAGCGGCTGTTTGCCTTGTGGACTGAGCTTCCCCGTTCCCTAGTTGTGATTGGAGGCGATTGGAATGATGTGGTGGACATGACTTTGGACAGGCAGAGGGGGCGAGGGGTCGCGGCTGTGGCCTCCCCCACGCGGCTGAGTGCCATGATTGATGGTCTTGGATGGGTGGATGTATGGAGGCACCTACATGCGGAGAGGCGGGAATACACATATGTTTCTGCTGTGCACGGCTCTCTTTCGCGCCTGTGGCGGTTCAGATCGATCTCGGTAGAGCACGCCAGCCGTTCCGGTGGTGGATGTCTGCGTGGCACCTGCAGCGCCCGGACTACTCCCAACATCTGCGCGGTGCGATTGCCCGCTATTGGCAAGACAACCTTACGGTAGGAGTGGACGCGGTGACGGTCTGGGAGGCTATGAAGCCCGCCTTGAGGAGTGTTGATATTGCCTGGTGCGCCTCTGCTCGACGGACTCGACAAGAAAGTATTGCGGCTGCAGCGGAGGAGGTAGAGGTGCTGGAGGCGCGACACAGGGAGGTGGCTGATGATATGACATTGCGGCTGCTTCTACAAGCGCAGCAGTCTTATTCCTCGGTCTTGTTGGACGAGGCTCGCCAGGCGTGGCTGGCTACGCGTAGTAGGGTATACCAGTGGGGTGACAAGTCTTGCACCATGCTCCACAGGCTCTGTCAGCAAACTCTGCAACAGATCACCTTGCCGGGGATTGTTGATGACGCGGGGGTGGCGATCACGGACCCTGCGATCCTTGCGGCGAGCTTTGCGCGCTATTATGAGCGTCAGTATGCCTCCCGGGAGAGCCTTTCCTCCGACGGCATTGAGGGGTACCTTGCAGGGGTCCCTCCACATGCAGTCTCCGACGAAGTACGTGATGCTTTGGATCTCCCCCTGACGGCTGAGGAATTGGGCGACGCACTGGGTCAACTCAATGTGGGTAAGGCACCGGGGCCGAGCGGGTTCCCCAGCGAATTCTATAGGAAATTCCACTTGCAGCTGGGGCCACATTACAGGCGGGCGTTGGAACTGGCGCGGGAGCGTGGCAGCCTCCCCCCGGACTGGCGTCATGCCAAAATTGTGGTCTTCCAAAAGCCGGGCAGACCTCCTGACCGCCATGAGTCGTATCGTCCCATATCCCTCATCAATTTTGAAGCCAAGCTCCTGGCCAAAGCGCTCGCGAACTGCCTGCTCCCACATATTTCGACCCTTGACCACCCTGATCAGGCGGGCTTTATGCCGCGCCGGGCGATGCGACACAACATTCGGCGGGCACAGGCCGCGATAGACGCGATCGGGACGACCGGGGATCGGGCGGCGCTGTTGCTTGCGGACATTGATAGTGCTTTTGACTCGGTCAGCTGGACCTATCTCTTTGCCCTCCTGCTGCTACTAAATTTGGGTCCAGTGTTCATCTCCTATGTGAAATTGCTCTATACAGATGTAACCGCCTCAGTGCGTGTTTCTGGTGCGATCTCCGCGTGGTTTCCTGTGACCAGGGGCACTCGTCAGGGGTGTCCCCTCTCCCCGTACCTATTCGCGCTGGCCATGGAGCCTATGACTGCCCGAGTGCGCCAGTACGCGCTTTATCGGGGCTTTGTGTGGGGGGCGGACCACTCGGACCGCATAGCCTTGTATGCGGATGACGTGCTTTTCTTTATGACTGATCTGCCCCATACGGGCCCTCACATTCTTGAGATAATGCAGGAGTTTGGTCTAGCGTCGGGGCTCTTTCTCAACCCACGCAAGTCGACCCTGTGGGTGTTGGGGGGTGACTCAGTGCAATGCCCGTGGGCCGCGACCCTTCAGGTGGCGGTTGATGGCATGAAATACTTGGGTGTCTTCCTCTCGGCCTCGGCCGCGGTGGCGTGGGATCGGAACGTGCAGCCAGTATGGGATAGGGTCCAGATGGACATCAAGACTTGGACGCGTATGCCCCTTAACATCTATGGCCGATCGGCCATTTTCAAGATGGTTGCCCTGCCTCGGCTTCTCTATCAACTGCAGAATCATCCTTATAAAATCGACCCGCAGTGGTTCCGGAGTGTCAACTCGGCGCTGGGCCGATTTTTGTGGGCCGGGGGTGCCTCCAGGGTGGCACTGCGTACATGCTTTCTTTCTACATGCTGCGGCGGCTTGGCGTCCACGGATCTGTTGTCTTACTACCAGGCCTCTCACCTCCTAGTGCTCAACGAGTGGTGGTATGGAGACCGTAGTGATCCGGCCCATGCTTTGGATCATTCTCTGATGGGTGGCGCCACACTCCACACCTTACTGTACTCGGCCAGACGGAGGACGATGCTACCGAACGTCACTCAGGTGGTCTTTGCGGTCTGGCGGCAAGCTTTGCACCGTATGGGTTGGTGGGGCAGATTGACAGCCGAGACTCCGTTATGGCACAATGGTCTGCTTCCGGCGCTGGCCTCCCTGTCCGGGTTTGGCAGCTGGGATGCGATCGGGATTTCATCCCTCGGTCATGTCCTCACTGGCACTACGCTTAAGTCCTTTCAGGACCTTAGTTCTGAATTTAATATGCCTAAGTCCCAATTTTTTCGGTACCTCCAGTTCCGCCATGCCCTCGGTCCTAGCATAGCGGGGTTGGGGCAACTCCCCGACTTTAGTCCCATTGAGGCGAAACTCTTTATGGGGGATCTGGGTGACAAGAAGGTCTCTCAGATATACCGCTCCCTGGTTACGCACTTTTCCCCTTCCCTTTCGACATTGAAGGCCTCCTGGGAGAATGATGTTGGCCCCTTGGATGAGGATGACTGGCGTGAGGCCCTTGAATCCCCCCATGGAGCTGCTATAGCCGTCCGTCTTAGATTTTTCCAATTCAACTACCTTCACAGGGCATATTATACTAGAGAACAACTGTGGCGAGCGGGTCTTATAGCCGCTCCGGAGTGTCTGAGGTGTGGTACTGAGAGGGGTACGCTTTTCCATACGGTGTGGTCCTGTGGGAGACTGACTAGATTCTGGGCTGGGGTCTGGGACTGCTTGTCGGAGGTGTTGGGGTGGGACCTTCCCCGTACCCCTAGATTGGGTCTCCTTCATGTCCTTGAAAACGTTGGGGGCAACATTTACAAACGACATTTGCTACTGTTGGGACTGGTGGTGGCCAAGCGAGATCTGGCCCAGGCCTGGAAGAGTGAACGTGCCCCCCCGCTCGGCGCATGGAAGGCGGGATTGGACTTTCTCATGGGCCTGGAACTACCTGTCTTTGAGGCCAGGGGGTGTCCCCGAAAACACTACAAAATTTGGAAACGGTGGGCGGACTACAGGGGCCTTGCTCTTGACCCCCCGATTGATGTTGATGATGTACTTTCTCCAGATGTGGATCCTATACCTTAGGCTTTGGCCGACACCTCCATTGCCTTCCATCTACTGTTGCTAAGCTGTGATCACGTGCACTGGGTTAGGGCGGGATAAGGGGCGGGTAGTTTGGGAGGGTGTTGGAGGGCGTTTTTGGGGTTGGGTGGGATGGGGGTGGAATGGGGTATGTTTTTCTAAACTTGGGTTCACTGCCATGCCATTACTTGTATGCCACTGACAGTCTCCTCCTGACTGTGGAGGGCTGTACCGATACCTGTTTGAACTCTTAATAAATACGGTTTTGGAAAAAAAAATATAGGGTTTTGAACTTGACCTAATCATGGGTCCTAGTTATCACACCTAATCTGGGTACATATTCCTACATCCGTTCTCTGCATATACTGGAGTCGTACATCTTCTTGTATTTGGAGTACTTTTTCTAAGGAGTTAAATACCCTTTGTTACCCAACTTCACACTAAGCAAGGAGTTGCACAACCTTTCCCATTTTGTGCCAGCCTTAAACAACTAACCATCTACATTGCTCTGCCATGTGTGTGGAGTGCATGCATAGTTCAAACTAAGGGCTTCTCCTTTGTGCTTATGTTCGCTTCAGAGTGTTTGTGAGCGTACTATCTATATCTGTGAAGCATCTTCAATCGTGTATTAGTTCTTTTCATGCATCCGTGGACTTTTGGAGACTAGTCGCATGCTTTTTTAGCAAGCTCGAATAAGTGTTTGTTATTATGCTGTTACCTCTGTCATTCACGGTGGCGTGACCTGTGAGTTAGCGTTTCACTACTTCACCATTCACCCGGTTGCATTTGTTCTTCATGCCGCAATCGGGTTATCTTTTGTCCGTATGCTCGCTGCTGCTAGTTGGGGGGGCAGTTTGAAAATCCAAATTCTCGGGTTCGGCTCCGTTGCTCCTTTCCGCGTTTGTGCATACGTGTCTCGCCTGCTTCGTCAGTTTCATTTGCCGAGCATTCGATTGGCTACATATATTGAGTTGGCTGCCTTCCTGTTGTGCTGTTTCCATGTCAACAAACTTTATTTAGTTTTTAATCTTCTTTGTGACACATTTGGGAATTATGGCGACCATCCTTCCATTGTTTTGCTATTCTGGTGTTTGTTAAAAAATACGTTAAATGACTTGAGAACGAGAGGGCGATATTTGGGTACTGGATTGTGAAATCTTGCGCAAACCTCAATTTCACTTTTAAACGTGGACCCCATGTTATAAATGTATTATTTATTTTGACACTTTGTTTGAGCATGAACCCTCTAGTTGTCATTAGGATGGTGAACGAGAGGCTCAGGTAAATAATTATGCTTCCACTTCTTTTTGTGTGATCACGATTTATTTAATCATTTCCATTTAAAATATTCAGCTGGTTTTTTTTATTTTTGTTTTTTGAATGCAGGCAATGTAAATGTATTATTTGTTTTGGACTTTATCTGGGCTTGAACCCTCTGGCTATCGGTAGAATGGTGAATGAAAGTCTCAGCCAAATGATTATGCTTTCACTTCATTTTGTGTGTCCACGATCATATTGATCATTTCCATTTAGAATAGTTTGATGTTCGTATTGATCATTTCCATTTAGAATAGTTTTATGTTTTTATCTATAGACTGTGCATGATCTCAGAGAGTTGGTTTAGGCAATTTTCTGTGGTGCCAAATCTCAATATCATTTTGGCTTCTTGATTCAGCATTTGTGTAGCTGGCATTCGTCCTTTGATATGTCTGAGGACCGTCCACAACATATCGTTTACTGTATGATTTTGCTCCAACCAGTGTTTCCCCATCGGTGCTGTCAACACTTTGCATTTTATCCTCAATTTAAGTTGTGTTATTCTTGTTTTTACTGGTTGTGTCGTTTTTCCAACATATGCCATGCCACATGGGCATGTGACACAGTACTCCACGTTCGGGGTATTACAATTTGTGAACTCCTCATGACAGATGATTTTATTGCCGTACATAAACTCTGTTCCTTCCATGGTGATACTGCAAACTATGCAGTTCCCACATCAATGGTGCCCTTTTACTGGTGGAAGAGATAGCATGGATTGTATATATGGTTGCCCTTTTTTCTTATTGGTGATTGCTCTCACCAGCATTTCTTTGATACTTCGGTTTTTCTTCAACACGTATATTGGCAGTTCCTTAAACTCTTTCAAACCTTTAACACTTTGCCAATTCTGTTTGAATATTTTTTTAACATCATTTGTAGATCTTGAATAGGTAGTGACACAGACCAATGGCATATCTTTGTTCTTGTCTTTGGGTGTTAGTAGACATTCCCTGGGTGTAAACCAGGCACTCTTCATTGCTCTTTTGGTCATCTTTCTAGGGTAGTTCCGTTCCACCAATTTTTCTAATAGGATTTTAGCATTCTTGAAGTAATCCTCCTTTTTGGAACAATTTCTTCTTATACGAAGAAATTGGCCATATGGCAAGTTGTCTTTTAAGTTTCTCTGATGGAAGCTTGTGTAGTGTAGTAGTGTGTTACGGTCTGTGTCTTTTGTAAATAATGAGGAGAAGAGCTTCCCATTTTGGTGCTGGATTTTCAAATCTAGAAAGTTAATCTCGTCTTTGCTGGAAGTTAAAGTAAACTGTATATGTGGATTGCGTTGATTGAGCCAGATGTAGAATTCATTGAGTGTTTCTGATGAACCCCTCCAGAGCATTATGATGTCATCAACATATATATGGCGAGTTTGTGACATTGATCCACATTCGGTCCATCACTTGTTGTTTTTGCAATTGCCGCCCTAAGTGCGCTGGGGATGCCCAGACGTGGGTCCCAGGCACTCCACACCACTTGGAGTCAAGCTAGCCGGGCTGATGAGAGGTGTTACCTCGAAACCGGTCCGGTCCTCGGATGCTTGATTCCGTTCTGGGAAGGACATGGCTTTTGTAGTTCGGACTGGACTGTTCCCATGGGGCAACAGGGTCAGAGCTGATTTGCATATCGCCATTGTCTAACCCAGGGTGGTGTGGAGTGCAAAAAAACGATGGATTTTGGCCCAGATCTTTTGACTGGGGGAATGTGTGACATTGATCCACATTCGGTCCATCACTTGTTGTTTTTGCAATTGCCGCCCTAAGTGCGCTGGGGATGCCCAGACGTGGGTCCCAGGCACTCCACACCACTTGGAGTCAAGCTAGCCGGGCTGATGAGAGGTGTTACCTCGAAACCGGTCCGGTCCTCGGATGCTTGATTCCGTTCTGGGAAGGACATGGCTTTTGTAGTTCGGACTGGACTGTTCCCATGGGGCAACAGGGTCAGAGCTGATTTGCATATCGCCATTGTCTAACCCAGGGTGGTGTGGAGTGCAAAAAAACGATGGATTTTGGCCCAGATCTTTTGACTGGGGGAATGTGTGACATTGATCCACATTCGGTCCATCACTTGTTGTTTTTGCAATTGCCGCCCTAAGTGCGCTGGGGATGCCCAGACGTGGGTCCCAGGCACTCCACACCACTTGGAGTCAAGCTAGCCGGGCTGATGAGAGGTGTTACCTCGAAACCGGTCCGGTCCTCGGATGCTTGATTCCGTTCTGGGAAGGACATGGCTTTTGTAGTTCGGACTGGACTGTTCCCATGGGGCAACAGGGTCAGAGCTGATTTGCATATCGCCATTGTCTAACCCAGGGTGGTGTGGAGTGCAAAAAAACGATGGATTTTGGCCCAGATCTTTTGACTGGGGGAATGTGTGACATTGATCCACATTCGGTCCATCACTTGTTGTTTTTGCAATTGCCGCCCTAAGTGCGCTGGGGATGCCCAGACGTGGGTCCCAGGCACTCCACACCACTTGGAGTCAAGCTAGCCGGGCTGATGAGAGGTGTTACCTCGAAACCGGTCCGGTCCTCGGATGCTTGATTCCGTTCTGGGAAGGACATGGCTTTTGTAGTTCGGACTGGACTGTTCCCATGGGGCAACAGGGTCAGAGCTGATTTGCATATCGCCATTGTCTAACCCAGGGTGGTGTGGAGTGCAAAAAAACGATGGATTTTGGCCCAGATCTTTTGACTGGGGGAATGTGTGACATTGATCCACATTCGGTCCATCACTTGTTGTTTTTGCAATTGCCGCCCTAAGTGCGCTGGGGATGCCCAGACGTGGGTCCCAGGCACTCCACACCACTTGGAGTCAAGCTAGCCGGGCTGATGAGAGGTGTTACCTCGAAACCGGTCCGGTCCTCGGATGCTTGATTCCGTTCTGGGAAGGACATGGCTTTTGTAGTTCGGACTGGACTGTTCCCATGGGGCAACAGGGTCAGAGCTGATTTGCATATCGCCATTGTCTAACCCAGGGTGGTGTGGAGTGCAAAAAAACGATGGATTTTGGCCCAGATCTTTTGACTGGGGGAATGTGTGACATTGATCCACATTCGGTCCATCACTTGTTGTTTTTGCAATCAACATATATATGCCAAGATTTTATATGGCCACCATAGGGGTTGTTGCTGTAGATCCACCGTTCTTCATACAGTGCCATGAACAAAATGGCCATTTCCGGCATAAATGGACATCCCATCACAGTACCTTTCATTTGAAGGTACTGCTGCTCATTGAATTCCAAAAAATTGTATTTTAAATAGATTTTTCCAATTTCTAATATGTAAGATGTGGGAATTTCATGTGGTCTTGTCCTTTTCTCCAGAAAATATTCCATTGCCTCTAGTCCCTCTTCTTGTGGAATATTAGTGTATAGACTAATAATGTCTAAGATGACTAGGAATTCATTGTCATGATCGAACGTTTGGTCTTCCAAGATGTTATTGGCTTGCATGGAGTCTTTTATATAGCTAGTTGTTAGGCTTACTAATGGTTTGAGGAAGGTGTCAATATACTTTGCGGGCCTTTCCAGGATTGAATTCACTCCCGATATTATTGTGCGGCCTGGAGGATGTTCTGCATTTTTGTGTATTTTGGGCAATATATACATTAGGGGAGTTCTTGGATTTTGGTTGAGGAGATATTTTGCCTCATGTTTAGATAACCATCCATTCTCTTCACCAATCTGAATCATAGTAGTCAATTTCTTCGTAATCATCCTTTCCATATCATGGTCAATTTTTATATAGTGCTCTTCATTTTCAAGCTGTCTTCGTATTTCAGTCTCATATTCTTCTCTCTCCATGAGGACCACCTCCTGCCTTTATCTGCGGGTTTGATTATCATGTCTTCATTATTTTAAGATCTTCCAGTGCTTTTTGCTCTTTTTTAGATAAGTTCAATCTAGTGTATTTCCGTTTGTTAACCAATGTGTCTAGATCTTTCAAGACATTTGTTTCAAAAACCAGAATCTCCATAGGGATCACCCCCTGATGGTGGAAAGAAAGTAGAAGGTTCCCTGAGACCTGAATAACTCTTATCCTGATTATACTGTTTATCAGCGAAGAAGGACTTTAGTCTCATTTTTCTAAACAGTTGCAGTATTTCCAATTTTGATATAATTTGTTCTCGATGGAATGAATGATAGCCCTTTAGTTAGTACCTGGACCTCTGCTGGACTTAGATTTATTTTAGTCAAGTTATATATTGGATTCTTCTTTACCATCTGTAGGTGTTTCTCCGGGTTGTAATCTCTCCCTGATATTGAATTGGGTTGGTGTTGGAATTGTACCATTGTCCCCTTCTGTTTCTTGTTCTTTGGACTGTGTTGCCCCTTCCTAAAAAAGGCTGTGGTCCTTGGAAAAAACTAACCTGTTGATTACTCCTGGCACTGGCACTGTAGAGGGTTCTGACTCACTTGAGTTATCCGAATATGAGGATGCGTTTGAAAAAGTTGTAAACCGTTTTTGGCTTCTGGCTCCATATGTTCTCAAGATTCCTGTATTGTTTTGTTGCTTGTAGTAATCTTTGTCTGGGTATGGGTAGGTTCCGGCTTCACTGAAGTTTGAAATATCTTTAAGTAACTTTGATCTTTTGAAGTCTTCCGTTGTTTTTTTAAAGCTGGCGTTTTCTTTCTCTACTTTGGCTAGTAGATCTTTTGCATTGTCTATTGCTTCTATGAGCAATAGGGCTTCCTCCAATTCCTTTATAAGTTCCATTTCTTCTAAAGTCAGTCTCTCAGCAGTTTTTTTGACAAGAACATCCAATCTCTGGAACATTTTGTGCCAATATGACTAAAGTCTCCCAGATAAAGTGGTTGATCTATAAAGATCACTGGCACATTTTTTACTCGAAGTCCAATGGGAATTGTGCCAGCTCTTAAGTGCTCAAGTAGCACCTCCCCGTGCAGTGCCGTGCAAATTAGTTTTTTCTTCAATCTTGTGATCTTATCTTTTTTGGATTGATATTTTGGATTTGACGTTGTATTCCCAATGTTCAGTTTGGGAGGTTTTTTAAGTAATTCTTCAATATCTTCTTCCCTATAACTTAATGTTTTAGATTCTGACATTAGCTATGCTGAAAAATGTGAAAACGAAAGAGTGTGACTACTAATTTCTTAAGAGTGAATAAATAGTGTGGACCAAAAAACATTCACTATGATTTTGTTGTAGATACAACTAGTATAAGGTTTTGAAATATTGTCTAGTGTTCATGGAGTAAATAAAGTTAGGGTTGTACAACCTACCTATTTTGGCAAACCTATATTCCATGGTCTAGCCATAAAATGTTATCCTCAATGGGGTTTGCGCTGCTTGTTGTTTCTAGACAAACCACTATGAATAGAGGTGTGGTGATATTGGGCAGTCGGGGGTTGTAGGAACTGGTAAGACGGGGGTGGACAATTTTGGCGGGGGGCGATTACTGAGTGTATAATAGAGACTACTAAGGTTTCAATATGCACAGTATATGGCTCTAATTTTGATGATCCCGAAATGTTTGAGTATTTAAATGTAGAATTGGCACAGTGGGAAACCCCTGTGATAATACTTGGGGATTTTAAATTACATGGTGATACCCAAACCTGGAATCCTTCTGTTAAGAACTATAAAGGTCGCAAGCCGAAGGTATTTAGGGCATTAAGGCAGCTGATATTGAAACATGGATTGGTTGATGGGTGGGCAATGTTGCAACCTGGGAATCCGGGGTATGCTTTTTTTTCTTCTCCCCTCTCTAAACTAGTAAGATTAGATTATATTTTTTTTCCCCGATTTCTAACCGTCGGTGCGAATATGAAGTTATGCCACGAATTACCTCTGATCATAGTCCAGTGGTTATAGATTTGACATGCTGCAAAATGAAGCTGGCAGTACGTGCAATAAAAAATTAGTCTGCGACAAACAATTTTTAAATCATATTAAGGCATGGGCAAAGCAGTTTTTAGATCTTAACCGTGGCACTGCTTCTCAACCCATGGTCTGGGACTCGTTTAAAGCGGGACTTCGGGGGAAAATATGCAGCTATGGTTGGGCCAAACAAAAAAAACTAAAAGCTTTGATAACAGGATTGATCGTGGAACTTAGAATGGCAGAATGTGAGCTCACTGCCATAATCTGTTCCAACATCGACTCTCGTATAGCACAAACAAAGGTTGCTAGCTGTAAAGCCAGGATTAATGGGATATGGAGTCAGGATATTGCTGCCCAACATCAGGCTAATAAAAGTGAAAGCTATGAATACAAGGAGGCAACGGGCAGATGCTTGGCTCAAAGAATACGTGGCAGACAGGCGGCGGATTGCATCGAGGTACTTGAAAATGCTAGTGGGGACATGGTTGAAACTATGGAGGAAATTATGGAAGTTTTTTGTAAGTATTATCAAGAACTTTACACTCAAGATCCTGTTGCTGAGGAATGTATTGAGTCCTATGTTCAGGATTTTGATTTTTGAAAACTAGGCCTTTTGAGAGGGAGAGACTGGAGGCTCAAATTTCTCAAATCTCAAATTGGAATTACAGTCAGCATTAGATGCATTGGCACTTGGGAAAGCAACTGGGCTGGATAAACTCCCTTTGGAGGTTTATCATATATTATTTGAAATTATTAAAGAGGATATGCTTATTACTTTTATAACAGCTCAAGGTGGAAACCCTCCTGTCTCCTGGGATGACGCTAACTTAGTAGTTTTTAAAAAAAAGGATAAGCCCCCCTGTTCTCCTGGGTCATACAGGCCTATCTCGCTAATTAATGGCAATGCTTACATTTATTCTAAAATACTGGCAACTTGTCTGCTGCAAGTTGTCCCTGCGCATGTATCTCGGTATCAACACGGGTTTCTCCCTGGCAGAAGCATGGTCAACCACCTCCATAGGGTTATATCAGCAATAGACTTTGCAACTACGTTGAAAAAGAATATTGAAATTATATTTCTAGATGCTGAAAAAGCATTTGATCGTGTTACATGGGCTTTTTTATGGGCTATAATGCACAGGATGGGGTTTGGACCAGTCTTTATGCAGGTAATACATACTATGTATAAGTGTCCTCGTGCAAAAATATGCACTATGGGACATGAATCTCCAGTTGTACATATAACCAGGGGAACACTGCAGGGATGTCCATGTTCTCCTTTACTGTTTGCTATATATATAGAACCATTATTACAGCTATTGGAGTCTACTAATTTTATTCAATCGATGTCAGTTGGCTAGTACAACATGCGTGTTTAAGCATACGCGGACGATATTGCCGTTGTGACATCGGATCCTGCATCTGCTTTAAGAGAGGTAGAAAACTTAACGCAAGTGTTTGGACAGGTTGCCGGGTATAAGTTAAACATCTCTAAAACCCACGTCGTTTGAACGGCTGGGCTATGCCCAGGCGAATCTCGAGTAACACCTGAGGCTAAGTACTTGGGGATTAAAATCAGGATGTCTATCCAGGAAATAATAGAAGTAAATTGGTCTGACATTGTAGGCTCTGCTAAAAAACAACTAGAAAAGGTAGAATGCCTACATTTGTCAGGGGTCGGGAGCCGGAATGTATAAAAAATGTGCATTCTCCCTAAAGTACTCTATTATTCCCGGACAGTTCCTTTAGAGCTGACGCGGATACAACTAATGCAGCTTCAGTCAGTTACTGACAGGTTTATTTTGGGGTGGAAGAAAGCCCGTCGGGCATCAAAATATATGATGCTTCCATTAACACGTGGATGGTGGGGGGTTCCAAATTTTCTTTTAGATATTTTTTAGTGTGTCTTATACAAAATTCAAAATACAGGATAATAGGGGGGGCCGACACAACAGTTTGACTTTCCTAATATTTATCCGATATATTACGGCATCTGGCCCGTGCAGCTTTGTTGAAATTCTATGAGCCAAGTTATTTTAAACGTATTAGATTTAAAATTATGATCGCAGCATATAAGGGATGGAATATGATATGCAAACTTTTGGCCATAAGACGGATACATTTTTATACACCCTTAGAATCTACAGAAATATTTCCGGGGATATTCTGGGACACAAAGATGAAAGCTTGGAGAGATAAGGGGATATGCCTTTTGGGTGATATGTATAAGGATGGTGCATTGATGGCCTTTTCAGATTTAACGGCAACATATACAATAACCAAGATTGATTATTTTAAATATCTACAGTTACGTGATTTTTTGCATAAACATGCTCCGTCACAGGCACTTTGGTGTAATGAATTTATTGAGCTATGTATAATAAAGGGGCAAAAATAGGGATGTTATATGAAATGTTACTTTCTAAGCAACGGGATGATTTAGATATTCAAGATTCAAAATGGCAGACTCGATTAGGTAACTCTGGTTTTTCAATACAAACTTCGATTGATGTGGCAAGTGAAGTAATTCTGTCTGCAAATTTGCATACACAACACTATAAAACCCTTTTCAATTTATACCATCCACCAGTTAAAATGATGAAGTGGGACGCTATTTATGATGGCAAATGTTTTACGTGTCAAATGGAGGAAGGTGAAATAGTTCATATATTCTTTGATTGCAATGCACTAAACCAGCTTTTTTATGTATTGAACGATTTTTGTTTGAAACAACTACGGTTCCTTGCGCAATAAATCGGGAAATGTTGCTTTTTGGCGTTTGTAACGAGGCAGAATTTACACAGAATAACCACTCCAATCATTATTTTATTTTTATGGCAATGGCGGTAGCTAGATTGTGTATAGCCACAATATGGTTGAAACCAGAGGCACCAGCTTATGAAATGTGGCGAGCTAAATTTTATAATGTGTTTTATTTTGAATATATTTTGTATCGTCTTAAGTCACTAAAAAAGAAACAATTAGGGTTGAAAGCATGGCAGCCTATGCTGCAACATCTAGACGACTCGTTGCAATAATAACAAAAATTGCTATGTTTTAATGATATATTTAGTTGTTCCAGTCTTGTGCGTATGTTATATACTTATCCCTATGCTTGTTTCCTTTAACATGGATTTATCTTTTCCTGCTTCTGTTTTGTATGTTATGAACTGAACAATAAAATACAAAAAAAATACAAAAAAATAAAGATATTTCAAAATTCAGTGAAGGGAGGACCTACCCATACCTAGACAATGATTACTACAAGCAACAGAACAATACAGGAATCTTGAGAACATATGGAGCCAGAAGCCAAAAACAGTTACAACTTTTTTAGACGAATCCTCATATTTGAATAACTCAAGTGAGTCAGAACCCTCAACAAGTGCGGGAGCAATCAACAGGTTCGTTATTTCCAAGGACCACAGCCTTTTTTAGGAAGGGGCAACACAGGCCAGAGAACAAGAAACAGAAGGGGGCGATGATACAATTCCGACACCAACCCAATTCAATATCAGGGAGAGATTACAACCCGGAGAAACACCGACAGAGGGTGAAGAAGAATCCAATATATAACTTGACTAAAATCAATCTAAGTCCAGCAGAGGTCCAGGTACTAACTGAAGAGCTATCATTCATTCCATCGAGACAAAATGATATCAGCCAAACCAAATTGGAAATACTGCAACTGTTTAGAAAAATAAGACTAAAGTCCTTCTTTGCTGATAAACAGTATAATCAGGACAAGAGTTATTCAGGTCTCAAGGAACCTTCTACTTTCATTCCACCATCAGGCGGGATCCCTATGGAGATTCTGGTTTTCCCAAAAAATGTCTTGAAAGATCTAGACACATTGGAAAACAAATGGAAATACACTATATTTAACTCATCTAAAGAAGAACAAAAAGTACTGGAAGATCTAAAAAATAATCAAGACATCATAATAAAACCCGCCGATAAAGGCGGGGGGTGGTCTTCATGGAGAGAGAAGAATATCAGACTGAAATACGAAGACCATATGAAATTCCCACGTCATACATAATAGAAATTGGAAAGATCTTTTAAAAATACAATTTTTTTAATTCAACGAGCAGCAGAACCTTCAAACGAAAGGTACTGCGATGGGATGTCCATTTGCGCCGGCAATGGCCATTATGTTCATGGCACTGTATGAAGAACGGTGGACCTACAGTAACAACCCCTATGATGGCCATATAAAATCTTGGGATCGATATATTGATGACATTATAATGCTCTGGAGGGGTTCATCAGAAACACTCAATGAATTCTACATCTGGTTCAATCAACTCAATCCACATATTCAGTTTACCTTAACTTCCAGCAAAGACGAGATTAACTTTCTAGATTTGAAAATCCAGCATTAGAACGGGAAGCTCTTCACCTCATTATTCACAAAAGACACAGACCGTAACACACTACTGCACTATACAAGCTTCCATCAGAGAAACTTAAAAGACAACTTGCCATATGGCCAATTTCTTTGTATAAGAAGAAATTGTTCCAAAAAGGAGGATTACTTCAAGAATGCTAAAATCCTATTAGAAAAATTGGTGGAACGGAACTACCCTAGAAAGATGACCATCAGAGCAATGAAGAGGGCCTGGTTTACACCCAGGGAATGTCTACTAACACCCAAAGATAAGAGCAAAGTTATGCCATTGGTCTGTGTCACGACCTATTCAAGATCTACAAATGATGTTAAAAAATAATCAAACGAATTGGCAAAGTGTTAAAGGTTTGAAAGAGTATAAATAACTGCCAGTATTCGCGTTGAAGAAAAACCGAAGTATCAAAGAAATGCTGGTGAGAGGAAACATCAATAAGGGTGCCTTTTGGGATTTCACCTTTGTTGCGTGGAGAGAGATAGACTTCCGCTGCTTCTAGCCCAGTTAATCCTGCTACTTTTCGCGACACCCGCTCTGCGGGTGACGCTCATCTGCCCCCTGACCCCGTGCTCCCTGGTGTGAGCGGCTCCACAGTCGGTGGAGAGCTAACGCGCTCCCAGGTCGAGCCCTTTGGCAAGTGCACAGTGCGTGGAGCCTACCGGGGGACTGCGAGGACCAGCAGCCTCAGCTTCAAACAGCTGGTGCCTCTTCCCCCGGCGGCCACGCCCCTAGCCTCCAGCAATATCAACGCATGGGTCCGTTTGCTGAGTGGGTGCCTTTTGGGATTTCACCTTTGTTGCGCGGAGAGAGATAGACTTCCGCTGCTTCTAGCACAGTTAATCCTGCTACTTTTCGCGACACCCGCTCTGCGGGTGCCGCTCATCTGCCCCCTGACCCCGTGCTCCCTGGTGTGAGCGGCTCCACAGTCGGTGGAGAGCTAACGCGCTCCCAGGTCGAGCCCTTTGGCAAGTGCACAGTGCGTGGAGCCTACCGGGGGACAGCCTCAGCTTCACACAGCTGGTGCCTCTTCCCCCGGCGGCCACGCCCCTAGCCTCCTCGTACTTTACCGGCCTGAGCTCTACCGCGACGCGGGACGCGCGCGGGACGGAGCACGGGGCGAAGACCGGGCAAAGACTGGGCCGGTTCAGGCCGTTCCAGACCGAGTAAGACCGGACCGGGTCATCTCCCTTGGTTGCATCTGTAACGGTATTCTGTTCAATCGTGTCTTAACTTCCTCAACTTTCCCACCAAAAAATGTCAGTGCGCGAAACCCGGAGTAAGGCCACAAAGCCCGTGAAAAAGGCTACAGGGACCTTGGATGACTTTATTACAAGGACTAGCTTATCCATTGATAATGAGATCACAAAACTTCAGCATAGAGTGTCCCTGGAGTTGGAGGCTGCCAGAAGGCTGTCTACAGATATAGCATCAAGCAAAAAATCTTCATTAGGTAGCATTGCCTCTTCGAAAACTCCTGAGCGCACTACCGGCCCTATACCTATTATCACCTTGGCCGAAGTACATCCTATACCTAAGGAAACTGCTCCCGTTGCCAACCATGACTTAGACCCCTCGCAGTTGTCCGTCAGTGGTGTATCAGAAAGCATTTTGTTTTAAGATCCTCTGGCAGAGAATGTTGAGGGGGAGAAGGCGTCGGGGAAAGCAGCTTCTAAAAACAACCAGGGAGTCGCTAAGGCAATACCCAAACAAAAGAGAAAACGGAAAACTTTGTCTGTGTACGCCAGGAAAAAGGCTAAGGTAGCCTCAAGACAGTGTATCACAGGGGGGTATCCCAACTAACTTTTGCTATAAATGGGCCCGACCAGACGCTTCTAACCGTACCAACTAGTAATGATAACATAGAGGCGTCAAATTCGGACTTAATGGTTGCCCTTCCCATAGATGAGGGCGAGAAAACTTCCACACCTATGGTTGAGCCAGAAGGGGATAGGGAAGAGTTTTTGAAACTTGTATGGGAAACGCTTAAAAAACTCCTCAGGCCGTTAGAAGTTAGATTAACCGGCATTGAGAATCAGCTACTTGAGGTAGAAAAAAGTGTTATTACCTTATCTAGTTTAAGTCTTAATGGTAGTGATGTACCAGCAAATCTCAGACAGGCTCCAACTATGGCCCCTGTGGTATCCTTAAACATCAATCCATCTAGTACACAGCAGCAAAAAGAGGGAGTAGTAAATAATATAAGTACTATTCCAACAACAAATACTCAAATAAAATCTAATGCCACACCCTCGAACCTGCCATCTGTAAATACTACTAGCAAACCCTCTTCGAAGGGTCCTGCACAAAGCAAGAAGTCACAAATGGCAAATGTTGCTGTCTCTCATTCTTCTGCCCCTAAGACTCCCGTTCCACAGAAGTCCTCATCTCATATACCTCCCCCTATACACACTACTCTGGGTCTAAATAAATCCCTTGCTGATAGATCTTCTGCCAACAGAATAAACACACTCAACTACCAAACAACCCATGCTTATAACAACTTTAAGGGAGGATTTATAGACCTGCCTCCCGATGCCAGCCCCTTTGTAGTTGTTCTAACTGGGGTGCCCGAATTGGAAAACCAACTTGAAGAGAATTTCTTTTCCCTAAAAAATAAGGTGATTTATTGGTTAAATTCAAACAAACCCGTTCCAAACCATATGACAAGTAAAATTCTTATGGTCCGTAGAGTACCATGGGTTGGTCCTATAGCCAAATCAATTCCGGGCGACTGTATAGTTATCTCATTTGAGGAACCCCACAGTGCCCATCAGATATGCACATGGAAATCATATGGAGACGCTTCATCTATTGAAGCCAGGCCCTTATCGTTTTTCTATCCTCCACCTAGGCCCCAAACTATGGATCCAATTGGAATACTGTTAAACATCACTATGGTTATGCACCCAATATGGTCAGACAGGCTGACCAAAATATGTGGAATGGAATTCCCACCTTCAACAGGTTCAGTTGCTTAGATGCAGTGGACTGACTTGAGACCCTGCCAAACTGCATCTCAGAATACACCTATTGTACACACGGGGATGGGAACAGCTACCCTAGAACTAGAAATAGTGAGATACCACAGAGTGAGGGAGTGGGGATTAACAACTTTGGTAAAACGTGGGATTCCCAGAATAAGGAAAGTGCATCAGTTGTGAACCCAAAATGTTACGACGTGGATGAGGGTTGCCCTGGTGAAGGAAGTAGCATTTTAGTAGGGGTTTCGATAACCGAAGTAGAGAACCAAATAGCTTACTCACAGCTAGACAGTGTAAATCTTCTGTTGGTACCAGTGCCGTCTATTGATGATTCCACCTGTTCTGGTAGTGGGCTAACCCCAAAGTTACTCATTCTGTCATGGAACATTGCTGGAGTCGGTAAAAACCTGAAAGACCCAGAATGGGCTGATTATGTTGATTCCAGCGATTTCTGTTTACTGCAAGAAACATGGGCAATGGATATTCCACATAGGATAGGATACAAAACCTTTGGTACTGAGGCGGTTCAGTCCGATAGGGGGAGGCCGTCGGGGGGACAGATCATATGGCTCAAAATTACATTGAAAATAAGGGTTGAACCAGTAGACACAGGAACCCCTGACATTTTGGCACTAAAACTTGTAAACTTTAATGGGGATGAATATTACATTGTCAATGTTTATAATAGACCCCTTGGTCATTCCAAGGTTTCACCTACCTTGGAAACTTTGGATGCCTTCCTGAAAAGGGTGGTTGGTGATGTCCCTGTGATTCTGGGAGGTGATTTAAATTGCAACTTCGAACCGGTCTTTGGTATCATGGACATTTTTGAGGATGAAGATCAAGCATATAATATCCCCCAGCTAGAGACTTCAAACTGCGTTAAATGCTCTACTTTGGCCGTCCAACTAATGAGGCTAACTGTAGATCATGGTCTCAGAGCATGTAACGGACGCCTTCCATCGGATTTAACAAAACAGCCAACCTTCGTGAAGTCCAAAAGCAACTTAGACTTTATACTTGTTTCACTAAGCATTTGGCATTTCATGGTTGATTTCAAGGTGGCAAATAGGGATGAGAGTGATCATTATCCTCTTGAACTGTATATCGACGCACACATGTTCAGTGACATTTCTGCCTCTTCATCGACTGAGTCTGCCAACCGTAAAATATGTGAGCAGGTACATGTTAACAATAACAGACGTGCACTAAAATGGCCGTACATTTTAGCCGAAGGTAAGGCCTTAGCTTTGGTTTATACACTTTTTGGGAATATGTTCGGCCCTATAGTTGGACAACCTTTCTTACCCGATCAGTATGATCATTTTGTTGAACTACACAAGACTTTCTTCAATGAGCTAAAAACTTGCTTGTCCAAAATGCCAAAGAAAAAGCAACAAAATGTACGAGTGGGATGCCATGGCAAACTATGGTATGACCACTCATGCAGGTTGGCCAAGAGGGAGCTTCTGCTTGCTATTAAAAACAAATCAAAGGAAGATGTTAGACTTGCAAGGAAAGAGTACAAGCATGTCCAAACAATTTCAAAGAAAACATGGGAAGAGTCGATCTGGGCTGACATGCTGGTTGCTGCCAAATCTAATGACAATGTTGGCTTCTGGAGGCTGGTTGCAAATAAGGGTCACGCAGGCAGAGTTGTGAAGGACACATTTTTAGATGAATTGACTTGGGTGACACACTTCACATCTCTTTATAAACAATACGATAGTGGTGTTGACGAGACCCCATGGCTGCCTCCACCTATTGAATGCCTTGACTTTACACTGGATGAAACAAAAAGGGCAATCAACGAACTAAAAAACAGTAAAGCTCCTGGCCCTGATAAAATACCGGGCGACCTGTATAAACACGAAATCGAAATTTGTGCTCCATATATAAATCGATTGTTTAATGCTCTGTCTAAAAATTGCCAATTTTTGGATAGCTGGCATGCAGCAGAAGTTGTTTTAATTTTCAAAAAGGGAAATAGATCTGTACCTTCAAATTACAGACCAATTAGCTTAATGGACACCCTGCAAAAACTCTATGCTAAACACCTATTATTTCGGATAAATGACTGGCTGGAGGAAAAAACAATACTTTCCAAATTCCAAGCAGGCTTTAGGAGCAAGACCAGCACTATAGACCAGGTCTTCAGATTTTGTTGTATATATTGGAAGTATGTGCACATTAGGAAAGGCCATTTGTATGTAGCTTTCCTAGATCTGAGAGCGGCATTTGACCTTGTCCCTCGCAACTTGCTCTGGAGATCCTTAAGTGAAGCCGGTCTACCAGGGTGTCTCTTGGTCCAAATAATTGAGCTACATGCTAGAACTCATGCCAACATTAGGTGGGGTCCAAATGGTGAACTGACGCGTAACATTCCAATTGAGCGTGGTGTCCGGCAAGGATGCGTCTTGGCCCCCACCTTATTTTCCTTATTTGTCAATGATGTTCCTGATCACCTGAATGGCTATATTAATGACTCTCCTCAGCTCAACGGAGAAAGGGTGCCTGCGTTGGTCTTCGCGGATGATACCATCTTAATATCCCAAACTAAGAAGGGTCTCCAGGCACTCCTAAACTCATTTAGTAGCTATTGTGTGATGAAAGGATTAGAAATAAATGTTGACAAAACTAAGTGTATGGCATTGAACCCTAGCAAACCGGATAGAGGGGCATTCATTTTAAATGGTCAAACCTTAGGAACTGTGGACAGCTTTTCCTACCTGGGGGTAGTACTCGATTCAAATTTAACTTGGAAGGCCCAAATCGAGAAAAGCAAGGTGTCATATGCTCATAATGTTAAACCGATTTTGAGCAAACTGAATGCTAGCACAAGTAAGAGTGTGACACCTGTGCTTGAACTCTTTAAATTTAAAATCCAATCAGCCGCCCTGTATGGGGCTGAGATATGGCTGAGATATGGGGACCCTGGGCCAGGGACAGTTTCCAAGGTCTGGATAATAAATTTATGAGAGCAATTGTAAGGGTTCCCACTAGTACACCGTTAATCCCTCTCCAATTTGATTTGAATTTTAAAAGAACTGATTATTTTACTACCATTAGACCACTAATGTTTTGGATAAGGTTGTGGTCTACCCCAGAACTATTTGAATATAGGAACGGCCTTCGAGAGTTATTGGACCTAGACTCTTTCCATTCTATTCTATGGCTTAGACATATTAAAAAATGGTTCTCGATAATGGGCTTGCCCCAGCTGTGGGAGAATCCAGACAATTTACCACCCTTCGCTAAGTCTTTAGTTAAGCGAGCCTTCTGGTCCTATATGACTAATAGGCTAGTATATGAAAATAGAACTGGGTCCTTAATCCAAGAATTTTTTACTTTTAAAGATGAACCCTGCTTTGAACTCTTCTTGGACGAAATAGAGCCGCCCGTTGCAAAATCTTTATTTCTGAAATTCAGGTATGGTAACCTCATGCTGAATTCCAATATAGAACGCTGGTCCAAGAGAAAAATGGAATGTCCGAATGCTATAAGTGGGAAATGTTCCATGTGCTTAGATTCTTGTACGGAGAATGAGGTCCACATGTTGTTTATATGCAAAGCATATTCGAAAGCTCGAAAGAGATGGTTGAAACCCATGTGCACTCTCCTAGGAACAAGATCTTGTATGACGGCATACAGGATTATCAAAACCAATACTGACCAGTTTATTGTATTCAGCGTTAGTAGGTTTCTTTACTCTGTGTATATTGTTCGCAGGAAATTGGGCCAGATGCTTTGAGTAGGAATTGTATATATGTTTTTATCTCAACTGTCAAACGAAATGTGCTAATAAGAGGGTGCTGGAAACTAAGTTTGTACTGTATTTTAAAAATCGTCTGTTTCTAACGTATCTGCGTATGTACATTGTATGAGCCTCTGGTAAATGTATGTATATATGTGTGTCTTTTATGGCCAACTGGCCGAAATAAATAAATAAATAAAGAAATAAAGAAAAAAGTGCAACCATCTATACAATCCATGCTATCTCTTCCACCAGTAAAAGGGCACCATCTATGTGGGAACTGTACAGTTTGCAGTATCACCATGGAAGGAACAGAGTTCATGTACTGCAATAAAATCATCCGTCATGAGGAGTTTACAAGTTGTAATACCCCGAACATGGTGTACTGTGTCACATACCCATGTGGCATTGCATACGTTGGAAAAACGACACAACCAGTAAAAAGAAGAATAACCCAACATAAATCAAGGATAAAATGCAAAGTGTTGACAGCACCGATGGTGAAACACTGGTTGGAGCAAAATCATACAGTAAACAATATGAAGTGGACAGTCCTCAGACATATCAAAGGACGAATGCCAGCTACACAATTGATAAATCAAGAAGCCAAAATGATATTGAGACTTGGCACCACAGAAAATGGCCTAAACAAACTCTCTGAGATCATGCACTGCCTATAGCTAAAAACATCAAACTATTCTAAATGGAAATGATCAGTACGAACATCAAACTATTCTAAATGGAAATGATCAATACGATCGTGGACACACTAAAGGAAGTGGATGCATAATCATTTGGCTGAGACTTTTATTCACCATCCTACCGACAGCCAGAGGGTTCAAGCCCAGATAAAGTCCAAAACAAATAATACATTTACATTGCCTGCATTCAAAAATAAAAAATAAAAAATAAAAACAGCAGAATATTTTAAATGGAAATGATTAAAATGATCGTGATCACACAAAAAGAAGTGGAAGCATAATGATTTACTTGAGCCTCTCGTTCACCATCTTATGACAACTAAAGGGTTCATGCTCAAACAAAGTATCAAAATAAATAATAACTTTATAACATGGGATCCACGTTTTAAAGTGAAACTGAGGTTTGAGCAAAATTTCACAATCAAGTACGCAAATATCGCCCTTTCGTTCGCAAGTCATTTAACCTATATTTTAACAAACACCAGCATAACAAAACAATGGAAGGATGGTCGCCTTAATTCCCAAATGTGTCACGAAGAAGATTAAAAACTTAATAAAGTTGGTTGACATGGAAATGACACAAAAGGATGTCAGGCATCTGTCCGAGATTGACGCAAGATGTCGACTTAATATATGTAGCCAATCGAATGCTCGGCAAATGAAACTGACGAAGCAGGCGAGACGCGTATGCACAAACGCGGAAAGGAGCAACGGAGCCGAACCCAAGAAGTTGGATTTTTAAACTGCTCCCCCAACTAGCAGCAGCGAGCATACAGACAAAAGATAACCCGATTGCGGCATGAAGAACGAACGCAACTGGGTGAATGGAGAAGGAGTGAAACGCTAAATCACAGGTCACGCCACCATGAATGACAGACGTAACAGCATAATTTACAAACACTTATGAGAGCTTGCAAAAAAAGCATGCGACGAGTCTCTAAAAGTCCACGGATGCATGAAAAGAAATAATACATGATTGAAGACGCTTTACAGATATAGATAGTACGCTCACAAACACTCTGAAGGGAACACAAGCACAAAGAGGCAGCCCTTAGTACGAACTATGCATGTGCTCCACTCACATGGCAGAGCAATGTAGATGGTTAGTTGTTGAAGGCTGGCAGAACATGGAAAAAGGTTAGGCAACTCCTTGATTAGTTTGAAGTTGGCTAACAAAGGGTATTGAACTCCTTAGAAAAAGGACTCCAAATACAAGAAGATGTAAGATTCCAGTATCTGCAGAGAAAGGATGGAGGAATACGAACCCAGACATCCCGTGACAATTAGTATGATAACTAGGACCCGTGATGAGGTCAAGTTCAAAACCCTATTTTCTATAATTTAAGCATTTACACTTAATTTCTCTCTATTCCTTTATGAATTTTAGATCACAATAATCCTACACTCACAGTCCCAGCCCTGAAGAAGGCCTTCTTAGAAATCCTCCTGGTCCCCAGCACGAAGGTCGAAACGCAATGGCACCTACACAATTCACTTCCTATTTCACAGGACTCGGAGTATCAGTACTAAACTGGGATAATAAAACGGACCCAATATGTTTAGCAAAAACCAGAATGTCTAAACTTTGAACATTTTTAGAATGACACTCTGAGCTTAGTCTTTTAAAGGACCACCTAGTGAGAAAAAAACAAGGAATACCAGTCTGATGTAGCCTGGTAGAGATAGAAAATAGGAGTAGGATTACGACAAAATATGATATATTTTTGAAAAAAAAATTGTATACAAAAAAAGATATATGTACACTGCGTTGGTTTTGAATATTGTTCATGATTTACAGCAAACAATTATATGAAAATGTATGCATGAAGAATGTATGTATAAACAGAGTATAAAAAGAATCAAACTGTGGTTTTGTCAAACTGAAGGCTAATCCCTCTTTGAAAAAGAAAAAAAAAAGAAAAAAAAGGAAAAAAATTATTCAAAGAGAAACGGTCTTGTTGTACTGTTTATTGCTGTTGAGACAAGTAAATGTGGTGTTGTATGCCTACCTTAAATGTCAAAAAATTGAAAGTTGTATTTTTCATCTATTGAAACTGTTATGGGAAAATAGTTAGACCCATTGTATTGAGTAATTTGAGAATCTATGGTCCCAGAGGTATTACTTCTTGTTTTTTCAAAGGCATATTGTGGCATATGCAAGCAGAAGTTGAACTCACCCGTTTGCAACCAGAGAGAGAGAGCTTAACAGTGGTGTGGACTTTTAAACATTTACTCATATTCCTATTTGGAAAACCTTTCACTCTTGTAACGGATCATCATCATCAGGCATTGCTTACCATCTGTGACAACTGAAAAGCCAAGATGCCTCTTAGAATTGAATTTTGGGGTTTAGACTATAAAATATGCACCAACTAGGGAAAGATCAAAACTCTGCTGACTACTTTTCACGAGTTCCAGTAGAATGGCCTGGTAGCACTTCTAAAGCTGACTAGGCTTACATTAACTTCATCATAAGGTCCTAAACATCTGCTTCTATTCTAACAAATCACTGCTGCAAAGAGCAAAGATAATGACAGGTTGATGCAAAAAGACCCTATTGCACATCAGGCATGGAAACACCACTTGTGACTTCTCACACGTGACAATGAATATCAAAAGTTCAAAAATGTGAAAGAATAACTGTCTGTTACTCAAGAAGGTATTGTCTTATGAGGTTCAAGAATTGTCATATAGGAGACTCTGCAACAACAAATAATTGAAGTGGCCCATGAAGGACATCATGGAATTGTTGCCACAAAACAAGCTCTCTGAGATCGAGTTTGAGAGAGTTGAAAGAGAGGTCTAGCGTGCTACATTGGAGAAGCTTGACCTGAAGTCTGCTCTCCATACTGCACTTCAAGCTTAACGGTCGACTCCTCATTTAACGATAGGGTGAAAGTACTGCAAACCTTGATAATCGGGAGAGCCATGATGACCAAGTTACCACAACAGACCAACAGAAGATCTACAAGAGATGGTGCAATTTGTCAAACTGACTTGTGCCATAAGCAAAAGATGAAAGTGTATGGCTACAAACATTGATGTGCTTAAAACATTACTTTCATTCAGGGTAATTGAGTATTGCTGCTACAACAGAGAAAACGCAAATCTGATGCGCCCTTTGATTCTCAACCTTTCAAAGTTGTAACAGTAAGTGACACATAGTACTGTATCACTATCCTAGAAAGTCCATTACGTGAGATTCTTCACACTTCAAGCATGTGCCTCATGATTCACCTGTACCGGATGTCAGAGTGAGACTGGTTCAATTGAGACTGTAGAGAGCCCCATGACAGCATCTGTCCCTACATCACCAGTGCCAGTCATGGATGCTTCTCTTCTCTCTTCCCAGCCTCAGAGGACACAATCTGAGCATTTGGTAAAAGAAGTGTAACAGAGGGGAGATGGAGTGTTTTGTGAGTTAGCAATGACAGGACCCTTTGGTTCCCTATGGACTCAGTAGAACTATGACATAAGTATTCAGGTGTAGTGAATAGAGTTCATGATTAGAACATTGGGTTCACAGTTACATGCATAGGAATAAAGAAGTGTAAGAACAAGCTCTCTGTTTAACGTATTCATTTACTAGTACTCAGCTGGGGAGGATTCGACAGAAAGAGCATACGCCAGAACTGCAATTTTTCTGGTGCTCAAATGGAGTACATCTCTCTTAGATGCCTAGCCTTCAGAAAGGCTGTCAAAACACACCTCTTTCAACAATAGCTTCATCCTTAGCGTCTCCTCCTCACTGTAAACTGTCCTTCTGCAGCGCCGGGACGCCCCTTCGCTGGGGCAGCTGTGCGCTATACAAGTCACCATAGCATAGCATAGCATGTCTCTTCTTGTTTCAATAGCTTACCTCTCTAGTTTTGTGTTTGTCCTGCCCAGGAGCATTTCAGTCTTAGTTGTCTGATTGAATGATTTGTATTTTTTAATTGCTTACTTGAGGAGAAACCTTTTATTTTATTTTCTGCTCTCCTTGTCATGTGTTTTCTGCATGGCCCATTGTCATTTCCCCTATGTTAGCCTAATTTTACATGTTGTTGGCCACATTTCTTTTAAACATGTTACTACAGAAACACACTCACTTTTGTGCTACAGTGTATTTTCTCACAGAACCTGTGTATGTTTTTGTGTTCTCTTCTTCTCCTGGGATTTAGCCTGAACACCATAGACAACAAAGCGCCTCATTATTCGCTCTGTTCAGGCATTACCACCAAGACAGAACACGAGAATGCAGCTGATGTTTGTGAGCAAACAAGTCCTGCCATATAACTGAGAACAGGAGTTCTAAAAAAACATACTAAGCAAAGGTTCTGAAGCAAGATTACTGCGTCAACTGAAATGCAGAACATCCATCTATGTATGCCAAGGTACGGGGTCTGATACTAATCCCAGAGATCATTGATATATAATCATTTAACATCAGTAGGAACTGTAGGTAGGCTAATTTGTCTTAAACATGACAGAGCTTTTTATGGTATATGGTTTGATAACTATGCTAACAATGTTTTTGGCATGCATTCGATTTTCTAATTGTGATGTAAATACAGACTCTTAGAGCACAATAGTTTGAAAAAATATTAAAAACTTCCTTTGTGTCTCTTATTTATCTTAATTTGTACAATTACGAGTGAGAGACTGAAATTGTGTGTCCTATTACCGTGATCCCTGTGAGGGTAGAGAGTGATGTGTTCTGGAGTGCCAATTTGTTTCTCTGGAAAGGTTAGGAGGGAAAGTGATGCACTATAGCTAGTTAGACTTGGGCTCATGGATCCTCAGGTGGAATGATGACTCAGTCCCTACATGCTGCTGTTCTATTGTCCCAAGTATAGTTCTGTTCCAGTCAGAATCCTTACAACATCCTTTAGTGTACCTGTGTTTCATTGCTCTCCTCTATTAATAGGTCGAGCCTAGGCAGCGGATGAGCTGTCTCTTTGAGACATGCTGTATTCACTCTATTGGGTTACAGCCTGGCCATTGCCTTTTTATTTGTCCTTTTGATTATCGTTCAACAATGCTTGCTTGCTATTGGTTAATCCTTCCTCTTTGTCCGTCCTTTTTAGGTTGAGCATCAGTGCACATACACTGTCCGCAAGACTTGCTGTAATCACTCCTACTGAGTGTAATCCCGCCTGCTGCTTGCCATTGGTTCACTTCCACATCACTTTTATTTCCTGGCTCTTCATTGCTCCTGATACAGCACTTCCGTTTTTAGGCCAGGAGCTTCAGCCAACTACAGTTTTCTTACACTGTAGATGTTTATGTATTTTTGGGGAGACTACTTATTTATTAACATGGCACCTGCATTGTTCACAACTACGCAATACTTTTTATGTGCACGGGCACTGAATAGTTATGACATGTTTCGCTTGGTAACAGAAGGAAGTTCTTGCTTAACACATCATGCGTTTCCCAATTTAATTCCTTTTAATTGTTTTCTGCTGCCACCTGGTGGCGGAAAGCACCTGCGTACACAGTAGGCAAAGACCTCTTGGATCACGTCTGCAACAAGGGCATTTGCTTATCTATGAATTTCTCCATGTCCAAAGGGGGTAATTGGGAACATGGATGTAAACTGACACCTTCTGTCATCCAAGATCCATTGTTTAATGTGTTTGTCAGTGACTGCATGGTTTATTTTTTTATTTTATTTAGAAAGTTTTATATAGCGCGAACGAGATCTTTGCAGATATCAGAGCGCTTTACAAAGGCAAGGGGTAAGAACAGGAGAGTGCATAACAGGCATTTGGGCATAGCGTAATTGTAGGTAATAAGTGAGTTGTAGGGTAGGTACATTAGGGAGCATAGTCAGGCAGGTAAGTCAGTAATACAAATAGTACAAATAAGAGGGAGCATAGACAATCAGGTAAGTCGATAATACAAGTAATATAAATGAGCAAAGAGATCAAATAAGTAGTACAGATCGACGCAGAGTCTTAAAAAGTCCAAAGTAATAGTTCAAGTGTATTTAGCCATGAGGATAGCTTTTACTTCTTTCTTAAAAAGAGGAGTGGAGGAGATGAGCCTGGTTTCAGGAGGGAGTGAGTTTCAGATCCTGGGCGCCATTCCTGAGAAGGAGCGTTTGTAAGTTTTTTCCTTCCGGAATCTTCGAGGCTTCAGCAGAAGATTGTTTGTGCTTCTAGTGGTTCTGGAGCCGCCAGAAATTGTCAGCTTCTGAGTGAGGTAGCCGGGTGAGTTCAGGTGTACAGCCTTGTGCGTCATGCAGGCAATTTTCAGATGTATTCTGGCTTCAAAAGGCAGCCAGTTCAGGGATTTAAAGTCAGGGGAAATATGTGAGTGTTTTTTAGATCCAGTAATGAGTCTCGCTGCCGCGTTTAGCGAAGCTCTTAGGGGTGCAGTTGTAGTTAGGCGGAGTCCGCAGAGGGCGATGCTGCCGTAGTCTATGCGAGGGATGACTAGTGCTTGTACTGCAGTTTGAAGTCTTTGGTTGGGAGGAAGGGTTTAAGTTTCCTCAAGGTATTTATTTGGAAGTTCGCTCCCTTAGTTGCCTTGCTGATATGCTGCTGCATGTTGAGATTGGCGTCAAGTGTTATGCCTAAAGATTTTGCTGAATCCACGATGGTCGGTTGGACATTGAGTGCAGTTAGGTGCTTATGCCAAGTTTGAGTGGTAGAGATTTTCGCGGGAGGTGAGATCAGAAGGAACTCAGTTTTCAGAGCATTGAGTTTGAGGTGGTTATCGGCAAGCCAGGTGTGGGTGCTTCTGATCGTTGAGTTCAGAAGCATAATGTCTTTGGGGGATTGTAATTTGAGATATAGTTGGGTGTCATCGGCGTACATGTGAAAGTGTACATTGGATGCTTGCAGCAAGGTGGTGAGAGGTTCCATAACTAGGTTGAACAATGTTGGGGATAGGGAGGATCCTTGGGGGACACCTAACGATACAGGTACTGGAGAGGACATCAAGTTGTTGCTCTTGAATTTCTGAGACCGGATGTGTAGAAAGGAAGTGAACCACTGGAGAACAGTCCCAGAAAGACCCATTCTTGTGTTTAAAAGTTTGAGTAAGTTCTCATGTTTAACGGTGTCGAATGCTGAAGAGAGACCAAGAAGGATGAGGAGGCAGGTATCGTTTTGATCTAAAATTTGGAGGGCGTCGTCAATTATGTGAGTCATAGCAGTTTCGGTACTGTGCCCTGCTCGGAAGCCTGATTGATGAGGGTTGAGGAAATCAAACTGCTCTATGTGTTTTGTCAATTGTAGTTGAACGCATTTTTCCAACAGTTTGGCGAGAGTGGGAATGTTGGTAATAGGACGTATGTATGTAGAGTCGGGATTTGGGCACCCCTGCTCATCCTAGGCTGACATATGACTTAATGTCAGTGTGTGCACAAAGGTCGTGGCTGGGCTGTGACAAGCAGGAGGTCAGTACCGCCTGTCCGTCAGCCCCAGGGAGGAGAAAAATATGTTTCATAATGCCGGAATATCCTTAACTTCCACCTTGGCCCAGGCGGTATTTTAATGGCTGTCCCAACCACCATGTCAGTGCCTGAGGCAAGCATAAATGGAATTGAAAAGGGAAAATTTGTGATAAAAAGCGGAACTGAAGTTGGCATTTCAACACACTTTTTCCTCACCTTCCACTTTACAAAATACTTTTTTGTGCATAGTTAGTAACCCTTTCTGCCTGAGCGCACTTTATTCCTCATATCGTCCCAGTTTTTTCTGCACTTCAGTGGAGTATAAATGAGGGTCGCACCCGCAGACTGCGCAGGTAGGCAGAGACCTGGCAACTGGAACAAAACTGCATACTTTCCAATGAATGTGTTTTTTTATAGAGATGCTCCCGTCACGTAATCCTCTCTTGCTGAATTAGAAACACCAAACAAGAGTTTACTGTGAGGTTAACGTGCAGTGAGATAGAATGAGTTAAAATGCAGTTGTCGTTGACAGAATGAGGCAAAATCTGCCATGATGTGGGAAGACAAAGGTAAAATGAGACAAATTTAAGTTGCATTGCATGAGGACAGTGGATAAATAACGTGCAATATATTACAGCGTATGAGGACAGTGATAACATGAGATGCCATCCCTTACAATGTATGAGGACAGTAGACAAACAAAACACAATCTATTAAAATATATAAGGGCAGTGATAGAATTAGATGTAATCTATTACAGTGTATGAGATCAGTGCTAGAATGAGACAAAATCTATCACGGTGTATGAGGACTAGTAAAATGAGATGTAATCCATTGCAGTGTATGGAGACAGTGATAGAATAAGATGCAATTTAATGCAGTTTATGAGGACAGCAGGTAGAATTAGACACAATATATTACAGTATATTAGGACAGTATTAAAATGAGACACCGTGTATCACAGCATATTAGGACAGTGTTAGAATGAGACACCATTGGTTACAGTGCATTAAGACAGTGGCAGAATGAGAGGGAATCTATTAAAGTGTAGGATTTTAATAATACAGGGGACATCAGGTGCATCGCAATGCACCTGAATAATTTCATAACGAGGCACAATCTATTGCACTGTAGGATGTTAATTAAAAAGGAGTCACCTCCCCTGGAGTACTTCGGTATAACAGTGTTATAACAGGTCACACATTACTGCAGCAAATGAGATAACATAGTAGTTGATCGAGCCAAACGCCACTGTAGCATGTGAGAAGAATGATGACTAACTGAGTTACTACAGTGTTGTTAGAGAACATTGGTCGAGGGGTAGGTCACACACCATTCCAGTGTGCTCGAGCAGTTATTACTGTGTGAATTACTGCATTGTATGGAGTGGTGGCACAATTCATTCAAGTGTATTAGGGAAAGGCGCAACGAAGAAACTATGTCATGCCTCACTGTAGTCTATGGTAATAGTAGTAAAGAAAGTCTCATGGCACAGTTTGGGAAACTGATGCTGAATTATTCACAGTGATTGATATAGTGGTAATGTGTGAACTGGTCACCCGCCCTATCCCTAATTTAGTGCATGGGATAACACTTTTAAATGACACACTCTCCACTACAGTGTAAAATTCCAATGATTCTAGACTGAGTCAGTTTCCTTTTATTACAGGGGTAAGTGATCCTAGACTCGTTAACATTTTTAGGTTTAGCCTGGGCAGCGCATGCGCTGCTCTGCGAGGCATGCTGTAGTCAAGTATGGACAATGAAACCCCACCCCGCCCACTCTCCTCTCATATTTTTCATTGGCCTCTGTCATTGTCCTTTGTAAATGCTGGCTTCTGATTTGTAAATATGCTTGTTGTGTGTGGTTTCCTCCAATAGAGCACCACCCAATTACTGTTAACATTACGCTTCTGTGTTTATGTGTTAAACTGGAGGACTATTTTTTTCTCCAGTTCCTGCTCATGTCACATCTTTGGTGGTTCATTTTCATTGCCAGTTATTTAATCCCCCCATCCCTTTTAAATATTAGGATGAAATGTCAGATGCTTCAGAAGCTCTTTTTGAAATTGCCCCTTTAATTTTCTCTGGCTTTAAATTGTGAGGATTTCCCCCACATACCTCCTAATTTGCTGTTTATTGCTATAGCGAGCCTCGGTCACTGGACCTTCAGAAGCAAATCCTCAGATTGCAGTTAAGGGCAAGGCTTGGGCAACTCCCATCACATTATCTCTGATGCTTGTTTATATAATGTGAAATCAAGCAATCCTAAAGTGTTGGATCACATTACATGAGTCCTAGTTACATTACACAATGTCAGATTAATTTTTGTATGAACTCGAGTGACCCAAAGGTATTGAATTGTTTTATAAAAGCGCCAGTTATAATACACAAAGTCAGATTCGTTGCGGGGTTTTAGGTGTGCAGAGATCAAATGATGCTGACGGTGCCCCTGTTTATTTATTTTATCCCCTCTACCTGACAAATGGGAGCAGCATTCGTCCCTCCCACCTCCTCCCATGTCGCTGCATGCCAACCCCGCTGCCTCTTCCTGTCGTCCTACTCCTCTCAGATCTCTAATTTCAAAGCACATTCATGGCAGTTTTCCAGGGACTGTAAGACATTTTGATTATATAATGTGAACTCGAGAGACCCAAAGGTGTTAAAGTGCTTTACATGAGTACTAGTAACATTACACACTCAGATTATTTTTTGGGGTATTTTATAGAGCACAAACTTGACTGACCCAAAGGTATTGGAGCACTTTACAAAAGTTACAGTAGCCTTACACAAGGTCTGGTTAATTATTTGTTTTTAGGTGTGCGGAGAATAAATGATGCCAACTCCATCCCTGTTTATACAATTACTCCCTTCTACCTGACAAATAGGACCATTTTGTTGTTGTTGCTATTTCTAGTGCTTCTATACCTAGGGGGCTCGGGGCAGAGCATGGGGCCAGGAGCTGGGTGGTAAATGGATGGTGCGAGCAGGGTTTTGAATGGAAAACTTTGGAGAAGAGTGCCTGGTGAATCGAAGTCTGGAGGAGGAGGGGCGTGACAACTCCACATTGGAAAGTACTTGACTGCTTTCTTTTTTTCATAGGCTGTTTAATACTCCAGTGATGCAGACACACACATAATGTTATAGTGCTGTTGACTTATATCGAGGCACTTTCCGTCTGTACAATAAAAAATCTTGGAATGTGTTTATAAATGTTTCCTGAGGTAAGCATGTATTCCTGATCACACTGAATGACCCAGTGTGTAATAATTGTAAAGCTCTTCAATCTCTGGTGGCACAGCATCCAGGATAATGTGTTGCATGGATAAACACTTTTAAGGTCCGAAAGGAGAGAACTATTGACTATTCAAATGCTTGTTTTTCCTTCTCGTCCAACTGCAGTCTCTTCTACCCTCTACTGCTCCCAAGTGATCCCGTCCCTGGTTTGGTCACACTCCTTATCCCATTCTCCATGGGCAATGTACACTTCTATTTATTTATTCATTTATTTATTTACTTTTCAGTACTCCATCGGCATTCATGTATTTCTTAGCTCTCTCTTGCTTTTCTCCTTGGCCTGTGCACTTCTTCCTCTCCGGTTCCCTGATGGTCACCGCTGTGCTTCCAGCCTGCTCCTTATGGTCAATGCAAAATTGTCATTCTTGAGGGCCACACAGCTACAAAGTGCTCTTAGGCCACTTGCATTCTTTTTCAGGCTTTGCTCAGGTTTTCTTTCCTTTTTCCCCCATTTCATTTAACATTCCAGCATGTTATGTTATATGTATTTGTGGAGCACACTATCACCAGAGAGGATATCCTCGCGATCAGCAGATGTGTGTGCTTAGACGGTAGTGACACAGATCTTGTTTTGTCCCATGGGCCACTTGTGGATATCTAATGAGGGCAAGGATAAAACGAGTAACATAACGGGCTGTGTCATTTCCTTGTGCACCCTCAGTAGTGACATAAAGAAGGAAATTAATGGGCGTTGGAGGGATTATACATGATGAGCTGGGCATACATGATAAACCTCTTTGTGCTATCAAGAGAGATAAATTATTAAAGATTACGTATTCGATTCACTAATGCCAGCAGCACAATAGCCAAGTTTATGTACGCAGTATGCAATGGATCCGACCCTTGATCATAGGACGCCGTAGATGTTGGAGGTACAAGGCTGCTGGAGCCCAAAGATGTCATATATAACAGCAGCAAGCTCACTCTTCCCTGGGGGAGTTGATTTAAACTATAGGGTTAACTTGAGGAAATGTAGACGGATGCATCTTTTGGATACCACATTCAATGAGTTAAATAAAAATGAGGAAATTAGCAGAGAAGTGGTTCATTTAAGAAGAATGTGGAGAAGTGTGGCTCAGGGGGTGGAGAAGTGTGGCTCAGGGGTTAGAGGCGGCAGACCTGGAGCTTGAGTTCGGCCCTGGACCAGGGTTCAATTCCCCGCCTCGGCGGGTCTTGGGCTCAATAATTCCACGGACTCGATAATTCTCGCTCCGGTGCCTTCTCGACTCACGGGTTCACACTCTGCGACTCTGGGCAATAGCTTGCTTAATCTCCACATCGGCCCCTCGCGGTGGGATGCCTGGCTTTCACCTTGTGGATACCCTGCCAGGGTTATCTCACAGGGGAATACCAGGACGGGTTCCCTAAGCAAGTGCGGAGATGCCCCAGGGTAAGTCATGCGCTACATAAGCTTCATACATTTACATTTACATTTACACATTTAAACAATGGATGATAATCTGATGGCTGTTTAATTGTATTCTATCTTGTCTGTTTTCCATCTCTTACCATAAAAATGAACACAGCCCTGTTATGATTATAACAAAATCTGTTTTGTTTTGAAATCTATCAGGGCTTACGAGATATAACTTTGACTATACATTTGGACAGACCCCTATGTTGTTATAATGTGATGTACTTTATTTCAAAAGTATTACAGGTTTTAGGAGCAATATCAGTACAATAGACCAAGTTTTCAGATTTTGTTGCATTTGATGGAAATATGTTTTTTTACGGAAGGGGCACATTTATGTAGCTTTTGTTGACCTTAGGGCAGCTTTTGATTTAGTTTTACGTGAACGTTTATGGAATTGTTTGCATATGTTGGGGTTACTGACTTGTATACTTCAACAGATCATAAGACTGCATGATAACAACTATGCTAGAGTGCGTTGGGGTCTAAACGGGGAGTTAACTAAACCAGTCCCAATTAAGTGGGGAGTCCGCCAAGGTTGTGTACTGGCTCCCACGCTTTTTTCTTTATTTGTTAACGACATCCCAGCTCACTTAGAAGAGTGTAATAACGATTCACCTAAACTGAATGGAGAGAGGGTACCCGCACTCCTATTTGCGGATGATACAATCCTGACTTCGCAACCGCCCATTGGTCTACAAACCCTTTTAAATTCTTTCCAACATTATTGCAATAAGAAAGGTTTAGAAATAAACTCAAAGAAGACCAAATGTATGGCCCTTAATCCTCACAAATTCTTTAAGGGTAATTTTTTCCTAACTAGCCTAAAACTGGAACTTGTGTCTGATTTTTCTTATTTGGGAGTTTCCTTAAATTCCAAAAACTCATGGAAAACCCAAATTGAAAAAAGCAAAACCATTCTTACTCAGCACACCTTACCTATTTTAAAGAGGCATGGGGTGAGTCTTAGCAAATCTATATCACCAGCACTTGAAGTGTTCAAATTTAAGGCCCAGTCTGCAGCTCTTTATGGCGCAGAA
The DNA here is from genome assembly GCF_964263255.1 of Lissotriton vulgaris. Lineage (NCBI taxonomy): Eukaryota > Metazoa > Chordata > Amphibia > Caudata > Salamandridae > Lissotriton > Lissotriton vulgaris. Next base: position 1,997,843,788 of record NC_141687.1, read on the forward strand.
ATCTGGAGCCCGAATGCTGGGAATCTTTTTATGAAAAATTAAAATAATTTTTATAGAAGTATTTTAAGACTACCCAAACGTACACCTCTTTTACCCTTATCCTTATGTCTTTGTATAAAACGCACTGACCATCTCGCAATATTACGCCCTCTTTCCTATTGGGTGAGACTCTGGTGTACACCTGAGCTTGCAGTTTATAGAGATGGTCTTTTAGAACTGAAGAGCCTGGACGTTTATAATTCCAATCCCTGGTTGAAACATGTCAAAACCTGACTTTGCAGAATAGGGTTGTCTCATTTTTGGGTAGACCCATCATGCTTGACACGAAGCTGTAAAGAACAAGTAAAGGTAAAAAGTTGGGCCTATATAACATGCAATTTCCCAAACGATCTCACATGTGGAACCATTACAAGTAGTTTTCTCGCATTTAAAAACTGCCCACAATTTGAAGACTTTTTAGACGAGGTCCGACCACCGTTGGCAAAAAGTCTGTACCTGAAATTCAGGTAGGGAATACTTAAATCAAATGTATTGCTAGCTAGATTATCAATGTCAACGGGGACACTGAAAAGCCCAAAATGTGTGTGCTGCCAAACCAATTCTATAGAGGATGTCAACTACATCCTGTTTTTTTGTACTGCGCATGAGTTGGCAAGGAAACAATGGATAAAGTCTTTGTGTAATGCTTTGGGTATACAATCATATGTTGATGCACATAGGATTATCAAAACAGATACTAGACAACCTGTTGTGTTCTGTGTCAGTAAGTTCTTATTGTCAGTCAGTTTTTCCCGTAAGAGATTGGGTCTGGACTTATAAATAACTTGGCCGTGCGTATTTATTATGTATTTGCTAGGGTTGTTCTGACAGCTATTGATTGTACATTGATGAGTTGCCTCAGTAGATTAATATCTTCTGGATTTGTATATAACAGCCTTTTATACTAACATTTTATGTGCCTTTTTAAATAAATTATGAATTTTATTCCATCTCCTGTAAACCCCATTGGTTACCTTGTATTTAATCTGTTTTTCACCATTGTAATATGTGTTCTTTTTTGTTGTATGTCTCTTTTATGGCTATAATGTGCCGAAACAAAGATTAAATAAATAATAAAAAGTATTATGATGCCATATACTTTATCACTGCTAACCAGCGCTATATGCTCTCTCTCTAAAACATGGTAGAATTCAATTATACCCAACTAGCATATTTGATTTACTTGTAATTAACTAGTAAAGTGGCACTTCCTATACAGGGGAACTGTAAATAAAATGCTACCAGTGGGCCTACAGCATTGATTGTGCCACCCAATTAACGAACACTTTAGACATATCTCAGGCTTGCCATTGCAGCCTGAGTGTATGCAGTTTTACTGCCATTTCAACCTGCTAAAATAAACCATTTTGTCACCCCTAGGGTAAGCCTGGAACAGCTGAGGTGGCAGGGTGCGGTGTATTAACTATGTTGGGCATGTATCTTATGTTTTACATGTTAAGGTAGTAAAACGCTCTTAAATCTGTTTTCCCTACTGCAAGGTGTATCTCTGTGATATGATAGCATTAGAGATACCTTATTACATTTAATAATATGCAACTTCCGAATGGGAGCAGGTAAATAGTCCATGTCTGGTGTCTCTGGATTTATAATGACAAATTCTGGCTTATGCTGAAGCCGAACTTTTAATTACAATTTTGAAAATGCCACTTTTAGAAAGATATACAAAAGGGGATGATGGATGGAGCGTTTCAGAAAATCAAACACTCACCCCCAGTCAACTGATCTGGGTTTAATCCATCACCATTCTTTAGCTCACTCAGCCACCCCAGTTCAGACATGGCCAAATGCAAATCAGTCGGACCCTGTGACTCATGGGAACAGTCCAGCCCGAACTGCCAAGCCATGTCTTCCCTGGACCGGAAACAAGCATCCTGGGACCGGTTTCGGATTCATAATCCTCATCAGCGAGGCTATCTAGAATCCAGTGGCCAAGTGAGCAAGGGACTCACGACTAAGCATACCCTGCCAATTTAGGGCGAACAAAGCAAAACAAAAGGGGATGATGGACGGTGCGTTTGAGCAAATAAAACACTTACCCCCAGTCAACTGATCTGGGTTTTATCCATCAATATTCTTTAGCTCACTCAGCCACCCCAGTTCAGACATGGCCATATGCAAATCAGTCTGACCCTGTGCCTCATGGGAACAGTCCAGCCCGAACTGCCAAGCCATGTCTTCCCTGGACCGTAAACAAGCATCCTGGGACCGGTTTCGGATTCATAATCCTCATCAGCCAGGCTATCTTGAATCCAGTGGCCAAGTGAGCAAGGAACTCACGTCTGAGCATACTCTGCCAACTTAGGGAGAACAAAGCGATACAAAAGGGGATGATGGATGGAGCGTTTGAGCAAATCAAACACTCACCCCCCAGTCAACTGATCTGGGTTTAATTCATCACCATTCTTTAGCTCACTCAGCCACCCCGGTTCAGACATGGCCATATGCAAATCAGTCTGACCCTGTTATTAGACTACCTTACTAGCATCTTATGGAACAATTTGACTCATTATTTTTCTTATGTTTTACCTGCTTACAACCGTGCTTGTTCCGATATTCTGTTTATTTTGACCTTGCAATCTTCTACGGTACCAGCTTCTCACAAACGTCACTCCCTGTGCTCAGAGTATTAGATTCTTTCTAAATGAAAGAGTTTTACATGTGATAAACGCCTTAGTCTAGAGCTATTTTCCTCTTTGTAGATAGTATTTGTTCTTTACAAGAGACCCACCTCGTATGGCAACTTCATGCGTCTTCCATGGGGTGGATAGGCGAAACCATTTGATGGCGTGTTGTTGCCTGCAGTGAGATTAAATTAAAACACGGGGCTCTATTAGCTTTCAATTCTACCGCCCATAGTTTTAATACCAATGATACGAAAGGGGGACCGTCTCAGCATCGAATGCTCCTTACCTATTGCAAATTGTTGTCTCTGCGTCTCCACACCCTCCAGCGTCCACCGGCGAACTCGTCTGTTCTCGGAATAGCGCGAATTTCGTCGTCTATTTTGCTATCGCTTTATACCGTGTTTGCTTGTTATCTATTGGCCAGCTTCTGTCGATTCAGCTTGTGTTACTAATTGACGGCCCTGATTAGTTGCATTATGGTCCTGCGGTCTGTATTTTTTAATTTCACTTTATTCAATGGGCCTATCTGAGTCCCTGTAGCTGGTCCACACTCCATCTCGGTCGACTTGAACTTGTGACTTTGTACTGGTTTGGCAGGACTGATATCTACAGTTAGACCTTTATGTTTCTAGGCACTATTTTCAATAAAATCGTAAAAATTGCATATCGTCGGGTTCTACTTATGGATATTTGTTGCTTTGGTCTTGTTTTATTGATTAAAGAAAAATCTATTTTTCTAAATTGGTATGGAATTCTTTTTGTATGTTGTTTTCATGTTATTGCTGTTTGAATTCTTGCACACATTGCCTCAAAGTTAAACCTGACTGCCAGTGGTGGCTCCTCCACTAAGGCGGAAGAGCACTGCCCACTGCTATTTTATCAGTGCAAAATGAAAATGTATAATAACAGGATGTTATTATCATTTTATTTTTCTATGCAGGACTTGGAGCCAGGTCAGGATGGGGCTGGGCTCTGTGACCAGAGCAGAGTGAGGTGTGGTTTGCACTCCTCTGAGTGCACATGACGGTTGTGCTGGCCCTATTGGGGCGTTATGCGTACTTAGCATGTTCTGTTTTGCACAGCCCCATGGAAAACATGTCCAATAAAGCTGGACTGTTCAGGCTACCTGAGGTGTGATCCCTAGCCACACCCCAAACAGGCAGCTTAGACCAATCACGATGCTGCCCATGCTGTGTTGTATTTGGCTGGGTGCCTGGGTGCTTCTGGTACATTCCATCAGATGAAGAGAATGGAGGAGAGGCTTGCAGTGGTGCTGCGATGGAGGCAAGCTTTATTTCTTATCCATTCCTACCCTTTTGCCCCTCCACCCCGTTCGAAGGCAGCCATTACTCAGGTTAATATAGGGTTGGCTTGTGCCTCACCCTGACAGGGATTGTGGTTGCTGGTTGACGAGGGCTCACACTCCAGTAAACCAGCAACCCAATGTCTTACAGTGCAACCTTACAAGGCTTTGATTTAGGCAATTTGTGCATCACTGATCAAGGAAGTACACTGGCGAGATAATATATATATTTTTAACTTCCTCATTAGTTTTTAGGTCGAGGCATGATGTATTCAGGTATGGACTTGAAGCTCCGACCGCACTCTGCCCATATTTTCAATTGGCTGCTGTGGCTGTCCTTTGTAAATGTTGGTCTTTGATTAGTTAATAGGTTTATTAGTCCCTCCCTAATACCTCCCTATCTTCTCTTCTAACCTCCCATGAGGATGGACCTTTTTCTGTGTCCTTACTGTATAGCTTGCATTAGCCCTTCAGGAGAACTCTTTGCTTAATAATTCTAAAAAGCACTGGTGGGATGCCAGCTTTAGCAATGGTGGCTGCTTTTTTTATTGGTATTTGCAGCATGCTATGCACGCTCTCGTTCTCACTATGAACACAATCACCACTCGGGGACGGGCCACACAGATTTTTTTTCTTTTATTGCCTTGTCTGCAAAGAACACACCTCCCAAACAGCATCAAGCATCACAGGTATTGTTTCATAACTCGGCTAAAAAAAGGCTTCTGTCACAGCTGCGTAAATTTCCACTGTTTGCATGATGTTGTTTATTGTGAGATTATGCTAATCAGATATAGTGCACGACAATTGTATTTTTTAGGACACTTATAAATGTTCTGGAGGGATATTTTTTTGGACAGATCTAGAAATCAGGTGGCAGCTTTAAGTGGGAGGATGGAAAGGAGACAGTGCCAGCGCCCCCGCAGGCTTTTTAATCTAAGTGAGACCCAGCCCTCTGCTGGCTGTACATTTCACAAGACATGCTTGGCACTGCCCGATACCACCATGAAAGTGCAGTACTTATTAAACACTACCTGCAGCTAACCAATGGCTTCTGGATTTTAAGAGGTGGGCAAGCAGGCTGGCATGCCTATGTGAGCAAGTTTATTGCACATACAAAGGAGGACATGTCACCAAGAACGAGGGTCTAAGGCTCAAGATCCAAGAGATCTTTGACGTGAGCGTAAATTGGCAATGGCTGTTCTACTGGAGATGCAAAAGACACACAGATAATGGACAGAATGCAGACTAAATCAAACATTCACCCCCAGTCAAAAGATCTGAGTTAAATCCATTGTTCTTTTGTTCACCGTGCCACCCCAGATTAGACCCAGTCTTATGCAAATCAGTCATGACCCTGTGCCTTATGGGAACAGTCCAGTACTAAACTGCCAAGCCAGGCCCTCTCGAGACAGGAAACAAACATCCTGGGACCGGTTTTAGGGTATCAACCCACATCACCAGGGTAAGCTCGAATCCAGTGGCACGGTGAGCCCAGGATCCAAGTCTGGGCATCCCCGTTGCACTTAGGGTGAGAAAGCAAAAGACACATAGATGATGGATGGAATGTAGGGCAAATTAAACATTCATCCGCAGTCAAGAGATCTGGGTTAAATCCACAGTGTTTTTCCTCCCTGTGCCATTCCAGTTTAGACCCAGCCATATGCAAATCAGTCTTGACCCTGTCCCCATGGAAACAAACCAGCCCGAACTGTGAAGCAAGGTCCTCCTTGGACTGGAAACAAGCACCCTGAGACCAGTTTCAGGGCTTCACCCCTCATCAGCCAAGTTAGCTTGACTCCAGTGGCATGGAGAGCACGGGCCCCATGTCTGGGCATACCTGTCCCACTCGGGGTGACAACTAGAAAAAGAACATTTGATTGAAGGAATGCTGAACAATGTCATACATTCCCCCAGTACAGTGATCTGGGTTAAATCCATGTTCTTTTCTCACCATGCCATTCCAGCTTAGACCCAGCCATATGCAAATCAGTCTTGACCCTGTGCTTCATGGGAACAGTCTAGCCCGAAGTGCCAAGCCAAGTCCTCCTTGGACCAGAAAATAGGATCCTAGGACTGGTTTTGGAGTTTCACCCCTCATCAGCCAGGCTAGCTTGACTCCAGTGGCATGGAGAGCAAGGGACTCACGTCTGGGCATACTTCTCCCACTCGAGGTGACAAATGCAAAAAGAACATTTGATGGACAGAATGCAGATCAATGTCATGCATTCACCCCAGTCAAGAGATCTGGGTTAAATCCATGTTCTTTTCTCACCATGCCATTCCAGCTTAGACCCAGCCATTTGCCAATCAGTCTTGACCCTGTGCTTCATGGGAACAGTCTACCCCGAAGTGCCAAGCCAGGTCCTCCTTGGACCAGAAACAAGCATCCTGGTACCGGTTTCAGGACATCACCCCTCATCAGCCAGGCTATCTTTAATCCAGTGGCACAGTGAGCCTGGGACCCACATCTGGGAAACCTGCGCACTTAGGGCGAGAAAGCAAAAGACAGACAGATGATGGACTCAATGCAGAGCAAATCAAACATTCACCCCCAGTCAAGAGATCTGGGTTAAATCCATTGTTCATTTGCACCCCATACAATTCCAGTTTACAACCAGCCATATGCAAATCAGTCTTGACCCTGTGCCTCATTGGAGCAGTTAAGCTCAAACTGCCAAGCCAGGTCATCTCTGGACTGGAAACAAGCATCCTAGGACCCGTTTCGGGGTTTCACTGCCGCTCCGCTTCTCGCTTTCTTCCTCTTAGTCTCGCTCCTCCTCACTTACAAAAAAAAGCATTTGCATTATAAATAAGGCTCCCTATTTTCCTTTTTTACTGATTTTTACAGATAAATACAAACAGAAAATTATTTATTATGTTGTCTGTATTTATTTTTAAATGTGCATAAAAAAGGTGATTGGGTTGCTTTTAGAGTGATTCTGGCCAATAACTGCATGGATTAATAGGTAAGTGGGGTTCAAAAAGAAAGGAATATTAGTAAAGAGGCTTAAAAAGCAGTAGACATGTGCAAGGTTTATACTGAAATGTGCATGTTTTCATATAAGTGCATTAATTTATCTTCTGCTGGTGTTCATGTTACTGAAACCTGGCAGGCATTCAAGCATGAGTGCATATTTATTGTTTAAAGAAATGTGGAAATATACTAGTTTCCGCTTTATTTTTTTAACAAACCCATAATAAATGATAAATACAGATAAAGTTGACAAAAGAAAGAAAGACATGTCAAAAAAATAAACACCATTAAACCGGGAGCCCTATTTATAAATGACAATGCCTTTTAATTTCCTGTTTTAAAAACCAACACATAAATAAAAGCCATTGTTATTTACAATGCCTATAGCTGAAACCCTCGCAAATGCGAGACCTAAAGCATTGCAAATGCTTTTTACTAGTAAGCTATTAAATAGTTTGGTCATCACTTTAAAATCCTACGTTTATATCTCAGAGATGATCATTTGGAGCAGCCCTGTTTTTATGATTTCAAGGTGAGGACACAAAACATATGATACGTCTTTCGCAAAGGTAAACCTGCACTTTTTTATACGGCTACGTCTTTTCAGTATTAACAAAACTGCATTTTAATAGTAAGTTTACTAGTGCAGAGGCCGCACATAAAAAGATAGGCCTGTCCATTAAAATACAGTTTTGTGAATACTGAAAAAGCATAAACTTACACAAACTTGTACATTTATCTTTATAAACCAGACCCTCTGTGAGTTAAAATGTTCTTATCTATAACATTTTTTACACACGCAAGTGCTGATTTATTCTCCTATTTACAACGCTTTATGTTGTCCGGTGGAAAACCCGAATTCATGAATGAATGTCACACATAGATCAATGGATCGACACATCAACAGAATATAGGTATTTTCCTGTACTACATATCTGTATTGGGAAAAAGCCAATGGGTATTTATACCTGTCATATGGAAATGCAGGTATATGCTGTGTAGCCAGGCTGCATAAATTGTCTGTTTTATTTTAATATTTGATATTTTTTCCCGGGCATCCACACACCGCACAAGCACTTTTTCTTTCACTGCGCAGCATGCACTTTGTTGGAACTTTGTTCATGAAATGAACTGTTGTAAGAAAATATATACTCCATATATGTTACAACATTCTATGGGTGTAATTTATCTTCCTAATGCAAATATTTTGCTTATGAGGGGATTTTTATTCAGCCTCCTACTTAGTTTGTGAAACACTTTTGATTGATGTGACAGTGCCAGATCTGCTTATGCTTATCAAAAGCCAGGGAGGTCTCCTTTTGAATCCAATAGGGGACAAGGAGTTATAAAGAGAAAAATGCGGGAGTCCCTAATTTACCAAACAATTGTGAAAAAATGTGGGAAAAATGCCTCCACTTGGTAGTATAAGGAAGCACTCATGACCCATTGGATACCATAACCACATGGATAATAAATCACAACAATAAAGGAAATAAAATAAACAGCAATTACAATGTTATGTATAAAATTGTACAATTTATTCAAGAGTGAGTACATTCATAATGTCATAGTAAAAAAGAACAATTTATTTTCATAACAATTTTTTATAAAGTGCCATTTTTAGAACAGTTAAAAATGTGTCAATCCACATGAAGAACAGTTAAAAACAATTCTTAAAAACCACCCTGTTAAAAATTGTTTTTAACTGTTCCTCATGTGGATTGACACATTTTTAACTGTTCTAAAAATGGCACTTTATTAAAAAAAATTATGAAAAGAAATTTTTCTTTTTTACTATGACATTATGAATGTACTCACTCTTGAATAAATTGTACAATTTTATACATAACATTGTAATTGATGTTTATTTTATTTCCTTTATTGTTGTGATTTATTATCCATGTGGTTATGGCATCCAATTGATCTGCTTATGCACCTTTATAACTAGATGCAGCACTTTATGCATTGTTTTTGCCCTTCACTTAGTACATTTGTTCAGTAAGCTGCTTGTGACTTAGCTAGTTGACCCAGTCATGAAACATGAATATCAAATATAAACAGCTCTAACCCCTCACACTACTTTCAATATAATGGCAGGCTTGAGACACCTTTTTGTTATTAAATATGTTCGCAAATGTTATTAATTAACGTGTGAACTGAATAGGTTCTGGCAGGATTGCCAATGTAAGTTACAGATGGCCCTCTCATTGTAAAGGCATAAAGCAGAATACAGAGGGGTTTATTTACAAGCCCCTTGCGCTACTAATGCACCCCTTTTGAGAAAGGACGGAGATGCCATTCACACAGCTGGGCAAGGGACAGTCCTTGGGCGTGGTCACCTTACAGCTGTTCCCAGATCTTCACAACAGACATTCCTAAAAGGGGGAAAGAAATAGATGCTAGTCATACAATCTTTAGCAGAGATGATGATATGGTGTACTTTGATGTGTACGGCGCGGTGAGTACGTTACATGAAATTAACCGTGCAAGAAGGGGATACATTTAGGGATGGAGAGGTAATTCCTATTGCTGTTATTCTGCAAGCCAGAAGACTGCAGCTACCGCTGCCAGTCATGTTTTTTGGACCAATCTTACATTTCACTAGCTTGTGTCAGGAGGAATGGGTGAGCACAAGTGAGTCGGAGAACTGCTCTGCCCTAAACATAATGGTTGGTAAAGACCAGAGTGTGGTGACTGGTGTCACAAGAGGGGCAGGGAAAACCTATGCCTCGTAGTGGGGCCTAACTGCACAGTAATAACATGCACACAGACTGTCTACTTCTCTGGGCCAAAGACCATGAGCGGTCTTGCGCCCTTTTATTTATTCCCTCGGGTGAGCCAGCCCTCGGGGTGTGTGCGTGCGTGCGTGCATGCATGTGTGGACGGGCCGGGTGGCTCCGTCAGTACATCCCTCCAAACTCACAGATACATAGTCCCGCCTATGGTGATCCTTGAGCCTTGCCTAGGCACCAGGCATAATCCTTTAGTCTTTGGCTGGGAGTAGGATTTGGCCAGAGACTGTACCCCGATTCCGGGGATTCCCGCTGGCTTCCAACACCTCGGGGTGTTCCGCAGGGTGCTTGGGCCTTTCCGGGATGACCTCTTGGCTGGCTGCATGTTCATGTTCGGTTCTTTGTGGGGTTACTGCATTTCCGCGTTGGCATTGCAGTGTCTCGGGGAGCGGAGAGTCATCATCTTTGTATTCCACGTAATCAGATGGTTGTTAGGGGCCTGCCACTCTCTCCGGACTCGTTTGAACCACGACGCATTCCTTGTGACTGCTCGCGTACCTCTTGCTGCTGATACCAGGGTGCCATGGATGTTGACGATTTCCCATATCTCCGGTTAATACACGGTGCGATACTTCCAATTAGGGTACCCGTCTTTGAGAACCACTCTTTCACCAACCACGAGGGACATGGGTCGAGCCCTTCGAGCCCAACTGGCTTTGTCATTTGTGAGTAATCTTCTGTTCTGGGTGGCATTCTGATCCAACTCTTGTGGGTTCCAGGTGGGGCCTGCCGGCACGCAGTCTCTGGGGATTTTCCGGAACAGTAGTGGTGCAATGAGGCGTTTGGCGGTACGCGTTAAGAATTTGAGATAGGCATTCCTCTGCTTCTTCTCCTTTCTCGACTCCGATTCGAAGGGCACAATCCAGCGTGCGCATAAACCCCTCGACCTCTCCGTTTGCTTGTGGCCACTGCGGACTGATTTTCCTATGGTGAACACCTATTGACGTCAGATATGTCTGAAAGTCTTTGCCTTGAAGCGGCGGTCCGCTGTCCGATCGTATCTCCTCAGGCAGGCCCATCATCGCAAATGTCCGATCCAATACCAGCTTGACATGTTGCAAAGCCGTGGAGGGTACCGCTTCCACTATTGGGAATCGTGAATGAGAGTCTATGAGTACGACAGTGTTCCTTCCGTCCGGGAATGACCTAAAATCAATGCTCAGCTTTGACCACGGCTCTGGGCACGGGTCCTCCGTGATCACCGGGTGCAGCACTGGATCCTGGCTCGTTATGGTGCACGAGTGACAGCTGCACTCCTCTTCGTCCACCGCCTGTCCATCCCCGGAAACCACACCTTGCTGCGTAAACATGCCTTGGTTTTGGATGACCCCTGATGTCCTTGATGCGCCAGTCGTACTACCTCTTTCTGCAGGCTCGTGGGATCACGGTGGCTGTACCTCGCAGTATTACCCCATGAGGGCCTTCGCTGAGTTCACTCTGGGCCCTCAAGACTTGCTGTCTGAATGTCCTTTCCGGGGCTGTGAGAGCACTGACGCCATCCAGGAAGCGTTTCCAGATTCGTCCACCAGTGTGGTTTTCACTTTGCTGAGACACTCGTCTCCTTTGGTGGCTCTCCCGATGTCCTCCAGTGTAAGGGCAACAGGGCATGCTTCCTGTGATATCATCCGAACGAATTCTTCTACTTCCTCTGTCTCATCCTGTACTGGAGTGGGAGGAGTGGCATTCGAGTGTCACGACAGAAAGTCCGCCGGGTTGTCAGCACCTGGTCGGAAGACAACGTCAAAGTGATATGTCTGCAGCTGGACGGCCCACCTCTCTATCCGTGGAGGGGCGAGTCTGGCAGTCCCAATGAACAGTGGCACCAGCGGCTTGTGGTCCGTGACCACCCGAAAATCGTGGCCATACAGGTATAAGTGGAAGTGCTGGCACGCCCACTTGATTGCTAGGGCCTCCCGTTCAATCTGCGCATAGCGCATCTCCGTGGCCATCAGCGCCTGGCTGGCGTGTGCGGTGGGCACCCACTCCCGGGCTTCCGTGTCCTGCATGAGGACAGCCCGACCCCGACCGGGCTTGCATCCACGACGATTTCCGTGCGCCTATTTGGGGCGAAATTAGGGCATGACTTTGTCGTCTATTAGGGCATTCTTGACTGCTGTGAACGCATCGTCCTCCTTCGCTGACCATGTCCATGATTGTCCAGCTTTGGTCAGGAGCCGAAGAGGTTCGGAGATGGACGCAAGGTTGGGGATGAAGCTGCCACAGTACGTGGCCATTCCCAAGAAGCTTCTGACTTCTGTCGCATTCGTCGGTCTTGGCGCCGAGCGGATGGCTTCTGCCTTTTTTGGGTCAACACGTAGCCCTTCTCTTGAGAAAATGTAACCAAAGAAGTCTACTGATTCTTGGTAAAAAAAAAACACTTGGCTTTGTGCAAGGTGAGGCCATGGTCAGCCAGGTGCTAAAGGGTTGCTCTGAGGTGAACGTGATGTCCTTCAAGTGTCTTGGAGAAGACTAGAATATCATCGCTCAAGTTGATGACGCCTGACAGTCCCGAGAGTGTCTCCCTTATTGCGTTCTGAAAAATCTCTGCAGCCGAGGAGCGGCCAACATTTAACCTTTCGTATCGGCGCAGGCCGACATGTGTCGAGAACGTAGTGATGTTGCGGCTGTCTGGGTGGAGCTCCAATTGGTGGTATCCCGCGTTGAGATCCAATTTGGTGCACCAACGGGCTCCGTTTAAATCCGCGACAAGATCGTCCATCGTGGGTGTCAGGTGGCGTTCCCTCTTTACTGCTTTGTTCGGAAGGTGCATGTCAACACACAGGCGAATGGCGCTGGGCTGCTTCGGTTTCGGGGCGACCACAAGGGGCCACATCCAGGGTGTCGGACCTGACACCTTTTAGATGACCCCTAGTTCTTCCAGCTTCTGAAGCTCTTCTTCTACCTGCGGCCGCAGGTGGAACGGCACCCTCCTGTGCCTCAACGCTGTCGGCCTGATTGTGTGGTCCACGTGCAACTTTAAGGTTTTTCCTTTCAGGCAGCCAAGGCACTGGAAAAGCGCGAGAACGTCTTTTAGCATCTCCTCCGCATGTAGCTCGTGCACTTGATTCGCGAAGAAAACTAGTTGAAGATCTTCTGCTGTGTGACAGCTGAGAAGGGTCCCTCGTTTTCCTCCTGTAATGTGAAATTTCGTTTTCACCTCTTGGCCGTTGCTGGCTACCATCATCTCCATTACCCCTCGTAGCGGGAGCGGGTCATCGCTGTCGTAGGTGTAGATCTTGGCCTTGGACGGCCAAAGGGGCGGGCGAGGAGATAGTTTGTCATATTGGACGCTGTCCATCACATTGACTGAGGCCCCTGTATCTATCAGGGCTTGCACATGAGAGCCTGCGATGGTGATGTCGCACATCGGTGGCAGCCGCCTCCTGGAGCCTTCTCTGCCGACAAACGACACAAAAAATACGTCGTCATCATCGTCTTCCTGGTTGAAAGCTGAACGCGACGTGTCACTGCAGGGCCCCGGGTCCTCGAGTGTTAACTGGGCCCTCTTACACCAGGATTGGAACGACGACCGCCGCTACTACGACATATTTTTACGAAGTGGTTGAGTTTTCCACAGTGAGAGCACATTTTTCCTTTCGCGTAACACTTCCCTCCGGCCGGGTGGTCCATCCCGCAGTTGCCACAAGTGGAGTTCTGCGCGGTCTTCGTGCCCCCTCTCGGCAGTTGCGGCCATTTGCGGATCATGTCAAGTCTCTCTTCTTTGACTACGGGCGCGCACGCCACTGTACCAGGATGGTTCAGGGCAGCCCCCATCTTGCCTGCACGCTCATTGGACAGTTCGTGAGATCTGGCGAGGACAAGGATGTCGTCGAGTGAAATGCGGGGTTGTCTGAGTATGAGGCGCCTGAGGTGAAAAGATTTGCAGCCTTGAATGAGCTGTGCGTCTCTGATCAGGCAGTTCACAGGCTGTAGCAAGTTTCCGCAGCCGGGCATAGTAGGCGTCAACGGTCTCAGTCTCTCCTTGGCGGGCCTGACGCAATTTGAACCACTCGTAGTCGGGGTTGATTTGCAGGTCAAAGTGACGATTCAGGGCATTAACCACTCCGGTGTAGTCATCATCATTGCCCCTATCCAGTAGTGTCTAGAAAAGGTCATAGAGTTCGGCTCCGCCATAGCACATGAGCAAAGACCGTTTTACTTTTTCGTCCGTTTCCCTGACACCGATGAAATAATGGTCAAGGCGACCGATCCAGGAGCGCCACCTAGACGCCGCCGTAGATGGGTCTGAGAGTTTGCTGAACGGTGGTAGCGGGGCAGCGATTCCGTGGCCGGGGGGACTGACACATTGGACGCGGTGTGGACTGGAGCGCGGGCAGCGGTCTGTTGAGGCGCAGGATTCTGGAGCACAGCTGGCTTGTGGGCTGGTGCTGTTGATGGCGCGGCACCCCGGTGGCGGCAAGGGTGTTCATCTTATGGGCTGTCCGGCCTCGTGGCTCAGCATGGACTCTTGGCTCGCAGGCGCTGCTGCTCTAGCGCTTCTGCTTCCTTCTCGGGTAGGTTTATCCAAAGAACAGTCGTTCCTGTGGCATATTTATTTTACACAATATTTAATATAACAGCTTAAATAAGCACTATTGACTTATAACAGAAAAGGGTTTGGCAAGGAAAGAAGCACACATATATACCAATTTTTTAAAGAAATTACTTCTTGTATTTCAACTTAAGACACTCAGTCTAATAGTTATAACAGCGACATATATACAAAAAAAGTGCAATGTGTCCCCAGTGATTTGTGAACAAAAAAACAGAACATGAAACAATGAGTGATCTGTGCAATTTTGTTGTTATGGATATTTACAAAGGGAAAATGACCAAGCGCAATATTAAAGCAATTCTTATCAGTGACTAGCTACAATCATAGAACACTGTGCTTGAAAAGGTTCATTCCCTTTTGACGCCATAGGGAATGAACCTTTTCAAGATGGTCGGGCCGGAGGATACAGGGCTCAGGGCAGCCTCACGCGACCGGCAGACAACGTTGGCCAGAGCACCGGACGGGAGCAATCAAACTGCGGGATGGGCACCCACGATGGTCTATCAGCCGCACCAGCTCAAACGCGAGGGGCATGAGCACTGCAGACACAAGGCTAACACACTGACGTGTGTCCGCGGGGCGAGGCGTGAGGTAGACCCGCCTCATCGTCAATGTGGTGACTGGTGTCACAAGTGGGGCAGGGAAAACCTATGCCTCGTAGTGGGGCCTAACTGCACAGTAATAACACGCACACAGATGGTCTACTTCTCTGGGCCGAAGACCACGAGCGGTCTCGCGCCCTTCTATTTATACGCTGGGGAGAGCCCGCCCTCGGGGTGTGTGCGTGCGTGCATGCATGTGTGGACTGGCCGGGGGGGTCACCGTCAGTACACAGAGTATCTCTCGATGGACTAGTCAGAGCTGGGTTGGAAAGACCAAATTTCACATTATTAACAAATGAATGAGCATATGCAGCAGACCTTTGCTTCTGAAACAGTACCTAATCTTGACAGCATTGAGAATTTTTAACGATAACTTGCAAAAAGCAGTTGAGGAAATGTAACTATTTTGCTGTGAGGTTACTTACACTTAAATTCTTCTTAATATTCTGGAATTGTGATGCAAACTGACCCGGCAAAAGTCTGCTATAAAGATGAATTAAACAAAAGAGTTGAAATAAAAAACATATATTTCCTCTTGCCGATCCAATGAATTTTCATATGCTTTGCCTGACTTTTATCATATTGTGATGTGGTTTGTCTCTCAGATGGCACAATGAATCCAGTAAGGAGATTTGCAAGGTTGACTTCGTGCTGAGATCCCTGGGCTGCCAATATGTATATTTTTCTGTGTTTGCTTCTTACAGCATTATTAGCTCATGAGCACTTCCACTTTTGCTCTTGGGGATTGGTGCATTTGTAAAATGTGCTCACTTCATGAGAAAGTCAATAAATCCACTCTGAAATGCTGACTGGTCTACTACCTTTCCCGTTTGATGTGAAGTCAATGTTGCCTGATTCTGCCAGTGTCAATTGTGGTATAAAAGTTGCCTACAGTAAAGAGTGTCCCCATTAAATGCCCAAAAAATCTTTAGTGCAATTTTATTGAAGGGTACTACAAGCAACCTATTCTATTTTAAACTAAGAAACTACACTTGTATGTATAGTTCTGCTCCTTTCAAATACAAGTCAACAAAACTTCATAAAGGATCTATTATTTATTTGTGTGCCTGATAGAGACAGCGATACGACTGGGCACCCTTAACAACTTCCCCTGAAATTACAACATGCTGAATGAAGAGTCCTCTGTCCCTGTAGGCCCGAGTACCTGTACGTGACGACCCGATTGAGATCGGTGATCTCTAGCCTTCCTCCCTCATTGATCCTTTGGCTGCCTTCCCCTTCCAGTCCTGCTCCGTGGAGTCGGTTTCCTTGTGGATTTTGGATTGTTTTTTTTTTTTGTTTATCTGGAATCCCGCCATCTTGTGATGATGTGACAGGTGTCCATGACCTGGGTCCTCCATCTTTGGGGTTTCGACCGATTCTCGGACTGATGCATGCCGCTGGCCAGCTCCCTACGTCACCTGACTGACCTTTGCCTCAAGTTGACCCCTCCCTGGGACGCCTACACCCCTCTCATCTTGCTTAGTCACCGCGAGGCACCTTTATGCCCCCACCCTCGGACTCGCTCAGTGGGGCAGATTTACAAGCCCCTTGCGCCACTTTTGCGTCACTTTTAACATGGGTAAAGTGACGCAAAAGTGGCGCAAGGGGCTTGTAAATCTGCCCCCCTATCTTTTGTGATCTGACGCAATGTGGGAGTCCAGCACTGGATATTTGTACCTTCTTGACCCTTCTTTAACTCTGTCTTTTTTGGTGTTTTCCCTGAAGTTCTATGTTACATTGCCGGTCTGCCAGACCTGATCGACTTTCCAGCCACCTGATTCTCCCCCACTACCTTCTATTCTCCATGGACTTGTCTATATGTTTTGCTATGCTCTAATTATAGATGTAATTTAGGTATATCAGTTTTATATTTTTACATTTGTAACCTTAAACTCATGTAAACCGCTCAGATAACTCTGCGTCTAGCCAGCGCTATGTAAAACTCTTCAAATAAGGTACTGGATATTGTGGTGAATTCTGTCAAAATGCAAGGTGGTAGAGAGTATCTCTTGTAGCAACGTAAAACGTGTATTATTAATGGAAAGAGTTCCATTCCATTATTGCACCTTGAAAAATGCGAGCCATTCCTTTAAGGGAGAGCTTTAATGCAAAGGTTCACATGTGGAAGTGGTGGTGAGGCAGTAGCTAGTTTGCAGTATATGCATGCGAAAGAGACTAAAAGAACAAAACATTATCACTTATGTAACCTAGATTTGTTGAGAAGAGCAACATTGCATAGCACCCTATTGCAAAGCTGTAACGGAAGGATATCGTGTGATGGCATCAGTGTCCGTGCACCTCCTGCCCAGGCTCTTAGAATGTCAGGTGCCACAGGTTCCTGATGGTGCCTGAACCTTGTTTATTTGGTAATACACAGAAGGTTGCTGTTGTAACCTAGTTCTGGTTTCCCCCCGGGACCCTATGACAAGTGGTGTGTGCCAGCTCTCCTGCGCGAGAGCATCCATTGTCCCCTACCCTTCCCATTGGTTCCCCAACATTCCATCCTGTCCAGGTTCCGTTCCCCTGCCACCTACTGCCATTATGATCCTGACTAACTGACCTACGCACCGCCCTAAGGTGTGGGGCTGATTTAATAAACTTCAACTTCATACTTCACCTTGACCCTGACTTTCATTTCAACAGTGGCGACGAGGACCTCAGCCCCTCACCACGAACCCACTGCCTTCCAACTTGAACGCGGAAGCAACCTCTTCTAAAGGCACGGTGCAACAGGTCAAGAGCTAAGGAAAGCTCCGTGATTCCGGCTAGTCGACTTTTGAGCGGGTCGAGTGTGAAATAGCCTTCGACTTGTGAGTAAGTCGAATGTGAAAGGTCAAGGATTAAGAACAACTCCAAGATTTAGGCAAATCGGCTTTTGAGCAAGTCGAGCGTGAAAGGAGCAAGGAACAGCTCTGTGATTTCGGCAAGCCGGCTTTTGAGCAAGTCGAGCGTGAAAGGAGCCATCGACCTGTGAGTGAGTCGAAGCCAGTTCAAGGAACAACTGGTTTGAGATTAACAGGAACAGCTCTGTGATTTCGGTAGCCGGCTTTTGAGCAAGTCGAGCGTGAAAGGAGCCATCGACTTATGAGAGGGTCGAATGCGAAATGAACTTGTGAAACTGACGAAATAAAACTTAAGTTAAGAATAACAAGATTCTTCGCAAATAAGCCGTGAAGTACAGTGAGGGACCTGAGCAACCTCCGTGAATCTCGGCGAGTACGGTGACGGTGACAGAAAAGAAAAACGCAGGACCACTGGATTCTGAGCGTGTCCATGAGGTGAGCCTGGGTAGCTGGGTGGAGGTGAAGTGAGCAGAGCAAGGACCCACACTAAAATAACGTCTGCAGCCGCATTTAGTGATGTTTAAGCGGAATAATTATTAACCTCCCCACATTCAGCGTAACCCAGGGCTGCACGAGTTGACGCTCTGAGGAAGAAAAGAATCACCTACTAAAGGAACATAGACAGTGAAAGGGTGTAGCGTGTCAAGTCTCTCACATTGTTTAAGTTAAGTGCAGCGCATGACAAGCTGTGTCCTGAGTGAAAGTGTGGTGCATGTGAGCGGCGCAAACCCTTGATTGTCCAACAATCCGAAGGAAGAAGGGCGACCTTCCTCAGCACGAGGCGAAGAGGCTCATTCCAATGTTAAATGTTATTCAGCATCGGCGAGTGTCATCAGTATATTCTATGGAGTGATTAGCTTACCTTGGAACTGCACGTTTGGGAGCTTGAGGGAAGTTGTGGCGGCTATTTTAGAGTCCTCCACAGCATGTTGGCGCGAAGGTGAGAACTACGCACTTCACGCAGCAGCGCCACCTGATTGTCAAGGCCACAACTGCTTATGCACATGATCATCTTGATGACCAAACGAGCACATAAGCACTTAAAGGATCTCAATGCATAGAGTTCTCCACAGCGTCAAAGATTAGTGCCACTCATAACTGATTAGCCGTGTCTTAAGTGATATGAAGTGCAACGGCGTAAACCCATGATTGTTTAACAGTTCGGCAGCGCATTGTGAAGAGACCTATCTGCACCGTATGCGTCAGCCCCTTCTGGCCTTCCTGTACAAGTCTGATTGAAGAAAATCCTGTCAGGGGATTTTCGCGCCATAAACGCCCCTCCTGCAAACCCGTCTGCGCATGCGCCAAGGCGTGCCACGTCACTGGAACGCAGCGTAAGGCGCCATACGGGGAGATCAGCGCTGAGGTTAGAATCGGTGTCGGGAGTTCTAATCCCGCGTTGGCACACGCTCAGTTTTGTGAAACTTTCCGTGATAAAACACACAAAAGAGAAATTATACAAGTCTAATTGGTTTGCAACAGCAACATGGATAAAAACCTAATGTGCATCTTACCCCCACCAGGAAAAGAAACCAAGAAGGAAGCGAACAGTAATGTATTTGAGGAGGTGAAGGATGACTTAAGTGAACATTTCAAACAAAAACTATTGGCCAACACACAAAATGTCACAATTCACCGGGAAAATGGTGTTTGCAAAAATGAATGTAACATGAATGAAACCAAACCTGAGAGTACCATAGACATAAATGGAGTTGGGATTGACGTTATCGCTGATTCAGGTTCGAACTGCACATTGATAAACATGAGTATATGGAAAAGTAAATTGGCTGTGACACAAGGGAATGAATTGATGGAAACTGGAATGTCCCCGATAACATACACAGGAGAAAACATCAACCTAACAGGGGGTAGTGTAACAAAATTGAGCTATATGAAGAGAAGCACATGGAGTACGGTTTATATTTCAGAAGAAGGACCCTCGGTACCAGGGTGGGAAGAACAGAAGAAATGTAACATAATGATAGATTCCAACCGTATCGAACCTTTGAATAGGCTTGCACAAATCAACAACAAACTCAGTACAAGCTCCAAGACGTTAAGTGAGGAGAAGCCATCTTCCACGACCAAAAGTGGATGGACAAAGGCTGCATGGAGTAAGAAAAGGGAAAATGAAGCAGTCACTGACAAATTCAAAACTAAACAAAATGCATTCACGAGTTATGAGGTAAAGGACAATATAAGTGAAGAAGTCCTGGCAGATAAAAGCGAACCGACCTATGGAGGAATGTGTATGGTATCTCTGTCCACGGTGCCAGTGGAGTACTATTGTAAATCTACCTGCCACCAAGATGAGGAAGTGTGGCACTCTACTGCAAGGATCAAGTCAACACCCGTCATAAGAAGGAATGACGCTGACGACGGTCACCTAGAAGAAAATGATGGTCAGTGTCTGGTGGAGTCGAAATGTAACATGCAAGGAGAGTACTATGACTGGTTATATAATGTAGAGCCAGAGAATGAAAGTAAAAACGCACACAAACACGTACTAGATCCTCACCCCAAAGTACAGATAAGGATTAACAAGAGGCTTGTGGAACGCTGGGGTGAATGTAAGTTAAGAGACACAGATGACACAACCACATCCTCTAGTGGAACTCACGTGACGAAATTAGATGAAGAACAGGTCCTTGCGGATGCAAGTATTGAAGGCATGAGAGTTGTTGGAAAAGAAAGTACAAGTGTCACTGGTACAGAGTACTACAAGAGATGTGATGTCAGACCCATCCCTGAGAGTGACAACGTGAGGGATACCTGTGGTATGAGTAAGTGTAGGCGCAGACGCGGTACATTATGGTCCTGGAAATATCCCAAGAAAAAGGATTCCAAAGCCGTGGTCACTCACCAGGGTGGAGAAGTCAGTTCTAGTAACAGCAGACAGGAGCACTATACTATAAGGGAGTGCCATGGTGGAGAGAACAATGAGGAATCAGAGAAAGGGAACAAGAGGGCACTCAGACCAGTACCATGCCCACACCTTGTGGTAAACATAGGTACGGACTAGATGCATACAGGTTCTGCGGGCCAGCATAATACCTGTGGACCACAAGACCCAGCGAGCCCTTACGGAAGCTCACCATCCACGTTAGGAATGTAACGGTACTGTGTGAGGCCCTGCCACGACGAACGATGCAAAGTCTGATGATGTGGAATTGGTCACACCCAAACACCTACAATGCTTCCACCCTGAAGGTTCCATGCTATGATATGTGAGTTGAGGATGACAACCAAGCTGGACACTGTCCCACACCCATAAACACAGTTCACACCTTCTCCCACCTGCCACTGACTCAGCTGACTGTCAATCACTCAGACCAGTCCCTGGGGGCCATTCCACGCACTCCGTTCACCAAACGGAGCTGTACGGCAACTCCCACTCTGTCTCTGAAGCCAGCTTGGCGGTCACTGCTTCAGAGGTGGGTTGGCAGAACCTACACGGAATCCCAGACTGACACACAGTGCGCTCCTCATGCTCCCGTGGCAAATGGGACATCAGGGAGAGCCTTCCTGATCCCAAATGTTTTAAAAACTGTTTTGTGACCAATGTTTACCAGTTCACTTATCCCTAAAGTTCTTCCTGCCACACGTTGGGCTTACCTGTCAAAACCCTCAAGAGAGGAAGATGTGTTGTAACCTAGTTCTGGTTTCCCCCCGGGACCCTATGACAAGTGGTGTGTGCCAGCTCTCCTGCGCGAGAGCATCCATTGTCCCCTACCCTTCCCATTGGTTCCCCAACATTCCATCCTGTCCAGGTTCCGTTCCCCTGCCACCTACTGCCATTATGATCCTGACTAACTGACCTACGCACCGCCCTAAGGTGTGGGGCTGATTTAATAAACTTCAACTTCATACTTCACCTTGACCCTGACTTTCATTTCAACAGTTGCCATAGTCTGTAATTTAAAGCAGCCCCCACAGAGATGTTCAAAGCATTCAGAATTCTTTTGAACCATCCCTTGTCCTGCGGTCCCCTTTTGCTACTTTAGGCCCAGGTCTACCCTTGCCTGTGTAATGTTGCCCGGGACCAGGCTAACCCAAGTTGAGGCACCCTGTGGGGATGCCAAGTTCCCCCCCTGTGTGCGTTGTGGAAGTGGGCCGACCCTGCGTCCGCGCGGGCCGGCACGCAAGGAAGCAAATAAATAGCCCAGGGCGCTGGGCGTGGTTTAGGTAACAACTAGCCACTACCATAAGCACATCGTGTCAAGCGTGTTCTTTGCCAGGGCCTTACCCTGACACGACACTGGCGACGAGGTGGTGACGCCACCCCGCCGTGCCTCATTGTACTCAGACTCTCCTGCACACGGAGCTGCCTGCTGTGGCCCCCCAGCGGCCTACCTCATCTCCCGACACTGCCCACATGATGCTGCGGCCTGGTTGTGCTGGTGTGCCACCCCGCTCCCGCCTCCTGATCCAGTCGTGTCGGACCCTGAGCGCTGACTCCCCATCGCCAGCACTCGCTCGCATCCTGCCTGTGCCTGCCGCCGGCTGCTCTACAAGCCGGCCGCGCATGCGCGCTGCCCCGGCTGCCGCTCATGCCATTTCCCGGCCCGCGATCAGGCTGCTTCAAATATGGTGAGCGCGCACACTCCAAAGCGTCTGGGGCCCCGGCCTGGCAGTGGGTCTTCCTACAAATACAGCCCGACTGCAGGACCCTCCAATTTCAATTACAAAGGAGAAAGAGCCCGTTTACACAGTGTAAATAGAGCCTCATTCGGATCTTGAGCCTCGCCCATTCCTCACGCATATCGCATGAGCGTGCAGCTTGACATAAATCAGATGATCTGACCCCCTGGGCACGTTCCACATATCCCTGGTGCCTGGGCCCTACGTCACGCCTGCCTGCCACGTCCCTGAGCTGGCTGGACAATCTCTGTGAACACACTCCACGTGTCCCTGTGAGTTGGAGCCCTGCTACACGCCCACCGGCTATGCACCTGTGTTAGGCGCATCACGCCTGTCTAAGCGTGGCCTTGCCCTTGCTGCCCATGTCCACACTCTGCTGCCATGACCATGGTACCCACTCTAGAGCCTTTCACCATCACTGGCCCCCCACCATCGCAGGCTGCAAAGTGGAAGTAATGGGTGGAACGTCTGGAAAACATCTTCGAAGCGGCAGAAATTGCGGCTCCGCGACGGCGTGCCATGCTACTACACTTAGGAGGGGCTGATATGCATGAAATATCGAAGGACGTCAGGGAAGGCGGTCCGCCCAGGAACTATGCCACCATGTGCGACGCTATTACAGCGTACTTTGAGCCTTTCGCAAGCGCCGACCACGAGCGTTTCCTACTCCGCCAAGCCCGCCAGCTCCCGGAGGAATGGAGGAATCCGTCGACGTCTTCTATGCGAGGTTGAAGAAGCTAGCCAGCACGTGCACTTTTCCTGATGCTGACGATGAGATCCTCGCCCAGTTCATCCATGGCTGCGCGTCCTCCAAACTGCGAGAAAGGATTTTGCAGGAAGACAACATGTCCATGCGTGACATCCTCGCGCTCGGGCGCTCTAAGGAATTGTCCAAGGCCAGAGCCACGCATATGGAGTCCAAACCTGTTGTCGCGGTCAAGACGGAGCCAGTGTGCACCATACAAACCGACGCCCCAGACGCTCGCCCAAAGTCCTCCTGGCGAGGAAATGCCAAGCAGGCCCAATCATCGTGCGGCCGCGCCTGTGCGTGGTGCAGAGGCCCGACGCCCCACAATGGAACTTGCCCAGCACAGGGTAAGACCTGCAGCGCCTGCGGAAAAGTCAACCACTTTGCGAGTGTGTGCGGGTCAACGCCGAAGAAGAAGCAAAATGGACCACCCAGGAGGGTGAGTATGGTAGAAACACTTCCAGGCAGCCCGAAAGCAGCGAAATGGATGATGACGAAATCCACGTTGTCCGGATGCTAAACACCCTCACAGCCAAGGTACCAGAGGCTCCCATGTGCACCGTCAACGTGCAGAACCAAGCAATACCGGCCCTGATCGACACAGGGGCAACAATCAACCTGATGGCGGCCAGCGTGTATCAGAACCTGGTGAATTCCCCAGCACTCCTTCCCACCAGGGTGCAGGTGTATGCCTACGGCACCAGGCGTCCACTCCACCTGTGCGGGATGTTTTGGACAGACCTATCCAATGAAACCGCCCGCCAGCAGACCAAAATCTATGTGTCTCAAGAAGGCTCAGGATTCCTTTTGGGGTGCAAAACAGCCCAAGACCTTGGTTTAATCCAGTTTGCCCTCACTGTCCAAGCCCACAGCCTCGAACATCTGGTGCAAGATTTCATGACCCTGTTCGACGGCATCAGGTGCCTGAAGGGACCTGTCATTCACCTTCACATAGACAAATCAGTCGCTCCAGTAGCCCTCCGGCATTGACGCATTGCATTCCACCTACGACCCAAAGTTGAGACAGAGCTACATTTGCTAGAACGAGCAGGAATCATCGAGAGAGTAAGCGGTCCCACCCCGTGGGTGTCACCCATTGTGGTGGCAAAGAAACCAAAGCAGCCCGATGCGGTCCGAATCTGCGTGGATATGCGCATCCCCAACCTCGCTATCAAGCGTGAACGTCATCTGACGCCAACAATAGATGATATTATAGGGGAGTTGTCTGGTTCAAAGTGGTTCTCAAAGATGGATCTGCGATCAGTATACCACCAAATTCCCCTCCACCCAGATTTGTGACCGATCACCACCTTCTCCACTCAAGCCGGGCTCTGGCGATACACCCGGCTCAACTTTGGAATATCGAGAGCCGCAGAGGTGTTCGAGAACATCATCCAGAACGTCCTGCAGGGGCTGGAAGGCGTCCTGAACGTCAGTGACGATATCCTAGTACATGCACCTACCCTAGACAAACACCTCAAACACCTCAAGACCCAGGCCTCACCCTTCACTGGGAAAAGTGTGACTTCCTGTGCAAGGACATTAGCTTCTTTGGGTACCACTTCTCGGACCAAGGGATAAGCCCGGATCCAGAAAAAGTTAAGGACATCCACAAAGCCCCCGCCCCAACATCGGTGACAGCTGTCCACAACTTCTTGAGAATGGTCACCCACTGCGGGAGGTTCATCAAGGACTTGTCAGACATCACCGCCCCCCTTCATGACCTCACTAAATCCACCAGCACCTGGGAATGGGGCCCAGAACAACAAGAGTCATTCCAGAAGAACGAAGCCGTGCTCTCAGCGGACACAACCCTGTCCTACTTTGACCCACGGAATGAGTCGCAACTTGCGGTGGACGCCAGCCCAACAGGATTAGGAGCCGTCTTAGCCCAGAAGCAGGCCTGTGGAGAGTGGGTCTCCGTTGCCTATGGGAGCAAGACCCTTACACCAACAGAACAGCGTTACTCGCAGATCAAAAAAGAGACTATTGCGATCCTGTGGGGGTGCAGGCACTTCCACATCTACCTATACGGACACCCGTTTGTGGTAATCACAGACCACAAGCCTCTAGTTCTGCTGTTCCAGGGCTCCTCCACACGCCCTCCCCCTCGAATCGAGAAGTGGGTACTCCAGCTCCAGGAATTCCAGTTCACTGTCGAATATCGGCCTGGCACCCGAAACCCTGTCGACTTCCTGTCGCGACATGCCCGCCCAGTCACTGAAGCGGAAGCAGCAGAGGCGACCGCCATGGAGGAATATGTCCGGATGATTGTCGAGAGGTCCAGGCCACTCCCGACCTCCTTAGATGAGGTGGCGAGGGCCACCAAGGACGACGACTGCCTTCAAATCTCCATTCAAGCTATCACGTCAGGAAACTGGAAGTCCCTCCCAAGCCCGGCCTCATTCCGCACTCCTGGAGCTCAAGCGGCACTAAAGGCACTGTACCTAGTCCGCAACTAACTATCTATCTCGCCAGAAGGCTGCCTCTTGAGAGGCCCCCGTCTCGTGCTACCTGAGTGCCTCACTCAACAAGCAGCCCTCCTAGCGCACGGCGCGCATCAAGGGATTGTAAAGTCGAAAAGCCGCCTTCGGAGCAAACTCTGGTTCCCTGGTCTGGATCGGATCGTAGAAGCCATCGTTCAACGGTGCCCTGTGCGTCTAGCTACCAGCCTGCCGAACCGTCCGGCCCCTGAAATCACTGAGGAAGGGCCAATGTCACAGTAGGAACGGGCCAGCGCCGACTTTAGTAGCCTCCCCGGCGGAAAGTACTTGGTCGTAGTGGTGGATGACTTCTCACGATATCCGGAGGGGGAGATCCTATCCTCTACGGCAGCTTCCGAAGTCATACCAAAGATCGAAAAGATAATCACCACCCACGGCCTAATCGGCGAGCTGCGAACCGACAATGGCCTTTCAATGGCACAGAACTAGACGAATATCTACATTCCCACAGGATCAAGCATAAGCGGATAACCCCAAGGTGGCCCCAGGCAAACGGGGAAGTAGAGCGGCTAATGCAGACACTGAACAAGACTATACAGATAGAAATGGCGGATGGCAAAGGTTTAGAGCTAGCCCTCTACGAGTTTCTGCGCGAATACAGGTTAACCCCCCCACTGCACCACCGGAGTCCCACCAAGCAGACTTTGTTTTGGCAGAGCAGTAACCGACACAATCCCACACCACCCTACGTGGGCAACGTCACCAGCCCCACCGAACCAATCCATGGAGCAGAGAACAAAGTCAAACATGGATGCATCCCGAAGAAGGAGGGCCACAGACAGTCCGCTTGTGGTTGGTGACAGAGTGTTAGTGCGGGACCGTCACCCACGACGAAAATTCCTTTTGCCTTTCGAGTTGGACCCTTGGACCGTAACCAATGTTAATGGCACCATGATCACTGCATCCCGGGGAAGAGAGAAGGTCACAAGAAATGTATCATTCTTCAAAAAAGCCCCGGTGGGCGACAACTGAGAATTTCCGGAACTAAGAGAACACCACCCGGACACAGCACAATACCCAGAGGAATCAGCAGGAGAAGACACCCCGCCCCTCCCTGGCCTCAAGCCAAGAGAGCGACCTAGCCACTCAAGACTGTCGAAGCCTCCCGTCGCAAGAGGCGTAGAACAACCGAGACCTGCTGGAGACAGACTGTTCCGAAGACATGCTCCAAACCCCGCCGGACAGGAGCAGCCAAGGCAGGTACCACCTGCACCCCTGTCCCAGACCGTCACAGAAGTATCAAGACTTTGTTGCCCGATGCCAGCCGCAGAAGTAAGACCGACCTGTACCTGGGGAAAAGCCAAGTAAGACTGTTCCAACTATTTACGAAAGTTTGCAGAGACTTTAACACTTTGTGATGTTGTTGCCTCACAGTTTCATGTTGGTGTAATGTTTTCCATTTCTAGGTAAAGGAGGAATTGTAATGTTGCCCTGGACCAGGCTAACCCAAGTTGAGGCACCCTGTGGGGATGCCGAGTTCCCCCCCACCCCCCCCCCCCCCCTCTGCGTGCGTGTTGGAAGTGGGCCGACCCTGCGTCTGTGCGGGCCGGCACGCAAGGAAGCAAATAAATAGCCCAGGGCGCTGGGCGTGGTTTAGGTAACAACTAGCCACTACCATAAGCACATTGTGTCAAGCGTGTTCTTTGCCAGGGCCTTACCCCGACACGACAGCCTGTGTTCTCTCTGGATGCCGCTATTCATCTCTCTTCACTACTTCTGACTCTGACTCTGTGGACAGTACCACCCTCAGCCTTCCATCTCAGTAACTCATGAACCAGATGCAGTGCAGAGATAGGAGTGTATGTGGGTAAAATAATAAAAAAACGTATTTGTTGCACTGTTGCAATTTGCAAGCTGAAATAACTGTTGAGAATGTTTAATGCACTAAGAAATTAAGTGATCTTTAGTGTTTTTAAATATTTGAAGACTTTTTAGTAAGCCCCCCGGATTCTCGAGGGGTGGCTTCATGACCGGGATGTAGATGCACAACATCCTTTTTCTGGTTTCAGCCAGAGGCTACAAATAACAAGCATTTGCAATGCAACAGGTCTCGCATTTGTGAGAGTATAAGCTATTGGCATTGTAAATGACAATGCCGTTTATTTATGTGTTGTTTTTCAAAAAAAGATAAATAAAAGCCATTGTCATTT
This sequence comes from Lissotriton vulgaris, assembly GCF_964263255.1. NCBI lineage: Eukaryota > Metazoa > Chordata > Amphibia > Caudata > Salamandridae > Lissotriton > Lissotriton vulgaris. Next base: position 1,997,871,587 of record NC_141687.1, read on the forward strand.
ACATACTTTAAACCGCTTTACGGTAAGTGTGTACCACACCAGTGTCTTAATTTTAATTATTGTATGCCACTGTATTACCATATTTATACAACACATATATTATAACCATCATGTACCACATTTCCAGCATTATGGTAGGAATACCACACACATACCGCACTGTGAGCCGCTGGGTGTCTCGTCCAGAGGATTACCAACTGAATACCACAGAAATACAACGTCTTGGAAAATATTGGCAACATCTGAATAATTTTCATATAACGGGCACAGTAACATCAGCCACAGTGACTCAGTTCAGATCACTACCATCGGAAATACTGTACCAGACTTGGGCCATTATGTATCTGAGCACTAGCATAGGGGCGCCACAGAAATACTAGAGATCTGGCACAGCATGTAATATTCAAAGTACGACTGTAGAAATACTGTGCCATGCTATCAAACAAAGTAAAGCAGATGCAGAGCATTACCTTTCAATTTACCTCATATTAGGAGCCCGTGGACTACCGTAGACCAGAGAGGGTACATCACTTCTCCACTCCAGAATTACCGATATCAGAGGCCCCGATAATTGCATTTATGTTTCTGAATTTACACGTTTTGGGGAAATATTATGTGGAAATCGAACTTACTGTGTCGATTTCGGCATATTTTCCCAGGTATTAAACCCGTATACCTTGACTAATTGCAGCAGGTGAAATCTCGGATGAAAGATCATGGAGCTGCCTTGTTTCCGCAAAATGTACAATCCTGATGGGCTGATTACTCCTCCCCCAATGGAATTAATGGGCCACTCGTGATGGAGGCCCACGTGCCATATGCAACGCTAGGTCTGCAAGACCTAAAAAGGTGACAGTAGAAATGTAATACGAAGTACTGATTATAACATGTAATCATGAAATTGAGACTTATCTAGGCTAGGCTTTCACGAGTCTGATGTAATGTACTCAGCACTGTGCAGTCAATTTCAAGTTTTGTACAATAAAACACATTTCTGGTAGGCACAGGGGTAGTAGGTGATTTGCCCAAAATCGCAGGGTATTGAACCGACGCCAAGACTCAAACTTGGCTCCTCAGTTCCAAAGTCTGCAGTTCTGACCATTGTGCCATATGTCTGGTTTGAAGGGGTTGTACAAACATTTCCAACCATCAACCTCACGTATACATTTTGCTTCCTGCATGCTCAGCGCTGTGGCGCCATCTCCGAAAATGAGCACCTGTGACAAGAGAGAGCCTTCCCATAGGAAACAAGACGGTTGTTTGGACATTGTGCTAGTATGTGAAGTTTTACCGCAGTCCAAATATGTAACAATGCAACTCTATGGGCGTGCTCACTGCTGCATAGTCAGTGCAACGTAGCCTCTATCACAACCACAAAACCACTTTGTGAACTCTGTGCTAACTGCTTGCTTTCTAATGCCACGAGTTGGTCGTGAAGCCCTGGGAAGCGCAGCACAAAAGAAGTGCTCAGCGCCGCGCAATGAGCCCCACAGTAAATGCCGGCTGAACACAAGCATACAATTCACAAAGCAGTGCTAGCCTTTGTTAAGAGTATCGTGTGTTTTTAAAACGCCATGCACATGGAGCACTGGTTTCTTACACAATTCATACTATCAAAGTTTGTCAAGTCATACCACTTCTGTGTATATTTCCTGCTTTGAAGAACACTTACCACATTCCTGCAAAGCGCGCCTTGAAGTCATAGTGCTCACTGGTACACTGCACTGCGCATAGAAGACCTGGCAGACATTTAAAGCACTGAGTGCTGCGCACAGTGTCAGAAACACTCACGCGGATTCTATCTAAAGACTGGGACACCCCCTTGAAGCAGTAACTTCAGAGCAGAAATACCCACCTCAGAGCCCAACTCAGAGCGGCGCAGGGGCCATCCCGCCTCCGCAGCTCTGGCCAGAGCTCAGCACAGCCATCTCTCAGATGTCCAGCCCCTGGAGTCGCTGGGGAGCTGCTCTCTAGATACAGACTCCCAGCACTGAGCTCACCAGCTGCAGTTCAGTTCCCTGTGTTAATAATCTCCCGCATGAAAAGGTGTTAGCTTCAAATTTGTTTTTACAGAAGCCCTATATCCAATATTGAAATAAAGATTTGGCGGCTTTTATATTTGACTTTGGAACTGGGGATCGTGGGTCGAGTCCCTGCGTGAGCTCTCTGTGCCTTCCCAAAATAAAATACAGACAAGTAAAAGTTTAGTAAAACGATAGGGAAAGCCTGCTATTTATTGCTGCTTTTGTACAATTTCAAAGGGGAAGGCAGGTGCAGTGCAGTGTGAGAATACTTATGACAACCCTAAAACAAGCATTCGCAATTTTGAGCGAATAGCGCTGCAGCCGCCGTTGCCCCCATCAGTGTCCAATTTTAAAATAGTGCTCACCCACCAGATAAAGCCCACTGTGTAACGCCGCAAGCAAATGATTGAGTTCGGATGGGCTGTCCAAAAAGGAGATAGGGCAGTAACAAAGAAGCCTCATTTTCAATCAGAGGGCATCGTTTACCATAAACGATGAAGCCAGCCAAGAAGTATGATTGGAGGGGCTTAAACTCCACTTCTGAAATCTCCACGATTACAAGATGCCTCGCAGAGTGAGCAGCATGTGCGCTGCAACACAAGGCGAGACCTAAAAATTGCCAATTTCCTAATAGGCAACCAATGAAGATCCATAAGAATGGGTGAAGACGGTGAGCGAGAAGGAAGATTACAAATAAGTCTACTGACGGTGTTCTGTACCACCTGCAACCTTGTCAGTAAAGAGTCATTGACTGATGTAAACAGAGCATTCCCATAGTCCAGGTTACTGAATATAAGAGCTTGGACCAAACTTTTTTTGGGACTGTCCGGGAGCCAAGGAAGAGCCTTTTTTAGAAGATTCATAGAGGCGAAACATGAGACACAGGTGGTGTCTACTTGGTCCTTCAGGGCAGAGACCGATCCAGCTTCACTCCGAGATTTTTCACAGACTGTTTAGGGGAAGGGGCTAGGCCCAATTCAGGCAGCCACCATTCAGCAGGCCAGAGCTAGCGGGAGAGGCATGTACAAATGAGGACTAACAGTTGTGGGACTGGAATGGGCTCTCCTAGAGGAGACCATAAAAGTTCAGAATCCCAAAGATGATTGCTTCCCCTAGTGATGCCTATCCCTTCATGCTTCGCCCATCCAAACTTTATTGGTAGGTTGTTCTGGCATTTCTAGATCTGGATTTTGTGTGCTGGTTTTGTAGGTACCAAAGAGGATTTATAAACCTGCTGGTTTGCCTGTCGATTCAAAAGAGATGATGTGTTTTGTTTTTCTAATAGATAGAATATGGTGGCTTAGTTTTGGAACTATTCTGTTTCTGTATTGAAAATTCAGGCATGCCCATGTTGCAGCAATCCAGGTCGCAACGATGGCCCCTATTTGCTGCTTCAGTCTAATAGATGTTCCAACATCAAATACGGATTATTGAATGAATCTGATGACTAAAAACATATGCCTTGAGGAGAAAGTGAAAATCTTCAACTTGACGAGTACGTTTGTTATACTTAGTTGGCACTCTGAGCTTTGCTCGGAAAGAAAATGTCATATGACTCACTCAGCCTTATGTGTGAATTGCTGGGCTTGGGATTGCTACCCAGGTGCACTATTGTTGAGATAAGTGAATAACAAAAAATCTTAAATTTGCTCCCTTTGAGGTATAGTAATTGACCTAGGTTGGATTTACATTCCTTTTGTGAGTCGGGCTCAGTGTTGCTAATCCCCTTTAGAGTCTATTTATTTTACTTTGCATCACCAGTTGATTTAAAATTAACAGCACTGGGGATGGTTAGGGAGGAGAGGAAAGTGCACAGAGATGAAGAGTGGAAAAGACTGAGGGCCAGATGTAGGTAATTCCTATTTACCTACTCTTAAATACCGAATCATACCGATTCGGTATTTAATAGTAGGTAAATAGGAAGGGGGCAGATGTAGGTAATTCTTATTTTAGAATTACCGAATCGGTATGATTCGGTATTTACCGATTCGGTAAATACCGAATCGGTATTTCCTATTGATTCCTATGGGCCTTGAAGCCCATAGGAATCAATGGGAAATATCGATTCGGTATTTACCGAATCGGTAAATACCGAATCCTGCAAGGGTGAATGGGGTGTCACTTTGACACCCTGTAGCACCCCAATTACAGGCTTGTGTGCCATGTGGCACACATACATGCCCTAAGGTGTGCATGTACACCTGAATTCGGTATTTTACCACCCAACTGTTTTGGGCGATAAAAATACTGAATTCTGAAGGCCTGTAGCACTGTAAACAGTGCTACCTACATCTGGGATTTACCGAATCGGTAAAATTACCGATTCAGTATTTTACAGAATCAGTAAATTTACCGATTCGGTAAATTTACTGATTCTGTAAAATAATGGCCTCTACATTTCAAAAACCAATTACCGGTCGGCAACGGCCGAAATCGGCCATTACCGACCGGTAATTGGCGACCTACATCTGGCCCTAAGTAAAGAGAGGGAAGAAGTCAGATAGATACCAAGTCTCCCATGCTCCAGTGAGTTTAGCTGCCCAGTAGAAGTCCCTTTCTTGCTAACCAAAGATCACAAATTGACCCTCAGACTTCAAACAGGATCCAGCTAGTGCAATAAATAACTAAAAGCAACTCTTAATACATATAGGAACACTTCCAGAGGTGTGAATTGCAACCGAAAAGTTAACCCCAGGAACCTATTGCCACTAGTAATTCGACTTCAAAGAGCAGAACACCACCCCTATTATCGCAATCTATCCCTTCTGTTATCTTCTGTAGGGATTAATGGAAAAATCATAGAGAAGATACATGGGATAAGAAAGATATAGTGAATTTACCATGTTATCTTGCCAAGTGATTTGAAATAAAAAGTTAATTAATGATGTGAACAGCCTGGGGTAACCAGTGCTAGTGCTCCTGCCTCCTAGGATACACTTTAGTGACAGGGGCGTCCCTACTTCTGACTTCCTCACCTGGAAACACAAGACATGGAGTTGCAGAAATGAGAACGTTGTCACTCACGTCAAGACCCCTGGTGTCAATAAAAATGATCAATGAACTTGGAATATACAGAGGATCTCTCTTTCAAAATGCCAGAGAGAGAGAGACCACATTGGAGAGTGTCCTAAAATATTTCTGATACCACCACCAATCATTTATGCTCTTTCAATCTTAGAGCAAAGCTGATGAGAGAATGTCTTGCTCAGGAGCCTTATTTGAAGGGTAGCAATGTGACACCCCACCCCCCACCACTATTGTCTAGGATTAAGATGGAGCCTCTCCAGGTACAGCAGGAAGACCTGATAGGATTTCAGTTTCACTTGCCTGGCGCTAGAACCATAAGACTTAGTGAGATTTTTCCCATGGGTCTAGAATCAGTGTGACTAGCTGCAGCCAGTGCAAAACTACCACGATGCCTACTAGGAATAAAAACCTCGGTCTTTCTTGGCCTGTAGAGTGGAAAACATAGGCATCCACACATACAGAGATGTTACAGTGAGTCCTTGAATAAATCTCTGCAGGTCCTCGATCCCCCAGTCACCCAGATGTTTATGTGCCCCTCTCAAGAAGAATTCCATACAGGCTTCAGAAAGCTATGGAATGCTATTTGCCCTTTTGGTCTCTCCTTTTGTGACGCCGGACATTACACTCTCTTCTTCCAAGGCAGGTTCCTGCCATTAGGACAAACTGCATTGAGTAGGTGGGCCAGTGCACAGTCTTCAGACTACAAGGTGAAGTACACCATCTAGCAGCATGAAGACAGTGTAACTTCTTGTGGAGTCACTGGTGGGACGCCAGTAACAACAAAGCCTGAGCTTCCAGTTACAAGTACAGTTATAACCAAGTTCATCCTCCTGTGCTTTACAGCTTTTTCCAGGCTTTCTAGAAGGCTGAGGGGTGGCTAGTTGCCAGTCTGGCCCTTTTTATTGCTAGGCCACACCCAGCACAACACAAACTGTAGAGTGAAAGGATGACCAGTGTGGGTATCATTAAAGAGTTGCACTGGCTGACAGAGAAGCAGATGTATATTCTTCCATTCTCCAGCACGCAAAAGTGTGGCCACAGTTAAGCAACATGTATGTTGTCACATTCAAAGAGAAGCCACTTATCTTGTTCTCCTTCAGTAGGACACCGTTCATGCTTTACATGGACTGCAGTACTCATGGAACACACAGCATAGACACCAAGAAATGCAGCTTTACGTGAACTATATTAACTAAGCCATTGTACTCACCTGAAGTCCATCCACTTATCCCCAAGTCTATCTTTGACCCACCCAGTACACATGTAGAACATCCATATATCACCCTCGTCAATCATTACTAATCATCATGCATATTATTTAGTTATCAGTTGACACACATTACAACATACTCAATTGTGCTGCATAGCACAACGAAGTGGCAAAAAGGCACAATGCAAACACTATGTAAAAGAAATAAAAGTCAAACAGACTTATGCATTTCCCTGCTACACTCACCGGATGCATCTTCTTTTGATTCCCTGATCTATCATTTCTTCTTTAATTGCACCCTTCACAAATTGACTTTTAAGCAGTACACAGTCCTACTTTTAGGCCCAAGTGGCTATGGAGCGCTGTAGTGGCCAAGTTGCTGTATCTTACCCAGCTTTTGCAGCCACCTCACAAATTATGATTTACCAAGCAAGGAACTATAAATGCCTTTCCTGACTTGCCTTGTCCGCAAGCCCAGCAGGGCCATGGAATTTATTAAAATGACCTTTGGCACCACATCCATCTTGATGAGAAGCCACCCCAGGCCCATTCGGATCTAAGGCAAGTTACCGATGCATAATGAGTAGCACTTCTCCTCCTTACCTGTATTATGGAGGAAAGAGAATAATAAAGAAACCCCTGTCTGTGGGAATCAAGGCTTTACTTTATTAAAGAAAAAGAAAAACCATGATTAATGCTGTCTGGGTTACTTTATTGTAAGGGCATCTTAAAGGAAGATTGTTAAGTTTGGATTCCAGCAATGGAATCTGAATGTGATGAGGGAATTTTATTGTGGAACCTGACCGGCAGTTGGAACTGAGTTTCTGCTCAGTTGGAGGCTGTACTCTTGATCTTAATAAAATAATTGAAAAACACACACCTCGTAGTCTCCAGTGTGCTTTCTTATAGCGGTGACAAGGAGGACTACCCTCATTGACGGACTGACGACCAACTGAGGAATCTTAACGGGGATCGTCGACGGACCCCTTGACATACTCTGGACTTCGACATTGGAATTCATGCCTGTTGTGGAGGGCAGTCTGCCAAATCATTCCGGCTTTACCGAGACTAATTTGGCAGAGCCATTTTCAGATTCTGGCCCACATTGGCAGTGCCGCTTTCAGATACAGTGCATGTGGAGGTGCTCAAGCATGCTCGTGAAGGCATTGCATTTCTGTCTCGTGCTCGTTCTGTCCATGCCCATTTGGATTCACACTGATCATGTGTGATGCCTGGAAACTGTTGTGCATGTTCTGTGCATGCCCATTTGGATCCTCCTTAGTGACGCCGGGAAACTTACATGCTACTTTCCAGCCTCTGCATCGTACCTTTGTTTTAAATTTTCTCCTGACTACTTTGACAGCTGTAATTCAACGCTGGACAGAAGCTTATTGGAACTCCTTCTGTCAGGTATTTGGCACTTAGTGCGGAGCTTCAGTGATTCGCGCACAAAATATAACTTTTTGATTCAAAACAACAGGTTTATGGGTGCTTTCACACTGATTCGCCAACCTTATAATTAAAAAAAGCTGTGGCCGTGGAATGTCCGACTTATTGTTTGAAGGGGAGGGAGGGAAAGTGAAAGCGACGCTCGGTCCTGACAGCAGTAAAAGCTAAACGCACGCAGCCTTAGGAAGAGTATAGTCTGGTCAAGCAGGGACAGGAGAAGTGCATGCGTACGGAGTGCACATCTCCTGTCCGTGCTTGCCACCTCCTGTCTCTCTTCGGGACAGAAAGCGGCAGCAATAGAGTATTGCAAGCGAAGCAGTGCATGCGCTGCGTCCGCATGCAAGATCTAAAAAAGGGTCCTAGACTTCCCATGGTTTTTTCCCTTACTGTATCCCTTAGATAGACTCCTTGTGTCACTGTACAACAGTGCTGTAGTAGTACCCTGTAGTAAACGAACAAAGGTTCTGCTACCTATATCTCAAAGAATTCTTAAGTACTTAAATCCGACCCACCAGCTGGGGGATAATCATTCAATGATAAAGTAACAATTTCAATAGTCTCCCGAGAACCTTAAATAACCATACATGAACAAATCAAATGGTTCATATGTATTAAAGGCATATTATGTACACACACATAAACACAAATATATTTACACACTCAATACAAAAAACACAATACAAATACAGTGCATAAATGATTATGTATATGAATCACAACACATTGAAATAGACAAAAAATAATCACATATAAAAATTATTAGTTTGTATAACATCATTTTCCTATTAGGCAGGCTTGTGTCGAATATAACATTTAAATTCCACAATCTCCTATTCAACACTGACTACGATGTTTTGTTTTTCATATACGTCGTTGTTTCGACCCCTCCTTGTAACGCAAAATATTGATTTGTCAATATGGGGTCTTCATCAGGACTATATAAAGTGTGTGTAGCCTATACAAAAAAAAATATATATATATCCATGTTAAAATTTGGGATTACAGTAATACCGGAGAACATTATTTAAAAAGTGTGGGATAAGATAGCTCACCCTAGAATATCGATGTAGCATCTTGGATTGCTGATAAACCAAGGGGCGGGTTCTCATAAATGAACTCCACCTTCAGTAACCTTGATATCGAAATGATAACATAAAAAGCACCCTCTGTTAATAACATAATCCTAGTGCTCCTACATCTGAATTATTGGCAGCGCTATAGCGAGCACAAGATTCACCTACAGCGTCAATACGTCAGACTTCCAATTATTCATATAGGGGCGCACAATGGGGACACACCTCTGTTGTGTAAAGTCACTATCAAAATCTGGAAAGGTGCATAAGAAAGAACTTATATAAAAAGCCATTACTCCTAGTCGCGTTTAGCCTACATATATAATGCCAGTTGATGTGATCAAAAAAACATACCTCCTTCCAGGCCACTAATTCAAAAAACGTAGGGGGATCCAGTGGTCAAGTCATTTCTGGACCCACAATCCATCAAATGTTCTTTATAAATTGTGACACCTTAGCTGCTATAAAAATAAACTCTCATTAGTTAAGTGAAAGTTTACAAAAATTGCTTTCTAACACGGTCTAGGTGAAAGAATCTCTTACCTACAATGTATGTATGGTCTCCTCACAGCCCAGGAATTATTCGGTGATCTAATTAGTATTAGGCGCATGTATGCTGCCTCGAACGCTGTGAGAGCAGAATGGCAATAAAACCCATTACTAGCAGGGCGCACAGGGTTGGGGCATATCAAGATATTAAATATATAGTTCTTACCTCCAGCAGGTGAGCCACGGTCTACCAAACTGAGGAACTACTGAGAACCAGAGTCCATACTCCCGCCCCAATTAGTAGTTTGAGATCAACGCCATTGTTGACATCAACGGCGTGTACGTGGAAGGTTGAACCACGTTGTCATAGAAACCCATATTCTACCGTAATGGCTCTGCCGAGACCATTACTACTTCCTGGCACAGTAACATCAGCCACAGTGACTCAGTTCAGATCACTACCATCGGAAATACTGTACCAGACTTGGGCCATTATGTATCTGAGCACTAGCATAGGGGCGCCACAGAAATACGAGAGATCTGGCACAGCATGTAATATTCAAAGTACGACTGTAGAAATACTGTGCCATGCTATCAAACAAAGTAAAGCAGATGCAGAGCATTACCTTTCAATTTACCTCATATTAGGAGCCCGTGGACTACCGTAGACCAGAGAGGGTACATCACTTCTCCACTCCAGAATTACCGATATCAGAGGCCCCGATAATTGCATTTATGTTTCTGAATTTACACGTTTTGGGGAAATATTATGTGGAAATCGAACTTACTGTGTCGATTTCGGCATATTTTCCTAGGTATTAAACCCGTATACCTTGACTAATTGCAGCAGGTGAAATCTCGGATGAAAGATCATGGAGCTGCCTTGTTTCCGCAAAATGTACAATCCTGATGGGCCCATTACTCCTCCCCCAATGGAATTAATGGGCCACTCGTGATGGAGGCCCACGTGCCATATGCAACGCTAGGTCTGCAAGACCTAAAAAGGTGACAGTAGAAATGTAATACGAAGTACTGATTATAACATGTAATCATGAAATTGAGACTTATCTAGGCTAGGCTTTCACGAGTCTGATGTAATGTACTCAGCACTGTGCAGTCAATTTCAAGTTTTGTACAATAAAACACATTTCTGGTAGGCACAGGGGTAGTAGGTGATTTGCCCAAAATCACAGGGTATTGAACCGACGCCAAGACTCAAACTTGGCTCCTCAGTTCCAAAGTCTGCAGTTCTGACCATTGTGCCATATGTCTGGTTTGAAGGGGTTGTACAAACATTTCCAACCATCAACCTCACGTATACATTTTGCTTCCTGCATGCTCAGCGCTGTGGCACCATCTCCGAAAATGAGCACCTGTGACAAGAGAGAGCCTTCCCATAGGAAACAAGACGGTTGTTTGGACATTATGCTAGTATGTGAAGTTTTACCGCAGTCCAAATATGTAACAATGCAACTCTATGGGCGTGCTCACTGCTGCATAGTCAGTGCAACGTAGCCTCTATCACAACCACAAAACCACTTTGTGAACTCTGTGCTAACTGCTTGCTTTCTAATGCCACGAGTTGGTCGTGAAGCCCTGGGAAGCGCAGCACAAAAGAAGTGCTCAGCGCCGCGCAATGAGCCCCACAGTAAATGCCGGCTGAACACAAGCATACAATTCACAAAGCAGTGCTAGCCTTTGTTAAGAGTATCGTGTGTTTTTAAAACGCCATGCACATGGAGCACTGGTTTCTTACACAATTCATACTATCAAAGTTTGTCAAGTCATACCACTTCTGTGTATATTTCCTGCTTTGAAGAACACTTACCACATTCCTGCAAAGCGCGCCTTGAAGTCATAGTGCTCACTGGTACACTGCACTGCGCATAGAAGACCTGGCAGACATTTAAAGCACTGAGTGCTGCGCACAGTGTCAGAAACACTCACGCGGATTCTATCTAAAGACTGGGACACCCCCTTGAAGCAGTAACTTCAGAGCAGAAATACCCACCTCAGAGCCCAACTCAGAGCGGCGCAGGGGCCATCCCGCCTCCGCAGCTCTGGCCAGAGCTCAGCACAGCCATCTCTCAGATGTCCAGCCCCTGGAGTCGCTGGGGAGCTGCTCTCTAGATACAGACTCCCAGCACTGAGCTCACCAGCTGCAGTTCAGTTCCCTGTGTTAATAATCTCCCGCATGAAAAGGTGTTAGCTTCAAATTTGTTTTTACAGAAGCCCTATATCCAATATTGAAATAAAGATTTGGCGGCTTTTATATTTGACTTTGGAACTGGGGATCGTGGGTCGAGTCCCTGCGTGAGCTCTCTGTGCCTTCCCAAAATAAAATACAGACAAGTAAAAGTTTAGTAAAACGATAGGGAAAGCCTGCTATTTATTGCTGCTTTTGTACAATTTCAAAGGGGAAGGCAGGTGCAGTGCAGTGTGAGAATACTTATGACAACCCTAAAACAAGCATTCGCAATTTTGAGCGAATAGCGCTGCAGCCGCCGTTGCCCCCATCAGTGTCCAATTTTAAAATAGTGCTCACCCACCAGATAAAGCCCACTGTGTAACGCCGCAAGCAAATGATTGAGTTCGGATGGGCTGTCCAAAAAGGAGATAGGGCAGTAACAAAGAAGCCTCATTTTCAATCAGAGGGCATCGTTTACCATAAACGATGAAGCCAGCCAAGAAGTATGATTGGAGGGGCTTAAACTCCACTTCTGAAATCTCCACGATTACAAGATGCCTCGCAGAGTGAGCAGCATGTGCGCTGCAACACAAGGCGAGACCTAAAAATTGCCAATTTCCTAATAGGCAACCAATGAAGATCCATAAGAATGGGTGAAGACGGTGAGCGAGAAGGAAGATTACAAATAAGTCTACTGACGGTGTTCTGTACCACCTGCAACCTTGTCAGTAAAGAGTCATTGACTGATGTAAACAGAGCATTCCCATAGTCCAGGTTACTGAATATAAGAGCTTGGACCAAACTTTTTTTGGGACTGTCCGGGAGCCAAGGAAGAGCCTTTTTTAGAAGATTCATAGAGGCGAAACATGAGACACAGGTGGTGTCTACTTGGTCCTTCAGGGCAGAGACCGATCCAGCTTCACTCCGAGATTTTTCACAGACTGTTTAGGGGAAGGGGCTAGGCCCAATTCAGGCAGCCACCATTCAGCAGGCCAGAGCTAGCGGGAGAGGCATGTACAAATGAGGACTAACAGTTGTGGGACTGGAATGGGCTCTCCTAGAGGAGACCATAAAAGTTCAGAATCCCAAAGATGATTGCTTCCCCTAGTGATGCCTATCCCTTCATGCTTCGCCCATCCAAACTTTATTGGTAGGTTGTTCTGGCATTTCTAGATCTGGATTTTGTGTGCTGGTTTTGTAGGTACCAAAGAGGATTTATAAACCTGCTGGTTTGCCTGTCGATTCAAAAGAGATGATGTGTTTTGTTTTTCTAATAGATAGAATATGGTGGCTTAGTTTTGGAACTATTCTGTTTCTGTATTGAAAATTCAGGCATGCCCATGTTGCAGCAATCCAGGTCGCAACGATGGCCCCTATTTGCTGCTTCAGTCTAATAGATGTTCCAACATCAAATACGGATTATTGAATGAATCTGATGACTAAAAACATATGCCTTGAGGAGAAAGTGAAAATCTTCAACTTGACGAGTACGTTTGTTATACTTAGTTGGCACTCTGAGCTTTGCTCGGAAAGAAAATGTCATATGACTCACTCAGCCTTATGTGTGAATTGCTGGGCTTGGGATTGCTACCCAGGTGCACTATTGTTGAGATAAGTGAATAACAAAAAATCTTAAATTTGCTCCCTTTGAGGTATAGTAATTGACCTAGGTTGGATTTACATTCCTTTTGTGAGTCGGGCTCAGTGTTGCTAATCCCCTTTAGAGTCTATTTATTTTACTTTGCATCACCAGTTGATTTAAAATTAACAGCACTGGGGATGGTTAGGGAGGAGAGGAAAGTGCACAGAGATGAAGAGTGGAAAAGACTGAGGGCCAGATGTAGGTAATTCCTATTTACCTACTCTTAAATACCGAATCATACCGATTCAGTATTTAATAGTAGGTAAATAGGAAGGGGGCAGATGTAGGTAATTCTTATTTTAGAATTACCGAATCGGTATGATTCGGTATTTACCGATTCGGTAAATACCGAATCGGTATTTCCTATTGATTCCTATGGGCCTTGATGGGCGATAAAAATACTGAATTCTGAAGGCCTGTAGCACTGTAAACAGTGCTACCTACATCTGGGATTTACCGAATCGGTAAAATTACCGATTCAGTATTTTACAGAATCAGTAAATTTACCGATTCGGTAAATTTACTGATTCTGTAAAATAATGGCCTCTACATTTCAAAAACCAATTACCGGTCGGCAACGGCCGAAATCGGCCATTACCGACCGGTAATTGGCGACCTACATCTGGCCCTAAGTAAAGAGAGGGAAGAAGTCAGATAGATACCAAGTCTCCCATGCTCCAGTGAGTTTAGCTGCCCAGTAGAAGTCCCTTTCTTGCTAACCAAAGATCACAAATTGACCCTCAGACTTCAAACAGGATCCAGCTAGTGCAATAAATAACTAAAAGCAACTCTTAATACATATAGGAACACTTCCAGAGGTGTGAATTGCAACCGAAAAGTTAACCCCAGGAACCTATTGCCACTAGTAATTCGACTTCAAAGAGCAGAACACCACCCCTATTATCGCAATCTATCCCTTCTGTTATCTTCTGTAGGGATTAATGGAAAAATCATAGAGAAGATACATGGGATAAGAAAGATATAGTGAATTTACCATGTTATCTTGCCAAGTGATTTGAAATAAAAAGTTAATTAATGATGTGAACAGCCTGGGGTAACCAGTGCTAGTGCTCCTGCCTCCTAGGATACACTTTAGTGACAGGGGCGTCCCTACTTCTGACTTCCTCACCTGGAAACACAAGACATGGAGTTGCAGAAATGAGAACGTTGTCACTCACGTCAAGACCCCTGGTGTCAATAAAAATGATCAATGAACTTGGAATATACAGAGGATCTCTCTTTCAAAATGCCAGAGAGAGAGAGACCACATTGGAGAGTGTCCTAAAATATTTCTGATACCACCACCAATCATTTATGCTCTTTCAATCTTAGAGCAAAGCTGATGAGAGAATGTCTTGCTCAGGAGCCTTATTTGAAGGGTAGCAATGTGACACCCCACCCCCCACCACTATTGTCTAGGATTAAGATGGAGCCTCTCCAGGTACAGCAGGAAGACCTGATAGGATTTCAGTTTCACTTGCCTGGCGCTAGAACCATAAGACTTAGTGAGATTTTTCCCATGGGTCTAGAATCAGTGTGACTAGCTGCAGCCAGTGCAAAACTACCACGATGCCTACTAGGAATAAAAACCTCGGTCTTTCTTGGCCTGTAGAGTGGAAAACATAGGCATCCACACATACAGAGATGTTACAGTGAGTCCTTGAATAAATCTCTGCAGGTCCTCGATCCCCCAGTCACCCAGATGTTTATGTGCCCCTCTCAAGAAGAATTCCATACAGGCTTCAGAAAGCTATGGAATGCTATTTGCCCTTTTGGTCTCTCCTTTTGTGACGCCGGACATTACACTCTCTTCTTCCAAGGCAGGTTCCTGCCATTAGGACAAACTGCATTGAGTAGGTGGGCCAGTGCACAGTCTTCAGACTACAAGGTGAAGTACACCATCTAGCAGCATGAAGACAGTGTAACTTCTTGTGGAGTCACTGGTGGGACGCCAGTAACAACAAAGCCTGAGCTTCCAGTTACAAGTACAGTTATAACCAAGTTCATCCTCCTGTGCTTTACAGCTTTTTCCAGGCTTTCTAGAAGGCTGAGGGGTGGCTAGTTGCCAGTCTGGCCCTTTTTATTGCTAGGCCACACCCAGCACAACACAAACTGTAGAGTGAAAGGATGACCAGTGTGGGTATCATTAAAGAGTTGCACTGGCTGACAGAGAAGCAGATGTATATTCTTCCATTCTCCAGCACGCAAAAGTGTGGCCACAGTTAAGCAACATGTATGTTGTCACATTCAAAGAGAAGCCACTTATCTTGTTCTCCTTCAGTAGGACACCGTTCATGCTTTACATGGACTGCAGTACTCATGGAACACACAGCATAGACACCAAGAAATGCAGCTTTACGTGAACTATATTAACTAAGCCATTGTACTCACCTGAAGTCCATCCACTTATCCCCAAGTCTATCTTTGACCCACCCAGTACACATGTAGAACATCCATATATCACCCTCGTCAATCATTACTAATCATCATGCATATTATTTAGTTATCAGTTGACACACATTACAACATACTCAATTGTGCTGCATAGCACAACGAAGTGGCAAAAAGGCACAATGCAAACACTATGTAAAAGAAATAAAAGTCAAACAGACTTATGCATTTCCCTGCTACACTCACCGGATGCATCTTCTTTTGATTCCCTGATCTATCATTTCTTCTTTAATTGCACCCTTCACAAATTGACTTTTAAGCAGTACACAGTCCTACTTTTAGGCCCAAGTGGCTATGGAGCGCTGTAGTGGCCAAGTTGCTGTATCTTACCCAGCTTTTGCAGCCACCTCACAAATTATGATTTACCAAGCAAGGAACTATAAATGCCTTTCCTGACTTGCCTTGTCCGCAAGCCCAGCAGGGCCATGGAATTTATTAAAATGACCTTTGGCACCACATCCATCTTGATGAGAAGCCACCCCAGGCCCATTCGGATCTAAGGCAAGTTACCGATGCATAATGAGTAGCACTTCTCCTCCTTACCTGTATTATGGAGGAAAGAGAATAATAAAGAAACCCCTGTCTGTGGGAATCAAGGCTTTACTTTATTAAAGAAAAAGAAAAACCATGATTAATGCTGTCTGGGTTACTTTATTGTAAGGGCATCTTAAAGGAAGATTGTTAAGTTTGGATTCCAGCAATGGAATCTGAATGTGATGAGGGAATTTTATTGTGGAACCTGACCGGCAGTTGGAACTGAGTTTCTGCTCAGTTGGAGGCTGTACTCTTGATCTTAATAAAATAATTGAAAAACACACACCTCGTAGTCTCCAGTGTGCTTTCTTATAGCGGTGACAAGGAGGACTACCCTCATTGACGGACTGACGACCAACTGAGGAATCTTAACGGGGATCGTCGACGGACCCCTTGACATACTCTGGACTTCGACATTGGAATTCATGCCTGTTGTGGAGGGCAGTCTGCCAAATCATTCCGGCTTTACCGAGACTAATTTGGCAGAGCCATTTTCAGATTCTGGCCCACATTGGCAGTGCCGCTTTCAGATACAGTGCATGTGGAGGTGCTCAAGCATGCTCGTGAAGGCATTGCATTTCTGTCTCGTGCTCGTTCTGTCCATGCCCATTTGGATTCACACTGATCATGTGTGATGCCTGGAAACTGTTGTGCATGTTCTGTGCATGCCCATTTGGATCCTCCTTAGTGACGCCGGGAAACTTACATGCTACTTTCCAGCCTCTGCATCGTACCTTTGTTTTAAATTTTCTCCTGACTACTTTGACAGCTGTAATTCAACGCTGGACAGAAGCTTATTGGAACTCCTTCTGTCAGGTATTTGGCACTTAGTGCGGAGCTTCAGTGATTCGCGCACAAAATATAACTTTTTGATTCAAAACAACAGGTTTATGGGTGCTTTCACACTGATTCGCCAACCTTATAATTAAAAAAAGCTGTGGCCGTGGAATGTCCGACTTATTGTTTGAAGGGGAGGGAGGGAAAGTGAAAGCGACGCTCGGTCCTGACAGCAGTAAAAGCTAAACGCACGCAGCCTTAGGAAGAGTATAGTCTGGTCAAGCAGGGACAGGAGAAGTGCATGCGTACGGAGTGCACATCTCCTGTCCGTGCTTGCCACCTCCTGTCTCTCTTCGGGACAGAAAGCGGCAGCAATAGAGTATTGCAAGCGAAGCAGTGCATGCGCTGCGTCCGCATGCAAGATCTAAAAAAGGGTCCTAGACTTCCCATGGTTTTTTCCCTTACTGTATCCCTTAGATAGACTCCTTGTGTCACTGTACAACAGTGCTGTAGTAGTACCCTGTAGTAAACGAACAAAGGTTCTGCTACCTATATCTCAAAGAATTCTTAAGTACTTAAATCCGACCCACCAGCTGGGGGATAATCATTCAATGATAAAGTAACAATTTCAATAGTCTCCCGAGAACCTTAAATAACCATACATGAACAAATCAAATGGTTCATATGTATTAAAGGCATATTATGTACACACACATAAACACAAATATATTTACACACTCAATACAAAAAACACAATACAAATACAGTGCATAAATGATTATGTATATGAATCACAACACATTGAAATAGACAAAAAATAATCACATATAAAAATTATTAGTTTGTATAACATCATTTTCCTATTAGGCAGGCTTGTGTCGAATATAACATTTAAATTCCACAATCTCCTATTCAACACTGACTACGATGTTTTGTTTTTCATATACGTCGTTGTTTCGACCCCTCCTTGTAACGCAAAATATTGATTTGTCAATATGGGGTCTTCATCAGGACTATATAAAGTGTGTGTAGCCTATACAAAAAAATATATATATATATCCATGTTAAAATTTGGGATTACAGTAATACCGGAGAACATTATTTAAAAAGTGTGGGATAAGATAGCTCACCCTAGAATATCGATGTAGCATCTTGGATTGCTGATAAACCAAGGGGCGGGTTCTCATAAATGAACTCCACCTTCAGTAACCTTGATATCGAAATGATAACATAAAAAGCACCCTCTGTTAATAACATAATCCTAGTGCTCCTACATCTGAATTATTGGCAGCGCTATAGCGAGCACAAGATTCACCTACAGCGTCAATACGTCAGACTTCCAATTATTCATATAGGGGCGCACAATGGGGACACACCTCTGTTGTGTAAAGTCACTATCAAAATCTGGAAAGGTGCATAAGAAAGAACTTATATAAAAAGCCATTACTCCTAGTCGCGTTTAGCCTACATATATAATGCCAGTTGATGTGATCAAAAAAACATACCTCCTTCCAGGCCACTAATTCAAAAAACGTAGGGGGATCCAGTGGTCAAGTCATTTCTGGACCCACAATCCATCAAATGTTCTTTATAAATTGTGACACCTTAGCTGCTATAAAAATAAACTCTCATTAGTTAAGTGAAAGTTTACAAAAATTGCTTTCTAACACGGTCTAGGTGAAAGAATCTCTTACCTACAACGTATGTATGGTCTCCTCACAGCCCAGGAATTATTCGGTGATCTAATTAGTATTAGGCGCATGTATGCTGCCTCGAACGCTGTGAGAGCAGAATGGCAATAAAACCCATTACTAGCAGGGCGCACAGGGTTGGGGCATATCAAGATATTAAATATATAGTTCTTACCTCCAGCAGGTGAGCCACGGTCTACCAAACTGAGGAACTACTGAGAACCAGAGTCCATACTCCCGCCCCAATTAGTAGTTTGAGATCAACGCCATTGTTGACATCAACGGCGTGTACGTGGAAGGTTGAACCACGTTGTCATAGAAACCCATATTCTACCGTAATGGCTCTGCCGAGACCATTACTACTTCCTGGCACAGTAACATCAGCCACAGTGACTCAGTTCAGATCACTACCATCGGAAATACTGTACCAGACTTGGGCCATTATGTATCTGAGCACTAGCATAGGGGCGCCACAGAAATACGAGAGATCTGGCACAGCATGTAATATTCAAAGTACGACTGTAGAAATACTGTGCCATGCTATCAAACAAAGTAAAGCAGATGCAGAGCATTACCTTTCAATTTACCTCATATTAGGAGCCCGTGGACTACCGTAGACCAGAGAGGGTACATCACTTCTCCACTCCAGAATTACCGATATCAGAGGCCCCGATAATTGCATTTATGTTTCTGAATTTACACGTTTTGGGGAAATATTATGTGGAAATCGAACTTACTGTGTCGATTTCGGCATATTTTCCTAGGTATTAAACCCGTATACCTTGACTAATTGCAGCAGGTGAAATCTCGGATGAAAGATCATGGAGCTGCCTTGTTTCCGCAAAATGTACAATCCTGATGGGCCCATTACTCCTCCCCCAATGGAATTAATGGGCCACTCGTGATGGAGGCCCACGTGCCATATGCAACGCTAGGTCTGCAAGACCTAAAAAGGTGACAGTAGAAATGTAATACGAAGTACTGATTATAACATGTAATCATGAAATTGAGACTTATCTAGGCTAGGCTTTCACGAGTCTGATGTAATGTACTCAGCACTGTGCAGTCAATTTCAAGTTTTGTACAATAAAACACATTTCTGGTAGGCACAGGGGTAGTAGGTGATTTGCCCAAAATCACAGGGTATTGAACCGACGCCAAGACTCAAACTTGGCTCCTCAGTTCCAAAGTCTGCAGTTCTGACCATTGTGCCATATGTCTGGTTTGAAGGGGTTGTACAAACATTTCCAACCATCAACCTCACGTATACATTTTGCTTCCTGCATGCTCAGCGCTGTGGCGCCATCTCCGAAAATGAGCACCTGTGACAAGAGAGAGCCTTCCCATAGGAAACAAGACGGTTGTTTGGACATTATGCTAGTATGTGAAGTTTTACCGCAGTCCAAATATGTAACAATGCAACTCTATGGGCGTGCTCACTGCTGCATAGTCAGTGCAACGTAGCCTCTATCACAACCACAAAACCACTTTGTGAACTCTGTGCTAACTGTTTGCTTTCTAATGCCACGAGTTGGTCGTGAAGCCCTGGGAAACGCAGCACAAAAGAAGTGCTCAGCGCCGCGCAATGAGCCCCACAGTAAATGCCGGCTGAACACAAGCATACAATTCACAAAGCAGTGCTAGCCTTTGTTAAGAGTATCGTGTGTTTTTAAAACGCCATGCACATGGAGCACTGGTTTCTTACACAATTCATACTATCAAAGTTTGTCAAGTCATACCACTTCTGTGTATATTTCCTGCTTTGAAGAACACTTACCACATTCCTGCAAAGCGCGCCTTGAAGTCATAGTGCTCACTGGTACACTGCACTGCGCATAGAAGACCTGGCAGACATTTAAAGCACTGAGTGCTGCGCACAGTGTCAGAAACACTCACGCGGATTCTATCTAAAGACTGGGACACCCCCTTGAAGCAGTAACTTCAGAGCAGAAATACCCACCTCAGAGCCCAACTCAGAGCGGCGCAGGGGCCCTCCCGCCTCCGCAGCTCTGGCCAGAGCTCAGCACAGCCATCTCTCAGATGTCCAGCCCCTGGAGTCGCTGGGGAGCTGCTCTCTAGATACAGACTCCCAGCACTGAGCTCACCAGCTGCAGTTCAGTTCCCTGTGTTAATAATCTCCCGCATGAAAAGGTGTTAGCTTCAAATTTGTTTTTACAGAAGCCCTATATCCAATATTGAAATAAAGATTTGGCGGCTTTTATATTTGACTTTGGAACTGGGGATCGTGGGTCGAGTCCCTGCGTGAGCTCTCTGTACTTTCCCAAAATAAAATACAGACAAGTAAAAGTTTAGTAAAACGATAGGGAAAGCCTGCTATTTATTGCTGCTTTTGTACAATTTCAAAGGGGAAGGCAGGTGCAGTGCAGTGTGAGAATACTTATGACAACCCTAAAACAAGCATTCGCAATTTTGAGCGAATAGCGCTGCAGCCGCCGTTGCCCCCATCAGTGTCCAATTTTAAAATAGTGCTCACCCACCAGATAAAGCCCACTGTGTAACGCCGCAAGCAAATGATTGAGTTCGGATGGGCTGTCCAAAAAGGATATAGGGCAGTAACAAAGAAGCCTCATTTTCAAAAAGAGGGCAGCGTTTACCATAAACGATGAAGCCAGCCAAGAAGTATGATTGGAGGGGCTTAAACTCCACTTCTGAAATCTCCACGATTACAAGATGCCTCGCAGAGTGAGCAGCATGTGCGCTGCAACACAAGGCGAGACCTAAAAATTGCCAATTTCCTAATAGGCAACCAATGAAGATCCATAAGAATGGGTGAAGACGGTGAGCGAGAAGGAAGATTACAAATAAGTCTACTGACGGTGTTCTGTACCACCTGCAACCTTGTCAGTAAAGAGTCATTGACTGATGTAAACAGAGCATTCCCATAGTCCAGGTTACTGAATATAAGAGCTTGGACCAAACTTTTTTTGGGACTGTCCGGGAGCCAAGGAAGAGCCTTTTTTAGAAGATTCATAGAGGCGAAACATGAGACACAGGTGGTGTCTACTTGGTCCTTCAGGGCAGAGACCGATCCAGCTTCACTCCGAGATTTTTCACAGACTGTTTAGGGGAAGGGGCTAGGCCCAATTCAGGCAGCCACCATTCAGCAGGCCAGAGCTAGCGGGAGAGGCATGTACAAATGAGGACTAACAGTTGTGGGACTGGAATGGGCTCTCCTAGAGGAGACCATAAAAGTTCAGAATCCCAAAGATGATTGCTTCCCCTAGTGATGCCTATCCCTTCATGCTTCGCCCATCCAAACTTTATTGGTAGGTTGTTCTGGCATTTCTAGATCTGGATTTTGTGTGCTGGTTTTGTAGGTACCAAAGAGGATTTATAAACCTGCTGGTTTGCCTGTCGATTCAAAAGAGATGATGTGTTTTGTTTTTCTAATAGATAGAATATGGTGGCTTAGTTTTGGAACTATTCTGTTTCTGTATTGAAAATTCAGGCATGCCCATGTTGCAGCAATCCAGGTCGCAACGATGGCCCCTATTTGCTGCTTCAGTCTAATAGATGTTCAAACATCAAATACGGATTATTGAATGAATCTGATGACTAAAAACATATGCCTTGAGGAGAAAGTGAAAATCTTCAACTTGACGAGTACGTTTGTTATACTTAGTTGGCACTCTGAGCTTTGCTCGGAAAGAAAATGTCATATGACTCACTCAGCCTTATGTGTGAATTGCTGGGCTTGGGATTGCTACCCAGGTGCACTATTGTTGAGATAAGTGAATAACAAAAAATCTTAAATTTGCTCCCTTTGAGGTATAGTAATTGACCTAGGTTGGATTTACATTCCTTTTGTGAGTCGGGCTCAGTGTTGCTAATCCCCTTTAGAGTCTATTTATTTTACTTTGCATCACCAGTTGATTTAAAATTAACAGCACTGGGGATGGTTAGGGAGGAGAGGAAAGTGCACAGAGATGAAGAGTGGAAAAGACTGAGGGCCAGATGTAGGTAATTCCTATTTACCTACTCTTAAATACCGAATCATACCGATTCGGTATTTAATAGTAGGTAAATAGGAAGGGGGCAGATGTAGGTAATTCTTATTTTAGAATTACCGAATCGGTATGATTCGGTATTTACCGATTCGGTAAATACCGAATCGGTATTTCCTATTGATTCCTATGGGCCTTGAAGCCCATAGGAATCAATGGGAAATATCGATTCGGTATTTACCGAATCGGTAAATACCGAATCCTGCAAGGGTGAATGGGGTGTCACTTTGACACCCTGTAGCACCCCAATTACAGGCTTGTGTGCCATGTGGCACACATACATGCCCTAAGGTGTGCATGTACACCTGAATTCGGTATTTTACCACCCAACTGTTTTGGGCGATAAAAATACTGAATTCTGAAGGCCTGTAGCACTGTAAACAGTGCTACCTACATCTGGGATTTACCGAATCGGTAAAATTACCGATTCAGTATTTTACAGAATCGGTAAATTTACCGATTCGGTAAATTTACTGATTCTGTAAAATAATGGCCTCTACATTTCAAAAACCAATTACCGGTCGGCAACGGCCGAAATCGGCCATTACCGACCGGTAATTGGCGACCTACATCTGGCCCTAAGTAAAGAGAGGGAAGAAGTCAGATAGATACCAAGTCTCCCATGCTCCAGTGAGTTTAGCTGCCCAGTAGAAGTCCCTTTCTTGCTAACCAAAGATCACAAATTGACCCTCAGACTTCAAACAGGATCCAGCTAGTGCAATAAATAACTAAAAGCAACTCTTAATACATATAGAAACACTTCCAGAGGTGTGAATTGCAACCGAAAAGTTAACCCCAGGAACCTATTGCCACTAGTAATTCGACTTCAAAGAGCAGAACACCACCCCTATTATCGCAATCTATCCCTTCTGTTATCTTCTGTAGGGATTAATGGAAAAATCATAGAGAAGATACATGGGATAAGAAAGATATAGTGAATTTACCATGTTATCTTGCCAAGTGATCTGAAATAAAAAGTTAATTAATGATGTGAACAGCCTGGGGTAACCAGTGCTAGTGCTCCTGCCTCCTAGGATACACTTTAGTGACAGGGGCGTCCCTACTTCTGACTTCCTCACCTGGAAACACAAGACATGGAGTTGCAGAAATGAGAACGTTGTCACTCACGTCAAGACCCCTGGTGTCAATAAAAATGATCAATGAACTTGGAATATACAGAGGATCTCTCTTTCAAAATGCCAGAGAGAGAGAGACCACATTGGAGAGTGTCCTAAAATATTTCTGATACCACCACCAATCATTTATGCTCTTTCAATCTTAGAGCAAAGCTGATGAGAGAATGTCTTGCTCAGAAGCCTTATTTGAAGGGTAGCAATGTGACACCCCACCCCCCACCACTATTGTCTAGGATTAAGATGGAGCCTCTCCAGGTACAGCAGGAAGACCTGATAGGATTTCAGTTTCACTTGCCTGGCGCTAGAACCATAAGACTTAGTGAGATTTTTCCCATGGGTCTAGAATCAGTGTGACTAGCTGCAGCCAGTGCAAAACTACCACGATGCCTACTAGGAATAAAAACCTCGGTCTTTCTTGGCCTGTAGAGTGGAAAACATAGGCATCCACACATACAGAGATGTTACAGTGAGTCCTTGAATAAATCTCTGCAGGTCCTCGATCCCCCAGTCACCCAGATGTTTATGTGCCCCTCTCAAGAAGAATTCCATACAGGCTTCAGAAAGCTATGGAATGCTATTTGCCCTTTTGGTCTCTCCTTTTGTGACGCCGGACATTACACTCTCTTCTTCCAAGGCAGGTTCCTGCCATTAGGACAAACTGCATTGAGTAGGTGGGCCAGTGCACAGTCTTCAGACTACAAGGTGAAGTACACCATCTAGCAGCATGAAGACAGTGTAACTTCTTGTGGAGTCACTGGTGGGACGCCAGTAACAACAAAGCCTGAGCTTCCAGTTACAAGTACAGTTATAACCAAGTTCATCCTCCTGTGCTTTACATCTTTTTCCAGGCTTTCTAGAAGGCTGAGGGGTGGCTAGTTGCCAGTCTGGCCCTTTTTATTGCTAGGCCACACCCAGCACAACACAAACTGTAGAGTGAAAGGATGACCAGTGTGGGTATCATTAAAGAGTTGCACTGGCTGACAGAGAAGCAGATGTATATTCTTCCATTCTCCAGCACGCAAAAGTGTGGCCACAGTTAAGCAACATGTATGTTGTCACATTCAAAGAGAAGCCACTTATCTTGTTCTCCTTCAGTAGGACACCGTTCATGCTTTACATGGACTGCAGTACTCATGGAACACACAGCATAGACACCAAGAAATGCAGCTTTACGTGAACTATATTAACTAAGCCATTGTACTCACCTGAAGTCCATCCACTTATCCCCAAGTCTATCTTTGACCCACCCAGTACACATGTAGAACATCCATATATCACCCTCGTCAATCATTACTAATCATCATGCATATTATTTAGTTATCAGTTGACACACATTACAACATACTCAATTGTGCTGCATAGCACAACGAAGTGGCAAAAAGGCACAATGCAAACACTATGTAAAAGAAATAAAAGTCAAACAGACTTATGCATTTCCCTGCTACACTCACCGGATGCATCTTCTTTTGATTCCCTGATCTATCATTTGTTCTTTAATTGCACCCTTCACAAATTGACTTTTAAGCAGTACACAGTCTTACTTTTAGGCCCAAGTGGCTATGGAGCGCTGTAGTGGCCAAGTTGCTGTATCTTACCCAGCTTTTGCAGCCACCTCACAAATTATGATTTACCAAGCAAGGAACTATAAATGCCTTTCCTGACTTGCCTTGTCCGCAAGCCCAGCAGGGCCATGGAATTGATAAAATGACCTTTGGCACCACATCCATCTTGATGAGAAGCCACCCCAGGCCCATTCGGATCTAAGGCAAGTTACCGATGCATAATGAGTAGCACTTCTCCTCCTTACCTGTATTATGGAGGAAAGAGAATAATAAAGAAACCCCTGTCTGTGGGAATCAAGGCTTTACTTTATTAAAGAAAAAGAAAAACCATGATTAATGCTGTCTGGGTTACTTTATTGTAAGGGCATCTTAAAGGAAGATTGTTAAGTTTGGATTCCAGCAATGGAATCTGAATGTGATGAGGGAATTTTATTGTGGAACCTGACCGGCAGTTGGAACTGAGTTTCTGCTCAGTTGGAGGCTGTACTCTTGATCTTAATAAAATAATTGAAAAACACACACCTCGTAGTCTCCAGTGTGCTTTCTTATAGCGGTGACAAGGAGGACTACCCTCATTGACGGACTGACGACCAACTGAGGAATCTTAACGGGGATCGTCGACGGACCCCTTGACATACTCTGGACTTCGACATTGGAATTCATGCCTGTTGTGGAGGGCAGTCTGCCAAATCATTCCGGCTTTACCGAGACTAATTTGGCAGAGCCATTTTCAGATTCTGGCCCACATTGGCAGTGCCGCTTTCAGATACAGTGCATGTGGAGGTGCTCAAGCATGCTCGTGAAGGCATTGCATTTCTGTCTCGTGCTCGTTCTGTCCATGCCCATTTGGATTCACACTGATCATGTGTGATGCCTGGAAACTGTTGTGCATGTTCTGTGCATGCCCATTTGGATCCTCCTTAGTGACGCCGGGAAACTTACATGCTACTTTCCAGCCTCTGCATCGTACCTTTGTTTTAAATTTTATCCTGACTACTTTGACAGCTGTAATTCAACGCTGGACAGAAGTTTATTGGAACTCCTTCTGTCAGGTATTTGGCACTTAGTGCGGAGCTTCAGTGATTCGCGCACAAAATATAACTTTTTGATTCAAAACAACAGGTTTATGGGTGCTTTCACACTGATTCGCCAACCTTATAATTAAAAAAAGCTGTGGCCGTGGAATGTCCGACTTCATGTTTTGAAGGGGAGGGAGGGAAAGTGAAAGCGACGCTCGGTCCTGACAGCAGTAAAAGCTAAACGCACGCAGCCTTAGGAAGAGTATAGTCTGGTCAAGCAGGGACAGGAGAAGTGCATGCGTATGGAGTGCACATCTCCTGTCCGTGCTTGCCACCTCCTGTCTCTCTTCGGGACAGAAAGCGGCAGCAATAGAGTATTGCAAGCGAAGCAGTGCATGCGCTGCGTCCGCATGCAAGATCTAAAAAAGGGTCCTAGACTTCCCATGGTTTTTTCCCTTACTGTATCCCTTAGATAGACTCCTTGTGTCACTGTACAACAGTGCTGTAGTAGTACCCTGTAGTAAACGAACAAAGGTTCTGCTACCTATATCTCAAAGAATTCTTAAGTACTTAAATCCGACCCACCAGCTGGGGGATAATCATTCAATGATAAAGTAACAATTTCAATAGTCTCCCGAGAACCTTAAATAACCATACATGAACAAATCAAATGGTTCATATGTATTAAAGGCATATTATGTACACACACATAAACACAAATATATTTACACAATCAATACAAAAAACACAATACAAATACAGTGCATAAATGATTATGTATATGAATCACAACACATTGAAATAGACAAAAAATAATCACATATAAAAATTATTAGTTTGTATAACATCATGTTCCTATTAGGCAGGCTTGTGTCGAATATAACATTTAAATTCCACAATCTCCTATTCAACACTGACTACGATGTTTTGTTTTTCATATACGTCGTCGTTTCGACCCCTCCTTGTAACGCAAAATATTGATTTGTCAATATGGGGTCTTCATCAGGACTATATAAAGTGTGTGTAGCCTATACAAAAAAAAATATATATATATCCATGTTAAAATTTGGGATTACAGTAATACCGGAGAACATTATTTAAAAAGTGTGGGATAAGATAGCTCACCCTAGAATATCGATGTAGGATCTTGGATTGCTGATAAACCAAGGGGCGGGTTCTCATAAATGAACTCCACCTTCAGTAACCTTGATATCGAAATGATAACATAAAAAGCACCCTCTGTTAATAACATAATCCTAGTGCTCCTACATCTGAATTATTGGCAGCGCTATAGCGAGCACAAGATTCACCTACAGCGTCAATACGTCAGACTTCCAATTATTCATATAGGGGCGCACAATGGGGACACACCTCTGTTGTGTAAAGTCACTATCAAAATCTGGAAAGGAGCATAAGAAAATAACTTATGTAAAGAGCCATTACTCCTAGTCGCGTTTAGCCTACATATATAATGCCAGTTGATGTGATCAAAAAAACATACCTCCTTCCAGGCCACTAATTCAAAAAACGTAGGGGGATCCAGTGGTCAAGTCATTTCTGGACCCACAATCCATCAAATGTTCTTTATAAATTGTGACACCTTAGCTGCTATAAAAATGAACTCTCATTAGTTAAGTGAAAGTTTACAAAAATTGCTTTCTAACACGGTCTAGGTGAAAGAATCTCTTACCTACAACGTATGTATGGTCTCCTCACAGCCCAGGAATTATTCGGTGATCTAATTAGTATTAGGCGCATGTATGCTGCCTCGAACGCTGTGAGAGCAGAATGGCAATAAAACCCATTACTAGCAGGGCGCACAGGGTTGGGGCATATCAAGATATTAAATATATAGTTCTTACCTCCAGCAGGTGAGCCACGGTCTACCAAACTGAGGAACTACTGAGAACCAGAGTCCATACTCCCGCCCCAATTAGTAGTTTGAGATCAACGCCATTGTTGACATCAACGGCGTGTACGTGGAAGGTTGAACCACGTTGTCATAGAAACCCATATTCTACCGTAATGGCTCTGCCGAGACCATTACTACTTCCTGGCTTGCACACTGGTGATGAAAACATTATCAACGCAGCTGAAGTGCCCTCAGCGGATGCCAAAGGTGATGCCACACTCCGAAGGAAGTATTAAGCTATGTGGTGATTGACCCTTGGTATTGCGACTCCGGGCAGTGTTAGAGAGTGCCGGCTACATGTAGCAAGAGGGCCACTGTGGCCGTGGCTGTATGACCTGTGCTCACCTGTGGGCAAGTTGAAGAGGGTGCTACAGGGAGTGCTTCTGTCATGGCCATACTGGGGCTCCAAATACACCCTGTTAGCCTGGAAGGTAGCACACCACACATGCAAGGAGCCACCCACAGTGATGACAACCATGCCTTATTGTAGATATTCAGAGACAATAACCAAGGTCTCTGCCTGCCTGCCCAGAGAGAGGCACATGAGCACATGCAGTGAAAGGCCTGGTAAAAAGGGGAAATGTACAACTGACTCATCCATAGGTACTGGGGAGTAATAATCCACCCATAAAGACTGGGCAGTAACACTCCAAGAGTAGACACCCTCCGAGGACCCCAGACTAGTCGACCAAGGTTTCCACCAGGACGGTGTGTCCACAGACAGTAAACTATCACATAGCGTGCCAGCCATTGCAGATGAGAACAATGCCACACCTCCTTAGGGCCCACAAAGCTGGCAAGTTGAGCAGCAGCACACACTTATAGGGGTGCCTCAACCATTTAGTGAACTAGTTTACCCAGCTTCACCCAGGTGGAAGACATGAGTGAGGAAACTGAACAATTACTTAATTGTCACCAGGGACTATGATGGTGCAGTAAAACATTCCCTGCTGCACCAGTATGTGGGGGAGGAGATCTACAAACTATTTGAGCATCTTCCCAACACCGGGGCAGCGGATGACTACAATGTGGCAGAGAGGACCTTCAAGGCACACTTTGACCAGGAGATGAATCTGGATTTTGAAAGATTTAAACTTTGCCAGGCCTGCCAATGAAAAGCTGCGTCCACTGATACTTCATATGGCTGCCTCTATGAGTTGGAAAGCTGGTGCATGGCAGATCAGCAACCCAGAGAAATCAGGGCATACATTATTCAAGGGTGCCAGCACAAGTCTCTGCAAATGCAAATATTGTGACAACTTAATATTAGTCTAGATGACATCCTCATCATGGTGCAATTCCACATTTTGCTGACTGCGGGGGCCATGGAAATGGCGATAACACAAGTGCCAATCAAACCACACACTGTAAAGGTGAAGCACCTAGAGGCTGTGTCCACCAGGGTGAAGACAACCTGACCAAAAGTTTCATCAGTCATGCAGTCGGGGATCCAATGCAGAACTTGTGACCAAGCGGAACATCTCCAAGAGAACTGCCCGGTGCAGCTGTGGGAAGTTCAACCACTTCATGAAGGTGTACAGGGAAGGAGTGATGAGTAAATAGGCCCGTGGGAGGCGGACTCAGAAGAAAGCCATTCAGCAACTGTCATTGGATGAACCAGAGCTCCAAGGAAGGGCCAAACATGCCCGTGGGGTGTATACCGACAAGATGAGTCACCACCATAAGAAGAAGAAGAGGTGTTCCTCATCTTGTTTAAGGAGACTTACAATGGCAAAGAAGGCCACAACCCACTTGTGTGGGGCACATTCCCAGATCATATGTCAAGGCCCCGACTGACACCAGGGCATTTGTGACTTTAATGGGAATCCAACAATATCAGTGCCTTTGTCCGAGGCCCTTTTTATCTGTGTCCCACAACAAAATTTACACTTACAGGGTCACCTCCCACTGTTGTTCAAAGACTCATAAAGGTGAGAGTACAGTCCAATGACCAGGAGGTAGTGGCAGTATTCCTGCTATCATAAAGAAGCAGACACACTGCTGGGATGTCACATGGCAGAAAATCCCGGTTTAGTGTTGTTCACCAGGAATGTGTGCAAGCATACCAGGTGGATGAATTCTTGAACCAGTTCCCGGGACTGTTCAAAGGTTTGGGTTGCATGTGAGCCAAACCGGTCAGTCCACATATTGACACAGCAGTCAATCCGGTGGCACTATGCCACCTCTGTAAGCCGTTCCACTTGTGGCCACTGTTTCACTTTTGAAACAGGAGCTGGACAAGCTAAAGAACCTGAGGTTGATCAAGAAAGTGTCTGACCTGATGCTTTGGGTATCCCCAATGGTGATTGTTGAGAAGCTCAAGCAGCATAGCAAGGTATAACGGTGCATTGACATGCGCCTTCCAAACCAGGTGATCAAATTGGGGAGACACATCACTCCCACAATGGATAACAATATATCTGATCTCAATGGATCCAGGTGGTTTTCAAAATTTAACCTAAATGCTGGATGCCCCCAACTCCAGCTAGCGGAAGAGAGCCGCTATATAACAACCTTCACCACACATTAGGATTATGGTGATACAAGTGTCTAAGCTTCAGCATAACAACTACTGTAGAGGTATTCCAGAATTCACGAGCGGGGAAAAAACTCTGCTGCAATCCGAGAGCGGAGTGCAGAAAACTTTGCAAACTCTGCAAATGGAGCACAGTTCACCACCCATGCCTAATCTTAATATACTCTGCAATGGTGGAGAAACATCACCAATGCCTGCGGGTGACCCTGAGGTGCCTTAGTGAACTAGGCACCAATGTTCATAGGAAGAACTGCTCTTTCTTCCAAACCACCATTGAATTCTTTGGAAATGTGTTCACCCAGGTAGGGGTGCAGATTGATCCTTGAAAATCACATGCCATCAAGCAGGCACCAAGCAATGTCTCGGATGTGCGCAGTTTCTTAGAAATAACCACATTTGTATTTGTATTTGTATTTTAGACTTGTAGAGCGCCTTATCACCCCGGGGTCTCTAAGCGCTTAACAGGCGAGTTAATACTGGCAGGAAGAAAACAGACTAGATATTACCCCATGCCTCTTGGAAAAGCACGGTTTTTAGCTTTTTCCTAAAAGACAGGAGTCTGGTTTCTTTGCGCAGATTTTCAGGCAGTTGGTTCCAGGCTTTGGGCATTGTGTGGGAAAATGTCCGACCACCGATAGAGGACCGTTTGATCCTAGGACAGATCAATAGGGCGGCGTTGGCTGAGCGTAAGTTCCTGTTGGGGGCATATGGGACAAGGCGTTTTTTGATGTATTTCGGGGCTTGCCCATATAAGGCTTTCTGCGTGATGCATAGGCCTTTGAACTTGGCTCGTTGATTCACTGGCAACCAGTGTAGCTCCCGGAGGAGGGGGGTGGCCGGTGTCCTTCTTGGTTTATTGTATATAAGTCTGGCCGCGTCATTCATGACGATCTGAAGTCTTTTGGTGAGTTTTTTCGGTATACCGAAATACATGGCGTTGCCATAATCCAGTCGGGCCAGAATTAAAGCTGACACTGCTCTTCTGAGGGTGTCTGCCTTTAGGATGGGAGCTAGTTTGCGCAGTTGTCTCAGGAGGCCTACACAGGTGCCCACCACCGCCGAGACCTGGGCTGACATGGTGAGATTTGTGTCTATGATTATGCCAAGGCTTTTTACTGCTGTTGCCGGTACTGGGCGGTCGCCTAATTCTGAGGGCCAAAGGAGGTCGCACCAGGGGCTGGATGAAGTTGTGATAGCAAGAACCTCCGTCTTGTCCGGGTTGATCTTTAAGAAGTTTGCCGTCATCCAGTTGACGGTAAATTTTAGAATATTCTTCAATTTTTGATCAGCCATAGGGGAATTGCCTATCTGAATGATGATCTGGGTGTCGTCAGCATAATTGTATATATTACAGTCCATCTGATTCAGAGATGAAATGAGGGGCTGCAGATATGTGTTGAACATCAAGGGGGACAAGGCAGAGCCCTGAGGGACGCCGCATGTAATTTTAGCAGCCGCTGACACCAGGTCATCCAGTTGTACTTTCTGGACCTGTCCACCAAGGAACGAGGTCAGCCAGGCGTGGGCCGTGCCCTTGATGCCAAACTCCCCCAACCGCGACAGAAGGAGGTCATGATTGACCGTATCAAATGCCGCGGAGAGGTCGAGTAGCACCAGGGCACAGGGATCTTTATTATCTGTTTTAAGACGCAGGTCATCTAGCACGGATAGCATGACTAATTCCGTGCTGTTGTGGGCTCTAAACCCCGCTTGGTTGGGTTCGAGTAGTGCGTTACTCTCGAGGTGGTGCGAGAGGGCGGACAGCACATGATGTTCCAGTATTTTAACTAAAAAAGGCAGTTGAGATATGGGCCTGTAATTCTTTAGAATCTTGGTGTCAGCACCGGCCTTTTTTAGCAGGGGGATCAGTCTCGCCTCCTTAAGAATGGATGGGACTAGTCCTGAGGTAAGGGAACCATTTAGGAGCGATAAAATGTCCTCCTCCAGACCTGGCCATGCTTGAGTATATATCTGAGGGGGGCAAGGGTCCGTCGGAGAACCTGATTTAACTTGGTTCATCACTTTTTTCAAGGAGTCCTTGGTAAGTAGGGGTAGGGAGGTTAATGGCTCAGTGATTGTGGGGGGGAGAGTTAGCGGAATTACCGGGCAGTCAAATCTAGGGGTGCTTTCGATTTCTATCAGGAGGTCAGATATCTTTGAAGTAAAGAAGGATTGAAATTTATGGCAGTCTTCTTGCGTATTCCTCAGTTCAGTAAGCACTTGGAAAATTTCCTTCTGGGGGTTAGGTGCTGTGGCAATTCTGCTCTCGTAGAACTCACTTTTCCTAGTTTTAATGGCTTGTTTATACAAGGCGAGTTTTTCCTTATATAAGGTTTGACAGTTAAGATCATACCCCTTTCGCCAGGCTCTCTCGCACTGTCGCAGGGCCCGTTTTAGGAGTCTCAAATCGTCATTGAACCAAGGGGCGCCTTTGCCTTTTTCCCTGATTTTTATCTTACGTGCTGGGGCCACCACCTCTATCGCAGATTCCAATTTTTGCGATAGCTTTTGACTGGCCCTCTCTAGGTCATCTTCAGGTAGTCTGTTTAGGTGGGAAGGTTGCTGTAAAGTTGATAGCAAAGTATCCGGAATAATGGAGTTCCATCTTCTCACTACCCGCCATTTGTCGGATGAGATGCTTTCTTGTCTCGGAAAGGCTAAGCTACCCTGCAAAAGGTAGTGATCCGACCAAATGCAGGGCAATGAAGTGACTGGGCACAGGGCAGGAACAGAGGTCCATATCAGGTCCAAAGTATGGCCCTTCATGTGTGTTGGGCCTGTCACTATCTGGGTTAATTCTAGTGCGGTCATAGCGTCTTCGAGCTGTTTGGACATGAAGTCTCTAATGGGCTCCTCCCAGTGGAGGTTAAAATCGCCCATCACCACGAGACCCTCATATCTCGTACGGAGGTCGTGGACCAGACCCAAGAAAGGTTCAAGAAATGTTGGGGGAGTTTTAGGCGGGCGATATACGATGATTATCGTGAGGCAATTGGTGGGAGAGCAGAGCTTGACGTCTAGGATGTCAGCTCCCTCAATGCATTCAGCACAGATAGTTTCTGCTTTAAAGACATTTTTACATAGCAGCGCTACTCCCCCCCCTTTTCTGCCATCTTTTCTGTTATGAGAGATAGCACCAAAGTTGGGTGGGAGGGCGGCCACTAGGTCGGGCGTGGAAGAGTCATCCAGCCATGTCTCCGTGGAGCAGGGAGAACACCTCCAGATTGTGTTTTTGGAGCGAACGAGTGTTCAGCAAACTGACGCTCAATGACGTTACCGTTGCTCTCCTTCTTCTCTGATCGAGTTTTTTTTGGGCTGGTTCAGCTGCGGTCTTCAGTATGTTCTCCCGCCTCAGAATCTGCTGTGTATGTTGGCTAATGGAGTAAGTAGCGCTATTAAGCGCAATCAGGTTTTCCCTGGAATAACACGGCGCTGAGCCAAGGGTCATGGCCCCTGATCCCGGCCGGTCGCGGACGGGCGCAGACGTGCTTGCCTTTGGCACGCCTTCGGCGCCCCGCCGGCGCCCCCGCTGCGCCCGTCCGCTGCGCTGCCTGTATGAGGGTTCCATTTTATGCACACGAGGGCGCCAGGGTGGGCGTGGCTAAGCGCTTGCTTCCTAGCCCCCCAGCCTTCTCCTCACCTAAGATGGCCGCCGCTAGTAGTCCTACCTCGAGGTCAGTGACCAGGGAGCAGGAATAGCTTAAGATAGAAAAAAGCAAGTAGTTTTTGAAGGGCAGGTCCCGGCTTTCCGCCTCAGGACACTGCAGAAAAGAGTGTTTAGGCAGAGGGTAGGTGCTGTGCAAAGTAGCAAAATCACAGTGCAAAACACGCAAGTATATTAAAAGATGCAACAAGTATTTTAAAATTATTAAAAGAAACACACGCTTTCGCGCACAGACGTAGCACTCACTCGCAATCAGTGAGGGCAAATGAAGAGATCGGTTCTTTTATGCACACGAGGGCGGGAGGGTGGGCGTGGCTAAGCGCTTGCTTCCTAGCCCCCCCAGCCTTCTCCTCACCTAAGATGGCCGCCGCTAGTAGTCCTACCTCGAGGTCAGTGACCAGGGATAGCTTAAGATAGAAAAAAGCAAGTAGTTTTTGAAGGGCAGGTCCCGGCTTTCCGCCTCAGGACACTGCAGAAAAGAACGTTTAGGCAGAGGGTTGGTGCTGTGCAAAGTAGCAAAATCACAGTGCAAAACACGCAAGTATATTAAAAGATGCAACAAGTATTTTAAAATTATTAAAAGGAACAAACGCTTTCGCGCACAGACGTAGCACTCACTCGCAATCAGTGAGGGCAAATGAAGAGATCGGTTCTTTTATGCACACGAGGGCGGGAGGGTGGGCGTGGCTAAGCGCTTGCTTCCTAGCCGCCCAGCCTTCTCCTCACCTAAGATGGCCGCCGCTAGTAGTCCTACCTCGAGGTCAGTGACCAGAGAGCAGGGATAGCTTAAGATAGAAAAAAGCAAGTAGTTTTGAAGGGCAGGTCCCGGCTTTCCGCCTCAGGACACTGCAGAAAAGACCGTTTAGGCAGAGGGTAGGTGCTGTGCAAAGTAGCAAAATCACAGTGCAAAACACGCAAGCATATTAAAAAATGCAACAAGTGTTTTAAAATGATTAAAAGGAACAAACGCTTTCGCGCACAGACGTAGCACTCACTCGCAATCAGTGTGAAGTGTGAAGATGCTTTTCTAGTCTAGTGACTATTGCAGAACCTCTAAGGGTGGTGGATGCTCGCTGGGCATGGGACCCTGGTGAAGAAGAATATTTAAAGAGGATGAAGTCAACACTCCATTACAAAGCAATAATGGGCTATTTTGACCCCAAGAAGAAAATTATGCTGGTGTTTGGTGTGAGCCTTGTGGGTCGTGGGGAGGTGCTCATGTAGGAAGTGGATCCAGGAAGGTGGGCACCGCTGGTATTCGCTAGCAAAGGGCTCATGCAGATGGAAGTAAGGTATACTCAAATCGAAAGGGAAGCCCTTGTTATTAAATGGAAATGTGGACATTTTCACGTGCATTTTAGTGGCAGGACGTTTAGAGTGATCACCGATAATCAGACATTGGTGCCATTAGTCAGGGGGATGGCACCCCATCCCCCTGAATGCCTTGCATTCAACGGTGGGCCGTCCAATTGTAGCACTATCTGTTTGAAGAAGACTTCCTGTCACACCATCCGCCCCAAGTTGATGGGGGACAGAGATAGAAACTCTCTGTACTGGGGTGGTGAAGTGAGCTAAACAACGATGATGGATTCAACCCAGATCTGTGACTGGGGGTGTGTCTGAAAAGTTTCAGCGCTCTGTACATCATCTCCTTGTATTTGCTTTACACGTATAAACTTGACAACTTTTTCTAAACTGTGATTTTGTACATGCCTTGCACTTACATGAAAACATACTTAGAAATGATTTCGCTTGCAGCACATTTCTTAGTAGGCATTTTATCATGTCAGTCGTACACTCTGTCTAGGGCAAAGGAACATTGAATGTGATGCTCTTGCATTTGGTTGTCTGGAGTGAGACAGCTTTGAGTCTCAAGACAAGCAATCACATAAGCATTTCACTTTTGACACAGTGCAATTAAAACAGTGCTTTTGTTATATAAACCACCTCTGAGAAAATTTCGCCAGAGAAGCTCTTCTGTGGATTATCCTGGAACGCCTTATGCTGTGACTGAGATGCAGCTCTGCTGACTCTAATCTCCATCCTGCAAAGGACAGTAGCCTGCTCTACACCAGATCGGCTTCCTGATACATCATACACAGATATGGGTGGTTGGTTGGGTTGTCTCAAGAGATCTGGCAGAGGGTGCTCACACTATTCTCTCGATAGTGAAGGTAGCATTAGGTGAAAGTATAAATATAATCATAATCACACTGTAATGTTATAACGGTTGCTGGTTACAATGCCATGTTTCATTCTACTAATAATTGCAGCTCACGCTTTTGACACAAGAATACAATTGTTTCAATAGATGTTTGAAAAGCCAATTTGCATCATTCTTGTGTCTACCTTGGGCATGCCTGCGTAGCAATGAAAGGTTAGATCTTTTTCCATTATGTCCGTGGGGAATTAGAATGGTCATGTTCTGAAGGTGCAGATACCATCTGGTACCCTGGTGGAAAGTTAGGAGTTCAGTGGACGCACTTTGAGCTGGCTAGGAACTGGGTAAACATAATCTGATGATATGTGACGTTTATGTTGTTCAGATACACAGTTCCACTTAATTTGTAGGAACCGTATGACATGGCACCTTCAATGTTCTAGGTCAGGTACTTATTTAATCGGTCTCCTGAGTACCTTATTTTATTTATTTATTTTGAGAGTTTTATACAGCTCGAACCAGACCCTTGCGGGTATCTGAGCGCTTTACAAGGTAGAGTTTTATCTTACATGTGCCCAAGGCCCATATTCACCTTATATGGAAACTTCCATGCTTGTGGCAATTAATCCTCCTCAGATAAATAGGAAACACATTTTTCTGTCTATAGGTTATTCAAGCATGAACCTTCAAATGGATCCCTCTACTATAGTTTTTCCCTTCTTTGAAATCCATTCATTAAATAGGGCGCACATAACAGTTATTCCTATTAATTGCAGACAAGCTGGACAGCAGTGTTACAACAACAAGGGCTACCTCTTGGAGGGGGAGATGTTACCTTCATAGTTGAGGACCATGAAGCTTACAAAACCTGACAGGGTGACTGGGGAGGGGCTGTACTCAGCCCAACCTATCCTTCAAACTGGCTTTGCCTAGAGCACACACAAAGGAACCTTGTCCTGCCTTTTATTACCCCAGACAATTTGGAGGCTTGACCAGGTGAGGGGAAGAACTTTCCAAGACCAGCGTTGGGGGTAGGTCAGAGAATCAGCCATTCAAAAGCTGGCACCAGGTATAAATATTGGACCTCATAGCGACACATGAGAATACTGTGCAAGATTCAGAAGAAGTACTGCCCTGGTGCCAGAGGACTGCCCTGCTGCCTAAATTACTTCCTCACATCTTGATAGACTCCCTTTCTGTCTGAAGAAGGAAGATTAGACTTGCTTACCTTGATCCAAGGCTACCCAGAGTGGCTTCAAGAGTAGGTTGACTTACATCCTGTGTGAGCTACAGGGACCAACTTTAGTGGCCTCCCTGCAATTGCCCAGCTGACCAACTGTAACTTGTCCTGCCTGCGCCCTGCTGCTGGCCTCTGCTGGAGTGAGAACTAGTCCACAGGAGGAGCCCCAAAGGTGCTGGGCCCTTAGTTGGCATCAGTAAAAACTCGTCCAAGAATAAAAGGTGACCATCCTAAAGTTTGGGTTTTTCTGGACCATGAATGCCAAAACTCTGCCACCTGCGATGACTGCAAATGTGAAGCTCTGATGAGACCGGTTGTTCATGGTGACGGCAACCATCCACAATAACTGGCAATGGAAGACCTGCACTTCGCACTACAAAAATAATAGCAAACAGCTCCAGCAACATAAAGCTCCAGCAACCAACTGATGTTTGTGACACAGCAACGATCATCTGTGAAGCACAGGCTGCTCTTCAGGCCAGAAGCCTTTTCCTCCCCCCCCCCAAAAGGAATGAGTCGCTTTGCATCAGACTTGAGAAGGTCATTTTTCAAGAGGTATAACCTAGCCCCTGTTCCAAACCCATCCTTCATTGCGGTCAGCCTGAACTTGTGACTTTCCCCCGGTCTAGTGTGACCAGATGGCCACGAGTGGTGCTTTAGGCGTTCAGTTTAAACTTTAAAATTGAATATCTTCGGTTCTACTGATTGATTTTTTGTCCTTCAGGTACCATTATATTTACTAAAATCTGCTCTATTAACTTACATTATGTTTTGTATTTTTCTTGGGTTGTGTTTTCACTTTATTATTGTTTGTGTGCTGTAAAACAACTTTACACATTGCCTCTAACCTAATCCTGACTACGTTTTGGGCCAGGCTACCAGATGGTTAAGCACAGGTTAATTTTGTGACTTTTGTGGTTCACCATGGCATGGATTTTGGGTGTTGCCTGAGTGGGCTCTCCACTCTCTCAATCAATAACCCAAATTCCTACAGTAGAGTTCTTAAGTCCTCTTAGAGGCTGTCCTACCAAACTAAGTCAACTCCCATACTTTTGATCATGTTTGCTATACATACGCCACCCATTGGGCTTCAGCCTCTGCTTTGTGATACAATTTTCTGTGCCTGATCACTTACTTCTCCCACATCAAAGAAAACCAATGGTGGATGGCCCATGATTTATTTCTCTCTACCCTCCTCCTAGAGGACGTATTGTTCTCTCTTAAAATGGTATTTCACACCTAATTAAAAAGTCAATTATTGTCACTAAAAAAAAGGAAATTCTGACAGCCCTGATTGAATCTGTCTAGGCTTTCGGCAAGAGAAAAACAAGCTTTAATACCATCACCTATGCAGCTTGTTTGAAAAGGTGTTCAGTTCTGAATTAGACTTCTAAGCATATTCGCAAGCGTGTTTGGATTATTTCCACAGCTATTTCATAAGCCATTTCTAAAGGGTATGGATTTAATTTACTAATATAATTCTACCATAGTACACAGCGACGTAATGAAACAGGGCTATTGCATCCTGACACATTGGTGACGTACCAATCTAAGTATTAGGCACTTCTCACTTTTGGATATTATGCATCTAAATTTTTTCCTAAAATACCCAAGGGTGCTGTGATCGTGCTGGGTGGGGACTTTAATTGTCAGTTCGAGCCGTTATCTCTGACACTGGAGGGAGCACTGATGGAGGAGGATGAACAGTGGGGAATACCGCAACTAGTTGGCCCTCCTCCCAAGCCATGGACTCCCCTTGCAACACAAATCTTGGCTCTTACCCGTAACAATTCTCTGAGGGCCTGTAATGGTAGATTTGGGAGCGATATCCCCCAAAATCTACGTTCAACAAACCAGGGCAGGAGTCCCATCTGGATTACATCTTGGTCCAGACTGTGGACTGGAATAAGGTCCTGGAGTTTGAGGTAGTTCATAGAAGCGACAACGATCATAATGCGCTGATTCTATCGCTGGTTCCACTTTGTGGCTCCAAGGATGACCAGCTGGATGAGGTTGCCCCAGATCATAACTTAATTTTAACCAACGATAGGCGCAGAGTCCGATGGACCAAGCTCCTGGATAATCCTGCCTCCATCTCTGAGCTTTATGCCCGGATTCTCCCCATATTAGAATCCATAGGGGTGATTATTGGTCAAACTGCCCCAAAAGATCCTTTTACTAATCTGGCCAATCTCCATATTGACTTGGTGGTCACTCTGGCGGAACTTTTGAACCCAGTTGTTAGGAAAGGGTCCCGCAGGGCCCAAAGACCTTCATGGTTTAACCCAGTCTGTAGGAGGGCAAAGGCCAAACTGCTCGCCGCACTGAAGCACCCCAGAAATATAAAGCAATTAAAACTGGGAGGGCGGAGCTGAAGCAAGCCATTCACCATGCAAAGGTGGATTGGGATCACTCCAATTGGGAAAATATGCTGGCCTCATTACAGGTTAGAGACGCTCGCAAATTTTGGCAGATTGTGAGATCAGGATCTGCTGAGC
The DNA here is from genome assembly GCF_964263255.1 of Lissotriton vulgaris. Lineage (NCBI taxonomy): Eukaryota > Metazoa > Chordata > Amphibia > Caudata > Salamandridae > Lissotriton > Lissotriton vulgaris. The sequence continues at coordinate 1,997,911,895 of NC_141687.1, forward strand.
CGACTCAAGCTGTTGAGGTCAGCATAGCGGCCTCAGTGTGGGAAGACCATTTTTGCTGCCTGTACGAAGAGGCTGACCAGGGCTTGTTGAAGCCCCGAGCCGGCTCTTCGCTTGAATATTCGTCTCCCAATGTCCCAATGTTGAGCTAACAGCCCAATCTCTGCCCAATGAGGGCGCTGACCCTTTGCATTTCTCCTTGGAGGAGGTTTCTAGGGCAATTTCCAAATTACCAGTAGGAAAAGCCCCAGGATTAGATAAAATCCCGGGTGATCTATTTAAGCACCAACCTGGGGTTTGGGCTCCCTATTTGCTGCTATTGTTCAACGCAGTCCTCGCGGGAATGGCGGTCCCCAGTACTTGGCTGGGAGCAGAGATTGTACCTACCCTTCTCTTTTGGAAGACGGTCCGTGTAGAGGGGGGAACACTATATACCGTCTTTGTCGACCTTCGTGCGGCATTTGATTTGGTCCCGCGAAGCAAACTCTGGACGGTACTTGCCAAACTTGGTATCCCCTTAGATCTCCTAGATATTATCATCCGCTTACACACGCACAACTATGCACAGGTAAGGTGCAGGAGGTTGGGCTGCCTTTCTAAAAGGTTTCCCGTTGGCAGAGGGGTAAGGCAGGGCTGTGTTCTTGCACCGACCCTGTTCTGCCTCTTTGTCAACAGAGTGATTGACTTTTTAAATAATGTCACTAACTCTGATGCACCCAGACTTGGCGTTAGCAGGGTGCCTGCAATCATGTTTGCGGATGACACTCTGCTGCTGTCTAAATCCCCTATGGGGATTCAGCGCATTTTGGAGGGGTTCGAGGCTTTTTGTCGAGAACATGGTCACGAAATAAACGCCACAAAACTAAGTTTATGATTTTTAATCCCCCAAAAAAACACGACCTAACCCTTCTATAGGCATGAACAGGCTTGAAAGAGTCTATACGTTTGAATATCTGGGCGTGACCATTAATGAGAAATTGGAATGGGGTGATCACCAGGCCAAGTCACAGCTCAGATTGGCACAACTAACAGGGGGAATAATCAGGCTAGTAAATTCCAACAGATCATCTATCAGGCCGCTAGCCCCCCCGTTGGAAATTTACAGACTCCAGGCCAGAGGAGCAATCCTCTATGGTAGTGAAGTTTGGGGGCATACATGCAGAAAAGATCTGGTCACTGTAGAAAATAAGTTTCTGAGACAACTCCTACAGTTGCCGGTAAGCACACCACTCTTCCTACTTAGGCTGGATATGGATCTGAAGCCTCTGAATGAAGTGGTGGGTGTAAAACCCTTAACTTTTTGGAGAAGATTATGGTCCACTCCTGAGTTAGCTAACTATAGACAGGAATTACAGGAAATTCTTGCGTTTCCTGTTATAGAGAAGATTCCTTGGTTCAAATATATAAAATCTGAATTTGACCGGTTGGGCCTTCCGTCCCTTTGGAGCGACCCTGAAGTGGCATGCCAGCGTATGTCCGGCAAACATCTGGTGGCAGCCTTCTACACGTGTAACCTGGCAGCTCGCACACAGGGTACACGTCCAGATTCCTTGGTTAGCACTTTTCTCGGGGTGAAAGACTCTTATAATTTTGAGTCAGTAATCAATGACATTTACCCAAACATGGCTAGAAAATTATACCTCCAATGGCGGTACAGTACTCTTCCGCTAAGAGCATTCACAAGTAAATGGAAACAACAGACCCTGGAAAACTGCCCTGGTTGCAATGGAAGCCTGGAAGACGAACTGCACCTAGTCTTCTTTTGCCCTGCCTACATTGCGGCCAGAAGGTATTGGGTTATACCCTTATGTAAACATCTAGGGTTTCGCAAATGCTCGGAGGTCTTTAGAATCCTTAAAACTGACTTATCTAAACCGATTGTGTTTGCAATGGCGAAATTTTTAGAAGCAGTATGGCATAAGAGAATGCTCCTACTCCCAAGAGCATTGAATCCTTGAGTCCTTGATTGCTCTTCAAAGTTTCTGATATGCAGCTATATATAAGGTTTTAGATTTATCTGATCATTTTTTAACTGGAAATTATTAACATTTTAGACTGTTGTAAGGAATCATGGTTGGCTTGTGGGATTGTATATAGGAAAGTTGATGTTCCTTCTTCGTATTTATGTGCCTGTCGATTTTCTGATGAAATGTTGTGTTTCTTTTTTTTTTTTTTTATCAATTTTATGTATATCTTTTATGGCATTTGCCGAAAGAAAGGCATATTATGCAGCCAAGCCTTCTTGATTTCAGGTACTACTAGCTAAGCTAATGTAAAAAATAGTCTGGTAAACATATAGAAAACAATTTCTTTGACGGTTGATCCCTGAAGATTTACCCCAGAAGTTCAAGACTGCACTTGTATGGAAGTATGTATGATTTTAAAGTCACTCATGTGTGGTGTAAATCTACTCTGATACCCTTGTGTGACTTTTCTTGGCTCTACCTAAAAGTCACTTGTAGCACTATGTTTAAGGGTCATATTTTTTGCACAGGGTGCTGTAATCCTAGTCCATATTCAAAATAAGCCGGTAAATCCAGTCCCATGACAACAAATAAACTCTGGGGTGACCATGTAGAAGGGTACATTTCCCAACAGAACTTGCACAGGCACATGGGCAACATTCATCATCCTTGAGGTGCCTTAATGCGAGTCAAACAAGGAATGTTTTGAGAAAGGTCAGGGAGAAGTATCCTCAGGGCAAGGTAGGTAAATGTGTACAAGTATATGTTGATTTTTAAGGATGCCCGGTAGATGAAAAAAAAACAAAAATAAAAGCACTGTAAAAAAGGTTGGGAAAGTGGAAATGCATGTTCATGGTAAAGAAAAACTGAAAAAATTAAATAAAATGTTCTATATTACAAAATGGCCACCATGATGTAGTAGTTTGGTAGTGACTGTCATGAAAGGAGCACTGAGAGCAACACAAGAAAACTAGGAGACGGCAACATAGGTAGCAGAAGGAGTGCGCAACCGGAGGAATGGGGCGAAGGGTGAAAGAGATGGAAGGAAAAAGAGCAGGGCACATGTGAGCCACATGAGAAACAAGAACTATGAAGTTAGATCTGGGGTCCTTTATGAAGGATAAAAAAATGATGTGGCATGGTACTGAGAATACTCCAATCTCATAAAAATGTCTTCTCTTCGGTCGGTAGATATTTGTTTTTGCTAGGTGCCTGCGTTAAGTCAGAGTTAATCCATTTACCATTACTATACCACATCAACGAAGGCAGTCACGCAATACAGTCTGGACTACTAAATTGATTTAAAGGGTTTCTTTTTTTTTTTTTTGTCCTCATTTGCCTTCCCTTCCAAACAAGGGTAATACCAACCACCCAGCACGTTTTGAAACGTGATTTGTTTTCTTGGTGGCAGAGATATCCCAAAGAGGAAAGAGGGTATCTTTTAACTCCATCTAGGTATTTTTCAACCTGTAGGACCAAAATCGATTCTAGGCTGGCCATGATCCAGGAGCATTGATGGCATAATCATCGGACCCGGGGAAAAAAAAAAAAAAAAAAAAAAAAAAAAAACCCCGGGTTCACCTCCAATTAATTAGAAGGTCCCAGAAGGCCAGATTGCGCTTACTAGCGGTTCTCTTAAGGTCCATTTTGGATGTTTCGTATAGGGATGAAAGCCACCGAGAATGTAGTGGAGGTGTTTTTTCTATCCACTGTATACAAATTTGTCTTCTCGCCAATAGCATCGCATAGAAGAGAAAAGATTTTGCCTTGCCCTTAATGTTTTCTTCTAGCCCAAATATGACAAGTGGTAAAGTTATTGACAAAGTTGTATGTAGAATAGAATTAAGAGTATTCTTAACCTCTTCCCAAAAATTCGAAATATCCGGACATTCTATGAACATGTGTATGTCACTAGCACCTGCCATATTACATTTGTTGCATTTTTTATCTGGTAAAAATTTAGACAATTTTAGTGGTGTTATATAGGCACGATGTATTGAAAAGAGATGGTTACGTCTCAACCATGCAGGTTTTACAGTTTTATACAGTAATTCGCAAGATTTTTGACATATATCCTCACATGGAGTGCCGATCTCTGATCTCCATAACTCATCTGGTAGTTTAAACTCGCCATCGCTTTCCTCCAACATCTGCCAATACCATGTAGCTACTTCTTTCCCTCCGGTTGGTCGTTCTACCAGCATTTGTTCTAGTGTACTAGTTTTCCCAATACTGGTATCTATACGGCTCTGTGATCTTGCCCAGCTGTCTACTTGAATGTATTTAAATCTAGACAAACCAAGTCCTACGAGCTCGTATAATTCATTCCAAGTTATTAATTTCCCGTCTGTAAAGAATTGGCCCCATCTTATTACACCTGCTTGCTTTATGATATTAGAGAGGCTATCTTTCAGACATGGTGGTAAGCCGGGTTTCATTACAAACTCAGAAACAGGCTGATATAAATGAGTCCTAAAAACATGTTATAGAAATATAAAATGACCAGAACAAATCCGAATCTCCTAATGAAATTCAGTATAAACAATAAGAAGCACACTAGAAACTATGTGGCAGAGATACAAAAAATGAGAAAGAGAATTTGAAGATGTATTTGCAGAATTCGATCCTCATGCCTGTCATTAGTATTTCTACTATAATTCAACTTTTCCTACTTTATACTAGTTTCAGAAAGCCCTGGTCAAACCACTGGAAGCGAGGAACAGGTGTCAGCATAATGGGGTCTTTTATAAAAGTACTCCAAGTTTTAAGAGTATAGCATGAAGCAACACAGTGAGAGGAATCGCATGAAAGGTTTGTACCTTGTGAAATACTAAAAGTCTCTTTCCTCCAGCTAAAAAAAATGCAATACCTATTAACACACAAAGTATTCAAGGTAACCATCGTCATCTTCTTCAGTATATTTCCATTTTCCCCTGTATAATATTGGCAACACTCAGCTTTTTCCCAGACTTTCAGCTAGGTACAGTCAGGCGACCTTGAACATCCCTTCTCTGCCATGAGAACTAGACTTCCACTCCACTAACACACGGAATATTGTCAACAAAGGAGAACTCAAACCATCAACCTTAGGGACATGATGATCCATACTCGACCACAGACAAGAAACAAGAAAAACGACCAACCAGACCACTCTATGGGACCTTCTTCCTGTCAAAGGCCACTACCTGTGTGATAATTGCAGCGCATGTACCTTCACCAGTCATACTATGGACTTCCAGAAAGGCAACATCACCTGGACTCAACGACAACATACTAATTGCAGCACAAAAAACTGTCTTTATTTAATCATATGTGCATGTAACCTGTACTATGTAGGAATGACCACGAGACCAGTGAAAATCCGAATCAGTGAACATAAAAGCAGCATCTGCTGTGGCTGCAGCACTAGAAAAATGTGTAACCATTACATTGAAAAATGTCACACTAGAGACCAACTTACATGGACCATCCTGGAAACAAATGCCTCTTGGAGCATCACCACTCTATTTCGGAAAGAATAACCAACTACAACCAAACACCAATGGGCTAAATGATGGGATACCTTGTATAGAACTGCAGAACTGGTTGAACACCATCTGCTGTGACCAGCTCTCACTAGCCTTTAATCAGTGACTACACAACCACATACACCCATGATTGATCCATCCAATATTGATCTGGAAGAATAATACCTTCCATATATTACTTCGGATATCCCATGCCAACAATAGCGTCTTGCCGTTCTGACCATCACCAACCTAGCCACTATACAGTCAACCAACCATCCTAACAGCCACCATTTACTTCATACTTACCTATGTCATTATGTGACCTTCACTACATGACTAGTAATATACTGGTGCCTCACCACCGGCCCAACCTACACAACACCCACTGATCACAACTACCGACAGCTCCTACTACTCAGCAGGTGGCAACATTATACATTATCGCATTGTAGCATTATACGTCCCGCAATTGCATAGAAACCGTCTATTGAGCTACGTATATACCCAGCCACCACTCCAAGATGGATACATGTTTCTAGCCTCACCCGCTCCATCATCAGCACATACAGATGTGACATTTTCATCACTACCGGAGTGCGCTTCTGCCTCCTCGCCACTCGGAGCACACAGATACCACTACACCAACGTAGAACGCTCTACCACCCAGTGAGAGGATGGGTAGGTCTAACCCAAAGGCCTTTAATCTGAGCTTTCAGCCCTTATTACTGAGTTCTCCTAGGGTTTTAAACTGTCATGCTGTTTGGTATTTTAACTGCTCATTTGCACAACTCTGCTACTTTGAATTACTAGCGCCGCCTGATACTCTTGTTTTTTAAACCCATTTTTATTAAATTGCTCACTTTACGCTTTGCACTTTACCTGCTGGCAGTCCCGGTCTGAGCCCAGTTCCGCAACGGCTGGTACCGGTTGAGCGGAGGGCGTATCAGATCTAAAGCTGCCTCTTCCTGCTACGCACCACCCTATGCACACAGTTCCGGGTGGGGCGGGCGCTGTTTCACACTGCTTACGCCTATTAGGTGAGATGCCGTAGCGGAGGCTCAGCGGACGAGCCGCTCACGCCAAAAGCGTGCCAAAGGCATGCCTGTCTGCGCTCGTCATACCCCTGTTTGTTTTCCAAGGGGTGTTGCCCCTAGTCGCTAATACTCCAGAGAGGCATTTCTGTCGCTTAATATGGAAGGTAATAGGGCAGATAATAAGTCTAAGTGTGCGCTGCTTGATTTACAGAGTGAACCTTGACACTGTAAACAGTGTAAGCTAACTTCCAGCTTTGACACAATTAAAAAATGTACGGCTAAAATAGGTAAGAAACAGCCTCAAACAAGATGTTGCAAGGATCCTGCTTCAACACAGAACTGTGCACAGAGACCTAGGACATCAGTGAATTGTGGTGTACCAGAAACTAACCTCAGTACCTAGAAAAACCCCAACCAGCTAACATCACTGTCACATTAGGTCTTTGTCCTATAGCAAAGCAACCAATGATTAGACAACCTAGAACATGCAACTTAGTACGAACTCAGGAATGGTGGGAAGTGAGAACACTCTTTTGTTATACTCTCATACCAGTCCACAACAGGAGTAAAGAAGAGACACGGTAAGGTTAAAATATTTATTTTAACATGTGATCCCATGTGCAGTATCTTACCCAACATAAGCAGACATATGATTAAAAATAATATGGTCAGCAAGGTTACAATTCCATAAAATACAAAAGGAGAAATCATATTAAAATGATGTTGAAAACAGGTCCTATAGCGCATAGATTTAACACTCTCCCTACATAGGAACTATGTATTATAAACTATAGAAGGTCTCTTAGGCTTGTGTGGTGGACTCCATTACCTTTCCGCTCGGTGGGAGTAAATTACATCTGGATCAGCATAGGGTCTCTGCATCCCTGGATACGGAAATCTTCCAAGTGTCTGAAATCATGGCTTGTGTGTGATAATAAGGACACCAGAAACTTACTTGGCTTGCAGCTGCCAAAATGTTGTGTCTAGAAAGCGTTACTCGAACATGTCAAAAAACAGCTAACATGTTTTGATAACCTTGATGGCTTCAGCACTCACTGTGCAGACTAGTGGCACGATGTAGTTCTAGAGATGTCGAAAACAAACCTTTTCTCATGTGTAGACCTTTGTGAAGGCTAACTTACAAAAACAGTTATGCAGTGTTGTGTGCAAAAGTAGCAAAGGATAAAATGGCGTTTGAACTTCTCAGAAGCCATGCTAACATAACATGCGCACAAAGCAGGCCCTAGGCCATACTACATCCTCCCTTGATCAAGGAACGCACAATAAAGGGGGCCAGATTCATAGAACGCAAAGCTCAAGTTCGAATGAGACAGAACCAAGTTCAGGAATGTTGCCAAACTTGAGAGTTGGGAGTAAAAATCTGAATTGAAAAGTAACTAAGTCAATGAAAACAATCACGGGTGGCCATGGTGTGAAAAAAGACCTAAAAAATTAAGATAAACATAAAGGCATTAGAGGGAGAAAAAAATCCTCACGTGTTCAGTACGTGTCTATAAAGCAGAAACATTCACACAATTCAATCCAACAGTGTATAGGCACCATACGTTGCAACTGCCTCCAATAGGAAGTCGTTGTCATCATCCATGAACATTTCAGCCATCCAATTAGGTAATGGAAATGAACATACATGTTCTGTAATTGCTGGAGCCTCTAGCACCATCAGAGGACAACTCAGACTTACTTCAAGATAACTGTGCGCCAGAAAGTCATTGGCCGCAGTCCAAATGTTCCAATTGCCTAGAACCCCATGAGCCGCTGCGCAGGCCATAATCCCGAAACTAGAACAACCTATTTCATGAGCAACTAAGGGACTCATTAGTAGATTAAAATATAGGTCAGGAGACACCGTGTTGCAGAGACACAAATCCAGGGCCCATTCAAATCCACAATCCAGGCAATGGAAAACAGGCTGCACGCAAGTGAAAAATGAGAACCGGAAAGATAAACCATACGCAACACTCAGTCGCCAGAGGCAGTGATCCATAGAATTCTAGCATCCAGTTACGAAGCAGGAGCAGCCAGGGCAGATCGTCGTGGGGCACAAACTGTATATCCATTCTGGAGTAAACAAATTAGGAATTAACGGAAAAATGCCGAAGACACTCAAAAAAAAAAATCTAATGAAAAAATGCAGGGATCGCACCAAATATAGTTTGAAATGAGGTCACAAGGCCAGAATATACTACTTTAAAAAAGTGTGCCAGGGCTGTGGTCGACGAGGCATTCAAGATTGTGTGAATCAAAGCACAGAAATGTAGGGGCAGGTCTGTATTTAACAAGGCATTCACCTCAGTACGATTATTTGCAACGTGAAGGACGAATGTCTCACACACAGATGTAAGGGGCACTTCCTTCTGGGATAAAAGAGCTCCTAATCGACTCATCTTGTTGAACTCTGCTTTACTCAAATTTAAACAGGGGGAAAGGTAGAGTTATCAACCCATGGATGAGCCAAGCTGCAGAATTCGACTTGGTCACTGAAAATGGTAACAGTTCCAGTTTTTCAATGTGCAGCAGTGAAAACGTGGCATCCTTCATTGACATAGATTGTTGTTTAACAGTCAAATTAAATGGCAAAAATAACAAAATCGTGTTCATATAATCCAAAGGCACCTTTCCATTTTTCAATGTTTGAAGAGTCCAAGCAAACTGCATAACAGAACGCAGTTGATTCTGCCCATGGTACAGTACTGCAAAGTCTTCTTGCACAATATCAACCACAGATGAAGCAATATTGTCTATGATGTAAATACGGGAAAGAAGGGTGTTAATGTTATTATCTACAACCGCAAGCACTTTTTCTAAATTGGCCTGACCTATAGCTCTGAGCCTAGAAGTAGCTTCAATCTGGGACAGTTTGCAAACTTTGTTGTAAGCAGCATATATCCATCTTTTCGATCTGCCTGCTGCAGGACCTTTAACAAAATCATTTAAATTGACGGCGTCGGTCAATTTGGACAAATGCAGCTTAACAGACGCTAAGGTCGAGTGTCTGAGCCAACTCTGACATAATTTGTCTACAGAATAGGTGGTGACTAAATGTTGAGTCTGAAAACGGGGATCTACTCTAACCTCTGTATAGCCAGGGGTCAGACCCAGAAAACGGTGCTGGCAAGAATCTGCACTTTTTTTCCATAGGAACCAGCCTACAGGATTAATGCTGGAGACATTAAAAGAGGAATTTTTCAACAGGGCTTTTAATTCACTTAAGGAAGTACTGGTGTAATTATTCCAATGAGGAAATTCACCCAAATCAGGAAATGAAGGAGCATTTAGTTTTTTAGAAGTAGCCAATCCAAAGCAGGTGGCTTGTGAAATAGTAGCATTCAGAAACAACATATGGTTTGGGATGAGACATGCACGATGCAAAGCCTCAGAGCCTTGCACTTGCCAATCTTTAGAACCCCAAACAGATCGAAGATCAATGGTATCTTTCCACATTTCATAGCCCCCAACAGCCAACTGGTCAATATAGGACTTCGAATACAGTAATTTTGTGTGGGTAAGTCTAACCTTGAAAGAGGACTTCTCAGTCATCTTTAAATAAAATGCATAAGGATTTGACTGATAAAATCAGTAAAATGAGAAAACATTTTCAAATGCGTTTTTGAGCTGACTTCCACTGGTGCGGGACATTGTTCCCACTGTATGGAGTTAACTACATTTCTAAATGAATTTTTCTTATGCAGAAAGTGATTTCCAAAATGTCGGTAACAGTATAAATCACCATAGTTTGCAGACTCTAAATATAAATCTTCAGCATCAAAGGCAGCGTAATATTTCAAATCAGAAAACAAAGCCTCCATGGCCTGAACTTTCCATTCATCAGAGCGAATATTTTGTTTAACCACATCCCCCATAGAAACACGGAGTACATTGGGAACATTAATAGCCTCTGTGGGCCCTTGAATCTGGAACTCTACAGCATCCCATACAATCCCATCTAAAACGGGAAAGCAGTTATATTCACAAATGTCTGGTCCTTCTTCATGATGTGTGAAGAGTGGGGGGCCAAAATTCCATCAATTAGTCGAATTGAAGTTCTTTCTTGAACATAGTGTCCATTAATAAAACAAAAAAAAATACACCACAAATCCGATGGTCATGAATAAAAAAATTGCAAAAAGTACCAGCCAAATGTAAGTCCAAGGGGGAATCAAAAAATGTTTTTTAAACCAGGTAGCAAAAATCAAAACTTTTGAAGGGGACTTTGATGTGGACGAGCCAGAGTCAATTGAAAAATGGGATTGATTAGCCAAACGGGTTTCCAAATCAGGAATAGACAAGTCAGTTGGGTAAGTATATTCTGTATCATTAAGAGGATCACCAGCAGTTGAATTCAATAAAGGATTCGTAACTGTACTCATCTCAATGGCAACATCAGGCCTGATGGCAGGATCCGGAACTAAAACAGCGTGTTGCACCATTGCTGGACACGAAACCGCAGGCGTCATACTATGAAGAATCGGCCACCCTGTGTAGTTTGACATTGTCAATGGAGGTGTACCTGTTCCCCTTTCTCCCATGAAGAGGGTGTAAAATGACTGTTGTGGTACTCTGCACGCCAATCATGGCAACTGTAGCTCGATAGAAAGCATCAAATTCTTTCTTGTTGTCGATCTTCTCTCAGTCCAGTTCTCCAACTTGGGGTAGCCAGCCGACTATGGGACTCTGCAACGCAGCATCAGATGTGGAAGGCAAGTGTTCCTTTGCAAGATTGTCTCTGGTCTTTTGTAGGTTCTGCAAGACAGTAGAATGTTCATCTACATCAAAGGATGCGTCTGCCGCCACCATGCCTAGACCATCAAGGTCCGGGACAAACATTTTGATGGCAAAGAGCATTTTAAATGGGGTCCGCCCACCCAGTGACCTTCTGGGGGGATTATTTAGTGCACGCTGTATGCTATTGAGGTGGTTAAGCCAGTCTATGCCAGTACCTAATACCTTAGCTGTCAAGGATTGCTTTAAGTCACGGTTCATCCGCTCCACAACACTATTATCCTAAGGCCGGTATGGAGACAAAAATTTGACCTGGCACCCCAATGAAGCCATGGCATCCAGGTACGCCTTAGTGGCAAACGCTGGACCCTGGTCCGAATAGAAGTTACCAAACACAATAATTCCCACAAAGACACGCAAATCCCTTACGACAGTTCTGGAATCAGCACTCCTTTGAGGCCACAACCACACAAAGCGTGTGCAAGAGTCAACTGCTACTAAGATGTACTTATACGCAGTATCAGATGAGAAAGGGCCGCAGTGATCTAAATAAACACACACAAGTGGTTTATTAGATATGTACAACTGAGTTAGCGACGGTCGTGCAGCAGTAGAAGGTTTAATTTTCTGACAAATGCCACATTGAAGGACATAATTGCGCATTTGTTTGCACAAACCCTACCACCAAAATCTTTGCTGGAGGAGAGAAACAGTAGCTGATACGCCAGCATGCGATGAGGCCATTCCAGCGTGGGCTGCTGTCATCAAAGTCTGCCTGCGGTCCGCGTTGGGTATTCACCTGTCACCAACGTCATTAATTCTCACATAAGGAACTTTATCAGGACTTAAATGATAAGAGTACTTAGAAGGGAAACCTTTAGGGTAATTACCTCCCTTCACTGTTGCGGCAATAGCTGCCAAGATGTCATCATCAATCTTACTTTTGGAACGTGTAACCGCCGCTACTGCATATGTTGCAACTGCTGTCTTTGCAGCTTCATCCGCGAGACAGTTGCCAACAGCGTGAACTCCAACACGCTGGTGACCCAGAGTATGAATTACAAAGACAAGTGGCAGCCTCTCTTTAAGCTCAGCCACTCAAACTCAGATTGTTTTATGTTTTATTGTGCGCCACTTGGAGTCAAGATAATCATTTTGAGTACAGAATGGTAGATTGTCATTGTAGGATTGAACACAGTAGTAAGAGTCATTTGAAGCAAGAGTGGTCACACTGGGGTCTGTGTACTCTAATGCAAGCATAAGAGCACGTCGCTCTGCCAATTGGGTGGTACAGTCCCCTAATGTCTGAGTATGCAGGACATCGGACTTGAATTCACCATCCACCATAAAACCAACATAATTGCGCAGGCCGAAGAATATGCGTGCTTTGAACACCGTAGCCGCTTGCTCGCTTCTGTCAGTGTAAATGATGCAAGGCAAATCCTCAAGTGGGTGCATAGTCATAGTCAATTTCATACTGCAAGAACTCTTGAGTCTGCAGTGAGGAATCAAAAATGAACGTGACATCCGGAGATGTCAAGGACGTTGCCCATTGTATCCACCGAGGGTGCAAAGCTTTGGAATTTGGTACCCTGGCTTTAGTCACTGCCTCTAAGGCAGGATACTATGTAACAACCAAAATGCATTTTCCCTGCGACAGTGCACGTTCCTTAAGAATCGCCATTTGCACTGCTGTCAAAACTTTTTCCACAGTGGAAAACCGCAACTCAGCCGGAGTGTACTTGTAAGCGATAGGGACTGTGTCACTCTTATTAAAGGTGACTTACGTGAAACCCACCGCCTCTGGTACGATTCTGATTACCAGGTTGGTGTGGTTATCACGGGTCAACAAGAATTTAGACTCTAGTAGATCAACCTGCAAAGATTGCAAGATGGTTCAGGCACCAAGCATGATTTAGAAAAAGAAGGTTGTATCAAAGCGTAAAGAGGCTTGATACGCTGGGCATATTCAGGAATGTAAGTACGCCCAAAATTGAAAAAGCCCAGTAAAGATTGTAGTTTCTTCAGTGTTGTGGGAGCTCGCAAAAGTGCGCATTTCTCCAAGAAGTGAGGAGCCAATCCTCGACCTTTATAGTTGAGCTCGTAGCCCAGGAACAACACTGTGTACTCAGCAATGTGAGATATGGCAAAGTTAAATTTGTAACCAAAATCCACAAAATTGCAAATTATGCGGTCCACTCGGCACAGATGCGGCCATAATTTGTCATTTGTGAGATAAAATCCATCCACATACGAACATGCATCTGTGTCGATCCCCTCCAAGAGCGAGATAACGCGGGCGGCAAAGATGCCTGGACTGTTCTTATAGCCCATAGCCAAACAGTGAAATTGGCGTTGTTTGCCACCACTGGTAAAAGCTGTCCATTGACTACTAAGTGGGGACAGATTGTGGGCAAAAATAACAGTGGATATGTCAAGTGTGGTTTTGAACCATTTACGCACAAGATTATCCACAAGAACAGAACTGTGAGTATTCAGCACCGCGAACGTATGCACAATGTGAGTTTAAGTGGTGGTAATCCAATGCCAAATGGTACAAACCATCTGGCTTGGTCACAGTAAAAAGGGGGTTATTCATCGGAGACACAGATGTTTCAATTACACCTTGATATTCCAATTGTTCAAGGATTTCCGCAACGGAAGCCTTTGCTTCTCGCTGCATGGGGTGTTGGGGTTGAGGCTGTGGCATTGACCACAAAGGAATCTCATGTCGAGAGGAACATTTGTTCCTCCCACAGTGAGTACGGTACAAAGCCGGTGCAAGCGCCTTAGCCCAATCTTCTGCAAAATGCAGCGCCTGCTCTTTCGGCACTGTGTGCGTGAAACTAGGGAGGATTACTTCCTCCCCCTGGGGATCAGCTAAGACAAAGGGTGGGGGCCAGTTGACCTCCGCCAACATTATATCATAGGTAGTGGTAAGATTTTCCCCCAAAAAACTTTTATAGTACGTTCTATGTCACCTTCAATTACAAGGACACTTTCATAAAGCCTGTCAGGGGGAGCCACTCTAGTCGCAGCTGACTCAACTACAACAAAACTGTCAGTCGCTGTCACCTTCAGTAGTGGACGCTTCTTGCACTATGGTAATCTCTGCCTAACTGTCCAATAGTGTCAGCGCCCATGTCTGATTCTGAAGCTGCGTTCTCACTATCTGTGGCATATCTCGCTGTTACCGCACTAACTTTCTTCTTTTGAAACTGGGGTCTCTGTTGTGGTGATTCGTCTTGCTTGCCTTTTCTGTCAGCCTTACGAGGATGCTCATGGCTCTCTTGGGCACTTCGACCTCTGCCGCCGCCTCCTCCACCGGTGGGTGAGACCGATGTTTCCTGCAAAGAGGAAGGAGAATGTTGTTCAGGAACCTGAAATCTATCAGGTGACTTAATTGTAGTGCGGTTGTGCAACTCATATGTACGCTCAGTAGAGACAGGTGTAGGTGAAGCAGGATTGGACCCCTGTTTCTGTTGCTGTTTCCCATTTTTTTGTTCTTACTCCTATTTTGATTCTGAACTTTTTGGCGATCATCTTTATCAGATGGCGCTTGTTGAGTTTGCTGCTGTGCTTGTATTTTAGCAAAAGGCTTAACACCCAAACTATTATGGCCAACGGTCTTATAAGCCTCGATAATAATTCTAGGTAACTGATGGGGTTTGTCGCGTCGGGGACATTGCGCAAAGCATTAGACACCTGGAAACTTACCGCATTTCCCTTAACATTTGCAAGGACGAGATCGCGTTCCATGTCAATTACTCCCACGAGTCGCATTCCCAACTCTACAGCCGCCTCCGGCCCATGTTCATCCTAAACATGCTTAATGACGGAGGGTAAGACAGCCCTTGACGGGGTCACGAAGCACCAAGTATAGACCGCTGCAAAAATCACACCCCAAGTTGTACAGTCATTTACGTCTGGTACTAAGCCTTTCTGCAAACTTATGGTAAGGATCCTGTGTTTTTCCACAGGAGTAGTATTCGGGAATACTGCTTCTAGTTGGTCGAATTTCTCGGCAAGCCAAAAAGGCATCTCATCCTTATCTTGGGGATGCTTGCCCATGACTGCATTAACCATGATGGGACTAAGCTCTATCCCACTTACTCCGAATGGATGCGCTGCACCACCTGGGGCTCCACCTGGGAGGTTGCGGGTAATGTAATGAACCAGATCCCTTATCACTGACACAGCAGAGGCATAATGGGGTCTTAGTTGCATAGCTGTTAACTGCTCCGCATTAAGATGCGGGGTATAAGCAGTTAAAACAGGCCGCGTAGCACCTGGGATTGACAACGGTCCTTGTCTGACCGCCGTTATAATGTGTGGGAGGGTGCCATTAAACCAAACAGCATGCTGCCAAGCAGAAATTGGAACTTCCTGTGTCCTATATGGAGCGTACTCTGCAGACGCGGCAGCTGGGGTGTAAATGTGAAATACGCCAGTCACAGCATCCACCGCAGGAAATGGGACCCATGAGTAGAACAACTCAAACGGGTACACTGCATCAGCAGATGCTACAAAAACACTGCCTGTCCTTCCACAGAAACTAGCAAATCCTGCAAATGATTCCGCACAGCCAAGCGACTGAGTGCTGGGATATCAACGGCAGCCATATCGACACAGAGAAAGACAAGTACAATGCAATAGAAAAAGGCACAACTCTGTAGTAATTCAACAGAAAACCGTTTTTAAAATATCAAGCTTGAAAAGACCTAAAGGTAGGTTTTATCCATCACTACTGTCAACCGGAAACAATAGAGAGTGGGTCTATTTGTGGTGTAATGATTGGATTGCTGTGAGCGTTATTGCAAATACTTTACACATTGGTCTTGAAGATTAGCCTGGCTGCTCATGCCAAGCTACCAAGGGGGTGGAGCGGGGGCTATCTCTAGAGGCGACCTGTCTTTTCCCTAACGTTAGGGCTTGCGGGTCCCTGTTTCACCTACGGTGCCTACCTAAGCCAACCAGGGATCGTGGGAATTCTAACAGGTGGGCAGCGTGCATCCAGTTGAGGAGAACTCCACAATTCACAGCAATAGTGGTGGCTGTAATCTCTTAATAAGGACCATGCCAACGAGTTTCCAGGCAACTCTTTCGTACATAATTCTTCACTAAGGCCCAGTCACTGGGACTAACATCAAGGCACTGCTCCTAATGATGAGGGGCTGTGGGTTCTTCAACCTAATTAGGCACTGAAAGCACCACATCAGCCAATGCTTTGTTGTGATCAAGAATTAAATTATCTGTGATAGTTCCGAGAACATTTGCACGTACAGCTGGTAATCGCATAGCCCTCCCCAGGATCATTTTGTGGGGCGACAATCCTGTTCTCCGATCGGGAATACTACGAAGACTTGTATTTTTATTTATTCATGATCGAATATTTAAAATCATTACATGTAAACACCTAAAAACAAGTTTGGCAATGCATCATTTTAAAATTCATAAAAAGAATAAAAGTTGACTGTAAATGCTGATGCAGGGTTAATATGATGCTTTACAGTTCCTTCCAGTGTTGCCGTTCGGACATTATGGCTTGGTGAACGCTGTTGATAATTTTAATTGTTTGTGGCAGGGTGGCCCGAATTGAGTAAGTAAATTTCCCCAATCTGACGAGGGTTTGTGTTGTGAAAAATTACCCTTTTTTGGCAAAGTGCCTAGCTCTAGTTTTTGAACCTTAGCTCAGCCGGCACTTGGGGAAACCTAGCAAACCTATACATTTTTGAAAACCAGACACCCAGGATATTCCACATATGGGGTGTCTTGACTGCCTCTCATTAGGTTCTGTTACCCAGAATCCCTTGCAAACCTAAAAAAATTGTCAAAAAAACTAATTCTCCTCACATTTCTGTGGTGGAAACTTCTGGAATCTGCATGGATCCACAAGTTTCCACCCACCCTGCCTTCCCCAAAGTCTTCCGAGAAAAACGGTACCTCACTTGTATGGGTAGGCCAAGTGCCCGCAACAGGAAATGGCGCGAAAGTAATATGGACACACCACAATTTCACAGTGAAAAAATTACCCTTTTTTTGGCAAAGTGCTGTTGCAGGGATTCTGCTCAGTCACTGAACTGTGCACAGAGACTCAGGACCTCAGGTAATTAGGGTATACCAAAACTCACCTTAGTACCCAAAATCCCCTACCAGACTAGCATCAGTGTCACATTAGCTCTTCGTCCTGGAGCAAAGTCACCAATGATTAGACAACCCAGAACATGCGACTTAGGATACCTCAGGTAAGGTGGGAAATATGAGCACTCTTTCATTATACTCTCATACCAGTCCAGAGAGAGGGAGTAAAGGAATACTCAAGCAAGTTTAAAATATTTATTGCAACGCCGTGATCTCAGGTGCAGCATCTTAGCTAATACAAGCTGACATATGAAATAAGAATTCCCTCCTGGGGCGATTCCCAAGCAGGCATCCACTAGCGAGGGATACTATTGGAAGAGGGAGATTCTCCCCTTTGCAAAGATACCTCTCCCGTCTTTCTACATGCCCGGGGGGCTGAGATAGCCCCTTGAGCACATAGAAAGTAAAACTGAAATGACCCTGAAGGCTCATTTCAGTTTCGGTTTCTGTGCAATGACGACATGCGCACTGATCGTCATTGCACAGAATCTGGGGAGGGGGCCCGGGGAGCAGGGGAAACTCTTCCCCAGGTCCCGAGGCTTTGGGGGAGAGAAGGAAATCCCTCTGCTATCTGCAGCAGAGGGATATCCTGCCCCTGTCCTAATGACGGAATGGTTCCTGTCATGAGCACAGGGGCACCGATGCTCATGACAGAACCATTCCGTCATGAGCATCTAAGGGGTTAATAATTTAAAACATTTCATTTTTCTCTGCAAATGTATTAGCACATACAAATCGAATTAATTTCAACCCAGAAGCAATATTTTTCTCCACAATTCTCGCAATAAGCAACAGCACAGCACTCGATGACGTGGACAACCAATAATAATGCGGCTTTACAGTAACCACCAGTCCCAGCGTAGCAATCTATGACATCAGTCTAGCTCCTCGCAGCAACTCACCCTCGTTTACAATTTCCACAAACACTCTTTTCATCAACACATACGAACACCTGTAAAGCAAAACAACAATTGTCTACTTTACTCAAGAAATCAACAGGATGCAATCACTCAAGAAATATTTGTATTCTCCCACATATTCCCCCACACTTTCAGAATGTAATCTCGACCTGCAGGGAATTGCCCCGATCAGTACAATTCCCTCTACGGAAAAGGTTGACAGCACTGATCATACCTTACTGTCACACATAAAGAAAAACCCCTAACTCAAATGGGCCATCGACAAATTCTCACGATGAACCTCACCTAACCTTAGCAGACAAATTACAATACAGTGCAATCTACATTTTATACCATCATCCTGGGATCTTAGGTCTCGTCGGACACGATAACAACTTCAGACAACCTTACACATCCCTTATCTGACATGAGAACAAGCCTCCCACTCCGTTAACACGGCTGACTAGTGAAGCCTTGTATCTGCACCTGCAGAGGAGAGGATATGTAAGCAAAACAGTTCTCACATGAAAGTTAAACATCGAATCTCAGGAACTTGAGCCCTGTAATTATGCTAATTTAGCACAGCAGTTAAAGTGCTTTTGCCATTCATATATAGATACATTCACAAGTAGTACATATATGGAACATCATGTGGAATAAAATCCTGAATACAGATAACTGTGTGTTAGATTCTTAAACATTCAGATAGGCAGGAACAAGAACTACATTGTTATTAAAATCTTCAACAACTGCAAGCACACATTAAATTATACTAGTAAAGTGTTATCATGGAACATTTCAGAAATATATTCGAAATCCCATTTTGTTTATTAGAATGTAGGCAACACAAATAAAATAAGTGCCAATCTGCGCAAATCAACGTAAGTAGGTGACGTGTAAGGGTACAGCCAAAATTAAGCTGCAAAAGGCTAGCATGCAATAGTTACTGAAAAACATATAATAAACAAGCATTTTCAAAGCCAATAGGTTTGATGTTTATATGGTTGTTGTAAATAAAAAGTTACGTAGTCCATGCAGTTTATAACAATGGTGAATGACAACACAGGCATGTCTGTGCTTGCATTAATTAACTCTTACAAATCATACTTGAATTGCCAGGACTGTGCTTTTCATTCAGCCCAAAGAGCAGAAACATTGAGCATGGAGTATATTTGTCTCACTGGTAAAAAGCCCTACCGCAAGCCATAGTCATGGAATACAAATAGCTGAAGCTCATATCTGTAACATAGATTTGTGAATTGCCCCAGCATTAATACACAACAATTCATCGTCTTCTAAAAATATAATTTGCTTCCATTTTTACTCAATGCCGAATAAGTTTTAAAAAATCTATTAGCATTAGTGAATGCAATCACGATTCACTTGTCACAGACTATGTCTATAGTGCACTCTAAATTCTACAATTAAGAGGTAAAGTGGTAGTTATAATTTATTTTTAAAAAGGGATGCATTGTGAGCATATTTCCCCCATCAAAAATTGATTTTCTTTGTTTCTGCGATACAACAAAAAATGTTGCTTTAAAATAATAAAAATAATGATTTTGGTAAAATATGTATTCTGAAACGGGAAATCAAACCCGCGCCTGTTCACGGGATTCCAATTGTATAAACAAAAACAGTCCTGATTTACTGTGGTATATCAATACCACATCCCGTTACTAGACTGTGAAATATATATTAAAGAATTACTTCCCCAAATTGAGAAAGACGTTTTGTTATAAAACTCAAAGCATACCCCCTTTACCAGAGACATGCATTCAAATATGCAATTTTGTCAATGGGGAAACATAATCAGCAAACCATCGAGACTGCATATCATACGCTGTGCTTACAACTGCACTTCGAAAAGTGCTAGCCAGCAAAAAGTCAGATTTTCCTAGAGCAAACTGTGTTACAAATATTATTTAATCATATGGAAATGTAAAATTGCCTTCTTGCTTTTCTAACATTATCCGCCCTTGGTGTAGAGGGCAGCACACCGTATCTGATTACCGGCGTTCCTTTTGTCTCCAGAAGGCATGTGACTCAGGAGTTTAGATAATACTGCAACCAAACCGTCCTAAAGAAATCCTCTTAGATGAATCACGAAATTTACAAACCATTAGGTTTTTCGTGAGAGAACAGGCCTACAGGTTTTGCATGTTTAGAGTTAGGCAATATCACACACAAAGGAGGGACTAAAGTTTGCTCTTGGATGCAGGAGGGTTACCAGCTTAGCTCAGTTCCTTTCACGCTCCAGCGTGATGAGGGAACATCTGCATGTATATGCCAGTATTAAAGAGTGTTCATCAAAGTCGGGTTAAATTGAAAAAGACCTTCAAAAAAGACCAACTGTGCTGCTTGCAAAATAATTATAAAATTAACAACAACAAACAAAAACAACAGACAACAGTGGGATGGCCAAGGGGATGTGGCTAAGATGGCAGCCACAGTGGACGCTTTTCTTTTCAGCTCCACGTCACGCCCCTACTAAATCCTTAGCCATCCTGACCCGAGAATCCAGGGGCCTACTAGTGACTAGCTGGACTCACTGATGGGGCTTCTGTTGCTTGAGGGCCACTAAATTGATACGTGGCACCCCAGAAACACTGGACTCTGGGATCATGAGCAGGGCAGTACAAGCCGCATATGTTGCGAGGTGGCGGGCCGGCCACAACCGGTTGAACAAGTTACCCTGGCCCCGATGGATAGGAGCCCCTGCCGAGAAAGGGCAGCCTGGGCCCGCGCTGATACTGAAGCAGGCCCTGAGACGGAGGACTGGCGGAGAGCAGCATGTCGCAGAGGTGAGGCCTGCCACATCTCCTGGGCAGTAGTCTGATGTGTGGTATCAACCGTTTGCAGTGATTTGGTCCCTGGCAGGGTAGAGCAATCATTAGGAAATGCCATTCAGGTCCCTCACTTGTACTGAGGCTCAGCTCGCAGTGGAGACATCGCAACATGCAGTGAGTGCTGCAGCGAGAAGTCCCATCAAGGCCCAATGATAATGGGAGTGCCTGTGCCTGCCCCCTCCCATCCGACCTGTCATGGTGGTGCTCTAGGAGAGCTGCCTAGAATACGGGAGAGCTCCCCTGTGACATAGAAGGTGCAGAGGCAAGACCCTGTGGGAATAGGCGGAGGCCTGGAGAAACTGCGTGACCAGGGCCCCCCGCTTCTTGTTGGCCCTGCAGGTGCCCCATGAACTAGGACTGGGTGCCCCTCTAGGTGGTGCTCCATGCTAGTTCTGGGGCCTAACAAGTGCTGAATCTGAGCTCCCTCTGGGGCCCACTGCGAAACTGGCATGGAGGCCGGCAGCTGTGTTCCAGGCAGAGGAGTATAGTGTATGGAAGAAGCCGGTTTGGGCTGCACAGCCTGGACTTGGGTGAGGACCGCTACCTGGTTGGGCCACTGGGTGAGTGAGTGGAGTTAAGATTGGTATAAAGATGAGTGGACTCGGTGGATACACACAGTGGTGGATGCAGCACTTGTGGTGCTATTGGTGCTCCCTCTAAGATGGTGAAACCCTAAGTGAGCCAGCCCACTGACTCACTCACTAAGGAGACTAGAGACTCTATTGACCCTTGGACAGCTGGAGATGGCAATGGGGAAACACATGGAGCAGGTTGATAAAATATTGCAGGTGATACAGGACACCAAAACCACATTAGAGGCCAAGATTGACAATGTTATGCTGGAGGTGGCCTTGATACGCTCGGACCATCAGCAGCTAACCAAGGATGTCAAAAACATTGATTCTACCATTTCCACTATGCTCCCAACCCTGAAGGACCTTCACTCCCAAGTTCAACTCAAGAGGAGGACCCCTTGAAGGGAAGTGGGAAGCGCAGAGCCTGAGGAGGAGATGCGCCCG
This sequence comes from Lissotriton vulgaris, assembly GCF_964263255.1. Classification (NCBI taxonomy): domain Eukaryota; kingdom Metazoa; phylum Chordata; class Amphibia; order Caudata; family Salamandridae; genus Lissotriton; species Lissotriton vulgaris. Next base: position 1,997,934,047 of record NC_141687.1, read on the forward strand.
GAGGCATCAGTCCCAGCCAATGACTGTAAGGCAGCTTTGGAAAGGTTGCAGGTGATCACAGATGTGTGGCTCCATGGTAAAAAACTTCACCACCTTATCATCAGAACATGGTTCAGATGCAAAGACTGACACACTCAGATCCAACACGTCAGACGTGGAAGGTCGTGGATCCGGTTTTCACTTCTCACTTGACCAATGATATAGCCAAAAGTGTTTGAATTCTGCGACTGTCTTCAGTGTGAGCATTCAGGTATGCTGCACAACGCCCAGGAGAGAAGTGAGAGGCACAGGGGGATCATGGGACCTGCTTCTGTCTTAATGGCATGGCAGATCGAGGAGCTTCATGAGAGACCTACGGTAGTGGCCCACACATACAACCTTCTAACCTGGAATGTGCAGGACATAGCAACACCCAGGAAACAACACTTAAGTGATGCCATGTTCACATTGCTATACTACAGGAGATGTACCTGGTGGCCACAAAGCTGCAGACGTTTTGAGCAACAGGGAGGGGCCAGGTGTACGGCATGGACTTTTCTGCCTTTGGCACAAGGGCACTGATTTGGGTCTACCCAGAGGTCTTCTATGTGGCGTCGTCACGCAGAATAGATTGGGATGGCCGGTATGTGGCCCTTGAGGGATCATTGGATGGGGACCCACTCACATCAGTCTATTTGATACCACTGTTTCTTTAATTACCACACAATCTGATGACTTTGCTAAACTAACTACACTTAAAAGGACACATACCCACACTCTAACCCATGAGGCTATTTTGACAAAGGACTTAAGAGGCAATTGTGCACACACCGGCCAAATTGTCACCAATGCCCCTTGGTTGTTCCTTAATGATCCAACATTTTAAAAAAACTGGTCTCTGATTGCCTGGCGCTGCACTAGTGATTCTCTGATCTTTATCATCAGCATGGCGAAACGGGCCGCTGACGCCATCCTGATTGAAATACAGACTTTGGAGGGTCATCTCAAAATAACTCTTTCAGCCACTCTATTTAGGGGAAATATGGATGAGATGAATAAAACAACTAAGGATTATAAAGAAACTCAACTTAAAAAAAAAAAAACCTTTTTAGGGGTTCACTGAAGCACCTGGTCCTTAAACCAACAAAAAAGAGATTGGCACGGAAGCTGGAATATCAAAATAACGAGTTTATTAACCTAACATGAGGGAGACTGCATCAATCCGGTACCCTCAGGCCACTGTAGGAGGCAGTTCATGGAGTACAGACACTCTGGGTCTTTTATGCCCAGTTTATAGCTGAGTTAGCCTGTAGACTCTAAAAGAGGCGGTACAAGTGTGCACATGAATAGCTATTACACATATAAGGACTAACAGAAAATGCTTAGTCAACAAAGTAGGAGGATTAACAGAGTTGCTGACTTCAGTTAAAATAGCCTGACAGTTACTCTAAGGGCAGGTGCATTCTAACATCTAGGCCTTTCCGAGCATGTGCAGTGCTCTGGCTCAGTATTGAAGGAGTTAATTATAGTTCCTGACTCAACTGAAATACAAGAGAAAGCAACAGTGAAGAGGGAGAAAGCATATGGCGAGCACATGGCTAACTAAAATGGCTGCCAAAAACAAAATGGCTTCAGCTGAAGCTAACAGCTATTTCAGTTAGTTTCCACAAACTGGCTTTGAAAATCAATACATTTCAAAAAGAAATGGCCCATTTCTCACCGGAGAGAGTTTACCCCTATACATATGATAATTACAAAACTCTAGAGAAAAACCAACAGAGGGGTGGCTATGGGTCAGGCTATTCATCATCAGACTCTGAAAGTTGGTCCAGTGATTTAGAAGCCAACTCCAACAAATTGCCGGAGCCAAGAAGGAGGACAAGTTGCAAGTGGCATGGACAGAACTATATGCAACCTAATCAACAATTTATTTATTTATACAATGTATAGAGCGCACTACCACCTGACAGGCATCTTGGCGCAACAGTGGTGGCCTACAACGCCTTGTATTATTCACTGCCTCCCTTCCACCAACCTTCTCTTCAGTTTCAGATACTACCACCTCATTCCTCAACCCCTCTTTTTTAGGACAAGGTCCGGGTTGCTCCAGAGGAAGGAGAAGAAATCATTTACATGTACATCCACCCTCTCCACACCAAACGTGCATCAGAGCAAAAAGACAGCCAAATCGGGGACGAGCAGCGAAATGACCTAGTCATCAACCTGAGCAAAGGAAGCCTCTCAACGACTGAACTCAGTATACTCAAAAAAGGGCCTGGATTTGTACCCACATATCGTGGTGATTTACTTCAAATTAACCAGGAAGTTTCTCAGTTTTTTTCGGACGATTAGTCTACATTTCTTTTTTTTGCCCCAAGATGGAGCCAACACAATGGATCCACAGTGGATAGAAATATTAATTTATACAAAAAATCTGCATTTATGCCTCCACCACATGATCCCTACGAAAGTGCTGACTTTTGAGAAGGCAGTATTTATCGACCTCAATGCGGGCATGGAGAATGATCAATCCTCCACATTTCAGAACCTTTATCTAATGAAGAATACAGGGCCCTTGACCAACTGAGGAGTGATGACCTCATTACCTTCAAACCAGGAGATAATGGAGGTACCATTGTGATTATGGACACTACATCCTATAGAAATGAATGTTTGAGAAAAAGTTCGGTGTGTACGGCATACCACCTGCTCGGGTTAGACCAGACGAAGAGGCTCCTAAGCATGATTACTACTCAGGTGGGTAAGGCCAAGGATAATGGATGGATAACTGCTAAACAAGCCGACTTCCTGGTTAACACAGACCCCAGGACGCCTTATTTTTACATTTTACTAAAAATTCATAGGGCACAGAGGCCACCCCTTTCCGACCGATCATTTCAGGCATAGGTCCCCTACTGGAACCTTTGTCCCGGTTTGTGGATTTCTTTCTTCAACCAATTGTTTGAGACATGCCCACATATCTACAGGATACAAGAAATGTCCTCACATCATGACAGACATCGAATTCAATACCTAGACAGATCTACTGACATCTTTTGATGTGGAATCCATGTACACAAGCATTTCACAGGATGAAAATCTGTCCGCAGTGGAAGCTCAACATTTATCTCACAAATTGGAGACCATCACTCCAGTACACTTTATCATGTGGTGTGCGAAACTTGCCTTGAAGAAAACCTCTTTCAATTTGAAGACTCTCTGTACCTTGAGATCTCAGGGACATCCATGAGTAGCACCTTTGCTCCTAGTTTAGCAAATCTATGCATCCCTTCCTAGACCAGATATGTTTTTTCAAATTCTACATTGATGATATTCTGGCCATATGCTGAAGCCCTATCCCTTTTCAATCAATGGCTGAATATCTGCAACACGTTCCTTAAGTTTACCTGTAAATTTAGCCATGAGCGTCTCCCATTTTTGGATTTGACCATTTATGTGTCGGCTGGCACACTGCAGACCGAGCTTTAGCGGACACCTATGGCTAAGAACTCACTATTAGTTTAATCCAGTCATCATCCAAAATAGCTTACAGACAACTTACCTTTTGGCCAGTTCTTTTTTTTAATAACACATTTTATTACATTTTGTAGTGGTACACAAAAGCCCCCGGCCGACACATCAATAAGAAACATTACTTTTGTCGTATTGTACCAGAGTTATAATACAAGGGAAATTAAAAGAGAACATGCAATAACCATGGCTAACCTTAGCACCAGAACGGCTCCCGCCCAACACATCTGTTGATCTTTGATTCCAGATGTATTCTGGATAGCTGTATCCAATGTCTGAGGGCTACACCATTACATTATTACTCTCATTGTATGAAAGTGTCTAGGGATTCCACCGCCGGCAAATCAATATCCCTGTATCGCGCCCATCTCCGCCATTTCTTTTGGTGTTTCTTTGGGTAACCCAGAGCTTGAAACACAGCTAACTCCATTCTCATTCACCAATCTGGAGCTTTTTTTTTACTTCCCTATGGGCTGCGCAGAGCTACTCTTCTAGTACTGGGCGATATCCCTTTTGGCTAATGTGAGTCCAGTGAAAAGCAAGTGTTGCGTGCACTTGTTGCCTCTAATGACAACTGTGCTATGTAGTAAAAAAACTTTGGGATCAGATGGAATACTCCATGAGAGCATTTTGCCCAGGTAGCCCAGTATTTTATCCCAGTACGGCTGGAGAGTAGAGCAGTTCCACACTGTGTGCAGGGAGGTACCCGCCTCCAGTGCACATCTCAGGCACACAGGCGGTGATAATACCCCCATGCGCCAAAGGCAATGCCGAGTGTAGTAGCCTCTGTGTAGAAATTTAAATTGTATCAGGCGATATCGAAACACTTTGGCGGCACCACAGGAGCTCGCCAGTGCCTCTGTACAATCATCATCTGATAGGTCTGGTATGTCGCTTTCCCAGCTCTGACGGAGTGCGTCTAGTGTTGTACTGTTGTGCGTAACTATAGTTTGGTATATCTGTCTAATCTTATGGGCTCCAATATCCCCCATTAACAGTCGCCCTTCTAGCTGGTGGAATTCCAGAAGCGCTGTCAATTTTGCGATGCACAGGGATAGGGAGTGTCGTAATTGATGGTAGTTATAGAATTGGTTAAGATGAAGAAGACATTCTTCCTGCAGTTGTTGGAAGGATTTTAGAACTACCCCCTTCATGATGTCCCCAAGTGTGGATATGCCAATGAGGTCCCATGTAAGGAACCCTGTCAGGAACGCCACTTGGCAAAAAGTGGATCGTTGCTATAACGTAGTTGTCTGTGTTAATCGCCCTCCCCATCCCATCTGTCGTACCACGCGTCTCCATCGGTGGATCACAGCTCTAGTGGTGAGGGAAGGTGGTCCAATCAGTTACGACTATAAAGCATGGCCAGCAATGCGTGATCCTCTAACATTATTCTTTTGACAGCATAGGCTGGGTCTGCTTGGGGATTATACCACCATTGGTTAATGTTGAGGAGATGGGAGGCTGCATAATCAGCGAAGATGTCGGATGCTGCAATCACACCGCAGTAGGTGGATTGAACACACATCCTAAGTGTAATGTGTTTAGTCCCACAGCCCCATAAGACCTTATTGAGAAGTGAGTTAATTTGTTTGAACCATGATTGGTGAATGTCATATGGGTAATTTTGGAGCCAATACAGGATACACGGTAATGAGACCATCTGAAAGATCGCTGATTGGCTGTAGAGGGACAAGGGGGAAGGGGACTAGGCCTGCACCTTGTTTCTGACCTTGGGTTTGAGGGGCTGTTTGTTGTGGGCCTAGTACTTTGCCGGATCTGATTATGTGAAAACTCCCAGTTATGTATAGCTGTTGGTGCATGTGTCAGTTGCGTAGCCCATGTACCCTACCCCTGGTCTCCGCAAAGTGGATATAGTATTGATTTGGACAGATTTGTGTAGAGGCCCGAAGTTTTCCCAAACACCCTCAGGATCTGCAGTATCCCGGGACCCGTATATCCCGGCTCGGTAAGGAAGAATAGGACATCGTCTGCATATAGCGCGATCCAATCTGACACCTCTTTGGACCACCGAAATCCGCGGACCAATGGGTCCCGTCGCCCCCAGTTCGCCAGTGGCTCTATAGCAAACACAAATAGGATTAGAGACAGACGGCACCCCTGACTCGTGCTCCTACTAATAGGGAATGGGTCCGACGCGGCCCCGGCGATGTGCACAGAAGAAGAGAGATACTTGTATAACAGGCGGTTATAGAAGATGACACGGGGCTGAGGTTTAAGGCTTGTAAGAGGGGAAATAGGTATCACTAGTCCAGTTAATCAAATGCTTTGTCTATATGCGTGAGGAGTACTGCCGCTGGTCGTCCCAGCCTCGGTACCATAGCTAGGGCGTTATGCACTCACCTGATGTTATGAGCATGGATCGTTGTGGCATGAAGCCAGATTGGTCAGGGTGGACCAGTTCAGTAAGGTGGGGTAAAAGACGGTTGGCCAGGATATTACCTGGGAATTTTGCCTCCTTATTAAGTAACAAAATAGAACAATGCAAAGTTGGGTCTTCTGGGGGGCACACTGGCTTTAGAAAAAGCACGATTTCGACATGCCGCCAGTCGGGTGGAAGAATCTCTAGCTCCAAGGACTCCTGCAGTGCTTCCAGAAGAGGCAAACCCATCTGGAGTATACATCCATGAAAGAACTCACTAGGGAACCCATTAGGTCCCGGAACCTCGGCCGGTTGAATGTCGTGGGTGGTGGTGGGTTCTAGGGGGATGGGTGCATCCATCTGATCGTGCACCTAATCTGAAAGTTGCTTTGGAGGTATGTCATGCAAAATCTCTTGTATTGAATCTGAGGATAGACATGCCCTGTACTGATAAAGGTCAGTGTAAAATGTAGTGACCACCATCTGTGGGTTCGTGTAGAGGGTGCCATCAATTTTACTGAGTATTGGTGGTGGGGTCTGAGCGCGATTGACTTGGCATAGCCGATGCAAGGTCTTTCTGGATTTATCCCCCCACTGATATATTCAATGTTGCATCGCCTGCCATGCTAATTGAGATACGTTAGTGAGTAGATGATGGATCTGTTGTTGGGACAAGGGCCTATACTCCAGCACCCGCCCACATCTCCTCCTCTAGCATCCATTGTTGTGTCTATTGTTCTACGATCTGGGCCAGGCGCTGCCACTTAAGGATCACCGGTGAATGGTCGGATAGGCCCCGCTGGAGAATAGAGGTAGAGGTGGCCTTATGGATATATTGCATGGGAAGAAAGATATAGTCGAACCATGAAAGGGAGCCATGTGTGGGAGAGAGGAAGGTGTATTAGGTGGCAGTCGAGGGAATTGCCCTCCAGACATCGGATCACCCCAGGGAGGATGCTAGGAGGCACAACTTGAAGTCACTTGCGGCTTGATTACAATCGCTGGAGCGCCACCTGGCGATTTGATACATAGTGTCATTCCAATCTTCCCCATCATGGATAGTACTTCAGGTAAGGTTCCCCACAAACCTATAACTTTCTCTACGAATATATGTCTGAGCGGATTGGGGGCATAGAAGCTGCCTACTACCATGTGGTGTGCCAGCGATTACAGGGCATCTCCCACTAGAGTCTAGCCATGTCTGGGAATATCTTAACGGGATCCTGCAATGAATTTAAATGCCTGTACCCCATAAACCCCTGGTGAATCCAGCGTGGCATATTTGGTCAAATCCATAGCGTGCTAGGCATGGGCCCTTATTGCCCATCATGTCTGTAGCTTTCATCAGCAGGATATTGACCCCCCAGTCTCTTGGCCTGTTTCAACACTGCACCCACTTAATTCTATCCAACATATCCCGTACATTCCAGGTCTTTTGGTCAGTTCTTGTAGTTGCGGCAAATCTGGTCAGGTGTCAACAAATACCAAAGCCATGCATCTGTTTTGATGAAACAACTACCAGATCGTCACTACCCTTGCTCATTAATAAGCAGGTCAGCAGAAAGGGCCAGAAATAATCACTGTGAGTCTCTCTTAAAATGAACACCTGATGAAGAACCCACCGACTGATTGGTGTGTGCATTCCTTTAACAACAAATCTTCCCTGATCCAGAGATGCATCCATAAGAACTGGAACATCCTGAATAAAGCGACTCTAAATCTACCTAGACCCATTTTCGCTTTCAAGTGAAGTACTAATCTTTGTGATAGACAGGTGAATACAAGACCATGCACCATTGATAAGAACAAACAGGTAATTCTATGGACCCTCCCGTCCATCAAAGGTCACTTTTCCTGTGGAGCATGTAATGTATGTCCCCAAACCCTACAAACCTCACATGTCGATATTGGCACGGATTCGCCTTGGGAATTGAGACAACATACTAACTGTAACTTAGACCATCTGATCGAACAGATCACCTGCCCATCTGGGTTAAAATACATGGGAATGACAATTTACCGAAAAAAAATACGGATTATGGAACCCAAAAGCACTATCCGTTGTAAAAAACAAGCTACAAAAAACCAAGGGCATATTTTGGGGAAAAGGGACATGAGGCAGAGGAAATGAAATGGGTAGTGCTGGATAAATCTTTGATTCCACCTACTGTGAACATCACCTTATAACTCTTTTACATGGAACAACAATGGGTCACAGAGTGCCAGCCATGGGCTCAGTGATGTTAATCCCTGGTTCAATTTATCCTCCTTTTAAATCATTATTTCTGGTGTTGTCATGTCACCACTTGACCAGCGTACTTTTTGCCTTCACTCAATTTACACATAACCTCCCAAGCATGTGATATAACATTTACATTGCCTCCTTTGGCTTGACTGACTGGTTGATGATAGTATTTTCACTTCTTCACGGAATGCCTTTTTTCCACTTGTACCAACAGTATTCGCTATTGTGGTATATGATATACTGATGCCCCCCTTTGGACATGTAAATCTATCTTGAGACTCTTATCGTAAGAGACACCTTCACATAACCTGAATCAATTTACACATAATCTTCCATGCATGTAACATAACATTCACATTGCCTCCTTAAGCTTGGCGGGCTGATCGACGATAGTCTTTTTCATTCTTTTATGGAATGCTTCTATATCACTTGTACCAATGGTATACGCTATTTTGGCACATAACATAATTTTTTTTGACAGGTTTTAAACTACTAGGTCCATGCAGCGGTCGAAGTGGGGAAAAAAAAGCAGGGGAACTGTGTGTGGCGAATCGGGGACGGGCATAACCGAAGATTGGATCAGTGGACGGAGTCAGGGGTGGGGCTAGAAATAGCAAAACATACCAATTATTAGTATGTTTAGCATTTCACTGAGCAGTTACAGCTTATAACATTATTTAATTAAAACACAACAGATAAACATGTTTATTTGAGGTTTAATTCAGAAAAAAGCAAACACTCACAAGGAATACAGGTTTATGTAAAGCGTGCAAAATATAAGCAGGAACAACATGTCACCTTAATGGTTTTACTCTCATTGTTCAGAAATCCATGAGTATTTTTTGTCTCAAACATTGAGGACATGAATACAGGGCTCCTTCTGTACACATGTATTAAGCAGGGCTCAGAAGAGAAAGGGACACTTCAGGAGAATCTAGACTCATGGAAACCCACAAAGGCTCCTTCATATTCATGTCAGCCAACTAGCTGCTCAATCATAATATAGCAAAAAGAATAACTGTTGGACAGAATGCAGAACAATGTCATATATTCACCCCAGTACAGAGATCTGGGCCTAAATCTATCGTTTTTTTGCTCACCATGTCATTCCAGTTTGTACCCAGCCATATGCAAATCAGTCTTGATCCTATGCCCAATGGGAACATTCCAGACAAACTACCAGGCCAGGTCCTCCCTGGACTGGAAACAAGCATCCTAGGCCCGGTTATGGGGTTTCACTCTTCATCAGCCAGGATAGCTTGATTCCAGTGGCATGGAGAGCACAGGACCCACGTCTGGGCATACCTGTCCCACTCGGGGTGACAAAAGCAAAAAGAACAACTACTGGACAGAATGCAAAACAATGTCACACATTCACCCCAGGACAGAGATCTGGCCCTAAATTCATTGTTTTTTTGTTCACCGCTCCTGTCCTTTCACCTCTCCTGTCCCTTCACCGCTCCTGTCCCTTCACCGCTCCTGTCTGTTAACTGCTCCTGTCGGTACACCGCTCCTGCCCGGTCACTGCTCCTGCCTAATCACTGCTTCTGACCCGTCACCTCCCCTGCCCCGTTACTTCTCCTGCCCCGTCACTTCTCCTGCCCGGTCACCACTCCTGGCCGGTCACCACTCCTGCCCTGTCTCCTCTCCTACCCAGGTTTCAAAAAAAGGGGGAGGCGAGGGGACACTATTTACCACTCAAGATGGTGGAAGGTCCAGTAACAGCTTAGTGTCCGTACAGAGTACTAGAGAGTCAAGCCAAGAAAGGGGGGTTGCTGTACTGTTCCTCGAGAAAGAAGAGGTAGGGAAATTCTTGCTGGCGTGACCAAAGGGGGGAGGGATATTACTAATACCCTGGGGCATCCATTATGTTTCACCTATAGGCAGTTGGAAAAAAGATCTCCGCCAAAGAGCCCCTCTCTGAGGTGTGCCCGTCGGGGATTGCACCGCCTCCCCGACGAGGAGCAACCGCCGATGATGAAGCATGACACTCCTCGGGGTGTGTGAGGCAAATATTTCCAACATAATGGATGCCCCAGGGTATTAGTAATATCCCTCCCCCCTTTGGTCACGCCAGCAAGAATTTCCCTACCTCTCCTCTCCTACCCAGTCACCTCTCTTGCCGAGTCACCTCTCCTGCCCAGTCACCTCTCCTTTCCTGTTGCCTCTCCTGCCCCATCACTGCTCCTGCCCCTGCCCCATCACTTTTCCTGCCCTGTCACTTTTCCTGCCCCATCACCGCTCCTGCTCATTCACTGCTCCTGCCCGTTCACTGCTCCTGTCTGGTCAGCACCCCTGCACGATCACCCCTCCTGCCCCATCACTTCTCCTGTCCCATCAGTTCTCCTGTTCACTGCACATGCCCAGTTACAGCTTCTGCTCATGCCTAATCACCGCTCCTGCCCCCTCACCGCTCCTGTCCAGTCACTTCTCCTGCCCAGTCACCTCAACTTTCCTGTCGCCTCAGCTGTCCCGTCACCGCTCCTTCCCGTCACTTCTCCTACCATGTCACTTCTCCGGCCCGTTACTTTCTGTTACTCTTCCTGCCTCGTCACCTCTCCTGTCCCATCACCTCTCCTTTCCTGTCGCCTCTCCTGTCCCATCACTGCTCCTGCCCCGTCACTTCTTCTGCCCCATTGCTTCTCCTGCTGTTACTTCTCCTGCCCGGTCACCTTTCCTGCCCCATCACCTCTTCTTTCCTGTCACCTCTTCTGTACCGTCACTGCTCCTGCCCTGTTCAATCTGTGTACAACATTGACAAATTACAAGGGGGCCCCTCAGTACTCTGTTAAGGGAAAGCTTCTCTGAAATCACTAACTATGATCTCACTGGCACATGATATGCTAAAGGCAGGCGGCGGGCGCATTGCCATTCGAAAGGGGGTAATCAGCCTTAATCGGAATGACAATGGGCCAACCCACAGCCTGTGGGAGCTCAGGGAGGGGCTGCTCCAGCCTCTTGAGTTCAAGAGAAATGCTAGCCGCCCCAGGAAGCTGATTGAAAAAGTTATCTTTTTAAAGTAGAACTATTCTTGCCGTCCCTGGATGCTTTTTTGAAAGACAGAAGTAGGGGAACAGACTAAAATATTTTTTTGAAGTAGGGGCACGCCGTGCCCTTCCGATCCCCCTCACTTCTACCACTGGGTCCATGATCAACCACAGTTTCACCAACATCCTTTGCTGCAATTTGCCACATAGTGGGTCATGTGAGCTACACACCGCGATTCCTTTATTTTCAGTTCTGTAGCCAGCGTGCTGGCCTTGACTGGGATTGGTCACATTATGAGTCACATGACCCTTTCTCCGTGACCCAACAAGTTTAAAACTCCCGGAGCATGCTCTGTTGCCTCTGTCCATACACCGCATGAGTAGGCACTCGAGGCAGCTTCGCTAACGAGATACGTATCGGCTCTGAAATGCTATTGTGTACGCTGTGAGATCTACACATTCGGGAAGGTGGGAGATCCAGCCGCCTATCCGGCTTGCTTAGAACCAACCGTCGTTACAACCACATAGTCTTCTTTTGTATTAAATTCCATTTTGGCTTTGTAAGGAATCAAATGATTGCATCTCCATGATCCAAATAGATTAAAATTCCCGGAGCACGCACTGGTGCATTTATCACTATCGTGGGGCGAGTAAGTGCCAGAGGCAACCGCCTTTATGAGGGACCTATGCACTTTTTAATGTCTACATTTTAGAATTTTTCTCATGGGCAGTTGGGAAATCGGGTCATGACCCAGGCCTCCTTTATGACCCCTTTACTGATACACACGTACGCAACTTTGATTTAGCTCCGTCTGGGGAGCTATGGTGTTTGACAATTTTGATGCATCACAAAAGTGCCCTCATGCTCTGTTTGACTTACACCGCAGTCTCTATTAATGCATGCTCCGCACTTTAGACACTGTGACAACAATATACCAGGACATCTTTTAACCTTTTTGACCATGTCCATTATTGGGACACTATTCAATTGAATTCTGTCACATTGTTCATCCCCACCTCTCACGATAATGGATTCCACTTGTCTTGCACCGTGCATGTTTGTCCATTATCTTTGGCTGTCAACTTTAAATGATGACTACATTTTCAGTCTGACACTTTACTAATGGTTACAATTTGAGCTACTCATGTGTCCCTTCATTTTTAGGTTAATTTGGCTCCTTTGAGTTTGGGCCAAGGTAGAGTCTGAAGACTTACTTCACACCACTGGTGCAATATTGTATGTTCAAAAACATAGAATTGTGTTGCTACTTTCACATCACTATTGTTCTCCCTTCTATTTTTCATGTTATTCACCCATTTTGTGTTTTGATTCTGATGAAAGCCAATGCACCTTTATGGAGGGCGCTAGGCAGAAACATGTCGACCAACATATATCTATGACAGGTTGAATTCCCTCCTTTAATAGTACTTACTTTTTAGTCCTGACCTATGGAGGCCCTAATAGAACTCACTGGCCTACTACAGAGTTAGTTTGAGCTCACATGCCACTTCAAAGGCCCCTCTCACCACACCCTGCCTACATCATTGGTTTTAGGAAACCTCCAGCAGAAACAATGAAAACATCCCTGATCTCCTCCCTCTAAGAGAGGGGGTTGTAGACCACATTTCAACTAGGCTTGCGGTGTGCGGAGGTTTCCCTATGATGAAGCATGCCACCTATTGGTGGGTGAGGGGAATTGTCCTGTAAAAGGGTTATCCTATACCCTTACATTTCTTAATTCTCCACATAGACCCAGGAGGCCTCAGTGTGTTCTGTGATCCACTCACACTAATCATGATCTTTATGTCCAATGGGCACCACTCTGATTTTTAGACGACTTGACCCCCGCTATCCTTTACAAACCACTGACACTAACTATCTGGGCGAGAGACTACAAATGTGTATTGGACATAGAAGTGGACCGGTCCATTCCCTCTCTGGAGAGTGCTGTGAGCTGCAGGTTGACTAAACACTTCTGCCAGTGGACTTAAAAAAATAGATTTCATGATGTGTGAAGGCTGATGCACCCAACCGTGTCGGAATACTTGTTCTATTCCCCATTGCATTATATACACACACAACTTGACATGGTCCTCTGTGTGCTGTGGTACTCCACCACATGTTGAAAATCGCTTGCCTTGCACACACCATATCAGACTATTGCCACTGCTACTGAGCTTGCAAATGGTGGCAGGAACCAGCAAAGATACCAACCTGATGGCTGCAAACAGAGGCCCTCTAGGTTGTACCCTACCAAGATACTATAACTTCACACATCATGCAATATTTTGACAATAATGAGGGCTCCATTTCTGCTAGGCATGTTGAATGGGAAGCCCATTGTTAGAATATGGGGGTCTCTAGTTGGCACATGTAGGTACTTGTGACAAATAGGGACCCTCTCCTCTAGTCAGTGTAAGGGGGGTTACACTCCTAAAATAACCCCTGCTCGCCCTCTAGGTAGAGTGGCGCAAGAAGTCAAGGCTTATTTCAGAGGCGGTGTAAGTTAAGCATTTATGACCACATACAGTAACCCAGTGACAACACTACAAATGGACACCACACAGGTTTTATATCAAAAATAAGTTGTACTTTATATAGAGTTACCACAAGACCAATAAACGACAAAAAGAATGCACAGTACTATTAGCTTTCAAGAGTTCTTGTTAAAAAGGCTTAAATCAGAGTTCTGCGCGAGTGGGTAGCCAGGATGGGCTATAGCGTTGTTAAAAATAACAGAGTCTAGCAAATCCAACAGACCGCGTCGGTACGGGCCCACTCAAATGGTCGACAGACTCAGTCACAGTACCTTTTACTTGCGGCGGCCAGCACGGATGTGCGAGCCGGTTCCGGTGATCATTGCGGTGCAGAAAGGAAACGTTGCAGGACGCGTTATCCCTCGATGCGGTGCTGGCAGCGGCCCGTTGACAGAGTCGGCGGATCCAAGGCTTGTGTTGCTGGGGGAGGCGGTGCTTCAATGCAGTGCTTGCAGTTTGCGGTGCGGCGAATGAGCCGGAGTTCGGGAGCTGCCGTCGATCAGTCCGAACAGCGGTGCAAGTCGGGCGGTGCGTCACAAAGCGTGCGAGGCGGTGCCCAACTCCAGTGCGGTCACAGGACTCAAAATCAGCAGCAGTGACCGTGTCGGTCAGACCAGTTCGATTCGGTGTAGCGGGGCGTTGCACATCGCAGTGTCCTTCCAGTCGCGATGCAGGCTATGGCTCGGTGACAGCGTCAGGACGGAGTCAGTGAGCACAGGGCTTGTGTTGTTCAAGGCGGACGTTGCTTGATGCGGTGCCTACAGGACACCGGGCGGGTCGTGAGAGTCGGTCACAGCTCCCTGCCTCTGTAGCCACTTGTTTCCAGCAGCAATTCACAAGGGCTGGTGAAGTCCACTGGTCCTGGGACTTCAGTCAGGGGGCAAGCTCTCTTCCAAGCCCTTGGAGATCTTTGCACAAGTTGAAAGAAAAGTCCACAAAGTTCTGTCACCTCTCTTTGGCAGTCAGGCAACCACTGCAGGCCAATCCCCCAAGCAGCACTTCAGCTTGGGAACAGTCTCTCCTCAGTTTCTTTAGGTTCCTTCTCCTCAGCAGAGGTTTTGTGTTGTAAGTCCAGAAGTGATCTAATTTCATGGGATCAGGGTCCCAATATTTATACCCCAAAATCCTTTGTTCTCTGAGGGAAGAGGGGCCTGTGCCCAGTCCAAACCAGGTCTGAAGCACTCTGTTTATCAGACTACTTTCCTTTTACAGTGCAGGGTGGGAACATCAGACGCCCTACAGGAGGTGGAGCCAGCATTGTGGAAGGCAAGTACAGCCCTGGAGCACTTTGTTGCTAGTCTTCCTTCCCTTCTTCCAGTGTGCAGGGTAGAGACATCGGACGCACTACAGGGGGTGGAGCCAGCACTGTGGGGACAGGCACAGTCCTATTCAGGACCCATGTGCAACTCCTCCCTCCCATCTAGATGCAGATCACCCTATTCACCACCGGGCAGCCCAAGTCTGTCTCCTGGAATTCCCCAGTCATGTCACACACAAACCCAGACAAGGAATACACAACCTCGCAGAGGCAGGCTCAAATGGTTAGGCAAGCAAATACCTACTTTCTAAAAGTGGTATTTGCAAACACAGAATATTAAAATAAACTTCACTAAAAGATGTATTTTATAATTCTGAGTCCAGGCATACTAAACTCGAATTTCTACCATGTTCTCTGAGTCTGCTAGGATTATAAACATGTAACAATCCAGCAGCCCATTCTGGCCTATGGAGAACTGGTAGCCTTGCAATAGTGAAAAACAAAAATGGCTGTAATTCACTATCAGGACATGCCACACACATCAGGGTTTGTCCTACCTTATACTTACAATGCACCCTGCCCTTGGGCCTATCATAAGAGTGACTAATATGAATAAAAGGGAAGGTTTAGGGACTGGCAAGTGGGCGTACTTGCCCAGTCAGCATGACAGTACCAGACTGCACGCAGGCTCTGCAATGGCAGACCTCAGACACATTTTACAAGGCCGCTTCTGTGGTTGGCACAATCAGTGCTGCAAGCCCACTGGCAGTATTGGGATTCACACGCCCTGGGCCCACTCACTGCACTGTACTAGGGTCTGACAAGTAAACCAAATATCCAATCATGGAACCACTAATCAATACATTAATTTACAGTAGGGAGCACTTGCACTGTGGCACTGGACAGCAGTGGCACAGTGCCCAAAGCATCTAACACCAGCAAAAACACATGAGGCAACAGCAAAAATGGAAGGGAGACCCACGCCAATGGTGGCAGGTCTAACACCCATAAAGTGGAAATGGTGTACCACTGCATTCATACCAACTGGATAGTAACACAGACCCTACAACATGAATTACTAGTGGTGGAGCATGAGGTGTGCTCCGCCCCAGCAGCTGAGGAAGACTAGATGCACTTATGTGCTCCAGAGGTAAACTGACATCCCGCTTTTTACACCTTGATGATAGAGAGCACCTTGCGCACCAGCAAGGGGAGGGGGTACGGGCCGATGCAATGCTTGTGCGGCTACTAAGTGGGGAGTGGCAGCACACCCCGATAGGTGTCCTCTACACCGCTGATGGGGCAATATGCAATACCCAAACTGATATCAACTCTATCTTTGTGGATTACTACTTAGCCTTACATGCAGTCTAAGACGAAGCAACTGCAGATCAACTTGCAGGCTTTCTATGCTAGATACTTCTCACTCGCCTAGATCCACTTCCCTGCAGGCATATGATGATTGGAATTTAGTGTCCTTCAATGCCGACGATGCTCTGGTCCACCTATGCTATGTTTAGATGAAGGAGTTTGAGGTGCCTGTGGGGGAAGAGAGGACGAGGAGGATGGGATTGGAATTTAGTGTCCTTCAATGCCGACGACGCTCTGGTCCACCTATGCTATGTATAGATGAAGGAGTATGCGGTTCCAGTGGGGGAAGGGAGGAGGAGGAGGCTGGGTTGGTCAACATCTCCACCCTGAAGTGGAGACAAGGTGTCTCCCAAATTGGGAAGTAGGGCCCTAAAACACCCTGCCAGGGTGTCATGCTTCATCATAGGGCTTGCTCCTCATCAGACCGGGTCTGCAATGCCTGACGGGCACAATACGAGGGGCTCTTCGGCGGAGATCTTTTCCCAAGCTGTTAGGTGAGTTGTGGGTATGGGGACTCATGGTGTAGGTGTGTGAAAAGTGCGTAGTGAGATGGTGAATGGAAGGCTACAATGAAGTGCAGTGGAACAGTGTTTTCCAAGCCTACTGATCTCAATTATAACATACTAAATGTCACTGCTGATGTAATGGTCAGAGGTGACTAAGTGTGAAGCGTCAACTTGTTTCTCATCTGGAGTGTAAGAAATCATGTGGCAATTTGTCAGGAAAAGGGAAACTATACTACCTACACAGTGGTTGGTTACTCTGAGTGAACCAAGCATTCTAAAACCTAACAATGAGATACATTTTCAATGTTTTGGGATAGATCAGCCCGACTCAGGAATTGGTCTGGCTCCCTCGAGTAGGCAGAAGTATACACGTTGCTAAAAGTTAACGTTAGTTCTTGTGGAGAACAGTGCTGGGGAACCTACCCCTCACTCCACTAATGATTCTCTGGTCTACCTATGCAATGCCCAGACAAGTTTAAGAAGCTATCAGGTCCCAAAATTAATTGGCTTATGCCATGGCACTACCCGCTTCAGTGAGTACCGGATCATCGGAGAGAATCTGTGATGGCCACCAGGCTTATATGGCAAATTGATACTGTTGCCAATCTACTGTGTGGCAACCTCAACAGGGCAATGGCTTTGGCACACTGCTATCTCCCCTTCTCGCTCTCATTGCATCTGCCTCTGATGGGCCGGGTGGCAGTAGTCAAAATGTTGATACTACCCTGATTGCTGTACCTATTTGTGGCATTGCCGCTTATGCTTCCAATATGCTGTTCTTCAGGGACTGCTCTCGGACTTCATTTGGGGGATAGGTAGAAAAAACGTTGAGCAACAGGTGGCAGAATGGCACTTGCTTGATGAAGGGTTGGGGGCCCCCAACTATGAGCTTAACGATGCAGCGGAACAACTTCAGAGGGGAATACATTGGCTTAGGACTGACCCGAATGCAGAGAGGACCATGGTTAAGCATGTTTTACTGAATGACAAAATTCTCACCTGCATGTGTACCTACAAAAAGGCTAGTGGCAGCTGTGCATAGCTGCTGGTATAGATATGTACGAGGTGTGGGGTGCCATTCACCTTATGTCCCACAGTTACCTGTCTAGACCTTAATGATAATCAGGGACAATGTGGGGAGTAGCTGTGCATGCTTATAGAATGAGGCAGTAACACTACTGGCTGAGGACCTCTAAGATGAGGGAAAACTGAGTACTTCTCAAGACCTGGGGGATATAAACTGGGTACAAGTGGGTTGCTCCCTGGAGTATCATGCAATAGTCCATACTGTCACAAGCCACTGGGATCGGGGTCAGACAGAGCTGCCAATATCCTTGCAGATGCCACCATTACATAGCGACGTAGATAAAGCGATAACTGTACCGTACATCTTCCTGCATGCACACCGTTACACAACAGAAATACCAGCGAGAGACAAGTGGGAGGCAAATCTAATTGCTGCGCTGACCGACAATAGACTAATGCCACGTCACAGGCAAAGGAGATCTCTAGGAACCCATTGTCAGGTATACAAAATTCAGTTTTCTGCACCAGACTTACCTGACACCCCGGCACATTGATCGCATGTTCCCGCAGTTCTCCTTGAAGTGCCCCAGATGTTATGAACCAAATGCCATTTTTTTCACATGTGGGACTGCATAGCCCTGCAGCACACAAAGGGAGGGTTGGTGAATATTTTAGCAGATGTAGTAGGACACCCAATACCACTTACTACAGCCTATTGCCTCCTGGGCCTAAGAGTTTTAACCAAAGGGGCCAACATACCCTCAGATATATCGGCCTTGCTCTGTTTTTTTACGAACAGAAATATCCTGGGAAGCAAAGAAATCCCCGACACAAAACACTGGGTACGTGAATTGTTGAAATGAGCCAAGGCAGAATCAGATGTCCTGATTAGGGCCTGCCTTTCTTGTGGGGGGGGACAGTAGATGTGTTGGGACACTGTCAGAAAAATGATTGCCCGTGCCTCAAAAGACCCACCTAAGAAGAAGAGACTTCGGTTTGCCTGGTATCTCCGGTGGTTGCGACAGAGTGCCCATCATTGGCTGCTCTTGAGTAGACTGCTGTTAGTATTCGCCAACGAGATTTAAAGACTTTCCAAGACGGCGCCCGTCATCTACGGTTGCTTCTTCGCTCTAGACTTACTGAGGCTTCCACGAACAGCAGTCATCCTCTGGTGCACCTTCCCAACGAGCCGCACACTTCAACCGACTTCAGATGCAAAGGAGTAGCGTTCTGTCACAGCGCTTGCTCCAAAGTTAAAAGAGGCTTGTTAAATTATTGTTTTTGGACTCCGCCTTTGAGGAGATGTGTGTAAACCAGGGGTATTCCACATTTTGTGGAGATTAGTGTTTTTTAATGCTAATCCTTGTTATCTTGAGGAGAATTCAGGAATTGTGGATCAAGTGGAAGTCTTCAACTATTGTGAGAATTGCGAACCTAAGAACACTTCAAGGACAGTAAGATTAGGAATTCTAATAGCTCTATAGAGAAAATAGAGACTGTTTCCATTCACCTTTTTTTCTATTGATAAACTGTTGTAGTATCTGTACAGCCATACTTGAAATCTCAGAATCCCTAAGAAAACATTTCAGTATTTCAGTGAGGTTGTCATTCTGAATATATTCCAAACCTTTAAAAAGCAGTACGCAGCAAATTAGTAAATAGAGCGTTTCTGCAAGAATATACCTAGAGAGAGGCTAGTCTTCCATAAGGCAGTTTAGATAGGAATTTGGCTGAGTGAGTCTGTATGTGAGAACTATGGCATAGTGGTGTGAGAGAGCCTTAATTTAATTCTGTCTCGTCCTATGCAGGTTCTATCATTCATTCAGAATATAAACACGAACACCAGAGCCCTCCCACCGAGCTCTGTGGGAGGTCTCTGGTGAATATCTTTGCTTAGATATCACTAGTAATAACATACCAATTTGTTCACTGCACACTTTTACCACCCACCAGGCGATAACCTCACCTTCATCGAGCAGTTCATGGATATTCCTACCACACATTCGGATCATCAAAATATCCAAATATTCCTCGGAGATTTCAATCTCCACTGGAACGACCCTAAGGACCCGGCAGTTAATAGTCTTAATAGTAAACATTCCTGTCGGTCCTTGACCTTACCCAAATCTGAAATAGCCCCTCACATGTCAAAGGCTCAACCCTCGACTTGGTGATTGCCAACCCCGAGGCCATTCAGCTTAACGCAATCCTCCCCTGTGATTGGTCTGATCACCAGTCCATCACCTTCTCCATCAAGGTACCAGTTAAACTATGCTCAGCGCAACCAACAAGACCCAAAGTATGGAAGAGAAACCTAAAAAGCCTCCTCACAGATTTATCCTCATCTGCCAAAGTCAGCCCCTGCTTCCCCGGAAGACCTAACGGAGGTTCAAGCTTTGACACAGCACTACTTTAACTCCATGACCACGATCTTAGATACTTCCGCGCCTCTACAACTGAAGAGGCTCTCTACAAAAGACTCTAAACCTTGGAATGACGGTAGACTTAACCAGGAGAGACGAGCCTTAAGATTTGTTGAACGGAGATGGAGGTCATCACCATCCGTCGACCAACTTAAACTGCTCAGATCCTCCAGAAACTTGTACTATAGAAAGAACAGACACTCAAAAGCAAACTTTTTCAAGAATCAGCTAGATTTAGCCAAAAACCGACCCAAGAAGATCTTTGAACTAGTTAAAACTCAATCTCATGGAGTAGCTTACCCTCCCCAAGATGGTCAATGCTCCCCTCCCAGCTGCAAATAATTTTCTTCCTTCTTCATGAGAAAGACGGAACTCCTGAAAACAGATCTACTTAAGGCCTCATTAACTCAGGTCGACACACAGAAAATCAACCCAGTAACCCCAAGCACCTACATAACCGAGCTCACCCTAAAAAATAATGCCTCCTGGCCTCCTTTACAACCTACAGCGAAGAAACAATCTAAAAGCGCTAACATCCTTGAACCCCTCCAACCACTTCTCTGACCCCTCCCTGCTAACTACCTCAAAGGACTCATACCAATGCTAGTGCAACTTTGGACAAAGACCATCAATACCTCCTTAGTCCAAGGGGTTATTTTGGATATTCTCAAATCGGGACACGTTTCCCCCATCCTGAAAAAAACAACAGCAGACCCCACAGACCTGAATAACTACAGACCAATTAACAACATCCCTACTCTGGCGAAACGCCTTGAAAAATGTGTTTTCAGCCAACAAAACAACCACATCACCAACTTCCACCGGCTCAATAAATTTCAATCTGGCGTCCGTGCAGGGCATAGTACAGAGTCGGCCATGTAGATGACGCATTAAAAATACTAGATCAGAATTAAGCCTGCCTACTTATCCTACTTGACTTATCGTCAGCTTTCAACACCGTCAAACATGAAAAACTTATTGACCTCCTCCAACACAGAATGGGCTTATCAGGATCAGTTCTAAACTGGTTTACCTCTTTCCTCCGTAATAGATCTCAAAGGTTCAAGGTCAACCAATCCCTGTCCAGGACCGTCCCAGTCACATTAGGAGTCCCGCACTGCTCCTCCCTTTCACCTACACTGTTCAACTTATTCAAGGAACCTCTTACTGAAATCCTTAATTCATTTAATATCCACTTTGACTGGTACGCTGACGACACACAACTTTGATAAACTCTCCGGGCAACATCAAGGCTCTCAATTCAACTCTTCAAAAAACTCAGTCTTGGTTGACTGATAACCACCTCAAACTAAATTCCCTCAAAACCGAATTCCTCCTAATCGTCCTCCCTAACCAAACAGACATAATTCAAGAATGGCTTAAACAACTTTCAGCACTCAACTGCCAACCTCTTTTAATTGATTCAGAAAAATCACTGGGAGTAACTCTGGACAGCTACCTAAACATGCAAAAACATATCAGTGCTGCAGCAAAAGAAGCAAACTTTCAGATGCACACGCTGAGAAAACTAAAACCCTTCCTCCCAGCTAATGACTTCAATCTGGCAGTCCAAGCAATAGTACTTCCCAGACTAGATTATGGTAGTGCAACACTTAGTGGACTCCCAAGATCGTCACCTGCCCTGCTTAGAGCATCACTCAGCGGCCAGACTCATCACAGGTTCCAAAAGACATTGTCACATTTCCCTCGACTTCAAAACGTTCAACTGGCTACCCTTCGAAGCAAGAATCCAACTAAAAACTGCCTGCATGACACACAAAGCTCTACATCACAACACCCTGAGTTACCTGGCCCAGAAACTCGAACTCTCGTGTGGAAACAGATCGTCTAGGAGCGCCAACAACCTTCTTCTGAAACCTCAAAGATTTGCTAAGAAGAAAACATACAATCGCGCCTTCTCTAGAATTGGTCCAAGGATTTAGAATGCACTACCCCCAGAAACCAGACGCAACCCATCCTTCAAAAAAGAAGTTAAATCTCTACTCATGATGAAATTCACGTGAACATTATTTCGGATTCCTGGAACAATCCAGTTGTATCATATGTCTTTATCTCGAAACACTATGTTTCTTTTGTACTATGCTTAGTTTGTCTAACTACCTCACTTGTGAAGCACTCTGATACTCGTAAGAGTCTTGTTTGCGTTATACAAAACCTTTAAAATAAAATAAAAATTTAAATAAAATGAAATAAATAAAAAGATCCCGAACCGAGACTTAACAACTTATGAAAAAATGAAAAGAACTTACCTCACAAACCACTCCTCAGACTAGTGGAATTGCTGGAAAAACCTTCGCACTTCGACTTCTGAGATTACCACTCAAGTTATTCACTCAATTTCCCTGATTTCTCCCCTTATCCCTCCCAAACCTTCATGGGCACCCTCATAAGGCGAAGATATTCCTTACTCAATGATCTTTACACTGTCTTTGTAGACCAGTCCTTTTTACGGATGATCAGTCCAAGGCAGCCTTTGTATTGTCTTACTTGAGCGGGGATGCGGAATCCTGGCCCATACCTATCATTTCCTGTAATGACCCTGTATTATACAATTTTGAAAGATTCAAAACAGAAGTTTTGCAAACATTTGAGCCATATCCCAAACCACAGACAACTAATTGCTTATTCTGAAACGAGGGAACAAAGATCTGATTTCATATCTGGCTCAGTATAACAAGCTAATAGTTAAAACAGGATGGCCAGAAAGCAAAAGAGCTGCTATTTTCTACAGAGGACTGCACAATGAGCTAAAGGAAGCACTAGCACAGATTCCAGACTGATCCACCAAAGTTTCCAAATTGATTGATTTAGTGTTACAAATTGATCAAAAACTATTTGAAAGAAGGTCAGAACGAAAACGAGAAATTTGCCCTATCCCACCATGATTCGACAGAAACAGGTCAGAAGGTATCAAGATTTCAGAGGCACATCCTATAGAAGAACCAATGCAGATAGGCAGTGTTAGAGGCCTTTATCTAATGAGGAAAAGGAGAAAAGGAGGTCAGGAAATGTGTGTAAATGCAGATAGGCAGTGTTAGAGGCCCTTTATCTAATGAGGAAAAGAAGAAAAGGAGGTCAGGAAATGTGTGCCTGTATTGCGGTCAGTTGGGGCACTTTGTGAAAGAATGTCCCAAGAAACCTAAGGTGAATAATCCGTTAAAAGAGAAACCCCATCAGTGAAAAGAGTTGCCCTGATGGATGTTCAACTAAAGCCAACCCCAGATCACCAACAAGTGACCCACACATTACAGTCTGCTTCTCGTCATCTGACGATCTCTTTTGATATAAATTTTGTAGAAAATAAATTGAAGTAAATCTCAGTAATTATAGATTTTGGAGCAACAGGAAATTCCTGTGCTATCCAGTATGTAAGAAGAATTGGATTGAATGTTATAAAGAAGAATATTGCTGAACCTGTATGTGCAGTGGATGGCACAAATCTGTCCTCCGATCCCATCATTGATGAAACAGAACCCATCAAATTAAAGGATCATCATGGGCATCAAGAAAACATTTCTTTCAATCTCAGAGATTCTCCTCAATTTCAGTTTATTTTGGGATTTCCATAGTTGACGGAGCATAACCTGGAAATAAACTGGGAAGGAAGAACTGTTCAATTGAATTCAAGCTATTGCCGAAGACATTGTTATGACCCTCCAGATAAGAAAAAAGAAACTGCTCCAACCAAAGTTTTAGCAACCAAACCTAATGTAGTCTGTGCCTTGGAAACTGTAGTCATTCATCTTGAATATGAAGATTTGACAGCAGTATTCTACAAGACTAATACAGAAATCCTTCCTCCTTATAGGCCCTACGACTGTAAGATTGAATTGGAACCAGGAGCAAATTTACCCTGTAGCAGGATATTTGCCCTTACGCGAAAGGAGAACTAATTCCTCAAGAAACAATTTTCATCTGTCCCTCCCAATCGCCATCAGTTTCCCTCTTTTTTTTTTTGTCCCAAAGAAGAACGAATAATTAAGAACGGGCATCTGCTATTGAGCATTGAATCAAGTGACGGGAAAGAACCCTTCCCTGCCTTTGATCTCGGTACTACTAGATCAAGTAAAAGAGGCAACAATCTTCACTAAATCGGACCTTCGTGGAGCTTACCACTTAATTTATGTTGCTAAGGTAGACAAGTGTAAAAACTGCCTTCAGCACAAGATTCGGATTGTTTGAATACCAAGTGATGCCCCTCGCAAACAAAACAACATTTCTCGATCCTTCACAGGAGGTGCGCCCAAAATCTGGAACTCCATCCCAGTCCATATCAGGACTAAACCCTCCTACTTAAAATTCAAAAGGCAGCTCAAACAACTCCTCTTCAACAAATCTCTCCTGAAGGGATAGCTACAGCCAAACACTGAAACCTGCCTACTTCAGCACACAGGCACTTTAACATTCAGACCTCTACCTCACTCACCTCATGACTACCTCCTCTATCCTCCACATCTCCGATCAAACCCTGTCAGGAGACATGGGGCTATCTACGACACAATCACTCAAAGCGTCGTGAGACATTGTACATACAACTGTGTTAACATATCTTACAAGTGACACTGTGAATTGTACAAGGATATTATACCCCACATCCCTGATCAAATCTCATCAAGAGACACAGTGATTTCTACGACAACATCACTGTAAACGTCTTGAGACATTGTACATACAACCGTGTTAACATATTTCACTAGTGACTTCGCGCTATGAAAGAGAATATTATACAATGCGTAAAGAGCCACTGTGCATGCTACTGTATCAGTGTTTCTTACGATTTATAATGCTGTAAAGCGCTCCAATACCTTCGGGTCTGGCTAGCACTATATAAAACTCTTAAATATAAATATTGTGTAACGCCCCGGCCTCTTTCTAACACATTGTGAATGATCGCGCCAGGATACTTTGCAGTAGCAGAGCGCGCTACAAAACATTTTATAACATAACATAACATAACATCTGTTCGGAGAATCCGTTGATCACATTGCAGTTGTATACATTGATGATATCTTAATCTTCTCCAAGACTCTGCAGGAGCATGTGGAACATGTCAGAGCAATTCCTAAAAGGCTATTGGAGAACAACCTGTATGTGACATTAGAAAAATATGCCTTTCATGTAAAGGAGCTGGAGTTCCTGGGATTTGTTTTGTCTGAGAAAGGAATTTCAATGGATACTGCCAAAATACAGACAATCCTGGATTGGCCCTCTCCCAGAAATGTAAAGGAGGTGCAGAGCTTCATCCGCTTGCCAAATGTTATCGTCGATTCATCAAAGAATTTTCCAAAGAAGTTACTCCAATACCAAAACTCTTGAGAAAAGGAGTATCCTTTCATTGGTCAGAAGAAGCTGAAAAAGCCTTCATGCTTCCCAAAAGGTATTCTACTTCTGCCCCAATTCTTCTTCATCCAGATTCAAATGAGCCCTTTTTTGTAGAAGCAGATGCATCAGACCAGGCAATTGGTGGTGTCCTATCCCAACAACACAAAGAAACAGGTCAACTCTACCCAGTGGCTTTTCATTCTTGGAAACTGACTTCTCCAGAGATGAGTTATTCCTTTGCTGATAAGGAGCTGCTGGCAGTAAAAGATGCCTTCCAGGAGTGGCAGCATTATTTCCTGGAAGCTCGCCATGTTGTGACAGTATTTACAGATCACAAGAATCTTCAGTTTTTTAAGTCGGCTAAAACCCTCACTCCAGGCAATTAAGATGTTTGCTGTTTTTTCTGAATACAACTTCACAATTACTTGTCAACCAGGTTCAGCGAATGGTAAGGCAGACGCCCTGTCAACATTAGACACAATTCCTTAATGCAAAGAAGCTGATGCAGTTCCAATTATCCCAGCAAACAAATGTGTTTGTGTCTTGCAATTCTCCGAAATAAAACAAACGTTTGAGAATCCATGTCAGAAGAAGAAATTTTGGATTGGGTAAAAAAATATAAGGACAGAAGGGTCATTGAGGCCTTGTATTTGCCCACTTGAGAATTGCAGGAATCTGCCCTACGGGCGTGTCAAGATGACCCCTTAGCGTGCCATAAAGGGACATAGAAAACCACAGAATTCTTAAAAAGATATTTTTGGTGGTTAGCCTTGACTACTCAAGTAAGACAATGCATTCACACCTGCGATAAGTGACTATGAGGGAAGACAAATAAACAGGCCCCACAGGAAGAACTTCAACCCCTTCCTACGGCGCCTTATCCTTGGCACACCAGAACCATGGATCCCATCGTAGATTTACCCTTGAGCCAAGGTTTTGACACCATATTAGTACATGTCAATACATTTTCCAAGATGAGCCATTTTATTCTACTCAAAAAGATTCCCAAGGCTCCCCAAATTGCCCAGCTATTTTCACAACACATAGTCAAGGCATATGGTATCCCAGAAGTTGTCATTTCTGATAGAGAAGCTCAGTTTGTTTCTCAATTCTGAAGGGCTTTCATACAGAAGTTGGGAATAGACATGCAATTCTCCACTAGCTACCACCCACAAACTGATGGTCAATCAGGAAATTGAAGTGTACCTCCCAGATCAAGATAATGAAAGGCCTGACCTTGTTTGGACAGCATAATTTGCGTATAACAATGCTATTCATGCTTCGACAGGTTAATCACCATTTTACTTGAATAGTGGTAGGCATCTGAATGTCATTTTGGGAAAATCGGATGGTTCTGTTCCAGCAGTGGATGAGTTTAGTGACAGAGTTCAAAGAACTTACCAAGCGGCAAGAAAACACTTGATTTAGGCTAACACCTCTCATAATAAATATGCTGGAAAAAATACAAGAGGGAATCCAAATTATTCCTTGCGA
This sequence comes from Lissotriton vulgaris, assembly GCF_964263255.1. Taxonomy (NCBI): domain Eukaryota; kingdom Metazoa; phylum Chordata; class Amphibia; order Caudata; family Salamandridae; genus Lissotriton; species Lissotriton vulgaris. The sequence continues at coordinate 1,997,961,131 of NC_141687.1, forward strand.
AATAAGGTATGGTTGTCCACTAGGCATTTACGTCTAAAAGGAAACAAAAAAGGAGGGGGGCCGACCAGGAATTAAGAGATCAAGGTAGCCTAGTTCAATGCCAATTAAGACATAACAGAAGTCAAATGGCCCCAAGGAGAGAAGCGACGAACACGTCTGCCGTTTCCCCAGATGCACCTGTTAGACAAACTGACCGTCAGAGAGATCAGAGAGATCAGAGAGATATAGCTAGAGAAGAAGGCGAGGTCTTTGCATGACCATTTTGCCTCCTGCTAGTCCTTTGAACCAAAAGGAAGATCAGTATTATAAATCCTGGCTGTAGGAGGGATCCATTGAACCAGAAGACATTGTCGTCGTACAAGACTACATCCAGCATGGAGGGGGCGATCCCAAGTGGAACTTCTCCTGCATGCAGGATTGCCTGAGAAGGTGGGAGCACTACCTTGGGGAGAAACCAGCAGAGCTCATCCAAGCCAAAATAAGCCCATTATTGTGCAGAAGCACTAACTAAATAGGGGTTGGCACCAAATCAGTAAGGCTAGGCAGTAATATACTAAAAATAAAAAGTGCCACTACTGATAAACATTCCTCAAACCACTGACATACCAAGATCACACACCTGAATTAATATGATCGCTTGAATTTTGTTTCAAAAAATATTTTTTCAACGTGTTTTTGATGACATTTTTCAATTTTGTAAAAAGTCTTGATTTTTTTAAACCATAAACATAGTAATACACAGGAACTACACAAATACAGACATGTACCACATAAAGTATATCAAAAAGACAAATTACATAACACACATAACAATATAGTGCAAGAATTGATTTTGCACTCTAGTTATGTACTACTAGAAATGCAATGTCACAAAAACTCCCCTAAAGACTACCTTCCTAAGGATATTTATCTTATTTTTTTAACAGGGAGAGTATCCAAATAGTGACGCCACTGAGCTCCTAAACAGTTTTATTTATTTATTTATTTATTTGCTTATATAGCGCAGGAATTCAACCCCCGAAAGGGTATCTCCGCGCTTGTGTTCTTACCAAAGCTATATCCAGATAGAAAAAACCATCAGGCAGGGAAAAGATATCTACATGGTTAGGAACAAGTGAGTCTTTAAGCATTTCCTAAAGGTGGCCAAATTGGGATTTTGCCTAAGGGTAAGAGGCAGGGAGTTCCAGAGGGTAGGGTCTCTATAGGAGAGAGCTCGGCCTCCCTGTCTTTCCTTTTTTATCCGTGGTACTTGGAGCAGAGATTAGGTCTGAGAACGCAGAGAAAGACCTGGCTCATAAGGTCTGAAAATTTCTGATAAATACTTAGGACCAGCACCAGACAGGCATTTATGAATTGTACAGCATATCTTGAATTTCACCCTCTGGCAAATAGGCAACCAGTGTAATTTGTTCAACAGAGGGCGAGAGGGGAATCTAGATGGAACATTCAAGATTATTCTGGCCGCTGTATTTTGGGCTACCTGTAGCCTACCAAGTTGTTCCTCATTGGCAGAGATGAGCAGCCCATTACAGTAGTCTAGTCTACTGATTACCAATGCCTGGACTAGAGTTTTCCTATGGCAGTCCGCTAGATAAGGGAATACCCTTCTCAGAAGTCCAATGACCCTAAAGCAAGATCCAGTTACCTGATTAACCTGATCTTTAAGTGTCAAGGATTGATCAAGTCGAACCCCCAAGTTTTTTACTATCTCTTTAGGACTGGGGACAGAGCCTAGTTCGGGAGGCCACCACTCAGGTGACCATAGGAGCGGGGACTCTCCGAAGAGCATGACCTCCGTCTTGCCTACGTTACATTGCAGGCAATTAGAGGTCATCCAGTGGGATACAGCTCTCATCCCAACATCAAAGGAGTTTTTAACTGCTGGCATCAATGTCTGAAAAGGAAACAGCAGCTGTGTGTCGTCTGCGTATGATATTGGTGTGAACCCATATTCTCTCACAATTTCAGCCAAAGGGGCCACATACACATTAAACAATGTGGGGCTTAGGCAAGAGCCCTGTGGAACCCCCTTGGTGAGCTCCCTAGAGATGGAAAAATGGGAGCCCAATCGAACACTTTGTGAGCGGCCAGTGATGAAACTTTCTAGCCATGCTAAAGCAGTTCCGCCTATCCCTACCCTCTTCAGACGACTGATAAGAATGTCATGTGACACCGTGTCAAAGGCAGCAGACAAATCCAACAGCACCAGAATCATGGATCCTCTTCTATCCTGTGCCATCCGAATGGTATCAGTCACGGAGAGGAGATCTGATTCGGTGCTGTGATTTGATCTGAACCCAGATTGAAAAGGGTCTAGACCGTCTGCTGCCTCGATGTATTTGGAAAGGTGTGTATTGACATGTTTCTCAGTCATCTCACTCAGATGGGGTAAGAGGGAGATCGGGAGGAGGTTGTTCAAGTCTGACCATGGCAGCGCTGCGTTTTTACCAATAGGGTTCACAATCGCCTTTTTTCAGACACTGGGCACTTGTCCTTCCTTAAGAGAGAGATTAATTAATGTACAAAAGCATTGTGAAAGCAGGCTCCCTAGAGAAACTATCATCTTGGCGGGCAGGAGATCATTTGGAGATCCTGATTTGATATTACTATACAAAGCAGTGACTTCAGACAAGCTGACCTCCGGAATCATTGTAAATCCACTGCTTTCAATTTCTGGTTTCCTAGGAGAGGAGGGGTCAACATTGTTCTTACAATTTGAAGATTGTGTTATTTTCTGGTAGATAGACTCAATTTTGTTTTCGAAGAATGCGGAGATGTCATCGCATAAAACTTGTGTAAACTCATCAGGGCTTTCGCAAGCCACAGGTTTTAAAAATGATTGGAGAATTTTATAAAGTTCTCTGGAGGAGTTCCCTGCATCTGTAAGTTGTAAGGCAAGACTATTTTTCCTAGCCAGTTTTATATTTTAGTGATATTTAGCTAGGGCCTTCAAGTACAACTTTTTACCACTGGGTGTATGCGTCTTTCTCCAAATTTTCACCAACTTTCTACATCTCTGTTTCTCTACCCTCAATTCTTCTGAATACCATATCTCCTGCTTATCTTTGGGATACTGTTTGTACAGTTTCAGAGGAGCAAGCAAATCTACTGCCTCTAAGAGAGCTTTATTGAACTTAGTAAGTCTTATTTCAACATTGTCATTCTCAGAAATAGATGGTTCTTTCCAGGCCTTCTGAAGTCCTTCAAAGGTTATATTACGCCATTTCCTACGCCATATTGCAGGGAGTGGCTTTTGATGTGGCAAGTGAAGACCTAGTAAGGCGAATCCTACCCTGTAGTGATCAGACCAGCTAACAGGGGTTGGCAAATGGCATTTTATTTTAGGACAGTTTGTTAGAATGAGGTCCAGAGTATGTCCACCCAAATGCGTTGGGCCACTATTCTGGATTTTCAGCCCAAGTAATGAGAGATCAGAGAGCAAGGAAATTGTGTCAGGGTGATTAGGTAGGTCAGTGTGAATATTAAAATCTCCAAGGAGAATAAAATCTTCCTTGGCTTTAAAATGAGGGGCTAAAAGATCCATAAGTGTGAGCGAGAAACCTGAATAAGGACCAGGTGGTCGACAGACCAATGCTCCCTTCCATTGTGTTTTAGACGAGGAGCAGATCTTAAAAATCATGACCTCCATTTGAGCACAGCATCTTTGGTCAAGCAGAGAAACTTTCATGCCTTCTTTATGTATCACTGCAATACCCCCACCTGTTTTAGTAGGGCGATCTAAATTAAGAATCTTGTATCCAGACGGAATCCCCAACATGATGGCCGGCATTGTGTGGGGTTTTAACCAGGTCTCCGTAAGAAAACATATGTCTGGTGTAGCTGTATGAATAAGATCCCATAATTCCTGGAAATGTTTGGGCAGGGAGCGTATATTTAATAAAAAAACTTTTTAGCCCAATTAACCCCGTGTGAGATGAGTTTTCTTCAATATTACTACTGATAGGGGGGTTCACGGAGGATGTCAAACAATGTAACTCTGCAGAGGCAGAGGTAGAAGGAGTAGTGCATTTGCTGACGATTGGGTGAGTAAGGGATGCCTGAAAGCGACAATTGATACAAGAGACAGGGCCTTCGAGACACGGCCAATTATTGCGATTACAGACTACGGATACAGCTGGTTTCAGGCTTCGTAGTACCTGTGCAGAATAGGAGAATTTAATAATACCTGCAGAATCTGGGGTCTTAGATATAGAGCCCATGGCCCCTGGCCCCGTCCGGTCGCGGACGGGCGCAGATGGGCTTCTCTTCGGCTTGTCTTAGGTGCTATCTAAGGCACACTCCCTGCGCGCAATCGCTGCACGCTTAGAGCGCGGGCTTGGCTAAATAGCCCTAGGACATTAACCACTAGAGCGCTAACCTCTGCTCTTAGCAGAAGTGCCTGGCTGTTACCTGTTCGCCCTCCGCTCTACGGCTCTAATTGCCGAGTCAGACCAGGGCGGGCAGGCTGCAGTATCGAGCCCAGGCAGTACAGGGAGACTGCTACCACTGTGAGTGATAATTTAGGCAACTAAAATAAAATAAAAATTACAATGCTAACATATACGGCGAAATAGTTAAAATCGCGTTTTCAGACTCCTACTGGTCCGACGCATCAATGCCTGACTGTCGGTGTTTTTAGATAGCTTGCACGTGAACAGCGGTTCGGGGAACTCTGCCACCGTCCTCTTTACCGCCCTTTGAAAATTCGAAATTAATTGTACACGAGCAGCAGTGGTAATACATGCACAGAACACATATTCAGCTGAAAGAAAGGCTTTTGACACGTTTCGAACCCGGACAAGTTTCTTTAAGGGTTCTCCTCAGGACACAGAACACAAAAGAGCTCAACATAATATCCACAGTGGATGAGTCCAATTTTGAATATCTACTAGACTGCCGACATTTTCAAAATAGCCAGATAAAAGTCGAAATACTAAATTTTTTATTCCACAAGATTTGATCCTATCAAACTTTGTTTCTCTGGCGGCTACCAGCTACGATTCAAGTGCGATGCGATGCACTCCACTCAAATGACTGTAGGAGGATTGGTGGCAGAAAGCATGAAACCTGTAACCAACTTTCTAGATGGAATGAGGGAATGATGGGGACAAGAGACAGGACAACCATGCACCAACACAGGCCCTGGGTTGCATTCTTCTATAGCATCCTCAAAAAGGGAATGTCCACAGAAATAAATAATGGACTAGACAGCGTAGTAGGATTAGACACCAAACCCTGGCAAGAAATACAGGCCCACATGTTACACCACTGCAGAAAGAAACAGGAAAAGGACAGGAAAAAACAGGAGCAAGCCCAATGGGACACTGCTAAGCTGGTTCAACACAAATTTAAATATACCACCATTTAGGGGGCTGCTTTGGCCACAAGCATGCAAATTGGACCAATCTTGAGGGAAGCTGCGCCTCAGAACCCCAGAGGGTTTCCACCGAGTCCTACGGAAGAGGTCAGGGAGCATATCATGAGAAAAGATCGATAAACCTAGGCCAGACCCCACAATATTCTCATCCACAAAATCAAGCCCAGACCAACCGGAATGTACCTTACATTCAGCCACATGGAAATCAGTCAGCAACCACACCACCACGACAAGAGCCAGATGGTTGGCCGAAAACCTGGCAACAGCAGAAACAGACAGGGAACCCAGCCCAATAAGGAACCTGGCCACAACCACAGCAGGGAGGGGTGAATGTCTGGGGAAGCAAAACTTTTATGCAGAGGCAAATCCCAAATACGCAGATAGCCCAATCCCCCACCATGAAACCCCCATTTCATGCGCACTTCAGAACTCATCTCCACAATAAAGATTAGTGATACAACCCTTTACTTGTGTTCGGAAAACATTCAGGCTGCTGTACGCCTAATCAATCAGGAATCCCCACTAAAGTCTGTCATTTGGGTGACTGTTGTGACCAAGGCCCCACTCTGCTGCTGATCCTCGTTGGGTGTTGGCTGGACACATCCCAGGGGGAGGGCAGTCTGATGAGGGGGAAGGGTGGCTTCCCAGACCAGTGCATAAAAACAGGCATCCGGGTCCCCTCATCCAAGATGAAAACATAGTTCCTATCACAAGTTTAAAGGGACCTCACTCTCGGACCTCCGGCTCAAGACTACAATTCCCTTATGGCTTGTGGTCCCAACTGCAGCCAACTGTGATGTTCCAGTATCAGGAGCCAGATTTGGAACGAAGTATGCACGATTGACTGAGTGAAATACTTATCTATTGTTTCTACGACTCTGAGAGATATATTTCTTATTCTTGGGAAACAAAGTTGTCATGTTTATGTGGTTGTCAGAAACTAATCCCTTCTTGTGAATTCGAGAAAGTTTCTAGTGACCTCTGAGCTAGCTGCCATTCACTATTAAGTTTAGTATATTCGATAGAGACCTAGTCAAACTCAGTCCAATGTCTAATCTATAGATTATATTATTCCAATGCGCAAAGCCTATTGGGAATATAGGAACTACACAACATGGCGCCCAACGTTTGGTAAGGCACTAATCTAACGCTAGATACTAAAGTAACTCAGTCGTGTTTTTCTCAGAGACCCCTTTTTTCCATAAAATACTCCAATAGACGTCTGGAGTGGGTAAAGGGATAAAATATCCGCCATAGCCCAGTAGGACGAAAATCCTATGCATTAGTTTTTGGTGTTTCAACATTGAAGGATACAGTGTTCCAAAATATTGTGCACCTTATTATTGTTTCCTTGAAAACTTGCTCTGCAACTTTCATTGAACAATGTTGAATAACAGCAACAGCACAGAGGCCGGTGGAGCTATAGACAAAAACACTGTACGAGCTCTTAATGCACCAGGGCTTGATGAAGACGACGACGATGATGCTATAGGCATTCCAGAAAATCTAAGGAGAGCCATCACTATGAAACTTATAAGAAATGGCCTATCAGCAAGAGGTGGTAGGGTAGTTTTTGTGATAGAGGCACATGAATATCATCAGACAGAGGTATTCTATTCATGGATAGTATTCCCTTAAGCAAATCCAGTAACTAAATTGTTTCACTTCTACAAAGAAGATGATCCACCAGAGGAATACATTCCTTTCGTGGATGTTGAAAGTCCACTAACATACCAAGAGCATGCGCTCTGGTTTAAAGGCGCCCTAAAACATATACATCATATTACCAGGCTCGGTAGACTAGGTAGGCTAGGAGCAACATGGTTAGCTTTAGCTAACTACAGACCTGACCTTGACATTGAAGTAATGTCAGACGATGAATTACTAGGTAATGTACAGAATTTAGTAGAATTATATAGTTAAAGGTCTTTATTAACCCCTTCCATGCTCATGACAAGGTCAGCTCATCATGGGCGTTACCTGCGCTGTGCTTATGGCGAGTTGACCTTGTCATGAAACTATAGTATTCAAACATCATCAGCACAGGAGGGGAAAACCCCCTAGCAGCCAAGGTGTTAAAAACACTCCTACTCCTCCTAAAAAGCGGTGGGAGAACACTAAACAAACTTCTAAAGAGAATCTATCTCAATCGAGAGGTAGGTCTTCTTAAAAGGAGCCCTCTGAAAGGAGGGATAATATAACCTCAGGAATAGGGATAATTTGAGAAAACCTGATAGATATCAAGATACTGATACACGTTCATCCCGTACCTTTCAGACTTCATCACAGAAATCCGAAAGAAGAGGACGATCAGAACACAAGGAAGAACGTGTGAAGTCCAAAGACAATCAACACGTTCCAAAACGTAAGAAAACTCAATTCACCAAAAAGAAGGTAGCAGGTCTAAAAATCAGACATGCCAAGGATCTTGAGGACACAACTCAAGAACAGAGAATGGGCTCAAATGATGTTGGACAGCCAGCAGAAGTCACCATAGCTCGCAAGAACTTGAAGGATCATCTGGAGACAGTGGACTTGAATGAGTACATCCAAGTTGAAACTGGAGACACCAGGGTTAGTGTCCCACATAAGTTATATGAAATAACACTCCGGATGGAGGGGGGCATAAATAGAAAAAGAAGAGCACTCTTTTGGGAGAAGCTCTCTCAGGATTATGACATCCTTATAGCTGAAGAAGACTGGCCACCTGAATTTGTCAGGGAGGGCCCACATGGCGAAAATATCATTATGCCAGCTTTCTCCAACCATATTCCAATTCATTTAAAATACACTTATGCCAGGAAATGGGCAGTAACCCAGGGTCCAGCATTATACAAAAATCATGTAGGATGGGATGGGATTCTCCTCTACATAAAATCCAGTTACAAAATCAACCAACTGCTCAAAGCAGTATCCAGTTAAGCAAGAAGCTAAAAAACAGGTCAGGGAGATATTAGATCAACCTGAATACCAAGTGGTGATTGAAACATGTACCTCATCCATGAACAATCCTTTGTCTCCTGTCTCCAAACCAGACAATACATATCGTCTAGTTTTGACTTACAGACATTTAAACAAAATGCACACAGTGCAGCACTAATGAATAACATTGTGCGTAAAAAATATAAAACCACATTCGATATTTCTAACAGTTTCTTCTGTAAAAATATTGCACCAGAAAGTAGGTACTTGACCGCTTTCTCAATTATGGGGACACAACATCAATTCTGTCGTCTCCCCCAGGGATTCAAGTATAGTCCAGGGTTATTTTCAGCCACAGTAACAGAGTTAATACAAACCTATGATGAAGATGAGGCATTATCATATGTCGATGACATCTATCTAACAGACAATGACTTGGATAGGCACTTGAACAGGGTGAACACCATATTATTGGGCTTTGCCACTGAAGGGTATACATTTAATTTCAAGAAATCAAGAATTTACCACCTCAACGTACTTTTCCTAGGATATGAATTATCAAGTGAAGGCAAAAATCTGGCAGCCAACTTTTGTGCGCTGCTCCAACCTCCAAAAATGCTGAAAAACTTACAGTCAATTCTAGGTTTCCAACATTTCGGAAGAACATACATTCTAAATTACGCAGAAAGGGTTAAACCTCTTTACGAACTAAACAAACCTGATTTTAAAACAGTTAATTGGACTAAAAAATGCACAGAAATTTTGCGTTCAGTCCAAACAGACATTTTAGCAACAAAACATTTTCAAACACGCGTAAACCTACGCAACTTAGTGATCTAAATCATTTTAGGAAGATGCGGATTCATGTACTTAACCTTTAATGAAGGAGAAAAAGTACCAATAGCTTACAAATCACATTTGTACACACAAGCAGAAATGAAATTCACTTCAACAGAAAAAATTCTGACAGCGGTTCAACCTGCAGTAGCAAAAGAGAGAGCCCTCACACAGGGTAAGCGCATAATGGTCGTTACACATGTACCTGCCTTAGAGGCAGTGACGAAAGTGAGCATTCCAAATGCTAAAGCTTTACATCCGAGACGGATACAATAGGTTTATTCTCTTGCTGCAACAGACATTGAATACGTTTTTGACCCATATTTGAAAACACAAAAATTTCTACAATATGAACAAGAATGCCCTCTGCCTACTGAGACTCTGCCTCTAGAGCAGTATGAATGTATCATTTATACTGACGGATCAGCACAGCCCGCTATTGGGGGTAAACAAGCTTATAGTGCTGCGTGCGCGATTGTTAAAGATCGCTGGCGTGATGGTAAATTCCGACGTATGGTCACTAAAACACAATCTCTAGGAGATTGACCAGCTCAGCGATCTTAACTACAAGCATTCAAGATGGCGCTTGAAAATACTAATCACGAATTCCCCACAGTCATAGTGTGTGATTCAATTCAATTCAAAACAGCTTTAGTCGGTGACAAAAAGACAAGCACCATAAAAGCATACACACACCTATGTATCAAGAAAAGAAAAATACAATCTGATTAATATTCAAATGCAATAATGAAAAATATATATATACAGACTTGGACTTCGTAAGGAGAATGTACGATAAAATGGCAAATCCGATTATTCAAAGTTTTATAAAAAGACGATCAGCCAAAAATTCATACAGTAAAGTGCAAGTGCCAAAAGTGCAAGAATATACGGTTGGAAAAAGAAGTTAATCATCTTCTTTTTCATACAATCTAATTGATTATTGTATGAAGCGGATTACAGAGCTAATAATTTTCATTGTATCCAAGCAAATGCGTCCTTATAGTTAAAAAGCATATTTTTTAAAAGAGCAGTTTCAATACAGTTTTCAGATATCCTTATAAAAAGGGCAAAAGAGAATAAAGTGCAAGGTGGACTGTAAGTTTTACCATCACATGGGCAGGGTGGAAAAAAATTCTCTGCCATTTCTCTGTGTTTGGGAAGGCAATTAAATAGTGTAAGGTGCTCATCCTTGTCAGATAAAATCTATGCTGTACGTTCTGCACCAAGATAAGATATTGCTGGGTACCTCTCGTGTATGGGCGTTCACAGTAGGCTGCCACTGTCTGTTTTTTCATAGCCATCCTATCCCTATCATATTCTATGTCACTGATATATCTTAGTTTCAAGTCGCTTATGCTTAGGGGGTTATCTGTGTTTACTTCACATATTGTCAGAAGTTTAAAAATGTGACACAGCCATGGTATTTTCATACCATGATCTAAGGCTAGGCAGTCCGTGATTAGGTCTCTGGAGAATTGTGTTTCTTCTTTTGTCCATATACTGTGCCAAAGGGTAAGAACAGCTGTATTCAAGGAATCGCTTAAATATGGCACCACAGTTCTTTATGTAAAATCATATTTTCAGTTGCGCTAGGGACTGCCAATAATCCTTTTAAAAACTTATTTTCAATAGTTTGGAGGGTTATCATATTGGCTCTCCCAATATTGCGGCTCCATAGTTGACAGCTGGGACGCACTTACTCTTAAAATTTTGCATAGTGGTTTGTTCCCAAGTTTTGCCGCAAATCAAAAAATTCCCTCCGATGTCTTTAAAAATTTCATTTTACATACTTCTCTCTGTGAATTCCATGAGCTGTTGTTACAGAATAGCATCCCCAAATATGAAAAGGTCGGAGCTCTGTTTATAAAAACCCCTCCCATGTGATGCGGTCTACACTTTTGTCTCTTGCCTCCATATGACATTACAAATTTTTTTTTTACGTTCAGCTGTAAGTCTATGTTAGTCATATATTGGGCAAAGTTTTCTATTAGACATTGTAGGCCATTTGCAGTTCTGGACATTAGGACAGCATTGTCCGCATATAATAAAACAGGGGTGGGGCGTATTCCAACTTTTGGGGCATCTACTACCAGTTTTTGTAAAAACTAGTCCATATTATTTATGTACAGGGAAAATAATAAGGGTTCCAATACCCATCTCTGTCTGATACCTCACTTTACCGCAAAGTCAGACGTGCATTCTCCTAATTTTCCGTATCGCACCCTTGTTGTTAGATAGGCATAAATCTGTGATAAAAATAAAATGATTTCTATGGGAGCACAAAGCCCTCTCAGAGTTTGCCATACTTTTTGGTGATTAACTAAATCGAAGGCACTGGTCAGGTCTACGAAACATAGGTGAAGTGTGCCCTCTTTAGCTAGTGTATACTTTCCAATTATCAGGTCTAAATTTAGACATTGCTCTACCATCCCAATACCCCTTCTGAAACCATACTGTGCCTCTGTTATTATGTTATTTTCGTTTGCTCAGGCTTCAAGCCTTTCAAGCATAATTCGGCCCATAATCTTGGACGAGGAGTCAAGAAGCGATATTGGGCGGTAGCAGTTTGCCTTTTCCCTGTTCCCTTTCTTAAAGATGGGTACAATAATACTTTTGGCCCATGTGGCTGGTAAGGCTCCTCCCAGAGCAGCATTAAAAACTGTCGCTAATATATACGTGTCCAGAACTCCAGATCGTGCTTAAAAACATCAAACGGCACCCCTTTCTGGTCCTGCAGCTTTCCCGCTTGCACTTTTTTGAAGTGCAAGTCTAACTTCCTCTGAGGTAATTGATGTTGTTTTAACTGACTTTGTTAATATAAGTTTTTCATTTTTCCAATCTATGGAGTTCATGTCCTCTGGGTTAAAAATGCTCTTAAAATGTGTCACTCAATCTTCTGGTGGTACTACGGTATCAACCCTTTCAGCGTTTTTATCTTTAAAATATGGGTAATTCATTATCTTCCAGAAAAGGGCTTGGTCTTTCAGCTCTCCCGCCTGATTTAATTTTTCACAGGCCTCGTCATCTCCCTTTTTCTTGCTTCCAGAGTCTATTTATAGTCTTTCCTGGCTGCAATGATTTTTGAGGGTTTCTAGGTATCTGTTTGAGCACAAGTTTCGGTTCCCCGTTTAACCTTGTACATTCGTGGTTGAACCATCTTTGTTTTGGGCTGCTCTATTTTTTCCTTCTTTTAGATTTTAAATTGCCTGAAATTATTTTGGTGATATTAGCATAGGCTGTTATGACAGCTGTTTAGGTAGAGCACCCATCCTGACATACATCTAAATCTTTTTACATTTTACCTTTAAAGGTTTCCATGAATTGAAATGGATTGACGCCTGCCCATTTTATTGACACACCGTTATTACCATTGGTGTCAATATCAGCATCTGCGTTCTTGCCTCTTTGTTTTTTTGGTAAGTTCAACTTCAGTGTCAGACTTAGGGAGTGGTGGTCGGTAAAAATACTAATGTTTACCACGACTTCCTTTACCAAGTCATTACCGATTGTTGATATCAATATATGGTCAATATTTGATGATGACCTTGTCCCCACATAGGTATGCGTATTATCTTCACCGTCTGGGGTTATCGGTTCTAAAATTATTAAATCGTATTTATGTATTACTTTATTGATGGCTTCCCCATATCTATCATGGTTGAAATGTTGGATCTTGTCACCAAAAAAGTCACAGTACCCACATGGCTCGCCAGCTTCCAAATCACATGTACACAATTAAAACCCCCTGCCCAGAATAAAACATGGGACCCTACAATTCCCTTCATAAAACGGTCCAGATCCTTCTCTAATAAGTCGATTACAGTGCTCCTTGAGTTATCAAAAACTTTATTATAAACATTTATTATAACTAAAATCTGATTTTCCTTGAGGTATGGTTGTAAAAACTGGTAATGTGGGGATCTCGTAAAGGTTTTCGTAACAATCAGGGGGGAGGCAAAGGGAATTAGTGTAGCCAGACCTCCCTTTGCCCTTCCCTTTCTCGATGGTGTTGCACCTGTACAGATGTTCTGGTACCCGTTTATACAGAAGGATTTAGAGCACCAAGTTTCTTGTAATAATACAAAGCCATAGCCTTCCAGTATATTTCGCCAGTTGGTATCACTGATCTTGTTTTTGATGCCAGCATTGTTCCATGTCATAATGTTTAAGATGTTACTCAGTGGAGTTCCAGAATCAGCTTTAGACAGGTTATCGGGGTTTTTACTGAGATCATGTTCAGGTGCAACCTCTATCTCTGTATCGCGATATTCCGTTAAAATTGCCTTTTCTGCATTTGTATTAAGATTACCATTTCTCATATTAATAGTTGTGGTACCATGGCACTCAATTCCCTCCACAATAAGGGGATTACACAAATTCATCACAATCTCTTTGGCACCCCTGAAGGTAATTGGTGCGAGGAGGAAGTTAGGCGGTCCTGATTTTCCTGTCTGTTTGACTGATGTTTGTCACACTGTATTGGGCCATTTCCCAGTGTATTTCTAGGGTCTATATTAAATCCCGTCATTTGAGACCCCTGTGGTCTGTCGTGTGGCTGTAACCTGGTACTAATTGTAGAGGCCAAAAAGGATAGGGTCCCTCTACCCTCTGTTATATTTGGTACTACCTGTTCATTATCTCTAATGGGGGAGGCTGTTGGGGGTTTAATTGCACACTTATTAGGGTAATTCAGTTGTACCGGCTGTAGTCAATCACATGTTTCTAAATCAGAGAAAGGGGCAAATCTATTTTCGCAGCTCAGATTGTAAACTAGTGGTGAACCTCTTGGGACCTTCCAGGTCTGTCTCCCCAGTATCAGACATGGTAGGATAATCCCTGATAATTTTAGGTTGGATGGCTTATAGAAGTAGCCCAAGGGTAGCGCTAGGATGTTATTGGAGTTTTATCGGGGTCGATGAATAAGATATCCAATAAGAATTTTACAATTTGACCGTTATTAAAATTTAAGACCACACAGTCTTCCCCCTTTTCCTTTCTTATAGGCCCTATCCAGGTAACTCTCCTGGCCATAATCAAGTGGCTTCGTATTGCCCCTGTCCTAAACTCCCGCCCCCTCAGCTTTTGGTACACACAGTGCGTAAATTTAGTCATTAGTTGGGCTGTAGATTCTGCCTTGTCCTCCCTCCGTAATGGCACGTTTCCCAGTACCACCACCAGCGGGACAGCTGCCGGTGGAAGATGCAGGGTCAGGGTCTGGATGCCAGTACTTTTGTACTTTGGTCAAATCTTTCAACCTTGCTGCCAGCTCCTGTGCTTTTGGTGGTATGGTGCCCTGTCCAATAGGTGCATTAGCAGAATTAGTAGCTAAAGTATTGTTTACATCATCCATATTATTTGGGTTGTTAGCACCAGTTGGGCTCAGTGTGTTGAGGAAATATAAATTTTATGGTCAAGTTGTGTTCCCTAGCGTGTACCCCACCGTCTCCATGTACCAGCTTAAAGTGCATGTAACTTCCCTCCTGTGCCAGCTATGAAGACGCAAATACATTTGCGTCCAACGTTAACCTGTCCTCTTTCAGATCCGCCATGAATGGGTTGAATAGTCCGTTCCTAAGTATGCTATGCCAACGTCTTTTTGTAGTGTACTTTACACGTTTTTCAGCTCTGGCAAAGTAGGCCCCGAATTTCTGCCATCGAGCCTTTTTCTGGCTTCTGACTCTGAAAGCCTCAGCCCAGGCTGTCTCTGTACCCGTGAACTCTGACTTACTTCCAGCGCGGCCCACCGCGCTTAGCTCAGCCTGCTGCCTGCCAAGACTGACTACAACCTTCAAATTATCTGTTCCGCTCCTCGAAAATACATTCCTGCCTACTAGTTTCAGTAAACATTCCCCAGCTGCAGAGCAGAAGGGCCGGCCTGTCTCCGTGCAAGTAATTCATAGCCTCTGTTACCATGCTCCCATGGAAGGCCCATGCCCCCACGCTTCTCATGCAGACACTTAGGCGCTTATACACGCACTCACAGTCAGTATAGAATAGCTTCTGCCCCAGAGACCTTTTCCGTTCAGATAATATGGTTCCCAAACATCAGATATCAGATATGATAGAAGTACGAGTTGATCTGACATGCCAGACTTCTGTCTCTTTCCGCTAGTGTAAATGTCAAGTCCCCTGCACCCTCCAGTTTCACGTCAATCACACGTCATGCAGCTGCGCGCGCATCCAAGTCTCTGATTTCCGCTGACATTGCAACATTTCTGTTTAGTGCCACCCCCATGTGACACCTACCTGTGACGTTTCTAGTTCACGGCTAGTCCACGCCTTCTGATTACGTACTAGTAACACGTGGATGCTGTTATCTTGTCTTCTCTCAGCTGTTACGCCTCCTATATTGGTTTCTATGGTGTAAATTAAGTATATAAGCTATGTATTGTCAATAAAATATGGCTCTATCCCTTCCTGAACCCCTTGTGGTTGCAGGAACCTGATGTCCCGTTCCGGAACGATTCCTTTTTAAGGAATAAAACCCCTAAGAACTCTAACACCACGGACTCTGTTTCTTTCTTTCCGATTGAGTTATTATTGATTAAGTACTTACCTGCATAGAAATTAAGATGGTAAATTAAATATTTACGACATTTTGGCGCCCGAATAGGGACCCCTCCCCCACCCCATGCGCCGGTTGGTGCGTTGCAAGCTCTGTCCCCTGCCATCAGTTAGAAGGAAACTACGCGTACCGGCAGGATTTCCTGTATCTCCCTCTGGCTCACGGAGGTGACGAAGACTGCGATCAGCACCCAGACGAGGCGGTGAGGAGTGCGGAGGATCCCGACCAGAGCCTAGCCGAAAGAAGCAAGGTCCGAGGTGTCAAGAGGCCCACCAGTTTTCCGAAGTTTTCCGAAGTATCCACGTGTCGAGTCGAGTCCGGTCCAGTCCAGTCGAGTTTTCCGAGGCCTTCTGTTTTCCGTGCTTCCCGGTGAGTACCATTGCTGGGACGTATCTAGACGGGTTTGGGTACACAAGTCCGGTCTGCACTGTTCTTAGCAGTGTATCTGTGCTGTTTAGCAGTACATCCGGTATAGGGGGTAGTCATATATGTCTCAAATGTCTTTTCATGTGATTAATGTCGTGGTATGAGTGTGACTGTTTTTAATGTGCGTTATTGTGTTCTTGTATAACTAACTGTATTCAGTATTAAGTAGCAAGGATTAGGCATTCAGTACTAAGTAAACAAGATGCCGTTTTTCAACAAGTTAAAGCAGATAGGAACTAGGAAAGGGATACTAGAGGAAGAAATTCCTATCCCCCCTAGGGACACTCCTGGAAATTTTATGTACCATAAGCATGGCTTAGATGCCATATTGTATCTAGATTTATGGGCCGATTATACTAAACATCTAGACGAAAGACACAGATGGCCTGTTACCGGAACATGGGATGCCGAGTACATCATGAAGGTAGAGGAAGCATTATGGAGAAAGAAAGCCAGACAATCTCAGAAAGACGCCATAGAGTTTTGGCGTAAGGAATCGCATAAGCGTGCTGAAAAAGAACTACGTAGAGAAGACAGACTTAAAGAATCAGATAAAGCCCAAGAAAACAAATTAGTTACTGAAGGGATCCGAGTAAAATCAGAGCAAGTAGACCGTGCACGAAACAATCTCGTAAACGGTATGTATCTCGCGGCCGAGGGTTCGCCTGAGGCCATTTCAGAAATACCGAAAAATCTGCCGCCACCATTGGTTCCAACTAAAGTAACTCACAGGACCACTAAAGACATATTCCTGAATTCCTATCTAGAGGATGTAGCACCCGCTTACACCAATCTGCCTGTTCGCGCCCCGCCTACTGACGGGGACGGGGGTGTCAACCCGCCTCCAGACCAAATTCTGCCACAACTGCAACCAGGTTTCCCCGTTCGATCGGCCATCCCTCCACCTCCACCACTTCCCGCACCTAAAGTTGATCTACCGAAACCACGTCTACCTGACCCTACTAAAAGACAAATTCAAGTTCAGATACAGACTCCACGGAGAGATAGTGTCCAAGCTTCCGCCTCAGGAGGTGCGATGGGGGGTCTTCGGACCCCGCCATTAACACACAGAGTAAACCTTAAGGATATGCAGAGTCCTTTCACGTTCAAATCACCCCGCCTCGACATACTCAAAGAAAACCTTACAGTTTGCAGATATGATCCAGTACCCGGCAAAGACGATAGAATGATGATGGCATCACTACGGTTACGATCTGCTACTGATTTCCTGCTGTTATTTGCAGGAATGAAGGAGCGCCTAGATAGAATATATCAGTTTGTTCAGACTGGGAAAGACCCTGACAGTATTAAGGATGCCATGGAGCATCAGAAAGTTGACATTCAAGCACAGATACTACGTTTTTTCATAAATTGCCTAATAAGAGAACGAGACAGGCCTGAGACAGATCAGGATGAAATAGATGCACTCAACAGGTGGGGCCAAAATATATCTGAAGGAAAACACGACAAGGGGACTTGCATAGCCAGTATGTACAAGAAAATAAGAAAAGCAGTGATAGAAATACACGAAAAAGAGAAAGAAAAGGCTTCCTCCGGGGGGGAAGAAGAACCTGAAGAATCAGAAAAGACTACAGATACTATAGCGTATGTAGGTAAGGGAACTTACCTTAGGAAAGGCATTCGTCCAGAAAGCAAGAGAGTTTTTCTCTCTGCCTTAACAAACCCGAATTCTCCTGAACATCAGTTCCAGGAGACTGATAAAAGGCTCCGAGAACGAATGGGGTACCATGTACTCAATTCTATGGATGAACAAGAACTAGCCCGGTCAGCCATATTATGGACTGACAATCCGGATATATACAATGATGACACCGTAGCGCAGACATTCCTGAACCTTTCCCCAGACGAGCAGAAATTAGCAGGTGTATACATGATTCAGCACCTCCTCACGAAATACAGAAACCAACATTCTGATCCAGGTCCCTTACACGAAACATTAGAAGCACTACTCATGGATAGATGGAGAGGTCTAAGTACCAAGTTAATACAAATAATTCTAGAACAACAACATAGATATGACACTTTCGTAAGCTCCGAATATGTTCCCGCTCCGCCCCCAGAAAGAAAAATGTATCATATGGAACGTCTGAGTGGCATTGAAAGTCAGAACCCCTTCGAGAAGTGCACCCAGTTATGGGTGAGGATCATACCTTGAAACGTGTGTATGTACACACGCCTCTGACCAAGTTAGAACTGTTAGAAATGAAGAAACTAGTCCCGTGCCATGATAAAGACCCTGCAGGTTTTCACAGAGAACTTAAAGACATGTTACTAATGGGGGATTACACGTATGAAGATATCATGAAAATGTTAAAGGTACTGCTGCCCACGGGCATCTACGAGAAACTCAAGGAAAAGGAATGGGAGGTGGGAGAGAAAAAGATTGTTTGGGCAGAAATAGAAGACGAAGAGAACAAACGTGTCCCAGGGGTAGGCCTTGGGGAGAAAACTAGAGCATTACCAGGTTTGATAGTACAGGTTCTGCCAAGATTACTGACAACAAGAAAGGAAGACTGGGATGCAATCTCAGCATGTAAACAGAAACCCGACGAAGATACTAGTGACTTCTATTCAAGATTCGAGAAATGTTTTATTATTAACAGCGGTCTTAAACCAAGTAGCGAGTCGTACCCGCATCTTTTTGTATCAAAGTTAGTCGAGAATTCCCTGTTAGCAGTTAAAAACCGTGTATACAAGGTTGAGAGTACATGGCAAGCAAATACGCCATCACAGATGTTACAAATGTTACAATACCATCAGAACAGAATTAGAGAAGAACAGGATCAGGAACAGAAACGTATGAAAGACACGAAAATGAAAATGTTAGTAGCCCAATCGGTTCCAACCGACGGCCACAGAAAGGGTACGACCCAGACAGGTCACACCGCAGCTCCCGTTAAAGGGACATGCAACTATTGCAAGCAGCCAGGTCACTACGTACATGAATGTCCAGTTCTGAAACATAACATATCAACAGGTAAAACTAAAGAGAGACCGCATCCACCAAGACAAGATCAGGCCCAGCAACAGACCTCACAGAACGTACAGCCCATGCAGAACACGCAGCCTATGCATGCTTCATCTCATACAGCACAGACAGTAGCGGTATCACAGCCACAGCCCATTGCCGCGACTCAACAAGTTTCCCAACAGATGTACCAGTATGCCCAAGCAGCTTACCCCGATTACCAACGATACGCATGAAACAGCCTAGAGAGGGAGTTGGGTTTGCCTCTTATTGAAATTCCCGTAGATCAAGAAGGTCCTTATGTACACAGTCAAGTATTGGGAAAAGACAGAAAGTTTTTAATTGACACAGGGGCAAGCCGTACCACAATAAGTCATGACGAAGTCCCAGGGGCACCCCTCTCAGGCTCACAGAATGTTTCCCTTGGTTTTTCAGGACAGCCCATTGTAAATGAGGTATCAGAACCAGTCCCCCTGGCTGTAGGTCCATTATCACGTGTTACAGACCTGTTACTCACGAAATCATGTCCAGAAAATCTGTTAGGAATAAAAACATTGAAGGCTCTAGGAGCCATAATATGCTGTTCCCCGGAGGGAGTTAGACTCTTTCTGCGGGATTTCAAGGGTCATTATGTATTACGAGAGTTTGATGTCAGATTGAAAAATGTACCAGATCACCTGTGGGCGAAAGGCCCAACTGATGTAGGTTGTATGCATATTACACCGTACCGTGTTACACTCAAGACAGGGGTTGTTTTACCACGAATCAGACAATACAAGTTACCACCCGATGCTGTAGTGGCTTTACTGGAAATCATTGAAGAGCTCATTGCCCAAGGAGTGGTCGTAGAGACCGACTCCAATATCTGTAATTCCCCTATCATTCCGATTCTTAAACGTACCGATCCCAATGCACCGCCAGTATATCGGCTGGTGATTGATCTGCGAGAGCTGAATAAATGCATTGTACCACAGTACCCTGTGGTCCCTGATATCTCTTCCCTATTGACTACTATTGATTCTGAAGCAACGTTCTTTACTGTAATTGACCTCAAGAACGCTTTCTTTAGTGTACCTATTGATCCAGAGAGCCAATACCTCTTCGGATTCAGTTTAAATGGACGAAGTTTCAAATTTTCCCGCGCACCTCAAGGATTCACAGAAAGCCCCAGCATCTATAGTCAAGCCCTGAAAAGACAACTAGATTGTATTCAAATGCCAGTTAACACCGCTTTACTGCAATACGTCGATGATCTGCTGATCACCGCACGAAGTGAGCCCGAATGTGAACAAGCATCACTGACAGTTTTACATTTCCTGGCCGACAAGGGACACAAGGTGTCTCCTTCGAAGCTACAATTCTGTGTTCAGCAAGTTGTGTACTTGGGTCACTTGCTGTCCAAAGTGGGGAGACAGCTCACTCCCGATCGCATTCAGTTAATTGTAAATATGCCACAACCCCAGACACAAAAGGAAGTGCGGGCCTTCATAGGCCTCACCTCGTACTGTAGACAATGGATTCCTCAATATGCATTTCTAGCTAAACCACTCATCCAGTTAACGACACAGGAGGCAGCGACTTCGACTGTCCTCCCTTGGACTCAGGAACACACACAAGCCTTTGAGGAATTAAAGAAAGCTTTATGTCAAGCACCAGTTTTAGCGACTCCATGTTACAGCAAACCGTTTACACTTTTTGTTACAGAACGTGATGGCACAGCATTGTCTGTCCTCACTCAAGACCAAGCAGGTTCACATAAGCCTTGCGCTTATTTTTCAAGTACATTGGATTCAGTAGCCCAGGCACTCCCTGCGTGCTTAAAGTCCGTAGCAGCAACAGCTCTAGCAATCAGACAGAGCGACTCAATTGTTTTAGGCCATCAGTTAACAGTACAAGTTCCACATTCTGTAGAGGTTCTTTTAAACAGAACCCAGACTCAGCACTTGACTATAGCACGATTGACAGGTTACGAATTAATGCTATTCCAGCCACACATAGAAATCAGACGCTGCAGTATTCTGAACCCCGCAACACTGTTACCTTCAATTATGACAGATCCAGCCCCGCATGATTGTATAGAGATCATTAATGCAGTAACAAAGCCTCGACGAGACTTAACAGATGTTCCACTGACAAATCCAGACCTGACACTTTATGTGGATGGTTCATGTATGAGAACAAGTACAGGAGAATTAGTGGCCGCGTATGCAGTGACCACTGAAACTGAAGTTAAAGAAACACATCGTATTGACACACTGTCTGCTCAAGCGGCAGAGCTCATCGCTCTGACCCGAGCCTGTATACTAGCCAAGAACAGAAATGTCAACATATACACTGATTCCCGTTATGCGTTCGGAGTTGTACACGACTTCGGAATGTTATGGCAAGAACGAGGTTTTTTGACCTCTCATGGGGCCAAGATCCAACACGGTCCCCTCATTCAAGCATTGTTAGAAGCAATACATCTGCCTTCAGGCATATCCGTCATGAAGTGTAAAACACATACTAAAGTTACAGATTCTGTTTCCCAGGGTAACGACCTGGCAGACCAGACAGCAAAACATACAGCATTGACTCACACTCAGACAACTGACATAACAAAGACAATAGGACCGACAAATTGTATGACAGTCAGGGATCCCACACTAGATGTAATCGATATTCAGACACATACTACTCCAGATGAAATAAAGAAATGGACTGAACTAGGAGGGATCCAGACAGATCAAGGTTGGATGACGAAGGGAAAATCTACATGGTTTCTCCCTGATTCTATGGTTCAAGTCATGATCAATACAGCACATAGTCCAGCACATCTAGGAGAAAAAGCGATGTTAGACAGTTTACAAAATCTTTGGAGCAATAAACACTTACGAGCAGCAGCAAAACAGAAAGTGCGTACTTGCATGATCTGTTGTCAGTTCAATCCAGGTAAAAGCGTCCCTGTAGAGCAAGGCGGATTTCATCCTCCCGATCACCCTTTTGAAGTCCTCCAGATGGATTATATCCAGATGGACCGTTGTCGAGGATTCAAATATGTCCTCGTAATTGTTTGTGCACTTTCCCGTTGGACCGAAGCATATCCAGTCTCAGATTATACTGCTCCGACCACTGCCAGGCAGCTGGTTCGTGAATTCTTCCCACGGTACGGCTTGCCTCGTGTCGTGTACTCAGATAACGGACAGCCATTCTCATCCGAATTAATGAAGCAAGTTTCCTTGCTGCTAGGATATCAGTGGAAATTCCATTGTGTCCGACATCCCGAAGCCGCAGGCCTTGTAGAGAGGCATAATCAGACATTAAAGACCCGCCTTGGTAAAATATGTCAAGAGAAAGGGGTCGACTGGATAGTCGCCCTGCCAGTTGCACTGTTCTATATGAGAATGGTTGCCCACTCAAGATCAGGACTATCCCCGTACGAAGTGGTCTTTGGTAGACCACCGAATATGTGGGGGACGCCCATTCCTAAGAAAATTACTGATGTTGATTGCAATATGTTGACAGATTACCTTGCCTCCTTGATGTCTGCACTCCAATCATGTCGTTCACAGGTTGCCGCAGCCTTCCCTGACAACACTGATGTAAAGCCGCATGACGTCCGCCCTGGGGACCTGGTTTTAATAAGGAACTTCGACAGGAAAAGTCCGCTGGAGCCCCGCTGGAAAGCGCCGAAGACCGTCCTTCTTACTACGAGGACAGCAGTGAAGGTGGAGGGCAGAAAGGGGTGGATCCACACGAGCCATATTAAACTATGCAATGAACTGAAACCAGGCTCGTCCACCCCTTCCAAAGACTGTATCGAGCCTAGTGACTTTAAAGTTTCCGAACGAGAGAAAACTCCACAAGAAGAGTATAGATTAAAGCTCCGATCTAGCAAGTCAGACAGTTTAATTGTTTAAGTCCTCCCCTAGGTGAATCGGTTAAATAGTTTCTGACATGTATCCCCTAGATCGAGATAGAGAGAGAGAGAGACAATTCAAGAAACGTACATATTGCAAATCACTGCGTAGTCACTGTATAGTGACATTGTTAATCATGTTTTTTCTAAGTCTTTTGATTATTGTTGCAAGTATACTACTTCCTATCTATTATCCTATTTTCAAGCGTGAACAATCTGCTTACAATGTCTCTGCTGAACATTCTTTTAGCGAGTTACCTCCACATGAACTTTCTTACAGACTTGCGCTGCGCAACAACACATTCATTAGTATGCTACATCATTCCCATCAGACTAATAATGCTTCAAATTGCTGGATATGTGGCCGACTCCCTCCCTACCAGAATTACAAGGGAGCTCTGCCCCTCTTTCCGTACCCGTTCACTCACAATGGCTCCTGTGGTGCATGGTTTAAAATAATTAATTCCTTAGATCCTGATATTGCTGTTTTCAAAGGGAGCTGGGTTTGGGGAAACTTGAACTTAGTTCTGCTTGACGTCTGTTACCCTGATAAGGAGGGACTCCCCACTAGAATAGGAACTGATCTAGAAAATGAAGTATATGGATTAAGTAACTACACAATTAACCTTATGATTCTTACTGTTGAATCCGAAGCTGCACCAGTTCTGCCTGCTATGTCAGTATTACCAGTCACTGGTGAATTATGTGTCAGAAAGAAAGGTTCAGTACACTTAGGTCATAGTAAATGTACTACTGTGGTCGAATTCAGTGATCATGGTAAATCGTCCTTTAAAGCTATCCGTCATTCTTATTTTGTTTGTGGTCATACCGCATACATACGCTTACCTCCAGATTGGGATGGTACCTGTTATATTGCATTCCTTCTGCCACCTGTTTTTCTAGCTCCTCCTGATTATCACAGAAATACAAATCTAGTAAAGAGTAGACTCAGAAGAGATCTCCCGCTTGTCGACTACACAGAAACGGCATGGGAACAATACACCGATTTCAATAAAGGATTCTTTTTCTTTTTAGGCCCTGTCCAAAATAGTAAACTAATACGCAGACTAACTAGAACACTTGAAGCAGTGGTGAATGAAACTGCCTCCGCCCTAGGTAACTTAACAGAGGAGCAGTCCGCCATGCGGGTTGTTGTCCTTCAGAATCGTCTTGTTATTGACGTCATCTTGCCAGATAGAGGTGGAGCCTGTAAGGTCATCAGGTCAAGTTGCTGTGTTTTCATTCCAGAAAACGCGCCATCTGTATACAAAGCTATTACACGTCTTCATAAAATTGCCAATCTGATACATCAGAATCCAGGCACCTGGACTTGGTCCGGTTGGTTCTGGACAACGTTAACCGCTTGGGGATGGAAAATCCTATCCTTCCTAGGCATTGGCCTAGTCCTAGTATTCAGTTGCTGCCTGTGCTTACAATGTGGGCCAGCGATTTGTGGACTGTGCGCCACATCATGCATTGAACATTCCAGTTTTCTTTCAAGACGTGAAAGAAAGAAAGAAGAGCAAATGATGTTACAAGAACAAACTGATCGATTCATGAGGATCGATATATCATGAAGGGTCCGTAGGGAACAAGGAGAGAATGGGGAAATATAAATTTTATGGTCAAGTTGTGTTCCCTAGCGTGTACCCCACCGTCTCCATGTACCAGCTTAAAGTGCATGTAACTTCCCTCCTGTGCCAGCTATGAAGACGCAAATACATTTGCGTCCAACGTTAACCTGTCCTCTTTCAGATCCGCCATGAATGGGTTGAATAGTCCGTTCCTAAGTATGCTATGCCAACGTCTTTTTGTAGTGTACTTTACACGTTTTTCAGCTCTGGCAAAGTAGGCCCCGAATTTCTGCCATCGAGCCTTTTTCTGGCTTCTGACTCTGAAAGCCTCAGCCCAGGCTGTCTCTGTACCCGTGAACTCTGACTTACTTCCAGCGCGGCCCACCGCGCTTAGCTCAGCCTGCTGCCTGCCAAGACTGACTACAACCTTCAAATTATCTGTTCCGCTCCTCGAAAATACATTCCTGCCTACTAGTTTCAGTAAACATTCCCCAGCTGACGAGCAGAAGGGCCGGCCTGTCTCCGTGCAAGTAATTCATAGCCTCTGTTACCATGCTCCCATGGAAGGCCCATGCCCCCACGCTTCTCATGCAGACACTTAGGCGCTTATACACGCACTCACAGTCAGTATAGAATAGCTTCTGCCCCAGAGACCTTTTCCGTTCAGATAATATGGTTCCCAAACATCAGATATCAGATATGATAGAAGTACGAGTTGATCTGACATGCCAGACTTCTGTCTCTTTCCGCTAGTGTAAATGTCAAGTCCCCTGCACCCTCCAGTTTCACGACAATCACACGTCATGCAGCTGCGCGCGCATCCAAGTCTCTGATTTCCGCTGACATTGCAACATTTCTGTTTAGTGCCACCCCCATGTGACACCTACCTGTGACGTTTCTAGTTCACGCCTAGTCCACGCCTTCTGATTACGTACTAGTAACACGTGGATGCTGTTATCTTGTCTTCTCTCAGCTGTTACGCCTCCTATATTGGTTTCTATGGTGTAAATTAAGTATATAAGCTATGTATTGTCAATAAAATATGGCTCTATCCCTTCCTGAACCCCTTGTGGTTGCAGGAACCTGATGTCCCGTTCCGGAACGATTCCTTTTTAAGGAATAAAACCCCTAAGAACTCTAACACCACGGACTCTGTTTCTTTCTTTCCGATTGAGTTATTATTGATTAAGTACTTACCTGCATAGAAATTAAGATGGTAAATTAAATATTTACGACAGTGTCTTGGGCAAATTCACCGGATGTTTCTGCTTGGATGTTGGATTCTTCCATATTCTTAGCTATGTTGGAATCAGGAAGGGGGGGCCAAGATTTGGGGTGCAGACTTCTTTCTTTTGGTTACTGTTGGATTCGCGGCGGTCGTCCGTTCGCTCATCTCATGGTTAAAACCTGCAGGGATCTGGACATTGTCATTAACATTTAACAGGGGCGGAGACCTGTTTTTAATTAGTAGCGCCTCTGTAATGCAAAAATTGGTTTTCGTTTGTGATTCGAGGCTGTTTAATTTGTCTTCTAAGTGGGCCAGTCTCGAGATGATTGGATTTAACATGGTAAACATCAAAGTTTCCAACCTCTGCCATGAGGCTTCATTTTGGGGTAGGCTGGCAGGCTGCATAGGGGTATTGGTGTTTGATGTATCTGTAGAGTTTAATGCTCTTTTAGTTTTAAAATCCCCCCCTTTTTTAGACTGTTTAGCAAGTTTTGCCGGTTTAGGTCTCTGTGAACCCTCACCCCTCTTCCTCTTCACGACAGGATCAGGAATAATTTCCGGCTTTCTGGTTTTAGTAAGTCTTGGCACCCTGGTAGATGATCTTTGAGTAGTGCGAATTGACTCTACATCTGTTGCAGGTTCACAGGATATCTGGCTATGGGCTATATCGGAGGCTGTTTCGGCTACTGCAACGGTAGAAATTTCACTCATTAAGTCAATGCTGAGGCCACAATCCTGAGAGTTAGTGGTGGTCATGCCCCCTAGAGAAGATCTTTTTTTTTTAGCTGAGGGTTTCAGTGACAGTCGACGTTTGGCCCTCACAATCTCATGTTCAAGTACGGAACTGGCCTTAATCAAAAATTGGTCAAGAGTCCCCGTGATGCTCCCAGCTGGCTGCATGCCTTTCCCCTTCCCCTCACGTTTGCTCATCTTAATGTTTTATAGTTAGGCAGGCGTAAAATTGAACAGGGGCTCTCATTCATTAACACAGTGGTTCATGGGGTAAAGAGAATAAGGAGAATACATTGAATGAAGTGAATAAGCAGCCGTCCACTGTACCTTCTTTTGATGTAGACTTCAGGGGGGCCCAGGCCAGTCTCCTCCTGTCTTTGACCCGTCCGCTGAAGCCCGCATTAGTGTGCAGGCGCCTCCATGCGCAAGGGCTGCTGGGGCTTGTAGTCCAGACCCCCCGCAGCGGTGATATAGTGCGCTGTGCTTTTAAGGGGGGTAACGTCCAAGGGGTCCAGAGGGTCCTCCACTGGTGTACGGATGTGTGGGTATGTTGGGCCCCTCCACTCAGCTCCTCACTCCTCGCTGGACTCACGGAGCACGATCAGCTCCTCACCCTGAGTGCAGTAGCACGGCAGTACAGACTCCTGCGTGGAGACTCCTGCAGGCCCCAGCGTGCTCTGGTCAGGTCCCTCGTCCGGTCTCTCCTGCTAACGGGACCGGATCCGCTCCACTTGGCCCGGCCTCACTGTTCTCCTCACCGCCACCGCAGCAGCTGTGTGTGATTCATGTTATTGCGTTCAATCTTACAATGAATACTTGTAGAATTAGATTGAAAACGGTTTCAAAGATGCAAAATGTGGCACAATCAAGCATAAGTTGCTTTGGGAACAAGTAGTTCAGTTACTTGTTGTTGAAGAATTAGATTAAAAACGGTTTCAAATATGCAAAATGTGGCAAAATCAAGCATTAGTTGCTTTGGGAACAAGTAGTTTAGTTACGACAAGAGCTACAAAAGGCTCATGTGATACATACACTGAATCATCAACGTGATGGCGTTCATGTTGCAGGGAATTCATTGGCTGATGAAGCCGCAAAGGCAGCTGTGCAAACTGCTTCCGTACCTGCAATCACTAGTTCAAAAACGAAAATAGACAGCAAAATAATGCTAGCTGTCAAAGCTTCATGCAAAGGCAGCGGTGCAGCGTTACCTAATAAATTTCCACTCAAATATTCATACATAATTGACAAAAATTCTGTTACTTTTGCTCGAATTCCTGGAGTGGGGGATAGAGTGATTCCAAACAGGAAATGTAGAGTAGCTTTGATACACGAAGAACATTTGGGAGAGGGTCTGATACATCAGGGATCTCTAAATCTATACTAGAATTAAAAGAGACGTACTGGTGGTCAGGGATGAATGGTCACATTCACACATTTGCAATTAATTGCCATGACTGCCACAGAGTTCCCAGCAGAGAATGCCGCCAGATACCTGACTACAGTGTAGCCAGCACAGTACAGACACCGTGGTTAGACAGCATTAGACTTTCTACACGAAGACGTCCCTACAGACAAATGGAGTCCCACAAATGGTAAGAGAAGATTCATTTGGATGTGGTCTCAGTGCTCGGCTGACGCTCGAACTGTTATAAAAGATTTGCAAGTCTTTATCGCACATACGCAGTCGGCACGCTACTTTCTGACCAGGGTCCTGCGTTTAGCTCTCAAGCTTACAAGGAGGCCATGGCCAATATGGGCGTTGCATTGAGGTACTCTAGTCCATTCCATCCTGAGGGAAATTCCGTAGTGAAGAGAAAAAACGGGGACAAAAAGCAATCTATAACAGCTAGGGTATTAGGCTTAGGTGATGGGTGGGTCAAACTTCTAATAAGTGTCCAACGTAGTCTTAACAATCTGCCAAGAAGTTCGCTAGGGGGTATCACTCCATATGAAATCCTTTTTGGTACTAGAATGATTGTGCCGGACCTCGATTGCCACACTTCAGTGGTAGAACAAAAACCCTTTGATATCAAAGAATGTTTGGCTGTTTTGCAGGACTTAAATGAAACAAGATCCAGACAAAGTAACGTACTCCTGAAGCCAATGACCACTGAAGAAAAGCCATCCGTCCCAGCAAGACCTGTCTGGATTCCTAAGATTGGGGATCTAGTCAGAGAAAAGATCGTGGACAAGAAGGAATTTGGGCTTTCTTACAGGCAACCAGTACCTGTCCTAGCCATCCACGGATCAAGAACAGTATTACTGCCGCCCCTTGCTGGTAAAAAGG
This sequence comes from Lissotriton vulgaris, assembly GCF_964263255.1. Lineage (NCBI taxonomy): Eukaryota > Metazoa > Chordata > Amphibia > Caudata > Salamandridae > Lissotriton > Lissotriton vulgaris. The sequence goes on from NC_141687.1 coordinate 1,997,989,969, forward strand.
AGTACAGGTTTGTGTCCATCGACCTGGTAAAACCACATCATATGGCCGATCATAAGCGGTAGGCCAAGTAGACTCCAAAGATGTAGCAGACGCCTGAATCTGGCTATTATCCAAGAGGTTCAAAATGAGAGACTCATCACCTTTGAAGAATCTGCAGTGCGAAAAGAAGGACTATGCAACAAAGCCATGGAACTTGTACCACTTGAGACCCAAATAACAGTTCGGCAAGAAACGCCGTCTACAATGAAATAGCGTCTGACTATACAAATGTAACAAGTGTCAAAGTAATTTCATCGAATCCTGATGCAATTCCTACAATTGACAGAACTTCTGCTGGCTATTTCTTTAACTTTGATACATTTTCCGAGGAGCCCAACAAACCTGAAACAACGCCAGCTGGAAAAACTTTTAAAGAACAAGCAACAGAACTTTTTCATCAACTGAGAAAGACTTATCTGGTTTCACCATGGATTGAACTGTGGATTGTGTTGGGTGTACGTTTTCTTCTACTTTGGTTGACTCTTGTATTTTCTTTGGGAATGCTGATAAATGGAAGATATGTTAAAAAGGACACTGCCAGTAAGAACATCAACTTACTCCTCAAGCCACACAAATCATCTCATTGTGAACAAAGAGACTTATCATCAGTGAAGATCACTGCCGTTCCTATACCTGGTGGTATAGCTTGGGACAGAATTGAATATGACATTCTTGGTCCGGCGGAGCTGTTGAAAATACCACACCAATTTAAGATTTCCTTGAGTGACTTTATTTCAACTAGTACTTTTTCTGATGATTGGAACTTCAAGACTGTTAATAATATGATGTCAAGTCAAGTCAAGTCATAAAATTTATATAGCGCACTACATACCCAGAGGGTTTCAAGGCGCTTAGGAAGGGGAGGAGGATTATTTGTCAAATATCCACGTTTTAAGCTGTTTTCTGAACGCTAGGTGATTCTGGGTGAGGCGAAGGTAAGCGGGGAGTGAGTTCCATGTTTTGGCAGCCAGGTAAGAGAAGGATCTGCCTCCCATGGTGGTCTTGTTGATGCGAGGTACAGTGGCGAAGGCTTGGCTGGAAGAGCGAAGTTGGCGGGAGGGGGTGTAGAAGGACAGTCGGGAGTTGAGGCAATCTGGTCCGATGTCGTAGAGTGATTTGTGTGCGTGGGTGAGCAGTCGGAAAGTAATCCTCTTATTGACGGGTAGCCAGTGGAGATCTTTAAGGTGACCAGAGATGTGTTCGTTGCGTGGGATGTCTAATATGAGCCTGGCCGAGGCGTTTTGGATTCGTTGTAGTTTCTTCTGGAGTTTAGCGGTGGTACCTGCGTAGAGGGTGTTTCCGTAGTCCAGTCGGCTCGTGACCAGAGCATGGGTGACTGTTTTCCTTGTTTCGGTGGGGATCCAGCGAAATGTTTTTCTGAGCATGCGAAGAATGTTAAAGCAGGAAGAGGATACGGCGCTGACTTGTCTGTTCATAGAGAGTGAAGAATCCAGGATGACGCCAAGGTTCCGTGCGTGGTCTGTCGGGATGGGTGCATTTCCGAGGGCTTCCGGCCACCAGGAGTTGTCCCATGCAGAGGGGGATTTACCTAAGATGAGGACTTCTGTTTTGTCTGAGTTCAGTTTCAGTCGGCTTTGTTTCATCCATTCGGCGACTTCTTTCATTCCTTCGTGAAGGTTAGTTTTGGCGGTGCTGGGGTCCTTGGTGAGAGATAGGATCAGTTGAGTGTCATCCGCGTAAGAGATGATGTTGAGGTTGTGTTGGCGGGCGATGGCCGCGAGGGGGCTCATGTATACGTTGAAGAGGGTGGGACTGAGTGAGGATCCTTGTGGTACGCCGCAGATGATTTCAGAGGCCTCGGACTTGAATGGTGGGAGGCGGACTCTCTGGGTTCTTCCGGTGAGGAACGAGGTGATCCATTCCAGTGCCTTTCCTTGGATTCCGATGTTTCTGAGGCGTTGTAAAAGGGTGCTGTGGCAGACTGTGTCGAAGGCTGCAGAAAGGTCGAGGAGGATGAGGGCGACTGTGTCTCCATTGTCCAGTAGAGTTCGAATGTCGTCTGTTGCTGCGATGAGAGCGGTCTCAGTGCTGTGTTTGGCTCGGAAGCCAGATTGTGAGGGGTCGAGTGAATTGTTGGCTTCGAGGAAGGCGGCGAGCTGGTTGTTGACAGCTTTCTCGATGACTTTGGCCGGGAATGGAAGAAGCGAGATGGGGCGGTAGTTTTTGAGTTCGGTGGGGTCTGCTGTTGGTTTTTTCAGAAGGGCGGTGAGTTCAGCGTGTTTCCAATCTTCTGGGAAGGTAGCGGAGTTGAAGGAGCAGTTGATGACGTCTCGGAGGTGCGGAGCTATGATGGAGTCTGCTTTGTTGAAGATGTGGCGAGGGCATGGGTCTGTGGGGGATCCAGAGTGGATGGAATTCATCAGGCGGATGGTGTCCTCAGTGGAGATTGGGTTCCAGGCGTTAAGGGTGTTAACGGGGGGAAGATGGTCAGCTGATGGTAGGGTGGGTTGGCTTCCGGGTCGGTTGTCAAAGCTGTTGTGGATGTCAGCAATCTTGTTGTGGAAAAAAGAGGCTAGGGAATCGCAGAGGGTTTGAGAGGGGGTGATGTCGTTGGAGTTGGCTGAGGGGTTGGAAAATTCCTTGACGATGTTGAAAAGTTCCTTGCTGTTGTGGGCGTTGTTGTCAAGTCGATCCTTGAATGCTGTTTTCTTGGCTTTTCGGATCAGTTGGTGGTGAGTACGGATGGCGCTTTTGAAGGCGTCCTTGTTGCTGGTGGATGGGTCTTTTTTCCAGGCCTTTTCAAGGGAGCGGCACAGTTTCTTGGACTTCTTGAGGTCATCGTTGAACCATGAGGCCTTCTTGATGCCAAGTTTGTGTTGACGTTTTTTCAGTGGTGCTAAGGTGTCGGCGGTGTTGGATAGCCAAAGGGTGAGGTTAGAGGCGGCTTCGTTGGCGTTAGAGGAGAGGGCTGGGGAGGTTTGAAGGAGCGATGTGGAGATCTGCTCCGTGGTGATTTTGTTCCAGTTTCTTTGTAGAGTTGGTTGGAGGTGGATGATGGGTTTCGGTTTGTTGTAGGTGAAGTGAACGCAGCTGTGGTCAGTCCAGAGGAGATCCGTAGTGTGGCTGAAGGAGACATGGTTGCTGGAGGTGAAGATGGGGTCGAGTGTGTGACCTGCGATGTGGGTGGGGGAAGTGACCAGTTGTTTAAGTCCGAGGTTGGCTAGGTTGTCCAAGAGGGTGGCGGTGTTGCGGTCGTTGATCTTTTCAAGGTGGAAGTTGAGGTCTCCCAAAAGGATGTAGTCTTTGGAGGGGAGCGCGTGTGGGGTGATGAAGTCCGTGATGTCTTCACTGAATTTTGCGCGGGGTCCTGGTGGTCTGTAGAGGAGGGTGCCTCTGAGTGTGGTCTTGGGGTCGATGTGGATCTGGAAGTGAAGGTGTTCGGAGTTAGCGTGGTTGGCGTCAGAGCTGGTTGAGATGCGGATTGATTTCTTATGGACGATAGCGATTCCACCTCCTGTATGGTCGGTGCGGTCCTTGCGTGTGATCTTATAGTCATCGGGGATGGCAATGGCGATGTCAGGGGCGGAGGAAGCGTTCATCCATGTTTCCGTTAGGAAGGCGACGTCAGGAGAGATGGTGTCTAGTAGGTTCCAAAGGTCAATGGCGTGCCTGTGGACCGAGCGGGTGTTGAGAAGGATGCATTCTAGGTGGTTGGGGTCGGGAATCTGTGTTGTGGTCGTGGCGGAGATGTTGTCGGTGCCGATGAATGACTTAGAAATGTCTGCAAAATGTACAAATCAATGAATAATTAGAAGTTTCATCAGGTTATAAACAAATGTACTGTTATAATCACTATGGTCATCATTTCTTGCATGAATCTGCAAATCCTAGAAATGTTTTAACTTATAACCAATGGGAAAATTGTCCTACGCCACCAAAGGGTAGCTCAAAAACATTTTTGGGCAAATTTCCATACTTTTCAGGGTATAATGTTTCATATCCATATTCATTTTTCTTTCAAAATGTTAATAGGACAGGAATGAAAAGTATGTTGACAAATACAAAGCAAATGTATTCTGTGGACTTTTATACTCCGCTATCTACATTAGGTTTTGCCATTTGGAAATACACCATTGAGACAAAAACTGTCTGGGGCACAAAAGACTGGCAGGTGCAGGGATTAGAAGCTTTATTTAGAGCCTGCATCATCCCAGATCAAATAATGTTTTTGAATGACACTGTCCAACAGACATCTTGTCTTGGCTTAGCCAAGATAAAAGATTTAAACAAACCATCAATATCTACCCCTACACATGATAGCAGTAACACTTCAGAGGGGGTGGTCGACGTACATACTATTTGTTTCACAACAGAACAGATCCTGATTGGAAAAAATGGTTAATCTGCCCCACAGACACAAACAACTGTCAAGATAGATTCCTGAATAATACACAAGGGTTCACATTCACTAGGCCAGATCCAAGATATGTTCAGAGACAGCATCCAGGTATACTAACATCATACAGTGTAGGGAAACTGTGCCTTGAGTGGCTACACAAGTCTACACTGAACGGTGCGATTCGGTAAAATCGGCCGTTTGCGATTCCTAAATACCTTTTTAGTATGCATCAAGCATTTTTGGAAAAATCGCTATTTTTAGCGATTTCCAAAAATGCGATTGATCTTAAGGAATCGCAAATTTGCGATTCCTTAAAAGCAATGCATGATTAATTTTAAAATAGCGAATTCGCATTTAGGGGGGGCAAATTACCACCAGGGTGAACCTCGTGGTAATTTGCGAAAAAGGTTTAAAATGCTCAAATTAGCATTTTAAACACTGTCATGTTACAGACACACATGTCCTTAGGACATGTGTGTGTGAAACATCCATTTAAAAATACATTTCAGGGGTGCAGGGGGGGGTCCTTGGACCCCCCCTGCACCCATGGAATGCATTAACATTTTGCGAATTCCAATTTGCGAATTCGCAATTCCCATTGATTCCTATGGGCCTTTTGGCCCATAGGAATCAATGGGAATTGCGAAATCGCAAATTGGAATTCGCCTAATATTTGCGATTCGGTAAAAAATGTGATTTTTACCGAATCGCAAATATTATGCACTTGCAATCATGCATCCCGTTTTGCGATTCCTTTTTTGCGATTCGGTAAAAATCGCAAATTAGGAATCGCAAAATCGGATATTGATGCATGTGGGCCTTGATGTTTTCTCCAAACAATAACACTAACTTTTGATTTGGCATTAAGTGTTCTGAAAAGACTCTGAATTAGACCTTCATTTTTTCAAAACAAAGCTTCTAACTTTGGAACTCTATTTTTTTTATGATCAAACTTTTGTTTTTCCAAATTTGTATGTTTTCATTTTTTGGCCCAAAGTAATCTGCTTAAAGTAGAACTATTCATAGAGAACTAGAATTCTTTGAATATATTCCAAGAGACAATATTTGACCTTGTCCACATTCAAACAAGTTTATATAATCTGCCATGGAATGGTCTCGACATTTTCTTCTGTAAATAAGAGCCATTTCATAAATGTATTATCGTGATTCATTCGGATAACATTTTCAAATGTCTGTATGCTTTGACTGAAACATTGCTTTAAATGCGTACAGCACATATGATTTTCGTGTACAACCAGTACAAATGCATTTTTATATATTTTGGGTGGGTTTTAACCCATCATGTTTAGATATGTTTTAATGTGTTTAGAACTTAGTAATGTCGTACATAAGAAAGAGGAGTGGATATTGTGTGACGTTTAGAGCTCTGATTTAATTTTCCCGATACATGCCCTTGCATATGTACAATTCGCATTGCCCTTATATAGTCATAGAAATCAATCCCTTCTTTAGTCATAGCTCATGCTACCCAAATACAGGCATGGCTACTTCCCCCCGTACCAAACGTCACAACGATTTCTTGGAAAATAGGCTTAAGAAGTTAGGGAACTTCCCCTTGCTTAAATATTGATTTGTCCAAGAACTCATGTACTTTACAAAGAACAACTATTACCTAGGGGTTTTTCCCTGACGTTCATATGCCTGACTTTACGTCAAACTATGGCATCCCTAAACACCTTCAAGGTATAAATATACCTTCACTTGCTCTAGCAAGACACGGTGGTTCGGAGCAGTTCGACTATCTACTTGCCCAACGCAGCTCGCTACAGCAAGTGTCGAAGAAAAAAGCCGACTCTCCAGCTGACGTACTGATCAAGAAGCTGCCCTTCTCCTGCCGAGAATCCAGCTCCCGTGTTTCCAAACTCCCCTTGCAGGGTGTTGGGAAATCAAGTCCCGAGACTGAGATACCAGACCTCCTTAATTCTGACTAAGGTATGGAGCTGATTTGAACCTAGAGAAACCTTTGGTAGATTCTTGGCAAAAACAACTAAACCTATGCTACACAATACTTACTTCTTCCCTCGTAGTAGACTTAGGTTAGCTACATTGGGGTAAGCTTATTTTGGAAGCACCAGTTGAGTATTTTTAGCCTGTATATTTATGTATGTATTTTTATATGGCTTAGAAAACATACAATGCTTTTATAGTATTATTTTACAATACTATTCTCACTGTACGCATTATACTTTGCCGTCTGCATAACGATTGTAGCAGTTCACTTCTCTTGTATGAGAAAGAAGACTGTTCTATAAACCTTTTTTATTGAAAACACCCGTCTCTCTATTTCTCTACAACTCTGTTGAAACAAAGCATGCACGATTGACTGAGTGAAATACTTATCTATTGTTTCTACGACTCTGAGAGATATATTTTTTATTCTTGGGAAACAAAGTTGTCATGTTTATGCGGTTGTCAGAAACTAATCCCTGCTTGTGAATTCGAGAAAGTTTCTAGTGACCTCCGAGCTAGCTGGCACTCACTATTAAGTTTAGTATATTCGATAGAGACCTAGTTGACCTCAGTCCTACATCTAATCTATAGGATATATTATTTCAATGCGCAGAGCCTATTGGGAATATAGGAACTACACTACAATAAGGGACACTGACATAGATAGGTACACATGGTTAGAGGATAAGGGGCAAACCCTAACTGTATGGAAATTTAAACTGTATTCCTTGTATTTCAGAGGTAAAGGAACCATTCCACTCGGCATGAATGAGAACTGAGGAGAAATACTGCACACACCGGACATGTAAAGGACCACCTCCATCCTGATGGATCTGTACTGGCAGTGTGAGGAATTTGCATAAGCTTAGCTCATCCCAAGATGGTGTTTCCTTTACTCCCTCATCACCATCTCCCAGAAAAAGATCTGTAAAAGTTGTACCAATACCATCTACAGAAGAAAACAACCCTATTGAATCAGGATCGAGAAAAAGGAAATGCTAATTCTTTTGGTTGGGCTCAGTACAAGGACATTCCAGAAGAATTTAGACTGTTTAGTAAAGCACAAGTAATGCAGGAGGGTCTGTACCCTTTTTTACTGACAAAAGCAAACACCTGCTGGTTACAAGTAACCAGCTGGAAGCTGCAGAGAACAATGAACAGTACTAACCTTGGCCTTAATGTGATCAAAGAAGAACAAAGGGCCATCCGCCTGTTGGTGATGCAACACCGATATATATTGGACTTGATGAACGCACTGGAGGTAAGGGTGTGTGCCAAGGCCTGTTGCACGGTTATCCCAGGCAATGACATGGATAACAGGATGCTCACTCTTGCCATCCAAACATTGAATAAAAATGGACATGCGTAAAGAGAGAGGTTCCCTGATGCAGAAATTGCATGAAGGCTGGTTTGTCTGTCTTCTCCGGTGGTTTGCGAGACTGTGTACATCATTGTTCTGCTGGTTCTTATTCTTGTAATGTTTTTGTGTGGTTTTCTACAATTGGGAATTTCCTGCTGTAAAAGCGCTGTCCTCAAATTGGGTGAATGCAAGTAACTAGAGAAGTAGAAACAGTTAAAACTGAAATACGACAAGCCCCTAACACTGTGAATTTCATGAAGTTTAAGGTAAATGATGTCATTGAAAAGTCAACTGGAGAGGGGAATGCTAATATTGATGTTGGTATATGCAATGATATGTGTATATTAAAAAATGGGAGAATCACTGTTTTTGAAATATCCTGAGTTGACCTCTCCTTCTACCCCGAGTAAGAAATACATGGTCAGGCAGACCATGTGACCTAGGCTCAAGGCTACTGATTGAAAGATCAAAGGTGGGATGGCAAGTAACCAGCAGGACAATTGCATGTACATGAAAACCCTGATTAGTCCCACAGATAGGCAGCAACACCACAATGGTCCCACAAGATTTGCCCCAATAAAGCACATAAGGCCAGAAGGATGCACACAAACGCTATAAAGTAGATGCCACATGAAGTTGGGAACACTGGGCTAATCAGAACACAGGTCATGCAGTGATCACGCACTCCTCATGGCAGGCATCTGCACACTTCACCCACTGGCCCTCCTTATGTGCACGCAAGGTCAAAACCCGCCTGCATCCACTATCAGGTGGCCTGATTTACAGCTCCATGACTAGACACCCATTCCTTTTTTTAAAAATGAGATCTAAATTAGTTTATGGTGCTCTAAAGACTGTATATATTGGCACTCAGAACAAATGTATGTTAAAACAGTCCACAGACCCATTTCTGTGACTGTTTCCTAGCTGCAGTGTTTAATTAAACAAACTGTTCCTATTTTGCCAAATGCCTCTTGCCTTTTATTTTTTCAATGTAAATTCACATTCCAGCAACAATAGATTGCTTCAGTGGGGAGTGAAGTGGTACACAGTAGAGTAGAGTGGTGTAGAATAGGGAGCAAAGTAGATTAGAGTCATGCAGGACGGATTGGTATAAAGTGCACTGGCGTAAAGTGGAGAGGTAGAGAGTAGAGTGCATTGGTGTAGAGTAGGAAGGTGCAGAGTAGAGTAGAGAAGTGTTGAGTGAAGTGCTATAGAGTGGAGTAGTGCAGAGTGGAGTAAAGTGACACAGGGTAGAGTTCAGCAGAGTAGACTACAGTGGTGTTGAGTGTTGTCAAGTAGATTGGAGTGGGGTATAGAGAAGTATGCATGGTGTGGTAGTACACTGCCATTGCAGACAACAAATCTTCAATTGAAATGACCATTAGTTTTGCACAGACATATAGTTTTATTGATAGAAGTACACAGCACACAAATGGTATTCTGTCGAAATGGCATCACCTAGTGTATCAATTTGTTTTGATTGTATTAAAATATTTGTTTCCACCACACTTCAGAATGACCCAAAAATGTGGTTCCTTTGTGCATTTTTTTTTTTAAGTTTGAGTTTATTGAAGATAAAGAAAAGGGGGGAGGGAGGGAAAGGAAGAAACAGGAAGAAGGATATGACAATAAATTACAACTTAAGGAAAATTACAATACCTTATTTCAATAAAATCTTATAAAAGGCAGGCAAAATGAGCATGAAATGACATGAGTAAAAATATATAAGAAAACGAATGCACTATATGGTAATAAAGCAAAGGAAAAGAAATTCATGGTGGTTTGCGGACTTCAACTACTGCTTGATCCAGGGAGGAGCTCTTTGGGGCAATGGAGGAAAAAAATGTTACCAAAGGAAGCCAAATAAGGTCTTGTTTAATTGCCAGGGAAACGGGAGATACAAAATTGGTGTCTAGCCGGTGAGGGAAACAGACTGCGTTTCACCAGGAACGATATGACACATTCGCAGCTTGCTTCCAATTAGACGTAATAATGTGGAAAGCAACAGCTATTAAGAGGTCAAGGAGTAGGTAGTGGCGAGGAGATTGAGGGAGATCAGTAGAAAGGGAGCCTAGAAACACAAGAATAGAAGAGAAGGGAATCTGAAAAAGAAAAATCTTTTGGATTTGGGCCCATACAGAATTCCAAAACTTGGATACATGTGGACAGTCAAAAAGCATGTGTTTTAGGTCTGCTGAGGGAAAAGGGCAAGACCAACAGGTGGGGAGTGTTTCTGAAGAAAAACGGGACAGGGAGAGTGGGGTAAACAAAACTCTGTTATAAATAAAGTATAGCGTTTGGGTGGTGTTAGCAGCTCTAGAGGTTTTATAAAGTTTGTTTCAGACTTTATCCCAAAGAAGAACCGAACAATCTCGAGAAAGATCAGACTCCTAAGCAATCTCAATTTTAGATTTAATTCGATCAACTGTGTAACGGAAGGAATTATAAAGGGAAGAAGCTGAAGGGGTAGATTCTAATAAGGAGGAAGTGGCTTGACGGTCTAAAGGAATAACCTTGGAAGTCGGCAATGATTGGAGACAAGAGTTAAGAACAGGCAAAAGCAAGTCATATTGTGTACGGGCACTGGCGGGTAACAGGAAAGAGGACTGGAGTTTCGAAAAAGAGAGAGGAACATTTTGAGAAAGCAATTGAGAGATCCAGCACAATCCTCGAGAGTGCCAGACCTTCCAGTAAATAGTACGGTTACGAATTTTAAGTTGAGGGTTAAACCAGATAGGTTGTTCATGGAGAGTAAGAAGGGAAGGATAAGATGAAGGTAAAAAGGGAAGAAGAGGAGCACAACAATGAGATATAATAGGCGTGTGGAGATGAGCGGGGTAAGACACGAAGGAAATAAGTTCACGGAAAGTGAAGGGAGAAATGAAGGAAGATTCCATAGTTAACCATAAGGGAGGAGAAAATGGAGGATCTGTGGAAACCCATCGGGTTGTTTGTTTCAGAGAAAAAGCACAGTGATATTCTCTGAAGTCAGGGAAGCGGACACCAGCTTCAATAGTTATCTTTTCTAAGTGTAGCAATGGCTTTCCTAGGGCGTTTGCCGTGCCAAAGGAATTTTAAAAGCAGAGAGTCCATTTTTTTGAAATAGGAAGCTGGAATACGCATTGGGAGCATAGAGAGAGTGTAAAGAAGGAGGGGAGAAAGCATCATCTTTATAGAGTTAAGTCGACCCACCAATATAAAAAGAGTGGGTGCCAACGTGTAATAGCCGTTTTCATCTTCTAAGAAATATAGCAAAATTCAATTTGAGAGTGTCCGACAGACGAGGTGCGAACAAAACACCTAGATATTTAATTTTGGATGATTGCCAAGAGAAACCAGATTGAGTGAAATGATGTTGCTGACAAAGAGGATTCAAAGGAAGGACTTCACATTTATCAACATTTAGGCGAACCAGAGACAGCGGAAAAAAAGGAGACTTGCTGCAGAAAGGGAGATAAAGATGAAAGGGGATCAGAGCAATAAAAAAGGATATTATCCGCATAAACCGAAAGTTTAACTTGATTGGAACCAAAGTGAAACCCAGATATTTTATCATCTTGATGAATCTTAGTAAGAAAGGGTTCTAAAGCCAAAACAAATAAAGGGGAAAGAGGACAACCTTGACGTACACCTCTATGCAAGGAGAAGTAGTCTGAGGTCATCCTATTAACAAAAATGGAAGCTTGGGGATAAGAATAGAGTAAGGAGATGATAGAAATAAATTTAGAAGGGATGCCAAACCAACGAAGAGCCTGGAACATAAAATCCCACCCAATCCTATCGAAAGCTTTTTCCGCATCTAAAGATAAAGCTGCGAAAGGGAGATCTAATTGTGAAGCTCTGCTGAGAATATTAAGAAAACACGAGAGTTGTCTGAGGAAAGATGGCCCCTAACAAACCTGGATTGTTCAGGACCAATTAAATCAGGCAAGAGGGGATCCAATCGCAGAGCAAGAATTTTAGCTAGTATCTTATAGTCCGTGTTGACCAAAGAGATCGGGCGATAATTCTTGCAGAGAGAGTGGTCTTTATCCTCTTTGGGAATTAAGCAAATTAAAGCCTGCTGAAAGGAACCGCTCGAAGACCCTGCTGTGAGAAAGGATTGGAATAGAAGTAGAAGCTTATGAAGAAGAAGGGGGGCAAAATGACTATAGAATTCAATGGTGAAGCCGTCAGGACCAGGAGGTTTTCCATGTCTTAGCTTAGATACCGCAAGAGAAATCTCGGAAAGTGATATATCAAGATCCAAATAATCCAAATCAATGTGGGACGTTGGAGGAGAGGGAAGGGATTGGAAGTAGGAAATATGCTCCGAAGGTGTGGGAACCTGTTCAGGGGTGTACAGAGTATCATAGAATTTGACAAATTCGGAGAGAATGTCCTTGTCTTTAAAGTAGGATTCACCAGAGGAGGTCCGAACAGATTCAATCTTCGTACGTTCTCGTCTTATTTTTAAATAGTTAGCAAGGAGTTTACCCATCTTATTTTTGCCACCATAGTATCGGGAATTACATTTTAATAAAAGGTTAGAGGCTGCTTCAGTTGTGAATTCATTAAAGGAGATTTTCGCCTCAATAAGTTTAGTAAGAGAGGTGTCCGAGTTAGAGGAGTAATAGTCGTGTTCTAGACATTTGATCTCGGCCAGGATTTGAGCTGACTTGGCCTCCCTAAGTTTTTTCTGTGTCCCCCTTTTTTTGACTCGGGTTATAAGGTCATATTGTTTTTGCCTGGTTTGCATTGCACCTGGTTTGTCACTCTTCTGTTGTTTGGTAACATGCAGCATATAGTAAACAGGTTTGGGCAAGGGGAGGGACAAAATCTAGCTGGACAGCCTAAAATAAATAGAGACAGAAAATAGAAAGCAATCAAATGTGAGTTACAAACCACAAAGCCAATGATAAGCAATCAGTGAAATGCATTTCCAGGGAAGCTTTCAGAATGTCCCTAAGATATCATTAGCAAAGCAGATAACTGCGCTGTCTGATAGGCTCCAACCTAAGAAATTATTGGCTTCTACAAAAAATGCAAGGATGAGATAAAGAGATACATATGACATGGTGCATTCATAAGGAGGGGGAAGGATGCACCCAACCAGTCAATAGAAAGTCGGGGAGACTAAAATACTACTGTGGGCTGTTCCAAAAGATGATTGGCAATATCTCAATGTCTGAAGAGTCTTCGGCCAATAGGTCAATGGATGAAGTATGCTGACTCTAGCTCTTTCTGTATCTTCAGGGTATGTATAGAATACATGTGTTGGTTAAGAAAAGTGCACGCAATTACACATAAAAAAAATTCTTGTCCATCACTAAGAAAGGCATGTGGCAAGGCAAGGGTTTGTTAAATATTAGTAGCAAAAAACGATTGAAAATGACAAATAAAGCCAGCGAACAAAACGTTTGAGGTAATGAACTGGGCTCAAATATCAGAGTTTTAAAGAAAACAAGTTTAAGTAAGGACAACAATCAAAGAGTTTGTTAATAGTAATGCAATCAAACACTTTACTTACATTTGGTCCACAAATCGTCTGCTATAATATTGAGGAGCTAAGAGCCTCATTTACAGTAGGCGGGGTATAGAACATCCGCAAAAAAGTGGTGGTAGTATTGACCACCTTATTAAGTGCACTGATTTCAATGGCACTTTAAATACGGCCAGGACGTCTGCCACTTTTTGGCAGATGCCCCACTTTGTCCAACTGTAAATGACACGTACGTTTTTTTAGCACTTTATTTCCTTTATTGAATCTTTGTTTTGCTGCCTCTCAAAAAGAATACACCGAAATTAACCATTTTGGAGAACGAACTAGATAGTATGATCACCGTCTGTGGATTCCATTCTATATGATCTTACTTCATTGAGGCCTAATAATGAATTCCGTTCCCCAAAATCTCCTTCTGCCTCAAGTATTTTCCTCACATATTATTGAAAAAATAATGTCGCTGGAAAAAAAGCTACTTCAGAAATTAATTATATTTCTCTCCATTTCATTCTCGGGTTAAATTTTAAGGAAGCAAAACTTAGTACCCCATTCAGGTTATACACACAGCACAGTTTAAAGTTATTTACTTTAAACTTCAACATATAGTCAGGTTTCTCATCTAAACATGGGTTTCAATAGTAGAATTTTTTTTGTGATTGCAAGTGTTAAACGTTGACAGAAAGCAGATTTAGTAGATTTCTATATTTGTCGGCTAAGTACCTTAATTTTATGGAAAAAGCTAGTCATCGGGAAGAAATGTTTATTTAGGATGTCATGTTTCTTTTCGGTGCCAGCTCTCTGTGAGCCTGTGAGGAAGCTAGCCAGACAAGCTCTGAAACCTGCTCCCTGACCCTAGTGACCTCTCCATGTTTTCAAAGTATATCCAACTATGTCCCAAGCGGACTTGCAGGAAAAATGATCCCTCTGTTCGTGGCTTTTGGCAGAAGGGAGTTTCCTTCATATGGAAAAAGTGTTTAGTACCAATTTAATGGTCTGTCTGGCAACCGAACACCCCTGATACACAAACCTAACACTGGCAAAGATCACTGAAATACCAAACTCCCTACAAATCACCCTAATTTGCACTTTCATGGTGTGAGCTGCTGTTCAAATATATTTGTTTAAATACAGTAGTGTTAAAAATTACGAGCAATAGCGTTTTATGCCTCAATATTTCTTACAACTAGATATGTATTTAATTTCACTTGCTATAATCACACCTTGTGCAGAACTGGGAAACAAAAAGTGTGAACCAATTAATTGCAGCCGTTACATGATAGCGGAAAATGTTAAAGGTTTTCTCAGGCTTCCAAAGAATGAATGTGTAACAGATATCTTTTTAATTAAAAGGAAACGTGAGTGTCACAGCTGCTACTTTACACTAGAATCTTAATATCCTCTACACATTCCGGCCAAGCACTGGTCTAAAGAAAACAAACTTCGAAAAACACATGTCAGAGAAACATAATGCTGGAGCTTCCAGGAGGAGGGCCATAGTATTGAATGGCGAGATTTAGAACAATATGGCGCGTTTCTGATTCAGTCGTTTGCAGCACACTGCCCTATGCGGGTCGGCAACAATAACATTTTGAGTTAGCTGATTCTCTCTCATGTGAATACATAATGAGGCACTGGGGAAGATTCACTAACGTTTCATGAAATGCACCACAACTACCAAAGTTCTACTAAGATATGGTGCTGTTTTCCACTCTCCTTGCGTTGGCCTGCTTCAGACTGTCATGGGCCAAAGCATACACTCTTCACCATAGAGTATGAATGTGTGGGTGATGGCAACCATAGGCTTTGCACCACTGGAAGATACTCTACTAGATATAGTTTAGTACTTGCTTTGCTTTGTATGTGTATCGGACAGTGTAGCACACACACAATTTTGGAAGGAGTTGGAGACATTAAAAAACGTTTCTCCGAGTTAACATCAGACTCAATCGAATTATTTCTTTGTGGAAATCTGTTAATGTCAATAGATATGGCTTTGCGTTAAAACTATGTTGCATGGAAACGCCCATGTGCTACTCATGATGACCGCCCTTGATGCAAAGCAATGCTAGAGGTTACTTTATGTTTCTTTATAGCTACCTTGCAACGCAAACAAAGTTTGGTGCTCTGTAGTAAATTCCAAATCACCAGTTTGCACCAGTTTATGTCAGTTTGTGTCGCAAACTGAACACAAATTTTAGCGAGTTTGCTCCATCATGGCTATATTTTCAGGGTCTAAGGGCCATATGTATCAAGCCTTTTGCGATTTGTTAAGGCCGAAATTCGCAGAATTTCGGCCTTAGCGAATCGCAAAAGACCTTTTTACCGATTTTGAAATGTAAGAAACATTAGCAAAATAAGGAATCGCAAAAAATTGCGATTCATTATTTTGCTTAAGCATTTAAGGAATCGCAATTTTGCGATTCCTTAAATGCTATGTATGAAGCTTTTAGACTTGCGATTTCAGGTTTAGAAATCGCAAATTACCAATAACTTGTAGTTGGTGGTAATTTGCGATTTCTTGTAAATATGCACAATTGTGCATTTGTGAGGGTGGCATATGACGCACATACATGCCCATTGGGCATGTATGTGCGCCATATGCACATACATGTAATTTACAGGGGTGCAACAGGGTGTCCTTGAGACACCCCTGCACCCTTGCAATAATTCTCAATTTGCGATTAGCAAATTGCGAATTCGCAATTTGAGAATTATTTCGCAATCATTCCTTTGGGCCTCCTGGCCCATAGGAATGCATTAAATATTATTCCTTAATTGCGAATTCGCAAAATGCGATTTCGCAATTAAGGAAGATTAAGGAATCGCTAAAAACCATTTTCTTCATACATACCATTTTGCGATTCCTAAATAGCGATTCCTTAAAAATCGCTATTTAGGAATCGCAAAACGGAACTATGATACATATGGCCCTCAATTATTGTTTTTATACTAAGAATAGCAATAGTGTTTGGAGCCCGATGTGTAGCCTGGTAATCACATTTTGGCATGTCGACTGGTAAAAAACGAGATTTCAACTCTTGCTTTGTTTGCCGTGTGGATTATGCCCATGTGTAGTAACCACACACATTTCATCAAGGACAAAGGCACCGGGTCATAGCAGAAGGACTTGACAACATAACTGACTGTACATTTTTGTTCTCATTCACATGTTGAAATCAGTGTGGAAACTTCAAGTCCTGCATGTTGTTTTCCCATTCCATACCTGGCAAAGTGAATCAACTTGCAATCCCACAATAATACTGGGGCCATTTGTTTGCAACACCCCTGATATCAGTCACACCAGATGTGATGTTACTGCATCATAATAGCTGGTCACTCACAATGAGGGTCTAGGTGTTCGTGATTATCAAGCTTCAAACTGTTCTGTTTCTTTCTTCTCAGTTTTAAGATGGAAATCAATGATAAAATACCAGAGATGTGATGTTTATTTTCGAATATGCTAAAATGATCATGGGATGATGGGCTGCATTCTCTTAAGTTTCCACCGTGGCAGTGTAGTTTAATGCTTACATGTGCAAAGTGAAAATGAACTCTCTTCAGCAATTGGTATTGTTTACCTATCTGGATGTGCTTTAGCTTACATGTGCAAAGTGAAAGTCAACTCTCTTCAGCCATTTTTATTAATTACCTATCAGGATACGTTTGAATGGCTTTATTCAGCACACTTGTGTTGGTAAACAATAAAAAAAGTGTGCATTTAGGGACATTTTCAACATTATATGAAATGTAATGGGTTACCTTATAGAATATCATCTTTTACAGCAATGTAGATTTCTGGTGATGTTGTGTTGATTTAACAGTTACATTGGTGGGTCATATACAGTTGCAATGCAGCGATACTGGTACTGGACACACAACATACATTAGGAAAGGATTATTGGATGAAGCATTACAATAACATGTAATTAACGCTGACTGTTACTTTTACATTAGGATGATGGGAGTTACATGACTATTATACATACTTCGTAGTCTAATTTAGTACATGGTGAAGGAAAATTGGAATAGCTTGTTCTGCCTTAGGGTTTATGGGTGTTCCATTGCCATTAAATATATTTAGAAATGCATTAGGATTGTTCCAGGCAGGAAATGGGGATAGGGATTTTTTACATCAGGTAAGATGGGCATTAAATGGATCTTACATATACCTGGCACTGTTATTTAGTAAATATTGAAGCAAAATGGGAATAGCTGTGCAGTGCACAGGGGATTATGGGTGTTAAATGGCTATAACATATGCATATCACTGTACTATAGTGACCTGTATTGAGGAAATGGGCAAACATATTTTTAAACGGGGGATGATGGGGTAAATGGATGGTACATATAGCTGGTACTGTTATTTAGTAAATGTTGAAGGTAAATGGGCATAGCTATGTTCTGCATCGGGGAAATATAGGTGTTATATGGCCAGTGAATATATTTGTGTCTGTATTAGGATTGTTCCAGGTAGAAAAAAAAGATAGGTCTTTTCTACAGCAGGGATGATTACATTAAGTGGCTTTTACATATACCTGCCACTTTATTTTCATAAATACTGTAGGGAAATTGTAATAGTTATTTAACTCACAGGAGATTACGGCATTAAACAACTGTACACATACATTTCCTCTATATTATAATGGTCATGTTAGGAAAATGGGGATAGATATTGTTTAAATGGGGGATTATGTGAAGTTAATAGCTACCACAACTCCTGGTATCAGTAGTTTATGAATCCCTCTTAGAATAATGGCCATATTGATTTCTACATGGGGAAGACAATAGACAATGTTTACATGGTGAATTATGAGTGATAAATGTTCGATCCATGTGGCAGGCCTGCTGTTTTATCCACTTGAGATAGTAGGAATAGTGATTTTCTACATTGGGGGGAATCATGTGTGTTAAATGGCTATTACATATATATTCCCCACTCTAATTTAGTGATGCGTGGTGAGGAATAGTGATTTTCTACATAGGGGATCATGTGTGTTAAACGGATATTGCATATATATTTCCCACTATAATTTAGTGATGTGTGGTGAGAAAATGGGCATACCCATTTACCACACTTAGGGAATTATGGACGTTAAATGACGTTTGAATATAACTGACACTGTTTTAAGCTAGTTCCTGGTAGAAAATAGGGATAGTGATTTTCTACATGATGTATGATGAGTGTTAAATGGCTGTTACATATCCCTGCAACTTTCTTTTTATGGTTTCTGTAAGAAATTGGTAATACATATTTGATGTGCAAGAATTGTGAGTTTTAAAAGCCTGAAAATGTATTTGCTACTATATTCCAATGACTCCTGTTCGGAAAAAGGGACTTGCTAATTTTCAGATGGGGATGATGGCTGGCAAATGAGTGTTGCATGAGTGTTGCATATTCTGGAAATAGGATTTTACTTATTCCTCTTGATTAATTAGCAAAGCCATTGTCTGCATGGAGGATGATAAATGTGTAATGACTGTTACATATAATAATGACCTCTGGAATTATGAGGTAGGTTTGACTAAATTGCGTGGAAAGAAAAGGCAAATAAACAGACATAACACACCTCATTTTGTGAAATGAGTACTTCATTCTTTTGTCATTTTTACATGTGAACACTATCTGAGAGAAGTGTTCACCGAATGATTGCCAGTTTACCGGGGTTGTTGGCATTAAAAGGCCGTTGAATACAATGGGCACAGTATTCTAATGGTTCAAGTTAGTTAAATAGGAATATCTATTTTTTACATGGTGAATGGGTGGTGTCAAATGGCTGATACATATATATGTTAGCAAATTGCTGAAAGTATAATGGCATATATGTGTGTCCTCTGTGTGGGATATGTGTTCTATATGGCTGTTGAATATATTTGGGTGTGCCTGTTCCAGGTAAGGTATGGGAATGTGAGGTTATTATTCAGGGGGGATTGGTGGATGCTAAATGACTGGTACAATACTTGACACTGTTAGCATGATTCCTTTAGGGAAATGTTAATAGCTATTTTATGCATGTGAATTGTGGGCTTTGAAGAGCTATTACATACATCTGCCACATATTTCCATTGGTTTCTGTTAGGAAAATGGGAATCACTAATTTGTCTTGGGATATGATGGGTGGTGTATTTCTGTTGCATATACCTGGCACTTTATTTTATTACTGGCTAAAAAAACATGGGCATAGCTGCATTCTACATGTGGGAATATACACGATAATTGGCTAGTTAATATATTTGGGACTGCATTTAGCTTGTTCTAGGTAGGAAATGGTGATAGTCATTTTCAACATGGGGATTATAAGTGTTAAATGGCTGTCATTTATACCAGCCACTGTATGTAAACCTTAGCTTTCAGTAACTGATAAATACTTGAGACAGTATATATTGTTGTTCTGCCTTCTGCTGGCTTTAAAAAAATACTACACCAATGGTATGTACACCCTGACACAAAATGGCAATATGTGAATCAGTGCTGTACTACAGGATCTAAGCCATTCTCAGTGTCCTTTCCATGAAATTGATTTACAGGAAGTTCCATCCAGAGAAATGACTTCCAGTGCACTCTTAGCCAACCGAAGAAAAGTTCTCAATTTACATCCTGTCTTGTTTCTCATGTACTAAATTGAACTGAAACGTTGCTCTTTGTTAACTTTAAAAATGTATCAAATGGCCTGGTCCACCTGTGACTCCTAAAGGAGGTGACATTTACATCTTTGTTCCTCTTAAAGGCCATCAGGAGAATGATTATTTAAGAGATGGGAATAGATGGATTTCTAGAGGAAACAACCACCAGAGGACATATTTCAGAGAAACACAACTGTCTAAAAGGTAAGTTATGTGATTTTGTATGCCAGAATAAATACGCTTTAGTACAATTCAATTTAGCAGCAATATGCAAAAAGATTGTTGTTAGATCCTACTCAGAAAAGCAGTAAGCCAGTGTTATGAGGCTCAAGGCACTCATAGTAGATAGGTTTAAATATTATGAATTCTTCGTGACAGCCTGTGGCAGTTCCTACAATTGGAATGGTGCTGCAATATCAATAAAAGAAATCACAGATTCCATATACCTGCAAGAAGAAACTGAAGAAACAACACCTCTCTACTGAGAGAACTAATGTCTCTCAGTTCGGTGTTCAAATGTTAGGACATTCTGATTCCCCTGATTGCCTTTCAGATTGCCCTTTTCTTCTACTCACAATACTGTATTCTGCTTGCTCTGAAGCAATCACGTGCTATTTGCATAAAGTGTGCTAGATAAAAACAAATACATACAGATATATATTGTTTACAAATTATAGTCAGAATTGCAGGATTATGTGCAACCACATAGAGATATTTCAACTCCTTGACCTCTACCAGTCGGGATTCAGAGTAGGGTACAGTACTGAAACAGCACTAACTCACATTGTTGATAACGCCCTGAGATCCCTTGATCAAAAGTCACTTGTCTTCTGATCCTTCTTGACTTGCCCTCAGCATTTGACACCATCAAACATGAAAACTTGATTTCTCTTTTCAACATAGGATGGGTCTTTCAGGCCCTGTTTTAAATTGGTTTGCCTCTTTCTTACAGAACAGCACACATAGAATAAATTTTAACCATTCCCTTGTAACCAGTACCCCAGTGACTATTGGGGTTCTTCAAGGCTCCGCACTTTTACCCACACTTTTCAAAAATGTATATGGAACAACTTTCAGATATTCTGAACTGTTATAACATTCAATACCACATGAATGCTGATGACATAAAACTGTACTTAAAGATCTCCTCTCCAGAGGACATACAAACTCAACAATTGCTAACCCAGAACCATCTTCTGCTAAATACTCTCAAAACAGAATTCCATCTGATTGCCCCCTGCAACCACTCTGCACCTACCCTGGACTGGCTTAACCAACTCACTGCTCTCAACTGCACCCCTCTTGTTGTTGACTCTGCTAACTTGTTAGGTATTACCTTGGACAAACACCTCAATATGCAAGATCACATCAGTGCAACTATCAAGGGAGCCAATCTTCAGCTCAACATCCTTAAGAAAACCAAGCCTTGCCTTCCGCCCAAGGACATCCAGTCTGCAGAAAAATCCCTGGTTATCTCTTGACTGGAATATGGTTTGGTGACCCTTGCTGGGCGATTATGACTTGTTACAATGTGAGTCATCACATCGTGTGGCATTACAACGTGGTCGTTACGACGCAACGCCATTATTACGCAAGTCATTACATCGACTTGCATTAGATGGCGAGCTGACATTAGAAATTTATAATTTACTATTCCAACTCCAGCCTATTTACCAGTAGGGAAGGTGTTGGAATAGTAAACTATACTATTCCTAATGTTAGCACGCCATCTACTACAAGTCGATGTAATGAGTTGCGTAGTAATGGCTTCGCACGGTAACAACTCGGTCGTTGTAACGACCACGCTGTAATGGCATCGCGATGTGATGACCACAATGTAAAGGTCGTCCCCCTTGCTCGGCTACCCAAAGGTAGGTTGGCTCCACTCAGAAAGCATGACCACATCACTCCAGGCCTAATTAAAATTAATTAGTTGTCTATCGAAGCTAGGATACGTTTCAAGATAGCTTGCTTAACGCATAAAGCTGTTCATTTCAACACCCTTACATACTTGGCTTAAAAGTTTGAACTATCTGTCTCTAGTTGGAACTTAAAAAGTTCGACCACCCTACTTTTTAAACCCCCCGAACTTAAAAAGAAAAGAACTTACAATCGTGCAATCGTGCTTTCTCTGGTCTTGCTCCAAGAATTTGGAACGCTCTTCCTCCCGAGATCAGATCCAACCCATCACTGTATCTTTCAAGAAACATGTCAAACGGCTAATCTTGAGTGAATATCAATGGCACTAACCTTGTTTGGGGGAAATGTTCTGAAGAATTTTTGACAGCACCAAAGATATAGGTAAGTCAAACAAACAGCTTTCCTATGAAAACTAGGTCTTAACTATAACTACCTACTGGTAATCGTCAGTAGGTATTCAGTGGGCCCGCGATGTTCGATGAGTTGCCCTATGCAGAACTCCGTGGAGCTACAGAAAAACAGTGGAATTCTGTGGAGTTCTGCTCTGCACTAATCACTGCAGGTTTCAAAAACAACATTCTTATTTCCCAATACATAAGGATCGTTGTAATTAATCATGTGGTAATTCAATATCTAGGTTGCACTTAACTTCATGGTTAGTTTACATAGTAGATGTAAGAGGCTGGCTTAGTATATTGTAATCACTTAGGTACGTTTAGCACCCTGCACTAATCCAGACAACCCTAATTGTGATTTTAGTGGTCTTAGACATCTGTGATATTTAGCACTGCAGCTTTAATAGAATCTTAAGGACATCACTAGCCATGTCACCGCATGTGTCACAGAAATGTTCTATTTGATGTCAGTTGATGTCTGCTGGCACTGTATGTGGATGGGATCTTTTATTCCTGGATTAAACTTCATTTTATGAACCATATTCTCTCCTGGAATCATTGAGAATACTTCACTGGCGTAGTCGGCAGGATACGAACCTGCGCGGGGAAACCCCAATGGATTTTAAAATCAAACAAAGATTAAACAGTGCCCCTGCGTTAAAAAGCTTTAACCCTAAGTTCAAGTCTATTCTAGTCACTGATGCGAGTGAAAAAGGGTTGGGTGCTGTGTTGAAGCAGAATGGTCCAGAAGGCATGCAAACCATAATGTTTCTGTCTAGGAGTTTGAGGGATGCTGAGACTCGTTATTCTGTTGTAGAGAGGGAAGCATTGGCTGTGTTTTGGGCAATAAGGAAGCTAAAGAAATTTCTTTGGGGTCTGGTCTTCGATGTCTATACTGATCATAAACCCTTAGTGGAAATTTTTAGCAAGAAAGGTTTGGATCTGGTATCTGGGAGGATATCTAAGTGGGTTATTGGCCTACAAGAGTATAGTTTTGGTATTCAATACATTCCAGGTGTTGACAATGGAGTAGCAGATGTTCTCTCTCGTTTGGTTCCTAGTGGAGAGTTGGAAGATGATTGTTTGGATTTAGATGATGAATTGGTGTGTGCTGTGGATTATGAATTTCTATCTGAGAAGAAATGGTCTGAAGAGTTAGCAAAAGACGTTACTCTATGTGAGATTATATCTTTATTGAGAACTGGTTGGGTCAGCTGCAAAGTTGGTTCTGCTTTAACTAAGCCTTTTTGGACGGTACGCAGTGAACTATCCGTTGATAATGATCTATTGTTTCGTGGGACGAGGTTGATCCCTCCATCTAGTCTCAGAAAGGACTTGATAGATTTGGTCCATGTTGCTCATTCAGGTTTGTCCAAAAGTAAGGAGAGGCTTCGCATGTCTTATTGGTGGCCGGGAATGGATAAAATGGTTGAAAGAGTAATTAGGGATTGTATTCATTGCAATGTCAGTGATAAGTCTTACAGTGCACACACACAACCCATGTTCTTAAGAAGAAGACCAAATGGTCCTTGGCAGGACATAGCTCTAGATCTTGTGGGTCCTATACAACATAGAGATTCTCAAGTTTTCATTTTAGTGGTTATAGACATGTACTCAAGATGGCCAGAGGTGTTTTTTTTGTCAGGAATCGATTCGAGTAAAATCATTCAATGTTTGAGTGAGTTATTCTGTAGAGAAGGTCTTCCGGCAACCATTTTATCAGATAATGGTGTTCAATTTGTTTCCAAACAGATGGAACATTATTTATCTTCTAAGGGTATTACACACAAGACCTGTTCTCTTTACCACCCCGAGGCCAACGGTATGGTTGAGAGATTTAATAAAGTAATCAAGGACACTATTAGTTTAGCCAAAAACTTGTCATCTGACTGGAAGAAATGTGTTTTGGAAAAAATAGAGGAATACCGTTATACTCCTCATGCCACAACTGGTAAGACCCCATTTTTGTTGTTTCGTGGGAGGATTCCGAACACGCAGGTTGAACCTTTCTGGGTCAACAAGTATGAAGTGTCTAAGGGTAAAGAATGTGTGTGCAACAATGATGAAATTCTTGAAAATGAGAAGGACAAGGCAGAACGTAGAAAAGCATATTTTGATGTTAAGAAAAATGTCAAAAAAACTGTTGTTTCTGTTGGTGATACGGTCATGGTGAGAAGACCTGGCATGGTGGGTTCTTCTGAAACAAAGTTCATGAAGCCTATCAAAGTAATCAAAATTTTCAACAATGCAGTGCAAACCCAAGATCATCGCATTTGGAACTTAAATAGAGTTGTTATTGTTAGAAGGGAATTGCAAGATGGACTGCTTTTTGATTCCAAGGATAAGGATTTGGGGAAAAGTAGAGCAAATGTTTCTGGTAATATTAGGTCTTCTACACGTGTGTCCAAAAGGCCTATTTATCTTTCTGATTTTGTATGATATGCGCATCTTGTTAATATTGTGTATTTAGTGTATCTTATTTATTTATTTATTTTTACATTCTCATTTGTTTTGAGGGAAGAGGATGTGTGATATTTAGCACTGCAGCTTTAATAGAATCTTAAGGACATCACTAGCCATGTCACCGCATGTGTCACAGAAATGTTCTATTTGATGTCAGTTGATGTCTGCTGGCACTGTATGTGGATGGGATCTTTTATTCCTGGATTAAACTTCATTTTATGAACCATATTCTCTCCTGGAATCATTGAGAATACTTCAACATCCTTGGAAACCTCTCTAAGTGATAGTTGTGGCGAGCAGCCTTCAGGTTAAGTCCAGAAGGAGTGTAAAACAGCTTGTTTTACCTGTACTTAATTTTATGGTATTGGTTGAATGAAAAGTAATCACAGAGTGTAGATATAAAACTATGTATTTTATTACAAACACTCACTAACACATTGTATTATCTCCTACTTGTATTTATAAACACAATACACACAGTGTTTTTCAGGGGGAGACCAAACCACATACTAAAATAGTGGAATGCAAACCATGACTGAAGCCAAGAATGGCCCCAGAGACGTAAAAGAGCTGGGCACCAAAAGAACCACCCTAGGTGAGTATCTATGAACCCCACGGAGGTCATGTGCAGAGTGGGAACACAACAGTGTGCTCAATGTTAGTTAAAAGGTAAGATGTGTTTGCGATTTTAAAGAAGAAGGACCCTTACCAACGGACCGTGAAGAAACCCCGTGGAAGATGGAAGGTTGAGAGTCACCCCACCCATGGATGCCCCAGGAACCAGGATACCTACACCAGGGAAGCAGGGTGCCTAGGTGTTATGTGACATCGGAATCAGCCATAGACCACAATGGAGGACGTCAGGAAAGATGCCACTGGAGAAGAAGATGAAGGAGTCCGGTGGAACCCAAAGGTGGATTCAGCATGAGCGGTACCTGCATGCAGAGGGGACAGAGTCTATGCCACTCAGGAGTGACCAGGAGGCACAGAAGACAAATGCCTTGTTGGAGATGCAGGATTGGTTGATAGTGCCCTTGAAGTTGCAGCTGTGCAGACCAGGTGACGCTGCAGAAGGGTCAGTGTCCGGCAGGGGCACCAACAAGCCTAGGCAGCGGGAAACAACTTAGTCAACCAAAAAGGTGCAAGGTCGGGACTAGCATGGTCCAAGTGACTCACCGTGAGCAGGTAGGTTGGAGAAGGCCCCAAGCAAGCAGGGGAGCCCACTGAAGCCAAAGAAGACCCTCAGGACGACCAACGGACCAAAGGCATAGGAGTCGCAAGAGGACCTCAGGCCGCTCACCAATGAAGAAGGCCGATGGTGAAGAGGAAGTGGTGAGGGTGAAGATCTTGCCTGCATGAGTTGCTGGAGGTTGGACCTTTTTGGAGCTTGAAGATCTCTGTAGGAGAGAGTCAACAGGCCTTGGCAATGGTAAGTCAAATTGTTGCACAGGAGTTCTGTTCCAGCAGTTCTGATGAGGGATTCCGGACTCAAACTCAGTGTGAAGACAGTGCAGACCTTGAGGAAGTTGTAGAATCACTATCTGTGTTGCTGAGACTTTCGGAGTCCGCAGAGCCCAGGATCAGCAAACTGGTTAACACGTTGTAGTTCCTGCAGATGCAGGGGACTGATTCCTTCACTCCAAGGGAGATTCCTTCAGGTGTCTTGGATGTCCAGAGACCTGTTGAAGAACCTGTATGGAGCATGAGAACAGACGTTGCAGAAGACCAGCAGGATGATGAGACTAGGAGCAGCAGGAATCTTCCCTGTTGCAGTCTATGTTCCCAAAGCAAAGTCCAGCGTGTCCAGACCGTCTAAGTTGAAGAGGTTTGTGGTCTGAATCTTGTCCCTTGACGAGTCTAGAGGCCCTCCACAAGTAAGCCCTTAAAAACCCTCATGAAAGGGTTAGGGCGATTCAAGGGTCCCTCCCAGAGGAGGGCCTGGACAGTGGTGAGGATTCTCCGATGTCCTTTGTAAAATTTTGCGCCAGAGTGGGAGCCAACCGCATTCTAAACTGGTTTGAACTGGCGTATGCAAGGAGAGCACCAAATGGGCCCTTCACGCAGTCACAGTGGTGTTGGCAAGTGCCTCCACCCTGTCCCAATACACTAAACCCTGTCTGGGAGGTGGTCACAGTATACCTATTGTTCTGCCTTTCCCTGCTCGAGCTTGGCTCAGCAGCAGGAGGGCAGAATCATGTCTCTGATTGGCAGCAGTCCTAGCTTGCTGTCTGGTTCTAGAAGACTGCTACTGGGAACACTGAGGGCCTCCCAGAGGAGCTTTACAGTGCATGGAATCATACCTCCCATACCGTTTAGGGTGTTGGGTATGATTCCAACATGTTTAATACCAAACATGACAGGGTTAGTTACAGCCAGTTTAGTAATGGTGCATGGCCCTTCTATATGTCGTAATGGCAGATGCACTTACAACCCGAGAGAATGAACTCTGAAGGTTGTATGCAGGGGCACCTTCACACTTAGAACTGAGCACCCTACCTTCAGGATCAAAAGGCCTGCTTTAAGGGTGACTTATAGGTTTTAAGTGCAGTGACCTCAACTATAAGGAAATGTATATCTGTTGTAAGTGGTGCTAGCACCAGCTTACACAGACTGCAATGGCAGGCCTGTAGTTACAAAGCTCTGCATTTAGGTGTGACAAAGCAGCTCCCACCTCTATCTTAGATGCATCTGTCTGGACATTGAAGGTTTTGGAATGGTTGGGAATTTCTTTGCAGAATGGGAGAAGTGCGTGTGGCCTGCTTCAGGTCATCAAATGCCTTTCGACAGATAACTGTCCACTGAACTTTCTTTAGCATTCTCTTGGAGGTGAGATCATTGATGGTCTGGATTTTGCTCTCCAATGGCTGAACCTGACCTCCACCTACCAGGTGGCCCAAGTTTACACCCTTGCTCTGCCCTATCTGGCACTTGGTGGCCATGATAGTGAGGCCTGCCTATCGCGGTGGGCGAGGTGAGTCTGCCAGGTGGAGCAAAAGGCAGCAATATCATCTAGATATGCTGCCCTATAGGCTTCCAGGCCTGTCAGGACTTTGTTCACCAGCCTCTGGAATGTGGCAAGTGCATTTTTCAGACCAAAGGGCATCACAATAAATTGATAATGCTCACTGGGGATTGAAAATGCTGTTTTTGGCTTGGCATCCTCATCTAGTCTGATTTGCCAGTAGCCAGCAGTCAGGTCAAATGCACAAATAAACTTGGCTGAGGCAAAGTATCTATGAGCTCATCTGCCCTTGGAATAGGATGGGCATCAGTCCTAGTGTTCAAGTTCAGTTCAAAAGACCTTTATTCGAATTTCATAAAATTCATAAAAGTACCACGTTAAAACAATTCAATTACATAACAAATACAAATTACAGAATTCATAGTTATTAAAAATCTAATACAGCTCTCATAAGACTATTTCAGGGGTTTTCCATCATTTTACGTGCACGTGTTATAAGTCTCAAAAAGTGCTAGTGCGATGAATTAATTCATCTGTATCCAGGGAAAGTAACATTGAATAGGACTCCCCTAACGAAAAGGGTCTTTGTTTTCTAAAATAAGGAGTTAAAAACCAATTGATGTATTTTAAATAAAATTTACAGAAGAATAGAAAGTGAAATCATTCTGTTTACTAATACCATCACACAGGCATGGATTGTAATGTGTTGTATGTTGATAACCCAGGGGGAAGCCCAGTAGGAATTTCACTGAACCCGCCCTTAGCCGAAACAAGAGTGATCTCTCCCAATTAGTCATGGGTAAGGTGAGGCATGGTGCAAGTGGTCTGCTATGTTATGTGTTATGTTATGTTAAGATATTTCTTTAGCGCAACGTACACCGGATAGGTTTCTTGGCGCTTTGGAGACAGCACTCTATATTACTGGGAAGAAAGTCAGGTAGAAAAGGCCTGACGAAACAGCCATGTTTTCAGCTCTTTCCTAAACTGGAGATGAGAGTGAGTGGAACGTAATGAAAGAGGAAGGGAATTCCATGTTTGGGGGGCCAATGTGGAAAATTAGGGTTCCGCCATGTTTAAGGCGCTTGTATCTCAGGGTGATCAGAAGATGTTGACAAGATGAGCGAAGTGTACGGGAGGGGGTATAATTCCTTATCTTTTTAGAAATGAACTTAGGACCTTCCCCTAGTAGTGCCTTGTGTACGATACAGCCCAACTTAAAGACGCTGCGCTGTTCTACAGGGAGCCAGTGCAGCTGTTTAAGTAATGGCTTTACATGCTGACGGGCCGGGAGCTGGAAAATGAGTCTAGCCGCATGGTTCTGTATTAATTGAAGGCGTTGTAATTGGTATGCCGGGATTCCTACATAGAGTGAGTTGGCGTAGTCGAGTCACGAGATGATGAGAGCGAGGACGACCAGAATCAAGGCCTCCGTTGAGAGGAATTGTTTTATTTTTTTTATTTTCCGTAGCATGAGAAAGCAGACCGAGATCGCTGAGCTGATCTGGGATTTCATCGACAGGTCCTTACTAATCTTAATCCCTAGGCTTTTTGCCGAGGATGCAGGTTCCAGCGGAGGGCCCAGAGATGGAGGCCAGAAATTGGTGTTCCAGGGGTTCATCCCTCCACCTGTCAGAATTAGCTCTGTTTTATCTGGGTTCAATTTTAATTGACTGGTGTTCATCCACTTACTGATGCAAGTCATTGTGGCCTGCAAATTAAGTTCAGAATGACTCGTGGGTTGGATGTTAAAGATTAATTGCAGGTCGTCTGCATAATTGAACACCAGGACATCCATGTCCTTCAGTGCCGTGATCAAAGGCTGCATGTACAGGTTGAACAGGAGGGGGGATAGCGAGGAGCCTTGTGGGACACCACAGGTGAGGCGGCCTTTTTTAGAGCAAAAGTTACCCAGACGGACAGATTGATATCTGTCCGTCAAGAAGGACTGTAACCAGCTTAGGGCCTGGCCCCCAATGACCGCGCTGCTGACACGGTCGATCAAGATGTTGTGGTCGACCGTGTCAAATGCAGCGGACAGATCGAGGAGGATTAGGGCTTGGGGAGAATCAAGGTCAGCTCCAGTACGTAGCTCGTCCATGACGGTCAAGATGACAGTTTCGGGGCAGGCCTAAAACCAGCCTGATGGGGGTCCAAATAGCAAGCGCCCTCGACAAAAGAGCTCAGACAACCTGCCACGTGCGCCTCGAAGATCTTACTAAGATAGGGTAAAAGGGATATGGGGCGATAGTTGCTCAACACTAAAGGGTTGGCACCAGGCTTCTTTAGGATGGCAAGGATCTCAGCATTTTTGAAGGTGTCAGGGACTGTGCCGCTAAGAAGTGAGGTATTCAAGAGAGCTAGAGGGGGGGTCGGGGCAAGCACTGAAAGCTTCTCGTAGTATGTGGGGTGGGCCGCTGTCAAGAGGAGAACCAGATTTGACTTTGAGCAGCAGATTAGAGAAGGTTTCAGGGGTGATAGGAGGGAAGCAATTGAAAGAGGATGGGTGGTGACAGGGAGGGGCGGGAGGGGTAGGTGAATTAGAGGCTGGGATGCTGGCTTTTATCATGTCGATTTTTTCAAAGAAGTAGTGATTTAGTGAGTCGCAGAGTTCCTGAGAGTGCACGGGTTGTGCCGAAACCCTCTCAAGGTCTGTCAATTCATCTGCAATTGAAAAGATTTGGCGAGTTTTATTGGCAGAATTTAAAAAAAAATCGTTATAAACTGTTTTACAAGAGATAATAGTGGTTTTGTATTCCTTAAGAAGAGCCAAATAGGTTAGTTTTAGCTCCGGTTCGTAATTCCATCTCCATTTACGCTCAGCTTGTCGGAGAGTTAATTTAAGTTTTTTTAAGGTAGGGGAAAACCATAATTGCGCATTATGTGGTCTGCGGGTTTTGATGTTTTTAAAGGGGGCGACTCTATCACTGGCCGCGTCCAACCAGGTGGTGAGATTTTTGGACTGAATTCTGAGAGCGGATTCGAATGTCGAAGGAGCTGTGTTAATTAAAATAGTTTTAAAAGACTCAAGACAGGCACGACCCCAGTTTCTGGCTGACATGCTACTGGGTTTAGTAGTTGGGGCCATCACGGTGTTCGAGATCAAACAGTTTATTAAACTGTGGTCTGACCAGGTACAGGGCTGAATTAATAATTTTGTAATATCTAAGTTTAATGTCCATATTTGGTCTAAGGTATGGCCTTTAATGTGCGTGGCTGCATTTACGTGCTGTGTGCAATTTAGGCACGTCAGAATTTCTGTGAGTTCTTGGGAGGATGAACTCTCTTTTATATCGCCCGGTCAGTAATTAAAATCACCGACTATCAGTACTCTTGAGTGATTGATCACCATTTGGGCAATTAGGTCGCCAAAGTCCCACGGAAAAAAAGGCATGTATAGAGGTGGTCGATAGACAACTATACAGGCAAGGGAGGAGAATTGGGCTTCTAGTTTAATAGTAAGGATTTCTGTGTGCGCTATTTGAGTGGTGGTCAGCATGGTAAATTGAAGTTTTTTGTGGATTATGGCAGCTACTCCACCGCCCACTTTGCCTGTATCCCTATCAACGTGGAGCAAGTAATAAGGTTCGGGAATAGCAGCCAAGATGTCCGGGGAGGAATCAGGGGAGAGCCATGTTTCGGTTAAAAACAGAATATCCGGCTTGTGTGTATCGATCAGGGAGAATACCTCTAGCTGATGTTTTCCCAGAGAGCGAGTATTGAGGTAAAAAAAAGATAGGTCAGGTCCCCTGTTCATAAGAGGCGTAGGCTGTTCTGCCGTTTTGATGGATGGGGTGGTGGCAATGTGTACTCCGGTGTAAGGCTGTGAGGGCATCGATGTGGAAGAGCTGGATAAAAGGTGTAGGAGTCCCTGCTGCTCTAAGGAATGGAGTAGGGCCGGGTCTATCCCCAGAGTGGGCTGCAGAGATTTCAGCTGAGTAAGTTAAGGGTCGGGCAAGGTGGCTGGCCCCTAGCCCCGGTCTGTCGCGGACGGGTGCAGACGTGCTTGCCTTAGGCGCGTCTTCGGCGCGCTGCCAGCGCGCCCGCTGCGCGACAGCAAACACATCCGGTTTTATGGGGAGAGAAGCGGCTTGCCACTAGACCGCGTTCTCGCGCCCCAGCCGGAAGTGTCTGGGGCTACACAAATCATTCCTCATATAACTCACAACAGTTGATTTGAGGATTTCCCTTTCCATTTGTTCAGAATTATAAAGTGCATACAGTGCTTGTTTGACCTCAATTTTATCTTTAGGTTCAATCCTAGTTGGGTCGGAGAAAAGTTCTCCCCTGTTCACGGCACTCAATGATTTTAGGACTCCCGCAAGCCAGGGGATCGCCATGCCATGGTCACATTTAACGGTACAAAAGGGGGAGGTGATGGACGGAGCATCTGAATCAATCAAACACTCACACCCAGTCAAAAGATCTGGGTTTAATCCATCACCGTTCTTTAGCCCACTCTGCCACCCCAGTTCAGACATGGCTATATGCAAATCAGTCTGACCCTGTGCCTCATGGGAACAATCCAGCCCGAACTGCTAAGCCATGTCTTCCCTGGACCGGAATCAAGCTTCCGAGGACCGGTTCCTGGCATTCCAGCCATCTTCAGCCCGGCTTGCTTGAATCCAGTGGCAAAGTGAGCAAGGCACTCACGTCTGAGCATACCCTGCGACACTTATGGCGGCCAAAACCGGTACAAAAGGGGGTGGTGATGGACGGCGCTTCTGCATCAATCAAACACTCACAACCAGTCAAAAGATCTGGGTTTAATCCATCACCGTTCTTTAGCCCACTCTGCCACCCCAGTTCAGATATGGCGATATGCAAATCAGTCTGACCCTGTGCCTCATGGGAACAGTTCAGCCCGAACTGCCAAGCCATGTCTTCCCTGGACCGGAATCAAGCTTCCGAGGACCGGTTTCTGGCATTCCAGGCGTCTTCAGCCCGGCTTGCTTGAATCCAGTGGCAAAGTGAGCAAGGGACTCACGTCTGAGCATACCCTGCCACACTTATGGCGGCCAAAAGCGGGACAAAAGGGGGTGGTGATGGACGGAGCATCTGAATCAATCAAACACTCACACCCAGTTAAAAGATCTGGGTTTAATCCATCACCGTTCTTTAGCCCACTCTGCCACCCCAGTTCGGACATGGCTATATGCAAATCAGTATGACCCTGTGCCTCATGGGAACAGTCCAGCCCGAACTGCCAAGCCATGTCTTCCCTGGACCGGAATCAAGCTTCCGAGGACCGGTTTCTGGCATTCCAGCCATCTTCAGCCCGGCTTGCTTGAATCCAGTGGCAAAGTGAGCAAGGAACTCACGTCTGAGCATACCCTGCCACACTTATGGCGGCCAAAAGCGGTACAAAAGGGGGTGGTGATGGACGGAGCATCTAAATCAATCAAACACTCACACCCAGTCAAAAGATCTGGGTTTGATCCATCACCGTTCTTTAGCCCACTCTGCCACCCCAGTTCAGACATGGCTATATGCAAATCAGTCTGACCCTGTGCCTCATGGGAACAGTCCAGCCCGAACTGCCAAGCCATGTCTTCCCTTTACCGGAATCAAGCTTCCGAGGACCGGTTTCTGGCATTCCAGCCGTCTTCAGCCCGGCTTGCTTGAATCCAGTGGCAAAGTGAGCAAGGGACTCACGTCTGAGCATTCTCTGCCACACTTATGGCGACCAATAGCGGTACAAAAGGGGGTGGTAATGGACGGAGCATCTGAATCAATCAAACACTCACACCCAGTCAAAAGATCTGGGTTTAATCCATCACCGTTCTTTAGCCCACTCTGCCACCCCAGTCCAGACATGGCTATATGCAAATCAGTCTGACACTGTGCCTCATGGGAACAGTCCAGCCCGAACTGCCAAGCCATCTCTTCCATGGACCGGAATCAAGCTTCCGAGGACCGGTTTCTGGCATTCCAGCCGTCTTCAGCCTGGCTTGCTTGAATCCAGTGGCAAAGTAAGCAAGGGACTCACGTCTGAGCATACCCTGCCACACTTATGGCGGCCAAAAGCGGTACAAAAGGGGTGGTGATGGACGGAGCATCTGAATCAATCAAACACTCACACCCAGTCAAAAGATGTGGGTTTAATCCATCACCGTTCTTTAGCCCACTCTGCCACCCCAGTTCAGACATGGCTATATGCAAATCAGTCTGACCCTGTGCCTCATGGGAACAGTCCAGTCCGAACTGCCAAGCCATGTCTTCCCTGGACAGGAATCAAGCTTCCGAGGACTGGTTTCTGGCATTCCAGCCGTCTTCTGCCCGGCTTGCTTAAATCCAGTGGCAAAGTGAGCAAGGGACTCACGTCTGAGCATACCCTGCCACACTTATGGCGGCCAAAAGCGGTACAAAAGGGGGTGGTGATGGACGCAGCATCTGAATCAATCAAACACTCACACCCAGTCAAAAGATCTGGGTTTAATCCATCACCGTTCTTTAGCCCACTCTGCCACCCCAGATCAGACATGGCTATATGCAAATCAGTCTGACCCTGTGCCTCATGGGAACAGTCCAGCCCGAACTGCCAAGCCATGGCTTCCCTGGAAAGGAATCAAGCTTCCGAGGACCGGTTTCTATCATTCCAGCCGTCTTCAGCCCGGCTTGCTTGAATCCCGTGGCAAAGTGAGCAAGGGACTCACGTCTGAGCATACCCTGCCACACTTATGGCGGCCAAAAGCGGTACAAAAGGGGGTGGTGATGGACGGAGCATCTGAATCAATCAAAAACTCACACCCAGTCAAAAGATCTGGGTTTAATCCATCACCGTTCTTTAGCCCACTCTGCCACCCCAGTTCAGACATGGCTATATGCAAATCAGTTTGACCCTGTACCTCATGGGAACAGTCCAACCCGAACTGCCAAGCCATGTCTTCAATGGACCGGAATCAAGCTTCTGAGGACCGGTTTCTGGCATTCCAGCCGTCTTCAGCCCGGCTTGCTTGAATCCAGTGGCAAAGTGAGCAAGGGACTCACGTCTGAGCATACCCTGCCACACTTATGGCGGCCAAAAGCAGGTCAAAAGGGGGTGGTGATGGACGGAGCATCTGAATCAACCCAGTCAAAAGATCTGGGTTTAATCCATCACCGTTCTTTAGCCCACTCTTCCACCCCAGTTCAGACATGGCTATATGCAAATCAGTATGACCCTGTGCCTCATGGGAACAGTCCAGCCCGAACTGCCAAGCCATGTCTTCCCTGGACCGGAATCAAGCTTCCGAGGACCGGTTTCTGGCATTCCAGCCATCTTCAGCCCGGCTTGCTTGAATCCAGTGGCAAAGTGAGCAAGGGACTCACGTCTGAGCATACCCTGCCACACTTATGGCGGCCAAAAGCGGTACAAAAGGGGGTGGTGATGGAAGGAGCATCTAAATCAATCAAACACTCACACCCAGTCAAAAGATCTGGGTTTAATCCATCACCGTTCTTTAGCCCTCTCTGCCACCCCAGTTCAGACATGGCTATATGCAAATCAGTCTGACCCTGTGCCTCATGGGAACAGTCCAGCCCGAACTGCCAAGCCATGTCTTCCCTGGACCGGAATCAAGCTTCCGAGGACTGGTTTCTGGCATTCCAGCCGTCTTCAGCCCGGCTTGCTTGAATCCAGTGGCAAAGTGAGCAAGGGACTCACGTCTGAGCATACCCTGCCACACTTATGGCGGCCAATAGCGGTACAAAAGGGGGTGGTGATGGACGGAGCATCTGAATCAATCAAACACTCACACCCAGTCAAAAGATCTGGGTTTAATCCATCACCGTTCTTTAGCCCATTCTGCCACCCCAGTCCAGACATGGCTATATGCAAATCAGTCTGACACTGTGCCTCATGGGAACAGTCCAGCCCGAACTGCCAAGCCATGTCTTCCATGGACCGGAATCAAGCTTCCGAGGACCGGTTTCTGGCATTCCAGCCGTCTTCAGCCTGGCTTGCTTGAATCCAGTGGCAAAGTAAGCAAGGGACTCACGTCTGAGCATACCCTGCCACACTTATGGCGGCCAAAAGCGGTACAAAAGGGGGTGGTGATGGACGGAGCATCTGAATCAATCAAACACTCACACCCAGTCAAAAGATGTGGGTTTAATCCATCACCGTTCTTTAGCCCACTCTGCCACCCAAGTTCAGACATGGCTATATGCAAATCAGTCTGACCCTGTGCCTCATGGGAACAGTCCAGCCCGAACTGCCAAGCCATGTCTTCCCTGGACCGGAATCAAGCTTCCGAGGACCGGTTTCTGGCATTCCAGACGTCTTCAGCCCAGCTTGCTTGAATCCAGTGGCAAAGTGAGCAAGGGACTCACGTCTGAGCATACCCTGCCACACTTATGGCGGCCAAAAGCGGTACAAAAGGGAGTAGTGATGGACGGAGCATCTGAATCAATCAAACACTCACACCCAGTCAAACGATCTGGGTTTAATCCATCACCGTTCTTTAGCCCACTCTGCCACCCCAGTTCAGACATGGCTATATGCAAATCAGTCTGACCCTGTGCCTCATGGGAACAGTCCAACCCGAACTGCCAAGCCATGTCTTCAATGGACCGGAATCAAGCTTCCGAGGACCGGTTTCTGGCATTCCAGCCGTCTTCAGCCCGGCTTGCTTGAATCCAGTGGCAAAGTGAGCAAGGGACTCACGTCTGAGCATACCTTGCCACACTTATGGCGGCCAAAAGCGGTACAAAAGGGGGTGGTGATGGACAGAGCATCTGAATCAATCAAACACCCACACCCAGTCAAAAGATCTGGGTTTAATTCATCAACGTTCTTTAGCCCACTCTGCCACCCCAGTTCAGACATGGCTATATGCAAATCAGACTGACCCTGTGCCTCATGGGAACAGTCCAGCCCGAACTGCCAAGCCATGTCTTCCCTGGATCTGAATCAAGCTTCCGAGGACCGGTTTCTGGCATTCCAGCCGTCTTCAGCCCGGCTTGCTTGAATCCAGTGGCAAAGTGAGCAAGGGACTCACGTCTGAGCATACCTTGCCACACTTATGGCGGCCAAAAGCGGTACAAAAGGGGGTGGTGATGGACAGAGCATCTGAATCAATCAAACACTCACACCCAGTCAAAAGATCTGGGTTTAATTCATCAACGTTCTTTAGCCCACTCTGCCACCCCAGTTCAGACATGGCTATGTGCAAATCAGACTGACCCTGTGCCTCATGGGAACAGTCCAGCCCGAACTGCCAAGCCATGTCTTCCCTGGATCTGAATCAAGCTTCCGAGGACCGGTTTCTGGCATTCCAGCCGTCTTCAGCCCGGCTTGCTTGAATCCAGTGGCAAAGTGAGCAAGGGACTCACGTCTGAGCATACCCTGCCACACTTATGGTGGCCGAAAGCGGTACAAAAAGGGGTGGTGATGGATGGAGCATCTGAATCAATCAAACACTCACACCCAGTCAAAAGATCTGGGATTAATCCATCACCGGTCCTCGGTGGCTTGTTTCCGGTCCAGGAAAGGCATGGCTTGGCAGTTCGGGCTGGACTGTTCCCATGAGGCACAGGGTCAGACTCATTTGCATAAGGCCATGTCCTAACTGGGCTGGTGTGGAGTGCAAAAAAACGATGGATTTAGGCCCAGATCTCTGTACTGGGGTGAATGTATGACATTGTTCTGCATTCTGTCCATCAACTGTGATTTTTGCATTTGTCACCCGAGTGGGATGGGTATGCTCAGACGTGAGTCCCATGCTCTCCACACCACTGGATTCAAGCAAGCCGGGCTGAAGACGGCTGGAATGCTAGAAACCGGTCCTCGGAAGCTTGTTTCCGGTCCAGGGAAGGCATGGCTTGGCAGTTCAGGCTGGACTGTTCCCATGAGGCACAGGGTCAGACTGATTTGCATAAGGCCATGTCTGAACTGGGGTGGTGTGGAGTGCAAAAAAACAATGGATTTAGGCCCAGATCTCTGTACAGGGGTGAATGTCTGACATTGTTCTGCATTCTGTCCATCAACTGTGATTTTTGCTTTTGTCACCCGAGTGGGATGGGTATGCTCAGACGTGAGTCCCATGCTCTCCACACCAGTGGATTCAAGCAAGCCGGGCTGAAGACGGGTGAAATGCCAGAAACCGGTCCTCGGAAGCTTGTTTCCGGTCCAGGGAAGGCATGGCTTGGCAGTTCAGGCTGGACTGTTCCCATGAGGCACAGGGTCAGACTGATTTGCATAAGGCCATGTCTGAACTGGGGTGGTGTGGAGTGCAAAAAAACAATGGATTTAGGCCCAGATCTCTGTACTAGGGTGAATGTATGACATTGTTCTGCATTCTGTCCATCAACTGTGATTTTTGCATTTGTCACCCGAGTGGGATGGGTATGCTCAGACGTGAGTCTCATGCTCTCCACACCACTGGATTCAAGCAAGCCGGGCTAAAGACGGCTGGAATGCCAGAAACCGGTCCTCGGAAGCTTGTTTCCGGTCCAGGGAAGGCATGGCTTGGCAGTTCGGGCTGAACTGTTCCCATGAGGCACAGGGTCAGACTGATTTGCATAAGGCCATGTCTGAACTGGGGTGGTGTGGAGTGCAAAAAAACGATGGATTTAGGCTCAGATCTCTGTACTGGGGTGAATGTATGACATTGTTCTGCATTCTGTCAATCAACCGTGATTTTTGCATTTGTCACCCGAGTGGGATGGGTATGCTCAGACGTGAGTCCCATGCTCTCCACACCACTGGATTCAAGCAAGCCGGGCTGAAGATGGCTGGAATGCCAGAAACCGGTCCTTGGAAGCTCGTTTCCGGTCCAGGGAAGGCATGGCTTGGCAGCTCGGGCTGAACTGTTCCCATGAGGCACAGGGTCAGACTGATTTGCATAAGGCCATGTCTGAACTGGTGTCGTGTGGAGTGCAAAAAAACGATGGATTTAGGCCCAGATCTCTGTATTGGGGTGAATGTATGACATTGTTCTGCATTCTGTCCATCAACTGTGATTTTTGCATTTGTCACCCGAGTGGGATGGGTATGCTCAGACGTGAGTCCCATGCTCTCCACACCACTGGATTCAAGCAAGCCGGGCTGAAGACGGCTGGAATGCCAGAAACCGGTCCTCGGAAGCTTGTTTCCGGTCCAGGGAAGGCATGGCTTGGCAGTTCGGGCTGGACTGTTCCCATGAGGCACAGGGTCAGACTGATTTGCATAAGTCCATGTCTGAACTGGGGTGGTGTGGAGTGCAAAAAAACGATGGATTTAGGCTCAGATCTCTGTACTGGGGTGAATGTATGACATTGTTCTGCATTCTGTCCATCAACTGTGATTTTTGCATTTGTCACCCGAGTGGGATGGGTATGCTCAGACGTGAGTCCCATGCTCTCCACACCACTGGTTTCAAGCAAGCCGGGCTGAAGACGGCTGGAATGCCAGAAACCGGTCCTCGGAAGCTTGTTTCCGGTCCAGGGAAGGCTTGGCTTAGCAGTTCGGGATGGACTGTTCCCATGAGGCACATGGTCAGACTGATTTGCATAAGGCCATGTCTGAACTGGGGTGTAGTGGAGTGCAAAAAAACGATGAATTTAGGCCCATATCTGTACTGGGGTGAATGTATGACATTGTTCTGCATTCTGTCCATCTACTGTGATTTTTGCAATGGTCACATTTAAGGCAGTCTTTTATAATATTTTGCGTTAAAATGGCGGAAGTATTCCTCCAGATCATAATCCAGAATAAAGCTGGTCTAGATCTAATAAAATCACATACATAGGGGAGGTTTAGTTCCTCATGACAAATAAATTCAGAAGATAAGATTGGGGCACCCAGTATTTTTCTACAGAAATTACCTTCTTCTCGGTGGATACTTAGATTTTTTCCCGATCCCCATACCTCAGCCCCATATGTAGCTACGGGTAGGCACTGTAACCTAAACATTTTTAAAATAGCTCTGGTGGCACCTATTTTCTTTGGGCGGGACAAGCTCAAAATAGAATTGGTGGCTTCCGAGAACTCGCCCTTTTTAAAGATTGGGACTATAGTACTAGTTGCCCAGGTTGTGGGCGTGGGCACTGTTGGCAGGCTATTAAAAACATTGAGGAGGATTGGTGCCCATAGATCCGGTCTATGCTTGATTATATCTATGGGCAGTCCGTCAGGACCTCGGGCCTTGTTCCCAAGGCTCTCTTTAATAGCTATTTCCACCTCATGGAGATCGATCTCTAAGCCGCGGAGCTGACCAGGAGTAAAGCTAGTTGATTCCTCAAATGGTGCGGCATACATTTTGGAAAAATAGGCCTCCCAGGAGCTGCTGGTTATATTGCGGCTAATTGGGGTTAATTTTTTGCCCATATCTTGCATTTTTCTAACAGCTGACCAGAAGGGGCCACTGCTTTTCAAGTTTGCACTCCCAACCAGCGACTCCCACTGTTCTGTCAATAATGCAGCCTTTCTTTCAGTCATTTTAAGTTTATAAAACTTCCTGGCTGCCTGTACCTCCATTATGCGCCTTGGTTTAGTATTTAGTGCCCTGCACAACTCCCTGTTTGCTAGTGAGCAGGCAGAATCAAACCACCTTGGCTCTTTCCCTTCTTTTGGCAGTGGAACTGACAAGGACGTTTTTATGGCTAGACACAGTTTGCCAAACTCCGCGATTATCCTGTGACAGTTCCCATCCATGGATAAAGAAGAGGTGATTAACTGGGGATATTCCCTTTTTACACTTTCCAATATTGCCCCACTGTCAACTCCCCTCCATTTTAGTTGCAGGCCGTCGGCCGAGGGTGTAATGTCTCTTGCGCCATTTAAGTTAGCGTATACCTGGCTAGGGCCTAATTGTAGAGTCACTGTGAGGGGGTTATGATCACCAAACGATGTTTCTACCACTATAGATTTTGTTACACGATCTAATAATTGGGGAGAAATAAAGATAAAATTAATAGTGGAGGAGCAATCCCTGTCTCTGAACGTGGGAGCATGATAATTGCTAGGAGCGTAGCTTGTATCCATAGCATTGCTGAGAGTATACTCAGTTAGTATGTTAGCTAATTCAATGCCCCTTCGTTCAGCTTGATCTAAGTGATTTCTATCCACAGTCCAGCAATTCTTTGGTATTTTCGTGTTGAAGTCCCCCCCGATTAAAATCCGTTTCCTCCTCAGTTTCTAAACTGGTTTCAAGGTTTCGTAAAGTCTTAGAGAGTGCTTCAAAGTTATTATAAAAGTTGATTAAATAAATCCGGTTCTTTCGCTTGAACTCCAAATTCTGTATGTTTGGGTTTCCTCTAGAGAGGTCTCTAATTGTACCACCGGCCAGTATCTTGATCCCAATGAACAAGCCACCCATTGCACGTCCTAAATCAGGCTTGGGTGCTGTCACACTAAAGCAATGATAGCCCTCTATATATAGATTCTCAACAGCCCATGTCTCCTGAAACACGATAATGTCTTTACCATCCAATAGCTGGACCCATTGCGGGTCTGACAGTCTAGATTCTAACCCTGCTACATTCCAACTAAGGATTGACAAGTCACAATGATTGGTGTGGCTAATTGACTTGCTCCTAGCACTCATAACCATACTCCGCTTAGAGTTGGTTAGTGTAGGAGATACATCCTCTTGTGTGGTTACAGATGTGGCTGTGTGATGGTGCACTACTATTTCCTGAGTTATGTTGGTTACTGTTGGTGGTAAATATTCCTCATTGTCGTTACTTTCATCTTGACGTCCAATGTTACCTCTCCTTTTCCCCAGTCAGTCCTGATCTTCTAAATTTGAGAAGGCATGTACAAACCGGTTATAGGTTGGGATGTTATAAAGGGGCCTCAGCTCATTCTGAGGCAGATTCCGGTTTGAATTCGAACTTAAATATGCCCTCTCACTATGGTTGTGCTGGGGCATATTGGGGAAGTATGGGTGTGGCATCGGGTGTCCTGAGAATGGGGCCTGGTAGCACTGAGCAGGGCCATTCATGAAACTAAAATCTTGATTCAGTTGGTGCAATGGGTATTGGTTTCTGCTACCAAGGTTTGGATCTTGATAACACACAGCCGGGTTATTCGTGGGGTTAGAGTTTGGGGCTAAGTGTCTGTAGAAGTAGCCCAGAGGTAGCAAGGTCGTATTAAATTCACAAGGGGAGGGCAGTGGGGCATTGGCAAGGGGTTTAAGAGCCCATTGATGGGACCCACCCGACTCTTTGTGTTTGAATGATCTCCCTTGCTCCTTCCATTGCGAAATTACAATTTATAGATAACCAATGGAGAATCCTGTTTTTGAGAGTGGTGAGATTTTCCTCTTGGTCATTCCTTAATTTGGGCACGTTGACTAAAAGCAACACGTATGCCCCGCATTCAGGCGGCATGCTGATGCGGGTGGGAATCTTCCTCGTGTTGGTTGCCGTGTTTAGTTCAGGTTGAATTATAGGGCGGGTTTGGGCGTCATTCTTAGTTTGTCTGGTTGGGACTTTTTTGCTCTTGTCAACATTATGAACCGTTCCTTCCAGGCCAGCTACCTTAGTCGTGTTGGAATTAGGGGCATGTTTGGCTAAAGGTAGATTTTTGCTTGTGCTTGGTGTAGGCATCATGGGAGTAAGTTTATTGTGACCATCTGTGTTTGTGTTAGCCCCGTTATTTTTGGCCTTAGTTTCACTTAGTATCCCCACGTTGGATTTATTTATTACAGTCTGCCCTATGCCTAATTTTGTTACATGATCATCCAACACTCTCAGCCTCTTATCCATATTTAGGATTTGTTGGTTGATTGGCCCTAAAAGGGTAGACAATAAGGTCTCCATTTTCCCCCGGAATCCTTCGTTCCCCATCGCTGCACTGGCTTCTGTGACGCCGGTATCTATTTCGTTAAGTTGATCTTCCCCATTATCCCTTTTTTGCTCTACAGAGGCAGGAATCCTCCGACGTTGCTTGCGCCCACCCTTGTTTCTCTGTTTTTTTTACGTTAGCTCAGTGTCTAGGTGTTTCAGTTTTCTCTTAGCTTTTTGCCCCCTGGTTTGCACAGGAATACTGTCACTTTTGTCTCCCTCAGTGTTTGATATGTCAAGATCCGGACATTGCCATCTAGATATACCAGATCGTTTGCCAGTGGTGCACAAGAGTCTTAACTTATGTTCATATCAGACCTGAGCATAGTGGGAGTTGATGATAGCCTGCTACCTGATGTGAAATTGTTCCGCGGGGGCTGTATCCATGATTATGCAGTTCTCATTAGAGTCTGTGCCTGGAAGCCCTGCAAAGGATGCGGTGAGTAGAGAATCCAGTGAGTTCTCTTGATTCAAAAGAGGGGGCAAACTTGATGGGAGCGAAAAGCGCCTTTCAGTGTTCTGGATGGCTGTTGCGACAACGTCAATGGTCTTCTAGAGCATTTTGTCAATGGCAGTCAAACTTGGCTGCGGGGTGGTGGAGCTTGTTACAGCCAGTTTGTGCACATCTTTTGGCCTAGACACTGCTGGTGTTTTTTTTCCCCATGATATGCGTTTAATCTGGATTAGTTATGTAACAAATGTTTAGGGATTTTAAGATGCTCTTGTCACTGACCTGATAACAATGCAAAAGGTCCAGGTGGAAGATGTGGGAGGCCTGCCAAGGGGGGTGGCCCAGCCCGGCCTCTTCTGGCCATAGAGGGCCCGCCCATTGCCCGGGCTTCACCCGGCGCCGTCCGCGCGCGGAGGGAGCTGTCACAATATAAGCGCCTCCGGGCACGCAAAACCAGGAAGTGGGCGGTGCTGGTCAGTGTCGCAAAGCTTGCTGGGAGCTGTAGTTCCCCCCCACAGCAGCCGTGCAGGATGACAAACAACGGCGGCGGGAGGAACAAGCAGTGACAGGACCCCAGAAGCGAGTGAAGGGAGGTAGGTCTGCCTCGACCCTGCCTCAGCCCCAGTTGTGTCAGCAAAGGTCCTAGTGACTGCATTGAGGCCTCTGTAGTCCACACATAACCACACCGCTCTCTTTCTACCCTTGATGAGAGGTTTTGGTACCAGGACAACTGGAGTAGCCCAGGGGCTATCTGAAAGCTCAAGGACCCCCAAGAACAACATCCTCTGGACTGCTGTCTTGATGCAATCTCTGACATGGTCAGGTTGTCTGTAAATGTTGTCCTTTACTGGCAGAGTGTTACCTGTGTCCACTTCATGGGTACACCATGTGCTTTGACTGGTTGTCAGAGAAAACATATGTTTGTACTGATTGAGGACCTTCCTGCAATCAGCTTGCTGCTGGGAGGGGAGACTGCCTGTCAAGGCTACTCCATCTACTGACCCATCAACGGGGTTCTGAGAGAAGCGGCCAGGGAGAGGGTCACTCTCTTCCCCTTGTCCCTCATCATTGGCCATGAGCAAGCTCATGTCAGCCCTGTTCACTAAAGGTTTCAGGTGGTTCAAATGTAGTACACTGTGGGGACTTCTTGGAGTGCCTAGGTCCACCAAGTAAATGACCTCATCTTTATTTTCAAGGATTGCGTGGGAGCTACTCCATTTCTCTTGGAGGGCTGCTAGGGCCACAGGTTCCAACACATATGATTTCTGGCCAACCTG
The DNA here is from genome assembly GCF_964263255.1 of Lissotriton vulgaris. NCBI lineage: Eukaryota > Metazoa > Chordata > Amphibia > Caudata > Salamandridae > Lissotriton > Lissotriton vulgaris. The sequence goes on from NC_141687.1 coordinate 1,998,034,021, forward strand.
GTAAACAGCCAGGGCAGCCTTTTGGTCATGCCAGGCTTTCTAAAGCTCTTGGCTTGCCTCCAGGTCTTTACTGGCCTTCTTCATGCACTCAGGCATATGTGAAAGCAGGCCAAGGACATAGTCACCATATCATGTTTAACAGATTTGAGAGGTTGCTCCCAGCCCTCCTTAACTAGACACAATGGACCTCTAACTCAATGTCCAAACAGAAGTTCAAATGGGCTGTATCCAATCCCCTTCTGAGAAACCTTTCTGTACGCAAAGAAAAAGCAGAATAGGAAGACATCCCATTTTTGCCTGAGCTTTTCTGGAAGTCCCATGACCATACCCTTTAGGGTCTTGTTGAACCTTTCAACGAGCCTGTTACCTTGTGGATAGTAGGGTGTGATAAACTTACAGAAGTTGGCACAGCTGTCTGTTAAGACTTCCTTAGTGAAGCCCGCTTCGGTAAAGATTCCCAGGAGGACCCTCTCCAGCGCTCTACCGCTTTCATTGCACGATGGTTACCGCTTTTGTTCCTGAACTGCTTTGCCCATCACGCTCCTCCATTGAGTACGGCTTCCATTAGTGTGCCACCCAGCCTATCACATGGTATCTCGCTAAAGCAATGAGGAATCTAGGAACGTATTGAGGCTTCAGAGTACTTTGTAACATTCATTATGGCAATAAGGAAGTGAGGAATCATTTGGTCTTTAATGTGCAATTAAGAATTCTCTATTTTTGAGTATTATTTTTGACTGTGTGCGTTAAGCTGGGTTTTGAGGTGCGGGAAAAGGAAATCAAAGATCTTTACGTGTTGGATTTAAAAGTATATTTGGATTTAACTTACTCTGCTGTATTTACCATTCTACCACCTTCATTCTTTGCTTACCTCCCCTATTACTTTCCTCTCTCCCCTGAATCTCTCTCCCCAGCCTGCTTAGTTTATCCTTGTGCCTATCCTCCACTCAATCTCCCTCCCCATTGCACTTTTACATTACCCCCTTACCCTTCTACGTGCCATGAACCAACGGATGTAACTCGTAATTGACGTACCTTCTGTAACAATGTGTAACTTATAGCCGATGTAACCCTACCAGCCTAACCCCCTAAAATGGTCCCCCTATAGTATGCCCTTGTCCAAAGCACTACTACTCCCTTGTTGGGGATGGATCCAGCATTTTTTCCCTGAAGTCTCAGAGGCCCTTCTGAGAGAGTCCACCGTGACAAGGGAGTCTCACATGGTGGAGGCCTGGGATTGATCTCCTTACCACTGGGAACCGTCTCCTACCCAGCCAGAAGTCGGACACTGTGTTCACGCTGGGTTTTCTACCCCCTACCCCTCCCCTTTCCTCCTTCATTCTTCTAAGTGTACCCGTGACCAAAGCACTCCTCTCCCCTTGTTGGGGAGGGATCCAGCATCTATGCCCTGGAGTCTCAGTGTCCCCGCTGAGAGTGTCCACCCCGGCAAGGGAATCACATAAAATGGAAGACTGCGGGGAGCCGTCTGCCACCCAGACGGGCATCAGACACAGTTACTTCCTCCTCTCCTCGCTGTGTCTCTTACCCCCTCCCCCACCTCTTCTCTCCTTCATTCTTTCCTTGCCTCCCCTATTCCTTTCCTCTCTCCCTTGAATCTCCCTCCCCCTGCCTGCTTTGTTTATCCTTGTGCCTATTCTCCGCTTAATCCCCCTACCTGTCCCGCTTTTACATTGCCCCCTTACCCTTCTAAACCCCATGAACCAGCGGATTTAGCTTGTAATTTATGTACCTTCTGTAACAATATGTAATTTATAACCTATGTAACTCTCCTCATGTAAAGCACTTCTGATACCTCCGAGTCTAGCCAGCGGTAAATAAAATTCAAGTAAATAAATAAATAAATACTGAGCAAAGCATGCACAGTCCATCTGTTCAACAATGCCTGGGGTGAACTTGTCTACCCAGCCAATAAAACCTGCAAGAAAGAGCAAGTGGCACAAAAAGCTAAGAAACTGGACCTCCCTTCTGAGATGTATGAGTCATAAAAAACAATACTAAAAATGGACTGTACAAACCTCAATCAATGTCTTGAAAAAAAATGCAGGCAGGATAAAAAGCATACCATGGAGGGAGGCTTTTGAACTGTACCCACAAAAACAACCATATCTCACCACCATGCAAGGCAGGGGGGAATGCAGAAGCTTCAATTTAGCAAAACTGAATATGCTCAACTTGCAGGACTGAAGGAATAGATTGAACAAAACTGAGAAGCTAGAATGTCTTTACAACGATGCTGCAGTAGAAAACACTACCCACATCCTATTAGATTGGGAATTATATACAAAGTGCAGAAAATTACTGTCTGGAGGCATGTCAATTGTCATGTGAAATGTGCGATGACAAATATAAAAGTACACTGTAATTGCTTCTGGGGGTTATTACTCTGAAATCACCCAGCAAATTACAGCGTTTATTAAAGCAACCATAACATTCACAACAAATAAAATCTTGCTATCAGCCTCATCCAGGAAGGAAAAATCAGAAGGATGGAAAAAGAAGAAAAAAGTGATCATTGATGTAACGGATAAGGAATAAGGGTCAAGAGCTCAAGCTAAAAATGCAAAGTGCTGCAAACTCACCCACTCCCTAGCCTTCTCATAGCATTGGCACCTCGAAGAATAAAAACCTTATTCACCTGTTTAGTGAACTGGACAACATGGAAAAAAGTGCCTGAATTTGATATACAGGAACCCAGATCTGTGAATAGCACTGCATTTCGCAAACAGTTTGCGGGGATGCCAAAGGAAACTTAAAAATATAAATGACTATGGGATTCAAGTCATATACTTGAACTAAAACCTTAATTGTATGGGGCCCTATACCCTCCCAATCCTGCATGCTATCAACCACAATGTCCCCCATCTTTATGGGTCTCTGGCAGTCGATTCCCCTCAAACTAATCCATTAATTATTACCCAACTCCTACTCCAATGTACTAATAGGTGCTTTTTAACATTTGTTTGCAAAAGGCACAGTAAACAAATGCGGTAATAAAATAAAATAAATGCCTTTGTTTACATAATGAGTCAACTGCAGATAATCCTGTTGGATCTTCTAGCTGCTTTTGAATCTCACCATATTTACTAGATGCAGGCAGATATCCAGGGCAAAGCACATACCTGGCTTATGTGCACTATACAATAACTCAGGGGCATATTATCAACGGGCAGCGATAATTATCGCTGGCCGTGCTTAGCGACAATGTTATTATCGCAGGCTATCTCTGGAATTTATCGCCCTGGTAGCGCATTATTAACAACGCGTTACTCCAGGGTTATAAAAATTCCAGAGATAGCAAAGTTATCGCCGTTTTGCATGTTCCCTGCAAAAACGGCGATAACCTTGCTGATACGACCCACAGGGTTGTATCAGCATAATCCACCCCAATTTTAGGGATAGCTAAGTCTGCACTTTAGCAGATGTTAGTTTTTGGAGAAGACAGCAGTTTTCTCCAAAAACTAATGTGTTCTAAAATGCTGGGGCAGCCTTGTAAAAATCGCGATGTGAACATCAGTGATATTTGCAAGGTTGTCCATCCGGGGTACGCTCAGTGAGTTCCACAGTGCATCTCATTAGAGATGTAAAGGGAGGCGTTGGAAAAAAGGGTGCTAACGTGCGATTATGCCTGTTAGCATCCTCTTGTAGCTAGGGCGATAGTTTTATCTCTGCTTTTTTTTAAAGCCCTTGTAAATATGCCCCTTAGTAAGTTGTCACCATTTAAGGACATAACTTGAGGAGTTTCATGAGCCTTGTCACTCAGTCCTATCTTGTTTAATATCTATGTGGTCCCTGTAAAGAAACTAAAGCAATTTTTCAACACAGAGGCAATGCTGTATGCACATAATACATACATAATCGGCGGACTAAATGGAGCATGTGACTCACATTAAACCATCTTCACAGCGTGAATATGCAGAGTTTCAGGCTGAAATCAGGAAAATTTCCTGAAGCATAACTCAGCCAAGGCAGAAGTCCTGATTGTTAAATGCTCTTTGACACGTAACATACATTGGTACAATGATTGGTGGCGTCATGGTTAGGTATATGCCTCAACCCAGTGGAGATTGCGCTTAACCTAAAGGTAAATATATAAATCCCCCTGTTCAAAGGGATAAACTGTCTGCCATGTACTACTTTACTCTGCACGTTTTAAGGAGGATCATCCCTGTTAGCTTTGCGACTACCACTTTCTGGTTTTACATGCCATAGCTGGTTTTCACATCTGGATTACTGTAATGTGTTGCACTCTGCCTTATCTAAATACTGGTTACTGAAACTCCAGATATTCTAACATTTAGATGTTAGAATTATCTTGGTATGCCCAAGTTGTATTTTTATTTCCGATCTCTTAAAACAGATGCACTGGCTCCCTATTGAGAAGGGAGTCAACATCTGATTCCTCTGCATCTGTCACAGGGTTAAGTATGGTTAGGTTCTCATGCACAACATATTCTCTTCTCATCACCCTGCCCGCAATGTAACCTCTCCTTTAAAAGAAATACATTGTATTTACAAAATCGAGAAATTCAGAAGAGAGGATTGTGTATTCTGATATGTAGTGGCCAGGCCCTAGGACACACTTCTTTAATTTCTGCACCACAGAGAGGGCCATTTTCCTACAGGAAAGCATTGAAGACTTAGGGCCTAATTTATATTTAAGTGGGCGGCCAGGCAAGCTGGCAGTCATATATATAGCATTGGCAGGAACTGCCTTCATGGCAGTTAATGTGAATGTTGCTTACAGTATGGGTCATTGCTCCATCAACATGACAGAGAACTGCACCAAACTCTTTGCTTTTTTTTTCAAAAAGAAAATCCTGCAGAGGAATTTCTTTTTTAAACTAAAAAAAAGCTGCCCTCACCATGTGAGTTCACTCCTATGCTGAGGGGAGCATTTAGCAGTTTTCATTGGCTGTTACAACCAGGGACTTACTGGCGCTGAGAAGCAGTGAAAACTGACATCTAATTCCACCCATCTAAATTAGGTGGGCAGAATTTGAGGTCTGCCTTCAACAGCCATTACTCCACAGGGCTGTTGGAAGGGTTTAATCCTAGCGGGGACAAAGTAGTCTCTTGGATCGTTAAACCAAAGGTTCAGTTGCTTTTAAATTTGGCAGGCAGATAAAATTCTTGGCAGTATGTATACTCCGTCACCTTTGCATAACGTCAAGATATCAATTTAGCTCTTAGTTTTTTAGCAACTAGTTTTGATCATTGTAATTCTCTGTATGATTTCATACGAGGGCAAAATTATTCAACACCCTGTTAAAGCCCCTAATCCATCATACATAAAATAGCTCTTACCATTTCAGGAAAAATCAGTGTCAATTATACATGATAGCAATTAAACAGAGGCAAAACCCACATGTGCATGGTCACAAGTCTTTATATACTTTATCAGTTAATGAAGATTCTATATACAGTGCCTGGTATACATGGCAGCCATTTAATACCTGTTGTCCTCCAGTAGAAAACCAATATCCCTATTTGCTACCTGGTTCTATCCTAATACACTCCCAAATATATTCAATGGCCATGTAACACCCATAATCCGTTACTTAATGAACAGGCTTTGTATGTGGTGTTATGTTATGTTATGTTAGGGGGATATTCCTAGAGCGCACTGACACCGTGAGTTTCCTGGCGCTGATTGGGAGATCAGTGAGATAGCAGATAGAAATTAACCGGATTGGGGGAAAAGCCAAGTTTTAAGAGATTTACGAAAGAGAATAAGAGAGTTAGCAGATTTGAGAGACAGGGGAAAGGAATTCCAGAGTGTGGGGGCAAGATGTGAGAAACTCCGACCTCCCATCCTCGCAAGTTTGAAAGAAGGAGTGGCAAGAAGATGAAGATGGGAAGATCTGAGATTGCGAATGGGGCAGTATGGGGTGATGAGGGATTTCAGGAACCTAGGAGAGGGGCCGGTCAGAGATTTAAATACTATGCAGCCGATCTTGAAGGCTGCCCTAAGATTGACCGGGAGCCAGTGCAGTTTGGCAAGAAGAGGCTTAGCCGACTGCCATTTGGGGATCCTGAAGACCAGCCGTGCCGCTTGGTTCTGAGTGATCTGCAGCCTGTGAAGCAGAGTTTTTGGCAGACCATGATATAAAGAGTTGGAAAAGTCCAAGCGGGAAAGGACCAGGGCCATGGTGACTTGAAGCAGAACTTCGGGGGACAGGAGATAAGCAACCTTCCTAATCCTGCGAAGCTGGTACATACAGGAGGAGACCACCGCCCCCACCTGGGCTTTGAGTGAGAGTTCGGAGTCAATAATAACTCCCAAACTCTTTATGGACGCCACAGGGGCGGGAGGGGTGTCCACACTTTACCATAATATATATACCAGCCAAGCCACGGCATGGTGTGCGGCAGAGGAGAGGTGGGAAGCGGAACTGTGGCACGCAATATCTGAAAAACAATGGCTCTACTGCTGTAAACAAACAGAGCAGGTCTCAGCTAGTTGCAGTATAGTTGTGCATTGTACACTACAAATTCTTACAACATATATATCACACACCTGTTAAAATGTGTAGATGCAAGCTGCGAGATAACGACCGCTGTGACAGATGCAGGATGAAAAAAGCAGACTTTTTACACCTTGCTTGGAATTGCCCCAGCATTCTAGACTATTGGAAACAGGTATTTGAAGCACTGCAACTAATGACGTCACACCTGATTCAAGTCACACCACTGACTGCTCTCCTGAACTACACAGAGACTATAGAGGCGGGATATCAGCGTTTCACTTCCTTAGGGCTGCAATTGGCCAAGCGGAGAGTGGCATGCAGATGGGGATGGGGCAGAGCCCCTAAATTTAAGGAATGGCTTAAAGACATGCTGTTCTGGAAGGATCAAATGCTCATATATGCGGAATTACTACCATTGGCCTCGTTAACCAGAGATATATGGGACCCCCTAAAATCATATCTCCTTGCACACCCGATTAATACTACAAATATTACATAGCTATGTTAATGTATACTACTTGTTTTATTTCCATGCACGAACAAAGATTCGGGGATAAAGGGATGTTGTTTGAGTACTCCTGAATGTACTGATCCTATCAATACAAATGATCAATCTGTTAAACAAGTTTATTGCAGATCTCCTGCAACTTGCTAATATGAATGTTGCCTAACATGTTTTTCTTTCCACTGTTGATGCCTACAATGTATATGCATATGAAACAATTCATGAACGGAATGCTGGACAATGCAAACATTCACCCCCAGTCACAAGGATCTGGGTTTAATCCATCATTATTTTGCTCACCACATAACCCCAGTTTGGACCCAGCCATATGCAAATCAGTCTTGACCCTGTTCCTTGTGGGAACAGTTCAGCCCGAACTGCCAAGCCAGGTTCTCACTGGACCAGAAACAAGCATCCTGGGATGGGTTTCAGGGCATCAGCCTTCATCAGCCAGGCTAGCTTGAATCCAGTGGTGTAGTGAGCACGGAGCCCACGTCTGGGCATACCCTTCCTACTTAGTGCAACATATGCAAAAGAAACAATTGATGAATGGAATACTGGACAATGGCAAACATTCACAAACATGGCGATCCGTAAGCGAGGACATGAAGTGGGGAATTATTCTGCCTCAGAGCGGGCGTATAGCAATTTTTGCGGGAGCAAATGATTACTTACCAGTTGACGCTGCCACATGCTGTGCTTCGGGGGCTCGCAGCGGCAGGAGTCTCAGTTTGCCTGGAGTCAGAGTTGGAGTCGGGCAACACGGAAGCAGTTCGCGGAGCTCACGGAGTTAGTGGGCGGAGTGAATCCGGCGTGCTCACGGTCATCCTCAGTGGCGGAGGGAGGCAGCACTGTCGACCCGAGAGGATCGAGTGGAGCAAAGTAATCTGTTTCAGGGCCAGACAGCGAGGCTGCAGGATGGCCCCAAAAGTTAATGCTGGTGGGAAGGCTGCGAATAAGAAAAAGTATGCGGGCGAAATCGTGAGCACTCCCGCAACAATTGATGGCAATTCCGGACGGAGTGTGAAGCCGGCGGTGACAATGAAGGTTTTAACACCAGCTCGATCTCAACCCCGGGCGAAGGAAACCAGGCCACCAGCGGTCAGGACCCGCCAAACCACCGCTATTACTGCAAGTGTCAGCATAGTAGAGATGCTTGCCCGTGGTGGTAAGGAGAAAGGGGGAAAATTTCCTGTAACTGTGACTGAAGCAGAGGCTGGTGCGTCTGGGGGCGAGATAATGTTGGAGGTTCAAAACGACCTTGGGGGGAATGAAGTCAGCCCTATAGACCAAGAAGGTATTAGTGGGTCTGATTCCACTGACTCAATTATGGCTCCGGTTGGGGGCGGCTCTGACATGCTCGTAGATGTACCCCCGGATGAGAGTAATACCCAGGTAGATATTGACGCTGTTAACCCTGGCTCAGCAATTGTAACAGTAATGGAAGGTCTGGAGGATATGGGAAGCAGCGTTTTTAAAGACTGTGATATAACTAAGGCTAATCCCCCTGTAGTTAGTACATCGACCAATGGCATTATCTCAACTGAGGAGACTAGCAACACTGAGAGTGAGAGGACCCCCAGTGAATGTTTCCACTCTGTGGCCGAAGAAGCAGACTGGTCTGAAGATGAGGGGGAGCACAGCTCAAATATAGATGGTAGTAACCTAGTGTCATCCCTGTAACGGCTGTGAAACCAGGGACTTCCTTCAAAAAGAATGAGCAGAAGGGGTTGGCTTGGGATCATTCACCTACTACTTTGCTTCAAGCGTCACCTAATCAAGTTCAGGACTATGAGTCCACCCAACGATCTATATTAGAGGCAATCCACCAGGAAATAATCGCGCATCGGGAGGAAACCAGGCAGGACAATCGTAAGTCCCAAGCAGCTATGAGGAAGAGAAAGAGTGTCGTGAGGAAACTCTCAAAGACCTGTGTGACGGTGGATGATAGAGTGTCGAACCGGGAAGAAAGAGTGGTTTCCACTGAGGCTGAATCTGCTGCTGCTACTAGCAAGGTGGAATCGTATGGGGCACAAGCCCAGGACATACAGTGGAAACTGGAGGACCTTGAAAATAGGCTTAGGAGAAACAATCTAAGGGTCTTGGGGATTCCGGAAGGATCGGAGGGGGGATGTGAGAGCCTTTATTGTTAAATTATTTGCAAAAGCATTTCCTGAATTGGATAGCTGGTCTTGGGAGTCAGAAATTCAGCGGGCACACAGAACCCCGTTCAAGATAAACCGAAACCCAAGGGAAGGAGATAAACCAAGGGCAATTTTGATTTTTTGGGGGAACTTCATTTTGCGCCAGGCTATAGCGGAAAAGGCTAGACCTGATGCTAAGAGAACAACCGACGGGCTATCATTCTTTGTCAGACCTGATTTCTGCCATGTGACGGTAGAAAGGCGTTGGAGGTTACGCCAACTGATTAAGCCTTTCCAGGATAAGAAAGTTCAAGTCTATCTTATAAACCCAGCCCAGCTCAAAATAATCCATCATGGGAAGACATTGTATTTCCAGTCAGAAATCAAGGCGAAGGAATTTCTGGACTCCATATAATTTCATTTTGAATTGTTGTTCTCTCAGGGTGGGCCCTGGTGCACGGATAGACAGATATCAGGATGTATTTGGAGTTACTTATACATGAAGAGATATGATGTTAATGGTTGTACAAAGTATAAGAAGGCGGTAATGGAAGGGAGTTTTTCTTAAGGTCCAGGCAATGAATGGAATTGTCAAGTGTTTGCTACCTGTTATTCTTTGATTGGCTATTGTAAATATGAACTCTGAGGCTAAGGCCATTAAGGCCAGTAAGGCCAGTAAGTAGTATATTTTGAGTCCTCGCTGTGTCGCTGCTCCCATCACATGCACAGACCTAGTCTGAGCACCCCACAGAAGTTGGCGAGTGGCAGAGGGGCCAGCATATGGGGGGGGCAGGGGGTGCAAGGGGGGAGCGGGAGGGGGAGGGGTGGGATGGGGGGTAAACACAAAAGAAAAGAGAGCACGTGTCACTAATTCACACATAAATTCAATTGTAAATATACGAAAAAAGATGTGTTGCAATTATGTATCTAATATGTTTTTTTGTCGTTTGAGAAGCTGGCAATGTCTGGTTCAGGAGTATGCCTAAGCTCAAGATTGGCTCTATAAACATTAATGGGTTGAATGACTGGAAGAAGAGGGGTAGATTTGAGGAATATCTTAAAACAACAGGTATAGACATCCTCGGGTTACAAGAGACTCATTTGCCATGGAAGAAAAAGCATTGACTTAAGTTAAAAGGGTTTGAGACTTGTCATGCTCTTCTCAAACGTCTACCACTAGGGGGGTAGCTATTATTGGGAAGGCCTGGGAGGCTTTAAGCGCTGTAAGGTAGATGCCCTTGGCAGGTGGGCTGTATGTGAAATGAACATGGGTTTTACTGTCTGTTCAATATATGGAACCAATTAGGACGATCCTGAGACCTTCGATTTTATTGAGAAGGAATTGATAGATTGGCCAGCCCCAATAGTAGTCTGCGGGGATTTCAATATATCGGCTGACTTCACTAATGGTACCCCATATACTGGACGCAAGCCCCGGGTATATAGAGCTATTTCCTCATTGTTGCAGTCACATGGGTTGAGAGATGTCTGGGGTAATAAAGAAGCAGGGGATACTGGGTTTACCTACTTCTCACATCCCTTTAACAAATACTTTAAACTAGACAACTTCTTCATATCAGCTACTGAATTGAACAAGGTTAAAATCTACAAACTTCCAATGATAATGTCCGATCATAACCCTCTGGTAATAACAATGGATGTTAATCGACCTACGAAAGGACCTAAACCATGGACTTTTGATAGGAAACTATTAACCGACAGTGTCTACATAGAACATATTAAAAACTGGTCACAGGCCTTTTTTGATGCCAACAGATACAGTGCCTCCCGGGGGGTAGTATGGGACAGTTATAAGGCAGGGTTAAGAGGGGAGACCATTAGCTATACTAACAGGCAGTGGAAAAGGATCAAGTGGGAAAGGGAGCAATTACTGAATAGATTGAGTGAGGCAGAAGCGCAACATCGAAGAGATATATGCCAGGGGCGGCAAGGATTGGAAAGTCTCGAGAGGATCAATACTATCAAAGCGGGATTACAGAGTCAATTGGCTAAAAAATCAGCAGCAGAATACCATATACAGAAAACCAGGTTATATGAGACAGGGGAACAGGCCGGGAGGGCACTAGCGCTGCGTATTAAACAGGTCACGGCAAAAAATGTAATTACAAAAATAGAAGAACAGGGGAGAGTATATGAGGAACCATCCGAGATCTTGGAGGTTTTTAGAAGGTATTATCAAGACCTATACCAGGAGGAGGTGGGGACAGATGCCCCAATTAACAACTGGGAAAGCACAGGTGCAAGACTGGGCCAGGAAGAGAGGGACGTTCTCGAACAGGTTATTACTATGGATGAGGTAATAGGAGGATTACAAAGTCTGGCATTAGGAAAGGCGGTGGTCCCGGATGGGCTACCACTTGAAATATATAAGTGTCTGCGGGAGGAAATATCCCCTCTTCTTCTAGACCTGTTTAATGGGATTATGATAACTGGCAAAATACCGGAGTCATGGATGAGTACCAACATTGTGGTGTTCCACAAAAAAGGTAAACCTAAAGAAAATCCAGGCTCTTATAGGCCTATCTCCCTAGTCAATGCTGATAATAAGCTGTATGCTAAGATCTTGGCCACCCGCTTTGGGAGGATCATCGGGGCTCTAGTATCACCCTGGCAGCACGGGTTCATCCCAGGGAGAGGCACGACGTATCATATTAGAAGAGCGATTACCGTGTTTGTTATCTGTGCTGCCGGTGGGGGAGGGGGCCGCGATGGTCCTCCTCGATGCGGAAAAGGCATTTGACCGGGTAAGGTGGTCATTTTTGTGGAAGGTGTTGGAGGAGAGGGGGTTCGGACCAAGGTTCCGACAGGCCATACAGGTAATGTATTCTACTCCTACAGCTAGGATCCAGTTGATGGGGGGGAGCTCAGGGAAAATTAGTATAACCAGGGGGACTCGGCAGGGTTGCCCCTGTTCCCCTATTCTATTTGCGTTGTACATTGACCCATTAATAACTCAAATAATGTCTAATATGGCGATAAAACCTGTAGTCATAAAAGGCTTTCAAACAAAACTGCTCGCATATGCGGATGACCTAGCTGTCATCACGACTGATCCAGAGTCTGCTATGAGGGAAATAGTGACTATGACAAGTCTGTTTGGGAAATATTCAGGATACCGTTAAATGAGGCTAAGACCCAAATTCTGTGCTCCAAGAATATAATTAAACGGGATGCTAGGTATGTTAATTCGGTGGTGTACCTTGGTATACCACTTAGTTCACAACCAGGGAATATAATTAGAGATAATTTTACACCGCTCCTGAAATCAATGGAACAGGATCTAAAAAGAATGGATACATTACATTTATCGATAATAGGTAGGGCCAATGTCATTAAAATGACTATGTTTCCCAAGATCTTGTATAAATTCAGGGCTATTCCATTTAAAATAGAGGAAAAGCTAATAAAGGAAATTGAAGCCATTTTTATGAAATTCCTATGGCAATACGGCAAGATTAGGAGATCAAATAAGCTTATGTCTCTACCTCAGGAAAGGGGAGGGTTAGGTATGCCAAATATTAGGAATTATCACTGGTCCTGTCTCCTTACAGAAATGGCAATACTCTTTGATCAGGGGGGGGCGGGACAGGGAATGGGCCAAGATGATATCCCATTCATATTTCAGCTGGCATTGGGCAATGAAGCATTCGGGGTACTCTTGAGGAGAACGGAAAAAAGGTATTATAAGAAAACACGTTATAAATTGCTCGAAGATATAGTGGGGGTTTGGGCATCAGTGCAGAAAGTAATGGCAGTTCCCAGGTATAATCATCATACTCCTCTATGGAATTCTGGACTTTTCCCAAACTTGTGTAAGGATGGATCCTGGAGGCATTGGTAACATCAAGGCATTGTAACACTTGTGCAAATAATGGTGAAGGATGTTTGTAGATCACTGGAGGATCTAAGGATGCGATATTCATTACAGGAAGGGCAAGAATATAAATATCTTCAGGTGGTTAATACAATTAGAGCAGTAAGACCCCGAATAATTTTGGAAAAAAGGAGTGCACTTCTGGATTATCTGAAGGGTGGGGGGCGCAGAATCAAGGGACTGTACAAAATTCTTATGGAAAGATCTCCAGATGATATGGTCAAGACTGAGGCAACCTGGGCTATAAAACTGGGGGTCCCAAAGACTGATCTGAATAGAGCCCTTTCATTTGATAAAAGATTTCTGCGTTCCTCCAATCTTAGAGCTCAGCATTTTAAAACTTTATTTAATTTATATTATACGCCCTCCAAGCTGTTTGACTGGGGGAAGAGGGTTGATAGTGACTGCCCTAGATGTGGTAAAGGACCTGCAGATATCGTATATATGTTTTATGGGTGCGAGAAACTGGAGTTAATTAAATCGGAGATCATGGCCTTTTTAGAGGGGCTGCTAGATGTCAAAATAAATCTATCCCCCACATTACTGATCATTGGGTGCGATATTAAATTAAATCTAAGGATTGAGGAGGAAGCTTTAGTTTTCATAGCAGTAGCTGTATTCCGAATATTAATATCAGCCGCCTGGAAAGATATAGAGGCTCCAACATTTCAAATGTGGCTATGTAGGCTCCTTGACATCCATAACATTGAGGGTGCCCTATATGAACTTAAGGGCTTAAAAACAAGAGAAATGGGGCTACGGCTTTGGGCACCAGTGGCTAGTTGGAGGGCGGCAAGGATGAGGGATCAGCCGAGTGGGATATCAATTGTTCAGCCTTAGGTTTTTTCTTTGTATAGCTCTCTTGTATTTAGAATGCTGAGTGTGGAGATATGAAATGTAAGAATGGCTACGTTTTAATTTAATTTAACTAGTTAGAGTCTTGCCTTTCTCGCGTCTTGTTTTTGTTTTTTATCTTTATGTATACGTGACCATCATTTGTTTATGTGTGTCGGATTTGTATAGTGCATTTTCGCATCTGGAATGAATTGTATTTTGTTATGTGATATGTGTTCACGAACTCTCAAAATAAAAAAAAGAAGGAACACCCATAAATACTCATGCATAATAAAGCTATGACCATTTTCTTTTAAACATTTAATGAATAACAATACCAGGTATATGTAATAGCTGTTTAACCCCCAACATTCTCATGTAAAAGTAACATTCAGTGTTAATTACATGTTATTTCAATACTTCATCCAATAATCCCTCTTCCATAATGTATATTGTGTGTCCAGTCCCCACTATAAATATTTGCATTACTGCTTTATGTTACCCACCAATATTACAATTAAATCAGCATACAATTGTCAGAAATCTACTTTGGTATGAAGCATCATATCTGCCAAGGTAACCCATCAAATTTCATATATGGGTGAAAATATCTCCAAATGTGCACTATATGATTGTCTACCAACAAGGTAGTGCTGAATAAAACCATGAAAACATATGCTGATAGATAAACAATTAGAGGTGGACGGAATTTGCGTAGTCACACTCCGCAAAGCTCTGTGAAATGGTAAAAAAATCTCTGTGAGCATAAAGAAATTCTGCAAACACCCAGAAATGCTTGTTCCGCCCATTCCCAATGCTTTTTTCCAGTTCGCAAAAGCTGTTAGAGTGCTCGTGGGGAAATATCTTGTGAACACGCATTTTGAAAGCGTGAACAAGCAAAAAATTCCGCAAAGCCGCGGATTGCTGAATTTTGGGCAATTCCGCGTTCTCCACGGAATGCGAAAATACCCAAATTCTGCAAATTCCGCGAGCGGAACAGAATTTACCACCCAGGCCTATAAACAATGACTATTGCTGAAGAGAGTTAACTTTCACTTTGGACATGTAAGCAATAAACTACACTGCCACTGGTGGACACTTAGGAGAATGCAGCCCATCATACCATCATACCATCATCCTCAATTATCCTTTCAGTACGTCCCTTATATATTGTGGTAAATTAGCTCTGTGAGCTAAACGCTCATCACATAGATCTTTGTAAAACCTACAAGGAGGAGAGATAGGAGACCAATGGGAGTCGAATTGGCAAATCTCATTTACTTTGCTAAATAAGCTTGTGAAACCAGCATGGCTGAAAAAAAATTACCTCTTTACGTTACATCGAGCATACCTCTCCCCTCAGAAGCTAGCTAAATATCAGCCTGGGAAAAAATGCAACAAATGCAATTTGTCGGAGTCTTCGGATGTGCACATGTTTAAGGAGTGCCCTGCTATCAGTCACTTTTGGGAGAAGGTGCTGGAGGCTTTGTCTTCTATACTTAATACGACATTGTGCATCTCTCACCCTCTGATTATCTTTGGATTAGACGACAACATCATTGGGCATGCCAGATCCTTTTTGTTCTACGCAATTCTCCTGGGCAGGAGACAGATCTGCAGATTCTGGGTGGATCCGCCAACTTATGCAGGATGTCTAATGTCTCTATATGAAGTTTCGGGGGTGGACTTGGCCAGATCCTGCAGCAGGAAAAGGCTTGCTTTCTGGGATTTCCTGGCAAATTGGAGGTAGGATGACCGGAGTTTTTTAATTTTTTTTTATTTTTACCCCGGGTCCTATGATTAGTCCTTTTCCTACTCCATGGACCGGTTGAAGGGTCTTCCCAGGGATGTGTTGGTCCAGCAGGCGTTAAAGCGCCTAGATGGAGTGATGTAGGTCTCCCTGTTGTGTGAAGGTCTCCATCTTCCGCCAATCTAAATTCTTGTGCACCTGCGTCCGTGCCATGCTTGTAGATGCGGGGGCTGGATGCAGAGGAACACACTGGTGGTTGGCGGTTTTCTTTCTTTGCACTAGGGTAACGGCAAATGAGGACAAAAAAACAAAAAAAAACAAAAAAAAACTTCAAGTCACACTTTCGAGGTGTGCTAGTAATAACTCAGCCTTCCGTGATTTTAAGGACACTATTATATGTACATCTTAGTAGATTAGTAGTTATACTTGAACAGTAGTGGGTCTGCAAGTGTTATGTAGTGTTTTAGGTGGTGTATATATATATATACATATATGTATGCCCGAATGAATTTTGATCTGCCATTTCTTTAATGATGCAAAGATGTTACCCCATGCGCGAAGAACATTTTCCGGTCCCGGGGCTCCAGGCAGCAGTAACTGTTGATAATGATATGGCAGAGATTATTTCTCCTTCCTGGGCAAGGTCGGAGTTCGTGTTGTGGCAGGATAGATACGTGCTCAAATGAGCTACCAGGACGATGGACAGTTATTAAGTACTACTATGAGTGTGTGTGGCAGCAATTTTAAAACTATTTTGACAATTTTAGAACATATTGGCAACACTGGATGTTAGTTTGGCTGAACAGTTTTAATGCCCATATGCATCCCACTGAGCAGTGGTTTTATTGTTATACATGTTTCATCATATATTTTGTCTGCTTTACTAGGTAACTTTGCAAATTTGGTTAATGCACTGTGCACTTTATATTAGTATGTTGCGACTTTCCTACATTTATGTTTATGAATATTTTTAGGCAACGTGAGCATGTTGTATTTAAGCTGATATGGGAATACACACGCCATAGTATGTCTTTCATGTTTACCAACAGGGCTAGTGGGATGGGCCATTTAACATGTGAGCTATGCATTGCCAAACTAGATTGCCAAAGGCCTCCTAAAGGCTGAAACGCGTCTCTCCTTGTGCTGGTGATTGAGGGCGACCTGCACTGAAATAAATGCCAAATCCAATGCCTCTTCGTGTCCATGCCTGCTTTCCGTGGATTCCATGTGGTAGTTGGGTGTTTTGGTTCATATATATGACATGACTAATGGTGGTGGAGTTTGCTGAATAAACAAGCCAACTTAATCGCAATTCCTGAGTGCGGCGTTTTGTTTTGCAGAAAAAAAAAATATATATATATATATATATTTAATGACGGTTCAGCATACAACGCCAAAGTTATAAGCAAAGCGAAAAATGCTCTTCCTATGGAAACTTGGTCTTAACTATAACTACCTGCCTATAGTTAAGACCAAGTTTCCATAGGAAGAGCATTTTTCGTTTTGCTTATAACTTTGGCGTTGTATGCTGAACCGTCATTAAATTTTCCAACCTAATTCTTTGTTCAGATCAGCTCCTATGTTGAAAGTTTGGGGTGATTCGTCAAGGGGGGCCGAGAAAAAAGGGGGATCCCAAAATGTGTTTTTTTCATGTTAATTTCCATAGGAGGCTACAGGTCGAACGGGTGAACGGAATTACCCCAAATTTGGCAGGGAGAAGGGTCTTGGTCTAGAAAGCACGCTTTTGTTAATTTGGCGTAAATCTGTTCAGTAGTTTTTGAGAACTATTGAAATTTACAGATATCGATATTTGGGAATTCAGCCAACTGATTGGCTGAGGTGTTACGAGCACAAGCTTGCTGCTTATTGGCTGCGAGTGGTGCGAGCAGTTGCAACTGTTGAAGCGAGTTTGGGGAAAAAAGTAGGAAAGAGGAGAGTAGGAGCACTGTAACCTCTGTGGGGTGTTTAGGGTATGCTATACAGGGGGTGTGAAGCGAAGTATTCACCCCTACCGGTGTGAAAGTGCTGGGCTATGGAAATTAAGTGAGGTATTGCCTCTGGTCTAATGCTGCTAAGGTGAGATGGTGCAGGACTCAAGGATTGAAGCGTGAGCCCAAATTGTGTGTCTTATGCTGTGAAGTCATGTGCCGTGGCCGCTGTACTACACCTGTGGAAGTAGTGTCAGCATGGGTTTATATCTACTAGGACGAACTACTGATTCCTACTGGTCTGAAAGTCCTGGGGTACGGAAAATATGTGAGACATTTTCTAGAGTCTTATGATGCTAAGCTGAGGTGCTGCTGGAGTCGGGGATGAAAGCGTGAGTCCAAACTGTGTGTCATATGCTGTGAAGTTATGTGCTCTGACAACTGTGCCACATCTGTCGAAGTAGTGTCCGCATGTAGGTATACCTACTCGGAGGAACTTTTGTTTCGAACATTGTAACTTGTGTATGGTGCTTAGGGGGTCTTATACAGAGAGTGCGAAGGTAAATTTGTGCACATCAAATCAATTTGGTGTTTGTGAAGTGCAAACTACTCACTCCTATGGGTCTGATGGCACTGGAGGAGTAAGCTGAGCAGCTGTTGGACTCGGGGTAAACCTACTGACCCGCACCTGTCTGAAAGTGTGGGGTACGGAAATTAGGTGAGGTATTGCCTAAAGTGTCGTGCTGCTGGACTCTGGGGTGAAACCGTGAGCCCAAACTGTGTGTCCTATGCTGTGAAGTCATGTGCTCTGGGCGCTGTGCCACACCTGTCCAACTTGTATATGGTGCTTAGATAATGTTGTACAGGGAGTGCGAAGGTAAATCAATATGGTATTTGTAAAGGGCAAACTAATCACCCCTAGAGCTGGTGATCAAAGCGAGCGCTCTGTGCTGCAAAGTGAGATGGTCTGGCCGCTGCACCACAGCTGTGTGGAGAACACATTTTGGCGAGGTTCCATGAGTTGTCATTACCTGGCCCTAAAATAGCAGACCTAAGTTGTCAGTTACAGGGTGGCTCTAAAAAGAGCCCATTGTGCTCATTAGTTGGAGCTACATATAAGTGCGGATGCAAAGCTTCCAGTTATTCAGAAAAACTCAATTTCCCTGATCTGTGAAGTGTACTCCATCTCTTCTGTAGATATCAGCCATATGAAAACGTATGTTGTTGTTGTAGATGGACCCCATTCTGGGGTCTCTGAGGTATGCAGACACAGCATTGTTGACATTCTTCCTCGATTTTTTGATCTGAGGACAAAATTGTTTTGACCATTACCACTTCTGTCTTTGGCATGTATTGGAATATACAAAGACAGTTTGAGGCAAAAGTAACATCAATTGTCCAAAGGTGTCCTTCATAAGCATTTCCAAACCGACTCCAGTCAAAGTGCCTGGGTTGTTACCACCACAGTACACAATCATGTGGTCAGGGTGTTGGAGATGCAAACAGGTTTTAACCAAAGGCAACAATTGGTGCCACTGCAATCCTCTCTATGCAAACCATTTAATGTCCACATTTTGTAAAGCTAGGTCTAAGTCAATATGTCTCTGTTCTGCATACCTCTTGCACCTGAAACTATAGCTATGTCCTACAATCCACACTAGCATTTTGAAGGTAAGGCTGGAAGGCATAGAAAGATGACTGTAGCTCATGCAGTTCCTTCATAGAGTAAGAGATATGTTTAAAGAAGGGGAATAATCTTTTTTTTCCACAGAAAACAATAAATTATTGGAAGATAAGAAGCATTGGGTACTAAAACTAGGGTGCAAATTAGTTGTGTGAAAAAGCATGTTTGTCATTGGTTAATGAAGAGCAGTCTAAACGTGGAGTTTACAAAAAAATAAACTTTTAACCTGCAGGTGTTGTAGAATGTTCCAGAAAGTGTGGTGTTAAAATAAGTTGAACTTCTGACCTGTATGTGGCTCGGAATATTAAGTAGCTTTTCACATGGAAAATTCGAAAATTACCAATGGAAATAAGTTTTGGAATATCGTTGAAGGAATGAAGAATTTTGATTTGTTCTTTACATGTATTTATATGTGGAGTGATAGAGAAATTGTGCCATTACTGGTTCCATTCTTGGTGAAAGCGGTGCATTACATGTTGTGTGACAAAGAAATAATTGCCTGCGTGTGTGAAATTTGCAATCTGTATACCAACTACAAAGGTGAGGTAGAAATGAAGAAGGTGTGTTACGTGTTCTGCAGTAGTGATTAAGTATTTGAGGTGATATTTTTAAGTTTTAAAAGTATGTTTTTATTTCAAAATAATATACTGTTAGTAATGTGTGGTGTTGCATATTGGTTATAAAATATGCATAAAGTTTGACCTGTTGTTAAATGAGTTTATAGATGTTTTCGAATTTTTCACAAAAAAGAATTGCAGTTTGTCATCTTTAAAGGACTGGTTGGTTTTAAAAAAATGTTACTCCATTAATTTGTATTTGCTAAGGTATTTATGCAAGATAAACAAAATGTCCCTGTAGGAGAGTAGGGTCTGCTATCCTATGGTCACCCCAATTTTTGCTTTTTGCTTCACTGGTTTTCGACTTACTGAGGCTGTGGGCCTGCTAATCAGACCCCCAGCCTGCTGTTCTCTCTCTAAATTTATAATACATGTACTATAGGTACATACCACAATTGGAAATGGACTCCTTGTCAGCCCCTGTACCATGCACTATAGGTGCTCAGGGCATAGGTGCCACCAAGGCCTACCAGGGGCTGAAGCATAGCTTTTGCCACCCCTGGCTGGTTCTTAAATTGACACAACTGGCTGATCACTCAGCTGGGGCAAGTGGGTGTAATCACCCCTTGCTTAGATATAGTATACCTATATCTAAACCTATATCTGGACACATATATAGCCTGTAAGCCACTCCTATGGAAGGCCTCATCAATCCTGGAGGCAGAGTGCGTGGTTTTATGTGAGATGGTGCTCTGGCATGAGCTGAGCCTGTCTGCAGCTGTCGGGAACAACTCCCTAAGCTGATCCGGGATAATGCCATACCATATACTCTTAAGCGCCTTATAATCCTCGCGGTTATATAGCAACTTTGGTTTGGCTTTATCAAAACATGTCGTGTAAGGTGTCATACGAATTGGAATACTACCCCCTCGCCAGTTCTGGCGACGGGGGTAGCATTCCACCCTTCTAGAGGGAGAAGACATGTTACTTTACTGAAACGCGGTTGATTTAAAATGAGCCTCAGATCCACAAAATGGATGCCCCTGCCACAGACACGGGTCTGGCCTCCTGCTGCTGACCGAAACTCGGCAGAGGAGGCCTGGACAAAGAGTTTCCTGTCACAGGGCGGTGTCAAACCACCCCAGACAGGAGATAGTGGATTGGAGTAGGGAGGTTTCAAAGAAACCAGACACTGCCTGGGGAGCACAAGGCTGCCCCTTGCAGGATCCGGCCAAACCGGTTCTGGGGCCTCCCAGCCCCTGTCCCAGCGCGGCCAGGATCAAAGGAGAGGGGTGTAACCACCCCCTTCCTGGGTCCCACCCATAGGAGGGGACCTAGCAGGATGTCCAACCCCCGAGATTCGAATAAGAGGGGGAGCAGTGCCAATGCAACTCAGATCATCCTGAAGAAACATAAGAAACGAATTCTGGACCCTTCGACTTTCTACACGACGTGAGAAGACTGAAGAATCTCCCTTGTGGTCAAGGAGTGACCACCCTGTGCAAACAGGCACCATCCAGCCCTCGACCCTTGCTTTGTTGCAGTTCCCGCCGGAACTCGAGCGACAGAGATCGACGAGATCAAGCTTGCCTGCCTTCTACCTGCCCGATCCACAGTCCCCGCAGAGCTGAGACCCGTGGAGGCGACCGGAAGCGTGGGGCACGCCATCTTGAAAAGGCCACGAGACGCTGACCGTGCAGCCCACGAGTGACCCTCGAAGCTGTACACCGGGGTTTGAGAAGCCCCAGCCCCGAGCTCCACTTGCACCAAAGCTCACCCCTCCACACTCGACGAGTGCTGCGTGGGACCCTTCTGCTTGTGTGCGCTCGACGCGTTGGCCCGGTCACTTGCCAGCTGGCTTGTGGCCCCTGTGCCGATGAACCTTGAAATACGACTCGCTTTTCTGGTTGCTCCAGATCTGCACCAGCTCCTGTGAAAAGGAGCCCCCACTCTGACCCTCCTGGTTTGAGTGATAAGCAATCTCCCGGTTCCGCGTGGATTGCTTTTGCCAAGTGCTGTTTGCTGCAATCTTGAAGCCGACGGTGCTGACGGCGAGAGCCTACGTGGGACAGATCGTGACCTACTCCTGGACGTCGCAGATGCCCCAGAGCCCACGTGACAGCGGAGAGAAGCCTATCGACAACCGCCTGATTGCGCCCGACATTGCCTGGTTCCGTCTTGGTTCCACCCTGGTCACTGCTGAGTGACCCAGACTCTGTCCCCTCTGCTTTCAGGTACTTTTCTACTTCGATCCACCCTTGGATCGCACCGGACACTTCTGCTTCACAGCGCCTGCAGCTGCAACAGCTTCAAGCACCAAGAACCTGCGTGACAGAACCCGACGCCACTTCGACCCTGTGCACCCACGGCCTGTGGGTGAGGTAACATTGCAACGCCGGTGTCTATACACTGGTACACACCTCTAGGGTCTGTGTCTAAAGTTTTGTGTTCCTAGGTTCAGCGGAAGTATCTTTTAATTCACTTTAACTGACTTTTACGCACCATTGACAGTGCATTGGTGCGCGCCGCACTTTCCGTGCTGCACCCGTCTCCTGTGGGCTACTCCCGACTTCATCATTGCTAGTCCTGACTGCTCCCAGCGAATCTCTAGGCCCTAGGCCTAACCATTGTTCGATAAGTGTTCCTTATACCACTTTTTTAATATATGGTCTGAGTGGCCACCCGCCCTCATCCATAATTGTGCAACTTTATATGTGTAACAGTGCTTTTGATTTAACGCTTGTGCCCCTTTCCTCATAAAGAATACTGGGGAGTAATTTAGAAATAAATACATATATTTTTATAATATATACTTGTGTGGTGTCCTTTCATTTGATTACAGGATTGTATGTGGTAAAACAGCTCGCTTAACACGACCTCTTAAGTTAAGCCTTTAAGGCTGCTTAGTCCATGCTACCACTAGGATAGCTTGTCTAACAAGGTTGACTTACAACCTGACATCTTTGGGGTTTGTTTGGACTGATAACCAGTGGTTCCAGAATTGGAAACACTACCTATCAGGCCAACTTCTCACATTGGTGTGCAGCGGTGCGGATTTGAGCTTGCTGTTGTTTTACCATTGCAATCTTTATCAAATTGAAAGATCACATCAAGTACCTCTAGGTACATATAAATCAAAAGCTTAGCATATTAAGTTCTACTGAACTTAGTAGTTGTAGATTAAAGGGATTAGCACACCCTGACTACAACTCACTAGCAAGGTACAGTAGGAAACCACTTAGTGTAGGTAAGTGCACCACTTACACCTCACTAGCAGTCATGTCTGATACAGGTAGAGCTTCAGGCTCTGCTCCTGTAATAGTTGATCCTATAGGGACAACATCCAGATATGACAACCTTAGCCACAAAGACCTGAGTGCCTTGTGCACAGCCAGGGGGCTAAAAAAGGGCAGAGGCCCTACCATTCCTTCCCTAGTAGCTCTCCTAGAAAAGGATGACCTAGATAAGGTGAGTCAGACTCCCTTAGAAACAGAGGAAGGGATAAACTCCCCTGAGAATGAGGATCTTCCAGAGGAAGTAGAGGAGGAGGAGGAAGACCCAGAGGAAGGCTCTGATTTAGAAGAGCCTGAAGATCAGGATCAGGGGGGAAACCAGGTACAGGTTGCCAGGCTTAACCAGGCCAACTTGGACCTACATGGGAATGGAGAGGGCCAGCACCACTCCAGATCTCATAACCACATTCTCCCAGGTAACAGGAGGGTGAGATCTCTATCAAGGGATTCTCATCTTTCTAGTGCCTCAAGAGAATCTCAAAGAGGAATGACTTCCTCCCAGAGAAAAGAGCATAGGGCCAGGATGAGGGCTGTCCAACTCCAAATAGAAAGGGAAGAGGTAGCCTTGGCTCAAGCTAAACTTGCTTTAGCAAGAGAAAAAAAATTGTGTGGCTTAGATGCCACTGGTGGCAGCAAAGTTCCTAAAGAAAAAGACAGGGCCTATGACAATAGAAACCTGTCAAAAATTGTGCCCCCCTACAAGGAAGGGGATGATATCCACAAATGGATGACTGCTCTTGAGAGGGCCTGCATGGTACAGCAGGTCCCTGAGGATCAGTGGGCAGCAATTTTATGGTACTCCTTTTCTGAGAAAGGGAGGGACAGGCTCCTCACTGTTAGACCTGAGGATGCCAAAAACTACTCTGTTCTGAAGAGTGCTCTTATTGAAGGGTTTGGCCTAACCACTGAGCAATACAGGTTGTTGTTCAGAGACACCCAAAAAGCACAGACTCAGGACTGGACTGATTTTGTAGATTGTGCCACTAAGGCTCTGGAGGGTTGGCTGCAGGGAAGTAAAGTTTCAGACTATACAGGATTGTACAATCTTATGATGAGAGAACAGATCCTTAATAACTGTCAGAACCAGCTGTTGCATCAATACCTTGTTGACTCTGATTTGACCTCTCCCCAAGAATTGGGAAAGAAGGCAGACAAATGGGTCAGAACAAGGATTAAGCAGAAAAACCAGAACCAAGGTGACCAGAAGAAAACAGACCAGAAGGGTGGGAATCAGAAAGATAAAGAAAAGGACCAGAAGTCTTCAGGCCCCCAAACTAGCAATAAGGAGGGGGGTTCCCAAAATGGAAACAAGAAAAAGAAGAATGATGGCCCAAAGAAACCTTGGTGTAATACCTGCAAATCAGTTTCACACTGGGGCAGTGAATGCACTAAGAAAAATCCAGTCCCCACCACTGCAGCTCCTAAAGCAACTGCACCCCCTAGTACAGTCAGCAGTGGTGGTACACAGCCAAAGGGCTTAGTAGGGTTGACCCTGGGTACTGAGGTGGAATCTGGCCTAGTCAGAATCCCCACACAGGCAGTTCTCCTATATGATGTGGACTTATCTTTGCCCACTGCAGTAAGCCCCAGTAACCTGGGCAAATATAGGCAGACTCCCTTAATTAATGAGAAACTGGCTCAGGCCTACAGGGACACTTGTGCCAGTGTCACAATGGTGACACCTGGCTTTGTGGACCCTGGACAGATTGTACTAGGTGAAAGTTACCTAGTGACCAATGCAAGCAACTCCACTACTTCCCATAGTGTGGCTGTTGTGAACTTCTCCTGGGGAGGGGTAGATGGCCTAAAGAAAGTTGTTGTGAGTGCAGACCTCCCAGTAGACTGTCTGTTAGGCAATGATCTTGAAAGCTCAGTTTGGTCAGAAGTGGAGTACAGGACTCATGCAGAAATGCTAGGGATTTCAGCTCATGTCCTTGCAGTGACAAGGTCTCAGGCTAAGAAGTGCCTTCCTGAACCAGTGGTGGATCTTGAAACAATAGACCAACCACAACCCAAGAGAAGGAGCAAGAGGGTTAAGGCTGTGCCTTCCCACTTGCCCCAGGTTGAGGATCAGGTTTCACAGGAAACTGATTCTGCAGTCCAAGAGGAGACTGTCTCTGAGGAGCTTGAACCTGATCAGGTTGAGTTTCTGGGGACAGGGGGACCCTCAAGGGCAGACCTGGGGCAGGCCCAATTAGATTGCCCTTCACTTGAACCCCTCAGACAGCAAGCTGCTGCTGAGGCTGCAGGGAATGCTCAAGGTACCCATAAGGTGTATTGGGATGAAGGACTCCTTTATTCAGAGGCTAGAGACCCCAAGCCTGGCACAACCAGGAGGTTGGTTATACCTTTGAAGTTTAGGGGCTTCCTTCTTACCTTGGCCCATGATATTCCCCTTGCAGGACACTTAGGCCAGAATAAGACTTGGGACAGGCTTGTTCCACACTTTCACTGGCCTCACATGTCAGAAAATGTCAAGGAGTTTTGTCGCTCCTGTGTCACTTGCCAAGCCAGTGGTAAGTCAGGTGGCACAACAAAGGCCCCCCTGATACCACTACCTGTGGTGGGGGTACCCTTTGAAAGAGTTGGAATAGACATTGTGGGTCCCATGGATCCTCCAACAGCATCTGGGCACAGATTTATACTGGTGGTAGTGGATCATGCCACCAGGTATCCAGAGGCAATTCCCCTGAGGACCACCACAGCTCCTGTGGTGGCAAAAGCCCTCATTGCAGTTTTCTCAAGAGTGGGCTTTCCAAAGGAGGTTCTTTCAGACAGAGGTACCAACTTCATGTCTGGATACTTAAAAGCAATGTGGAAAGAGTGTGGAGTAAACTATAAGTTTACCACACCCTACCATCCACAGTGCAATGGGCTTGTGGAAAGGTTCAACAAGACCCTAAAGGGAATGATAAAAGGTTTACCAGAGAAGCTTAGGCGGAAATGGGACATCCTTTTACCCTGCTTGCTCTTTGCTTACAGAGAGGTCCCACAGAAGGGGGTTGGCTACAGCCCTTTTGAACTTTTGTTTGGCCACCCTGTAAGGGGTCCACTGAGTTTGGTGAAGGAAGGATGGGAGTTACCTCTCAAAAAGCCTAAACTAGACATTGTGGACTATGTACTTGGTCTCCGCTCCAGGATGGCTGAATACATGGAGAGAGCATCCAAAAACCTTGAGGCAAGTCAGGAATTACAGAAAGCCTGGCATGACCAAAAGGCTGTTCTGGTTGAGTACCAGCCAGGGCAGAAGGTGTGGGTGTTGGACCCAGTGGGGCCAGCAGCTCTCCAGGACAAATGGACTGGACCCTACCCTATCATTGAGAAAAAGGGAGAAGTCACCTATGTGGTTGACTTTGGCACCCCTAGGAGCCCCCACAGGGTGCTCCATGTCAATCGTTTGAAAGCATTTGTTGACAGGGAGGACATGAGTCTCCTCATGGCCACCGATGGGGAACAGGAGGAAGAGAGTGACCCTCTCCCAGACCTGCTTTCCCAGAACCCTGATGATGGTTCAGTTGATGGAGTAGCCTTGGCAGGCAGCCTCACTGAGCAGCAACAGGTGGACTGCAGACAGGTGTTGCAGGCCCACAGACACTTGTTTTCACTCACACCCAGTCAGACTAACTGGTGCACCCATGAGGTGGATACTGGTGACAATCTGCCTGTGAAGAATAAGATCTACAGGCAACCTGACCATGTCAGGGATTGTATAAAGGCTGAGGTGCAAAAGATGTTGGAACTTGGAGTGATTGAGCCATCAGAGAGCCCATGGGCTAGCCCAGTGGTCCTTGTGCCAAAACCTCATACCAAAGATGGGAAGAGAGAAATGAGGTTTTGTGTGGACTACAGAGGTCTCAATGCTGTCACTAGGACAGATGCTCATCCCATTCCAAGAGCAGATGAGCTCATTGATAAATTGGCTTCTGCCAAGTTTCTGAGCACATTTGATTTGACAGCTGGCTACTGGCAAATCAGACTAGCTGAAGAGTCAAAAGCCAAAACAGCATTCTCTACCCCTAGTGGACATTATCAGTTTGTGGTGATGCCCTTTGGTTTGAAGAATGCACCTGCCACCTTCCAAAGGTTGGTGAATCAAGTCCTTGCTGGGCTGGATGACTTTTGTGCAGCATATCTAGATGATATTGCTGTCTTTAGCTCCACCTGGGAGGATCACCTGATCCACCTGAAGAAGGTTCTGGAGGCCCTGCAAAAGGCAGGCCTGACTATCAAGGCTACTAAGTGCCAGATAGGGCAGAGCAAGGTTGTGTACTTGGGCCACCTAGTAGGTGGGGGTCAAGTTCAACCACTGGAGAGCAAGATCCAGACCATACAGGACTGGGCTCCTCCAACTACCCAGACACAAGTCAGAGCCTTCTTGGGCCTGACTGGGTATTACAGAAAATTTGTAAAGAACTATGGGTCCATTGTGACACCATTGAATGACTTGACATCCAAGAAGATGCCCAAAAAGGTTCAGTGGACAGTTAGCTGTCAAAAGGCATTTGATGACCTGAAGAAGGCCATGTGCTCTGCACCTATCCTGAAGAGTCCTGACTACTCCAAACAGTTCATTGTACAGACAGATGCTTCTGAGTTGGGGGTGGGAGCTGTGCTTTCACAACTTAATCAAGATGGTCAAGACCAGCCCATTGCTTTTATTAGCAGAAGGCTGACCCCCAGGGAGAAACGTTGGTCAGCTATTGAGAGGGAGGCCTTTGCTGTGGTTTGGGCCCTGAAGAAGTTGAGGCCATACTTGTTTGGTACTCACTTCCTAATTCAGACAGACCATAAGCCCCTCTTGTGGCTAAATCAGATGAAGGGTGAAAATCCCAAACTGCTCAGGTGGTCCATTTCCCTACAGGGGATGGACTTTACAGTGGAGCACCGCCCAGGGACTGACCATGGTAATGCAGATGGTCTCTCCAGGTACTTCCACTTAGAACATGAAGACTTATCTGGTCAAGGTTAAGTTTAATGTCCCTGCGTTTGGGGGGGGGTTATGTAGGAGAGTAGGGTCTGCTATCCTATGGTCACCCCAATTTTTGCTTTTTGCTTCACTGGTTTTCGACTTACTGAGGCTGTGGGCCTGCTAATCAGACCCCCAGCCTGCTGTTCTCTCTCTAAATTTATAATACATGTACTATAGGTACATACCACAATTGGAAATGGACTCCTTGTCAGCCCCTGTACCATGCACTATAGGTGCTCAGGGCATAGGTGCCACCAAGGCCTACCAGGGGCTGAAGCATAGCTTTTGCCACCCCTGGCTGGTTCTTAAATTGACACAACCGGCTGATCACTCAGCTGGGGCAAGTGGGTGTAATCACCCCTTGCTTAGATATAGTATACCTATATCTAAACCTATATCTGGACACATATATAGCCTGTAAGCCACTCCTATGGAAGGCCTCATCAATCCTGGAGGCAGAGTGCGTGGTTTTATGTGAGATGGTGCTCTGGCATGAGCTGAGCCTGTCTGCAGCTGTCGGGAACAACTCCCTAAGCTGATCCGGGATAATGCCATACCATATACTCTTAAGCGCCTTATAATCCTCGCGGTTATATAGCAACTTTGGTTTGGCTTTATCAAAACATGTCGTGTAAGGTGTCATACGAATTGGAATACTACCCCCTCGCCAGTTCTGGCGACGGGGGTAGCATTCCACCCTTCTAGAGGGAGAAGACATGTTACTTTACTGAAACGCGGTTGATTTAAAATGAGCCTCAGATCCACAAAATGGATGCCCCTGCCACAGACACGGGTCTGGCCTCCTGCTGCTGACCGAAACTCGGCAGAGGAGGCCTGGACAAAGAGTTTCCTGTCACAGGGCGGTGTCAAACCACCCCAGACAGGAGATAGTGGATTGGAGTAGGGAGGTTTCAAAGAAACCAGACACTGCCTGGGGAGCACAAGGCTGCCCCTTGCAGGATCCGGCCAAACCGGTTCTGGGGCCTCCCAGCCCCTGTCCCAGCGCGGCCAAGATCAAAGGAGAGGGGTGTAACCACCCCCTTCCTGGGTCCCACCCATAGGAGGGGACCTAGCAGGATGTCCAACCCCCGAGATTCGAATAAGAGGGGGAGCAGTGCCAATGCAACTCAGATCATCCTGAAGAAACATAAGAAACGAATTCTGGACCCTTCGACTTTCTACACGACGTGAGAAGACTGAAGAATCTCCCTTGTGGTCAAGGAGTGACCACCCTGTGCAAACAGGCACCATTCAGCCCTCGACCCTTGCTTTGTTGCAGTTCCCGCCGGAACTCGAGCGACAGAGATCGACGAGATCAAGCTTGCCTGCCTTCTACCTGCCCGATCCACAGTCCCCGCAGAGCTGAGACCCGTGGAGGCGACCGGAAGCGTGGGGCACGCCATCTTGAAAAGGCCACGAGACGCTGACCGTGCAGCCCACGAGTGACCCTCGAAGCTGTACACCGGGGTTTGAGAAGCCCCAGCCCCGAGCTCCACTTGCACCAAAGCTCACCCCTCCACACTCGACGAGTGCTGCGTGGGACCCTTCTGCTTGTGTGCGCTCGACGCGTTGGCCCGGTCACTTGCCAGCTGGCTTGTGGCCCCTGTGCCAACGAACCTTGAAATACGACTCGCTTTTCTGGTTGCTCCAGATCTGCACCAGCTCCTGTGAAAAGGAGCCCCCACTCTGACCCTCCTGGTTCGAGTGATAAGCAATCTCCCGGTTCCGCGTGGATTGCTTTTGCCAAGTGCTGTTTGCTGCAATCTTGAAGCCGACGGTGCTGACGGCGAGAGCCTACGTGGGACAGATCGTGACCTACTCCTGGACGTCGCAGATGCCCCAGAGCCCACGTGACAGCGGAGAGAAGCCTATCGACAACCGCCTGATTGCGCCCGACATTGCCTGGTTCCGTCTTGGTTCCACCCTGGTCACTGCTGAGTGACCCAGACTCTGTCCCCTCTGCTTTCAGGTACTTTTCTACTTCGATCCACCCTTGGATCGCACCGGACACTTCTGCTTCACAGCGCCTGCAGCTGCAACAGCTTCAAGCACCAAGAACCTGCGTGACAGAACCCGACGCCACTTCGACCCTGTGCACCCACGGCCTGTGGGTGAGGTAACATTGCAACGCCGGTGTCTATACACTGGTACACACCTCTAGGGTCTGTGTCTAAAGTTTTGTGTTCCTAGGTTCAGCGGAAGTATCTTTTAATTCACTTTAACTGACTTTTACGCACCATTGACAGTGCATTGGTGCGCGCCGCACTTTCCGTGCTGCACCCGTCTCCTGTGGGCTACTCCCGACTTCATCATTGCTAGTCCTGACTGCTCCCAGCGAATCTCTAGGCCCTAGGCCTAACCATTGTTCGATAAGTGTTCCTTATACCACTTTTTTAATATATGGTCTGAGTGGCCACCCGCCCTCATCCATAATTGTGCAACTTTATATGTGTAACAGTGCTTTTGATTTAACGCTTGTGCCCCTTTCCTCATAAAGAATACTGGGGAGTAATTTAGAAATAAATACATATATTTTTATAATATATACTTGTGTGGTGTCCTTTCATTTGATTACAGGATTGTATGTGGTAAAACAGCTCGCTTAACACGACCTCTTAAGTTAAGCCTTTAAGGCTGCTTAGTCCATGCTACCACTAGGATAGCTTGTCTAACAAGGTTGACTTACAACCTGACATCTTTGGGGTTTGTTTGGACTGATAACCAGTGGTTCCAGAATTGGAAACACTACCTATCAGGCCAACTTCTCACAGTCCCACATTTGCAAAGCAGACTTGTTGAGGAAATAGTGGGGAAGGAGAGGTGTAGGAGATGTATGTGTTATTAAGTTAAAAGCGATCAAACCAAACCCAAAAATGTTATGTTGACAGGTTGTGGTCTCATTTTTGACACTGAGAGGTACATTTGAATATAAGTCAAGTAGGTTGTTGTACTGTGAGGCCGTCTACAGTGTTGTGAGATTACATGGAGAGGAGATGGAGATAGTAAAAGTGATACATTCCTTTTATATGTACGCATAGTCTGAATCATTTGATCATAGGTTGAGATATAATATGAACATGGTTTCTGGTTTGCATTTGGGTATAGTTAATAGTTTTAGTAGCTTCTGACTAGTGAATAATAAAAAGGTAGATATACTAAAATATATGATAGTAAACGTATTATTGATTGTTTGGTCTTATGAAATAGAAGTGGTTGGGGAGTGTTTGTTTAGAAGAGATGTTTTTATAAATGTGTGAGAGTTAAAAAAGAAATTAAAATGTTTGGTATATTTTGTATGCCTTTCTTTACATTAGTAATTGTCAGGCTGTGTCCCTGTGCTGAATATACGAAGGTGTTTAAGTGGTATGGGTTATACCGGTGCTCAGCTTCACTATCCCTTTTGAGACAAAAGTTTGGGAATTACAACTTTGTTTACTCTCCCTATCCCCTTATCCCCTGCTATACACTCTACAGAGTGTTTAAACGACTTTAGTAACATACAGATGTCTAGCTAGTAAAGGTGGTGTAGTGCCACTGGGATGGTTTACGTTTTACCCGCCAATTTGCATACTTGAATACTGTGCTGCTAAGCGTTCCTGCGAACACCTGTTAAATGAACGTTGTGTATGGGTTTAGTGGCGGTACTAGGAATGGTGGGCGTTTCTGTTTGATTTCGTACGGTTAAGCAAGGGCGGGGGTGGGGGTGGGGTAGGTGGGTATGTTGGTGACGAAAACACAGACTTTAGTAACGTGCTGATGTCTAGCTACTAAAGGTGATGTAGTACCACTGGGACCATTTATAAAGCACCCTATGGCATGGTATATGTTTTACCCGCAAATTTGCATGTTTTAATACATTTTGCTGATGAGCATTTCAGGAGAGGTCTGTTGAAATTAAGCTCTGTATGGCTATAGTGGCGCTTCCAGGTTTGCTGGGGCTCTTTCTTTTATTGCGTACAATTAAGCAAGGGCCGGTGTGGAGGTGGTGTAGTGGTACTGGGATTATTTATAAACCGCCTTATGTTGTGGTGTATGTTTTACATGCAAAACTGCAGGTTTTAATACCTTTTGCTGATGACTGTTCCGGCAGACACCTGTTGAAATTAAGTTTATGTATGGATATAGTGGCGCTAACGGGAGTGCTGAGGCTCGTTGTTTGATTTTGTATGGTTAAGCAAGGGCAGGGGTGGGGATGGGGGAGGTGGGTATGTTGCTGATTATAACACAGACATTTGTAATGTGGACATGTGTAGCTAGGAAAGGTGCTGTAGTGCCACTGGGTCTGTTTATAAAGCGCTCTATGGCAAAGTGTATATTTTATCTGGAAATGTGCATGTTTTAATACGTGTTGCTGCTGAGCGTTGCAGCAGACACTTGTTGAAATTAAGTCCCTGTATTGCTATCATGGCTCTACCAGGTTTGCTGGGGCTCTTTTTCTTATATTTTGTAAGGTTAAGGAAGGATGGGGATGAGGGTGGTGTAGTGGCAGTGGGCCCATTTATGAACCGCTTTATGGTATGCTATATGTTTTACTCGCAAATTTGCATGTTTTAATACCTTTTGGTGATGAGTGTTCCAGCAGACAGATATGCAAATCACAGAACATTTCTGTGGATAACAAATGATCGTGCTGATAGACACTTTTGTACTGTGGTAGAAGGCTGCCAGCGTTGATGGCAAATTATGAAACTTGGTACCATTGTAGATATAAATGGTAGCTTTGACGGTTTCTTTGTTACTATGGTGTAGTCAGGGCTTTAAGTGGGAGAAAAAAAACTGGGGGTGCTCTAAAAGGCACGGGGCAAACCTCTTAAAGGGGTGTGGGCTATCCAAGTAGGGCATGGTGTAAATCAAGATAACTAGCATTGTGTGCTTAAGAAAATACCCTCCAATTATCCTACCTTTAAAGGATTTCCCTTCCTCCTACAACGTGGTTCACCTAGCATGATGTTTCCACTTCTCAGTAGTGAGCGAAATAAGAATGCGCACATCGATGTGCATGCTCTCACGCAGTGCAATAAAAAAAACTGACTACGTTTGCGATGGCCGAAAATAGAGCCAAATAGAGACCCGTTTTAAGGTCCCCTTGAAAATAACTGCTGGTGCTGAGAATCAGCACACTTAAAGCTGTGCATCCATACATCCATTCCTACCTATATACCTATATACATACATACATATATATGTCCCTGCACTTATGCTAAGTATGTATCAGCCCACTTGCCTATAGTAAGCACTGTGCCATCCATCCAGCCATACGCCCATATATCCATACATTCATCTGTTCCAGAACCAATTCTAAGCATCTATCACTTCCTCAGGTCTATCCTAAGTACTGGTCCATGCATCCGTTCATCCTTCCATCCATTCTCCATCCATCCATCTAGCTATCCATTCATCCATCTGGCCATCCATCCACTCATCCTTTATTCAACTATCCATCCTTAGTTCCGTGTATCCTCCGCTCCAGATCCTAAATACCGTGTATTATACTCATCCACCTACCCTCTTAAGGGGTTGAAAAGGCTGGTGATAAGCATTGACATGCCGATGTTTCTGGTAAAGAACAAGAAAGCTTTCAGTTGCTCTTTGTGAACCATAGTTCACCACTCTTCTTTGGTGGTGTTTTAAACAAAGGTTGAGCCTGCTAAAGAAATGTGAAGGAGCTTTTCAGTGTAAAATGTTAATTTAGAAACATAACATTTTGTCCATTTCTGTATAGGAGCACTGCTTTAAACTGGCCATGACTGAGAGATACTGAATAGCTGTAGTGCTTACATTTGAGAGAGTATACCAGACAGCTAATTTGGAGTGGTCAGAACCTGCAATTCTATATTTCCATGTGAAGCACAGTATAGGGATATAACGGTAATTCCAAAGCTACTATATTCACATTAAAGAGGGGGTGTGAGAACTAAGTGAGCCAGGCAAAGCGTGTGTTTTCATAGCACTACAACAAGACACTGAGAAAGGTCAGAGCAGAGTTGTGTTGGAGTTGGCTGCCTGTGGTCGTCTCTAGAGGCGCAAGCAGAGCGAAATTTAGGGTAGGCTCATTCAGCATTAGGGAGAGTGGGGACGTAGGGGCTCTAAAAAGGGGTGAAAAAGAACAGAGTCTCATTTACAATTAAATTATGTTTTGAAGACCTGTGAAGTACTTGGGTGTGGCTCTGTGTGTGCGCACGGGGAGTTGTCTCAGGGAGTCAATGGGCAATGGGCGTTGCCCGCCTGGTGGTCTCTCTGCTAATCAACCCAGGATAATGTTGCTCCTGCGCTGCCATAAGAGAAGGGAAATCCTGAGAGATAATGGCTCTCTTTAAAGGATTTCCCTTCTCATACAATATGACTCACCTGGCATGATGTCTCCACTACTCAGTAGTGAACAATGTGCATGCTCTCACAGTCTCACTGCAGTCCAATAAAAAAAAAAACAATGGACTACTTTTGCGAGGCCCGAAAATAGAGCCTCATAGACACCCGTTTCAAGGCCCCCACAAATAAACTGTCGGTGCTCAGACCCCCACTTAAACCTTTAGGTGGAGTGTTATGTTTGCGTAATTGTCGATAAAATTGTTAGGCTAATAATGTTCATTTTTGTATGTGCCGTTTAGTTGATAATATCATCCTAAGTACATAGATTACAATTTTTAAAAATACTATCTATAAAGTTAGTATAAGCAACAACAAAGGTGCACCACTAGATATAGCAAAACAATATATTGTGTACAATGAACCGCAAACAATGGTATTTTCTTGAGTTTCAAAGTTCTTTATTTCAAAGTAAAGCACCACACAGCCGACGCGTTTCGTCCCACAGGGGACTTCTTCAGGGCTTATATTAGAGAAAATGACTTCATGGGTAGTTGTGATAAAATGTTCAGAGAGTCTCGTTGCACCAGATACTTGCACGAGGAAGGTATATGTATTTATGAATGTAATCCAAGTCAGGTCCAAGTGAGTTCCGAGATTGGAATTGAACTCATGTGATTGTGAAATACCACAATAAAGGAACTTGCCGCGAAGTAAGAGATGGGTTACAATAAACCAGAGCGATCTATTTCAAGAGCTAAGATCCTCCGTGACTCCAAAGTGTAACTAGTCACTGCAGGACGGTTGAATGAAAAACAATACCAGGTGTATGTATATCTTTCTCTGAATATGTGATTCTCTATGTCTCCAATGCCATAAAACAATCTGGGCAGGAGTAGGGTGATAGGAAAGGCAGCAGGTCGGTCTTGATAAAAACGTCCTGTGACAGTCTCCCAAGGGAAACCCCGTCTCGACCGTGATGCGTCCTCCGGTGGTCCATGATGGTGCTTTACTTTGAAATAAAGAACTTTGAAACTCAAGAAAATACCATTGTTCAGGGTTCATTGACAAAATATATTGTTTTGCTATATCTAGTGGTGTACCTTTGTTGTTGCTTATACTAAATTGAATTCCTTAGGGAATAGGCACTGTTACGGTGGGTGCCATTCAGTGTGCACACAAACCCCAATTGAAATCCTAGGGGAAGACAGATACGCGGGGCAATAGCTAGTTAGGTGCTATCAGAAAGAAGGGTCCATCGTTTGGTTTCTGTTGTTCTAATACTATCTATAAAGTTTTCTGCGGTGGGTTGCAGGGGAAGTGCTGTGTGGTGGTTGGTTGCAGCACTGTCTCTAGAAGCCGTATGTAGAAGTTATGTAATTGTATATATTATTTTAACATATTGAAAAGATGTAAAAAATACTTTTTCTTTTTCAGAAAATTATTTCGTTTGGATTAAAATTTGAAAATGCTTACAAGAACTGAAAAAAAGGAAAAGAAATATATATTTGAACAAAAGGAAAGATTTTCAATTAGAAAAAAATTAGAGTACTACACAAACAGTTTCTTGTGGTAAAAATAGAAAAATTCTAAAAAAACATAATGAACATTTAATGAAAATAACATCACACAAAGCAAAAAGAAGATGTTTCAAGTAAGGAGAAGCAGACTTCAATTTTAAATACCAGGAAAAGAAAACATGATAAAGAAACAGAATGTGTTACCCGGAGACAAAAACAATTTCAAGAAATTCGTCTGAGACTTTTTCGAACTAGAGTGATTCAGAATTTACAAGACTAATAGAGATATTTACACAGTTTCGTCACTAACCCATACATTTAGTAACATATGTTCAATGAATGACTTATAGAGTCAGTCATGCATCTACTAAATTATCCATTCAGGCACTTGTACATCCGCTCATTCTTCAATAGATCTTGGCATAGATATATTTGAAAAATATTTAAACTTTACAGAAACACACATTCACTGGATGAGGTCATCAGTGATATCATTTGCGATGTCATCAGGGATGTCATGAGTGATGTCACTGACTATGTCACGAGTGATGTAATATGTGACGTCATCAGCAGTGCAATGCAAGCGCACAAGTTATAGTTAGCTCAACTAACTATAACAGGCAAATTTCTCTGGTTGTATATAAGTCAAAAGTCCAACTAACTATAACATCTCTGAAACCTATGGTTTTTTCCGTGAATTTCATAGTTTTTTAAATGCTAATTTCTAAATATAACGTCCCTGAAACCTATGTTTTTTCAGTGAATTTCCAAGGTTTTTTAAATGCTAATTTCTAACTATAACTTCTGTAACAACCTATGTTTTTTTCAGTGAATTTCAAAAGTTTTAAAATGTCAAATTACTAATTGTATATATATGTATATATATATATATATATATATATATATATATATAAACAGATATGCTGATCACTTCCCGGCAACCTCAATTCCTCCAAGATGAAACCATAGACAACCACAGCAAGACGGCACATGAGCAGGAAAGTGGATATCATCAGATTACATTTTTTATTTTTATATTTCTGCAAAGTACATGTGCATTTAGAAAGGACTCAACCTACACATTTCGGCCACAAGCCTTAGACTGGGTCATGGAGTTCTGTGTGCATTGTCAAATTTAAAGGGCTTTTACAGTTCTCCCACCACCCATATCAAAAACACAATTTAAAGAAATGGTTCACAGTTAACACATTTTTGAGATAACATGAGAAAATAATGTGTGTATCACTGTTCAAACAAGAGGTAGCACGATTCAATTTTACAATAATGGTAAAGTACCCTAATATATAAAGCTCTTCAGGCTGCTAAAATGAGTACATCCAAATATTTCTGATGACATCAATTATAAATATATGCATATAGATAAGATGCAGATACACATTGATAGAGCGCGGGTTCACCTGTTCAAGATTTTACCATACTCACCTGGGCCCATAAACACATACACACTTTGAACAGGTAAACATACGCTAAACCAGTGATTTAATTTAACTTTTTAGGACCTATACCTTGACTTACCAATCCTAGTCACCGGTACCTAGAGTCCTTAGGGATCAAGGGAGTTAGCAAGAAAGTAGATAGTAAATAAACATTTGCACATATAAAATAACCACAGACTCGAGAAAGATTTAAAAACTTTATCTAAATATTTTCTTTAGATGTTAGAGTCCATAATAAATGAATCAGAGCTTGATCATATAAGAATAAAATCAAAGCAAGATGATGTGAAAGTATCATGAAACGTTCTTTAAGCATTTATTTATAGGTAGGGTAAGAAGAGGGAAACAGCAAAATGACATACCCACACAACTTTTATATTTACCTAGAATGGTGTGAAGACCAACCCTGGCCACGGGCTGGGATAAAGGACAGGACCCCCTATAGTGCAGGTACCAACAGGATAGAACAGGTGGACCAGAATCAGGATAAGTACGGCCCAAATTGGATCAGGACAGGATCACCGCAGGTCAGGACCAGCACCCACAGCTAAAGTGCAATGCCAGCGTCACACTACTCTCTACAGCTAACAGTCGGACCCCGATTGGGTTAGCGAATCTTCTCCATCAGGAACCCCGATTGGGTTATAAAACTCCTTTCCAGAACCCCGATTGGGTTATCGAATCTTCTGACAGATTGCTCCGCCAGCACCTCTGCTCTCGATCGCCTATTGAGTGCGTTGGGTCAGTGACAGGTCAGCTATTCGGACAAGTCGGACAATCTAACTAGCTAAGCCTACCTTAGTTATACCATTTTCCAGGGCAGTGTACCACCCCCAAATCTTGCAAATGTGTGTATTCCCTCAATTTGATTGGTTAAAGGACGAGGAGAGGTCATCACACCATACCAGTTAGGAGGTCATGCTCTTCAATATTCAGATCAATGTTCCCGCCCAATATTTTATTTTCCCATGCACTTTTATTCCAACCGGCAGTGAATGTATCAATAAGAATTACAATGTAATATAACAATTCGTTTAGCTTCCGTCCAAAGGGTCAGAAGGTAAGGTTCCCATGAGCATCTTCTAGCAAGTCTGGAATTGGCAGGAATTCAATGCCAGGGCTTGTAGACTCTGTAAATTTGGGGCATGCTCAGTTTCAGGACCCAAGATGGAGCAACATTGTACTTGATTGGTCCCTACACGAGCTAATAGCAAAGTCAAAGAAAAACAGTTTTAGAACAAATAATAAATGAGTGTACTGTATACCACTTATCTCTACTCTATTCCCATTACTTTATTTGAACTACAGCATTAGGGATAATGCAGAACGAACAACTTAGTAAAAGCAGCGATACAAACATTAGCGCATGAGAACATAGAGCAGCCATCTTTAGTTCTATTGCGCAGAAGCAAAGTTTTCCCACCAAGCTTAAGAGTACGTCATGTCACGTGAGTATGACAGACTCATGCACAGAAATGTTCCCGTGTTGCGACGGTCATTTTGGGTTAATCGAGTTACCGTTAGTAAAAGCACTTATGCAAGCTTCCCCAGCTTACTAGAAATGTCATGTTTTGCATGGTTAATAAGATGAAACATGTTGGTTAATACATTACTTATTATTTTGAGAGGGTTGAGTCCAAGCAAGTCACTTTACATGCGAAACCTTGCTCCATTAATCCCCTCTTTGATGATATTTTATATCATCACAAGTTACAGAAACAGATGCCTATTTTTCAACATTTACTCATTTCTATTTCTTCAAACACTCTTTTAGGCTTTTCCCCATTATTCATGTGGAAGTTTTTCATTCTTTTATACAAGTCCCCATTTAATTCTTCAAGCTCAATTTCACTGAAGTTTCTTTTCTTTCCTTTCTGATTTACTTTATATGTCTTTTTATGTTTGTGACAATTGCAACAAATTATTATCCCTAAAATCAGTAGTGTTACTCCCACCATTGGCATCAGTATTTTACCTACAAAACTTTTTCCTACGTTAGTGAACCAACTACCTATTGAGGAGAGACCACTAATTAGTCTCTTACATGCACTGTCAACCTCCAGTGGTTTCACTTCTTCTCTCAAATTGGTAATATTTCTTGCATAACAAAAAACAACTGTGTGGGATGGTCTATAGGGGAAACAAATTTAGAGACCTACAAAGTATCCTATCCCCCAATCCAACTGTAACAAACACACAAGGGATACTGGAGGTCTATCATGGGCTCAATATTGTGTGCCAATTCCAAAGTGACGCATGTATGAACAAGTGTCTGATCACAAAAGGAAGATAAAGTGTGAGAACAAGACAGAAAATACTCCCATCAGCCAACCACTTGGCGGAAAATCGTCATCTGGGATTTTTTGTACAAAAACTGGTATCTGTTAGGTGTCTCACCTGATGATATTGTGAGGAGACCTAAAAACAGATCCTCCAGTGACGAAAAGAATGTATGAATAACATGGCTGGATGGGAGGGGTTGCAGTGAAACAAAAAAAGGGGAGTGAAATAAAATTACCTAGTGTGATGCCAAGGCAAAGTACTTTATTAGGGGGGTCATCACAGAGGTAATGTTAAAAGCAACAGTATGTGGATAGTATATAAACAAATATTACTATCAATCAGATGGATCTGGTCGACATGTTTCAGCCTATAAAGGCTTTCTTCAGGACCTATGATATAGAATACTACTGCAACAAATACTATACAAGTTACCAATCACTTGATAGAAAAACCACAAACTATGTGGGTGCCTACCATGTACCATCTAGTAGGTCAGTGGATTCTCACCCGTATTGAAATATAAGGGACAGACACGAGACATACATGCAAAAATTATGAAAAAACAGCATTGTGTACACTGTACAACACATGTATTGGCCTTACATCCCATGTGGGACAAATATGGTGAAAAAAAAGAAGAACTCACCCAAAGAATTTATGGGGAAAGGCCTCACCTCGCCTGGCACTCGCTCAGGTCTAAAAAGAGGCCCCGCTCTGAGGAAATAGAAAAGGTAACAACATATCCATTTTCAAAAGATTCAATTGAAAGTAACAGATTAATGATATGTTAATCCATGTTCATTATGAGTGTTCCTCAAACTACCTATTTAAAACATAAAGCAGTGGACAAAAGGATGTGGTCCAACGGCCAGTCAAGGCTGACCGATGACACTTAACAAGCATTCTCTAAGACATAAAAATGTATGTTGGTAGAGCAAGAATTTAACCAACATCAACTTGAGACAAAGAGATCAGCCCAGGAAAACAGGTTAGCAAGGTACTCCAAAGCCAGCATTCAAAAGGAGTCACTGCGGCGGGCTCAATCGCTTCTTGAAAGAGAACAGTTCAACCCACCTGTCCGTCGGTACCTCGGGCTTTAACTAAGCCGAGTGGGAGGTACTAAGGTCAGGGTAGACTGTGCTTTTAAAGCCCACCGGCTGACCAGAGTGGAAACCGCCAACCGTGGCCGGTGATTGGTCCACGCGTGGGCCAATCACATCGCCCATATTGCCATATCAACCAATAGGCCCAACGGACATGGAAACCGCCAACTGTGGCCGGTGATTGGTCCACGCGTGGGCCAACCACATCGCCTATATGGCCATATCAACCACACAAACCAGTCATGTGACTAAAAAGTATGCAAACGGCCCATTGGATAGCGGGCCGTTTCAGCGTTCACCATTGGTCCGTGATCGACTAATCACAGTGCTCAAAAAACGGCTTGTTGCCATCCATAGCCAGCTCAGCACTGAATCCCCGAGACATGAAAATGACTGATTCGAGACACTTATATACACCTGAAGGAAAGAGGGGAGGGAGAACTCCGCCTTTGTCGGCGGGTTTGATTGTTATACCATATCAACCACACAAACCAGTCGTGTGACTAAAAAGTATGCAAACGGCCCATTGGATAGCGGGCCGTTTCAGCGTTCACCATTGGTCCGTGATCGACCAATCACAGTGCTCAAAAAATGGCTTGTTGCCATCCATAGCCAGCTCAGCACTGAATCCCCGAGACATGAAAATGACTGATTCTAGACACTTATATACACCTGATGGAAAGAGGGGAGGGAGAACTCCGCCTTTGTCGGCGGGTTTGATTGTTATACTGTGGTCCTTCGACAGAGTATTGAGCGCCAATCTTTCTTCCTTGACAGATTTTGAAAGGTGTCATGTTTGGAGAGATCCAGAGAGCCTATTTGGTGGACCACTGCCTTTTCAAAGGCACCAGCCTTGGGCGGTACCTGTTGTAATAAGGGAGTGAAAGGCGATTTCTTTTTAAGACCGGTGTTAGTGTCTGGGTCCGGTTGATTATCATCCCTTGTCGTGTCGGCAGAGAAAAAATGGAGGCGAACCTTCCGGAAGAATTTTACCACTTCCCCACGTAATTGGAAAGCATCTCCACTCTGTGTAGGGACAAATCCCAAGCCCCTGTTAAGGACTTGATGTTCTATTGTGTTCAAAGTACGTGTACTTAGGTTTACTACCAAATCGTCCTGACTCCCTTGGGGAACTGTCATTGGCCTCGTTGTCCGCGAGTGCTGGGGAGGTCTTGTTCGTCTTCCCAACGAACCGTGGAAGTACCCCTCCGTCTGCCCCTGTTCCTGCCACGGCCCTGCCATAAAAAAGCCTGGTTATCAAAGAATTGAGGCTGCGGTTGAAATTGGGGCATGGGTTGAGGGAATTGTGGATAGCCCCAGGGCGCAGGTGGCCACCATGGACCTTGTTGGTAATAGGGACCTTGTCCACCTCGCCTCCGATTGGGCCGATTGTGTTGGCCTCCACCTCTTGCTGGGGGTGTTGTACTAGTCCCTGCTTCTGAGTCACTGGAATCAGCATCTGAAGAGGAGGTGGAATAGTTTGAGCATTTTTCTCTTGCCTTTCTTGGTAAAGTCTGGGGGTTTGAAACTATCACTTGAATAGGGATAGATTTTCTCTAGGGAAAAGTTCGCCAGATCTTTTTTTAATTTGTCGATTTTTGTGAAGATGATAGAGTCTCTATATTCCTTATTTGTTTTATTAGTCTCATCCAGTTGTTTTTGGAATTGTTTGTTAGTGAGTGTGGTTTTTATTTGACCCTTGAGGACCTGGATCTCAACGAGGATGGCATCGGCCACCCTCTTGGCAGTAGTGATGATATATTGGCCTTACATGGGATGTAAGGCCAATATATGTGTTGTACAGTGTACACAATGCTGTTTTTTCATAATTTTTGCATGTATGTCTCGTCTCTGTCCCTTATATTTCAATACAGGTGAGAATCCACTGACCTACTAGATTGTACACGGTAGGCACCCACATAGTTTGTGGTTTTTCTATCAAGTGATTGGTAACTTGTATAGTATTTGTTGCAGTAGTATTCTATATCATAGGTCCTGAAGAAAGCCTTTATAGGCTGAAACATGTCGACCAGATCCATCTGATTGATAGTAATATTTGTTTATATACTATCCACATACTGTTGCTTTTAACATTACCTCTGTGATGACCCCCCTAATAAAGTACTTTGCCTTGGCATCACACTAGGTAATTTTATTTCACTCCCCTTTTTTTGTTTCACTGCAACCCCTCCCATCCAGCCATGTTATTCATACATTCTTTTCGTCACTGGAGGATCTGTTTTAGGTCTCCTCACAATATCATCAGGTGAGAGACCTAACAGATACCAGTTTTTGTACAAAAAATCCCAGATGACGATTTTCCGCCAAGTGGTGGGCTGATGGGAGTATTTTCTGTCTTGTTCTCACACTTTATCTTCCTTTTGTGATCAGACACTTGTTCATACATGCGTCACTTTGGAATTGGCACACAATATTGAGCCCATGATAGACCTCCAGTATCCCTTGTGTGTTTGTTACTATTTCTTGCATACCTTTTAATTTCTACGCTTTCGTCTGGAATGTAAGTGCAACAATGTTGGATCTTTAGCATTCTACGGACTCCGCCCTCTTTTGCCAATAATAGGTCAAGAGCAAGTTGATTTTGTAAAACCATTGATCTTACTGCAACTAATT
Source organism: Lissotriton vulgaris (assembly GCF_964263255.1). Classification (NCBI taxonomy): domain Eukaryota; kingdom Metazoa; phylum Chordata; class Amphibia; order Caudata; family Salamandridae; genus Lissotriton; species Lissotriton vulgaris. The sequence continues at coordinate 1,998,077,371 of NC_141687.1, forward strand.
TGGTAATTGATCATCAAAAATCCACTAGCAGTGTCAGTCGATAAGCGATCCACCAATGTTGACAATTTGCAAATTCTTTGAGTGTTCAGAACCACTCCCACTGAAGGTATTTTTGCACTAAATATGTCACATACTATTTCAGCAAATTATGCTATTTTACTACCAGGTAATCCATTAGTTTCTTCTTTGCTTCCAGTGATTTTCTCCACATGGTACACCTTTGGGAATACTAAAATAGCAACTGCCGTACCAATGTTCAGGCAATTTAAAATAGGCTTTGTTCCCACAAATGTAATAAATTCCAGGGAATACTGGTTAAGTTCCATCTTTGAAAACCCAACCCCCAATAACTTTGAAATTGTGTTCACATTCACTGGAACCAATGATTATATTGTTATAATAATCTGTTTTCTTTCTATGGAGACAGAGTTTCCCTTTCTTTTCGAAATCCAGCAACGTAGCAGCTTGAGTCTTGCCATTAGAGGTAAACTCTTTAATTTCAGCCCATTTAGGAATCTTTTGTTTATGATCAGTGACTTTTCTATGGAAATCCTGTCTCCTTTTCTCGACTAAATCCCAAAACATCTTTTCTTTCTCCTGTAATGTACATGTTAGATTGTCTTTGTGAGCCTTGGCTATATCTATTGATCCTACTGTTAGAAAATAAACTCCCATAAAGTTTGTACAGTCTCTAGTACTAGAAATACGATTTAAATTTCTACGTAAAGGTACTTCGGAAAAGATGACATCAAAATTTGAAAAATAATACAGCAATTTTACAGTTCTATAAAATAAACTAGTTAAAATGCTACATGAAATACCATAGGTCAGAGGTAAGTGATGGTAAGTGACCCCTTCAGCTACTGATGTGGGCAACTTCATGCACACATAGCAATTACTGATTTCCATATCTTCTACATAATGTACTAATAGATTAGCAAATACATTTAAATGAGTTCAATTTCTAGCTTTTCTATAATGTAAATCTCCCTCATCTGCTGCTGCTAAACCTACTCCAGGTTGCTTAAGACTAACTGCTTTCTCATGTGTATGTGTATCTATTGCCTTAGGTGAACCTACTTGCTCAGGTATATTAGTGTTATTCTGCATTTCTTTGCTCATTAATTAAGGTTTAGCTAATGGCAATCCAAACCACACTATAACTACTATTACTATACTACAAGTGCATATTCTACAATATGTCTTTAGACAATTTCCTTTCGGTCTTCCATTAACATTATAACCAGCCATTTCTGGCTAAGGAGATTTTATCCCCTCTTTGTAACTTTTCCACAGACTTTAACCTGTGTTTCTTTTCTCAAGTTGGTCTCACTTCTTCATCAGTCTGATCAACAATCAGTTCGTCATCACTCAATTCTAGATTTTTGAAATCTTTAGTATGACGTAGGTCCACTCAGGTCCTTTAAACTTATTATTCAGTCTTTTCAAACGTGGACTTCTCCTTCTGGGTTACTCTTTGGACGGTCTAGCTTGGCTTGATATTTCATTTACTTGCTGTGGTTCTTCATTTATTGTTTTAAGGCGAAACTTCAGTCTTTTGACAAAACCAGGCCACCGATCTCCTTTTCTGAGTCTTTTAGCTGGCACTGTGCTTTGACTTTCTTCAGATGCTCTTTTATTGTCGTTCAGTTGTGGCACTACTTGTTCTCTGTCAACTTCTGAATTCCACTCTATCTGACTTGGTCAAGGTCTTATTATTGTTTCTTCTGCCTGGATAACAATCTGGCCTTGTTCAGGAGTTTGCTGTATTTGACTTTGACTTTGAAATTGCCTTTGTTCGCCTCTTTCTTCCTGAACACTCTTTTCTACACCTATCTGGTCCTGCTCAGGTCTTAGGATTTCTTGATTGTCTTCTGCCTGAGCTTCCGCCCTAATACCTTTTTTTTCCCTCCTCAGACTCTGGAGTATTGGCTGGAGTTTCAATTGTCTGAGTACACCGATTTTTCCTTATCTGGTCTTCCTCAAAATTACTTTTGACTTGGATTCCTGTAATCTGAGTATATTCTTCTAATCCTGACTCATCCTCACTATAACTCTGTCTATCTAGATAAGTTTGACTTCTGGTTCTCACAACGTCAGCAGGAATGTCGACTACTGGAATCCGTTCATCCTGACTGGTGCTCGATTGTTCCTCATCAACTACTTCGGGATCAACTTCTTGAGACCCCTCAGCTGCACAACCTTCAGCTTCTACTTCATCAGGTTTGGTTACCCTCTTGGTGTGACTCTTGTGGATCGATTTTGGAATTCCCCTGCACTTTACAGCTACGGTAGTAACCAATATCACTTGATGTGGATCTCCCCACCTTGGTGCTAGGCAAGATTCTTGAGTATGTTCCTTTATCACTACCCAGTCACCTGGATTCAGGTCATGTGCTGGAGTTGATTGTCTGGCGACAGCGTCTTCCCCAACCTGGTGAGAGGTAGAACGCATTTAGTCAGCCAGTTCTTTGCAGCACTCGTGCACTAAATCTTTAGATATATTTATTAGCTTGTGTCCTGGTGCCCATGCCTGCCTCATTGCTCTTCCAGTGAGTATTTCATGGGGACTCAAAACTGTGTTTCTGTCTGGAATGCTTCTGGGTCCCATCAGAACAAGAGGTAAAGCATCAGGCCGCTCTAATCGGGTAGAATAATACATCTTTCCCAATCGTGACTGGATTGTGCCATTCAGTTCAATTTGTAATCTTTATTCGGTTCTTAAAAAGACACCATAAAAGCACAAATACAAAGTACACACAAAATGTTTAAAAACGTCAATGAATTTCCATAAAAAAGGTATAAATGTTAAAATTATCTGACACTCTAAAAAGACAGGGGGATCATAATTTTAAGTGTTCAAGGGGACGAGTGATGTTAGGGGCCAATTTCTCTAGTATTCCTCAGTCTTATTGCTATTCGAATAAAGTTTATGGTACAAAAAAGGGTGTAAGCATCCTCCGCTTCCTGTAAGAACCTCAAGGCCAATCTTGCATGTTTAAACTTTAGGTCTTTCAGGATCCCCACCAGGAACTTGCGTCTTGGCATAGTGTACAATGGGCACAGTAAGACAAAGTGAAGGGTATCCTGCGGAGACCTGTGGTCGCAGCCGCAGGTACCCTTCTCCTCCACAGTGTGAGTGAACCCAGCCGGAACCGCGAGGAGGTGATGGAGCATGTTAAGTCTGAAGCGGGTCATGACGAAGCGATCCTGGGCATTGAACATGACCCTTAAATAAGGTTCCATGCCATGCTTCACTGTGAGTTCATTATAGAAAAGATTAGTGGGTTTATAGTTTTCTTTTTCTGCCCTTGACGACTTGAGCTGTGCGGAGAAGAGTTTTTTCACCAGGGTCTTGCTCTCAGGTGTGATGGAGTCTGGGGATGTAAAGAAGTTAGAGCAATCAATTTCTACCAGAGATTTCTTAACGTATTTCAGCCAGGGGATAGTTTCACCTTTGTCTCTTTTGAGGCAGTCCCATATGATTTGTCTTGTCAGGGCCGCCTCTGGGTTGGTCCATACTTTTACCCATGCCAGGAGAGGTTTAATTTTAATCCTGTCTTCTATGAAGGTTTCTCCTACTTCTTCATGGATAATATGGGCCGATACACTCTGCAGGACTTTCAGAATTCTCCTCAAGAATTTATTTTCTTCAGTCTGGATCTGCTGTACTTTATTATCCAAGAAGCCCCACACTTCTGCACCATAGGATACTTTCGCACAGCAGATTGACCTATATTAGTTCAATATTTGTTCCGGGGACCATTTTCCTAGTCTTTGCCCGTACCCCATAATGGCTCCTACTGAGGCTGCCAGTTTCAAAGAATGCTTTTCTACCAGGGGTTTAAAAGTGAGATGATGGTCAAATAATACCCCCAGGTATGAAAAGGTCTTGACCTGGTCTATTTTGTGTGACCCGATGTGATAGGAAAAAGACCCTTTTGTTGGTTGCCCTGATGACATGATGTAAGATTTTTCCAGGGGGGGCGTGGCTAAGCACGCAATGGCGGAGGACGCACTAGGGTAGAGCTCCGTGCTAAGCTCCCCTTCCCTGAGCCGTTTCTCCGCCACATTTAACCTTAGCCGCCCAAAACTGCTGGCGGACCTTCCCGGGGCTCTCCTCGGCAATCTGGCCGACTTTCGATTCGGGGCTCCGACGGGGCTGACCCCGACCTATCCTGTGGCCCACCCGCGGGATTTGCTGACACCTGACCGGCGGGGCAACTACGGGAGACCGAGGCCTGGGCCCAGCACACAGGCCCCAACTGGCAGGCCACACCACACTGTCTGTGGCCCCCTGGCCGACACTGGGAACGACCTCCGGTGGCCCGGCGATCGCCTCACCTCGCTGCAGGACTCCAGCGGAAGGCCCGGACCGAGCGGAGAGCGGGCCCCCGGCTCCCCACATCGCGGCCGTCGCGCGACTGCTGCCCTGTGAGTTGAGCGGGCTCACTGGTCTTCCTGGCGGCACACCCGGGGCAGGCAAGGCTCGGAGATCGACCCCGGAGAGGTGCCGGTGAAGTGGCGGCCCCGACCAGCGGGGGCTCCTCCCTGAGACACTGTGCTGGCATCGGAGCCACCCGGTGAGTCCCTCCCGCGCCCACCAGCATAGAGGAGCCCGCGCGGAGCACCAGCCCAGGCCTTGCATTGCGGCCCCAAGACCCGCGGAGGGGCAAACCGGCCCCCCCGCCTGATCGCCACGCCACTGCCGGAGGCGGACTGACCGCCCCCCCCTGAGACGGAGACACGCGACGGTGCGCTCCATGCCGGGCCCGCCTGCGGGGCCCCCCCACTGGGATAACAGCTACCTGAGGGACAGTGAGGCATGAGAGGCTGTGACCCGGACCGGAACTGGTGACCAGACCCGTTCACGACGCCTGGACCCTTTGGACCCACACACCGTGCTGGCCCCCCCCGGCCCCCACTACAACTGGGGCGGAGTGGCAGGGCCGTGACCCGCCAGTGGTCCGGAGGACACCCAGCACGGCCACAGACCGCCAGGGACGAGCCCGGGCGACGGGGAGAACGGGACCCCCCCGTCCGAGCCGTGGCCCCCACACAAGACCTGCCCAGACCAAAGAGCGGCGCGGCGGGGCGGAGGTCGGCCCGGAAAGGACACAGGCGACGGCGGTTGCCCCGATGACGGACTGCCCCCCCCCCCGAGGGGCCTCACAGCAGCCGGCACCTCCCGGGGCGCCCACCACGCTGAAGCGGACACCGAGGGGCCGGTAGGAGGCAGCGGCCCCCGAGCCGGGCGCTGAAGGCCTGGAACTCTGACCGGGGGACAGCGCGCCACCGGAGATAGGATAGCCGCCCCCCCACCCCGCATTGTAGACACGCGGAGGGGCGCTCCTGCGGACCCCCCCTCGCATGGAGGTGAGAGCAGCCGGAGAGACAATGGGGCATGAGTAAGGAAAGGACCAGGCCCCGACCGACCTACCCAGAACTCACGAGCACCTCGGCCAAAACAACAACTGAGCCGGTGAGGCGCAGCCGTGGGACGGCAGGGCGAAACACCCGCTGGAGGAACCCCTCCCCCCCCCCCTAAGGGACAACAACGACGGCCTAACCTGAGGGACCGGCTAGCACTCGCGGAGCCCCAACCCAGGAGCGCAGCACTACAGGGGACACCATCACTGGAGTAGCGCCGGGGGCCGACCCTGCAAGACAGGCGCCACCCGCACATGTCCGGGGGAGTGCGGCCCCGCACTGGGACTGGTGGGGCCCCGCCGAAGGGGAAGACGGGCAGACAGACACACAAAATGGCCGCCGAGCAACTGGCTGCGAGGCTCGACAGCGTGCTGGCAGCGGTGGAACGGATGGAGCAGTCCCTCCAGCAAACTAGAACCTCCCTGGAGTCCAAAATAGATGGGGTCGCAGTGGACCTGACCCTCCTGCGTGATGACCACAGGAAATTGTCAGACAGAACCAAGATACTGGAAGGCGCAGTGAAGGAGATCGAGCCCAAGGTCACTCAGACAGACAGGCAAGTGCAGGACCTCCTGAACAGAGTGGAGTACCTGGAGGACAGGGCTGAGGACGCGGAAGGGAGGGCGAGGCGCAACAACATCAGACTTGTGGGGGTTCCTGAAAAATGGGAAGGGGCCCGCCCGGCCGAACATGTGGAAGACTGGCTGCGGACACTTTTGCCCGAAGGCTCGCTGTCACCGCACTTCGTCGTGGAGCGCGCACATCAGGTGCCAACTAGGCCCTATACCACCGGCGCCAACCCGAGGCCGTTGCTCTTCAGGATACTGAACTATAGGGACAGAGACACGGTGCTGCGAGAGGCACGGCGATTGGGCGAGGTACGCATAGACAATGCGTCGATCATGTTCTTCCCCGACTACACCGTCCAGGTACAGCGCCAGAGGCACGACTTCATGGAAGTAAAGAGGAGACTACGCACTGCAGGCCTCAAGTACTCCCTACTGTTCCCTGCCAAGCTGAGAGTGGTGGCGGGAGACAGCACTTACTTCTTCAACACGCCCGAGGAGGCCAACGAGTGGCTGGACGGGGGCACGGACACGGCACCGAAACACTCTCGCGGAGGCGAGACGAGGACCAGGCCACGAGGACCGCGGCGACGCCGCAGGCACAGGACCCAACAGTCCCAGCACGCGGAGGAGAGGGCGGGACTCTCCCCCACACTGGACCAGATGCTCCGAGAACAACGCGATGCATTGCAGAAGGTCTCCCAAATAAGCAACTCACCCTCCCATGAGACAGCCCAGGAGGACGGCCGACAGCCGGTACCCAGCGACGACGACGAGGCCATATACGGGATCCCGAACTCACAGATCTCGGTGGAACTGCCCATCGTCACGCCGCAAACCTCAGACCTGATCCACTGATCCTACAGGGGATGTCTGCACTGGCCTTGCCACAACGAGGGAGGACTGGCAGTGGTCGACTGAACGATGATGCGCAATTGGCGCCCGCCACTGATGGGGCCACCTCCCCCCCCCCCCTGCCAGCTGACCGAACTGTGGACTCCTGGAACAGTGAGTAATGCCCTTATGGCACTAGTGGTAAGCAGGGAGGGCACTGAAGGGGTGGTCTTTTAGCACGCATCTGCGCCTGGCCGCGCACAGGGTGGGTCGCTTGGAACATTGGACTGCAGTGGGCGGCCACTAACGTCCTGTATTGAATGGCTCAGGGAAGCGACCTGCTTCCACTAACTGACTATATATCCGTCTTACCGAACTTGTGCTTTGCACGCACTGCCCCTTAAACAAGTAAGAATGTTCCTCTCCCTTGAGAGTATGGACGGTGGCCCGTCCCGCCACTGCCCTTTTGGTATTTTAGTGGGGATAGCCCGCTGTTGGTTGTTGTTCTTCATTGTTTTTTTTCCCTGTCCTAATGTTTTCCCAAACTTTGCTGAGTGTGCTGTGGGGGGGTGGGAGCGGAAGAGCTGGGAGAGCCACTGCTGGGGCCTTTGGTGGTGCCGCCACTATTGGGAAGGTCAGGGAGGACTGTATATTGCTAAAATGTCTGCCATAAAAATATGCACATGGAACATTAGAGGTATGCACACACCCGCGCGCAGGTATCAAATCTACTCCTACTTGAAGAGGCAGAACGTGCAGGTCGCGCTCTTGCAGGAAACACACCTGAGTGGGGCGGAGGTGACAGCGCTGAGGCGGAGATGGAGGGGACAATTGTATGCCACTGAATACTCCTCGTACGCCCGCGGGGCACTGCTGTGGGTAAAGCCGGGAACCCCCTTCGTGATGTCGGAAGTTCACATAGATGCGGAGGGGAGGTATGTCCTGGTGAAGGGTCGCATAGACGGGCAACCAGTGGTCCTGGCGTCCATTTACGCTCCAAACACGGATCAGGGCACCTTCCTGGCGCCTATTTCAGAGAAATTGGCGCCCTGGCACGGCGTCCCATGGATCCTGGGAGGCGACTATAACGCGGTACTAGACCCAGTGCTGAACCGCTCGGTCCCGCCAAGGCCAGAGGCGACATCCCAGGGGGCCACGAGGGCACTTACACAGTGGGCGACACAGTGGGGTCTGAAAGACGCATGGCGTGCGCACAATCCGGACACTAGGGTGTACTCATATTTCTCGGGAGCACATGCGTTACATATTCGCCTCGACAGATACATGGTATCAACGGAAATGTTGCCCCATATCACTGACTCTCAATACCTGGGTAGGACTCACTCGGACCACAACCCCCATACACTGCACATGGCTTGGGAATGCCCGCGCCCACCAATCCCCACGTGGCGATTGCAACCTGCATTACTACTAGATGGCCCCTTTAGAGACTCCCTGCAGGCCTGCGTAGCGCAATACTTCGATGACAACTCAGATACAGCATCCTCCCCGAGAGTAGAGTGGGACGCATTCAAGGTGGTGGTACGGGGACATTGCTTGAGCACACAGGGGAGCATACGGTGGAAGCTGGAGGAGGATTTGCGCACGGTGGAAGCGGACCTACTCGGCGGGGAGCAGGAGGCGGTGGGAGGTGCAGGTGACCGGCTGCAGGCGGCCCGGGCGGAGCACGAAACGCTACTGGAACAGCTGCGACGCGTCAACTTTGCGGCCCATTCGGCGCGAGTGCACCAGCACGGTGACAAGCCCGGTAGGCTTTTGGCCTGGTTAGTCAGGCAGGAGGAACGCACGGAGCCGGTCTCCGTCATCTGCACGACTGAGGGACAACTAGTGTACACCCAAACCAGGATACACCACGCGTTTGTGGGACACTATCAGGCCCTATACAAATCGCAACTGAGAGTATCCGCGGCCTACATAGCAGAATACCTGGCGGACATCCCGCTGCCCTCCCTTATAGGTTCGCAGCAAGACGCCCTGGGGGCGCCATTCTCCGCGGAAGAAATACGCGAGGCCATTTTCGCCCTGTCCAACGGCAAATCACCTGGCCCGGACGGACTGCCCGCCGAATTCTTTAAGGCGTGTTCAGACACGCTGGTTCCGGAGTTGCTCAAATTGTACAATACTGCGATGGAAGAATCAGCACTCCCAGACTCGCTTAACGAGGCAAACCTGGTCTCGCTGCTGAAGCCGGGCAGAGATGGCACACTCATGGGGTCCTATAGGCCGTTGGCCATGCTGAATACTGATTATAAAATCTTCACCTCCCTCCTGGCCCGCCGCCTTGCCCTGGAGGCACCAACTCTGGTACATGCCGATCAAAACGGCTTCATGCCGGCGCGGAGCACGTCTCGTAACCTACGCCGCCTCTTCCGGATTCAGGAAGCGGCTCTGACGCATTGGCCTAGATCGGGGTGCCTGGTCTTGGACCTGGAGAAGGCCTTCGATTCAGTAGAATGGCCATACCTGGGAGCAGTGCTGGACAAATTAGAGGTGGGAGATGCATTTGCTGACATGGTCGGATTGCTCTACCAGAGACCCAGTGTCCGAGTGAGGACGGGCGGGCTGCTGTCGGAGAAGATCGGGGTGCGTAGAGGCACCAGACAAGGCTGCCCCCTGTCGCCCCTCCTCTTCTCCTTAGCCATTGAACCACTGGCGGCACTGCTACGGGACAGAGGAGCGGAATGGGGGATCCCATTGGCTGACGGAACGCACATAGTCTCACTCTACGCAGACGACCTGCTGCTTTATGTGCGGGACCTCACCGCGGTGCCAGCCGAGCTATCGGACATCTTCCAGGCCTTCGCAGAGGTCTCGGGCCTCAGGGTCAACTGGGCCAAGTCCGGGGTATACTCGTTCAGCCGCGATCAGGGGGAATGCGATGTGCATCTTGGAGGGGCCAGGCTCGCTTGGTACCCGACCACGTTTAAATACCTAGGACTACACATCTATAGAGACCCACAGGACTTACTGGAGGGCAACCTGGTGCGCGCCATTTCCTCTCTGCGAGCTCAGATGTCCTTCTGGAAAACCCTGCCGCTGAACGTGCCCAGCCGAATAGCTCTTACTAAAATGATAGCGCTCCCTAGGCTGCTGTATCACTTCGCGAATATCCCCACGTATGTCCCCACGCGGATATTCCGCGACCTGGAATTAATGCTTCGCGGCTTGATTTGGAATGCGGGACGACCCCGAGTGGCGCTGGCTAAACTGTACTCCCCGACCGCGGAGGGAGGATTGGCTGTCCCCAACATGGAGCTGTATTACCTGGCCGCACAGCTCCAATGGGTGACGTACTGGCTCAGCGATACACATCTGGACGATACGGCCACTGCGGACTACCAATGGACACACCCCCAGATCTGCGCCCTGTTTCACCCATTGACCAAGGGTCCCCGTCCTCTGCCCCTGCATATGGCCGTGGCCCGCAAATGTTTTCTCCGCAGCCTGAAGCTGACGCAAACTACCAGACCATATTCTCCTGCCCTCCCCCTGCTGGGCACCCCCAGGAGGAGCAGGATGGTTACGCCGCGCATCCTGGACCACTGGATCACAGCTGGGGTTGAGACCATGGGCGACCTGTATGCTGACGGGGCCCTGCTCCCGTTTGCGGAATTATCTGACACCACGGGACTCCCGGCCGGGCAGTTCCTACTCCATGCGTCGGTACTGCGGGCATACACTGATTCCTGGGGTGACATCCAGGATGAGCCGCCAATGCACCACCTGATCCAATATTTACACGCAATGGGCAGAAGCTCGCACATTACGCATTGGTTAGCACAGGCGCTTCTCATCCACACGCAAAAACCCACACAGCAGATTAGGGCTAAATGGGCGGCGCACCGAGGGAGGGATTGGACGGATAAGGAGTGGAACCTAGTACTAGCTAGCCCTGTGAACGTCCCCCGCAATTCCCGCTTCCGTATCATCCAACTGTACATATTGCACCAGGCATACCTAACGCCAGATAGAATAAACAGATACTTCGCGATCGACACTGCCGTTTGTCCCAGATGTGACCTGTTGGGCGCAGACATCCTGCACATGCTTTGGCACTGCCCAACCCTGACCGCGTACTGGGGGGAGGTGACCTCACTCCTGAATCACAGCACGGTCCTGGGCCTGCCGGACACGTGGGAGGCGTGCATTCTCGGACTCTATAAAAGAACTAAGCTGAACAAAACACAGGCACGATTCTGGGATCTGGGCCTCATCACGGCCAAATGGCTGCTTACACGACACTGGAAACGGCGGGAACCGCCTACCCCAAAAAACTGGTTCACATCCTTTACAAACTGGGCCAGGGCGGAAGGCACGGCGCTCCAGCGGGAGGAAATAGCGGGCCTGCGGCAGTTCCCGATAGCACAGCTCTGGGATGGCATCCTGGGGTCCCTGCAGGGGGAGGGCACTGTCAGAGGGCTCACGTAGAATAAGTGACACCGGAGGTGGGTTACAGAGGCTAATGCTCTATCGCAGGAACCACCACATGCAGCGCCTCCCCCCCAACACAGACAAGAATCCACCAGCGCGTAGACCTCGGACACGACCTGACGCCCACACGAGCGCCCACCAGCAGCCATTGCCCAGCAGCGCGCCCCGAGCACAGAGTTGCCGCCATCGCCCCCGCAAGCACACTCCACCCCCCCCCACCCACTTTCACACATATGTTTACATGTTTGCAGTATCGGACCCCTGCTCACAGACGGTGGCCTCCCCGACCCCCCATGTTGAAGTGGGCAGAAGCCATTGGTGGCACTCCAGACGGCGACTGCAGGCGTAAACGCCGATTGCCACACCGACAGCGAGGCTACTCCACCTGACTGCCGCATGCTCCACTAGCAAGGCCGGCGACCGGCGAACCACCATGGCCCACAGGGGCTGTCCCACTCTAAATTCGAGCACACTTGCGTATACACACCCCTGCCCTCCTGTCACACTGTAACAGCATCGGCAACCAACACACCGATCAGGGGTGGCTCCTACTAACACCGTGCAAGTGGGACGGACTTCAAGTGGTGAAGTCGCGATAGGAACATTGGGACATACCGATACGAACTGTTTTGTTTAGTTTGCCGATTTCATGGCTCAGTTCTAGAAAAAAATGAAAAATAAGGCGTCATTTATGGACTTTTCTTTTCTTGAACTTAAGATAATGTGACTATCTTATCGATGTCCTAGTACACCGGGGACACAAGGGGCACAATGACACGCCCTCCTATGCTGACCTACATCCTTACGATTCACCGTTCATTTGCAGCCGGCCCGCAGGGTTGTAGGCTTTGCTATATGTACTGCACCTTTGAACATTAATAAACGTCTTACAAAAAAAAAAAAAAATGATGTAAGATTTTTCCAGGTTGGTGGCCAGGTCCAGTTTGTCCATGAACATGACGAACCCATCAATCAGTTTTTGCAATCCTAGGGAGGTTCTGGCAAGCAAAACCGCGTCATCGGCATAGATTAGTACAGGTACCGCACGATGACCGATTTGGGGTGAATCCACCTTGAGTTTAAGGAGGTCCTTTTCCAGCGAGTTGATATAAATGGAAAAAAGGAAGGGCGCGAGGATACATCCCTGCCTTACTCCACTCGAGCAAGTGAAGGGGTCGATCTTATTACCCTCTTGGTTGTACCTCACACTTGCAGTGGTGTTCCGGTGGAGATTTTGCAGGGTGTCTACTAGTGGTTGGTCCACCCCCAATTCTAATAACATGGCCCAAAGCATGCTCCTGTTTACACGGTCGAAAGCCGCTGAAAGGTCCATGAACCCCATATGAATGGACCCCTTCCCGGCGATGGTGTATTTGGCTATCAGGAGGTATAAGTTTAAGCATTGATCGGTGGTAGATCTACCTTTCCTGAAGCCGTATTGCGTTTCCGAAAGGACTTGATGCTCCTCGGCCCAGTCTTGCAGTCGCTGTAGGATGACTCGCCCGAGTACCTTTGCTGTCACATCTATGAGCGAAATGGGTCGGTAGCATTGGGGGTCGTCACGGTTCCCTTTCTTGTAGATTGGAACTATGGTCGCCGTTGACCAGGACTGAGGCAGTCCTGCCACCACTGCCTCGTTCAGTACCCTGGTAAGCAACAGTGCCCACAGATCGGGTCTACTTAGGTATAGGTCTGGTGGAATTCCGTCCGGACCCGGAGCTTTGTTTTTGCTGAGCCCAGTTATTCCCATTTCGACTTCTTTCAGTGAGAAGTCTAACTTAGCCGGCTGTTGATCCCTAGGTAAATCCTCCAGGGTTAGGTGACTTGAGTGGTTATATAGGCTCTGGAAGTGGGTCTGCCATTGTTCCGGCAAGATGATGTTCATAATTTTTGGTGCCCCTTGGTCCTGGAAACATGGGGAGTTAATCACTTTCCAGAAGCTTGCGGAATCTTTCCTTTCGGCTGCATCCCTTAAATCTTCCCAGGCCTGATTTTGTAGGCTTTGCTTACGTTTCTTCAGAGCTTTTTTATATTCAGCTCTGTTCTGTGCCACCATGATCTTGTCCCTAGGTTTGGAGTGGAGGCTATCCTTCAATTTTTTGAGCGCCCTGGTGCAATTCGAATCAAACCAGCGGGGATTTGAATGCGTTTTGTTAGACCCAGTGGTCTTTAAGGAGTTATTTACGTGGTGCGCGATTTCTTCGAATGCCCTGACCACCCGAGCACCACACACACTTGGGTCCAGACAGTTATCTATTGCAACTGAGGCCTCTGTTAATAATTTTTTGTAAAATCTATCCCCATCACTTTTGGCCCATTTAATTCTTCTTCCCTGGTCCACTGCTTTTTCCATGATGTCAGATCTCTTTGGGCACGAGTTAAAATCAAAACCTTCAATAGTGATAATGACCGGGTTGTGATCACTAAAGCTGCTGGCCTAGACTGTGGTGTTACTGATGTTTCTTTTTAGAATGGGGGAGACTAGAATAAAGTCAATATAGGAGTGGCAACCTCTTCCTTTGTATGTTGGGGTCAGTTCTCCTTTTTCTCCCAGTGCCACAAGGTCTAAAGTTTGAGTTAAGTTATGCCTTTTCGTTAGTCTCTCTAAGTCCCATCCCTCTTTTGAGTGTACAAAATGTGGCCTTTCATTAAAGTGCATCTTGACCAGTCTTTGTTAAAGGGTTTTAATCTATCACATAGATGGCAGTTAAAATCTCCCATTAATATTAAACTTGTGAGGTTTGGTGTCTTATTTAAAAGGTTCAAATTTCTTAGACATTCATCCAGTTCATTTACAGCTATTCCCTTCTCCGTCGTTGCAGAAGCATTATACCAGTTAACTAGGAAAAAGGTTAATCTTGGTGAGGTGAACCTTAGTGCTTGAAGATTATGTGAGGCCCATTTGATGTCGGACCAGGTGCCCTTAATGTCTAAGTTGACGTATATGGCTAGTCCCCCACTGGCTCTCCCGGAGGTTACTTTTTTAGCTGGAACGAAGAAACTTTTATAACCTTCCAAGCTATAATCGTTTAGTTCGGTAGCCCAGGTTTCTTGCAGGCATATAATGTGGAATTTATTTATGTAGCTAAGCCATTCCTGCGATTCAAATTTGGCCGCTAGTCCTGCAATATTCCAGGATGCAACTAGTAATTTTACTTGGGTCATTTCCTTTGGGGTTCCTTTCGTGTCTCCTAATGGGAGCATTGAGTGTTTTCCCGCTTCCGTTGAGGTGTCAAGGACGGGATGTATACCACTGGGAGCAGCTAATCTGCTGTGGGCAACTGGTCTACTCTGTTTGTTGATTGTCCTATGTTTTGTGGGATTTGTCCACTCTCCTTTTCCCTGACTTGTGTTTGGTGGTTTGATACTGCCTCCTTTACCAGGCACAAGTTCTGGTCCGTTGCCTACCCCCTTTCTCCTTCCTTTTGATGGTGGGCTTACCTCCTTCCACCTTGCGATCTTAGGGGATTGATTATCCCGTCCATGTCAATCAACTCCTTCAAGTGTACTGAACCTATTCCAATGTGCATACTGCATTAGGGCGGAGTCATAATTTGGCATGACAAAGTTTGGTCTTTGCCATTGGGGTGGTCCATATTGAGGGCCCATGGGGGTATACTAGTCGGCGGTGGTCTGTTGCTCTGCCTGGGTCTTTGAAATGCAAAGGGATAAAAGTAAGATAGATGAACCGGGTGAATTTGTGAGCGAGTATAGCTCGAGGGGGCATTACAGATAAAATTGACTGCTGCCATGTCTCTGAAGTTTACTGTGATTATGTCCCCTGCTATGGTCTTGGTGCCTTTGCCAATCCACTCCCCCCTTCTTACAGATAAGATTTCCCAGTAAATGTTAGGGGGCAAGGGTCTATGTATTTGTAGCCACTGTGCACACTTGTTTTTCAGTTCTACTTGTGATTCCCGTTGGCCCTCCCTTAGAGGTGGGACTCCTGTTAAAACAACTACAAAGGGCAGTGCTTCAGGCGGTAGGTTAATTGTCCTGAAGCGAGTAGCTGTTTTATTTTCTTTGGTAGTTGTTGTAGGGGGAGTCGGGTTGATCTTTAGGTTCGCTTTAGGAGTTTGAACATTGTTTCCTTCCAATGTTTGGGAGGGTCCCGGGGGTAATTTATTATTTTCAGTTGTTATTTGTTTGTTGCTTTTACCTGTGTTCGGTGTGGGAGCAGCCTTTTGCGTGTCTTTGATACTTTTTTGGGTGACTCTGTTGGAGATCTTCGCCGCCGCGACGGGAATTGTAGGGGCCTTATCTTTAGTTAGGCTTTTGGATATGACATCATTCTGTTTTGTTGGGTCCCCTTCTTGCGCTAGCTGGGTTTTTGAGCCAATCCCCCTGTTATTTACGAGTGATGTTAATCTGTCTATTTTGGCTATGAGGGGTTTTAGCAGCACAGTAATGGAATGCTCAAGATCCGTTTTGAGGTCAGCCACCATATTGGTGATCCAACAGGGTATTCCCAGTGTAGATGGGTTTATGGGCGTTACCAGATTGTGGTTTCTGGTTTTTGATGATCCTTTTTTTCCCCCGCGTTTGGGGCCTTCCTTGTGCAGGATTTTCTCTGTACTATAAGAGTTATTATTATAGTTATTTGTTTGTGCGCCAGATCTCTCGCTACTAGTTTCGGCAGGCGCCTGAGCACAAGGTAGGTCAACGAAAAAAGAAGGGGAGAGGGGCAGGCTAGTATCCAGTTCCTCTGCCAACTCTCGGGAGGCCTCAGATAAGTTGATAAGGGATTCCTGGGTTTCCTGAATGATTGTCACAGGTGGTAGGGACATTCTTCTTACTGTATTTGCGATGGCATTAGAAACCGCCCCTATGGTTTGTTTGAGCATTTTGTCGATGGCGGTTAAAGTAGGTAAAGGCGGGGGCGGGTCCGTTTTGGCTTTTGTGCTTGATCTTAGAGTAGGCATCTTGGGCTTCTTGGCGGTCTTCCTCATGGTCTGCAACGCCAAGTGCGTGAGTGGATTTGTCTTTTACAAGTGAGTCCGGATGATAGCCTAATTTACAAGATGCGGTGTGCGACTTTAGGGGGGTGGCCCAGCCCGGCCTCTTCTGGCCTCTGAGGGCCACAGAGGGCCCGCCCTTTGCCCGGGCTTCGCTCGGCGTCCCGCTCGCGTCCCGCTACGCGCCTCCCTGTTGTAGTTAAGCCACGCGTTGCGGCCGGGGGGCGTGTCTTGGTGGGGGCGCGGCCGTGCACACCTGTGCAACGCAGGGACTCCTGGTCTTGGGAGTCCCTGCAGCTCGCGCCCCGGGTGCTGCAAGTTGTTACCTTGCGGCGGGGCGGTCAATCCCTCCTGGGATACGGGGAGGCCAGCTGGCTAACACGGGCAGTTCGGCAATATGGCGATATGGCGATTTCAAGGGCAGCAACACCCGGTACGTTCCTTCCTGCAAGGGTTCCCGCTTAATGCTGAAAAGCGTCCTTCTTTGTAGAGCTGGTCGGCTGGGGGGCGTGTCTTGGTGGGGGCGCGGCCGTGCACACCTGTGCAACGCAGGGACACCTGGTCTTGGGAGTCCCTGCAGCTCGCGCCCTCTGCTAGATCCGCTGTTTCCTCCTCCTCCTACCGCAGCTGTTCCCAGTCAGCCGGCCTCAACCCCACGCCTCGCGCCGCGCAGCGGCACCCGCGAAGCGGGTGCTGCAAGTTGTTACCTTGCGGCGGGGCGGTCAATCCCTCCTGGGATACGGGGAGGCCAGCTGGCTAACACGGGCAGTTCGGCAATTTGGCGATATGGCGATTTCAAGGGCAGCAACACCCGGTACGTTCCTTCCTGCAAGGGTTCCCGCTTAATGCTGAAAAGCGTCCTTCTTTGTAGAGCTGGTCGGCCGGGGGGCGTGTCTTGGTGGGGGTGCGGCCGTGCACACCTGTGCAACGCAGGGACTCCTGGTCTTGGGAGTCCCTGCAGCTCGCGCCCTCTGCTAGATCCGCTGTTTCCTCCTCCTCCTACCGCAGCTGTTCCCAGTCAGCCGGCCTCAACCCCACGCCTCGCGCCGCGCAGCGGCCCCCGCGAAGCGGGTGCTGCAAGTTGTTACCTTGCGGCGGGGCGGTCAATCCCTCCTGGGATACGGGGAGGCCAGCTGGCTAACACGGGCAGTTCGGCAATATGGCGATATGGCGATTTCAAGGGCAGCAACACCCGGTACGTTCCTTCCTGCAAGGGTTCCCGCTTAATGCTGAAAAGCGTCCTTCTTTGTAGAGCTGGTCGGCCGGGGGGCGTGTCTTGGTGGGGGCGCGGCCGTGCACACCTGTGCAACGCAGGGACTCCTGGTCTTGGGAGTCCCTGCAGCTCGCGCCCTCTGCTAGATCCGCTGTTTCCTCCTCCTCCTACCGCAGCTGTTCCCAGTCAGCCGGCCTCAACCCCACGCCTCGCGCCGCGCAGCGGCACCCGCGAAGCGGGTGCTGCAAGTTGTTACCTTGCGGTGGGGCGGTCAATCCCTCCTGGGATACGGGGAGGCCAGCTGGCTAACACGGGCAGTTCGGCAATATGGCGATATGGCGATTTTAAGGGCAGCAACACCCGGTACGTTCCTTCCTGCAAGGGTTCCCTTTTGACTTGGATTCCTGTAATCTGAGTATATTCTTCTAATCCTGACTCATCCTCACTATAACTCTGTCTATCTAGATAAGTTTGACTTCTGGTTCTCACAACGTCAGCAGGTATGTCGACTACTGGAATCCGTTCATCCTGACTGGTGCTCGATTGTTCCTCATCAACTACTTCGGGATCAACTTCTTGAGACCCCTCAGCTGCACAACCTTCAGCTTCTACTTCATCAGGTTTGGTTACCCTCTTGGTGTGACTCTTGTGGATCCAGTTTGGAATTCCCCTGCACTTTACAGCTGCGGTAGTAACCAATATTACTTGATGTGGATCTCCCCACCTTGGTGCTAGGCAAGATTCTTGAGTATGTTCCTTTATCACTACCCAGTCACCTGGATTCAGGTCATGTGCTGGAGTTGATTGTCTGGTGACAGCGTCTTCCCCAACCTGGTGAGAGGTAGAACGCATTTAGTCAGCCAGTTCTTTGCAGTACTCGTGCACTAACTCTTTAGATATATTTATTAGCTTGTGTCCTGGTACCCATGCCTGCCTCATTGCTCTTCCAGTGAGTATTTCATGGGGACTCAAAACTGTGTTTCTGTCTGGAATGCTTCTGGGTCCCATCAGAACAAGAGGTAAAGCATCAGGCCGCTCTAATCGGGTAGAATAATACATCTTTCCCAATCGTGACTGGATTGTGCCATTCAGTTGTTCTACCACTCCAGAAGCCTCTGGGCAGTATGCACAGTGCGGTTTTTGCTAAATTTGGAATGCTTCACAGATCAGACAAATTATTTCATTATTAAGACGAGACCCTCGGTCTGATTTAATCATTACTGGAAAACCGAAACGTGGTATGAGTTCCCTCAGTAGTAATTTAGCTACAGTGATGCTATCATTTCTGCGGGTAGGGTAAGCTTCCACCCATTTTGAAAACAGGCAGACAATGACAAGGACATACTTTAGTCCTCGGCAAGGGGGTAATTGGATGAAATCAATCTGGAGTTGTATGAAGGGACCTTCTACCTTTCCAATCTTTCCTGGCAACATTATAGTTCTCTTACCAGGATTCATTCGTTGGGATGTTATACACATCTGGCAAAGACTTTCTGCTACATTCCTGAATCTTGCATTAAACGAACTCTCTGAACTGCCTTATCATCGCATCTCTAACTATATGTGAGCTTCCATGATACATCCTATCCATAGGAGCAAGCATACAATCTGGTAACACAGGTCTCCCATCAAGGTAAACAAGAACACCATCCTCAGCCCTTCTCCGACATCCTATATTCTCCCATTCTTCCTTTTCCTTAATTTCTGCCTCATTTTGCAAATCTCGCACTTCTTCCCATGTTTTCACTCTTTCATGCAACATAAGTTGGCAGCTGGTTCCATGTGCATCGATTTTCTTATTTATTGCCATCTTATGTTTAGCACAATGCTGGGCTCGTTGGTCAGCATATCGGTTACCTGCTGTCATTAGGTCATTTCCAGATTGGTGAGCAGCACACTTGACCACAGCCACTTCTTTTGGTAATTGAATTGATTCTAATAAGTCTTTTACATAATTTCCATTTTTAATAGGAGTACCCGAAGAAGTCAGAAATTCCCTTTGCATCCAAAGTTGTCCAAAGTCATGCTCAACCCTGTAGCCAAACTGACTGTTCCCAAATTTGCAGGTTCTTGTTTTTGCAACTAATTTGGCTACTTGTGCAGACTTGACTCCAGGTAAATAGGATGCTTCCACTGGACCCCACAAAGTACACACAGCATAAGCAGCACTTAATCCGCCTTCCTCATGTCTCATGCATGAGCCATCCACAAACATCTCATATTCAAATGTGAACAACAGCTCTTCTTTTATGTCTGGTCGGGGCTTTGTACTGTATTCTGTGAGGTCAATGCAATCATGCTCGACTTCCCCTTTCACTTCTGCGAAGTGTGAATCAGGTAACAGTGTAGCTGGGTTTAGGACAGTTCATCTAGCAATGGTCACATTCCCTGCACCTAGAAGAATTCGCTCATACTTAGTCAGCCGACTAGGAGTCAAATACTGAGTACGTGATCTGGTTAACAGAATCACTACTGAGTGTGGAACATAACCGGTTACAGAGTGTCCCATAATGATGGATTCACTTTGCTCAAGACTCATGCAGTTTACAGCTACTGCTTTCAGACATCCTCTCAATGCAGATGCCACTGGATCTAGTGTGGATGAAAAATATGCCACAGTACGTCTCATTAAACCATGAGTTTGGGTCAGACCAGATAATGCACAATTGTCACGTGCATTACTTAATAATGCAAATTATTTTGAATAATCAGACATGATTAACAATGAAGAGGGTCAATGGGGAATATTTAATGACCATACAGTGGTATCATCCCCTGAACCGTAATTATAACAAAAGATACCAGTAGGTCAAACAGAAAAAGAAAGTAAACTGTCTGAAAAATGTGTTGGTTAGGGAACAGTCACCAAGTCCATACTTAAATAGTACGTGGTGGTCATCACATGATTCCCATCAGATACCCATCCTGTGCCGCCCTACATCATTTGGGATCCTTCACCCGAAGGAAGTGATGTAAATCCACTTAAGATTAGGTGAACTGTAACCTAATCAAGTGGAAAGAACTCAAATGTGATGGGTTGGTCTGTATGGCATAAGGAGGGTAAAATTATTTAGCAGTGCTCAAATGTGTTAAAGTAACAGTGTTGGAATAGTGAGTGAGTTTAAGATTGGGTTGTGGAAGTGGAAAAAACTATTTTAATGATATCCTATCCACACCCAACAATAAAAACAGTGCATGAGTGTATTAAACATATATATACTCAGATGTATTGGAGGTCAACATGTTTCTGCGGTAGTTGGAGTCTCGAGATCTCCTCCAGCTTCATCAGGACCTTGTGTCAATGCTAATGCGTAATGTGAAAATTTAATGAAAAGTGAAAAGAATATCACCTGAAATTCGCCTGCTCAGACAATCACGAGGGACGAACCAACAAATGAAAAACAAAAAGAAACACATAATTATAATCAACAGTTTACAGAACACATAGTGAATGTGTTATTTACTTGAGGCCAATCATTTATTGGTCAGCTGGTCTCAATAAATAGACCATAGGTGTAATCGCCCTTTTTAATGTGGGACCTATAGAAGAGATACATTTATCTTTTACTCACCCAATGTGTGGGGAATATCTGCTCCACCTCACCTGGCTACAGCTCAGGTAAAAATCGGAGCACCGCTCTGAGGGAGAGAAGGAGGAAGGAAATAAAGGAGGAAAGATGCATACACTGTGAACATAGCATCTGTGTTAGTAGCACGATAATCAAAGCCAAATAGTCCATAGCATTTCTGTTCAGAGGTAGCTAATCAGATAGTCACCCAGTCATTAGTACCCACTAATCAATGTTATTTATAAAGTGAGAGGATGGACAGTAGTCTGCAATGCTTATCCTTAGTTATGGCACACAAGTCCTGTAAGTTTAAATCTATGAGGTAATTGAAAAACGATCTTACAGCATGTCTAGAGCACCACACCGCTACGGAGAGGGTAGTGCGGGCTTTTTTGCATAAGACGTCTCCCTTTCTTGATGTATTTAGAAAGGACCACACACTCCTGCCCTGCTTAGTTATGGCACACAAGGTTGTATTTTTCTGTTTAAAACTTGCAAGGAGTTACACGCACGTCCTGTCAGTTTAAATCTATTAGGTGATCGAGAAACGATCATACAGCATGTCTAGGGCACCACACCACTACGGAGAGGGTAGTGCGAGCTTTATTGCATTAAAAGTCTCTCTTTCTCGATGTTTTTAGAAAAGACAAAACACCCCTGCCCTGCTTACCTGTCCGTCGGTACTCCGGACATCCGTCTTGGCTGTCATGGAGGGAGGTACCAGGACGGACAGGAAGCGGGTCTTTATCCTTCCTTGAAGCCGAGCGTCAAAGACGCGATTGGGTGCCCGTGTCACGTGGTATTGCGTCAGGAGCAACGTTACGCTAGGCAACGTTGTTGTTCTTCCTGGTTGCCTAGCACTGAAGACGCGATCGGAAGAACGCATCTTGTTCTTCCTGAATGCCGAAGCTCAGGGACGCGATTGGTAGACTGCGTCTTGTGGTGTTGCGTAGGGCCCAACATCACGCAAGGCAACGTAATTGTTGTCGGCTAAGATGGGAGATGTAGTAAAAATAGGCGGAATAGAACTATATTTACTACAAGATGTGACAGAACTCTTGAGAGCGGGGTGTATCGGTTTGCTGTTGTGTAATATGGAGTGGAGCATCTAGGATAGATAAAGTCTCTATGATGTCTATATATTAGATGATGCTTTTGACGTCATTGTTTATTCACTCTATCTTGCATATAAACGTACAATGAATAATGCAATAATTTCTCGTCAAAAAAGGGGTGTCTGATGTTTATAATATGTTCATCATATAAGCATTTCTAAAATGTAAACCCCGTCTGAATCGCAATCGATTTTGACCAGGTGCACTTATGTTATTCAGACCTTCAGTTACTTGCTAAGTGGAAAAGATTACTACAATCTCCTGCAACTGAGAGCAGACAACAGACAAAATGATTCATAATGACATCCATGGGATGTCTTCGTTCAATCCTGTTTTATGAGTTTGTAACTTGTAGACCCATCTCTGTTCGCGTTTAAATAGAAATGTACTGATGTCCACAATGTGTGCCGGTATTGTGGGTTGCTCCAAGACTGTCCACTTTATATCTGTGGGGAGATGTTTTGCAAGTAAAAAGTGATTTGTAAGCTTGGTAGCCTGTCTACTGCACCGTATTGAACTTTTGTGTTCTGATATTCGTAATTTAATCTTACGAGTGGTCATGCCCACATACATCTTACTACAAGGACATGTGATTAGTTATATCAAGTTTGTACTGTTGCAGTTTGTAAATCTGCGTTGTTCCCAAACTCGCTCTGTCCCGATGTCGATGGTTGTAGTTTTTTCTGTTTGGGGACATGCTGCACATTGTCCACACGGGTGATGCCCTGTAACTGCCGGCATGTTCCATAAGGTTCCAACTGCTCTTGGTCCCTCGTTTTTGGGTCTCGTATGGACCAATTTGTCCTTCAAATTTTGTCCTCTCTTGTAAGCAAACAGGGGAAGGGGCAGAGTGTCGTTTCCGGTGTTTAGTATACCCCAACGTCTCTTCACAATCTTGGTGATCTGATTTGAGAAAGTTCCGAATGTGCTTACACAGGTCATGCGTTCAGTTTTCGGCTTGGGTGGTAGAATTTCCAAAAGGCCGGCTCGGTTGTTGTTAGCCGCTCGTTTTTTTGATATCTGAATCAGTCTTTTAGGATATTCCTTGTGTGACAAATCTAAAGACAGTTGCTGGGCATGTGTCTCAAAGGACGTTCTGTTTGAGCAATTTCTTTGTATGCGCAAAAATTGCCCATAGGGTAGATTGTCCCGCAGGGCCTTTGGGTGGCAGCTGTTGTAGTTGAGCAAAGAATTGCACGCCATCGGTTTTCGGTAAAGTTCCGAGGCGAGGCCGGTAGGTGTACTCCGGATAAGCAAATCCAAAAAGGCCAATTTCTGAGTGTCATACTCCATGGTGAATTTCAAGAACAAGTTCCTCAGATTCAGCCAAGTGTGGAACTCCTTTAACTGTGTCTCACTTCCACACCACACCACGAAAATATCGTCAATGTAACGTTTCCAAGTTCGCAGACAACTAAGATGGAGATTGGTGTCTGCGAACACGTGCTCCTGCTCGAAGTGATGCACGTACAGATTAGCGAGACTAGGGGCAAAAACGCTGCCCATACTAGTCCCGCTAATCTGCAAGTAGAGGCTGTCCTCGAAACAGAAGAAGTTCTCTGTCATAGCCAAAGTGGCTAAAGTCATGATGACACTGACTGGTGTTATAGAATTCAGTTCTCTGGCTGACAATAATGCCTCTATAACTTCCAATGTCTCAGCCTGGGGGATAGACGTATACAGGCTTTCAACGTCAAATGACCCTAAGATATCAGTTTGAGGATTAAAACCAATATTGGGTAATAACCTCAATACATCTTTTGTGTCCATGAGAAAGGTTGGCATTTCTCGCACCATTGGTTGTAAAAATACATTGACAAAAGTCGAAAGTGGTTCCAAAAGTGAACCTATCCCAGATATTATGGGGCACCCCACCAGAGGGCGTTGGGTTTTGTGAATTTTTGGCAGCTGATAAAAATAAGGTACAATTGGATTAGATGTATGAAGGAATTGTCCTTCTTTAGGTGTAATCCACCCTTCGTTGAGCGCCTCTTCAACGATGTGTCCTATTGTGTTAGTCAACCTTTCGGTTGGATCAATTGAGAGTTTGCGATAGGATCTATTATCGCTGAGCTGACGTAGGCATTCCTCACGATAGGTCTCTACATCTAGGATCACTACCGCTCCCCCTTTGTCCGCAGGTTTTATAACGATACGGGGGTTTTCAGCAAGTGCCTTTATTGATTCTTTTTCCTGTCGTGAGAGATTATAAAAGACCTTCTGTTTGGTTTTAAACAATTCCTGTAGATCATGGTCAACTGCCTCTTCAAATGTCAGAACCTTAGATGGTAAACCTATGGTGCTTGGGTTGAATGTTGACGGTTTCTTTAATCCTGTATTGTCGTTGGGATTAGACTGTTCTAATTCATTAGATTTGTTTGCAAAAAGATAATGGAGTCGGATCTTTCTGAAAAATTTGCCCATTTCGATCTGTGCCTGGAAAGGGTCGTTGATGTTGGTAGAAATGAAACCCAATCCTTTATTCAGTGTCTGTTCCTGAATATCTGTGATGGGATGGGAGCTCAAATTTACAACTAGACTGGAGCTGCCGAGCTTCCTGCTTGGTCCTGCGGGATCTTTTTCCCGCTCCTCAGGTCCATGGTCTGTGGGGGTAGGTTCCATCGAACTTCTCCCTGCCCCGGAGTTCTTTGTCGGCAACGGCCTCTCCTGCCTGACCCTAAAAAAGGCTGCTGATTGTAATTACCAAAGAACTGTGGTGGACCATATGGATTCACCATAGGAGGGTAAGGGGGTGGCCCCCAAAGAGTGGGTTGCCACCAAGGTGGATATTGTGGTTGAGAGGCAAAGCCTTGGTTATAGCCCCTCCAACCTCTTCTGTTGTTACCTCTGCCTCTTTGCTGATGTGGTGAGTTACCAGAGGTGGAGCCCTCCGAGTCACTTGAGCTGCCATCTGAGCTAGTGCTCCCATAATTGGATGCTCCCTTCTGTCCATTCCTAGTGTTTGTTGGGGGTACGAAGTGCTCACTGATGTAAGGATACACTTTGTCCATGGCAAATCTAGCCAGATCTTTTTTAAATTTTTCAAGTTTTGTAAACAAAATAGAGTCCTTGAACTCCTTGGCTGATTTGTTACCATCTTCTTGTTGTTTGGAGAACGCTTTGGTTGAAGAAATGGTGGTTTTAATCTGTCCCTCTAGGACCTGGATCTCTACCAATATTTTGTCTGCAGTTTTCTTAGCAGTTTTAATAATAAGCACCAGCCAGTCACGTGTGCACTTCCACGCTATAAGCGACCAATCTTTTAAAAAATCCTTATCATCTAGAAAAAGTCGAGGGACATTTCCTACGTTTAGTCCACTGGGGGCACAGTTGCTTCTTAGGTAATCTGCCATCACTATCCCATGTACACAAACCCTGGCTTGGTTTTTCTTTAGAACCAATATTTTGGCCCAGCCCTCATCAGGATTGGTGGGATTAACAGAAATGATGTCCAACATGCTGGAATTTTCTGACAATAGTGTCTGGATCTAACCCTCATCAAATGCGAGGCCTAGATTAGTGGCCATATCTATGTCTTTATCGGGCTAATTATATACTATAAGTTAAGATCCCTCAACTCAATTAGAGCCACTCCCCTTCATTTCTCAAACGTGTCGGAAAAGGAATGTAAGACCCGCAGTTGAACAACTGCTCTAAGACGATTAACAATGAAGAGGGTCAATGGGGAATATTTAATGACCATACAGTGGTATCATCCCCTGAACCGTAATTATAACAAAAGATACCAGTAGGTCAAACAGAAAAAGAAAGTAAACTGTCTGAAAAATGTGTTGGTTAGGGAACAGTCACCAAGTCCATACCTAAATAGTACGTGGTGGTCATCACATGATTCCCATCAGATACCCATCCTGTGCCGCCCTACATCATTTGGGATCCTTCACCCGAAGGAAGTGATGTAAAACCACTTAAGATTAGGTGAACTGTAACCTAATCAAGTGGAAAGAACTCAAATGTGATGGGTTGGTCTGTATGGCATAAGGAGGGTAAAAGTATTTAGCAGTGCACAAATGTGTTAAAGTAACAGTGTTGGAATAGTGAGTGAGTTTAAGATTGGGTTGTGGAAGTGGAAAAAACTATTTTAATGATATCCTATCCACACCCAACAATAAAAACAGTGCATGAGTGTATTAAACATATATATACTCATATGTATTGGAGGTCAACATGTTTCTGCGGTAGTTGGAGTCTCGAGATCTCCTCCAGCTTCATCAGGACCTTGTGTCAATGCTACTGCGTAATGTGAAAATTTAATGAAAAGTGAAAAGAATATCACCTGAAATTCGCCTGCTCAGACAATCACGAGGGACGAACCAACAAATGAAAAACAAAAAGAAACACATAATTATAATCAACAGTTTACAGAACACATAGTGAATGTGTTATTTGGCTTTGATTATCGTGCTACTAACACAGATGCTATGTTCACAGTGTATGCATCTTTCCTCCTTTATTTCCTTCCTCCTTCTCTCCCTCAGAGCGGTGCTCCGTTTTTTACCTGAGCTGTAGCCAGGTGAGGTGGAGCAGATATTCCCCACACATTGGGTGCGTAAAAGATAAATGTATCTCTTCTATAGGTCCCACATTAAAAAGGGCGATTACACCTATGGTCTATTTATTGAGACCAGCTGATCAATAAATGATTGGCCTAAAGTAAATAACACATTCACTATGTGTTCTGTAAACTGCTGATTATAATTATGTGTTTCTTTTTGTTTTTCATTTGTTGGTTCGTCCCTCGTGATTGTCTGAGCAGGCGAATTTCAGGTGATATTCTTTTCACTTTTCATTAAATTTTCACATTACGCAGTAGCATTGACACAAGGTCCTGATGAAGCTGGAGGAGATCTCGAGACTCCAACTACCGCAGAAACATGTTGACCTCCAATACATCTGAGTATATATATGTTTAATACACTCATGCACTGTTTTTATTGTTGGGTGTGGATAGGATATCATTAAAATAGTTTTTTCCACTTCCACAACCCAATCTTAAACTCACTCACTATTCCAACACTGTTACTTTAACACATTTGTGCACTGCTAAATACTTTTACCCTCCTTATGCCATACAGACCAACCCATCACATTTGAGTTCTTTCCACTTGATTAGGTTACAGTTCACCTAATCTTAAGTGGTTTTACATCACTTCCTTCGGGTGAAGGATCCCAAATGATGTAGGGCAGCACAGGATGGGTATCTGATGGGAATCATGTGATGACCACCACCTACTATTTAAGTATGGACTTGGTGACTGTTCCCTAACCAACACATTTTTCAGACAGTTTACTTTCTTTTTCTGTTTGACCTACTGGTATCTTTTGTTATAATTATGAATAATCAGGCATCCCTAAGGCTGGAGCTGAGCAGAGACAGTCTTGCAGCTTCAAAAGGCAGTCATGCTTTCGTCATCCCACTCTACTGGGTCTTTTGCACTGTTCGTTGTCATCTGTATAAGTGATTTAGCTAGGACTACGAATCCCACAATCCACTGCCTGCAGTAACCTATAACTCCAAGAAACATTCTTATTGCTTTCTGTGTCTGAGGCAGATTCATGTTTCTCATTATTTTGATTCTTTCAGAGGTAACTCTTCTGACACCCCTTTCTGTGGTGCCCCAGATAGTTTACCGATGTGGTGCAGAATTGCAACTTCTCAGGTGACACTTTATGCCTTCCTTCTGCCAAATGATTCAGCAATGCAATGATATCAACAACACAGTCATTTCGAGTCTTAGACACCACCAACAGGTCGTCTATATATTGCACCAGGACAGACTGTCCGGGCAAGACCAGAGATTCAAGAAATTTTTTCAATATCTGATTGAAAATCGAAGGACTCTCTGTGTACCCCTGAGGGACACGGTTCCAAACGTAGACATGGTTGCCGAATTTGAACGAAAACATATATTTGCTATCTGGATGTAATTTTATGGAGAAAAATGCATGGCACATAACTATTACCGTGAACCATCCGGCTCCCCATGGTATCTGATACAGAATCACTGCAGGATTTGGCACAACTGGACAACATGGGACGACAATTTTATGAATTTTGCGAAGGTCTTGTACAACCCTACATTTCCCACTCAGTTTCTTTATGCCAATTATGGGTGAATTACATGGACTGCTTGTTATTTCCTGTAAAATGCCTTGCTCAACCAAACGCTTTATTTCTGCTGCAACACCTGCTTTTATTTCTGTGCTCATTTTGTATTGTCGAATGTTTGGGTAAACTGCACCTTAGTTCACTGTCACTTTTACTGGGTCAACATTTGCCATTAATCATACATCTTTCCCAGTGAAATCCCACACTTCTTGATTCACCATATGCTGTAATTCGTTTGGGATGTCTCTCACTAGCAATTTTTAAATTTCTGTTTCTTGTTTGGCCAACATTAATTTATAAACTCCATCTTCGTCTGGGGTTTGTATTTCAACACCACTTGTGGTACAAAAGATTGTGCAATTCATTTTGCTCAGCAAGTCCCTACCTATTACGTTCACTGGGCTGGAGTCGCACACCACAAATTTGTGCATTTCTTTAAAATTCCGAATTCTGCTTTCCATAGGTTCTGTAACATGGGCACAAATTTGTTTATTAGAAACGCCCACTACTTGAATCACTTCTCCCGAGAGGGGTAGGTTTGGAACGTCTGCTGTTCTCACAGTAGAACGGGTAGCGCCATTATCCAACAAAAAGGTAACATAATTTCCTTCAACATTTCCCTCAATGTATGGACCTGACTGATCTACCGGCAAGGATGCCCCAAGTACGCACTCCTCGTCCTCCCCTCTCAGGCATCGTCAGTAACTATCTTCCTCAAAAAATGTGTCACTCAAAAGAAATTGTGATGTCACTGTGTTACTCGGATGTATGACGTTAGAACGCATACATTGACAACGCGTACCTTTACAACGCGTTCGTAAGAACGAAAGTTGTTACCACGCATTGCGCTGGGGGGCGCAAAATTGATTAATTTAATTTACTATTCCAACACCAGTCCCCGGGGATAGTAGGGAAGGTGTTGGGATAGTAAATTAAATCATTTACTATCCTTGAGCGCCCCCCAGTGCAATGCGTGATAACAACTTTCGTTGTTACGCCCGCGTTGTAAAGGTATTCCGTGGTAATGCTTGCTTTCTAAACGCTGCATACCGTGTCACTCCTTCCACCTCCCTCCCAATTTGTGGTATCCACTTTGTAATTTACATGACTCCCAGAATCTGGCATAGGTGCAAGTGGTAACTGGTTCTGTATTACCTGTTGCTGTGGCTTTCTTGATACCTCATTCTGTGTCTGTGGATTCAAATGATCATTTTGTACATTGTTACTCAATACAGCTTTACACTCGTTCCTCCAATGCCCCATTTTTACGCACCCATGACAAGGACATTTTTTCTTGGCCTCCTCTCTGTTCATTCTACATCTTGGTTTACCCCCATTTCCATCCCCTTGATTTTGGTTATTTTTCAATTGGTTTAACTGGAGTTCCTGTTGCTTTGCTAATTTTACTTGTACCCGCATTACATTTTCTTCTAAATTCTTTCTTTTATTGTCAATTTCATCCCCATAATATTTTGCATACTTAAGTATTTCATCTACCGGCTTGGCCTGCCAGCAGATTTTATGATCTTTAATCATTTGCGAAGTTTCTGGTTTTAACCCTGACACAAACCGATAACTCAAATGGGTCATGTCTTTCCAAACCACTGTACTGCTTGAATACCTGTAAAAGGCGTTCATCATATGCATGTACTGATTCATCTCTATTTTGGTTAGTTCTGTCTATTCTTGTCCAGTCAGTTTCCTTTGGGGGAACCTTTCCTTTCAAGTACAGGATTACCTGATTATATTTCTTCATAACCTCATCTGACGGGGCTCCAGTCTTCGTGTCTCCAGGGTACTCATCATTAGGCCAATCGACGGCTATCTTACATTCTGTCCATAGATCTACTGGAACAACAATGTCAAATAACCCATCTAAATCTTTTAGCAGCACTTTTGAGACTTTTACAAATCTTTCAACCTGCCTGTACCACTCTACAGGTTCCTCTCTGAGTTTTGGGAAATCGTTCGTAAATGACAAAATATTCTGTCGCGACCATGGAACATGCACATAACCTCCTCCTGGCACTTCTCTCATCGGGCACAACCTTTCCACTTTTTCTGGTTCTTTTAATAAATATTAATTTGCAGGATTTTTTGCTTGGACCTCCATTTTTTTCTTTGCCCATCTAGCTTCCCATTTGTCTAAATCACCCCACTTCTGCAACAATGATAGTAACTCCTTGATCAGCTCAGTAAGGTTTCTGTAAAACTTTAGATTTTCCAATATCAATTCCCATTTCAGAAGCCAAACTCATTAACTTTTCATGAAATGTTTTAGTATTGCAAGTGATACTACGACATATAAACAACAAGTGTTTAACCTTTCTAAACCCACATTTCCAGCCATCATTTCTTCTAATTCAACTCTTAATTTAAAAATATCCAATACCTTTGGCTGAGATTTGGGCTTTTCTATTTCTCTGGACCATCCTTCTATTTCGTCTGGTGATATTATAGTAGCGCTTCTTGTACTTGAGGATGTTTCCATCCGTACCTCTCTAGAACTTCCAGGAGTGTTTTTTCTAATCGAATCACCCCTTGGTTCCCTTGTAGGTAAATCCATCAGGAATATCACTGACTCGCATTCACTGCTTGATCATCAACTATCAAGGTTTCTTCTCTAGATTGCACTACAGGTGTCGTCAGAACAGGAGATTTAGGACAGGACTATTTCTCTCCATATAATGGAACAACGGGACCTATGGTCACAGGAATGGTCAAGGCTTCAGGACTCATATTCAGCTGTGAAATTTTCTAAATTAATTTACTTCTCTGTTTATTTATGGCTTCTTTTTCCTTCTCCTGTAGCACTTTTTCTAATGAAGTTTCATGCACTACTTGTGGAACCAAAGGTGGTTTTAAGAACGGGGCGCTAGGGTTAACTCTATTTGCTTCTTCATGGTAAGGTGGCAAACTTTTCATTAACAAATCCTCCAAACAGTCATCATCTGATTCACCACTAATCATAAACATTTTTGTTTTCTCTGTGCATTTGCTTCCTGACGCTTCCTCTAAAGTACGGACAGGATATAATCCTTCTACTAACATAGACTGTCTCCATTTCTTCATTTGTTTATCTCTTGACTCTTTAGGAAATCTGGGATAAAATTGACTCCAATTTCTGTCACTTCTGGGTCTATCTTGCTTGAAAGCCTCGGTTTCCCATTCCTCTAATGCTTTGTACTGATTTAATCTAGGTGTGGGATCTAATTCATTCATTCTCAAATTGTACAGAATTCTACCATTAAAAGTACCATGGGCCCGATTCACAGAACTAACTTAAGACAAAATCCTAAACTTACGACCATTTTGGTATTCACAGAAGGCACTTGCTCATTTTGGTATTCACAGAAGTTAGGAGTCCTAAATTTAGGAGTCCTAAATGCCTTCTGTGAATACCGAAAGTCTTAAAGTTAGGATTTTTCGCAATTTAGTAGTAGTAAAGTTAGGACTCCTAACTTTAGGACTCCTAAATGCCTTCTGTGAATACCAAAAGTCTTAAAATTAGGATTTTTTTCAATTTAGTAGTAGTAAAGTTAGGACTCCTAACTTTCTGACTCCTAAATGCCTTCTGTGAATACCAAAAGTCTTAAAATTAGGATTTTTCTCAACTTTGCTACTATTAAACAGAGAAAAATCCTAACTTTAGGACTTTCGGTATTCACAGAAGGCATTTAGGAGTTCTAAAGTTAGGACTCCTAACTTCTATGAATACCGAAAAGAGTAAGTGTCTTCTGTGAATACCAAAATGAGTGAGTGCCTTCTGTGAATACGAAAATGGTAGTAAGTTTAGGATTTTGTCTTAAGTTAGTTCTGTGAATCGGGCCCCATGTTCTGGAAATGCCAAAACACCATCATCTTTTGTGTACTCTGTCCAATTCTCTAATAACACACAGGTGTGGTATCCCCTTTCTACCATCATGTATGATGCGGGCATATTTGGTGGAGGAATAATAATTCCCTCTCTAGTTTTAATCATTTTCTCCTTTTTAAAAACATTTTTAATCTTCTGAAATAGTGACATTTTTCTCTCTCCTCCGTACATGATATAAGGTCTTCCCCTTATGAATTGCTTGTGCGCAAATCCTAAGTACCTCCTATCGGGTCTATTTCCTATAACTGTTGGATCTAAATGTCACATATAATTTGCACCAATACATTTAATAAGTAGCTACACTCAATTGTTTACTAAATGCTTCACCAATTCCAGCGCCTATCTTCTTTTCGAGAACCGACAAGTGATTTCAATTCAAATAATTTTTGAACAATGATTGCGCAGCTTTTCTCGTGAGACAAGTTCCCACGCTCTTGTACTCACCCTTCCTTTACAATTACCTTAGCTACACACCCGCTGTCTTAACTAATCCCAGCGCAGCTCTGAGTGACGTCAGCGCAGCTGAGCAACTGACTTCCTCCTTTGCAATGTAATATGGGAACTTGTATCTTTTTACTTTTAAATGCAATATTCATTAATTAACAACGTAAAAACATTTGACATTGTGCCTAAGTGACTAAATTCAAAGGAAAGAGTAAATCCCTTCCGCTTATTCTTTATATACTGCGAGTAGATCCCTTCTGCCTACTCTTCATACAAGCATTAGAGAACCTGTTACTCCCTTGAGCTTACCATTTCTAGGTGATATAAGGCCAAAGTTTCACAAGCGATCTCCTTTACTATCATTTATTTACACATTTATAGAGAAAATCCCTAATTAGTGCTTCCAGTTTTACTTAACCATGCACTTACTTCCTTAGGCAAGTGACCTCACTGCAAAGTGGCTTCCATTTACCACCCGCTATTCTGCCCCCGGGGATTCCAAACAAACAGAACAATACAAAACGGGTTTTGGTTAATATATAAAATCAATACAATTTCAAAAATATTCAGTTCACGACTAACTACCTATCTTACCTAAACCCTAACCATCTATCTGCTACCAAAAGAATATTGATAGAGCACAGGTTCACCTGTCCAAGATTTTATCATACTCACCTGGGCCCATAAACACATACACACTTTGAACAGGTAAACCTATGCTAAACCAGTGATTTAAATTAACTTTTTAGGACCTATACCTTGACTTACCAATCATAGTCACCAGTACCTAGAGTCCTAAGGAATCAAGGGAGTTAGCAGGAAAATAGGTAGTAAATAAACATTTGCACTCATAAAAAAACAACAGTCTCTGGAAAGATTTAAACGCTTTATCTAAATATTTTCTTTAAATGTTAGAGTCCATACTAAATTAATCAGAGCTTGATCAACGAAGAATAAAATCAAAGCAAGAAAGTATCATGAAACGTTCTTTAACCATTTAATTATAGGTAGGGTAAGAAGAGGGAAACAGCACAATGACATACCCACTCAACTTTTATATTTACCTAGAATGGTGTAAAGACCAACCCTGGCCACGGGCTGGGATAAAGGACAGGATCCCCGATAGTGCAGGTGCCAACAGAATAGAACAGGTGCAGACCAGAATCAGGATAAGTACGGACCAAATTAGATCAGGACAAGACCACCGCAGGTCAGGACCGGCACCCACAGCTAAAGTGCAACGCCAGCGTCACACTCCTCTCTGCAGTTAACAGTCGGACCCCGATTGGGTTAGCACATCTTCTCCCTCAGGAACCCCGATTGGGTTATCGAACTCCTTCCCAGAACCCCAATTGGTTATCGAATCTCCTCCGGCACCTCTGTCTCGATCGCCTATTGAGTGTGTTGGGTCAGTGACAGGTCAGCTATTCGGACAAGTCGGATAATCTAACTTGCTAAGCCTATCTTAGTTATACCATTTTCCAGGGCAGTGTACCACCCCCAAATGTTGCAAATAAGGTATTCCCTCAATTTGGTTAGGTCAAAGGATGAGGAGAGGTCATCACACCATACCAGTTATGAGGTCATGCTCTTCAATATTCAGATCAATGTTCCCGCCCAATATTTTATTTTCCTATGCACTTTTATTCCACCCGGCAGTGAATGTATCAATAAGAATTACAATGTAATATAATAATTTGTTCAGCTTCCTTCCAAAGGGTCAGAAGGTAAGGTTCCCATGAGCATCTTCTAGTAAGTCAGGAGTTGACAGGAATTCAATGCCATGGCTTGTAGACACGAGTGAATTTGGCGCATGCTCAGTTTCAGGACCCAAGATGGAGCAACATTGTACTTGATTGGTCCCAACACGAGCTAATAGCAAAGTCAAAGTAAAACAGTTTTAGAACAAAGAATAAATGAGTGCACTGTATACCACTTATCTCCACTCTATTCCCATTACTGTTTTTTAACTACAGCATTAGGATTATGCAGAATGAACAACTTAGTAAAAGCAGCGATGCAAGCATTAGCGCATGAGAACATAGAGCAGCCATGTTTAGTTCTAGTGCACAGAAGCAAAGTTTTCCCACCAAGCT
The DNA here is from genome assembly GCF_964263255.1 of Lissotriton vulgaris. Taxonomy (NCBI): domain Eukaryota; kingdom Metazoa; phylum Chordata; class Amphibia; order Caudata; family Salamandridae; genus Lissotriton; species Lissotriton vulgaris. The sequence continues at coordinate 1,998,112,049 of NC_141687.1, forward strand.
TAAGAATACGTCATGTCACGTGAGTATGACAGATGCATGCGCAGAAAAGTTCCCACCTTGCGACGGCCATTTTGGGTTAATCAAGTTACAGTTAGTAAAAGCACATATGCAAGCTTTCCCAGCTTACTAGAAATGTCGTGTTTTGCATTGTTAATAAGATGAAACATGTTGGTTAATACATTACTTACTATTTTGTTGAGTCCAAGCAAGTTGCTTTACGTGCAAAACCTTGCTCCATCACATGAATTAGAATAAATAACTTTGAGGAATTGATCAAATTTCAATATTCTAGTATAAATATTTTAGGTATCTCTAATTTAATATTATGACATTTCCACACTTTTGAAAATTCCTCTTGCTTATACAGGCAGAGATGATCTCACTCCATTTTTCTGAGATTGTTAAACACCTTAGATATTTTTGGTTCAATATTGCGAATTTTGCACAGTCTAAATAAAAATAATTAGGAATGGCTTGCAAATGTTGCACCTTGTAAGGGTGCAATTGAGAATCCATTATATGTCATAGCATAGTGATTTTGACATTATTGAAATTTGATCAATTCCTCAAAGTAATTTATTCTCATTCATGTGATGGAGCGAGGTTTTGCCCGTAAAGTGACTTGCTTGGGCTCAACCCTCTCAAAATAATAAGTAATGTATTAACCAACATGTTTCGTCATATGGAAATTTCATAATATTAAATTAGAGATACGTAAAATATTTCAACTAGATGCGAAAATCTGCTCAGCAAGCTTAAGCACGGGAAAACCATGCGCACTATTGCGGCAAGCAGTGCATAGGGTGCACACACAGGTAGTGTGAATGTTGTGTAGGCCGTGGAAATCACGTCCACAAAACAACAATGCCCGGTATTGCGGCACTGTTCAGTAGGCTGTGGAAATCATATTGGGATACAAACAATGCACTGTATTGCGGCCTTCCTTTAATATAATGCACAGTGATGTTGACCTATAATGCGGTGTTCAGTTTTATCATGGATAGTGTCACTTTGTTACAGAAAATTTAATATTATGTGGGTGGGCGTGTTCTGTTTCTGTGCGCGGAACAAAATTAACTTTTAATTGGCTGAGGTGTTCCAACAAATGAGCTCAATGTTCATTGGCTGCGAAGCATTAAAAGTAGAAGTGTTGCCAGTCATTCCCTCCCTGTCCACGGAGTAGCAAGGACATCTGATTGGCTCACATGTTCCAAGCAGGACCTTCCAGAACTTAATGTTCATTGGCTTCGAACCATTGAGAGTATGAGTGTTGCCAGCCATTTCCTCTCCCTCCGCGCCGTAGAAGGGACATCTGATTGTCTGACGTGTTCCCAGCAGGACCTTCCCAAGCTTAATGTTCATTGGCTGAGAACCATTAAAAGTAGAAGTGTTGTCAGCCATTTCCTCCCCTTCTGCGGAACACCATGGACATTTTATTGGCTAAAGTGTTCTGAGTACAGGTTTGCTGCTTATTGGCTGGGAACGGTTCACTGAGCCATTTTGCGAAGCACTTCAAAGGAGTACGGGAAAACAAAGTAGTAGAGGGGAGGGTAGGAACACTATTTCCTCTGTGTACAGTGGTCACAAGGTGGTGGACTGCGACTGAGAATGTAAAAATATATTTTTATATATTTTAAGGACCATTTATATAATTTGTGTGGGGCATACAAATCACGGCGGGACAATAGCAGAGAGTGTTGCGGTCTTCCTTTTATTAAGTCAGCAGGTGGGATACTTTCCAGGAGCACTATCAACTTATAATGTGGTGTTTACTTTTCTGGTGGGGAGGTGTGGTTGCACTGCAAAAACTTCAGTCTAAGTTTAAAACTGTTTTTATTAAGCAATTACAAATATACTTTCTTCGGAAAGTGTAGCTGTGTATATCAGAGGGGTGACAAATAAAAACGCAATTCATAAAATATCCCTTAAGCATGGCCACACCCTCCTTTTTTTGAAGCCTATAGTTTGTAAAAGTGTTGCCCCATATTTTGTTAATATAAGTGAGTTACTTTTAGATAAAGTAGAAAAGAATTGCTACAAGAAACACTCTCGCACTTCATCATCTCAGGTCAAAAGAACAATAACAAATCAAAAACAGTTAACCCCTTAGCTGTGGCGGCTATTCCGCCGCAGCGCTAGGGGGAAGGGGGGCCGCGCGACGCTCCCGTACTTGTGACGGAACCGCTCCGTCACGAGCCTCGGGTGGGCTGTGCTTGTGACGGAGCAGTTCCATCACGGCCCCGCCCGCTCAATAGAACGCGCAGCGCAGGCGTGAAATCATCGCCGCGCAGGTGCGGCAAGCGGGCTGTGACGGAACCGCTCCGTCACCAGCGTAGCCCACCCAAGGCTTGCGACAGAGCGGTTCCGACACGAGTACGGGAGCGTTGCGCGGCCCCCCTTCCCCCATTTTTTAAAATTTCCATTATGTAGAACTCAGGAAAGTTCTGTTGTGTTGCTTAGAGGTCACTCACTGCTCCGCTAACAAATCACGTACTCCTTTAAGAACATATAGGATAGTAGTAGAATAATATACACTACTGGTCCTATATATTCTATAGGGAGAAGGTGAATAGGAACAGCAACACAGTAAAAGAGAAATACGAAAATATCATTCAGAAATGTAGGGTTCATCAAAGGTATTCAATAAGAAAGTATCTATGCAAACAATCTTTTTCTAAACTGCAATTTCGAAAAATAATCTCACAGTAAAAATATATGTAAGTTATTAAAGGTCACTAAGCTGTATTTCAGATTGTTTACTCCTGCTGCCGACAAATCCCCAACTCATGTTGTCTGAAAATACGACACTGTACTACAATATACACATTGTCACTGATGCCACTTAAAACGGAAAAGGAAAAAAAGTCAAATAAAGTCATGAACACAAAACAACATCAGTAACGAAATATTTTCCAGCTGTGAATATGTTCAAAGCTTCTTTTCTCCGGGACTTCGAAATCTTACTCCTATCGCCGAAGGGTCATAAACTCCTCTGAGATCATAATGACTGTGAATATTATAATATACATATTCACACTATATGATCCCAGGGGGGGAACAGAGTGAGAACCAGAAGATGTTGACGTTACATGTAAATCTTTGGTCTTTGCACTCACGAGTCACCAACACATTTGAGGTCAAGTATAGTGTCAATATTATAATATACAAAGTCACAGTATATGAGCTCAAAAGGAGTCAGAAAAGGAACAGTGTTTGCTCTATTCTGTCTGTTTCTCAAAACAAGCTGCTGACATTACATAACAAACATTGGCATAGCCAATAGGTCTCACCTTTGGGACCTTATAAGTGTTTAGCCATGCAACACTTGATGTTGTTGCACCATGGATATTGTGCTGTATAACTAAACACTTATAAGGTCCCACAGGCGAGACCTATTGGCTATGCCAATGCTTGTTTTTATTGTCATTGTGCACGCAAAATATTTAAGTGCTGCTGAGAAACTCAGGAGTGCGAGCGTTGGTTGTGCATAACGCATGTTTTAGGATCACTTAGCTGTGGACCTGCAGAATTTAATTCATGAGGAAGGTGTACATTTTTCCGTGTAGGAGCTCTGACTGATTAAGCCTTAAAATGACTGAGTAAAGAAAACGCGACTTTCTGTGCAGAACTGAGACACATGTGTAGCAGCCCCTGATAAAGCGCCGCCGCTGGTGAGCACATTACAAAAAACAATTTGATGGACAGAATGTAGATCAATGTCTTACATTCACCCCAGTACAAGGATCTGGGCCTAAATCCATCGTTTTTTGCACTCCACACCACCCTGGGTCAGATAATGGCTTTATGCAAATCAGCTATGACCCTGTGCCCCATGGGAACAGTCCAGTCTGAACTACAACAGCCATATCTTTCCCAGACCGGAATCAAGCATCCGAGGACCGGACCGGTTTCGAGGTAACACCTCTCATCAGCCCGGCTAGCTTGACTCCAGTGGTGTGGAGGCTCTGGGACCCACGTCTGAGCTACCCCAGTACACTCAGGGAGAAAATTACAAAAAACAATTTGATGGACAGAATGTAGATCAATGTCTTACATTCACCCCAGTACAAGGATCTGGGCCTAAATCCATCGTTTTTTGCACTCCACACCACCCTGGGTCAGATAATGGCTTTATGCAAATCAGCTCTGACCCTGTGCCCCATGGGAACAGTCCAGTCCGAACTACAACAGCCATATCTTTCCCAGACCGGAATCAAGCATCCGAGGACCGGACCGGTTTCGAGGTAACACCTCTCATCAGCCCGGCTAGCTTGACTCCAGTGGTGTGGAGGCTCTGGGACCCACGTCTGAGCTACCCCAGTACACTCAGGGAGAAAATTACAAAAAACAATTTGATGGACAGAATGTAGATCAATGTCTTACATTCACCCCAGTACAAGGATCTGGGCCTAAATCCATCATTTTTTGCACTCCACACCACCCTGGGTCAGATAATGGCTTCATGCAAATCAGCTCTGACCCTGTGCCCCATGGGAACAGTCCAGTCCGAACTACAACAGCCATATCTTTCCCAGACCGGAATCAAGCATCCGAGGACCGGACCGGTTTCGAGGTAACACCTCTCATCAGCCCGGCTAGCTTGACTCCAGTGGTGTGGAGGCTCTGGGACCCACGTCTGAGCTACCCCAGTACACTCAGGGAGAAAATTACAAAAAACAATTTGATGGACAGAATGTAGATCAATGTCTTACATTCACCCCAGTACAAGGATCTGGGCCTAAATCCATCGTTTTTTGCACTCCACACCACCCTGGGTCAGATAATGGCTTCATGCAAATCAGCTCTGACCCTGTGCCCCATGGGAACAGTCCAGTCCGAACTACAACAGCCATATCTTTCCCAGACCGGAATCAAGCATCCGAGGACCGGACTGGTTTTGAGGTAACACCTCTCATCAGCCCGGCTAGCTTGACTCCAGTGGTGTGGAGGCTCTGGGACCCACGTCTGAGCTACCCCAGTACACTCAGGGAGAAAATTACAAAAAACAATTTGATGGACAGAATGTAGATCAATGTCTTACATTCACCCCAGTACAAGGATCTGGGCCTAAATCCATCGTTTTTTGCACTCCACACCACCCTGGGTCAGATAATGGCTTTATGCAAATCAGCTCTGACCCTGTGCCCCATGGGAACAGTCCAGTCCGAACTACAACAGGCATATCTTTCCCAGACCGGAATCAAGCATCCGAGGACCGGACCGGTTTCGAGGTAACACCTCTCATCAGCCCGGCTAGCTTGACTCCAGTGGTGTGGAGGCTCTGGGACCCACGTCTGAGCTACCCCAGTACACTCAGGGAGAAAATTACAAAAAACAATTTGATGGACAGAATGTAGATCAATGTCTTACATTCACCCCAGTACAAGGATCTGGGCCTAAATCCATTGTTTTTTGCACTCCACACCACCCTGGGTCAGATAATGGCTTTATGCAAATCAGCTCTGACCCTGTGCCCCATGGGAACAGTCCAGTCCGAACTACAACAGCCATATCTTTCCCAGACCGGAATCAAGCATCCGAGGACCGGACCGTTTTCAAGGTAACACCTCTCATCAGCCCGGCTAGCTTGACTCCAGTGGTGTGGAGGCTCTGGGACCCACGTCTGAGCTACCCCAGTACACTCAGGGAGAAAATTACAAAAAACAATTTGATGGACAGAATGTAGATCAATGTCTTACATTCACCCCAGTACAAGGATCTGGGCCTAAATCCATCGTTTTTTGCACTCCACACCACCCTGGGTTAGATAATGGCCGCTGGTGAGCACAGCTGCAGTGGTGAACAGAAAGGTAATCACTTCAAGAAAGGCATGATACTTATATTCAGTGAATATCAACCTCGCCGCCTCTGGTCCTCAACACCACAGCAAAAACATCCACCCTCAGACTATGCATTGCAACGGGGACATTAGCTTTAGCACACTAGTGACACTAAGTCAATACACAGCCGAGTACACAACTCTAAGGCATGGACTACCAAAGACACACGTCAGCTAGACATTCACAACACACACAACATTCAACAGCTTCTCTACCGGTAGAATACATGCTCCTTTTCCACTTAGCTGTGTTGCACGTATCAAAGGGCAGTGCTTTAAATGGGCCGGTACTGTCAGGTATGGACCCCATTTATTTTGAGAGGGAGAGTACTCGCGCTTCCCAGCAGAGGTGCAGTATATTTAATAGGGGAGTACCTGCACTTCTCAGCAGAGGTGTAGTACTTTTAATAGGGGAGTACCGGCACTTCTCAGACCCAAGTAGATACGCCGGTAATAGATACCTGCACTTCTATTTTCCCATTTCTAGCACTAAGGGACTATTGCATTGCGACAGACAGGCATTTTCTTTTAAACTTTCACTTTCCCCTTTATAAATGTAATTTCTATGTCTTCTGATCAAAATGGTTTGGTGATCTATAAACCCTAGAATTAGGCCCAAAATGCACCTGCAGCGGCTGGCAATGTGGATGTCTCTCCAGCCCCACTGCTCAGGCCGTCATCTGTGATATTCTCATCGCCCATTACAGTAACTCGTGTATTATTAGCAATGTAAACGCTTTAAATGTGCAAGAACCTGTCCAAGACTGTTATTATTCCTTCCCCTAAGCCGAGGATTGTAACACAAGTGGCTTTAGGTAAATGTCTCAGCTGTGGATCATTACACGAGTAAATTGGCAAACCTTTGAAAGAGTACAATTACAGTCAACCTCCAAGCACCTTGGGCTCGTGGAGTGGAACCTTTGACTAGGTCGGAGGGCCTCCCACTGTGCCTGGCATCTGTCCTGATGTCCTCACGGATAAGTGGCTGACACTTGTAATTAGCCGAGTGCTGCAGCAAATTGGCACCGATAAGGAGATTTGTCAGCAAAAGGTTTCCATTTTCGTATGCAAAAATTGAGAAAATATATGTCAATTGTATTAATAAGCTGGCAGATTCGCACTTGTTGCTTCCCGAATTACTGAATCCAGACATTATGCTGCATATCACTGCATCGTTTTCATGAATAAGGATCCAGCATTCACATTGTGCTATTGTAATGTGTTCCATATGTCCATGTATGGTTTACATACTGCCAAACAAAATGGAAGAAAATAATAAATGAACCCACTAATTAAGTTTGTGAGCTGAAAAGTTTATTTTTTTGTGTGAAACAGAACTGCAGCCTGATTTGTCAATGCTCTAGATGTTTAGCTACACCGTCTTGCCCACAGCAGTTCAGTTTTGAATTTACGTAAAGTCTTAAATGAAGCTTGTTCTCCCTCTCACCACCTTTAGTCCCAGGGTCAGACTGCCATAAGGCAATCTGGAAGTGCCAGGCGAGCTGGCCTTACTGGTGGGCTGGTTTTAGGTGTTTGTTGACTTTTCAATGTCAACGGTTCACAACCTCTTTTTCCTTCTTTCATTTAGTTGCTTCCCTGTGAAATGGATCCAAAATAGACAGGCAAGGCGCCTAGTGCTGATGAGGAGAGGAGAAGGCAGCAGGGGGAGGTGAACTGGGGAGGGGACCTGCGCTGGGTTCTCTTGCGGGAGTGAGCAGGAACCATATGTCAAAGCTCGCTCCAGCAAGGGAATCGCCAAACGTGCACGCGTTGCAATTGAAGGCAATGCACTGTGTGCACGTTTTTGGCAGCCAAACTGAATCGATGGCTATAGGTCTTTTTCCTAAGCAGCGCAAGCGCACTATGTAGGCGAGACCTAAAAATGGCAAAAACAACCAATAACACTTTTTACTAAATACAAATCTTTAAATATTGACAAATAGCTACGTATTATAAATATATACTATACCATAATCAAACAAATTACAACTCCGTAATATGTTTTGTTGTCACAAAGAATAATCCAACGCTACAAAAGGGAACGTGCATCACAGAATGGACATGCGTAATAACTCGCAAAATCTAAACTAATAGCTCAACGGGTGTGGTTTATATACTTCTTGGTTACTGAAGAGTCTTTGGAAGGAAGAAGCGGCTTCGCCCATTTAAATGTTACGTTTTACAGTTAACACGTGCTCACATTTTCACTGTTTAACTTGTGCACGTGTTGGGAAAAGTTACAAAATGTGAAGCGGTAAAGGTTCCGATTTCGATCCTCACCAGTATAAGCTCCTTAATATGTACATACGTTGGAGAGCTTAAAAACTGTTACCCGGCAAACCGTCATTTCCTTTCTCTTGACTAAAAGCATCTATTAATTGCTGTAATTCCACATAGAAGACATAAAAAAAACATTGTTCAGAATATAAAAAATAAAATACGTGCTAATATTTCTCATCACTATGGTTTTAACTAAAAAAAATTCCAGCATTTGTAAAGCGTATAGCTACCCCCGAGAGGTGTCCGTGCTCGGAGGCATCAGGAAGATTAAGCAAGGTGTTGCCCAAAGGGACATAATGGTGGACTAACATGCCAGTGGAGCCGGGAATCGAACTGTGAAGGCTGTTGTTCGAAGTCAGGTAGCATAGCGCTGGGTCACACTTTTTCCACACTTATATGTTAATTAGTGCTAATTAAGTTTTAAACATTGTTAAATTGTAACTTCTAACAGATTACTGTTATAGTTAGTTTTTCACTATAAAAAGTATGCACGTCTTTTTAAAATGTACTTAAAAAAATATAGGTTTTAGGGACATTGTAGTTAGAAATTAGAAATGAGCATTTAAAAAACAATTGCAATTCACTAAAAAAAACATAGGTTTCAGGTACGTTATAGTTAGAAATTAGCATTTAAAAAACCTTGGAAATTCAATGAAAAAAAACATAGGTTTCAGAGACATTATAGTTAGCTGGACATTTCACTCTTATAAAACCACAGAAATTCCACCGTTATAGTTAGTTCAGCTAACTATAACTTGCGCACCCGCAATGCACTGCTCATGACGTCACATAGTACATCATTTATGACAGCAATCTTGTGAATCCACTGGAGCTATTACAATTATGGGAAGTCTAGACACCTTCAATAAGAAGTTGGAATTTAATTAAAGACCAGTACCAAGAGTCCAAAATAAACATCTCGCACAGGATCACGCAGCAGCAACACAGGCTATCTAACAGAGGCCTTAACCATTACCAGTGGTGTATTTCCTGCATCATATACTATGAACCTCCTGGAAAGTTAGACAATTTTAACATCTTTAACTGTCAGCACAGATGCACCGGGAATTGGACATCCGTGCCTCAATGAGCATATTTCAAAACCATAAATACCAGTCAACAGAATTTGAGGCTGATTGCATAAAAATAACCAACTTTTAAAGTGTTTTTTATTCTTCATTGTGAACAAAATTAAGAAACAAAACAGGAGTGTTATATGTCCGTCATTGACATACAAATTCTCCCCAGTTTAGCATTACAGTTGAAGATATCAACCATAAAACATTTAATTGATTGGCGGCCGTGAGTCATGCATCTCGAATGTTCATCTTCAAACTTGTGACTATTTCAAGGGAGAGCAGGTGGCACGAAATGGGATCCAGTAGAGGAGGAACATAGCTATTTACTAAGCTTCTACCAAATTTGCTCATAGTCGTAAAATTGTTTTAGAGATCGGATTTCTGTTCAAATATTATTTAGTGACCCCACGCTCCCCCATCTCTCACATTGCTTGCACCATAATGGAAATTAAAAGCACATCTCACCATTTCGGTGATTCCCTCGCCGCCTCACGCCCGTCCGCCATCTTGGGTGTGGGCTAGAGACGCTGACACCACGCTTTGAGGGTTAGCTGGCTAGTCTTTGCGAGTGCCTTTAGGCAAAGACTATTTAGGAGGTCACTCGGCCAGTGCGCCGATCAGATTCAGAACGACCTGCCGCTGCAGTAACCTGGAAATCGTTATTGCTTTTACACTGTTGGAGGCTAACTCCCTTTTAAACTGTGCTTCTGTTAAAATTTGCTCATAATCGTAAAATTGTTTTAGAGATCGGATTTCTGTTCAAATATTATTTAGTGACCCCACGCTCCCCCATCTCTCACATTGCTTGCACCATAATGGAAATTAAAAGCACATCTCACCATTTCGGTGATTCCCTCGCCGCCTCACGCCCGCCGCCATCTTTGGTGTGGGCTAGAGACGCTGACACCACGCTTTGGGGGTTAGCGGGCTAGCTTTTGCGAGTGCCTTCAGCCATATACTATAAATATCCACTGGTATGCAAGCGCGCAACATCGCGCCGGAGGAGCGCCAGAGGAAAGCCCGTCTGTGCCCGTCCGGGCCAGGACAGGCCCAGGGGCCACAAACTCTGGTCTAACCCGCACATACTCGCCTGACGCCCTCTGGGCACTAAAGACAGACTCCATCAGACCAGATGAGGTCACTTTGGCCAACCTGCAAGCTGAAGCCCTGGTGCAGACTACAGGCATAGGCTCCAGGATTTCCCCCACACTCACCTCCCGGCAGTCACATGGCCTACAAATAGCAACACTTAACACGCGCTCTTTGCAAAAGCATCACTTAGAGGTCTTCTCTCTACTGCTTGATGGAGAAATTGATATTCTTGCCCTCTCAGAGACATGGCTCGGATCAGCATCAACGCCAGACATCTTGGCTGCCCTACCCCCCCGAGTATGACGCGATTTGGTATAATCACCCAAATGACTGTAAAGGGGGGGTGTGGCCTTTTTGTTTAAAAAATGTCTCGCAGTGAAACAGAATATAGCAGAAAATTGTGCCTGTGCGGAGCTGTTAGGGATTAAAGTCTCACTTAAATCCTCATGCATTGTGATACTGGTAGTATATCGCCCGCCGCAAAGCTCACCGGATTTCAATGATATCCTTTTTGAACTTCTGACGGACTTGGCCTCCAGATATAAGTCCCTTCTGGTGGTAGGCGACTTTAATTACCACTGGGACAAGGTACCCAGAGACCCTACTGAGACTGAGTTTGAAGCTAATCTCTCGGTGCTCAACCTTCAACAGCTAGTGGTCGGCCCGACTCATGTGAAGGGCCATACATTGGACCTTGTCTGGTCCTCTTTGCCTAACACAGAAATAACGGAGGTTAGTCCCTGCATCTGGTCGGACCACTTCATGATAAAATGCTGGGTTCCGGGTGACCATGTGCGGGCTGCCCCAAATAATTCACGGAAAAAAGTTCGACCTTGGAACAAGGTTGAGGCCGACCCTCTAATCGCGGCCCTGCTCTCCTCCACCCCCCCTGAAATGAGTGGTACAGATTTGGACCATGATGCTAGGATGCTAAAAACCTGGATGCTCGCCGCTCTAGATAAACTGGTCCCCGAGCAGATGGAGAGGACTAGAATCAAAGGGAAGGGAGCACCATGGTTTGACGCTTCTTTGAAAGAGAAGAAGCAAGCCCTTCGTAAGGCAGAGAGAAGGTGGAGACTCCATTACTGTCAAATAGAGGCTGCAACTTTTAAAACCCTACTCTCAAAGTATAAGGCAGACATCCTGGAGAGAAAGTCAGCTTTCTATGAGGGAAGAATTAGGGAGGCGATAAACATATAGTGAGAGACCTTTATGATATTAAGGGAACTCACGCAACGAGAAGGGAAAATTTCTATGTGCGATCAACCAGACTGTGACTCCTTCCAAACTTTCTTTCTTCGGAAGCTACAGGATATCATTACTGATATCAATGCACGGCCAGTTACAACCATGCTGCCCAGTCAGATTGCTCAGGTGCCATCTATGACTTTGAACACTTTCCCCCCCATCGACGACAAGTGCCTAGCGGAACTTGTCGAACAAATCAAGTCTGGCTCAAATATAGATCCATGCCCCCTAAAAAAATTTAAAATGGCCTTGCCAGGCATCCAGCCCCAGGTGCTGAGTCTACTGAACAACGCACTGAAAACAGGCTATCTTCCAACTCAGATGAAAGAAGCTAGGGTCTCCCCACTTCTAAAGAAAGCAGGAACGGACACAAAAGCCTTAAAAAACTATAGGCCTATCTCGCAGTTACCATTCCTGAGCAAGATCCTAGAAAAACACGTCCTGAGCACATTAGCCGGTCATCTGGAGGAACACCATCTCCTTCATGCCAGGCAGGCTGGGTTTCGGCCCCAACATAGCACAGAATTAGTCATGGCCTCGGTCGCCGATGAGCTGAGAGTCAGGGCAGACAATAAACAGCCATGCGCCCTGATTCTCTTAGACTTATCGGCGGCTTTTGATACGGTTAGCCACACCATCTTGCTGGACCGTATCGCGAAGCTGGGGATCACAGGCCAGGTGCTTAAGTGGCTGGAATCCTTCCTGTCAGGACGAACTCAGAGAGTGCAGCTGGGAGATCAGTTGACTGGGATCAGTGATGTGACTTGGGGGGTGCCCCAGGGGTCGGCTCTATCCCCCCTGCTTTTCAATATCTATTTACAACCACTGGTGGAGGAGCTTATGCGAATGAACTGTGAAATCTTCAATTACGCAGATGACACCCAGCTATTGGTCTAGCTGGATGATACTAAAGAGGCCCAGGAATCAGTGAGGAACCTGCTTAGCTTCACGGTCAACTGGATGACTAACAATCTGTTGAAAGTGAATGCTGATAAAACGGAGGTGCTGGTGATCAGCAACCGAGAGAATCCCTGGAGTGACCTGTATTGGCCCCCAGAGTTAGGAACCACCCCTTCTCCTGGGTCAGTGGTAAAAAGCCTGGGGCTATGGATCGATGCGGACCTCTCAATGGCCCCTCAAGTTTCTGCTGTGTTCAGATCTTGCATAGGTGTGTGGAGGCAATTACGAAAGCTAGTCCCCATCTTATCTGCCTCCACCCTGCAATTGATTGTATCTGCCACGGTCATCTCGAGACTTGATTATGGCAACGCCTTATATCTTGGCCTGCCACAGAAACTGTTGAGGAAGCTGCAGGTAGTACAGAATGACGCAGATAGGCTGATCCACTCCCTGCCTAGAAACTCGCATGCAACTCCCCTGCTTCAGAAGTTGCACTGGCTTCCAGTGAAATTTCGAGTCCAGTTTAAATGCCTCTGTCTGGCCCATAAGGCACTCTTTGGGAAAGCCCCAGAGTACATTAAGCAACGTTTGAAGAGGTATGTTCCTGGGAGACCTCTGCGTTCAGGAAAAACCTCCAATCTGATTCAACCCAGGTTCAAACAAAAAACCAGAGGAGGCAGGGCCCTGTCTGTGCTTCTCCCGCAACTGTGGAATGAGCTCCCAGCCATTCTGAAGGAAGAATCACAGCTACTACCCTTTAGAAAAAAACTGAAAACCCATCTATTCAGAAAGGCATTGATGCCAGTTTAGGCGGTGGAACAGCTGAGGGTTTTATGGGTACCAGTGTGTTATGTTCTTCTGTTAAGCGCCTAGAGACCGGCGGTGATAGGCGCTATATAAACATTCTATAAAATAACATAACATAACAGCCAGCCTACTGTGTCCTCTTTTAAGATATGTATTACATATCTGTGGGGGACCAGTTGGCCCCTATATAGGACAAGTTGTTCTCAAGAGGGGACTTTGGTGCTTCATTTTTTGGCAGACGGGGGCCGTTTAGGTGTGTTGTAACTCTGCATTTCCTGAGTCAATTAGTTCCAAGAAAGAAGACACTAGGCTCTCTCATGCTGGTGTGTGTTGCTGTTTGCCTAGTCCCTCGTAATTATTCATCCAGAGAATCTACAATTTAATCTCTACCCATTATACTTTTTATTCTGCCCATTTCCATGTTTGTATCCTCGGTCCCTTTGGGGACATTCAGGCAGTGGTAATTCTCCTTTTAGCATGAACGAGAGACAGGACCATAAATGTATTTATCACTGTCCCCTTTTTAGAGTATGATTATAGTACTAAGGGGCCACATTTTCGCTCTAGTGTCTCTAACAAACCAGTTACTCAATTCTAGTTTGCCTGTCACTTCATTCCAGAACGCTATTACCCATCAACAAGACCACACCATATAGAAGAAGTCAGCCTTGCCGTCCTGGTATCAGGAGCATCCCCCACTCACAGATCCTGATATTAGTCTTATTATTTTGGGAGACAGGTGTTCCCTATGTAGAAAAACAGAACGGTTGGAACCTAAATTTACTAGCCTTAGAGACCAGATGGGGGTAAACTTGTGCACTTTTATAGTCTTTATCAGAAAGTGCCTTGCCTTACCAAATCCTGTGAATACTTTGATCTTAGCTTTGGGAGGTCTACATGTTTGGCCTTGTGAAGTAAATTGATGGCTTTGCACATCACCCCAGTCTCAGTATCCTGTGTAAGGTTAGGTTCTGATAAGGTTCTGTGGCAGCTATTGGTCCCCATCTCTTTCTAAATTGCTGACAATGGTATCTGGCAAAGTAGTATTGTCACAGAGACTTTGTATGAGCAGCCCCTAGGAAGTAACAACTGATGGAACAAGCTCAGTCCAAAGTGAGTTAGCAATCTACGGTGATAGCTGGTCAACCTACAGTTTAGATATGGTTCCGTCCCAGTGACTGATTTGACCATAATAAATTGAAGCATCTTGCATTCCCGCAGATCGGAAGCCTCTCTCTCAGCTGTCACCCTGAAGAGAAAAGCCTGCTTCAGCCATGTGTGGAAAATTTCCTTTAGGACTGTACCCAGGGAGGATGTGGTGATCCAAGTACACCCTGGGGTTACTACCCGAGGGTAACTGGTTGGTGGAAGAAAGGGATAGTGTGCCACTTCTTTCTTGCCTTGAGAGAGAGAGAGTATCCTAAAATGAGCTCTGTCTTAGGTTTATGCTACTTGACCTATTGATCACAGAGAAATTTCTTAACAAGAATCCATGTGCTCACACCGTTTATCTTTCCTTTCAGAATATGCTTAGTTGGGGATGTTAACTTAGTGTTAGGATAGGGATAGGTTCAACTTTTTTCATTCACCAACCCTTGATGCAGGGAAATTTGGACTCTTGCTTCCTGATTTTCTGTATTCTACTTGAAATAATTGTGTTGCTTATACTGCACTCTCTAAACCAGATGCAATGATTGGCTTTATTCTGATTCCTCTGCATTTCTAAACACTTGTGTTGAGGCGTCTCTATGTTCATTTATTTTTGGCTTTATAATAAATTAACTAACCTCAGGTAATTATCTGTGGGTTATTATGTATCCAACGGAATCATTGACTAATTGATTATTTTCCTAATGTATTTTCTCCCCTTTACACTTTCATGCTACGAAAAAGAACCATCAGAATGTGACTCTGGAATTGTCTAAAATGTATGGCTTTATACACATTAAGTAATGTCTCTACATGAGAATGGCCTAAATAACAGGAGAACAAATTAATATGGTAAATTGCCCTTTTAAAAGATATTAAATTTTTCTGCAATAAAGGTTGACATGAAAACATGCCCATCCAATAAGACCCTCAGATATGCGAAGCGCTCCACTTTAATAATGTTGCCTTTAATCACAAATTTTCTTGTGAAATATTTCCTAGTACCAATCACCATAAAATGGGACTTGCTGTAATTGTTTGGCAAATCAAGGTCATCCATGAAGGAGACAACGTTAGAAGAGGTGCTGACGTCCCAAAGCTGTGCATGCTATTAAGACTCGGTTCCCTGCATATAGGAATGCTGGCAGTGAACTACCCACTTTTGATACATCTAGTCCCAGAGTAAAAAGGGAATGAAGAGAAAGGGGGCAATATACACCTCTTGTGAACGCCCCTCTTCAAACTAACAGGTTTGATGTGTTCTCCATTAATTCCATATCCCACCCATTAGTCCCTCATGAAGATCAGGCATGGACCCCAGCACAGCCTAGAGGCCAAGTGGAATGTCCCACCATTCACCCTGGTGCATTTAGAATCCAATAGGGGGAAGTTTAAGTCCTTTCCAAACCTGAAATATCCGAGAGCACATTATTGTCCTTAGTCCATGTAGTAAGACGTCTAGAAGGTCCCATAGATCATTTTAATCTCGCTATCCACCAAGACGATAGGGCAATAAGAAGAGGGATCTCATCTCAAAAAATGGTTATAATAAGAGATTGGTTCCAACTGGAGGGAAGTGAACCACGCATGGCTGTATTAAGGTGCTGGGTCACTATGTGGGCCAAAGGTCCATCTCTGATAAAAAATAAGTCCCCCCGGAACCTGTATAGGTCTGAAGCCTTGCTATTTGGGAGGGATAAAATGTTTTTTTAACTCCCCCCTTCGCCCGAAGCACAGTTCACAGTTCAAGAAGTCCCTGGCTGGCAGATTCTTGTTGTTCCTAGAATCATAGATGGCCTTAACGTGTTCATGCTAGGCCTGGGGATAATAGTAAGGGCCTGCAGTGACTCCTGTTACCCCGGCAATGCATCATGGGAGTTGTAGTCTACATAGGTTGCGAACTGTACTGTGTGCTGATGACCAGCAAACATATCTCTAAATCATAAAAATGCCGCAAACACATGTAGCACAGTTACAATAATATTGTGAACAAACATTAACCATTTATTTACACTATCTATATACATGCATTTCCAAAGATCACACCCTGGACATCTCAGATACAATTGATAATGATGGGACTACTGTCACATAGAAATTGAGGCCACAACATCACCCTCTGGTCAGCCCATCACCCCACCTGCTAGGAGAGCAACCATATCACTACTACTAGACTGTTTGGACTGTGATGAGGGACAAATGCAGAGCAGGGACACCACAACATATGTGGGTAGGACACAGATACAGCAGAGAGGCCAATTATCAAGAGTCTACAATGATAATGTGTCAGACGACTGTTTGGTGGTTTGGAGAAGGCCATCATCTCTTCGGAGTGTGTGGAAACAAAACAAATAAGGAATGTCAATAGGAATCTGATATGAATGTCTAGGTCAATGCAGCAATTTGGAGGAAGGGCAGGACCAGTGGATTGCTGCTATTGGAGAAGGAGCACTGTGTGCAGAGACAGAGGTACAGGCAGTACCTGCCATGCTTCGATTCCTACACAGTTTCATCAACTGATTAGCCACAACAGCACTAGTAATGCGAACTGTCAACTTACAGACAGACATGGGGCACTGCTGTCAGGATGTTGCACTTGGGCTAGTGCAAGTGACGACAGCCCTTGATAATATTCAGACCCACAACCTCTGCGTCCCCAACATCATGTCCCATCATGAGAGTGAAGAGGGCTCCAGCCTCAGTGACACATCTATTCAGGAGGCATTGGACTGACATGTCAACAGTCCCACAGCAAATTTTGCTGACAAGTCACCCAACCCCAAAGGACTGAATAAGTGAACCATAGAACACTTGTTGCTTAATCGAAACAATATCACATCCACAATGCATACAGTTGATTCTTGAGAGAAACAATGTTGTCATTATCTTATCTAAATAAAAGTAGGTCTCTCTGTTATGCACCATGCACCATTTCTTACATGTTGTACTCAACCTTACCTCACAAGTAGGTTTTGGTAATCTCTGTGCATCATGCACCAAACTCTACTGCATTTGTGCCATCCTGCTGCACCTGTAGTGGTGGTAATCCATCATTTGAGTCATATTCGTGCTCAATGGTGATGTTGTGCAGACCCTTCCTCATTACGATATTGTGGAGGATGGCAAATTTAGTGATGATCTTGCAGAGCTTCTGAGGTCTGTACAGTAGTGCTACACAGGTCTTGAGGAGGCAGGGAAACCAGGACTTCAAAATCCAAAAGGTCCTCTCTATGATTGAACTGGTTGTCATGTGTGCCTTGTCGTACTGCCTTTTATTCTTGCCCTTGGAGTCAGGTAAGAAATGAGTATCCAGGGACGCAAGGCATATGCACTGTCTCCTTAAGAGCATGAGAAGGAAAACCATTAGTACAATTACACAAAAAATGCTGGGCACTGTTTTCATTGACTTTGCAATTATTTTACCTACTAGAAAATCATCACCAAACTCACCCTATGACAGTTGGTTTTGTATTCTGCTAAGGCGGAACATGAAGGAGTAATGGGTGCTGCCGAATCTGTCCACAAGGTCTATTATGACAAAGGAGGCATCACACACTACCAGCACATTGAGTGAGTTGGAGATTTTACTGTTTCTGTATGTGAATTCATTAGCTGAGGGGAGCCATATGGTATAATGTGTGCCATTGGCACAGCCAATGACGTTGGAGAATTGTGCTGCCCCGTAGAACATTCATTTGGTTTGTTGCAATAATTGGGGCTATTTGGAAAATGTATGTGTTGGTTAACCTTGCTACCATGATGGTGGCCAGCAACATGGCATGCGTTTGCTGGAGCTCCAGCAGCCCAACACTTATTCTGAGTAAAATCCTACCTTCTTCGCCACCCTTTAAACTGCAGGAATATGTCCAATGCAGTTCTGTTGGTACTGACCACTCCAGGACAAAGAAACTAAAACATGCCCCGGCATGGAGAGATGTGACTACATCGGGCAGCAGGAGCGATGCACTGCATCACAAACACAGGCTCTTACCAGGAGACGTGTTGGTGCCGTATCCCATGGAATGATTGCTGTGAGGAGGACATGTTAGAGGGGCATCCCACACAACCAGAGCTTCATCCCCCAAGAGTGATGAGCCAAGTCCGCAAGGAGAATCAAGCAGCGGCCTCTCCCCCCACTGGGCTGGCATTGGGGCCTTGGGTGAGCGACGACCTGGAGCTCCCCATCCTCCGAAGGCGGTTCACCTTGCAGTGGCTGGGGGCCTTAGTGGTGGCCAGGCCTGAGGAGAGTGGGGCAGCAGCCGATGAGTGAGTTGCGGAAGCATGGGCCTAGCCTGCGCACATATTGGAAATTCAGGGATGGCACCCTGCTTGACAGAGATCGAGGCCTTCACAAGGGTGGAGACAGTGTGACTGTTCCTGCCTTGAGCCCTGCCGAGACAACAACCACATACGGTGGGGGCGAGAGATCCAGCCTCCCCAGAGAACAAGGGATTATCATGGATGCAGGTGAGATGGGCTGAGCTCAGGATAAAGGGCTGACTAGAAGCATTGAGAAACCCGGTGTGTATGCGGCCTGTAGACCACCAGCCTGAGTGTGGCGATCGAGCGTACCAGTGACTGGCCCCTGTGCTGAGGGACTCTTAAACTATGGGCCTAGCCCACACGTAACAGGAGCGGCTTTACATTGAATAGACAGGGGTGAGCAGTGTTGTGTCCCTCCTGTTGAACAATGGATGACACCCAGCAACAGGTAGGGGCCCAGCAATCACAGCACAAGTGGGGCGGACCTCGGCGGGGGGAGAGAGTTAACCCTAGACTGTCGAGTCCAGGCGACGGGCTGACCTACCGCCCATTGTGCTTTGAAACGTTTCTGCGAAAGACTTTGTGCAACTATTCAATAGAAGTTTAAAATACCCCTTCACAGCAGCTTAAGTAAGGAACAGACGATCAACATCCCAGTATTGAGGGCCGAAACGTTGAAAGCTGAGGAAAAGAAAGGGAAAGACAATTACATCATCTGATATACCTCTCCTTATACTCTGGGGACGCTGAGATGGCGTCGCTGCGAGACCATTGAAAGCACAGATGACACACAGATATGCCCAACTGTGTGCCCTCCGATGAGAAAACAACTATTAACTCATTGCCAGACTCAGCTCTGCCACCTGTATAATGGCAAGAAACCAGGATCAAAAAACCCAAAAGCAGGGCAAAATGGATAAATACACAAAAGTACTCCCACCACCTATGGCAGCGAGTCCCCGGGACTACCATGCAACTCAGCAATCCTCCAGGTGATCCAAGCCTCTAGAGATGCCATCAAAGGCAAAATGGCACAAAACAGCTCTGAGGTCACCCTTTTACGCCAAGACATGCATAACATTGCGGGAAGGATAACCCATGCTAAAACTCGCATCTCTGAGGTAGAAGACACGATGCACAAATTGCACTCGGAGGTCAAAGAACTGAAGGCAACCATGAGAGAGGTCGCATGGAGAGTGGATAACGCAGCAAACCGGGTACGCAGGAACAACTTATGCTTTATTGGGTTTCCGGAAGGATCGGAGGGCCCTGATCCGGTGGATTTCTCGATGTTGTGGTTGTACGACTCTCTCACCGTGGCCAAGTTCTCTTCCTGCTTTATCATTGAAAGGGCCGACAGAATGCTGAATGTGTGGCCACTGCCTGGTGCCACCTCAACCCTTAATTGCAAGGTTCCTAAATTATCAGGAACGTGATACAATCCTCAAAGAGTCACAACTTCTGGAAGAGCTCGAGCTCGCTAATGCCAAAATCATGATTTTCCCCTACTATTCTAGGGAAGTGTAGAAGACGAGGAGGTAATTTGACTAGGTGAAGATCAAACTGAGAGCTATGCAGATTCAGTATATGCTCCTTTTCCCTACCGAGCTCAAGGTTATTTTTTAGGGCACTTTGCAATTCTTCCAGTTCCCAGAAGAGGCATAGGCCTGGATAGAGAAATGACCCAGGTTACGGCAAAAAGAAACAGGAGCTAGTGAGACACAACCCAAAGACACAACAGCACAGTGGGAGCTCAGGCCACAGAGAGTAAAGATGCGACGTCTGCTCAAGGGATGGCACAATAAATGGAAAGAGACCCCCCTGAGACAAACCCAGCATAGAGCAGGGACACAGATGTGGTTGAAATCAAATGAAGATTCACTTCAGGATCAAGGATGGAAAAGTTCCACAGTTTGCTTGTTGAATATTTTCCCAGCGTAGCCAGAAGTAGAAGCGTTGCACCAGACAGGCAGATAGAGAGGTCAAGAGGCCAAAGGGTAGACCCACTTGCACACACTATGACACAAAGATACCATGTATACCATTGAAGGAACTTATACAGCATTCACATAGAATTGCAATGGATTAGGCAGTAAAATTCAAAGGGGGTTGGTTACTAGATATCTTAAGAGGCTTAAACCTGATATCGTCCTCCTACAGGAAACTCATTTTCGGGGCACACTGTGCACCTTCATTGGAAGAGGGACCTATACAACTCTCACCCATGCGGGATTCTCCTCTGGGGCACGTAGTGTCGCCATTCTCATTAAAAAAAATCATCCTTCTGCACAACTAAAACCTGGATAGATCCCAACGGGACCTTTGCTGCAGTCCAGGGGTACAGAGGCAGACATGAACTCACACTAATTAGCATATACTACCACGACTGCAAACTCAAACCCTTGAGGCAATTGCCAAGGTATTATTAGAATCAGATGCACCCACACAATTCATTGGAGGCGACTTCAATGATGTGATCGACCCAAATATAGACTGAACACACATAGCCACATGAATGCGTATTGCTACCTCGCTAGCAGACTTTGTGGACTTGCAGAGACTCATCGACCTCTGGCGACAACACCACCCATTAGAGCGCACCAATTTCTACTTCTCTGGGGTACATATGGTCTTTTCTAGATTGGGCTACTTCTTTGCCCCAGCGGGTGAAAAACACGCTGTAGATAAGGTAATATACATGGTGAGGGGTATATCAACCATTCACTTCTTTGCTTGACAGTGGGAGGCAAGAGTAAAAGATGGAGACCTGACTGGAGATAGAACACATGGGAACTCCGGGACAAGTCAATTAGGGGAATAATCAGAATGGAGACTAAGATATACTTCCAAGAGAATGAAGGCTCTGTGGCCTCACATACAACTCTCTGGGAAGCCTATAAGGCAGTAGTCCGGGGTAAGATACAAGATACTATAGCGTGCAAACACAGGGAGGAAATTAAACAAATAGAAATCCAAGAAGATAGACTCCTGGAACTAGAAAGCACCATAACTCCAGATAATAAAGCTGCCCACCTAAGGCCACTGGCAAATACGCGCAGCAAATATCGGGACCTGACTGAGCAAGAGGTACAGGACCAAATTCAGGCCACACACCATAGACTCTATGAAGCAGGAGATAGAGCAGGGAGACTTCTGACCTGGCTTAGCAGAAGGGAAAGAGGCAAATTGGGTGTCCCAAATCAAGAGCAGGCAGTACACCACACCACACACTATAGCAGACACCTTTGCACGCTTCTATATGGAACTATACAAAGCTAGACCCCTTGCAGATTATACACAGACAATGTCATACTTTAAAAACATAACAACTCCCATTTTAGAACAAGATGATAAAGAAGCCTTTGAGGCAGAAAACACTCAAACCAAAGTGTAGAAGGCCATAAATAGACAAAAATCGGAGAAAACCCCAGGGCCAAATATACTTCCAGCAGAAGTTTTTTTTATTTTTTTTATTTTTTTATTTTTTATTAACATAAAAACAACATTGGTATTTGAGAAAAGCATGTAAGGCATACATTTGTGAGGGAAAATCAAGAGTCGAGTGAAAACAAATACAATGACACCTTAAAAAGAGAAGAATACGATTATGGCAGTACATCATCCCCTTTATTTCTTTCCCTGAACCCCCCCATCCCGCCCTCTAGTCGGAATCAGTGTCACTATCCAGCTGCGAAGGGACACAAATGAATCCTCTATACTCATTCCAAGCCCCCCAAATCTTGGCCCACTTCCGTGGGCATTTTCGATTCAAGTACACCGCTCTTTCTGCTACCATCGCAAAATCCAGATCAGCACACCAGTCCCCGAGCTTTGGTACCAGGGGGGATCCCCAAGCTTTAGCCATGTTTCGTTTACCAAACATAATACCCAGCATGGCCCAATCCTGCATGGGGTGACTCAAGTTGTTATGCTCTCAAATATTGAGCAGACAACAGTGCGGCATTGGAACCAGTGTGACTTTTGCTACTTGCGATATGGTACGCATGACCTTGGCCCAAAAACCAGCGATTAATGTGCAGTCCCAAATGGTATGAAAGAAAGTTCCCTACTACCTGCACCCCCGCAAGCAATACTGATGTTCAATTCTCCCTATCTTGTGAAGAGTGACCCTACTATAATACACTCGGTGTAAAATTTTTAGCTGCACCAATCGGAGCCTAGACGACACAGCCACCTCCCTAGCAGAAGATAACGCGGTCTGCCAGTCGCACTCATTTATATCACCTATCTCCACCACCCAGGCTGCCTTCAGTTTCAGAGTGAGGTCAGGCAAATTATTGACCAGCTTACGGTACACCAACGAGGTCGCTTTTTTAGGCATATGCTCCGTAAGTAGTCTATCTTACAACTGCGTGGATTCAGGCAGCTCCTCACCAGCGTGAATCACCGACCGGAGGGCATGGCTTATCTGTAAGTATCTAAAGCGCTCCGTAGGTGCCAAATCATATCTGTTCACCAATTGGTCAAACGTGAGGGCTATGCCCCGGCGCCAAAGGTCCTCCACCGTCGAGATACCAATCAAATCCCAGGCCTCAAATCCCTTACTATTGCAGAGCTGGCCGAGTCGGCGCGATGACCAAAGTGGTGTCATCTGCGTGATCTTACCTTTGCATTTAAGGTGAGCTGAGGCCAAGTACCACAGCCGTACCGTATGGGCCGTAGGGCCCACCCAGGCCGCAGCATTCTTAACATCATAGAACGCCGCCAGTACCCCTCCGCCACCCAAATCGTACCTATCCGCTTTATACGCCGGTTCAGTCTGCGGAGCATGAAGCCAGTGATCCATATTCTTTAACTGGGCTGCCCAGTAGTTCAGCTGAATATCCGGAAGTGCAATGCCCCCATCATACCAGCCCCAACTAACTTCTGCCTGGAAACGCGCGCAGGTTTATCCCCCCAGAGGAGACCTGAAACTAGTGTTTTTATTGACGCGAAGTATTTCAAAGGCACAAGATACGGAGTGTTTTCTAGTATATACAGTAGCCGTGGTAAAGTCATCATTTTGAATAATGCCACTTTCCCCAAAAGGGTCAGCTGTAGGGTGTGCCAATGGTTCACATCCGCATGGAACCGGTCAAGCGGGGGTAACAGATTACGTTAATAAAAGGTATCTTGGCTAGGCGTCACCCAGACCCCCAAATATTTAAGTAGCCCATCAGTGATCACCAAGGGACAATCAAGAAGTAGCGGTGGGGGTCCCTTAGGAACATACAAAACGGATTTAGACCAGTTGATAGTGTATCCTGAAGCCCTGCCGAAAATGTCTCAAATATTAATAAATACGGAAGAGGAATAAATACTATTATTGACCTGGGCATGGTCAGATAAAGAAGATTATCATCAGCGTAGAGAGATATGCGATCCTCCCACGTCTCTGTCAAGCTAAGTCCCTTAATCATGGGGTCCCATCTTATCCACGCCACTAGGGACTCCAGGATCAAGGCAAAAAGTAGAGGCGACAAAGGGCACCCCTGAGGTGTGCCACGGCCGAGTTGAAAATCCCTGGAAATATGGCCATTATTCACCACATGCTCAAGAGGCTTGGTATACAGTAGCTTTACCCAAGCACAAAACTTGGGGCTGAAGCCCAGATGCCAAAGAACCGCAAAAAGATACGGCCATTCGACCATGTCGAAGGTCATTTGGGCATCCAATGACAGAATCACCGCTGGCACAGATAGACTAGGTATCTGTGCCATCACTGCGTGGACTCGCCTCAAATTGAGCGCAGTGTTTCTATTCAGCATAAACCCGTATTCATCCGGGTGGATGAGTGTTGTCAAGTGCGGTGTCAGGCGACTAGCTATCATTTTTGCCAATATCTTTGCTTCCGCATTTAACAACGAAATCGGGCGATAGGACGTGCACTCGTCCCGAGGTTTTGGTAGGTTTCGGTATAGCAATTATCGTGGCAGTCCGCTGATCTTGCGGCAATTCTACCTTACACAGGCTATCTACAAACATCTCCAAAAGAAGCAAAGCCGTGAGATCTGAGACTCGCTTATAGAACTCTATAGGGATACCGTTCGGTCCCTGGGCCTTACCCGACTGCAAGGAGTGTATTGCAAGCAGGAACTCGTCCTTCGTAAAGTCTGAGTCCAGGAGCAATGCGTCAGCGTCTGTTAGTGAGGGCATTCTTATATCGTGAATATATGTTTGCGCCTCTTCTGTTGACATGTGGGCGGCGGGGGTATAAACCTTCTCATAGTAGTCGGCTAAGGTATCGACGATGTCCGCAGGAGTAGTGACGACATCGCCGGACTGGGTGCGGAATTTGCGCTATTGTCCTCTGTGCCCGCTCCTTTCTGTCCAACCACACCAAGAGCCTCCCCGCTTTATCCCCGACAGTATGTTGCGACCGCACAAGCTGGTGTCGGACCTGGGCCCCCTGATATTCAGTGTATTCCGCCTGTTTAAAGCGCAACTATTACGTAATCTCATCTGTAGGGTTTTTCTCATGTCTGGACTGTAGCAGTGCCAGGTCACCCTCAATCACCTGGAGGTCAGCGTGTAAAGCTCGCTTGTGACCCGTTATAGTGGCCATCGCCGGGCCCCGTAGCACTGTTTTGTACTCCTCCCAGAGGACCCCAGGCGAGCGGACCGAGTCCGCATTTTCCTCGAAATAATATTTCGTGACCATGACCAACTCTCTTCTGATCTGAGCAACTTGCAAATAACCATGGGAGATTGGGAAAATACGCCTACGCGCTGTATGATAGGTGGAATATGTCATGGAGACCGGTGAGTGGTCTGAAATACCTCTGGGGCCTATCACTGCCTCCGTTAAATGGGACAGACTATCAGCGGAGAGGAAGAAGTAATCGATGTGCGAAAAACTATTGTGTACCCCTGAATAGAAGGTGTAGTCGCGCTTCCTAGGGTGTTTAACCTCCACCCATCCGTGAGGGCTAGGGCTTCTATGAAAACATCCAGTCGCGACCTACCCGACCCCGGCTGCCTACCGGGATGGCGGTCTAGCCCATCGTCCAGAACCGCATTGTAATCTCCCCCTATTATGAGTTCACCTTCCGGCAGTGTCAACAGAAAAGCACTAAGGGCGGGGAATGCAACAGCATGAAGGGCCGGCGGAATGTACATTGTCACCACAATGAACTTTCTCCCTTCCCATAAACAAGAGACAGCCGCAAAGCAACCGTGCTTATCCTTCCACAATTGCTGTACAGTCAACGGGAAGTGTTTGTGCATCAATATGCCGACTCATCTGGACCCAGTGGAGAACTCAGAATGCACCACCATCTTGTAACCCCAGCGATCCAGGGCCTTACAAGTCGACCCCACCAAGTGCATCTCCTGGAGCAATACAAGCGCCGGAGAAGCACGGCGGACATATTGTAATACTAATCCTCGCTTAATTTTGTCCCCCAACCCGCGCACATTCCAAGTAAGCAGGGTCATGGGAGGCACCAGGGTCACAACCGGGGCGCCAATATCAATCACCCATTTCCTCGTCTGCCATTACAATCAACATCGCCTTGAAGTCCCATCACGGTATCATGCACCCTACCATAAGCAAAGATAAAATGTAGCCCTAAACTTAAACAGAAAAAGAAACACAACAATCCCCACCCCTCTTCCGCCAACGAAAATGCAAGCTGTACAATGGCACTGCAATCAGTACCGCCAACCACCCCGACATCCCCCCTCCAACTCCCCTTCCCCCCTCCCAGCTCCCCTGCCTGTGGACCTCAAACTGCCCACCCCCCAACAAGGCAGAGTGCCTGTACTACCCCAAACCATGCTAAATATGCAGAGGAGAAGTGGTCCCCCCCAACCCGCGGCTAAGACTTTGAACATGAGATCATTGCTTATCAATTAAGGACACAACCTTTATAGTAACATCATAACATATCTATAGAGAACACGAAGTAGGCCTGTTACACAATCAAAACATCAAATTCAAACGTTCCTTGTGGACCCTCCCCCTAGTCAGGCCAGCAACCCCCCAGAACACATCCCCCACCCGTTACTTGTAAATGTCACCGCAGGGTAGTCCATCAGGCAGACAGTGCTACTGCTCACTCCTGTTCGTCCAGTCCACTGGCTTCCCTCCCAGCCTCCGTCACTGGAGTAGCAGACTCTCCAACTTCCTGTCATTTCGACCTATTGCGTCGGGCTCCTCTCGCGTCGCCGACCTTTGTCCACCCCTCCAGCCAGTCCCAAGTTGCATCCGGAGAGTCAAAGAACCACGGCTTACCATCCCATCCCATTCCACTCTCAATTTGGCCAGGAACCCATTACCGAACTGGTAGCTGCATGACCTCTGCTCTACTGGAGAAGGCTCTGGTCTGTGCCGGAGCTTGCATCCTTTAGAGCAGAGTTCAATACAATTTGGGGGCAGCTAAAGTATAAGAACATACCCTGGTTGGCACATGTAAAGGCTCTCCTCTACAAAATTGGCCTACCCCAACTATGGGACACACCAGAGGACAGCTGCACGAGGATGCAAAGGTCTGTACTAGTGGCGGCTGTAAGGTCATACAACCTCAAAATGTTACACTGCTTGACTTCCTTGGGCAGGCTGTCTACTGAGTTCCTACTGATGAAAGCCGAATCCAGGACGGAGGTGTTCCTGGACCTAGTGCAGCCTCCACTTGCAAGAAATCTATATATCCAACTGAGGCACGGCTCTATACCGATTGGGGCATTGGCATCCAGATGGGCAAAATCGATGGAGGCCAACTGCCCTGCTTGTAATTACTGTAGGGAAGACATTGTACAAATCTTTTTTTGTCAGGCATATAGCGAAATTCGGAAATGCTGGATTATCCCACTGTGTAAAAACCTGGGTTTCAGACAATGTGTACAAGCTTGCAGAGTTTTAACCTACGATACCGCCCCTCCCATTGTCTTTGCTGTCTCCCGATTTTTACTTGGCATGTGGCGGAGAAGATCTGTTTCTATTAATAAGAAATAATGGACTATTGCTTCTCATTTCTTCTCATCTTTGATAACTAACGTTTAATACCTTTTTACATTTCTATGTACTTATGGTTGTATTTCTTTGCTTGTATATATCATATTGCACTTTTATGGTCATTGACCGAAATAAAGTTATCAAATGGATTTCTCTGCTGCGGAGTTCGTGTTTAACTGCCTGAAAGCTGCGTCTTTGCGCTTGAACCCGCGCCGTGAAATCAGGAAAGAAGGAGACCTCATAGTTGTCTATCCTCAGCGGTGGGCCGGTCCTAGAGGCCTGCAGGATACTGTCCCTGTCCCTAAAATTAAAAACTCTTGCAATTATGGGGCTCGGTGGGGCCCCAGGCTTGGGTTGTCCGCCTGGCACTCTATGAGTGAGCTCGACGGAGAAAAAGGCAGAGAGTGCCTTAGGCTTCTGATGTTTCACGATCAACTCCTCTATGAAGAAGTCCGCAGTAGGCCCCTCTGTTTTTTCCGGAACCCCAAGGATTCGTATGTTGTTCCAGCAGGCCCTCCCTTTGTAGTCATCTAGCTGTTGCGCCATGCGGGTCTGCCTCTTTTCCAGGTCTAGCACTTGCCGCTGCAACTCAGAGGTATCCTCTGGTAGCGCTGCCGTCACAACCTTGAGCTCCTTCACTTTTTCATTTGTTTGCTTGAAATCAGCACAGAGTAGGGAGACTTCAGTTGTGACAGAGTCCATGGATGTACGCATATCCCCAATGGCCGCCAGGACGTTGTGAAGTGTTGGCTCCTTTGTCGGAATGGGCGACTCCCCCATTCCGTCTTGTCCGCTTTCGGCGAGACTAACCCTGGGCGGAGTTCGCGGAGTGGGGCTTCGCGGAGCTACGCGAAGTGGGCGAGAAACTACGCCCACCTCCGCACTCCGCGTAGCCCCACTCCGCAAACACCACTGGCCGCCAGCCCCGCCACCCGCCTCCCTCCCGCCCTCCCTAAATACTTTGAAATCAAAGAATCAAATAATTCTGGGCCTGGGGGCATAACCGGTGACGCACTTGTACGGAGGGTGTCTGTGTTCACTGCTATGTGCTTTTGACGTGTCTCCTACGGTCGATTGCTGCAGGTTTTTTTTTTTTTAAACCGCTGCCGTCACAACCTTGAGCTCCTTCACTTTTTCATTTGTTTGCTTGAAATCAGCACAGAGGAGGGAGACTTCAGTTGTGACAGAGTCCATGGATGTACGCATATCCCCAATGGCCGCCAGGACGTTGTGAAGTGTTGGCTCCTTTGTCGGAATGGGCGACTCCCCCATTCCGTCTTGTCCGCGCGGCCGCGCATGCGCATTTTCACGAGAAAATGCGCATGCGCGGCCGCCCGCGCATGCGCATTAGTATAGATGACGGAAGAGGAAGATAGTGAGCCCCGGGGACGCGGCGGGCAGCGGCGGCAAGGTAAGTGCTTTTTAAATTATTTGATTCTTTGATTTCAAAGTATTTAGGGAGGGCGGGAGGGAGGCGGGTGGCGGCCAGCTACGCTCCGTCTGCGGAGCGTGCGTAGTGCCGCCTGGCTCCGCCAGCTCCGCAAAATGCGGAGTAGGCGGCACTACGCACACTCCGCAGACGGAGCGTAGCTGGCCGCCCACCGTTAGGCGAGACCCCCTTGTCCGTTCCCTTGGTCCAGGCGCACTTGGACAACTGTGCCTGTCCCTTGAACCTCTGCCCCCTGTCGCCATCCTCTTTGTCAGCACATGAGGCAAGCCTGGTGACGTACGATATTAGCAGCCCCAATCCTTCAGCAGTATCCATCGGTTTAAAAAAAAAAAAACCTGCAGCAATCGACCGTAGGAGACACGTCAAAAGCACATAGCAGTGAACACAGACACCCTCCGTACAAGTGCGTCACCGGTTATGCCCCCAGGCCCAGTCTAGGCCCTCCGACCATCATGGCCCCCAAAAGTGTCAACAACAGTAGATGGGCCAAGTGCACCCAGTGCCCGGTCTTTTGCCCGGGGGGGGTGACGTAAGTTGCAGCAATGTCAGCTCTCCCGAGGCGTCCCACGGGAGCAACAAACCATCCGAAGCTCTTTTTTTGACACGAAGAGACAGTTTTGCTGGCTCAGTATTCACCCCCAGCTGCCCCCCTCCAAAGAGCGCCCCTCATCCACGCTTGCCACCGCTCACTGCCTCCTAATAGTAATCACCAGGCTTCACCAGGCCTCAAAGCTGGGGCCTCGAGTAGCGCCGCACCCCAGTCGGCACTTTCAGACTGCACAGAGCCGGGGGGGAGGTCTCGCAGGAGGAGCTCGCCATCGCAGCCTTCCGCTGCAGTGCCCCCGCGCCCTAAGGTCTTGGCCAAAGAGTTCCTGAAGCAGAGGTGGCGGGGAAGGAGAGAGGGCCTACACCAGTCCGGCCGCACACTTCTCCCGGCGCCGACCAGCACCAGGCCCAAAGCCAGGTCCCACAATTAGGGCCGCTTCCCCGGCCGACCAGGCTACAGCTCAGCAAGCCCAGATCCACGGATAGGGCTATTTCTTTCTTTCTTTTCCTCCTACCCTCGGCGTCGTGCTCCCCCGTCCGGGGAGCCAGTCCTGCCCAGGCTTGCAGTTGAGGAATGCGGGATGTCCCTCGCAGAGCTGGGCGCTCCTAAGCCCAGCGCTCACGCCTACACCGCCATTTTCCCAAGCGCGTTCTCCGGGCTGGCCACACACTCGCCTGGCGCGTCCCAGGGGTCATGGCCCCACTAACATCACACCGGAGTCCTCCGCAGGGTCCCGGGCATCCGATCGCGTCGCTCTTGTCTGGGGTGGCCCCGATCTGCCGGCTGTGTCCGTATTGCTAGCCACGGGTCGGTCGGAGCTCGCTCAGGCTGCGACCACCATGCTCGGCCGCTAGCCACGCCCTCCCCAGCAGAAGTTTTTAAACAAAATGCTGGGTTGCTGGATCCCCACCTCCTTAAATTGTTCCTGGCAGCAAGGAAATAGGGGATACTACCATCAGATCTCCACCAGGCCACAGTTGTAGTTATACATACACCAGGCAAACCCCCAGAGCGCTGCAGGTCTTATAGCTCAATCTCACTTCAAAATATTGAAACAAAGATTCTGGCCTCTATACTGGCGACAAAGCTCATAACCACTAATCACATCCTTAATTCATCAAGGCCCATCTGGCTTTAGGCCTGAACGCACAATGCACTTTAATCTCCGGCGACTTGCCAACTGCCTGGATACAGTAAAAGACAGGGCCACCCCACAAATGCTGCTGTCCCTAGACGCAGAAAAGTCCTTCGACACTGTTCACTGGCCTTTTATGTGGAGCGTCTGTACGAGCTTTGGTTTTGGAAAAGCATTTATGACCTGGTGTAACTATTATATGCCCAACTCAGAGCCAGAGTCAGAGTCAATGGAGTAAAATCTGTTGACTTCACCATCCAAAGATGAACCCGTCAGGGCTACCCCCTTTCTTACCAAATTTTTGCGCTGGTCCTGGAGCAGTTGGTGTGCCAAAATAGGACACACACAGGACTAGAAAACAGTTGGTCGATGAACGGATCTCCCTGTACGCAGATGATATCTTGCTCTACATCACTAACCCTGACACAACACTTCCCCTACTACTCCAACTAGTCTGGGAATATGGGAAGAACTCTGGATACAATATTAATTGGGGAAATCGAGCCTATATCCTGTAAGAGGCCGTAGTGATACATATTCAATACCAGAACATCTAGATATTTCTGAAGAGAGTTTTAGATATCTGGGACTGTTTATTTCGACAGACGTGGCTGATTGCCTTAATCGCAACATTAAGCTTGTCTTAGCAGAATTCTGAGATGATGTGGCTAGCTAAAGATGATTCCCCTGACATTATTAGGAAGAGCATCCATGAACAAAATGATAACACTTCCCAAATTACAATACATACTCTAAAATACATATTACAAGATCAGGATGTTATATTTAACATGATTAGCAGTGTCTTGCGTACACTACTGTGGGACGGGGGTCATCCTAGAGTGGTATTGCAAACACTACAGCGCAGCTAGCATAATGGGGGAATCGCCTTGCCCGACATTCAAGCATACTATTGAGCGGGACATCTAATAGTTTTTAATGAACGATGCTATGCCCCAGGCAACCACTGTACATAAGCCCTTGCGAGGCTCCAGTTTCGGACGTCCTCCTATCTTCATTATTTATACGGAGGCACTGGGGTATGAAACCAAAAGACACACAATTGATGGACGGAATGCAGAACAAATCAAAACATTCGCACCCAGTCAAGAGATCTGGGCTGAATCCATCATTCTTTTGCTCACCATGCACCCCAGTTTAGACCTGGGGTATGAGGCCTACTACCCACCACACAAACGGGCGATTGAAGCATGGAAGGGGGCAGTGAGGCAGATGAATTGGGGCAAGAAACTAACCAAAGTGATGCCTTTGTGGGAGGGTTGGAGGTTGCCAGAGCTGGAGAAGCTACAGGGTTTTAAGAACTGGGATATGGTTGGGATCACGTCGATGGGAGACATAATTAAAAAGGGGGACTTAATTACCTTTATAGATCTCCAAGCTGAATATAAACTGTCAAATAAACAACAATACAAATACTTACAACTACAACATGATTGGAGAGCACAAAAACCAGACGTAACTAACATTCCAAATATTCACCATTAGAAGAAAGACTACTACAAGAAGAGATATCCTCAAAGGCAGTCTCCTGGACATATGGAACCCTCATAAATAATATTCCTGATAGATTATTAGGTATAAATGGGTAGTAAACCACAGAAATACTCGAGGACATAAATTGGGCAGCACCGCTGATGCACCTGAGGGAAGTTGCAATTAAGCTTTGTCTATGGCTAATACAGTTCAAAATCCTGCACATTATGACAGAGCGCGACTTCACACAATGGGCAGGGCAGAAACACACAACTGCTTGTGCTGTAGAGTGGACCAAGGTACTTACATTCATACCCTCTGGGACTGCCAGCAATAACAGATGCTGGTCACAAATACTTAAGTAATTAGTTGATATATTGGGACAGAGATCCCTATAGATCCAAAATATGTCCTTTTGGGCATTCCCACAGATATCGTTATTCCAAGGTACAAACTCCCATTGAGCAATTTGGGGCTCATAGATTCCAAGCGTGATATTACCAGATACTGGGGTAAACAGAGTGGCCTACTATGGCGTGCCTGCATGGACTTATATATGGAGACAGAGAATACTACACATGCCGCCAGAGGTTGTCCCAAAAAGTTTAGGAAAATTTGGCAACCATGGCTAAGATACTACAACCTAGAGATTACTGGGGTTGAAGTGGATAATACAAGCCCCTGCACACTAGATCCATACCTTGTTGGTCAATAATCTTGTTTTATCATTTTGGTGCATTTCCACACACTCATCTACCTTCACATAGTATTATTATCTCTCTTCTTTTTGTGATTGAATTACTGAGCGGGAGGTCATTGAGGGACCATTATCCTCTCACCCCTCTGTATCTTGTGTGCTTTTTTGTCCACTGTGCAGCCGCTGAGCCACAGGGGTTTGCTTTTAGGAACCTGAGCTCACTGCCATTAAACTCAATAGGGTATATTCCAGGTGGGAGTTCCACCGAGGGAATATGGCAGATGAACAGGGTTTGGCATTCGGGGATGATACAGCTGCAGAAATCCTCAGAGGGTCTTCTTTACTCCACAATCCACCCAGATCCAAACTCAAGGGGAAGGATGGGAGTTGAAAAGATCCCATGGTAAAACGATCTTACACGGTGCAATTTTAACAAAATACTTCAGAGGAAATGCGGCACCCAGAGGATTTCTGCTGACCAATGAACCTTTGATTTTTCTGGAGGACCCTGTCTTCCGGAAAGTGTGGTCCCTGATTGCCTGGAAATGTATTTTAGAATCAGTAAATCTGATGTAGGTACATTTTCGGTATTTTTATACCGAATCAGTAAGATTCGGTAAGATTCGGTAAGATTCGGTAATTACTGAATCAGTATTTACCGATTCGGTAATTGCCATTCATTCCTATGGGCCTGGAGGCCCATAAGAATGAATGTCAATTACCGAATCAGTAATTACTGATTTGGTAAATACCGAATAATTCAAGGGTGGCAGGGTGTCACTTTGACACCCTGTTGCACCCCTGATTAGGGCTTGTGTGCCATGCACACTTTGACACCCTGTTGCACCCCTGATTAGGGCTAGTGTGCCATGCAGGTGTACATGCACAGATTTGCATATACACAGGTATTCGTTATTTACCACCAACTAATAGTTGGTGGTAAATAACGAATCCTTAAAGCCCTGTGGCACTGTTTACAGTGCCACCTACATCTTAAAATACAGATTCGGTAAATTTACCGATTTGGTAAATTTACCGATTTGGTAAATTTACCGAATCTGTATTTTAAGATGCCCTACATCTCAGTGTCCAAACACCGGTCGGTAACGGCCGAAAATCGGTATTTTGGGCCATTACTGGTCAGTATTTGAATACCTACATCTGGCCCCTGGTGTTTGTACCCACCAATACACCACACAGTTTTAAGATTAGCAGGATTTTTGCGGAATATTCTTCTGAGGGTCTTCTTTAGTGACCAGAATGTGGAAGAATTAGAGAAGGGAGATACCAACTTCCACCCTAAATCAAGGTTCACTCCGGCCCTGGGACATCTCCCTATTGATGTAGAGGCCTTTGAACAGGCACTTATTCATTAAGTGGCATTATTGTCTAGGCAGAATGACACCACTTTCATGAATCTTTCCAAAAAAGAAAGAAGAGCCCTGGATGAACTGAGAAATAATAATGAGCTAGTGATAAAGCAGGCAGACAAGAGGGGGAGCAATTGTGTTACAGAGTAGAGCTGCCTATGAAACGGAATGTTTGAGACTCCTCGCCGATAGGAGAAACTACCTGGTATTGAGACAGGACCCAACAGAGGATATTAAGAAAGAAATTACATCAATGGTGGAGGAATCCATTCAAAATGAATGGATTAGAGAAAAAGAGGGAAGTTTCCTTTGCCATCTCCAACAAGTGACCCCATATTTTTATACTCTCCCGAAAGTTCATAAACCGACAAGGCCCCCACCGGGGAGGCCCATTGTATCAGGGATGGGGTCATTACTGGAGCCTTTGACACAAGTTTGTGACTTCTTTTTTAAACCCATAGTGCAATCAAGACCGGCATATCCGAAGTACACGACAGAAGTCCTAACATTACTGAAGGATGTGGAATTTGACCCTACAGAAGTTATCTTTGTATGTCTGGACGTGGAGTCCTTATATACAAACGTACCACAGATGGAGACATTAAGAGTGGTTGAAGACATCTTGTACACGATGGAATGGGAGTACAGCATGCCCAGACCGTTCATTCTTCACCTGGCAGAAATCACGCTAATTAGAAACTTTTTGAGTTTCAGGGGACCTATTACCTCCAGACTCACAGGACCTCCATGGGGAGTGTTTTCGCTCCAAGCCTAGCAGGTCTGTATATGTCTGCTTTTGAGGACTAGTACATATACACCCATGGAGGTCCCTGGTTTCATCGCATTAAAGTCTGGAGGCGCTTTACGACAACGTCATGTTGATATGGAAGGGGGATGGAGAATCACTGCATAATTTCCTGTCTTGGCTCAATAGCAGGAATCCTTTACTTCTTTTTACTGCAACTATCACGAAAGAGAGTCTATCATTCTTGGACCTCACCATTTTTCCAGAAGGTGGAGGTTTGCACACAAAAATGTTTCACAAGCCTACTGAAAGGAACAGCTTGCTTTCTTTTAAAAGTTATCATCCGAAGTCCCTGAGGGAGAATCTCATCGTGGGACAATTCTTGCGCCTTCGGCTTAATTGCTCCAGTCGAGCAGATTTTGTGTCAGAAGTGGAATCCTTACAAAGGTGTAATACTGCTCATATTTTAAAAAGGGCAAGGAAAAGAGCGACGAACTGTCATCGCGATGCACTTCTTGAATCAAATGAAAAGTCGTCCACAGAAAGAACAGTTTGTGTTACAACATTCAACACAGCATCGAGTAGCATACAAAAAATAATTTTACGCAATTGGAAGATTTTAAAATCTAAGGGACTTGCCTTTGAGAAACCTCTGTTGTCTTTTAAAAGGAGCCAGAATATCAAAGATATTCTGGTGCATATCAGACCAAGAAATAGCAGAAATAGAAAAGAGAACATAGAGGGAGTGAGTCTAAGAGGGTTCTTTCCCCCAGTGTCAGGCCACACAAGGTGTGGGATGTATGATGTTTGCCATTTGAAAGCCAATACAAAAAGTATAGAGGTCGGGCTGACCCATCCATGGGAATGTAATCTACATGCTGAAATGCCACTGTGACCAGAAAGGTCAAAACAAGAATTATGGAGAACAGGCCAACGTTTAGATGCCAATAGACAGTGAGTAGATTGACAAATCATTTCAAAGAGAAGAATCACTCTGCTGAGGACTTCTTCTGGACTGTTTTAGACAAACCAAATATCAATATGAGCAGGGGCAACCCAGAAAGAGCCCTATTTATACGAGAGCAGACATGGATTTGCAGGGTTCAGTGCTCTTCCAGGGGATTGAATGATGATATCCCTTGGAAGATCCATGAGCTCTCTTTGACAGACAGGATGGCTGAACACCAATGTGGACTGTTCTGTAGAAGTACTCATGTATAGTTGAATAAGCACTTGGAAGAACCATAGTGAGAATATCTAATCTCTGATCTCAACTTTTGCTCACTTTAAATTAAAAATGGAATTTTTTACATACACCACATAATTAACAAACTAAAATTACCATGATTACATATACTACCACTTCCCTATATTTAGCTGCCTCCACGTCTAGTTTCAATACCTAGTTCTTGCACTCCCATTATTTTGTTAACCATTATATCACAGCATTAACCTAATACCTCCCCCGGTTTTATTTTCCACTAACTGCCTTATGTGGGGCATTACTTGGCCTTGTCCACCACTTAATTTTCAAGAAATAGTTACCCGGAATTAGCAAACTTGCTATTGCGGAAGGGAGAAAGGGTGACTCTGAGCTGGGCCGTTTCAAATTGTCCACATGAACGAGCGCTTTAGTGCCTCAGAGGCTTCTGGGAAGTGCTGGTCATGAGGAACGATAAGCCACAAATTGGCATGTCCAGACCGCCGTCAAGAGAGCTGGGGTGAACTCCAGGAGTGCGTTCCTCACTGCGATGAGAGATAGACGGATTACGATGAGTGACAGCTGACCTCGCAAGCAGTGAGTTGGGTGCCGATGGGGGGAGCTTAATGAAGGGAGTGCTTGTAGCCACTACGGGAGATTGGAGAGGCCATTGATAGTGGGTAGCTGCACCAAGAGTGTTAGCTTTGTGATCGGTGATTTAATGGTGTATGCTAAAACCTGGTTTGTTCCCACCAGGACTGGGTCTAACGGGGCACTTGGGCACTTTCTAGTTTTAATTTTAATACCCATATGAGAAGAGAAATCTCCTGGATAGAGATCCCTCTTTTGTTTGGCGCGTGATCGAAAAATGTTATACTCATCCATAACATTTGGCCCGGAAATGGGGTAGGGACAGTAGCATAGAAAAAACAGAGCTTTGCTCAAACTACTACGGCCTCTTGCAGCAGCGCAGAACAACGTAGACATGACTGTTAGCAGGCTACGAGTAATGAGTGCTTACTTTAGAACTGCTGGAAACATCACTTAAGGTGAGGCTAAAAGTTTGGATGGAGTTCTCTCCCATCTTTGTGGTTGATAATACTGAGGTCCTTGATTGAGTCCCTCATATGGGTTTCTAACCATGTTTTATTATCTTTTTATTTTGCACCAGAGAGTGCTAATAGGGAGCTGTTCTCACTCCCCCGCCATTTTGAGTTTACAATTTTTATGAACTCTGAACGTTTTATGATTAAGGGACGCAGGTTGAGTGAGGTGTGTTTTGAGTTTCTCTGATGTACCTGTGGTAAATTGAGAATGAGCACTTGAAAAAGTTTGCAATGGAGTACTGGTATGTAGTCTTATAAGCTATAAGCTTTTGAGATATAAAACATGGGGGTTTATAATCACCCTCCCCCTAAAACATGCTCTTTTCCTGGGTGGAGGGCAGGTGCCCGTATGTCAATGGAGGGATTTGAGTGAGTGGAGATAATGCACCGGTATGAATTATTTTTATTAAATGATGGACGAAGTACACTTCACAAAACACTTCACTAGTTTCTTGCATTTTTTATCATTTCAGGTTTCTCTCAAAAAGTGAGGGGCTCTACTAAAGGTGACATCCCCTTTACCTCTGGATTTGTTAGAGGGAGGGTGAGCACCCAGGGATCTCAGTGGTGAGATCTTGAGGAAAGTCTGGGTATTAGTGTTTTGCTGGCTGAAACATATTGACACCTATGCAGAGTGGAGAGGTTGGCGTCTCGTTATAAGCTTCCCAACTTAGCATCCACATGTTGTTTTAAACCTGGACAGGGTACCTAATATTAAAATTACGATAAGGACTCCCTGCTTTGACTTATAAATCACTTTTTCTGCACCATTATCTCACCTGTGATCTTACACTTTACCCTTTGTGTTTAATTGCCTTCGCCTCCCTATTGCTCCACCTCCTACGTTTGAGCTGACGCGGAGGTGTGTTAGCAGCCCTCTTATGAATCATGACACAACTTGCTGTGTGTTAGGGCAGTTTTATCATTTTGGTGCATTTCCACACACTCATCTACCTTCACGTAAATGTATTATCCCTCTTCTTTTTGTGATTGAATTACTGAGCGGGAGGTCGTAGAGGGATCGTTAGCCTCTCACCCCTCTGTCTCTTGTGGGTTATTTTTTTTCTCAATAATCTTGTTTCCCAAGAAGAAGTATTGGGTGCGGCCATATTTAGCACTCAGAAGAGGTTGGAGGAGGGGTGCCAGTCTTTATCTTTAAGGATTTTGGTTGTGGGATCCTGAAAGCTGGTGTTTGCTCCTCTTCTACCCTGCAATACCTCCCTTACTTCCATTTCTGTCACATTTAAGGGCTGGTTGTGCTCTCTTACATGAATTACAACATCATTGTGTGTAGTTGTCCTCCCGTAGTATGCATTATATTAATATTTGGTACATTTCCAATTTATATTTTCTATGGATGCATTTTCTTGGCTGTAGGTGTAGCCAATGTGAGTTAGTAACTGCTTTGCTTTCTGTGAGGTTGTGTAATGCGTTCCCTCTGTCACTGTATCTGAAAGTAGTGAAATAGCCTAAGTATATACACCATTTTAACAGTTTGTACGTTTGTTATGTACA
Organism: Lissotriton vulgaris; assembly: GCF_964263255.1. Taxonomy (NCBI): domain Eukaryota; kingdom Metazoa; phylum Chordata; class Amphibia; order Caudata; family Salamandridae; genus Lissotriton; species Lissotriton vulgaris. The sequence goes on from NC_141687.1 coordinate 1,998,150,922, forward strand.
TGTAACACTATGCAACTACTACTATTTTGTATTCTTACTTGTCTGTTCTGTTTTAGATGTTTCATACTGTTGTGCAGCTGTTCCATTGGTGGTGTGCTAATGTGGAGCAGGTATTTTCTTTTCTGTTGGATGAGAAACAAGTTTTAGTTTCAATTTAAATGTTGAACTGTTGGTGGTTTGTAGAGGTTGAGGTTGTTATGTTTACTTTTACCCGCTATTTGGGTTAATTTATAATTTGTATTAATGTATGTATACTTACGGTCTTATATATTATTGCAGGCTTCTGACAGTTCATCACTTTTCTAAATTGTACTGTTTTCTTTTGGGAATTCTATTCAAAGAGAAAGAAGTTAAAGAGTGTTTCGTGAATTATTTATTTACTATTTTACAATTTTACGTTTATTAACACGTTCGTTTAAGTTGAAATATTAGTTTTACTTACTTGGTTAGGTAGTTGTTACTTTGGTCAGACAATCTGGCAGAGTTACCTTGTCTTGCAGCGTTTGTCGTTTTTGAAGTATTTAGTTGTTGAAATTAGTGTGCCTTTTAGATTGTCAATTTGTTTGTCGGATTTTACTGGTTACATTTGTTTATACTCTGATTTTATTGGTTGTTTTAATTTTAGTTTGAATTTTTATCATCAGTTATGGCCTTCTTTGGCAAACACTAATTTATGTTTTGTTTATAATGTTTAATATATGGTTTGATAGTTTTTAACTTAAATATAAATATCCACTTCCATACTGTGGTGCCCACAACCTGAATTTGTATTATTGTTATTATTATTATTATTTATTTATTTTTACCCTTTTTGGTCCATCTGTCTCCCCCAAAAGTGGTTTAGGCTGCCTTTACCCTGCCCCCTTATACTAAGTGTTAAATAGAAAAGGAACCAAGTTACAAAATTTTACTCTGGGACTGGTACCAGTACTATGATACTAAAAAGGTTGGCTGGAGAAGAATCTCCCTGGCCTAATCAGAGAGCCATATTTATGGCATATTTGGTACCACAAGACTACAGCGGGATTCTTTTGGGACTAACCATCCAGATATGCCTAACTGCCTGATCCCTTTAAGCTCAACCTAAGCACCTCTTTGAATGCAAACGTCTCAAAAAGGGCTGAATGGTTCAGTACTAAATAACGAAAAACACATTTTCTGAGTGAAATTCTAACTTTCTGCCAAATGCAGGTAATTCTTTGATTATTTTGTGCCTTCTTTCTGTATGGGAGAGCAGATTTCCTTTGTGAAATATCAGGACTCCCCAGGACACTCCCCCTTTTTCTGGGCTCCCACCAGACAGATCACCCCAACATTTTCTAGAGAGGAGCTGAGGTGGATGAACAATTTGTAATTACTGAATTTCTCAGCTCGATGTGTATAGCACTGTTCTAATCCTTTTCTTAAAGACAATAGTGTAAATGTCAAAATGCATTGTCAGTTTCTAGCTCGGCATAGATGGCACTTAGCTAATCCTATGCCTAAACACTCTGCTAGAAAAAGAAACATTTAAGGTGAACAGATTCAGATTGATGGTGGTGTTGTAGGGTGCTCAATATGAAGCATCTGATCTCCACCTAAGCTTTGGAACTACCCAGAGTTCTCTGCTTCCTTTTTGTGCATAATTATGCAACACTCTCAGTCTGAAAGGGTATTATACATACACAAAAGCATACCCTTGCAACCTTGGAATGCCAGAAGGAAACCCTAGCAGTTCCCAGTCTTACAGCAAAGCAAATATACAACACCTCTAAATACATTAACATAAAATATATGTTACTGTAACTGAATTTTTAAGCATAGGCTAAGGCCAATTCCATCCATGTCTAACTGGAAAAGTGGCAAAGACTTTTCTTATTTTTGGCAAAAACTTTAAACACAGGATAGGTAAGTGCTATTCATGTGAATTTAAAAATCACAAGGGCATCCCTGCCATGGTATTTCAGCTTAGTTTTGGAATCGTAAACTACCATGTAAGCCAGTCTGTAATAAGTAAAAGTAGCTCCGAAAGGCACGTGTTTTGCTCTAGAAAGAGCAGAATCTATGTCATGTCCTGAGATTACTTATATCCCAGGTATATGTATGTGTGTGTGTGTGTATTTAAAAATCTAGCTTCATATAAACAAACGATTATATATGTATATGTGCAGTAGTGAAATATGTTTATTCACACTATAGTTCAGTCATAAACTAGAGATAAGCGCTGAATACGTTTAATCAAAATAAACATAATGAAACGTGTATGTGCTCCCAAATCTGTAAAACAACAAGCATTGTCCTCAAAAAACCTTGATTAACTCATAAGCCTATGGCAGGCTGAAATGGAAACATTTCTCTCTCAGCAGCATTTTAGGTCTTCAGCTACTTGGCAGTGAACTTGCAGAGCTGCGAAGCTATAATGAGCCATGTCAGCATCTTGCTTTGGATGAAGAATTTACTCAAACTCTCCCAATGCCAGCAATCAGCTGTAACAGTCTACAAGGCCGTCTGGAGGACCCTACTGTGTCTTTGCCAGCTGATTGTCTCAAATACGCTCCATCCCAGCGAGACAAAATATAACAACGTTCTGCATGAGTGATTGAAGTACAAAAGGTGTTGTTGCAGGACTGAACATTTTGTACAGCAAAAGACGTTCTTTAAAAGATCAAACATGGTAGAGCAAATCGTAGGTCAGCTTTTGGTGATATGATCATGCCAAATTTAGAGAAATGTCAGAAAAGTTTATGTGCATTATGCATCTCTTGTTTTTGTTTATTTACATGCAGCTGCAGCATTTGTTCACAAGTTCAAAGGAAGTAGTGGGATTCCTCCTAGATAACAGAAGAAAACATGATAATATGGAACAGAAACTCAAGTTTTCAGAGTGACAGTCTCTAGTTCTGTGGGTGGAAAGTTTGCTCACATCTTAAAAATGCACTTCTGCGAGCATTCACGAAATGTATTCTGGCCCCTTTTCACTTTAGAAGTAGTTGGGTACTTATTCCTGTCGAGGACAGGAGTAAATATCTTCTCCAGGTTGGGGAGGAGAAGGAAAAATCCCCCAAAATGTGTGAAGATGTTGAGAGGAAGTATATTTACCTGTACAGAAAAATAACAAGCACATTTGCATCTCTTCTGCTTTTTGTGTGGTTTTGATGCACAACAATACTTAAATACTTTAGCATGCAAAAAGGGCACTCACCAATCTATTCCAGAAATGTATGTAAAGGAAGGCGGACAGTTGTATTGTGCCATAGTTGTGACCTATTGACCTTTTTGTGTTCCTCCATTGCTTGGCTAAAAACAAACCTTTAACAAATCCTCTCTCATCATTAACACCAAGCTGTAATGCTACGCTTGGGGAATAAACCAAGCTTCTGTATTGATAGAGCACAGGCTCACCTGCTCTGACTCACCTAGGCCCATAAAAACATACACACTTTCAACAGGTAAACCTACGCTTAACCAGGATTTAAATAACCATTTAGGACCTATACCATTGAGTTACCAATCCTTGTCATCGGTACCGAAAGTCCCAAGGGATCAAGGGTGTTAGCATAATAGACAGTAAAATAAATATTTGCATTCATAAAATAACTACAGACTCGGGAAAGGTTTAAACACTTTATCTATATAAATTCTTAAATGTCAGACTCCAAACCAATTCCATTAAAGCTCATTCAATTAGGAAGAAAATATCAAAGCAAGATAATGTGAAAATATTTCGAGACTTTCTTTAAGCATTGAAACATAGGAAGGGTAAGAAAAGGGAAACAATACGATGACACTCCCTCTCCACTTTATATTTACCTAGAATGGTGTGAAGACCAACCCTGGCCACTGGCTGGGATAAAGGACAGGACCCCTGCTAGTTCAGGTGCCAACAGGACAGGACAGGTGCAAACCAGAATCAGGATAAGTACGGACCAAATTGGATCAGGACAGGACCACCGCAGGTCAGGACCGGCCCCACAGCAAAAGTGCAATGCCAGCGTCACACCCCTCTCTGCAGCTAACAGTCAGACCCCGATTGGGTTATCAAACGCCTTCCAAGAAACCCCGATTGGGTTATCGAATCTTCTGACAGAGTGCTCCACCAGCACCTCTGCTCTCGATCGCCTATTGAGAGTGTAAGGTCAGTGACAGGTCAGCTATTCGGACAAGTCGAACAATCTAACTAGCTACGCCTACCTTAGTTATACAATTTTCCAGGGCAGTGTACCACCCCCCCAATGTTGCAAGTGTGTGTATTCCTTCAATTTGATTGGTCAAAAGATGAGGAGAGGTCATCACACCATACCAGTTATGAGGTAATTTCATTCATTAATAAGGATTTTGTTCCCGCCCACAATTGGACTTTTCCATGAATTGTTTTATTCCACCCAGCATTATTGTAACAAAAAGATATACAATTTATAACATTTGTATTTTCTTCTTCATCTGGAGAGTTCATAAGGTGAACTTCCCAGGCGCATCTCGGGCAAGACAGTCGTTGGCAGAGTTTCAATGCCTTGGCTTGTGGACTCGAGGGATTTTAGTACATGCTCGTTGAGAGTCCCAAAATGGAGTTCAGCAATGACACATCGGCCCAAATACGAGCTAATAACAAGGTCAAGAGAAATAGTTTTAGAACACAGAATAAGTGAATGCACTGTATACCACTTATCTCTACTCTATCCCCATTACTTTATTTTAACTATAGCAGTAGTGGTTAGGAAAAACGAACAAGGTTTAGTACGAGCAGCAGTGCAAGCATTCGCATGTGAAAAATAGAGCAGCCACCTTGAGTTCTAGTGCGCAGAAGCAACGTTTTCCCACCAAGCAGAGAGTACGTCATGTCACGTGAGTGTAACAGACGCATGCGCAGAAAAGTTCCCGCGTTGCGACGGCCATTTTAAGTCACTCAAGTTACTGTTAGTAAAAAGCACATTGTAAAGCTACCCCTAGATACTAGAAATGGTGTGTGGTGCATTATTAGTAATACAAAACATGTTTATTAGTGCATAATACGTTATTTCGAGAAGATTGAATCCAAGTCTCTTTACATGCGAAACCTTGCTCCATCAATCCCCTCTTTGATGATATTTTATATCATCACAAATTACAGAAACAGATGCCAACTATCAACATTTACTCAGCTCTATTTCTTCAAACACTCTTTTAGGTTTTTCCACATTATTCATGTGAAATTTTTTCATTTTCTTTTACAAATCCCCATTTAATTCTTCAAGTTCAATTTCATTGAAGTTTCTTTTCTTTCCTTTCATATTTACTATATATGTCTTTTTATGCTTGCGGCATTTGCAACAAATTATTATCCCTAAAATCAGTAGGGCAACGCCCAACATTGGCATCAGTATGTTGCCTACAAAACTCTTTCCTATGTTAGAAAACCAACTACCTATAGAAGAGAGACCACAAATTAGTCTCTTCCACGCACTGTCAACATCCAGTGGTTTCAATTCTTCTTTCAAATGTGTAATGTTTCATGCATATTTTCCAATTTCAACACTTTAGTTTGGAATGTAAGTGCAACAATGTTGCGTCTTCAGCATTCTACAGACTCCGCCCTCTTTTGACAATAATATATCAAGAGCAAGTCGATTTTGTAAAACCATTGGTCTTACCGCAACTAGTTCGGTATTGATCATTAAAAACCCACTAGCAGTGTCAGACGATAAGCGATCCACCACTGTTGATAATTTGCAAATCCTTTGAGTGTTCAGAACAACTCCCACTGAAGGTATTATTGCACTAAATATATCACCTACAATTTCAGCAAACGTTGTTCTTTTACTACGTTTTAGTCCATTACTTTCTTTATTGCTTCTAGTGATTTTCTTTTCATGGTACACCTTTGGGAATACTATTCCAATATAGCAACTCCCATACCAGTGATCAGGTAACTTAAAATAGGCCTTGTTCCCCCAAATATAATAAATTCGAGGAAATACAGGTTCAGTTCCATCCTTGAAACCCCAACCCCCGATTACTTTGAAATTATGTTCACACTCACTGGAACCAATGAATATATTGTTATAATATTCAGTTTTCTCACTCTGGAGACAGAGTTTCCCTTTCTTTTCGAAATCCAGCAACATAGCAGCTTGAATCTTGCCATTAGAGGTAAACTCTTTATTTTCAGCCCATTTAGGAATCTTTCGTTTCTGTGCAGAAGCTTTTCTATGGAAATCCTGTCTCCTTTTCTCTACTAAATCTCGAAACATCTTTTCTTTCTCGTGAAATGTATAGGTTAGGTTATCTTTGTGTGCTTTAGCTATATCTATTGAACCTACTGTTAGAAAATAATCACCCATGAAGTGTGTAGGATCTCTAGTATCAGAAATACGGTTTAAATTTATACGTAAAGGAACTTCAGAAAAGATTGCAATAAAATTAGAATAATAATAGTGCAATTTTCCAGTTCTATAAAATAAACTAGCTAAAATGCTACATGAAATACCATATGTCAGGGGTAAGTGATGGTATGTAACCCCTTCAGCTACTGATGTGGGCAACTTCATGCACACATAACAATCACTGATTTCCATAGCTTCTACATAATGAACTAACAAATTAGCAAATACGTTCAAATTAGTTCTATTTCTAGCTCTTCTATAATGTACATTTTCCTCATCTGGTGCTTCCAAATCTACTCCAGGTTGTTTGAGACTAACTGCTTTCTCATGTATATGTGTGTCTAACTTCTCAGGTTCATCTACTTGTTTAGGTTTATTAGTGTTATTCTGTATATCTTTCCTCATCAAATAAGGTATAGCTAATGTCAGTCCAAACCATACTATAACTACTATCAATATACTACATGTGCATACTCTACAACATATCCTTAGACAATTTCTTTTCAATTTTCCATTAACATTATAATCAGCCATTTCTGACTAAGGATACTTTATCCGCTCCTTATAACTTTTCCACAGACTTTAACCTGTGAATCTTTTCTCAAATTGGTCTCACTTCTTAGTCAGTCTGATCAACAATCAGTTCATCATCACTTAGTTCTAGATTTTCGAAATCTTCAAGTATGACGTAGGTCCACTCAGGTCCTTTGAACTTGTTATTTAGTCTTTTCAAACGTGGACTTCTTCTTGGTTGTTCTGTGGACGGTCTAGCTTGACTTGATATTTCATTTACTTGCTCTGGTTCTTCATTCATTGTTTTAAGGCAAAAGTTCAGTCTTTTGACAAACCTAGGCCACTTGTCACCCTTTCTGAGCCTTTTAGCTGGCACTGGGCTTTGACTTTCTTCAGATGCTCTTTTATTTTTATTCAGTTGTGCCACATCTATTTCAATGTCGTCCTCTATATCCCTCTCTATCTGACTTGGTCCAGGTCTTATTTCTGTTTCTTCTGCCTGGAAACTAATCTGGCCGTGTACAGGAGTTTGCTGTATTTGACTTTGACTTTGAGTTTGACTTTCTTCGCCTTCTTCTTCCTGAACATGTTTTCCTACTCTTATCTGGTCCTGCTCCGGTCTTGGAATTTCTTGATTGTTTTCTGCCTGAACTTTCGCCCTAATACCTATCTGTCCCTCCTCAGACTCAGGAGTTGTGGCTGGAGTTTCGAATGTCTGAGTAAATCAATCTCTCCTTATCTGGTCCTCCTCAGAATTACTATTGACTTGGATTTCTATAATCTGAGTGCATTCTTCTATTCCTGACTCATCCTCACTATCACTCTGTCTGTCTAAATATGTTTGACTTCTGGTTCTCACAATTTCTGCAGGTAACTACAGAAATCCATTCATCATAACTGGTGCTCGGTTGATCCTCATCAACTACTTTGGGATCAAATTCTTGAGACCCCTCAGCTGCACAAACTACAGCTCCCACTTCATCAGGTTCTGTCACCCTCTTAGTGTGACTGACATGGATCCAATTCGGAATTCCCTTGCACTTCACAGCCGTGGTGGTAACCAATATCACTTGATGTGGCTCTCCCCACTTTGGTGCTAGGCAAGATTCTAGAGTATGTTCTTTTATCACTAAGCATGGGCGGAAAATCTGTTCCGCTCGCGGATTTTGCGGATTTTCAGTAAATTCGCAATCTGCGAGATTCGCGAATTTCCAGCAAAATCCGCAAATTCTCACGCAGCGGATTTTTTTTTCTTGGTGATACAATTTTGCGGCATGCGGCGTTCACTTACCGTCATTCAGCGTTTGCCGGGTTGTTTTTCTCGATATTTTGTGAGTGCTGCGCCATTTTGGATCTTGCTGCGGGATCCCGTGGGAGTTTGGCGACCACGATTACGTAATCGCGGCTTGCCACCTTGCACAGCACGCATCGCGAGAGTTCGCAATTGCGAACACGTAGATGCGGCGAGCAGCAACGATTTCGCACTCGCGAAATTACCAAATTTGAAATTCTGCACAAGAAATCCACCAGCAAGCAGCATAAACCTTCTGAAAATGATGATTTTTATCAGAATAACTCATCAGGTTGACATTTGCCTGCACTTATTTTTGCAAGAAGTCCATTTTTGGTGGGGGTAGGAGGAAGGAAGTCCCCCACAGTCTCCAACTTCCTGTTCCTGTCCAGCAGGCTCCTCCCAGTGCTTTCTTCATGTGCTGGTCACTTTCATTCGGATTCTTGATCTGGAAGGATTACTTTTTGTGGATGCTGCTGGATATTTGGATTTGAGGCCTTTTTGACTTTCTTTGGATAACTTTTGGATTAGAAATTTCACAAGTAAGTTTGTTTGGGGCATTACAGTTGCTGCAACTACAATTTTGGAATTTTGATTTTTAGGCTGTTGTTGGGGCCTTTTGCCCAGGGTTAGTGAGTGGTGCATGGACTGAGTCTTTCCTTGGAGTCTCTTTAATGTAAACCTCATGGGGGGCATGGATGGCATGGGATTGTGCTGATTTTTCTGTGTTTTTCAATTTTTTGGGCTGTTGTTGTGGCCTTTTGACCAGGGGTAGTGAGTGGTGCATGGGCCTAGTCTTTCTGCGGGGTGTCTTGAATTTAAACATCAGGGAGGGCATGGATGGCATGGGATTGTGCTGATTTTTCTGTGTTTTTCAAATTTTTGGGGTGTTCATGGGGACAGGCCATGTGGGTGGGGGTCATTTTGAGTGCTGGTACAGGCAGGCCCTGGCAATGTGCTGGGAGGTAGGGGGCCATTTTGAATGCAGGCAGTGTTCTTAGGTCTGCAACCATTTTGCCTAGCTTTCAACCATTATGCCCAGGGGTAGTGAGTGGTGCATGGGCCTAGTCTTTCTGTGGGGTGTCTTGAATTTAAACATCATGGAGTGCATGGATGGCATGGGATTGTGCGGATTTTGTTTTCGATTTTTTGGTGTGTTCATGGGGACAGGCCATGTGGGTGGGGGCCATTTTGAGTGCTGGTACAGGCAGGCCCTGGCCATGTGCTGGGAGGCAGGGGGCCATTTTGAATGCAGGCATTGTTCTTAGGTCTGCAACCATTTTGTCTAGCTTTCAACCATTATGCCCAGGGGTAGTGAGTGGTGCATGGGCCTAGTCTTTCTGTGGGGTGTCTTGAATTTAAACATCATGGAGGGCTTGGATGGCATGGGATTGTGCTAATTTTTATGTGGTTTTCGAGTTTTTGGGGTGTATAAAGAGCTGATGTTCCTCTGTCTTCCATTGCTTTTAGGTGCACAAGACTCAAGAGAACCACCAGTGCCAGGAAGAAGTCCTGCAGCAGGGTGTGTGTGCAGCATAACGTCACGCGACGTCACGTCTGGCCCCAGACAACTCTGCAACTCGTGCAACTGCGGCCTGCTGTTCTGACCTCTGAAGAAGATGGCCCCAAAAAAAGTTCCCCGTAGCTCCTCTAGCAAGAAAGTTGCCAGTAAGGAGCAGAAGAAGCAAGTTACCAAGGAGACTGGTGTGCCACCCTGCCACATTTTTTGGGCTCAGTGCCACCACCACCACGCCAACTTAAGTCCAAGCCCTTGAGTGCTGCAGAGGCACTTAGTCTAGTTGTTCAATCACCATCGACCAGTGATGTTGGTTCATCGCAAGAAAGTAGCAGCAATGTCCCTCAATCAACACAGGTTGTTGTAACTCATCTGACGAGTGTTGAACAACCACGGCCGCAACAACAACCACATGTGCAAGTACATGTGGAAGGAGAGGCAGTGCAAGGAGATGCGCAAGCAGAGGTGCATGGAGGGTCACAAGTGCCCAGAATAGTTGTTCCTCCCGAAGTAGGGGCACAGCAGGAAATCGACAATCAAGCCGAGGTATCATTTGAGGAAGCCACTCCTCCTGATGATCATTCATTGTCTTCCTCATCCCTAGCAAGGAAAAGATCAAAGGTGGTGTCTACATCTTCTTCAAGCCCACCTCCTTCTGATGATATGGATCAAACTTGGGAACCACCATTGCGGTCTGAGAGTGAGGCACACCATGATCTGAAAAAGGTAGTTAAGCATGAAAGGAATGTCGTCAAAAGTCTCATAGTTATGGAGTGTGATGAGGCTCAACAAGAAGTGGTGGATATTCCTGCTGATGACGACTCTCACGACGACGACCCAGTCATCTTAAAGGTCACTGCAGCCCCAGCGGGCATGCAGCAAACAGACATTTTGACCCTAGCCCGAGAAGCTGCTGAGCGTGATGATGATTGTGTCGATGAGGAGGCAATGGAAACACCACAATCATTGGAGTTAACTAGTACACCAACACGTACCGTTTCCATATCTCTTCCTCGCCAGAAGGGACCTCCATCCACCTCAACCTCAATTAGTGGTGGTGAAAGTGCACAACGTACTAAAGTTCGGCAATCCACATCCTCCACTTCATCTGGCATTAGCAGCATGGCCACCACCACCAGTATCGCCGCCTCCTCCGGCCCCCACAGACATTTCAAGTCTGCAGTTTGGGACTTCTTTAGTGTTTGCCCAAAAAAGGAAAACTTCACCATTTGTAGCATTTGTAAGCATGCAGTTAGTCGTGGTAAGTTTGGTACCAACTATGGTACCGGAGGCCAGAGAGGTCATCTTAGGAGACAGCACGCTGTCCAATGGTTTGCGCACCTAAAGGAGATCAAGGAAGCCCGAATTGCAAGTCAAGAAAACGTTGATGTTTCATCTGATGATGACGAGGAGGAAGAAGTGTCAAACACTTCACTTACATCCAGTACCCCTGTCAGCAGCACACCCCCTTTGAGCCACACTAAGAGTGTGGGAGAGAGTGAGACACCAATGTGAAAAAGTTCATCAGCGAGCGTAACTGGGCCGAAGAAGCCATCATCATCCCGTAAATGCATGGTCCAGGGCAACATTAGAACCATGTTGTTTTCAGAGGCGCCATATGATCGCAACCACCCACTGACGCGTCTGTATAACACTAAGCTGGCTAAAATGCTAGCTCTGGACCTTCTCCCTTTTTCTTTTGTAGAAGGGGTTAGTTTTTTAGAATTAGTGGCAGCGCTCTGCCCTAAATGGAAGGTTCCTAGCTGGTTCTATTTTGCCAGAGTTGCGGTTCCAGCACTACATGAAGATGTGCTGGAGGTGATTGGGGCAACTTTGCAGAAGAGTGCTGTTCACACTATACATCTGACAACAGACATGTGGACCAGTGGCGCAGGTGCTGATTACATGTGCATCACTGCACACTGGGTCTCTTTTTCAGGGGTTAAAGCAAAGCTAAACGCAGGTGTTGACCCGGACCAAGTTTTTAAAGCTGCTCGGAAACATGCAACACTAGCCATGTTTGGCTTGGAGAAACGTCATACAGCAGAAAACATTTTGAATGAGTTTAACACAAAGGTCTTTCACTGGCTATCCCCAAAAAAACGCCAGATTGGTTATGTTTCCATGGATAATGGCACCAATGTAGTTAAGGCCATGGATCTGGGTAACTATTTCAGAGTGCCGTGTTTGGCGCACTGTGTAAACCTGGTTGTTAAAAAATTCTTGAGTGAAGACAGTCCAGCGTGCGAGTTAGTGGCCACCTGCCGAAGAATGTGCAACCATTTCAGCCATTCTTTTAAGGCCCGGAAGCATGTAAGGAGCCTGCTACATGAACGTCGAATGCCAGTGAAAGCACTCATCCAGGAGGTGGCAACACGTTGGAACTCAACCTTCTACATGCTTGAGCGTCTGTATGAGCAGTATACTGTACTCGATCACTATTTCTTAACACTGGGTACAGCTCAGAAGGACCTGAGGCTAGATGCGGCGCAATGGAAGCTAGTTAAAAGCCTGACAGACATGCTTCGTCCTTTTGAAGTCTTCACGCGTGCAGTCAGCGGGGAGGTCTGTAATATGGGAAAAGCTATCGCATTGTTGCACATGCTGGAGCACCAACTGAAGGCGGTGTCTTCTATGTTTCAAAAAGATGAAGAAAAGAAAGAAGCTTTTGTTTTGGTGGAGAAATTATTAGAGCGCCTACTTGGCGATGAACGTCTTAAAATGATTCACTCAGAACAGCATTACATTTGTGCTACTATTCTGGATCCACGCTACAAAAAGGCGCTGGCAGGCCGAGCATTCTTTCCTTTTGATGATGAAGATGTTACAAAGTACAAACGTTGGCTAGCCTTGTCAGCCATGAGGTTTGAAAGAGAACGGCAGCAAATTGAAGGAAAAGGCAGTACATCAGCATCAGCAGGCCATCCCCAGTCAAAAGAATCCACTTCTGCACCTGTGGCACAAGTGACCTCTCAGCCGTTAAAGACGCCGGCAACCGGATCATCTGCACCAGACACAACAGTAACATTGGGTGAAGAAAAGGATTGGCTAACTTTCCTTGGGTTTGGTTCTCAAAAGGTCCCAGCAAAAAGTAAGCAAAGTGAAGGAACCTTGGAGAACCTTGAGTCGATGGTGCAGGACTATCTGAATGACTCAACAGAGGTCTATGTTAATGCTGACCCATTGGCGTACTGGCCTGGGAAAAAAGAATTGTGGGCACAGCTCTCCAACCTGGCTATAAACTATTTGTCTTGCCCACTCGCAAGCGTGTCTTCTGAACGTGTTTTCAGTGCTGCTGGTGGCATTGTAACTTCCAAACGGAGCCGCCTCTCGCCCAAAAATGTGGAGAGGTTAACAATGATCAAGATGAATCAGCACCTCATACCACCAGATTACAAAGTACGAGAACACACGCCGGATGAAGACGAGGAGGACAGCAACATAGATGAGGGAATTTCTTCTCTGTTAGTTGACACTGACCTCATCCTGCCTGAATTCGCAGAGTATGAGGACAAACCGTTATTCTTATTCCCTGACACCGAGCCCTGAAAATGAGACAATGAATCAATAAATTTCTTTTTTGTCCTTATTCACTTTTATTCCTGTGTGTCTGTCTTTCTTTGTTTTGCACAGTTAATATAATTAAAACTTTAATCACCTAATCACAAAAACAAGCCCATCAGCAGAACTGTCTTCACTTGTTTGCTTATTGATTGGAAGGTGCCGTAGTCTGCATTGCTCAGGCTCACAAGTTCACAAGAACATGCTCCTCTATCCTCCTCCTCCAGACTCCTATTTCCCTCAAAGCAGAGGGCTGGATTATGCCCAATGAAGAAAGACTCTGCACTTGTGGGGGTGTTCTACTTCTTTGCGGGTGAGTTGGCGGGTCTTGGGGCCATTGCTGGGGAACTCTAATACCGGATAAAAGTGGTTTGGATCAAATCGGAGGCGAAATTTTTTTGGCGTTTTTGCTGACTTGCTTGCCTTTTAGGTGCTCTTTGGGGGGGTTCCGGGTGTTTGTGGGTGAGTTTTGGGGTCTGGGAGCACTGCTGGAACAGTCTAATTTTGATTGCATTTGCTTTTCAGGAAATCCGTGGTGGAAAACGGGAGTTATGACCTAGCTACACAGCGCGTTTGGACCGAAGGCCGAAAAATATTGTAAGTATGAGATTTTCCTTTTTGGCTGTTTGGGGGTGTTGTGCTTTTTTGCGGGTGGGTTGGCGGGTCTTGGGGCATTGCTGGGAATGTCTAATACCGGATAGAAGTGGTTTGGACAAAATCCATAAGGAAAAGCCTTTTGGCACTTTTTGTAACTTAGGGTTCGTTAGGGTTAGCCCTAGCAGCAGGATTGCATGTGTTTTGGGGTGTTCTAGATTTTTGCAACTGAGTTCTGGGGTCTTAGAGCACTCGTGGGAATGTGTAATTTTGGTTGCAAGTGATTTGAAGAAAATCCATGGTGGGAAAGGGGGGATTTGGCATAGTTAAAGAAAGCGTTTGCCACTATTCTTAACTTAGGGCTCGTTAGGGTTAGCAGTATTTGTATTGCATGTGTTTGGGCGGGGGGCTGTTTGTGGGGGGGGTTGCGAGTTTTGGGGCGATGCTGGGTATGGATACTTTTGCTTGCTTGCAAGTGGTTTGAATACAATCCACGGTGGGTAAGGGGGTATTTGGGCCTACTTTTACTTTCAAAGTACGTTTTGTCACCAGTTTTCTACTAGGCCTCGTTTTTTGACATCTGATTGGGGGTCTTCTACATTTATGCGACTGGCTTTAGTAAGGGTCTGGGTGGGAGCACTGCTGGGAAGGTCTAATTTTGTTCTAAAACACAGTTTACAGTACACCTAGCTTGAGGGGAAAAATCCGCTAAATTAATTTGCCCATACTTATTTATCCTTCAAAAGGAAACTCAGACAGAGTATGCACTCTCAAAAATATTGTACTGTCTATTAGGAAACTCAAAGTGTGACTTTTTGCACTACACAGCGTACATACCTTATATTTATTTATCAGTGGTGTTCTAATATCACTTCCAGTTTTTCCATCAATAATTACAGGCCGGGTTTCATTCTGTGCAATGGGAAAAAAAGGATGAAGTCAGGCTTCACATTAGCGAGCCGCAATTCATCACCCGCCAGGCAGGCAGTGGACAGGGTGTCTTCTGGTCACCAACATTGATGGAAGAAGCGTCAGCTGGAATGGAGGAGTGCCGCTAATAAGAGGAATGGTTTGATGCGTGCAACTTACTTACCAAATTCAACAGGACAACTACAACAACATACAGATACAGTATCCATTGTTTTCTTCTATGAGTGTGACTGCATTTCTTGGATCTCTCTCTGCTTCTAAATTGATCCCTACAGCCATTCTATAGGTTTTACTTCGGCTATTTTTAAACCTAATTTAATGTAAGAAGTGTTTCTCTGAGTGCAGAGATAGGCAAGTGAAAACGCTGCGGCCCTGTACTGTCGCATTCTGTCATTCACGGTTGTTGAAAGTACTACTTACTTTTCAGTAACAATCCATGCAGTAGCGCATGCACTTCCTTTATGTCACTTAAAAGATTTATGGCTAGCTTTGTACCCAAAGATTTCTTTATCTTCAATTATTGTTTGTCCATGCTGTGCTTTTTTTTTCTTCTCTCAACAAAACCTACCCAAAAAGAAACCCCCATTCCCATCCATTTTCCAAACCCTAACCCTCTTCCCCCGGGTTGTGTGGTTTTGATTGATGTGTGACTAAATGACATCAATAATTCCACACACTTGCTGGGGAGGATAAGGTCATAGCAACAGGCTGGTGAAGGAATCCGAGGATATATTCTAGACTTACTCAGCTTCAGTACTATTACTTGTAGTAGTAGCCAATGTCAAAGAAATTCAACGCAAGTACTACTTATACTTTCAATACTTTACCATTTGTTAGGCTACATTGTGGCACTGTTCTAGTTTACTGTCACCTGCTATATTCTCTATCGTACCGTTGTAATGCTCCAGTAAGGACAAACCAGGTTTCATTTTCTTTTTTTCCATAGGCATGCAACTGCCACTGTGTCACACCACTAGTACCACCAAAATGAGGACATTTCATCCGCCCAGGATTGCCAACCTTAATCGCCATTTCCCGTGGAGCCAGCCCTGGGCCTAGCCCTACTTTCAAACACAAATTACAGGTAAGATAAGCGTTTGGTGGGAGGTAGTATAATGCAGTATTAGGAGAGATTGACGGTAGTACTACTAAAGTCCTAGGACTCTTGAATTCACTTACTCTGTGAGAGACACTTAGTGTTGAAAACATTTAGCCATTTACACTTAAAGGAAGAAAATGACACCGACTTAAGTTTCAGGAAAACAAACTTACTGTTAAACCCCCACCCACCAGACTCAAAAGCAGTAAAAAACAGGTATGCTCAGATAAAGTTTCAAAAAGTATATTTGGGTAGCCCTAACAAAATAATCTCCCGCAAGACCCTCCCTAACCCCAACGATTGTCCTTCAATAGTCCCAAAAACAACCCAACTCCCAATTCCCACCCCCCAAAAGTCTCTAAAAAAGGGGCAAGGGACACTACGGCAGGATGCTGTTCACTTTAGCGGCCAGGGCATCATACTCCTTGCGGAGGGTGGCATGGTCGGAGCGGAGGCCCTCCGCCAAGGTCTTATATGTTAGGACCTCCTGCTCCAGGTAGGACACTCTGAAGCATGAGCAGTGCTGGCGTGCCTTGTAACTCCTGTGGGGGGCAGCTGCTGTCTTTGCTGCTCGGCGGTGGCGGTTGGCTTTGGTAGCCCGGCTCCGTACCGATGGAGCACTGCGCTGGCTGGCAGCCGGTGGGGGCACGGAGGAGGATGCAGCTGTCCCAGTGGATGTTGTACCAGTAGACTGCGTGTCCTCCTCCTCCAGGGCCACCAGCCGCTGATATTCGGCGACAGTGGCATCCAGCCTCTGTTGCCGGGCCATTCGAGCCCGCTCCTTCCTTGTTGGTTTTGTTGATTTGGAAGGAGCAACTATATGAAGAAAGAAAGACATAGTCTGTAACCAATGCTCCTTAAGATTAACACAAAATGATTGAGCAGAAAGTTGTGTCACAGTACAACTAGCAACTTGAAAGCACAGTACATAACTATTTAGGACAGTATCTATCTAACCTCCCACTTCTTCATCCTTGCTCTAACATTAGTGGGAGTTTAAGGAACAAATTCTACGAGCACTATGGACTTCCATTACAGTCGACTATGACAGTACACCAATCTTATTCTTTTTCTTCTCTCTTGTTTAGGAAAATTGGTACGTTATCTTATGCCAGCCGGCATAATGCCAGCGCAGTGAACTTGCACCCGAGAAAAACAGACGCACACCATGATGAGTGAGACAGACTTGCGTTACTGTACCGGTCCAGTACATGCACGTAGTGAAGCTCTTACTTTTCTATTACGGGTGGCACTGAGAATACTCTGTTAAAAGGGCTACTGCTTAATTAATTTAACTTTCACTCTACAGTGCAAATGAGTACTAGAAAAGGAAAATGAAGAAGCTAAATCTGATTATCTATCACTTCACATGGGATGTATTTGATTACATATGGGATGACTTTAGGTGCTTTGCTTTTTATTGAGTGAACAGTGATACACCCACACCTGAATGACGTACTACTACTAAACTAAACTTATTAAGAGAGGTAGGGAGTGTCCACCGCAATAACTGGATATATGCTGTGCTTGCAATTGTAATACAAACTACTGCTACTATTCATGGTAGTATTTGGACAAAATTACAACTTCTTTTCCTTGCCTTTCCTACACTGGAACGGACGTGCGGGTGCGGTGTTACACGCTCTTCAAAGTAACACTTAGTTCATCCAGTGACCGTCTACTCTCTCTAGATACACATATGCTATCTAAGAGTCAGATAGTACCATGATCCAGGCATCCATCCATTCAAAGTATATGCACACATACAGTTTCTGTTTCACCCACCCAGGCTGTTCTCCTTCCACCCATCCTTGCTTCATCATTCACCCAGCCATGCACCATACCATATTCTTTCCTTCCCAGCCACCTCGGGGACCAAGCAAACACATATCACTCTTCTTTGCCAATCATCATTAAATTTTTCGTCCTTCCACAATTACTTACACCCTTCTTTCGCTTTTCATTCATCCCATCCATAAAGTTCATCTCAGATCCGATTGGGATTCTTCTCGCCAAAAACTTCACAGCTAAGTCGAAGTACATTTAAAGGAGGCTACTACCTGGTTGATTTATAATACACCCGTGCAGATAGCACACTCTGCAGTCTTCAATCTCAATAAGTCAGGAATATATAGCTTACCTCTGCCCGCCACCACCGTGTGAACCCTCACAGGCACATTGGTGTCGTCCGGCACTTGCACCGCATCCTCCCCAGAAGTGTTCCCCTTATCCAGCACCACCACCTCCGCGCTGGCCCCGCCACCAGATGTTCCACCTACAAGTACATTTAAGAATGTTAGAATACACCACTCACTACTATATAATATTTGGTCTAGGAATAAAGAAATGTGAAAAAAACAGAAAACAATGTAATAATTTGTGACTGTCTACTCTAAAGTAAAAATGTCCCTTTTTCCAGGGAAGGCTGTTGTCTTGCTGCACTTTTTGGCACAACTGAAGAATGCTTGCTTTTTATTTTTAACACGCACCACTTTTTCTCCTAACAGACAGAACTTGACTTCTAAGAACACGAGCAAGATCAAGTTATAACCAGGTGAGAGCTTGGCTCGACCACAAGAAATGTGTTCAATTAATCGTCAGCACTAAGCACTTTTCCATTTTCAGTTAAATGTTTAGTTTTATGACAAACTTGATTTTAATAAATGTGTTTACTTTTAATAAAGCTTTTAACCTAAATAGACTCTGTGGTTAATGGTCCTCCAGACTAGAGTGGCTGAGCTAAAGGTTTTGCAATTTTTGCAAGCATGAGTTCGTGCCTCTGACACTTCTTGACTCTGACTCCGTACTCTTGTCCTGCGTTGGATAATCATCATTGGGGATCAATCATTGGTGACTTTGGGAGCTAATTGACTCTGCCACACTATCTAGTCAAAAAGGAGATTGGGGGTTCAACTACAAAGTCTGTTATCACTGAGGTATGTGGAAAGTCTAACAGTGCCTATTATAATTGATAAGCTAAGCAATGCATTATTTAGTGTCCATAGTTCTGTTTGTGCAGATTTGTCCCTGCAACAGTAGTAGAATGGATTGTCCTCTTATCCAAACCAAAAGTAAAGTAGTATCCTATTCTTTCTTGATGGTCATTCACCTTTTTATTGTTGGCAATTGTCAAAGCGTAAACATTTAGAAGACTTGAAAAGACATTATGGACAATCCCAGAGAACTGCACTCGGTGCATAGAGCTATTGCTGACTAGAATGGGAGTCCAATGGAATTGCCAAATGTGCAATCTTAGTTAGCTACACAGACAGACTAATAAGAATAATCTAGTAATACCACAGGGAGTCATAGTCGAGGCAGGATAAGAATTTAGATACGGTCTACAAGAAGATCAAAGACGATTTATAGGTACTCTATATTAAAATTAAAACTTACTGGGGCCAGCAAAGGAGCCCTCGCCTGCCCGATCCTGGCCTGCATCCTGTTGAACAGCACCCTCCTTCTCCTGTGTCCTCTTGCCCCTGGGGGGGAGCTGATGTACAACATGAAAGAAAGAAAGACCAGAAAACATGGATGATATTTGTCAACCAAATCAAACATTTCAAAAGAACAATAACAAAATATTTTGGCGAAATAGCAAATAGACAACTATTCCACAGGATATATTGACCGATCTCATGTGGTCTACTACGTTATTAGTATTGCTTGATTTGCACGCGAAAAGACAGACAAAGTCCATCGTGATTGCAGATCAGCGACAACACAAAAAAATTTCCTACTACATTAACCAGTCAATAAAATACTCAAACTATCAATCCACCACCACTATTTCTTCTTATCGCCATGTGTACAAAGGAAGGACTGGACTTGAGTCTGTAGGGGCTGATTTAGAAGCCCCTTGCGGCTCTTTTGCTCCATTGTTGCGTGACTTTTGTGACGCAGCGGCAGAACAAAAGAGGCGCCATGGTGCGGCGTATATTAACAACGTGACGCATATGGGAGGTGCCACACGTTGTAAAGCCCTGCGCCATCAGGGGGCGTTCCGGCGCAAGGGAGGGCGTTCCTGCGCAGGAACGCATCCTAAAAGTGGCTGAGGGAAATCTACAAGATTTCAATCAGTCACTTTGAGGACAATAATGCGTGACTCAAACCCTGCGCCTGCTTGAAGCAGACGTACGGCTTGACGCAGCATTGGGGAGATAGGGCACCCCAGAGCATTGCTGGAGCTGCGCCATCATTGCGACGCAACTCCAGCAATGCACCGCCTTTACGGCACAGATGCGTAACGCTTTGGTGACGTTTTGGGCCTATGGTGCAACGCATTGCAAATACGGCGCACCATGGGTGGTGGTGGAGTGGCGCACAATTACTGGCGCATCCCTGCTACTTTGCAGGGATGCGCCGGTAATTAAAAATCTGACCCTTAGTGTCTAGCATTACGCAGTTCTTTAAACTACACTCATACATAATTTCACAGGCCAATGAAATGAACACAAAATCGAAAACAAATAAGCATAGTAGCAACGCTACTGAGAAGGAGAGCAGTGCACCTGAAATGCACAGAACATTTTGAAATATAATTTACCTACAATGTAATCAGCAGCATTAATGCTCTTGGTAAAAAACTAAAATTTGCAATATAATAACACACAGAGCAGGAGAAAACAGAGTAGTAAAGAAATAGCTACTACTACTCACCAAGCCTGGGGATCTCAAGTCCGAGCAGGTCGAGCAGATCGCGTTCCCGGTCCAGGAGATCCGTCCAACGGTGGGTGGCCTGGTTGTAGGTGCGCCGGACCCGAGAGTGTTGGTACATGGCCTGGCACACCTTCTCCCACCGCTTCCGGCGCTCCTGGATCCCGTACCCGCGAGCGATCCTGCCGCCTGCCATGATGGTCCTGGGAAGGCGGCGCTGAACATAATAAACTAGTGCGGCCACCTCCTCCGGGCTGAAGATCTCCCGGGGTGTGACCTGCTTCCCCCTCAAACGCCCGCACAGGAGCCGGGCACGGGGTGCGGGACCCTTCCCCTTCTCGGGATGCTTCCCGGGTCCCTTTACCATGGTATGGGCAGAAAGGAAGCTAAATAATAAAGAAAATAGAATAGGGAAGAAGAAAAGAAAAGAGTTTAAAAAAGTAGTTTAAAATTAACCAAAAGTAGCAGAAAACACAAAAATATAGAGCTAGAAAAATAGAGGGATAGATAATAAGTAAAATAGATTAAAAAAAACTTCAAACAAGCAAAGGATGGCAGAGATTCAGAGAGGATAGAAAAAGCATGCCCAGAACCATAGCAATGAATGAGAAACAAGATGGCCGCGCCCGTTCACGACCGCGTGGGTAAGTTCGCGCGAGATTTTCCTCGCGAACACACGCAAAGTTGTACTAGCGAGCCGCACACTTTGCGAAATTACACATCGTGCCCGTAAACGGAAATACGCCATGCAAACAAGATGGCCGCGCCCGTGAACGACCGTGAGGGTAACTTCGCGCCGTTGCGCTACAAGCGATTCAGAAAAAGGGGGTGGTGATGAACAGAGTGTCTGAATTAAGCAGACCACTCTTACCCAGTCCAAAGATCAGGGCTTGATCCATCACCGTTATTTATCTCACTGCACCATCCCAGCTCAGAACCTGGCTATATGCAAATCAGTCTGTCCCTGGCCCAGTGCATCATGGGAACAGGGCAGACTAAACTACCAAGCCAATTCTTTACCAGAAAGGAGACAAGCTACCGGGGACCGGTTTCTGGCATTTCAGCCGTCTTCGGCCCGGCTTGCTTGAATCCTGATGGCGCAGTGAGAAAGGGACTCATGTCTGAGTATACCCTGCCACACCTATAGTGGCCAAAAACGATTCAGAAAAAGGGGGTGGTGATGAACAGAGTGTCTGAATTAAGCAGACCACTCTTACCCAGTCCAAAGATCAGGGCTTGATCCATCACCGTTATTTATCTCACTGCACCATCCCAGCTCAGAACCTGGCTATATGCAAATCAGTCTGTCCCTGGCCCAGTGCATCATGGGAACAGGGCAGACTAAACTACCAAGCAAATTCTTTACCAGAAAGGAGACAAGCTACCGGGGACCGGTTTCTGGCATTTCAGCCGTCTTTGGCCCGGCTTGCTTGAATCCTGATGGCGCAGTGAGAAAGGGACTCATGTCTGAGTATACCCTGCCACACCTATAGTGGCCAAAAACGATTCAGAAAAAGGGGGTGGTGATGAACAGAGTGTCTGAATTAAGCAGACCACTCTTACCCAGTCCAAAGATCAGGGCTTGATCCATCACCGTTATTTATCTCACTGCACCATCCCAGCTCAGAACCTGGCTATATGCAAATCAGTCTGTCCCTGGCCCAGTGCATCATGGGAACATGGCAGACTAAACTACCAAGCCAATTCTTTACCAGAAAGGAGACAAGCTACCGGGGACCGGTTTCTGGCATTTCAGCCGTCTTCGGCCCGGCTTGCTTGAATCCTGATGGCGCAGTGAGAAAGGGACTCATGTCTGAGTATACCCTGCCACACCTATAGTGGCCAAAAACGATTCAGAAAAAGGGGGTGGTGATGAACAGAGTGTCTGAATCAAGCAGACCACTCTTACCCAGTCCAAAGATCAGGGCTTGATCCATCACCGTTATTTATCTCACTGCACCATCCCAGCTCAGAACCTGGCTATATGCAAATCAGTCTGTCCCTGGCCCAGTGCATCATGGGAACAGGGCAGACTAAACTACCAAGCCAATTCTTTACCAGAAAGGAGACAAGCTACCGGGGACCGGTTTCTGGCATTTCAGCCGTCTTCGGCCCGGCTTGCTTGAATCCTGATGGCGCAGTGAGAAAGGGACTCATGTCTGAGTATACCCTGCCACACCTATAGTGGCCAAAAACGATTCAGAAAAAGGGGGTGGTGATGAACAGAGTGTCTGAATTAAGCAGACCACTCTTACCCAGTCCAAAGATCAGGGCTTGATCCATCACCGTTATTTATCTCACTGCACCATCCCAGCTCAGAACCTGGCTATATGCAAATCAGTCTGTCCCTGGCCCAGTGCATCATGGGAACAGGGCAGACTAAACTACCAAGCCAATTCTTTACCAGAAAGGAGACAAGCTACCGGGGACCGGTTTCTGGCATTTCAGCCATCTTCGGCCCGGCTTGCTTGAATCCTGATGGCGCAGTGAGAAAGGGACTCATGTCTGAGTATACCCTGCCACACCTATAGTGGCCAAAAACGATTCAGAAAAAGGGGGTGGTGATGAACAGAGTGTCTGAATTAAGCAGACCACTCTTACCCAGTCCAAAGATCAGGGCTTGATCCATCACCGTTATTTATCTCACTGCACCATCCCAGCTCAGAACCTGGCTATATGCAAATCAGTCTGTCCCTGGCCCAGTGCATCATGGGAACAGGGCAGACTAAACTACCAAGCCAATTCTTTACCAGAAAGGAGACAAGCTACCGGGGACCGGTTTCTGGCATTTCAGCCGTCTTCGGCCCGGCTTGCTTGAATCCTGATGGCGCAGTGAGAAAGGGACTCATGTCTGAGTATACCCTGCCACACCTATAGTGGCCAAAAACGATTCAGAAAAAAGGGGTGGTGATGAACAGAGTGTCTGAATTAAGCAGACCACTCTTACCCAGTCCAAAGATCAGGGCTTGATCCATCACCGTTATTTATCTCACTGCACCATCCCAGCTCAGAACCTGGCTATATGCAAATCAGTCTGTCCCTGGCCCAGTGCATCATGGGAACAGGGCAGACTAAACTACCAAGCCAATTCTTTACCAGAAAGGAGACAAGCTACCGGGGACCGGT
The DNA here is from genome assembly GCF_964263255.1 of Lissotriton vulgaris. Classification (NCBI taxonomy): domain Eukaryota; kingdom Metazoa; phylum Chordata; class Amphibia; order Caudata; family Salamandridae; genus Lissotriton; species Lissotriton vulgaris. Next base: position 1,998,174,546 of record NC_141687.1, read on the forward strand.
TTCTGGCATTTCAGCCGTCTTCGGCCCGGCTTGCTTGAATCCTGATGGCGCAGTGAGAAAGGGACTCATGTCTGAGTATACCCTGCCACACCTATAGTGGCCAAAAACGATTCAGAAAAAGGGGGTGGTGATGAACAGAGTGTCTGAATTAAGCAGACCACTCTTACCCAGTCCAAAGATCAGGGCTTGATCCATCACCGTTATTTATCTCACTGCACCATCCCAGCTCAGAACCTGGCTATATGCAAATCAGTCTGTCCCTGGCCCAGTGCATCATGGGAACAGGGCAGACTAAACTACCAAGCCAATTCTTTACCAGAAAGGAGACAAGCTACCGGGGACCGGTTTCTGGCATTTCAGCCGTCTTCTGCCCGGCTTGCTTGAATCCTGATGGCGCAGTGAGAAAGGGACTCATGTCCGAGTATACCCTGCCACACCTATAGTGGCCAAAAACGATTCAGAAAAAGGGGGTGGTGATGAACAGAGTGTCTGAATTAAGCAGACCACTCTTACCCAGTCCAAAGATCAGGGCTTGATCCATCACCGTTATTTATCTCACTGCACCATCCCAGCTCAGAACCTGGCTATATGCAAATCAGTCTGTCCCTGGCCCAGTGCATCATGGGAACAGGGCAGACTAAACTACCAAGCCAATTCTTTACCAGAAAGGAGACAAGCTACCGGGGACCGGTTTCTGGCATTTCAGCCGTCTTCGGCCCGGCTTGCTTGAATCCTGATGGCGCAGTGAGAAAGGGACTCATGTCTGAGTATACCCTGCCACACCTATAGTGGCCAAAAACGATTCAGAAAAAGGGGGTGGTGATGAACAGAGTGTCTGAATTAAGCAGACCACTCTTACCCAGTCCAAAGATCAGGGCTTGATCCATCACCGTTATTTTTCTCACTGCACCATCCCAGCTCAGAACCTGGCTATATGCAAATCAGTCTGTCCCTGGCCCAGTGCATCATGGGAACAGGGCAGACTAAACTACCAAGCCAATTCTTTACCAGAAAGGAAACAAGCTACCGGGGACCGGTTTCTGGCATTTCAGCCGCTTTCTGCTTAATTCAGAGACTCTGTCCCTCACCACCCCTTGTTGTAAATATTGTTGCGCTACAAGCGGCTCGCTAAAACGCACAAAACCTTGCGAACTAACACGCCGTAAAAAAACAAATCGCATATTCACACGAATTCGCGGCTTCCGAATTCGATCTCTTGCACGTTCGCGCCCCACAAATCCCGCAAAATTGCAGAAAAACAAGTTATGCAAAACTGAAAGCACTCAGCAGGTGCAAAAGTTCAAACTCATCATTAGTAACCATTCTCTGTAGTGCATCCTTACTGGGGCCCCGCCAGATTCGCAAAATTCGCCCATGCTTACTCTGTACGTCATACATACAATTTTAAAGGAAATCCTGGCATGTATGGGCATCCTGTGGAGATCCTTTCTGGCCTGAGTGGCAGATGATAGCTTTGGGAGGTTAAGGACCATCCTAGCAGCAGAGTTTTGGACCATCTGAAGACGATAGAGGACTTTCTTGTTTATGCCCCCATATAGTGCGTTGCAATAGTCAAGCCTGGAAGATACCAGGGCAACGGTTGACTGCTTGCGGGGGTCAGGTGACAAATAGGGGGCAATCTTTTTAAGCATGCGGATGGTATTGCAGCAGATGGATACAGTTTTGTTTACCTGAAGTTCAAAGGAGAGGGCCGAGTCAAAGAGAACACCAAGATTCCTGGCCGAATTGGTGGGTTGAGGACAGTCTTTTAGGGAGGGAGGCCACCAGTCCTTGGACCAGAAGTCGGCATTTCCTCCAAAGACTAGGACCTCCGTCTTCTCACCATTGAGCTTCAGGTAATTACGTACCATCCACTTAGAGACCGCTTCCATACAGGTTCGAAATTTCAGACGGCCTCAGTGGTTGGTGAGGTAGAGGAAATGATAGTTTGGGTATCGTCTGCATAAGACAATATTTGGTACCCAAAAGATCTTATTACTTCAGAAAGTGAGGTTACATAGATGTTGAATAGCAGGGGACTCAGGGCAGAGCTCTGAGGAACCCCACATTGCACATCTTGGAAGGAGGACAGAAAGCCACCAAGCTGGACCCTTTGTTGTCACTGCGAGAGAAAGAAGACAGAAGATTTAGGGCACTTCCCCTCACCCCTATCCCCTTCAACTGGTCAACCAGGATAGGAGGGGATAGGGTATCAAAAGCTGCCGTGAGATCGAGGAGCACCAGACATTGTGTTTATTTAGCAATATATTGACGTATTCAAGGATTACAGGGTAAAACAGTATACCGAATTTCATGAAAGCTACATCTCAATTGATTCATTGGAGCGTCTAGTTTCAGAAATGTTTGGACTTCGTAGGTGCCTCTCAATGCTGGCTTATCAAGGTCTCACTACTACAGATATCCTCAATGGAATCTCTCACATTAAAAACATTCCCTATTTCATGTGTTGATCCCTGATCAAACCCATAGAAAACCCATATGTGTCTGATAACCCAACACTCAAAAAGCACCAGGAACATATATTTGGGACTAGCCTTGGAACAGATATGTTCCTCTGTAAGGAAGACTGAAGGAAGCTACAATGCTCTGGGGAAAAAATGTAGAAAATTTGACAAATACCGTGTTTGGTGCATTGTCCCAGCCCACCAATGAGAGTAAGCCCTTAATTTGGTCTAGAACCCAGTGATAGTTCATGTATATATGTTGGTAATATATAATTAAGATATGTTTCTATAGGGCCCATGGGTTCTACCTGTGAGCAAACTTTACACTTTCAACTGCTTTTCAAGTTTCTAAAATGACCTCTACCCAGTGTGTTACTTGTGAGCACTCTGAGCCCACTGAGACTCCATACATGTGTGGTTCTTCCACATTCAGGGACTGGAAGGAATTACCATGTTTTGGACAATAAATGCTAAATATCTGAGAAACGTCATGTTTATGGGAATCTCCATGCCATCCATACTAGGTGAGTGAGGAAGGGGCACCTAGTGATGGAAGAAACGCTCCTAGCAATAGGATACCGAGACCGTATCACTAAGGTCCTCGGATTGGCCCGGCTAAGAGATCTGAATACTACCTAGTTTCTTTCATTCAGACCGATCTGGCAAAATTGCATCTTACCTGTGCTTCGATGTCTGCTATGCGGAGAAGAATGCATGTTGGACGTCTGTCTTACACTACCATCAGCAGTACCAATGGATATTGACGCTTTGCTTTGTCCGGTAACGACTCATGCAACATGTTGTCCCTAGCGGCTACCGATTCTGATGGCGGCATTTGTTGAGACTTCACCATTACGATTAGGTGGCGGTGAAGTACGAGATGAAAGCGGCGCCACACAGGTACAACTTTCTTTGAACATTGCTGATCTGAACACCGATGATGGCAATGCATCGCATATATGCACTATTTCTGATTTTTTTAGCATTTGGCCCAACTTTCACCTACTGTTGTAGACAAATATTTTGCCGGTCTAGCTGAGGTAATGTTCTCTCCCAACAACGAGAATAACAATTGAAATAGCGAGCACACAGCGTTCCCTGAACTCTGAATTCGGCCTTCAGTTCTTATAAACAGCACTGCTGAAAACATTTGGAACTATTTTTCCCATGAAAACGAAAGTATTTTTTCCTAATTTCCTAAATATTTACTTCTTTTTTGGCACATGATACTCTGCTTAAAGTAGAACTATTCTTAGAGAACAGAACTTTTATTCTTAGAGACTATAGAGACAATATTTTTGAAATCAGCCTCTAGCACATGTACAATCTTGTATAAATATGTGATGAAATGGTCTCATCCTTTTTTTCTGTATTAAGAGCCATTTCATGAATGTAATTTTCGTGATTCATTCAGTCAACATTCTAAATGTACAAAATTTTATCTCAATGATACCACTGCTTAAAGCGTACAGTATAATACTCATTTAAGTGTATCTATACCATTTCAAATGTATTTGATGTATTTTGGAGTGGGCTGGAAAACACATGCATACTTATATGTTTATATATATATATATTTTTTTATGTCCTCATAACCACCATCTAGACAAAGTACCGGAAGGAATTAGCGGAGAATAACTGTCTCAGTTTATGAAAAACTGGAAGGGAAACGAGTCTAACGGGGGCCTACTATCCCTCAGCTTTCAACCGTATTCCAGAAAGGCACAGAGTCTATGATTTACCAATCTGTGGCAAACCTTAGGGTAGTTTTTAGCAGCCAGGTGGGGACCAGGCATGAACCGGGTAACGGCTGTTCCAATGGTACCAAGTATAGAAGCACCATAGGAGATCAATCATTGGACCCGGGGAAAAAAAACCAAAAAAACCCTGGATGAGTCAATGAAGCCACGAAAGTAGATACAAAAAGGCCCTTTTTCTGTGATTACCAGATCTGGCCAGATCTGTAACTGAGGTCTGCAATACTGAGTTTTGCCAATCTCTAAAGGTAGGAGGTAAAGGGTCTTTCCACTTCCTGCAGATCTCTCTTCTTGCGAGCAGGATGGCGTAAAAAAACTAGACATCTGGCAGTGTATTGTACGCCTTCTAGGACTCCAAATACTATTAGAGGCAAATCCATAGTGACAGGTCTTCCCAGTGATTCTGTGAGGGAATTGCTGATATCCTTCCAAAATGTGGTTAATAATGGACAATCAAAAAACATGTGTGTATCTGAAGCCGCAATCAAACCACATTTAGTACAAGATACTGACTGGCCTCCTGCAAATTTAGATAGTCTAAGAGGGGAATAGTATGCCCTATGCAGGGTAAAAATATGATTTCTGCGAAGCCAGGATGGCTTGGCAATGTTCCACAGAAGATCGAACGAAGTCATCCAAAGATTTTGTAAATTCTGGTCCATCAGGGCAGAGCCCCATAATGCCTCTGGCAAAACAAAGTCCCCATCTGACTCCTCCAGAATGAAATTAAACCATTTAGATATTTCTTTCTTTGCTGGACCGCTGCTTAATAGCTCAGAGATAAATGGACTATGCCCTCCAAGTTTAAACTTATTCTTATTGGCGGGAGATGTTTTATAGGGAACAGTCCAGCTATGGATCTGTATATATTTGAAGCGTGAAAAATTAGGGCCAATCTTGGCTTGTAGATGTTCCCACGAAAGTAAATCTCCCTCATAAAAGAGGTCGCCCCATACTTCCAGGCCTGCCTCGCTCAAAGGAGTTGCTAGAATGTCTTCAAGCCAGGCAGGATTTTCATGCAAGTCCCACAGCGGAGTTTTTTCACAGAAATAATTTACTTTTATGGATTTCATGACTTCTGCCCATGTTCTGGCCAGGCCTTGTAGGGTCTTCAGTTTAATTTTCTTAAAGAACTTTGGGTTACCAAACTTAAAAAGAAAATCTGAATAATTGATTCTTTCCCAATCCAACATGGCTGCATACATAAGACCCACACCTGAAGCTACAGGACCCTTCAACAGCATTCGTGAGTGGGATAATTGAAAGGCCCAAGCATAGATTTTTAGATCTGGAGCCACCAAGCCACCCTTATCACGTCGCCGTCTTAGTTTTTTCCAGGCGATCCATGGAAGATGATTGTTCCAAATAAAGGATGAGATATTTGATTGAAACTTGGCTAAGGTTTTTGGATCAAAGTATAAAGGAATGGTGTTAAATAAAAAATACATTTTTGGAAGGATAGACATTTTGATAAGGTTGGCTCTACCTATTAATGAAAGAGGCAGGTGTGACCTTGATTGGAGAAGCTTACGGCAATCCTTGATAACTGCAGACAAATTAACTTGGACTATTTTATTAACATCTTTTACTATCGTCAAGCCTAGATATCGCATTGAAATGCCCGGTTGAAGTTCTACTGGAAAGTTCTCATCATTCCAAACAAGCATTTCAGTTTTGGCTTCGTTAATTTCATATCCCAACACTTGTATAAAAGCATGAGCCAATTTCATGATAGCCGGAAGGGCCGTAGTGGCTTGTGATGTAAAGATAAGCACGTCGTCGGCATATAATGCCACCTTCCTCATCCAGCCTTGATAATAGAAAGGTTTGATGGAAAGCTCCTCTCTTAAATATTGCGCAAAAGGCTCAATATAGAAATCAAAAAGCAAAGGGGAGAGCGGGCACCCCTGTCGGGTTCCCCTAGTGATGGGAAAAGGGCTCGATAGATCACCATTGACGAGAAGGGATGCAGATGGACTACTATACAACAAGCCAATCACCCTACGGAACCTTTCCCCGACACCGAACTTGGCCAAGGCCTCCGACAGGTACACCCAGTTAATCCTGTCGAAAGCCTTGGTTGCGTCCAGCGTAAGAGCCGCCAATTGGAGATTATTGGAAGTTGCGATATCTATGGCGCCAATTAAATCATAAGTTAATTCATATAATTGTCTGCCCTTCAGGAACCCCTTTTGATCAGAATGAAGGACAGAAGGTGCGATATCGGCCAGTCTTAAGGATAGAACTGTGGTGAAGATTTTATAATCCACGTTCAGAATGGAAATTGGCCTATACGACCCACACACCTCCTTGGGTTTACCCGGTTTTAAAATAAGGGTAATAGAGGCGTTATCTCACGATGTAGGAGGGGGCATTCCTTCTAAAAGAATTTGATTAAACAACTTAGTGAGGAAGGGAACGATCTCTGAGTCCAGGATTTTATATAACTCAGCTGGCAGCCCATCGGGTCCGGACGCCTTCCCCTTCTTGCCTCTCTTTATGGCAGATCTCACCTCGCCCTCTGAGATGGGTTTATCCAAGTTTTGGGATTGTTCAAGAGAAAAAGAGGGTAGAGTAATATTATTCAACCAACTCTTAACCGACTCGGCCGATATTATTTTGTCTTCTTGATATATTTCTTGGAAGAATTCCCTAAATGCTTTCCTAATTTCATCGTCTGAAGAAAGATTGATGTTTCTGACTTTTATAGATGCAATGTTGTTCCGGACCTGATCTACTTTGGTCTTCCAAGCCAATAATTTACCAGCACCCTCACCATATTCGAAGTGCGCCAACTTACTGGCTTCCCATCTCTTTTGAACCCTCAGATTTAAAATCGAAGCCAAACTGCCCTTAAGAATCTGCAGTTGATTATAAAGAGGATCTAAAATAGATCCTGAAGCTGTGCTGTTAATATCTATCTCATGTTGAACACGAGCCATATCTGATTCAATAGAGGAAATCTTTTTGTTATAATTCTTTCTCCGAAAGGCAGTTTTAGCAACAATCAGCCCTCTCAACGTTGCCTTAAACGAGTCCCAAATAATTCTATTTGAGGCAGAGCCATTATTTAACAAAAAGAAGTTACGAGTCTCCGACTTTAGATATGAAATATCCTCCTCATTAGTAAGGAGAGAGCGATCAAAGGACCATGTAGTCGGGGTTTTTTCACTACGAAAACCTAACACCAATTTAACCGCAGAATGATCTGAAAGATGCGAATGAAAGTATTCTATTGATTTGACGGAATCAACCAGTCTTTGAGTGATCAGAATATAATCAATCCTTGACTTATGATGATATTTGAGATTCCGATAGGAAACCCTTTGCTGTTTTCCTGACCTTTGTCGCCAGACATCAACAAACCCGTACTGCCTAATAGCGTCTAGTAGAAAGGATCTAGTCTTAGACAGAACCAATGAATGATTATTAGGGGACTTGTCCAAGACAGGGTCCAACACGATATTGAAATCGCCGGCTAAAATTATAGGTCCTGAAATGGAAAGTAGCTGCATAAATATTGTTTCCAAAGAAGAGGGGTCATCCTGATTCGGGCCATAATAGCCGACTATTGTAACAGAAAACCCGGCCATAAGAACTGAGGCTATGGCCCATCTACCGGAAGAATCTACAGCCTGTGAGATTAACTTAGCTTTGACTCCTTTTTTGAAGATAATCGCAACTCCTCTTGTATGAGAAGTTTGAGTAGTAGAGACCGTAAAATCAATCCATCTATTCTTTTTAGTAAGGTCAGATAATTCAGAATGGGTTAGGTGGGTTTCCTGCAACACCATGACCTGCGCATCCGAGTCCCTCAGATATTGTAAAATTCTGTTGGCTCGGGGCTTGGTGCGGAGGCCATTGACGTTCCAGGAAAGAAAGCCTACACTACTCATCTTTTGACCAGTAGACCATGATAAATAAACACTATACCCAAGAGGATATTAGTAGCCAAGTTGATAGCTTGCTTCCAATAATTATGTGTGATATATAAATTACCATTCCAGAAACTACTATTTAGGTTATTGAGGACTTTTTTATATTTTTGCCACCCCTTCGCACGTACCCCCTCGGGATGAGAGCCCCCCCCGAGTGAAGAACCCTTGCATTATCTAACCGGAACAATGTCCAGTAGATAGTGCCCCACCGGTTGAGCCCCTGCAGGAAAGTTCAACCGCTTAGTATTCAAGTGACTAATAAAGAGTGAAAAGATACAAAATTTTTGAAACAAAGAAGATAATTAATTGAAAGTATGAGTCTTCTTGATTAGTGCATATATAGTGCTTGTGTATATAGGTGCATCAGCCTCTCAATTTTCATATTGAAAAAAATAGAGGGTTAAATGGAAGGTCCTGTTAAGTAGTTAAGGTTTAATAATGGGCACCTAATATTAAACCTTACTGGCCCCTTTGCCCAGATCCATTAGTAATTCATCGGCTGCTTGCACGGACCTGATGCTAAACATCTTGTTGTTGTACATTACTTTAAGGGCTGCCGGAAACATAAGCTGAGCTGTTGCAGCTAATTTTCTGAAGGCATCCAAGAGCCTCCCAAATTCCCATTGCTTTTCCAGTGTTATTCTGGAAAGGTCCTATCTTATCAAAAAGGTAAAACCTTTCCCTGACAAAGACTTTTGTTTCAAGGCCATATTTAAGATGTGTTCCTTTAAGACATAAGTGTGAAAGTTGACTAAAATTTTGCGAGGTTTAGACCTCTGAGGATTCAGTTTGAAGGGATCCCTGTGAACCCTCTGAATGTCGGCCGACAGTTCAGCGGGAGTATATTCTAGAGACAGTGCATCCTTCAATAAGGAAACGACGTATTGTGTAATATCTGACCCTCAGACCCTTCCGGAACATTCAAAATACGGATGTCCCCCCTTCTCGCATTGTTTTCAAGAGACTCCATCCTCTCGCTGAGAGCCAGATCCTCCCTTGTAAGCTTCTGTATATCCTCCTTCGCTTGATCAAGGTAGATTGAATGAATGCCAACCGTCTCTTCTAAGACTCCAGTTCTTATAGTGAGGCCTTCAATTTTATTGTCGAGTGTTTCACAATAATTTTTGAACTCTAGTTGGTTGGCAGATGATTCCGCAAAGCCCTTTCTTATCTCCAGAGTAAGTGCTAAAAACATCTCCAGAACTGAGGCTGCCGTCATCGGAGGGGAAGAGGAAGAGGAAGAGGACGAGTAAGGGGCCAATAATGAGTTGGGGTCACGTAGGACATGGATAGCAGAGTAATCTACAACTTCATCTACACCCCCAGATGCGCCTCCCAACTCAGTAAAATCTGATTCTTCAGCCTCTTCTGAGTATACTGTTGTAAGAACTTGAGGTAAGCCCTGTTCTTGGATGGACGAAGACTGAGGCAGAAATTGTTCTAGTAAAGGAGCCTGTGCAAGCAGCGCTGGCTGCTGCTCTATCTCTGGAACAGGCGTTCTTTGTGAGCTTGCTGCTAAATCAGCAGTTACAACTGTTTCTATTTCTTTTGATGCCATACCTATATCGTTGTCTATGACTTCAGGAAGATGTAAAATCTGAGGAACTACTTTAAAGTAGGAGCGAAGTGAAGGAGTAATTTTTGAACCTGGTGGATACACTGATTTAGAATCCTTGGTCTTCACCTTGGTTTTACTCTTCAGAGTTGTATTTTTAGACTTAAATTCAGTGTTCAAAAAGGAAGATGATTTTTTTCTTAGAAAATTTATGGACTCCTTTCCCAACCTCTATCTCCTATTCTGGGACTCCAACTTTGCTTACTCCAGGTTTCTTTTTGCGCCCACGTCCTCGACCTCTTTTGAGCTCGCCTTTAGGAGTATTAGGAGTATTAGGAGAGCTGCCAGTATATTTTAATGTGTTGGGGTATTGGGAGTATTTTTTCTTGAAGAAGCCCGTAAATTATCTCCAACATCAATTGCACAGACAGGAGGAATAGGGATGGCTTCTACAGATGAAAGGTCTGTGGGACTACCATTGCCCAGTTCATGCCCAAAAGACCCCTCCACTGCGGCAAAGGAAACAGGGAGCTGACCTTGTGAACCTTCGTTAAGTTCTAGAGTTATAGCTGTGTTAGTAGGGTTCTCTAAATCTATTGCGCCTCGAGGGGAAAACAAGTATCTTAATTTTTTACCCTTCCTTAGCTCCAGCGCGGCTACACAGATCCTCGGACTGACAATAGAAATAACTGGTAGCAAAGAAAGGCTTTCCAAAGGGGGAAAGATGTAGGATAAATGTCTGCTCTCTAAATGGACTGGTGGGCTAGTGGGCGCTTTAATATCCAACCTCCCTCCTTTAACCAGCGTTCGAGAAAGACAGTCCCCCAAGGTTAATTCATTGAAATCCCACTTGCCTGCGCTGAAGGACTCCACTTGAAACCTCCCGCAACATCCACTACCTCTGTGTCTGCCTCGGCCTCCGCCGTCTTCAACACTGCCCTCACCTCGACCGAGGCAGCATGGAGACAGAAAGAGGACATCGGAGCTCCGGCAGCCGCTCTGATCAGAACACACCATCCGTGCGGCAGACGAAACGTAATTTCACCATCAGAGTCGCCAGAAAATTAAACAATCAAAGCTATAACTAGTCGCGGAGACCTTCATATGCATCACGCCGTATATGCACACTCTTTTTTCATAGCAGAAGACGATCCTGCAGGGAGATCAGCACGGAGCACCGCGGCGAGCTAGCTTGCCGCCGCCATGTTCTTCCCTCAGCACCACTATATGTTTATATATTGCTTAGTATTTAGTAATGATGGACATTATACGTGGAGTGGGTTTTGTGAACGTATCTAGGACCCTAATTAAATATTCCCGATTTATGCCCTTATGTGGTTATAACAAATCATATCCTTATAAAGGCATAAGAATCATATCCATATTTAGTAATAGCCAATGCAATCCAAATACGGCAAGGCTACTTCCGTAGACTCCTAGAAAGTACAACAAGTTCTTTATACAAACCAAACCTCCAGCAACCTGGGAATTCCCCATGCTTTTGTTTTGATTTGTCTTAGAACTCCTGCGAGCACTGAAAGAACCAGTTCTTAGTGACATCTTTTATTGACGTCTTATGTCCAACCTTACGTCAAACACGGCACCTTCCAGGTATAAATATACCAGCGTTTGCCTTAAGCAAGACACGGTGGTTTGGAGCAGAGCGGCTATCTACTTATCCGAAGCCCAGCTGATGCGAGTGCCGAAGGAAGCCGTCCTTCCCATTTGACACACTGAGAAAGACGCTGTCTTGTTCTCCTGCCGAGAAAATCCAGCTCCAGTGTTTCCAGTCACCCTTGCGGGTTACTGGGAGATCGAGTCCTGAGAACGAGATACAAGACCTCCTTCATTCTAAAACCAAAGTACGGAGCTGATCAGACCCTTAGAGAATTCTTGAGTCAGATTCTTGGCAAAACTTACTTAGCTTAAATTGCAACTCCCTTACTCCTTCCCACGTACTAGGCTTAGGTTAGGTACACTGGGGTAGGCGTATTTAGAAGCACCAGTAAGCATGGGCGGAAAATCCGTTCTGCTCGCGATTTTGCGGATTTTCGGTAAATTCGCGATCCGCGAACGCTCGCGAATTTACCAAAAATCCGCAAATTCGCACGCAGCGGATTTTTTTTTCTTGGTGATACAATTTTGCAGCGTGCGGCGTAAGTTCGCAATTGCGAACATGTAGGTGCGGCGTGCAGCAACAATCTTGCACTCGCGAAATTACAAAATTTGCAATTCTGCACAAGAAATCCATTAGCAAGCAGCATAGACCTTCTGAAAATGATGATTTTTATCAGAATAACTCCTCAGGTTGACATTTGCCTGCCCTTTTTTGGATTTGAGGCCTTTTGACTTTCTTTGGATCACTTTTGGATTAGAAATCAACTTTCACAAGTAAGTTTGTTTGGGGCATTACATTTGCTGTTCTGCAGAAAAACGAGTTTTGCTAAACTGAAAGCACTCAGCAGGTGCAAAAGTTCAAATTCATCATTAGTAACCATTCCCTGTAGTGCTTCCTGACTGGGGCCCCTCCGGAGTTCAGTTGCTAGTTGCAACAATTGTATGACCCTGCTCTGACCCTCACAGCCGGATCATAGAATAGCTACAAGTAGGCCACAAAGGTCCTGGGAAAAAAAATTGCACTGCAACAGAAAGAAAATTACAGATAAGGAAGCAGGTGCCAGACTGGAATTTTAAAACAGTGACACATTAATAAATCAACCCCAAATTAATTCATGTCAGTTGAAGCAGGGCAGGTGTGCTTGCTTTTTCCCCCCATAATCTACAGTGATGATGATGAACCAGAGGGTTGCATTGATGTACCAGAGGGTGGCATGGGTGAAACAGAGGGTGGCAGTGTTGAAACAGAGGGTGCTGTGAACCTGTGATGATGAACCAGACGTAGAAACAACATAGTCGCGACCGTTGCATGCTGACAAGTAAGTTCGCAATTGCGAACTGTTACAAAATCCTCGCGAACTGGCAGAAACCCTTGCGAACACTATAAAAAACAAAAAATCTGCAAATTCGCCAGAATTTGCAGATTTTGCGGATTGCGAGTTCGCAAGTACGCAAATTCGCGAACGCCAGATTCACAAAATTCGCCCATGCTTAAGCACCAGTTGAGTACGTTTAGTCAACTTTTATCATTGTATGTAATTTTATATATTTTATCCGTTTTAAGTATCATATGGCTCAGAAACCATATCAATGCTTTTACAGTATTATCTTATAATACTCCTTTTACTGTACGCACTTTACTTTATAACAAGTATTGCAATTGTGGCAATTCATTTCTCTTGCATGAGAAAGAAAACTGCTCAATAAATAACACCTTCTATTGAAAACGCCCGTCTCTCTATTTCTCTGCACTCTGGTGAAACTAAGTATGCACAACTGACTGAGTGAAATAGCTATCTACTGTTTTCACACAACTTTGGAGATATACTCCTTATTCTGGGGGAGCAAAGTTGTCATGTTTATGCAGTTGTCAGAAACTAATCCCTTCTTGTCTAATCAGGGAAGTTTACTCCTCCCTGTTCATTCGAGAAAGTTTCTAGTGACCTCTGAGCTAGCTGGCATACCTAATTAAGTCTAACATATTCAGTAGAGACCTAGTCGACCTCAGTCCTACGTCTAAACTGCCGTTTATGTTATTCCAATGCGCAGAGTCTATTGGGAATATAGGAACTACACTACAACACAGAGATGGTACACACATATAATAGATGGTGTAGGCACAGACACAGATAGCGGACGCAGATGCAGAGATGGTACACAGAGAGGATAGATGGTGCAGGTAGAGACACAGATAGTAGGAGCAGACACAGAGATGTTATACACGGAAGAGAGATGGTGCAGGCAGAGACACAGATAGTGGAAGCAGACACAGAGATGGTACACACAGAGAATAGATGGTATAGAACTGCAGGCACAGGGACAGATAGTGGAAGCAGACACAGAGATGGTGCACACAGAGAATAGATGGTGCAGGCAGAGACACAGTAGTGGAAGGAGACACAGAGATGTTACACACAGAGGATAGATGATGCAGGCAGAGATAGAGATAGTAGGAGCAGACACAGAGATGGTACACATGGAAGAGAGATGGTGCAGGCAGAGACAAGGTTAGTGGAAGCAGACACAGAGATGGTACACACAGAGAATAGATGGTATAGGACTGCAGGCAGAGGGACAGACAGTGGAAGCAGACACAGACATGGTAGATACAGAGAATAGATGGTATAGGGTTTCAAGCAGAGGGACAGATAGTGGAAGCAGACACAGATATGGTACAGATAGATGATAGATGGTGCAGGCATAGACACAGATAGTGGGCGCAGACACAGAGATGGTACACACAGAAGAGAGATTGTGCAGGCAGAGACACAGATAGTGGAAGTAGACACAGAGTGTAGATGGTGCCTGCAGAGGGATAGAAAGTGGAAGCAGACATAGATATTGTTCACACAGAAGAGAGATGGTGCAGGCAGAGACAAAGATAGTGAGAGCAGACACAGAAATGGTACCCACAGTAGAGAGATGGTGCAAGCAGAGACAATGATAGTGGAAACAGACACAGATATGATACTTATTATAGAAACTTTTGTAGCTCGCTCAATTACTAAGAAAATAGTATGCTGGCGCGAAAGGGAGAGAAGGCAGAGCAGAGAAATCCAGAGAAAAGAGAGGAAGGAGAACCCTATACAGTGATGTTAAAAAGGTGGGTCTTCAATCCTTTCTTAAACACAGTGATGGAAGGGGCTGTTTTCAAGTGGAGAGGAAGAGTGTTCCAGACTCTCGCAGCTCTGACTGAGATGGATTGGCCACCGAGTCTGCTGTATTTAAATTTAGGTACAGTCATTTGGCACAAATTGGCCGACCTGAGGGGTCGGTTGGGAACATAAAGGGAAAATCTTTTTCTCAGATAAACTGGACCAGTTTGATGACAGCGCGATATGAGAGGACAAGGATTTTAAACAAAATCCTGTGAGCGACTGGGAGCCAATGGAGGGCACGGAGAGGGTGGCGGATACTGGAGCTTTTGGGTATGTTAAACAAAAGTCGCACAGCGGCATTTTGAATAACCTGGAGGCGATGTATCAGATAGGCCGGTAGACCACAGAAAAGGCCATTGGCGTAATCTAATCTAGATAATATAAGGGCGCGAATGACGTTCTCCTTGGCCTCTCTCGGAAGACGGGGGAAGAATCTACGTAACGTTTTAAGTGTGGAAAAGCAGACCCCTGTAAGTTTTTTTAGATGATCCTCAAATTTGAGGTCATTGTTGAACCAGACTCCAAGATTTTTTGCAGGGCCGCCAATAGATTTAGGGCATGGCAGGTCGGCAGGCCAAAGAAGATCACTAAAGTTGTCTGGAAAAGAGCCATACAGCAGGATCTCTGATTTGCTTTCGTTGCATTTAAGTTGGGCGAGGGCTAGCCAACGAAAGACGGATGATAAACAGGATTGGGCTGCCGACGTATCCAAGTTATTTTTTGGCCATGTGAACAGAAGTTGTGTATCGTCGGCATAAGCCATAATTTTTGCTCCTAACTGTTCTGCAAGATATATAAGAGGGGTGAGGTAAATGTTAAAAAGCAGGGGGCTGAGGGTAGAGCCCTGAGGGACACCAGTTGTAAGTTTCTTGGGGGAGGAAGCAAAAGGCGGCATCCAAACTTGTTGTGTTCTGTTATCGAGAAATGATGTCAGCCAATCAAGGGCAGGGCCTGTGATGCCAATGGCTGCTAGTCTGGTGAGCAGAAGGGAATGAGGGACCGTATCGAAGGCGGCAGAGAGGTCCAATAAAATCAGAGCCGCTCTGCCACCTCCGTCCAGACATTCCCGGATAGCCTCGGATATTTCAACTAGAGCAGTCTCCGTACTATAGGCTGCTCTGAAACCTGATTGCGCTGGATGGAGCGCCTGAGAGGTTTCGACAAATTTGTCCAGTTGTATAAAAGCAGCCTTTTCACGTATTTTAGCAAGAGCTGGCAGCAGTGATATAGGCCGAAAGTTGGCGGGGACAGCAGGATCTAGACCATTTTTTTTAAGAGTGGGAGCAATTTCGCTTGCATCCAATAGGCTGGGACGGTTGCAGTAGAAAAAGATTGGTTAATAATATGAGTCACCTCATTACCAACTGTATCTGCAAGTCCCGCAAATACTCTAGCCGGACAAGGGTCAGAGGGAGATCCTGATTTTAAGGCTGCAAGGATTTTAACGATGCCCGTTTTTTCTACTGGGGCAAAGTTAGTAAACTGTTCAGAGTGGTCAGGCATCATGGGGGAGGGAGTGGCCAATGGAGATGAAAAGCTATTGCAGACAGTAAGCAAATCATCCTGAATTTTGGTGATTTTGTCAACAAAGAACACAGAGAGTTCTTCGCACCATTTCTCCGAGGAGGTCAGTAGAGGTTGAGCAGCACAGGGTTAAACAAAGCTTTTTACAATAGCAAAAATGTCCTTGCTATTGTTATTGGCTTTAGTAATACGCCCTGCAGAGTAGTGGCTTTTGGCAGATCTAATAGCTGCATAGTACTTTTTTTATTTTTTTTTGCGCCACCCTCAATTCCTTCTTTTCCTCACGGAGATATGCTTGTCTCCAGATCCGTTCAAGTTTTTTACAGCCTGATTTAAGGTCACGGAGGGAGTGGGAAAACCAGGGCTTAGAAGGGGTAGAGCGTAGTCTGCAAACCCGACTTGTTTTTATAGATGCCACAGTCCCTTGTTCAATCCATAAGTTGAATGAGCTAACGGCTGACTCAATTTCAGGAGAAAGAGCTGGGCAAGAGGTGGCTAGACAATTGGACAAGGTATCTGCGTTAATTTTCTGTGTATGAGCAGCTGGGGGGCTGTTCTCGGCTGGGCGGGTGAGAGTCCAAGCGAACCTGATCAGCATGTGGTCTGACCATGTCACTATCTCAGGGCGGGTCATGTCAATGTTAAAATTAGTACAAACCAAATCAAGGACATGTCCACCTGAGTGAGTGGGCGCCTCAACCCATTGTTTTAGCTGGGCCATGACAAGAGCTTCGTTTAGGCGGACCGTCTCGGGGGAGTCCAGGTTATCCACATGGATATTAAAATCCCCCAGGAGGAGATATCTGGAGTATCTCAGAACCTGTGTGACTACAATATCCTCCAATGCCCCCAAAAAGTTACCTGCATGGCCTGGTGGTCGGTAGACCAGAGTGCCTCCTAAGGTAAAATGAGCCCCAAGTGTTAATGAGAAATGAAACATCTCTGCATCAGCTGGGGGACCCTGAAGGTCATGAGAAAAGGCCCATTGTTCTCTGAAAATGGCTGCTATGCCGCCTCCTCTGCCTAGAGGGCGATCATTCCTAACAATTTTGAAACCTCGTGGTATAGCTAATTCAACAGCTGGGCCGCATGTCTCATTTAGCCAGGTTTCCGTAATAAAAAGGAGATCAAGCTGATTGTCGCTCAGTAGTTCAAAAATATCAGCAGTGTGCTTGACCAATGACCTGGCATTGATCAGGCCTGCTCGGATGCGTGAGGAATCATCAGGATATTGAGCAAGACACTTAAAGGTAGGCTGAAAGCGGAATTTGCAAACATGACACACCCGCGAGGTAATGTCTGCTAAATCCCATTTATCACTGCATGGGCAGGAGTTAGCTTTTAGCGCCATAAGATACTCACGGGAATAGCGAGATCTGGTCCTATAGGGCTTTTGTGGGGCACCGACAGGGGGGCTGGCGCTGGCCGCGTCCGGGACACGGACGGGCACAGACGGGCCCTCCTTTGGCGCTCCTTCGGCGCGCTGAGGGCGTGCCCGCTGCGCGTCTTAGAGTGCATGACTACTTGTAGGCCAAGCCCCACCCTCCGCTGGACCGCTAATTCGGGTCCCGCAGGGTCCGGCCCACACTCAAGATGGCGCCCGACCTATCCCTCCACAACAATCGGCACTTGAAGCCGCGGTGGAACAGGGCTCAGGGGGACCTGATTAATGCAATTCTTTGTAGCGGTGAGTTTTAAAAAGTACACAAAGTATTAACACAGCAATTCTTAAAATCAATTTGAAGTGTTAAAAATACGAGATTCGATGCATCAGTGGGAAACAGGTAGGAGCAGAGGAGAGCCCTCGCAATCTGCTCGCCTTCTCGAGCGCTGTAATGAGGTGCTGCCCCCACCCCCAAACAAACGTACAGACCCACGAGCACCAGATCTACTTGTAGGCCAAACCCCACCCTCCGCTGGACCGCTAACTCAGGTCCTGCAGGGTCCGGCCCACACTCAAGATGGCGCCCGACCTAGCCCTCCACAACAATCGGCACTTGAAGCCGCGGTGGAACGGGGCTCGGGGGGACCTGATTAATGCAATGCTTTGTAGCGAGGAGTTTTAAAAAGTACACTAAGTATTAACACAGCAATTCTTAAAATCAATTTGAAGTGTTAAAAAAACGAGATTCGATGCATCAGTGGGAAACAGGTAG
Organism: Lissotriton vulgaris; assembly: GCF_964263255.1. Classification (NCBI taxonomy): domain Eukaryota; kingdom Metazoa; phylum Chordata; class Amphibia; order Caudata; family Salamandridae; genus Lissotriton; species Lissotriton vulgaris. Next base: position 1,998,192,716 of record NC_141687.1, read on the forward strand.
GAGCAGAGGAAAGCCCTCGCAATCTGCTCGCCTTCTCGAGCGCTGTAATGAGGTGCTGCCACCACCCCCAAACAAACGCACAGACCCACGAGCACCAGATCTACTTGTAGGCCAAGCCCCACCCTCCGCTGGACCGCTAACTCGGGTCCCGCAGGGTTCGACCCACACTCAAGATGGCGCCCGACCTAGCCCTCCACAACAATCGGCACTTGAAGCCGCGGTGGAACGGGGCTCAGGGGGACCTGATTAATGCAATGCTTTGTAGCAGTGAGTTTTAAAAAGTACACAAAGTATTAACACAGCAATTCTTAAAATCAATTTGAAGTGTTAAAAAAACGAGATTTACTACTTGTAGGCCAAGCCCCACCCTCCGCTGGACCGCTAACTCGGGTCGGATACACACAGAGGATAGATGGTGCAGGCAGAGGGAGAGATAGTGGAAGCAGAGATAGAGATGGTACACACAGAGAATAGATGGCACAGGCAGAGACACAGATAGTGGAAGCAGACATACAGTTGGTATACACAGAGAATAGATGGTGCATATATAAAATAATACTGTAAAAGCATTGTATGGTTTCTAAACCATAGATAAATACATATATAAATAACAAAGGCTAAAAAGTACTCAACTGGTGCTACTAAAATACGCCTACCCCAATGTACCTAACCTAAGTCTAGTACGAGGGAAGAAGTAAGTGTGGTGTAGCATAGGTGTAGTTTCTTTGCCAAGAATCTATCCAAGAATTCTCTTTCGGGTCTAATCAGCTCTGTACCTTGGTTTTAGAATGAAGGAGGTCTTGTATCTTTATCTCAGGACTCGATTTCCCATCACCCCGTCAGGGGAGCTTGGAAACACTGGAGCTGGCTTCTCAGCGAGAGAAAGGACAGCTTCTCGATCAGTGCGTCAGCTGGAGGGTCGGCTTCCTTCGGCACTTGCTGTATCGAGCTGTGTCGGGCAAGTAGATAGTCAAGCTGCTCCGAACCGATGTGTGTTTGCTAGGGCAAGTGTAGGCATATTTATACCTTGAAGGTGCCTAGTTTGACGTAAAGTCAGGCATAAAAACGTCATCAAAGAACTCCAAGGGAATGGTAGTTCTTTGAACACTCCATGAATTCATGGACAAATCAATATTCAAGCAAGGTGATGTCCCTGACTGCTTAAGCCGATTTTTCCAAGAAATCGTTGTGGCTTTTAGGAATGGGTGGAAGTAGGCATGCCTTTATTTGGACAGCATGGGCTATGTCTAAATATGGGTATGATTTCTATGCCTATGTAAGGGCAATGTGAATTGTACCTATATAAGGGCATGAATCAGTAAATTTCGCTCAGATTCAAAAACGCCATACAACACAAGATTTCATCAGTTTCTGGCACTCCCTTGAGACGGCCTCCAAATTGACCTCTGTGATCTTGGCAATGTCCTGAACAATTTTGACTCCCAGATAGCGCGTACTGCGGTTGGTCTGATGCTGGAGCCCTTCAAGATTCCATGTCATGACCTCAGTGTTCCCGGCATTGACCTCGTAGCCTGAAACCTGCCAAATTCCTGCGCCAATCTGATTACAACAGGGAATGTCGTGGCAAGGTCTGCAGAAAGAATCAAAATGTCATCTGCATACAGGGACACATTCATCCCCATGCTTAAAAGAAAGATGCTTGGCTTTTTCCTCAGCTGATGAGCAAATGGCTCGATGTATAGGTCAAAGAGGAGAGGGGAAAGAGGGCAGCCCTACCTGGTCTCCCTGGTGATATTAAAAGATCTGGTCAGGTTACCATTAAACTTAGAGTCTAGCTGATGGTTTTTGAGAAATCAGCTGGATTGCTCGACGAAACTTGCTACCCAGATTACATTTCTCCATGACTGCCTACAGGCACGCTCAATTAACCCTGTTGAATGCCTCAGTGGCATTGAGTGTCATGGCTGCGAGAGGAAGCGAGTGAGTAGACGCGATGTCTATTGCTCCCATAAAATCATAAGTGAGGTCAGATGAGTTCCTACCTTTAATAAACCCCTTTTGGTCCGAATGTAAAATGTCACCTGCCATGAGGCCCAGCCTTGCCGCCAGGATCCTGGCAAGGATTTTATAATCTGCATTCAACAGTGAGATGGGCCCATAAGACTCGCACCTCGCTGAATTCTTACCGGGTTTCAAAATCAGGATGATTGTGGCTTCACCCCAAGACCCTGGAAGCTTAAGGCCATCAGATAGGATCTCATTAAATAACTGAGTTAAGGCCGGAACTATCACCATAGCAAGAGATCTATAGAGCTCTGATGGGAGTCTGTCGGGCTCTGCGGCTTCTGTCTCGTTTAGACAAAAATAGTTTTTTTACCTATTCCTGAGTGATATCCTGCTCTAAACCTACCTGCTGCATGGAGCTCAGGGGGATAAGAGTGGGATAAGAGTGGTCCTGCCCAACCACTCCCTGGCCTCCGTCTTATCTACAACTCGATCTTCTTGATATAGATAATGTATGAAATAAAAAAAAGTCTTTCCTATCTCTTCATCCGAAGACAAAGGAGTTACCCCATCATCACCAACGGTTTGTTTAATCTGGTTTCGAAGCCTATCGTACTTGGCCTTCCATGCCAATAGCTTACCTGCCCCTTCCCCATACTAAAAAAGCAGTTGCATAGCCAATAGGTCTCCCCTTTAGGACCTTATAAGTGTTTGGTTATCCAGCACAATGTCCTTGGTGCTATAACATCAACTGATGCACGGCTAAACACTATAAGGTCCAAAGGCAAGACCTATTGGCTAGGCAAAGAGAATGGAGTTATAATCCCCAAATCACCACTTGAATAAACTGTGTGATCTTGGGCAAATTACTTCACCTCTCTGTGAATAGGTGGTCTTAACGACCATGTATAGACCGCTACATAAAAAACGTACTAAACAAAAGTAATATGGACCACCTAAAACCTATCCTCTAGCCGCCTCTCCACCTGCTCACTGGAACAAAGCAGTTTGTACCTGCAAGCTAGAATTAATAGTCCACACTTAAACCGTTTGGTTATCTCCGCCATATGGCATTTCCATTGAATGCAGGGATCACTGCCTTACCTGGCACGTGGACCCGACTCAGCTCCTATTGTCGCGAAGCTCCATTACACACCTCGCCATATGGCACTTCCATTGAATGCAGGGATCACTGCCTTACCTGGCACAGGTACCCGACTCAGCTCCTATTGTCGCGAGGCTCCATCACACACCTGGCTCGAGGAGGCTTGCGGTGACACTGTCCTTCAGCGCATCTGCCCCCCAGTGGAAGGTGTGCGAGGAGAGCGCGAGGGGTGCTGCTTGATGTTAAGGCAATGTGTGGCAAGCCCGGTAGCCCCTGCAGGGCTTCTATAGCTGCGCTTTGAGCCTGTGTCTCCCTAGCTGCCTTTCAATGGGACACCTGGAGGCCAGCTTTTCATTAGAGGAGCAACCTCTTGTTAGATCTGCTCCGGCTTGTAAGAGACAGAGGGAGGAGGCGGGAGGCAGGGAAAGGTGGGAGAGGGAAGGCGAAGGAGAGGGGGAGAGGAAGGCGAAAGCGCCGGGACACTCCATGGAGTAGCCGTGCGCTATAAAAGACAAAGTTAACATAACATAACATAACAGAGTGCCGGGCACACAAAAGTGTTTCACTTACAGAATGAAGGCCTTGTAAGCATGCAGAAATCAGGGTTCCTGTGGCAGACCCAAGTGAGTCAGTTGCAAGGAGGTGACACAGCCAGAGGGAATGACTTCTGTTCTCTGCTGCACAGTAATGTCCTTTCAATATTAATTATAATACGTTTTGGAGCTTTGTGCATCAGTGCCTGTGGAAATATTAGACTACTGTGCTTTACATTCCATCTGAGGTAGTGCAAGAAGTAGTGGTGCTGGAATAATATTGGTAATGGGGTGCTGAAATCATGAATTTTAAATCAGGAAACGAGAACCAGGTATCGTCGCCATCAAGTGCCACGAACCTGGGAGCGCTGTTGCACTAACACACCTCACCTTTTGTTTTACACCCATTAAATCAATATAGAAGGAAGCACAGTGCGACATGGGAGGTCTGATTTTCCACAAAGCAAAAGTGAAGCAAAAGGACAGTAGGAAGGATATAGAACTCACGCGTAGTGCGTAGGGGGACAAAGCACCGTTGTATCCAGCGCTTACTATCACTGAGTAGGTGGCTTCGATGCACCGAGCCTTTGTTCCAGGGCCAGAATCCCCTCTGCTTGGTGCTGTGATCGGGAAAGGATGGTGGCCCTCGTACAGCGCCGGCCACCAGAGGCGCAACTAGAGCCAAATTTCGGATGGGTGGGGGTGGGGGGTGCGCTAAGAAAAAATTTTGGGGGGGGTGGGCTGAATCTTTAAGCAGTAGGCAAAGTGGAGATGCAGGGGCTCTTAGAAGGGGTAAAACAACAACAAAGCCTCATTAACATGCACATGGTCTTTTAAAGACCTGTGAAGTGCTCGGGTGCGGCTGTGTGTGTCCAAGAAGCGGTCTCATCCCGGGCTGCCACACACGCCGGGGGGCTGAAGCCCTGTGAGCCCAATGGGCATTGCGCGCCTGCCGCCCACCAGCCTCTTAAAATGCACGGATCCTGCAAGCCGCTGAACTTGCACTGTATCAAAGGGTGGTGCTGCAGGTCGTCAAGATCCTGCTTTTAGCCTGGTGGTTAGAATCCCATGACTTCACAGCTACACCCCCGGGTTATCTTCGTAGTTCGGTGTCCATGCAGGAGGTTATTAGCTGGCCCGCTGTCTCGAACAGCAAAGACGTACAGAGGTTACAGGAAAACAGTGCATATGAAGGAACTGATGACAACAAAGTACACAAAGACACAAGCCCAGCCAGGCATACACACTAACACGATCAGCAAGCAAACACACATGCAGGCATGAATTCAGGCACACATACACACGCTCAGTGCTAACACAGAGGTAAACACATACAACACATACAACACATACAAACAGGCACAGATGCAAACACACATGCACCTTTTAACACAAACTGACACACTCGCACAAAACACTCACCCAAGGCGGATTTCCTTTGTCCTCCTGTCAAACGGACCTTCTTCTCCCTCAGTGGCACACGAAACAAGGCTTTCAGGGGTAAATAATGTACGTCAAGTCTGCTCGGGAAAGTAGGCCACAAGCCGCCTCACAGTAGCCACCGGCGCAGTGTCTGATCAAACACATCTTGGGCGACTAAATATACACACACAGGGCCAGGCAGTGTGGGAGCTCTCACTGTATTTTTACTTGCCACATTTGACACCCCAAGCAGGAGTAGTAGAAAAAATTATGTAAAATATGGAGGGCAATGGCTTCGGGTTGCGTAGATAGAGAGGGCGCACATGAAGGAAGACTTGCATGAGTAAAAAGGGATGCGTGCGTCATTGCAGGAATGACGCAAGTGGTGCGCACGCGCGTCACCACAAGTGCTACCTTGCTGGCCACCAGCTTGCTATTATGCGCATGCGCGCGCGCTCTTGTGCACGTTCTAGCAAGCTGGTCGCCGGGAAAGTAGCACTTTTAAAAGCCCTACTAAATGTCTTGGCCAGAGCAGCGCATGAACTGGATCAGGCCGAGACCTAAAAAGAGCCAACTTGCTTGCCTCCCATTTTCTCATAAACCTCGATTGGAGAACAATGTACAACTGCTCTCCTAAGTTTGACCATATCCTCCTGCAGTCGAGGTCCATCGATATCCCTGAATGATCAGACAAATGCGATGGCAGGTGTTCGATGTCCTTAATCTTGCCCCTCAAACATTTGCTGACCAAAATATATTCTCGACTTGTGTCGATATTTACTGTTACAGTGTGAGACTCCTAACTGATGGCCCGATCTTTTTCTCTAAATATCAGAGAGGCTGGTTTGTGCCATCATGAACTGCAAATACGACCGGGACTTAAAAGAAACCATAGCTCTGCTACTAGCCGACTTATCGAGTTTAGGGTTGAGGACAATGTTAAAGTCCCCGGCCATAATAACGGGGTATGGATAGTCTAGGAGTTGCGAAAAAAGAGAGGAAGGGTCATCTTGGTTTGGGCCATAATAGCCGACCAAGGTGAGGAGAAAGCCCATGATGGTCACCTTCAGGATTACCCACCTGGGACAACCAAAAAAAGTAAGAGTCAGGCATTAGCTTGCTTTTTAAAGAGTATAGCAAAGCCCCTAATGTTAGCAAACTGATTTGAACAAATGAGAAAGTCCACCCATTTTTTATTTTTAAATATCTCGCAATCTCTTCCTTAAGAAGGTAAATTCCCTGGAGGATAATGACCCGTGCAGGGGAATCTTTCAAACATTGCAAAAAAAATTCCCTTCTAGAGCTCACACGCAGGCCATTAACATTCCAAGCCAGGAACTGAATTGTTTTCACGGAGATTTAAACCCAAGATCCCTAACACGGTTGAGACGTGGAAAAAGCCAGCACCAGACCAATCGCTTCCTAACCACGGCCATCTGAATAGGTACTAGGGTGAATAAGGACATTTTGTGTTTTATACACCTGTGCTCCCCCCCAAACCCACCTCCCCCTCCCCCTTCTAGAACACCTCCATGGATAACCCCCCCCCATTTACCTGGACAGATGTAGTTTAGATGCTGCCTCCCGGACAGCCCACCCTGTCCCTTTAAGTGTAATGAAAAGTAAAAAGGTGAGCCAAACTAAGAAAGTGAGAAAGCTAAATAGATGAGCAAATCGATAGTTATTACTAGTTATTACTATTATGTCATAGGGTATCTTGAGGAGGAGGAGACAGGGCAAAAGTTTAAAAATTCACTGCTGGGAGCTCCCCTAAGACGATGTACAAGTCAGGTGAAAAATTGCCCTACCTCGGGTTAGATTCGCCCATTAAGATACCTCTTTCCCCAAGATTTCAAGAAACTCATCCGCTTTGTGGACTGATCTTATATTATGCATTTTGTTCTTGTGCATAATTTTCAGAGTTGCTGGAAATTTAAGCTGGGTGACGGCACCAAGCTTTTTAAAGTCATTGAGCTTCCTGCCCAATTCCCATTGTCTGTCAAACGTAACTCTGGCAGTGTCAGAGCAGATTTCAAAAGAGAAGTCCATGGCCCTCCATGATTTGCTTTTTAAGGCAAAATTTAGGATCTATTCCTTTAAATAGTAAGTCTGAAAATTGATGAGGATTTTCCTCGGCTCTATTCTGTTCGGATTTCTGCAGAACGGGTCCCTATGGATTCTCTGGATATCGTTGCTCAAAATCTCTTACGATTCTTCAAGCTACAACGATTCTTTTAACAGTGAGACCATATTGGATTAGAGATCAGTCCGTTCACTCCCCTCCGGAACATTCAGTATACACAAATTGTTCCTACGAGAGTTGTTCTCCAATAGCTCCAACCTGTCCCGAAGAGCCACTTCCTCCCTCTTGAGGGACTGGATATCTGCTTTGGCGGCCCGAGTTGGTCTTTTAGCTCTCCAACAGTGTTCTCAAAAGTCACAGAAGTTCCTAATCTCTTCCTGATTTGCAGCGGAGACCGAAAACCCCTTTTTAAGGTCCTCCGACAATGTAGAAAAAAGAACCTCCAAAGAAGCTACTGAGGGTCCCCTTGCTTCATGGTCCTTGGAACCTTTGTTTATCTCATTGTCATGGCCAGCTACTGGTGCCAAGGGCGTCTGCTCAGCTAATTCTACAATTTTATCTGGACCCCCCATTATATCACTCTCAGTGAGAAAAGTCGGGGTTACGTCCAAGGGCAGGGAACCACCCACGGCCTCCATGCGATTGGGAGGCAATATCAGGGCTAATTGCCCTGCTGACTTCCTTCTAAGAGCCTCTCCCTGTTTAACAATGTCCAGTACCGCTGGTTGCACTTTGAAGTATAACCTCAAGGAAGGGGTGATCCTAACTTTGGAATCAAGGGGATTACTTTTGGCCTTTCCTGCCTTAATGCTCCCAGCTTTGACCTCATATGACTAAAAAGCAGAGCCACTGAAGACCGCTATCATGCTGGTTCCCTGGCTCTTACCACTGCCGCCCACCAGCTGCTTTGGGGGCGGTTTGCTCATCATCTAGTGGCAAGACCAGTTGGGGGAAAGAGGTTTCTTTCTGGTACTGGACCATTGAGGAGGCTGCTGACAGAGAATTCAAGCTGGCCAAAGAACTGTGGGGGGGATCTTATACCAAATGAATAGTGGGAGTATTTGTGGCAAACTTCATTTAAGACCTTATTCGCCGTTGTAAAACCAGCTTGGTCAGAGAGGAACCACTTGTTTACAATACAAAGGGCGTATCTATCACGGCTGAGGTTGACTAAAATGTCGAGGGGGTCTCCAGTTAGTTGTAGGAAATGTGGTCTGACAGAAGCTTCAGATGTGCATATGTTCAAGGCCTTCCCGGCCATAGCAGATTTTTGGGAAAGAGTAGGAAATTCTGTGGTGGATATTCTAGGCCTCCCGATCCAAATAAATCTTACTTTGATCATTTTTGATCAAGTCAAGTCAATAGCACTTTATTTCGATTAATAAAAATCATAAAAGCAGTCACAAAAGTACTTTTTACAAAAATATTAAAAACATTAAAATATTATTATGATTAATACACAGCATTATACATATAACGTATAAAATACTCAAAAGCAAATGTTGTTAATGGGCATATCTAAAAGTTAAAAATGTCAAAATTCATTGGCAGAGGGATATAATCACTTCTCCAAGGCTCTAAGTGCCACTCTCTTATTCTTATTGCGTACAGCAGCCACCAGGAAGCTAGCAACCCCAAACATCACTTTCGGGGTGCTTAACAGTTGTAAAAACATCAGTGCTGGTTTAACTTGAGTAAATCCTGCTTCTCTTAATAGTGGCAGTAGATGTTGCTTCCTGATATCAGAAAAGTGCTGACAAAACATAATAAAATACAAAAGGGTTTGGGGAGAGACATTATCACAACTACAGGGAGGTGTACGGTCTGGTTTCCCCCACACACATGAAATGGCCAAAGTATACTGAACAATATTTAATCTAAATCTAATTAAGAGATGTCGGTGATGTGGTATTGATACAATTCTGAGGTATGGTTCTAGATGTGGAGTAGTCTCTAAAACATAATTGGATCTAACAAGAGGTTCATTCCCACATATTCCCGCTCTTGCTCAACCATCCTCATAAAATTCATCTTTATCCACTTCAGATCACTTTTTTGCAACAGATACGGGGAATAATAAAGCTCTGGATGCCCCAGTTTAGCAAAGACATCTCTAATATAGGATAGCCAGGGTATTTTATGTGCTTTTTCAAGTGCCATTACATCTTTTGAAATAGCATGATTCAATTAAATCTCCTTGTTAATCCAAGTTTTAGCCCTACACATTATTGGGGCTAAGCGTATGAGATCGGAGATGTAGCTCACTCCCAACTCAGTATGTATTGTAAACACAGGCGTGGATTGAGGGACAGCTAACAGGATCCTTAAAAACTTGTTCTCAATGTTTTGTAATTTATCCTGTTGCAAATAGCCCCATAGTGAGGCCCCATACAGCGCTATAGATAGGCATTTGGATTTATAAATAGATAAAAGTGCCTCCATAGGCCTGGTTCCCAGCCGCCTTGCAAAGTCCATTAGGGCAGAGGATGATCTAGCGACCGCTGAGCATTTCGCATTAATTTGAGGGGCCCAGCTTCCTTTAGATCAAAAATGACACCAAGATACGTAAATACTGGGACAATGGATAGAACTGCACCATTGCAAGAAAAGGGCAGTGTTTTATATGTTTTTGGGCGTTTTCCAACTACCATGACATGGGATTTCTTACTATTCACCCTCAGATCCAATGATTCCATAAAGCCACCAAAGGAGTCTAAAAGTCTCTGCAGCCCCAGTCCTGTGCGGGCCAACAGTACTGCATCGTCAGCATAGAGGAGGACCGGAACTGCAGAGTTACCCACATGAGGGATATCCTGGGTGGCCATTTCCAGATGTTTATCTAGGGAATTTATGTAGAGGGTAAAAAGCAGATACACCCCTGCCTTACCCCCCGCTTAGAGTCAAAGTAGCTAGTACACCCCCCTTCCCTATTAACACGCATGTTCGCCTTCAGTCCTCGGTGAAGCGTGTCTAAAAAATTCACCAAGGATGTATCAATTCCCAGATTCTTCAGAATTGCCCACAGTTTTCCCCAATTTACCAGGTCGAAGGCCGATGACAGGTCCATGAACCCCATATAGAGCATGCCATCCTTCGCCTGAGTGTACTTACTGATGAGCATCTGCAAATTGAGGCATTGGTCTAATGTGCCTCTTTTTACTCGAAACCCATACTGAAGGTTAGAGAGGACCCCTCCATCTTTCAGACAATCCTCCAGTTTTGAGAGAATCACTCTGCCCAGGATCTTAACGGCAGAGTCGATTAAGGAAATTGGTCTGTAACAGGAGGGGACACATCTGAGGCCTTTTTTGAACACCGGTATTATAGTTGATGTTGACCAGGATGGGGGAAAACAGTTAGTGCTAACTGAATTGAAGACATTAGTAAGGACCCTAACCCATAAAGTGGGTTGAGTCCTGTATAAGATCATTTTTGATCTATCTAAGGAAATTTCTATTTAATCCTATATTATTAGCTAGGAGACACATATGTGAAACATGGATAGACCCTACACCCACCTTGTATTCTGACTGATTGACCTCCCTCTTTGAGACATCTAAGATTGATCTGTCAAGAACTCTGGGCAGGAAAAAGACAGCTTTCTGGGATCTTTTGTTAAAATTGCCTAGGCTCAGTCTGGTGTGAGGGACTAGGGAGTTAAATAATCATTTAAGTAACTTCAAAACAATCTTTGGGTCCTATGATTATGCCTAGTCGGCACTCTTCTGACTATGGTGGGCATCCCCGGTTCCCCTGACAGGCCAACAATAATAGCCGCCAGGCTCACCCGGGCCGAGTGGAAGAGTGAACTCTACCCATGTTACCCAGGGTTAGTTACATCTGAGCCTGTCATGGAACCTGTAGCTTACCCCTGGTCTTAAGCTAATAGCCTTCTATTTCCATCATTGGGCTTTGTCTAGTAAGGTCGAAGATGAACGAGGAAAAAAAAAAAACAATTATGCACAGGGTGTTGTTCCTCTAAATACCACACTACTCCAAATAATGTTATCATCACCAGGAGAATGCATACCAGCACCACTATCCTACTTCCAGTAGACTAGCTAGACCACCCAGGACCATTCTGCTGCATCGGAGAAGTCACAAGAGGCTGTTCCTCTCTCATGTTTTCACGACCAAACGGGTACGTGGAAAACACTTTTAAGAACTTGAACCACATCCAACCAGAGGGGTATTCTTCTTTCCTGTGTCCGTTATGAGCCTCACAGGCAGGCTCCTATTGTTCATCATATATCTTGAGAACAAGGGTACCCCATAAAGCCAACCTGGGGTGAAAGTGTATTTTTAGAAAAACAATGGTTCAGGGATGGCCTAATAGGGTCCTTAAAGGAGTGAAGCGTATGATTAATTCATGCTGGGGAGCTAAAAATGTGGTACATATAGAATCTTTTATTTTCTTTTACAACAATTATCATAAAGTTTCAGGTGCTCATATGAGTGACAAGGTGCATAACGTGACACGAGTGAACATAGTGAAAAACGGAATGTCACACAACAACAAGGTAATAGGCCACAGAGATATATACAATGGGGTGGGGGTATTTCCTTGAGTAGGTCGACGACGTTTCGATCTATATGATTTTAGATCATCTTCAGGACTGAAGAGCCTCCTGAAATTTGTAGTTAGTACAGTCCGGCAGGACTGAAAACTCAATTCAGATTAAATGGGACATCGGGTGATTCGACAGAAAAGATTTTGAATTCGAGGGAGTGCCAAAAATCAGAGCCTGGGCAGCTTGGCAAAATAATTTAAAAGTTGGTCCTTCTGGCGCTACGTTATTTAGGCTTGTAATCTGTATTAGGGGTAAGCATGGGCGGAAAATCCGATACGCTCGCGGATTTTGCGGATTTTCGGTATATTCGCAATCCGCGAAATTTGCGGATTTCCCGGAAAATCCGCCGAGTTATTTTTCTTGATATTTTGCGAGTGCTGCGCCATTTTGGATCTTGCTGCGGGATCCCACGGGAATTTGGCAAGCGCGATTACGTAATCGCGGCTTGCCAACTTTTACAGCGAGAGTTTGTCAACGCGAGTACGCCGTGATCACGTATCGCGGTACTTCGCAATTGCGAGCTTTGAGATGCGGCGAGCAGCAACAATCTTGCACTCGCGAAAATATAAAATTTACAATTCTGCACAAGAAATCCACCAGCAAGCAGCATAAACCTTCTGGAAATGATGATTTTTATCTGAATAACTCCTCAGGTTGACATTTTCCTGCACTTTTTTTGCGAGGAGTCCATTTTGGGGGAGGGGGGGGGGCGGGAGGAAGGAAGTGCCCCACAGTCTTCAACTTCCTGTTCCTGTCCAGCAGGCTCCTCCCAGTGCTTTGTCCATCTCCTGGTCACTTTTCATTTGGATCTGGAGCTGGAAGGATTACTTTTTGTGGATGCTGCTGGATATTTGGATTTGAGGCCTTTTTGACTTTCTTTGGATCACTTTTGGATTAGAAATTTCATAAGTAAGTTTGTTTGGGGCATTACAGTTGCTTACAATTTTGGAATTTTCGATTTTTGGGCTGTTTTGGGGCCTTTTGCCCAGGGGTACTCAGTGGTGGGTGCACTGAGACTTTCTGTGGGGTGTTTTGAATTTAAACATCATGGACGGGCTGGATGGCTTGGGATTGTGCTGATTTTTCTGTGATTTTCGTTTTTTGGCCTGTTGTGGACAGGCCATGTGGTTGGGGGCCATTTTGAGTGCTGCTACAGGCCCTGGCCATGTGCTGTGATGGAGGGGGCCATTTTGAATGCAGGCAGTGTTCTCAGGCCTGCACCCATTTTGCCTAGCTTTCATCCATTATGCCCAGGGGTAGTGAGTGGTGCATGGGCCTAGTCTTTCTGTGGGTTGTCTTGAATTTAAACATCATGGAGGGGCTGGATGGCATGGGATTGTGCTGATTTTTCTGTGATTTTCGTTTTTTCGGCCTGTTGTGGACAGGCCATGTGGTTGGGGGCCATTTTGAGTGCTGCTACAGGCCCTGGCCATGTGCTGTGATGGAGGGGGCCATTTTGAATGCATGCAGTGTTCTCAGGCCTGCACCCATTTTGCCTAGCTTTCATCCATTATGCCCAGGGGTAGTGAGTGGTGCATGGGCCTAGTCTTTCTGTGGGTTGTCTTGAATTTAAACATCATGGAGGGGCTGGATGGCATGGGATTGTGCTGATTTTTCTGTGAATTTTCGTTTTTTGGGCCTGTTGTGGACAGGCCATGTGGTTGGGGGCCATTTTGAGTGCTGCTACAGGCCCTGGCCATGTGCTGTGATGGAGGGGGCCATTTTGAATGCATGCAGTGTTCTCAGGCCTGCACCCATTTTGCCTAGCTTTCATCCATTATGCCCAGGGGTAGTGAGTGGTGCATGGGCCTAGTCTTTCTGTGGGTTGTCTTGAATTTAAACATCATGGAGGGGCTGGATGGCATGGGATTGTGCTGATTTGTCTGTGATTTTCGTTTTTTTGGCCTGTTGTGGACAGGCCATGTGGTTGGGGCCATTTTGAGTGCTGCTACAGGCCCTGGCCATGTGCTGTGATGGAGGGGGCCATTTTGAATGCAGGCAGTGTTCTCAGGCCTGCACCCATTTTGCCTAGCTTTCATCCATTATGCCCAGGGGTAGTGAGTGGTGCATGGGCCTAGTCTTTCTGTGGGTTGTCTTGAATTTAAACATCATGGAGGGGCTGGATGGCATGGGATTGTGCTGATTTTTCTGTGAATTTTCGTTTTTTGGGCCTGTTGTGGACAGGCCATGTGGTTGGGGGCCATTTTGAGTGCTGCTACAGGCCCTGGCCATGTGCTGTGATGGAGGGTGCCATTTTGAATGCAGGCAGTATTCTCAGACCTGCACCCATTTTGCCTAGCTTTCATCCATTATGTCCAGGGGTAGTGAGTGGTGCATGGGCCTAGTCTTTCTGTGGAGTGTCTTGAATTTTAAACATCATGGAGGGGCTGGATGGCTTGGGATTGTGCTGCTTTTTCTGCGATTTTCGTTTTTTTGGCATGTTGTGGCATTTTCACCAGGGGGTAGTGAGTGGTGCATGTGCCTAGTCTTTCTGTGGGTTGTCTTGAATTTAAACATCATGGAGGGGCTTGGTGGCTTGGGATTGTACTGATTTTTCTGTGATTTTCGTTTTTTTGGCCTGTTGTTGTGGCCTTTTCACCAGGGGTAGTGACTAGTGAGTGTTGCATGTGCCTAGTCTTTCTATGGGGTGTCTTGAATTTAAGCATCATGGAGGGCATGGGATTGTGCTGATTTTTCTGTTATTTTTCGATTTTTTTGGGGTGTATAACTGAACTGATGTTCCTCTGTCTTCCATTGCTTTTAGGTGCACAAGACTCAAGAGAACCACCAGTGCCAGGAAGAAGTTCTGCAGCGGTGTGTGTGTGCAGCATAACGTCACGCGACGTCACGTCTGGCCTCAGACAACTCTACAATTCGTGCAACTGCGGCCTGCTGTCTGACCTGCTCTGAAGAAGATGGCCCCAAAAAAAGGTCTCCGTAGCTCCTCTAGCAAGAAAGTTGCTAGTAAGGAGCAGAAGAAGCAAGTTACCAAGGAGGCTGGTGTGCCGGCCGCCTCGTTTTTTGGGAGCAAAAAAAAAAGTACGCCAGCAGCAGCAGCAGGATCTGCTGGGGACCAAGCTGGGAGCAGCACCCCCGCTCCATTGGGTTCAGTGCCTCCACCACCACGCCAACTTAAGTCAAAGCCCTTGAGTGCTTCAGAGGCAGTCAGTGTACTTCTCCAATCACCATCGACCAGTGATGTTGGCTCATCGCTAGAAAGTAGCAGCGATGTCCCTGAATCAACACAGGTTGTTGTAACTCATCTGACAAGTGTTGAACAACCACAGCCGCAACAACAACACCATGTGCAAGTACAAGCCCAAGTACATGTGGAAGGAGAGGCAGCGCAAGGAGATGCGCAAGCAGAGGTGCATGGAGGGTCACAAGTGCCCACAATAGTTGTTCCTCCCGAAGTAGGGGCACATCAGGAAATCGACAATCAAGCCGAGGTATCATTGGAAGCCACTCCTCCTGATGATCATTCATTGTCTTCCACATCCCTAGCAAGGAAAAGATCAAGGTTGGTGTCTACATCTTCTTCAAGCCCACCTCCTTCTGATGATACGGATCCCTATTGGGAACCAGCACCACTGCCATCTGAGAGTGAGGCACACCATGATCTGACAAAGGTACCTAAGCGTAAAAGGAAGGTCGTCGAAAAACTCATAGCTATGGAGTGTGATGAGGCTCAACAAGAAGTGACGGATACTGCTGCTGATGAAGCCTCTCACGATGACGACAAGCCAGTCATTATAAAGGTCACTGCAGCCCCAGCGGGCATGCAGCAAAGAGACATTTTGACCCTATCCCGAGAAGCTGCTGAGCGTGATGATGATGTCGACGAGGAGGCAATGGAAATGGAAACACAACAATCATTAGATTTGGAGTTAACTAGTACACCAACACCTACCGCTTCCATATTTCTTTCTCGCAAGAAGGGACCTCCATCCACCTCGACCTCAATTAGTGGTGGTGAAAGTGCAAAACGTACAGACGTTCGGCAATCCACATCCTCCACTTCATCTGGCATTAGCAGCAGGACCACCACCACCAGTATCGCCGCCTCCTCCGGCCCCCAAAGACATTTCAAGTCTCCAGTTTGGGACTTCTTTAGTGTTTGCCCAAAAAAGGAAAATGTAGCCATTTGTAGCATTTGTAAGCTTCGAGTTAGTCGTGGTAAGTTTGGTACCAACTATGGTACCGGAGGCCAGAGAGGTCATCTTAGGAGAACGCACGCTGTCCAATGGTTTGCGCACCTAGACGCGATCAAGGAAGCCTGAATTGCACGTAATGAAAACGTTGATTTTTCATCTGATGATGACGAGGAGGAAGAAGACGATTCAAACACTTCACTTACACCCAGTACCCCTGTCAGCAGCACACCCCATGTGAGCCACACTAAGAGTGTGGGAGAGAGTGAGACACCAATGCGAAAAAGTTCATCAGCGAGCGTAACTGGGTCGAAGATATCATCATCATCATCCCGTAAATCCTTGGTCCAGGGCAACATTAAAAAGATGTTGTTTACAGAAGCGCAATATGAACGCAACCACCCACTGACGCGTCTGTATAACACTAAGCTGGCTAAAATGCTAGCTCTGGACCTTCTCCCTTTTTCTTTTGTAGAAGGGGTTGGCTTTCTAGAATTAGTGGCAGCACTCTGCCCTAAATGGAAGGTTCCTAGCCGGTTCTATTTTGCCCGAGTTGCGGTTCCAGCACTACATGAAGATGTTCTGGAGGTGATTGGGGCAGCTTTGCAGAAGAGTGCTGTTCACACTATACATCTGACAACAGACATGTGGACCAGTGGCGCAGGCGCTGATTACATGTGCATCACTGCACACTGGGTCTCTTTTTCAGGGGCTAAAGCAAAGCTAAACGCTGGTGTTGACCCGGACATTGTTTTT
Organism: Lissotriton vulgaris; assembly: GCF_964263255.1. Classification (NCBI taxonomy): domain Eukaryota; kingdom Metazoa; phylum Chordata; class Amphibia; order Caudata; family Salamandridae; genus Lissotriton; species Lissotriton vulgaris. Next base: position 1,998,209,302 of record NC_141687.1, read on the forward strand.
AAAGCTGCTCGGAAACATGCAACACTAGCCATGTTTGGTTTGGAGAAACGTCACACAGCACAAAACATTTTGGATGTCTTTAACACAAAGGTCCTTGACTGGCTGTCCCCCAAAAAACGCCAGGTTGGTTATGTTTCCACGGACAATGGCGCCAATATAGTTAAGGCCATGCAGCTGGGTGACTATTTCAGAGTGCAGTGTTTGGCGCACTGTATAAACCTGGTTGTCAAAAAATTCTTGGGTGATAAAGACAGTGCAGCGTACAGAGTAGTGGACACCTGCCAAAAAATGTGCAACCATTTCAGCCATTCTTTTAAGGCCCGGAAGCATCTGAGGAGCCTGCTATATGAACGTCAAATGCCAGTGAAAGCACTCATCCAGGAGGTGGTAACACGTTGGAACTCAACCTTCTACATGCTTGAGCGTCTGTATGAGCAGTATACGGTACTCGATCACTATTTCTTAACACAGGGTACAGCTCAGAAGGAGGACCTGAGGATGGGTGCGGCGCAATGGAACATAGTTAAAAGCCTGACACGCATGCTTCGTCCTTTTGAGTTCTTCACGCGTGCAGTCAGCAAGGAGGACTGTAATTTGGGAAAAGCTATCCCATTGTTGTACATGCTGGAGCACCAACTGAAGGAGGTGTGTTCTGTGTTTGAAAAAGATGAAAAAAACCAAGACCCTTTTGTTCTGGCTGAGAAATTATTAGAGCACCTACAAGGTGATGAACGTCTTAAAATGTCAACTCAAACCAGCATTACATTTGTGCTACTATTCTGGATCCACGCTACAAAAAGGCGCTGGCAGGCCAAGCATTCTTTCCTTTTGCTGATGAAGATGTTACAAAGTACAAACAGTGGATAGCCTCCTCAGCCAAGAGGTTTGAAAGAGAACGGCAGCAAATTGAAGGAAAAGGCAGTACATCAGCATCAGCAGGCCATCCCCAGTCACAACAATCCACTTCTGCACCTGTGGCTGCGGCACAAGTGACCTCTCAGCCGTTAAAGAGACCGGCAACCGGATCATCTGCACCACCAGACACAACAGTAACATTGGAGGCTGAAGAGGATTGGCTAGCTCGGCTTGGGTTTGGTTCTCAAAAGGTCACAGCAACAGCTAAGCAAAGTGGAGGAACCTTGGAGGAGAACCTTGATTCGATGGTCAAGGACTATCTGAATGACTCAACAGAGGTCTATGTTAATGCTGACCCATTGGCGTATTGGCATGGGAAAAAAGAATTGTGGCCACAGCTCTCCAACCTGGCTTTAAACTACTTGTCTTGCCCACTCGCAAGTGTGTCTTCTGAACGTGTTTTCAGTGCTGCTGGTGGCATTGTAACTCCCAAACGGAGCCGCCTCTCGCCCAAAAATGTGGAGAGGTTAACAATGATCAAGATGAATCAGCACCTCATACCACCAGATTACAGAGTACGAGAAAGCGCGCCGGATGAAGACGAGGTGGGCAGCAACATAGATGAGGGAATTTCTTCTCTGTCAGGTGACACTGAGCTCACCCTGCCTGAATTCGCAGAGTATGATGACGAAGCCTTATTCTTATTCATGGACCGTGATACCGAGTCCTGAAAATGAGACAATGAATCAATAACTTTCTTGTTCGTCCTTATTCACTTTTATTCCTGTGTGTCTGTCTTTCTTTGTTGTGCACAGTTAATATAATTCAAACTTTAATCACCTAATCACAAAAACAAGCCCATCAGCAGAACTGTCTTCACTTGTTTGCTTATTAATTTGAAGGTGCCGCAGTCTGCATTCCTCAGGTTCACAAGTTCAGAAGATCATGCTCCTCTATCCTCCTCCTCCAGACTCCTATTTCCATCAAAGCAGAGGGCTGGTTTACGCCCAATGAAGAAAGACTCTGCACTTATGGGGGTGTTGTTCTACCTCTTTGCGGGTGAGTTGACGGCTCTGGGGCCATTGCTGGGAAGCTCTAATACCGGATAAAAGTGGTTTGGACCAAATCCGAGGCGGAATTTTTTTTGTGTTTTTGCTGACTTGCTTGCCTTTGAGGTGCTCTTAGGGGGGGTTCCGTCTGTTTGTGGGTGAGTTTCGGGGTCTGTGAGCACTGCTGGGACACGCTAATCTTGATTGCCTTTGCTTTTCAGGAAATCCGTGGTGGCAAACCGGACTTACGGCCTAGCTACACAGCGCGTTTGGACCGAAGGCCGAGAAATATTGTAAGTAGGAGATGATGCTTTTGGCCTGTTTGGGGGTGTTATGCTTTTTGGCGGGTGGGTTGGCGGGTCTTGGGGCATTCCTGGGAAGGTCTAATACCGGGTAGAAGTGGTTGGGACAAAATCCACGCCGATTTTTTGTTGTTGCTATTTCTGACATTTTGCTCAATGTAGCGTTTTCGGGGGCCTGTTTGGGGGGCTTCCTGGTGTTTGTGGGTGGGTTTCGGGGTCTGGGAGCACTGCTGGCTATGGATACTTTACTTTGCAAGAGGTTTGAAGCAAATCCATGGTGGCAGAGGGGAGTTAGGGCCTAGCTGCAGAGCGCGCGCGGAGTGATTTGGGAAATTTGGAAAAAAATGACTAAGTCCCCATTTTTGTACTTTTGCTCTTTGGCTGTTTGGGGGTCTTCTACTCGTTTTCTCCTGGGTTGATGGCTCTGGGGCCATTGCTGGGAAGCTCTAATACCGGATAAAAGTGGTTTGGACCAAATCCGAGGCAGAATTTTTTTGTGTTTTTGCTGACTTGCTTGCCTTTGAGGTGCTCTTAGGGGGGGTTCCGTCTGTTTGTGGGTGACTTTCGGGGTCTGTGAGCACTGCTGGGACACTCTAATCTTGATTGCATTTGCTTTTCAGGAAATCCGTGGTGGCAAACCGGACTTATGGCCTAGCTACACAGCGCGTTTGGACCGAAGGCCGAGAAATATTGTAAGTAGGAGATGTTGCTTTTGGCCTGTTTGGGAGTGTTATGCTTTTTTGCGGGTGGGTTGGCGGGTCTTGGGGCATTCCTGGGAAGGTCTAATGCCGGGTAGAAGTGGTTGGGACAAAATCCACGCCGAAAAGCCTTTTGGCACTTTTTGTAACTTAGGGTTCGTTAGGGTTAGCCCTAGCAGCAGGATTGCATGTGTTTCGGGGTGTTCTAGATTTTTGCAACTGAGTTCTGGGGTCGTGAGAATGTGTAATTTTGGTTGCAAGTCATTTGAAGAAAATCCATGGTGGGAAAGGGGGGATTTGGCATAGTTAAAGAAAGCCTTTGCCACTATTCTTAAATTAGGGTTCATTAGGGTTAGCAGTATTTCTATTGCATGCGTTTGGGTGGGGGGGTTTTCGAGTCTTGGAGCGATGCTGGCTATGGATACTTTTGCTTGGTTGCTTGCAAGTGGTTTGAATGCAATCCACGGTGGGTAAGGGGGTATTTGGGCCTACTTTTACTTTCAAAGTACGTTTTGTCACCAGTTTTCTGCTGGGCCTCGTTTTTTGCGATTTGATTGGGGGTCTTCTACATTTTTGCGACTGGCTTTATTAAGGATCTGGGTGTGAGCACTGCTGGGAAGATCTAATTTTGTTCTAAAACACAGTTTACAGTACACCTAGCTTGAGGGGAAAGATCAGCTACATTAATTTGCCCATACTTATTTATCCTTCAAAAGGTGACTCAGACAGAGTACGCACTGTCAAAAATATTGTACTGTCTACTAGGAAAATCAAAGTGTGACTTTTTGCACTCCACAGCCTACATACCTTATATTTATTTATCAGTGGTGTTGTAATATTATATCGCTTCCTGTTTTTCGTTGAATAATTACAGGCCGGGTTTCAGTCTGTGCAATGGGGAAAAAAGGATGGAGTCAGGCTTCACATTAGCGCGCCGCAATTCAGCATCCGCCAGGCAGGCAGTGGACAGGGTGTCTTCTGGTCACCAACATTGATGGACGAAGCGTCAGATGGAATGGAGGAGTGCCGCTAATAAGAGGAATTTTTTTCTGCATGCAACTTACTTACCAAATTCAACAGGACAACTACAACAACATACAGATACAGTATCCATTGTGTTTTTCTAAGACTGTGACTGCATTTCTTGGATCTCTCTCTGCTTCTAAATTGATCCCTTAACACATCACTTAGTCCACTCCACTATCACATCTGCACCACACATAGTCATTTGTAAGTGCTCCTACGTAATTCGCAAGTCGCAGCACGCCCCAGCCCGTAGAGGACTGGGATGGCCCCAATGATGAAGCATGTCACCAAGGGGCAACCCTGGTGAGTGAGGGGACACCTAGAAAAAGAGCAATTTCTCCTTTTCTATCTACTACACCTTCCAGACCAACCCCATTGAGTGTTGTGAATGGATTTATAGTGACCAGCAAGGCTCTCAGGTATCTGGCAACAGAGACCTTATGTTGAATATAGTTATCAATAATTCCACACACGCCCTGTACTGTCGCATTCTTTCTTCCACAGTTGTCGAAAGTACTACTTACTTTTCACTGACATGCATGCAGTAGTGCATGCACTTTCAAAGATTGATGGATAGGTTTGTACCCAAAGATTTGTTTATGTTCACAATTGTTTGTCCATGCTGTGCTATTTTTTCTTGTCTCCCAAAACCTTTCCCAAAAACCCCCGTACCCATCCATTTTTCAAACCCTAACCCTCTTCCCCTGGGCTGTGTGGTTTTGATTGATGTGTAACTAAATTACAGCAATAAATCCACACACTTGCTGGGGAGGATAAGTTGATACCAACAGGCTGGTGAAGAAATCCGAGGATATATTCTTACTCTGCTTGACAAAGACCCATGGCTAATGTCAAAGAACTTCAACCGAATTAGTAGTTATACTTTACCATTTGTTAGGCTACAATGTGGCACTGTTCTAGTGTACTGTCACCTGCTATATTCTCTATTGTACCGTTGTATTGCTCAGGAGGACAAACCAGATTTCATTTTCTTTATTTTCATAGGCATGCAACTGCCACTGTGTCACACCACTAGTACCACCGCTATGAGGAAATTTTATCCGCTCAGGATTGCCAACCTTATTCGCTGTTTCCCGTGGAGCCAGCCCTGGGCCTAGCCCTACTTGCAAACAGAAATTACAGGTAAGATAGGCGTTTGGTTGGAGGTAGTATAATGGGTTATTAGGAGAGACAAAAGATTGACGGTAGTGCTACTAAAGTCCTAGGACTATTCAGGAAAACAAACTTACTGTTAAACCCCCACCCACCAGACTCAAAAGCAGTAAAAAACAGGTATGGTCAGATAAAGTTTCAAAAAGTATATTTTTATAGCCTTAACAAAATAATCTCCCGCAAGACCCTCCCTAACCCCAACGATTGTCCTTCAAAAGTCCCCAAAAAACCCAACTCCCAATTCCCACCCCCCAAAAGTCTCTAAAAAAGGGGCAAGGGACACTATGGCAGGGTGCTGTTGGCTTTAGCAGCCAGGGCATCATGCTCCTTGCGGAGGGTGGCAAGTTCGAAGCGGAGGCCCTCCACCAAGTTCTTATAGTTCAGGACCTCCTGCTCCAGGTAGGACAGTCTGAGGGATAAGCGGCGCCGGTGTGCCTTGAAAATCCTGTGGGGGGCAGCTGCTGTCTTTGCTGCTCGGCGGTGGCGTTTGGCTTTGGTAGCCCGGCTCCGTACCGCTGGAGCACTGCGCTGGCTGGCAGCCCGCACGGAGGAGGAAGCAGCTGTCCCCGTGGACGTTGTTGTTGTACCAGACTGCGTCTCCTCCTCCTCCAGGGCCACCAGCCGCCGATATTCAGCGACAGTGGCATCCAGCCTCCGTTGCCGGGCCATTCAAGCCAGCTCCTCCCTCCTTGATGGTCTCTTGGATTTTGGAAGGAGCAACTACATGAAGAAAGAAAGACATAGTCTGTAACCAATGCTCCTTAAGATTAACACAAAATGATTGAGCAGAAAGTTGTCACAGTACAAGTAGCAAATTGAAAGCACAGTACATAACTATTGAGGACAGTATCTATGTAACCTCCGACTTCTTCATCCTTGCTCTAACATTAGTGGGAGTTTAAGGAACAAATTCTACAGGCACTATGGACTTCCATTACAGTCGACTATGACAGTACACCAGTCTTATTCTTCTTCTTCTCTCTTGTTTAGGAAAATTGGTACGTTATCTTATGCAAGCCGGCATAATGCCAGCGCAGTGAACTTGCACCCGAGAAAAACAGACGCATACCATGGTGAGTGAGACAGACTTGCGTTACTGTACCGGTCCAGTACATGCAGGTGGTGAAGCTCTTACTTTTCTATTACGGATGGCACTGAGAATACTCTGTTAAAAGGGCTACTGCTTAATTAATTTAGCTTTCACCCTACAGTGCAAATGAGTATTAGAAAAGGAAAATAAAGAAGCTAAATAATCTGATTATCTATCACTTCACATGGGATGTATTTGATGACATATGGGATGACTTTAGGTGCTTTGCTTATTATTGAGTGAACAGTGATACCCCCACACATGAAGGATGTACTACTACTAAACTAAAGTTATTAAGAGAGGTAGGGAGTGTCCACCGTAATAACCGGATATATGCTGTGCAGTTGCAATACAAACTACTGCTACTATTCATGGTAGTATTTGGACAAAATTACAACTTCTTTTCCTTGCCTTTCCTACACTGGAATGGACGTGCGGGTGCGGTGTTACATGCTCTTCAAAGTAACACTTAGTTTATCCAGTGACCGTCTACTCTCTCTAGATACAAATATGCTATCTAAGAGTCAGATAGTACCATGAATGATCCAGGCATCCATCCATTCAAAGTATATGCACATATACAGTTTCTGTTTCACCCACCCAGGCTGTTCTCCTTCCACCCATCCTTGCTTCATCATTCACCCAGCCATGCACCATACCATATTCTTTCCTTCCCAGCCACCTCGGGGACCAAGCAAACACATATCATTCTTCTTTGCCAGTCATCATTACATTTCTCGTCCTTCCACACTTACTTACACCCTTCTTTCGCTTTTCGTTCATCCCTTCCATCAAGTTCACCTCAGATCTGATTGGGATTCTTCTCGCCAAAAACTTCACAGCTAAGTCGAAGTACATTTAGAGGAGGCTACTACCTGGTTTATTTATAATACACCCGTGCAGAAAGCACACTCTGCAGTCTTCAATCTCAAATGAGTAAGGAATGTATAGCTTACCTCTGCCCGCCACCACCGTGTCATCCACCACAGATTTGTCCGGCACTTCCACCGCCTCCTCCCCAGAGTAGTCCTCGTCCAATGCCACCACCACCTCGACACTCGCTCCGCCTCCAGATGTTCCACCTACAAAGTACATTTAATAATGTTAGAATACACCACTCACTACTATATAATATTTGGTCTAGGAGGAAGAAAGAAATGTGAAAAAAACAGTATACAATTTAATAATTTGTGACTGTCTACTCCAGAGTAAAAATGTCCCTTTTTCCAGGGAAGGCTGTTGTCTTGCTGCACTTTTTGGCACAACTGATGAATGCTTGCTTTTTATTTTTAACACGCACCACTTTTTCTCCTAACAGACAGAAGCTTGACTTCTAAGAACACTAGCAGGATCAAGTTCAAACCAGGTGAGAGCTCGGCTCGACCACAAGAAATGTGTCCAATTAATCGTCAGCACTAAGCACTTTTCCATTTCCAGTTAAACGTTTACTTTTATGACAAACTTGATTTCAATAAATGTGTTTACTTTTAATAACGCTTTTAAACTTAAATAGACTCTGTGGTTTTTGGTCCTCCAGACTAGAGTGGATGAGCTAAAGGTTTTGGAATTTTTGCAAGCATAAGTCCGTGCCTCTGTCATCGGTGACTTTGGGAGCTAAATGACTCTGCCACACTATCTAGTCAGTAAGGAGATTGGGGGTTCAACTACAAAGTCTGTTATCACTGAGGTATGTGGAAAGCCTAACAGCACCTATTATAATTGATAAGCTAAGCAATGCATTATTTAGTGTCCATAGTTCTGTTTGTGCAGATTTGTCCCTGCAACAGTAGTAGAATGGATTGTCCTCCTAACCAAACCAAAAGTAAAGTAGTATCTTATTCTTTCTTGGTGGTCATTCACCTTTTTATTGTTGGCAATTGTCAAAGCATAAACATTTAGAATACTTGAAAAGACATTATGGACAATCCCAGAGGACTGCACTCAGTGCATAGAGCTATTGCTGACTAGAATGGGAGTCCAATGGAAATGCCAAATGTGCAATCTTAGTTAGCTACACAGACTAATAAGAATAATCTAGTAATACCACACGGAGTCATAGTCGAGGCAGGATAAGAATTTAGATCCTGTCTACAAGAAGATCAAAGACGATTTAGAAAAAATCGAATGAGGAACGCTAGGAAAAAATAAGTACTCTATATTAAAATTAAAACTTACTGGGGCCAGCAAAGGAGCCCTCGCCTGCCCGGTCCTGGCCTGCATCGTCAACAGCACCCTCCTCCTCCTTCTCCTGTGTCCTCCTCTTGCCCCTGGGGGAAGTTGATGTACAACATGAAAGAAAGAAAAACAGAAAACATGGATGATATTTGTCAACCAAATCAAACATTTCAAAAGAACTAACAAAATATTTTTGCGAAATAGCAAATAGACAACTACTCCACGGGATATATTATTGACCAATCTCATGTGGTCGACTACGTTATTACTTTAGTATTGCTTGATTTGCGGACCATCGAATTGGAAATTACCTTATGTAACTCACTAAACAAAGTACTAAAAAGGTTTGCCTAGGATTGGCAGGCAGCAGTATGCAGCACGCGAAGTGACAGCCAAAGTCCATCGTGATTGAAGATCAGCGACAACACTAAAGTTTCCTACTACATTAACCAGTCATTAAAATACTCAAACTATCAATCCACCACCACTATTTCTTCTTATCGCCATGTGTACAAAGGAAGGACTGGACTTGAGTCTGTAGGGGCTGATTTAGAAGCCCCTTGCGGCTCTTTTGCTCCATTGTTGCGTGACTTTTGTGACGCAGCGGCAGCACAAAAGAGGCGCAATGGTGCGGCGTATATTAACAACGTGACGCATATGGGAGATGCATCACGTTGTAAAGCCCTGCTCCAATAGGGGGCGTTCCGGCGCAAGGGAGGGCGTTCCTGCGCAGGAACGCATCCTAAAAGTGGCTGAGGGAAATCTACAAGATTTCAATCAGTCACTTTGAGGACAATGATGTGTGACTCAAACCCTGCGCCTGCTTGAAGCAGACGTACGGCTTGACGCAGCATTGGGGAGATAGGGCACCCCAGAGCATTGATGGAGCTGCACCATCGTTGCGACGCAACTCCAGCAATGCGCCGCCTTTACGGCACAGATGCGTAACGCTTTGGTGACGTTTTGGGCCCATGGTGCGCCGCATTGTAAATACGGCGCACCATGGGTGATGGTGGCGTGACGCACAATTACTGGCGCATCCCTGCTACTTTGCAGGGATGCGCCGGTAATTAAAAATCTGAACCTTAGTGTGTAGCATTACGCAGTTCTTTAAACTACACTACATAATTTCACAGGCCAATGAAATGAACACAACATCTAAAACAAATAAGCATAGTAGCAACACTACTGAGAAGAAGGAGAGCAGTGTACCTGAAATGCACAGAAGATTTTGAAATATAATTTACCTACAATATAATGAGCAGCATTATTGCTCTTGGTAAAAAACAAAAATTTGCAATATAATAACACAGCAGGAGAAAACATAGTAGTAAAGAAATAGCTACTACTACTCACCAAGCCCGGGGATCTCAAGGCCAAGGAGGTCCAGCAGATCTCGCTCACGGGTCAGGACATCCGTCCAGCGGTGGGTGGCCTGGTTGTAGGTGCGCCAGACCCGAGAGTGGTGGTAAATGGCCTGGCACACCTTCTCCCACCGCTTCCGGCGCTCCCGGATCCCGTACCCGGCACTGATCTTGCCGCCTCCCATGATGGTCCTGGGGAGGTGGCGCTGAACATAAAAAATGAGTTGGCCCACCTCCTCCGGGCTAAAGATCTCCCTGGGTACGACCTCCTCCCCCCTCAAACGCCCGCACGGGAGCCGGACACGGGGTGCGGGACCCTTCCCCTTCTCGGGATGCTTCCCGGCTCCCTTCACCATGGTCTGGGCGGAAAGGAATAAAGAAAATAGAATAGGGAAGAGAAGAAAAGAAAAGAGTTTAAAAAAGTAGTTTAAAATTAACCAAAAGTAGCAGTAAACACAAAAATATAGGGCTAGAAAAATAGAGGGATAGATAATAAGTAAAATAGATAAAAAAAAACTTCAAACAAGCAAAGGATGGCAGAGATTTAGAGAGGATACAAAGACCATGCCCAGAACCATAGCAATTAAGGAGAAACAAGATGGCCGCGCCCGTTCACGACCGCGCGGGTAAGTTCGCGCAAGATTTTCCTTGCGAACACTCGCGAAACTGTACTGGCGAGCCGCACACTTTGTGAGATTACACTTCGCACCCGGAAACGGAAATACGTCAGGCAAACAAGATGGCCGCGCCCTTGAACGACCGCGAGGGTAACTTTGCGCCTTGCGCTACGAGCGGCTCGCAAAAACGCACAAAACCTTGCGAACTAACACGCCGCAAAAAAACAAATTGCATATTCGCACGAATTCGCGGCTTCCGAATCCGATCTCCCGAGTGTTCGCGCCACGCAAATCCCGCGAAATTGCAGTAAAACGAGTTTTGCAAAACTGAAAGCACTCGGCAGGTGCAAGAGTTCAAACTCATCATTAGTAACAATTCCCTGTAGTGCTTCCTGAATGGGGCCCCTCCAGAATTCAGTTGCTAGTTGCAACAATTGTATGACCCTGCTCTGACCCTCACAGCAGGCTCATAGAATAGCTACAAGTAGGCCACAAAGGTCCTGAAAAAAAAAATTCACTGCAACTGAAAGCAAATTACAGATAAGGAAGCAGGATCCAGACTGGAATTTTAAAACAGTGACACATTAATAAACTAACCCCAAATTAATTCATGTCAGTTGAAGCAGGGCTGGTGTGCTTGCTTTTCCCCCCCATAATCTACAGTGATGATGAACCAGAGGGTGGCATTGATGTAACAGAGGGTGGCAGTGGTGAAACGGAGGGTGCTGGGAACCTGTGATGATGAACCAGACGTAGAAACAACATAATCGCGACCGTTGCGAGCCGAAATGTAAGTTTGCAATTGCGAACTGGTACGAAACCCTCGCGAACTGGCAGAAATCCTTGCGAACACAAAAAGAAAAAATCTGCAAGTTCGCAAGAATTCGCGGATTTTGTGGATTGCGAGTTCGCAAATCCGCAAAATTCGCTAACGCGAGATTCGCAAAATTCGCCCATACTTAATTAGGGGTCCGATTAGCAATTTAGTCGCTATAGAAGAAGGTAGCATCACATATTAGAAACGGCTCGCCAGGAGTTAATCACGGCGGGAAGGCGGCTGCAAAGGGGAGTCCGAGTGCCTCGCTGCTTGGCTGCTCTCCTAAACAGCACCTGAAACTTTATGATAATTGTTGTAAAAGAAAATGAAAGATTCTATATGTACCTACATTTTTAGCTCCCCAGCGTGAATTAATCATACGCTACACTCCTTTAAGGACCCTATTAGGCCATCCCTGAACCATTGTTTTCCTATTGTTCATCAAGCACTCCCACGGAGGGGCTGTACGATCACAGCCCTTGCTGGAAAGCAATCAACGGCCCTTACTAAGAGACAAATCCTTCTTCTTTCAGGATAGGGCAACCTCTCTCCTGGGCAAATACCCACAGCGATCCTGTCTAGTGTCTAGGACAGTGCACCAGTGTTCTTTACTCAATTCTAAAATATGCACCAGAGACACAGCACCGATACCCCAAGCTCAAGTCCTTCCCTAACTCCTGGATTGCCCTGCTGGCGCACTGTCCCTCCGTCGGGCCGCAGATTGTACCTGGTACACCCAGGCACTCCCTCATCCACAAGCAGAGGCAGGAATTCACATTCAGTTGGGCCTCGGGACTCAGGTTTAGGTGCACCAGGAGCTGGAGCATCCAGTGCGGCCCTTAAATCAGGGGGGATCACCTCGAACAAGACCTCGTCACTCTCCTCCTCCATCTGTGCCCCTCTCAACCGTGCATCAGAGAAAGGGACAAAGCGAGGCACCAGCTCCCCTTCCTGGTCGGCGATCCCGTCCTGAACCCAGGAGTCGTATGATAGATGTAGGGGCACCTTTTTAACATGAGAGGAGTGCACCCAGTGTTTCCGGCCTTCTGGCTTGACAGCTGTATGGGTGGCCAGCAACACCTGGGTAGGTCCCTTCCACCTCGGCTCCAGACAGGTCTTGCACTGGAAATGTCGAACCATCACATAGTCTCTGGACTGTAGTAGGTGCCCGTGCCCCTCTGGTACTGGTTGCAGAGTGGTGTGTATCAGTTGGTAAACAAAATGAAGGTCCTTAGATAATTGGTACAAGTAGTCTAACAAGAGGTGGTACTCTATCTCAGAGAAACTTTTGGGTCTTGGGACACCCCAGACAGTAGCAGGCCGCCAGAGGACAACTTCATAGGGTGATAGACATGTCCTAGAATGCACTGTCACTCTTGTGGACAACAATGCTAAGGGCAATGCATCTGGCCATTGCAATCCTGCACTTTCATAATTTTTTGCAAGCTTCAGCTTGAGGGTACCATTGTACCTCTCAACAAGGCATGCTGTTTGGGGGTGGTTTGCTGCATGGAATTTCTTCATAATTTGTAAACCCTTGCATACCAAATCAATGACTTTGACATTGAAATTAGGGGTGGGCGGAATTTGCGTAATCGCGTTACGCAAATCTCCACGAAAAGGTAAAAAATCTCCGCGAACAAGCCGAAATTCCGCAAACACGTGGAATTGCTTGTTCGCAATGCTTTTTCCTGTTCGCAATCGTTGTTTGCGTGATCGGGGGGAAATATCTCGCGAACACTCATTTTGAGAATGCAAACAAGCAAAAAATTTCACGAAGTCGTGGAACGCAGAATTTTGGGCAATTTCGCCGAGGAACGCGTAATTACCCAAATACCGCAAATTCTGTGAGCGGAACGGAATTTACCGCCCAGGCCTAATTGAAACGGCTCCCATTGTCACTCCAGATCACGTGTGGCAATCAGTGGCGTGGAAGTACTCCTTCAAAAGTGCCTTTACCGTTGCATGGCCGTATTCTCTTTAGTGGGGTATGCCTCAATCCATTTACTGAATGCACAAACTACCACTTGTACATATTTCAAACTATTTACCAGTTCCATTTTCATAAACTCCATCTGGAGAACCTTGAAAAGGAAGGAAGGGGGTAAAAAATTACCAGTGGGTGTAGGGGTGCCATTCCCAGGATTGTGCTTTAAACAGATAATAATACAGTGTTTCACCAAATGCGCGGCAACCTTAGGGATATTATCATTCTGCCATACTGGGTCTAATAGTTTGCATATGCCTTTGGCACTAGGTCAAAGGTCAAAAAGATTTAGTGCATAATTAATTAAAATTATTACAATTTCCACATGTTAATGTTATGGTACAAAAAATGCTTACTAAAAAGATTAGACTCTTCCTTTGTTAAAATGATGTAACACAGTTTTAAAAAAAGGGTTTCTTCCGGGGAAACTCCCACCGGCGGTAGGAGGTCAGAATGTTATTACATATTTGTGCAAGGATTACCAGTCATTGGGATCAAGGCAGAGTTATTAGCCCTCTTCTTTCACCCTGTCCTTGTTCCACAAGACTCAGGCGTTTTTTCACTTCTGCCAGGAATTTTATTCCCCGGCATGCCAAAATAATTGAGCTCCCTCCCAACCAACAAGTTACCGCTTGCCTGCAAGTGCGGATTTTTAACTCGTTGCAGATCTGTTTTAGTAATCTACGACGTTGTACCAGGAGAGCCGGACAGACGCACAAAAAGTGAGCTAGTGATTCTGTTTTGTAGCCACAAAGTCTACAACTCTCGGTCTGGTGGTTACCATTCCAGGATGGTACTAAGTCCTTCGAAATGTGCATACCCATCCTATAGGCTGTAAAGGCTCTTTTTATGTGCACATTGAAGTGAGAGGTTAAGTATGCGTGCGGTCATCCAGCTTTGAAGGAGTTGATTATGGTCCAACCATGTCGCCGCTTGAGATGTAACGCTTTGTCATCTTGGAAAGATTTCGTCCTTGCTGCCTTGTTGGCTAATCTGCTTATGGTTGCTTTGTCCGTCACAGACTCCCATGTTCCTTCCAGCCCCAGCTCTATTACGCAGGTTTTCAAATGTTTTCCCCAAGGGCACAGGGTTCCCTTCACTCCTTCATTTTATATGGCTTCCCAGTTTAACCAATCCATTGAATCCGGTTCTGCAGATCTTAACCTGTGACACAGTTTTATGAAGCCGCTCATGCTCCTATATTTCTGGTTTTGCAGACCGAATTCAAGCCTCACTTGCGGGCTGAAGCACTCTTTGGAAGGTTAAAAACGGCTTTATAGATTTTGATTTGGAGCTCATTTAGTAGGTCTATTTCCTTGCCACACCAGGTGACGAGACCGTAAGACAATGATGGTAAAATTTGTGCCGACATGACCCTCAAGAGGTGATTGTAGTTCGGGCAATTCATTTTTGTTTTTAGCAACCGGTAAGCAAAGATTAGACTTTGGGCTTTTGCGCGTATTGCAATTATATGCTCCGTTTGTTTTGCTCCCTGGGATATTGTTACTCCGAGGTATTTATACGAACCTTGTTCGTTCACCTTCGTCCCGTTGAACGTCCATGTGTAACTACGTTTTTTTGGGTCTACTAAACGGACCACTGTGGTTTTTTCTTTGTTTAAGTCCAGACCTTCTTGTCTTAAGTACACTGATAAGATGTTTAAAGCTCTTTGTAGACCAACTGGGGTTTTGCTCAGCAGGACTATGTCATCTGCGTATTGCAGACAGGGAATTCGCCGGTTTGCCAATGAAGGAGGGTGCACTTCATCTGTGTCCAGCACTGTTGCGAGATCGGAAAGGAAAAGGTTAAAAAGGGTGGGCGCTAACACACAGCCTTGTTTTAGGCCCTGGTATGTTGGTATGTTCCTTGTTGTGTAAGCTCCATTTCCCAATTTAACCTTTGCCCATGTGTCTTCATGCAAAACTATTATTGCCGGTATTAATTTTGTTGGTGTCCCCCAAAGCTGCAATTTACCCCATAGACGCTCTCGGTTAACTCTGTCGAAGGCAGATTTGATGTCAACAAAACAGGCGTATAATCGTGCGCCCTTTACTGCTGTTCTGTCCATTAATAGTGACAGGCAATTTAAATTGGTAATTGTCTCCATATTCCGGCTAAATCCTGTCTGGAACCATGGGATTCTGTGAGATTCTTCGATCCAGTCTTGCAACTTTAGGAGGATACAAGAGGCGTAGAGCTTTGCTTCAATGTCTATCAGCGATATGAGTCTGTAATTTGTTGGGTTGCCATGGTCGCCATGTTTAAATATTGGATGAATCACGTTTCCCTTCCATGATGCAGGTACCTGTGTGTCATGATAGATTTGGTTAAACAGTGGCGTCAGGATTTCTGCCCAGAATTCCGGGTCATGTTTAAAGATGGCGTTGGGCAGTCCATTCGGGCCTGGTGGTCCTTCAGCCTTTAGCCTTGTGATGATTTTACAGAGTTCTCCTCTAGTTGTTAAGTCTGGGACTATCATCTCCTCTTCTGAGTAATCCTTTATCACCGGTCCTACTGTACCTGGGTTGTAGATTCCCAACTGGCCATTCTCTACTGTATTTGTTACCCGTGTGTTGTTTGGGAGGTCTGCTGTTGTTATACTGTAAAGGGATTGCACGTGTTGAGACCAAGAGTCGGCTCCTACTCCCGCTTCCTGGTAGAGTTCTTGTTCTTTATTTAGGTCGTTAATGATGCCCCAAAATTCTCGACTGTTGGGGTGTTTTCCTGCACTTAGCAATCTATTCCATAGCTTCTCCTTGTAGGCAGATTTTGCGAAGTTTTAGATACTTCCTATAAGCGCTTCTGGCTTCTGTCAGATCCCCTTTGTTAGTTTGTAACCCCAGTTTTTTTTTCCGAGCTAGATGTCGGACCGCATTTGCTACCCTCCTTTTTTTTATTCTTAATTCGTGGAAAACCAGGGCTCCTTTTTAGGGGTAGACTTACTCGGTACACCTGAAGTTGCTGGAAATTTGTAAAGAAGGTCCAGGACCAATAGCTCCCAATTTTTTACCAGATCCTCCTTTTTTTGCAGCCCTAACTCGGATTTTCGAGCAGTTGCGGCGAGCTGGATTTTTTCCAGCCTTTCTCCTCGCCATTTTAGTTTCTTTAAATTAAATTTACAGGGTTGGTGAAGCAGACTTGATATTTTCGGTGCCACGTTGGGCGCAGTGTTTAGGGAAGTTATTTTGGGGAAGTGGTCGCTTTCTGGCCGTTGGACGATTTTGAAGGTCTCAATGTCTGGAATTAAGTTGTCACTTACTATTGTGTAATCTATTGTTGAGTGGACCCTTCCACTCAGGTACGTAATGCCTGCCGGCCTATCCCCCGTCGAGTTGCCGTTTAAAATCGTCAGACCCAGGACTTTAGGATCGAAGGCTAACCTGAGGCCTCCTTTGGGCTGTTGCATGATTCCTTTTGCCCTATGTTTACCGATTAAAATCACTGTTGAAGTCCCCTGAGATTAATAGTGGACATCCCAGGTAGGTTTTTTGCATCATTTTAATCAGCGACATCAGGCACATTTGTTTTTCTTGTTGTAACTTCCGGTCCGGATATATATAGACGTTGAGGATCATGATTTGCCACTGTTTTGGCCCAGCTGACATGGATTCGGTGATTCTGGTCACTTGTACCCAGTTGAGGCCTACATCCAGAGTTTCTGATGACCAGTTAAATTTTTGGGTGCTGTGAGTTGATAGACCACCCCGGGGGTGCCCAAGGTTTGAGTGTCTTGATGTGGTGGGTCTTAAAACCTGGTATTACACTTGGTGCTAATTTCCATGTCTCCTGAATCAGGATTATCTCTTGGTTTGAAAAAATGGCTTGTGTTTCATGGTCCAGCTCCATTTCATGGAATCCTTGTACGTTCCATGTGCATACTGAGATTTTTGTTGAGATTATTTTGGCACTCTGTGTTTCCTCCCTCCTACATGGAAACGATGAGAAATGTTTCTCCGTGTTAGGGTCCCTTTTAACACAGGAACATTGGGACCCAGGACCAATCTGTTTTGTCCCGACCGTGCTGCCTAGTTGGTTGGTTGGAATCTATCAAGATTACCCCTTCCGCTACGCTTGCAGCGGTTGGAGAGGTAGCACGTGCTCCTAGTAGACAGGAGAACGGAGGACGTTTTTTTCCGTTACCCTTTGATTCGTTGTGGGTATTTATTTGTAGCTGAAATGGATATCTTGGGCTTGTGTTTCTTACAAGCGAGATTCCCCATGTTTCGAAGCGATCTTTTGTGGAAAATATCTTGTCAGCTATGGCTTTTGAAGCCCACATTGTGGCGGGGGATTCTTTTGAATTCAACTGTCAGAAGGTCCTGTGATGTTATCTCGTTTAACTCCTCTATTTCCTGGAATAATTTTAGCAGGTTGCCTCGGTTTAAGAAGTCCTGAGGCCCCTTTGATGGATATTCCGGGATAAATGTTAGATTGTGGAGTGTCGTTTCAGAATGATGAAGGATTTCTTTAGAATCTTTAGGCTGTTGAGGCTTCGTAATTTCGTTGAGTTTGGGAATTGTAGAGGGGGGGTCTCGCTCCCGGACCGTATTTGCTGACGACGTCAGATTAGTTGGACTTTGGTTTGGACCTGGATTGTGATGCCCCTTTGAAAAAGAGTTTTGCCAAGTTTGTAGTAGGGCACAGGTGCGCTGCTTTTCCGAAACGGTAACGCACATGCAGGTAGGTACAGTTTTTAGCCGTGGTCCTTGAGTTTCTCCTGACTTTTTATTTAGGAGGGATTCCGGTTTCTGGCGGCTGGGCTGTGTTCCGGTGGACTTCAGACTGTTGTTGTCAGCCGGTTTTGACAGACCTTGTCCCCCTATGTAGTCTCCCGTGTTTTCTCTTGGCCATATTTGCTCTGGGCCTCCCTTTTTGGTAATCCGAGTAAAATCGTCGATTCCTTCCGTGTGGATCTGGATGTTCTTTGGTACCGGTGTTTTTTCCATTGAGCCGCTAAAAGCTTCGGCTGGTACCAAGTTCATTGTGCTATGTTGGTTAACAGATGTTATTGTTGCGCTCTGCCTAAGTTTGTCCTCCCTCGAGGGTATTTGGGACTCTTGATTCACTGGCCTCTGAATTAGACCGACCTTGCCATCTTGGGGCATGGTGGGACGATCGGAATTGGAGTCCTGAGCTGATTTTGCGTTAAAGATCGGAAACAGCTTCCCTGGGTCTGAAGTTTGTTGCTGCTTATACTTTAACCTGGCTTTCCTGGCCTTTTTCTTTTGTCTCTTGGTTGCTGTTTTTTCCTCCTTTGCGACAATTTTTTCCTCTTCAACTAAAGTTTGGGGGGGGCAATGCTAGTTCCTGGTCTAGTGCTGATCTTTCTGGCCCCACTTCCCTCGAGATGTATTCTAAGTCCTTTAAATGATTACTGGTTGAGTGCTCCTTTGTGATTGACCTGTGGGGGCAGTGTAATTTTTCTGGGGTAAGATTTGTGGTTTTTTAAACTGAATTGTGAGTGTGTCTTACCTCCCGTAAAATGTCCAACAGAATTGCAGGCAAACTTGCTAGTTTTTCAATTATTGAGCCACAACCGCAACAAAGCTGTTGTTTGTTAAACTCTGGTTGGGCCTCTAGTTTCCCCTGATTTTTTAATAGTGAAGTAAGTGCGTCCATTTTTGAGTTTAAGCCCGCAATGTGGCCTGCCACTAGAGTAATGAGGTCGATTTGCACCTCCATTTTATTGGATTGAAGGTTCAGAACTTTTATGGCTTGATCTGAAGAGTTTAGTAAGGTCTTGATCCAAGTGGTCGACTGGTCTTCTTGAGTCTTATTTAAAACTTTCATATCAATATCCATCGAGCTGCCCGACGAGATGGTTATTGGTGCAGTTTGATTTACGTAAGGGTCGTTTATTGTCATATTGTTACTGTCATTTATGGTGAGGTTTTGCTGGTTTCTTTTTTCTACTGGCCCTCGAGGATTAGACATCGCCAGACCTAGACTCGGGTGTAGGTTTTTCAGGCTTGGCTCAGATCCTAATGCTCTGCCTTGGGTTTCTAGGTACATTGATATCCTTTCCGTCAGTTCTTCCAATTCAGAATCGTTTGACAAAAACAATGGTTTATGCAATGGGTCACTATCGCACGGGGATTCAGCGTGTGGGTTGTCCTGGCTTGTTGAGCCCTCCTTGGGTCTTGTCAGACCTTTAGGATCATTTACTTCCACCACATCGGTAGATGTTATACTGTCAGTTGTTTTCCGGCTGTGGTCCTTTGTGGTGGCATCCGCCAAGATGTGCTTTTGAGCTTCTGTGTGGTCGTTTTCCCCTGCGTGGGGGTTTGGATGATGTACTTGTGCGGTAATTGTAAGTATGCTTCCCTTGGGTGAGGGACCCTTGGATTGTATACAGGGATTTGGCCCGTCGCTCATGCTTGACTTGTTTTTGTCCAGAGAGGGTAGAACGTTAATTGGGGAAATTGGGTTTGGTAAGTTGCTAGCTTCAGCTGTTGACGTGTAGATCGCTGCAATTGGATCCTTTAAATATAAGAATTTTAGGAGCCCGACTTTCTTGCGAATTTTGACGTTGATTCGGGGGTGGGCGCTGAGACCAACCTCTCCCTTTGGTCGGCTTGAGCCCCCAAAGATGTGTCGGCTACGATTGACTTCTTTGAATTTTTCGGGGGTTTCTTGTTTTCCACCGGTCGTCGAGTTCTCCCTGACCTCATTGTCCCCCGAAAAGGGCTCTTAGCCCACTTCTCCTTTCGGCACGACTTTTGTGGGTGAGTAAGCTTTGCTCTCGCTCTTTGTCTTGATCTCCCTCTGCCTGCGTGTGGGTGCTGCGAGTGCCCCCCTGCCCTGTGCCGGCAGGTGCTTGCTGTCTGGATGCCTCAGTTTTGGCACACCGCAGGTTGGGGTGGCTGAGTGGGTGGATCCCCTTGTCCTCCGGTTCTGACTTCGGCGTTGGCTCCAATGCTCTCTGCCCCCCCAGCTGTCCCCCCAGCGCCTTTCCTCAGCTTCCGACTACAGGATACCTGATCGGCTTTTAGGCCTCCCCCCCTGGGAGTATTTTTAAGGGGCCAGGCGAACTGGGCAAGGCTAGCTTGACTGAACAGGCTCCCGTTCCATTCCGCCGTGGGGCTCTGCGCTCCGGCGTGCCAGCAACGGGGGCTGGTGTGGGGCTGGCGTTGGGCGCTCGGCGCCTTTGTAGTAGCCTGCTCCTTGCTGGAGGTTTAGGGCTCGTGGCTCGGGGACCGGGCTCGTGGTACAGGTTCTGAAGCTGATTTGGGAGGAGATGGCGGTGGTGTAGGCGGTTGTGTAGGCGGCGGCCGAGTGGAGACGGTGTTGATTGTTATCCCAGTGCAGCGCTAACACCTGCTCACACCCGCCTGCAGATCGCCTGCTCCGCAAAATCTCACCCGCCCTCAATCCTGCTCACCAGTTACTGGCTGTGGTCAGCTGTAATCGGGCTGCCGCTGCCACTGCCTCTGCTACCGCTGGGCTGCCGGTGCTCTCGCTCTCGTACCGCTGCGCTTTTTATTACACCCCTGCTTTGGCGAGCACAACGGGGTGGCAACGGGATGAAGACGGGATAGAGATGGGATGGAGGTGGCAAGGTGGCAAGACAAGTGGCCTGCTCCCGTCTCCGGATGGTAGAGGATGGCGTTTTCTGGCATTTTCTGGTGTTCTATGACATTCTATGGCTCTCTGGCTCCCTCCTCTGGTCAACAGACCACTGCTCTCAAGCCGCTCCCACCGGGAACCAAACTCCACTGCCGCCGCCGAGGCCCTGAAGCCGATCCGAGAAGACGGCCGATGCTCGGCTGTAGCTACCAGGGGTTACAACAGGGCGGGCGGCTCCGATGGCGCAGATGCAGGCTGCAGGCTGAGGCTTCTTGGCTTCGCGGACTTCGCGGACTGTGAGCACCAAAGCACCAAAGCGTCTGCCAAAGTGTCTTTGGCACTAATGTGCGCAGGGCCATGGGCCATGGTGACTAGAGGGAGAACAAAAGCATTAGTCAACAACCATCGCTGCTTTCCTGGCAAGTCAGTCCAACACCCATCCTCATCCAAACATTCTGTCCTCTCCTCCCATATTTCTAGTTCATCTATAGTCACCTCCCTCTATATTTACTTCACACTTTCCACTCTATCCTCGAACATCCCATTGTCTGGAACCCATCTGGCAGGACCTGCCACAAACATCTTGTTCATATTTGATCTAGCTGTCTCCTTGGCTGTTTGGTACACAAATGAATTACCCCTCCCAACATTATCCGTGATAGACTTATGGGCACTGCATTTTATTATAGCCAGCTTATCAGGAAGTGTCAATGCTGATAACAATCTAAGTATTAGTGGACCATGCTGTATCCTCTGCCCATGCAAGGTCAGGAACCCTCTCTCTGCTCAAAGACAGCCATAATTATGGACCACCCAAAATGCATACTGGCTGTCAGTGTAGACATTAACATCCAGTCCCTCACTCAATTCACAGGCCCTCAGGAGGGCAACTAGCTCTGCTGCTTGGGCTGACTGGTACGGAATGCGAAATCTCTCAACTACAGTATATAACGTGGTGATTGCATAGGCTGCAGTAGTAGTGCCACCCGGCAATCTGAAACAATAGCCATCGACATGTAGGTCCTCTTAGCGGTCAGATAAGGGAACATCAGTCAGGTCTACCCGTCCCTTTGTTTCCTCTTTGGTCTGAAATAAACAGTCATGGACATCATTGTCCTTTTCTTCTGAAGGGAGGGGTAGTAACGTGGCTGGGTACAAAGTAGTGCATCTTTTGATGGTAATGTGCGTAACAAATAATGTTAGCTCATATCCAGTGAGACGAGCACTGGTGAGGTGCTGCGTCTTTGTCTTGTTTAAAAGCATGTCCACAGCATGAGGTACCATAACTGTGAGGTCAGTATCAAGGATGTGCCCTGCCGATTGCCTGATAGATACTGCCGTCGCCGCTGCAGCTCTCAGGCAGCTCGGGAGCCCTCTAGCAACATTATCAAGGATAGAAAAGCAGTAAGCACAGGGTCTCTGCTTACCACCGAAACCCTGTATTAGGACAAAAAGTGCACAACCGTCTGCCTCATGTATGTAGAGCACAAAATGCTTCTGGTAGTCAGATATACCAAGCACAGGAGCAGAACAAAGCTCAACCTATAATTGTTTAAAAGCCTGCTGGCATGCAGCTGTCCAAGCTAGGGGTTCATGCACATTCTTAGTAGTGAGGTAAAGGAGGGGTTTTGTTAGTAAGGAGAAGTTTAGGATCCGGTGCCGGCAATACGAAGTTATCCCCAGGAACGCTCATACCTCGCTTTGGGTCTTAGGAACAGGCATATTAGTAATAGCAGCCCTGCAGGTGTTAGTTTGCGACCCTCCATCGACAGTAGGTGACCTAACTAAGTGACCTGTTGTTGACAATATTGGAATTTAGAAAAGGACACCTTGTGTCCATGATGTGCCAAATGTAGTAGTAACTTAAACGTGGCCTCTATAGATACATTTGCAGTGTCCGAGGCCACAAGAAGATCATCAACGTATTGCAGCAAAACATTACCAGGGGGAAGTACTAAATAATCCAATTGCGTTTTCAAATCCTGACTATAAATCCTTGGGTTTTCTGTATAGCCTTGTGGAGCACAACAGAATCTAAAGCTGTGACAGGCTATTGCAAATCTAATCAGATTTCTGCTATGTGGATAGATCGGAATGCTAAAGAAGGCATATTTCAAATCTATCACTGAAAAGAATTTAGCTGATGTGAGAATCATGGTCAGGATCATGGTAATGTCAGGGACCACAGGATACTGGGGAACCACAATTTTATTGACCTCTCGAAGTTCAATGACAAAACGATAAACATCAGGGTGGTCATCAGAAGAGTCCAAGGTGTCTTTTTTTAGGATAGGGAGAATAGGGCTATTGCACAACTTCACTGATACCTCCTCAACCACACCAGACTTGATCACTTCCTTATTATTTTCAACAAGACCCTCTCTCCTGCCTGTGATATCTTGTATTGGGGTATTTGGGGCAATCTGGCATTATCCTTGACCTGCATATAGATTGGCGGGATCTGAAGCAACCCCACATCAGTATCACCTGTAGCCCAGAGTATATGTGGCACATCTCGGAACTCGGGAGGAATCTTTGGAGAGGCATTGTTTAGCGCTAGCCACTTGCGGGCCAAGAGTCATGCAAACACCATCCAGAGAACAAGAAATTGTTGCATGCAACCTTTTTAACAGATCCAGTCCTAGTAAATTCTCTCCACAATTTGATGTCAATAGGAATGGCGAGTCAACTGTGAAAAGGCCAATAGTCAAGGCAAGAGGCTTGGAAATGGGGCTAACAACCGGTACACCTGAGAAACCCACAAAACATTGTTTGGCAAGACACAGCTGCACCAGGACCAGGGAATGGGAAACAGAGCTATTCATAACCTCTGTATCAACAAAAAGAATGTCGGTAGTGCCTTGTAAATCTGCAGTAACGTAGGGTCCACATTGATCTACAGGCAATGGAACAGGTCCCTTGCCCTGCCCTGGCTGTCCTAACTGTAAGACAACCCCATCACCTCATCCATATGATAGTCATCATAATAGTATTGTCTTCCCCGAGGGTCATCCAAATAGTTCCCGCTCTGCCTATGTAAGACATGTCCTTTGACTGCATCCCCTCTCGCCCTCCTACTCCATGTCCTTGTCCTCCGATACCCCGACCTCTCTGAGCCCCACCTCTCTGCAACAATTCCAGGCACTCGTTCTGCCAATGACTCTCTTTCTTACAGCACACACATTGGTTGGGTCCCACAGGTGCACCTGAAGCACCACCTCTGTTAGATCGAGGTGGCCATGGACCTGAACCCGAACCACATCCTCTTCCCCCTCCCCTTGCAACTTGCTGCATCAACACCCTCATCTTCAAATCTTTCGACTTCTTCTCTACCTTTTCCTTGTCCTCATTCTCTCTATGCTCATAATACTGCACCATACCCAATATGACTGATAGGGAGGATGTTGTCCAGGTACTTTCCGAGGCCTGCAACCTAGTTGCAACCTCAGGGAGCAAATTGGTTACGAATCTGTTCACAAACAAATGGACACCACCCTCGTGTGACCAATCCTGACCACTAAAATCTAGAAACATCCCTTCAAATCTGGTAAGGAAATCTGACACACTCTCATCCTTCTTCTGATGACATGCAGTCAATTTATCCCAATCCGTTCTCTGGGATAAGGTGGGACAAGGGAGTGCATATAGGTAATATTATGCCCCAGTAAGCCCAATAGCTCTGCCTTTGGCTTCTCACCGGGCTTGTGCTCCTTATCCCTGCACATGATCCTGTTTGTGGACCTGTCTCCGTATATCCACTGGTATCAACAAACCGAAAAAACAACTGTATGTCAGCTAGCGTCGTCACTGTGGAGGAGGCCGCCTCTGTCAATTCCTTGTGATATGCAGTGGGGTTTGTGCTTGGATCTGGCAACTGGCTCTTTAGGGAAAGGACCTCACTCCTTTTCCAAGGTGTGTAGATCTATTGCTCTTGAAACCGAGTGTCGACTAGCGGTCTTATTACAGTATCCATGGAGTCGTGCAGTTCCTGTATTTCAGGATGATAGATAGGATGGACTTCCCTCATGGAACGTTTTGGAGTAATCTGCCTCTGTAACCCACTAGAGTAGTCACATTGTTAAAAAAACTCATTCAGGGCCATGTCTGTAACATATGCCCGGTCTTGTATGTCATGGATAATCTGCAGTGCAGTACCCTGGAAACAATGTTCCCACAATTCTATCAGCGTGGCGGACATGTGCTTAAGGGTATGCTACTGTATGAAGGGCTAACAGGTCTCACATATAGAGCACTTGCGGCTGGCCCTGTAGACGCACTTGGTACCCTGCTCACCCGCTATGTTCCCACAAGATGCTTACGATCGGCCAGGCTATATCAACTGGTAGTGCCCTGCGTTAGGTTGACAAGATGGGGAGCGAGAGCTTTTTCTGTCGCCGCTCCTCAGCTCTGGAATTCTCTTCCAATGGAGATCAAAACCTTACCCTCCATCGACCTGTTTAAAAAAGCCCTCAAAACCTGGTACTTCATCAGAGCCTACCAATGAGACACTGCTGTCTGACCTGGCTAGTTTCTTTATTTGATTTAGGCGCCTTGACGCCCATTGGGCTACGTTAGCGCGTTATAAGATATAATTCATTCATTCATTCATTCATAATAATCTTTCATAACACTCTACACATCCTCCACACTATAGATCGGGTGCCGGGCCCGTTGGGCTGCCTGATTGGCCACCATCTGTTTCTCCTCAGTACTGAGAGCAGAGTGCACTAACTCTTTTTCCATGTGATCTCGTGCTGCTGCCCAGTTGGCTCCGGGAATTTCTTGTGCTGGCGTTTCAGTATTCAATGGTGTTTGGGGCGTTACACTCACAGCGGAAAGGGCGGAGGCAGAGACAGGTACCATCATATAGGGAGACAGAGTTGTTGGGTTGTAAGGGGGCGTCATGGACGAGACAGAGCCAAGAGACAGGGCAGGAGAGTGAAGAGATCGAATAGGGGAATAACAGTGTCTGCTCCTTTGACTGGCGGAAATACAAGGGAGGCAAGTGGGACACAAAAAAGAATCACACGCTAGCCCAGAAGCTGCATCACATACAAGACGACAGTCTAACGACCATACCAAGTTCAAGAGGACAGGCTTTTAGCCCTGGGCCCTTTTTTAGAACACAAGCTGAATTAACGATTAGTCCGTCAGACTGCTCATAAACACTCTATGTCCTTTACAAGGATCCGCAAACCCACCAAGTACAAACCAATACGGTATTAAACTGTACCAAGACACAGCCCGTTGACTCATGTCGTTCAGGCAAGGCTGTTCAGAAACTGCAGACAAGACAGTCCAAGGACCGCATCATGACACATCCCAAACGCTCGAGCCAACCAAGAATGGTGCCATTTTCCCAAGAACCAAGTCCCTCACCTGATGCACTCAGGTTAAGTCAAGTTATTCTCCTCTGCCGACTCTGCAGACCAAAGGTAAGCTCCAAGATTTTGCCTTCTTAGAACCCCAGCCAGTGACCACTAGTGGAGGATCCGCCCGATCGGAAGGGCTGGGTAGCTGCGAGAACCAAGCTCGGTCTTGTGTTTATGGGGCCCGAGCCGCCCCACTGACTACACACCACCCGAGCCCCACAACCCGATAACGGGAGAGGAGATCACGTTGCGGGGTACCTATTCAGGTGCCAACTGAAGGATGGGGCCCTCTAAGGTCATGAGGGTTACTTACAACCTCCTGCTATGCCTTCCCAAGAACGAAGAGTCGGTCAGACAGTAGAGAATACAAACTTACTTTAATAAATATATACTCTGCAGAGGAGCCCAGTCATACCTTCACCCTAAGATATCTGCCGAGGGGGATTGACATCCCAGGGGACGCTGATTCATAATAAACCCTTCTCGAGACTTCGGCCACACCTCTAATGGAAAGGTACCAGCTTGAGCCAGGCATGAACCAAGGAGGTACAGAGAGATGAGCTAGCATCTGCAAGATGGGCTCACTATCAGAACTCCAAGGCCACTGTGCCGAGTCTCAGCGTCTCCTAACATGGGAGCAGAGCTACACATCGAGATTGAAATGCAGAGAAAGAATATCAGTTCATTAGCAAGTCGGGTTACAGCTTTGAACAGGAGAGAAAATAATAATGGAGTAGAGTGTTTTGCTAAGGCAAGGGAAAAGAGAAAAAAGGCCTAGTATGAGCACAGCCCAAGCATTGTTTTAATGATTGCGAAATAGAAAAAGGAGTCTCCCAAGCTAACTAAGCTTACATGCTGCGAAGATAACTAAGTAGGTTAGATAATGTGAATACAAATACCGTCTACTAAGCCAAATAATGCTAACCTAACATAGCATGTGTAAGTGCACAACGGGAAGGAGAGTTTTAAACCTAACACCACACAGCGCGTAGTCCAGGCCAGCAGTCCAGGAGCCTCCTTCTCAAGATCAACATCCCTGGTACATCCTTCGTCCCAACCATCAACCCAGCCTGCGGATCAAGGGCTTTGCATGTCACATAGTATTTGTCTAATTTTTCGCATGACTGAGTTAGGATGGGATGTAGCAGGTTAGCAGTCTTGTTGTTTTGCCTTTGGGCACCTCAGATGTATTGCCACCTCACCGTCTGGCCCGATGCTATAAGAAAAGGGAGGGGACCGCTTGGTGTCTTTCTGCCCAACTGAGTAATTGTGCGCGGGCATGAGTTTCTCCAGGGACTGGGGCCAAACAGGTGCAGCATGAGGTGGCCAACGTCGAAGAAGGCAGGACGTAAAAAGCAGCTCATTATAATCCACCTTCCTATCTGCCATTTTCTCCTTTGTTACAAGAGAACTCGGACCTGAATTTGAAAGACAATATTTCTGTGATGCTTTATAAGAATAAACACTATAGGATGAGGTGTTTTAATCCTATGCAAGGGAGCTCTGCTGTTACGGGCCTGCGCTCCTGGTTATCAGGCTGGACAGCATGCACTACATCTAACTGTGGGGCATATTATCAAGCCTGTGCGCTAAAATTATCGCCGCTTTATCGACCGAAAACGGCCGATAAAGCGGCGATTATGGGCTTGATAATATGCTCTGTGGAATCCAATCGAAGCCCATGTTAAATGTCTTCACATCTAACATGTGCTTCGATTGGAATTCCATAGAGCATATTATCAAGCCCATTATCGCCGCTTTATCGGCCGTCTTCGGCCGATAAAGCGGCGATAATTTTAGCGCACAGGCTTGATAATATGCCCCTGTGCTACTCCAAAGAAGGTGAAAAGAAACAGGGCAGTTGAAAGAGATTGATTATCACTTAGCCTATCCTGAGTTTTCGTCACTTTATCACAGTACCATTTAGAGTTCCCTATACGTCTCCTACTTTGCAAAAATC
Organism: Lissotriton vulgaris; assembly: GCF_964263255.1. Classification (NCBI taxonomy): domain Eukaryota; kingdom Metazoa; phylum Chordata; class Amphibia; order Caudata; family Salamandridae; genus Lissotriton; species Lissotriton vulgaris. The sequence goes on from NC_141687.1 coordinate 1,998,237,353, forward strand.
CAGGTTTTTCTTACAACACTTGTCTCCAGCATGAATGGCAAACAGTTGTTTGTATGTTTTTATATCTGTTTCCGTGATTACTAGAGATATCAAGAGGATTGCGGATTGCCAGGAAGAACTGGAGAAAAAATAGAAGATCTCACCACCTACAAGAACGTCATTACGGAATAACGCCAATGCATCAGATCCACCAAAAGGATTTTCATCCAGAACAAGATCCTCACCAAATCCAGCAACTCCAAGGAACTCTTCAGCATCATCCAGGCATTCACAAACCCCCGCTTTCACAAACCCCCCCAGTGAAACCATGGACATTCCCCCTTCTAGGAACTCTGCAACAAGCTTGATGCCTACTTCCATCTGAAAATCAAGGGCCAGACTTCTGACTCCAAAATCACTCCCTCCTCCAGCAACGCCAGCCAGCCCACCATCTCCTCCTGGACCCCAGTCACCACGAAGACACTGCATCAACCATGAAAGGCATCCACTCAAAAGCCCCCTTGAACCATTGCCCCCGCACATCTTCCACAGCCATCGCTCTGGAGCTTTGATGCACCATCAATGCCACCTTCAAAACCGGCATCCTTCCTGATGACTGGAAACGAGCAGAAGTCAGACCCCTACTCAAGAAGCCATCAGCAGATCCCACGGACCTCAAGAAATACCATCCCATCTCCGTCCTGCCCTTTGCGGCCAAAGTCACAGAAGAGACCTTCAACATCCAACTCATGAAAACAATTCATCGAAGAGTACTCCGATCTTGGCCCCTCCCAATCTGGATTTTGTAGCAACCACAGTACTGAGACCGCTCTACTTGCCACCACAGACGACATCCACACTCTCCTCAAACAAGGACGAATGGCAGCCCTGATCCTACTCGACTACTCTGCAGCGTTCGTCACCGTCTCTCACTGCACACTCACCACCAGACCCCACGACGCCGGCATACAGGGAACTGCCCTCGACTGGCTCTTCTCCTTCCTCACCGGCAGTACCCAAAGAATCAGACTGCCATCCTTCCTTCCTGAGCCCACGTAAATCAATTGTGGAGTACCCCAAGGATCGTTGCTCAGCCCCACGCTCTTCAATACCTACATGGCCCTCCTAGCCGCCATGATCAGACAGCACAGACTCACCATAGTATCCTACAGCAACACCCAGCTCATCCTCTCCCTCACCAAGGATCCCATCACCACCAGACTCAGCTTCCAGGAAGACATTAAGGATATTGCAACTTGGATGGGCAGCAGTTGCGTAAAGCTCGACTCAGAGAAGACAAGGGTCCTTGTGCTTGGACGATCACCCTCTGCATGGGACAACACCTTGTGGGTCACCGCCCTCAGCAGCCCCCAACCCTCATGGACCACACCCAAAAGCTCAGCATCGTACTCAACTCCTCCCTCTCCATGACCCGAAAGATCAATGCCATTGCCTCCACCTGCTTCAGCACCCTCTGCATCCTCTGAAAGACCTTCAAATGGATCCCTCCAAATCAAGGAAGACCATCACCCACGCACTCATAACCAGCAGACTGGACTACGGAAACGCCCTCTACGCCGGGATCAACAAGTCTATACTCCGCAAACTCCAGACCATACAGAACACCACAGCCAGACTCGTCCCCAGCATCCCTCGACACAAACACATCTCCCAACACCTGCGTAACCTCCACTGGCTCCCAGTTGAGAAGAGAGTAACCCTCAACAATGCTGTCTCCACCTCCTGCCAGGAAGCTGCACAGAACTGTTTTTGGCCAGGAACAGGCACCCTCTACCTTCAGAGGACAAAGGATTTACTAGTATAAAAATTATGGCCCAGACCCCAAGAGTTTGACTGACACTGTGCCAGTGTTCTATTTTCTGGGGTTGGCCTGCAGTGGGTTTTTTATTGCAAAGGAAAGGAGACTTTTATTGAAACTTTCATCATCTTGAAGAAGAATCTCCAAGCGCTTGAACTGTGCTTGCCTCCTGCTGAAGTCTCAGGGATACAATATTTCACTACCGGAACCCCCTGAATTTCCTTGTTGGGAATTCTGTCTGCAGAAGCCTGCGTGTTGTTGGGAGCTGGAAGTGCGACTCAACGAGAAGAAGCATGTTGCATCCCAAGCTGTGCCGTCACATCATCGGAGAAGCGTGTTGCCACCGCAAGGGTCGTGGTCGCATCACCAGAGAAGCGTGTCTCCGTCGCAGCTGCTTGTCGTTGCATCCCAGAGTATCGTGTCACCACCGCAAATGTTGCCGTCGCATCCCCATAGAAGTGTTTCGCAGGGCCTGTCGCGGCTCAGATGTTCCAGAGTCGCTGCATGGCCGTCGGGTGCGCACGCATCGCCTTCACGTCATCGCGTCACATCAAAGACGCCATCTTGTCGCGTCACACTGGATCGTAGCATCCCATAGAGGCGCCATCTTGTCGCATCGCAACCGGGACGCACCACGAGATCGTCACATCACCTCCACTCCGGTAAGGAACAGACACATCACCTACTTTGTGCAAGCACTGAGGAACAGACTCATCGCCTCCCCCGAAGCAAGGAACCGACGCATCATTCTCCCTAGGAACCTTTTGTTTATCTTGCGTGACGCATCCAAAGGTACTTTGTGAGAAACGTGTCACTTTTACCATCTACAGTGAACTAAGCTATTTCTACCATTTAAAAGTCATTTTCTTAATACAGTATTGTGGATTTTTGTTGTTTGGGTCCTGTGTTAAGTCGATATAAAGAATACTTATTTTTATGAAAACCTGTGTTGTGTCCATCTGTAGTGTTTTCACTGTATTACTGTATGTCTTCACAAATACTTTACACACTACCTCTGAGATAAGCCTTCCTGCTCATGCCAAGTTAGACTCTGACTAGAAGCAAGGGTCCCTATTTAGACAAAGGTGCAAGCCATTGCCAACTAGAGACCCCCAGTTCTAACATTGGTGGTCAGCGGTGAGGATTCTGGACTTGCATTTGTGACTTCTATACAGTGAGTGGTGTACACTACTAGTGAGCGCAGGCCAAAGGCAACCACATACATTTTTGGTAGAATGTTTTTCCTTGGAACTGTTATTTTTTGCTAAAGACTGCCAGTTCTTACTGCCATGAGCAAAACAGCATCCAATGCATCTATGGATCTAGATTTTGAGGAAGAAAGATTGGAAGCCAACACTGTGAAACAGCTGAAATCCTTCTGTAGAAAATTTAAAGTTGCTACTCCAGGCCTCACCAAGAAGGATTAGTTCCAAAAGGTGATGAGGGCCAGGTTGGAAGCTAGAAATGCCCCTGAGCATGTGGAGGGGGCTGAGGAAACAGATGGGTTGCTAGATGGGCCATTGGGTCCAGCCGGGGAGAGGGCACCTTCCCCGGTGGGAAGCAGTGTTTCTTCCAAGGGCCTGACCCCAGGAGAGCTGGATGACAGGGAGAGAAATGGAGTGCACAAAATGGAGCTGGCCAAGCTCAAGATGGAGTGTCAAAGGGACCTAGAGAGTAAGAAGCTGGAGCTTGAGAATAACAGGACAGTTTTTGCAAGGGAAAAAGAGAGATTAGCACATGAGAGATTTTTGAGGGAATTGAAGCTTAAAGCTAAAAGCTTAGAAATTAATCCCTCTGGTGGCACTGCACCATCTGTGCCTGCAGAAGGCAGGGTGTATAGTTCCCAAGGATGTCATCAAGGACTTCCATAAGCATGAATATATTGGGCAGTGATTTGCAGCCTATGCAATGCCAATGTTGGCCCATCGGGTCCCTGAGAAGGATTGGGGAGCGGGGTTTTGGGGCAGCTTTGTTAGTGATGGGAGGGATACATTGTTAGACCTACCCAGTGAGAGTAGGATGATTTATGCCCACATGAAGGAAGCCTTGATGACCAGGAATGGGTTGACCCCAGAGCTCTATAGAAAGAGATTCAGGAATTGTAAGAAACTGGAGGCAACTACCTGGGTGGAGTATGTATCTTTCTTTGGCAGAGCTATGGATGGTTGGGTAAAGGGTAGAAAAGTGAGTACTTTTGCAGAGCTCTATGATTTGTTTGCATTGGAGCACTTGTCTGATAATTGTTTTCCAGAGCTAAACCAGCACCTTATTGATAGCAAGCTAACTAACCCTAGTAAGCTTGCTGAGGAGGCGGACCGCTGGTTGAGTACCCGGTCCACAAGGGTCATGTGGGAGACTCCACCAAGGGTGGGCAGGGTCCCCAACAGAAGAGTGGGGGGCAGAAGGGGAGTTCCAGAAAGACCCCAAAGTAATTCCCAAGGGAACCAAGGTAAGGGTTCCCAGCATCCCCCAGAGAATAAGACAGAGCCCCCGACAGGTAATGCAGTTTACAGGGGGCCACCTACATGCGTTGAGTGTAAGCAAGTGGGCCACCATTGGAATGATCCTCAGTGTCCCTTGAAGGATCACAATGCACCACCCCATACACCACCCCATCAGATAGCAAGTGTGGCCCTGGGCGGGGAGGAGATGGATGCCCTAGGTGGGTGGGGTCCCACAGAAATGTCCCTTGTCTCTTTAGGAGATGGCGAGGTGGTCCCCAGGACCCAGCTGCCTGATAACAGTAAAAAATACTGGCTGTGGGTAACCATCAATGGCAATAAGGTGGGGCTCTGAGAGACACTGAGGCCAGTGTGACAGCTGTCAATTGTCAGCTGGTGTCTCAGGAGCAGGTGATACCTCATGCATTCATCCCTGTAGTTGCTGTGGACAACTCAGAGAGACAATGTGAGGTTGCTCAGGTTCCCTTAGAGTTTGGGGGGTCTCAGGTGCTCTCCAAGTAGCTGTGAGGCCATCCACGCCTGTGTATTGTCTGTTGGGCAATGATTTAGAGAGCTCTCCTTGGGCTAAGGCGGAGAGAAGATCTCATTTAGAGATGTTTGGGTCTACCTGAGTGGGCGTGTGTGACCACTCGGACTATGGCAGTCATTAAGGGTGTTCAAGGGGTCCTGGATCCTGAAAGTATGTCCCAGGTACCTACCTTAAAGAGAAGAGGTAGGGGTGCGGGAAACCAGCCCCCATAGTTCCCACAGTCCAGGAGGAGACAGACCTTGAGAGGGATGCCCTGGATCCTACAGGGGAGCAAGTGGTCAAACCGGGGGACTTGCCTGAGCTTACCCATTGGCAGCAAGAAGGAGGACCCTCCAGGGAGGAGTTCTGTGAAGAGCAGAAGAAGTGCCCTTCTCTTGTGGGTTTGCAGCAACAGGCCGCAAATCAGGCAGCAGGTGATCAGTCTGGATCACATTGGGTCTACTGGGAGAATGTTCTCCTGCATAGCGAGCCTAAGGTTGCTGAGCCTGGGTCAGCCCTTGTGCTGGTGGTACCCCAGTGCTTCAGAGCCTACTTACTTTGTTTGGCTAATGATGTGCCTTTAGCTGGACATCTGGGTCAGGACAAGACCATTGAAAGGCTTGTCACCCACTTTTATTGGCCCCAGATGCGCAAGAATGTAGATACTCATTGCATGACCTGCCAGACTTGCCAGGCAAGTGGAAAGAGTTGGAGGTAGCCAAGTGTCCTCTCCAGCCCTTCCCTGTTTTCAGCACCACCTTTGGAAGGGTGGGCATTGACATTGTGGGGCCTCTGGACCCTAAGACAGCCATGGGCAACAGGTTTATCCTGGTCTTGGTGGACCATGCTACCCGGTACCCAGAAGCCATCCCTCTCAGGACAGTGACGGCCCACGTGGTTGGATGTGCACTGATGGGGATTTTCTGCTGTGTGGGGTTCACCAGAGAGGTGGTGTCAGACCCTGGTACAAACTTCATTTCCAAGTATATGAAATCCCTGTCAGGAATGTGAAGTAACATATAAGTTCACCACTCCTTACCACCCCAAGGTAATGGGCTGGTTGAGAGATTCAACCAGACCTTCAAAGGCATGATTATGGGTCTTGAAGAACCTATAAGGCATAAGCGGGATGTCCTCTCACCATGCCTTCTCTTTGCTTACAGAGCAGTGCCACATAAGTCCTTAGGGTTCAGCCCCTTTGAACTTCTCTATGGTCACCCTGTGAGAGGACCTCTGAGTTTGGTAAAGGAAGGCTGGGAGAAAGCTCCCAGGAAACCTCTCCAGAGTGTAAACAGCTAAATTCTAGCCTTCAGAAACCAAACCCAGAGTTTCAGGGAACTTCTGGAAGCCAGCCAGGAAGAGATGAAGCGGTAGTACGATCAGAATGCTACTCTGATTGAGCTTCAGCCTGGTCAGTAAGTTTGGGTCATGGCCCCAGTGGAGCCCTGTGTGCTCCAGGATAAGTGGACCGGACCATTTGAGGTGGTGAAGCGCAAGAGTGATGTCGCCTATTTGGTGGACTTGCGGTCCCCCAGGAACCCTTTGCGGGTCCTCAATGTCAACTGCCTGAAGCCCCACTTAGAAAGTTCTGAAGTGGGCATGCTCCTAGCAACAGATGTTGAAATGGAGGAGGGGACTGAGCCTCTTCCTGACCTCCTGTCTGTAACAAAGCAAAATGGGTCAGTGGATGGTGTAGGCCTCTCTGCCGCACTGGCCCCTGAGCAGCAGAATGATTGCCGCGAACTGTTGGGACAATTCTTTGATTGGTTCTCCCTGGCTCCTGGTGTCACTGAGTGGTGCTTCCATGATGTAGACATTGGGGACAGTCCTCCTGCTAAGCACAAGGCTTATAGAGTGACTGACAAGGTCATAGCTTACTTCAAGGAGGAGGTCTCCAACATGTTTGCCTTAGGGGTGTTTGAGTCCTCTAACAGTCCTTGGGCCAGCCAGGTGGACTTGGTCCCAAAGGCTGATGCACTGGGTGCCATGCCAGAACTCCAGTTCTGTGTGGACTACCGAGGGCTCAATTCAGTCACCAAGACTAACTCACACCCCATCCCCAGAGCTGATGAGCTCATTGATCGGCTAGGGGCAGCACGGTACCTCAGTACATTTGATTTGACTTCTGGGTACTGTCAGATCGCCTTAACTGATGGGGCCAAAGAGGGATCAGCATTCTCCACACCAGGTGGGCACCACCAATTCTGGGCTATGCCCTTTCGGATGAAGAATGCCCCTGCCACCTTTCAGAGGTTGGTCAACCAGGTGTTGGCTGGACTGGAAGATTTCAGTGCCGCGTACCTGGATGACATTGCAGTGTTCAGCACCAGTTGGGAAGAACATCTGCATCACCTCTGGGAAGTGTTGATGGTGCTGCAACGAGCAGGCCTCAAGATCAAGGCGAGTAAGTGCCAGATCGGGCACGCTTCCGTGGTGTACTTGGGGCACCAGGTAGGAAGCGGCCAGGTGGCGCCCCTACAGCCCAAGATTGATACCATCCTGACATGGGAACACCCCAAAACCCAGACACAGGTGAGAGCCTTTTTAGGACTCACGGGGTACTACAGGAAGTTTGTCAAGGGGTATGGCAACATTGTTGCACTCTTGACTGACCTGACTTCCGGAAGCAGCCCAAGAAAGTGAACTGGACTGACACCTGTCAGAAAGCTATTGCCACCCTGAAGACTGCCATGTGCACTGCACCCGTGCTTCAGGCGCCCAACTTCTAAAAGGAATTCATTGTCCAAACAGGCGCTTCAGAGCATGGTGTGGGGGCTGTTTTTTCACAGATAGATGAGGAGGGACTAGACCAACCTGAAGCCCTCATTAGTAGGAAGTTACTTCCAGGGGAACAGAGGTGGGGTGCAATGGAGCGTGAGGCATTTGCGGTGGTCTGGGCACTGAAGAAGTTGAGACCATACTTGTTTGGGACTCACTTCTGGGTTCAGACAGACCACAGGCCCCTCAGATGGTTGATGCAGATGAGGGGAGAGAATGCAAAGTTGTTGAGGTGGTCCATTTCCCTACTGGGGATGGACTACACAGTGGAACACGGCCCTGGTACAGAACTCGACAATGCTGATGGTCTGTCCTGATTTTTCCGCCTTAGTGAAGAAAACTCCCAAGAGGATGGGTAGTTCTCCCCACATTTCAGCTGGAGGGGATACGTGCTAGACCTGGTACCATTGGTGTGAGGCTGCCTTCCATTTTTTGCTGTTGTCTCCTCTGTTTTTAATATGTTTAGCTGGTTTTACATGCTTTGGGCACTGTGCCACTGCTATTCAGTGCCACAGTGCAAGTGTTCCCTATTGTAAATTGTTGTAATGGATTAGTGACTCCATTCTTGGCTTATTTGATTTACGTGTCAGACCCTAGTACAGTGCACCATGTGTGCCCAGGGCCTGTAAATCAATTGCTGCTCGGGGGCTTGCAGCACTGGTTGTGCCACCCACAGAAACAGCTTGTAAAGTGTGTCTCAGCCCTGCCATTGCAGAGCCTCTGTGCAGTATAGTCTAGTGCCATGTCCACGTGGTAAGTGCACCCACTAACCAGTCCCTAAACCTTCCCTTTTCTACACGTTAGCCACCCCCAAGGTTCCCAAGGGTAGGGTGCATTGTAATCAAAAGGTAGGACATGCCCTGGTGTGTGTGGCATGCAGCTGCGGTCGGCAGTAGGAGTTCCTGCAGGGCAGTGACATGAGGGAGGGTGAGGGGCAGGGTGGGGGGAAGTAATGTATGGATTACGAAGTTTAACAGGTAAGTAAACATATAAATAAATACAACGAATTTTGTTGCGTGCACTGCATCACATTTGGTGATGCCGTGCACGCAACAAAATTTGTTTTATTTATTTATATGTTTACTTACCTGTTAAACTCCTTAGTCCATACATTACTACCCCCCACCCTGCCCACGTCACGGCCCTGCAGGAACTCCTACTGCCGACCCCGGCTGGTGGCATGTCCTCATAGTGAATTACAGCCAATTTCGTTTTTCAATATTCAATATTGCAAGGCTAGCTGTCCCCATAGGGAAGAATGGGCAGTTGATTATAACAGCTTATAATCCTAACTATCCAAATAAACATGGTAGAAAAACAAATTTAGTATGCCTGAACTCAGAATGTTAAAATACATTTTTTAGTGAACTTGGGTTTTACACTCTGTGTTTGAAAATACCACTTTTAGAAAGTAGGTATTTTCCTGCCTAACCATCAAGCCTGCCTCTGCTAGGTTGTGTATTGTATGTCTGGTTTGTAAGTGACAGAAGGGCTTGGGATCCGGGCTGGGCTGAATAGGACCTTGGCTGCACAGAGACTGGGGACGGAGATTTCCTTTCACTCCCATAAGCACTCATAGAATAGAGAGTAGGGGGAGGAGATTTCCTTTCAGCTACCTGGGCAGCTCTGCTTTCAACAATGCTGTCTCCACCTCCTGCCAGGAAGCTGCACAGAACTGGTTTTGGCCAGGCACAGCCACCCTCTGCCTTCAGAGGACAACGGCTTTACGAGTATAAATATTGGGGCCCAGACCACAAGGCTTTTGATCACTTCTGGGAATCAAGACGGACCTTTTGCCAAGGAGAAGAACTAGAGAATCTGAAGGTGTTTGACTTCCCCTGTGCCAGTGTGCTATTTTCTGGGGTTGGCCTGCAGGTGTTTCTTTATTGCCAAGGAAAGGAGAAAGACTTTTATTGAAACTTTCATCATCTTGTAGAAGAATCTTCAAGGGCTTGAACTGTGCTTGCCTCCTTGTGAAGTCTCAGGGATACCAGACTTCACCACCAGCTTCCCCTGAATTTCCTTGCTGGGAATTCTGTCTGCAGAAGCCTGCGTGTTGTTGGTAGCTGGAAGTGCGACTTAAGGAGAAGAAGCGTGTTGCATCTGCTGCTGTTGCTGTCGCAACATCGGAGAACCGTGTCGCCAGCGCAAATGTCGCCATCGCATCACCAGAGAAGCATGTCTTTGTCACAGCTGTTTGTCGCAGCTCAGTAGTTCCAGGGTCACCACACAGCCGCCGGGCATGCACGCATCACCTTCCCGTTGTTGCATCGCATCAAAGATGACATCTTGTTGCATCACACTGGATCATCGCATCGAGGCACCATCTTGTCGCATTGCAACCGGGATGCACCACGAGATCTTCGCATCACCTCCTCTCTGGTAAGGAACAGACACAGCGCCTACTTTGCGCAAGCACTGAGGAACAGATGCATCGCCTCCCCGAAGCAAGGAACCAACGCATCGTTCTCCCTGCAAACCTTTTGTTTATCTTGCGTGACGCATCCAAAGGTACTTAGTGAGAATCCTTTCGCATTTACCATCTAAAGTGAACTAAGCTATTTCTACCATTTAAAATTCAATTTCTTAATACTGTATTGTGGATGTTTGCCGTTTGGGTCTTGTGTTAAGTCTATATAAGGAATACTAATTTCATAAAACCTATGTTGTGGCCGTCTGTAGTGTTTTCACTTTATTACTTTATGTGTTCACCAATGCTTTACACACAGCCTCTGAGATAAGCCTTCCTGCTTGTGCCAAGCTACCACAGGGTTGAGCAGGGGTCATTTTTTGAGTGTAGCCCCTTACTCTGACTAGAAGCAAGGGTCCCTATTTGGACAAAGGTGCAAACCATTGCCAACTAGAGACCCCCAGTTCTAACAATATACTTTTAGAAATGTATCTTTTACCTACCTAAAACAATCCCAGTTGGAGGGGAGCTGCCCCCAGAATTGGTTTGGATTGACCACAGAGGAGGTGCTGCTCATTTATCTACCCACAACTCTTTGCTGGGTCCTAAGGCTCTGCACACAGGGAGAAGGGTTTCACCATCTTGGATTTAGGTGGGGGGGGGGGGGGCAATTGAAGGTTATTTGCGTTAGGGCACACAGTAAATGTTGCAAAGGAATGTTGGGTAACTTTTACCTCATTGGTTAGGGAGAATCTAGGATTTACCCCCACTCACAAGCGGATGGCAGTCATAAAGGTAGCTGAGTCCTAAAAACCCTACTAGTGCTGAGGAAAAGCAGAAGAGAACTGGACCTGCTGTCTTAGCCCTGGCAAGGAATCCTAAAGAACTGGAATGGCTCTCTCTTGTACCCAGGACAAAAAAGTGGTATTTGAGTGTTTTAAGGCTGCTATAAGGCTGTGCTCCTGTTTAAGGTACAAGATCACAATAAGCCACAAGTGGATTTTCTGAAAATTCCTATCTGGTGGCCTCTGCTGATGAGAGTTCTTGCCACAAGTGCTGTTTCGAAGGTCCTGGAACCCTTGGCTTTGGCTGACTGGACATCTCCTACTACCCCAGAAAAACGGGGACTTAGAAACATTTTGTCTCCTAAGACTCTAAGATGACAGGGGCAAACCTGCCAAGCCAATTCGACTGAGGTGTGTTGTCCTAGGCCTGAAGATGCAGCTTTCCCTTTCTCCTAGCATTTTGTGATCTCAGGGAGATGGTATCTGGCCATGTGGAGCCCACAGCTACAGCCTGCCGCCTTTGCCTGCTGCAGGAGTCTGAGCGCCCAAAAAGTGACGTTCAGTGCGAATTAAGAAATCTTGAGTATGTGAAGGTACCAATAGATCAGCTAAAGACCTTCCCTGGGTGCGAAATCAGAATGTATCCCAATTAGAGCTTCACCGTCAAAATAAAAACTTTTTCAGTGGGACTGCATCCAGCAGATATCTGACCTCGTGGAGCCCTCCTCAGCTACAGCCTTCTGTCTGGCACCACTAAAGATTTGGACTTCAATCTTTGAGCATAAGTTCCAAGATAAATCCAAAAGTCGGGTCAAACTTGGTCCCTGTATCTGACCTGCATGTCATAACGGTTGGTCTCAAATCATGTCTAGGTCCAGTTCTACTCCGACCAGTTGATTCGGTTGATGCTTAATGCTTTTTGGTGCTATTTGTATTCACAAATGTGAAAACGCCTTATCTCTGGCATTTTGGTGTTATTCTGTTTATTTCATTTTCATCTATTGTTCTTGGAACTTTTTTGCTCTGTGTTTTGACTTTATTACTATTTAGGGCTGCACAAATTCTTTAGGCAGTGCTCTAAGTTAAGCCTGTCTGCTCTGCGCCATAGCTACCAGGGTATTGAACTCAGGTTAATTTTGTGACTTTAGTGTTTCGCCGTTGGAAGAATTGTGTTTGTGTATCAATGTGGATAGTTGACCCCCTCACTATCAACCCAATTTCTTACATTCATGTTGTTCTCTATTGCTCACACTGAGGGGTAGATTTTACACAGTGAACTAACTTACCTTGCTTTGAAAAATGTCGGTTTTGACATGGCTGGTATCATTATGTTTAGTGCAGCTGCCATCTCCTATCAATTTGTCAGTTCATCAGATTTATTATGTTAAGACACTTTGTTATTTGCCATGACTCTGGTGTATGATGTTATAGTATAGTTGCGAGCAGGTTCTCATCAGAATGTAACATTGGCTTAGTTCATATCAACCATTTTCACACTCTACTTCTTCATGCTGACACTCTCTGTGCATTCCTACATGGCTTGAGTCTTGTTAATTTCTAGTTATGAGTGATAGTGTAGCTGAAGTACCCAATAGATTGAATAGCAATTTGAAGGACTTCCGAGAAGCTTTAGAAACAGAGCAACGTATTATTGATTGTTTCTATTTTTTCAGGCTTTTGTATGTGACATTTTTGCCTTCATGTAACAAAATAGACAACCCTTTAGCTCATGGACTGTTGTTGTAGAAGGGCAATTCATTGTAGCGAACTATGTTTCTACCCTTTACCTTAGCTCTTTTCTTTGGTCCTATTTTGTTATCTTGCCTTGGTGAGTATTTCCAGATGTAATAATTTTTTTGCAGCCTCTTTTCCAAGAAGGATTATTTCCTTCTATATCTGTAGCTTTATTTATTTTGCAGGCATCAAGCATAGCTGACTTGTCCTAAGGCACATCTTTTTGTTGTATGCAGTTTTTATATGTCCATGTTCATCAGATCTTGCATTTATTTGTAGTTTACTGTGGTTACACTTGACTTCTCAGAACATCCCATTATTAAGTAAACAGGAACGGCTATATAGTTTACTAAAGAGGATGCTTGTTTTTTTGCAATGAACAAGTCAGGAAGTAACGTTAAATCAGATTAACAAGAAAGTCAGCAATTCATTAAATAGTGATTTTCAGTGGCCCATGGTCTTGCGTCCCATTAACCTTATAACAATTTGCAGCCCTTTAGTAGCTTATAAGTTATTAGAAATGTACCATGTTTATATAAAGACAACTGACTAGGTTGCTATATCAAAACACACAAGATGATGGACAGAATGTTGCACAATGGCAAACCATTCACCCCCAGTCACAGAACTGGGTTTAATCCATCATTATTTTGCTCACCAAGCCACCCCAGTTCAGACATGGCCATGTGCAAATCAGTCTTGACCTTGTTCCTCATGGGAACAGTGCAGCCCGAACTGCCAAGCCATGTCTTCCCAGGACCAGAATCAAGCATCCTAGGACCGCTTTCTGGCTATCAGCCGTCTTCAGCCAGGATAGCTTGACTCCAGTGGCTTAGTGAGCACGGGACCCACGTCTGGGCATACCCTTCCCACATAGGGTGAACAGCAAAACACACAGGATAATGGACAGAATGTTGCTCAATGGCAAAACATTCACCCCCAGTCACAGATCTGGGTTTAATCCATCGTTATTTTGCTATATCCATCTCTCTGTCAAGACAGTGGCAATTGGTATCCAAGACCGTATTGGGACACTCTATTACAGCACCCTATAATTACTGGTCTGTTACATGTGGATGCATGCTATTTTCAAACAATATCAATCAGACTCACAGATGTGCATCAAAGGGGATAAATTATGCCAAATAAATGTCAAATTAGGTCTGAGTAAATCAGAACATAATTGCTGGGTTACTCGTTTCTCTACTCCAATATGGTGCCTTTACCTCTTTAGCTGGATTTGCGATAGGTTAGTTTAGGTTTTTTATTACTGAAGTCTTAAACTTAGGGTGTCCGCAATCTGCACTCCATCAGTCCTGTTCAACAGTTACAGCAACATATGTAAAGTAAGGAGCTGGCAAGAGACCCATGAGCCATGTATGCACAGGTGAGAATCCTGGCCTCAATGTGAAAAAACGTCTGGTGAGGTTGTCCACTCTTGATGCTCTTCATCGTCCCTCTTTGTACCTTAGTCAGGGGTAGCACTGCAACAAAATAAGAATCTGAGTTCACTGTCTAACTGCACTGGTGCTGCAGTCACCACTTGCCCCTCCAACACATGCCAGAAGTCAAGAACACCAATCACCAACCCCCCTCCCTCCACCTTGTGCTGCACAATCACACCAGATCAATCAAAGGTAATGCAGTGTAGGGCCATGGCTGGAAGGAAGCTCTCAGGCACTAGCCTCTGTCTCTCTCTCGCCTATCTCCCAGGAGTCACAGCAATGCAAGAAAGCAGTGCTGTGCATCAGCATGTAGATTGAATCTGTTATTGTGCTTTGTACTTGGCACTGATCATTTGTGAGAGCAGCTACCTCTGGGTTCCAGTGGGTTCAGGCACTGCAAGTTGCCACTTGAGCTATTACTGGTGCTGCTTTAACAGTTTTGATGTCTGCTTGGGGTGTGAATGTCGCACCAGACATTTGTCTCCAATGCAATGTGAGAAAAAGGGTGTAGGACCCCACATTTTTTAATCATTACTTCTAATGCCTGTATTTGAAACACTTTGTCAATTCAATATTGAATGACAGTTGGAGCATTACATATAAGGGCATGACTTGATATGACCACCTGGAATCTCCTCTCCACCCAGGATACCACATCCACCATGAAATCCATCTACTCGGGAGCTCACACATACCCATGCCTACACCACATCTTCAATTTTGGAAACCAAAGGATCAGCAAGAACTCATCAACACCTCCATGACCACCGCAACATTTCCCAATGCCTGGAAACAGACAGAAGTCAGATCATTACTCTGAAACCCTCCACTGACCACAGTGAGCTCAAAAATTACTGCCCAATCTCCCTGCTTCCTTTCCCAGCGAAGGTACTGGAAAAGATCATTAACAAGCAACTCATACCACCCCTGTAGTCGAAGCAGCTACTCAACGCCTCCCAGTCCGGCTTCTGCAGCAATCACAGCACCAAAAACGCCCATATCACAGCCACAGAAAACATCCAAACCCTCCTCGACTGTGTAGAAACAGTTGCTTTGATCCCACTGTAGCCCAACACATGCTGATTTAAAAGCTCTACCAAGTCGGCATCCAAGCGGACACGCTCAAATGGATCACCTCTTTCCTCAATGGAAGAACCTAGAGGCCCACCTTTCACCTCAGAATGCAAGGATATCGCCTGCATTGTCCACTAGAACTTATCCCTCAGCCCCATACTCTTAAAAGCAAATATGACCCGCTCGCCAAGATCATCAGATCCCATAGCCTCAACATAATTTCCTACGCAGGCGACACCCAACTCATTTACTCACTCACTGATGACCCCACCACCACCAGAACCAAATTCCATAGAGGAATGACATGTGTTGGTGGCTGGATGAAGGACAACTGCCTGCAGCTGAATACAGACAAGATGGAAGTACTAATCTTCAGCAGCAACACATGGAACAACTTCTTTTGGCCATCAGACCTAGGACCAGTACCCACTCCCTCCGACCACACCTGAAACCTCAGAATCATCAAAGACAACAAGCTCACTATGAATTCACAAAACAACGCTGTTGCCTCCACCTGCTTCCTCACTCTACACATGGTACATAAGATGTGGATGCCTGTGTACATGAGATGTACCGTGACTCAGGCCTTAATCACCAACCAAATGGACTAAGGCAATGCTCTCTACTGTGGAATCACCGCATACCTCCTACACATACATTGGACCAAACAGAAGGTCACAGCCTGAATCATCCGACCTTCCCCGATGAACCCCACATCACTCCCTACCTCAGGCAACGCCACTGGCTCCCCGTATAGAAGAGCTGCTGACCCACACAAAGAAGGCTCTACACAAAAAATGACCCGCCTACATTAAACACAGCCTGAACTTCCACCAACGGTTGCGAAGGCTGCACTCTGCCTCCCTATCACTTGCCCATATTTCCCACATCTACCAAAGCAGAAGTGGAGGACAATCCTCTCCCACATCACAGCAGAGACCTGGAACAGCCTCCCCATGCAATTCCGGACAATCACCTCACTTCCAGAATGCCAAAGGGTCCTCAAAGCCTGGTTGTTCAAATGAGCCCCGGGGACTTTATGAATTTTGATTGATTGATTAAGTAGATACAGAGCCTAAAAAGCACAAAGATCCACTTGCAGTAATCAGGTCATGGCAGACATAGGAAAAGTCACAAGATCAAGCCAACCACAATGGAGTGCAGGCCGGATACAGGGACCAGGTTAGTCCCACTGAAAAGGTTACCATTACAAAGTCCACTGCAAAAAGTTCAGTTCACAGTGGAGGAAGCAGAGAGGAGCAAGGGCAGGGTTGTGGATGGTCATGGCTGTAGTGCAAACATCATACCAGGTGGTGCAGGCTGTTTTTGCTGTAGTGAAAAGAGCGAGTTGTGTATGGTGGATGGTCTTCGCTGGAGATTCACTTTTGTCAGTCACTGCGGGCTGTTGCTGTTGTGGCACAAAGTGCCGATCTTGCGCGCAAATCATTACTGTTACTGGAAGAGCCAAGTTCACTAGAGCTTCACATTGGGGCTCATCTTGGGCAGTGAGGACTCGGTGCAAGCAGGCCTGTTCACAATTGCAAAGAGCCCAAAACTTCAGGATTTCTTTTTTGTCATAGGAGGTCCTCAACTGATGCCAGACAAGGCACCTCTTGGGGATCAGGAACTCACTGCAGCAGATGCCAGCAGGGTTTAGACAGTTGACTTGTAGGTCCAGTGTAGCAGGTCAGTATTGCTGTATTATTCAGCCAACTGACCCTTGGAGTTACTTAGGTTAGTTAGGCACGAAGAGAGCAGGTCTTGTTTTCCTTTGCAGAGGCCAAAGCAGTCCTAAAGCACCAGGACAGTCTTCTGCCAGCAGCAGGGCAGTTTTTTGAGGATCAATGCAGACTTCAAGCAGCAGGGCAGGCCTCTGGCTAGCAAGGCAGTCATTCTTCCGAAATGTCCACAGGTCAAGGCGTGTACAGAATATTAGCTCTGGAGGTCCAATATGTATACCAGGTGCCAGCCTTTGAAGTGTGGGGATTACCTATCCTACCACCGCATCTGGTTATGGAAAGTTCTTTCTTGCCATGTCATATCCCGAAGAAGTCTGGGGTGAAAAAAACTAGAGTCACATTCCTTTGTTTGTGCTGGAGGCAAAACCCTCGGAAGTGTAAGCAGGCTGGGTAAAGCTCGGCCCCCAACTGTCCTGACAGGATAGTCCATCCTATCTATACCTAATCCCCTTTGTGTCACTCTCTAAAAGAAATACATAAACCCCAACAGCACAGCCATTCACAGTCATTTACCTGAATGAATGAATGAATGAAATTATTTGTAGAGCGCACGATGGCCAAACGGCTTCCTGGCGCTGAGAGCTCTAAAGAACAGAACAGACAGGGCCAGGAGGTTTAGCAGGGGTAGGCCAGGGCAAACAAGAAAGTTTTGAGCGCTTTACGGAAGTGTGAAAAAATAGGGCACTAACCAAATGCACAAATGATTAGGACCAGAAATGACAACTTTCTAGCTTTTTTCAGGATTGTGACTTAAAATCCGACTTTACCATTAAAGAGGATTTTAAATAATAATTCATTTAAGTGTAAACAGCATATTTCTATCTTTTTTTTTTAAAGTTTTTATTTTGCAATAAACAACAGAATACATAGGTGTCACATTTACAACTCCCATCACCCCCACCCCTCGCCCCCACAACAGTAAACTAATGTTTCAAGGACACAGAAAGAAACAGAGAGACCAGGAATAAATAGCACTATAAAGAAGGGTGAGAAAAGAGACGAGGTGTTAGGTACAAGAGCACTAAGTCAGAAGTGATAATATAGGAGAAGGAGAAGAGAGAGAAGAAGGGTAGAAATAAATAGAAGCCCAAAGAAAGCAGAAGGGGAGAGATTGTGAGCCGAACTAGCCCGGGTGCTCCAACCATGTACTGAGAGCTACCCAGACGTCTAGCCCCTTCTTCTGCCCTTTACGACTTTTTTTGGCATAAACAGCTTTTTATAGATGGTAGGTTGTGACTAGCCTGGCCAGCCACTGGGAGAATGGTGGGGGATCGACTTCCAGCCACGCCGAAGCAACACAGATCCTCCACACTTCCATTGCAATGAAGATTAGTGCCCCACCTTTGTTCCTATTGGTTTCGATCTGGGTCCCCAACAAGATGACTGTGTGAGTAATTGCCATGGCCTTGTTGTGTTCTATCTAGGACCCCGATCAATATTGTGACCTCATGCCCCTATACGGCTATAATCAATACATATCCCTATAATGGCATAAATGATCAGAGCCATATTTCAGTAACTAGTCTCTGCAGCTCATTACAGTACATGACACAGCAGAAGCCACTTCCTTAGATTCCTAGATAACACACCCAGTTCTTTCGACAGCTCAAACCCCCAGCAACCTGGGAAAGTCCCGCTTGCTTTGTTTTAATTAGTAATAGAAATCTTGCGAGCACTGTAAGAACGACCAGTTCTTAGTGACATCTTTATTGATGTCTTATGTCCAAAAACGTACGTCAAACTCGGCACCTTTCAGGTATAAATATACCAACGTTGCCTTAAGCAAACACGGTGGTGGTGAATACTGGAACAGAACAGTTGTCCCTTGAAGAGAGCCCAGCAGATGCGAGAAGCCCACGGACGCTGCCCCTCCTCCTTGACGCGCTGAGAAAGACGCTGTCTTTTCTCCTGCCGAGAAAATCCAGCTCCGGCGTTTCCAGCCTTCCCTTGCGGGTGACTGGAATATCGAGTCCTGAGAGGAGATACCAGGCCTCCAACATTCTAATCCAGAGGTACGGTGCTGACTAAACCCTTAGAGAGAATTCTTGAAGCAAACCCTTGGCAAAACCAACTTAACTTAAAATGGCTACTTACTCACTCACTCCCAAGTATTAGGCTTAGGTCAGGTACACTGGGGTAGGCGTAGTTAGAAGCACCAGTTGAGGACGTTAGCCAAATGTATATATGAATGTATATATTTTATTCATTTTAACCATCTTATGGCTAAGAAACCATATCAATGCTTTTACAGTATTATTTCGTAATACTCCTTTTACTGTACGCACTTTTTATAATAACAAGTCTTGCAATTGTGGCAATTCATTTCTCTTGCATGAGAAGGAAGACTGTTCAATAAATAATACCTTTTATTGAAAACGCCCGTCTCTCTATTTTCTCTGCATACTGGTGAACGTAATTCTGCACAACTGACTGAGTGAAATAGCTGTCTATTGTTTCACACAACTCTAGAGATTGACTCTTATTCTGAGGAGCAAAGTTGTCATGTTAATGCGGTTGTTGGAAAACTGAATCCCTTCTTGTCTGAGCCAGGGAAGCTGATCACTTCCTATTCAGTCAAGAAAGTTTCCAGTGACCTCTGAGCTAGCTGGTACAATCCCAATTAAGTCTAACATAGTCAGTAGAGACCTAGAAGACCGCAGTCCTACGTCTACACTGCTGTTTATGTTATTCCAATGCGCAGGGCCTATAGGGAAAATAGGAACTCCACTACATGGCGCCCAACGTTTGGTAAGGCGATAAAACTAACGCAAGACGTTAGAGCAGAGGTCTTCAATCTGTGGGGCGCGACCCCCAGGGGGGTCGTGGAGTCCTGGGAAGGGGGTCGCAGATTCTCTCAGAGCAGTTCCTTGAAAAGAATGGTTTGCCTTAGTGGCGGCGGTCTGATTGAGGGTGCTTGTGGCAGAAGCCTAATTCACACCGAGGTGTGAAAAACATTAAAGCCTCATTAACAAATAAAAGGTCTTTTAAAGACCTGTGGAGTACTCTGGTGTGGCTGTGTGTGTGTCCAAGCTGTTTGGGCTCACATACACAAGGGGGGAGCGGGGTGGGGTGGCTCGGGGAGGCACAGTGGTTCCCAATCTGTGTGCCACTGAAAGTAGCCAGGGGCGCCGCGAAAAGATGTGCACCAAGCACACAGTTTGAAATCTAATATGGACTGATAACACAATAATAAGGGTAATACCAGGGGGTGGAGGGCATCGTGCTGCAGACACGGATTTATAATCAGAGGCAGCTTTATTCTTGCAGTTTAAAAGCTGGAGTTCCAGAGGCTGGAAAAGTGCAAGCAGTGTAGCACATTTATTAGCAGTAAACGCAGAGCCTTTCTGGGGAAGAGGATGGGGCCTACGGGGGAAATACAAGATAAGCAAGCAGGGAGACGGGACCGCCGGGATGTAGGTCAGTGTGCCTGGAATGAGACTCGAAAGTGATACTGAATAAGGAAAACAAACATCCTGCAGCGATTAAAGTAAAAGTAAACAGCCTGATTTTACACACAACTGCCCTTGATAATGATTTATAGCGCCTGGGAGCCACCTCCAGTTCAGCGCTGCTGGCACAAGTGGGCAGGTGAAAACTCATGGCTAATAGCCGCGTTCTCCAAGTTACACACATTATGGGAAAATATTTGAGTACGTTAATGTGCCTGCTGCTAAGAGCTGTATAAAACCTTGAGTTAGAGCTATTTTGGAAAGACTAACCCTGGATTAAAATGCAAACGGTGTGCATTTGCTTCCTAATTTATGGTTTGAGCGCAATACATGCCTACGTCTGCTGCTATTAGTCATTAACATGAAAATTGCTATTTGTTTTATATAAAAGGTTGCATGGATGAATGAAGCATGGATGGATGTGTGAAAAGGTGGGGGATGAATGCTGGGTGGATGGATGGATGAAAGGGTGGGTGGATGAAGTATGTATATATGGATGGAAGGATGAAAGGGTGGATGGACGAAGGGTGGATGGACGAAGGATGGATGTATGGATGGATAAAAGGTTGCATGGAGGAATGATGGATGGATGTGTGAAAAGATGGGTGGATGAATGATGGATGGATGGAAGGGTGGATGGGTAAAGGATGGATGGATGGATGGATGGATGGAAGGATGAAAGGGAGGATGGATGTATGAATGGAAGCATAAAAGGGTGGATGGATGAAGGATGGATGGATGGGATGAGGTCTAACAGGCGCATATATGGTTGTTGATAGTTGTTGATGATGAGAAATACCAGTTTCTAGAAACTTTTGTCGGAAGGGGGTCCTTACGCCTAAAAAGGTTTTACAAGGGGGTCTCGGCATAAAAAAGTTTGAAGACCTCTGCGTTAGAGTAACTCAGTCGTGCTTTTTCACATAGACCCTTTCTCCCGTAAATACTCCAATAGACGTCTGGAGTGGGTGAAAGGTTAAAATCCACCTGAACTTAGTAGGAAAGCTTCTGGTTTATTCAACGTTGAAGGATACAGTGTGCCAAAATATTGTGCACCTAATCTTTGTTTCCTTGAAACCTGATCTGCAACAAAAACTTCTCCAGTAGAATGGTAGAAGGTGCGGAAGAAACGGAGCCTTTGAGAATAGCAAATCAACTCCTAGAGGAAGACACAAGTCTCCTACACACTGACCGGGATGCTATCATCATTCCGGTCAACATAAGAAAAACTATAACGTTAAAACTTATAGAAAACGGACTGACCTCACGAGGTGGTACCGTCATTTTCGTGATAGAGGCACACGAATATCGGCAGAAAGAGGTATTCTATTCATGGATAAACTTTCCAGCGGCAAACGCTACAACACACGAATTCCACTATTACAAAATAGAGGAACCACCGGATGAGTACGCTCCTTTCGAGGAGATTAAAATTCCATTAAAATACCAAGAGCACCTGCTCTGGTTTAAAGGCGCCCTAAAACACAATGATCACATCACCAGGATCGGTCCATTAGGTAGACCAGGAGCAACTTGGCCGGTTCTAGCCAGTTACACACCACATCCGGACATTGAAAAAATGTCTTGCGAAGAGCTGTTAGCACAGCTAAAAACATTAATTAAAATACATAGACAGTTAGTCCAATATGTAATGCGGACTGCAACAGTCCAAACAGCTGTTAATGTGCCACAGCTGACCCCTCATCAGGGGTACACAAATAAAATTACACCACAGAACATACAATTATGTCTTGGTAAAAAACCCATAAAACGGGAACAAATCCCTTTCTGGTTAGCACAGAAAATTGCTCAAATAGAGGCAGTATTCCCGAATACTACCCCTATTGAGAAACAGAATTCTGACCATCTGCCTTCCAATGGGGGTCGCACCACACGTGGAGGACTGTGACACTTGGGGTACAGTCTTTGCTTCCGTTTACACAAAAACACATGGTGTTCCGTCCATGGCGGTAATACCAGATATGCTAAAACAAATTCAGAAAGAATACGGTCCAGAATCCGCTTTAACTCTTGGTATGAAATTACTAAAAGACTTCAAGCAGGTCTTGGCTATATTACTAGCCAACATAAAAGGAGAAGCAGCATCTGTGGCGATCCACCAGAAATTGAAAGAAACAGATATACCAGATCAACCAATTGAGCTTGCCAGAATCATAGAAAAATGCTATGAAGAATTAGGTAGAGATAGTTTGGGTGGGAAACCAGTAAAACCCCAACTACTCGAAAATCCTGAAAAATTATTTATTAAAAATAATAAAAATACTTCAAAGAGAAATTGGGATGGAAATAAACATTCCACTCCCAAGGAAAAAGTTTTCCAGTCCAGAGGAAGGTCTCCTCGACGGAGGGAAAGAACTCCGACTCGAGAACACCAGTCTCCCCAGAGGGAGCACTCTGAAAAAAGATACAACCTTAGAAATAGGGATAACTTGAAAAAGCCTGATAGATATCACAGTATTGATACACGTCCCTCTCGATCTTTTTCGCAGAAATCGGAAAGAAGAGGACGATCAGAACCAAGGGAAGAGCACACCAAGTCCAAAGACAAGGAACCTGCTCAAAGTAAAAAATTACAATTCCCAAGAAAGAAGGTAGCCAGTATTAGAGTAATCGAACATGCCGAGAATACTGAGGACACAGCTGAAAAACGAAGAGTGGGCGCAGACAATGCTAGACAGTGCAGCAGAAATCAGCATAGCTCGCAAGATCCTGATGAGTCATCTGGAGACAGTGGATACGAATGAATACATTCAGGTAGAAACTGCAGACACCAGAGTTAGCGACACTCATAAGATATACAAAATAACACTGCGTATAGAGGGAGATAAGACTAGGAAAATAAGGGGTCTATTTTGGGATAACCTCTCAAAAGGCTATGACATCCTGTTAGCTGAGAAAGATTGGCCCCCGGAGTTTGTCAGGGAGTGCCCTCATGCGGAAGAAATGATTATGCCTGCCTTCTCGAATCACATTCCAATTCACATTAAATATGTATATGCAAGGAAATGGGCAGTAGCCCAGGCACCAGCATTATATAAAAATCATGTAGGATGGGATGAGGACTCTCCTCCTCACAAAATCCAGTTAAAATGTCAACCTACTGCACAAAGGCAGTACCCAATTAAGCAAGAAGCTAAAAAACAGGTCAGGGAGATTTTAGATCAACTTGTGTACCAGGGGGTGATTGAAACATGCACCTCTCAAATGAACAATCCTTTGTTTCCTGTATCCAAACCAGACGATTCGTATCGTCTAGTCCTGGACTACAGACACCTTAACTCGTGTTGCAAAACATTTGCGGTACAGAACTTGCACAGGGCGGCACTGATGAATGAGTTGAGTTTGAGTTTAAAAATACTTTTAAAGCGCACGTATACCGGCGGTTTCTTGGCGCTGAAGCTAGTGGGGACTGAGGGTTAAAAGCAGGGAGAGAGGAGTGGGCATTTATTCAAAGGATTTTGTGAATAGGTAGGTTTTGAGACTTTTGCGGAATTGGGGATAGAGGGTGATGGCCCGGAGATGAAGGGGGAGGGCATTCCAAAGGGTTGGTGCTAGAGTGGCAAATTTGGAGCCGCCCCACTTCTTTCTTCGGAAGCGAGGGATGGTGAGGAGAGACTGAGAAGAAGAGCGCAGGTCCCTGGAGGGGACATAGGGAACAATCTCAGAGGAGATGAAGGCCGGTGCAAGGTCCAATCGAGCCAGGAAAGTGATGGACGCGAGCTTGAATTGGATTCTAGCCTGCACAGGAAGCCAGTGGAGAGATTTCAGAAGTGGGGTGGAGTGGTGGAATTTAGGAAGGTTGAAGGCTAGGCGGGCCGCCTGGTTTTGGATCTGTTGTAGGCGGCGCAAACTGTATGCAGGAATACCGGCATACAGAGCGTTCCCGTAGTCCAGGCGGGACACCACCATGGCCAAAATGATAAGTTTGAGAGCGGAAAAAGTAAAAAAGCGGGACACCTTGCGAATGGTACGCAGTGAGAGGAAAGAAGAAGAAACCACAGAGCTAACCTGGGAGTGGAGGGTGAGTTGGGAATTGAGCTTAATGCCTAGTGTTTTAACTGAGGAGGAGGGGACAGGGGGAGAACCAAGAGAGGGAGGCCAGAAAAGGGGGGACCAGGGGCTGGATGAACCACCCGTCAATACCAACTCGGTTTTGTCTGGGTTAAGTTTGAGGTGATTGTGGCTCATCCAGTCCCTGATGTGAAACATGACAGTTTGAAAGTTGAGGACAGCAGAAGGAGAGGAAAGATCAAAGACCAGCTGGAGGTCATCCGCATAATTAAATACGGCGACCTCCATCTGTTGGAGAGAGAAGATAAGGGGGGCGATATATAGATTAAACAAAAGAGGGGAAAGAGATGAACCTTGAGGAACCCCGCACTGGACTTTCCGGAAGTCCGCTGTGAAGTCACCCAGGCGAACAGCCTGGGTGCGGTCGCTCAGGAAGGAGGACAACCAGACCAGGGCAGTCCCCTCGATCCCCGCTGCCCTGACACGGGAGAGTAAGATGTTGTGGTCCACAGTATCGAAGGCGGCTGAGAGGTCGAGGAGCACAAGGGCCTGGTGATGATTGGTGTCCATACCCTCCCTGAGGGTGTCTAGGACCGACATGACCACTCACTCCGTGGAGTGTGCGGGGCGGAAACCAGCTTGGCGGGGGGCAAGGGCTCCATGTTTCTCCACAAAGGAGCTCAGAGCGCAGGTGACGTGGCGCTCGAGCACCTTAGCTAGAAATGGCAGGAGGGAGATGGGGCGGAAATTGGCGGGGACAGAAGGATCTGCCCCAGGTTTTTTTAAGATAGGCACGATTACCGCAGACTTCAAGGAACTAGGAACAATGCCTTGCGCAAGGGAACTGTTGAGGAGGTGAAGGGGGGGATCTGGGCAGGAGACAAAGATGTGGCGGAGGATAAGGGCAGGACAAGGGTCAAGAGGGGAGCCAGATTTGATCAAAGGCACCAGTGAAGTCAGGTTTTCCCGAGTGATAGGGGGAAAGGTGGTTAGTTTGCCTTTGGGAGGGGGACATTGGGGGTCCACAAAAGAAGGGGGGGGTGGGGGGATGTTGGCCTTGATGGTGATGATTTTCTGGATGAAATAATTGTTAAGAGAAAGACAGAGATCATTAGACGGGGCAGGTTTAAGCGTAGTTCTGTCCGAGAATGCCAGGTTGTGGACGATGGAGAAGATCTCTTTAGACTGGTTCTCCGCTGCTAAGATTTTAGAGGAGAAATAAGCTGTTTTAGCCTCCAGGATGCTTTTTTTGTACTGGTTAAGGATATTGATATATTCCAGCTTCAAGGTGGGGCAGTAGTTTCTCCTCCAGGCCCGCTCTGCGCGGCGAACTGTGAGTTTGGTGGCTTTAAGCTCTTGGTTAAACCACCGGTTGGCATCTTTGTCGCGTTTTGAGGTAATGCGCTTGAGCGGGGCGACGGAGTCGCAGCTGCGGGAGAGCCAGTGGTCTATAGCGTCAGCCTGGGAGACGGTGGTGAGGCCCTGGAGAGGCGGGAGAGAACCAGCGAGGAGAGAGGAGAGGGTCTCAAGATTGACCCGGCCCCATGATCGGACCCAGGTGTTTTTGGGTCGGGGGGGCATAGCTGGGGGGAGAATGGGAAGGAAAAATGAAATCAAATGATGGTCGGACCAGGTGCAAGGGGAGATAGATAAGGATTCCACAGGGCAGTTCAGGGACCAGATTTGGTCAAGCTGGTGACCCTTGATGTGAGTGGGGGAGTGAACATGGGGTGTGAAGTTAAGGGAGTGGAGGGTTTCGGAGAAATCCTTAGATGACGGACATTCGGCAGGATCGGAAGGCCAGAAATTAAAATCGCCGAGGAGCAGGATGGAGGAGTTGTTGATAGCAATAGTAGCCAAGACTTCCAGAAAATCTGGAAGAAACTGCAGGGGGGACTGAGGAGGACGATAGGTAAGGAAACAGGTAAGAGGAGGGGAGGTGGATACTGTGCGAATCACCAGGAATTCGGTGGTAGCAATGTTGGGAAAAGGCAGAATTTGGAAGGGGAAATCGGTACGTGCG
This sequence comes from Lissotriton vulgaris, assembly GCF_964263255.1. Taxonomy (NCBI): domain Eukaryota; kingdom Metazoa; phylum Chordata; class Amphibia; order Caudata; family Salamandridae; genus Lissotriton; species Lissotriton vulgaris. The sequence continues at coordinate 1,998,263,587 of NC_141687.1, forward strand.
ATGACTGCCACGCCGCCCCCGGCTCTGCCCGAAGGGCGGTCAGCCCTGAGGGCGTAGTAGGAGGCTGGGAGGGTGGATAGGAGTGCAGGGAGGGAGTCATCGCAGAACCAGGTTTCGGTTAAGAAGAGAAGATCTGGGGCCTGTAAGTCCAGCAAGACCGAGAGTTCGTGCGAGTGAGCGACAGCAGAGCGGGTATTGAGGTAGAAAGCTGTGATGGGTTTGGGGTTTGGCGGAGAGGCAGGCCTACAGGCCGTAGGCGAGGTGTCAAGAATGGGAGGAGGGTGAGGGAGGGGAGAGAGGGGGGCTATGCCAAGAGCAGAAATGCGAGAGCTGGTACTGGTCGTGATGGGCCAGGGGCCCTGGTAGCTGCGAAGTAGGTCCGGGCTATAGGTGATAAGTGGGGCAGAGTGTGAGGCCCCTAGTCCCGGCCGGTCGCGGACGGGCGCAGACGGGCTTGCCTTAGGCGCGCCTTCGGCGCGCAATCGTCGCGCCCGCTGCGCTCGTCCGCTGCGCTTCCTACCAAGACACATATTTATGGTCGTGAGGCGGGGAGTTGAAAGGGGCGTGGCCAACAGAGTGGGCGTGTCTGTGGCGCGCCTCGCGCTCGAGAATGGCGTCTGGAGGTGAGGGGTCGTTGCAGCGTGGAGCGCTGTTTAAGTGAAGCCAACAAGTGCAGGTAGGAGGGGAGGTGATTGAACAAGTTATCACAGATTAAAGGTTTTAAAAAATACAGGTTATGCGTTCTCCCGGCTTCCGCCTCAGGAGTCCAATAGCTTATGAAGCGCCTCGTCGCCGCGCTCTCTATTTATACAAGATGTCGAGGGGGCGTGGCCAACAGAGTGGGCGTGTCTGTGGCGCGCCTCGCGCTCGAGAATGGCGTCTGGAGGTGAGGGGTCGTTGCAGCGTGGAGCGCTGTTTAAGTGAAGCCAACAAGTGCAGGTAGGAGGGGAGGTGATTGAACAAGTTATCACAGATTAAAAGTTATAAAAAATACAGGTTATGCGTTCTCCCGGCTTCCGCCTCAGGAGTCCAATAGCTTATGAAGCGCCTCGTCGCCGCGCTCTCTATTTATACAAGATGTCGAGGGGGCGTGGCCAACAGAGTGGGCGTGTCTGTGGCGCGCCTCGCGCTCGAGAATGGCGTCTGGAGGTGAGGGGTCGTTGCAGCGTGGAGCGCTGTTTAAGTGAAGCCAACAAGTGCAGGTAGGAGGGGAGGTGATTGAACAAGTTATCACAGATTAAAAGTTATAAAAAATACAGGTTATGCGTTCTCCCGGCTTCCGCCTCAGGAGTCCAATAGAATAACATAGTTCGGAAAAAATACAAAACAACATTAGACATATCTAATGGGTTCTTTTGTCAAAATATTGCACCAGAAAGCAGGTACTTGACCGCTTTCTCAATAATGGGGTCGCAGAAAAATTTCTGTAGGCTCCCACAGGGGTTCAAGAATAGCCCGGGATTATTTTCAGCCAGAGTAACAGAGTTACTACAAATATATGATGATGAGGCATTATCCTATGTCGATGACATCTATCTCACAGACGACGACTTGGATACTCACTTGAAAAGGGTCAACACCATAATACTTGGGTTCGCAGCAGAGGGTTACAAATTCAACTTTAAAAAGTCGCGAATTGCCCATCTAACAGTCTTATTTTTAGGATACGAATTATCAATTGAAGGAAAAAGCCTAGCGGACAACTTCTTAGAGAAGTGCGCTATACTCCAAGCACCAAAAATGCTGAAGAACTTACAATCGATTCTAGGGTTCCTGAATTTCGGAAGAACTTACATTCTAAACTACGCAGAGAGGATTAAACCTCTCTACAAATTAATTAAACCTGATTTTAAACCAATTAAATGGACTCAAAAACACACGGAAATTTTGAGATCACTGCAAACAGACATGTTAGCAAAAACAAAATTAGAAACACGTGACAATACACGCAACCTTGTAATCCGAGTCATCCCAGGAAGATGCGGATTAACGTACCTAACCTCTAATGAGGGAGAAACGGTACCAATAGCTTACAAATCACATTTGTACACACAAGCAGAAAAAACATTCAGTCTCACAGAAAATACTGTGAAAGCAGTGCAAACTGCTATAGCGAACTAGCACAAGGCAAAAAGATCACTATTCTCACAGCAGAATCCGCCTTCGAGGCACTATTCAGCCCAGTAAACCTGCCTACAGTGTCACTGGATCCAAAATGGATACAGTGGGAAAATTCTCTTGCTGCAGAAGACGTGAAATACTATTTCGCCCCGCACATGAAAAAACTGAATGATTTAAAATATGAAAAAGAATATCCTATGCCAATCGAAATTCTCCCTCTAGAACAGTACTCCTGTATAATCTAGACAGAGAGATTTGTACAGCATTACAATGTAGAAAATAAATCCTACGATGCAGCCTGCGTGATTGTTAAAGGTCGCTGGCTCTGCGGTAAATTCAGACCAAAAATAACAAAAACTGAATCACTGAGAAAATGTTCGGCTCATCGAGCTGAAATCAGATCTTTAAAGATGGCGCTTGAAAATGACGAACGTGAATTCCCGACACTAATCGTGTGCGATTCGCATTTTTGCGTCAACTCTTACAATAATGAGTTGCAGAACTGGGTTCAAAATGATTACAAAGATGACACAGGTGCCACAATCAGGCATAAAATGCTTTGGAAACAAGTAGTTCTTTTACAGAAAGAACTACCAAAGACTCACGTGATACACACTCTGAGTCATCAACGTGATGGCGTTGACGTTGCAGGGAATTCATTGGCCAATACAGCTATAGCGGAAGCAACTAAACCGGCTTCCGTAGCCACAAAAAAGCGTTCAGAAAAATACATAGACGGGGAAACCATGCTGGCAGTAAAAAAGTCTTCAAAAGGCAACTGTGCAGCACTACCCGTGAACTATCCACTCAATTATACATACGTAATTGATGCAAACTCCTTTCCTTTTGCTCTAATCCCTGGAGTGGGGGATAGGGTAATTCCAAACATGAATCGGAGAATATTTTTAATAGCAGACGCACACATGGGATTGGGTCCAAGGCACAAACACATGAAGGAATCTCTGACTGAATTACAATCAGAGTACTGGTGGCCGGGGATCAGCGTGCAACATCAAATATTTGCAAAGAACTGCCAAGACTGCAGCAGAGATCGCAGTTGTGAACCGGTCCAGCCTGTAGCCCAGATACCCTTTATGGACGGGGTAATGCTGTCTATACGCAAGAATGCGCCCCATAATGCTTAAGACTAAAACTCACTTTAAAAATATGGCCCCAGCGCTCGGCTGACGCCAAAACTGTTATAAAAGATCTGCGAGTCTTTATTGGCACATACGCAATTGCCATGCTTCATTCTGACCAGGGTCCTGCTTTTAGCTCTCGAGCTTAAAAGGAGGCCATGACCAGTATGGGCATTGGATTGCGATTCTCTTGTCCATTTCATCCTGAGGGAAACAGTGTAGTGGAAAGAAAAAACTGAGACATAAAGCAATCTATAACAGCGAAGGTATTAGGTTCGGGTGATGGGTGGGTCAAAAATTTAACAAGTGTCCAACGTAGTCTTAATAACTTGCCAAGAAATTCTCTAAAAGGTTTCAGCCCGTACGAACTATTGTTCGGAACTAGAATGTATGTTCAGGACCTTGATAGTCAGGCTTCAGTGGTAAAAGATAAAAATAAAGACTTTGACATCAAAGATCGTTTGGCTGTTTTACAGGACTTGAATGAAACAAGAAAATCCTTAAGCAACATAAAGTTAAAGCACCAACCATCTACCACTGAAGACACACCACCTGTCCCAGCAAGACCTGTCTGGATTCCAAAAATTGGGGATCTGGTCAGAGAAAAAATAGCGGTGAAGAAGTAATTTGGGCCTTCTTACAGAAAAGCAGTACCTGTCTTAGCAATCAACGGAACAAGATCAGTAGTACTACCTCCCCTTGCTGGTAAAAAGGAGAACCGAGTTGTATCCATCGACCTGGTGAAACCACAAGCATGTGGCCCATAATCAACAGTAGGCCAAGTGGACTCCCAAGAAATAACAGGATACCCAAATTTGCAACAATCCAAGAGGTTCAAACTGAAGGACTAATCACATTTGATAAACCTGCAGTGCACAGAGAAGGACTATGCAATAATGCCATGGAACTCGTGCCTCTTGGAACTCAAATTGAAACAGTTCGTCATGAAACACCAGTCTACAATGATGTGGCATCAGAATGTGCTAATGAAAGGCAAATGGAGAAAACAATTCTAACAATCGACAGAATTGCCTCTGGCTACTTCATCAATTTCGATAACTTTTCTGAAGATCATAGCGACCCTGAAGTGACGCAGAAACAAAGACTTTTCAAGAAAAGGCAATAGATCTCTTTCATCAACTCAAGGAAACTTTTCTGAATGCACCATTGTTTGAGCATTGGATTGTATCAGGGGTACTTATACTCCTACTATGCCAAATTTTGGTTTTAATTTTAGGAAAGTTTATTACAGTTCAATGGACACAGCAAGTCAGAACATCAACTTAGTTCTGAAACCTCACAAATCATCTCACGTCAAGAAAAGAGAACTATCATCAGTAAATGTCACAGCCATTCCAATACCCGGCGGGGTAGTGTGGGACAAGACTGACTATGAAATATACGGCCCGGTCGAGATCTTGAAATATCCTCACCAGTTCAAGGTTTCATTAAGTGACTTTGTAAAACCAAGTACATTCTCTGATGATTGGGATTTTGAAAGTATAAAAAATATGATGTCGGATTTAGTGTTGTCAGCAAAATTTACAGAACATGATTATTTACAAGGTTCATCTAATTATGAACGGATGTACTGCTTTTCACATTACGCAGACCATTATTTACATAAATCCGATCAACCTAGAAATGTTTTTAAATATAACCAATGGGAACATTGTGCTACTCCACCTAAAAGCAGTTCAAAAACATTCTATGAGAAATTCCAATACTTCTCAGGGTTTAACATAAGTAATGCAGAAACATTTTATTATAAACTGTTGGATAAAACAGGGACGAAAACCATGCTAACAAATACTAAATTGATATATTCAGAAGCATTTTATGAAAAAATGATTACATTTGGTTTTGATTTCTGGAAAAACAACATTGAAACAAAAACAATCTGGGGTACAAAAGATTGGCAGGTACAAGGCCTAGAAGCATTATTTTGAGCCTGCATGATCCCAGAACAAATAATGCTCTTAAATGACACAATTCACCAAACAACCTATCTTGGCCTAGCTAAGATTAAGGACCTAAACAAACCGTCTATTCCAAAGCCAATACCTGAGAATGCTACCACAGATATTGAAATAGACGTATACCAAATTTTACATCAAAACAGAACACATCCTGATTGGAAAAAGTGGTTAATCTGGCAAGAAGACACTAATAACTGTCAAGATAGATTCCTGAACAAAACACAGGGGTTAAAAATGACCAGACCAGACCCTAGATACTCCCAGAGACAACATCCAGGGATAGTAACAACATACAGTGTAGGGAAACTGTGCCTCGAATGGCTAGAAACATCCAAACTGGCAGAAATTAAGCAACACTTATCTTTACTTAAAGATAGTGCTGACTTGTGCGATTTCATAATGGGACCACGCAAACAGCGTCAAAAACGTTTCATAGCGGCAAGTGTATATGCGGCATGGAAAGTAATGCAAATTGAAACAGCAGAAAAAATACGAGAAGTTGATCGTATTATTTGGAAAAATCACTTTCTGTTGTGGACAATGGGTTATTGACTCTGTCCTCCAGAATATATTCACTGGACAGTATTGTATCATCTGCCATCGATATAATAGATAAAGACTTGCTATTGTTACAACATGGCCAGTCCCAATTACGTTCTATTGTACAGCTAGGCTGGACATTGCAAAATCTTCGTTCAGGCTATGTGCCATGGCGTTTAATCAACACAACGTCATTGTTTTCTATCTTTAACCTCACTGATAAACAAATCAGTTTGGCACAGAAAGGAGCAGACTATACAATCCTGAGCATCGAAAAACTTGAGAGATTACCATTGACATTGTCAGAAAGACCTGTCATTGAATGGATAATACACGGTATTATCACAATTCGGATAACAACAAATTTAAAAATTGCCTTGAGTATATACCGACAGGCCAGTATGAAAGGTTGGGTAAAGGGTACATTAAGTCATCATGGAAATTACCATATACACACACACTGCTACACTGGCAACGACAAAAATGTATTTCTTAGTGGTGAAAATTGCAAACATTCACTAAGCGGTATACTTTTGTGCCAGGGTGTTAATTTACATGGGGCCTGTGAAGGGACTTCAAACAACCTTTCATGCCACCAGCACGTCACGCCTGCAACGCAGATAGAGCCCTTCTTTAGGCAACTTTCTAACAGGAGTTACATTCTAATACCGGATCACAGCTGTTGTGGCTTGGTGCCAGGGAAAGCATATCTCGTAAGCGTGACTTCCATGGTCACTTGCTGTATGCAAGCATTGTTTCCAAACGGCCCTGGAGATTCCAAGACTCCGATTTGGCCTCCTTTAAATATCTCTTCTATACGAATTGATACTTTAAGCAGAATGAAGTCTGTGCTTTTGCAGACAACAGTGCCCATCACGTCATCAAAAGAAACGTATGATCTCCAAGTTGCAAGGAAAACATCGGAGATACATGAACTTTTATCAACAAATTGCCCCGTGCATTTCACAGAAATGCTCAGCCAAATCCTAAATATGTCGGATGCCATTGGTATCTCAAACGTATTTAAGACATTTTTTTCGGGACTATTAACACCATTCAAAGCAGTTCTGGGCATTATTCCCAATTTTGTCCATTCAGTCTTTGGCGGCCTCCCACTACTTTTGGGACTCGTAGCAGGCATTTTATTTTTGACCCTTCTGCTCCAATATGGCAAGCCAAAACACAGACATGACTCCGGCAATGATGGAAGAAACGATCTTAGCAATGCGCTACCGGGACCGCATAACTAAGGTCCTTGGATTGGCCCGGCTGAGAAATCTGAACATGACCTGGTTTCTTTCATTCAGACCTATATGGCAGACCTGCATCTTACCTGTGCTTCGATGTATGCTATGCAGAGAAGAATGCGTGTTAGACACCTGTCTTGCACTACCATCAGCAGTACCAATGGATATCGATACTTTGCTAAGTCCTGTAACAGCTCACGCATCGTGTTGTCCCCAGCGGCTACCAATCCTGATGACGGCATTCGTTGAGACTCCTGCGCTACGACTAGGTGGCGGCAGTGAAGCAATAAATGAAAGCAGCTTCACCCAGGTACGACCTTCTGTGTGCATTGCTGATCCAGACATCGATGATAGCAATCATTCTCACAACTGCCAGGTTACTGCACTATCGAACCTGGTAGAACTGTCACCTGAATATGTAGACCTATTCTTTGAGAGCCTCTCAGATAAGATGTTCTCCCCTGAACAGAAACAATGAATTTTGGAAAACAATCCGGCGCACAGCGTTCCCATGAGCTCTGAATTCGGCCTTCAGCTTTGATAAACAAAAGCTATTGAAAAGCATTTGTAACTCTATTTTCCTGCTGCCCTTGAAAAAATGTTTTTGAATCAGACATTCTTCAAAATATTTACCTTTTTTCTGGCACAAATACTTTTGCTTAAAGTAGAACTATTCATAAAGAACAGAGCTTCTATTTTTAGTAGATCTAGAGACAAAAACTTTACCTCAGCCTCTAGCACATTTTACAGCAATTGTATTTATATGTGATAATATAGTCTCGCACTTCTTTTCTGTATTAAGAGACATTTCATGTGTAATTTTTCGCAAAATCGTTCAAACTGATTTCATATGCAATAATTTTTGAATGATTACTATGCTTAAAAACGTACAGTACCTATATTCTCATGTATTTCATATATGCCATTTCAAATGCAATATGTATTTTGGGGTGGGTAGGGATGCCCGCGCATCCTATTGCTTTAGTTTTAGTAATTTGATGGACATAAATTCGTGGATGGGTGTTGTGTTCTACCTAGGACCCCGATCAATATTGTGACCTCATGCCCCTATACGGCTATAATCAATACATATCCCTATAATGGCATAAACGATCAGAGCCATATTTCAGATACTAGTCTCTGCAGCTAATTACAGTACATGACACAGCAGAAGCCACTTCCTTAGATTCCTAGATAACACACCCAGTTCTTCCGACAGCTCAGACCCCCAGCAACCTGGGAAAGTCCCGCTTGCTTTGTTTTGATGAGTAATAGAACTCTTGCGAGAACTGTAAGAACGACCAGTTCTTAGTGACATCTTTATTGACGTCTTATGTCCAAAAACGTACGTCAAACTCGGCACCTTTCAGGTATAAATATACCAACGTTGCCTTAAGCAAACACGGTGGTGGTGAATACTGGAGCAGAACAGCTGTCCCTTGCAGAGAGCCCAGCCGATGCGAGAAGCCCACGGACGCTGCCCCTCCTCCTTGACGCGCTGAGAAAGACACTGTCTTTTCTCCTGTCGAGAAAATCCAGCTCCGGCGTTTCCAGCCTACCCTTGCGGGTGACTGGAATATCGAGTCCTGAGAGGAAATACCAGACCTCCAACATTCTAATCCAGAGGTGCGGTGCTGACTAAACCCTTAGAGAGAATTCTTGAAGCAAACCCTTGGCAAAACCAACTTAACTTAAAACGGCTACTTACTCACTCCCTCCCAAGTATTAGGCTTAGGTCAGGTACACTGGGGTAGGCATAGTTAGAAGCGCCAGTTGAGGACGTTAGCCAAATGTATATATGAATGTATATATTTTATTCATTTTAACCATCTTATAGCTAAGAAACCATATTAATGCTTTTACAGTATTATTTTGTAATACTCCTTTTACTGTACGCACTTTTTTATAATAACAAGTCTTGCAATTGTGGCAATTCATTTCTCGTGCATGAGAAGGAAGACTGTTCAATAAATAATACCTTTTATTGAAAACGCCCGTCTCTCTATTTTCTCTGCATACTGGTGAAAGTAATTCTGCACAACTGACTGAGTGAAATAGCTGTCTGTTGTTTCACACGACTCTAGAGTTTGACTCTTATTCAGAGGAGCAAAGTTGTCATGTTAATGCGGTTGTTGGAAAACTGAATCCCTTCTTGTCTGAGCCAGGGAAGCTGATCACTTCCTATTCAGTCAAGAAAGTTTCCAGTGACCTCTGAACTAGCAGGTACAAACCCAATTAAGTCTAACATAGTCAGTAGAGACCTAGAAGACCTCAGTCCTACGTCTACACTGCTGTTTATGTTATTCCAATGTGCAGGGCCCATAGGGAAAATAGGAACTACATTACAGCCTGAGAGGTGACCTTCCCTAGAAAATCCTGCACCTTAAGGAGAACTGGAGTGAGTTTGGGGCAAGTAGCAAACATGTGCACTGAGTCGGAGCCGAGCTCTGAACACCGCGGGCACAATGTCTCTTTGTCGGCTCCCCATTTAGCAATTTTGCTAAGGGTAATGTACAGAAAAAAGATGGTTTTGAAGTGTTATGCCTGCAGTTTAGCTGACAGCAAGAAGTTCTGAGAAAGTTCTAGTGAGGTATAAAACGTGTTGGGTGGGGCTGCAAGTTTAGTATGCCACTTGTCCGCTATTCTCTGCAGATCGTCTGGAGTTTGTCTGTTTAGTGCAATGTAAATAAGACCTATTCGAGGAGTCGCAGAATCCTGCATTGTATTGATGAGTTGTATTTCTGCGAACCCTGCAATGCCCCCAACCTTTCTAGAGAGAAAGTCATATATAGAGAAGTATTTAAAGGCATTTTGGCTTTTCAGACCGTGTTTATTTTGCAGATCTGAAAAGGATTTAACTCCTTCACTGGTGATTAGGTCTCCCAGCTTTGTGATACCAGCCTTTTGCCAATCTAGAAGATAGGACCTACCAAAGATGCTGGGAAGGTTACAATTTGCAGTGATAGGAGAGTAGTAATTAAATCTCCCCAGCCCAAATATTTTGCAAATATTACGGAAGACCTTAAAGGAGTTCATTAAAGTCCTAAATCTCACACGTTTGTTATATCCGAAGGATACCTGCCTGAAAAGGCAACCGCTGTGCTCTTCACCCAGTAAAAGCTGAAATGGTGAAGAAAGCCTGGATGGAGGGGAAGGGGAGTATTCCCTTAACAGTTCAGTACTATACTGCAGGACTGAAGCCCAGTAGTACAGCACAATGTTGGGGAAGGCCCAACCAGCTGCTCCCTCGGAAGAGACAGTTGCTTTAGAGCCCGCCTAGGTTGTGAGTAGGCCCAGATAAATTGCGTAAGTATTTGCTGAAATTTCTGCAAATTGGCTTTGCTGAATTCCAGTGGTATGGTACGGAAGAAGTGGTGCAGTTTTGAGAAGTAGGTCATTTTAATAACGTTACACCTACCAACAAGGGTCAGGTGCAAGTTGTCAATTTGCTTGAGGGCTTTCTTTGTTGCTGCTGCAAGGGGGATAGGTTCTCCGTTACAATTTTATCAATGTTAGCAGTAATAAAAAAAAAACAGGTATTTCGCCTTCGGGACTACCCGGCTGTCGGCCCAGGAGATTTCCTTGTTTATTATTATTTGGGTTTTCTTTTTATTCAGTGCATACCCTGAAATTTTCCCCAATTTCTGTGCCTCCGTTTCCAGTGCTAGAATGGCACTCGGGATCGGGGGAAGTTATGGCTAGGTCGTCGACATAGGCCATGATTTTGGTGTTACTACCCTGCATGCTTGTTGCTATAATCGCAGGGTTCCTTTCAATTTTCTTAATGAATGGTTCTATATAGAGGGCAAACAGCAGGGGGGAGCAAGGACAACCCTGCCCTGTACCCCGGAAGATGTTGAATTGCTCTGTAAGCCGCCCGTTGATTGAAACACAGGCTTTCGGTTTTTGATATAGAGCCCTTACAGCCTGTGTAAGTTTTGGCCCAAAACCCATCCTACTCATGACAACTCACAAGAACCGCCAGGAGACCTGGTCGAATGCCTTTTCGGCATCTAGTTATATTAAAGACACCGGGTCTCCTGCTACCTGTGCTGCGTCAAATAGGGTAATGGCCCGCCTAACATGTTCTGTGGTGCATTTCTTTGAAATGAAGCCGTGTTGCCATTCTGAGACTAGGGACTCACCTACAGAGGATATTCTGATTGCTATTATTTTAGAGAACACTTTAGAATCACAGTTAATAAGTGTGATTGATCTGTATGAGCCCCTTTCTAGAGGTGATTGATCTTTTTGGGGGAATATGGACATTTTGGCATTAGACCAGGACGCAGGAGGGGAAACCCCATTGAAGATAGAGGTCACTATGTCAGTAAAAATAGATTTAATTTGAGGAGCAAAGGTTTTATAAAACTCCACAGGAATACAGTCCATTCCTGCGGCTTTCCAGTCTGGCAGGCTGGCTAGGGCTTCCGTAATATCATCCCATGTTGGGGTGAGATCCAGCTGCTCACTACTATCAGAGGTAAGCTGTTCTAGGTCTGCCTCATTCATATAGCTGATTATCTTGTTTTCTACTGAATGAGCTACCCTGCTGTTCTCTTCTGCATATAGTTCAGTGTAGAATTCTTGAAATCCCTTTTGTATTGCAATAGGATCGTTGGTCTCCATCCCTGTTGCCAGTTTGACTCCATGTATCTCGCTACTTGTGAACTGCTGCCTGGTTTTAATGGCAAGGTGATGACCAATGGAGTCGCTACACTCGTAGTGCTTTTCCTGCATTGTCGCCCATTTAGCTGCCGTTTTTTCTGCAAATACTGCCCCTTTTTCCGCCTTTGCAAAAATTACTTCTTTTTTAACTTCCTCAGTATCCTGTCTAGAAATAACTGTTAGGACCAATTCGGTTCTGCTTTCTTTAGTTTTTCCTGAAGATCCCAAATTAAGGTCTTTTCCTTCTTGTTTTTCCTAGTTGAAAACCTAAAAGTCTCACCCCGAACACCCGCTTTTAACGTGTCCTAAACAATCATAGTTGAGGCAGTTCCGGTGTTTATTTCCAGGAACTCCTGTATTCATCCTTGCAGCAGGGCTTTCTCAAAGCTCCACCTTGGTTCCTCCTTTCAGTTCCCTAACCCCTTGATGTGTTAAGATAGTGGGTTATTGTCTGACATGGAGCGAGTTGCGATGTCTATGGTGCATTTGCTAAGTAAGGAGGATGACATTAAAAAGTAGTCTAATCTGGCAAGTGTCTGGTGCGGAGCAAAAAAGTAGGTGTAGCCAAGTTGAGCGGGGTTTAGACTAGCCCAAATGTCGCTCAGCCAGTGGATCTGAGCTAAATTAGTTAGTGCCTGGTATACTAGGGGCATATGTCTCTCTGTTGCCAATCAAAAATTGTTGTTTATTAAATGTAAATATAACCCAGTGTTATTCAATGTGAGAGATAAGACTTGAAGCAGTGAAAAACTACTTTATGAGTTTTTCACTGTTAGAACTAGTAAACCCTAAGCCCGCAAGTCCTACTTGTTAAATACAATGCACTCTGCCTTATGAGACATGAGGGCCTGCTCTAGGGGTGACTTGTATGTATTAAAAAGGAAGGTGTAGGTCTGGCAAAAGGGTTATCTTGCAGTTTGAAATACCAGTGTAAAACTGCATTACAGGCTGCACTGGCAGGCCTCAGGCATGCTTTAAAAGGCTCTTTAAGTACTGCAGGCCCACTAAGTGTATTTAATTTGCAGGCCCTGTATACATGTAGCATCACCTACTAGGGACTTACCAGTAAATTAAATGTGCCTAATAGGTGTAGAACAATTTTACTATGTTTTAGTGCAAGAGTGCAAGAACTTTAGCACTAGTTAGCAGTGTTAAAGTGCACGGAGTCTTAAGGTCAACAAAAACAGGTTCAGCAACAGAAGGCAAAAATCTGGGGGGAGACACTGCCAGGTCCAACAATTATGTTATAGGTAAGGAACTTGTTACATTGAGAATAATTCAAATCACAGAATTGCAGTATGAATCACTGAAGGTCCGCCTAGAAATATGCCTTTCAGTTCTGGTTATTTCGGAAAACTATCATAGAGGATTCATTTATATTTATATTTTAGGATGCTGCAGAGTTTCAACCAACTGCAGGGAATCCATTAAACAGGGATTTGTCTCAATGTATGTCATATTAAAAATAGTGAATTAGAATGCAAATGATAAAACACTGAAAGGGATATGACTTATTGTAGATATCAATGCTTCTGCAGTGCAGGTTGCAGTCAGATATAAGAACCGGCAGAGTGAACGAATCGAGGGGCATATTTATTATAGAAGTGGCAGAGCGTGGCGTTAGTCTCCTTAACTTAACGCCATGATTGACCACTTCTGAAATGCAGGGCTGCACCATATTTACAACAATATGGTGTAGCCCTGCATTTCTCCCTGTGCTGGTGGTAAATGTAGCTGCCTAGTGGCAACGTAGGCCCCCTTGCACCATAATGCATGGGTGTCTACGTAGTAGGGGAAGATTGCTTATGTGCAGGACACCTTCCTGCACATAAACAATCTTTAAATGGTGTTTTGTAATTTCTATGTATGCTGCTTAGAGTAGCACACATAGAAGTCGTAAAACATTACTTTTTTAAATGATTGGTTATGTGCAGGGAGGGATGCCTTCCTGCACATAAACAATCACTGTCTTTTTGCTGTTTCCGTGTGTGCTACACAACGTAGCACACTTGGAAACAACAAAAAGTAGGAGAAAATTAAACCTTTATCCTCGTTGCGCCAAGGTAAGACCAGGCTTTCCCTGGACTTAATTTTGGCATTGCCGCCATATTTACGCCACTCTTGTAAATATGGTGCAGCATCAAAATCAGTGGGTGTTGCAGTGGAACACCTCCCCTTTCATGCTAAGTACAGCGTGAAAGGGTGCCTTATTCACAAGGCAGCGTTAAGCCACATTGAGTGGCTTTACGATGTCGTGTAAATAAGGAGATACCCCTATCGCCACCACAACTTTGTGAAAAGTGATGTTGTGATTGCGATAGGGGCTTGTAAATATGCCCCCAGTGTCTCTGTATCTCTCTATTTTGTCACATTCCAATTTCCTGGGTCCGCTGCTTGCTTAAATAAATATCCTTGGTGCTGTTGTTAGCGGTTTAAGGGGGGTGTGAACATTTGCATCATGCTTGTTGGATCTATATTACCAGATTAGTACAATCTGTCAATAATTTTTCCTGTCATTTATCCTGTTTCGCTCATGATTATTTTATATGCGGAATATTTCGAAAAGTAGCACAATCAAATTAATATTTAAAGAGAAAATGCCTTCATGCTGTTGTTTGATAATCGTTAGCTTATGGCGTGCTTGCCTCTCTTGTGCTTGCTTAGTGCCCTGTAGATACATTTACCTAATTTCTTCAGCTGCCACATTGATGGATGGTGGCACGGTAGAACCTGCTCAGCCAGAGCACGTAAAAAGGCTTTCCCATTCATCACCCTTTCTTTTGTCAGATTCACGATCAGAGAAGTGTGGAGCAAGTCCAGATATGTCTGGGACATGATGTCACAGGAAAGCCAATCAGTTCTTCATCCATATACATGTCTTACTCTTGGGTATTTGACATTCGTAATCAGATTCAAAATATCAAATTCTTCAATATGCTATTGTGCGTTGTAATATGTGTTCACAGCTACGGAGTGTATCGAGAAACCGATTGGACTGAATGTAACTCTGATGTACAAAACAATTGGTGCAATCGTGAGAAATGAGTTTGCAAAACAAAATCACATCTAAAATAGTAGACTTGTGTTAGGTTTTATACCAGTCATTAAAAGTCAGCATATGTCCTGAAGCTGTGCTCTTGGCACCAAAACAATAACACATCAGACATAAAGGAGAAGAAGAATTCGCAGTTTAGGATGCCTTTGTGGAAAAAGACAGAACATTATAGCTCTCCGAAACCTCCAGAAGTTATCGCTGTGTTGTTAGGTTGAAATGATTTCCATTGTTTTAGATATGTGTGACACCTGAAGCAACAAGCCCTAGCCAATCCTACAAGAGGGAAGGAGAACGAATTCTTAAAAGAAGATTTCAAAGGGCAGGTTTGGCTGCTGAAGTGGAACATACTAAAACGCAGATGCTCAGTGCATAATGCACAGAACCTTGCATTTCACTCTCTGTAAAACCATGCAAAACTCTCAGCACTGGCTGATTCTGCATGTATTATTTCCATGTAACAGCTGTCTCATACTACTAACGACAGTGGCGGCTTAACCCCAGCTATACTTTTATTAATATTTATAGTTTTGCATTTACAGCTTTAGGTTTGAAATCTGGGCAGAAGTTGATACTTCTTGCAAAATTATTCTTCCTTTATACAAAATATTGATACTGAATGCTAATTTTACATAAGTTTGTAATTATATGAAATAGAAGGAGCAATATAAGTACATTCTTTTTTTATTATAAAACGTTTTATTAACAGACATCAGCTTATCAATTACAGTACAGAGGAAGTAATAAATCCAGCAACATGGGGTCCAAAGCTAAAATCAATCATTACAAGATATCACTTGGAAAGTCTAGGGTGATGGTGGGTCATCTCTGCCGATGGTGAGGGGCGATTGACATATGTCCCCATGATAGGAATTCCACAAGCCCCATGAACGGGCCCACTTCTTAGGGCACCCTCGGACCACATATACCGTCTTTTCTCTGTACATTGACCAATCCAGATCTTTCTTCCAGTCTCCCACTGTAGGAGGATTTGACGCTCCCCACAGCTGGGCAATGTTTCTCTTAGCAAGCATAAGCCCCAAAGTAACCCACTGTGTCATGCTATCATTCAGATCTGTCGGCTCCCAAATATTCAATAGGCATCTATGAGCTTCAAAGCTGAGTTGCGTGGACAAGACTGTGTTAATGATAACTTTTCAACCAAAAGAATGCAATCTTATCTCTAGCTTTCTGTGAATCATGATTTACGTAGGTTAACTCTCAATCTCAGATCGCAGGGTCATCCATTGCAAAATAGTCAGGAAAATACTAGTAAAATAAAGTCTTGGTGGACTTTGAGGCCGATGCATGAATGGGCTTCCTTCCAAATTGCCATAGCTTATGGTATGTATTGATATTTTGCAACTGAAATCCGGTCACAAATCATTAATATTTTACCAACTACTGAAAGGTAGTAGTATCAGGTTCATAAATGGGAAAGATTCCTCAAGGGAACCCTACCCCTTTGGGAATGATCATAAAATAAGTTTTTGGAGTAGGCAGAGGTCCATGGGATCAGTGCCTATGCCTCTAAATGTGTTTTTGAAAACATTCTTTATTTAAAGACACCCATTTTCCTTTAAGGAAATTGCATTTTATTTATTATTGCTTCAGTGTTGATCCCAGCAGACCACCCTCCCTGTAATTGCAGTGAAATGTATAAGGTCGAAATTTGTGACCTAGCTCACTAATATTTATGAGGTAGGTCAAATTACAACCCACTGCCATTCGGTATTTTGTGATCCGACCTATTTATACATAGATTGGTTTGCAAAAACCATATAATTCACAAAAAGTTAGTGCACAAATTGCAACGACATTTTGTAAATCCTATCCTAGTATATCTAGCCCAGAAAATGTGATTGACTAATTGCATTTCAAGATGTGAAGCATGTTTTATTTAATTATCCTGAACTCCAATATTTATAGGGTGACGTCACTACTTAAAAAGAATGTTTTCATCCCACCAAATATATACTGCAGAAAATCAACTTTTTCTTAATTTCTTAGAATGTTTAAATGTTATAATTATTTTCCTACTTTACAGTGCATTTTATGTGCTGTACAAATCTGTTTTAGATATTTATTTATTTGAAAAATTTTATATAGCACTGGCTAGACCCGGAGGTATCAGAGCGCTTTATATGAAGATAAGTGGGTTACAGGTTCCATAATTACAAAGACAAGTATAGACATAGGAGAAAAGAAAAAAATATCAGATTACACAATAATGTGAGATTATTAGCGCATACTCACGTCCAATGGGGAGGGAAGAGGTAGAGGGGGAATGGCAAATAGGGGTAGAGAATGCAGGTAGGAAAACACAATGAGGAGGCGAGGAAAACGATGTCCGATGTCCGGGGCTGGGTAGGTGCCGGCCAAGGGGTGAACCAGAACCAAGCTCCTCTATGGCTGCATAAGACAGATCATTCGGGCATCAGCCAAAGTTGCTCGGGCACCCGATAGGTACAGACAGTTCTGGTTTCCAGGGCCGGACTGGCCATAGCGGGCACCGGGCGTTTCCCCGGTGGGCCGCTAGGGTGGGGGCTGATTTTGGACCCCTAGGGCCGTTTTTTTGTTACCCGGGGTCGGCAATATCGGCCCCCAGTAACAAAAGCGGCTGAAACCGGCCCTCGCACACTGCTTTGCTGCACTCCCCCTCACCCCAGGGAGGGCTGGCTGACAGTGTGCCAGGGCCGGTTTCTGTTCCCAGTCCGGCCCTGCTGGTTTCCACCCAGGGGGGCATCGTTAAAGATTCATCAAGAGTACCAGTCACAGTGTTGCTGGTAAACGCCATCCACCTCATCCTCAAGCTCACTCCCAGGTCAAGAGTGGAGAGAGGAGAGGTGGAAGGGACAGTTCCAAAGTCCGAAGATCTTCCCCATTCACAGCAGCAGTGGTGAGTGTTGGGCATTTGAGCAGGATCCCAATGGTAGGGGGAACCTGGGTGCCTCGGAATATGCCTCCCCTACCTAATCTGGAGCAGTCTCCCTGCAGCCGTATCTCTCTCGGAAGCTCTGCTGGGCACTCGTATGTCACAGCATAGATGGGGTCGTCTCCTTCTCTTCAGCTCGCTCCTCCACCGTATCTCTCCTTTTAGGGGCAAGTAGCGTGCCCTTGCGTGTTGTCTTGCTGCCCCCCTGAAACTTTCCCTATGTGAATTAGAATTGGAAGAGTGGCCTTCATTGCCAGGAAAGTGAAGGTCAGTGCGATTTAAATGGCCAACCTGATAGTGACTTGGAAAAAAAAAAGAGTTTCTTGCTCATAGAACCTTTTTTTAAAGTTTTTTTTAGGTGGTTTCAATTCAGTTAAGAAGGCACGTAGGAGTATCAATTTTAAAACTTAATTAGCTTTCAGAAGTACTAGGTGAGCTAACCTTTGAGGTTCTGACTTGCATATTTCATTAAGAAATGAAAAAAATAAAGTGACATACTAGTTGCTTAGCCTCATTATATAGCGAAGTAACAGGAACTCATCTGAGAAGCAGACATTTTATTTACCCTGTTCAATCAAATTGTTTCCCAATGCGAAGGATACCAGCCGCAGGGATACGTAAAATCAGAACAAATGAAGTTTGGAAAATGGGCCTGCTGATGCCACGTTCGTTAATAAAACTCAGCCATAATAGGGTTGTAAAAGGTCTGTCAGAGCCAGCACCTCTGGTGCCACTGCCTCTGCTGTAGCAAAGGCATACACTGTCCTGAAGGACAACCACCTGAAATCCAAAGCCGCCTAGTGAAAAGGAGGCAAGACTTGATAAAGACAGTCTTGCCTTTAAAGTTTATCTAGGATGGAGCAGTGTAAGGCAAATATTTGCTTTGTCCTAGGTGCCTGTATACATTCTGAGAGGCTCCCACGCTATCCTTTCTGACCAAAGGTATCTCGTTTGGCAACCCAAAAAGTTCACATACCCTCCTGAACTAAAAAAAAGCTATCCGATCTTTCATTCCAGAACCAGATGAAATGCAAAAATTATATTTCATCCCATTACTCACTAATTTAATCGTGTTCCTTGGAAATTAATTTTGAAAACATACTTTGCTCCACCACATCTTAGTTTCCTTCTATCCTTAAGATTCTGTCAGCTGCTGACAGAAACATGTTTTTGTTTGAGGGCTCTTAATTATATTTTGTACAAGAAGGAGTGACTTTAGGGCTTCTCCTTAGAAATCAACAATTGAATTAGACTAGATGTTCTTCGTCAAGTTCAACTATTTCAGCAGATAAAGCTTACAATACATTTGTAGTGCATAAGATTAAAGTAAGAAAATACAAATAATCCTGCAAAAAAAGAAGCTACAGTGCGGATCAATTAATCTATTATGAGTAAGTTCGGGTAAAATTTCGGCACAATTTTGCGTAATTTCCAGTATTTTGCATTACAAATGTTACACAAAATGGCTGAGATTACTATATTATTGCTTATTATTGGCAGTACAATTTATTAAAAATCATTTAGCAGGAGCACAGAAATAATAAGAACAATAGGAACACAAGAGGATGCTGTTCATGTCATATGCGATTTTATGCTATTTCCTTTGATCAAAATGCTTCCTCATACCAAAAACGGCCATTAGAATGCATTTTGCACACAAAATAATGTTAAGCGCTAGAGCCAGCATGTCATATAATAATGGGTACGTTTCCATAATTTTTGGGCATTTCGTATTATTTCCACAATTTTTCCCAGGCTTAATTATGATTTCATGGAAATGGTTTCTGACTATATTTTGGTAAGCCAAAATAACTAGTAGAAATGTCATCCCATGACGTTTCTGGAACACCCCAAACATGATTCAGAGATTCTTTATCACAAGGAGATTTCTTTCTTTCTGCCATGTGTTTTGCTTTTCCATAAAAATTGATGAAACCTCAGTTCAGATCATGTGGTTATTGGAAATAGAGTATAGTCTTTGGCATTGGAGTAAATTGTAGATCTTTTCCTTATTCCCAAGGAACAGAAGGAATAGGGCACACGTGCACAACACACTTCATCCATTGCTCAGACAAAGGGGAGCATTTTCTGCTTACACGGACAGGTTATGATACCTCTGGTTAAGGTGACCAGATCTTGAGCACCAAAACTTGTCTTTTCATAAACATAGAAGTAGGAGTACAACTTTGTGTCGACTGACTGCCACAAAATGACTTATTTGGCAATGATCACCAACATAGAAAACACAATCAGGCACTGAGTGGAATTAAATGCAACCTTTACATATAGTACCATTCGTGTTAACTAAACTACTATTCTGCTAGGGGTGTCTAACTAATTCTATAGTGGAACCCATGAAAACGTGCCTCCCTGTGTCCACTGCACTCTCTGAAAACCCTGAAATAAGCTAAATTTACTGAAAATTTGCCATGACAGATGTAAAACGATGGGATTGTCAAGGTAAATGCTGGGTGCCTGGTCACCCTACGTCAGGTGTCACCAACTAAGAAAGGATGGTACCATTCTACTCAGAGAGGTATTGAGGGTATCAACGGCTACAAAGTTCTCATTGAAATGCTACTAAGAGTAAGCACCATTCATTTATATTTTCAAAGCTCCATACATTGGTGCAGATAAAAAGAAACAATATTTTAAATATCATACTTAACATTAGAGAAGTTACCTTCTTCCATGAGAGAATCTAAAACTAATAAGTACATTGTTTCCAATATTGTTTTTACAGATTACACTGGGAACATTTGCGAAAAGATACATATTCAACTGCTTCATGGTGGTATTTATGTGACTAATAAAGAAAATTGGTGTTAATGACCCTAAATGGACATTGTTACAAACAGGTAATATCAAAATCCAGAATTCCAAATTTCAAATGAGTGACACACCAACACAGTCTATTTGGGCACACCCAACTGATTTGCACTACTAAGGCTTAAACCATCTCTGTTAAACAATCCTGTATGATGATGCAAATGTTAGTAGCTAACTTGAAAGGATTTTGGTTCAAAATGACCATGCTGGGTTTTATTAGGAAAGGGTCTTTCTTTGATATTGTTGCACTTGCACTTGGCCCTCTCTGTATGCTCACCCTCAAACCTTTCACATTTTTCCCTCCAGTTTCTGCGGAATTTATTTTTGTTGGCGGTGGGACTCTGCGCACTTTGCAACTGCTAAGCAGTGTTAAGGTGCTTGTGCTATCTCCCCAAAACATGGTTTAATTGGCTTACACCTGATTGGCATATTTAGTGTACTTGTAAATCTGTTGTAGAGTGGCATACTACATACACAGGGCCTGTAAATAAATGCTACTAGTGGGCCTGCAGCACCTATTGTGCCACCCACTTAATGAGCCCTACCATTGCAGCCTGAATGCACTGTTAAACAGTCATGTTGACTTGGCATTACACGCCCACCTTGACAAGCCTTAAACTTAAACTCTCCTTTATTACATATAAATCACCCCTAAGGTATGTCCTAAGTAGGCCATAGGGAAGGGGAATGTGTAATTAAAAGGTTGAAAATGTATTTTTTTTAAGTTTGACACATCCTGGTAGTGAAAAACTCCTAAATTCATTTTCACTACTGTGAGGCCTACCCCTCCCATTGGATAATATTGTGGATTCCCTATTACATTTAATAAGCTGTAATTTCAAGTGGGGAGCTAGTGGCAATGTCATGTTTTGTGTCTATGAAATTGTAATGCTAAATCCTCTTTAATGGTAAAGTCGGATTTTTTATTGCAATTTTAAAAATTACACTTTTAGAAAGTTCAAAACACAAACAGGATCAAGCTGTAATTTTTAACCCACTTCTTTTTAGAATCAAGGACAAGAAAATGAATTAATCTTGGCCCGTGAATTTAAAAACATATCTTCCATTATCATTTTGAAATGATAATGAAAGATATGTGATTAAATTAATAGGACAAGATTAATTACTTTCCTTGTCCTTGAATCCAAAAAGAAGTGGTTTAAAAATTACAGCTAGATCCTGTTTGTGTTTAGAAATATTAGTGGCCCAATCTAGCTGGTTAGGGGCCAACCCCTTGGTATGTTACTTTTAGAAAGTTAGAATTTTCCTGCCCTTTTTGCGCCTATTGTCTGTCTTGGGTTAAATGACTGAGTGTAGCTGACAGTTAGACTTTATGAATTCCTCCCCAGACAGTCACAAAATAGAGGGATTAGGTGTGCCTGAATGAGCCATCTGCTGGGAGGATGGGTGGCAGGGCTGAGGACAGCCCCACTTACCACTAAATAGCCTGTGCTCTGCCTTTACACATAGGGCCTAACAACTCTGCATTTTAACGTCAGCCAGCTTGAAGCCAGGGAAGGGGAGGCAGGGAATTACATGCACTTCAAAGACACTGTATAGGAGCTTCCCCAACCTTTTAGAACCAGGGCCCCGGTGTATACAATTCTCTTCAGTACACTTCTGCACATGTGGATTTTCTGCCAGGAAGAAATACTGCTGTGCTGCTACAAAGACTGCCACTCTGCAGTACTGCTGCCCTGCAGTGCTAACCTGCTGGATGCTGCCCACTTGTCTGGGGAAGAAGAACTGGATCTACATCTTCATCTTGAATCTAGGACCACATGGCGACTCAAAGGGCTAGTTTGCTGCCCTCCTGATCTGAGTCTCAAGTACATAAAAGGTACAACAACCAGCTCCAGGACCCAGCTGCAGCGGGCTTCTGACCCCAAAGTGGTTCCTCTCAGATCTTGGACCTTTGGTGTAGCTTACAGGCTCTTTAAATCAAGCTTTTAGGCTCTTCAATACTGCAAACAGGCTCATTCGTATTAAGACCCTGCAGCTCGCAAAAAGTAGAAGGAGTACCACCGCCAGCCTGTCTTTTTGCACAGTAAGCATTGATTGCCCACAGAGGACCACCAATGCGTAGCTCCAGTCCGCCCATCCGCGAATCCCGCCCTACTCTTCGCAGCATGCCGACCACTGCCCGCAGTGCTCTCCTTGGTCCCTGCAGCCCTCTCTAATGTGAACATGACTCTTGTCACAAAACTTGAGAAGGTAAATCTTCAGTGGGGCTTATCTGGGACTTTATTCGACCCGCGTTCCATCACAATCAGCAGGAATTGTTTACTTTGACCAGGTCCAGCACCACCAGATAGTCCCAGATGACGCTTTATGATTTTGGGTGTTATTTTATACTTTATTCTTTAAAAATTCATAATTGCATTTCTACTGATTGCTTTTTTGTTTTTTAGGTCTTGTTTTATTTATTAAATTCAGCTTTATTTTTCTAACCTGGTGTGGGATCTCTTTGTGTGATGTTTTCACTGTTTGTAGTGTTGCACAAATACTTTACACATTGCCTCTAAGTTAAGTCTGACTGCTCTGTGCCAAGCTACCTGGTTGGCTGAGCACAGGTTAGCTGGAAGTTTGCTTGTACCTTACCCTGACAAGGGGTGAGGTTTCTGCTTGACCAGGGCTGACACCCCAGTCAAGCAGTAACCCAATTTCTGGTAAATATGTCACAATCAATTAGAAAGAGGAGAGAGTGTGAAGAGTGAGCAATTGCAGGATGGGGTTTATACAGGATCTGAGGTGACTGTGTGTCTTGATGACATGCTTAGGTAGATTATACTGTCCTGTGTAGTCTAGACCGTCCCTTGTCATTCCATGTACATACAAAGTTATATGGATGACAAGCTGGAGCTCTGGGAACCTCGCAGGTGAAAGAGAATGGGGTGATCTTTAGGTTTTCACCTAGACTAGTTGCTGCTAGAGGGAATATTGAGATATCAAATAAATCCCATACTTTTATGAAACACAAAATCGATTGTCATTTAGTCAAGAGTAACAATTGTTTCTTCCAGGTATAGTTACCCCTATTACAGTACCTGAATATGTCATATATATCGCACACTGAAGCCTGCTGTTATACACTGCAGCCAGTTAACTCCCCTAAGCCCATCTATGTTCCCAATTCTTCTAGTTTCAAATGCATGGGGTATAATGATTTACTTGCAATCTCTTCTGTGCCTGTTTTAATGGGAATACACAGTAAAGTTCATATTTTGATACCCATTTTTTAAAACTGCCTCTAATTGGTTACCTTGACCCAGATGTGAGAACCCTACTGCAGTTGTTCTAATTGTACTGGGCTCAATGAAATTACCAAGCACAGCATGAAAAATCTCAATAGGGAATATTTTCTAAGTGAATGTGCTTCTTGATCCATTATTTCGATTTTTATGTGTGGTTGAGTGACTTGATGACTATGTCCAAGTGATAATGAATCAATGGTTCGATGAATGGAAGGTTAGTGAATGCAATGAGAAATGAATGGGTGGGCGTTTTATAAAGGAATAGGTGACTAACTGGATAACTAAGCCTCTGAATAGATGACGGTGCACGGAGGAGTAGATAAGATTTAAGCGTCTCATGTTTCTCAACCAGTCCAATATTATCACTTCCCTCTCCAGCTTTACTTGCAAGTAACTGATTGTATTTGTGAATGGCCCAGCAAAGGTTTAAATTACCATCACTTAGCCTGGGTCTGGAATTTGAGAAATGTGGGCATCATCATGCCGTAGATATCCACATTATGCTAAGAACTACCACCATTATGCCAGAGCCAAAATTTATCCTAGGATAGACAATATACTGGCAATGTGGTGAGAATAACCTCCAGTAGAGCAGGGCCAACATTTTGCCTGTAAAAGAGTGGCAAAAGCAATGAGTATCAACTGCTTAACAAAAATGATCCTTATTGTACCTGAGCATATCAAGCATTTCCGCAGCTATGCCATGGCATTGTTCAAGCCAAAAAAGTGGACCTATATCCTGACCAATTGGGGACAAAGCCTCTGTGAAGGGGAGGGCCATCACTCATTCTAAAAGCATTAATATTATAGCAGAAAATGGGGCTTTACGCAAAAAGAAGATGGTAGTAATTTTTAGGTCTCGCCTACGCAGCGCGCATGCGTTGCTTAGGAGGAGAACTTTAGGAATTGATTCAGTTTTTCGGCCAATAACGTGCACGCTTTGCACTACTTTCAATGGCAACGCGTACACATTTGGCGGGAGCGAGCTTTGAAACCACCTGTTTGTAATCAACTTTTAAACAGATGGTGCCCCTGCTCGCTACCGCAAAGGAAAACGCTGTGTGTGCTCTTGGTCGCACTCCCCCCACCCCTCCCACTTGTTAACCCACAGGCTACATCGAGAGAGTAATCTACTGAATAGTCTTTCGAAACTTCACCGGTTATCTAATTCATAAAACGTTTCACAGAGTTTACATGGCTATCGTTATGAAGCTTGAAAAGATGTTGACTGAACTTTTGTGTTTTTTAAATTTTTTATTCTAATTTAGCTCCTTTTCCTGCACATAAATAAGAGGAAAACTTGGTAATGCGTGCATTTTCCTATACTTTCAGCAGCATGTACACCTGAGCTTTTTAGCTTTCTTTAACGTCAATTGTGTTTAAAATTGGGGAACACGTTATTTACAAATTCTGAATCAATACTGAGTTCAGGCTGAGTTGGCGATCACCACAGTTGCACCAGTTTCCTTACACCTCCATTACTCTTACACAGCCTTGGAAAGACGGAAAAGTAAAATAATTTGAATAAATGTGCTGTTTTATCTGCGGATGACAAGGTTACTCGCCTTTCCAATACTTTGAAAAAATAGCTACAGTTATTTTAATTACTGATTATTTATTTTTTATTTACAATTATTGGGAGAGTTTTTATGTCCAGTTCCAACGGTAGCTCCCCGTCTATGTTCTGTGTCACATCTTTTGAGATGTCACACTTCTCGAATGTCATACGTCGTTGAATGGGCTGGTAATGCGTCACCCTATGAGTTTTGTGATGTAACGCCTGTTAAACCCTGCTCCTAGCCTTACTCAGCAGTAGTGAAAGCAGTAGCCTCTGGCAAGTTGGTTAAAGAGGAACCCTGCACGCTTCTTTGTTCATTGCAAGCTGAGTGAAGCTCGCTGAACTGCCTAAGAACCATTTCTTCTTTCCAGTGCAGGTTCGCAGTGTATCCCAGGAGCCGGAGGTGGTGCAGGGCGAGGCGCCTTTGCAGCGAGTTACTCCTGCGCTGATAGCAGACTCTGGTGTTTGTGGTCTCCACACTGGGCTTGCGCGGCTGCTAGGCTGTGTCAGATGATGCCTGCTCACATGACACCCATTACAGAGAAGTGCGTGGCCAGCATTGGAGCACCCTTGCAGCCGGGGGCAGGGCAGGGCAGGGCAGCACAGCATGCACAGGATAAACCTACCACAGCACAGCCGTCCTGGCAGGTCTTGTGACCAAGGGACTGACTGCATAATCCCACCCAGGGAGACACTGTTATCGGAGGGCAGACATCATGTGCTGTGGCTTTCAGCTACCCTGGCTGAGATGGCAACGGTACCCGGAGAGTACAGGCAACTGGTTGAAGTTTTTTTAGTTTTAGTGCGCGTTTTTGGAGTTCTATGAGTTTTCCTCTGATTGCAGACATATCTGTACGTAATAAACGTCCATTTCTCACATGCCTCTTGAAACAAGCATGTTTTTTCAGCTGCCAGTGGTTCTACAGAAACTCAGTTGAAGAGATAAGCACACGCGTGAGGTAGTCGCCCAGGGAGCTGGAGTGAGAGGCGGCTCGCACAATATGTGGGGTGACCACTCAGACTCACGCAGGTGGGCAGCTGTAGGGCCCAGGGTACGGTCATGTCTCCTGCGCTGTGAAAGCTGTGCATGCACGTGCCGGGAATCACAGGATTACCTCGAGAGATTCTGCAACAGGGCTGGAAGCTCCTGAGCACATCTGCACAACCGAGACGCCACAGAGGTAGGACAGATTGCATAATTAGCATTTGTTGTGGTTGGAATCTTTCTTAGACCCTCATTACCTTACTGTAGTGGTTTGAGGTTTTTGAGTGCTGCTTTCACATTAGACCTACAATTGTACTATAGCAAACGAGCTGTAATTTTCGAATTTCACTCTGGTTTCATTTTGGAATTTCACTCTGGTTTCCTTCTCATTGTCAAAATGGCACGCCCGTCTGTATTACAATGATTGTTTTGCATGTTTTGTCCCGTCAGTCAAAGACAAAGGCCACAAGGTTCCAGTAAGTAGACCTGAAAAGGCAGTCCTACCTTACAGAACTTTGTTTTTTCTTAGCTTTATTTAGCATACTGAATACATTTCCATTAGCTGCATCTCCGACTACTCCTTAAAGTTTCAACCAGAGTTATTTTACAGTATGAATTATGCTACAATACTAAAACTATGTTCTACCCTCTATCTATACTTACTTTACACAAAAGAACTTGTGCCAAACCTGTGTGCCAGGAAGTAAACAACAACGATATGGCAGTGTACAGGGCAGGTGTACCTTGAGTCACGCGGGCCCGATTACCAAGAGTTATTCTAGGGTAAGACCATTTTAAGTATGTTTTACCACAGAAGACAAGTGGGACTGCTATTTTGAGCCTGTAGCAAACCTTCGTAAATCGGGCACCCATGTGTAAAACGGTACACAGACAAAATATCGAGTTTTAAATTTCGATATACAATTATATCGAAGTTTAAATATCGACGGGACATAATATAGAAGGTAAGTAATATCGAGAGTCTTAATATCGATATTAGTATGGTATTAGTAATTTCGAAGTTTTAAATATCGATGTCAATAATATCGAAATAAATAATTTCGATGTTACTAATATCGATTTTTAAATACATTTTGTGTATATTATATTGTATTTATTATGTTTTATTATTTATTTTTAATGTAATTTAATTAAATATTGTCTTTTAGTACTGTAGCGGGTTGTGGGTTTATAGGGGAATAGGGTGGGAAGTAATTTAATTATGTTAAATTAATTATTAATTAGTAGGAATTATTAATTAATTTATTGAGAATTAATTTTTAATTAATTTTAATTAATTGATTAATTGATAAATATGTTCTGTAGCGGGTTATGGGTTTATAGGGGAATAGGGTGGGAAGTAATTTAATTATGTTAAATTAATTATTAATTAGTAGGAATTATTAATTAATTAATTGAGAATTATTTGTAAATAATTTTAATTAATTGATTAATTGATAAATATGTTCTGTAGCGGGTTATGGGTTTATAGGGGAATAGGGTTGGAAGTAATGTAATAATGTTTAAATATTAGTAGGAATCATACATTAATTAAAAATAATTGGTAATTATATTTAATTATATTTGTAATTATTTTTAATTAATTGATAAATATGTTCTGTAGCTGGTTATGGGTTTATAGGGGAAAAGGGTGGGAAGTAATTAAATTATGTAGAATTAATTATTAATTAGTAGGAAGAATACATTTATTTTTATTAATTGGTAAATACATTTAATTAATTGGTAATTAATTTTAAATAATTAATTAATTGATAGATATAATTTATAAGTATGTAATTTAAACCCCTACACTATCCAACACTTTCCCTACTGTTGCACTCTCTGGAGTTGGAATAGTAATTGTTACCCCTACGCTATCCAACACTTTCCCTACTGTTGCACTCTCTGGAGTGGGAATAGTATTTGTTACCCCTACGCTATCCAACACTTTCCCTACTGTTGCACTCTCTGAAATAGGAATAGTAATTGTTACCCCTACGCTATCCAACACTTTCCCTACTGTTGCACTCTCTGGAGTGGAAATAGTAATTTTTACCCCTACGCTATCCAACACTTTCCCTACTGTTGCACTCTCTGGAGTTGGAATAGTAATTGTTACCCCTACGCTATCCAACACGTTCCCTACTGTTGCACTCTCTGGAGTTGGAATAGTAATTTTTGATCCTAGGCTATCCAACACTTTCCCTACTGTTGCACTCTCTGGAGTTGGAATAGTAATTGTTACCCTGACGCTATCCAACACTTTCCCTACTGTTGCACTCTCTGGAGTGAGAATAGTAATTTTTACCCCTAAGCTATCCAAAACTTTCCCTACTGTTGCACTCTCTGGAGTAGGAATAGTAATAGTTACCCCTACGCTATCCAACACTTTCCCTACTGTTGCACTCTCTGGAGTTGGAATAGTAATTTTTAACCCTACGCTATCCAACACTTTCCCTACTGTTGCACTCTCTGGAGTGGGAATAGTAATTGTTACTGCTACGCTATCCAACACTTTCCCTACTGTCGCACTCTCTGGAGTGGGAATAGTAATTTTTCCTCATACGCTATCTAACATGTATTTAGCTTTTTTATTAGTAATATTTTGTTATTAATTGTTATTTATGTGAATATTTTATGTAAATAAATGTATTAGTAACTTATTACATTTTTATTTGTTTTTAAGTTATGACAATAATTAATTTAGAGTTATTATTAATGAAAAATATATTATGTATTATATATTTATTAATATTAATTTGTATTACATTATCTATTAATTTTAAATATTATAGTAATTTTTTAAATATGTTTATTACATTTATAAGTATTATTTTGTTAATATTACATTTTTATTATATTTAAAAAAACGATATTTCACAAAATACGATATTTTTGTCATTCTATATTTTAATTTCGATATATTTGTACTTACCTTGTTAGGGATAGGATTCCTATATTTTTGACTTCGATATTTTTGTTCTGATATTTTTGTATATCGATATTTTTGTTTTCGATATTTTGTCAGACATTCGTGTAAAACACTGAGCCCCAAGATTTGTTTGAGTGGTGAAATAACCCCTCGTTGTTCATTCTCCCTGTCTCACCACTTCTACCCGATTGCCAAAGTCAAAAGCTTGCCGATTGGCAAGACCTATTGGCTATGCCAATGCTTGTTATATGTGGATGTTTCTTCTTATACTAAAGTAGTTGCTGCAGAAAGGGGTGCCAAATATGGACATATTTGTGTTTAGTTTTAAAAATATGCCAGACGTTGGTTCTAGCCTAATAAAAGGACTACTTGAGCACCAGCACCAACATATTATGAAACATAGTACCATTCTAATAAAAGGACTACTTGAGTACCATCACCAAAATTTAATTGAAAACAATATTACAATGTATTCCTCTAGGATATATACTTAGTAGGCTGTCTGTCCAAGCAATGGCAGGCCATTTTAATCACATGAAAAACAATGTCTGAATAAGGTTGACCCAAAGATCACTCTTTTTTTACTTCTTATTGTACTTTTTTGAAGAGTTGGTGGCATACGGTTCACTAGACAGCCAAAGCTGTCTGCACCTAGATGATGAAAAATAGATTGGACTCAGTATTCCGTGCCAAAATCTCTGGCACCAATAATAAGCTCTAGCCAAGTGGTGATACACAAATAAAACCGTCCAGTTTTCTGGCATCCAGTTTTCATATGTGCAGAACACCAGACCCAATATAACTGCCTGGAAAATCCAACGGGTAAAATCACATGAGGTCTGAGTGACTGGACAACTCAGACCCATTCCTGTGGCACAGGGAAGCAAAAAATGCTTTCCGCCTTCACACAGCTACTGCTACCTTGTGAGTCACTCTGAAACTCCACCTCCTAGCCACTGCTCCACACAGTGCCTCAATCCCTTTTGCTACCTGTCTACAGTGGTTGGTAAATGGAAGTAGATTTGTCCCCAAAATGGGTATATGGCTTGAAGATTTGGGCCTGATAATTGAGGTCTGCGTGTTATTCCCCATTTCACGGTCAAATACTTTCAATAGCCAGTATTCCTGAACATAAATCCAACCAACTTGTAATCAGAATTTAGAGGCATGACTAACAAATGCATTGTTGGTCATGAGCATATGTTTAAAACTACAAATAAAATCAATTCCACCTGGGAGAAACACGAGTGGATCTACTACTGCGAATTTCTCAGCCGGGATTACTGAGAAAACTGTAGAAGTAAATCACACTTAAGGATGGAATGTGGGAAGAACATAGCATGGGTTGTCTTATAAATTTGTGAACGTCCATAATACAGTCACCTGATTTAGAAAACCAAAAAATACGACCCTCATTAAACGTAGAAGAAGGACTCCAATTTTGACTGACGGGCACAAAATGGCTTGACAGCACTCACCAACATAGAAAACACAGGCAATGAGGCACTTAGGGAAATTGAATTAAACTTTTACACAAGGTATCACCTTGGTTATTTAAATTGCCGTCAGATAAAGACGGCTAACTAATCCTCAATGAAACACATGAAAACTTGTCTCTCTATGTGTTCACTGAATCCTCTCAGAAAAATGGAAAACTATGACTATCCAGGCAAATTCCGGAAGCCTGGTCAACATAGTCCAAAAATATGTATGTTTGGGGATATTCAAAGAAATCCACCACCGTGGGCATATGCTTTAGTAAGTGGAAAATGCTATCCACAACCCCTGTTTCAGTGGATCAGAATGGTCGGTGCCCAGCCACAAATTCATCTTTTGGTGCAAATTGTTTTAATTTGGCACTAACTGGCGAAGAAAGTACTTTGATTTGAGGTCGCTTCACTCACCAGTATCTACAACACTGTGACATTATTTGCAAGAGTCATAGCTACCACTGATGCAACAGGTGCAGTGGCACCAGGCCCCAGAACCCGAAGGGACCCATTAAATCCTGATAATTGTTGCGTTTTCCAACCCACAACAACAGACAAGGAGGCTAGTTTCCTTGTTTGCATCTGGGCCCCATGGCACCCTTGTTATGTTCCTAAAAACAACAGAAGCTCTAACGTAGGAAACGTATTATTCTATTCATGAAACATAAATTCTCTCATAGATTTGCATTTTGCACAGAAACAGAAAGTCCGTAAATCAGTAGATAGTTTGGAAGACTGCCGCTTAAACGGCACCCACCCCCTCGGGGTCAGTCTCCTGCTAACTGAGATCCAGTGGCTGACTTTATTGTCTGTCGGTCCGCCTTATTTCCCAAGCGAAAGGGGATTAAGTTCACTATGAATCATTAGTAAAATATTAATAAAGTTCAAGAGCTGTGGCTGAGCTGAAAAGCCTGGGTTAAGTAAAAGGTCTCGCCGTTAAGGCGGGGTGCAAAGGCGGTCAGTGCATGGCGCAGAGACAGACAAGGCCCAAACTGTCTGCTCCTCGACACAAAGGCCGGCTTGTCCTTGCTTGGCTGACCGCAGGGAAACGGAGCTCGCGGGGCTCCCCGCTGGCATCACTAATGCAGGCTTCTGGTGCATTTAATTACATTCTGTCATAAACGTGGGGATCAGGCTGTCAGGCACAATGAGCACCTCACTACTATTGTAATCACGGGGGCACTCGAGCACTGAAAGGAGGCGACAACCTTTAGATTGCAGAGAGGGGGCAAAATGCATTTCATTTTCAGCATCACAATGCCTCTTCTTTATCTAAACAATTGCAAATGTACAGGCCCACTGACACTGCAAAATGCACAATAGGGGCATTCATGCAAACCCTCGCCGAGGCAAGATGGGGGGAAGGGGTCAGGGGACGGTGACCTTTGATCCATGGATTCAGATTTGGCAGGTCTTGGAAAAGCTCCTGCTTCAGTAAGTTTCTTGATTAACCCAATAGGAATTAGATCCGAGGGGCTGTGATCTTAGCACCGCGTCGGATTAGCTGCCTGCACAGGGTGGCACGAAGCCGAAAAAATCCCATCATGGAGAATAATGAGCAAAAAAGTCGACAGGAATAGCGAAGGAAAGGTCTTAAATTGGTCGTTGAACAGGAAATTACCTGGGAATCTGTCTTCCGTAAACAAATAAATTGTTGCTCAATTGTTTTTTGTGAGTACGTTTGTTATTTCTGAATTGAATTGAAACAAATACTAATAAAAAAGGCCTTTCCGAGTAGCTTTATATCCACTGGAAATAATTCCCTGTAAGACTTGAGTGTGCTAAGAAATGGCAGCCGCAGGTAAATGAATAGTTTTTTTGGTAGAAATGCGCTCTCGTGAAAGAGCATCATTGCGAAATATGTACTTGACATGATCTGAGGTGCAGGACCTGTTCGGCCCACTTTTGCTACAGCTAAAAAAACATAACTCCATGATGGTAAAAGATGCATCTAATACTTTTTTACCTCAAAGCCTACAACATGTAAAGTTATTCGTGTTTTTAACAATGCACGGCGTTGCTCCTTCTCAGTATTATGGGAAATAGTGTTTAAAGGAACGTACATTATTATCGGAGCTGACATGAGTTTATAGTACAAACCCATTTAGTGGTCGCATACACTGCGACTCACCAAATCACAGAGCTTGCGATTGCTAAATGGCCTTTCAAGGCAAATATTGTGCATACAAAATACCACATTTAAATGCATCCTGCTGATTTGCTGGCTCCAGCAGGCCATAAAGTCATTGTGGACATTTGTGACCATCTTTTTACGAAATGATTCTATTTTCATCAGGACCCCTGTCCTTCATTCCTTTCAAACATAAAAACCAATCTGTGGTGTACCAACCTCTTCTGTTTTTCTCTGCCCTCAATATTTTTAGAACCCACATTTGAGCACAAGCAAGTCTGGGAACTAAACTGAGCAACAGGCCTGCAACGTTATTATCCTTGAATCACACAATACAAAAATCCGAATTTTATTTTAATCGAAAAGTTGGAGCTTTACAATATTTGGTTTTATTTCTAAAAGGCGCAGCAATAGGCTAGACTCTAGCATATTTATTTATCCCTTTTGCTCTTTGCACATGATCTCCACTCGTTGATGCTTACCAAATCTTCATTTAAGGCCACCAGCCACCCAGACTAGATTCTGTTTGAAACACCGCCTTCACACAATTTGGCTAAAGATACCAACTTAATTTTTAGCCTCAAATTTCAAATTCTTTCAAATGTATTGTTTGCTTTTTTAAGTACATATATTAATCTGCTAAAAGTATTTAACTGTCTTTACACTCATGGATCTCCTGAGTGGGCATGGCGGCACCCAGGCTGTCTTATAGAGATTGTTGTCAATGTTAGTCAAAAGTCAGATCCCATTGTCACATTTGACTTGTATCATTTGTATTTCAAATATGCACAATAGAAAAGCTCGAGTTAGACTAGATGACCAACAGTGTCCTTTCCTTATCACAAAGCGGTTCTAGATAATCTACCTGCACCACATGCAGGATAGCATTTAGCCTCTGTGGCATGCCTGTGGCTGAAAACAAATTATTGGGCCTTTCGTTGAAAAAGAGTCCCTCAGCACCAGTCTTCTTTTCACGTTTCTTAACAATGTATCTCAAATGGCGATGTAACCATTACGGTATGGGTGCATTTTTTACATTGGGTGATGTCACAGATTACTCTCTTTCTTCCTTTGACACCAGAGCCCACATCATACACTATCAATATTGGTGTGAGGAGATTGTAAACTAACCAAAAATAACTGAACATGATTGAGCATGCGTCATCAGTGACATGATTGAACTATGAATTATTATGCTAAACCGTAGCTGCAATTCCTTATGGGATTATAACATGTGGTAGTTTTATGCATTACCGTTTGCATTTTTTATAGGAGGTATCCAAAATATCAGTTTTTGGAACTTCATTTGTTTAATTTTATTTACAATACAACAAGAAAGAAAACAAGACAATTTAATAGTTTGACTTGCTTCCTACATATTTCTTTTGAAAATCGTACAATACATTGCCTTCACTGGTTAGCCTGTAGACATTCGCAGGGTGATTACAGCTGGAAACTTCTAATGTGACATATATATTAAAGCCTACCCAAATTACATGGTCACCTAACAATAGAAATATAACCAATCGCTCCTTACTAAGATTACTTTGTAATGAAGACAGTAAAATATTTGTCCATACTGCATCAAAACAGTAATCTATATAATGAAGTTACACTGGGCACCTAAAGATCCCAAAGATTGAGTGGTTTGCCGGTGATCCATCCTGACATCTAGTATCTTGAACCTCTACATGAGGGCCCTTGTTGCTTTACTAACAAATAGAAGCATCAAAAGTCACCAGTATGACAACTCTACTTGGAAGTCTCATCTGCTCCAGGCATACAATGCCTGGATGTCCCTCTCTTCCGGAAAGGTTC
The DNA here is from genome assembly GCF_964263255.1 of Lissotriton vulgaris. Lineage (NCBI taxonomy): Eukaryota > Metazoa > Chordata > Amphibia > Caudata > Salamandridae > Lissotriton > Lissotriton vulgaris. The sequence continues at coordinate 1,998,298,265 of NC_141687.1, forward strand.
TTATTCAGTCGCTTCTAGTCAGTAGAATAGACTATGCAAATTCTTTACTGGTAGGGATTAGGGAAGATCTGTTATCAAGGTTAAAAGTCGTCCAAAACACAGCAGCACGCCTTGCCCTCAACAAACCTGCACAAACCCCATCATTGCCTCTGCTACGAGAACTGCACTGGCTCCCAATTTTAAACTCTTATGCCTGGTATTTAAATCTCTCCACGGGCTAGACCCGGCATATCTAACAAAAAAACTAGAATGGTATACTCCGGGATGCCAGCTGAGATCCAGCATTAAAAAGCTGCTCTGTCCCTGAGAATCAAGAAAGTCATGATTGGAGGGGGTGCCTTCTCCCACCTAGCCCCGAAACACTGGAATAGTCTGCCAGAAGATATTTGAGCATGCATCAACCTGGCACAATTTAAGAAACGTCTTAAAACCTGGTTATTTCAATGAGCACTGTTCATCCATGTTGTCATTAGCTGTCTGCCACCCTGGCACTGAGAGATCCCCTGGGGATTATTCGTTGCACCACACAAATACTAAATTAAATTAAAATTAAATTAAAGACTGACTGCACCTCACCTAGGCATGGATATCTAGTGCATACCTGATGCTCAACCCCACCAATATAGAAGTTTTTTGCCAAGAAAAGAACAAGAAATTGAGCAAACCTGGCTCACTGACATGAACCTTGCGGGTTCAAACTACAACATTCAATGAATGTGAAGTCACTTGGGTTCACCCTGGACACCATCATCCCCCATCAACACATAATGCAATGGAATGTCCTGGCTGGAAGCAGCTCTGTCTTACGAAGAAAATTAAATTATTTGTGCCAGAAAGTTTTTTTCAGAACTGGTGCTCAAGTCCTCATACTCTTGCATCTGAATAATGGTAACCCTCAACACTCCACATTAGCTCTCCTTAACACCTTAGCAGCTATGGAACGTCCAGCTCCAGTGCTGAACGTTCCATTGCGCAGGTGCAGTTGGAACGTCCAACGGCCGACGGCAACACTCCCGAGGTAGTGGTGCCGTCGGCCGTTGGAATAGGGGCAGCACTTAAGGTGTTAAGGGAATGCTATGTAGTGCAGCGTGTCATCCACGGCCTACAGAAATTCGATCACAACTTCCTGGCTCCATTAATGGGCAGCGCATTCTTCAAAATCAGCTCAATCATTTACCTGGGCTGTCTGGGCCACCCCCTGGTTTCCTGGAATTCTTAATGCTAGGGTAGTGACACCCCTCTCGTAATGGTGAACATAACATCTACACAAGGGACTGGCGATATCAGGAGAACTTCCTCTTTTGATAAGTTCCCCAGCACCATGGGCATCTTCAACGATAAATTTGTGTTGGTAGAAAAAGATTGGTGGGCACCCAATGTGCCACTCTCCATGTCGAAGCAGGTCAGCGCCGTCTCCTCCTCCTGCTACAACACCCTCCGCATGCTCCGCAGGATCTACAAGTGGATCCCAACCGAAACAAGAAGAACGGTGACACAGGCCCTCGTCAGCAGCAGACTGGACTACGGCAACGCACTATACGCAGAAATCCCAGCCAAGCACCTGCGTCGACTACAACGCTTTCAAAACGCCTCCGCCCGATTGATCCTCAACATCCCTCGCCACAGCCACATCTCCCCCACCTGAGAGACCTACACTGGCTTCCCGTCAAGAAGAGGATCACCTTAAAGCTCCTCACCCACGCACACAAAGCACTCCACAACGCTGGACCAGCCTACCTGAACAACAGACTCTGCTTCTACACAACAACCCACCAGCTCCGTTCTGCCACCCTCTCCCTCGCCACCGTCCCCCGCATCCAACGAACAACCTCCGGCATCAGATCCTTCTCCAACCTCGGCGCCAAGACCTGGAACGTCCTTCCTACCCACCTTCGGCAAACCCAGGACCTACTCGCCTTCAGAAGACTCCTCAAGACCTGGCTCTTCGAGCAGTAGCGCCCCCCCCAGTGCCTTGAGACCCTCGCGGGTCAGTAGTGCCTTCTATACATTTTTTGATTGATTGATTGATTGATTGAATATTGAATATTCTGAATCCACACTGATCAAGGATTGTCACGTTGCTGCTGCTATTGTAAAACTTGTGCAGTTTTAAAAAATCGTTTTTAGGAGGATTTGCTCGTTTTTAACAAAATTGAAAATTGTTTGTGTTGTGGTGCTACATTATTGAAACTGACTTCGTTGCTATTTACATTTATATTCCACGCTCCCCCTGTGTCCACATTGCCTAAAAACTAAGAGAGACCCCACAGGACTCACCAATCGGGTGAATTAGCGCTGCCTCACTCCAGACCGCCATTTTGGGTGTGGGCTTAGAAACGCTCCAGGGGCTAGCGCTCTAGTGTTTGTGAGTGCCCTTGACAAACACTATTTAGGGGACCAGTCGGCTTCGCGCGGACAACAAACAGGATTGTCACGTTGCTGCTGCTATTGTAAAACTTGTGCAGTTTTAAAAAAATCGTTTTTAGGAGGATTTGCTCGTTTTTAACAAAATTGAAAATTGTTTGTGTTGTGGTGCTACATTATTGAAACTGACTTCGTGGCTATTTACATTTATATTCCACGCTCCCCCTGTGTCCACATTGCCTAAAAACTAAGAGAGACCCCACTGGACTCACCAATCGGGTGAATTAGCGCTGCCTCACTCCCGACCGCCATTTTGGGTGTGGGCTTAGAAACTCTCCAGGGGCTAGCGCTCTAGTGTTTGTGAGTGCCCTTGACAAACACTATTTAGGGGACCAGTCGGCTTCGCGCGGACAACAAACAGGATTGTCACGTTGCTGCTGCTATTGTAAAACTTGTGCAGTTTTAAAAAAATCGTTTTTAGGAGGATTTGCTCGTTTTTAACAAAATTGAAAATTGTTTGTGTTGTGGTGCTACATTATTGAAACTGACTTCGTGGCTATTTACATTTATATTCCACGCTCCCCCTGTGTCCACATTGCCTAAAAACTAAGAGAGACCCCACAGGACTCACCAATCGGGTGAATTAGCGCTGCCTCACTCCCGACCGCCATTTTGGGTGTGGGCTTAGAAACGCTCCAGGGGCTAGCGTTCTAGTGTTTGTGAGTGCCCTTTGCCACACCTTATTTAAAGATCAGTATGTCAGCGCGCAGCGCACGTGCGCAGCGTCACGCCGGAGGAGCGCCAGAGGAAAGCCCGTCTGTGCCCGTCCGTGCTCCGGACGGGCTTAGGGCCAAGACCCCTGCCGATTTTAGATATTCCAAGGACGAGCTATTGGCCATAGGTAAGAGTGTGGAGGGAACATCTCTAAATGCTCTACCACAGTCCTCAGTAATGTTGGATTGTGGGCTGATCAATAGCAGATCCCTGGTAAAACATCACCAGGAAGTGTCAGACTTACTAATTGACATGGACCTAGATGCCCTATTCATCACGGAGACGTGGACTAGTGTGGACACCTCTGTTGAGTTGGTCTTGTCGTGCCCGGAAGGGTACAAGCTATTCCATAAACCTAGGCCACTGGGTAGAGGAGGGGGGCTTGGAATGATTTATAAAGACAAGTGGGATTTTTCCCCTCTACAGATTGACGGGGTGGCGGGGGTGGAGCTACTGGGGTTCTCCATGCAAGAACCAAAAGGTAGGATCCTGACTGGATTGTTATGCTATAGACCACCAGGTGCGGATACACAATACCAGGCGCTGTTTGACACTATTGCTGCCCTTGCCCTGTCTCACTCCAGAATGCTGATTCTGGGAGACTTTAATCTATGGGACAATGGGTCCCTGGGGAGTCATCTGAGGGATTTGAAGGACATTTGTGGTAACTGTGGTCTTGATCAGCTGGTACAAAAACCAACCCACTCAGGGGGACATATCCTAGATATGGTCTTTGCCAACCAGACTGAGACTATGGTGGCTGATATCCTACCTCAGTGCTGAACCGACCACTCCCTAATCCATTTACAGATCTCCATACTCACTGAGGGGAACGGAAGTGAGTGCCCGGTGACTTATAGGAAGGGACGGAATTGGTCTAAATTACCACAGGATAAAACAAAGCCTATCGTTATAAGCAACATATCCTATGATCCAGAGGAATCGGTAGACCTGAACTATCAAAAATACTGTAATCACATCATAAATACCCTGGATACGTTTTCTCCTCTGAAAAATATACAAAATAAGAGGAAACCATCTGCTCCCTGGTTTAATGAGGAGCTGAAATCCCTACGCAATGCACGACGACAGGCAGAAAAGAAATGGCGTAGATGCTATTCGGTACCGGATAAAAAACTGCTGAAAATGGAACAGGCAAAATATAAAGGAGCTATTGCCAAAGCTAAGGCACTCTTCTATGCCACCACTATTCTCCAGTCCCCTAACAGTACTAAAACCCTTTTTAACATCATAAGGGATCTCTCACACCCCACTTGTATTAGCAATAAGGTGGTTGCTACCCAAGAACTATGTGATGAGATTGCATTCCACTTTGAGGAAAAGATTGCTAAAATTGTAGGGGGACTGAAGGAGGAAACGACTAGCTGAAAAGAGGTGCAGATAGAAGAAGAGGAACCTAAACCAATATCGTCATCATTGGAAAATTTCATCCCTCTTACAGAGGAGCTCTTTATTACCCTGGCCCATAATGTGTCATCAGGATCGCCTTTAGACCCCCTTCCGCATAGGATCTGGAAGAAATATGGGCCACAGCTGTTCCCTTGGATGCATCAGATTTGTCACCAATCCCTTGAGGAAGGCACAGTGCCGGAAGCATGGAAACAGGCAGTGGTTACTCCCCTGTTAAAAAAGCCTTCGCTGGACCCTACTATTCCGGCACACTTCAGGCCCATATCCCTCCTGCCCTACCCGATAAAAATCGTGGAAAGGCTGGTCAGCAGATCCCTGTCAGGATATTTGGAAGACAATTGTCTACTGGACAAGGACCAATTTGGCTTCCGCCCAGGCCACGGAACAGAAACTGCATTGGCAACCATGTTGGACAACCTTCGAATGTGAGCCGACATTGGCAATTCCTCAGTCTTGGTGCTGTTGGACATGTCGGCCGCATTTGATACGGTTAGCCATGCAGTTCTGCTAAGTAGGCTGGAAAAACAGGGCGTGAAGGGCAAGGCCCTGAGGTGGATACAATCCTACCTGACAGGCAGACAACAGATGGTGACTCTAGCATCCTTTTCATCTTCCAAGTCCCCTGTCAGTCATGGAGTACCTCAGGGCTCCTCGATCAGCCCTATTCTTTTTAATATCTATCTGCAGCCTTTGATCCCCATGATCAAATCTTATGGAATAGATATGAAAAATTACGCTGACGACACCCAAATGGTGTTCTCCTTAGAAGGACGACAGGCGGTGACAATGGAGACCTTTCAGAACTGCATGAGCAGGGTCTCCAGATGGCTGAAAGTAAACTCCCTCCAATTTAACGAGGGTAAGACAGAGGTAGTCTATTGCTCGTCAGCCAAACTGAGTCAGCAACCTTCCTACGAGATCAGGCTTGCGCCGGGAGCTGATCCTTGCATCCCAGTCAAGACCGTGCGCAATTTAGGGGTAATGTTTGATGCGGATCTCCAAATGACCTCTCAGACCAATAAAACCATCAGTGTCTGCTTTGGATTGCTCAAAGCGCTCAGACAGATTTTGCCCCTTCTGCCTGATGAGTCTAGACCGCTAGTGGTTAGGAGCGTGATCCTGGCCAGACTGGACTACTGTAACTCTCTATATCTAGGGGCCCCCTTATACATCTTACAGGGGCTCCAGAGGGTCCAGTCCATAGCGGCCAAGCTGGCACTTAAAAGACCTCGCAGCTCTTCCACTACGCTGGCGCTCAGAGATCTACACTGGCTGCCAATCGGGAGTAGAGTCGCTTTTAAGTCCCTATGTATTGTGTATAGAGCCCTGCACAACACAGGACCTATTCCTCTACAGGAAAGGCTCAACTGGTATAAGCCTACCAGGTCCCTGCGTTCCTCTAGCCTGGGTTTGGCAGCAACCACCAGGATCAGGAGATCGAGGATGGGAGGCAGAGCCTTCTGCACTTCCGCATCTAGGATGTGGAACGAGCTTCCCCAGAACATCAGGCAAATTGACACCCTGCTTGGATTTAGAAAGAGTCTGAAAACATGGCTGTTTGCCAAAGTTTAATCCCCTTGACTCCATTTAATAGAACTGACGGCTGTTTTACATGTCATGACAGCCAGTGTATTGTTGTTCCATCTGACTACTTCCTGTTTGGGCGCCAGGATACCCGTAGGGTGACAGTTGCGCGATACAAATAATAAATACAATACAATACAATAATAAATACAATCAATCACCTAACTTGGTACTTGGAAGTTGCCGGAAACTCTGAAATAGTAGAAAGTATTACCAACCCTGTGGTTTCGGCAGGGAATTCATTTGTATTGAAGGGCACTTTGCAAATTATTTTGGACACTATTTCTTTAATGTCAGAGGTTGGTGTGGGAGTGGGAGTTGGTGTGTGCCACTCAGCCAAAGCCCAGACCATATCCAATGGAACCTTTTTTGTATCTAGGCCACTGTAAGCAGGGTGGCAATGCTGCTGTTAATCTGCAGAAAGTTGCTTGCACTGGCAAGCAAATTCTGTATTCATTAACTCTATCCATCAGCGCAATAAAGAGCACTAGTTAAAGGTTTTTGCAACACGCAGACAGAAAAGCTAAATTTTGAGAAACAGACACATTTCATATCCACCAATAAAGGGCCATGTGACATTTTATTGGACAAGACACATGCCCAGTGTAGAACAGATCCCATTAAAAACAAACCTGCCTTACATGAGAATGAAAGGGTTGGGGAGGTCCACTCAGACCACGAAATTTATATCTACAATTACTCTGGCAGAATTACACAGTCTGAGGCTTATGGCACCTACGAAGTATCAACTGAATGTGCCTGAAGAGAAAATACATATCACTCATTACAACCTCCCCAGAGACCACCTCCTAAGTAGTGGTTCTTAAGGATGCAACACCAGTAAGGAGCTAACTAAAAGAGGGCTGAAGGGAGCGTAGAATCAATTGACCCACTGGCTAACCAAACACCTAGGGCCCTCACAGCAGTGCACTGAAGACTTTATAAACGTGCCATGGGTAGGCATCGTACCTAAGACATCTGTAGGTGGTTGTGTTGTTATTAATTTCAAGAATCCGATCATGGCAGGCAACATTTTATATAGGCTGCTTCAAGGAACTGGTGGTCCTACTGGATGAGGGTTGCACCTATGAGTCATTTCTACTAATGTCCTACATATGCCAGGCCATTACTACCTCTTAGCAAGGACCTTCATAACAGTGCCTCACTACCAAATATTGCCACGCATAATCCTTTTGAGCTGCTAGCATTACTTGAAGAAAGCGAATGATTTGGCAACTCTGAAACTGCCTGTGTATGAGATAATAGTACAAACTGTGTGGCTCAACTGGGCATTTCATTTAAAATTGTTCAAGGTAATCACAGCCTGAATTGTCAAAAGTACTTCACAGAATAAGGAATGGATGAACTATGTTAAACAGTTCGACCTCATTTGCATGCAAGAAACCAGTGCGTTAAGCATATTTCACATTGAGAGTTTTTCCTCTTTTCATAATGTAGCCGCACCATCAAGAGTCGGGAGGGCGAAAGAAGATTTGGTAAATCTAAAGTCTGTACTTTGTCAAAGGAGAGTGATCTAGTCTTATACTGACACAGACCAATTCCAGCTGGTGCATATTATATTTGAGACAGGCATGAATGTCCTGATCATTAACTTTTATAACAATGTTTTTAATAATAATCATATTTATATACCCCACATGCTTGAAAGTGCAGTGAACACATATATTACAGGGCGGCATGGCCACACAAGCGACCACGATGGCTGCATGCTGTTGAGCTCCGTCGGCCGGCCAAACGTACCAGCATTATCCCCGACTCTGCCTGCGGCATTGGTCATGATTGGAACGGCACCACATAGATGAAACAGTCCTGGTCTCGGCGGTCCGCCTCTGAAGCCTGAGGGTGCCTCGGATATTGAGTAGCGGCGATCGAGGGCTCGAGACACTGGGAGGAAGGGCTCATCTCCCCAGGCCCTACTTCTGTGGGTGGACGAGTGGCGAGACAACACCCGGCATTCATGGCGGTGAGTGTGGGCCCGTAGCTTCGGTGATGGTGCCGGTCACAGGGCGGTAGTGGTGACTCCCCACTGATATGCTGCTAACTGGGCTGAACATGAGAACAACTGGCTGTGCCCAACTGCCCATTCACAAGCGCACATGCTCGCCATGTTTTTCGAGGCCCCGCTGGGGACAGGGCCCACTGTGAACCTTATTGGTGCCTATCTGAGGGTGCGGAGGTGTAAGAGACGGTGGGGGGGGGTCATCTCTGTTCTAGCCCCGGACTCGTTGCGGCTGGCCGCCCGGTTGTGTGGTCCCTTCTCCTCAGCTCCCCGGCTTCACAACTGTTGGAGATCTGCCCCAGTTCATGGCTTTGTGAGACGTGCGGGGCCTACATTCACATGCAGTGGTTCCCTGCTACAAGGAGGCGCTGAGGGCGTTACATCTTTGCTCCCTGTACCCACTGTGCTGGACAGGCCTAGCCCTCTTGCTGGATGTCTGCATTCATTTGGCCAATGTTTCCACATCCTGGATCGGGGGCCTGATCTGGATCTTTGACAGGCGCATTGGCGCATGGCCCATTTCTCTGCTCTTCAGCTACTGGACCATCCTCCTGGGGCTCCATAAGCGGGGCACTGTCTTCTGGTTTGGGACAAGGGTGTGTAGACACGAGGGGTCAACGGGTCCGGCCAGCTGGACTTACCCCTGTAACTTGCTGCACTATAGCTTCCCCCGCTCTTGGTATCATTCCCTTGTCAACACACTGGGCCAGCGATAGCTTGCGCCACTGCCATCATTACTTCAGGAGGTACGCTGCAGGTGGCTGGTTTAACTTTGGGTAGCTGCATTGGCTGCGAATACAGCAAAGTATTGCTTGGACACCCTGCAATTCCAACACGATGCCGCGCCGCGGGATGGGCCGCAAAGACCCCAAACAGAAAACCCTGATCTTTGAAAAGCTCACAGACAAACCTGCAGAGGAAGACCCCGCAATGGCTGAGAGTGCGCAGAATGCGGAGCATGTGGAGGACCTTCCTGCGCTATTGGTGTGGATGCTTCAGGAAATGAGGGCAGGTTTCAGAGCTCTGGATGGACGGTTTGACGCACTAGACAAGAGCTTGGCAGACATGGTGGCTAAAACCCAAACACATGATCGACGCCTGGACATAGCTGAAGCTCGCATCTCTGACATCGAGGATGGTACAGCGTAGTCCCTGAAGAGTCTAGAGCGTGTCGAGCGTATCCTCAAGGAGGTGGCTATAAAGAATGAAGACCTCGAGGCACGCAGCAGGCACAATAACATTTGCATTTTGAATGTCCCCGAAACTGCAACCGCGAGCCGGATTGATCTATTTGTAGAGACCCTGTTGTCTGACATTTTTGGAAAGGAGTCCTTCACCCCCAGATTTGTGATAGAGCGAGCACATAAGTCCATCGGGCCCCGGCCCAATCCTGGGTGCCCCCCATGGCCCAACATTGCCGAGTCATGAACCTCCAAGATCGAGATTCGATAAGGCGACTTGCCAGGGAACGAGGAGACACCATATGGCAGGGCTCTAAATTGTTCTTCTACCCAGACTTCACTGTGATTGTGCAGATGCCCACCGGAAGTTTAATGGGGTGAAGGCTACCCTTAGAAATCGGGGTTTAAAATATGGCATGTGGTATCCTGCAAGACTAAAGGTCGATATAGCCGGCCAAGCTCGCATCTTTGACACTCTTACGGAGGCTCAGGAATTCTGTCACTCCTACAAACAAAACAACAAAGGGTTGGGCCCAGGAGTGGGGGGCCCTCCCTTCAGCACAGCGGATCGGACCAAAGTGTTGAAATATTCTCCAGCTCTGCTACCGGTTAGCGACATGGCAATGTCTCTCCATCCTGATTGATAAATGGGCCAGAGTTAATGTACATTATACTTCTGTGCAATATCATTTATTTGGTCGGCTGACATGGTGTTGTCACCCCTCAAGGTGTACACCTTGGATTTGTACATGTTTTGCAATAGTGCCCTTCTCGGGGTTCGTCATTTAAATGGAAAGTTACTTAGTACTTCCAGTTTAATGTTTTGTTATGGGATTGTCTTGCTTGGGTAGAGGTGAGGATGGGTGGTGGGAGGGAGGGAACTTTTCATTGCTTAGATGTATCCAGTCACAGCAGTGATGGTCACTGTCAATGTTTTTCTAGTTCTTTTCTGCTGTCACACAATGATATGTCTGCTATGCACTTTCTATTTCTTTTTATATAGTGCGAACTTGACACGAATTGGGTATCATAGCGTTTTACGTAGCACCATTTGCATTACATGAGGAGACACATTCATTTTTGTTAGGCAAGGGGAGATTAAGTGATTTGCCCAGAATCACAGGATGTTTAGCGTCATTGCCAAGACTCAAATCCAGTTGCCTAGATTCGAGGGCGACCGCCCTAGCCGTTAGGCCAACTCCTCTCCCCTATGACATGGTTAGGTAACATTTAAGGTCCCTCTAGCCTGTCCCTAATGTCATGGAATATCAGGGGGCTGAACAACAACCGTAAAAGTCGACAGGTTCTTACTTACTGATGCGACACAAAGTAGACATTGCTCATTTGCAGGAAACACATTTGCTGAAAGCGGACACAACCCGCTTTGCTGCTAGCTGGGGAGCACATAGATATTTTGCGAATTATAGTACCTATGCCAGGGGCATGGCCATCATTATCCATGAGAGTTCCCTTCAGCCTCAGCTCAGTGGTAGGGGATAGTGAGGGACGCTTCCTCATCGTCACAGGAACACTCTTGGGACATTACATGACTTAGGTGGATGTTTATGGCCCGGATACTGACCCCCCTAATTTTTTTCACTCTTTACATGCCCAGTTGTCAAGGTTGGAACCCAGCTTTATTTTGGTCGGGGGGATATTTCAATTTACTATTGACCCCAAGCCTTGACAGCACTTCCACCTTTCCAGACACCAAACCACGTGTGCACCGCGCTCTGTCGGATCTCTGTGAGCAACTCTCATTGCTAGATATTTGGCGCAAATGCAATCCTGCATTTACGAAATATACCGACTACTCGAGCCAGCATTAATGTTTGGACCAGGAATGATTTCAGCTAATCTCCCCCAGGGTTGCCAGCTGAATTCGGATCGCTGGCGACACTGCCGCGCAGTTATTCGGATCACACCCCAGTGCAGCTTCAGCTGAATGTCCCCCGTCCAGAGGGTTTCGAGAGACAGTGGCGATTCCCGATCCGCGCCCTCCATGATGATCTTTTTAATGTAGAGGTTCACAAAGCCATAGAAGACTACTTCTCCATTAACACCGGTAAAGTAGATACATGGGCGGTTCTATGGGAGGGTTTTAAGGCATATATAAGGGGCATATACATCGCCAAGCATGCTGGAGTGCTTAAAGACCTGCGTAATACACTTGCACGCATTGAACGCCAAATCAGGGTATTAGACGCCGCGTCACTAAATACCTCTGACACAGATGCACAGGGTCAATGGTTGTCCCTACTTGTTGAATTTCGTGAGACAGTGGACTGGGAAATATTATTCTTGGGCGAATACCAGTCTGCCAGACTGTATGGAGAAGCTGAGCGACCCGGGAGGGTACATGCACAGATGCTCCGCCCACCCGTACAGCAGGTCGTAAATCACTCTACTACGCTACATCACTCTACTACGCTCGTCCACGAATCAAACGCTCTCTTCTACTCCAGCTATTCAAGATGAATTCCTGGACTACTTCATGACTTTATACTCTTCTATAATAGGGAGTGATCTTTCAGCCCAAGAAGAGTTCTTGTCATAGATTGCACTGGTATATCTAGAAAAATACATGCAGGATTTTTTGGCAGAGCCCATATCCAAAGCTGATGTGCTAGGTGCGATTAATGCACTCCATGGCTCTTCTGCCCCTGGTTTAGACAGCTTCACCCAAAACTTCTATAAGACCGATAAAGATATACTAGCACAGCAGCTGATAGAGGTATATGCTGAAATGCTTGAGCAACAAGTGCTGCCCCCCACACTACAGGAAGCAGTCATTATTCTCCTCCAAAAGCCTGGCAAAGACACGTCCCTCTGTAGTTCGTACAGACCCCTTTCTCTCTTGAACTTAGATTATAAAATACTAGCTAAAATGATCGCTAATCAGCTCTCCCAATTAATGGAATTCATCATATCCCCTGCCAAATCAGGTTTTATTCCCCATTGATCCACTTCCTTAATTCTCCAGTATGTTATTTGCTGTAATTCATAGAATTAACCCAAAAGTGCCAGCTGCTGCTATTCTTTTGGATGCGGAAAAAGCTTTTGATCCTTTGGAATGGCCCTTTTTTCTTTCAATTATGTGCCGCATGGGCATGCATGCGGGCTTCGTAGCCGCTACAGCACTACTGTATAGTCGGCCATCGGTGAGACTCCGATTGAACGGCACTCTATCCTAGCACTTTTCGTTGTCTCGAGGCACCCGACAGGGCTGCCCCCTGTACCCACTTTTCTTTACTTTGGCCATGGATCCCTTGATTTGCCATTTTCAAGAACGTCATTTACACAGAAGCTTACAACTCAACACTGGCCCCTTATTAGTCTTGTTATACGCAGATGACACTATACTTTATGTTCGAGACCCTCAGGAGAACTTAGAACCACGTATCAGAGAAATACTCAGATTCAGCTGTTTTTCTGGGCTGGGCATCAACTGGCACAACTCAGTGATCTTTCCATTAACAACAAGCACGGTCCCATAGGACTGCGGATTCCCCCTTGAATGGTGTCAAGACTCGGTAAAATATTTAGGCATACATATCCACCTGGACCCTGTGCAAATCCTCTGTTTGAACTATGGGCGTGCAGTATGCCCCTTGGAAGCCCAAGTGGAACGCTGACTGCGTCTGCCTCTGTCCATAGCTAGTAGAGTCACTATACTTAAAATTGTGGTGCGTCCTAAAGTTTTGTATTTTTTAAATAATATCCCAGTACCACTCACCAATGTTTTTATTTTACACTACGTACACACCTCATAAGGCTGGTATGGAGGGGTAAGAGGGCACGCGTCCTCTGGCAATTGCTTACCCTACCTTGCGATAGAGGGGGATATGGTGTTCCAGATCTTCATCTCTATTATTTAGCAGCTCAATGCTGCTATGGCCTCGTTTCATCCCGATGCAAGGATCCCATTTTTATCGCTGGAAGCGGATTTTGTTTTACCTGACACGCTAGCTACTGTACTACTGAGGGGCGTTCCTAAAGATCCACAAGACATACGGACTGTCTCCGCCACCAGCTGGACATGGGACAAACTACGAAGGATAGTTGGTGCCACCACATTATACTTGTCGGCCCTACCCCTCCGCAACCCCACTTGGCTGCCAATAACCAGGAAAAAATTGATGCAACGCACTTTAGCAAAATTTTATATCACAAAAATGGGGGACTTATGCCCGGTGGAACATATTTTCTCAGTGTCTGAAGACCCCTGGTTCCAATCTATCACCTTTATGAATGGCTTTATATTAGGGTGCATCCGCTCAGCTATATGTGCCGCACTACACACTTACCCAGTAGAACCCATCTCTTTTGCACCACTCACGCTGATCATAGAAAGTGAGACAGGTACTCACCTCATTTCCAAGATATACAAGCATGTGCGAGGTTAGAGATGACGAGGTTCGAAATGCAAGTGAGCAAGATCTGGGCCGGGCCATTACAGATGAACAATGAGAAAAATGCTGCGCGGTTACGAGGGAAGTTTCCCTCAACAGTCGGCATAAGGTCCTGCATTTCAAATTCCTATACCAAATTTACTTGACTTCCGCTAAAGCACACAGAATATATCTGTCGAGACCCCACAATTGCCAGAAGTGCTCAGCACCAAATGCAGACTTTGCACACCTCTCCTGGACCTGCCCCAAACTGTAGTCTTATTAGGAGCAAGTCCACAACATGCTAGGCATCATGACTAAGCTGACAATTGTTCCAATTCGAGGAGTGGCGCGGCTGGGATACACGGTTAATTTTCCGAAAAAGTGAGAAGATTTGCATCCCTTGGATTATTGCTAGCTAAAAGGGAGATAGCTTTATTATGGGGCCGACGGATTGCCTCTACCCTGCAGGGATGGTTATGCAGTTTGGCTTATTGTAACAGCGAGATCTATGCCAGCATCATGCCCAGTTCGTCGCGCCCGAAGGACATATGGGGGCCCTACCGGGCATATGTTGAATCAGACGTCCAACTCACAAATAAAGAATGGCATAGTCCCAGAGGGGGTGGGATGATGGAGCATATTCCGCAAGCTTGTTGCTGTTTCTATACAGCACAGAATTCAGGGCTACTGTAATATAAGGTCACGTAGATTCAAACACGGAGGCAATTACATGCAATGGTTATAAGAGAAGCCGGGACTGACAGAGGGTAATGTAATATCAGGAATGCATAGATGGTGACTGTTTTTCATGTAACTGATGTGTTACATTTACTATAATTGACTGTGCTGTTACAACTCCTATGTTTATTATGCGTCATAAGACGGTGTACCATTGTATACTGCTGATATGTGAGAAAACCTGGAAAATAAAGTGTTAAAAAAAAAAGTATATTACATGGAAAATGTATAGCTTTTTCAATATATGGGCTAGTGACCTCAATATAGGCAACTGCATGCATTTTCATGACAGAGTCTGCGATTCTGAGGGCCCAGTGGGAGATTTCTTTCGGAATCCCTATGCCTAAAAGAGACTGGAGTAATATCTTGACAAGAGTATCTAAATTTTCCAGAAATGCACAATTCAAGCTGATTAAATATTTTTCCCTTCAAAGTGCATACCACACCCCAGGCCTCATCGTTAAGTATTTTCATGCAGAGGGAGCGACCTGCCTGAGATGAGGGACCATAGGTGGGGAGTTTAAACACATGAAATAGGACTGTCCTTCCTTGGTACAATATTAGGAGAAGGTCACAACAGAAGTAGCAGACACAATTTCCAAGGAGGTCCCCTGCACTATGGGCCATTGCATTGAATTGGTTCTCCCACAAAGCTAAAACGAAGATCACCAGCAGATTTCAGGACCTAGCCTTCATATATCCAAAACGTGAAAAAACAAGAAATTAGAAAGCCCCCAGGGAACTCAGAATAGCCGGATGGCAGAGGGAACTGGAAAAGTGGCTGGGTTACTGTAATGACGTTGATGTAAGTGAAAGTACCCAGTGACCAAACTGGTCAGGCACTAGGACCGGTCCGATTGAGGGACGAGGGCGGTTGGAAAGGGAGGAGCTGGGGAGACCAAGTGGGCAGGAAGGGATTTGCAGAAGAAGGACATACAATAAAGAAGGTCCCTGATACTACCACACTGTGTCTGCCTGAGTTATTGGGGCTGGACACTACAACTGGCGACGAGGGTGGGATGAGATTTTTCGGTGGTGTTGCGCCACAGGTGTGATTTGTTCATCTATGTGCAATTTTATTTGGCAGTTCTTCATTTTTCCCAGGCCTTGATAGAGCTTGGGGAACTTCTTAATGAGTGCTGGTTTGTCAGTTACTCTGAATAGGATGTCCACCAATTTCAATCGCTCAGCCGTGGCTAGGCTCAGGAGGCAGTCTGCTTCAGGCCCCTCGATGACATGGATGTAGGCTGGTATTGTTTGATCTTCATATGACAGTTCGGTCTTGAACTTCCCAAGACATGTAAGTGGCTCCTTGGCCATCCACGTATACACTTGTACGTGGGCATCAACTAGCTTTGGCGGTGGTTTCATGCGTTGGTACTCTGTCACTGGTAAGTAGTTTAGCGTTGCTCCACTATCTAGCACGAATTGGGCGGGATGGGAGCCAACCCTGATGTCTAAACGCTGGTACTCTTTCAGCTGAACAAGGTCAGCTACACTGTAAAGGTATTCCTTTCGAACACAGGGGGTGGGCGATGGGGATCGAGATTCTCCTGATGACGATTGCCGAGATTGACATGTCCTGCAGGAGCAGCAGCTAGATTGTGATGAACCAGAGGATGAGTCTCGTCTATCCTGGACTGTTCTGACATGATGACGACTGTTTGAAGGTGGGTGTCGTTGGTGTATTTCCCCGTGGTCACTCTTCGGTACTGCCCCACACATGCTTTCAAAGTAGTTGTCTCTGCCACATTTTCGGCATTGTTGTCCTAGTGCTGGGCATGGATCTGCATGCGGGAAGTCGTATCCGCATCAGTAGCATTTGAGTTGTCTGTCTGATCGTCCTTTCGTGTGACTCGTGTTTTTGTGTCCTTTGTTTGACTGGTGGTGATGTCTCTTTGATCTGGAGGAACGAGTTTGTGGTGGAGACCTTCTGTGCTCTTGTTGCGACTGCATCCTGAAGACTTGTTCCCGTCTCTCACTTTTCCCGGTTTCCATTTTCTTAGCGTGTTCATCAGCTTGTTCATCCACTCTCATCATCTCTACGATCTCTTCCAACGTGTAGCTTCTCTTGAGTAGCTTGCATCTTAGTGGCTCGTAGAGACAACCTTCTATCACTCTTAGTCGCAGTGCGTCCTCAGTTGAGAATTTGACAAAGTCGCAGTGTTTCGCCAGTCGTCTCAGACGCATTACGAATGCCCCCATTTGTTCACCTCTCTCTTGCGCGGCCAAGTTGAAAGTGTACCGCTCAAAGTCGACGTTCCTTTTGTGTAGGAACTTGGTGTCTAGTGCTTCACGTACTTTAGTGTAAGAATCAGAGGAGTCTTCTGGCAGTTCTTTTATGAGTCGTCCACCTTCTCTGCCAATCAGGTTCTTGAGAAACAGCAGCTTCTCTCCGAGGTCTGACAGCTTGGATGCTTTCATGAAGTCCTCAAAATCCTCTATCCATTCTGAGACTGGGTGCTGGCACGACAAGAGCAGCACCGAAAGACTGATTGCCAATACCATGAAGTTCCACTCAAAGTGATACAACAAAAAGGAACCATGATCACTGCAGAAACCGACGGGAAAAGACTTAATAGGAATGTGACGTACTTCAAAAAGTGCAAACCCAAGGTCAAAGAGCTACTGACCGAACCGAAACTGGAGCCGGGAGACCAAGAGACACTGCCAACTCACAGTCAGTTATTGATGGAGACTGCCGATGAGAATGAGCGAGACAGTCCCAACCTCCAGTCACGCCCCAGACGCGTGATCACAAAACCGTCTCGCTTTATCGAAGAATTCTAAAAAAAAAATAATTTACTGTTTGCTGTGGTGTATATTGTTTTGTTTTCTTTTATTCACAGAGGGGGGAGATGTAATGACGTTGATGTAAAGTGAAAGTGCCCAGTGACCAAACTGGTCAGGCACTAGGACCGGCCCGAGTGTGGGACGAGGGCGGGCGGAAAGGGAGGAGCTGGGGAGACCAAGTGGGCAGGAAGGTAGTGAGCCGTTGGGATTTGCAGAAGAAGGACATACAATAAAGAAGGTCCCTGATACTACTACACTGTGTCTGCCTGAGTTATTGGGGCTGGATACTACAACTTTATTGGGGCTGGACACTACAGTTACGAAGCTAGGAGGGGCATAAGGTCCATAGAAGTAGAACGCGCCTGGGAGATGTTAGTGAACTCCTTGAAAGACCCAGATTCGGACACAAGGCACGCCTCTCCTGAGGGCTCACTGGTGCCGACACCGCTGACCACCCGAGAAAATAGTCCATCCCCACACATCTGATGATACATGAAGGATAAGTATCCCCGTACTGCTTAAGAGAGGCAAATTGATAGTGCCGCAGCAAAAGTTCTCAGATACGCTGCCCATGTCACATTTCTTATGCACAAAGGTATTGACTCATGTACGGTGGAGGTGGGGAAGGTTTACATTGTAATGTATATGCAGTTGATATTGTTTTGAAAAAGAAAAATAATATTTGAATATTTTGTACAAGTTAGGCCTTTAAGGCCAATGTAACAATAGTGACCCTACACAATTCTTTTGTCAATGCTTTCAATAAAATGTGTTAAATAAATAACATAAAATGACAGAGTCTGTGATTTTAGCACTCTACATGGTGAGGCACAAATGCACTTCATACACAATACCTATGGACAAGTACTCAATATTTAGAAATGAAGTACAAATTCAATATCTGCGCTTCTGTAGCGCTGTTAGCCCTAACTTTCATTGGAAGGGGTGCAGAAAGCACAATTGATTTTATTCTTTTTTCAGAGACTCAAAAAGATCACCTGGCAAATTTTGTAGTTGATTAATTGTAAAAGTGATTGTAACCCTTTGTAAGTGACTTTGTAGTTCATCTCGAGACAAATAGCGAGGTTAGAAGTGGAGTTTTCATTAAATTGAAGGGGATCATGATCAAGTGGTCCAAGTATATTATACTAAATTGATATGATTGGTTTCCTTTAAATACAGCAGCTTGCTGGGCATGTGTGGATGATAAAGCTGAGGCCATATTAATTTTACATCCTTTTGATTCGTGGAAACATCAGGTGCCTTTTTACAACTGTGGGTGGACAGAAACAGTCCAAGTTATTTTGCTGATTTGACTCTGCCTGCACTAAGACTCTTTAAACTCATGAAATCTTTGAAAGCCACACCACACATACTCTCCGAGGTGAAGTTCATCAGGTGTTGTTACAAAGTGGTTATTCAGATAAGAAGGTCCCTGATTAGAGAGGAAACATCGGTTAAGGCAAATACACTCAGAGATAGTGGTACCTTTTGGAAGGTCGTAAATTCACCCTTGTTCAATCAGTTGGCAACATTTAAAATTGATGTGATGATTTCACCCACTTGCTGTGTTGAGCATTTTACAGGGGTTTACTTGTCTTCCGTATCCATGCCAACTAACCAGGGCTAATGAGGGAATACCCAATACTTAAACTTACCAATTGATTGCCCCTTTTGTGGTAACAGATTTTACTTCAGCAATTCAGCAGAGTCCCATTTGCCAGGCAATGGTCACACCCACATGGGGTTCTAAAGGATATATATGTATATAAGGACCACTTAGATCTGTGCATTCCATCATTACTGAGTTATTTAAGGCAGTTCTCAGGAACAATATTTCATCATCAATGTCGGAGTCCTTAATAGTACCAATATTAAAGAAAGATGACCCTGATATTTTGAGGCGCAACTGGCCAAAACCCCTGTTGGACCATTCCATCAAAATATTAGGCAGAATTTTGCTGGTAAGGTTAGAGCAAAATAACATCCAGGTAAGTGTCCAATATGGCTTTAGACAAGGTTTCGGCACGGTTGGCCGGTCTTTGAAATTATATCTTCTTATCTCCAAATATAAAGTGGTGAAAAAAGGGTCCTGTGCCTTTGATTATGTCAGATGGATCAAGCTATTGGCTATAATGTCACCCTGTGCCTTTTATTGTGTCAATTGACCAAGCTACTGGCTATAATGACACCCACAGGGCTGGAGGAAATAATCGTCAGGTTTTTTAGGCAGTTTCACTCAGAGGTTTCAGCGATGGTCTGTTTGAGACCACTGGCAAGTGATCTGACTGATCTAAAGGGAAGAGGGGTGTCAGACAAAGATGCATTTTACCCATCATTTTCTTTTTATTTGCGCTGTACATCAATGGCTTAGAATCATCATTATTAACAAATTTCAGTTTGTTGTTGATACTGTTTTATGCAGACAAATCAGTTTTACTAACAAGTACGACCATAAGCTTCCAAAAACTGCTTAAATTCTTTGTTGACTTTAGGGCCAAGCTATCTATATCTACTGACAAACATACCAATGCCATATACAATAGTTTATGGCCCAAAGCATACAAAGAAGTGTCCGTATACTATAGGTGACTCCCTGCTGGGAGATGTAAACACTTTTGCCTTCCTTGGTATACCCTTTTATTCAAGGTTAAACTGGGGCATTTGTGTATAAAATGGCACAACAACTTATTAAAATAATAGAAGACGTTTTTAGTTTTTTCCTATATTGGGAGCTAAGACAGTTAATGTATTGATTATGGTCTATATTAGTAAATATATTTTTGGGCCAACATAACGGGTAGGGTTCTGGCATATTGTGACACGAGAAAGATTACAAGACCGCTTTACAGGCAGGCTACTGCTGTAGCACTGATATGTTCAATTTACATTTGTCATGATGAGCTGGGGATGATATATTCAGACATTGTAATTAAATTATGCCAGCTTTTTCTTTGGGTTTCTGTATGAGCAAAAGAAGAAGCAACTCTAACAAAGAAAATCTTGCAAGATTGTATGACACTTATGTAATTGTCAAGAATTCCCTTACAGCTGTACAGCTAGAAAGTGTCTGGCAGGTCTGGTGCAAGTGACATCTTTATAAATCCTGCCTCTATCAATGCACATTCTGAAGATCATGTGAAGGTAATGTTTTTGAATCCCATGACAATATGACACCTTTAGATTACAGAGCGAAATCGAGAAACCCACTGGAAGTGCTCACTTGATTGCTTCGAACCCTGATGTAATGGAAAATAAACTACAGTTTGTAACCAACTCGCATCACAGATTCTACTTAACTCGCTTTATGTTAAACACTGTCCACCTTATCGTTGTGTTCCCTTTAAATGGTTCCTGTGCTTCGGAACTTCCATGCTGCCCTTGTGACAATGTGTCACTGCAAAGCGCATTACCTTGCATTTTGTAGGTCGAGCATCAGCGCGCATGCGCTGTCTGCAACACCTGCTGTCTTCAATACAAACCACTTTTTTCCGCCTCCTGCTTGCCATAGGTTCAGTCCAGTTTTACTCTTCTTGTACACCTCCTAACTCGTTCGCTAAGCCATTTGAGGCTGAGGAGCACCGGCCAAGTACCGGTTCCATGTGCATGCATCCTTATCTGAACTTTGGGAGAACTCTTTTTAAATTATTGCTTTCCATCCGTTGAGGACTTCTATTCACACCGCCTCCCCATCTGCTTTGTAATTGTTTATTTCCGCTGCCAGGGTGCATCATGCAGGAGCACATAGCATTATGCATATGCCCCATGCTTTATGTTTGAGCACGGCACCCGATTTTCTGTTGAACCCTGTCTGCTTGTTTCCTCTCAGGAAGCCAGTGTTTCTTGCCCTGTTCTTCCTGGGTGTCAAGGCACTGTGGCAGTGTGCCCACTAACACGTCTCCACTGTTATGTATACACTTTAGGGCGGGTGCACCGGAGGACAGAGCAAGCACTGTGTAGGCAGAGATAGGGTAGATAGTGTGGTACTGCTTGCTACTCGGGGGGTCTCTCAAAGAGGCGTGGCTGGTGTAATTAAGGGTGTGGCTTAAAAATCTGTGCTTAGCATAGTGTGCCACCTGACTGGTATTTTGCTTTTTTGTCATTGTATCCAGATATATATTGCAACATGTAACATTATGAGACAAGAAACACAAGAGTGTGAGTGTGTGAATGTTGAGGTTCCGTGACAATTGTAAGTGGTGTTTTCGACTCATACGAATATGGTCGAGTCTGATATCTATGAACCGCAAATGACGAGTTTAGTAAGTGTGCGCAGTTTCGCTGTGCTAACTTAAACCGTTCGTTTGTTATATGGGTTTTTCATCTGTACCCACGGGTTCCATCTTAGATACGGCATCCATTTTGTCTCTTGCCCTCAAGTAGCCAGCGAACGGACGTTGTCCGCTTCGCGACCCTGGGACTCCCAAGATATTTGCGGAAGACACATGTTCTTTGTGAGTGTCTTTATGACGAGGGGGATGCTACTGTAAGGCAGATGGCGCCGCTCGAGGCTCATCCTGCCGCACAGACTTATTGTCTCAGCCGTGCATCTCATTAGGCACGTCCCTTTGATGCCTGTATCTCGTGTTTCCCGATACCTCCCCTTTTACACCCTTTCCGATCTCCCCACTGTCTCCGTCTTCCTCTACACCTGTCCTTGTTCCTATTTCGATCTGTTTTACTGCCGATTGGAATTCGCTAATGTTGGGAAGATGGGTTTTTACAGTTGGGAACCGCCAAATGTTTCCGCACTTATGTTCCGGACCTCATGTGTATCAAAGTGACCAAAGCGACCCCTCTGGGGGATAATGATGGGAACCGGGTTGTAAACTTTTGTGTGCCATGTTGTCTTATGGGTAAAAACTGTATAAAAGGAGCGATCCACAGAACCAATTTGAAGCAGTCTCCCCAAGTTGCACGTGGTGTACTTGTCGTGATTTCTGTGTTCCCTGCAGCAAATAAACCTTGAATCTTTGACGCCGAAGGAAGTGTCCCGTGTCTCTGTGATTCGTACGCCGGAGCAGGTTACCCACGAAGGTTTCAGGTGTTGTGCCCTGGCACCGCTGGGTCTTAAAGAACCCAGTCCTTCAGTTGGCGCCCAACGTGGGGCTGCATCAGTGGTACCGGTCCAAGCCCGACGATCGTGAGGAACTTCGTGTGAAATCTCCGAGGGAAGGTGCACTCCGCTTCATCGATCCTGTTGTCGAAATAAGTGGCCCGAAGACTTTTCCCGCGAAGATTCCCGCCTCCGGACGGCTGCGACGGACTGCTGCCCTGACTGTAGACCTGTTTTGGCGCCTGGCGTAGACCTTGGTATAGCGAGACGACTGACGGGCCTTCCTGGTGACGCCATCGATCTTTGAGTTAAGTATTTGTGGGTCGCTCCCAGAGTTCTTGGTTGTTGACACTTTAGCGAGTGTTTTTGTTGTTAACGCTGTGTGAGTGTTTTTGTCGGTGACACTTTGCTAGCGTACTTTGTTGTGTTGTTTGACGACTGCAGCCGCCAAAAACCGAGGGTTTTGTTCTTTGCTGGGACTTGGTAAATCCCGTAACCCTTGAAGTTTGTGAAACTCGGCTAGTGTGCAAGATGCCTGGTCGCAGTACTTTGTTTAGTTGTTTCAGGCCTTGTGGTACGGATTCCCGACTGGAGGACTCGTGTCCGATACCTCCGGTTGGAACTCCCACGTATGAGCTCTATAGTAAACATGGGCTAGGCCCAATTACCTTTAACGATTATTGGATTAAATACACAAAGAAGGACGGCGACCTCCGTTGGCCACCTCATGGTAGCTTCGAGGCCCCGATCTTAGATAATCTAGAGATTAAATTGTTTGAGAAAAAGTCAAGGCCGGCCATGTTTGATGCCTTTCGGTTGTGGCGTAAAGAAGCCCGACAGAAAGAAATCAGACAGAATAAACGTACTCAGCGAGATCATGTTGCTACCATAGTGAAGAAAGCAGAGCAGTTCCAGCATGATAAGGAGGTTAAGGATAAGGAAGTGTTTGACAGATTACAGCGTATGACCGTAGATAAATGTTATCCCGCTTTGCCTACGGAGCCGGAAAAGAAGGAAGAGCCAGTGGAGGATCCTTTAATGTCTTATCTTATGAAGTCGCCACCTCCGTACGTACAGGGTACCGCAGCTCCTGTGGTCCCTGCCGTACCTACCCTTCCGCCTATTCTTCCTCCGCCTGTTCCTCAACCTGCACCTGCCCTTCCGACTGTTCCTGCTCCTCCGTCTGTTGCTATCCCTACTGCTCCTCCGCTTCCACATACTCCTGCTCCCGCTACTGCTCCTGCTCCTGTTTTGTTAACTCCTGCTGTTGCTACTGTTTCTACTCCTTCTCTTGTTAGTCCTGTGTCTTATTCTTCTCCCTCTATTCGTAGTCGCAATTCTCCTCTTGCGGCTAGCTTCTTCCATTCGCTCGGACCTGTTCATGGGTCCGCTGGTTCCGACGGTCCTCAGAGAGGTAGTCAGCTTCCTGGAAACAGAGAACGCGTTGCGCTATATAATATGGCGATGGGTTGGATGGTAAATCCTATTAGGAGTCCACCCCGTGTTGTCCTCGAAACATTTTGTCAATTCAATATACCGGAACAGACTAATTTGCATATAGCCAGGTTCTGAAGCTGGGATGGTGCAGTGAGCTAAAAAATGGTGATGGATCAAGCCCTGATCTCTTGACTGGGTAGGAGTATTCTGCATCATTCAGAAACTCTGTCCATCACCTTTTCCAAAATTGATTTTATCCACACTATGTGTGGGAGGGTATACTCAGACGTGAGTCCCTAGCTCATTGCACCATCAGGATTCAAGCAAGCCGGGCCGATGAGGCTGAAATGCCAGAAACCGGTCCCCGGTAGCTTGTCTCCTTCCCAGTTAAAGAATTGGCTTGGTAGTTTGGTTTGCCCTGTTCCCATCATGCACTGGGACAGGAACAGACTAATTTGCATATAGCCAGGTTCTGAAGCTGGGATGGTGCAGTGAGCTAAAAAATGGTGATGGATCAAGCCCTGATCTCTTGACTGGGTAGGAGTATTCTGCATCATTCAGAAACTCTGTCCATCACCTTTTCCAAAATTGATTTTATCCACACTATGTGTGGGAGGGTATACTCAGACGTGAGTCCCTAGCTCATTGCACCATCAGGATTCAAGCAAGCCGGGCCGATGAGGCTGAAATGCCAGAAACCGGTCCCCGGTAGCTTGTCTCCTTCCCAGTTAAAGAATTGGCTTGGTAGTTTGGTTTGCCCTGTTCCCATCATGCACTGGGACAGGAACAGACTAATTTGCATATAGCCAGGTTCTGAAGCTGGGATGGTGCAGTGAGCTAAAAAATGGTGATGGATCAAGCCCTGATCTCTTGACTGGGTAGGAGTATTCTGCATCATTCAGAAACTCTGTCCATCACCTTTTCCAAAATTGATTTTATCCACACTATGTGTGGGAGGGTATACTCAGACGTGAGTCCCTAGCTCATTGCACCATCAGGATTCAAGCAAGCCGGGCCGATGAGGCTGAAATGCCAGAAACCGGTCCCCGGTAGCTTGTCTCCTTCCCAGTTAAAGAATTGGCTTGGTAGTTTGGTTTGCCCTGTTCCCATCATGCACTGGGACAGGAACAGACTAATTTGCATATAGCCAGGTTCTGAAGCTGGGATGGTGCAGTGAGCTAAAAAATGGTGATGGATCAAGCCCTGATCTCTTGACTGGGTAGGAGTATTCTGCATCATTCAGAAACTCTGTCCATCACCTTTTCCAAAATTGATTTTATCCACACTATGTGTGGGAGGGTATACTCAGACGTGAGTCCCTAGCTCATTGCACCATCAGGATTCAAGCAAGCCGGGCCGATGAGGCTGAAATGCCAGAAACCGGTCCCCGGTAGCTTGTCTCCTTCCCAGTTAAAGAATTGGCTTGGTAGTTTGGTTTGCCCTGTTCCCATCATGCACTGGGACAGGAACAGACTAATTTGCATATAGCCAGGTTCTGAAGCTGGGATGGTGCAGTGAGCTAAAAAATGGTGATGGATCAAGCCCTGATCTCTTGACTGGGTAGGAGTATTCTGCATCATTCAGAAACTCTGTCCATCACCTTTTCCAAAATTGATTTTATCCACACTATGTGTGGGAGGGTATACTCAGACGTGAGTCCCTAGCTCATTGCACCATCAGGATTCAAGCAAGCCGGGCCGATGAGGCTGAAATGCCAGAAACCGGTCCCCGGTAGCTTGTCTCCTTCCCAGTTAAAGAATTGGCTTGGTAGTTTGGTTTGCCCTGTTCCCATCATGCACTGGGACAGGAACAGACTAATTTGCATATAGCCAGGTTCTGAAGCTGGGATGGTGCAGTGAGCTAAAAAATGGTGATGGATCAAGCCCTGATCTCTTGACTGGGTAGGAGTATTCTGCATCATTCAGAAACTCTGTCCATCACCTTTTCCAAAATTGATTTTATCCACACTATGTGTGGGAGGGTATACTCAGACGTGAGTCCCTAGCTCATTGCACCATCAGGATTCAAGCAAGCCGGGCCGATGAGGCTGAAATGCCAGAAACCGGTCCCCGGTAGCTTTTCTCCTTCCCAGTTAAAGAATTGGCTTGGTAGTTTGGTTTGCCCTGTTCCCATCATGCACTGGGACAGGAACAGACTAATTTGCATATAGCCAGGTTCTGAAGCTGGGATGGTGCAGTGAGCTAAAAAATGGTGATGGATCAAGCCCTGATCTCTTGACTGGGTAGGAGTATTCTGCATCATTCAGAAACTCTGTCCATCACCTTTTCCAAAATTGATTTTATCCACACTATGTGTGGGAGGGTATACTCAGACGTGAGTCCCTAGCTCATTGCACCATCAGGATTCAAGCAAGCCGGGCCGATGAGGCTGAAATGCCAGAAACCGGTCCCCGGTAGCTTGTCTCCTTCCCAGTTAAAGAATTGGCTTGGTAGTTTGGTTTGCCCTGTTCCCATCATGCACTGGGACAGGAACAGACTAATTTGCATATAGCCAGGTTCTGAAGCTGGGATGGTGCAGTGAGCTAAAAAATGGTGATGGATCAAGCCCTGATCTCTTGACTGGGTAGGAGTATTCTGCATCATTCAGAAACTCTGTCCATCACCTTTTCCAAAATTAATTCAATATACCAACCCAGAGATATGTGTTTAATGAAATGTGTAAGTTCCTTCATGATCAGATAGCGGCTGATGCGCCTGACGAGGTGCTCACCGCTCTGTCTGATCTTCAGCTTCAGTTCGCAAATGGGCTGATAGTGGATACCAACGTTCGTCGTGCTGTCGAGCGATTGCTATCTTTTCGTCCCGCTCCAATCCCTCATGCATTGTTTGTTGAGGATATTGAAAGACAGCCAGACGAGTCTGGCCAATATCCCATGCGGGAAGTTCCACCAGTGTGGATGCCAGGCGATGCTACTGCTATTCCTATTATTCCGCCGCATTTCCAGAGAGTATGGATACATCTCCCGTGGAAGCGATCGGAAGTGTTGCAGGTAAAGCAATCTTTGCCTGACCCTCACAAAAATCCTGCAGGGTATTACAAAGAATTATCGCAGCTCGTAGATGCTACAATCATGAATCTTGCCGATATCGATATGTTGTTCGGCAATGTCGTACCACAACCTGTATGGGCTAAGATTCGGCAGGAAAATCATCCGAATGAATTAGGTGGTGATTGGGCTGCCATTGTGGCGGCGGATGGTTTACAAACTGGTGGAGCTAAACCTGAGCAGATGATTACTGCTCTTCCTCAAAGAATAATAGCGTTAATGAAAACCCTTATGCCAGCTATGAGAGTAAATTGGGACAAATTGTCAGCTTGTAAGCAGAAAAAGGACGAAAGTGTCTCCGACTTCTTTACGAGGTTTGAGGAGGCATTCGTTGACCATAGTGGACAGGATATGGGTACTGAGGGTGGTCAAAGATTGTTTGTGGATAAATTTGTTTCAAACTTACTGCCCGAATTGAGCAATAAATTGAGGGATTCGGAAAGTGCATGGGCCGTTTCCACCTCAGCTCAGATATTGGCTACGGCACAATATTATGAGAACAGAGAGAAAGAAGAGAGCGACCGTGCTGATAAAAAGACGAAAGAGCTAAAAACTAAAGTGTTGCTTCAGCAAGCGTATCCTCCACGTTCGAATCAGAATAATTCACAACAGAATAGATCGCAGCCGCAATCGAACAGATCCCAAACTCGTAATGACTCCTCCTCCCAAAGATCCTCGTTAGGGTACAATCAATGTGCTTATTGTAGACAGGAGGGACACATTAAATTCAATTGCCCTATTTTGAATGAACGTAACAGTGGTAACTCATCTAGAGGAGGTCGTGGTGGTTCGCAGCAGGCATCGCGTGGTAGAGGTCGTGGTGCTTAGAACGATCGTTCAGATAACTCATCAAATTCCGATAATTGTTTCGATCAACGTGGATCGTCGCAAGGTCGATCTGCGCAGTACAATGTAGACGATTATTACGTCGATCAGGGAACTGACGACAGTAATTACTAGGACAGCCAAGGACAAGGAGAGGGAGTGGTATCAGTTCCGGTTGATCAGAGAGGGCCTTACGTCGCAGTTGCTACATCGGGCATCGTTGAGCCTTTTCTGTTGGACACTGGTGCAGCGAAAAGTTCTATCATGCATTCGAAACTCCCTGGCGCACCTTTGTCTGGCTTAACAAATGTTTCCGTTGGATTCTCTGGCGCCCCTGTTAGCAATCCAGTTTCGCGCCCTTTGCCCCTTAAAATTGGGCCACGTGAGCTAGAAGCTCCGTTGATTTTGACTACGGGTTGTGGTGAAAATCTTTTGGGCCTGGATTTGCTTAAACGTTTGTACGCAACTTTGTATTGTTCTCCTGCGGGTGTAAAGCTTACGTTAGGAGAGAGGGTTGTCTCTCCTATGTATTTGTCTCTCGATAAGCTTCCACCGGAATTGAGTTCTCTTCCTGCGTCTTTGTGGGCAACGGGTCCGAATGACGTGGGCCTACTTGATATCTCCCCTTATGTTGTTCAGTTGAAATCTAATGTGCGATTGCCACGTATTCCCCAATATCGTATCTCCCTTGATGGTGAACGAGCACTGTTAGCGATCATCTATGATTTGATCGAGAAAGACGTTATTGAGGAGACTCGGGGAAACGTGTGCAACAGCCCTGTGCTGCCCATTCTTAAACGTACTGATCCTTCGAAACCGCCTGTTTATCGTTTTGTTATCGATTTACGGGAGGTGAATAAAATTGTGGTTCCTCAATTCCCTGTTGTGCCTGACATCACGGCGCTACTGACTCTGATTCCAGCTTCTGCATCATGGTTTTCGGTGATTGACCCGAAAAATGCGTTTTTCAGCATCCCGATTGCCGAGGAGAGCAGGGACCTTTTCGGTTTCTCTCTTGGTGGACGCAGTTTCCGGTTCAAACGCGCTCCTCAGGGCTACTGTGAAAGTCCATCTATTTACAGCCAAGCCTTGAAGGGTCAACTGGATGCGTTTAGGTTGCCGGCTGGTGCGGCCTTAATCCAATACGTCGACGATTTATTGGTGGCTGCTGATACTCAGGACATTTGCAAAATTGCTACGGTGTCGTTGCTGCAACATCTCTGTGAGTTAAATCACAAAGTGTCACCTACTAAACTCCAATATTGTTGTCAAGAAGTAACCTATCTAGGTCACTTATTGTCAAAGGAGGGAAGGAGGTTGACCCCAGAGAGAATTGCAGCAATTGCGCGAATGGCTGTGCCAAAAACCCAAAGAGATGTGCGCGCCTTTCTAGGTATTACATCGTACTGCAGGCAATGGATTCCTAATTTTTCATTGCTAGCGAAACCATTGGTGGCTCTTACGTGCTAGGATGTTTCAACTCCTTTACCATGGACGGAAGAATGTCAGAAAAGTTTTTCTGAACTGCGTGATTCATTGTGTTCGGCTCCTGTGTTAGGTACCCCTGACTACAGTAAGCCGTTTACGTTATATGTTCACGAGAGGGAAGGTTGTGCTTTGAGTGTCTTGACGCAACCTTTTGGTGGTAAGCAACGTCCATGTGCATATTTTTCCTCGACCTTGGACCCAGTAGCTAGAGCATTGCCGAGTTGTTTACGAGCAACAGCGGCAGCTGCGGTCTCCATCCGACAATCAGCAGGATTGGTCATGGATAATATGCTTACGGTGATGGTTCCGCATGCAGTCGATACTCTTTTGAATCGAACGAAAACTCAGCACTTGACGAGTGCGAGGTTGTCTGGGTACGAGTTGACGCTGTTGGCAAGCCACATTCAGATAAAACGTTGTAATGTTCTGAACCCGGCAACTTTGTTACCAATTAGCACAGAGTCAGATGAAGTAGCAGAACATGATTGCTACTTGAGGACCGAAGAAGAAACAAAAGGTCGAGTGGACCTTAAAAACACCCCATTGGAAGATCCGGATGGTACTTTGTATGTGGATGGGTCATGTTTTAAATTGCCGAATGGCGATGTGACTACTGCTTATGCTGTTGTAACGTTGAATACTGTTGTTGAGACTGCGAGGTTGAATCAGAATTCTGCCCAAGCTGCAGAATTGATTGCTCTCACTAGAGCATGTGTGTTAGCAAAAGGGAAACGTGTGAATGTGTTTACCGACAGCCAATACGCGTTTGGCGTCGCTCACAGTTTTGGACGATTGTGGAGAGAGAGAGGTTTCTTGACGTCGCATGGTACGAAGATTCAGCATGGCCAGCTTGTGAATGATCTTTTGGATGCATTGACGTTGCCTACGCAAGTAGCGATTGTTAAATGTAGTGCGCATCGTAAGGTGACGGATGATGTTGGTCGTGGTAATGCATTTGCGGATGAGACTGCTAAGGAGACTGCCCGGAACCTTAGCACTCGGATGTATGTGACGAGTTCGGTTAGGTGGCCTACAGAATCGAGTATGTGTGAGGACACTATCGAGAGTGTGAAAGCAATTCAGAATGAGGCCACCGACACTGAAAAGACGAAGTGGAAAGAAAGTACGGGAAAGTTGGATGCGAATGGTTGTTGGATTGATTTGACTGATCCGAAAAGATGGATGTTGCCTGATGCGTATGTGCTGGCCGTTGTGACAATGGCGCATGGGTTAGCACATATTAGCACGAAAGGTATTTGTAAGTTGCTATCCCCTGTATGGAAGAATGATGGTATTACGAAATGTGCTGAACGTCTGGTGAAGAATTGTATGGTGTGCATGATGTACAATCCTGGCAAAGGAACCCCAACTCCTCCTGGCAGTTTTGCTCCCCCTTCATGTCCCTTTGAGGTGATTCAATTGGACTTCATCCATATGGAGAGATGCAATAACCTAAAATACGTTTTAGTTGTGGTTTGCGCATTCTCCCGATGGATCGAGGCCTATCCTCTCAAAGACAATACTGCTTTGTCTACTGCGAAAATCCTGCTGAAGGAATATTTTCCTCGGTATGGAATGCCTAGAGTCGTGTGGTCAGATAACGGAAGTGAGTTTGTGGGTAGTGTGATGAAGAGTGTGTGTAAGGGCCTTGGAATTAATCAGAAATTCCACAGCGCCAATCATCCCCAGTCAGCTGGATTGGTTGAAGGGTACAACGGCACCCTTAAGCTAAAGTTAGCGAAGATTCAGGCTACGACTGGTCTTTCGTGGCCTGACGCTTTACCTTTGGCATTACTGTCAACTAGGGCGACTGTACACTCCCGAGTAGGGCTTAGTCCCTATGAAATAGTGTTCGGCCGTCCCGCGAATGTGTGGGGGGTTCCTAGGCCAGGAATGTTCTCTGATCTTGAGTACCCAATGTTGATTGATTATCTACATGACTTGACTGCTAAACTGAGGTTAATTCACCAACAGGTTTACGACGCATTGCCAACGCAGACGGAGGGTCCAGGCCACCAGCTCCAGCCCGGAGACTGGGTGGTGACGAGAAATTTTTCACGCAAGAATAACCTGGACCCGAGGTTTACCGGACCCTATCAAGTGCTCCTGGCCACGAGGACTGCCGTTCGTCTCGAGGGGCGTAAGAATTGGGTGCATGCCACCCACACCAAAAGAGTCCCCATCCCTTTGCCGGCAGACCCGTGGGTAAGGAGAGGCATTGCGTCATCTGAAACAGAAACATTGCCGGCGTTTGTGCCTTTTAGCGACGCACAGCCTGTTAAAGAATCCTCAGCGCAGCAGAAAGACACTGTTGAACAATTAGCATCAAAAGACTCAAGACCAGAACACTCAACTGATCAGCAGGACGCTGTCTCTTCAACGGATCCTTTGTTTGACGAGCAGACACGTCCTGGGAAAACCCGATACTTTTTGCGATCTCACACTAAGGACAAATAAAAGATCCTGCTTTTCTGTATTGCCAATAGCATTATCTCGTTTTCCGTGATCAGTTTTGAATCTTCGTATTACTGTAATCATTTTTGTATATATATTGAGCTCCATTCCTTGTACTTTTTGCTTCCACAGCTGAGAGACTTTGTTTTTGCATACATATATATTGTGCATTGAAGGCCGTAGGGCCGCGCGCGTACTTCCTTCTGGATAGTAGGTCTTGACGCTAGGTTAAAGGCCGTCGGTTCCTGGGAACTCCTAGGGATTGACTATTGCTACACAGAACGAAGTGCGTCAAGAAACGTTGCGGACGGTCGTAGGGAATGGCATTCTCGAAGCTGAATGATTTGGAGGGAGCTCAGGTTCACAGATTCAAGCTGCAGCAACTCAGTCGTACCAAATGTTTTATATTCCAACTGTTTGTATTGTTCTTGACTGCTTCTGCATTATTGGCGGGTGGGGTGTATTACACGATGTCTTACTTCTTACCTTCTGCTACACCTACTCCTACTCCTGATCCTAAACTTACCTCTACTGTTTCTCCCCATTCCTTTCATATGTTACCGGAACACGAACAGGCTAGACGTGTAGAATTCCGCAACAATTCCTTTATTCAGCTCCTTCATCAGCATCAGTTAGTGGTTAACACTACTAATTGTTGGGTGTGTGGGTTGATGCCACATACTACGGATAAGGGAATTCCATATCTGGTGTTACCGTATAGTTCCCAAGGGTCAGCTCGAGCATTTCAAACAATGTTCCGAAGCGCACTGGGTTTCCACCCCGTTCGAGAACCACGTTCCCCCTACTCTGGTCCTACCTCGTATCAAAAACCTTTGTCGATAGCAATAGAGGATTTAGATAGTGATATCTATGATCCCTCGCTTATTCCCGAAGAAGAGATACAGGCCTATAGGGTCCTAAGTAGAGGTGAATATAGTGCGTTCACTAGTGAAAAGCAGCTTAAAAGCTCGCCTCCGATATGGGTCGTACCCCACACTGGTAATTTTTGTCTCATGGGTCGTGGTCGAAGATCGCAAGCCCGACTTGGAGCAAGTGCTTGCACTGAAAATTACATTCTGCCGATGTTCTCGTCCCCTGTGTTTCTGGCTGCCAAGGGTACATACTTTATCTGTTATGATCGTGCATACACATGGTTGCCCGCTGACTTCATGGGCTCATGTTTCATTGCAAATCTGTTGCCTCCGACGTTTACCGTAGATGCCGATTATCATAAGACTAGAGTTGTGCGAGGCGTAATTAGCGAAGAGGATACTGCCGGTCAAGAGGCAGGAGACTTTTTCAAGGGTTTCCTCCCGTTTTGGGGACCTATGGTTAATAGTAGGAACCTGAGACAGTTGACTCGAGTGGTAGAATCGACAGCTAATATTACTGCCAGTGCCCTTGGTAATATTACCACTGAACTTCAGGCGGAGAGACTTATGACGTTACAAAACCGTATGGTTTTAGATGTCATCTTAGCAGATCGAGGTGGGGTATGTAAGGTGATCCATTCGAGCTGCTGCATTTTCATTCCAGATAACGCTCCTACTGTCTATCAAGCCATCTCGAGGTTGCATAAGATCTCCGAATCCATACACGTGGATGTAGGGGATTGGACGCTACTTGGGTGGTTTTGGGGCCTGATGTCGACTTGGGGTTGGAAGATTCTGATGATCATCGGAGTCGTTGTAGTGTTCCTGTTCATGTGTTGCCTTTGTGTGCAGTGTGGTCCTGCCTTATGTGGCCTCTGTGCTACAACGTGTATAAGACAACCACCTGTTACCAAGGGGACTCGTTGGACAGAGCTATGCTACAGCAACATCTCGATGGTTTGATGAATATCGAATATGATTCCGACTAGTGCTTGCCTACATGAGGGCAAAAGGAGCGTCTGAGGTTCCGTGACAATTGTAAGTGGTGTTTTCGACTCATACGAATATGGTCGAGTCTGATATCTATGAACCGCAAATGACGAGTTTAGTAAGTGTGCGCAGTTTCGCTGTGCTAACTTAAACCGTTCGTTTGTTATATGGGTTTTTCATCTGTACCCACGGGTTCCATCTTAGATACGGCATCCATTTTGTCTCTTGCCCTCAAGTAGCCAGCGAACGGACGTTGTCCGCTTCGCGACCCTGGGACTCCCAAGATATTTGCGGAAGACACATGTTCTTTGTGAGTGTCTTTATGACGAGGGGCATGCTACTGTAAGGCAGATGGCGCCGCTCGAGGCTCATCCTGCCGCACGGACTTATTGTCTCAGCCGTGCATCTCATTAGGCACGTCCCTTTGATGCCTGTATCTCGTGTTTCCCGATACCTCCCCTTTTACACCCTTTCCGATCTCCCCACTGTCTCCGTCTTCCTCTACACCTGTCCTTGTTCCTATTTCGATCTGTTTTACTGCCGATTGGAATTCGCTAATGTTGGGAAGATGGGTTTTTACAGTTGGGAACCGCCAAATGTTTCCGCACTTATGTTCCGGACCTCATGTGTATCAAAGTGACCAAAGCGACCCCTCTGGGGGATAATGATGGGAACCGGGTTGTAAACTTTTGTGTGCCATGTTGTCTTATGGGTAAAAACTGTATAAAAGGAGCGATCCACAGAACCAATTTGAAGCAGTCTCCCCAAGTTGCACGTGGTGTACTTGTCGTGATTTCTGTGTTCCCTGCAGCAAATAAACCTTGAATCTTTGACGCCGAAGGAAGTGTCCCGTGTCTCTGTGATTCGTACGCCGGAGCAGGTTACCCACGAAGGTTTCAGGTGTTGTGCCCTGGCACCGCTGGGTCTTAAAGAACCCAGTCCTTCAATGTGTGCATGCATGCCAGCATGTATGTGTGTCTGAGTGTGCACATATGCGTGGGTGTTAGTGCCTGTGTTGTATGCCTACATATATGTGCATGCGTGTGGTAGTGTGTAAATGTATCTCCTCTAGGTAATGCTGTGTATGTATATGCATATTGTGTCTGTCTTTGTAAGTGCTCGTGCCTGCATGCATGTGTGTGTGTGGCAGTGTGGGTGTATGCTAGGGTGGCTGCATATATCTGTGTATGCGGCTGAAGCTGACTGATTCCAAAAGTGTTCATGTCTATGTGTGCATTTGTGTCTGTGTAAGAGTGTTTCTTTATATCTGTGCTTGCATGTTTGTGTGTGTCTATCTGTCCATCTATGTTTATTTTAAGGCTTATTTTTTATTGCACATAAAAGGCCCATGGGGTGGGTGAGAGGGCTTTACTGAAAACAATATCTGTGACAATTACTACTGGTCAAGTCAAGTCAAGTCAAGTTTGCTTTATTTCGATTTTGGTTGTAAATCATAAAAGCATACACAAATATACATTTATATATATATATATACTATCAACAAATAATTAATGAGATAAAACCGTCATTAGTACATTATATGTTAAAAGAGGATTAAACAACAATATACAGTTTAAAAACAAGAGTGATTAACAACCAATAGGAGAGATACATACGTTTAGACGAGTGGTTTTAGGCCGACATGCATCAAGCACTTTTTCATTCGCAAACGGTGCGATTCCTTAAAATCAGCCGTTTGCGAATGCAAAAGTGCTTTTTGGGATGCATGAAGCAATTTTAGAATTCGCAACATTGTTGCGAGTTCTAAAATTGCGGGTGCTTTTAAGAAGTCGCAGATGTGCGACTTCTTAAAAGCAATGCATCATTACTTTTAGAAGTGGAAATTCGCAATTAGGGTTCCAAATTTACCGAGTGGTTGAACCACTCGGTAAATTTGGAAAAAGTGTTTAAAATGTTGAAAATGCTTTTTTTTCAACATTCATGTTACGGACACACATGTCCTTAGGACATGTGTGTGTGCAACATGATGCGAAAAATACATTTCAGGGGTGCATGGGGGGGTCCTTTGGACCCCCCCTGCACCCATGAAATTTTCTAAGTGCCACTCGCAATTTGCATTGACTCCTATGGGCCTTTTGGCCCATAGGAATCAATGGGAATTGCGAAAATTAACTTTAGAATTCGGTATTTCTTTGGGATTCGGTAAAAATTGCGATTTTTACCGAATCACAAAGAAATACCGAAAAAAATGATGCATAGCATTTTGCACTTCTTAATTTGCGATTCCTTAATTTTCGCAAATTAAGAAATGCAAAATGACACAAGGATGCATGTGGGCCATAGTTTCTAACGATTAGGTTCAATAGTGCCTTGTACGTTACTTAGGTCCATGGTCCTAAGGTATATAAGGAGACATTTAAGGAAACTAGCCACAATAAAAACCATGTATTCCCCCGTAACACTTGTAAAAAAAAGCAAAGCAGGACGACACTGTCTAAAGCCATTGTTCCTTAAAAATAGGACAAGCCATTTTTTCCTAAGATATCTATAAACTTTGCAAAAGAGAATAGTATGCAAGGTGGATTGTGATGAGATATTGTCACAAGGACAGGGAGTAAGGTCTTTGGCCCAATTATTCCTAGTGGGGAAGGTAACCAACCTATGGAAGAAGTTCATCCTGAACCTGACCAGTAAAAATCGTTCATAACTTGTGGTGCTGTAAGTGAGATACGGCTGGATAGTAGGCGCTGCTTGTATCATCAAGCTATGTGTTACCGAGGGTTTAGAAACCTCTAGCGCCAGTCTCTGTTTCTCAAGATAAGCAAGACATTTCATTTTGAGGGCCTTCCTTGGGATCTCACGAATTGAGCAAGGGTCTTTAAAGTATTTATCCCATCCCAAATCATGAAAAAACCCAGCAACGTAACACAGCCACCTTGAGTTTTTAAAATTATCCATAGACAGGCATTCCATGATGATAGTCTGGGTCAAAGTCACTTTTTCAGAAGTCCCGATCCTTCGCCATAGAAGCAAGGGTTCAACTTTGGCCAGATCAGTTACATACGTGAGTCCCAGCTCTAAGTGGCAGGCAAAGGTACCTGAGCTGCTCGGTACTGCAAGGAGGAATCGTAGAAAGGAATTTTCTATTCTCTTTATGCTACCCGTGGGCACAAACCACCACAGCCCAGCCCCATACAAAGCCACGGATAGACACTTGGCCTTGTAAATCATAATCATTTCGGGGGGAGCTCTCTTTCCCAATTTCTTGGCAAAATTTATCAAGGCAGAGGTAGTTCTTAGGAAAAGCAGTCTGCGCGTTTCTACCGCTTGCTTCCAAGACAGTTTATCATCGACAGTTATGCCCAGGTAGAGATAGGTTTGGGTTGCCGCTATTTTTTCCATTTTGAGATGAATTCCCCTCATTTTGTGCTTGTGTCCAGACCCTGCCCTCATAACAAAGGTTTTCGTGATGTTAATTTTCAGGTCCAAGCTAGCCATAAAGTTAGAGTATCTGTCCAAATTCTTTTGTAATTCCATGGGAGTGCGTGCCAATATAACGGTGTCATCAGCATAAAGGAGTGCTGGAATGGGGCGATTGTTTACCATTGGGAGGTCCTGAGACCCCTTCAGCATTTCTGCTTCCAATCCATTTGTGCACAGTTTGAAGAGGAAGGGTGCCAGGACACAGCCCTGCCTCACACCCCTCTGTACCGAGAACTCCTCCGTTAGTTCCCCCCCAACCCATAGCGTACTTGTGCTGTGGCGTTTGAGTAGAGTTCTCTCAAAAATTGCACTTCGTTCGGGGGGGCCCCCATATCCAGCAGGATTGACCAAAGCTTGGAATGAGAGACACAGTCAAATGCCGACGACAGGTCGACATAGACCATATACAGATCGCCTCCCTTGATAGAGACATACTTATCGATCAAAAGTGACAGGTTTAATGCCTGCTCAATTGTTCCCAGTCCTTGGCGAAATCCATACTGGAGGTCCGATATGATACTTCCATCTTCAGCCCAGTCTTGCAAAAGTTCTAAAATGACTCGACCTGCCACTTTACCAAAGGAGTCTAAAAGGGAGATTGGGCGATAGCAAGAAACCAAATTCCTATCCCCCTTTTTAAAAATAGGAACCAGGACGGATTTCGACCATGAATCCAGCAACCCAAGATTGCAGGTTGCATTCAAGACCCTGGTTAAGAGGGGGGTCCAAAGGTCCATTTGAGCATTAAACAAATCAACAGGGACCCCATCAGGGCCAGGAGCCTTCCCGGTTTTGCTGGCTTTCAGGGCCTGTTCAATTTGGTTCAGTGTGAATTGTAAGTCAATAGGATATGGACTAGTTACTTTTCTACAAAGAGAATGATCCTTTTGTCCGAGATCTCCAAATTCACAGGTTTCCGTGCTGAGTGAAAAGATCTTCGAGAAGTGCTGAACCCAATCCTTCTTCTCTATGGCTACCTCCAGCTTTGGGTGATCCTTTTTGTCAGTTAAAAAAGGGGACCTAACAACATGCCAAAAAGCGGTTGAGTTCTTGTGTATACAGCTCTCATGTAGCTGGTCCCATAATTGGCTTTTTAATTCCTTTTTTCTTAGCTTCAGCTGTAATTATATTTCTTCCTTAGCCCTGCTATCTCATGTGGGATCCTGGCTGATTTCTTCAGGGCTTTTTTCAGATTGGAATAGGCAACCGTGCACTCATAGTTAAACCAGCCTTTTTAGTCTACTTTTGTGCTTTAGTTCAACCCACAGGGCCTCTTTTATTACTTTAACAATTATAGCAAAGTGGGCAATAACCTCCAAGTCTGTTGAGTCTAGAGTAAGACATTTTAGAATGGAAGAGAAGGCCCCTTCTACCACCGTCTTTGTTACTTTGATAGGGTCTGCTTTCTCCCATTTTAGCGTATAACCGTTCAACCTATTTAGGACCATGTTGTTTTGTGTTAAAATGGTACCAAGACCACTGTAATATTTACACATTATTGGTCAATTACTACTGGCTGGGAAAAGATTAACCTCATTAGTACCAGTTTATAATTTGAATTCAACAATCAGCAACTGTACGGCGAGATTACACTTTTCAGAGAGCATACCAGTGCCCAGAACCACGTGTAATGCTTTTTTTCTGTTTGAGCTACACTGTGTTTGTAGTTGTAATGTGAGATTATGCAGCAGGTGGTGGATTATGTGTCATATTCGTGAAATACATAGTCCTGCTTAAATCTTGTGACTTCAAGATAATTTAATGCCATTGTTACTCTGGTCTCCCCCCTCCGTCATAAGCTACTTCTCATTTTCTGGTTCTCCAGTGCCACAACGTCATATGAATGGCAATAGCGCTATGCAAATATCATCAACCCACTACATACTAAAAATAAAAGTAAATAACATTGTCATTTCTAACACCAAGAGCTCTAGCTTTCGTAAATGCGAGACCTAATGCGTTTCAAATGCTTGTTTCTTTATCTCCTGCCCATGTTACAAACTTTAGGTCTTAGGCAATGTAGACAAGCTCTTTGCACATCCAACAACTTTCTTCTGAGATGATTTGTCTGGTAGTAACAACATTTGATCAGACTGCATATTAGATAAGGAAAACAGTGTTGATGCCTTACTTAACCCATATGCTGTGATCAAATTATTTTACTGTTTTTATTATGTTAATAGTATGTATTTTAGAATTCTTATAACGATTGGCTTTGTATACATTACCTTTCTATTTGTTGCACTTTTAGGACTTTTAAAACCGAATACAGTATATATTGATTGATTAGTGGTATACATTGACTATTGCTTTGACTAGTCTTTAGATTGCAGCCAACCTACACTTTCTACAGAGCTTAAGGTTCACACACATTACATATAAACACTCACAAATATATCTGTGTCAAAATCCTTACAGCAGCAATTTCTGTTCAGATATCGAGTTAAGATGTGATCCTTCCGAAATCGGTGATTAATCGCGTGTTCCTTGTTGAATGGGTGTTTAATCACTGTTAAAACAGGTTGAAATACCTGGTGATGTTAATCGTGTGACCTGTTTTTTTCCATTGGATCGTTTGTGACATTAAATGTTGTACTTGTCAGGGGCGTAACTGAAAATGATGCCCCCCGCAGAGTATGATGAGGGGCAGTTGAGCCTCCCATATCTCACACATATTCATTGCACTTGTGTTGAATTGCCCCCCTCCCTCTCCCCCCCCCTTCGAAGAGTCTGGGGCTGTACCCCCTCAGTGCCACAGAGGATGTAGGAGCCTTCCTACACCTCTGGTTCTTGTAGAAATTATTTTCGAAATCCAGATTTATGTAGATTACAACTAATCCTCGCCTGTTTCTCAGTGATAATCACTCAGTCACTAGTCAATCTGTGTGGGCATTTGTCAGCCTCTGCCTTTGTCTTAGCAGAGTTTCACATGTTGTAAAGCATCTTTGGTGCAACTAACTAGACTCGCGTTGGGCTGCGTGGGCTCACTGTGCTGTCATAGGCCTAAAGAGAAATCAGGACAGTCAAACTCGGATTATTATTTCCTTGCCCAACGATCACTAAAGTTGATCAATGTTAGCATCATCAGTGCAACTCTTGGCGAATTTATGCCTTCAATTCATCTTGCAAAATATTTAGAGTATCATTTGGGAAGCTGGAAATGGCTGTAGCTCTTTAAAATCACTTTTGACATTCTCAGCAGAAACCTCAGTGGCCATCAGCACTCGACGTCAACCTTGATGAGCGTCTTACAGCTAGTGGTGATGGGGGGAGGTGGAAGGGGGCATGTGCTTCATTTTGACAACTCACCTACTATCAGCAACCAGGAAGGGAAAATACATCTGCCAGCAATATTTACAAAGTACTGTGGGGCCTGTATGAGAGGTGTAAAGAATTCACAGGATATCAAATGTCATTTAAGCCCCTGGCCCATGCCGTAGAAAAGCTTGTTGCTATTATATTCAATTCAATTTATTTTATTTTGATATGGAACTCCAACGGAGGTCCACAAAAGTGCACAAATAAATTAAGAAAGAAAAACTTTATGTACAATACAAACATTCTTCCATATTCAACCAACAGATATTACAATGTGAAAAAATTGCATTTAAAATTATCTAATAAATAACCAGAAATGTTCTAAAAATTGATATATCTTAAAACAGACAATTTCATTTGGAGGGGGCAAAACAAATGAACGGGCCTCCTGGGCAGAATGTATATTATATTTGCTATAAACAGGTCTTGGAAACATATGCCTGGCCCTTTGTAGCTTTGTGCAAAGAAATAACACATGATTAAAATCTTGAATTTGCATTTGGCACATTTTACAGATTCTCTCCTCACTAGGAATTTTGTCCCGAATACCGGTAACACCTCTTAAGGGCAACAAATTATTTTTTAATAAAAGTATTAGCCTTCTGATTCCATGAGGAAGGTTCCATGTTAAATAGCGCTGAGGACTATTCCCCAACACACACCCACAAACCACCTCATTACGAGTCTTGGACTGGCTCAAGTTGATGTCTCTAGCCAAGCTGATAGATGCTGCAAACGTCTTTTAAAATAGCTTTAATGCAGTATTTGGCCTGGGGGAATCAAAATTCAAAGTAAGCCCAAATAAGTCATTTGCTTGAACAAAGGACCTACAAAATGTTGAATGTTCTCTCAATTTATCGAAGATTTTCAATCTCAAAGCAGCCCTGAGAGTACCGTCCTCCCCCCAACACAGAGAATTACCCCATCTCAAAACCGCAGCCCACGATAGAACATATGAGGAAACTAAACCAAATTCCAGGCGTAAGACATGTCTAGCAACCTGAGAAATTAGGTTGCAAATTTGACGAAGGATTCAACCTCCGACCTGTCAAAAGACAGCCAGTGTTTTGTGTCCAATACCTCAACAGTGTATATTAATGAAGGGGGAATTTTTACCTTAAAAACTGACAAAACATGACCAAAATGGTGTTTCCACAAGTTTTGTAGAGTCTGTCTAAAGCTCCCACCTGGGAGGCAGCCTTGCTAACACAGAAATTAATGTGGTCTAGATCTCACCCAATTTTCGAAAAGACCTTACCCAGATATAAATGAGTCCACCAACTCCAGTTATTCGGACCCCAGTGACCACGTAAAACATCTCTTTAATTTTTGGCTTTTCTTACGGAAGACCAAAATTGTGCTTATAGCAATTACATTTTTTTATAAA
Source organism: Lissotriton vulgaris (assembly GCF_964263255.1). Classification (NCBI taxonomy): domain Eukaryota; kingdom Metazoa; phylum Chordata; class Amphibia; order Caudata; family Salamandridae; genus Lissotriton; species Lissotriton vulgaris. Next base: position 1,998,339,882 of record NC_141687.1, read on the forward strand.
GTGGGCTTCTGCATAATTAGTTGGGGCATCCAGAAGACGCTGTAGACCAATAGGTGTTAAATCAAAGACCACAACGCCATCCGCATATAATAAAGAGCCAACGGACATTGTGCCAATCTTGGGGGCATCCCCCCTCACTGAGTTCAAGGCAGCGGGGAGATCATATATGTACAAAGAAAACAATAAAGGGGCCAACAAGCATTCCTGCTTTAGCCCATTGTACGTTTTAATCTTACATGATAGCCCAAGCGCACCTCCCATCAGTACCTGACACCAAGTATCTGTGTGTAATTCTATAACTAGACATAAGAGGTGCTGTGGTACGGAAAGTTGGTCAAGTTTGGTGATCAACTTTGTCAAATGCTGTGAAGAATTCAATAAATGCCCTATAAACTGGCATGCTTTGCATGAAGACATATTTCTCTACAATGGTCTACCATGATTCTTTCTAAAGCCAGCTTGCTCTGGAGGTAAAATGTTCCGATCATGGGCCCATTGTTGCAGATGACATAAAACACTTTTTGCAAGCAACTTGCCCGAAGCATCCAACAGAGCAATCTGTCTAAAACTTGTTGGTGTAGTTTTCGGGCCCTTTTTGTAAAAGAGGACAATAATACTCCCTTTCCAATAGGGTGGAATGTTACTCATTAGAAAACAATGTTTAAACGATGGCGCCAGAAAAGAACCTCATGCAGCTTACTCCTTTTTAATTAACGCAATCGGAAATCCATCTGGCCCCTGTGTGCCAAAGGTTCTGGCATTGTTTATAAATCCTACTACCTCATCCCCTTACAGGGGACCATATTCCAGAAGAGAAGACTCCTCCATGCGTATCGCTACTGGAGCTACTGAGCCATTGTTTTTATATAGTAAAGAGATATGATCCACCCACTCCTTCTCTGGAATTGGTGTGGGTAAAGACCTTAGCCTTGACTCACAGTGTTCTGCAATCAAGTGCTAGTACTTTCTTGAGTCTTTGGGCCTTGCGGCTTCCCTCAACCCAATCCATTTGGCATCAAACTCCCTTCTCTTTTTGCTAAGTTTGTGGCGGCATCTTATTCGCTTGAGGCGATCGATTTCCTGCTGTTGACCTATTGAAAATTAAATGTGTTGATTACGACCAGATGATTAATTTCCTGGTTAAACAGTTTCAAAGCTCACTTGCCCCGGTTGAGCAGACTGGGACCAGCAGATCTGGAATTTAGATTCTGTATCTCTTCCATTTGTGTCTCAAAATGCTGAACAACATTCGTGTATGCAAGGCCCTCCTGTTCTACATGAGCCTTCTTCACTATTGAGCTCACTTCAATAATATTTTTGAACGTCTAGAAAGAGCATCCGTTTATTTTATTATAGACCACCCTGCCCTAGTCCAAGTTCCTCGGATCCAATACAGGAAGAGCAAACGCCATTGTCATAGCCACTATACTACGGACACTCCATATTGCCATTATATGTTTAGAAATATCGTGAATAAATAAGCCCACATATCTGTTTTTTCATTGCAATTAAAGCTGCTTTCAAGGTAGTCGAACATTACATTAGGAATCTTTCTCCCCTCACTAGGGAAAGAAATCAGATTACAGGGATGTGTTACCTTAATTCCCCCTTTCAAATATGAGTAATTTAAATAAAAAATGAATATCTAACCAAACCTTTCACCTCTATGTTCTATATTTTAATCAATATTGTCGGTAGTAAAATTGTAATATATAGTACATTAAGTCTATTTCTCGCTCTTTGGTGATGCTTAATTTATATGTTATGGCTTATGAATTTGAATCGTATTATTACTACAGTTTTATTTATGTGCTACAAATCATTTTAAATTGTTTAATGAGCACTTGCACTCGTTGTTTTATCTGGCAAAATCATTTTTAAACTTGTGGTTAAATTGTTTTTATATCGCTCGCACTACTTACACTACAGCACCTAATACTCCACCTTGACCCCAGAGAGGATTGTTCCTCCTCTCGGTCATGGAGTGGATATGTTAGCGATCTAACTGCCTGTGCTTGCCTATTAATGGCAGATGCAGCGTGGACAATGCGGCCCCCGGGGGAAGTAGGGTCGCAGACCAGTCTTCCCCCGGGGTTTTCGCGCAAGGCACGGAAGGACAAGGTGGAGGGCGGGACTATAGGGGTTAAGGGAAGGGGTGGGATTGGGGAGGGCATATAAGGTGTCAGGAGAGGAAGATCCGGCCTCTTCCTGACACCTGTGCACCACCGGGAGGACAGTGGTAACCGCCCTCCGGGGGTTCCCTGGGTGGCGGTACTTTGGAGGGGTGGGGAGTCACATACGGGCAGATCCACCCCTCGGGTGGGGGGAGAACGGTACACAGGTGACTGATAGTGGGGCACGGGAGGCAATGAGCAATAAAGGCAAAGTCAACAGAGGATGCTTGGAGGGCAAGTGAAGGTGAGAATGGGGAGAGGAAGGAGGTTATCGAGTGAATGGGTGAAGAATCAGACAGGTGAGAGGGTTTTGGAAAGCCAGAATGGAGAATGCGTGGGGATGGGATGGAAACGTATATTTTATGCATTGATGTACTGTTAATAAGTCTAAATGATTATGGAAACGTATATTTCATCCATTGATGTACTGTTAATAAGTCTAAATGATTATGGAAATGTATATTTTCATCCATTGATGTAATGTTAATAAGTCTAAATGATTGCAACCTTGTCCTAATAAATGGCCTTTTACACTTCAAGTAACAGCGTGGAGTGTAGTTATTGCGCGATGCGGCCCCCGGGGGAAGTAGGGTCGCAGACCAGTCTTCCCCCGGGGTTTTCGCGCAAGGCACGGAAGGACAAGGTGGAGGGCGGGACTATAGGGGTTAAGGGAAGGGGTGGGATTGGGGAGGGCATATAAGGTGTCAGGAGAGGAAGATCCGGCCTCTTCCTGACACCTGTGCACCACCGGGAGGACAGTTTATGTTTGTCCACCCGCCCACCCTACAGATTCAGGGTAGGACAGGGGTGGTTTTCGAGGTTTAGGGATGCCATGTTTAGGGCAGGTTGCGGAGCAGAGGCGTTACGGTACTTTGGAGGGGTGGGGAGTCACATACGGGCAGATCCACCCCTCGGGTGGGGGGAGAACGGTACACAGGTGACTGATAGTGGGGCACGGGAGGTAATGAGCAATAAAGGCAAAGTCAACAGAGGATGCTTGGAGGGCAAGTGAAGGTGAGAATGGGGAGAGGAAGGAGGTTATCGAGTGAATGGGTGAAGAATCAGACAGGTGAGAGGGTTTTGGAAAGCCAGAATGGAGAATGCGTGGGGATGGGATGGAAACGTATATTTTATGCATTGATGTACTGTTAATAAGTCTAAATGATTATGGAAACGTATATTTCATCCATTGATGTACTGTTAATAAGTCTAAATGATTATGGAAATGTATATTTTCATCCATTGATGTAATGTTAATAAGTCTAAATGATTGCAACCTTGTCCTAATAAATGGCCTTTTACACTTCAAGTAACAGCGTGGAGTGTAGTTATTGCGCGAGCTGCTGACATGCCAAAGGCAAGCCTGCCTGCGCCTGAACGTGCCCGACCGGGACCAGGGGCCAGGAACCCTGGGCAAATCCCACACAGCGCTTTAATCTCTTAAGGTACAATGTTGACAAGCTGTGTCAGCTCAGGTCTGCCTTGCTCCAACAGTGCGAGAATACCATTCAGCCGGACAGTCTCCTTTGAAACAGAGCGCTCTGTCAGAATTGTAGTTTCAGCCTGGACAGGAACCCACATTACACAGCAACCCGCAGGAAATGAAGGGAAAGAGGGTACACTGAAAAATGGGGCTCATAAACAGCAGATCCATCCCCGGGCATAAAATAGAGATGGGGATTCTTCTAGAGGAAGAAACAATCGACATACTGTTCATTACAGAAACCTGGCTAAAAGAGATCTGAACTACTGAAATTAATATGACCCTCTGCCCCGGCTATAGCATTAGCAAGCAGGACTCGTTGGGAATGCCATCATTTATAAAGAACAGTTTAGTTGTTCTATCATGCCCCTGAGACTAACCAATTGCGATGCCATGAAGTTCCGAATTACACTCGCCACCGCATCCCCATTTTCTAGAACCCTTGTCTATAGAACCCCAGGCCCACCTACAACATTTCTAAATGCCCTTTCTGACCTCCTAGCCAGCATTATTATAGGGAAAAGAGCTTTCACAGCACTTGCTAACTTTAATATTCACCTCATTGACTTCAATAATCCAGGTGCCAATAGATTGCACTCAGGCTTAAAGCCTTGCCACTCTTTTAGCTGGTGAACGTCGCCACTCATGAAAAAGGGCACATTTTAGACCCCATCTTCTCCAATGACACTAAAATACAGACGCTCAACCCGGTCCAAGTTCCTTGGTCTGACCACTGCTACATCCCTTTTTTGTACGCAAAATCACTCAGTCATACACTGTCGGTTGGGGACATGAAGTCGGGCAGGAAATGGCCAAGGGTCACTCCAGGAAAATGGATTAACTTCCTAAAATCCACCACACCACTCCTAATAGATGACCCTAGCGAAGGTCAAGCGTTGGACTGGATTAATCATTCAGTGATGCTTTCAGAAACCACAAACCAAAGCACAATGTAAGCCCATAAGAGCCACCTGGTTTAATAGCCAGCTAGCCTCTCAAAAAATAAGTGTAAGAGACTAGAAAGGAAGTGGAGGAAGAACAGAGCTCCAGGCCTTAAAATGATGTATAAAAGTGCCATACGGCAATATCATAATGATATCAAGGAAGCCCAGGCTAAATACTATGAAGAAAGGATAAGTATGGCCTTTAATTCACCCAAAGAGCTATTTAAAATCATGAAGCCCCTTACCACGATTGAACAGAGTATCCCCACGCACCAATCCTCCAAGGAAAGAGGCAATGAGTTAGCCACTTTCTTCAAAAACAAAGTGGAAAACATATATAACAAATTTCACCTGAGCCAAAGGGGTGGCCCCCGAAACTAGGCAGGATGCCTCTGGTAGGACAGGCCAGCACTCCAGTCTAGTCCATCCTGGCATGTAATCTGCCCCAGTACTGGACACCTTTTTGGTCCTAAGCAAAGAACATGCGAGTCTTCTCCTGAAGAACATTAAATCAGGTTCCAACTTGATCCAGCCCCCCTTACACACTTCTCCATGGTGGGGATCCTGTCCTCTCCACAATGACAGACCTAATCTCATTATCTCTGAGCACTGGGATAGTACCCAAAAAGTGGAAACACGCCATTGTAAAGCCCCTGCTTAAGAAGCCTCATCTTGATCTGCCCCACTTCATTACTACCCATTTAGGGCAAAATAGTGAAGAAACAGGTCAACAGCTTACCGATTAGGGTCACCAGGGTCACTCACGACCACCTCCCAGCCTTCCATACCAAATGAAGAGTCGGTCAGGCAGTAGAGAATACAAATCAGTAACTGTTTATTCAAAGTTCAAAGTACACTCGGAGCGGAGCCCTGTCTGCCCAATCACTAGGAGTGCTGCAGAGGGACTACATTCCACAAGCATAGAGATACATTTAGTAAATTGCGTAACTGGGCTAGAACACGCCCATAGTGGAATTTTCCAGGCAGGTGCTGCAAAGCAATACAAACAAGAGAGAAAAGAAAAAAAAACAATATCAGTACTAATATCTTACAAAGTTACAGAGTCCAAGGCCACTGCATGCGTGCCCGTCTTCAGACTAGTTGGAGAAGGCCTGTATCTTATGAGAAATGTATGCGCTAATAAGTAAAGTACAAGCCTTAGTGTAGCAAAACTCAGCTCCGAAGAAACATAATGAAGAGACAGTTGTTTCTTGGACGTGGCCAAGGATAGGTTTTGATTATGACCAAAAATGGCGCCCATACACAAAATGGTGCCGTCAATGCTAACTTATACAAAGCAATGCAAAAACATGATTTTTAGTTCAACAGACCCTCCTTTTAGCATGAGCTAAATAACTTTGTGTGATAAGGAATAAGGCACATAAATCAACAAATCATGAATACATATCTAAGAGCACTCCATATTTTCATTTTTGGGAAAAGGAATAGTAAAGAGGAAAGAAAACTCCTCCCTCTCCATGACCCAACAGGTGAACGCCGTCTCCTACAGATGCTTCAACACCCTCTGCATCCTCCGAAAGGCTTTCAAGTGGATCACCCCCGAATCAAGGAAGGCCGTCACCCATGCACTCATAACCAGCAGACTGGACTTCGAAACGCCCTCTATGCTGGGTTCAACCAGTCTCTGCTCCGCAAGCTCCAGACCATTCAGAACCCTGCAGCCAGACTCGTCCTTGGCATTCCTCGACACAAACACACCACCCAACACCTATGGAACCTCCTCTGGCTCCACATTGAGAAGAGAGTCACTTTCAAGATACTCACCCACGCCTACAAATGCCTCCACAACACCGGACCCCAATACCTAAATGAGTGAATCTCCTTCCATGTACCTAAGAGAAACGTTCGTTCTGCCGACCTCACCCTTGCCGAAACCCCACGAATCCACAGAGCCAGAACAGGTGGAAGAACCTTTGCTTACATCATGGCCAAGACCTGGAACGAGCTCCCAATTGATATCAGACTTGCCCCCTCCCCGAACATGTTCAGGAAGATGCTCAAGACCTGGCTCGTCGACTGAACTGGGCTTCTTATCCCCCAAGCACCTTCAGACCCTAATGGGTGAGTGGTACAAAAGGGGGTGGTAAAGGACGGGGCATCTGAACCAATCAAACACCCACACTCAGTCAAGAGATCTGGGTTTAATCCATCACCGTTCTTGAGCCCACGCTGCCACCCCAGTTCAGACATGGCTATATGCAAATCAGTCTGACCCTGTGCCTCATGGGAACAGTCCAGTCTGAACTGCCAAGCCATGCCTTCCCTGGACCGGAAACCAGCTTCCGAGGACCGGTTTCTGGCATTCCAGCCGTCTTCAGCCCGGCTTGCTTGAATCCAGTGGCAAAGTGAGCAAGGGACTCACGTCTGAGTATACCCTGCCACACTTATGGCGGCAAAAAGCGGTACAAAAGGGGGTGGTAATGGACGGAGCATCTGAACCAATCAAACACTCACACCCAGTCAAAAGTTCTGGGTTTAATCCATCACCGTTATTTAGCCCACTCTGCCACCCCAGTTCAGACATGGCTATATGCAAATCAGTCTGACCCTGTGCCTCATGGGAATAGTCCAGCCCGAACTGCCAAGCCATGCCTTCCCTGGACCGGAAACCAGCTTCCGAGGACTGGTTTCTGGCATTCCAGCCGTCTTCAGCCCAGCTTGCTTGAATCCAGTGGCAAAGTGAGCAAGGGACTCATGTCTGAGCATACCCTGCCACATTTATGGCGGCAAAAAGCGGTACAAAAGGGGGTGGTAATGGACGGAGCATCTGAACCAATCAAACACTCACAACCAGTCAAAATATCTGGGTTTAATCCATCACCGTTCTTTAGCCCACTCTGCCACCCCAGTTCAGATAAGGCTATATGCAAATCAGTCTGACCCTGTGCCTCATGGGAACAGTCCAGCCCGAACTGCCAAGCCCTGCCGTCCCTGGACCTGAAACCAGCTTCTGAGGACCGGTTTCTGGCATTCCAGCTGTCTTCAGCCCGGCTTGCTTGAATCCAGTGGCAAAGTGAGCAAGGGACTCACGTCTGAGCATACCCTCCCACATTTATGGCGGCCAAAAGCGGTACAAAAGGGGGTGGTAATGGACGGAGCATCTGAACCAATCAAACACTCACACCCAGTCAAAAGATCTGGGTTCAATCCATAACCGTTCTTTAGCCCACTCTGCCACCCCAGTTCAGACACGGCTTTATGCAAATCAGTTTGACCCTGTGCCTCATGGGAACAGTCTAGCCGGAACTGCCAAGCCATGCGTTCCCTGGACCGGAAACCAGCTTCCGAGGACCGGTTTCTGGCATTCCAGCCGTCTTTAGCCCAGCTTGCTTGAATCCAGTGGCAAAGTGAGCAAGGGACTAACGTCTGAGCATACCCTGCCACACTTATGGCGGCCAAAAGCGGTACAAAAGGGGATGGTAATGGACGGAGCATCTGAACCAATCAAACATTCAAACCCAGTCAAAAGATCTGGGTTTAATCCATCACCGTTCTTTATCCCACTCTGCCACCCCAGTTCAGACATGGCTATATGCAAATCAGTCTGACCCTGTGCCTCATGGGAACAGTCCAGCCCGAACTGCCAAGCCATGCCTTCCCTGGACCGGAAACCAGCTTCCGAGAACCGGTTTCTGGCATTCCAGCTGTCTTCAGCCCGGCTTGCTTGAATCCAGTGGCAAAGTGAGCAAGGGACTCACGTCTGAGCATACCCTGCCACACTTATGGCGGCCAAAAGCGGTACAAAAGGGGGTGGTAATGGACGGAGCATCTGAACCAATCAAACACTCACAGCCAGTCAAAAGATCTGGGTTTAATCCATCACCGTTCTTTAGCCCACTCTGCCACCCCAGTTCAGACATGGCTATATGCAAATCAGTCTGACCCTGTGCCTCATGGGAATAGTCCAGCCCGAACCGCCAAGCCATGCCTTCCCTGACCGGAAACCAGCTTCCGAGGACTGGTTTCTGGCATTCAAGCCGTCTTCAGCCCAGCTTGCTTGAATCCAGTGGCAAAGTGAGCAAGGGACTCATGTCTGAGCATACTCTGCCACACTTATGGCGGCCAAAAGCGGTACAAAAGGGGGTGGTAATGGACGGAGCATCTGAACCAATCAAACACTCACAGCCAGTCAAAAGATCTGGGTTTAATCCATCACCGTTCTTTATCCCACTCTGCCACCCCAGTTCAGACATGGCTATATGCAAATCAGTCTGACCCTGTGCCTCATGGGAATAGTCCAGCCCGAACTGCCAAGCCATGCCTTCCCTGGACCAGAAACCAGCTTCCGAGGACCGGTTTCTGGCATTCCAGCTGTCTTCAGCCCGGCTTGCTTGAATCCAGTGGCAAAGTGAGCAAGGGACTCACGTCTGAGCATACCCTCCCACACTTATGGCGGCCAAAAGCGGTACTAAAGGGGGTGGTAATGGACGGAGCATCTGAACCAATCAAACACTCACACCCATCACCGTTCTTTAGCCCACTCTGCCACCCCAGTTCAGACATGGCTATATGCAAATCAGTCTGACCCTGTGCCTCATGGGAATAGTCCAGCCCGAACTGCCAAGCCATGCCTTCCCTGGACCAGAAACCAGCTTCCGAGGACCCGTTTCTGGCATTCCAGCTGTCTTCAGCCCGGCTTGCTTGAATCCAGTGGCAAAGTGAGCAAGGGACTCACGTCTGAGCATACCCTCCCACACTTATGGCTGCCAAAAGCGGTACAAAAGGGGGTGGTAATGGACGGAGCATCTGAACCAATCAAACACTCACACCCATCACCGTTCTTTAGCCCACTCTGCCACCCCAGTTCAGACATGGCTATATGCAAATCAGTCTGACCCTGTGCCTCATGGGAACAGTCCAGCCCGAACTGCCAAGCCATGCCTTCCCTGGACCGGAAACCAGCTTCCGAGGACCGGTTTCTGGCATTCCAGCCGTCTTCAGCCCGGCTTGCTTGAATCCAGTGGCAAAGTGAGCAAGGGACTCCCGTCTGAGCATACCCTGCCACACTTATGGCGGCCAAAAGCGGTACAAAAGGGGATGGTAATGGACGGAGCATCTGAACCAATCAAACACTCACACCCAGTCAAAAGATCTGGGTTTAGTCTATCACCGTTCTTTAGCCCACTCTGCCACCCCAGTTCAGACATGGCTATATGCAAATCAGTCCGACCCTGTGCCTCATGGGAACAGTCCAGCCCGAACTGCCAAGCCATGCCTTCCCTGGACCGGAAACCAGCTTCCGAGGACCGGTTTCTGGCATTCCAGCCGTCTTCAGCCCGGCTTGCTTGAATCCAGTGGCAAAGTGAGCAAGGGACTCACGTCTGAGCATACCCTGCCACACTTATGGCAGCCAAAAGCGGTACAAAAGGGGGTGGTAATGGACGGAGCATCTGAACCAATCAAACACTCACACCCAGTCAAAAGATCTGGGTTTAATCCATCACCGTTCTTTAGCCCACTCTGCCACCCAAGTTCAGACATAGCTATATGCAAATCAGTCTGACCCTGTGCCTCATGGGAACAGTCCAGCCCGAACTGCCAAGCCATGCCTTCCCTGGACTGGAAACCAGCTTCTGAGGACCGGTTTCTGGCATTCCATCGTCTTCAGCCCGGCTTGCTTGAATCCAGTGGCAAAGTGAGCAAGGGACTCACGTCTGAGCATACCCTGCCACACTTATGGCGGCCAAAAGCGGTACAAAGGGGGGTGGTAATGGACGGAGCATCTGAACCAATCAAACACTCACACCCAGTGAAAAGATCTGGGTTTAATCCATCACCGTTCTTTAGCCCACTCTGCCACCCCAGTTTAGACATGGCTATATGCAAATCAGTCTGACCGTGTGCCCCCTTTTGTACCACTTTTGGCCGCCATAAGTGTGGCAGGGTACACTCAGAGGTGAGTCCCTTGCTCACTTTGCCACTGGATTCAAGCAAAAAGTGACTTTCCGATGGGCACTACACTTTACTATAGCCAATCTCTTAAGAAGCGTCAAAGCAGACAAAACCCTCAATATGAGGTGCCCATGTTTTCTCTTGGTGCCATGCGAAGTAAGAATCTTTGTCTCTGTCCAGAGTCACCCAAAATTTTGTGCGACCCCAAAGGCGTACTGGCTGTCAGTATAAATATTAACAACCAGTCCCTCACTCAATTCGCAAGCTCGTATTAAGGCAACAAGTTCAGCATCTTGGGGTAATTGATAGGGAACTCGTGATGTCTCAACTACTGTATGCAGCGAGGTGATAGCATACACAGCAGTTGTAGTGCCATCTGGTAATTTAAAGCAAGAGTCATCAACATATAGTTCTCCGTGTGCGTCAGATAAGATAACATCAGCGAAGTCTACCCATCCAGTTGTCTCTTTTTTCCTCCGGAAGATACAATCATGTTTATCAATTTCATCAGTCTCGGAAGGGAGGGGCAGTAATGTGGCTGGATTCAGAGTGGCACATCTTTTAATCGTGATGTGTTTTGCAAACAATGTTAATTCATAGCCAGTCAGACATGCACTGGTGAGGTGCTGTGTCTTTGTTTTGTTCAAAAGCGTGTCCACAGCATGGGGTAACATGACTGTGAGATCAGTATGAAGTATGAGTTCAGCTGATTGTCTTATTGAGATGGCCGCGACTGCTCTTAGACAACTAGAGAGGGCTTGTGCAACAGTGTCAAGGACAGCAGAGAAATAAGCGCACAGCTGTTGCTTTTCTCCAAATGTATTTTTTAAAATAGAAAGTGCACAACCAGCCACCTCATGGATGAACAATACAGACAATTTAGTATAATCAGGGATGTCAAGTATTGGAGCTGAGCAAAGTGCAGTTTTCAAATGCTCAAAAACCTACTGACTTTCAGGCATCCAAGGCAGGGGCTTATTCAAGTCTTTAGTGGTTAGAGCAAGCAAGGGTTTGGGTAGTAAGGAGTAGGTAGGTATCACCTGCCTGTGGAATTGATAGCTATAAAAGTGCGCACATCTTTCTGAGTCTGTGGGATGAGCATTTTTCAATTGGTACTAATACGCTCTATGGGGTCAGCCTCCTAACCTCCTTCGACAGTAGGTGACCTAAATAGGGGACCTCCTACAGACAATACTGTTCTGCTCAGTATCAGAATTGATAATAAAGTCGTCAACATACTGTACCAATACATTACCTGTAGGAAGTGAAAGGGAATCAAATTGACTCTTTAAAGCCTGACTATAAATACCTGGACTCTCAGTATAGCCCTGAGGGACTCGACAGAACATAAAGCTCCTACCAGCTAATGTAAACCCAAACAAATACCTACTATCTGGATGACTAGGGATACGAAACAATGCATTTTTCAAGTCAATGACAGAGAAAGATTTAGCAGTAGAAGGAATCATTGTCAAAAGAGTAGTAATGTTCAGAACCACAGGAAACTGGGGAACCAATATTGAATTAACTTCACACAAATCAATCACAAAATGATAAACGTCTTCCTGATCATCAGGAAAACCTGAAGGTTTCCTTTTAAGAATAGGAAGAATAGTACTACTACAAATATTGGCAGATGTCTCCTCTACCACTGTCTTCTTAATCAAGTCCTGAATAATTTGCATCAAGGCTCGCTCACCTGCCTGTGGTATTTTATACTGGGGAATATGAGGCAAAATAGCCCCATCCTTAACATGTATTGAAACTCCTTTGCAGAAATCTGACTCGGAAGACGGCGTTTCTGTTTTCTTCAGGACCCACCACCAAGAACTCGCAGTACCCGCTGCGCGGGTCCCGCTTCGCCGCTCACCTACCTGACTCGTCGGTGGATCTTACGCCCAGCTGCTCCTGTGGGGTTCTGTGAGACGGTGAGGCGGCAGGGCTGCGAGCGCGACCCGGGACTCGCTTTCCCAGGAGTCCCGGTGTCTCTGGCCGTGTCACCTGGCCCCGCTCTCCCTGACCGCCCCGCCCCCAGCTGCCCCAGGTGAAAAGGAGGGAAGGATCTCTCGGCAGTGGGACACTCCTTTGCAGAAATCTGACTCGGAAGACGGCGTTTCTGTTTTCTTCAGGACCCACCACCAAGAACTCGCGGTACCCGCTGCGCGGGTCCCGCTTCGCCGCTCACCTACCTGACTCGTCGGTGGATCTTACGCCCAGCTGCTCCTGTGTGGTTCTGTGAGACGGTGAGGCGGCAGGGCTGCGAGCGCGACCCGGGACTCGCTTTCCCAGGAGTCCCGGTGTCTCTGGCCGTGTCACCTGGCCCCGCTCTCCCTGACCGCCCCGCCCCACCCCGCCCTATAGGTTCCGGACTATAAACTTGGAAGCTGCTCGCTGCGCGGGAGCGCCCGGGGCTAAGCCCGGGCAAAGGGCGGGCCCTCTGTGGCCCTCCGTGGCCTGCAGTGCCTGGTCTGGGCGCACCCTTATTAGTCCTCTGTATCATTGGTTCGTATTGATTGCTACAGTTGCCTTTCTGATTGAACCTAATGGGGTCACTTTTCCTCCGGGTGGTCTATTTTGCTCTCCTTGTGTTTACAGTTATCCTTGGGTCATTTGTTGTGATATTTTACTATAGCTTGTTTCCTTTTTTAACTTCCCAGAGATGTCTACTCGTAAAACTAGGAGCCAGAGAGCTGGAAACGATAAAACTAAAAAAGTAATTGGCACCCTAGATAATTTTATTTCTCGAACACACTCTTTTATAGACGAGGGCATTTCTATCATGGAAAGGAGAGTATCATTGGACCTTGCTCACGCAAAAAGATCTTCATTGGGCAACATTGCAATGATGCATTCCCCGCCGCCAAGTTTGTCAAACCCTGTTGTTACTTCTGCTGGGAACTCCATTAATGATTCTACTCCCGCCAGCAGTCAACCACTAATTTCTACTAATGCCCCTGTCACGAGCATACTACCCTCTAATATCCCCCGTGTACCCGCGATAGTTAATCATGATGTTATTGACTCTTCCACTACGGTTGGGCCAGACATCATTACGTTAACTTCAACTGATGTGAACCCAACAAATCCTCCTATGGACAATCCCGCCATTTCTTCACAAGGGTCTATGGGTTCCAACTCCGGGGGGGACAATACAGGTGTGGCGACAGCAAATGATGTGACTGTCCAGGCACCCACTGTTCAAACTGAGTCTGACCCCTTAGATTCTACCCCCCATTTGTTATCTCTAGGGGTTCCGGACGATATAACTCCTGATAGCAGTCTGGCCAGTCTTCTGGATGTGAGTGGAAGCAATGACTCACTAACTAACTCAGGAGACGGGCTTGACTCCTTAATGGAATCTATGTCTAGTTTGTTAAAATCCTTGCTTTCGCCCCTGGAGAATAGGCTTTCCAACATAGAACATCAATTAGCTACTATTCTTGCGCTACAAGACCCTAGGCTGACTACCCCTGGCCCCTCTATTCCGGTGGTTTCACCGCCTGTTATTAACACTGGGATTAATGTCACAAATCCACCTACGGGGAGTGCTCCAGCACCCGCAATTATCCTCCCAGCTCCTTCCCTCCCAGCAACCAAAACAGTGAATAAAACCAAACCCTCCACTTCTACAGGTCCAAGTGCAGCGAATAGAAAGGCAGTTACCAAAAAGACTCCTAACAACCCAGCCCCCATTATTCCACAGTCTCAGTCCAGAAAAACCACATCGCGACGTAACATCAATTTACCGCCAGATGCTTGTCCGTATGTGGTTGTTCTGACAGGGATTCCTGAGCTGCCAATATCCACTTCTGAGCCCTTTTGGGCGATTAAAAATAAAATATGCCACTGGCTTGACAAAAATTACCCTCCACCACCCGGCCTAAACAAGAACATACTTATGGTCGAACGGGCACCTTGGGTAGGTGGGAAGAAGAAAAGTATAAAGGGTGATTGTGTCGTTATCACGTTTGAGGACCCACGACTTGTAGAATTTATATGTTCAACTCCTCCCTGTGATAGTAAGTCAGTGGTAGCAGCCAAACCCCTGGCTTTTTTTTATATGCAGGAGGGCCATGAGGATGTTAGATGGAGTTGGATGAGGACAACTAGGAAAGGCTTGGGTAGAGGTGGTACATACCAGAATCCACAACAATGGGGAATGCCTGTAGAGGAAGGATGGAACTTAGTCCATAGGAGGAGGGGGCACCAGTGGAAGGGGGATACACATTTTAATGGAGAAGGGTGGGGCCCACAGCTCAATTACCCTTTATTCCCTTGTTATAATCGATTTAGTGGGTTGGAAGAAGTAGACTGACCATCACCCCAGTGCATTGAAGTTGGCGGGGGTTGTGGGGTTCTTTCCACTGTAGATAGTGGTTCTATCGTTCCTACTATGGAGGAAGTACCGGACCAGGGTAGCACTATTCCAGACCCCTTGTCAGGGGATGTTGATTCTCAGGCCGCCATGGATACACCTATGCTGTCCCCTTCCCTTGTTAAAATCTTGTCCTGGAACATAGCCGGCTTAAAGAAAAACTTGCCTGACCCGGAATGGAACAACTTTGTAGATGATTTCCATATTTGCATGTTCCAGGAAACCTGGTGTGTAGAGCCAGAACACAAACAGGGCTATTCTACGTTTTTTGTCCCTGCAACACAGTTTGGGAGGGGGCGCCCATCGCGTGGCTTACTTATTTGGATCAGGATAGATTTGAACTGTAAAATTACTGTGAATTATGTCCCCTGTAACGATATTCTACATATAACTGTTAAAAGGCAGTCTGCCAGGAATGCTTTTGAACTTTTTTGTATTTATGCCAGGGGGCTCCCAGGGGGCCAATTGTCTCCAACACTGGAGTTGTTAGACAACACGCTTTCTGCCCTCCCTCCTAAATCCTCAGTATTAGTGGGAGGTGATTTTAATTGTACATTCGAGCCTCTTGATGAGGATGAATTTTTGGGCTGTTATAATAAGCCAGGAAATCAGTTAATTCCATCCTTATCTCTGGCCCCAATTAAGAAATGGTCGGCTCGAACCATACAGTAGAATGCTCTGGTGTCTGCACATGACCTATGTGCCTTAAATGGCCGCACCACATCCGATCGTATGGGCGCTATGACCTTCAATCGATTAGGTTCCCCGTCACGGATTGACTACATCCTTTTGGATGTAGGGTCATGGGCTAATCTGGTTGATATGGAGGTCAGCCAGAGGATTGATAGCGACCATAATCCCCTTTGCATGGGTATGTTCTGGGGAGACAACAGTGGTGAGGAGGTTCACAATGAGCGGATTACCAAAGAACTAGTCCCCTCTAACTGTAATCGCAGGATTAAATGGAATGTGGTTAGGTGCAATGAGGGGACACTTGAGAATATTAGGGTTCTAGTTTTGGCTGCCTCATCTGCCCTGGCCCCAGTGAACCAAATTGCACTCCAGCTTCAGGGGTCGGTGCTGGCAATTAAGTATAAAGACTTAATAGGGGAGATCAGCACGTTTTTCTAAAAAAAAAACCAAGGGATGTCATTTGTTTAAATGCACGCAAAAAAAGGGGAACCCTTGGTACACTGCCTCCTGTAGAGAGAAAAGGAAAGCAATTTCACTAGCTATTAAAAATAAGGATGCCCGAGCTGCTAGATTAGCTAGAAATGAGTATCGCACTAGTATTATGAAAGCCAAAAAAGATTGGGAAGAGGAACATTGGCAGGCTCTAAAGGAAGCGGCTCATGGGAAAAATGCCACTGCATTTTGGAAACTGATCAACGTCATGGATAGACGAGGCGCTGAGCCCATACCAAACCATATAACTGAGTCCCAATGGTATTCCCACTTCTCAAATTTATATGGCGTGGGCTCCTTAGAAGCTGCGCCAGTATCCCCTATACTAGGTACTGATTGTACGGTCCATGGGAATGATGGCTCTACTGATGTACTGTTTTCGCCCCGTGAGGTGCAAGAGGCAATCCTTAAAATAAAACCGGGTAAGGCACCTGGCCCGGATGGAATACCGGGTGATTTATTGATGTCTAACCCACTGGTTTGGGCTGATTTTATTGTAAATGTTTTGAACCTTATTCATTTAGGCCACCAGGTACCGGACTCATGGAAGGGTGCTGAAGTTGTTACCGTTTTTAAAAAGGGTGAGAGAGAGGACCCTGCCAACTACAGACCAATTAGTCTAATTGATGTTAATTAAAAAAGTAGTTGGCAGGGTAATTGTAAATAGGATTGAGGGCTGGCTTATGGAAGGAAACATTCTGTCCCACTTTCAGGCCGGATTCAGAAACAATGTTGGGGCCATTGACCAAGTCTTCAGATTCTGTGCAGTTTTCTGGAAAACAGTGTCAATAGCCAGAGGGAGCCTTTACCTGGCTTTTATTGACCTCAAAACGGCTTTTGATGTAATACCCCGTGTTAAACTTTGGAATGTCCTACTGGATATGGGTTTCCCATCTTACCTGCTAAATCTTATCATCAAACTCCATGAGGGTACATATGCAAAGATACGCTGGGGGGCGCAGGGGCAACTCACTAAGAGTATACCTGTCAACAGAGGGGTGTGGCAGGGGTGTGTGATGGCCCCTACTTTATTTACCCTCTTTATAAATGGGGTTGTGAAACATCTGCAAGATACACCGGCCGATGCCCCCATCGTGGCTGGGGAGAAAACACCATCCCTCCTCTTTGCCGACGACACCCTCCTCTTATCAAAAACCCCCACAGGTCTCCAAACCCTTCTTGATCAGTTTAGTGTTTTTTGTCAGGAACGGGGACTTACAATAAACACGACCAAAACTAAACTAATGGTCATGACCGCTAAGAGGAAATATAGGAATATCCACTTGACCTTGAATGGATCTCCTTTAGAGGTGGTCGATGAGTTTGACTATCTTGGTGTTAGGATTAATAACCATTTGAAATGGGAACCCCATATATGTAAAATGATTTTAAATCTTAAAAGGGTCTCCGGCACTATTTTAAAAAACCAACGCCTCTCTATAAGCAGGCCAGTTGCCCCTGCCTTATCAGTCTACGAGGGTAAAGCAATTGCCTCAGCTGTTTATGGCTCGGAACTGTGGGGCAATGAGAATACCAACGACCTTGTCCGATCAGAGAACAAGTTTATGAGGGACTTGGTGTCGCTTCCATCCTCTACCCCACTTAAACATTTATTTTTAGACCTGGGTAGAAAGTCTATTGGGGATATCCTCCAGCTCCGTCCCCTCTTATATTGGGTTCGTTTGAGGAGGACCCCCGAAATAGCTAATTAGGCCCTTGTGCTAGATGAAATACTAAAATTAAACACCTCTGGCAAAATCAGATGGTTAAATGCATTAAAAAAGCTTGTAGCAAGTGTGGGTTTAAGCAACGCTTGGGTATCCCAATCACCTCCACCAAAACAAGTAGTGAAAAATTATATTGGGATTGGATAGAGACCAAGGCGCTTCAGAACCCAAACTGGGGCCATTTGACCGAGACTTTTTTGACCCATAAATGCACCCTAAAACTGGAACTGTTTTTGGACTTCATTCAGATTCCTCGGGAAAGGACTTTATATCTTAAATTTAGACATGGTACATTGCCCCTCAAAACTTTTACATCTAGATGGAACAATAGGAGGGAAGAGGATACAATGTGTCCAGGGTGTACAAATTCCGAGGAATCATTGGGCCACTTTTTCTTTGCCTGTAAGGCATATATCTTACCTAGGAAGAAATGGTTAAAACCAGTACTAAAGAATCTTGGTGTTAGAGATTACAAATCAGCTTTGCGTATTCTTATCTCCGACACCTCTTCTACGGTTACTATTTGTGGGGTTGCAAAGTTCGTATCATGTGCCTGGATCATTAGGACTAAGATTTTAAAAAATGCTCATCAAGTCAATTTTTCCACATAACTCTTATATGTCTTTTTGTAAATAATGAACTGTTTTTATAATTATGTGTGTATTTCATGTTTGTACTTTTTATGATACATGTGTCGAATAAAAGTATAATGACTTGTATTGAAACTGGTGGTATCTGCAACAGTCCCACATTTGTATCACAAAGTAGGTGACAAATCCTTAAATTCAACAGGAAGGGCCCATCTTTGGACAAACACTGTTTAGCACGAGCTACATCTGGACCCATTGTCATATAGACACCTGCCGGGGAACAATACATCGTAGCATGCAATTTCTTCAATAAATACAAACCCATCAAATTCTCATGACAATTAGATATCGACAGAAATGGTGAATCCAAAGTAAAAGGACCAATAGTCAACGCAAGGGGTTTGAAATGGGGCTTATAATCGATATAACAGAAAAACCTACGAAACAGTATTATGGCCAGACAGAGCCGCCCGAGGGCCCATATTTCGAGAGATTGAGCTTTTTGTCACACCGGTGTCCACCAGAATTGCTTTAGTTGAACCTTGCTGTTCTGCTGTTACATAAGGGCCATGCTGATTAAGCATGGGCGTAAAATCCGTTCCGCTCGCGGAATTTGTGGATTTTCGGTAAATTCGCAATCCCCGAACTCTCGCGAATTTGCGGAAAATCCGCAAATTCGCACGCAGCAGATTTTTTTTGTTTGGTGATACAATATTGCGGTGCGCGGCGTTCACTTACCGTCATTCAGCGTTTGCAGAGTTGTTTTTCTCGATATTTTGCATGTGCTGCGCCATTTTGGATCTTGCTGCGGGATCCCGTGGGAGTTTGGCGACCGCGATTATGTCATCGCGGCTTGCCACCTTGCACAGCGAGAGTTTGTCTACGCGAGTACGCCGTGATCACGCATCGCGGGAGTTCTCAATTGCGAACACATAGATGCGGCGGGCAGCAACAATCTTGCACTCGCGAAATTGCAAAATTAGCAATTCTGCACAAGAAATCCACCAGCAAGCAGCATAAACCTTCTGAAAATTAAGATTTTTATCAGAATAACTCCTCAGGTTGACATTTGCCTACACTTTTTTTTGCAAGGAGTCCATTTTGGGGGGGGGTGGGAGGAAGGAAGTGCCCAACAGTCTCCAACTTCCTGTTCCTGTCCAGCAGGCAACTCCCAGTGCTTTCTTCATGTGCTGGTCACTTTCATTCGGATCTTGACCTGGAAGGATTACTTTTTGTGGATGCTGCTGGATATTTGGATTTGAGGCCTTTTTGACTTTCTTTGGATCACTTTTGGATTAGAAATTTCACAAGTAAGTTTGTTTGGGGCATTACAGTTGCTGCAACCACAATTTTGGAATTTTCGATTTTTGGGCTGTTGTTGGGGCCTTTTGCCCAGGGGTAGTGAGTGGTGCAGGGACTGAGTCTTTCTGTGGGGTCTCTTTAATGTAAACATCATGGAGGGCATGGATGGCATGGGATTGTGCTGATTTTTGTGTGTTTTTCGATTTTTTTGGCTGCTGTTGCGGCCTTTTGCCGAGGGGTAGTGAGTGGTGCATGGACTGAGTCTTTCTGTGGGGTCTCTTTAATGTAAACATCATGGAGGGCTAGGATGGCATGGGATTGTGCTGATTTTTCTGTGTTTTTCTATTTTTTTGGCTGCTGTTGGGGCCTTTTGCCCAGGGGTAGTGAGTGGTGCATGGGCCTAGTCTTTCTGTGGGGTGTCTTGAATTTAAACATCATTGAGGGCAAGGATGGCATGGGATTGTGCTGATTTTTGTGTGTTTTTCGATTTTTTTGGCTGCTGTTGGGGCCTTTTGCCCAGGGGTAGTGGGTGGTGCATGGGCCTCGTCTTTCTGTGGGGTGTCTTGAGTTTAAACATCATTGAGGGCATGGATGGCATGGGATTGTGGTGATTTTTATGTGTTTTTTGACTTTTGGGGGGTATTGTTGGGACAGGCCATGTGGATGGGGGCCATTTTGAGTGCTGGTACAGGCAGGCCCTGGCCCTGTGCTGGGGGGCAAGGGGCCATTTTGAAGGCAGGCAGTGTTCTCAGGCCTGCACCCATTTTACTTAGCTTTCATCCTTTATGCCCAGGGGTAGTGAGTGGTGCATGGGCCTAGTCTTTCTGTGGGGTGTCTTGAATTTAAACATCATTGAGGGCATGGATGGCATGGGATTGTGCTGATCTTTGTGTGTTTTTTGATGTTTTTGGCTGCTGTTGGGGCCTTTTGCCCAGGGGTAGTGAGTGGTGCATGGGCCTAGTCTTTCTGTGGGGTGTCTTGAATTTAAACATCATTGAGGGCATGGATGGTATGGGATTGTGGTGATTTGTATGTGTTTTTCGACTTTTTGGGGTGTATAACTGATGTTCCTCTATCTTCCATTGCTTTTAGGTGCACAAGAGAACCACCAGTGCCAGGAGGAAGTCCTGCAGCGTGTGTGTGCAGCATAATGTCACGCGACGTCACGTGTGGCCACAGACAACACAACTCTGCAACTCGTGCAACTGCGGCCTGCTGTTCTGACATCTGAAGAACATGGCCCCAAAAAAAGTTCCCCGCAGCTCCTCTAGCAAGTAAGGAGCAGAAGAAGCAAGTTACCAAGGAGACTGGTGTGCCGCCCACTACATTTTTTGGGAATAAAAAGAAAAGTACGCCTGCAGCAGCAGCGGGATCTGCTGGGGACCAAGCTGGGAGCAGCACCCCCGCTCCATGGGCTCAGTGCCACCACCACCACGCCAACTTAAGTCCAAGCCCTTGAGTGCTGCAGAGGCACTTAGTCTAGTTGTTCAATCACCATCGACCAGTAATGTTGGCTCATCGCAAGAAAGTAGCAGCAATGTCCCTCAATCAACACAGGTTGTTGTAACTCATCTGACGAGTGTTCAACAACCACTGTGGGTGTGGCTCTGCACTCCTTGGTTTATTCTGATGGTTATTTAGTTCATTCAATTTCAACAATGTGGTTGGTGCTAAATGTGATGCTCCCTCTGAGCATGGGAGGTACTATGAATTACAACACGCGTTGCTTGAACCCAAGCTTCACCTCTGGATGAATTTTTTATGTACATTACATCCAAAAGGACTAAATGAACGGATGGAACTCAGCTGCTTCATATAGACTGCTTAACATGAATACAAATTGTACAGGAAGTTGATGTGACTGGATGACATGTAGTAGATATCAATGCACTTTTTGTTATGGTTTTACAAATTGTTCATAATTGTTTATAATTGTTTATAACTATGGTCTTGTTACCACCTCAATTTTTGTCTCAATATTTATATTTATGTTGATCTAAATTTTGTAGCTTTCACAGTTACACTGCGTTTTTCGCATTAACATGGAGCTTTACACACTCGTTAGCCGCTAAGGTACCAGATGTAAACAAAACACGTCCGTTTTCTAGTTCGCCTACTCTCCCAGTCACACACCACGTGATTACGCGGCGGCACCATAGAGTACTAATGATAGAGCGTCGCACGCCAAACACACACAAACCCGGCAGGGATAAGGAACCGCGATAAACGCTGGAACGCGAAGTACCCGGTAAGATTTTGAAGAGGCGAATATTAGATTTAAACACATAGATTTAAACGCGTTATAGATTTAAACGCGTTATTTTATGAACTGGACAGTGTGAGTAATACGAACACTCGGTCATTTACTTTCAGATGCGTACGTCACAAGAACTTTAAAGAGAAGGTCAGTGATGACACTAGTTAAAGGGAGTGCACATATGCATGCGCCTTGGCAATGTAAACTGAAAAAATGCGTGTCACAATGTAGAGATCATTGTTTTTATCACAGGGGTATAAGGTTTGAGAATCAAGGAAAGTTAGAGATTATTCATGCTTTATTTGTATACAGTGGGTGATATTTGAGAATGTACCGACATATTGTTATTCTTTCAGAACGAAGTCCCCTGAGGAAGGGCATTTATTGCTTGAAATGCATTGGGCATATGTACATAAAAATATGAAATGAATACATGAATGAAACAAAGGAGGGTAATGATGAAATAATTACCTAAAAATGATAAACCAAAAGAAGAATAATAAAAAGACAATACCATGAATAATATGTGAAGAAATGTATTTTTCATTGAACGAAGGATCAGTGAGTGCTATGTGAAGGTGAAGCTTGGGTTCAAGCAACGCGTGTTGTAATTCATAGCACCTCCCATGCTCAGAGGGAGCATCACATTTAGCACCAACCACATTGTTGAAATTGAATGAACTAAATAACCATCAGAATAAACCAAGGAGTGCAGAGCCACACCCACAGTGGTTTTTTCATTTATCTTGACTGAGCAAGTGGTCTCTCAGCACCATAAACATGCAATTTGAAGATATCGCTCACACTACAGAACAACGAGCTGTAACATTGGCTTTTAGCAAAGATGACACAGACAGAATATATGCACTAATAGAGGACGCTGAGGAAATATGTCAAGGTACAGGATCAAAAGAGGCAAACATCAAACAATTACTCTACATGTCTAAAAAGATCATCAACCAAAAACTGCACGCAAGTACGCTCATAAAATACCACAAAACGCAACGGATTCCGCGTGGTCTAAGGATATCACTAAAATCAACATTATGTAAAAACAATGCCAGGTTCACTGAAAGATGGTTTGCAATTTTGAATAAATGTTCGCTAGACCTTATTTTGTTCATAGTGGAAGAATTGGCTAAACTATTGGAAGATCTAACAAAAGAAATAAACTTGCTAAAAGATGACTTGAGTAAAATGACAACCAAAGAGGAATGGGACCAAATTCTCACAGACACAAATAAAAAAGTGGAGGAATACACGAGAGAGATCAACGATCGTAAATTAAGAAAATTCAAAAGAGACACCACTGATTATCGTTTGGGAGAAGTGTACACATGGGCTGATATCTACGCTAAAAGGAGACAACAGAAACCAAACTATGATAGATCCTCAGATGAAACATCATCAGACGACGCACAACAAAGAAAGACACCATTTGAGAATAGGAGACAACGAACAACGCCACAGAGTCAACAATCAAATATTTCAGATAAATCAATGCCCTCAACATCTAACACAGAAACCACAACAACACCAGCTCCTTTTTTAGAGAAGGCTACAGGACCCCAAACAGAACCAGGAGGGGCAAAAAAACAAATACCAGCGGAAACTATAGCCAAAAACACAAGGAGTCAGAAACCTTAGTAATTAACATATCTAAACACACCATGACTTCTGATGAAATGCACGTGTTACAAAAAGGGTCATCATATGTACCCACATACCATTCCAATCTACTGGAAACAAAAATATGCATGTACAAATTTTTGAGATCACTAAGACTGCGACATTTTTTCACGAATATTGTGGAAAAACCAACAATAACAGAACCAAAGGAAGATATAATGATGGGATTAAAAACAAAAAGCAAATTTATTGCCCCAGTGAGCCACAAGGTATTGGATGCCTTCGAAAAAGTAGTAATGAAAGAGATAGAAGAAATTTTCAAGAAACCCAAATCCAAGCAGACAAACCTTACTGAAAAAGAGAGACAAACCTTACAAAAACTAGCTAACAATCAAGAAATAACTATAAGACAAGCAGATAAAGGGGGCGCCCTCATTATCATGGACACGGAATACTATGAAAACCAGGTGGAAATTCATGTAAAAGACCAGGATACATACATGGAAATGGAAATTGACCCCACAAAGGAATTTATGAAAATTTTGGTGAATATCCTAGAAAAGGCTCTAGAACAAGGTATTATCAATCAAAAAGATAAAGAATATCTGATAAACATCAATCCTTCTGTGCCATATATTTATATGACACCCAAGATTCACAAACATGCAACAAAATCGCCACTACGTCCAATAGTATCAACTATAGGGTCTATACATGAACCCATAGGAAAATTCATAGATAAACATCTACAAAACATTGTACAAAAATCCTCAACTTACATAAAAGATACCACCCACTTTTTGACCATCTTGGAGGAGGAGAAGGGTAATTTTACAAAAGATATGATCATGGCAACAGTGGACGTAAAATCCCTATACACATCGATCCCACATGACCTGGGAATGAGAGCTGTGGAAAGTTTTCTGGTGAACGAAGAAAAAAGTGAACATCTAAAAATATTCATCATGGAACTAATTCATTTCACCTTATTTCATAGCTACTTCACATGGAAAAACAAGTACTATGTACAATGCTCTGGAACATCCATGGGAAATTGTGCGGCACCAACGTACGCAAATACATTTATGTATAGATTTGAACTGGACAACATACTAAGTCGTCAAATGTGGCAGAACAATGTAATTCTGTATAAACGCTTTATTGACGACATTTTTGTCTTATGGAAGGGGAGTACAGAGAGCTTAAAAGAAGCATTACAACAGCTGAATGAGATCAATGAGCGAATACAATTTACATATACTATTAACAAAAATACAATCACATTCTTGGATGTGGCTATATCGAATGAGGAAGGTCAATTAACCACAAGTGTCTTCACGAAAAGTACAGACAGAAATAATCTTTTACATTACAAAAGTTTCCACCAACCACCACTGAAAAAACACCTTCCATTTTCGCAACTGGTTAGAATAAAAAGAATTGCCTCAACTGAAGAATCATACAAGAAACACAAACTAGAAACTCTAACTAAATTCAAAAACAGAGGATATCCGGAACCCATTCTGAAGGCCGCTGCAGAAAGAGCGGACAAACTTCAAAGACAACATCTATTATCAGTAAAAACAAAAAAAGATGAGCAAAGATCAGTATTCGTGTCAAAATTTTCAACACGCAGCTACAACAACCATCATGAGACATTGGCCATTGCTTGCGTTGGAGGAAGATTTTAAAGGCATCTTCTCAAATTCTCCTATATTTGCATATGAGAGAACCAGAAACATAAAAGAGCTTATTAAACATCCAAAAACAACACAAATGGACAACTACAAAGGAACAGTGCCATGCCACAATTGCGGAAACTGTACAGCCATAATTAAATGGAATGTTATCAACCACCCCACAAGAGGAACACCGGTTAAGTTGAAAGTATCAGGAACATGTGACAGCAGCAACTTAATATATATGCTAAGATGCCCATGCGGATTGTCCTATGTGGGCAAAACTCAGAGAAAGATAAAAATCAGCCTAACAGAGCATAAGAGTAACATCAGACTTAAGAATCTCAAGTCCACAGTGGCAGTTCATTTTAATGAAGCGAGGCATAATCCTTCGCAACTTAAATTCTGTATATTGGAGATGATAACACCACAAGCAGGCATAGACACAAACAACTTACTGTTAAGGAGAGAAACATTCTGGATGAATTTTTTATGTACATTACATCCAAAAGGACTAAATGAACGGATGGAACTCAGCTGCTTCATATAGACTGCTTAACATGAATACAAATTGTACAGGAAGTTGATGTGACTGGATGACATGTAGTAGATATCAATGCACTTTTTGTTATGGTTTTACAAATTGTTCATAATTGTTTATAATTGTTTATAACTATGGTCTTGTTACCACCTCAATTTTTGTCTCAATATTTATATTTATGTTGATCTAAATTTTGTAGCTTTCACAGTTACACTGTGTTTTTCGCATTAACATGGAGCTTTACACACTCGTTAGCCGCTAAGGTACCAGATGTAAACAAAACACGTCCGTTTTCTAGTTCGACTACTCTCCCAGTCACACACCACGTGATTACGCGGCCGCACCATAGAGTACTAATGATAGAGCGTCGCACGCCAAACACACACAAACCCGGCAGGGAGAAGGAACCGCGATAAACGCTGGAACGCGAAGTACCCGGTAAGATTTTGAAGAGGCGAATATTAGATTTAAACACATAGATTTAAACGCGTTATAGATTTAAACGTGTTATTTTATGAACTGGACAGTGTGAGTAATATGAACACTCGGTCATTTACTTTCAGATGCGTACGTCACAAGAACTTTAAAGAGAAGGTCAGTGATGACACTAGTTAAAGGGAGTGCACATATGCATGCGCCTTGGCAATGTAAACTGAAAAAATGCGTGTCACAATGTAGAGATCATTGTTTTTATCACAGGGGTATAAGGTTTGAGAATCAAGGAAAGTTAGAGATTATTCATGCTTTATTTGTATACAGTGGGTGATATTTGAGAATGTACCGACATATTGTTATTCTTTCAGAACGAAGTCCCCTGAGGAAGGGCATTTATTGCTTGAAATGCATTGGGCATATGTACATAAAAATATGAAATGAATACATGAATGAAACAAAGGAGGGTAATGATGAAATAATTACCTAAAAATGATAAACCAAAAGAATAATAATAAAAAGACAATACCATGAATAATATGTGAAGAAATTTATTTTACATTGAGCGAGTGTTCAACAACCACAGCCGCAACAACAACCACATGTTCAAGTACAAGCCCAAGTACATGTGGAAGGAGAGGCAGCGCAAGGAGATGCGCAAGCAGAGGTGCATGGAGGGGCACAAGTGCCCACAATAGTTGTTCCTCCCGAAGTAGGGGCACATCAGGAAATCGACATTCAAGCTGAGCTATCATTTGAGGAAGCCACTCCTCCTGATCATTCATTGTCTTCCACATCCCTAGCAAGGAAAAGATCAATGATAGTGTCTACATCTTCTTCAAGCCCCCTTCCTTCTGATGATATGGATCTAACTTGGGAACCACCACTGCCGTCTGAGAGTGAGGCACACCATGATCTGACAAAGGTAGCTAAGCGTAAAAAGAAGGTCCCCAAAAGACTCATAGTTATGGGGTGTGATGATGACGCTGAAGAAGTGGCGTGTACTACTCCTGCTGATGAAGACTCTCACGACGACGACGCAGTCATCATACACGCCACTCCAGCCTCAACGGGCATGCAGCAAACAGACATTTTGACCCTAGCCCGAAAAGCTGCTGAGCGTGATGTTGTCGACGAGAAGGCAATGAGACCACCATCATTGGAGTGAACTAGTACACCACCACCTACCTCTTCCATATTTTTTTCTCGCCAGAAGGGACCTCCATCCACCTCGACCTCAATTAGTGGTGGTGCAAGTGCACAATGTAGTTAAGTTTGGCAACACACATCCTCCACTTCATCTGGCATTAGCAGCATGACCAGTATCACCTCCTCTGCCCCCCACAGACATTTGAAGTCCGCAGTTTGGGACTTCTTTAGTGTTTGCACTACAAGGGAAAACATAGCCATTTGTATCATTTGTAAGCTTGCAGTTAGTCGTGGTAAGCTTGGTACCAACTATAGTACCGGAGGCCAGAGAGGTCATCTTGAGAGACAGCACACTGTCCAATGGCATGCGCACCTAAAGGAGATCAAGGAAGCCCGAATTGGAAGTCAACAAACTGTATCTGTTGGTGTTTCAACTGATGATGACGAGGAGGAAGAAGCGTCAAACATTTCTTCACTTACACCCAGTACCCCTGTCAGCAGCACACCCCCTGTGAGCCACACTAAGAGTCTGGGAGAGAGTGAGACACCAATGCGAAAAAGTTCATCATCACCGAGCGTAACTGGGTCGAAGAAGTCATCATCATCATCCCGTAAAATCATGGTCCAGCCCACCATTAGAAGCATGTTGTTTTCAGAAGCGCCATTTGAACGCAACCACCCAATGACGTGTCTGTATAACACTAAGCTGGCTAAAATGCTAGCTCTGGACCTTCTCCCTTTTTCTTTTGTGGAAGGGGTTGTTTTTCTTGAATGAGTGGCAACGCTCAGCCCTAAATGGAAGGTTCCTAGCCGGTTCTATTTTGCCAGAGTTGCGGTTCCAGCACTACATGCAGATTTGCTGGATGTGATTGGGGCAGCTTTGCAGAAGAGTGCTGTTCACACTATACATCTGGCAACAGACATGTGGACCAGTGGCGCAAGCACTGATTACAAGTGCATCACTGCACACTGGGTCTCTTTTTCAGGAGTTACAGCAAAGCTATGGGCAGGTGTTGACCCGGACAACGTTTTTAAAGCTGCTCGGAAACATGCAACACTAGCCATGTTTGGAATGGAGACAAGTCATACAGGAGAAAACATTTTGCAGGATTTTAACACAAAAGTCTTTCAATGGCTGTCCCCAAAAAAAGCAAGATTGGTTATGTTTCCACGGATAATGGCGCCAATGTAGTTAATTAAACAACAGGGGGTGGTGATGGACAGAGTTTCTGAATTAAGCAGAATACTCTCACCCAGTCAAGAGATCAGGGCTTGATCCAACACCGTTTTTTAGCTCACTGCACCATCCCAGCTCAGAACCTGGCTATATGCAAATTAGTCTGTCCCTGGCCCAGTGCATCATGGGAACAGGGCAGACCAAACTACCAAGCCAATTCTTTCACTGGGAAGGAAACAAGCTTCCGGGTACCGGTTTCTGGCATTACAGCCGTATTCGGCCCGGCTTGCTTGAATCCTGATGGTGCAATGAGCAAGGGACTCACGTCTGAGTATACCGTTCCACGCTTATGGTGGACAAAATAATTAAACAACAGGGGGTGGTGATGGACAGAGTTTCTGAATTAAGCAGAATACTCTCACCCAGTCAAGAGATCAGGGCTTGATCCAACACCGTTTTTTAGCTCACTGCACCATCCCAGCTCAGAACCTGGCTATATGCAAATTAGTCTGTCCCTGGCCCAGTGCATCATGGGAACAGGGCAGACCAAACTACTAAGCCAATTCTTTCACTGGGAAGGAAACAAGCTTCCGGGGACTGGTTTCTGGCATTACAGCCGTCTTCGGCCCGGCTTGCTTGAATCCTAATTGGTGCAATGAGCAAGGGACTCACGTCTGAGTATACCCTTCCACGCTTATGGTGGACAAAATAATTAAACAACGGGGGGTGGTGATGGACAGAGTTTCTGAATTAAGCAGAATACTCTCACCCAGTCAAGAGATCAGGGCTTGATCCAACACCGTTTTTTAGCTCACTGCACCATCCCAGCTCAGAACCTGGCTATATGCAAATTAGTCTGTCCCTGGCCCAGTGCATCATGGGAACAAGGCAGACCAAACTACCGAGCGAATTCTTTCACTGGGAAGGAAACAAGCTTCCGGGGACCGGTTTCTGGCAATGTAGTTAAGGCCATGGATATGGGTAGATATTTCAGAGTGCTGTGTTTGGCGCACTGTATAAACCTGGTTGTTAAAAAATTCTTGAGTGAAGAAAGTCCAGTGTGCGAGTTACTGACCACCTGCCGAAGAATGTGCACACATTTCAGCCATTCTTTTAAGGCCCGGAAGCATCTGAGGGGCCTGCTACATGAACGTCGACTGCCAGTAAAAGCACTCATCCAGGAGGTGGCAACACGTTGGAACTCAACCTTCTACATGCTTGAGCGTCTGTATGAGCAGTTTACGGTAGTCGATCAGTATTTCTATACACTGGGTACAGCTATGAAGGACCTGAGGCTAGATGCGGAGCAATGGGAGCTAGTTAAAAGCCTGACAGACATGCTTCGTCCTCAGCCAGGGATCTTGCCCTCCCCCTGTGTTCGTACACGTGCATTGGTCAAGTCACCCATTTAACCCCCTGCCCCCACTCACCACAGGCAGGGAAAGGTATTCTCACCTATGGGAGGGATCAACCAAGGAACTTTCTCCCGACTTTAAGAGGTGTGGGTGCCCTGGATGGGACTGGGACACCCAAATAAAAGGAAAGAAAATTAAAGGATCATGACTTCCTGCTCCTGGGGAAACTCCTAACTAAAAATCTGGGGGCATATTATCAAGCCTGTGCGCTAAAATTATCGCCGCTTTATCGGCCGAAAACGGCCGATAAAGCGGCGATAATGGGCTTGATAATATGCTCTATGGAATTCCAATCGAAGCACATGTTAGATGTGAAGACATCTAACATGGGCTTTGATTGGAATTCCACAGAGCATATTATCAAGCCCATTATCGCCGCTTTATCTGCCGTTTTCAGCCGATAAAGCGGCAATAATTTTAGCGCACAGGCTTGATAATATGCCCCCTGCTGCTCTAGAAGGAGAGCCCCATAATTCCCCTTGTAGGCGCCATTTACATACTGTTAGGGTTCTGTGGTGCCCAGATCTAGGTAGGGGCACCACCAACTTAGCGACAAATTATTGTGGCAGGTTTCAAGAGATGCAGCAACCCCTACAAGAAGTTTTTAAAAATTGACCTAAGTTTCTAGAGAAAAAAAGAGCATGACCCCCGAAGGCCAGGTTGCATTCTTTTCAAAAGTACTCTCAGAGTTGAACATTTGTTTTGATGCTTTGAAGTTCAGGGGCATCCAGGCATTGGTCCTATGGCTGCATTCTATGTGGCCTGATGAGTGTGGAGAAAACTCTTAACATGTTCGTGAATACATTTTCAAAGTGCTCTATTTAGATTATTGGTGAAAATTGCAATGGTTGTATTAATGATGAATGGACTTAAACATGATTATTGATTCCGTTTATTGATATGGTGATGCCTTAACAAAGCCAATAGGCTTCTACATTTTATGTGATGATCCATTGACATATCCATTAGGCCTGCTTTAATTAAAATGGCACCCCTTTATATTGTAATATTGCATCTAGGGGTTATTGTAATTATGGGGTCATGACTGACTAGGAGTCAAATGTGATATAAAGTGGACACCAAAGGAATTACCATCTACCTGATGTTCATATTTATAAAATTAATGCACAGTATTTTGTTGTGTATTCATATAATATAAATACCTTTCCTTTTTCCTTTATCAATAAAAAAACTGACTGGATAATGATGTATTGTGCACTGTTGCTGTGTGTCAGAGAATGGAGATTACTAGCTTACACCACCTCCCCTGAGTAATCCTTGAAATTCTCTGAGTTGCTACCCTGGGGGAGTCAAGGGCTACAAGGAAGTACTTTGGGGCAGATTTATGATAACTGGCGCATCCCCAGGGATGCGCCAGTTATTTTGCGCCTCTGCTCCGCCACCCATGGTGCGCCGTATTTACAATGCGGCGCACCATGGGGCAAAAACGCCACAAATGCGTGATGCATCTGTGCCGTAAAGATGGCGCATTGCTGGAGTTTCGTCGCAAGCGCGAGGTAGCTCCAGCAAGGCTCGGGGGTGCCCTATCTGTCCATTAAAAATGCCAAAATACTTTTTTACATGGGTTAAACTTACATTGCATCATTGAGACCTCAATCAAAGAAAGACGGGGCGCAAGTATTATCAATTGTATACTACAGGGTTATTCTTCATAAGGCATGACTGGCCAGGATTAAAACAAGATAAAGGACTGACAGTGATTACAAAAAAACTATTACAATGATTTTCTTTCTTAACATACATTCATGGGATCCAAAATTACCATAACCTCCTTTTGCAAGTTTTTTTAACCACTCTATTTCAATAATGATCTTTTATCACCTCCAACTACTACAGCTTATTTGATATCCAAATATATTGACATAATTACAGCCGTTGCCTTAGATTAAAAAATAATTGTTTAAAATTGTATCAACCTACACGTACATTTTATTTTGACATATTTGTATTTTATAAATTAAAACAACATAGCAAACAAATAGCCAAAAAAAGAAGCGAGAAAAAAATTGAAAAAATGAAATAAAATAGAATCAAAGGAAGAACACGAAGTGAGCTACAACACATAAGGAGGCATTGGGCATATCGCAGGGTGTAATTGAAACACCATGCCATTACTAAAATAATTATTAATATTAGGTTCCTAGTCAATACTACTTAATGAGACAGTGTGAACCTCACAGTTACAAGGCTACAAGAATCAATTCACCTCCACATATTCTTTCAAGTTAATGACAGGATCTTCAATCACGGAGGGTGTAGGTCATCTCTCACCTCCAGCTTCTGAACATATGTTCCCCAGATCACACTCCCTGCCCCATCAGTCCCAGAACTATAAGTTTACACAAAGGTGTTGGCTTCAACTTGTGCCCATTTAAGCAGGACATGAAGCCAGTACAGTTTTTCAGGTGGGGCATGTGAGTTCCAGGTCATATCAATTGACCATTTAAAATGAAGGCCAAGTCGACAAATCTGTGTAAATATTTGTTTCCCTTAGCACTCGTGTGTAATCCCAGTACACAGGACTCATGTGTGGTTGGGAGCACCGTGTCCACCAATGGAGAAGTTATTGCCTCATCTCTGCCCAGGTACCTGCCAACACTGGGCACTCCCAGACCACATGTATTAACCCCGCATTCACAACCCCATATTGGGGGCATTCGGCTGAGGCAGATGGGAACATGTGTATGATCTGTCCGGTGTGAGGTACATCTTTTGCACATAATTAAATTTTATGACGTAGAAGTGTGGATTCCAGTACATGTATCGAATGTGTTCCAGGGCCTCGGTGCATTGCTTCTTCGTTAATGGCACATGTAGATCGCGTGCCCAGCATTCTGGGGTCTTAGTGTCTGGTTGGCAGCTGTGGGTTAGTAATGCTATGCAAAAAGAACAATTGATGGACAGGATGCTGTAAAATGTCAAACATGCACCCCAGTAAAGAGATCTGGACCTACATCCATTGCTAGTTTGCTCAATAGGCAATTTCAAGTTCAGACCCAGCCATATGCAAATCAGTCTTAATTCTGCTCCTCATGTGAATAGTCTGGCCCGACCTGCCAGGCCAGATTCTCCCTGGGATGGAAACATGCATCCTCAGACCGGTTTCGGGGCACACCCCTCATCAGCCAGCTTGATTCCAACTTCATAGAGAGCCTGTGACCCACGTCTGGGCATACCCGTCCCACTCGGGTGACAAATGCAAAAAGAACAATTGATGGACAGAATGCTGCACAAGGTCAAACATTCACCACAGTACAGAGATCTTGGCCTAAATACATCAGGTTTTTTTCTCCCCATGCTGTTCCAGTTCAGACCCAGCCATATGCAAATCAGTCTTGACCCTGTTCCTCATGGAAACTGCCGAGCCCGAACTGCCAGGCCAGGTCCTCCATGAACTGGAAACAAGCATCCTGGGACTGGTTTCTGGGCATCACCCCATATCAGCCAGGCTAGCATGAATCCAGTATCATGGAGAGCAAGGGACCCACGTCTGGGCATATCCGTCCCGATCGGGGTAACAAATGCAAAAAGAGCAATTGATGGACAGAATGCTGCACAATGTCAAACATTCACCCCAGTACAGAGATCTGGGCCTAAATCCATTGTTGTTTTGCTCCCAATGCCATTCCAGTTCAGACCCAGCTATATGCAAATCAGTCTTGAACCTGTTCCCAATGGGAACAGATGAGCCCTAACTGCCAGGCCAGGCCCTCCCTGGACTGGAAACAAGTATCCTGGGACTGGTTTCAGGGCACTACCCCCATCAGCTAGGCTGGCTTGACTCCAATGGAATGGACAGCAAAGGGATCCACTCTGGGTAACAAATGCAAAAAGAACAATTGATGGACAGTATGCTGCACCATGTCAAACATTCAGCCCAGTGCAGAGATCTGGGACTAAATCCATCATTGTTTTGCTCCCCATGTCATTCCAGTTCAAACCCAGCCACATGCAAATCAGTCTTGACCCTGGTCCCTATCGGAACAGTCCTGCCTGAATTGCCAGGTCAGTTCCTTCTTGGACTGGAAACAAGCATCCTGGGACCGGTTTTGGGGCATCACCCCCATCAGCCAGACTAGCTTGACTCCATTAATGCCATGTAAAGGATGGTTATAAGTCTATGCTCACCACCATGTGTAAGGGATGTGTGCAGCAGGGTAGCCGTGAGAGGTTACACCCTCCCTCAACCCCAGTGTGATGTTACTGTTCCAAATATTGCACGGTATGTCAGGAAGTGTCCAGTGACAAACCCACAGGGGTCTTGGAGGTCCTTAAAATCTAGAAACCACCCTTCCTCATACAGGTCCCCGATAAATGTGAGGTCTGCTTCACACCAGCTCTGAACCCCATGGTTACGGACAACCTCCTGAAGTGTCACTGCCTCCCACAGTGGAATCAGAGGGCATTATGCAGGTGATGTCATTTTGCCAAACCACTGCCAGCAGTATCGCACAACTTGCAACTGATACTGGGAGTGGATGGGCTGTATTCCTGATGAGAAGAGGCAGGTATACAGGGTTGTCCTGGCTAACCATCAATTCACTGACATTCATTCCACACATGGGGCTACCCCCAACAAACAAACTGGCCACTGTAATTGCCCAGATAAATAATAAAGTTCAAAGTTAGGTTAGAGAATTCAAGTCTCCCCTCTTGCATGGGTCTATGGAGTCAGGAAAGCACCATCCGACACCTACCAGAGCCCCATATCAACTCCATGAGGAGCCTGTTGAGGTCTGTGAAAAAACAAGGAGGAAGTCGGAGAGGCAGTGCCGCAAAAACTGCAGTGCAGCAAGCGGGGGAGGATAAGCATCTCGGAGATCACTACCCTTCCCACTGGAGACAGAGGCAGCGATGTCCAGGACATCAGGAATCCCTGTATACAAGACAGGGCATTACACAGATTCCCATCAAGTAGGTCATCATCTTTATGATACATCCGGATACCCAAATATTTAAAAGTGGCGAACTGCCACACCATCCTGGAGAGAGGTAGAACCCCCATCATATTCTGGGATCTGATATAAGGGGAGCAGACAGAACTTGGGACAGTTTACTTGTAGGACTGATAGCATTCTAAAGACTTTCAGGTTGTCCATAAGGTCTTGGAGTGCTGTGTTGAAATCCCACAGATACACAAGGGCATAGTCTGCGTAAAGTGAGATCATGTGGTACACCCCCATTATTCTATACTCCATGCATGCTCACGGAAGTGTGGTAGATTGGCTAACAGCTCCATGGCTAGAGTAAAGATAATTGGTGACAGAGGGTGGCCCTGATGAGTGCCACTCTGTATTTCTAAGCTAGCAGAGATCAGCTTTCGCATCCTGCCCTACGCCAGTCGGGGGTCACAGAGAGGGGGGCTGACTCTGAGTACAAGGATCGATAAAGTTTAACAAAGGTATCATTAATTTCTGTCTGAGTCTTAACAATGTGTCTTGTATCTAGTCCCAGAGCCCTGATCCGGTAGCACGAACGATCCTACTTGATCAACAATGCTAGGAGCAGTCACACCCTGTCACCCTCGGTATGTAGCTGGGTCAGGTAATGCTTGTGATCCAGTTTCTGGAGTCGAGCCTCGGTATCCTGATGCTCTACACTCAGGTGGCGAAATCTATCAATCTCAGCAGCACCGCACGGAGGTCACACCTCCAGCAGCGGCATTTACTCTTTGCTCATCTGCAGCTCCTTGCGCAGCATCTGCCTGACTCCAAAGGTCAGGGCTATACAATGGCCCCATTCAACCACCTTAAAAGTGTCCCCCTTTACCACTTGGCTTGTAGCGGATCCCACATTCAGAGTAAAGTATTCCATAACGAGCGACCACTGCGTCCACCACGGCCTGGTCGCCCCCACGCCCCCTGCCTGCTCCTCCTTACCTGCTGCTAGTAGCCTGACGCCAGAAGCCGAGCCTACGCCCCAGCCGCCGCAGGGCCGCCAGCCGAGCCCCCAGCTTTTCCCGCCGTCTCAGACTCGAACCGGCCCCCCCGCCTGCCGATTGGTCCCCGCGCTACCCGCCTCCCAGCGGACCCTCCCTCCCGGCTCCCTTCTTATGACGCCCCCAGAGCGACCGCGCAGCGGACGCGCGCAGCGGGAGCACCGATTGAGCGCCGAAGGTGCGCCAAAGGTAAGCCCGTCTGCGCCCGTCCGCGCCTGGACCGCGCCCAGTGCCAGGACCCCTGACCCCCGCAGACCCCAGCCCGCCCGCCGGACGTACGACGCCGCCACCCTCAGCGCACTCAACACCGGCCGAATCCCGGAATGCTACCGAGCCACCCCGAGACGAACCCACGGACCCTTCAGCTGTCACGCCTGCAAGTTCTCCTGCATCCGGACCTGTCCCGCACCAGCACCCGCCAAGCCGAACACCAACAGTAACCACCTCAAGTGCATCCTACTCAACACCCGCTCCGTCCACAGACACACCATCGAACTCTGGAACCTCCTCGACATCACAACTCCTGATGTCGCCTTCCTCATGGAAACCTGGATGAACGACTCCTCAGCGCCCGACATCGCCATCGCCATCCCAGAGGGCTACAAGATCACCCGAAGAGACCGCGGCAACCAGACTGGAGGAGGCATCGCCATCATCCACAGGGACACCATCCGCATCACGACCAACACCGACGACACCCTGACAACCGCCGAACACCTGCACTTCCAGATCCACACGGACCCCAAGACCACCCTCAGAGGCACCCTCATCTACCGACCCCCGGGACCACGCACACAATTCAGCGAAGACATCGCCGACTTCATCAGCCCGCACACCCTCCCCTCCGCTGACTACATCCTCCTGGGGGACATCAACTTCCACCTGGAGAACAACAACGACCGCAACACCACCACCCTGCTTGACAACCTTGCCAACCTCGGACTCAAGCAGCTGGTGACCACCCCCACCCACCTCGCCGGACACACACTCGACGCTGTCTTCTCTTCCAGCAAGGACATCGCCTTCAGCCACGCCACCGGACTCCCCTGGACGGACCACAGCTGCGTCCACTTCACCTTCAGAAGATCCACGATCCACCACCACCAGCAACAGGTTGCTCGAAGAAACTGGAACAAGATCACAGCAGACCAGCTCGCCGCTTCCTTGAACCAGCACCCTCCCGCCAGCTCAGCGAACCCCAGCCAGGCCGCCGACAACCTCACGAAGTGGATCAGCAACTGCGCAGACGACCTCGCCCCACTGAGGACCCCGCCTAGCAGACCCGGCAGCAAGAAAGGCCCCATGGTTTACCGACGAACTCAAGAACTCCAAGAAGAACTGCCGATCCCTTGAGAAAGCCTGGAGAAGGGAGCCAACACCGGACAACATGACCACCCTCAAGCTCGCCACCCGGAAGCACCATCAACTGATCCGCGCCACCAAGAAAACAGCATTCAAGGACCGGCTGGACAACAACGCACACAACTGCAAGGAACTCTTCAACATCGTGAAAGAGCTCTCCAACCCCAACACCGGAAACAACGACATCACCCCGTCGCAAGACCTCTGCAACTCCCTCGCCTCCTACTTCCACAACAAGATCGCTGACATACACAACAGCTTCAGCCCACAAACAACGCTCCCCACGACCGCACCAACGCCCCCCACCACCAACCTCAGCGCCTGGACCCAGATCAACACAGAAGACACCATCTGCACGATGAACTCTATCCACTCCGGATCTCCGACCGACCCCTGCCCCCACCACGTCTTCAACAAGGCCGACGCTGTCATCGCACCCCACCTGCGGGACATCATCAATACCTCCTTCGACACCGCCACCTTCCCTGAGAGCTGGAAGCACGCCGAACTCAGCGCTCTACTAAAGAAACCAACAGCGGACCCCACCGAACTCAAGAATTACTGCCCCATCTCGCTCCTCCCGTTCCCAGCCAAAGTCATCGAGAAGACCGTCAACAAGCAGCTGGCCGCCTTCCTCGAGACAAATGGATCCCTCGACCCCTCACAGTCTGGCTTCCGAGCCAACCACAGCACCGAGACCGCCCTCATCGCTGCCACCGATGACATCCGAGCCCTGCTGGACAACGGTGAAACAGCGGCCCTCATCCTCCTAGACCTCTCCGCGGCGTTCGACACTGTCTGCCACCGCACCCTAGTGCAGCGCCTCAGCAACATCGGAATACGGAGAAGGCACTGGAGTGGATCATCTCCTTCCTCGCTGGAAGGACACAGAGGGTCCGCCTACCACCGTTCAGATCTGCAGCCACGGAAGTCATCTGCGGCGTTCCTCAGGGCTCCTCGCTCAGCCCCACCCTCTTCAACGTCTACATGAGCCCCCTTGCGGCCATCGCACGCCAACACAACCTCAACATCATCTCCTACGCCGACGACACCCAGCTGATCCTCTCCCTGACCAACGACCCCGCCGCCGCCAGAACCAACCTCCACGAAGGGATGAAAGACGTAGCCGAGTGGATGACGACCAGCCGCCTGAAACTGAACTCAGACAAGACGGAAGTCCTCATCCTGGGGTCCTCGCCCTCTGCCTGGGACGACTCCTGGTGGCCCCCCACCCTGGGCACCGCACCCAAACCGACAGACCACACACGCAACCTGGGCTTCATCCTGGACTCCTCCCTCTCCATGACCAGACAAGTCAACGCCGTCTCCGCGTCCTGTTTCAACATCCTGCGCATGCTACGGAAGATCTTCCGGTGGATCCCCACCGAGACCAGGAAGACGGTCACCCAGGCCCTCGTCACCAGCCGACTGGACTACGGCAACGCCCTCTATGCCGGAACCACCGCCAAGCTCCAGAAGAGACTCCAGCGGATCCAGAGCGCCTCAGCCAGACTCATCCTCGACATCCCCCGATGCAGCCACATCTCCGGACATCTGAGAGACCTGCACTGGCTCCCCGTCAACAAGAGAATCACCTTCCGTCTCCTCACCCACGCACACAAAGCCCTACACGACCAAGGCCCGAGCTACCTCAACAACCGCCTCAACTTCTACGCTCCCAAACGCCACCTCCGATCGACCAACCACGCCCTTGCCGCCGTCCCCCGCATCCGAAGAGCGAGAACAGGAGGAAGGTCCTTCTCCTACCTGGCCGCCAAGACCTGGAACACCCTCCCGACCGACCTTCGCCTGACCCAAGACCACCTCTTCTTCAGGAAGAAGCTCAAGACCTAGCTGTTCGAGCAGTAGCGGCACCCCACCACTCCCCCCCCCAGTGCCTTGGTACCCTCCGGGTGAGTAGTGCGCTCTATAAATGCCGTGATTGATTGATTGATTAACTAGTGTCACCAGTGCACCGTGGAAAGGGGTATCATTACATACATTACATTACATACATAATATACATGATTAATATCAATCGCATACTAAAAAATTAATAATTAATCAATAATGAATTCTTACTAAGTTAACTCCCCACCCTGTCACCCTACAAACCCAACAACCCACTACGTCAGTACACATTTCTATTAGCAATTAAATAAAACATTCTAAATCACTTACATTTACAAACTATTTAAAAAAAATAATTACTATACAATCAATGGTAACACAAAAAATACTAAATTAAATAAAACATACTAAAATAACTCAAAAACAATATTTTTACAACTATATTATTGAAAACTATATTAACAAGGATATTCTTAACAACGATATTGCCTGAAAAAAATGATATTCTTTACAGTAATATTTAGCTCGTAGTCGTCTGGCGAGAGGAGCTTTCCTGCGTGCAAAACCTTCACTGACTCTGCCCTTTGACCTGGGAGCCCGTGTGCTCGGTCGCTGCTGCCGGGAGAGGAGACCACGCCCTAACAAACGGGAGCGGGACTGCGAGGACCAGAGGTGCTTGCGCTTAAACATCTCGCGCACCTGGTGCCTCTTCCCGCCCCCTCATCTGTGGGACCTTTAAAACGACTCGCGGCCCCCGCTTCGCGGGAGCCGCTCGTAGTCGTCTGGTGAGAGGAGCTTTCCTGCGTGCAAAACCTTCACTGACTCTGCCCTTTGACCTGGGAGCCCGTGTGCTCGGTCGCTGCTGCCGGGAGAGGAGACCACGCCCTAACAAACGGGAGCGGGACTGCGAGGACCAGAGGTGCTTGCGCTTAAACATCTCGCGCACCTGGTGCCTCTTCCCGCCCCCTCATCTGTGGGACCTTTAAAACGACTCGCGGCCCCCGCTTCGCGGGAGCCGCTCGTAGTCGTCTGGTGAGAGGAGCTTTCCTGCGTGCAAAACCTTCACTGACTCTGCCCTTTGA
This sequence comes from Lissotriton vulgaris, assembly GCF_964263255.1. Lineage (NCBI taxonomy): Eukaryota > Metazoa > Chordata > Amphibia > Caudata > Salamandridae > Lissotriton > Lissotriton vulgaris. The sequence continues at coordinate 1,998,380,108 of NC_141687.1, forward strand.
CCTGGGAGCCCGTGTGCTCGGTCGCTGCTGCCGGGAGAGGAGACCACGCCCTAACAAACGGGAGCGGGACTGCGCGGACCAGAGGTGCTTGCGCTGAAACATCTCGCGCACCTGGTGCCTCTTCCCGCCCCCTCATCTGTGGGACCTTTAAAACGACTCGCGGCCCCTGCTTCGCGGGAGCCGCTCGTATCCGTCTGGCGAGAGGAGCTTTCCTGCGTGCAAAACCTTCACTGACTCTGCCCTTTGACCTGGGAGCCCGTGTGCTCGGTCGCTGCTGCCAGGAGAGGAGACCACGCCCTAACAAACGGGAGAGGGACTGCGAGGATCAGAGGTGCTTGCGCTGAAACATCTCGCGCACCTGGTGCCTCTTCCCGCCCCCTCATCTGTGGGACCTTTAAAACGACTCGCGGCCCCCGCTTCGCGGGAGCCGCTCGTAGTCGTCTGGCGAGAGGAGCTTTCCTGCGTGCAAAACCTTCACTGACTCTGCCATTTGACCTGGGAGCCCGTGTGCTCGGTCGCTGCTGCCGGGAGAGGAGACCACGCCCTAACAAACGGGAGCGGGACTGCGAGGACCAGAGGTGCTTGCGCTGAAACATCTCGCGCACCTGATGCCTCTTCCCGCCCCCTTCTATAAAGCCCGGTTACCGGACGCGAACGCGGGACGTGCGCGAAGACCGGGCAAAGAGCGGGCCGTTTAAGGCCGTTAGGGGCCGATTAGGGCCGGGCCGGGCTGATATTATAGACTTTAAAAACATATTCAAGCCCAGAACTATGTCCCCTAGAGGAACCAGAAGTAAGACTGCGGCAAAAAAAGGGCAACTTACTGGCCCCATAAATAGCTTTATAACGAGGGCAAACTCCTTCATAGATCAAAGTATCTCACTTATAGAACGAAGGGTATCCCAAGACTTACTAGAGGCTAGAAGATCATCTATGGGTCACCTGGCAAACGTAAGAACACCGCTCTCTCACAAGGACCAAAGACATAGTGAGGGCGGAAACAAGAGGCAGAGCCTTCCAAACATAGTTGACCTTTCGGTCTCGCAACTATCGCAACTCTCGGAATCCCAACTAACATCAGATTTAGAAAAAAAAACAGACCTAGTCCCGCACCCCATCCCCGAAGAGGTACGACAGGCAAGAGGGAGGAGGGAAGGAGCTATAAAAAAGAAGAAACAGGTAGCGCCAAACAAGACACAAACACCTAAACAACCACCGCTTATAACTGACACAATAGAGAATATACGCAGTCCCCCTTTGCTGGAAAGCCAAAATAGTCACATTGCGGTGATACATCACCCACATGATGTTCTACCCCAAATAGATCTTTCACCTCCCATAAATTCAGAAACAATACCTAACGCTCCATCAATATATGAGGCAGACCAAGAACGTAATATAGATCTATTAGCAAAAATAGGAGATCTTTTACAAAAAACCCTCACACCAATACAAACTAGACTGACAAATCTAGAAAAAGTGCTAGCTGAACTTTCAGCCCTGATGAAACCAAAACAGAACTTCAACCGTATTCAAGAGGCACAAAAAACACAAAAATCACTGACGGCTAAGCCGTCTACCCTATCCTCTGTGTCCCAAGTTAAAAATTTGACCCACACCGACAGTAGCACTAAAGCCTACTAGTACGACAGTGCCCAGAAAAAAAGTAACAGATAATATACCTGCAAACACATCAACTGTAAAAACTAATACTCCTTCCAACCCCACTGGTACAGCTACCAAAGCAAAACAAACCCAAATAAATAGAGACAGTGAGAGAAATCAACCGAGTGAAATACGCCCAATAACTCTTCCACCAGAAGCAAGTGCATTTGTTGTCATTTTAACTGGCGTCCCAGAATTGGGGGACCAAAAATCCGAACCAAACTGGTCGCTAAAAAACAAGATCCAGCATTGGCTTAGTATAAACCGCCCACCACCTCCATATTGCTCAACGAGAATTTTGATGGTTAGAAGAGCCCCTTGGGTTGGTCAGGGAAGAAAAACTATACAGGGCGATTGTATCTTAATTACATTTGAAGACCCTAGAATAGTGGAATATATCTGCGCAGGGGAGGAGACTAGTTTAAACGGGGGGATTGGCACAAAGCGCCTTTCCTTTTTCTATCCCCCGAGATTTTCGAATGATCACTCCCAAAGTGATGGACCCTGGTACACTGTGGGCCCCCGTTATCGGGGAAGAGAAAGGGAAGAGTGGAGGGGTCAAGAACAGCGGAGATATTATAGAGAACAATCTCGATGGGAGGGCTGGAATGGAATACCATTAATGAACATGTACAGTGGCTTAGAGTCAGTGGACTGACCACCACAGTCAGAAGATCCTGACTCCCCAATTCCAGATAACCCAGACATCTTGCATAATTCCCAAACTGATAATACCCCTGTGAGTGATTCTGTGAGTGATTCTCTGACTATAGTTTCCTGGAACTCCGCGGGATTGCGGTCAAAAATTGAAGATGGGAGCATCATGCACCTTGTGTGTAGACATCAAATAGTCTGCATACAAGAGACATGGTCGCCAACAGAACTTCATTTACAGGGATACAAGACGTATTTTTCACCTGCTTTGGTGGGCCAAAGGAGTAGGCCAAAGGGAGGACTAAATATCCATATAGCTAATACCATTCAACAAATAAAAATAACTACCATCGAACTGGATCAAAATTTTCAGATTATTTGTCTCTCACTGCCCAAGAATGAGACAGTTCTCTTGATTAATTTCTATAACAATCTTGAGGAACAGCAACTCCAGAGAGTATTGGGATATCTATATGAGAAACTAACCTCCCTAAGGCAGAAAAGAGGAGCAAAGGGCCCCGTATTTTTAATATGGGTTGGGGACTTTAATTTACACTATTGTAACCACTCAGGAAATAAATGTACAGAGATGGTGGCAGAGGAAGGCAACCCCCTTACTCATTTTTCCCATAACAAAATTGGTGGAATAATGAATGATCTCATGAATGATCTCATATCAGACCTTGATCTCCAACCTATCTGGGAAGGGGTTTTAACACAACGGTCGACTATATAATAATATCGGCTGGTCTTCAACCAAGAGTGAAATACTTTGAAGTTATACCAAACACCCTAAGTGACCACTCAGCGCTCAAACTGAGATTGGACCTAACCCATCAACAATCCTTACCCCTGAAAATAGCTAAGGCTCTGAGCCAGGATAACATAAACCTAGGCCAACTAAATGGATATACAATAAAGTGGGGGAAGATAAATCCTGGGGCACTCACTATAGAGCTGATAACATCAGTATATCCTCAGATTAAGGAATGCCTAGACGAAATGACAGGAGTTGAGTGTGAGAAGTTGGCCTGGTATATAATGCTCACTAATTCTTAGTGATCAATTTGTACCATGCCAAGCAACCCTTATGATGATGGTTGTAATTCAACCTTGTAGACCAGTTATCCTAGTGGTAACGTGGACAAAGCAGTCTTAGGCTAAACTCTGAAAGGCATGTGAAGCCAGCTGTTATACCATACACAACCCCCTTGAATACCAAATGAAAGGGACACCACACAGATATATATTGAAAATATATATTGATTTATTAACTATAAAATCCCCTGAATTCTTTATGAGCACAGAAGCACAAGCGTTAAATCACAAGACAGTTTAAAATACACAAAAGTTGCACAATATGGATGAGCCCTAGGGGCCACCTAAACCATATACTAAGAAAGTGGTATAAGAGATACCAGGAGGAAAGTGAAGAGGCCTAGGGCCTTGGGAATCGCTGGAGCTATTCGAGACTGGCAATGACTAAGTCGGGAAAGGCCCACGGGACTCGGGTGCAGTGTTCAAAGTGCACGCACTTTTCAATACAAAGTCTATGGTGCGTAAAAAGCACAAAGTTAGAAAGTTAGGAACCTTCCGAGTGACCTACGGAGTTGAAACTTAAAACACAGGCCCTTGGGATGTGTACCAGTGCAGGAGCACCGGCGGAGCTAAGTTACCTCACCCACAGGAAGCGGGTGCACAGGGTCGAAGTCGTGTCGGGTTTCGTCACGCTGGTCGATGGTGCTTGGAGCTGAAGATGCTGCAGGCGGCTCGACGAGAAGAGTTCCGGTGGATCCAAGGGTGGATCCGAAGATGTGAAGACCTGAAAGCAGAGGGGACAGTGTTCAAAGTCACTAGCCAGTGACTACCGTGGAACCAGATTGGAACCAGGCGATGTCGGGTGCAAACAGGCGTTGTTGGGTAGCTTCTTTCTGCAGCCACGTGGATACCCGGGGTCGAGGATGTCCAGGAGTCGGTCACGAGCTGTCCCACGTAGGCTTCTCGCTGTTGGTGGTGTTGGCGGCCTGATCGGAGCAACCAGGCCTTGGCAAATGCAAGCCACGCAGAAGTTGAAAGATGCTGTTCACTCGGACCAGCAAGGTCAGAGCGGGTGCTCCTTTTCACAGGAGCTTGGGTAGGTCTGGAGCAACCAGACCTGCTGTGTAAATCTTCGGGTTCGTCGCCAAGATGGCCGCTGGCCGCGTGGCTAGTGGCCGGGATGGCGCGTCGAGTGGCACAATGCAAAGGGGCCCCACGCAGATCGTGGAGATGCTGGAGGGCTGATCTTCGGTGCAAGGGCTGCTCGGTGGTGGGGGTTCTCAATCCCCAAAGCACAACGTCGAGGATGCCTCAGAAGCTGCGCAGTCAGCTTTTCGAGTGTCTTTCAAGAGGTCTGGTCCCACGTCACTCGGTGCCTCCACGGGTCCCTTCTTCGCAGGGACTGTGGATCGGGCTCTGAGAGGTCTGGGAGTCTGGTTCTTGTCGGGCTCTGGGCTCGGTCTCCGGCGGGAGGCGGCGGCAAAGCAGACGTCGAGTTGCTGGTTGGTACCTGTGTTCACAGGGTGGCCACTCCTAGGCCACAAGGGAGATTCTCTTCAGTCTTCTGTGCAGCAGAATGTCGAAGTCCAGTCTTCTTCTTGTTTAAAGTTGATTTCAGGATGATCTGCTGTGCAATGGCACTGCTCCCTCTCTTATTCCCAATCTGAGGGGTGGATCACCTACTAGGTCCCTCCTCTTTCCCCCTTTCCTTTGTCCAGCTCCGCGCCAGGACTGGGGCTGGAAGGCCCCAGAACCGGTTTGGACTGGCCTATGCACGGGGACACCTTGTGTGCCCCGGGCATGTCTGATTCTATTCAGCCCTGTCCTACCCAATACACAAAATCCTGTCTGGGGTGGTGCTCGCACCTCCCAAGGCAGGAAACCCTTTGTCCAGGCCACCATCTGCCGAGTTTCGGTCAGCAGCAGGAGGCCAGACTCGTGTCTGTGGTGGCAGCATCCATTTTGTGATGCTGAGGCTCTGTTTAACTTTAACCGGGGTTAAGGCTACACACATGTCGTGTCCCTCTAGAAGGGTGGAATGCTATCCCCGTCGCCAGAATTGGCGAGGGGATAGTATTCCAATTCGTATGACACCTTACTCGACATGTTTTGATAAAGCCAAACCAAAGATAGCAAATAACCGCGAGGATTATAATGCACTTAAGAGTATATGGTATGGCAATATCCCGGAACAGCTTAGGGAGTGGTTCCCGACAGCTGCAGACAGGCTCAGCTCATGCTAGAGCACCATCTCACATATTTCCAAGCACTCTGCCTCCAGGATTGATGAGGCCTTCCATAGGAGTGGCTGATAGGAGGATATGTGTCCAGTTTAGGGTTAGGCACAGACATACTGTACCTAAGTAAGAGGTGGTTACACCGACTTACCCCAGCTGAGTGATCAGCCAGTTGTGTCAAATATGGAGGCCAGGCCAGGGGTGGCACAATACATGCTGCAGCCCCTGGTAGGCCTTGGATACACCTATGCCCTGGGCACCTAGGGTGCACTAATACAGGGGCTCATAAGGTGAACCAGTTCCAATTCGTAATGCACCTAAGGTGCATTGGCAGTAATTTAGAGAGAGAACAGCAGGCTGTGGGTCTGATTAGCAGGCCCACAGCCACATTAAGTCAGAAACCAGTGAAGCAAAAAGCAAAAATTTGGGGTGACCATAGGATAGCAGACCCTACTCTCCTACATAACCCCCCCCAAACGCAGGGACATTAGACTAACCTTGACCAGTTGTGTCTTCATGTTCTAAGTGGAAGTACCTGGAGAGACCATCTGCGTTGCCATGGTCAGTCCCTGGGCGGTGCTCCACTGTAAAGTCCATCCCCTGTAGGGAAATGGACCACCTGAGTAGTTTGGGGTTTTCACCCTTCATCTGATTAAGCCATAGGAGGGGCTTATGGTCGGTCTGAATCTTGAAGTGAGTGCCAAATAAGTATGGTCTCAACTTCTTCAGGGCCCACACCACAGCAAAGGCCTCCCTCTCTATAGCTGACCAACGTTTCTCTCTGGGGGTCAGCCTTCTGCTAATGAAAGCAATGGGCTGGTCCTGGCCATCTACATTAAGCTGTGAACGCACTGCTCCCACTCCCAACTCAGAAGCATCTGTTTGGACCATGAACTCTCTTGAGTAGTCAGGACTCTTCAGGATAGGTGCAGAGCACATGGCCTTCTTCAGGTCATCAAATGCCTTTTGACAGATTTCTGTCCACTGAACCTTTTTGGGCATCTTCTTGGATGTCAGATCATTAAGAGGAGTCACAATGGACCCATAGTTCTTAACAAACTTCCTGTAGTACCCAGTCAGGCCCAAGAAAGCTCTGACCTGAGTCTGGGTGGTTGGAGGGGACCAGTCCTTGATGGTCTGGATCTTACTCTCCAGTGGTTGAACTTGGCCTCCACCTACAAGGTGGCCCAGGTATACAACCTTACTCTGCCCTATCTGGCACTTTGTTGCCTTGATAGTGAGGCCTGCCTTCTGCAGAGCCTCAAGCACTTCCTTCAGGTGGACCAGGTGATCCTCCCAGGTGGAGCTAAAGACAGCAATATCGTCCAGATAAGCTGCACAAAAGTCATCCAACCCAGAGAGGACTTGATTCACCAACCTTTGGAAGGTGGCAGGTGCATTTTTCAAACCAAAGGGCATCACCACAAACTGATAATGCCCACTAGGGGTAGAAAATGCTGTCTTGGCTTTAGACTCCTCAGCTAACCTGATTTGCCAGTAGCCAGCTGTCAAGTCAAATGTGCTCAAATATTTGGCAGAAGCCAACTTGTCAATGAGCTCATCTGCCCTTGGAATAGGGTGCGCATCTGTCCTGGTGACAGCATTGAGTCCTCTGTAATCCACACAGAACCTCATCTCTCTCTTGCCATCTTTGGTGTGAGGTTTGGGGACCAGAACCACGGGGCTAGCCCAGGGGCTCTCTGAAGGCTCAATGACACCTAATTCCAGCATCTTTTGCACCTCAGTCTTTATACAGTCCCTGACGTGGTCAGGTTGCCTGTAAATTTTGCTCTTTACAGGAAGACTGTCACCAGTGTCCACCACATGTGTACACCAGTTAGTCTGACTGGGTGTCAATGAGAACATATGCCTGTATGCCTGTAGAACTTGTCTGCAGTCATGTTGCTGATGTTCAGTGAGGCTGCCACCTAAGGCCACACCATCAACTGAGCCATCCTCAGGGTTCTGAGTGAGCAGGTCTGGGAGAGGGTCACTCTCTTCCTCCTGTCCCTCATCTGTAGCCATGAGCAAGCCCATGTCTGCCCTGCTGACATATGCCTTCAATCTGTTTACATGGAGCACCCTGTGGGGGCTCCTGGGAGTTCCTAGGTCCACCAAGTAGGTAACCTCTCCCTTCTTCTCCAGAATTGTATGGGGTCCAGACCATTTGTCTTGGAGTGCTGCTGGGGCCACTGGCTCCAACACCCATACCTTCTGTCCAGGCTGAAATTCAACAAGGACAGCCTTTTGGTCATGCCAAGCTTTTTGTAATTCTTGGCTGGCCTCAAGGTTTTTGGATGCCTTTTCCATGTACTCTGCCATCCTGGAGCGGAGACCAAGTACATAGTCCACTATGTCCTGTTTAGGCTTTTTGAGAGGTAACTCCCATCCTTCCTTCACTAGACACAGGGGTCCTCTTACGGGGTGCCCAAACAACAATTCAAAGGGGCTGAAGCCAACCCCCTTTTGTGGGACCTCTCTGTAAGCGAACAAAAGGCAGGGCAGAAGGATGTCCCATCTTCGCCTGAGCTTTTCAGGTAATCCTTTAATCATGCCCTTTAGGGTCTTGTTAAATCTCTCAACAAGCCCATTGCATTGTGGGTGATAAGGAGTGGTGAACTTGTAGTTGACACCACATTCCTTCCACATAGCTGTCAAATATCCAGACATGAAGTTGGCATCTCTATCTGATATTACATCCTTAGGAAACCCCACTCTGGAGAAAACTCCAAGTAAGGCCCTGGCCACAACAGGAGCTGTTGTGGTCCTAAGGGGAATTGCCTCTGGGTACCTGGTGGCATGATCCACTACCACCAGTATGAATCTGTGCCCAGATGCTGTAGGGGGATCCATTGGACCAACAATATCAATCCCCACTCTCTCAAAGGGAACCCCCACCACAGGTAGCGGTATCAGGGGGGCCTTTGTTGTTCCACCTGCTTTACCACTGGCTTGGCAGGTTTCACAGGAGCGACAAAACTCCTTGGTGTCTTCAGACATGTGAGGCCAGTGAAAGTGAGGGACAAGCCTGTCCCAAGTCTTGTTCTGGCCTAGGTGTCCTGCTAAAGGAATATCATGGGCCAAGGTGAGTAGGAAGCCCCTAAATTGCAGAGGTATAACCAACCTCCTGGTAGCACCAGGCTTGGGGTCTCTAGCCTCTGAATAAAGGAGTCCATCGTCCCTATATACTTTATGGGCACCTTGAGCATTCCCAGCAGCCTCAGCAGCAGCCTGCTGTCTGAGGGGTTCAAGAGAAGGACAGGTTAACTGAGCCTGCCCCAAGTCTGCCCTAGAAGGTCCCCCTGTCCCCAGAAACTCAACCTGATCAGGTTCAAGTTCTTCAGGGACAGTTCCTTCAGGGGTCTCAAGATCAGTTTCCTGTGAAGCCTGATCCTCACTTGTAGGCAGTTGGGAAGGCGCAGCCTTAACCCTCCTGTTCTTCTTCTTGGAAGGTACTTGGTCCATTGTTCCAGGATCCAAGACCTGAGGTTCAGAGAGGTACTTTTTGGCCTGTGACCTGGTCACAGCAAGGACATGTGATGATATCCCTAACATCTCTGCATGAGTCCTGTACTCAACTTCTGACCATAGAGAGTTCTCCAGGTCATTGCCCAACAAACATTCTACTGGGAGATCAGCACTAACCACAACTTTCTTTAGGCCAGTTACCCCTCCCCAGGAGAAGTTAACAAGTGCCACACTATGTGTAGTAGTGACATTGCTGGCATTGGTCACCAGGTAATCATCGCCTGGCATGTATTGTCCAGGGTCCACAAAGTTAGGTGTCACCATAGTGACACTGGCACATGTGTCCCTGTAAGCTTGAGCCACTTTATTGTTGATCAAAGGTGTCTGTCTGTATTTGCCCAGGTTACTGGGACTTATGTCAGGGGTCAAATCTATGTCCCCTTCACAAACCAGAACAGCCTGTGTAAGGGTTCTGACTAGGTCAGAATCTCCTTCAGTTCCCAAAGTGATACCCACTAATCCCTTGGCTTGAGGACCAGCACTGCTAACTGTACTAGTGGGTGCAGGTGCCTTAGGGGCTGCAGTGCTGGGGGCTCCACCCTTTTTACACTCACTTGTCCAGTGAGAGGTGTTCTTACAAGTTTTACACCAGGGTTTCTTCTGACCTTCTTTCTTCTTCTTCTTGGAAGTTTGGGACCCACCCTCTGTCTCAGTTTGGGGCCCTGTTGAAGACTTCTGGTCTTTAGCTTTCTGCTCCCCACCCTTCTGGTCTGTTTTCTTCTGGTCACCACCCTGGTTCTGGTTCTGGTTCTTTTGCTTAACTCTGGTTCTTACCCATTTATCTGCCCTCTTTCCCAATTCTTGGGGAGAGGTCAAATCTGAGTCAACCAAATGTTGATGCAACTGCTGGTTCTGACAATTATTTAAAATTTGTTCTCTCATCAGCAAATTATACAATCCTTCATAGTCTGTAACCTTGCTTCCCAGCAACCATCCCTCCAGAGCCTTAGTGGCACACTCAACAAATTCAGACCAGTCCTGAGTCTGTGTCTTCTGGGTATCTCTGAACATTAACCTGTACTGTTCAGTGGTTAAGCCTAACCCATCAATCAGAGCACTCTTCAGGACCAGGTAGTTTCTAGAATCCCCATCACTAACTGTGAGGAGTCTGTCTCGGCCTCTACCTTCAAAGGAGAGCCACAAGATTGCTGCCCACTGCTCCTGAGGGATCTGCTGTACTCTGCAGGCTCTCTCCATTGCAGTAATCCATTTATGGATATCATCCCCAGCTTTGTAGGGGGGCACAATCTTACTCAGGTTTCTATTATCAAAAGACCTGTCTTTATCCTTGTGGATATTGCTGCCACCAGTGGGTTCTATTACCCCACTCTCTCTAGGCTGTCTTGCTCTAGCAAGTTTCTCTTGGGCCAGGGCAATCTCTAACTCTTGTCTCTGGACTCTCAATTCAGCCTCTCTAATTTGAGATTCTCTCAATTTGGTCTCATGTTCCCTTCTCTGAGGGCTAGTCATCCTCCTTCTGGAGTGACCATGAGAACCTCTAGAAGCATGGGAGTTGTCAGAGTCACCTGAGTGAATCCTTCTCCTCCTAGGCTCGTGGTTAAGTCCACCTGGGGGTCTGAATGGGTTGTTACCTGATTCATTCCCAAGTAAGCTTAAGTTAGCCTGGTTCAGTCTACTGACCAGTACCTGACTATCTCTGTCATCATCTGACTCACTGCTTTCCACCTCCTCCTCTTCCTCCTCTTCCTCTACATCTACCTGAGGAGCTCCAGTGGTGGAGGCTTCCTCATCTACCAGGATGATAGGGGCAGGGGTGTCTACAGTGTCATCCTCTGAAGGATGGCCTCCTTCAGTATCCCCTGTGGGGTTTACCTTAGAGGGCTTTAGAGTCTCAGACTGGTCTAAGAGCTCTCTTAGGTGGTCTGTAGTAGGGGAAGGCCCTGTCTTCAGACCCCTTAAGACACAAAGCTGTCTTAATTCCTTAAAGGAAAAAATAGCAAATTTGGATGGTGCCCTTGGAGGGTCACTCTCAACAGGAGTAAGTCCACTGGACCCCTCTGCTCCAGACATTGCTCTAGTGTGGGTGGATGTGTTGCAATCTACCTACACTGGTGTTTACCTACTAAACCTATCTAGTAGTTGTAGCTAGGGTGTGCTACTCCCTTTGCTCTACAACAACTAAGTTCAGTAGAACTTAAGTATACTAGTCTTGTTTTATATGTACCTAGCAGGTACCTGTATGATCTTTCAAATGATAATCTCAAAGATTGTAATGGTAAAACAACAGCAAGCTCAGATCCCAATTCGCTGCTCACCAATGTGAGAAGTTGGCCTGGTATATAATGCTCACTAATTCTTAGTGATCACTTTGTACCATGCCAAGCAACCCTTATGATGATGGTTGTAATTCAACCTTGTAGACCAGTTGTCCTAGTGGTAACGTGGACAAAGCAGTCTTAGGCTAAACTCTGAAAGGCATGTGAAGCCAGCTGTTATACCATACACAACCCCCTTGAATACCAAATGAAAGGGACACCACACAGATATATATTGAAAATATATATTGATTTATTAACTATAAAATCCCCTGAACTCTTTATGAGCACAGAAGCACAAGCGTTAAATCACAAGACAGTTTAAAATACACAAAAGTTGCACAATATGGATGAGCCCTAGGGGCCACCTAAACCATATACTAAGAAAGTGGTATAAGAGATACCAGGAGGAAAGTGAAGAGGCCTAGGGCCTTGGGAATCACTGGAGCTATTCGAGACTGGCAATGACTAAGTCGGGAAAGGCCCACGGGACTCGGGTGCAGTGTTCAAAGTGCACGCACTTTTCAATACAAAGTCTATGGTGCGTAAAAAGCACAAAGTTAGAAAGTTAGGAACCTTCCGAGTGACCTACGGAGTTGAAACTTAAAACACAGGCCCTTGGGATGTGTACCAGTGCAGGAGCACCGGCGGAGCTGAGTTACCTCACCCACAGGAAGCGGGTGCACAGGGTCGAAGTCGTGTCGGGTTTCGTCACGCTGGTCGATGGTGCTTGGAGCTGAAGATGCTGCAGGCGGCTCGATGAGAAGAGTTCCGGTGGATCCAAGGGTGGATCTAAAGATGTGAAGACCTGAAAGCAGAGGGGACAGTGTTCAAAGTCACTAGCCAGTGACTACCGTGGAACCAGATTGGAACCAGGCGATGTCGGGTGCAAACAGGCGTTGTTGGGTAGCTTCTTTCTGCAGCCACGTGGATACCCAGGGTTGAGGACGTCCAGGAGTCGGTCACGAGCTGTCCCACGTAGGCTTCTCGCTGTTGGCGGTGTCGGCGGCCTGATCGGAGCAACCAGGCCTTGGCAAATGCAAGCCACGCAGAAGTTGAAAGATGCTGTTCACTCGGACCAGCAAGGTCAGAGCGGGTGCTCCTTTTCACAGGAGCTTGGGTAGGTCTGGAGCAACCAGACCTGCTGTGTAAATCTTCGGGTTCGTCGCCAAGATGGCCGCTGGCCGCGTGGCTAGTGGCCGGGATGGCGCGTCGAGTGGCACAATGCAAAGGGGCCCCACGCAGATCGTGGAGATGCTGGAGGGCTGATCTTCGGTGCAAGGGCTGCTCGGTAGTGGGGGTTCTCAATCCCCAAAGCACAACGTCGAGGATGCCTCAGAAGCTGCGCAGTCAGCTTTTCGAGTGTCTTTCAAGAGGTCCGGTCCCACGTCACTCGGTGCCTCCACGGGTCCCTTCTTCGCAGGGACTGTGGATCGGGCTCTGAGAGGTCTGGGAGTCTGGTTCTTGTCGGGCTCTGGGCTCGGTCTCCGGCGGGAGGCGGCGGCAAAGCAGACGTCGAGTTGCTGGTTGGTACCTGTGTTCACAGGGTGGCCACTCCTAGGCCACAAGGGAGATTCTCTTCAGTCTTCTGTGCAGCAGAATGTCGAAGTCCAGTCTTCTTCTTGTTTAAAGTTGATTTCAGGATGATCTGCTGTGCAATGGCACTGCTCCCTCTCTTATTCCCAATCTGAGGGGTGGATCACCTACTAGGTCCCTCCTCTGGGAGGAACCAGGAAGGGGGGCGGTTACACCCCCTTTCCTTTGTCCAGCTCCGCGCCAGGACTGGGGCTGGAAGGCCCCAGAACCGGTTTGGACTGGCCTATGCACGGGGACACCTTGTGTGCCCCGGGCATGTCTGATTCTATTCAGCCCTGTCCTACCCAATACACAAAATCCTGTCTGGGGTGGTGCTCGCACCTCCCAAGGCAGGAAACCCTTTGTCCAGGCCACCATCTGCCGAGTTTCGGTCAGCAGCAGGAGGCCAGACTCGTGTCTGTGGTGGCAGCATCCATTTTGTGATGCTGAGGCTCTGTTTAACTTTAACCGGGGTTAAGGCTACACACATGTCGTGTCCCTCTAGAAGGGTGGAATGCTATCCCCGTCGCCAGAATTGGCGAGGGGATAGTATTCCAATTCGTATGACACCTTACTCGACATGTTTTGATAAAGCCAAACCAAAGATAGCAAATAACCGCGAGGATTATAATGCACTTAAGAGTATATGGTATGGCAATATCCCGGAACAGCTTAGGGAGTGGTTCCCGACAGCTGCAGACAGGCTCAGCTCATGCTAGAGCACCATCTCACATATTTCCAAGCACTCTGCCTCCAGGATTGATGAGGCCTTCCATAGGAGTGGCTGATAGGAGCATATGTGTCCAGTTTAGGGTTAGGCACAGACATACTGTACCTAAGTAAGAGGTGGTTACACCGACTTACCCCAGCTGAGTGATCAGCCAGTTGTGTCAAATATGGAGGCCAGGCCAGGGGTGGCACAATACATGCTGCAGCCCCTGGTAGGCCTTGGATACACCTATGCCCTGGGCACCTAGGGTGCACTAATACAGGGGCTCATAAGGTGAACCAGTTCCAATTCGTAATGCACCTAAGGTGCATTGGCAGTAATTTAGAGAGAGAACAGCAGGCTGTGGGTCTGATTAGCAGGCCCACAGCCACATTAAGTCAGAAACCAGTGAAGCAAAAAGCAAAAATTTGGGGTGACCATAGGATAGCAGACCCTACTTTCCTACAATGAGGAAATCCTTAGTAACTTCTCACAAATCATGGAAAAAATTAAAGCCCTACTTACAGCAAAACTAAAAACTGGTCCTTCCCATAAGGGTTGGTTTAGTCACGACTGCACCCAGGCTCATACTAAGCTCAAGATAGCACTTAACAAGAATGATAGAGACCCCCATCAAATAGCCATATTGAGAAAGGAATATCTTGCAATTCGGAAAAAGAGAAAGGCGGAGCTAAAGCAAGCTTTGTGGGATGAACTTCATTCTAGTGCCCAACAAAAAAATAGTGAAGCTTTCTGGAGAGCAGTGAGAGCTCCATTTCTGGTAGACGATAAAACCCCAAACATTGAAGTCGCCATAGATGAGGCAGCCTGGGTATCACATTTCTCCAAAATATTTCAAAACCAAACAACAGACCAAGAACCAGAAGGAGAAAATTTGCCAGCTCTAACCTACCCAATCCAAATAGACTTTGAAATCTCCGAGGTCCTCCTGGCCCTGAAATCAAGTAAAAACGGAAAAGCTCCAGGGCCGGATGTAGTCCCGGTAGATTTTTTCAAGCACAACACAGACCTTTGGGCCTCTATTATCACTAGGGTATGCACGGCAGCTGCAAGGAAAGGAATTCTGTAGTCATGGACAAGGTCCGTGATCGTTCCGATCTTTAAAAAGGGCAATCGCCAGGACCCTGCCTGCTATCGCCCAATATCCTTGCTGGACTCGCTGGGAAAGATAGCAGGTAGGGTGATCTTGGACCGACTTCAGCAGTGGGTGGAAGAGAGAGGCATTCTGTCCGAGCTGCAATTCGGGTTCCGGGAAGGCTTTGGAACAGTGGAACAGGCTCTAAATCTTTCTATCATCATGGGGAAATACCTACACGCAAAACAAGATAAACTCTACATGGTTTACGTGGACTTATCTACTGCGTTTGATTGTGTTTCACACACCAAATTATGGCACGTGCTCTCACAAATGGGGGTAGAATTGCCACTCCTGAATTTTCTGAGAGAACTGTATTCGAAACCTTCTGCCAGAGTCCGTTTTGGTACAAAGGGCGAGCTGTCGGCATCATTTATTGTGGAGCGTGGAGTCAGACAAGGATGTGTCTTGGCACCTTTCCTATTCTCCCTCTATACTAACAACTTGGAGGTTGAGCTTTTGAAGGGTGCCCAGGACCTCCCACAGGCAAAACATCGCCCGATTCCCGCTCTACTCTATGCGGATGACGCCGTCCTGCTGGCACAAACTCCTCGCGAACTCCAGAAGGTACTTACCAGATACTCCCTATTTATGGGCAGGCTTGACCTCCACAAAAATGTATCAAAGACTTTCGTGATGACGGCAGGCACAGGGAGGAAACACCCTAAAGATCTAACTCTCAAAAGCCAAAAAATAGAGTTCACATCTGAGTACTGTTACTTGGGCATTACAATAGATGAGAAATTGTCCTGGAAAGTGGCAGTAGAAGCAAGGAAACACTGCTTTAAGAGAGCCATAGCAGCTCTGGTGTCCTTCTCGCAAAAATTGGGAAAACGACCACCTCTGGAACTATTAGCAATATATAGAGCCAAATGCCAGTCAACAGCTCTATATGGGGCTGGCGTATGGGGACACACGGATGTTTCAGCCCTACAGATTGCAGAGAACGCTTTTTTGAGGTTCCTCCTGATGGCCCCAAAGCGATCCTCAACGTACGCATGCCATGTTGAACTAGGCGTCCCATACATTGAGGATCTAGCAAGAATACAACATTTACTTTTATGGTGCCGCATCTGGACCTCGGAAAAAAACGCTCTCACTAAGCTAATAGTAACAGATGCCAAGACACTAGACCATGCTCAAAGAATAAAATGGCTAGCCTACATTAAGAACTTTTTTATTGACCTAGGGTTAGAGAAATAATATTTCACCCCTGAAAAGATCAGTGAACTCTCGAAAAATGAGTTAAAAGTTCTGGCCCTGGGACATTTGGACAATTTAAGGCTTCTCTCTGAAGCAGGCAAACCATCTGTTAAATATGCTAAAATGGTACAATCCACTTTTCACATTCAGCCTTACCTAAATCTCGAACTCAGTACTTTTGATCGTTTCCTTCTGACAAGGTTTAGATTAAACCTATTCCATAGATTAATAGCATTCCCAGTAATGAATGCATGGGATCCAAATCTACCCCCTTGTCCTTGTGACGAAAAGTCTGCACAATCCACTTTACATGTAGTTATGTTCTGCAAATTTTATAGTGAACATCGAAAACTGTGGTTATTATCTTTGCTAAAGTCTTGTGGTCTCAGACAATGTCGTCCTGCTATGTTGTGCCTTCAGCTCCTAGACACAGAAATTACCTGTTATCACATACTAAACTTTCTGAAATGCATATTTAGACACAGGAAAAATGTGTAAAGTAACCTCTGTTTGATAAGAGCACCCTAAATGAACTGTGAGTAATTACCTTTTAACTAGTGTACTCCTAAAGAATAGTGAAAACGATTTTTATGAAAATGTATTGTATTGCATTATTTTATCTCAAATATTTGAAAGAAAGAAATTATTATGTATTGCTTTTATGGATTTCTAAATTTGAAACTCCGAATAAAGAAACTTTTGATTGAGTAATATTTATGCATTACAATATTTTTTATCCTGATATTTTTTCCCCAATATTTCTGTTTCCAGATCTTTACAACTCAATATTTTGTCCAAACACCCTCTAAATGGCTGACAACTCTACAAATCATTTGAATAACGATCCCTATATGTATAGGGTTACTCAACGTGGAATTTTTTTCACTCCACAACTTAATTGCAGTCTTAAATTTGGAAATAAACATGGGCGAATTTTGCGAATCTCGCGTTCGCGAATTTTGCGGATTTGCGAACTCGCAATCCGCAAAATCCACGAATTCTCGCGAATTTGCGGATTTTTTTTTGTGTGTTTGCGCGGGTTTCTGCCAGTTCGCGAGGGTTTTGTACACTTTCGCAAATTGCGAACTTACCTGTCGGGTCGCAAGTTTCGCGAACTTGTTGTTTCTACGTGTCCAGCCTGTTTGGGACACTCTTCTTCATCACTGCCACTCTCTGTCACCACTGCCACTCTCTGACTACTCATGCCACCCTCTGGCCCACCCATGCCACTCTCTGTTTCATCACAGCACCCTCTGGTTGTCCAGTCAGTGTACATTATTGTGGCAACGCAAGCACACCTTCCCTGCCTCAAGTGACCTGAATTAATTTGTTGCTGATTAATGTGTCACAGAATATTTTTTTAGCTGGCACCTGCTTCCTTAGTGCTTCCTGATTAGTGATCTTTTGCACTTTCTAAGTGCTTTCATTGTTGCAAAATTAGTTACAACACCTGCCCTGCCCCAACTGACAATAATGAATTAGGGGCTGATTAATGGATTTGAACTTCCAGCCTGGCTCCTGCTTGTCTCCCTTAGCTGTAATTCAGGACCTTTGTGGCATATGTGTAACTATTCTGAGGTTCAGAGCAGGGTCACATAATAGTTGCAACTGGCAACTGAACTCTGGAGGGGCCCCTCAGGAAGCACTACAGGAAATGGCTACTAATGATGAGCCTGAACTTTTGAACCTGGTAAGTAGTTTCAGTTTTGCTAAGATCGTATTTCTGCAATTTTGAACTTATTCGCGGGCGCGAAGTTGTACTGGGAAGCCGCGAACTCACGCGAACAGTGCAAGCAGTGCGAGCAAAATCCGCTGCTCGCGGATTTGCGGATTTTGCGGGAGATTCGCGAATCTCGCGGATTGCGAATTTACCGAAAATCCGCAAAATCCGCGAGCGAAACGGATTTTCCGCCCATGCTTATTTGGAAAGCCTCGTACAAAGACAATTCAGGTTCATTGTATGGTTAATTTAGAGTGTGAGGAGTGGGTGTGCAACAAATGTGCTGGAAGGTGTTATATACTGTGAATATGTCCCTCTTCGGTGGAATCGAAAAAGTAATTTGTAGTTGTTGTATTACTCACTGAGCACTCATCCAAAATGAAGAATTGCAACTAGGGGGAAACAAACGATTTAATAGATCTTTATGCTGGCACCTCCCACATATTCAAAGATGATACCTTGATGCTGAACTTACCACAATCAATACACATGACTCCAATATGTGTATTGTATTGCAAACTTGTACATACATTACCCAGAGTAATGAATTCAAGGTTTTTAAGAAGTTTGGATAGTGGTCTACTATGTATACCTGGAGTGTTGATGCACGTTTTATGCTGAGGCTACAGGCTTATATTCAAATGTATGTAATGCCTCTGGTCAATGCAATACATGATAATACATTCTGGTGACAAAAGTAGTTACTTTTAATAGCCGTTGGTAGCTATTCTGGGCACTTTATATTGCTGACCCATCCACTTAGGGGGAATAAGTGCACAATTTATAAGGGGTCCATTTTTTGTGAGTGTTCCTTTTAGCTCATCTCCTCGGAGCATAGCCCTTCGTCAACTACCGCTCTCAGATGTGCTCCCACAACCTTCTCTTTTCGGAACAATCGAAGGTGATGCGTGGATAGTGGTTTGACCAGGATTTACAGACTATGAAATTGTAAAACACAATAATTTAAAACACGCCCCTACAACGTCATCACAGTGTCAACCCCCACATTAGTTACGTTTTTCTTCCCACCTTTAAAGCGTTACATTTTGTGTTTAACATTTATAGTCACCGTAAAATATGCTTTGCCATGTTATTTGTAATACTAATTATCCATACGCTGGTGAAATTATAATCTCCACTTCATATTTTATATAATACATGTGAGCTGTCAATATCTGTTTTCAGCAAAAATAAAGAAATGAAGCTGCCCAGCCTCTAATAAAAATGTCTTGCCATTTTTTGCCTTTCCTCTGATACAATTGAGTTAATATTTAAATGAGCATATTGTGGAATAAAAGTTGCTCAGGCAAGCAAACATGAACTGCCTAGATGCTCGAAAAGTCTGTTTGCCGTTTTTTTGAGTATCATTTGACAGTAAACTTTGGATTTTCTGGCTCTTTCTGCCACTGTCACTGACATGTCATGTCAGATAATTTCAGCACGTCGCTCGGTGCAAGAGAGAATACAAAGCGAGTGGAAGTGACATGTCATTGCTCATATCAGCCGTGGGAGAGTTGCTCAGCCAGCCTTCACATTTAAATGGCCACAGCGAGTGTTAGGAGCAGGAGACAGGTCTTTGTTTTATGCGAGGCCCGTGGAGAGGGCGCACTAATGAGATGGATTTTAGGAGCACGCAGCAGTGTTACCTGCTGAGTGCGCCTTCCCTCCTGGGTAGAAAGAAGCATTTACACTGCCGACTGCTTGCTGCTGGAGCCTTTAAAAGGTTATCTAACATTTCTATTTTATACACAATCCCTGTACAATTTCAGTCGCATTTCGGCTGGACTAGAATTAAGCATACAGTTTAAACAATTAAAGATAGGTGTCCCTAAAAAATAGACAACATAACGTTAAATCAAACAGCCGTGTTCAGTGATTTAATACATGTTTATTTTTTCGTTCCTTTTTTAATACAGCAGCAATTATAATTCTAACAGAATGTTGTGCTTGGAAGTTTAAATCGTCCTATGATACCCAAAATTGGCTGGTCTGTAGTAATTGTTCCATAGCAAAATCAATTTAGCTTTCACACCAAGGGCTGGTCATACACCAGTGCACATCTTGGAAACAGCTAATTATGTCTCTGGTGTCCAACATCCTCGCATTTGATATGGTCAATCAAATTACTGCAAAGTAAATAGCAAACCATTTGTTGATACACTGAACACTTTCACAGGAAATTACGTTCTTTTCACGGAAGTGCCCTCCTGGGAAATAGGCACATGCTGCTTGCAATATTTTAAATGTTTTCAGAAGTGTTGTTAATTTCTAAAATGCGTTAGTAACCAGTTCTAATCACCCTGGGTCACATGCATCTGCTAGAAATTTCGACCCAAAACAACGTCAAAGATAAAACCATAACAATGTTTCATAGATTTAAGTGATTTTTGAAATATTAGAAATATGAATCTTAGAGGCGTGAATTACTCAAGAGATGTGAAAGCGCTTCCTGAATGTCTTGTGGTTCTCGCCTTTAAACATCTGTATAAATGGCATGCGTTTCAAGTAAGTTTGAAGCGGATTTGTACATTCATCCTTGCCTGCCTTTCGAGCCCAGCTCCTCCTACGTCTCTTCTATCCCTCGTTCTACTGTCCCATACTACCACAGCTCCTCATTGAGGTGACCCTCTTCGGCTCCCGTATTGATGATCTATTTCCTATTCTTACAACTCTCATCTTGGGGCCGATGCAGGCGCGCAACGACTATTGGGCTCAAAGGGCTTCAGCCCCCACCCCCCACCTTCGGGTGTCAGCCTGGGCTGAGACAGCTTCCCGGGCTGACACACAGGCAGTTTTTGAGCTGATCGCAGCAACACCCCAGTACTTCACAGGTCTTTAAAATACCATTTACGTGTTAACAATGCTTTTTTTTGGTCCTCATATGCGACAATCCATAAAGGCGATAGCTATGGTGTGGTCAAGTTTTGGACTCTGGCTTGGTTCCACACCCTGCTTTATATTCCTGCCCCTGTTACACCTACATTCAGCATTTATTTAGAGGTGATGAGGTTACCCCCACTTTTACCTCTACATGGATTTTGATGTCTTAATCCTTGGTCCATTAGCATCTTATTCTCTAATTGGATTGGAGTTATAAAGTTCAAGGGGTTCCCAAGTGCTAATTTTCTTAGCTGAACCATTGACACAGTCCAACTTCACAAAACGCCTAGCCACCTTTAGCCATGCTGTATAGGAAGGTATGTTGCTGGAGAACCAATTGATATATATTTCTCTGCGTGCTAATATAATTTAAATTAATAAAGTTGTTCTAGTAGTTTCTTGTGTTTCCCAATAAAGCCAACATTATCCAAAATGCCAAAAATAATCCGAGAAAGGCTAACCTCTATCTTCCTTTCAAAATAACCATCAGTATCTTACCCACTTCTAGCCAGTAATCATGAACAACTGGGCACAGCCAAAACTGGTGCACATCATCTGCTTTGTCCATTCTGCACTTCGTACAACTCCTGATTTCCCCTCCTATTCTGGATAATTTCTTGGGGACCAATAAACTCTATGTAAAGTAAAAAGATGATTTTTCTTTAATGGAGCATATTTACTAATGACCATAGCATGTTCAGAGATACTTGCTACAGAGAAGGTAGGTCGGCGTTGGGTAGTTCCTCTTTCCACTTTCCCCCCAATAGTATGTTACGGCAGTCTTCCTCCTGTACCAGCATACATTACCATTTAGAAATTTATTTTTTTGGAAAGAGATTGCTGTCTCCCAGTTATTCAGGCCACTGAGTACTTGGCCGTGAGACCATCTTGTCAATAGGAAGTACCTAAATCTGGACAAATGGTTGTTGGTATCCTTCAATAAGTGATCCCAAGAGATTGCTCCATGTGTAACCATGAAATGACCCCAATTCTCCATTGCTGCATTCCTAAGTGGCAGAGGTAGGGAATCTTTTAGGCACTCAGGAGTCCCAGGTGATTTCCAAATTGGGGCCCTTTGACTATAGTAAGATAATTCTAATATTCCCCGAAATTGGATCAACAGTTTGCATGCTGTGCTTAAGACCTTTAAGCTGACTTTTTTTTAAAAGTATTGCATGAGGCAGTTGACCCAAATTAAAATAATGAGATCCAGACAAAAATAGACGAGGTAAAAAAGATCTGCAGAGTATTTAGAAGACATTGTTAAAAAAATGGTATGCAATCAAACTGTCAAATTATGAATATGGCGAGGTGTGTGGGAAACTCCTTGCTTCAAAGACTAGGGGAGATTTAGTATGGAACTCAATAAAAGAAATAGTTGTGGAGGGGTCGAGCTAGAGTTGCTGTGATGACCAAGATATCGGAAATGCTTTTACTGATTTTTTCCAGAATTTATATAAGGAAAAGATACAATTATTTGATGGCCAAATATCAAACTGGATCCTAAATGATCCCCTGCCCAAAATTTCTCCTGATAAGCAACTTCATGTTAATATATTAATAACAAGCGAGGAAGAATCTATAGCTATAAAAAAATTAAAATAAATAACCCGGCTGATGCAATCCCTATTTATAAGGCCTTAGTAGATGAAATAAAGCCAGCACAACCTAACTGCTTAATGTAGTGTACATAGAAGAGGTTGACGTCCCTGATTCTTGGAATGATGCCACAATTACACTAATTTAAAACCAAAAAAAACCCCTAAAAAGTGCGAGTCTTATAGACCGATCTCTCTACTGAACAATGATTATAAACTATACACCAACATTCTGGATAAAAGACCCAACTCCTGCGATGCATGGGTGGAATATTATTCCGACTAGCCACAACTCAGGAGAAAATGGAAACATGGTTCACTTGATACCATTTACTCCCTTAGAGTTATCAAACAGGTTTGAGGTATTCAGTGGCATGGAGGAGTGTGATTGAAGTTTAAAGAGCAGAGAGGATGTTAGGGGAGTTGAAAATGTCTCATGCACTGTGGGGTATAATGAAGAAAAAGGGACTAGTTGTCTAAAGTTAGACTTACGTACTGTTGTAATATGTGACGAAGCAAATAGCAGTTTACATGTTGTATCACCTGCAGTGTCTCTTGGGACAAACGAGGGATCTTCTTTGCTTTCACTCACTTTAAGTCGAAAAAGTAGAGATGATGTTAGGGGGGATGAAAATGTCTCATGTACTGTGGGGTATAACGAAGAAAAAGGAACTAGTTGTCCAAAGATGGGCTCACGTACTGTTGTAATAGGTGATGAAGTTAATAGTAGTTTGTCCGTTGTCTCACCGGTAGTGCCGCTTGGGTCAAATGAGGGAACCCCCTCGTTTTCACTTGTTTCATGGAATATCGCAGGGGTGCGTGCGAAATTATGTGATCCTGACTGGAACAAATATATGAACACTTTTGATATCTGTGTGTTACAGGAAACATGGGCCACAGTACAGTTGCACAGGGTTGGCTACAAATCTTATCAAATAGAGGCTGTGCCTTCATTAAGAGGTCGTGCATCTGGAGGTCTACTAATATGGATCAGTGTTTCCATCAAAATAGGTATAAAAATGCTTAACACTGATTCTCCAGACATTCTTGGTCTGGAAATAACCACAGCGGACAACAGGGTGATCTACCTCTTTAATGTGTATAACAGTCCCCACTCTTCCCACAAGGAATCACCATGTATAGGGAAGTTAGAGTCATTCATGGATACATTAAAAACAGATGTAAGTGTTATCCTATGTGGGGATCTGAATTGTAACTTTGAACCAATTACAGACATAGCCCAATTGTTTGAAGATGAGGACATTGCCAAATGAATTCCTGCCCTGAATAAAAATAGAATGGTTGTTGGTACTGCACTGGCTCTTCAGATCACAAGGTTGTTAACTTCTCATGGCCTGAGAGCATGTAACGGGCGTATGCCATCTGACAGCCCGAAAGCCCCCACTTTTAAGAGGCGTGACGACGAAAGTAAACTAGATTATGTCATTGTCTCTTTTGACCTGTGGCCTTTTACAGTAGATTTAAAGGTCAAAGAGAGATATGAAAGTGACCATTGCCCTTTAGAAACTAGTTTCCTCCAAAGTATGTTAAAGGGGCTGGGAGCTACGGAGGGAGGCCATAGCCTAGCATCCCTACCTACAATAGACAATATTATCCTTAGTAACAATCGCAGGGCGGTTAAATGGGCCTACATATTGGAAAGAGAGGATTTATTGGCCAACATTTACCGCACCTTTGCAGATACCTTCGACTCATATTGTCCTTATAGCTGCGATTCTAAAGAATTCATTAAATTGCATAAGTCCCTTTTCAGTTAACTATTAGAACTTCTTACAAAAAAATCGAAAAAAGGTGCAGGTAGGACTAATGCCAAATCTATAGGTAAACCTTGGTATAACAAGGAATGCCGTCTTGCCAAAACTGCACTGATTGATGCTGTCAAAGGGAAAGGTCCAACAGACATTAGAGATAAAAGGAAGGCTTACAATAAAATAATATTAAGAGCGAAATCCTCTTGGGATGAGGAAATATGGCTCAGCATGTTAACAGCCGCCAAAAACAAGGACCAGAAACAATTTTGGGAACTTGCAGCTAAGGAGAATAAACGTGAGAAAGGCTCAAGGGAGGTCTATCTAGACGAGGATACATGGGTCAAGCACTTTACATCGCTGTATGCAGCCAAAACTTCAATTGATGTTGCAACAGACGTATCCACAGTCCCAATACCAGCTAACACCCACCCGGTAGTCTTTGACATACAAGAAACAGAGACAGCAATTGCCATGATAAAGAAAGGGAAGGCGCCTGGGCTTGATAAAATTCCGGGCGATCTTTATTTGTATAACGTTGATATCTGGGCACCCTATTTGAACCATTTATTTAACATAGTTGCGGCTAGCGGCCATATTCCGGACACATGGAATGGCGCAGAAATCATTACTATTTTTAAAAAAGGGGACCGTGGCGATCCAGCCAATTAACGCCCCATTAGCCTTTTAGACATAACACAGAAGATAGATGCCAGGCATATTTTAAATCGAATAAATTCATGGTTGGAGGATGAGTCAGTTTTATCTAAATATCAGGCGGGATTTAGGAATAAAACGGGAACCATTGACCAGGTATTTAGGCTATGCTGCTTGTATTGGAAATACGTTATCATCCGCAAAGGTCACTTGTATGTGACTTCGTAGACCTACGAGCAGCATTCGACCTAATTCCTCGTGATTTACTTTGGAAAACTCTGAATAGGCAAGGACTGCCAGGCGAATTGCTAAAACTTGTGATGGGCTTGCAGCAGGAGAATTACGCTAAGGTTAGGTGGGGCCCAAACGGGGAACTTACAGACCCAATCCCCATAAAAAGGGGAGTACGCCAGGGATGCGTACTGGCCCCCACACTTTTCTCCCTTTATGTAAATGATATAGCAGCCTATATGGAAAATTGCGACAATGATTCGCCCCGATTGGGGGGGGAATGTGTCGCGTCCCTCCTCTTCGCGGATGACACAATTTTAATTTCGCAAACGCCACGCGGCCTACAGACCCTACTAGATAGGTTCCAACAGTACTGCATTTCAAAAGGATTAGAAATCAATATAAAAAAATACAAAATACATGGCACTAAACCCGCATAAAACTTTTAAAAGGAATTTAAGGTTAATCGGTCAAAAACTAGATTACGAGCACAGTTTTACATACCTGGGGGTCCTGCTAGACTCGTCAATGGGATGGGGCCCACAACTAGAGAAATCAAAATTGGTGTTTAAACAAAACTGTTTTCCAATATTACAGAGATACAATAAAAGTGTGAATAAGGCAGTCACCCAGCATTAGAGCTCTTTAGATACAAGGTTCAATCTGCCGCACTGTATGGGGCGGAAATCTGGGGGCCAGTATGTAAGAAAACCTTTGAAATACTGGAGAATAAATTTATCAGGGGGCTTTTAAAAGTTCCGATCAATACCCCTCTGATACCCTTATTCCTTGATTTAAACATCAAACATACAGATCATCATGCAATACTGAGACCAGTACTGTTGTGGGTCAGATTATATACAACCTTTGAACTATCCGACTATAAAAATGGCTTCTAAGAAGTCCTTGAGCTTTATAGTGACAGTAAAAATTTTTTGGTTCAAGCATGTAAAAATCTGGTTAACTAAGCTCGGATTAACACACTTTTGGAATGAGCCAGAATCTCTAAATTCAGCCTCCAAGAAAATAGTCAAACTGTCCTTTTGGTCATATGTGAGCCATGATTCTGTGTATATAAGAACACACGGTCCTCTCACAGAAAAATTCCTTATGGTAAAAAATGAGGCATCCTTTGAACAATATTTTGATGAAATCCAGCCACCATTGGCCAAATCTTTGTATATAAAATTCAGATATGGAATGCTGAGGACAAAGGTAACCGAGAAAAGATGGGGGAAGACAGATAATGACTATTGCACCTTGTGCATCAACAACCAAAGGGAGGATATTTTTCATATATTGTTTTTCTGCCCTAGCTATGGTAAGACAAGGAAAAGATGGATAGTCCCCTTGTGCCGCAATATTGGCTCTACCTCCCATAGGGAAGCTGGCAGGATCTTAAGTACGGACACCAGCCAAGTAATTGTGTTCGGAATCAGCAAATTTTTATTGGCCGTATACTTTATTAGACGGAAATTACTTCTTTCATTTTAATCAAGAAAAACTGCTTATCCTGGACTTGTTCAAATCATGAATCATATTTAGCTAGTTGTATAATCTTAAATTCCTGGCTGTTAAAAACCAATTTAATGTTTTTTTAACTTGATTTTTAAACATTTTAAATATTTATTCAACTTCTGTGAAATTCTAATTACAATTTTGTGTGTCCAAATATGATGAAATGTAGATTTTATAATATGGTGCTCAATTATAATGAATTGTAAGTTCGATTATTGTTGTGAATTTTATCATGTTATGTTTATATTTTATTGTTATCTTTTATGTTGCAATGCAACGAAATAAAGATTGAACTTGAACTTGACTAGAGACTGTATTAGGAGATCTAATAGGGACCTCACAGAGAGGATTTATGAAGGACTGACAGCTAAAACATCTTACCCATGACTTGGTTTGTGCCATAGACTTTGCTGTAGACAAGAACCTCCTGTTAGCCATTTTTACAGTTTTCACCACCAAATCATTTGATAGGGGCAGCTGGCCTTTTCTCTACAGGGTCATGAGACAGAATGGGCTAAGGCATAAGTGTGAACAAGGCTTTGTTGTGTTTTCACCCCTTCTTGGAGCCCCTGAATCTCCACTCTGCCTATTGCTGAAAGAATTAGCCCCCCCTGAACCTTTTAATAGCCTCTCCCAAAATTTGGCTCTAGTTGAGCCTCTGGGCCGATGTACAGTACGAGGATGATAAGAGCCCTGTGAGGACTTTCCTGTGACTGTCTCTGCAATGTTAGCAATCCCTCCACTACGCAACCATCACTGTTTCGTGTCTATGTGTGTGTACGAGTGTGTCTGTGGGAGCTTGTGTAAGTCTGAGTGTGTGCCACTGTTGAAGTATACGTGGTTTCAGGTCTCTGCAGGTGCCTATACTGCTGGAGCTGTATTATCAAAATTGCTGCTGGGGTGCAATGGGCATGTACACCCAGGTTTTACACCAAGGGCACCTTGGTATTACAAAAGAGTCTGCAGACTATTGAGTGGCTCTTACCGTAATACACATTGCTCGGACTCTCTTCAGCGCCAGCACATTGTCAAAGGAGCATCGTCAAATGGGTCAGTCAATTGCATGGGGATGAGGTCACATACAAATGAAGAAACACTCTGAGCCAGTGAGAACTTCAAAAATACCTAGCCTCCTTTCACTAGTGCACTGCCACAGGCAGATGCATGTTCACGGCTGTGCTGGGAACAACACATTTATTGTGATTGAGTGTACTGACCCGCTGTGCATCTGCTGCACCAAATGAAAGGTGCACTGTAGAGCAGATTTTCCTACCTGTAAAATGGAATCTGATGTGCATGAGGTACCTGTTTATTGTGTGAGGAGAAAGGTTGCACTACTGATGCCCCTTTAGTACCAGTACTTTGCATGCAACAGAAGCTTGCACTTCTGATGTTCATGTGAATCTAGTGTGTATGTGGTGGGGGAGTTTTGACTACTAAAGGTCAGTTTCGGCCGGCATGACTAGTCGGTCGCATGCGCGGGTGGGGGGGTTTAATTTAAAGTAAAACAAAGTTTACTCACTTTCGCAGGCCCTGTTCTGCATCATCTCTGATCCTCTCTGGCTCTCCTGCCAGCAGGAACATGAAGCAGGCAGCAGGCAGCCTCCCTCCCCTCCCATTAGCCAATCACAATGCTGCAATGGTAGAGTTGTCATTGGTCGGGACGCCAACCAGCCAGGCGCCTATGGGGAGGCCATTTTATCCATGTAGGCTTCATGCAGCCTACATGGAGAAAAGGCAAAGTGCACATGACTGGATAGCTCGGCTCCAGATACCGACCAAACAGTCAGCGCCCTCAGCAGTGGGCAAGCCACTCCTCCCCTGCCCTTAAGCAGCCCCGCCCTAACCAAACACTTCTGCTTTCTCGCATTGAGAGAAGCAGAAACATAAAATGGTAGTTTTACCATTTTATGCTTCTGCTTCTCGCATTGCGAGAAAGCAGTGGGGCGATGCTCCTCCGCCCTAGTGGAGGAGCCCTCCCTGCTACAGGCAACTTTATACTTGATCTGCGTGTAAAAGTGGAACGTAGATGGCTGTGGGAGCTGAACCCAGATAATCATCTGAACCCCAATATTTATATATAATAATTTTAACTCCAAAATCTTTGGTTGATCTAACAGTTAGAGACTACACTCCTCATTGGCAAATACATAAGTTAGCGGAGTAAAACTGAATAAAATATGAATTAATAAAGAACTGAGTACTAGATAAAAGAAATAGGAAAACAAAAATTTGATTCATTACAAAATAATAGATAAGTGCGGCACAGAGAAAAATAAATGAATCACAATCAATACCCAAATACAGAAATACAGAGTCATAAAACCTTGCAAAACTCCCTAATTAGACAACTTCATGTAAGATACAAAAGTTAAACTCATAAAGAGTACTGACAGCATCCCAATAGAAAATCTAAGAACATATGTACAGAGTCTCCGGTGGGAAAATAAAGGGCCCAACAGCATGAGCCCACAGAAATCTAAGAAAGAGCTTCCTAGATCCCCAAGACCTAGAGGGTTTTATATAAAGCTCAAGCAAACTATAAATAGATTCTGCAAATTCAGCATGGTATGATCATGGTTAAGATTGAAATGGCAAATCAGAAACAGCAATGTAATATTCTAATTCTCTAGTACTAACCTATTTCTTAAGGTAAGAGAAACAATGACTGAGTCATTGAGTTTAATACTCGTGGCAAAGAGTTTGTAGCACCCACAAAATTTGAGGCTAGGGTAGAGACGCCTGAAATTCCAAGCAATTCTGGAGGTAGAAACCTCCAGAACCTTCTCCTACTTCAAAGTGGACACCAGCCATAAATCGTGGACCCTCAGTCACAATCCTCTGTAAATCTCTGGACCTGTGGAAACTCAGAAGGACTGCTGTGCTGCTCTGCAAGGAGGACTGCTACTCTTCTGCCCTGCTGACTGAGTGAAAGGACTGTACCTGCATCTTGAGCCCAGTACCACCTGAGTGTCTCCAAGGGCTAACTGGTTGGTATAGAGATCGAAGACTTAGGGACAGAAGAGGCTCCAACCAACTTGAACCTAGCACCTGGACTCTCTCGGTTATGAGCCCTACCCCACAGGTGGTGCCCCCCCAGTCCTTGACCATTGGATGTGGGCCTGAAGGTGCTTTGCCAGCCCAGGTGTCGGACAAGCAGAACCAATGCAGTGCAATGCATTGCCTTGCAGCCTTGCATCGGAACTGCTGCTGCATGACTCATCCCTGACGCAAGACCCTGGAGCTCTTCAGAACCATCGCTGCACGATGTTTCCTTGTTGCAGGACGTTGAAGAGTGGCACTGCAGTCCCATGAAATTGCCGCTGTACAATGCATGCTTGGCGGAGGACCAAGCATCGCCTCCAACAGCCCAGAAGAACTGCTGCTGCTTAACTCAGAATCTCACAATGCTCCATAACCAGGATTTGAGGTACTTTGTTCACCGGGCTAAACTTGGTTACTGCATCCAGCCTGTGCTCCACCGTGGTCAGTCTGAACCTGTGACTTTGTACCAGTCTGGTGCGACCAAATAACCACAGTTGCCATTTTGTGCTTTTAGGCACTATTTTCACTTAAATCCTTGAATTTGCATAACTGTGGTTCTATTCATTGGCGTCATTTTAGTCTCAATTCATTTATTGAATTGTTATCTATTTTTGTAAATTGTAGTGCAATTTGTCTTGTGGTGTATTTTTACTTTATTACTGTTTGAAGTGCTGCATACATACTTTACAAATTGCCTCTAAGTTATTCCTGACTGTTTTGTGCCAAGCTACCAGAGGGTTAGGTACATGTTAATTTGGGGTTTGCTTGTTTCTTCACACTTTGGCAGGAGTTGTGGTTTCTGCTTCAAATGGTTCCGCCCTCAACCAGTAACCCAATTTCCTACATCTATCAAAAAGGGCTATTTTGACAGGTCTGCCTGCAGGTCAAAAAGCTGCAGAAGACAGTCTATATGTGTATATCTAAAACTATGTTTTCCTTGGCAGTCTAGTGGATGGCATAAAATGTCCTTCAGCTGCAGGCAGCATTTAACTTTTGATGAAGGGTTAAAATCACGCTCTACCATCTGACCACCAGAAAGAGCTTTTCTTATCTACCTTGGTAGCATAAAAGTGCTATATGGCCCCACCCAGGAGAATCTGAAAAATGCTTTAAAACCCTCACCTTTTGCTATGTATGATCAGCAAATTAAATCCCACAAATCCCCTGAATTCTGGGGTTATAGACCCAAGGCAGAGGCCAAAAAGACATGCCTTAGGCTAACAAAATGCACTTGGCCCGCAATAATGTTAAACATGCATTTCTGGTTCACTGAAAACAACGTGGTAAATTGGGCTAACACGAAGAACAGTAATTTTCCACAGCATCAAAACCAACGCCCACACACGTACACAAACCCAGCTGGTACAAGTTGGCACATCTTGGGACTTTTTACTGAAATATTGTTTTGAAACTTAGCTTGCCGAAATAAAAGCTGCAACATCTTGCAATACTAGCACCTGGCATAAGTTCCGCTCTCACATACATTTTTAGAAATATGTACAGGACAAGATGTTCTTTGTTTATGTTCTGCGGTCAAGCATGGCCAACCAACCGTTAGGACACCTGACCGCCCCTCACTGTCCTAGGACAATGCGGTCAAGCCACCTGTGTCAGAAAATACGTCAGGACAGTGTCAGTTCTGCAATTTCAGGTATAAAAGATTCAGCATCACAATCAGAAGACAGAACTCTCCAGCTGACTTTGGTGAGATTCTCCAGTCGACCGTTTATCTGATTTGGGACTGCCAAGCCTATTCTATCAGGTGATGCCTTCCCAGATAAGATAATACTCTATCTCTCTTAGAATTCTTGACTTTACCCAGGATTTTTCCATCCACACCCAATCCCTTATATTCTTAAGGTACCTTAGACGCATTAGAGCTTGTAGGGTTACTCTTCCTAGTTAGGTGCTTTAAGGCACTAGGCCTGATAAAAATGTATTCTGTATAACTCAGCTAAATTCAATTATGCCATTTAAGGATCTTAGCCTCTGGTATTTGTTCTTTCTGAAATGCTTAAACTTGCTAAAATGATTCTCTCCAGGAGACTTGTGTGACGACGAAATATTGTCTTGAACTGGTTTTCAATGTCTTCTTAAAGTTTCAAGTTAATCAAATCTCGCATTTTAATAATTAATCACTTCTGTTTGCCTCGCAGCATTTTACAAGCAATCTTCATCTAGCATGTACCCCTGGCAGAGTTAAGCCAGGTTTTCTTAAGCGTGTTCTTTAGCAATACATTTAATTGAAATACATATGTTTTTGTGTAATAAAGTGCAACTCCAACGTGAAATATCGCCATCTCACTTCATTGTTCCTCTTTTCTCAGTGCATTATTGAGACGGTACTCCAGATCACTGTGAACGTGACCACACCCTTAACGGGGGCTCGGAAGGGCCACCAGTTCCCCCTCTGTCACTTTCCATGCTGTTTAGGTACTTTCCTGCACCATACAAGTTAGCACTACTGAAAAGTCATGTATGCTATTTGGGGATTAATCAATTTTATCCTGTTTTACAGACCAGAGTACTTAAACTGGTGATTGGTCAACAGTGCCCCACTGTGTAGAGTTCAAAAGTACCAAAACCAGCATGTTAAACATAGGGGTGACCATGCAAAAAGGGGCATTTTCTAACAGCCACTAACTTACTAAAATTAATAATAATCATAATATTACAATAACAATTCTACTGTGGGCTAGCTAGGTATGCCTTATACCTTTTCTTGTACTATAGAAATCATTACACACCCTTTGTATTGCTATAGACATTTGTTCACCATGGCAAGTAAGGTATTCTGTTGCTGCAAAACTCACTGATAGTCTAATATGGTCCAAACACTGTTACCAATTGGTCATTCTCTTCAAACCAGCTTTGCCAGCACAGGTCCTTCCTTCCGTCTGCACCTTCTATCTTGTTTTATTTTTACTCTCACCTGATCACTGATTTCTATCTCTCCCTCAGAGCACTGTAAGGTTTTTTTGGGACACAAGCGTGCCTGGCTCCAAGATGGCTGCAGCCCACTGGAGTGGGTTGCACTGGATAGGAGCAGACTAGAGGTGGATCACCGCTCACACTAATGATGTAGAATGTGCACAGCCTCAATAACCCTTGTAAGGCCCGACAAATACTAGCTTACTTCTCCCGGCACAAAGTCGATCTGAAATTACTGCTAGAGACTCAATTCCCCTACCATTGCCAAATGGTGCACCAATAGAGCCCTGGCATCTTACTCCTCTTCTGTAAGAGGAGTGGTCCTGTTAGTCAGGCAGAGGACACCCACAAGCACATCGACACCCAGGGGCGCTACATCATTATCCATGCTTTGGTACATCATAAACATTTCATTATTATAAACACTTACAGCCCCAACACCTATGACTCTGAATTACTCACACCGGTTTGGGGTAAATGCTCACTCTAGGCCCCACATGGCATCCTGTGGAGGGGGGATTTAAATTTAGTGAACAATAAACACCTTGACTACTCAAATGCTGCCAATTACTCATTTGACACTGCTGCTACCACCCTTTAAGACATAATGCAGACTGAGGGTTTAGAGAACATATGGCACCTGTCACAGCCTACCCCGATGGAGGGCAAACGTGTGTCCTTCAACCATGGCTCCTGGTTATGACTAGACCAGTAGTTCCCAAACTTTTTTGACCCGTGGCTCCCTTGATCAAATTGGCAGTTGGCCATGGCTGCCCCCCATATTTTTACCGGTGGACGGGTGGGTGGGGATGTAAACCCGACCTTGGGAGTACTTCCTGTTGTTTTCCTTAAATTAATTGGGATGCAATGAAGGTATTTAATCATATTTGTAACAAAATAAAAAGATAACAGTTGTAAAAGGGGAAAAACAAACTTTTGTTTTATGTGCTGATACGTTTTCTCTCATCGAGAATGTAAATGCGTTCTGAACTCAGGCGCGGAAGGCTGTATTGAAGCCAGTGACCATACTGATGTTTCAGTAATATTTGAATGCCTTCCCCTTTCAGGGACCATCGAGAGTTCTACTGGGTTTGGTCTAGAATAGTTTAGAAAAATTACGATGGCCCTGTCTGTAAACGCACATTTGAAGATGTTTTTTAAACAAAATACACTTTCTTTTTATGTAATTGTAAATGCATATTCCCTATTAAATATATTTAATATGCATTTGCAATGACACTTTTAAAAAGTGTATTTTGTTTATAAAACATCTTCAAATGTGCGTTTACAGACAGGGCCATTGTTATTTTTCTAATCTATTCTAGACCAAACCCAGTAGAACTCTCGGTTAATCTGGAGTTAAATTCCACCAAGTTAAGATGGAGCCACTCGATGTTATCATTGCATACTGGAGGAAAAATGCACCCAACAGGCAAACACGCATGCTAAAGTCAACCCTCTCTCCCTGTCTGCCAGAACCCTACCAACCCTCTTCCCCCTGCCACTCTCTCCCCCTGCCTGCCAGAACACTGCCAACCCTCTCCACTTGCCCCCGATGTCTCCCCGTCTCTTGTTTTATGCCTTGTGGTTGGCCCTGCGCTAGGAGTGCCCGTTCTGCCCTTGCTTGCTCCCTTCGTGACCTAACCGCCCCCCCCTACCCATGTCCGTCCCTTTTGGGTTAACAATCATTACAACGCAACTAATACAACGCAACTTTTACAACACAGGATCTTTTACAACGCATGCTATTACAACGCAGATGTCATTACAACGCATGCTATTACAACGCATTTTTGGTAAGTTTATTATTATTTTTTTTAACCTATTTTTTTTATACTTGAGTATTTTTTTTGTTACTAGAGTATTTTTCTTTTGTTTAATATAAATGATTTGTATTTTTTATTTTCAGGTATTAGTGTATTAATTTGCGTGTTTTGACAATTAAGAAAATAATTAATAAATAATTAATACTCAAGTATTAAATACACATGTTGTAAGAAGAACTCTTACAAGTCTTTTATTTATAAATTTACAAAATGAATGCTCTTTTTTAAATTAAAATAATACTCTAGTATTATACACTCATGATGATTTTAAATAAAAATCATGATTAAAAGTACACTAGTATTTTAAAAATGAATACTCTAGTATTAAACAAACATGTTGTAAGAATAGATTTTATTTTACTTATTTACACTTACACTTCTATTACTACCCCCTGGAGTAAGAATAGTTATTGGAACCCTTTACACTATCCAGCACTTACCCTAATATTATTCCCTCCTGGATTTAGAATAGTAATTTGAACCCCTACACTATTCTGCACTTACCCTACTATTACACCCCCCTGGAGTTAGAATAGTAATTTGAACCCCTACACTATCCAGGACTTACCCTACTATTACACCCCAATGGAGTTAGAATAGTAATTTGAACCGCTACACTATCCAGCACTTACCCTACTATTACACCCCCCTGGAGTTAGAATAGTAATTGGTGCACATACACTATCCTGCACTTACCCTACTATTGCATCCCACTGGAGTTAGAATAGTAATTGGTACCCCTACACTATCCATCACTTAACCTACTATTACACCCCCCTGGAGTTAGAATAGTATTTTTTACCCCTACACTATCCAGCAATTACCCTACTATTACACCTCCCTGGTGTAACCCCTACACTATCCTGCAATTACCCTACTATTACATCCCCCTGGAGTTAGAATAGTAATTTGAACCCCTACACTATCCAGCACTTACCCTACTATTACACCCCAATTGAGTTAGAATAGTAATTTGAACACCTACACTATCTAGCACTTACCCTACTATTACACCCCCCTGGAGTTAAAATAGTAATTGGTACCCATACACTATCCTGCACTTACCCTACTATTACATCCCCCTGGAGTTAGAATAGTAATTGGTACCCCTACACTATTCAGCACTTAACCTAATAATATATATAGTTTATTAAAAAACAATAGTCCTTTTTCTTTTTTTGCAGATTTTGATGACGTATATGCGTGAACGTCAAACGCGTAGGCAGCCATATTGAAGTCCATCGCTGGAGAAAGCAGAAGCCTGGAGATCTGCGCTCAGGTAGGAAACTTTTTGAACTTAACTTTTTACATTTTAAAGAAGTATAGATTCATTTTTATTGCAAGGAAAGAATTGGGAGGTGGAGCAAATGTAAATAAGATGTTTATGTTCCATTTTGCATGTTTGAGAACACATTGATAGAGTATGCCTACATCGGGTCGCCTGTTTGTTTAACTTTTTTGCAATGTATGCAAAATGAAAGGATAAGAAGATTTTAAACATTCATTTGAGAGTCTACATTTGTTATTTTTTTTTGCTTCGAGTTTTCGTCTGAGGAAGAAGATCGATTTTCTTACATTGGATTTGCACGGGATTTGCACGGGAAAAAATGGATTTCTTATCAGGAAGCAAAGAAGCTATTACGGAACACATCAAAGCATTTTTTTTGGTAGTTTGGAATTTTATGGCATTGCTTTCTTGGAAAAGGAGTGCTGTTTTGAAGATCAGCAAGAAGATGTTTTTTTTTAACGGCTTTTACGTTCAATTGGATAAATTAAGCAGGAAGATGATGGATTCGAATTGGAGAAGAAAATCTTTTTGGATGGAGTACTTGTTGAAAATCGATCTTCCTTTTTTATTTTTTTGGGGCAAATGTGAACTTTCTGATCCAAAAAAAGGAGAAGAAAAATTTTTGAGTTGTTTTTCTGGTGAACTTTTTGGCAAAAGTTGATTACAACTCAAGCATGGTTTTGGAATATCTTGGATTATATTAAAGATTCGGAAGATAGAAAAAAGAAGACTTCTAAGGTAAGGTGACCCGACTTTTATTTTTGTTTATATATTTTAGAAAAAAATGCCAATTACATTGCCTTAATAAATGCATTAGTTAGATTTTTTAGGGCAAAATAGGAAAGTAAAAATGATGTTTATTTTAGTAGTGGAATATGTGAGCAACATTATCTAAGTAGTCGGAAGCCACGCACAACGAAAACTGTTGTAAAGCTGCCAATAGTCTTTCAATCATTTCTTTTGTTCTTTTAGAGACGCGTGGGTTCAGACTACCTGTTAATGATTGTGAAATTCTCATTTCTTGAAAACGTTGATCCTTCCTCAATGTTTCTAAGAAATGATAGAAATTAGGGTGAGCTTTGCCAATTGTACTGTTGAAGGAGTTGTGCCATCCCTCTATGGCATTGTTTGTTTTTGCCTCTCCTTCTATGCAGGTCGTGTAGCAGTTCCACCACTCCACATGGAAACGTGGCTTCCTCCTGCGACCCGACCTGCTTAGATGACCAATAAATGTGTCTTCAAAATAATTTAGCAGGGGTGCCAATTTATCTTCGTTTATTGTAAAATACTCTGATTCGGTAATTGCAGTGTAGTACTCGTCTACACTTGTAGGAGGGAAAAAGCAAAGTGCAGTTAGTTTTTTAAGTTCGAATTGCAGTTTGCTGTCAGAAAAGTAATCCACAACTAGGGATGATTTTTTTATTTTGCGCCAAAATGCCTGGGAAAAATTGAAAAAACATCCCTGAATTTGGGTAGCCGTGTACATTTTGGAAATAACATTTATCATTGCGAATTCAAAATCAATGATAATTTTCCTAGGACTTTTTTCTGAAGTTTTAGATTTAACCACTGTTAAAAGTTCAGTGTGCGTTGTGGATTGCTTATCTGGCAGCAAACTGTAGACTAGGGGTACTAATTTGTGCATGTATAGTGTACATTTGGGTGAAAGGATAGGGCATACTTTTAAACGTCCCATCCATCATCAAGGTTACGGGGTGTGCTAAAAATAATAATTCGTTTTTGAGGGTTTTGGTTGTCATGCAGGAGAAAGGGTTCATTAGATATAGAAAGACAAAGTTCTGGAGGAGTAATAATGTTAGTAAATGTTTGGGGTGCTACTCTTTTTGGGTTACTTGCCTGTTTTCTACGTTGAATAATTTGTCTCAAATTAGGTATTATAGGCATACTACTAGCAATGTGGTCAGGAACATGTTGAGCTACCTCCTTCATAATTGAACCAGAGGAGTCATTCGAGGTACTTGCAATATTTTTCATTTCGTTTATTGTCTCTCTTACTTTAATCTCCATTGCAGAGGCAGAGTGGTTATGCTCAGTTGTTTTTTCAACTATGTCACCGAGAGTAACCGCTCTGCCGTTGCAATGGAATGAGTAATATTCCACGCACCTCCAATGTCTCCTTGGTTCAGTTATTCTTTCCTTGCAATAAATATAACCTTGGAATTGTAGGAGATTGTTTCCTTTCCAGCTTTCAATGTATTTAGCTGCTCTATCTTCTCACATGTTCTGAAACGATATATAAACAGAAGGGAAAAATGTGTTTTCGTGATTTTCACTGTTTATGATTAATAAATAACTTACGAATTCTTTTTGCTCTTTAACTTTTTTTTGAGTTCGACTTTCTTTGTAAATTTAGGGTGGCAGATATTTACCTTACTACTGTTCTTTGACTTGTGCTTTCAGTTGTAGGGTGTTCTGGAGTTTTTTTCCTTACTTTCGTTGGTTGTTTCCGGATTTGAGGTTGCTTTATTTTGATATTGTTTTAGATGTTTCTGTAGAATGAATAAACATTTTGTGTGTTTAATTTTTGATTTAAAATAACCCTAGTTATGAGGGATTTAAATGTCAATTTTATATACATTACATTTTGATTGAAAACGACACATTTGAATTAAAATATTGACATTTTTAATTACACAAATTTCTAATATTTTTACTTTAAATGTTTTCACTTACATTTTCAGTAGTAGTACTTGGTTGTTCCGGTTTGCTGGAGATGAGGTGTATTTTCTTGATGCTTTGAGGTTTGATAATTTCAGGTGAATTCTGGTTTGAAAAAATTTAAAAACATTATATGGTAATATTTATATGAGAGAAATCCTATTTAAGAATTATGGAAGAAAACATGAAGAAAATTTTATTAATGTTGTCATCTTTAATATAGAACTGCTTTTAAAATGGTATTTCGATTTTTGGGAGGGTTACTCATATTCGGTGTCTTTGACTATTAACTAGTTAACAGTATGAAAAACATTTAAATTCCATGTTAAAGCTTCAATAAAAGACTCGTCAATCCTTACAACTCAATTCTTGGAGTGAAAAGCACTTAAACTTTCAGCTTTGGTGTGCTACGTAATCTTTTTTTTAATAATTTATTTTTATTCAAAACAAACTTACCCTAAAAATAGGTCTGTGTATTTCTTTCTGTGTTATCTTTTTCATTTGGAAGATGTTTGTTTGGTCTGTTTTCGAAGCTTTTCTTCTTTTCTCTGAAATTATAGAAAGATTTATTTTTTGCATTTATTCATAGAATTGTCGTAAACTTGTGGTAAATGCATTTACTGTTTGTTTTAATAACCATGAATAATAGTTGAAATTGAAAGTCTTTGATGCCTTCTTATTATTTATTAAAGTGCGTTTGTATTCGGTTTATATTGATTTTGGAATACAATTATGCAAATATCATTGGTTAGTTTCTTTGAAAAACATTTACCATTGAATGGTTTCTTTCAGCATTGATTTTATTCGATAAATATTTTTTGAAAAATAATTTACTTACTTTAAATGTTTCCAGTGATAGTACTGTATTTCGCTTAGAAAATTTTCTGTTTAACAAGGTTTTTGGAAACAGGACAAACTGAAAAAAGAATACTTTTAATAATATTACTTCTGTTTTATTTTGCTTGCTTTAATTAATATCAATGTTAATTTTTATTTACTTATTTGCGTATTCTTTGAAGTGGAGTGAAAAATGTTCTCAGTGTGTAACGTTAGCAGCGGCGTAAATTGCGTCTGCTCTCGCTCGTAGTCATCCGACCACTGGTTTTAAAATGGTGGTTCACATGTATTTATAGTTTTTGTGGTGTGTAACAATTAATTTTGGGAAAATACTTATTTGTTTTCTAATTTTTTGATGTTGTTTTTGATGTGAGAACCTATAATTTAAGTTCTACATTTAAAAAGCTTCTTTTTATTGTGTTACATGGATATTTGGCCTCCATTTTGTTTGCTGTGCGTTTTTTTAAAGTGTCATTAAAAGTGTTGTAGGACTGCGACGTATGTAAAAATCTAAAATGGTGGCTCTTTTTTCGTTCGTTTTATTGTGATTAATTTTAATATATATATCTTTCAGTATTTGCTGTGTTACAGTTTTTTTCTGTTATTTGCGTCGTTTTTGTGTGATTTACTTTGACTGAGTAATAATGTTAATACTCGAGTATTAATTTTAGTACCCGAGTATTAATTTTGCATGTTTTTTTCATATTATTCGCTCCGTTCTGTTTACCGTTTTAATACACTTCCCCACCCAAAACCCCTATTTTCCCTGCATCCCGTGCCAGGTTGTAGGTTACTAAAATAAATTATTTATATATTTTTCATACATTTTTGCGTTGTAATGGTTAGCGTAGTAGTGACATGCGTTGTAATGGCATTTTTTGAATATTGAATACACTTGCGTTATAATAGTATTTGTTGTAAAATCTTTCGTTGTAATGGTACTTGCGTTGTAAAAAATGTGTTGTAATGGTATGCGTTGTAATAGTATGCGTTGTAACGTCATACATTCTCCCTTCTGTGTCTTGAGACTGTCACTTCTTTCCATGTCTGCTCCCTTTGTGTCCTCTGACTGTGTCTTCTATCCATGCTGCTCCGTTTGTGTCCTCAGACTACCCTTCTCTCCATGCCTGCTCCCTTCACGCCCTTAGTCTGCTCCTAGTGTTCATGCCTGCATCCGTCGTGCCCTCAGACTACCCTTCTGTCTTTGCTTACCCCCATACCCCTGACTACCCCTACTGTCCATTTATTTATTTATTTATTTATTCACAAGCTTATATAGCGCTGGAATCGACTCCTTCAGGAGTATCTCTGCGCTTTTGGGCCAGTCAACAAATACAGAAAAGAACACTAATAAGGATTAGATCTCATTTTTAAATAAGACAGTTTTGAGAAGTTTTCTAAACTGTATGTGAGAGGTGCAGATCCTGAGATTTAAGGGGAGTCGATTCCATAGCTTGGGTCCCGCTACGGACAGTGCTTTGCCTCCGTGTCTGGTCTTTTTGACACGAGGAACCACCAGTTGGTGGCTTGTGCTGGATCTAAGTGGCCTGGACGGGATGTAGGGAATGAATTTCTGTTGCAGGTAGGTAGGGCCTTGTCCATTTATGTTTTTATGTATTATACAGCAGATTTTAAATTTTACTCGCTGTCGTATGGAGAGCCAGTGGAGTTTTTGTAAAAGAGGTTTGGATGCTGTTCTTGGAGGGGCATTCAGAACCAGGCGCGCCGCTGTGTTCTGGACTACCTGAAGTCTGGCCAACACTCCCTCGTTGGCAGATAGGAGCAGGCCGTTGCAGTAGTCAATACGACTTAGAACCAGGGCTTGCACTAAGGTCTTCCTAAACGTGTCAGGCAGCAGAGGGAAAAATTTTCGTAGCATGCTGATGACATGAAAACATGAACCTGCAACAGTGTTGGTGTGTTGCTTTAATGACAAATCCTGATCGAGGCGGATCCCCAGGTTTTTCACGACCTGTTTAGGTTCTGGGACCGCACCAAGATCAGAAGGCCACCAGTCTGGAGCCCATAGAAGCTTGGCTTCGCCAAATAGCATGAGTTCTGTTTTGCTAACGTTGCACTGCAGATAGTTAGTGGACATCCACTGTGCAACGGCCTTCATACCAGCAGAAAAGGAGTTTTTTATTTTAGTAGTGAGAGTTTCAAAAGGGAAGAGGAGCTGCGTGTCGTCCGCGTAGGATACAGGGATGAAACCAAATCTACGCATCACTCTTGCCAGGGGAGCCACATAGATGTTGAAGAGTGTTGGGCTCAAACAGGAGCCCTGTGGCACCCCTTTTGAAATCTCCACCTCTGCTGAGCGGTGAGCACCCATGGTGACAGTCTGGGTGCGCTCAGTTAGAAAACTCCTTATCCAATCAAGGGCTCTGTTCTTAACTCCTACGTTCGACAACCGGTCAATAAGGATGTTGTGTGACACGGTGTCGAACGCTGCCGACAGATCTAGTAACACTAGGATCACGGAGTAGCCTTTGTCTTGAAGCATATGTAAGTCATCGGTGACAGACAAGAGGGCCGATTCCGTGCTGTGTTTCGGCCTAAACCCAGATTGGGAATAATCAAGGCCTCCATTGTTTTCCACATACTGTGAAAGATGTTGATTTACATGTTTTTCAGTCAACTTGCTCAAAAACGGAAGCAGAGAAATGGGCCTAAGGTTTGTTAGTTCCGTCCATGGAATAGCGGCATTTTTTCTAATAGGCCTGACTAACGCCTGTTTCCATTGTCTTGGGACAGTGCCTGATTCAAGAGAAAGATTAGTGAGTTTTTCCATAGTGGGGCCTAATACCTCCAGCAAAGAGGGCATAAGTCTGGCAGGGATAGTATCATTAGGACTACCACTTTTAATTTGAATGGTGAGTGCTGACAGCTCCTTGGAAGTTATAGGGGGAAAAATATCCAAAGAATGGTCATTATGGTTACTCTCTATGTCATACCTGCCCGTGCACTCTGACTGCTCCCTCTGTCCATGCCTGCCCCGTGCCCTCAGACTGCCCCTTCTGTGCATGCCTCATTTCTTCGTGCACTCAGTCTGCTCCTTGTGTCCATGACTGCTCAATTTGTGCCCCCTGATTGAGCCCTCTGGCAATGCCTGCTCCCACTGTGCTTTCAGACTTCCCCTTCTGTCATCCCAGCCCCCTTCGTGCTCTTAGACTACCTCATCTGTCCATACCTTTCCTCCATGTTTCAATGGCAGCAATAAATAAAGTAAAGTACAGCATTCCAGACACAAGGCATGCCTGTGCAACCAGTAAAGGTCAGAAAAGGTGAAATGAGTTTAATGTTGAGGAGGTGCGTGGGAGTGAGCAGTGAGCAGTGATGAGGTGCTGATGCATTTGTGTTGCATGACTGCAGCTAGGTGAATTGATGGAGATGATCTACATAAAGAGCGAGAGCGATGCATGAGGTCAAGGATTCCTTTGCACACCACAAATTGGAACTTATTCTTAGTTTTATGAGATACAGAGAACCAGTTTGCTTGGTGCCTTTCGAGTTAAGGTGAGAGAGGGAGAAAGACATGTGAAGGAAGATTTCAAAGTACACCTGATGCTGAAAACCAGTGCCTTTTAATTTTGAATATAGGTTGTATTGTTGGTGTATCCTGCTAATTAAAAGTAACAAACATTTTGGATGTGCGTGTTTGGCATGTTGATTCAGTGTAAATACATGGATGAAGACATTGCTTGATAGCGTTGGCTTACTTTATCCCTTATTTTTCTCTTTCAGTGTTTCAGAAATATATATCTTATACCTTTTGCAAAACATTAAAGCAGCTGAGTCATATCATATTAAAGGTTCGTGTTCCGGCTCTACCACCCTCTCATGCTATAATCCACCTAATAAAATACAGTTGCGGCTCCCAACACCCATTGAACTCAAAGTGGCAGAATTCACCCAGAAAAATCACTTCCAGGGAATTATGCCATTCATAAATTATGAGTGTCCCAGTGTCTCTTGGCATACAATTATTGAGCCTGCAAATGCTGAATCTGACCATTCTGTTCTAGCAAACACCTGACGTTCTGTCTCGTGGGGTGGCGGACTGTAGGCCAGAGCAAACGCAGACCCCTACTAGACCCCTGCAGCAGTGCAGGAAGACCAGACTGTGCTCCCCATTACAGGATTAAGCTTGCCTCGAGCCCAATTTGACCCCCTCCCCCCATAAAACACCTGCCTGCCCCCATCAGCCCTCATGGTGACACTTTCCACTTGTCTAAACAGGCAGAAAATATCACCCGTTTTCTCACTGGAAAGGGGAAAAGGTCCATGGAAATAGACCAGTATTACTGGGTCCCT
Organism: Lissotriton vulgaris; assembly: GCF_964263255.1. NCBI lineage: Eukaryota > Metazoa > Chordata > Amphibia > Caudata > Salamandridae > Lissotriton > Lissotriton vulgaris. Next base: position 1,998,423,442 of record NC_141687.1, read on the forward strand.
GTAGTTATTCCCCACTCGGGGTGAAAACATGTGCTTGCTGGGATTTGGTGCAGGGATAGCGGGCCCCTGGTAACCCTGCAACAAATTTCAGCACACTCATAATGAGGGCCTAAGAGCTATGAAGTTATTGTAAGATGGCAACTGGTGAACTTCAAAATACTTAAATAAATCAGTCGCCCAGAAAAGGGCCTTCAGGCCGTAATGCCAGAAAAGGTGCCCTGAGATTCACACACTGTTATCTGAAAAAAACAAGTGTGACTCAGAGGGCTTCAGCCCCCCGAGCCCCCCCTCCACCTCCCCGTTGTGTGTGGCAGCCCAGGATGAGACAGCATCCCTGGTGCACACACAGCCGCACCCGCGCACTTCACAGGTCTTTTAAAGACCATTTACTTGTTAATGAGGCCTTGCTGTTGTTTCACCCCTTCTAAGAGCCTCTGCAGCTCCACTCTGCATGTTGCCCACATAGTGCCGCGGCGCCCCTGGTAACTCATAACGGCGCACCAGGGAGCCACGGCGCACAGTTTGGGAACCACGGGACTAGACTATTGGCGTGGGTCTAACGAAATCTGCACATGTGTGAAAGCAGTAGGCAACCTTCCCCGCACAATCTCAGATCACGCCCCAATCACACTAGACCTCGAGTTACTCCACTTCCAGCACTGTACATTTTTAAGAGGCTGAGCCCTGCTGCCTTGCTAGACACTGTAACCTATGACCAACTATGAATAGAGATTACAAACATTTTCAGTATAAATTACAAATCAGTCAGCTGCAGATACAGAACCCCAGTCACAGACTTTATGAACATTGGTCAAGTGATGTGCATGCACAAGAGACTACTGGGATGAAGTGTTCAACCATATTTCAGACATGATGGCCACGCCCCTACTGGCATCCACAAAAACAGCCTTGTTTAGACTTGCGGGGCTGTGCCTTCCTTGCTCTACTTTCAGTGAAGCACACGTGTGGTGCAGAGAGAAAGTTCTGACTGTGGAAAGCTGGTTAAAAGACGTGGTATACTGTAATGCTCAGCTGGAACTATACTATTATATGCTGGCAGTGGTAAGCAGGCTCAGAGATAGTTGGGGCCCACTACAGATGTGTTTGGTGAATACAGCAGCCTCACTGACCTAGACCTGGTGCTAGTGGAGAGTGGGGATGGTTCCACATCTATATTTTGCAACATAATGGCGTGGTTGAATCTGACCTAATTCCGGTGCTGCTGCTGTCCCCTGGCAGGGAGTGTACTATGTTGCCCACAGCGCCGCAGGTTGGGTTGTGATCAAATGATTTGAATCAGGGTTCCCCCTCATCGGCCATGTACACTTGATGTGAGGTCATTGCTATTTTTTTGTGATCTTTCTTTGGCTATTTCTTACCACTTTTTTTGTTTCTCTCTCATTACTCATTTGATACTGAAAATTCCCCAAATTGTGGGGGATTTCTCTATATGTATACCTGCATTTAAAAAAATAAAAAGTTTAAAGAAGGAGACCTTTCGGGTGTGTAAAGTGCGATAAACAAAATCTATGACCATTATTATTATTATTATTATAAGTATTATGTTATTATCTTTTGTTGTTACATTGCTGTAGTGTGACTTGTCTTTATACCAAAAATGGATTTATATTATTGAACATGAGATTGCTTTCCTTGTATAGCATTGACCTCTTGGGCAATTTTTTTAATGGGTCTCCTTTTTCAACGTTCGCAATATTTCCACCAAGCCTCCAACTTTGCCTCCTGCAACATAGCAATCTTGCAGTTCTGGGCATCCAGAGTTCTGGTTTAGGATTTATAGTTTACAGAGGCTTTCTTGCAGATACGTATTTATCTGTTAATTTTATGTCACTCACAGGCATAGCATCATCCTGTCTGAAATACACGGTGGATTTGGGCAGAGTAGACCTAAACATGGCTTTGCATTACTTTGACATTTTTATCATGTTAAAAGGACTGCAATGAGGTGGTATTGCATTGATGCATTCTGATATTTGTCATTATCTACAATTGCCAATGGCCCCTATGTCGTATGTGGCACCTTCAGCCAGTCCAGACACATTGCAATTTAGTACATGAAATTAAACTTTTCAGAATGTAAGAGTGGGTTCACAATTAATAACATCTAGAACTCTGTGCCCTAAAAAGATAAAAATAGCTGATGATGTTGCACATGGCCAAGATACTTAATCCATTGTTACTCAGTCCTTCCTTCTATACCATGTTCCGTGTACAGCTGTACAAAATCGTATATATGTTCTTTTGAGTTCTGAAATCTTTTTTGATAAAAAAGAAGGGTGTCAATACAGAGTTACAATATTAAGTGTATATCGTACAAGAGAAATCACTTAATAAGATTACCTCATGAAAATTGAATGAATCAGGTTCTAAAGTAAAGAGGAAAAGAAAAGGAAAAAGAAGAAAACAAAGAGTAGAATGATGTACATAAATCATGGAAAATAGTGGAATAGCAAACATTTTAGGAACGTTTAGAGGATTCAGGGGGGTTTTGAGACTTCTTGTTGAGTCGGTTGCAACCAGAAGAATTGACTGGCACTTGTGTCAAGGTACATAGTAATAGGTGACCATAAATCCAGTCGCTTCCTAGCAATGCGTGTAGGATATACAAAAGAGGTGTTCAAGCTGTGATTATGACAGACATTATACCACCATGTTCTATAAGTGATTTTAGACAAGTCTTTCCAATTAGCTGTAATTTGTTGAAATGCGACTGCTAATAATAAATTGATAATTTTAACATTGAGCAAAGCATTTTCCCAACAAGATGAGAGACTTCCTAAGAAAACATGAGTATAAGCGAAGGAAAATGTAGTACCGATAATCAAGGTAATTTGAGACCATACTTGCTTCCAGAAAGCAGATACATTAGGACAAACAAATAGCATATGAAATAAATCTGCATTTGAAGACCAACATGTCCAACAAGTGTCCGTTACAGTCCCAAATCTTTTGCTTAAGTCAATTGGTGTCAAAAAGAGTCTGTTAAAGACAAACCATAATGACTGTGTTATATTAGCTGCACTGGATGACTTGCAAATTTTGGTCCATATGTTATTTCATAAGGACAATGGCCAAGATAATGCAAGGTCACGTTCCCATGCCTCCTCCACTTTGGATTTTTCCCTAACAATACCAGTACTGTGCAGATACTTGTATATGGTAGAAGCTTTGGGGGTAGTTTTTAACAATGTGCGAAGTTGTAGGGCAGAATTTGGAATAGTGGAAGTAGTAGGTTTAGTAGACAACTGAGTGTATGCATCCATCACTGCTTTTTTAAGTAGAAGGTATTTATGAGTAAATGAGGTAGGTAACCTGAATGATTGACTGAGTAAGGAGAAAGGAATAAAAGCTGATTGTGAAAATAGCTGATGTATCCGAATCAATCCCCTCTGACGCCAAGTCTTCCAATAGAATGGCTTGTTCCTAATAAGTAGGTTTTTGTTGTGCCAAATTTGAGAATTAAGGAAGGAATCTATGGTATTATAATGAGAGGGTGAAGATGAAAGCAGGAGTTTGGATGTTAGTTTGATTATGGGAGTGGATAAGGCTTGTGGTTTATGTTTGAAGGAAAGGTATTCATTAAAGGAAAAAGGGGACAGAAAAAGACGTTCAATTGTAGTCCAAAGAGGGCAATCATCTTTGAGGTCATGCAACCATAGGGAAGCTTGACGTAAGAGAAATGCTTTTTGATACGCTGGAAAATCAGGAAAGTTAACTCCACCTTCTGTTTTGGGACGTATTATTCTGAGAAGGGACATACGTTTTATTATTTCATAGGAAGGAAGAGAGGATAGAGTTAATCCTCTTAAAACAAATTGTGGGGATAGGAACCGGGATATTAGAAATAGTGTATATGATTATTGGAGACAGCATCGTCTTTATAGTGTCAAGACGGCCCCACCATGATAAATAAAGGGGATGCCATTTGGGGGTTAAGTGTGAGATCTTTTGTATACATTTATTCATGCAGAGCGATACAGTATCTGAAATTGAAGAGGTAACATGTAATCCTAGTTATTTAATATGTTTAGGGCTCCACGTGAAATTGGAGGCACTAAAATCTGATTTAAAGGCGTACTTTGTTAAAGGTAGAATTTCGCATTTGTCGTTATTCAATTTGTATCTGGAAATATTGGAGTACTGCCAAACTTCTGCTAGAAAGGCAGGTATTGAGTTGTTTGGTGCAGTCATGAAAAGCAGAATATCATCAGCGTATGCTGCAAGTTTGATATGAGAATTTAATGTTTAAAAGCTGTGTATGTTGGGATTCTGACCTAGTTTAGGGAGGAAAGGTTACAATGCCAAATTAAAGAGGAAAGGGGATAGGGGGCATCCTTGGTGCACACCTCTTCCTAAGTGAAAAAATTGAGATATTAGATCATTGGCACAGACAGCCGCTAGAGGGTTAGAGTAAAGAAGGGAAATTAAATATGTGAATTTAGGGCCAAAACCAAACCATTTGAGGGCATAAAACAAATAGTTCCATTCGACTCTATCGAACGCCTTTTCTGCATCTAAAGCAATTGCTACTAGGGGTTCTTGTAGATGTGAAGACTTAGACAAACCATTGAAAAGCAGTTGTGTGTTATAGTTTTTAAATCGCCCTTTGACAAATCCAGATTGTTCTTTGCCCACCAAATCTGGTAAATAAGAATCTAGTCGCATAGCTAAAGCTTTAGCGGAGATTTTGTAGTCAATATTAACCAGTGAGATAGGTCTATAATTTTTACAGTGTTTTGAATCTTTACCTTCTTTGGGTATAAGGCATATATGTGCTTCTGAAAAGGATCCAAAGAAGCCTCCTAGTGTATTAAAGGAGTTTATGAGGGAGTATAATTTGGGTAACATGAGTTTGGAAAAATGTAGGTAAAATTCGACCGTGAATCCATCTGGACCTGGTGCTTTACCTTTTTTAAGATGTTGGAGAGCTTTGAGTAATTCTTGGTTTGTTAAGTCTAATTCCAGAGAAGAAAGGTCTGGGGTAAAATGTTGAGGTTTTTGAATGTTAGAGAGAAAGTGGGATAGTGAACAATCAGTAGGTTGTGTTTCAGAAACATATAACGTTTTGTAAAAAAGAGAAAATTCATTCAAAATATCAATAACCTTATACTTTAAGACTGAATTTGTTTCATAAATTGACTCAGTATTTAGCTTATTGTCTTTAACTTTTAAATAATTAGCTAAAGTGTTCCCAGCTTTATTTTTGCCCCGATTAAAGTTGGCACTAGATTTTAACAGATATAAAGAGGTATCATCTGTAGATTTCTTGTTTAATTGCATCTTTGCCTTAATGGGGGCTGTTAAACAGTCTTGTGGGTGTGAAGTGCAGTAAGAATGTTCCAGTCTCTTGATATCCTGAAGGAGATCTCTAGTCAGTTTTCGGGCATCTTTACGTTTTTTTGCAACAAAGCAAATTATGAAGTCTCTTGCTGATGCTTTAAAAGCGTCCCATAAGGTGGAGAAGGGCATGGATGGAGTTTGGAAAGGGGCGACCATTCGGTCCCCCCGAACGTATGGCCGAGTACCACGATCCCCCCGGGAAGCCATCTTGGGCGGGAGGCGAGTCTCGGCTGGTATGCCCGAAGCGGCGTAGCCGGGGCGCGCCTTTTTCCCGCCCTGGAGTGGGCTGGCCTAGACACTGACGCGGCCGGGCCACGCCCTCGGGGCAGGCCGGGGCGGGTTTACGCCCGCCCTGAAGACGGATAAAAGGAGCAACAAGCCAAGGAAGCATCCTCTTGTTCCTGTGCTCTGAAGCTGCACCACCTCGCTGCACGTGAGCTCGAGACGGAACGAAGAGCCAATTTTGAGCGTTGTAATCTTTCTTGTTTGTTTTTCAGATACTCTATCGTGAGAATGCCTAAGAAGGTGGGAAAGCGAATGACTACCGACCAGATGCTGCGTGTTCTCATGAAGGAGGTGACCGACTTAAAGAAGCGAATGGCGGAGAAAGACGAGGAAGGGGGGCCGAAACGTCCTCTGGCAGGAACAGCTCCAGGAGGAAAAGGCAAGAGGCCCAGAAGGGGAGCAGCTGGGGGGGACAACCCAGTTCCCTGTACCCCACTCGAAGCACCCACTCCTGTGCCGGAGGAAGGGAATCCGATTCCCGTAGTGGTCACCCCTGTGTCCGGGGAAGATATGCCGCCCGAGCTGGCAGCTCAATTAGCAGCGTGGTTGGGAAAAGGTAGCAAGGGCGCCACGGCTGACGACGCGCAGGTGTTGATGAGGCAGCTGCGGGAAACAAGGGAAGCGACAACTGCACCATCGCCATCAGTTCCAGTCGCAGATACAGCTTCCGGTTCAGGTAAGCGGCCATTGCCGATTGCGAGGGATGAGTCAGCACCCTATCGGCGGGAAAAATTGGGTCAACATGTCCCTCTGGCAATTAAAGAGAAGATATGGGCAGGGGAATATATAAACATCTTCTCGTTGCTTACCGATCATTATGAAATGGAGCATGTTAAGAGCCAGAAAGAGCTCATGCATCCAAGTGTTTGGCGCGCAAAGATGGCCGCCTTTAAGGTAAATGAAAACATTGGTAATTGGGGCAAGGCATGGGGGGTTTTTACATCCATCTTGGGTGAACGTAGGCCCGAATTGCTGCCCGAATTGCCGATTTATCAGTCACGGATCATGGGCTACTCCGTATCTCACGAGGGCAATCATTGGTTTTGTTACGACAATGTTTTCAGGAAAGCGAAAGAGCATGATAAAAACTTAACTTGGGATTGTTATGATTCTGTGTCTTGGTCCAAAATGGAGGACTCCGGTATGTTGAAGGTGCCATTGATAGGAAGTAACGTTGGTGAATCCTCCCGCCAATATGCGGGGACGCCTTTTCGATCAGGTACAAGTAACGACAATCACTCGAGGCCAGCCGGCAACGCAAATAAAAGGGGAGTTTGTTGGAACTTTAACAGGGGGAAATGTACTAGGCCTCAGGGGTCATGCAAATTTAGGCACGAATGTGGGGGGTGTGGGCAATCTTCCCATCCTGAGTCCATGTGCAGAGCCAAAACGGGTGATAACGGGGGTAGAGGAGGCGCCAAACAGGTCTGACATAGTCCGAGGGGCGCCTTTACCTACCCCGATTGATACCATGGCAATGATTCCCTGGCTCAGCGAATACCCGGATCACGCTTCCGCTGGGGTGTTGCGCAACGGATTTTCATATGGTTTCCGCATCCCAGTGGGAGAGTTTCAGGGTATGCCGCGATGTAAAAATCAGATATCGGTCTTACAGCATACGACCGTGGTACAGGAAAAGATCAGGAAGGAGGTGGCTCGAGGTCGAGTCGCCGGTCCATTTAATGTGCCACCAGTTGCTAACTTTGTTTGTTCCCCTTTAGGGGTGGTCCCCAAGAAGGACCCGGGTGAGTTTCGGCTGATACATAATTTATCAGCCCCACGTGGTCTTTCAGTGAACGATGCGATAGACCCGGAAGTGTGTTCGGTACGGTACGCATCCTTCGATGAGGCCGTAGCCATTTTGAATCGCCTGGGGCCCGGTGCGCTGATGGCAAAATCTGATATCGAGTCAGCGTTCCGGTTGCTCCCGGTACATCCAGACGATCAGCGTCTCCTTGGTTTCACGTTTCAGGGTCATTATTACATGGATAGGTGTATGCCGATGGGGTGCTCTATATCTTGTGCCTATTTTGAAAAGTTCCGTTGCTTCCTGCAATGGGTCTTCATGAGGAAAACGGGGTTTCAGAATGTGATGCATTATCTCGATGATTTTTTGTTTCTGGGGGCAGCCGGGGATCCCGAATGTGGACAGGCCTTGACTGCATTTTGTGGTCTGATGAATCATTTTGGCGTGCCATTGGCACCAGGTAAGACTGTAGGTCCCTCGACTTGCCTCGAGTTTCTGGGGATCGAGCTGGATTCCGAGGAAGGTTGTTTTCGTTTACCAGGGGACAAAGTGTTAAAATTCGGGGCATCCCTGCAAATGTGTTTAAGTGAGTCTAAGATTAGGCTACATCAATTGCAGCAATTGGTGGGACAGTTGAATTTTGCCCTAAGAGTTATACCGATGGCCCGCCCCTTTTCTCGCTCGATCGCTCAAGCCATGGTCGGCCTGAAGGAGGGTCATCATCGCACACGGCTCTCGGCAGAGGTTCGCCAGGACATGCGCATTTGGTTGGCATTTCTGGCGGATTTCAATGGTCGAATTGTCTGGAACAAACCGGCCGTGTCCTCCGAGGAGCTGGGGCTGTGGACGGATTCAGCAGGGAGCATTGGTTTTGGCGCCATATTCGGCACTCAGTGGTCAGCACAAAAATGGCCGTCATGGTGGCATGAGAGTGATCTGACAAGTAACATTGCTTTCCTTGAAATTTTTCCCATTCTGGTGGCCCTGAGAACTTGGCTAGAGGGGTTCAGAGATCACTCTGTGGTATTCTGGTCTGATAACATGACCGTTGTTGAGTGTATCAATAGCCAGGCAGCACGCTGCAAGTGGATCCTGAGATTACTCAAGGAAATTGTGTTATTATGTATGCAGTTGAATGTGGTATTTAAGGCAAGACATGTCCCGGGGGTGATGAACCAGGCGGCTGATGCGCTTTCTCGTTTTCGTATGCAGGCCTTCTGGGGTTTTCTGCCCACAGCGGACCCGGTGGCAGCACCCTTTCCCGAAGCTCTCTGGTCTCTCGGTGCCCCGAACTACAGAACCTCGTGGGAGAGAGTTTAGCACCCAGGACGAGGAAGGCATATGAAGGGGCGTTCCGTTCCTATTGGGCCTTTTTGGGGGCAGCTAGGGGGGAGCTTTGGGGCCAGGAGGAGTTGGTAGTGAAATTCCTGCTATCTTTACGTCATGCAGGCAAATCAGTGGCTACGGCCCAGAGGCATCGGGCCGCCATTTCCTTCGTGGCTAGGGCTCATGGGATCCAGGACCCGACAGCGTCTTTCGTTGTGCAAAAAGCGCTACGTGGGTGGCAACGCCTTGAGGGTCGCAGAGTAGATGATAGGCGCCCGATAGGTCTGGATAGGTTGGCTTTGTTGTTATCTGTACTTCCTGCAACATGTTCATCCCAGTATGAAGCAGTGTTATTCCGAGCCGCTTTTGTGCTAGCATTCCATGGGGCTATGCGAGTAAGCGAATTAGTGGCAAGGAACAAGCTGGATACCAGGGGGGGACTGTGCCGGGAGCATGTCCGAATCAGGGGGGAGACAATGACTGTCTCATTTGTCAAGTCCAAAACTGATCAGGGTTCAATGGGGGACTGCATAATGATACGAAGGATCCCCGGGTCATCCATGTGCCCGGTGAGTTGTGTAGAGGGGTATTTAGCACAGAGGGTGGCATCATGGGGGGGGACATTGTTGAGACACGCTGACGCCACCCCACTGACGAGGTTTCAGTTTCAGCGGGTGCTTGCGATGTCGATTACGGCTGCGGGCTAGAACCCGAGCGAGTTTGGGACCCATTCCTTTCGGATAGGGGCCGCTACAGAGGCTACGGCCAGGGGTCTGAATGTTGAACAAATTAAACGTGTGGGGCGTTGGTCCTCCAATTGTTATAAGAGGTATGTGCGGTTGCACATGTTGTGAAGCTGTAACGATGTACTCACGCTTCTTGTTTTTGTTTGGTTTCAGTTGCGCAAGCTTACGAGGCGAGGCGGACTATGCAGTCGACCCAACACCGGGCCAGCGGTCATACTTCACCGGCTGTGAAAAAGGAGGTGTGGGTCGTGGGCCACTCATACGTGAGGCGAGCCGCGGACGTATTCAAAGCAGGTGACATGTATCACGTGGCTGGGGAATACGGGTACAGTGTGTCCTTCTACGGAAAGGGCGGACTCTGTATTGACCAGTTTCAATCATTTTTTGAGGGTTTGCTAGGGCGGACGAGGTCACCGCCGTCTATAGTCATAGTACATCTTGGGGGCAATGATTTGGTCACCACTGGTAGACGACTTCTTCTTGAGGTGATGCTTTCCACTGTAAGTTGGTTGGCGAGGAGAGTTCCAGGGTGCACGATTGCATGGTCCCATATGATCCAGCGAAAAGTATGGCGGGGGGCTGTTTCTGTTTCTGCTTTAAACCATTCAGTAAGGAAAATTAATAACAAAGTGAGTAGATTATTCTGTTCCAAGACACTGCATTCTATTTCGCATGGTTGTATTACTGGTGACAGTATGTATTTGGGGGATGGTGTTCATTTGTCCCGGGTGGGGAACGAGTTACTCATAGGAGACTGTATAGCTTGGCTAAAGACTTTAAGTCATGACCTTTAGGTAGGAGTGTTGTGGGGGGTCCGGATAGCCGGTCAACTATCCGGCCTGTGGCGGTAAGGTCATGATCGGTGAGCACTAATTGGAAGATCCCTATGAGTGGGCGTCACCCATTACGGATGGGAGCGCTCGAAGGAGGTGGCCATTGGCCCCTCAACGGGGAAGGCGGTCCCTTCTAAGGATGGGACGCCCAAAGGAAAGGAAAGGCGGTCAAGGCCCCTTCCTGGGTAGGGGGGGCTACAGCCCCCTCCCGGAGAATTTCCCGGGGCCAAGACATCTGCGACGGCAGATGTGGTAAGATGTGTGGGGTTTGGGGGGGGTCTACGCTACCTTCTAGATTCCTCACACGAGTCCTCGGACGACCTTTAAGTGGCGTCGAGTTTATTGGGGCCCCCGTCAAGTCAAGGGAAATTGGTAGTTGCACTCGAGGTACGCCTCTGTGCGGTCGCCCCTCACAAGTGAGGGGGATATTTCTGGTTAGGGATCTTGACACCGGTTACGACCTTGCCGTTGGCCCTTAAACGTTAGGATGTACAATTTCAAAATTTCAAGTTAGATGTTTTTGTAGGATGTTAGTTCGGCTAGGAGAACCTTTGTATTAGAGAATATGTTAAGGTTAGCCAAACATCGCAATGTGGTAATGAAATTGTACATAATATGAAACTGTTATTTTAATGTTTTAATTTTGTTTCATATTTTAATAAATACGGCCGGGAGGGTCACTCCCTCCCGTCTTCCAAAAGTTCAGAACTGTTTCCGGTTTCCCATCCTTGGGGATTGTGTTGAGAGGGGGTGGCGGGTATCTCGGCCATATGGAAAGGGGCGACCATTCGGTCCCCCCGAACGTATGGCCGAGTACCACGATCCCCCCGGGAAGCCATCTTGGGCGGGAGGCGAGTCTCGGCTGGTATGCCCGAAGCGGCGTAGCCGGGGCGCGCCTTTTTCCCGCCCTGGAGTGGGCTGGCCTAGACACTGACGCGGCCGGGCCACGCCCTCGGGGCAGGCCGGGGCGGGTTTACGCCCGCCCTGAAGACGGATAAAAGGAGCAACAAGCCAAGGAAGCATCCTCTTGTTCCTGTGCTCTGAAGCTGCACCACCTCGCTGCACGTGAGCTCGAGACGGAACGAAGAGCCAATTTTGACCCACCCACCAGCCCCTGAAGACAGCGAGTTGTTTTGAATAAAGTTTGATGTGGTAACTCTTTTTATTTGCAGGTCTGATTATTATCGTGATAACCTTGAATATGCAATAAAGAAATGGTCAATTTATGGTATGTTTTGCAAATAAAGTGATCTTGCTCTAGTGTTGATCAGTAGCATGTTTTAATAAATTGTGGCTTTTAACTGTCTTTTAAGTAATTTGGTCATTTAGTTTAGAATTCATTTAGCTTAGAACTGTCGTATTTATTTTGGTCGGGCGGTAAGGTCATGATCGGTGAGCACTAATTGGAAGATCCCTATGAGTGGGCGTCACCCATTACGGATGGGAGCGCTCGAAGGAGGTGGCCATTGGCCCCTCAACGGGGAAGGCGGTCCCTTCTAAGGATGGGACGCCGAAAGGAAAGGAAAGGCGGTCAAGGCCCCTTCCTGGGTAGGGGGGGCTACAGCCCCCTCCCGGAGTATTTCCCGGGGCCAAGACATCTGCGACGGCAGATGTGGTAAGATGTGTGGGGTTTGGGGGGGGGTCTACGCTACCTTCTAGATTCCTCACACGAGTCCTCGGACGACCTTTAAGTGGCGTCGAGTTTATTGGGGCCCCTGTCAAGTCAAGGGAAATTGGTAGTTGCACTCGAGGTACGCCTCTGTGCGGTCGCCCCTCACAAGTGAGGGGGATATTTCTGGTTAGGGATCTTGACACCGGTTACGACCTTGCCGTTGGCCCTTAAACGTTAGGATGTACAATTTCAAAATTTCAAGTTAGATGTTTTTGTAGGATGTTAGTTCGGCTAGGAGAACCTTTGTATTAGAGAATATGTTAAGGTTAGCCAAACATCGCAATGTGGTAATGAAATTGTACATAATATGAAACTGTTATTTTAATGTTTTAATTTTGTTTCATATTTTAATAAATACGGCCGGGAGGGTCACTCCCTCCCGTCTTCCAAAAGTTCAGAACTGTTTCCGGTTTCCCATCCTTGGGGATTGTGTTGAGAGGGGGTGGCGGGTATCTCGGCCATATGATTTATCACAAAAAATTCATCAGAAAAGGTAGTAAAAGAGGCAGTGAACTTTGGATCTAAGAGAGGAGCATTATTAAAACGCCATCTTCTAGGACTTGTAGCTTTGGGTAGAATATCTATATTTATTGGGACAGTGGTGTGATCTGACAATAAAATGGGACCAATCTCTCCATTAGTAAGAGTTTGTGCAATGTTGTGAGAGATGAATATATAATCAATCCTTGATTGAGAATGGTGGGATGGAGAGTAAAAAGTAAATTCCCTAGTGGTCGGATTGCAGAGATGCCAAGCGTCAAGAAGTTTGTGCTGTGTGAAAGCTTGAACAAAAGACTCATGGGGTTGTTAGGGATGTGGGTGACTTTAGAGTTCCTGTCAAGGAATGGATCAAAGACCCGATTACATTCACCCGCTAGGATAAAATTATCATCTATACAGTGAGTGATTTGCTTGGCAAATGCGGGCCAAAAGGAAAGTTCACCACAAGTTGGGGCGTAAACATTCAGAAGAGAAACTGGAACACCCTTTAAAGACAGTTTAACATTTAACCATCTACCATTAGTGTCTGAGTCTTGAGATAAAAGTGAATATGAGAGGGACTTACAGCAAAATATCATTACTCCATTACATTTACCATCACCTGGGGAATAGAAGACCTCACCTACCCAACCTCTCCTCAGTTTTAATGATTCAGTATCTGAAAGGTGAGTTTCTTACAAGAATCCAATATCAACATCTAATTTAGGAAGGTGACATAGGACTCTTTGTCTCTTAATAGGGGAATTCAAACCCCTAACATTCCAAGTAATACATTTCAAAGACATAAATCTATAGAAACAATGTGATCAAAAAATAATAAATAAAAACCGAATTCATTATAACAATCATGAAGAAAGAAAGTTGAGAAAAAAAAGTGAAGTAAATAAACCAGTGTCACAGTGAGGAAGAATATTGAAGCCAGGTAGAATAGCATAGCAGAAGAGATCATAGGAAAGTAAGAAGAGAGCCCAAACAGATAATATTAAAAGTATTGAGGGAGGGAAATAGGACAACAATTAGGAATAAAAATAGGGTAGAAATACCAGTTTTGTTACCAGTAGGGAATTGGATATTTCAGAGCTAATTCTCAGGCATTCATGAGAATGTTAAAAAAATACTTATGTAGTACTACTTCAAATGCTCTTAAATTCTATTGTAAATTCGTTGCACAACATTTGAAATTGTAATGATCAGAGAATATTCTGTTAAAATTGGTACACATGAAAAGAAATGTGTCGTCTTCGCATTTTTATAAGTAGGAAAATGGACATTTGGGAGCCAATTCACAAAGGAGCGTGTGAAGCAGCATCCAGCATTACTACTTCACACATTTTTAAATGGCTTTGTGAACTCGCCCCTATGTGTGGTTTTACTCAATCACTAAACTTCCAGGCTCTCGACAATAGAATTTAAATTTTGCAGAGCTTCAAACTAATGGTCATATTTGCAATTTTTCCTACCATACCTTGTCCGTTAAAATGTTTGCCGAGCCCTTAGCGCTTTTGGACATTCTGTACCAATCATAAGTCTTCCATCCTTTTACAGCACTTGTGGAAATTATAATTACTCATGCACTTTCAGATAAGTGTGGAAAACGCATTACAAATCTGTGTTTATCTTCTGCAACCGTATAACGAATGTCCTGATGTAACACCTAAACATTTCTGCCATGGTCCACCACACTAAGGATTTCATGTAGATGTTTTGAAGTATATTATATGTTATCCACACTTACATTTAATGCTTTGTCCATCAAGTCCATTTAGTATTTTTGGTAGCTTAATATGTGAATTTTAATGGGTGTTTGGACAAAACATCGACTTAAAAATATAGAGAGGCTGAATTATCAGAATTTAAAGATCGTGATGCACCAATATCGTGATGCACAAATATCATTGACAAGAATATCATATTTTTAAATTAGTTAATAATATCGAAGTTATTAATATCGTTTTCACTACTATTGTTGTTAAAAACATTGGGCGTTATTACGATGTACTGTTTTGGATTGGAACCACTCGACCACGGGTCACTGGTTTCAACAACACAGTTTGTATGCAACCACCCTATGGGCTTTTTGGGAACATTAATTTCCCAATGGCAGCTTGTGCGGTGGGCAAGAAAAGGCCCACCGTGCAAGCTGCTATTGGAAAATGGTTGTTCATTGGCATCCCTGCCCTGTGTGCCCCAAAATCACTTTCTGACAGCCTTTCTGAAAGGAAGACATGGAAAGGCTGTTATAAACCAATATTGTAAGCCTGATGGCGGGGCCGATTCTGGCTCCGCTGTCATTCATGGGATTACAATTCTGCTCCTCTTCCGAAGGGTTTTTTGAGTCCATCAGAAGAGGAGTGGAACCTCCCTGCGGTTTTACCTCAGTCCGCCATCATTGTAATACGGCAGTTGAAGGGAAACCCTTGATGTTGGTTGGAAAGCCTCCGACTGTCTGTCAGATGGCTGTCTACCTAAAATCGAAATCGGGCCCATTGTTTTTAAATTATTTTTATGTGTTTTTATTTAACATGTTTTAGTTAGTCTACCCAGACCACAGAGGTGAAACCATCTGCATCGCAGAGGGGTGATCCCCTGACCCTTGCCCAACCGGACACATGCCTTTAACACACTCCTCCACCCCACCAGATATCCAGGAGGTAACCCCAGCCAAGTTACTGGAAGCTACAACTCCACACTCTCCACTTCAAACTGAAATCTGAGCCTACACCACAACCCCTATTGAAATATTCTAGCATAATTAATCCTATCTGACCACTTCAGTGCTATTGTAAATCTAATATTGTAAAGAAGTGCCAACTAGTAGTTGGTGTGACCTGTTATCTAGCTGCCCCATGACTAAATCTAGGGTAATGGTGGGTGGAAATTCACATTAGTTGTGCTCTTTCCTGCAGCTTCAGGTCCTGAGGTGAAGGGAGCAGAGAGAGGGAGCCACAGTGGAAGGCTCCCTAAAAAAAACCCCTCTGGCACCATCAGGATCCACTGTGACACATTACCCCCAGGTCCCTCTAGTCCTCGCCCCCTTCATAACTAATGAGATAACCCTATCTCACTGACAGAAAAAATGAACAATGGAATGCTGGGCCTACCTAACCATCCCCCTCCCTCTGGGAGTACATAAGCATACTAGCTCAAGCATTTCTCCTGTTCTTTTTTCTGTCTCTGCCTGACGGAGAGAGAACGTGGCGGGAGCGTGGTCGCTCCTGCCTGTGCTGGTACTTACGTGGGAGCTGCCGGGCAGTGACCAACTGTCTTTACGGTTTCCTCACCCTCCCTGACAGGCTTGGGGGGTGTGGTTCAGGCCCGTTGCCTCCTGGAGTTGCTGGGGCCTTCTGGCCACCCTTCCTGGCTTGCCAGGATTTCCCGGGGAGCGCGGTGTGTCTAGACGTCGGAAGGCGGGTTGTTGTAGTTTCCGTCTTCCAGGTCGTGTTGCCTTTCTTCTGGGAGTCTGCAGGGAGCGGAAGTCAGGTGATCCGAGGCGGGCTCCTCCACTTGGGGATTTAGGAGCCCACGTGGGTGAGTACCGCATACCAGTCTGGTGTGTGTCGGTTCATGCTGCCTGTTTTTTTTACTTCTCCAGTTTTTGGGCTCCTGGGGCTATTTACGTGTGAGCACTGCAGCTGCTGTGTAGGCGCTTGATTTCCTTTCAGGATGGGAAAACAGGCTCGCAAAAGCCGCCATAGGGAGCACTCCTTCTCCTCTGACTCTTTGTCCTCCCCTTCTCCTGCCAGGTCACGGCGTCACAGGGAGTGCGGTGATGCCAGGAATAAACGTCTCATCAGGGAAACTCTGAGCGAGATGGAAGGTGATGGTGCTCGTTCTAAGGGCACGGGCCAGTGTCTTTTGGTTCTTCTGACAGCGAGGCTGAGTGGTTGGGGGCCACTGAGCACAAGGGAAAGTAGTATACATTGATAAACACATGTTGGCTGGGTTGCTGAAGCATGTCAAGTCAAACATGGGCTTTCCGGATGATGAGGCTCCAAGTACATCTGGTGGTCCCTTGTTGCGCCAGTATCAGAGCACTGCTACTGTTGATGTTCCTATTCATCCTTTCATTAAGGTTGTCCTGCGGCGGGAGTGGGTGGATCCCGATCGTCTCTTGCTTCCTCGTTTTATGGCTAAACATTATCCTTTGCAGGATATGGCTACAGACTTGCCGGACTCCATCCCTATTGGTTCCTTTGTGACCAGTCTGGTGGGTCGTACTTCCCTGGCAGAGAATGTGGTACTGAAGGATCCTGTTGATAAAAAAGTTGATACCACCCTCAAGAAGGTGTATTCTGGTTCTCATTTGGCCTTGAGGGCTGGCATTTATGGGACTTATGTGTCACAGTTCTATCTTCGGATACCAGTTCCCTGTACCAGTCGATGCTTGATGCTACTGACTGTTCCAGTCTTCTTGAGCCTATCAAGAGACAAGTGGAGTTCCTCTCGGATGTGCTCTTCAATGGGGTGCGGGCCTCTGCCCTATCCAGTGGGGCTTGTGTGGCGGCTCGTTGCAATCTGGTCTTGAGGGACTGGAAGACGGACTCTGCTCAGAAGGCTGGGTTTCAGGATCATTGGTAGGAGGTCGGCTGCGGTTCCTTCTGCTGGCCTGGGTGCAGCCCTATTTTGACGCCTGGGTGTTGGACATCATTCGTATGGGTCATGTCATAGAATTCTCATGTCCTCCTCCGGACTCGGGGGTTCATCCATCTCCTTGGCTGTCCTGTCTGTCCAAGAGGTCCGATCTGTTTCTGGGGGTCGATGCTCTTCTCCTGAAGTCTGTGATTTAGGAGGTTCTACCTCTGTAAGTGGGGCTGATGTTTTACTCTCGGATTTTTCTGGTTCCCAAGATGACAGGGGGGTTATGCCTGGTCCTGGATTTGAAGGCTCTGAACAAGTGGGTGGTTTGTCTGCCTTGTCTTAAGGAGACCCTACAGCGGGTGATCCCATTGGTGCTTCCGGGCCATTTCATGTGCACCCTCGATCTTCAGGACGCCTACTACCATGTCCCGATTCATCCCCGGTCCCGTCCCTTCCTGAGGTTTTGTGTTCAGGGATGTCACTTTCAGTTTCAGGTCCTGCCTTTCGGCCTGAGGTCTGATCTGCTGGTGTTTACCAAGGTTGTGGCTCCGTTGGTGGCTGTGCTGCATCTTCGGGGGATCCTGGCATACCCTTATCGCGAAGACTGGTTGACACATGCTCCCTCTCTGTCCCTGTTGTTGGAGGCTCGGGGTGGTGTGTTCTGTGTTGAGAGATCATGGGTTTCTTCTGAATCTGCCCAAGTGTCAGCTGTCCCCCTCCCAGGACTTGACTTTCATTGGCGCCCGGTTTCAGACCGATCTCAGCAGGGTGTTCCTGCCCATGTCTTGGGTCTTGACGTTGGTGTCTCTGGCTTGGCGGTTCATGGAAGGGAGTTCCTTTCTGGCTCGCCTCTGGTTACGTCTCTATCCGGTCCTGGCGGAGAGGGGTAGGCTACACAAGAAGGACACGGGAGCTTTAACCTTAGCTACAGAGGCTTGACTCATCGATGTCCATCCCGCCAGACACTGCTGTTACATTTAACAATTGACCTCTAGGCATGAAACAATGTATATGCAGGTACTCCATTTCCTAACTGTATACATAAGCACTGATACTTAGATAGAGCAGTAATACTGTAGACAACGAGTGCTTTTTATAGGTCTTGATGAATCGCGGGTAAATAAACCCTGAGCGAGAAACATGTCGACCACAACCCGCACCTATTAGTATAGTCTTGAGTGCGGTAAACACTACTTTCCAGACCTCCTAGACTAACTGTTGTTTTTAGTTAGCGCACGGGACCACCCGAATAAAGTTCCTCCTGGTACCCCTGCGTTATTTTAATTTCACATGCTGTCTACTACTTCTCTGGCCCCTCACCCACACTTCACCCAAGGGCAGTTGGATAAAAAGATCTCCGCCAAAGAGCCCCTCTTTGAGGTGTAGCCCGCTGGGTATTGCACCGCCCACCCACGAGGAGCATTGCCTATGATGAAGCATGACACCTGCAAGGGTGTGTGAGGCCAATATATCCAACAAAATGGATACCCATAGGTAGGTTACCATTTAACCTCCTACATATATCCACTCCCCAGTGATCTGTACTTTGAACCCAAGAACAGCCCAGTCCCCTCCTTGGTACCAGTTATCTGAGGGCCCACGCTGCGGTCTGGACCTTCCAATTTGTCTTGAGTGGTAATTTGGCCCTCTGGATCTACAAAGATCCCCCCCTACCCCCCTTTTTGTATACATACGTCTTCAGGGTCTCATGGCGGCGACAGTGTTAACTGTGGCCTGGGCACCTTTTCACCTCCAGTCTTCTTCCTGTGTCCCCTTTGGTCCTCCCTGTCCTTCTTTGGTGGACGGTGTCGGCCCATCTGTCACAGGGTCTGCCTCTACAGCCTTCTCCTTTGGTCGTCCTGACTATGGATGCCAGTTCTTTCGGGTGGGAGGCAACCTTGGGTTCTCTGTCCCTTCAGGGTTGTTGGTCCCTTCCAGAGAGTCGTCGCCTGTCCATTTGGCGGGAGCTGTCTGCAGTGTTCCGGGCTGTGATGGGGTTTCGGTTTTGGTTGCTTGGTCAACATGTTGTGGTGCGGTCCGACAACACGGTGACGGTTGCTTACCTGAATCATCAGGGGGGTGATCGCTCCTCCTCTCTGAATGCAGTACTGACCCCCCTGTTCTGTTGGGCAGAGGGGCATCTTTTGACTCTGTAGGTAGTTCATATTTGGGGGTTGGTCAATGGAGTGGCGGGTGCCCTCAGTTGTTGTTTCCCCACCTCTCTGGAGTTGTCTCAGACGCCGGTGGCTCTTCTGCTTGTGTGCTGGAGGTTTGGTCTCCCTTTTCTCGACCTCTTTGCATCCTGGCTCAATACACAGCTGCCCCGCTTTTGCTCCCGGTGTCATCAGGAGGGTTGCTGGGGGGTGGATGCCCTGACCATTCCCAAGCCGTCCAGGCTCCTGTATGCTTTCCCTCCTCTGGCGCTGATTCCCCAATTGTTGGCCCGCCTTTGTTGGGAGGATCGGGTGGTGGTTATTGGCCGTTTTGCCCTCTCCTGGTTTCCGACTCTGCGGTTGTTGGCTGTGCAGGGTCCCTGGTTTCTTCCTCTGTCTCCTTCCCCCTGCGGTCTGCTCCATAGCTGTCTCTTCTGCGGTTCTGGCTGTCGATGTGGAAGTTGAGAGGCAGGGATGGTGTCAGAGGGGTTTCCCTGAGCATTTAGCGGTGGCTCTTCAAGGGTCTCGTCAACCTTCTACCCTGAAGTCTTATGACCGTCAGTGTGGTGATTTTCATCATTAGTGTTTGGCTCTGGATTTGTCCCCTTTGGTGTGCTATTTGCAGGTGGTGCTGCAATTTATTTGGGAAGGTTTTGAGAAGGGCTTGCCCATTTCCACTTTGTGGGCTCAGTGGGCTGCTGTTCGGGCCTTCTGTTCCCCTTGGGGGAATTTGTCTGATGTTGAGGATCTGGTTTTGGGTCTTCTTCAGAGTTTTTCTCTGTCTCGTCCTTTGTGGGATCTGCCTTTGATTCTACAGGCTTTGGTGGCTCCTACGTTTGAGCCCCTATCGGATGTGGACGTTAAGTTTGTTACTCTTTAGGTGGCCTTTCTTGTGGCGATTACTTCACCATGTCCGCTGGGGGAATTGGGGGCTTTGATGGCCCGAGATCTTTTTTTGTCCTTTACTGTGGATGGTGTGTTTCTCTGTTTGGATTCTGCTTTTGGTTAAAGGTTTCTTCCCAGTTTCATCGTTCCCAGGAGTTGGTGTTACCTGCCTTGGGGTCTGATATGGACTCCCCAGGGGATCCTCCTTGGGCTTTGTTGGATGTGTGCAGGGCTTTGCGTGTGCACTGAAGACTTTCAGAAGTCTGACTCCCTTTTTGTTTCTTTTTGGGGTTGCTTCTCAAGGGGGGATGGTTTCTTCTGCCTCCATTGGTGTTTGGCTGAAGCAGGTCATTGCCTTGGCTTAATCTCTTTCTGGGTCTCCTCCTCCCATGGGGGTTCAGAGGTGGCCTATCCGTGTGGTGGCTGCTTCCGGGGCAGAGGTTTGGGATGTTCCCCTTTCTGAGATCTGTCAGGTGACCACTAGGGCGTCCTCTAATACCTTTATTCGGCATTATCGCCTCCAGAATTTGTTGGGGGATACTGTTCATTTTGGATTGGGAGTGCTGCATGCTATGTGCTCCTGTATTTCTTCTTTTTGCTGTTCAATAAATCCCTGGAATTTTGCAGTTCAGGTCATTCTGGTGGTTTATTATAGATGGATGCTGGTGTCCGCTTAGGTATTCTCATTAGTTATGATGGGGATGAGGACTAGAGGGACCTGGGGGTAATGTCCTATTACTAACCAGTAATCTTCATTACTCCTGGTCCCGTTGTCCTTGTCCCGTTCATGGCTATCCTCCTTCCCTCCCTCCCTTGCCGCCTTCATCTGGGCTTGCTATTGTCAGGAGTAATGCTGGGACCAGTACGCCCAAAGGGAGTGGGAGGGGTAGGTCCAGCATTCCTTTGTTCTTATTTTCTGTCAGCGAGATAGGGTTACCTCATTAGTTATGAAGGGGACGAGGACATCAGGACCAGGAGTAATGTAGATAACCGGTAATGGGACAATTATCACTACACACAGCTTTCAGCTGCCCACCCCAAAATCCTGGTTAGACAACCAGACAGAAATGTTCCTGGAATCCCATGCAACCCCTTCGTCTTCTCTGTTCTGAGCTAACAAGTTACAAAGGCAGGGGACAGGAAGAGATACACAGGTGCCCTGGGACTAATGTTGTGCCTCCCCTTGCGGAAGGTGCACTTTGTTCACAGTTTCTATTGTTGAAAGAAAGACAATATGATCATGTGGGGGCTTGCTAGAGGTGAATTTCAATACATTCACAATTATCTTCATCTTTGCACGTTTAAGTGTGTGACATTGGATGTGTAGGCCTGCTGTGGTGGCATTAGTTAGGATGGCATAACAATATACAAAGGTTAAAAAATTATTCAAATTCTTTGTCATATTAGATGAGAAGGAGAACGATGAAAGAAAGACTTTGTATCCATGGAATCAAGTCATAGAATTGAATATTGGTAAACGATATAATTAGTGCTCATGTCTCATACAAAAAAGAGCAAATGGATGCTGAATATCTCTGTTATAGCAGATAAAGGATTGTATTATATAATTATACGAATACAAACTTCAGGGGAAAGCCAGGGGCACACGGATGTAGTAACATTTGGAATCTTAACTCCTGTTTATAATGAAGAGGAAAGGGAATAGGCAGTATACAAACGTATGTTATCAGGACTATATCATACTATTCTGTGCTATGTTATATCATCATATAATATGATATTCTTGTTCAGCCAAATGCATCTTTGATGTCTGGAGTATGAAATATACTGCTTCATGTTCCATATTCACATAACTGAGAAAAAGCTTGGTAAAGTAGCACAGATGATAGATCTACCACTAGCTACAAAGAAGGCAATTTCTATGTAAAATTTAAAATTCATTGGACAATTACATTTCCATAAAGACTGCTTTTTATAGGTCCAGATCTTTTCATGTCCGAAACAAGTTTTAAAGTACAAATTGAGAACTGATTATATATTCCACTTGTCATAGAACTCACAATTAAATTCTTACATGGAAAAAGGCAGGATGAGATTCAAAGATAAAGAGTTCTCACACTGCTTCATGATAATTGTTTTTTTAATTAATATAATTGGCCTTTTTCTTTGTGAAATCGAAAAGAAAGGAATAAGGTTTTTTTTACAGGCTCATAGATGCTCTAATTAAAGAACTAGATTGATGCCACTTTAACATTTACAGGCATACACCTTTCCAGAGTGCACCATAAATTTCTTGTGGTCAAATAAGCTGTTCAGACAGAATGTAAACGTGATAAACAGCAGGTCTGGAATCAATTATGTGCTCCACACTTGCATAAAAAGCATGAGTTCAACGAGTGGCTATAAAATTAGCATGTGCTGATGAGTGAGCCACCAGGGCTCTGTGATTGTGGAACATACAAAGATGGGAAATTCAACCAGGAACTTTCTTAACAGCTTACTAAAACTTGGAAATGAGTTTTACGAAAATTATTGCATGGGTATCCAATTTATTGCACATTTTAATAACAACTGTAAATATTTGCTGTGACTAATATGAATGAATGAATGAAGTGGGATCTATACATGCGCAACTTAGCCCAGTGGGCGTCAAGGCGCCTAACTCAATATAAAGCTGATAACACCAGATGACAGAAACTTACTGATAGGCCTTAATGAAGCACCAGGTTTTGAGCGCTTTCCTAAAGAGATCCAATGAGGGATGTAATTTGATCTCCAAGGGAAGTGTGTTCCATAATTGGGGTGCCAAAATGGAGAAGGCCTTATTCCCCCATCTAACCTTCCTAGAGCGTGGGACTACCAGTTGGTTCAGCTCTAGGGAGCGTAAACATCTGCTCGGAACATACCGAGTAAGCAGGGATCCGAGAGCGTCGGAAGGGCCAGCCATAAGGGCTCTATAAGTGAGGCAGAGAAGTTTAAAGGACACTCTGGAGATGATAGGGAGCCAGTGGAGACTCTTCCTTGCCGTAGTAGCGGAGGACAGCCATGGTAGGGCCAACACAAATCGCGCCGCCGCATTCTGCGTGATCTGTAGACGCTGCAGAAGCCCCTTGTTGGCCCCGGCGTAAAGTGAGTTGCAATAATCAAGCCTTGAGCCAAAAAGAGCAATCACAATCTGCTTGCATGCCTGCGGGGAAAGATAGTGAAGGATTCTTTTAAGGGTCCTGATGACGCCCCAACAGGTGGCCACAGTTCTGTTAATTTGAGACTCCATAGAGAGCAAGTTGTCGAAAATGACACCTAGATTCCTAGCAGATTGTGTAGGAGTGGGGCAGATGCCTAAGGATGAAGGCCGCCACTCACCTGACCACATGTCTTGGTCTTTGCCGAAGACCAGGACCTCTGTTTTGTCACCGTTCAACTTTAGTGAGTTGAGAATCATCCACTCTGCAACAAGTTGCATGCAGGACCTAAAGTTGAGAGCGGTGGTACTCACAGAGTGGGTCAGGGACACCATAATCTGCGTGTCGTCGGCGTACGACACCACCTCCATCCCCTGAGATCTTACTAGTCTCGCAAGGGGGGCCACGTAGATATTAAACAGGGTCGGACTCAATGCCGACCCCTGTGGCACACCACATTGCAGGGACTTGGCAGGGGAGAGGAAGTCTCCAAGCATCACACGCTGTTCTCTCTGCTGTAAAAAAGAGTTCAGGAGACTGAGGGCCGGCCCTGTTACCCCTGCCTCCCCTAACCTAGATGTTAAGGTAGAGGGAGACAGGGTATCAAATGCCGCTGTGAGGTCCAGCAGTACTAGCACGGTGGTTTGGCCCAGATCTACTTTCCGGCGAATGTTATCTGCAACCATAGTCAGGGCGGACTCCGTGCTGTGAAGCTTTCTAAAATTGTGTTGGGACCCGTCCAAGAACCCCGAGGAGTCCAGGAAGCTGGATAGGTGACAGTTCAAATGAGCCTCCAACATCTTAGCAGGTGCCGGCAGAAGAGATATTGGTCTGAAGTTCTTCAGGAGACCCGGGTCCAAGGTGGGCTTTTTAAGAAGAGGTTTTACTATGGCCTTCTTCCATGCCAAAGGGAAGGTACCCTGTTCCATGGCTCCATTCATTATTTCCAGCATAGGAGGAAGAATGCTGTCCCTACAGTCCTTTAGTACTTTCAAAGGAACAGGGTCCAGAGGAGAGGCTGATTTCATTCTATTTAACAAAAGATTAAGACCGTTTATGGAAAGCGCAGGAAAATGAGTAAGGATTTAGGGAGAAACATCAATCCAAGATTCAAAATGCTTCACTCGAGAGGAATCCTCGTCACTCAGGCAATTCCTCTGGGATTGTAGAGCCAGATAGATATCGTCTATTTTTTTATAGAAGAAATCCGAGATGTTATTACATAGTTCCTGAGTGGCTATCACGGGGTCAGGTGCCTGAAGAGAGCGGAGGGAGTCCACGATCTTGAAGAGCTCTTTAGATGAGGTAATAGAACTGGTCAGGTTGGTGAAATAATCCTGTTTCTCTTTGATAACTCTGCTTTTATACTCTCGCAACAGGCACCTGTAAGCCTCCCGATCTATCGGATCCCAAGATTTGCGCCAGCCTCTTTCCTTTCTTCTACATTTTTGTCTGAGGATCCTCAATGTTTCTGTGAACTAAGGGGCTGTCGGTTTTTGTCATGCCACATATCTGAGTGAGGTAGGGGCTAACACATCCACTGCTCTAGTAATAGAATCAGAGAGTTCCTAATATGGCAGTGAGACCACACTACATATGCTTTAGAGTGAAACACGTTTTATAGCAGTTGTGAGGACTATTTGTAGATGATCCAGAGTACACCTCTTATCTGGTCTAATTTCTTTAAAATGAAATTAATTATTTCAACATTATTACGTGCCATAAAAATATCACACTATTTACTTAGTTAACTCTGTCGCCTCGCTGCGTTCACTATGACACATATTTTTTATTCATATGTTCTCTGCACTTCAGTGGCTTCCAGAAATACAATATACATTCTTCCCATAATTATCGATGTAAAAAACAAATTAGCGACATGTAAAGTTCTGCAATTGTATTGCGTGCTTGAAAAATAAAATGGTTATACCGTGCGCTCCTCAAATTATTTTTCAATTACTTCTGTCTCATTTTACATAAAAAAAACTGAAGAAACAGCATGTAACAACGCAAATACTCAGAGACAACCGTTCCTTACAAACATTCACGTAATGCTGGATATGGTAGGCAAATGTGGTCAATACAAAATTGAAATTGTGCACAGAAGAGGAGCATACATTAATTAATCACAGATATAAAAAGTTTGATTCTAGGAAGGTAGCCCTTTCTGCCTTTGACTTACACCACTCCCTCACTTGTCATTGTAAGGAAACAGGTTATATTTAAGAAAAATATACTTGTTTTCACTTTTGAACCTCTGGTTTTGGATCTCTGTTCTGGTGTAGGATTCGCTAATTACCATTTAGTTGCAATTATTTCAGGGCCTAAATGTGTTTACAATCTTGCTGACAGGTTTTAATTGTTTTCAAAGATCACAGAGGTACAGAAGTATGTATCATAGAAAGAACCATCTACGTAGTTGCTGATACAAAAAGGAAGAGTGGGCCCTAGCACTCACACCAAAGACTCACATTTGGCAATTACTTCATTAGAGTGAACTCTCTAATTTAATTTGCATCAGCAAAAGATTGTTCCCAAATATACAAAACGATGCCCCCAAATAAGCACCTTAGCTTCCCTCGACTTACTACCTTACTTCAAAATAAAAGTAAAGTTGTCAATAAATAAAAAATGCCACCTTTTATTCATGATTTTATTATGACCAGTGGCGGCTGTTGGATTCTAAAAGTGGTGGGGAGGAAAACTGAGATCTGAGTTGAGCAGATGACACAGTGCAGCAAGTGAGTTTGAACTGAAGGAGAGGTACTGGCGGGGGGTGTATTTCAAGTTACATGTTACCATTCCTGAATATTAGGTGGAAACACATTTAGAACCTAAGCAATATACCTGACCACAGAGCGCACCAGAAGAGCTGCAATTGGATCATAAATTCAATGCTGTTGCCAACAGGGGTCCCAAATAATGCATATGGTCCGGGGCCCTAAAATCCTTAAGATGTCCCTGTGCAGGCACTACAGAGTGTGAGCAATGGGGGACTGGGGTTGGTTCCCAATGTTGTTGTCTGTTCTCAGCACAATTGCTTACTGGTTTGGGCATGTGGATTGTGGAGGGCAGGCAAAGGAGGGAAGGCACTGATGCTGGCAGAGTAGCAAACACAGTGGCACCTGTGGGACAGCGCAGCAAGCAGCAGACAGTATTGGAGTGTCTTACTCAGTCACTCAAGTGCTGGTGTTTATTGTACTCACTGAGTTGAACTGTAACACTAGCCACACTTAATGCCAGGAGGTGTGCAATGAGTGCTGCAGTATCTTAATATCACAGTGAGTCTCAAACAAATGCCCATTTCAACAACTGCAGAATTCTGTTTGTAAAGGAGAACCCAATGGAGTTGCTTTATGGGTGGGAGGACGAGGACAATCATATTGCTTCCGAAGCTTAAACATGGCAAGGGTATTACAAAGGTACTTAGAAAGCCATCAACACAAGCATTCAACAGGCTCAGTTATATTGGCAAGTTAATGAACAAACCCCTTTGTAGAATACTACCTTTTCTAGATAAAATTCTAGCTACTGGAGTCAACGATAGTAGCTGACATGCATACTTCTTTCCAAAGGAAGGACTCGGTGCTCTGGATATATAATCACAACATGTTCCAGTCAGATCTGATACATTTACAAAGTGTGTTCTGCTTTGCAAACATGTGCATCTTAATGGGAAACACTTCTCTTTTAAAGCAAGGCACCCCAGAAACCCTTTGTGCATCAATAGCATGGAGTTGCATCCCAGACGGACCCCGCAGGTTAATGATGGGGAAAAGTCTGATTTTCGTTGTGTTTAACTTCAAACTTCATGCCTTACCTTAGGAAATCCAGCCAGCCATCATGAATGATTGAGGGGTCCAGCTGGATGGACAAGATGTTTTCAAGAACGATCCTGGGAGGCAAGCATGTGAAAAGCCACCAGAGCTGAGAATCTAGATGTGCAGCTGCTGGACCCAGGCATGGTGTGCACTGGTCCCCATATTGGGTTAGGCTGGGCTGAGCAGGGGAGAAGCATTCCATACAAGAAAAAGGTATGGCTGGAAGCGACCAGGGGAACGGCAAGGGGAGCTGAATACTGCTGTTCAGTTCTAAATGTGTCAAATGTCACATGATTCAAAAGTGGAGTAGGCGCGATATGGTGCAAAAGTTTCAATAGTTAAGGCAAACCTTGGTGCACTTTGCAGCCTTGTGTCACTTTTTTTGTTGATCTTTTTATTGACATTTTATATTGTTCATTACAGTAATTTGTGATACAGCTGTATACTTTTACTGTGTACATTGCCCATTTAACTATTCTGCAATTAGCTATGATCAAGTAAAGCAACATGATCCGTAGATTGGTACAACCAAAAACATAGAAATTGTAATGTTTATAATGAGAATAAACAATCACTTTCGTCTTCTCCTGTTACAATAACTCTACAGTATCTTGTTATTTGTTCATATTTACAACTCTGTCATTACATTATCTCAAGTGTAATTTGTAGATCAATTTGTATATTTAACCAACAACTTAGACTTTCACAGGTTACATCAGTAATCAAGGCGATACAAAAGGGGATGATGGACGGAGCGTTTGAGCCAATCAAACACTCACCCCCAGTCAACTGATCTAGGTTTAATCCATCACCATTCTTTAGCTCACTCAGCCACCCCAGTTCAGACATGGCCAATGCAAATCAGTCTGACCCTGTGCCTCATGGGAACAGTCCAGCCCGAACTTCCAAGCCATGTCTTCCCTGGTCCGGAAACAAGCATCCTGGGACCTGTTTCGGATTCATAATCCTCATCAGCCAGGCTATCTTGAATCCAGTGGCCAAGTGAGAAAGTAGTCGAAGGCATCCCCCATGTACATACCATGCACATATATAAAGTGTCATATGTATTATTTATTCCTGGTTCAGATTGTTTCCCATTCCACCAAAGTATCACTAGTTTGGCACTAGCCTTCCCATCCCAACCTCATCCATTGTCCGGCCCTAACCCTGACCCATCCCCAGCCCATCCCACTGCGTGGATGAGGTCACAGGATCAAGTTGTATCATGTGCCGAAGTACCATGAGGATTTTTTCACAGCTTTCCGAAAGCGTGAGATTTTGCAGCCCTAGAGTGTTCTCCCTTCTGAGGGAAGCACCGTCAGATGCTGCCCAGTTGAATGAATGAATGAGAAATTTGTATTGCGCGACTTTGCCCAGAGGCGTCAAGGCGCATAGGATGTAAAACAGCTGAGTTGGCCTGTTCATACATAGAACAGGCCAACATAGAACAGGCCCACGCTAAAAAGGCAGATGGCTCTCCTGCCTTCCAATGCCTCGTGATGAGTCTTTTAGTCACCACATAGCCACAGGCAATAAACCTGTTTGTGGTCCTGTGTGTTTTCCCCTGGGGAATCAATCCCAGTAAACATGACTCCCAGGAGTGCGGAAGCTGCCTATCAGTGCACCCCTCCAGGTGCTCAATCACCACATCGGAAAATTACTGAAGTTTATTGGAAGACTAGAGCATTTGTAAAATGTCTGCATTCAAGTGAGTGCAACGGGGACAGTGAGCATCCATCCTATGGAAATAGCAATTGATCTTATCAGAGGTGAAATAAGCATGATCCTTTATATAATATTCAATCAATCAATCAATCAACAAAGGTTTATTTCAATATGTGTAATATCATAAAAACACAATTACAATTAAAAACACAGTTCATTAACAATACATTTAAAAAAAATCCCATAAAAGCCTTTTATGTTACAATAAATAGTTAAAAATGTATTAAACTTTGACAGCTTTGTGGATATATAGATATATAAAAAGATATTTTGCTTATACTTAAATCATCGAATAGCCTTCAGCCTAATCAGCCAAGCCCAACTTAAAAATTTGGCCACCCTACACACTAAGGTTGTGCTAGCATCAGCCTTAAGTATTCTAAGTGCAACAGAGTGGTCCCTGGTTCCAAGCAACAGGCACACAGGTTTGAGCCATTTCTGTCGAGGTTTTGTATAGGCTGGGCATACAAAAAACACATGAGCAATGTTTTCAATGACACCTTCACAGGTTGGACAATCAGCGGGAGTTTGATGCGGTGGCTTCCACTTGCTAGTACGGTCGCGAAGAGGAAGAGTGCCCATCCTGAACTGGATAAAAAGGGATCTATCTCTAGGCTTCATAATAAAATCTAGATAGGGCTCCAGACGAGGCTTAGTCTTGTGCTGACAGAATACCTCAGACAGCCTACCTTGATTTGGGTCCCTCTGCTCTTGATCATCGACCCATGCCCAATAGGCTCGCTTAGTTTCTGCCTTAGACAGCATTGCCCCGGACTCCCAAGCAGTTATAAGGCCCGTTGCCAGTAAAAGCTTCTTTGTATTAGCTAACCAACTAATTTTGTGGGCTCCTTGTAGGTTCATGACCTCTCTTAGGCCATCGTACCTTGAGAGCTCCGGGGTACGCCATAGCCGTGCCCAGTATAGAAAAGGGCGCAGAGTGGCTAGGTCCTTGATGGAACGGCGACCCAGATCACTCAAGAGTGGCTTAGTTGGGGTACCCCTCGGGAGCGATACAAGCTCCCTAAAGAACTTGTTCTCTGCGATAACTAGGGCATCAACACAATCGAAGCCCCAAAGCTCTGCACCATAGAGGGCACAGCCTACAGCTTTTGCAGCATAAATATCCAGGGCTGGAGCAATGGGCTTGGAAGTGGAGGCACGGTGTTCCCTCCCCAGTACTCCAACTACCCTCTTATGGTTTAGCGCTATTTTATCAATATGTGGCTGCCATTTAAATTTATCGGAAATTCTAATACCCAAGTAATCAAACTCTTTTACACGTTCCAGAGGCACCCCGTCAAGAGACAAGGTAGCTGTAGACGATCTACTCGGGTTAAAGTAAATAAGCTTGGTTTTAGAAGTATTTATGGCAAGGCCCCTCAGCTTACAGAACAAACAGAAGCGGTCCAACAGCTTCTGCAATCCTGCGGGAGTTTTTGATACTAGCAACGTATCGTCCGCAAAGAGTAATGCAGGGACTTTATCACCCGCCAGGACCTGGGCGTCAGCATTGACTTCGAGCAGAAAAGAGACTACACCATTCACAAATAGCGTGAAGAGTGTAGGGGCCAGTACGCAACCCTGGTGTACCCCTCTGTTCACAGGGATTTTATCAGTTTTTTTGCTCCTGTGATCCCCATCTAATACGGGCATAATTTCCGTCATGCGTACGAGCCAAGAGATTCAGAATGGGCAAAGGAATCCCCATCTCCTCCAGGACCAGCCATAGGCGGTCTCAGGGGACCAAGTCAAAGGCTGTTTTCAGGTCAATAAATGCCAAATAAAGACCGCCTTTGCCAATGGTAACCACCTTCCAGTGTAGGAGTACCAACCTAAATGCCTGGTATATCGTTCTTGTGCAAGCCCTAAAGCCCGCCTGAAAGGGTGATATAATGCTATTTTCATCCGCCCACAAGAGAATCCTCTCCAAGAGTACCCTGCCAACCAGTTTCTGCCCAGCATCTATAAGACTTATTGGGCGGTAGTTGGCAGGGTCCCCCCTGGGGCCCTTCTTGTATATAGGTATCACTTCGGCCCCCTTCCAAGAGTTCGGGACCGGTGAGCCTTCCAACAAGGCATTCGTAAGAATTACAAAGTAGGAAGCTCAACCTTCAGTGTTAGCTTTAAATAGGTCACCCGGTACACCATCCTGTCCCGGGGCCTTAGCGGGTATGATCTTGGTTAATGCAGCCAGCACCTCTTTCTTGTCTACTCTAGTGAATGGAGCCTGAGCAGAACCAGTAGCCATGGCACCATGAAAGGGCCCTGGAATACCCGACTGCTCATCACCCCCGTACAGTTTCCTAAAATGCTCAAACCACTCCCTATCCGTTATATGATTGGCGATTTGGTCCGGGTCGCAGCCATTTGATCTTCTAACTAAAGCCCAAAATAGCTCACCATTTTTAGATTTGCTCGCTGCTCTAAGGCTATCCCAATGTGATTCTTCCCACTCCCTCTTAGCTATTCTGATGGCTTGCCTATAATGTAATCTGGCCTACCGAACAACAACTGGATTACTAGATTTGATAGCGAGAATCAGACTATTTTTTTTCATTCTACAATTTCTATCAAACCACTTCTGCACTGGCTTGGCATTCATTGGGTGTTTTTTACTGGGAACTACAAACAGAGTACCAATCTGATCTATAGTATCAACATAGATAGTTTCTGCCACCACAGGCCCAGCCACGTCCTTACATGCTGCAGAAAGCCTTAAAGTCTGCTCACTAAGGTTTTTTTCCAATGCACTTAATCTTTGCTCGTCCATAATAAACTTTGGCCACTTGAGAATCCTATTACAATTGTATGGTACAACTGTCTTAGTTAATAACATCGAGCTAGTGAAAGGGGTGTACTCCTTCCTCTGCCACAGAACCACCATTGTGAGGGACAAGGGGTTATGGTCACTATCTACTGATGGTATAATGACTATATCCTCCACTAACTTCCATGCCCTCCTATCCACCATTATATATTCAATTCTACTTTCACAGGAAACCCTGTTATATAATATTGTATTAATTGGAACCTAGCTTCCGCAGGACTTGTGTTGGACTCTCTAATACCCTATTCTATTCTACATCTGTGAATGCACGATCAGTATCCCGCTCCCGTTTCTCTCGTAGTGGGGCCAGGTTTATTGCAGTATGCTGCCACAGGTCATATGCAAACCGTCGGATTAGGTTACTACTGTTCCCCATTACATGAATGTATTGAATTATCATGTTTGTTGGAAGATCTGGCAAATGTCACCCCATTGACCGCGTAATATCCTAATCCAGGACTGGTGTAGATGTACGTGTCCTGGGTGTATACCCTCCTCTTGCACCAAAGTGTTGAAGGGTATCAACCCATCATCATTATATAAGTCCCCAAGAGTATGTATTTCCGCCGCTAGCCATTCAACCAAGTCAGTAGGGTTGGTATATCCTGCACCCCTGGGCAGCCCCACTGGCGGCAGAGCCAGTGCATACAGTTTTTTGTGTCTTGTAGGAAATAAAGTCCTGCAGTAACACCTGTATGCTAACTGTGACAGCAGTAGAAGGGATTTATTATGCCTGTGGCAGGGGTGAAAGACAGCCAGAACAGTGGGTATTGTCATAAGAACCCCTCCGCCTCCAGTATCCGATAGGTGCCTGCCTTCTGCCCACTGGGCAACCCACTGCAGATGGGACGCGAGGAAATAATGTTCTAGGTTCGGCACCGACAGCCCTCCCTGCCCCGTCTGGAGATACAGCTTTGCAAGTGCCACTCTGCACCGAGAGGTGTTCCATACAGGCCCGGACTGGCCGTTGCGGGCACCGGGCAATCCCCCGGTGGGCCGCATGGGTGGGGGCCGGTTTGGGCCCCCGGGGTGTCGTTTTTGTTAGAGGGCCGTTTTTGCAGCTTAGCTGCAAAAACGGCCCTGTAACAAAATCGGCCGAAAACCGGCCCTGGCAAAGAGCGCGACCATCCCCCCCCCCTCCCCCTGGGGGGAGGTTGGGCCGGCCGAGCACTTTGCCAGTGCCGGTTTTTGTTCCCAGTCCGGCCCTGGTTCCATATAAGTCCCTGTACCAATAGTTCTAATGGCTTAATGAAGGAGGGTTGCAGATATATTGGCAGATTTGCAAAGTAATATAACAGGCGGGAAAACACCACCATCTTGACCAAGGAGACCCTACCAGCTACTGAGATGGCCAGTGTTTTCCAGATGGCCATCTGTGCAGACAAAGCTGTGACTGCTCTGGTGAGGTTGCCACCTAAGAGATCCTGATCACTATGGTATATCCAGATACCCAAATAACAGAGCACCGAGGGCTGCCACTCTATGACTATGTCACCAATAGCAAACCTCGGATCGGGCATATTAGGCCTGAACAGGAACATACAGGATTTGTCTATGTTGACTCGTAGGCCCTTGAGGTGAGCAAATAGGTCAAGTAGATTAGGTATAATTCCTAGAATATCTCCTAGATCTTTTATATATAGCTGGAGATCATCTGCGTATAGGGATATTCCATGAATTGAGTCACCCATACTTATACCCCAGTGTTCCGCAGATGCTCGAATAGCTAATGCCAATGGCTCCACACCCAAGGCAAACAGTAGAGGGGGAAAAGGGCAGCCTTGCTGAATGTTGAGTATGGGACCCGACAGCAGCTCGCCCGTTCTCACCTTCACCACTGGCCCCTGATATAGCAGTCTAATCAGCTAGACTAAATATGGCCCCAATCCGTATCTAGGCATCACATTAGAGATGTAAGGCGACTCCACTGTATCATAAGCTCCATTCTCTTGAGATAACGAGAGCTGATGACGCAAGTACCAGCACCAATCCTGATGCGATTTTCATGTTGTTTGGTTTAGTGAACATCATGATAGCAGCATCCGGATTGGATAGGACAGGCAGATACGGTGCTCACATAGGGGCCAGGAGGCTCACTTGTCATCATAGGCTGAGAAGAGCTGAAGTACGCATGTGAGGTTGGCCTTTGAAAATAAAACGGCCAAACTAATACGTGCACTGCAGCCTGCCATCGTTATGCTTGGACCAACCCATGGTAAGTCATCGGATGTCACTTTGGTCATAGAAGTCACTGTCAGGTCGGGTAATTATTACTTTCAATTTATTTAAAACTGTAAAAACACAATTATATATTTTATATGTGATGTGACGGCTGGCACACAGGAGGGCAATGTTCTGGCACTCCTAGGGATGCACCGGCCCTGATTCTGACTGTAACCTGAGGAAAGTGAAAGCCTTGACTTGTTTAGATTTTCTGGCACAAACTTGTCTTCCCCAACCCAATGGATCACCCACATTGGTCAACCTGTGTGGTTTTAAGGTTATCATAAATGCACAATGTCAGTTTTTTATTTTGTTTCCTCTAATGGAAAATCACTTCCTAAACCCCCTTCCTGGTTTCCAGCTTTGTTTAAGACACTCTCTCTACCACTCACACCAGTGAAGTATCTTCTGACATAAATATCGTGCTCTAAATCTTGGTACAGCAGTATTGTTCCATTGTGAGTAGATGTTCTATTGTTAATTACATGGCTGTGTTATTATGCAGACAATATTGAGGACACAATATTTATGCCAGGCGATATTCAAACAATATTTCGGTGCCACACCGCATATCTAAGTCAACCAGGTTTAATCTTAAAATGTAATAGAAAAATAAGAACGTCAATTCAAATGTGAAAGTCTACAAGATTATAAGTGAAGACGTTCCTGGTATTCACGCAATTTGCATTGACCTTTCCACGGACACTAATGAGAACAACCATTTTCCCAGAGAGGTTCCTTATAACAGCTCGAAAATTCACGCATCTTTAATAATTCTACAAATCTGACATAACTAAATGTAAAAATCCACACATCCTAATTGTGATGGAGGGCCTAGGTTTTCTGTGCACAGTAGATATTTCTTCAACAAGCGTTATTCTTGCATCCAAATATTTACTTGAATCAACCTCTAATGACTCAGAAACAAAGCATGTCCAGAGCATAAACTTCAAATGAATCCCAAAATGAGATTGAATCAAGATTAGATTATCATACTTCATAACCCAGGCCCACTGTTAAAAATGCATCTAATTGCTGGGTGGTGTGCAGAGAAAAGGAAGAAAGGTCTATCCAGTATCTTTATTTGCAACCATTTAGTAGGTTCGTTAGTAGTGGGGTGAGTACTTTTATGGTAAGCGTGATCCAGCATGTGTGTGGCTCTTCCTCACTGACACAGCAACGATGGTACATCTATGCTGCAAGAAGCGTTTTTTCTGGAAATATTTCAATGCAGACCATTTCTGGCAACATTGTGTCGACGCTTCAAATCATGGAATGACCCTCGCCACATTTGCCACGTTAGAGAACACATAGCTCTCTAATTGTATATTGCAGAGGTGCATAAGAGCAACACAGCCTTCTCTGGTGATTAATGCGCTATCCAAATCAATATAACTTAACACAATGCATCCCTTTCCTTGCACCAAATATCTGCACTGAAGAAGCAGCAACATTGCAAGAACTGGGCCCTACTTCGTAGCCTCTCTTCTCAGTGGACCCTCCTACCCTTACTACTTGCTCTTTAGAACATTCATAAGAACCACTCCTCCATTTTTATTTCACGCTGAGCTCTGCCTTCACTATATTCTCTTTTCTATTGAATGGCCTCTCAGGACTAAGAAAATGTATTTGTATTTCCTTTGTTTACACTCATTCTCGTGTTTACTTTATATGAGCCTTTGTAGAATGTGATGTCAAGTTAAATACACACCTCGGGCCACTCCGATGTATGCCAGAATATTCAAAGTAATTATGCCTGTTTTACCTCTTCCATTCCACAACGGATGCAATTTGGCCCTTTTATTTTCCTCCATTACCGAGTTGAGCGATAATAGTGCTGATTCACTCGGATTTACCAACCTTGTTACTACCACATGCAGGCAGATCCATTGGAATTTTGCCTCAAAGAAGGATCAAATTAAGTGGCACAGCTGCCTAATTTGCAAGAAAAGGCACATTATGCTCCGTAATTGGTCATATTCTGTGACAGTATTATTTCACTCTATTAGCACTTTAACCCACATTCATCTCGTCTGGGCAAATGTTTCACATGATTAACAACAGTTTAACTCCTCGATTCAGCAATCAACAACTGAAAGGTGACGTCTTGCCCTCTGCAAATTGCCTACAACTGCGTGGTGCCAATTGTGGGAATACTTTTGGTAACTTTCAGTTTGTTTGAGCTATTAACAACTTTTAGTTGCGAAATCTGCTAAGTAGGCAGTAGATGATAATTGCGTGTTAAGTGCAATTTCGTCGAAAACGCTGAAAATTGCATAATTCCAGTGGCCACGGTTAAATACTGTTGGGGAAACAGTGTAAAAGAGGCGCAAATAACATTTATACTCGTTCACATAAATCCCTTAATGGGGCGATACAATTGCTGACATCATGGCGTAAATGTATGCCACACAATGGCATTTTAACATCTGATTTTACACCTAGGCGTCAATGATGCCCTCTACGCTCATAAACACACCAAAATCATAGCAAGTGTTTAGCATGCAAGTTTTTTCTCACTTCATACTTTTGTTTATACACAATACACCCTTGTCACACTTATGTCAAGTCCCTCTACTTAAAGTGAACAATAGCCAGGCAGTGGACAAAAGTGGGGGCTCGGCACAGATGTGTCTGCAGAGCCTATTGTGAACCTGGGAACCTTTTCTCACCAGCAGGCCTCCGGGCTAACCTCTCTGACAACCACAAAACTTATTGAGGCTCAAGCCTTAACAGCAAGGACAGCACAAAGGGGGCTGCAGAGGGGTCATTATAGCAGCTCGGAGCCTTTATGCAGGACACCACGGAAAGTCAGACTACCCAATGTAATTGTCTCTTGGCTATACAGCCCCAACAAAAGGCACGACATTCCTTATATCGCTCAACTATTTCCCTTTTTAGCTCAGGCCTGACCTAAAGGTTTTAATTTACCCTGGTAGAAAAAACTTGTAACTCGGTTTTCATTTAAGGTCTGGCTAGAATCACAATAACGCTGACACCTGCAGTCTGCACAACATCCCCATCTCCATTCATTGTTAACATAATTAAATGTTCGTTTTGAAACGAGCTTTAGCAGAGATTGTCCGAATCACTTTTTACAGTAATGATCAAATACATGTGTATGTTTACCAATTCACAAGTAGTATACTTTTGCATAGATAACCACGCTTGAAGGATAGTATATCAAAAAATAAATTAATTTAAAGTATCCTTGAATCTATGATACCAGAATGTCCCGGTTTAGATATCCTATCATTTACAAAAACACTGTTCCATTGGAGTTAGTAGTAGAAATTCCTACCCAATATAGAGATATTTAGTCAATGATATTCATGTCACTCGATGTGTTTTCCTTTAATCAACTGAATACATTTTTTTCTCGTCCCACATTGTTATAGAAACATCGTTTGATGGTTTTACCCTTTCACCTCCATCAAACAAACAAGAAATGAGGGCTTAATCAAGAGTTATCTCTCCTAATTTGTTCACAATTAGTCAACTGTCCACTTCATCCCAGCCCTAAAAATAAGCTGTGCGTTAACTACAAAAGAAAGTGTACCTCATGAGTTGGTGCTTTAATCTCAATGCTCTGCCTATTTGGACCAAAAAAATCCCCTCACTGATTTTCAGTCGGGCTTTCAAATATAATAATGCAACATATTCCTCCTTAATAAGCCTAAGTGAAGAGTTCCTCTCCACGAGTCACACATGAGTGCCTTTCTGCTACTTGATTAGCCAGTTGCCTTCAATATGGTGGACCTCATTATTTTTTCCACTCACTAAAAGACCTTGGTGAACATTTATTAAGGCGTTTGCATCAGATCAAGTCAAACACACACAGATTTTGATGCAAAGTTTGATCTACTAAGTAAGCCATTTGCATTACAAACCAATGCCTCCTTGAAGCAGGCCCAAACAAGGAAAAATGTGTTTATTGCTTTAAAAAAAAAACAAGACATTGCTTGCATGCTATAGTGCACATATCCAGTGCATGGGAAACTACAGACTTTGTCAATGCATAGGAATTTATGATGGAAGGGTATAGATAGCACACACATACCTCTGCATGATGGAGTGAGGATGTGCATTGTGCAAGGCAGCCTTGCTGGAGGACCGGAGCAGATGATGACACTTGCAGCAGACCAATTCCAGTAAATATAGATGTGTGCTGAATTTTCCTTTGCAAAATGCAGCTCAACAAATTAGGATGCTATGCGTTTTTTGTCGGAAAAATAGTAAATCTAGCAATCCTTTGCTATAGAATGAAGAGTACTCCAGTAATCCTTTAAAATTGTACCCAGAAGGTTGTTTGCGGTGTGCCCCCAAGCTCTACCATTTTGATAAAATATACACAGTTCAAAACATATCTTAATCTTTAGAAATAATTAGCTCGTTAACCCTTGCTGAGAAATTAGGCAGATTCTTGCTTAGATGAAATATAAGTAAGATTGTTATACAGGGTACCACATTGCAAATATACTGCACATAATATCTTTGACATAATAATTGAAAACATTGAATTTCTTAATGTTAGAATCATGAGCATTTTTAATTATCAGGGCATCGTCACACAAAATTAGGAAAACAATCCTTTCGGAATTCTTTGGGATGTAAAGATTTTGTATAACTATGCAATTCTTAATTATAGTTTTTTTTCCACTCCCAAACACTGTTTCTTGTTCTAACATCCATGTCTTGGAAATAAATGACACAACAGTAGACAACACGGAGACGCGCGAGCGCGTCAAACAAGATGGCCGCCGCCACCGGAGCTCCGTGACAGAATTGGCCTGTTTTTTCCATTTACGACGAAATTTGTGTCAACATCTCGGCGCAAATGTTAGCGCTTGCCTGCTCTTGCTGATTCCTACCTGGAAGGTGATTTTCAATCGATTTCTACAGGCGGAAGTCTCCTGTTTGGCTACATGGTTCCTGCTCCCAGCCTCCCTATCAGGTACAACCAGCTTTCAGTGCTTTAGGGGCCGAGTATTCTTCATGAAAAGGCCTGGTTTGGGCCTAGCCACGCCCACAGTCCAATTTAGCTGCTGCACCACTTGCTTTGAAGAGATTTTTGATGTTTTTTTCAATAATTACCTCATTTATCTTACATTTTGGTGCTATTTTTCGCATTTTGTGTAATATTCATGCCTAGTTGTGAATTTAGTCACCTCAAAATGGAAACGAAAAATCCAGTTACTAATAAACACCAGCACTAAGTTTCTCCTCCCCCCCAATAAGTCTAAAGTGGTGGAGTCATCTGAACTTTCCCTTGCATTAATTTTGGAACAACTTCAAGCATTGCGTCTGAATACTGACACTATTACCTCAGAAGTTAAAAATATCCGTAAAGATATGGCTTCTATATCGCTGAAGGTGTCTGATAATTCTATCAAAATTTAGGATAACAAAAATAAAATTGATGCTTTCACGCCTTTAATGGCTAAAATAAACCCCTATGCATGATCGGCTGTTGGACATGGAAAATCGTAATAGGCAATACAACCTTCGTATTTTTAATTTGCCTGAAGAAGTTGAAGGGTCTGACTGTCGCTTATATTTGGAATCTTTACTCCCTGGTCTTCTGAGTATCAAGTTTCCAGAAAAATTTGAGGTGGATAAAGCCCATAGAGTCCCCTCACATCGTAATCCTCGACTTACCAAACCCAGGCAAATTCAAAGTTCTACGTCATCATCATCTGGTTTTAATCAGGAAAGCTGCGAGAGATATTCCTTCACTTTTAGTGAATGGTCACAAAATTTGTATTCACCAAGACTTTGCTAAGCAAACGGTTGCTATTCGTAAAGAATTTTCTGCTTATTGCCCACAGCTGAGAAGCCTTGGATTTAAATATGGTCTCTTTGATCCTTCGACGATGCACATCTGGAAAGACAATTTTTCTAAATCTTTTCAACATCCTGAAGATTTAAGGCAATTTCTTGAACAACAAGCCTCACCTTCCATGGATACTCATGACCCTAACACTTGAGTCTTTCTTATTTGACTTTGCTTGACACATACATACATAATCTTTTGTTCATGGGCTCCAACGGTTTCTGGCCATGCTTGTGGAAAGGGTGTGTGTTTTCATGTTTCTATTTATGTTTCTTGTTTGTTCCTTTTTCTTTCTTTTTCTTTTCTCCTAATCCTATCTCACAAATAGTATTGCTATCTTTATTAATACTCTAGTCATGTTCTTTTTCATCTCTTCTTGTTTCTATCCTTTTTCTTCCTTGCTTCTTATTTCTAATGGCTAATCTTCACAATATTAAAATTACTTCTCTAAACGTGAAAGGTTTGCAACACCCAGTTAAACGCACAAAAAATTTAGATTACCTAGCTAGTTCTAAAGCTGATATCTGTTTTGTTCAAGAAACTCATGTTGATGATAAGATATTACAGTATATGAGTAAAAAATGGGTACACACTATTATATCTTCTCCTGCTAAGGGAAGGAAAAATGGGGTTGCAATTCTCTTTGCTAAAAGATTGCACTGTCAGGTTTTAAGTAAAATTTCGGACTCTGAGGGCAGATATATTATAACCAAGATTAAAATTCACAATTCTACTTTATTTTTGCTCAATATTTATGGTCCTACGGCAGATGACCCGGCGTTTTGGTCTGCTATCACTACTGAAGTTTTAAAATTGGGTAACGTTCCATTGATTGTTGGGGGCGATTTTAATGTTATTGCAGATCCACTGTTGGATAGGTTATCTGCATACCACAAAATTAGCGGATATTTGGCGCTTACATTTCCCCACTGAAAAATGTTTTACCTTCTTCTCCAATCCTCATGCTTCCCACTCCAGGATTGATTATTTTTTAATTTCACTGTCTCTTATTCAATCTGTAACTACCCCAGTCATTGGTGCTATTGATATATCGGATCATGCTTTCATTTCTTTTATTTTAAATGTTTCTTCCACTTTCCCTAAAAAAACTAGGTGGCATATGAATACTGGTATTGTACTCAATGAAAAAAACAAAACCTAAATTGTTACAGGTTATTCAAGATTACTTTTTGTTTAACCCAGAAGATTCTACTTCAATTTGTGGTCATGGATCATACTCACAAGAAGAGGTGCTCAGCTATCGCTTCAAGGAATTAAC
Organism: Lissotriton vulgaris; assembly: GCF_964263255.1. Taxonomy (NCBI): domain Eukaryota; kingdom Metazoa; phylum Chordata; class Amphibia; order Caudata; family Salamandridae; genus Lissotriton; species Lissotriton vulgaris. The sequence goes on from NC_141687.1 coordinate 1,998,464,380, forward strand.
CATAATTTGCTTTCTTTTCAATCTTTTTGTTCACCTATAGATTCGTACATCAAGTTGTAATTGTTGCTTTTATGATTAGTATGCTTGTATAGTTACAACTTGTTTGCAGTTTATATTGTTCTGTTTATAGTAAATCTACGTTTTATGTCATATGATATAATATGTACCCTTCCTCTCCCCCTCTTGCCTTCCTTCTTCCTCCCTTTTTCTTATTTTTCTTTCACTCTGATTGATTATTCTTTTATGCTGATTTATTGATCCATTATTACCTCTCCATATTTTGTAATGCTCAATTGATTGGATTTTATTGCTATGTAATGCCTATTTTATGTAGTGTCTTTTTATGTCACTCTCTTTTTGAAACTTCGATAAATGTATTCTGAATTAACAGTAGACAACACTCTCCAAGTGGTAATCGGTAGTGGTGGTATCTAGCAGAATATTGCAAGTGGAGGAAGAAGTGGATGAAGTGTGATCAGACGGGGAAATCACCTTTGTGGGCTCCAGACTGGTAATAGCTGCCAAGTACCACCATAGAAAACAAAATACGGAATTAAATTCAGCTACTGGTAGATACAGTCCATTATGTTGTTGCCCACCTTGCCACCTTAGACAGAAACTAGCCATATGCAAGAACAGAACAGTTCAGCATGCAGTGCCAGGCCAGGCCATCTCTGAACAAGAACACAAGCAACCCAAGATTGGGTTCAGCCTGTTTGGGGATCATCAATAGAGTTGAGCTTGGTTCCAGTGAAAGAAAGGGCATGACCCCATATCTGTTAATTTGTGTTGCACTTAGGGTGCCTCACTGAGGAAAGCAAAAAGGTAATGGGTAGATTACCTGAATTATTCCGAGTAACTGGTAAATTCTCTGGTTCTCAATAAAGTTTTATTTTCCACCATGCCACCTCAGAAATGAGTCAGCCAAATTCAAAGAAGCCTTGGTGCTGCTCCATTAGGAGTAGTCTAGCCCTAACTACTAGGACAGGCCACCTCTGAACCAGAACACAAGCGACCCCAGACTGTATTTGGCTATTTGGGTCTTATCAATAGAGTGGTACAGAGAGCAAAGGATCTGGGCATACCAATTAAGCATGTCACATTGAGAAATACAAAAAGGTTTTGGGAGGATATCTTGAGTTAATCTCAACCACTGGTAATTACTTGGGGCAACAAACAAGCATTTCATGATTTGATCATCCTGAAACATGAGACAGAGCCTCAGATAAACACAAAACCTTATGCAAACCCGCCTAGTGCCTGCATTAATAGGAACTGTTAAAACCCAACTGCCTGGACATGTTCTCTCTGAATTAAAATGCAAGCAATTCCAGACTGGTTGTGGCCTTTTTGGCCCTCACCAATTTGGTTCGGGGTGCAGTTTAGGTCCAGAGGAACAGTACGTGCTGGACCCACATGTGGGCCATACATGTTGAACATAGGGCATTGCTGAGAAAAACAAAAAAAAATGATGGGCATAATGCTTTAATTAATTTCAGCCACTGTTAATTAATCTGGGCCGAAATCCAGTCCATCATTTTTTGCACATCATGTCATCTCCGAATGAGCCATGGTCCTGGAATTGACTGAACAGGAACACAAGCAACATCAGATCAATGTTGGCTTATTTGGGCTTCATGAGTAGGGTGATGCTAGGTTCCAATGTGTTATACAACACAAGGCTTACCCTGAGATCCCTAGGGACCCAAGGTGTAAATTATATAGCAAAAACTGTGGTCCCTAATACAAAATGATAAGCCATATATTCACTATAAAATGTGTCTCCATTTAATAATCCATCATACAAATCAATAAGCATTAACCAGCAGTAAAGAACAAAATTGCAGTGGGGCGACCAGAGGTGATTAGTGCTAAAAAGGGGGCAAGAGATTTACCTAAAAAGGGGGCAAGAGATTTACCACAAAACTACCGACAAATTGCCCTCCTAGATGCCATTGGTAAGGTTTTTGCTAAATGTTTACTTAATTATCTAAATGACTGGGTATCTTCGACAGAAATATTACCGCTTGAGCAGACCGGCTTCAGGAAACAACATGGTACCCTAGACAATCTTACTGCTCTCCAGGTTTTGACAGAAAAATACATCAAAGTCCGTGGAGGAGGTGTAAATGGTGCTTTTATTGACTTCTCAACGGCCTTTGATAAGGTGGACAGATCTCTGTTGTGGAGTAAGTTATTTGATCTAGGGATGCCTTCTAGTTTACTAAGGTTAGTTGTTGCCCTACATACAGACACTTGGTGCAGAGTATTATTGGGAGGAGAGAGAGGACTATCTAGGGTTATCCCTACGATTAATGGACTCAAACAAGGTTGCTTATTGTCTCCCCTGCTGTTTTCTTTATACATAGCGGATCTCCCCCGGGCTTTATTACTATCCAGAAATGGCATTGATCCGGTTTTAGGGGGAACCCCAATAGTATCCTTAATGTACGCGGGCGATATTTTAATTTTGGACCTTACCCCAAAAGGTTTGAATGGTCGCCTATGCGCCCTGAATACCTATGCTGAGGCCCATTTTCTAAAAATAAATATTTCAAAAAGTAAAATAATGTGTTTCAGGGGAAGGAAAAAATCCAAATATGACAATTTCCACTGGTCTGTTGGGGGTGAAAGACTAGCAGGCACATGCATCAACCTATTTAGGAAGTGCAAACGGTGCGAATCGGTAAATTCGGCCGTTTGCGCTTCCTAAATATGTTTTTGGGATGCATGAAACAATTTTTCAAAATTAGCTTTTTTTTGCATTTCCTAAAAATGCGAATGCATTTAAGGAATCGCATTTGTGCGATTCCTTAAATGCTATGCATCAATTTCTTTAAAAATGCGAATTTTGAAATAGGAAGTGCAAATTAACACGAGGTTGACCCTCGTGTTAACTTGCAAAATTCTTTAAAAAAGCACAAAAATGCATTTTGGAAAGTGTCATGTTACAGACACACATGTCCTTAGGACATGTGTGTGTGAAACATGCACTTTAAAATACATTTCAGGGGTGCAGGGGGGGGGTCCTTTGGACCCCCCTCTGCACCCTTGCAATGCATCAACAAATTGCGAATTCCAAAAAATAGAAATGCAAAACGGCATTGATTATTATGGGCCTCTAGGCCCATAGGAATCAATGTAATGCCATTCCTTAATTGCGATTTGCAATTAAGGAATCGCAAATTCAGAAAATTAAGAAATCCTAAAAAAAATTTGGATTTCTTGATGCATAGGATTTTGCAATTCCTAAATTGCGATTCCTTAATTTTCGCAATTTAGGAAATGCAAATTCCTACAATGATGCATGTGCCCGTTGAAGTAGTCAAATCCTATACTTTCCTTGGAAAGGTTGTCACGAGTAGTTTAAGTGACACAGTCCATATCGTGAACAATAGCAGGAAAGCTCTCGCCCAAGGGAAGAGCCTTGTTTCTCTTTACATGGCAACAGGTAGAAGGCACTTCTCTATACTGCTCGAGGTATTCCGAGCAAAAATCCCCGCATCCCTTGTGTATGGACTAGAAACAGTGGATATAACAAGTTGGAATTTTTTGGATTCAACTGAAGGAAATATATTACGCAACCTCACCTCAGTAAATACCGCAAATTCTACGTCCTCTCTGAGACAGGAATTTGGTATGCGTAGTTCCAGGGCCCGAGCAGTTGCGAGTGTGGTGCGTTGGGTATTCAATCTAGCTAAAGGAATGCCGGGTACGCTGAGGCATCTCATAAAAAATGAGCTGTTGGGTTCCTTTAATATTTACTCTTTAATTGTAAGGAACTTTCGACAGACAGTTGCATTATTACAGTTAGATGAATTAGATCTTTTCTCATTATCTGCGGGCCAACTAAAGTCGATATTAAAATCTGCTTCCTGGGAGCTAGGTTATAGAGTAGACAGTGGGGCGAGTAAATTGAAGAGAGGAATGTTTTTTACCAGTAGTTTTTGTCAAATTAAAAAACCTCAGTTACACATATCCTGGAATCTCCCCCATGGAGTCCGGCGATTTATCCTTCTGCTAAAGCAAAATTTACTCCCTTTGAATTGTCTTCTGTCTAAATGGTATGGCCGTTCCGATATTTTGTAATTCCAATCCCCAGGACGTGTATCATGTCATTTTTGTCTGTCCGGCACTTATGGTATTTAGACGCAAATGGTTAAGACCTATGTGTTTCCAAATGGGTATCCTTACAGCCTCTGATTTTATTGAAGCAATGTTTAACCCTCCAAATGAAATGTTTTGCTTTAAATTGTTTCATTATTTTAAAAGTTTCCTGCCGTTATATTGACAGATTGATATCATGTACTTTTCTATGGTAATTTATTGCTTTTAATCTGTATGTTGGAATTATTATGTGGACCTCAATTGAGTTCCATTATCATAAATAAATAAACTTGAAACTTGAAACTTGATTAGTGCTCAGGCAAAGGGTGATGCTAATGTTGTATTCATAAATATTCATGTATCACATATCATGAGGACATGGCCCACAGAGCACAACAACATTTATCAAAAAGTGGGTCCACTTTTGTAGTTGACTGTTTACTAATAAGGATAAAGCCAGGCCAATATACCACCTGACAGATTATTCCTCAAGATGATAAGCAAACAGACAGGCAAAATAGCAGTCACAACAAAAAATTTGAGAAGTTTGCTTTCTGAAGCTAGGCTAAGAGGCAATAGCCAAAGACTTAATGGTGATGATCATAGGAAATACTCAGGCAATAGTCTTATAAAAAACAATAAACTTTCCCTATTGTACAGGGTGAACAGTATGGTAAAATAGGCACACCTGAAAAGGGAGAAGATTCTTAAATATATGCATTATAGAGGGGTGCGTTAGACCTATCAGTCTTAACTTCCGCATACACACGCAGAGAAGCGGGTTGGCAGCGAGACTCAGGCTGCTGCATACATGAAAACTTCCTATGGTACTTTGCATTTCTGGTACTGACCGCGATACACACTGTTGAGCACCTTTCAGCAAGATCTCCCGTTTTCACCCGGTAGCTGGGACGGAAGTATAACCGGCAGAGAGCATACAAGTCGCTGAAACTACTGCCTTTGGAGGCCTGATGACGTGTGGGCGACATGCCCTGATGAAACACGTGTTGGCTGGACGATGTGAATAAAACAGATAGCATATGTTATTTGTGTTGCTTTCATGTTGTGATTACTTACAGTATTTATTCTGCCATAAGTTGACATGTGCACAGATCTATGTTGTAACAAAGACCTATCAGTCTTGCTGTGATATTCCCCCAAAAGTTTTGCCTTTCTCCTCCATTTTTGCTTATCTAATTTTTGCTAGCCTAACTAGTGCTAAAAAGCTTGTGCACTGCCTCCTAAACATGATAACATTGGCTTATCCCCAATTGGCATATTTAATTTACTTGTAAGTCCCTAGTTAAGGGGCACTACATTTGCCCAGGTCCTGTAAATTAAATGTTACTAGTGGGCCTGCAGCACTGATTGTTCCATCCACTCAAGTAGTGCTTTAAGCATGTCTCAGGCCTGCAATTGCAGCCTGTGTGTGCAGTTTGCCATTTCAACTTAGGCCCAAACCTTCCTTTTTAATACATATATGCCACCCGTAGTGTAGGACTGGACAGCCCAAAGGGCAGGGTGCAATGTATTTAAAAAGTTGGACATGTACGTTTAAGTCTTACATGTCATGGTAGTGAAAAACTCTTAAATTCATTTTCTGCTACTGCAAGGCCTACCTCTCTCATAGGATAACATTGGAGTTACCTTATTAACTTTATTGCTTGTTGTATTTGGACCTGTAATGAAAAATCCTAACATATGGCGCAGTCGGATTTTAAAATGACACTTTTAGAAAGTTGGCATTTTTGTGCCTTAGCTATTTAGTGCCTACAGCCTGTCTCTGGGTCACATGACTGGGTGCAGGAGTCATTTGGGCTATGTGAATTCCTACTAAACAGTCGCAAACATTAGAGATCTTAGATGTGTCTGAATGGTCTATAGCTGGCAGATGGGAGGGAGATGCTAGGCACAATCCCACTTACACTTAGGCTGTGTCTTGCCTCCATAAAGGGCTGCATACCCTCTGTAGTTAGTCTTGAGCCAGGACAGAGAATGCTAGATTCCTGTGGACTTCAAAGGGAATATCTAGAACCTTCTCCATTCTTCTAGAGTATGGGCATTAGCTATAAATGTTGGCCTTCAGACTCTAACTTTTCTGTAAACTTTTTGACCTGCGAGAGAAGGGCTGCTGTAAGGACTGCCACTCTGCTGGACTGCTGCTCTGAAGGACTACATTACTGTGGAAAGACTAGACTTGCATCTGTGGATATGACTTGCAAAGTGTCTCTAAGGGCAGTCCGCTGGCCTCCTGACTAGAGCCATCTGTGATTCTACCCTGGCAAGTGGGGCTCCACCAGTCCTAGATCCTTCGAAAGTAGGCCTAAGGTGCTCTGCAAGCCTTTCTGGATCCAGTGCAACTGATGCCTTGCCTCTTCTACGTGGATCATAACCATCACAAAGACATACATTGCAGCCTGTAGCCTCATTGGAATCACAGCTGCACAATGCATCCTCAGCACAGGTCCCCGCATCTCTCGGTGAGGGTTGCTTCGACAGCAATGATGGACTTCTCACCGTAGCCTCATAACTCCTAGGAACTGACGCATCACCTGACTGCACAACGCACCCATGATGTTGGACTTCGGATCGCAAGCCTTTGTCAACAAGATTGTCAACGACAACTCATGACCTCACACTGCATCCCGCCACATCACGGAATTAACGCATCACTTTGACTGCGTGACACATCTTCTTCACAGATAATTGCAATGCCCAGCAAACTACGATATATGATACTTTGTTCAGAAGGCCACCCTGGATCCTTGTAGCCGGCCTATGTTCCATCAGTCTGAACTTGTAACTTTGTCCAAGTCCAGTGCAACAAGATATCCACAGCTGGCGCTTTGTGCTTTTGGGTGCTATTTTTACTAAAAACTTTAAAGTTGAATATCTACAGTTCTACTGATTGGAATTATGTCAATTTGATATCTTTTTATTTATTAAAAAATAATCTATTTTTCTAATCTGGTTTAGGATCCTTTTGTGGTGTGTTTTCACTGTGTTACTGTTTGAAGTCTTGCACAAATACGTTACACATTGCCTCTAATTTAAGTCTGACTGCTCTTTGTCTAGCTACCAGGCAGTTGAGGACAGGCTAATTTAGGGTTGGCTTCTGCCTCAATCTGACAAGGATTGTTGTTGCTGCTGGACCAGGCTCACAATCCCAAAAAGCTAAAATCTGAAAAATCTATATTGCTTGATTGTTAAAACTGTTGCAATATAGTGCATAGTAAAATGCATTTAAAATACATCAAACTATACAAATCAAGCAATCGACATATAATGGGGTTTAGCTCCTATAAATCCTTTTAAATTGGCACTTAAGAAGTTTAAAGCCCTCTTACCCTTGCATTAATTGATCAGATTTAAGGCACAGGACTCACTGCCTATTCTACTACTTAGGATTGGTGGCCCCATACCTATGTGTACCCTATTGCTTGGCGGCCTGTCCATACAAATACCTAAAAGATAGAACGCCTTGTCTCAGAACACCCTGCCTTGCCCTTGCCCTGGCAGGCGTACACCTAGTGCTTTATCCGGATTCAAATGCCAGTACTCATTGTAGTAAAAAGAGCAGGTCTTGGGCAGTTTTAAGCGCATCAACAGGTGACCTTAATGATTTTTTCATAAGCTCCCCAAACAAGCATCCCCTTGTGCTTAGTTATACTAGGCTGGAGGAATTGTTGGTGTTACAGGGCTATAACCTCAACGGTCAGCAGTTCCAAGTAAATTATTTACCATGTTGGATCTATTTGCGCTATTCCTTCCACCACTGCATCCACTAAAACCCTGCCACCAGACAACAACCCAATTTCTTACAGTTTAGATATTATTTTCTCAAGAGAACATATTTGCCAGACTGTGAGACACGAGTTCTGGTCTGTAGTGAACAGAGTATGTTACCTATTCCAAGAAATAAACTTGGAGAAGGGGCACTGATATTTTATCAGGGCATGATAATACATGTGTCCTGATAAACACTAGCCAGATCCTGGTGGAAGATTCATAATTGCTCTAGTATTAATTCAGGGCATCCACAAAACTCTAATGTATGTTGAGCATCACTGTGTAGCTGTGCTGGAAAGCCATGAAAAGCCCCTATTAACGTCAATTCCTAGACATCCTAATTTAATATGGTTTGAGAGTTTAATGTCACACTAGATGATGAACTAGATAAATCAAATAACAGATTCTATTCTATAATGGTCCAAATAGACCATTCTCAAAATAATTATTGCAAGAATCTAATGTAAGGGATATTTGAAGGAAAATAATAGAGTACACAAGCGTACTATGCTTAATAATGGTTCTGTACACATGACTACATTCCGCATATCGCAGTGGAAGACGGTGATGCAGACCCTGTGCCACTGGGGGCCATTCTCATGCATACTCGCCGGCATACTCCTAGGTAAGAGATTAACACAATTGACACCACTTTTGCAGCATGGCAGGCGATTGGCAAGCGAGCACATAAACTCCCTCTGTACGCTCCTGCTATGCCCCTTAATGGTCATGCGGCCTTGTCTGTCACTTGGGAGCAGGGGCCTTTAACAGCCCTAAAGGAGGCTGGTCTCACGCACATGGGAGACCTTTTCATTAAGGGTAAATACACGACTGGGGAGACCTAGAATACATTCAGAATCCCACATTCCAGTTTCAGTATTCTTGCTATCACCTAAAGCGTGCGTTGAAGGATCACTACCCTGACTTCCCTGCTGAACCCGCTGTTCTTCAATCACTCCAACTGTCACTTATGGTCCCCTCCAGGAAAAAAATTGATTACCAAATTATATAAAGGGGTGCAGGATGAAACGGTCTGGGGGAGGATCGCAGTCTAGAGCGTTGGAATGCGATAGTGGCCCCTACAATTACTCTGCAAGAATGGGAACAAATTTGCATGCTAACAGGCCGTCTTACACTAAATGGCAATTTGCGTATAATTCATTTTAAGGTTATTCATCAGGTGTATCATACCCCTGTCAAATTGTATAAAATGGGCCTTTGTGACAACATTGTGGTCAGGGAGGAGGAGCTGCGCGAGCATCCGAGATGGCCGCGTGACCACAGAGCTCCCGGGACCCTCACCACTCTTCGCAACTTATCCTGACGTTATCCTGAATTTTCGGATGGGTTATTGAAGATGAACCCCAGCTGATCTCTTTGCTCTTTTAAAATTTTGATTTGGACTTTGGGAACCGAAGTTACGTTGATCCGAACTTTTGAGGCCCACCTTGCGGTAAGCCGGGGACTTGGCAAGTTGGCACGCCGGGACGAAGTTGAACAAAAACGGCTGAGGGGTCTTCCCCCATTAGCCCTGCATCAACTTTCGGTTTCACTTTTGGGTCCTGGCATTGTTTGACTGCGGGACAGTTCCGTTCTGTCGGAGATCCATCCAGGCTCTGTTTTGTCAAAGTGTGCCTTCTATTCTCTACGCAGTTGTGTCGAACTGTGTCTTTGCCTCGGCCACTCGAGCCTGCTTTTGTAGACTTTTGGTGCCTTGCCCGCAGGCGGCCATTTTCATCACGTCTCACGGGCCCCTCTGGGGCTTATCTTCCAGTATGGCGGCTAGGGCCAACATCGAGAAATGGAAAACTAAGGCGCCCATTCGCGGGGGACCGGTCCAAACCAATATCATGGATCGGTATACTCAATCTAAAGGATCCCCTGGTGGCGCCAGCCATACCCCGGAGGACGCCAAAGAAGACTCAACCGCGCCTACTGATCCGTCTCTTCAAGACGTCATGAGCGCCATTGCTAACATGAAGGAGACCATCGGCCAGCAGTATGAGGCTCTAGCTCACAAAATGGACACGGTTGCTATCGATGTAACCTTGATCAGAGCCGACCTGTCTAAAACTAACGAGAGGGTGAAATCGTTGGATTTGAAGACTTCTAGCCTTACGGCCGATGTGTCGGAACTTCAAACCGAACTTGGCAATCTGAAATCAACTAACGATCTCATGTCTCATCGGCTGGAGGATTTCGAAAATAGGGCAAGAGGCAACAACATCCGAGTCATAGGTGTCCCGGAAAACCCAGAGAATCATTCGATAAACCTCCTGGTGGAGGACCTTGTCCTGAACCATCTTGCCCCTACAGGACGGAGCAAGTTCTTTGCAGTGGAGCGTGCCCATCGTGTTCCGGGTGGAAAGCCGAAACCCGGCGCCCCTCCGAGGCCTATCATCGCTAAGCTCTTCCACTTCAGAGACCGGGATGCTATCCTGCAGGCTTCGAGGCTGAGCGGCCCGGTAAAATTCGAAAACGCTACAGTCAACTTTTACCCGGACTTCACTCAGCTCGTCCAGAGGCAAAGGATGGGTTTTCAGGGTGTGAAGCGACGACTCCGTGACTTGGGCCTGAAATACGCGATGCTGATTCCTACCAGACTTCGTGTGGAGTACGAGGACCGGACATTTTTCTTTGACCGACCAGAGAATGTGAGTGACTGACTGGACTCTCTGCCTGCCCGGAACGACCAAACTGAGCACCCTGGTGGTGCCGAGGGTGGTGAGCCAGAACAGAAATGATGACTCGGCCCCTGATTTCCGAACACTTGACTTTGTGCAGCTGGGTTCTATAATTTCCTTATTGTCGTATTTTATTGTTGTGTGCCCGGGGGTGGCGGGGGTGGTGGGTCTATTTCCTCCTCCAGGGTCTTTTTGTAGATTGGGTAATGGTAGGGCGACAGGCACACTGCACATTGGGGTGGCTTTTTAGTCTAATGCAGGGGTGCAGGGAGGGGGGTGTTGTAACGGGAGTCGGTCGGGGGGTGGGAGGGTGTTTGTGAGTTTGTTTTTCTTCTTCAAGGCAACGTATTGTTTTTCTCCATGATTCGAATGTTGTGCTCTTTGTGGGGTGAGTTCTGCATCACTTGTTGGGATGGGGGGAAGTGGGTTGAGGTTAATATCTTGGAATGCCAATGGGTTGGGTGACAGAATAAAATGGGGAGTTGTGCTGCAATTCTTGCGTCGCCTGTCCCCCGATGTGGTTCTTTTACAGGAGACACATCTGGTGGGAAACATGTGCCATGCCATGAATAGGTGGGGTTATCGCCTTGTTGCACACTCCGGTTTCACCACTGGCTCCATGGGGGTGGGCATTCTTGTTAGGTCCTCTCTCCCCTTGGAGATAGACAACGTAATCCTTGATGACAGGGGGCGCTACGCCGCCCTCACTGGTAGATGGGAGGGTAGGACTATCTCGTTGCTTACTGTACACTAAATGGCAATTTGCGTATAATTCATTTTAAGGTTATTCATCAGGTGTATCATACCCCTGTCAAATTGTATAAAATGGGCCTTAGGGACTCTGCCCAATGTAAACATTCTCTCTGATGGTACTCTGGTTATGGGCGGGGATTCTAATTCTGTTGTTTCTGGTACCGTAGACCGTCACCCCCCCAGGGATCTTCCTAAGTCCCAGTCATGGCTTGGCGGCTTTTTGGACACTTTTGGTTTGGTAGACTGCTGGAGGTTGATGCATCCAACGCAGAGTCAGTACACCTTTCACTCTGGGGCCCTTGGAAGTCTCTCCAGACTCGATTACGTTCTCATGCCTGCTGCCCCGTCCCCTGCTGTTAGAGAGATTAGACACCTTGCCCGGGGCATTTCAGACCATTCCCCATTGTGGCTTTGTATGGATACTGGAGTGAGTGGTGCGGGCGAGTCGCTCCTATAAACCCCTGGCAACGTATTATTTTTCTCCATGATTCGAATGTTGTGCTCTTTGTGGGGTGAGTTCTGCATCACTTGTTGGGATGGGGTAGTGGGTTGAGGTTAATATCGTCGAATGTCAATGGGTTGGGTGACAGAATAAAACGGAGAGTGGTGCTGCAATTCTTGCGTCGCCTGTCCCCCCATGTGGTTCTTTTACAGGAGACACATCTGGTGGGAAACATGTGCCATGCCATGAATAGGTGGGGTTATCGCCTTGTTGCACACTCCGGTTTCACCACTGGCTCCATGGGGGTGGGCATTCTTGTTAGGTCCTCTCTCCCCTTGGAGATAGACAACGTAATCCTTGACTACAGGGGGCGCTACGCCGCCCTCACTGGTAGATGGGAGGGTAGGACTATCTCGTTGCTTACTGTATATGTTCCTCCGGGTCTCCAGACCTCCACTTTTTCAGATGTCGGGCGAGTGATGCTGGGACTCTCTGATGGTACTCTGGTTATGGGCGGGGATTTTAATTCTTTTGTTTCTGGTACCATAGACCGTCAACCCCCCAGGGATCTTCCTAAGTCCCAGTCATGGCTTGGCAGCTTTTTGGACACTTTTGGTTTGGTAGACTGCTGGAGGTTGATGCATCCAATGCAGAGTCAGTACACCTTTCACTCTGGGGCCCATGGAAGTCTCTCCAGACTCGATTATGTTCTCATGCCTGCTGCCCAGTTCCCTGCTGTTAGAGAGATTAGACACCTTGCCCGGGGCATTTCAGACCATTCCCCATTGTGGCTTTGTATGGATACTTGAGTGAGTGGTGCAGGCGAGTCGCTCCTATAAACCCCTGGTACTTGCGTAATCCCAGGACCCGTGCCAGTTTGATAAAGTTCCTAGATCACTACTTCCTCGAAAACGAGGAGTCTGTGTCCTTTTCTGTATCACTATGGGAAGCCTTAAAGACTGTCATTCGTGGGCATGCCTTATCCTTGATTTCTGAAGTCAACAAAACTAAGAATCAAGAGGTTGTGCACCTTGAGGCAGAAATAGTTGAACTGGAGAATGACTTAGAATTAGGCGTTACCCATGATAGACTCCACGCCCTTGGTTTGAAGCAGCTGGACTATAAGTCCCTTGTCACGGATGCTGCCAAAACAATGCACAGGGAGCCACAGGGCAGATTGTACAATGTCGGGACAAGGCCGGTAAATTGATTGCGTGGCTTGATAAGAAAGAAAGGGCGAATCGTGTGGTCCCCATGATTCAGAATTTGAATGAAGAGTGTGTGACTGACCCGAGCGAGATTGTGGAGTGTTTTGCAGAGTATTTTCGTAATGTGTATTCCCCGGTGTCTGATAGAGATGAGGAAGACTCCCATTTGTTGCTACGTGATATTGCGCTGCCATGCCTATCGGTGGTGGACCGAGACCTAATGGATGCTCCATTGTCTGCGGATGAGATCGCGATCGCTATTCGTTCCATTCGCTCCAGCAAGACTATGGGCCCGAACGGTCTACCCATCGAATTACACAAATTGCGCCCCGATAAAGTCGCACCATATCTCCGAGATATGTTTCTGGAGTCGCGAGACCTTGGCGCCCTCCCTTGTGATCAGTGTTTGGTTACAATTGTGGTAATTCCTAAGGAGGGTAAGCCTCGGGATCGCTGCTCCTCTTACAGGGCCATCTCTCTGTTGTACGCTGAACCTAAAGTCCTAGCTAAAGTTCTGGCCAATCGGTTGATTACAGTGATCGGTGACCTGATCCACCCGGACCAATCTGGTTTTATCCCGCACCGTAACACCACACTCAACTTGCGGCGTTTGCATGGTGTTCTCGTGAGGGCGGCGTCTCTTCAAGAGCCGGCCATCTTGGCTTCCTTGGCGCCACGATGGCCTTTGATACTATAGAATGGCCTTATCTCTGGGCCGCCCTCACGAGATTTGGTTTCGGTTCGGAGTTTATCGGGTGGGTGAAACTTCTATATAAGGAACCGCTGGCTCAGGTGGTCGTTAACGGCCGAGTATCCAATTCCTTCACTCTTGGGAGGGGTACGAGACAGGGGTGCCCGCTGTCTCCCCTGCTATTTGCGCTTGCCTTAGAGCCCCTCGCAGCCTGGCTCCAATGGGAGCCCTCGATAAAGGGTATTCAGTCGACTCCCGATTTGAAGACCGGATCTCGTTTTATGCAGACGACATCCTCTTATACCTTACCTCCCCCCGAAAATTCCTTAATGTCTTGTTCGATGTTCTCACCTCGTTTGGCAACAATTCAGGTCTAGTTATTATTTGGACTAAATCCTGTATCTATGTAATTTCGGGTGGTATCCCCCCTTGCTGCGTAGATTTCCCATCCAGGTTTCGCAGACGGGATTCAAATATTTGGGGATCTTTATATCATTGGACCCTGTTGCTCGCTATGAGCGCAATTTGCTCCCCCCTCTCCAGAGGTTGAAGCTTGACGTTGCTCATTGGCGTAGATTGCCACTGTCGCCGCTCGGTTGTGCCGCGCTCTTCAAAATGATGTCCCTGCCACGTTTTCTGTACGCACTTTGGAATTCACTCGACATCATCCCGGCAAGTTACTTCCGGGAGGTGGAAAGCTTACAGAGGCGGCTTGTCTGAGACGGACGTACAAGAATTGCTCTCGCTAAGCTAACCCTCCCCTGGTATAACGGGGCATGGCGCTCCTAGATATCAGGCGGTACTATTGGGCCTCTCAGATGAGCGCGATTAATCACGCAATGTATGCACCCAGCCCAAACCTGGCGTTTGAGATGAACAAGTATCAGTTGCCGGGTGGGAATTACAACAGGGCGCTCTACTCTATGGTAGCAGGGAGAAATCTGACAGGACTCACTAAGATTGCCGTGCGAGTTTGGTGTGATGCAAATGCTTCCCTGGGTTGGAAGGATCGATTGACGCGCGCGACTTCTTTGTATGCGTCAGAGAGATTGGGATGCCTCTGGACAACGAAAGGTTTCGAGAAATGGGACATGATTGGTATTAGCAGAGTGGGGGACCTTTGGGTTAAGGGTGCTGTTAAGACTTTTGAGACATTACAGAATGAATATGAGCTGAGTGAAAGGGAGTTTTTTTAGATATGCACAGGTTCGTCATGCTCTGACCTCAGTCTTCGCCGCCGATGCCAACATTCCTGAGTCCTCCCCACTGGAAGACCATGTACTCGATGGTCATCTGCCTGATATATAAAAAGTTGATCAACAATCGGGCAGATCTCCTCGTGCGTCTCAGGGAGGCCTGGACTGGGGACGGGCTGAGACTGGATGATGAAGACGCAGTCTGCACTGTCTTCCCCTAAGGAGGTGGCCATTCCCGCCCGTCTCCGTCTCGTCCAGCTTAAGATTCTTCATCGTGTGTATGTCACCGGTCCTCGACTGGTCTCCATGGGTTTTTCTGCGGATGGGTTATGTAAGCGTGGCTGTGGATTGAGTGCTACTTTCCTCCATATCATCTGGGAATGCCAGGAGGTGGCCGCGTTTTGGAATCAAGTGCATGCTGTGATGGAGTGTGTCACCGGGGTTGCTAGTTGCCTGAGGCCCGGAGATGTCTGTTGAATGTGTGGCAGCCGAATGATTACAACGTCGCCCAGGCTCGGTGGGCGGCCCTTGGGAACATGATCGCAAAGAGAGACATTGCGCAGTTGTGGGGTTCCCGACGGCCGCCCACCGTGTCAGTATGGAAGGAGAATATGGATTGGTGTATGTTTAGAGAGAAGACTGTGTATTTGGCTAGGGGCAAGCCTGGGGCGTTGACTAGAATCTGAAGCCAGTGGAACGCCTATCGAGGGAACATATGTACACCCCCGTTCAAGGATATTTCAGACACCTCCCTCTCCCCCTGATCCGACATTCCATGTTTAGTCTACTCTCGTTCCCAATTTCTGACTTCCCCACTGACCCCACCTGACCACCTCCACCGCCTACTAATTTATTCATCTTGCAATTGGGGGTCCCCCCCCCGTATGAGCACAACTTCATATACAATGTCTTAGGCCTTGAGACTTGTTTGTTTCTTTTCTTTGTTCTTCTTTTATAAAAAAACAAAATACTATTGTATCCTGATTTCATCCTCTGTTGCTACGAATCTTATCCTGTATTGCTGCCGGACCTCCAAGGTGTCGGCGACGGAACTGTGGTAAACACTGATTACATTTACTTTTCTAGCGGCCGGCCCCTGTGGTAAATGCACAATAAAGTTTACAGAAAAAATTGTGGTCAGGGTAGCGCTGATTTCAACTGCCTCGCCTGGCAATGTGGCCCTGTGTTTCAGTATTGGGAGACTATTGTTGCGCACATACACACCATGACGGTCACTATTTTGGAATGTACACCGCAGGAGTGCCTCCTTGGCCTTGTCCCCCAGGCGAAAGCTGCGTTGGGCAGGTTGGTGAGAATGGCGCTCCTACTGGCCAAAACGCAGATTTTGTTCACCTGGGAAAGCAGGCATGCCCCAAGAGTGGCCGAATGGTTGAAGGATCTGACGTACTGCCGTGAACATTTAGACATATATGCTGAGGAATTGCCGGTCGCATCCAGACCAACTGAAATTTGGGTTCCTCTTCGGGAATATTTGCTGCTCCAGACTTATGCTATGACTATATAATGCTGACTGATGATGTGTACTATTGTGACCGCATATTGACCAGTATGTTTGTATTGCGCCACCAGGGTAAGACCACATCACCACACCTCTTGTCGAATCACCAATTGTACCTTTTTTTCAAACTGTTTTTATTTTTATTTCCTTGCTTGTTCTGTTGTCCACGGATGTAGCGACGATTATATTATATGCCATTATACTGTATGGTGATGTAAAAAAAGAATAATAATTCTGTACTGTTTACAGACATCTTTTATCTCCTTAATAAAAATGTTCTTGAACTTAAAAAAATAGTTAATAACTTTAGGCATGTTCGCACGGTGAGGAAATTACTTGATGTGAACACTGCAATGATACAGAAGAGATCCGACTTGTTTTATTACCATTGGGGTACTTTTACAAACTACCAGGGGGTCGACCATTATTCAAGCCACAGCCCCAGCCCTTCTTAAACTTGCCCTGCAATAACAGATATGCAGTTCCTTCAGACTGCGGTGAGCATCCAAGAGGATAATTATTATTTAAAGGTATCCCTTCCTGCACATAAAAAAACGCCCCTGCAGCACAGGCACCCTTGCATCAAGTTAGCTAGGCAGCTTTTTTAACACCAGCGCTAGGGGAAAAGCAGAGGTGCACTGTATTTTTGTAAATACAGTGCATCCCTGCCTTTTGAAAATGTCAGAACGTGGCGTTGCCAAATTTGGCACAACACCGTGCTCCGGCATTTTCTTGCATATATGCCCCTTAGTCTGTTTATTAGCTGCTGTCCTTATACTAAAGCCACATAATAAATAAATAATCGGTAAACAATGAAAAAGTATAACTTAAAGCTGATTTCTTGCCATCTCTTTAGCTTCTTGCATATCCTTTAAGTGACTACAAATGCACTTTTTTCTTGAAGCATAATTTGGTGCCCTAGCCTAGATCTACTTCAAAAGGAGCCAAGAGGGAAAAAGAGCGCCTCCACTCGTCAAACATCAATACACATAAACCCTGTCTCATAGGCGACCAATATATCTATAGTAATACCGCAAGATGAATGTGTCTCCTCAATTTCTTCTGCTGCAACACCCTTCCTATTACTGTTTTTAAGTGGTGTTCTCAGTATATCGCCCTTGATTTACAATTCAAATTACGAACAACCTTTTTCGATTTTCAATTGACAGTGAAGACGAACACTACCGATGTCTGGAAAATAAAGTCAACAGTACATCAAAAATTTTAAAAATATGTGAAGGACAAAATGATCCCTCACGGGCGCACCACCTTCAGGGTAACTGGCAGGTACTCACCAGATTGGGCCCCTTTTCTCATCATAGGCAGTCGTTTTGTCCCAGAAAAGAAAAGAAAAGAAGAAAAAAAAGTGTCCAAACAAATACAAAATGTGTGAAGTGCAGTAGAGAGATCAACAATCTCACTCCACTTGTGACAAAAAGTGAATAAAATCCACAGGCACACCTCTTTCACAACTGGGTGTGCACTGGTGAATTACAAATTTGAGGTGGTACCTTTATTAGTTTGGCCCAGCGATTGTATTATCAATCAGTTTAAGCCTCGCGGAGCTCCTTGTCTCCTCCTTCCTAATAAAGGACTCACTTAAGGAGTTTGAGACAAAGCCAGTTTCCTCTGCAGCGGGTATGAGAGGCCGATGCTGGCAGAGGTCAAAAAAGAATAAAGTGTCCAACAGAGGTGCTGTGACAAGGAGTCTAGCCCTAAAGAATTTGCCGAAATTATAGAGGCAGAGAAACATATTGGCAGTGGGTACCGGTATGCGAGGATAGCTGCCACCCCCCATTTTTAATTGGTAGTGTTCGTCTTCACTGTCAATTGAAAATCGGTTGAAAAAGGTTGTTCGTAATTTGAATTCTAAATCAAGGGCGATATACTGAGAACACCACTTAAAAATAGTAATAAGAAGGGTGTTGCAGCAGAAGAAATTGAGGAGACACATTCTTCTTGCAGCAATACTATAGATATATTGGCCGCCTATGAGACAGGGTTTATGTGTATTGATGTCCTAGCCTAGATGCCTGTTGGATACATTTCAAAGCATGTGCTGGCTGTGCCAGTTGACAGATGACTTTATGTATAGCTACGGTCTGCAATGTTCATTACTGGCATTGCTTTTACTGTACCTATGCATCCTTTTCAGCACTCTTTGACTGAACTGAACAAGTTGGTGTTTTTGGATGTGAATCTACTTCTTAAATTACCAATTTCTGTCCAGAAACTGCCATAGAAAATCAAATGGGTGTCTCAGCTTTCTTGCTATATTACACATCACTCTTGTCAAAAAATGAAAAACTCGTGGACTGACTCCAAAATATTGCAAATTTCAGGCAAATGAATGTTTCTAATTTATGAGAGTCTTGGTAGTCAAACATTTCTTGTAGACTGATTCATAAATTCCTTATGTCAGCTACGTTTGTTTTGCTTACCTACAATGTGCACGTTGTTTACTTTGTATATGGTACGCATGTGCTTAATTATGTACATATAAAGTAAGGAAAATAGTAGTATCAGAAATGAATTTCATTACACACCCATTTCTTCCAAAAGTGCTTTATTGTCTCCCAAATGCCATCCATTCCTTGCTACAAAACCTACGCAGAATTGTGCATCTACTGCGCTGTCTTCATGGCAGACAACTAGTTCATTGGTTGAGTGTGGCACACATGGTAAACGCTTGTCAGAGATTTTGCGAATATACTTAAAGCTGTTGATTATTTGTGTTCATCTAACCTTCTCTGAGAACCATTACCTTAAATGCGTGAATATTTTACACATACTTGGTGCCCATTTCGCGCCTCTAAGTGAAATGTTCTTTCTTGTGAACTGTAAGAATGTCAATAACGCGTAATTCATGACATTTTCTGAACGTAAGTGGCTATTCACTTTGAAACATAAAGTTTGTGCATTGGACCCTTTGCTTATATAAAGGGCAGTCTGTCTATCCCAGTGCTTCCCAAACCTTTTAGAACTACCTGCTTTTTAGAAGGACAAACTTTCACAACCCACCTAGCTTAATGTACATGAGGCGAGAATTAATTTTAATGCACCTATAGTATTGTGTGGTAGCGCATTGTCCATTTTCCATTGAAATGGTCACTACATTTGAACAGACGTACAGTTTTACTTATAAAACTTTATTGCATACAAATGATAACGCGTGGAAATCATCACCCAGTCAGTAGTTATTATGTGTGCATCACCCAATAAAGTGTCTTAATTCGATTTGAGGCTATTAAAATCCTTGTTTCCATCACACTTCGGAGCTCCAAAATAATGCTTCATTTTTGCTTTCCTCCATGCTGAAGGCATACAGCTTATTTATGGGAATTTATATTTTGTTGTCTGTTATGAAAAAATGACATCCTCCCGCCTTTTTGGTCACACTCTCTGTACACCAGTAAGATTGTCAAATAATTCACTTTACATTTTGTTATGACTGCAAAGCGAGATATGTTTTTGAACACCAATCCCCATGTTAAAGTAATAAGATGCCATTTGTCAGAAGACATAGCCTGACATTTGACCTATATCTTTGAAGAGCAGCAAATGGGACAAGATAAACACAGAATTTAAAGGCATCTTTATTTATTGCTTGGACTTTCCTGACCTACCAAGAATTTGCTCCCTATGACTCACACTTTGTGCTGCACTGGTCTATTCCTTAATGTTTATCTACCAATAAATGCACGAGTAGGTGATGGGAAAGGAGGAATATCAGAGCGTGGTCCTAAGCAGGGAATATTCTTTCAGATGTCCTCAAAATTGTCGTATGCAAATTCGATTTTAATGCTGCCTTCTAAGATGCATTTCTGCACTCATTGGCACAACTTGTTAGTTTTCTTGTGAGTTTGGCTTCTAAGCTTTCCTGTCAACATAAACTGATTGATGTTTGTTAATGATTCTTCACCTGTTGTTTTGTTAGCCAACAGATGCCTACAGCATGTGATATGATTTCAATTGCCTCAAGCACATTTGATCAGTTACAGATGTTCATATAGAGCAGCATTGTTGGATAATTAGTGTTTTAGGTCATGGCCCTTATATTTTATCCAGACAAATGATAAACATGCATTTATACCAGGATAACCATCTCTGTACAGAAGCAGTACCTCTTCAAGAAATTTCTTCTTCTCTGGGGAAGCAGAAATCTCACATTGCGGTTGCATGAATCATGGGCGCTTCCATACTAGGCTGATGGAGCAGGATTTCGCAAAATGAAACCTGCTCGTATTGAGTACCCCTGTAACATGTACTAACTATAAGTAGTGAATATATACTACCGTGCACCCACACAGCACACATGGGAGTTTTGTTTTGCAATATGCATGAATTAACCCTATACCATACGTAAATAACCGGAAATGTAATAACATTTTTGTAGAATTAGTTATGAAGGTTTACATGGCAAGGCCACGTATATGTAGTAAAAAGCATGATGCGTGTTGCTTCATTTAAATAATTACTGCAGCTTCCTTGCTTATGCTGTGCTAGGTTACCTATTAATATCTAATAGAGATAAGGTGGGTGGTTAACAGTAAGGATTACATTATCACATAATTAATAGATGTCTGTTTTCCCTTTTTTCCAGTAATGAACGTGTATTCCATTTTATGTTACCTTGACACAACTGTAGAACGAGGAATGGAAAACATGTGACCAAGTAGCTGGACTGCTGAACAAGCTGAAAGAGCGTGACTTGGTGAAGGACAATATGCTTGACATGCGGCCAACTCCAGTGTCTTCATAAGAAAATTCTGTAGTTGTTGAATGTAATAATTTTTGTTCCTTGATTGCTACACATGTCCACATGAGAGAGAAGGGATGAAAATCGAATATGCGGGAACGGAAGTTTAACAATGGGGTACTCAAAGAATGGTGATCTAATGGTAGGGTGATCCTCCGCCCCCTTGATTTCAGCCAATCTCGTAGCTGGGATAGGTGATTTTAGCGACTTTAGTGGGATGGACATGTGAAGTATACGTATAAAGAATAGGTGATTTAGGGGTGGGGTGTCTGGTGCGAGTTTTTCACAAGAAACCAGAGCGAGAGGGATGCGCCGCTGATCGTCGGGTTGCAGAGAGGCCTAGCTGTTTCTGTCCTATCCCTGTCCTGATACATAAGTCTTTGATCGCCAGCTCTCTGTCCGGGGGTCCCCTACTGCTACCTAGGCCTGGGTGGTGGTTTTCCTACATTCAAACTATTTGATTGGTATTTCTGATTATTTGATTTTCTTTGCACCTTTTGTTCTCTTCATCTATCTTTAAGAGATCTTTAAGATAGTCAAGAGTTTTACCAATCCCACTGCACTCTCTCAGGAGATTCCACCTTCCCTCCCGCTTTGCAATGCCATAGCCAACTATTTTGATAAGAAAATCTCTGATATTGTTAAGGATTTTCCACCCGTGCCATCTATTTCGACAAATTCGGAAACAATGAGGATAGGCGTTGTGACAACTAACACTCCTCGCTTTGACTCATTTACGCATATCTCCCTGGAGGATTCACATCAGGCTATTTTAGCCATTAAATCTGGGTCTCCATTTGATCCCTGCCCGCCCATGGTCCTGCGAACCTTGGTTGAGGAGATAAACCCAACTATTAACAGTATCATCAATTCCTCATTGGCTATAGCAGTAATTCCAGGTGATTAGAAGTGTGCAGCGGTTATGCCACTACAGAAAAAAGCCCTGCCGGATCCAACTACTCTGTCTAACCTGCGTCCCATTTCCCTACTCCCTGCGGTGTTCAAATTGATGGAGAAATTCGTTAATTATCAACTTACGAGTTTTTTGGAGGAGAATAACATCCTGCACTCCAATCAATCAGGGTTTCGGTCCAAACACTCAACTGAGTCTGCTCTTTTGTTTACAGCAGAGACTTTACGAATGGCATTGGACCAAGGGAAGAAGGCCGTCCTGATCTTACTCGATCTATCGGCAGCCTTCGATACGGTCTCACACTCCATCTTGATTGACCGTTTGGAAAACGCAGGCATAGGAGGAATGGTGCTGGTATGGCTTACTAACTTCCTCTCTCAGAGACGTCAGGTAATAGTACTAGGTGACTACAAATCTGAATAAAAGGTCATCAGCTCAGGGGTCCCACAGGGCGTCAGTTTGAGTCCTGTTCTTTTTAATCTTTACATGGTTCCCCTGATTGAGCTGATTGCATCCTATCAGATTGAAGTCATATCGTACGCTGACGATACGCAGCTGATCCTAGTGTTGGATAGGGAGCTGCCTGGGGCTGAAGAAAATTTGATGAACTGTCTCACGGCTACATTTGAGTGGATGAATAACAATCACCTCAAATGTAACTCAGGGAAGACAGAAATATTGCCCTTTGGACCCCAAAATCTGTTTTCCCCTAAACAATGGTGGCCTGAGGATGCAGAAGCTCCTCCTAATACTATTTCTTCTGCGCAAAATCTCGGTATTAAATTTGATGACCAACTTTCATTCAAGCAGCAAGCGGTAGGCGTAGCTAGCTCATGTTTCCAGATCATCAAATCATTGAGGAAGTTTTTTGATCTTCTTCCTCTGGCAGCCAGGAAGACAGTAGCAGTAGCACTGATAACATCTAGATTAGACTACTGCAATAGTCTTTATGCAGGCACCAATAAAGCAGTGCTGCACAGGCTGCAGATGGTCCAGCATGCTGCTGCTCGCCTGGTACTTCGCTGGCCGAGAAGGTCATCTGCCTCGGCGGCACTTAAGATATTACACTGGCTGCCCATCCACAAGCGGGTCCTATTTAGGGTCCTTGTTATCCCCTTTAGAGCCTTTCAGTCACAAGGTCCGAGATATCTGTTGAATGGCTTTAAACGCTATGTGCCAGTACGCTGCTTGATGTCTGTCAATCAAAATCTTCTGGTGATTCCCAGATTCAGATTGGCCACCAAAGGGGGAAATCTCTTTTTGTACTAGGCTCAAGAGCTTGGAATAAATTGCCAGCTCAGCTTCGGCGTATAGTCAAGGAGAGCGAATTTAGGAAGTCTCTGAAGACATGGATCTTCTCACTCTCCGACGCAGCTTGCAGAGCATTAGTATAAAGCTTGTAATGTGTGGAATTGCCTTCTGTCCACCAACCTATTCCAGCGGGGTTGGGTGTTGAGCGCCAAGATGCGCCTTGGAGCGATAGTAGCGCTATATAAATGTGTGCTTACATTACATTACATTACATATCCCTCCAAATTGATGAATTTTGATTAATGCATATGTCTGATGTCTCTTTATCTATCGACTCTATGCAACATATGTTTTTGAGTTAATTGATTTGCTGTATGTTTGATTAGAATGTAATCTCTCTCATGAGGTTTTCCAAGATAAACGCATTTGAGATAGATAACATTTTATAATTTGCAAACGAAGAGTCTGTGATTATTTTAGTCAGGTTTATGATTATGACTTCGTATAGAATTGCCCATGCCTTCAATTCTTCAACTAATCGGTCCATCAACCAAGTAGATGGGAAATTGAATAACAAGTTTGTTGTGTAAAACTGTGGGCTGTGTAAATATTGATCAACCGAGTAATGATTTTGAAAGAAATTTGAAAACTAAACACCAGCGCAACAGGTATTTGGGTGTATGAGCCAAAGTACGGGGTATTATTGAATGTCCATCCCTGATCAAATACTGGGTTTGCGCTGGATCAGTTTCTTGATAGCAGAGTTATGGTTTAATTCTTGATTAATTAGGCAATGGTTATTGAGTATTCATTATATGTTTTAACCTGAAGAGTTAGTGTCCTGTTTATATGTTGTCCAGAAGTACAGTTTCAGCAGTTGCCTGAGGAATCCCGGGAAGGAATTAGACTGACGTAGGCAGAAGAAAGGTGTGCTAAAGAAATCACACTGCAGAAGTACTTTGTCTGTTGTGATTATACTGAAATGCTAGGTAGGGCTGTCTGTATTATATTTAGGGAAATGTTTGTGTGAAAGAGGAGAGTCTGTAACAGTGAAGGATTACCTTTTGAAACTCAGGCAGTATTTCCGAGAAGAGCAACCGGACATCCTTTTGTACATCAAAAGATCCTCTTGTGAACCTCGGTTTTATCCCTAGAGGTGTAATAGGTCACTTCTGAGCTTGCTAGAAAAGTGAAATAACGCTGGTCGTTATTATTGCTTGCAGGGTTAGAAAATCTCTTTGAAAGGTGAAGACTATCTCTTTATTTAGTGGAGCAGACAAAGTAGCATCATCTTTATATGTTGTTACTAACCAATTTTGATTAAGAGCAATTCAGAAAATGATTGCCGTAAGATTTTGTAAAGAAGGGGTCAGTAGCAGGAGTGATACTGACGTCACAAAGGTGCTGCACTGGTATTGGAGGATACCGTGGGTGTGTACCGAAGAGCAGATTGTAAAGGGAGGGTCAGTAGCAGGAGTAAAATGACATCAGAAAGAATCGCGCTGTTATTGGTCAGACAGCGTTGGCAAACAGAGTGGTGATTGGTTGACCAGTGTGAGACGCACTGATATTGGACAAGACTGAAATAGCATGTTTATTGTGATTGGTTGGTTGGTGTTAGAAGCGTTGGGATAGGATAGAAGTTAACAAACGGGGAAAAGAGGTATACGGAAAGGTCTTGTTATTTTTTGTCAGGTAGAAATTGCTAATCGAAAAGTCTGAAGATGGGTTTGATAAAAAATATTAAAGAACTTCTTTAAAAAAGATAAACAGATTGTGACAAGAGAGGGACTTCCTATTCCACCCCAGAAGATGCCTCCATCTTAAATGATAATGGAGCGAGGGTACCATACGTGTGTTTGGTTAGAAAACTGGAGAAATTATACAAAGAATGATGGAATGCTAGCTTTCCCTGTGTTTGGTACGTTTAATGTGAGGATTTTTCAAAATTTGAGCCATATTCTAGACTTACACAGTATGAAGCATTAGTTGACTGGGAGTAGGAAGCATTCGAGAGAGAAAAGGATAGCGGTGGCAGGAAATATAGAAGATTTTTTTCGAGTTACCCATTACCTGTAAGAACTGAAGCTTTATACCCAGTTTTGACAGTAGAGAGTCAAACGGGAGCAAAGTGCAAGGAGAAGAAGAAAAATATGGAAGCATCCAGAGAGAGTTTGGATGAATCTGATGATGAATTATTAGAAGAAATCAGAGCAAAAAGACTGACGCCATATGAAGAAAATTCAGGGGAGGTGACTCCAAGTGCCCTGCAAATAATAAATGTAACGCTTTTAGTCCCTCAAGTCACTGAAATAGCAAGAATAATAAGAGAAAATTAAGTAAGTCTTCTGAATAAGACTAGATTAGAACAAGCACAGGAATTGAATCAATTGGATTTGAATGCAGAATCTTTGACAGTACCCGTGGATATTGGTCCTGTACTTCCACTATTTTGGGAAAACTCAACCTCACAGAAAATACCAACATTGGTAGTCCCAAGAAGTAGTGTAAAGAGTGACATAGTTACAATAATAGATAATGAGAGTCAAGATGGCCAAAATAACACCCTATAAGATCTACCAGTTGGAAATGTAATGATTGAGACCCCGAAGAGAAGTATGCAATTAGACCCGAGGAAAATAGGTCAAAATACCGCTCCAATTGCAGGAAGTACAACAAGTCCCTCAACATAAGAGCTAAATAATTGGATAAAATAATTGACCAAGCCAGATGCCCAGCCTAAGAGTGTGAACGTGAGTCAATTAAAGGTAGATCTAGAAGAAATTATTATTGGGACAGTAAGTCCAGATAGATTGGGGACCTATACTGATGAAGAGCTGTTATTTCTATGTAAAAGTATTATGTGGAAAGCAAAGAATTTTCATGAAAAATTATCGGAAGTGGCTAGTGAATTTGGGGTGGATATAGACAAATTGAAATTGTTACATAAATCGTACCGAATGGCTTTCACTGGCAAAGATTTGGAGAGCTTGAATACTTCAGGAAGGAGACTGCAGATGAAGGAATTAATGTATATCTTGAAGAAATGGAGGAGCAAATGGGTAAAAAAGAAGGAAGAAAGAACTGGAAAGGGAACTTTCATGTTTCCATTAAAAGAAACCGAAAAGGTAGAAAGAGCCTGTCCCATGAGAGAAGTTCCAGGTGGAGGATATGTTCATGTACCTTGGACTAGACAGGACATATTCTCATTTACAAATGATTTCCCCAGATTACGAGAGAAACCTCTTAAATGGTATAAGCAAGTAGGCAGATTTGTAAAGGTTTCAAAAGTATTGTTGAAAGATTTAGACAGCCTTTTTGAGATAGTGGTTCCGGCTGATTTGTGGACAGAATGTAAGATTGTAAGATTACTGTTGATTGGCCAAAAGAAGAGTATCCTAGTGATGCAAAAACAGGTGCGCCATCTAATGAGGTGATGAAAAAATATCATCAAGTCATTACCGTTTTGAAAGGAAAAATCTCTCTAAAAGAAACAGATTGTGTTAAGATTGACAGAACGACCCAAGAGCCCAAAGAGTCAGTTCACGCCTATTATGAGCGATTGTTACAGGTATTTAAGCAGTACAGTGGATTTGAGAATATCGGAGATAAGGATATGGGACATTTTGTGTATTGGTTTGTATATGGAGCAAGACCAGAAATTAGTGCAATGATACAACAGCATATGCTATGTTGGCAGAGTAAGTCGATTGACGAGATTCTGAGATATGCAAAGTATTGTAGTGATGATATTGATTCACGGCTTAAAAACTTAAAAGAAAAAATGATGTGGGCACAAGTGAAATTGGCAGAACAAAAACAGGAAGTTAGTAATATACAACAAATTCAGGGTCAGGTAGGACAGGCAATTAGTGGAAATCAAGGAAAGTTTAAAATGAGTGAGGAAGAGTCTAAAAAGAAATATCCTTATCATGCTTGCGGAAAGTTGGGACATTAGAAGAAGGAGTGCAGATCTGGACAAAAGGGTAATGAAGTAAATCAAAATTTAAATCCACAGATGTAGAATGAGGTGATTAGGAATCAACAGCAGCAGCAGCAGGTAGTAACACCCCAGCTACAGGTGCCACAACCAGCTATACCTCACAAGGCGAATGCTCACATGCAGATGTACAGTCAAAGTTCGGGATTTTGAGGAGAAGAGTAGTTTGGTAAGGGTGCGTTGTAGTGAGAGTGATTTGGATTTGTCTGAATGACGGAGCCTGAGGGGGGAGGAAGAGTGCGTACTTGGCCCATTTTTAGTGGTAGATCAGTCAGGTCCATTTATTGATGGAAAGGTAAAAGGTAAAGCTATCACCTTCTTGTTGGACACTGGTGCTACCAGTTCCACTGTGAGAGCAGCGGAAATACCAACCTACCCCTCTTGTGAGAAACTTTTCCAAGTAGTAGGTGTTGCAAACAAACCCTTTGGAACTCCTGTCACAGCCCCAATAGAAGTTCATATTGGACACTTTAAAGACATGCATCGGTTTGTGGTTTGTGATTCCAGTCCTGTTAATCTCTTGGGCAGAGATTTTTTATGCAAAATGAACTGCACTATTTTTTGCACACTGGTGCAATCATGACACCGGAGGAGGATGTTGAATATAAAATATTGATGGCCCAACGAGAGTCATAAGTAAGTGAATTATATTGACTACTGACGGAGGAAGATTTGCCAGTAGAGTTAAAAAGTACAGTGAGATTGGATGTGTGGGATTTTACAGGAAGAGAGATTGGATTAATGAGAAATGTGGACCCAATTCAGGTAATAGTGAAGGATGGAGTAGGGTATCCCAATACCCCTCAATACAAGATGAGTCCAGAAGTAATTGCTGGAGTCACGCCTGTCATTGATCAGATGATTAAAAAGGGATTTTAGAAGAAATACTGTGCAGTCCCTGTCATTTACCTATTATTGGTGTTAAAATGACTAATGAACAATATAAAATAGTTCAGGATTTAAGAAAAGTGAATACAATTGTAGTGCCAAGTTGTCCAGTGCTACCAAATCTTGCAGTAATTCAGTACCAAATTCCCTGTGATGCCGACTGGTACACAGTTATTGATTTGTGTCAGGCATTCTTTTCCATCCCTTTGCATCCAGAGAGCCAATATTTATTTGCCTTCCGGTTCGGAAACCATATTTTGGCATGGTGGTAAGTCCACAAAGGGTACACGGATAGTCCATCAATCTTTAATCAGATCTTTAAAAGGTGTTTGGAAACTTTAAAGTTACCTGGAAATCTGTCTTGATTCA
Organism: Lissotriton vulgaris; assembly: GCF_964263255.1. Taxonomy (NCBI): domain Eukaryota; kingdom Metazoa; phylum Chordata; class Amphibia; order Caudata; family Salamandridae; genus Lissotriton; species Lissotriton vulgaris. The sequence continues at coordinate 1,998,492,949 of NC_141687.1, forward strand.
ATATATTGATGACCTACTTGTGGCATCAAAAACACGAGAAGCGTGTGTAACAGACACCATTGCTTTACTGAACCATTTAGCTGAAGGAGGACATAAGGTTTCACCATCAAAGTTGCAATTCTGTAGACAAGAAGTTCAATACTTAGGTCACAAGACTGAAAAGGGACTTAGGAAAGGCGACACCTGAGAGAATCAGTATAATCAAGAAAATTAATCCACCCCGCAATCCAAAGGAAGTGAGGACGTTTTTGGGAATGGTTGGATACTGTAAACAATGGATCTGTGGTTTTGCATTGATTGCAAAACCTTTACAGAGATTAACTTGAAAAGATGTGAAGGATCATATTGTGCTGGATGAAGAGAGTTTGGAATCTTTCTCTAGATTGTGAAACAGTCTTTGTCAAGCGCTTGCTTTGGGAATGCCAGATTATTCTAAAAAATGTGAATTATACTGTTATGAAATAGATGGATGTGCGCTTGCAATCTTAACTCAGAAACACAGAATGGCAAGGCGTCCAGTGGCATATTTTTCTGCTACTCTCGATTCAGTGGCTGCAGCATTGCCAAGTTCCTTAAAAGCAGTAGCCACCACTTTTATAAGTTTGGAACAAAGTGAATCAATTGTGATGGGATACCCAGTGAAGATCTCTGTACCTCACTCTGTTGAGATTCTTATAACTGGCACAAAGACTCAGCATATGACAAATAGTCAGCTGACTAAATATGAGAGAGTAATTCTAAGTGCTGAAAATGTGACAGTGGTAAGATACACTACTGTGAACCCTGCCACATTGTTACCAAATTCAAGATGTGATTTCATTGAGCTACCTCCATGTAAAGGACTAAAGTAAGTCCTTGTCATTGTTTGTTTGTTTTCTAGCTAGGTGGGAGCCTACCTGACGAGAAGGAATGACAATCTCACTGTTGCAAAAATTGATATTGAGAGAATTGATACCTAGATTTGGTTTTCTGGTCATTTTGGAATCAGATAGAGGATTAAATTTTAATAACAAAATAATTCGACTATTCTGTGCAGATTTACAAGTTGAACAGAAATTGCATTGTGCCTATTGACCAGAAGCTTCTGGTATTGTGGACCAGATTATTGCCACCATAAAGTCTAAACTAGGGAAGGTGTGTGCACAACACTAAAATGGCCTGATGCTTTACCCCTTGTGTTGATGAGTCTTAGAAGTATTCCTGATAAAAAGACTGAATTAAGTCCCCATGAGGTACTAATTGGAAGAGCAATGAGACAAGCATACATACCTGCAAACATACTCATGAGTATGCTTGATGAGTGTGTGCTGGATTATTGTAAAGGAATGGCTGACCTGGTACGTTCTGTGTCTCGTCAGGTTGGAGGAGATCCCACACAGAGACAGCAAAACTAAGAACATGATTTGAATCCTGGAGAGTGGGTCCTAGTGAAGAAGCATGTAAGGAAAATGTGTCTAGTACCCAGTTGGAGCAGCCCTTACTAGATCATATTGGTTACAACCACAGAAGTAAAGTGTTTTGGTTTACCAAATTGGATACATGAAAGCCATACCCGTCTAGTCCCAAGTCCAAATGAAAGACCTAAAGAGCAGCAACTGGAAAACAGAAATCCAGAACCAGTAGCTGAAGTGTGCAAAGCTGAAGAGTCTGGAGTGACAGATTCTGACGAACATTTTGACAATGAACAGCCAAGCACAAATTGAGTAGAATGGGTACCAGATACTGGGACAGAAAAGACTACTGTTGAGTAGGCCTGGGCGGAATTTGCGGAATAAGGGTAATTTCGCGATCCGCGGAGAACGCGACATTGCCAAAATCCTGCGTTTCGCGACTTCGCAAAATGTTTTGCTTGTTTGCGTTCTCAAATGCATGTTCGCGAGATATTTCCCCCCGAGCACGCAAACAGTGATTGCGAACAGTAAAAAAGCATAGCAAACAAGCAATTCCGTGTGCTTGTGAAATTTCTGCGTGTTTGCGGTGATTTTTTACTGTTTCGCAGAGATTTGCGTAACGCGATTACGTAAATTCTGCCCACCCCTACTTGAGTTGAAAGAAAGTGAGGCTGCTATCGAACCAGGAGAAAGTGGAACAACTGATGAGACAAAAAAAGAAACAGCTGAAGTTTCAAGAATCATTCCAGAAGAAAACAAAATCACAAAAGAAATAGAAGAGGGAGAAAATAATTACAGAGTCAGACTGAAATACTGAACAAACTGTTATTATACAGGAGCGCAAACAACACACGTTGTTTTTTAGGAAACCCCTCACCCACCTACCTGGTAGGTGGCATGCATCATCATCGGGGCCCAGCCGGACCACCTAGTGTGCTGTGCTTCAACACCTGAGTTACAGCGGAGCTGGTTGTTAATGTGACAAAAGTGAAGTGCTATGTGAAGTGCAGAGTATGTGTTAAAATAGTCTTTAGGAATGCCCTTGTAAAAGTTTTAATGAAAGGGTCCTAAGATAGGGGTAAAAATATATTTAAACTGGATCAGCGTGAGGTTTAAAATGTACCCTTGTATGCCTTTTTAAGTTGTAGGTCTACTAGTTTCAGCCTTCAGATATGGTAAAGAGGCTTTCATCAGGACCAAAATCAGTGTGTGGCGTAAAAAGAAAGCCACAGTGGTGCAAATATCAGCACACACCCTAAAGTGTGCTGTGAGTATAGAGGTACCTTAATAACTTACAGATCCTTAAAAGAGGAGTACCTGAAAAGGAAAAAGTTTGTTATTTGCATCATGAGGAATCATTTAACATGCATGTCTCGCATTGTATTTGGCAATGGCGCTCCAAAACGCTTGGACTGATGGTCTCATTCATGTGGCTCGGTGAAAGCATGCATGATGATTATAACTTAAAAATAGCCCTGCGTGGCTACAATCTGCCCTGTGCTGGTTACTTGTAAAGAAGTCCAATTCTTTTATAGTTGGGGGTGGACTATGTCTATAGCATGGTGGCACATTGGGTGATCATTACTGACTAGGTTGTTTACACATACTTATTAAAAAGATTTATTAAAAAACATGTTTTGAAGCTGTTATTTCCAGTGATAGCGCATGAACTTTAGACGGACGAGAGAGCAGGTGACTTAAACTGAGACATAAACAAGACTGACAACATCAAACATTTATCAATGCTGGTGTCCTCACTTTAACTCTCTGAGAACTTAGCCTCATGGATTCCCTCGTAGAGTTTTACCTTAATCCGACCCTACTGGAAAAGAAAATGAAAGTGGGGCATTTGTGAATGTTGCCTTTTTTCTCCTAACGTGGCGAGAGTGTACTTTATCAAATAAAAGATGCTTTGTGTGGGTGCTAGTGAGCCTACCAGATAGTTTAACGATTAGCCAAACTTTTTTTACAAAAGAGGGGGTTTTGCTCAGGAACGGTACACCAAAATGGTGAGATTAGCCTGTCCAATATTAGCTGCCTGACATGGTGCGTGAAGTGTCTTAATAGATGCCCGTCCGACATAGCAGTAGCGTCGGAGGGCGTCCTAGGGGGTGCGGCTATCTCAGGGAAAACGATGAAAGACAACACAGAGGCTAGTACTCACATGTGTTGGGGTAAAAAGGTTCCATTTTGACCTACGCTCTACACAAGGATCCCGCCGGTAGTAGTGACCGCCCTGAATGTCCGGTACTTGTAGTGAAGAAGGCGAGAGCCGGAAGAGCTGGTATGGTCAAGTGGGACGAGAAGGGGCCTTGTACAACTAGAATGCTAACTTGGATGCCCTTTCAAATGGCCCATGCGCAGAATGCCCCATGCCCTGGGTGACTAGTGTCATTACGTGGGGTTAGTTAAACTAAAATGCTACCATGGTGCCTGTGCAGGTCACTCTTTTCCACGTGGCATTGCTAGACCTGTGTTTTTACAAAAAGGGGGAGTGCCTGCAGCAACTATGATGTTAGCTACAGCGTTTGCTAGTAGCGAGAAGTCCAGATGTGTGGAACACTTGAAATTAAAATGTGTGTGCATAAACGTGATAGACACTTTGACAGGCTCAAAGGACGATGTGTAAACTGTAGACTTGTATACTAAATCTGCAGTCAATGCAGGTTGATAGGGTATCGTTTTGCAGGGAGAAAAACAACTCAAAAATCGAAAAGGACAAGAATTCCCTGTAAAAAATACAAGACTCCTGAATGGACTTATGTTCTCATAGAAGAGTTTGAAAGTTTGGGCTTAAGAGAAAGAACACGAAAGTAGTGATACTGAAATGGAGAATGAGAACAAACTAAGATCACCTTAACAAGAATTGTAACAAAATTAAGGTGAAAAAACTTTGTCAGATGAAATCAAATAAAGACTCAAAATCGACCAAAAAGACTGAAAATTAAAAGAAAGGGTTGAAGAAGAATGTCATTAGGTGTGGGATTACACAACTTTTTTTTAAGCTAAAGGTTCATTTAGATTTCTTAGGCGTTATACTAGAACAAATTGTTAGATTTTACATTTTTGTAGAACATCAAAATGGCAGAAACTGAAGTGACTGTACAACCAAAATCTAGCTTAAAACGTAGATGTATTCGATTTTGCTTATGTAGTGTTTTTTCTACTAACATTTATGTGGATTCTATTAATTAATGTCACACCATTATTCGAAGTAAATAACACTGGAAATAATACTAATTATGTGTCTATTGAAATATTGAAAAATGTTTCTAAACAAACAATGAACACAAATGAAGAACAAATGGAAATATTCTCCATCATGACAAATCAATTAGTGATTTCTTGTTAAATGTGTTTACTAAATTGTTGTATGAATACACTAACACCATGAATGTGAGTGATTGCTATGTCTGTATGAAATTACCATTGTCTGTCTCTGAAGGTATAACATACCATCTTTCTTTAACATATGCTGTTTCAGGTAGTGTTCTTAGTAGTCTATTTTACATGGAAGGTGAACTGGAGTATCAATATACAGATATAGATTTAGTATTTTCAGAAGTTCCAATTGTAAGGGAACTAAACAAAGTAGAAAGTAGTAAAACACACGTTATATGGGTGAATTTCTCCATACTACTAAACCACTAGATGTAGAGCATGATTATGAAAATAATTTGTCTTACGGATTGCATTTTGAAGAAAGACTATTTCTGGATATGGTGAGAAATTAGAAGAGAGCTTCCAGAAGAAAGCTCTTGAACAAAAATCACAGGTACAAACCTGGGCATTTAGAGAGGGTAATTATGAGAAGGGTGAAACTTATGCTGCGATGTCCCTGGATTGGTCACAGAAAGGAAAGGTATGTTTATTAAGATAAAAGACTAACTACTATATTTATTTTATTGGCACTAGTAAATTTGAGCACACTTTCCAAAATACTGGTGGTTGGGAATTTAAGGGTGCAACTGATCCTGTCTTTCCAGGGATATACTATGTATGTGGTAGGAAAGCCAATTACAGGTTACCTGCCCATTGGTATGGACGTTTTTATTTTGAGATTGTTTTTCTGAAGGTCTATCACATAGACCGAAAAGATCATAGTTTCAATGAAATAAGGCAAGGATTAGCACGTAGTAAGAGAGCAAGTTTTTCTAAAATAGTAGGTGATATTTTCAGTGCACAGATACTCTCAGTGGGAGTTGTTTTAAATTAACAAAATTTTTTAAAATTGTCCACAGTGGTTGATCGTTTATACACATATACTGATGGTGGATTTTTGATGATTGATACCGAATTGGCGGCAATCAGATCAATGGTTTTAAAAATTGACTTGCCCTTCATATTTTCTTGGCAAAAGAGGGTGGAGTATGTGGTAGGTTGAAAATTCAACACTGCTGTACCTATATCCCTGATAAAAGTAAAGGGATAGAAGGATATATTAGAAATTTTACCAAGTTACATAAGAACCTAACCCAACTGGAGGTTGTCAGTGTTTGGGAGAAATTGGTAAGACTATCTCCGCTGTGAGTAAAGGGCTTTCAATGTTTGGAGAAAATCTGTTAGGAAAAATAGTAATACCAGTACTTTCAGTAGCAATAATAATATTAGTAATATTAAGGGTGTATAAATGTTGTAAGTGCATGAAAGGGAGAAAAGATATATCTGTTAAAAGAAGATAATGCAAGGATTGAAAAGAAAAAGAGACAAAAGAGAACTGGAAGAAATAAATGAAGAATATTATGACGTGATGAAAATGCTAGATCAGAGTGCCATAAAAGAAGAAAGAGATACTAAACTTTAGAAGGTGGCACTCAGTATGGTAAGTATTTATGATGGCTTCAGAAGCCATCAGAGGGGGTATTTGATGGAGCAGGATTTCGCAAAAAAGAAACCTGCTCGTATTGATTACTCCTGTAACATGTACTAACTATAAGTAGTGAATATATACTAACGTGCACCCTCACTGCACACATGGGAGATTTGCTTTTGAATATGCATGAATTAACCCTAAACCATACTTAAATAACCGGAAATGTAATTATATTGTATGTAGAAGGAGTTATGAAGGTTTGCATGGCAAGGCTGAATGTGTTTATAGTAAAAATCATGATGTGTGTTGCTTCATTCAAATAATTAATGCAGCTTCCCTGCTTATGCTGTGCTAGGTTAACTATTAATATGGAATAGAGATAAGGTAGGTGGTTAACTGAAAATATTACATTGTCACATAATTAATAGATGTCGGTTTTTCTGTTTTTCCAGCAATGAACTAGTACTCCATTTTATGTTAACCCGACACGACTGTAGAGGGAGGAATGAGAAACACGTGACCAAGTGGCTGGACTGCTGAACAAGTTGAAAAAGCGTGGCTTGCTGAAGGACAATATGCTTGACATGCGGCTAACTCCAGTGTCTTCAAGAGGAAATTCTGTAGTTGTTGAATGTATTAATATTTGTTACTTGATTGTTACACATGTACTCATGAGAGAGAAGGGATGACAATTGACTATGTGGGAACAGAAGTTTAACAATGGGGTACTCAAAGAATGGTGATCTAATGGTAGGGTGACCCTGCACCCCTAGATTTCAGCCAATCCTGTAGCTGGGATAGGCGATTTTAGCAATTTTAGTGGGATGGACATGTGAAGTAAAGGTATAAAGAATAGGTGATTTAGGGGTGGGGTGTCGGGTGTGAGTTTTTCAGAAGAAACGAGAGGAGAAAGAGAAATGCGCCGCTGATCGTCGGGTGGCAGAGAGTCCTAGATGTTCCTGTCTTATCCCTGTCCTGATACTTAAGTCTTTGATCCCCGACTCTGTCCAGGTGTCCCCTACTGCTACCTAGGCCTGGGTGGTGGTTTTCCTACATTCAAAATATTTGGTTGATATTTCTAATCATCCGATTTTCTTTGCACCTTTTGTTCTCTTCATCTATCCTTCCAAATTGATGAATTTTGATTAACGCATATGTCTGATGTCTCTTTATCTATCCACTCTATTCAACATATGTTTTTGAGATCGCTCATTTGGTGGATGTTTGATTAGATTGTACTCTCTCGCATGAGGTTTTCCAAGATTAACGCATTTGAGAAAGATAACGTTTTATAATTTGCAAACGAATAGTCTGTGATTATTTTAGTCAGGTTTATGATTATATCTTTGTATAGAATTGCCATGGCCTTCAATTCTTCAACTAATTAGTCCATCAAGCATGTAGATGGGAAATTGAATAACAAGTGTATTGCATAGAACTGTGGGTTGTCTAAATATTGATCAACCGAGTAAAGATTTTGAAAGAAATTTGCAAACTTGACACCAGCGCAACAGGGATTTGTGTGTATGTGTATGGGACAAAGTATGTGGTATTATTGAATGATCATCCCTGATCAAATACTGGGTTTGCGCTGGATGAAGGCTTTTATTATTTTATTGTGTAACCATTAATGACACGCTTTATTATAAGACTTGGGAAATAACAGAATTTTTTCTTTCAAAATGGCATGTAAATTGTGAGAAGTTACACATTTTCACATAAACAGTTGGAAGATAGAATACCTCTCAATCGGTAAATCTTTTTCTCTGTGAACGAGTCTCATGCTGGCATCCTAGAAGACATAATTGGTGTCCTCAGATGGGTAAAAATATTGCACAAATTTGGATAATCAAGAATTTCAGAGACATTTTTTTAATTTTTCCTTACACAAAATACGGCAAATTCATAGTCTTCACCAGTATAAAGTTCGCCCAGACTTACATTTGCTATGCTAGTAGCTCAATTGCACACTGTAATGATTTTGACATGGTTCTTTACCTGTGATTGCCCAGTTTGAATAATCCATGACAATGATTGTATCCCATTTGAGAGGCATAAATAGTGCTATGATTGAATGAGAAACTGGTGTGGCAGTATCCAAGTAAATTTGCCCAGTGAGCTTGCCCTCTTTAACATACAGCTAATCTGTTGAATCCTGGCAGTTTCCCCTCATTTTTTAAGCTTCCCAATGTGGATCAAATCAATAGTAAACAGGACTAGTTATAGGTTAAGATCAGAGGCTCCAATTTACATTTCACTTTCCCTTTACTCTCCAGCAACCAGTAGTAACACAAATAACCATATGGACTAACATAAGAAGCAATTATACTACCCAGGAGACAGGGGTGTAGAACTACCAATGTAAGGTGTCTTGTCTGAGGAGTTCTCCCACTTTCTTATTGCTTCTGTGGTCAGTGAAGTACTCTTTCGCCTTTCATGGTTCATTGGTACATATTTCAGTAGTTTTTATTTAATTGGAATGACAGTATTTATCATTTATGCTTCAGAATGCTGTGCACTCTGTTCATTCGTTTTTATCAAGTACAGCTTGCTTCCGTCTGCAGACCACTCAATGCTTTTCAGCCTACGTTGGATCCTGCTGATGCACCAAATGCCCTCTTCTTAGTATTTTCCTCAGGGCACGTTCGGAAGTCTAGCATGTTCATGTTACATATGTAGTCAGGCTTCTGCATGCTTATTTATTTAGAGTAACCTGAAGGCTGTCATTGATTGTGGCACTCGATTGTATTTTCCACAAGGCAGAACTCAGCATACAGCTACCTCACTGATGGGGTCACAGATGCCACCTTTGTGTTTCACAGACAATACAATCGCTCTTTCCCAAATCCAAAAAGGCCTGCAACAAACTAAACTTTATACGTTTTTATTGAACAAGTACAAATAACATTGTGGGTTGGTAAGCCTGCAGAGAGATCCTTATCAGTCAGGTACTGGGAATCTTCTGTCACAGATATGGGCACCAGTGACAAGGTAAAGGAACGTAAAGCAGTCCATTAAAATTGCTGTATCATCTGCACTGAATGTATCTATGACCTCTATTATTCACAATTTTGGAAATACTATGAAAGCTAGTATCCAGAACCAGAATGCTGGGATTAACTTGAAAATGACCTCAAACATTCAATATGAAGACTGTGTTCCTCATTCATGTGTAGTGCCGTTCTTTTCAAAACCTCTAAATAGGCAGGGTTTAAAAGCCCTTGCAAATGTAATTATAGAGCCTCAGATGCTACATAGGCTCCATCCAGAAAGATTTCGGACATTGTTGCTTCAGAGATTGAGGTTGTTTCATGCGCCATTAATAGTGGCGGACTGCCAGAAAAAAGACTCTTCCTCATGGAGTTAAATGTGATACCAAGAAAGAGACCCTATCTGATTATTAAACATGATGTAACAGGTGATGACTCCGATGGTGTCCATTATTCATTTGTTTTGGACTTTCATGATCGAAGCTGGGGGATCGAATTAAAATTGGTTCAGTCCTAACAAAAGTAATTTTTTTAATTACATTAAAATTTGTAAATGAGAGCATAATCCTATTAAGTCAGAACAGGATTTATTATTTTGGTAGAAAATTGCTTTTTGAGCTATATCAAATTTTTCATCTTTTGTCCCCTTATTGGTAAACTATTCCATATGTTGTGAAGCATATCAGGGTAAGAGTTAGAACTCATCTTGGAAAACCTAAACAAAACAGGCTAAGGTCAGAAAATCCTAGAAAAACTGTTGCTGACCAGGTTTTGAGTATCCAATAATAGATCCAACCATACCATTTTTCCTTAACTGGTCTGGAAAGGACAAAAGTAGGATGATAGCTTGCATCTGGAATTCCTGTCAGGACAATTTTAGGCAATGTGGGTCCTATTACAATGATTTCAAAATGGCCATACAAGCCAAGAAAGGATCTGTAAACATTTACCCTTCAGAATTATCAAATTGTATTCAATGAATCTCATGTTTCATTTGCAAATTCTGCCATTCACTGCAATGCAGCAAATGCCTTCTAAGAAATCTGAATCAAAATGATCTGAGTTAGCTTCTTCTGAAGCAGGGCATTCAGCCAAATGATTTTATTTTGTGAAAACTCCATCTAAGAGTTGTCTCAGACATATGATTCAATAAGCAAAGCTCATTTGTAATTGAGTAGGTTGTTCAGACATTGTTTTTACCAAGGACAGGCAGCAAAGAGGGGCATAGGGTGGGTCGTTCCCACTATGATAACCAGTTCCAGTTTACAAATAACAGAAGTGCAAAGGACTCCCCATAAAGTAGACTGATATATTTTCCACAAAGATGCAGGGGATACATAAACATCCACTCTAGAGCTAAAGAAAAAAATACCACAAACAACGGTGTGTGTCCACCCTGTTCCTTTACTGTTCAGATTGAACTGTTCATACACCGTTCATATACAATTGCCAATGTATAATGTCAGATCCTTTGGTGCTACAAACCATTATAAGCTTTCAACTAGAGGTTTTTGGATCACCAGTTCAAGGTTTTTGACTGCACTCAACCAGACAAATCACTTAGAACTTTGGATGTTCAGGATCTTCCTTTCAAAAGAGGGACAGAACCGACTTCTTTGGATCTTTCAGATGTTATAAGGAAACAGTTTCTACTCAAAACGAAATACAAGACATGACATCCAGTCATAAATCTCAGATAATTCAATCAATTTGTATTGATTTGTCATCTCAAAATGAAGACTATTCTCTATTTAATCTATCTCCAACCAGTAGATTATATGCATTGCTTAGATCTAAAGGACACTTAGCTGACCGTCCCTATTTTTCTTCCTCATCAAGAGTTTTATAAGTTCCAATGGCAGGAAAAGGTATTCCAGTTGATATCTCTCCTGTCTAGTCTTTTTTCAACACCAAGGTGTTTCACCAAACTGCTCTAACCGGTTGTGTCTCATCTATGTTTCCAGCACAGCTACTTATTTGTAGATATAGAAAATATATGGCAAATGGCCCAGGACACGTTTCTCAACTGTCCCCAGCCATTCATCTACTAGAAAAAAGGGACTTTCCATAAATCAGTCAATTTTCTTACTCGTTCATGTTCAATGAGTGGAATTCAAAGGCTTTTTAGGGAAGTCAATATCCTGCTCTTTAATTAATCACAATCAGAACGAAATTATTGCATTTCTCGATGCAATAACTAATTTCAAGTTACCATTTGGCTGGAATAGTTGGTATTGAAGTTTACTCCATTTAGGAGGTGGCTCTCTCCATTATTGTGCTCTTCAACATTTAATGATCCAAAATTTGCAGAAAATTTTAAGTTATTCAGGCATGATTCCTTTTGATCAGGAGACAAAGGAAGAGGCAACAGGGTTGTTAGAGAATCACTATGCTTAGGATTGAAGGTTCATTTTCCATTCTACTTCAGAGTTTCTATTTGCATCAGATGCAAACCTGTCAGGTTTGGAGGATCAATCCAGCCAGTTCTTGTCTGATAACACATGGTTAGAAGGGGGTATTTCCTTGCATATAAACTGTTTAGAACTTCTTGCAGACTCCTTCGCTATCAAATACTTAAAAAATAACACAGGCATGTCTCTAATAACACAAACAAAACAGTATTAGGAATACTGTCTTCTCCAGTATGCATTAGTAACTGTAAAATATCTCCTGGGCCAATTCAAGAAAGTTGTGAATTGGCATTTGTGTCACCTCAAAGATCTAAACACCTGGAAATTAAATGTTCTAGTATTCTCTCTTCTCCATGTGAAATTGGGCCCACTATCAATATATCCCTCTACTTCCAGACTCAATAGTTGGTGCTCTTTCATTGGCATTGGCCATGGATGCTTTACTTTAAAAATTGCATCAAGGCCTGTCTTATTCTTTTCGAGTGACCCTTGAGCCTGTGACTAGGCAGGTTTCTCCCTCTGCCACCGCACAGACCCCCTGTGCGCCGCTGCATCTCCTGACTGCTGCCTCGTTTTGCTCCTTGTGTCCCCCTTCTGTGCCCCTTGGTTGCTCACTGTTACTCTGTTCGTGCCCCTTTCTTCTCCTTTGTGCCTCATTTTCCCCTTCGTTGTTGCTCCTTGTGTCCTCCTCTGTGCCCCTTTGTTTGCTCACTGTTTACTTCGTTCTGTGCCTCTTGCCTTCTGTATCACCTGTTTCCCGCCGCTCGCGCTCCCTCGGCCCCGCCTCCCCGCCTCCTGCTTCCCATTGGCCACCCCGCTCCCGTCTCCCAGCTTCTCCTCCCTCCCTCTCTCCCTCTTATGGAGGCCGCGCAGTGGATGCGTGCAGCTGGCGCGGCGCTAGCGCAAAGGCAAGCCCATCTGCGCCCGTCCGCGCCTGGACCGCGTCCAGCACCAGGACCCCTGGCCCTCGACGAGGCCAGCTCTTCCGACGGACGTACGACACCGCCACCGTCCACACACTCAATGCCGGCCAGAACCCCGCCTGCTACCGAGCCACTCCAAAACGCACCCACGGACCCTTCACCTGCAAAACCTGCAAATTCACCTGCCTCCGACCCTGCCCGGCACCCGCCAAGCCTAGCACCAGCAACAATCACCTCAAGTGCATCCTGCTCAACACCCGCTCCGTCCACAGGCACGCCGTTGAACTCTGGAACCTCCTCGACACAACAGCACCAGACGTCGCCTTCCTCACAGAAACCTGGATGAACGCCTCCTCAGCCCCCGACATCGCCATAGCCACCCCGGATGGCTACAAGATCACCCAGAGGGACCACGTCCACCAAACCGGAGGAGGCGTCGCCATCGTCCACAGAAACACCATCCGCATCACGACCAACTACGACGACACCCTCACTGCCGCTGAGCACCTTCACTTCAAGATACACACCGACCCCAAGACAACCCTCAGAGGCACCCTCATCTACAGACCCGCGGGACCACGCGCACATTTCAGCGAAGCCATCGCAGACTTCATCAGCCCGCACACCCTCATCTCCCTTAGGGGACCTTAACTTCCATCTGGAGAACAACAATGACAGCAACACCGCCACCCTGCTGGACAACCTCGCCAACCTCGGACTCAAGCAACTGGTGAACACCCCCACCCACTACTCCGGCCACACGCTTGACCCCATCTTCTCCTCCAGCAAGCACATCTCCTTCAGCCACTCCACCGGACTACACTGGACAGATCACAGCTACGTCCACTTCAACTTCAGGAGAACCACGACTCACCACCACCCACCACCACCCTCAGCAGGTTACCCGCAGAAGCTGGAGCAAGATCACCGCCGACCAGCTCACCACCTCCCATAGCCAGAACCCTCCCACCAACACGACGGACCCCAACAAAGCAGCCCGCAACCTCACACAGTGGCCCACCAACTGCGCCGATGACCTCGCACCACTGAAGAACCCTCCCAGCAGACCCTGCAGCAGGAAGGCCTCGTGGTTCACCAACGACCTCAAAAACCCCATGAAAACCTGCCGCACCCTCGAGAAAGCCTAGCGCCACGACCAGACAACAGAAAACATGACAGCCCTCAAGAACGCCACCCGCAAACACCACCAGCTGATCCGCACCACCAAAAGGACAACATTCAAAGAATGACTGGACAGCAACACCCACAACAGCAAGGAACTCTTCAGCATCGTTAAGGATCTCTCCAACCCCAGCGCCTGCAACGACATTGCACCCTCGCAAGACCTCTGCGACTCACTCGCCTCGTTCTTTCACCGCAAGATCGCCGACATACACAACAGCGTCGGCGCACAGACCACGCACCAAACCACCGAACCAGCACCCCCACCACCACCCTTTGCACCTGGACCTCGGTCAGCACCGAAGACACCACCCGCACGATGAACACCATCCACTCTGGCTCCCCAAGTGACCCATGCCCACACCACATCTTTAACAAAGCCGACTCGCACCCCAACTCCGGGACATCATTACCAGCTCCTTCGCATCTGCCACCTTCCCGGAGAGCTGGAAACATGCCGAGCTCAGTGCCCTCTCGAAGAAACCCACTGCGGACCCCACGGACCTCAAGAACTTCCGCCCCATCTCGCTCCTCCCTTTTCCTGCCAAAGTCATCGAGAAGACCGTCAACAAACAACTCTCCGCTTTCCTCGAGACAAGCGGACCCCTCGACCCCTCGCAGTCCGGTTTCTGAGCAAACCACAGCACCGAGACCGCCCTCATCGCAGCTACCCACGACATCAGGTCCCTGCTCGACAACGGGGAAACAGCTGCCCTCATCCTCCTGGACCTCTCAGCAGCCTTCGACCCCGTATGCCACCACACCCTAATACAACGCCCCGCGACACCGGCATCCAAGGAACGGCCTTGGAGTGGATCATCTCGTTCCTCGTCGGAAGAACTCAGAGAGTCCGCCTCCCCCATTCCGATCTGCGGCCACCGAAGTCATCTGCGGCATTCCGCAAGGATCCTCGCTCAGCCCCACCCTCTTCAACGTCTACATGAGCCCCCTCGCAGCCATTGCACGCGAATACAACCTTAATATCATCTCCTACGCTGATGACACCCAGCTGATCCTCTCCCTCACCAATGACCCCACCACCGCCAGAGCCAGCCTGGCCAGGAAGGAATGAAAGACGTCGCGGATTGGATGAAGCTCAGCCGTCTGAAACTGAACTCAGACAAGACGGAAGTTCTCATCCTGGGACCATCCCCCTCTGCCTGGGACGACTCCTGGTGGCCCCTTGCCCTGGGCACCGCCCCCAAGCCAACGGACCATGCACGCAACCTGGGCTTCATCCTGGACGGTGAACAGCCTTTACAACAAAACTTTTACAACGCACTACCATTACGATGCAACCATTACAACGCAAACCATTACAACGCATTGCGCTGGGGGGCGCTCTAGGACAGGGAATAGATTTAATTTACTATCCAACACCTTCCCTACTATCCATGGGGACTGGAGTTGGAATAGTAAATTAAACTATTCACTATCCAGCACCCCAAAGCGCTATGCGTTGTAATGGTATGCGTTGTAAAAACTGCGTTGTAACGGCATGCGTGGTAAAAGCATGCGTTGTAACGTCATACATCCCTCTGAAAGATCTACCGGTGGATCCCCACCGAAACCAGAAAGACGGTCACTCAGGCCTTCGTCACCAGCTGTCTGGACTATGGTAACACCTTCTACGCTGGGACCACAGCCAAACTCCAGAAAAGACTCCAGTGCATACAGAACGCTTCGGCATGACTTATCCTGGACATCTCCCGTCACAGCCACATCTCTGCCCATCTGAAAGACCTGCACTGGCTCACCGTCAGCAAGAGGATCACATTCAGACTCCTCACCCACGCACACAAGGCTCTCCACGACATGGGCCCCAAATACCTCAACAGCCACCTCACATTCTACACACCCACCCCCCAGCTCCGATCCTCCAGCCTCATCTCGCCACCATCCCACGAATTAGGAAAGCCACCGCCGGAGGAAGATCCTTCTCCTACCTGGCGGCCAAGACATGGAACTCCCTCCCCACCCACCTAAGGCTGACCTAGGACCATCTCTCCTTCATGAAGCTGTGGTCTGTGCATGGGATAGAAATGAGATACATCCACCCCTGGCTATACAGTGTAACAATATGAATTCACGAGGAAGGCAATTGACACCTATGACCCAGCACCACAAATTTACTGTGTTATTAAACTGTAAGTACTCCTAAACTACTAAATGCAATTTCCCTGTGATTGTTTTCTTATGGACAGCGTTTGCACGTTCTCCCTACTCGGTTTTGGTCATGAGTGCCAAGTACAGAGTGATTTATTGGTTTTAGCAACAAGTGCCTAGTATCAAGTGATTTCAGTTCACACTGCAGATGCAATTATTAACAAAACTGTAGTCCACTAGATAGGCATATTAAAAACATCATACATTTTACAGCTGCCACGTTTACTTTCAGAAAAGCTTATTTGAATGCCCTCGCGACTTCTGAATCCTCGTCCCACACACCAACAAGCTCGAAATTCCACTGGAAAAATATGTCGGACATGAAAAAAAGAACAAAAATGCTCTATTTTACACAGAAACTCGCGTTGGATGCCATTTGGGTGGCGCCCATTTTAAGATGATAGGAAATTCTCTAAGACTGTACACAACAAAAATCTTTCGATGAACGCAAACCGATGTACTCAAGCGTTCAACTGCACTTCAGGGGCAACAAATATACAACTGTTATACATTTCCGATTTCTACAAGGATCGCTGCAGTTGGTTTGTCGATTTAACTTATTATATTAATTTATTATTTATTAACAATTTACCTAATTTTCCTTTGCGGGTTAGACTATGTAGCGTATCTCATTTTTCCTTTGCAGGTTGTACTATGTGCTAAATTAGAAAATCTAGGAAAATATTCAAGGTAGTGTGCCTGAATTATGGCAAACCAGAGCTTGACTTCACCACCCACTTTTCTTGCCACTCCTGGAGAACCTCCCATATCGTGGAAGGAGTGGAAGAAATTGTTTATTACTTATATGTTAGCAACCGGTACTGGCAAGTAAAAAGACAGGCAATTCTGCTCCATGACCTTGGAGTAGAGGGACAATGATTATATGAAGATCTTCATGAGAACTCCTTGGGCATGGGGGATGGTCAGCCTAGTAAATATATGAAATGACAATGCAAATGTTGGATATACCCTTTGTGACTAAAGCGAATATTGTATTAGAACGGCATACATCTGTCTCTTGGTGAAAATGGCAGATAAGGATATCGCATCATATGTTACTGCATTAAGGGGCCTCTCTTTGACATGCCGATTTGAAGGTTTGGGGGATTCCCTCATATGAGACCAGATCGTGAAGTGCACCAACAACAAAAGAGTTACGGAAAAATTATTAATCAAAAATCCTACTTTGGAAGAAGCAATTCACTTTGCTAAAGGATTGGAACATACTGATTTGTGTACAAAAGAAATGGATAAATGTGGTGGTGGTGTGCCATCAAGGGAGCACTTGACCAAGGTGACAGAGGTGCATATGTCAATTGATGAAATGAAGAACGTGAATCACATATTGTAAAACCTCAGCCCTCGCACAAGCTTAATGATAGGTTGCAGCCTTTACCTACCACCTCAAAGATTACCCCAAGGGTAGTCAAATGCTACCGCTGTGGTGCCCCTGGTCACATCACGTCAAGAACTAGGTGCATGGCTAGAAATGCAATTTGTCGAGCTTATAGTAGAAAAGGACATTTTGACAAAGTCTGTAGAACTAGAGTCCAATTGAACCCAGTACAAGAGGTAGATGACACATGTGAAAGTAATCAAGAGTTAATATTAAAGGTGGAAGAATATGGAGCATCAGAACAATCAGGGGGTAATTCTACTTTGAATGCAATGGTATTGTCAGGAAAAGTGCTGACAAGTTAGAGAAACCTCATTGCATTGTGAACTTGGATGAGTGTAATGTCAAGATGTTAGTTGATTCTGGGAGACTATACACCTTGCTGTCTAAAGATACATATTGTAAAAACTGGAAGGGGGTGGATCCTCTGTAGAGTAAATCTGACATTAAGGCTGTAGGATAAGGCAGAAAAACTATAGAAATATTGGGATTGAATTGGATGGTAATAAGTCTTAATGGCAAGAAAGTATTTGGCCGAGTATACATGACAAAGCAAGGTTCCAATCTCATAGGCTGGTGGCACCAAAAAGATCTCAATATGAGGTTGAATCCTAATGGCACAAGGCAAGCTATGACCATGGCGGTGCATAATGTTTAAGACTATGGAGTCGCCATAATGGGGAATACCCTGAGGTGTTTACTGACAAGTTGGGGTGGCTTTAAACATTTTCACACCGAATCATCTTAAAAAATAATGCTGTCCTGGTTGTGCATAGAGTTAGGAATGTGCTGCACTTAATAAAGGAACCCTAGCAGAAGAAACTTAAGAAGTAGCTAGAACAGGACATAATAGAGCCAATTGAGGCTTCGGAGTGGTTAGCACCCATCGTGGTAGCACCCAAGGAAGGGGAAAAATTCACCTGTGTATGGATTTACGTGACCTAAACAAGAATATATGGGTCACTAGGCAACCCTTACCTAACATTTCTGAAATGCGAACAGCCATGAGTGGTGGTGAGATTTTTTGCGTGATTGACATGTCTGCCGCATACCACCAGATTGCTCTGCATGAGGAGCCTAAAAATCTTACCTCATTTGTAACATCGCTGGGGGCTTTTTTTCCGTTATTGCAGGATGCCATTCGGATTAGCATCTGCCTCAGCGGTGTTTCAGAGCAGATATTTGTGAGACTTAACCCCTTCGATGCTCATGACGGAATGGTTCCATCATGAGCATCGGTTGCGCTGTGCTCATGACGTAACCGTTCCGTCATGACCACACCCGCGACTGGAATGTTCAGCACCGGGGGAGAATCGACGCCACAGGCAAGGTGTTAAGTAATTCCTTTGTTTCCAATATGATCTGCTGATAATGGGGAGGCACAAAGTAGAACATGATGAGGTGATGAATGAACAGTTGAGGTGGATGGAAGGCCATGGGTTAACAATAAAAAAAGAGAAATGCTAATTGAGGAAGGATCATATCACATACTTAGGGCATGAGATATCCAAAGACGGGATTAGGCTGAAGAAGAGCATTGTTTTAGCAAGCAGCAGTTGAAGTCTTTCCTTGGCTTGGCAAAATATTGCTCACAGTTTGAGGCAGAAATCACTGAAGTTGAACCTTTGAGGCTACTAATGAATAGAGGTGCAGTGTTTGACTGGAATGAGCAATGTGATGAAGCATTAAACAATGGGAAGGATAGAATTCATTGTGCTCCTACAGTTGGTCACTTTGATGTCACGGCTAAGACATATATTACAACTGATACTAGCGGTTTAGGGATTGGAGCAGGTCTGACTCAGGTAAAGGATGGTCTAGATACAATCATAGGGTGTGCCTCTATGCAGCTCCAGGATGTGGAGATTTCTTATTCTGTCATTGAAAAGGAAGCCGTGGACTGTTGCTGGGGGATGAAACATTTGAGATACTTTGTTTGGGGTCTACCGTTCAAAGTCTGTACTGACCACTAGCCCCTCATCCATTTGTTTAAAGGGGGGAGGGGCTTAGAAGGGAGTGTGATGCTTGGGATTTCCAGGTGAATGTTGTCCGTCTTGGAATACAACCTTGAAATCGAGTGTGTTAATGGTTTAAGGAGTGTGAATGCTGATTGTTTGTCAAGGATGCTGGTGGATGAAGTGGCCCTAGAGGTAGATCGAGAGATTGAAGTGGTAACAGGCGGTGGTGAGGAATTGGCTCTTGAGAAAATGGAGTCGGTGGCAGCCATGTTTGAGGATAACATATTGCAAAAGGTAGTCAAGTGTGTGTCAAAAGGCTGGAAGAAAGATCAAATTGAGGATGTCTGGTTCATGGGATACCACCATGTGGAGGGAGAATTGAGTGTGTGCGAATACAAATGATTAAGGAGTCAGTTTGTAACACCTGGGATACTTAGGAAAACAATTATCAATATAGCACATGAAGGGCATCTGGGTCGGAATATGACCAAGAGGCATGTGCACCAGTTGTTTTGGTGTCCTGGCATGGATGGAGATATTGAAGATGCAGTGAATGAATGCTACACATGTGCAAACAGAGACAGAACTAGAATTGTGAGACAACTTCCCCTGAGTTGTATGGTTCTGCCCAAAAGGCCTTGGGAAAGAGTGGCAATTTATTTTTGGGTCTGATATTTAAGTTCGGGACGCAGGAGTGAGTACATAATGGTTCTCGTGGCCTACCATTCCAAGTGGTTTGTTGTCAAAACCACTGATTCTATTGACACAGTGAAAGTCGTAGGATTTTTTGAGAGGGAATTCATAAATGAAGGAATTCCTAAATTTCTACTGTCGGACAATGGAGTACAATTGGTGTCCAGAAGAATGTGGGCATTTTTTTGCAAAATGGCGATCAAGCATGAAAAGGTGGCTTTGTTCAGACTCCAAGCCAATGGATTAGTAGAGAGAGCTAATCGTCTGGTTATGGAAAATATACAACTTTCTTTCTCAAATGGGTTTTCTTGGTGTGAAGAACTGAAGGAATTGGTGTAGATTTATAGGGTGACCCCCCATTCAGTGACAGAAGTGTCGCCGTTTATCTATCTCAAAGGAAGGTAACCTAGCTTAAAGGAGGTTTCAGGGTGGTTGAGAAATAAAGATTGTGCTTGGGTGGATCGTGCAGTGTTGGAGAGTGATTTGGCTCAGAAATAGCGTATGGCTATGGCATACTACAACACCAGGAAAGGTATTAAAATACCCGACATAAAGAAAGGTCATTGGGTTGTAGACAAAGAGGTGGTCACAAGTGCAAAAGTAAATTTTAGAAGCCAATATAAGTAAGAGCAGTAACGAAAACATTTCACATTTTGGCAGATGGTTCTGCATGAAGCATGGGGAATGTGTCCAAATGTCAGTGTACCCAACCTGTTCTTGATAATGGTTGTAATTAGTAATATTGGAGTCTGACATTTCTGCCTTACAGCTCATCGTGTGTGGGCATTGTATATATCAGGAGATCATTGGGTGTGTTGTTGTATTGCGATTGTTCATTCTAATGCCTATTTCTTTCTGTATTATAAGCATATTTTTGTTGTATGGAAAGGGGAGATGTGAAGATTTGCTAGAACTCTCCAGAGAATGTGGAACTCAGAACCTATGTAACTGTGGGGAATGTTTATCTTGGCAGGAAGAAGGGAGGTTGGAGCAGGGCAAGGAGTAAGCTGGAGGTATCTGATGAAGAATATATTGTAATTTTACTAAACACCTCTGAGTGTAATCTTACCCTGGGCTCCTGTCACCCTAAGAATTTACAAATCTGCATGAGCAGCATGGTGTTGTTGGAGTTTGGAATCACATTTCAATCCAGGTTTGTCAGATCTCTCACCAATTGCAATTTGTTTTAGTCATTTATCCTCCTCATGTAATCCTCCTCAGGTAAGTCCTACAAAACTATTAACATTCATAGGTCAGTGACCCTTTGAAATCATCATTATATAGCTGTAAAGCCCATTAGTGACCATCCTCTGATCTGCATACTTCTTGAAGAAATTAGAATGAGTAGACCTCCTGCCTCAAAATATTCTACATCGTGCCCAATCCATCATTATTTTGCAGACTACGCTACCTCAGTTTGGTTCAAGCCATTTGCAAATTAGTCTTGACCCTGCTTCAAAGGGAACAGTCCAGGTCAAACTGCCAGGCCCAGTCCCTTAACAGGAATACAAGCAACCCCGGACTGACTTTGTTCTTATTAGAGCTCATCAGCCAGGTTAGTTTGATTCCAGGGTCACAGTGTACATGGGACCCACGTCTGGACATACAGGTCCCAATTATGGCTACATGCTAAAATTTACAAAAAGTGATGGATGCAATGCTTGAATCAATCTTAGACACTGGTATTTACTGAAGGCTGCATTCCAATTCCTCTTTATTTTGCGCACCATGCTTCTTTAGTTTGGACCCAGCCGTATGCAAATCATTCTTCACGCTGCTCATATGGAAACAGTCCAACCCAAACTGCCAGGCCAAGTCCTCCCAGAACACAAGCATTCCAGGACCTGTTTCACTTTTATTAGAGCTTATTAGCCAAATTGAGATGGCATGGTTTGTAAAATAACAATAGATTGGAATGTGGCCGATTAGTTACTTGTGAACAAAATTGATTCAAGCATTCCCTCAGTCAATTTTTTGCATACTTTAGTGTCTCACCTCAAGTTGAACGGGTATGCCCAGAAGCAGCTCTTGTGCAAGTTGTGCCCTTGGAACCAAGCTATACCTGGCTATAGACAGTAAGACCAGCTATACAGATCAGAAGGTTAATTGAAATATACTCAGGGGCCAAAAATATTCTTCCATTGTCAATCCACAGGGAACAGAAGGACTGGGACACATACACATTTAACCTTTTCGATTCTTGGTGAGACTCTACATGCTTCTGAACATTGACACAATACAATCA
Organism: Lissotriton vulgaris; assembly: GCF_964263255.1. Lineage (NCBI taxonomy): Eukaryota > Metazoa > Chordata > Amphibia > Caudata > Salamandridae > Lissotriton > Lissotriton vulgaris. The sequence goes on from NC_141687.1 coordinate 1,998,515,117, forward strand.
GACTCTATTCTGGCTGATTCCTTTTTGGCTAACCTTGCGAGTATGAACTTGATAGATTCAAATAGAATTATCACGGATGCCACCAATAGATAGATGGACTCCTACCTCGAACAAAGTGCATTCCTGGTTCCATTTGGCTGTTCAAGTTGGGGATCATGGGACCCATGCTGATCAGTGATTTCTGATTTCAATTCTTCAAAGCCAGCTGTAGACCAGTTAGAATTCTTTTGAAATGCCTTTTTTGACATGTGCCTCTTCCATGTCAGATGGGGCAACAGTGTTGTCTCAAAGCAAACTACATTTGAAAGGCTGGAATATGGGTGCCTAATGGAATCATGTTCCTTTTCCTTTATGTGTTAAATTTGTGGTTGGGATCACGTTGGAGTGTAAGGTTCACAGGCTGCTTAAAAAAGGACTAGAAAAATCAATGGGAGAGCAAGGGATAGGGCATAGGGGCGCGTCCTGTTCCCCGGATGTTTACTAAACCTAAGCAATGTGGACGGACCCACTATGTGTGTGTAGTTAAATCACTGTATGTAGTATGAACTTGGACCCATTAGGTGTTCTTAAAAGACCCCTCACACACCAACCTAGCTGATGTGAGGTGAATTTTCTCAGTTAAAAATATCTCTGAGAATCCTTACCTCTAATTTTAATGTTGGCGACTCAGGATATGTGTAAAAAGACCGCCACTCATAGTCAACTTAATGGTAATAATCCCTGATTAGTTGCACTACACATATCTGTTTTAGACATATCCTGAGCCGCCAACATTAAGATTAGAGGCAAGGATTCTCGGAGATATTTTTAACTGAAAAAATTCACCTCACATCACACTTACACACAAACACCAACTCTGCGGTAATCAGGCGTCGTAGCACAACCTGGGGGCACTCAGCTGGTCAGTTGGGACACCAATGATGAAGCATGACACCAACTAGGTTGGTGTGTGAGGGGTCTTTTAAGAACACCTAATGGGTCCAAGTTCATACTACATACAGTGATTTAACTACACACACATAGTGGGTCCATCCACATTGTTTATGCTTAAAAAAGGAAGCACCTGCCATCAAACACCCTGCAGCACCAGCTTTTGCAGCTATGTCTGCCCACCACCAGCCATCCACGAGTTAGTAGCTCCTTCCTACAAGACCATCAGGGATCTTTACATCTCATTCACATTTAAAGCAGAACTCTGGATACTCTGGGATGTCTTAGTGGTCCATTAAACATGATAGCAGAGAATTGCTCGCCATAGAATTTATTCAGCATCTTACCAAAGCCACCAAAAGCAAATTTTTATGATGCATGTTCATGGAGGTCTATGATTCAGTTTGTATCCCTGCTTGATTAAAAACTTCTTTGTACTCTTAGTTTGTAGAGGGTTAAGGTCAAAGATTATTGGGAGGCCTTGACATTGAGGTTTCTCAATAGGCCCTCATTCTTTTGGCTCATCTGGGTCCCCTTTTTGAGCATTTAACGAGGGGAATGTATGTGGTATAACTTTGAAGGTGACCTACTTGATGACCGTCACCTCCAATCGCAGGATAGTACGTTTTGGATGATAGAGTCATATTTTGGCCTGATGCTGCAGTCTGTCCTTTCATTTTAAAAGTCAAAAGCATAGGTTGCGTTGTGTGACTGTTTGTAGTCTTCTCCCAGGTCCAGTTGTGCGGCTTGGGAATTCCACAGAAGTAAACTGGAAGTGGGAAGGATAGGTAATGCCTGCAACAAGTTGAAATGAGTGATTTACTTTTTATCCCATAGTAAGTGAAAGTGGATCATGGTGGAATCTGCAAAATGTCTCTTATCAGTGATTCTCTTCCGGAGAGAGACCCAAAGGACTACACAAACTGCACAAAAGTCAAACATCTGCAACTTTCTTCACATAGCTTGCAGAGTGGATTTGTGTGAAGTTTATAAAGTGAAATTTCACTGTGCAAGAAAACTGAAAAAACTGGTGGATTTCAACAGTTACACACTTTGCACAAATGTTTTGTCTATCGTTGGTGACAAAAAGGAGTATGGCTATAAGTACTGAAGATTACTAATAAGTGATCAAGCCATTATTATCAAATTATTTTCTTACTCGAAGAAAACCATGGAGGGGCTAGTTCATAACAAGGAATGTAACCTGTGTGAGTAAGCATATAAAGAATGTTAGTCAGAAATCTCAAATGAGCAGTGTTCTTAAGTGTTTTATATCTTCTATTTTCTTGAAGATATGAGCACGACATTTGATTCATACTAGAAATGGGGCTGATATGCTGCATACTGAACCAAATTATTAGGTAACTGATGCCCACTTCCCCACAGACTAAAGGCACCTTTCAGCAGTGTCTCCTACATATTCATCATTAATTAGCAGCATCTGCCTGACAAATGTCTGCACACATGATTTCGAGAGTTGTCCATCCACTTTCTAGTTACTGCATTCCAGTAAATCTATTATTTATGACATCATTAGGGCTTGACCTCCCTGGCGTGTACCGTTTCCATCCATTAGGCCTCTAGCCACTTTGGTATTACATGCATCATAAATGAAATATTGATTTTCTTCACAAATTGCTTTACTCTTTTTCATAAATAATTCCTTCAAATCTTGACATTTTGTAACCCTGCCTACACTTCAAAATATGTGATACAACCCTTATAAATTAATATCGAATTTACTAATGATCTACTTTCCAAATGTTGTTCTATGTGTTTCTGCAAAGACCTGAAAGGCTGCAATTCCAAAGTTCCTAATCATTATTGTGTTCCTTGCTAGTTAAACAGCTGAGCAAAATGTGTAAAGAAAATCTGTGATCAATCACCAAGTAGCTAGCTTTATTGCGACCACAGAGCATGTTGAGAATCGTACACCTTAGGGAATTTTTTAATTTTATGGAGCTGGTATTCATTCACCCAACTTTATTTCAAGTGCAGGAATGAATAAGCGATCACAATCAGGCCTGTGGCCAGCCAGTCAAGAAAGTTTTGAGGGCGTCAGTCTCCCCCCACTCTTACCTGCCATTCTTAGGGGGGCAATCGGCTCCAGCACTTCAATCGGCCGCAGCGGGGCAGCAAACACAGGGACCGTCATGGGCGGGCAAAGTTCTTGCTACGCCACTGAGAGCCCTACAATGTTACATTATTTCTCCTTTCTCAACCTCTAATAGGCGGGTGTTGGAATAGTAAAAGTGGGACATAGACAGTGCTTAATTTGTGCAGGGGATTTAAAATGGTGGGCACTGTTTGTAGGAACCACACCATGTTTTTCATAATAAGACTTTGACCCAGAGAAGGGAAGGAAAGAGGAAGAAGGGTGTAGAGAAAACATTGGTAGAGGGTGAAAGTGGGGATGAAAAGTAATCTGCACGAATGTCATTTAGAGGGATGAAGTGTAGGGTAGTTAAAAAAAATGCAAGAGATTAAATCAAGACCTTTTTTAAAGCTTGTATTTATTGAGAACAGTTAACAGCATCAATAATGGCATAAGCAATTGGAACAAAAAAACTAAAATTGAAAATGTGAAATTCATCATAAAGTAGACAATAAAACTAGTGAAAAAGATATAAATATGAATAAGACTATGTCTTATGCTCTTATATAACTGTTAAAATACATAAAATACATAAAATACATAAAATATATTAAGGGGGTTCAGAAAGAGGGAGGAAAGGAACAGTGAAAAAAATTATCGAAGTAAAATATAGAAGAATAATCATCGATACTATAGACATGTTTGGAAGAGAGAAAAAACATCCAATATATGCATTTTATAAAACTACAAAATAATTGTATGACAAAAATGGAGAAAATACATTCAAAGTGGTTTCCGTACCTCAGCAGAAACAAAAATGATTTTGCTGGCAAGTAAGCTAGATTGGGATAAAAAATCCATGATTGGAAGCCATAAAAGTTCTCTTTTTCACTAAGGAAATGGGACAGACACAATTATTATCCAGCTTGACGGAAACAAACAGCGTTCCACCAAAGACTTGAAAGTAACATAGTGACCCTGCTTCCAATTAGATGTAGAAGTGAAAAGCAACCACCAGTGATAAATATATTAATTTGTAACCTTGAGTTAACCAGGACCAATGAGGAGCTAGACTGCCCAAGAAAATATTTGAAGAGGAAATGGGAATAGTAGCCTTAAAAATCTTGCTGATTTGTTACAATACCAGCTGCAAAACTGGAGAATAGAAGAACACTCAGACAACATATGTTTAAAATCAGCATTTAAACAAGTATAGGCACAGCATAATTAAAAAGATATCTGTAGAAAATGGTTTTAAGTTCATGGGAGTTGAATAATAAACAATGACAGACAAAATAAAGTGTTTATAGCTCATGTAGACTTATGAAGTTTAAGTCAGATCGTATCCCATAAAACAATAGGCCCATGCTAATTCAGTCTTCTAGTTAATTCTGTCAGTAGTAGTAAGTAGTTGTTTATAAATGGTAGAGGAATTGAGATTGGTAGTAAGAGTGGAGAAAATGTATCGGAGTTAGGGGAGGGGGAAAGTGAGATAATTATGAGATATAATCAGCTAAAGATGTGTGAAGAAGATCATATTGTGTTCTAAAATTTAAGTGCAAATACAATGTGGTTAGGAGATCAAGAAAATGTAACATGTTATTGTTCTTGAAAAGCTGCAATAACCAAAACAATCCTTTATCTCTCCAGGTCTTCCAATTAATAGAATTTTCTTTAGTCCGAATATGTCTATTGGACCAAATGGATTGTTGTAGAAAGGTAGCAACCGAAAGATAGATAGATAGAAGGAAAGAGAAGAGGAAAAATGTTACTAGAATGGGGAATGATTCGAGTACATTTTCAACCACTTCTATGCTCATGACAGAATGGTTCCATCATGTGCCAGTGTGCTCATGACCGAACCATTCTGTCATGAGCACACTTTAAAAAAATCCATCTGCTGTAAACAGCAGCAAGCTTTCCCATTTAATATTTTTTTTTGCTTTGGGAGGTGGGAAAGAGCTTTTCCAACCTCCCAAAGCATGGTTAGGGTTTTAATTGTAATGACGATCGGGTGCATGGCGCGCTGTCATCATTACAATTAAAACAAAACTGAAACTTAGATTCAGTTTCACAGTTTCGGAGCTTGTGGGGCTATCTCAGCTCCCCGGGCTCCGAAAACCATGGGAGAGGTATTGTGGGAAAGGGGAGAATCTCCCCTTTCGAATGATATCCTTCTCTAGTGGACCCCTGCTTGCGGATTGCCCCAGGAGAGCGATCCCTAAGCAGGGACCCACCCACTAGCCACCTGGGAGCAGGGAGCGGACCCTTGGGCAAGGGCCTTTGCTCCCCCTTTAAAATTATGCCAGACATCCTTTCTGCCCCCCCCAGCCAGTAGCCCCATCCTAGGCGCCATTGGTTTATTTTTATATGCTAGGGTTGAGGGCGGCCCAGAACGGGCATGCAAATGCCCCCACCCTACCCCCCCCCCCCCGAAAAGGCATAAGACGTTCTGCCACCCAGGAGGCAGAAGGAGCAATAGCCCCTTTTCTGCCCCCCCGGGGAAGGCAGAAAGTCCACTAGGCACCAGGGATTATTTTTCTCAAAAGTTCGGGGCAGGGACTGCCCAGCCCCCCAAAAATGCCACAGTCTTTCTGCCCCCTCCGGAGGCAGATGGGGGCAGGAGCTCTTGATCCGCCCCTGGGGGGGCAGAGAGCCCACAAGGCTACAGGGATGTGTTTTATGTACATAGGAAGGGCTGCCTAGAATTGGCATGCCAATGCCCCTATCCCCCAACAAATGCTACAGTCTTTCTGCCCCCACCTGGGAGGCATATGGTGCAATAGCCCCTCATCTGCCCCCAGGAGGCAGAAAGCCCCCTAGGAACCACAGATTTAATTCCCTCAAAGTTCGGGTTGAGGGTTGAGAATGGTCATCCCAATGCCCTGTCCCCCAAATAAAATGACACAGTCTTTCTGCCCCCCCAGGAAGCTGATGGGGGCAGTGGAAGATGGGGGCAGTAGCACCTGATCTGCCTGCTGGGGCCATAAAGCCCACAAGGCACCAGGGATAGGGAAAACTAGCAAACCTATACATGTCTGAAAACTAAACACACAGGGGAATCCAGGATAGGGTGATTTGTCTGGTTCTCACCAGGTTCTATTACCCAGAATCCCTTGCAAAACTCAATGTTTGTCAAAAAAAGAACACATTTTCCTCACATTTCTGTGATGGAAAGTTCTGAAATCTGGGTGGATCCCCAAAATTCCTCCCACCCCGTATTCCCCAATGTCTTCTGATAAAAATTGTACCTCATTTGGGTAGGCCTTGTGCCCGCAACAGGAAACAGCCAAAAACGCAACATGGACACACCACATTTTCATAGTGAAAACTGAACCTTTTTTTGCAAAGTGTCTAGCTGTAGATTTTGACCCCTAACAAGGCCAGAACCTAGGGAAACCTAGCAAACCTATACATTTTTGAAAATTAGACACCTAGGGGAATCCAGGAGGGGGTGACTTGATTAGCTATCACCAGGTTCTGTTACCCAGAATCCCTTGCAAACCTAAAGATTTGAAAAAAATATATATGTTCTTCATATTTCTGTGGTGGAAAGTTATGGAATTTGCGTAGATACACAAAATTCCACACACCCCGCGTTCCCCAAAGTCTTCCGAGAAAAATGGTACGTCACTTGTGTGGTAGGATTAGTGTCCGTGACAGGAAATTCCCAAAACGCATAGTGGACACATCACATTTTCACAGTGAAAACTGACCCTATTTTGAACCCTAGCTCTGCCAGCACCTAGGAAAACCTAGCAAACCTATACATGTTTGAAAACTAGACGTCCAGGGGAATCCAGGATGGGGTGACTTGTCTGGCTCTCACCAGGTTCTGTTACCCAGAATCCCTTGCAAACCTCAAAATTTGGGGGTTCGCGCAGGGGGGAGGTGTTTACGAAAGGGGGAGGAAGTCGCGCAGGGGTTCGCGCAGAGTAAAGGGGGTCATGCAGAGGTTCGCGCAGGGGGTGTTTGGGCAGGGGGGCATGAAGGGGGTTTTGCGCAGGGGGGTTTGCGCCGAGGGTGTTTGGGCATGGGGGTTCGCACGGAGGGGGGAACGCAAGGGGGGTTTGCGCAGGGGTGGTCCACGCAGGGGGTTTTTGCGCAGGGGGGTTCGTGCAGGGTGGGTTCGTGCAGGGTGGGCTTCATGCAGGGGGGTTCACACAGGGGCGTTCGCTTAGGGGGTGTTGCTGCAGGGGGTTCACGCAGGGGGTACGCGCAGGGGGTGTTCTCGCAGTGGAGTTCATGCAGGGGGGTTGTGCAGGTTTGCATGGGTTTTTACACAGGGGTTTGCGCAGAGGGTTCATCCTTTGTCTGTGGTGTCGGTGCTGGCCTACCTGTTTATTATTACAATTCCCGGAGCACAAAGAAAAACCCTGAACCGAGTGTACTACTGGCACACGGAGCTGGAAACTGAAAATCTGCAAACCTTAACACCAAAAGACAACATTATACTCACGTGTTCAACAATCCGATGATGAAGGCAACAAGCAGCATGACCAGGCCTCCGGGAAGGCTGCCTTAGCGGGTCAGAACACTCTGCGAGTTCTCAACGGCTGCGCTCGACAACACCAGCAGTCACTCGTTAGCCCAAGCACTAAACGCAACAGGGTCTCCTCCATTCACTCCCACAGACCAGCAACTTCACATACCCGCAGAAGCCATTTAAACAAGTATTTGTAATGCAATTGGTCTCGCTTTTGGGACCTTATATGTATTGAGCTGTGCAGCACATCAGCCTGGATCCTGAAACATCTACTGTTGTTTAAGATGGAGGGAAAGTAAGCACCAAAATGCACGACACAGCAGCTATGGGAACATATTGAGAGAAATATTGCCTTTTAGAGGGAAATGGTATATTATTGCTTTTGGAGAGGAAGATGTCCCTTCTCGCAGTAAAACAATTCTGCCTGTGTCCTAGGCACCGTTGTACTATGGTGCAAGAGTTTCTGTGTGGGCACTCGGCTGCACACAGTGTGTTAGTGCAAAGAGAGAGGAGAAAGACTGTGCACAGTCCTACTATAAAATGTTACCAAACAGTTCAAATTTTCATGATCGTAGCTGACCAATCCACAACATACTGAAAGTATTTGGAGGGTATAGAAGTACATTGAAACATAATCACATGAACGTGCATTCCAAGCATTCTTCACAGAAAGAAGTATTATCAGGAACCTTACTATAGATGTTGCACCAGTTTTTTTATCTATCATATATATTTCCTTTAAAAATTCCCTCTGTCCTGTATGCACTCAGTGTGAAAACTTTGACTATTGGCATATTTGCCATACCACCTATGAATAACTAATTCAGTTCACGTATGGTGGAAACATTAAGGAAGTAAGTAAGTAAGGAAACATTGCAATATGCTTGTGAATGTGCACAATGTTTTATTACATTAATGTACACCAGATTTTCACTACATTTCCCAACCACCAATCAAAATCAAATAATTTAAACTAAAAACATTAAGGTTTATACAAATAAAGAACATTTAAAAAAAGTAGTCTCTGACTGTGAATTAAACAAAATATTTCTGTTTTTGAGCATTTGTGTTTACTTGTTTTGTGTATTATTTTGAGGTTCAAAATATAGAAATTGCTTATGTGGGAGGCCCCCAAAATCAAATAATAACTTAGTACCGCTGAGTGCAAACGCCTCCTACGCATGCTGAATTCCTGCGCGATGACCAGCGAGATAAGCAAGATCGGTAGCTCTAAATTGCCATGCAGCTCATGATCATGTCCAGGGCCAATTCCTGCCGCAGCCCCTTGTATTTGTTCTTTGAGGCAGACACCTTCAGCATGCCAAGTACCACGCATCAGGGGTTGGACTACTGCACATAGCTGCCAAGTTTTCAGCATGCATGAGTAACATTTTTATGTTTATAGTTTACTTATGAGTGCCATTTACGTCTAGCACATGTGACACTTTGAAAAACATGGTATCAAGATTTTATCAAGAGAAGTTAGAAAGAAAAGGTGTATAGGACAAAATAGCAAATCGTCCATGTATTGTAATACCTAGATTAGATCACCAAATCAAACATAGGGCAGTTTAGGATTTCTAAAGTTGTTGTTAATCAGGTCCCACAGTACTGTGGTTCCTCTAATACCTTTAATACAATTTTAAATCTATTTTGTTAATTTTAATTGCAACAACTAACCGCTACACCATTATAAACAACCTAAAGAAACAACCCTTACTGCTCTCTTGAGCCCTGACTCCACCCTGATGCATCAAAATAAACAAACCAGGGATAGAGCACTGAGGGGGCAATAACAGGGCTTCTGACAGGCAATAACTACATCAGAAGGGGCAATAAGAAGGCATCAATGGGAGCATTAACAAGGAATAGAGTGGCAATAACTACTCATCAGAGGGCCAATAACGAGGCATAGGAGGAGACATTAAAGAGACATTAGACAAGGCAATACTGGCATCAAAGTTGGCAGTAATTAGGCATCAGCAAGGGTATTAACTTGGAGGTAGAGCAGGGAGTAGAGGCTTAAGGCAGGAAAAAATTAGCACATGGATTGGGTTAATAAATAAGGTAATCATACTACTTCAGAGAGGGCAATAATACTGTATCTGAGCCTCTGAGATGGAGTTAAGAGGGTATCAGGGGGGTTAACATGGCATCAGAAAGGACAATGATAGGACCTCAGAAGTGTCAATAACAGAGCATCAGTGGCAGCAAATGAGATAAGGCAATAACAGGGCTACCAAGAGGACAAAAGTGGTGCTTCAGATGGGGCAATAATATCATCATGGGGGTAATAACAAGGCATCAAAGAGGGGAAATCGGTAGCGAAGGAGGGGGAGCACATGGCGGCCATGAGCTGAGCGGCCGCTTGCCTGTGCTGACTGCTCTGCTGCTCCATCGCGTTGAGGGGCAATGGCGGCTCCAATAACTTGTATAATGCTCTCTAACAATGTATAAACTTAAATTCTCGTTTACTGGATATTTTTAAAAACCTAAACAAACTTACTTGATATGTGCCGGGAGTCGGGTTTGGATCTCCCGCGTTGCTTTAGTGCAGCGTTCGAGCTGGGGCGAAGCCAGGAGTTTGCTGCCCGCGGCTTGTTGCGAGGCGGCCTCGGTCACAGTGGATCCGGGAGGTCGAAGGGCAGAGCCAGCACAGGAAGGAAGGGAAAAAGGGGACGCCTGCTGCAACGGGGGAAGAGGCGGCAGCATTAGCGACAGCGGCAGCAGTTACAAGAATCATTGAGGCAGTATCTCCAGACTATGCTACGGCAGACGCAGAAACCAGTAACGAGGTACCCGGGCTTCGGGGGCCCTCAGGCTCGGTAAGCCTTCATTACCATACTCACTGCGCAATTTAAATCGGAAAGGACTTAATAATTTAAATTCAGTTGCCCATGGCCCTACTGCTCCTGAGATCCCTTCTCAATTTTATTCTCCTCCTCAAAGCCCCCGGGTAACTGGGAAAAAAGATAGTAAGGAGGGTGAGAGGGATCGTATTGGCCAAACTACTGGGCAATAAGGGTGCAAGGAGAGGGAGGAAAGCTGGGAGAAAGGGGATAGGTAAAAACCTAAATCTGCATGGACAGATTTCTCAGGAAAATAATGAGGACGATGGAATCCTCAAGAAACCACCTGTAAATAAAGTTAACCCCCCCTCTGAAGAAATAATGAAGAATGTCCCCCAATCCGAGAATATAAAAAGAAGGGCACAAAAAAACAAGAGAATAAAGGCAACCCAGTGGATTCAATAGTCCGGATTACTCCCTCATTGAGATCCTATTTTAAGGTTCTCCCGCAGGTTCTGGAAGTCGGTAGGCAGGGAGAGAAGCTGAGGGCCCTGAGGGTTCATTTGTAATGTTACAGTTTAACAAATCTGTCTGCACCTTCTACTATGGAGTCAAGTCTCCCCTTATCCAAGTCAGCATCTTCTCTCAGAATCACTGACAGAATTTCGATATCACATAAATCGACCTACTAAAACATCGAGTATCAAACATCGATAGCACTAATATCAACACCCTATACTTGTCATGATTCACTAACCCATACCCCCTTTGCGCAGCGGCAAAGAGATGTTTGCCCCATCTGAAAACCCACCCCTGTCCCGTGCACCCAGCACGCCAAAGTATATGTAATGTGTGTTAGTGCAAAAACGTTTTGTTGAAGTATTCATGAGTAAACAATGGCCTTGTTCATTATTCCTTATTTAGGGAACTTTGTTGACTGTATCGAGTAATTCAGGTATAGGCTATATCCTAAATGGTAAAACATTGTTTTCCAAGCTCTATTATAGTTGTTCGCTCTGTTATAGTTGTTCGGAATATCAGGGAAGGTCTGCTGTCAAGATGGGGCTGTTGACGCACACGCACGCAGGCAAACGGTGCGCAATGCGTCCTCTTCTCCCGGGTGTGGCTCCACTATAAAAAGCCACACCCAGGACTTCTCGATGCTTCGTCTTCCGCTACGCTCCCGAGGACAACGCCCCTGAAGCGCTCTCTGACCCTGGACGACCGCCGCATCTCGGAAAGCTCCCGGAGGTCTTCTTGTTTTCCGCATGGACTTCAGGACGCATTCCTGCAAAAAGAAAAGAAAAGCTAAGTGAACAATCTTTCTACTTTTAAATTAAGGCGCCCAACGCAAGCAAGCAGCAAATATTTAAAGACTCGAACTTACCTGGCAATACTTCAATGACTTTTGAAGCATTCGGGAAGGGGACATTTTACATCCTGAAAGAAAGTAACAAAAGCTTTGAGAAGAATATCAAAGTATTTGGTGATTGAAGAATTGTAGTTTGAATATCGTGATTTGCAGATTGTTTTTTCTTGTATAAATATTGTTCCCATCTAGGAGGTGAAGGCGAGAAGGGATATCACAGAGTTGTATAAGTAAGTGCTATGTACAAAGAGAAGGGGGAGTGATAGAGAGTTAAAAGAGAAGTAAAAGTGAAAGAAGTAACTTATTCATACGTGATTGTTTTTCTTAGGAGAAAGAACAGATTTCTCCTTTTTGAAATTCAACTCTTCAACTTCAAGAGTCCACATCACTTCACCCCTCGACGACGACACGAACGCGACGCCTAGATACTTATTGTCGCAGGTAGGCCTTTTACAAGTTTAACAGGAAGTCTGCGTAGAGAAGTGCAAGAAATAGGAGAGTGTTGGAAATAAGGATTTTAGTTACATAAGTTTCTTTGTTGCCTCGCAGGTCGACAACCCAGGAACCAGGTAGCGTCCAATATCCGGCCTTCCTCCCTATTTTCTATTTAATTACCTAGGTGTTCTATTAATAATCACTAGGTGTTGCCTAGGAATTTGGGAAGTTGGTCCATAACGTCTCTGCGAAATCCAGCTACAAGCAACTCACAGGTAAGAGTGATTGTGGTCTTGACAGAAGACGAAGCCCACGACAATTATTTCGCCCAAACGTTATGGATGCTGCTGATCAGATTTCTCTGCAAGACATCGCCAATATGTTAACTGCTATTCAGGAGGAAAGTGTAGCCCTTCGTAGGGATGTTACGGTAATCCAGCGTAATATACAATCTGGACCCAGTACCTGGAGTTTTTCCCCTAGTCAAAAATCAGTTTTGAAACCAGCTACCTTTCAACCTGGGTTTCAAACCTTGCATTCAAGCACTGACTCTTCTACTACCCCAACTCAGATTCAAGTAGTAACACCGGTACCTGTACCTTTAGCACCTCCAGAAAGGTTTTACGGGGATAATAATAAGTTTTCCATCTTTATGAACCAATGTCAGTTACATTTCATCGCAAAACCAATTGCATTTCCGGACGATTCTTCCAAGGTAGCGTTTATTTTATCCTATTTAGGTGGTGACGCTGCACAATGGTCTGTGCCTATAGTTGAGCGAAATGACCCAGTTCTTTATGACCTTAGACCTTTTAAGAACACCATGAGAAAACTGTTTGCCAAACATGTTTTTGTTCAATCTGCTGACCATGAACTTTTACATTTAAAACAGGGCTCTTCAGATCTTTTGCATTACATATCACAGTTTAACAAACTAGTGATTGAAGCACGCTGGCCAGAGGATAAGCGAGTGTCAATCTTTTATAAAGGGTTAAAAGATGAGCTTAAAGACATGGTCACACAAATTCTGGATCCACCAGACGATATAGAGGATTTTATAGATTTAGTAGTAAAATTGAATCATCGGTTATCTGAACGCAGAGGGGAGAAAGGAAAATCAGATCACAACAAAGTGTTTTCTTTCAAGGACAGAATCAATAGTGTAAAATCAGACACTTCACCTAAGGTAGATTTAGGAGAACCTATGCAGATAGGAACCATAAAAGGACCATTAAGTAAGGAAGAAAAAGACAAAAGGAGAAAACTAAATCAGTGCCTTTACTGTGGAAAGTCTGGGCATTTCGTTAAAGAGTGTCCAGTACGTCCAACTAAACCTAAAATCAAGAGCTCTGAGGTAGGTCTAGTTCAGCAGTCGGAAAACTAGCTAGCTCGGCTAATCAAGAGGTCAGATTGTCGAGTAAGTTATCTAGCTTGGCCTCCGTCACTCCAGTAATTACTTCCCATCATCTTAGTATAAAAATTTCCTTACAGTCTGTACTAAATAAAGGTAAGGTTTGGACGGTTGACGCTTTAATCGATTCAGGAGCTACGGGAAATTTTATTGAACCTGTTTCCTGAAAGACTTAAAATTTTAGACTGAATCAAAAGAAAATCCCGAAGTAGTTAAAGCCGTGGATGGTAAAGAATTATCATCCGGGTTAATTCACTTCAATACGGAAATGCTTTTAATGACTTGTTTAAACAAACATGAAGAAAAAATTACTTTTGATGTAATTGATGCCCCCCAATTCCGTTTAATCTTAGGCATACCCTGGTTGATAAAACATAACCCAAAGATTGACTGGGTTAAGAAGACAGTGTTATTTGATTCCGAATTTTGTCAGTCTTCTTGTTGGTTATCCTCAGAAGCTGAATGGGTGGTTCAAGGCAGTGATTTCCCTTTTAACTCAAAAAGCATTCTGTTATTGGAAGGAGTTCCAAAAGAGTACGCAGATCTATACGATGTGTTCGACAAAAAAAAGGCTAATACATTACCACCTCATCGGGACTTTGATTGTCAATAGACCTTGTGCCTGGAGCTACTCTACCTTGTAGCAGAATTTATGCTCTCACAGAGAAGGAAAACGAACATTTGAGAGAATATTTGGATGAATATTTGGCCAGCGGTTTTATTCGCCATTCAAAATCTCCAGTGTCATCCCCCCTCTTTTTTATTCCTAAAAAGGGGGGAGAGTTGCAAACTTGTATCGACTATCGAGCCTTGAACAATGTTACCATCAAAAACAGGTATCCTCTTCCATTGATTAACACTCTTTTAGACCAGCTGAAGGATGCCACAATTTATACGAAATTGGACTTGCGAGGTGCCTACCACTTGGTAAGAGTCAGAAGTGGTGATGAATGGAAAACAGCCTTCCGTACTAAGTTTGGTTTATATGAGTACCAAGTTATGCCATTCGGACTCTGCAATGCACCTGCAGCGTTCCAATTTTTTATAAATGAGGTACTACGAGAATTTTTGGATGTTTGCTGCATAGTGTATATTGATGATATACTCATCTATTCAAAGGATACCACGGAACATGTAAAACAAGTAAGAGCTATTCTTCGAAAACTACTTGACAATTCCTTGTATGTTAAACTCGAGAAAAGTATTTTCCATACCACTTGAGTAGAATTCCTAGGATATATTTTAAGCCCCAATGGAATCGAAATGGATCCAAAGAAAATCCAAGCAGTTCTGGACTGGTCTAGTCCCTCCTCAGTAAAGCAAGTTCAGAGCTTTCTTGGATTTGCTAATTTTTATAGACGGTTCATTTGTAATTTTTCTCACAAGATCACTCCAATAACTAGACTGTTAAAAAAGAACATTAAGTTTGAATGGAATAAGGAAGCTGAGGAGGCCTTTCAAGATCTTAAAAAACAATTTACCACAGCACCAGTGTTAATGCATCCAGATCCTTCTCAACCCTTCATAGTAGAAGCGGATGCTTCTCAACTTGCTATAGGAGGTATTTTATCTCAAAGACATAAGGAAACTGGACAGATGCATCCAATCGCTTTTTATTCAAGAAAACTTACTTCAACCGAGCAAAATTATGCCATTGCGGACAAGGAATTGCTGGCCATAAAAGCAGTTTTCGAAGAATGGCGTCATTATTTGTTAGGGGCTAGGCACCCTGTGACAATTTATACAGACCATAGAAACTTGCAATTTTTGCGTTCCGTAAAAGCCTTAACTGCCAGACAACTAAGATGGACATTGTTTTTTAACGATTACAATTTCATAATTACTTATCGACCCGGAAAAGAAAATTTGAAAGCAGATGCTCTGTCTCGCATAGGAATTGCTGAAGAAAAGGATAACATCCTAGAAGAAATTCAACCAGTGTTATCTGAATGTTGTTTTAAAATAGGTGTGATAGTATCTGAGGTAATGAATGACATAAAAGAAAAAATACAAGAAAAGACAATGGAAGAATGGCATGAGTTGTATCCCCTGTTACAAATTAAAGACAATCTTTTGTACATGAATGAACAAATGTTAGTGCCCACACAAGAGCTGCATGAAAAGGCGATGCAATTACATCATGACACCTTGATGTCGGCTCATCCAGGAGTGGCCAAGACTTGCCAGTTGATAAAAAGAAAATTTTGGTGGCCTACTTTGTTAAATGATGTTAAATCTTACGTTGAAACCTGTGAAATTTGTTCACAAAATAAAACACTACATCAGGCTCCCAGTGGTCTTTTACTTCCCCTCCCAATTCCACCTCAACCTTGGCACACATTATCACTTGATTTCATTGTGGAACTTCCTAAAACAAAAGAAGGCTATACTACCATTCTAACTGTAGTAGATCATTTTACTCGCATGGCTCATTTTGTTCCATTAAAAAAGATACCATCAGCCAGAGAGTTAACTCACGTTTTCTCTAACGAAATTATTCGTTTGCACGGCATTCCTTCAGTGATCATTTCTGACAGAGGCCCTCAGTTCATATCGCATTTTTGGCAAAACTTAGGAAAAACTTTAGGCATGGACATACGTACTTCTTCTGGCTATCATCCCCAAACAGATGGGTTAACGGAAAGAACTAATCAAACTATCGAACAATTCTTACGTTGTGCGTTGGTGGAAGAAGAAAGAGAATGGTCAGATATACTTTGGGTACTAGAGTTTGCCTATAATAATATGGATAATTCCTCTACTACTTTTTCACCCTTTTTTAGTACTTATGGATTCCATCCCAGAAACATTCCAGATTCAGTACCAATTCCTTCTGATATGCCATCTTTAGAAGACCATATCAAGAAGATAACCCACACTCAAGAACTGTCTCAGTACCATTTAGCACAAGCAAAGGAAAAGCAAAAAGAAAATTCAGATTTGCATAGGAAACCCCCACCTAAATATTCTATAGGAGATAAAGTGTGGTTATCTACAAAAAATTTAAAGATAAGAACTTGCAAGAAATTCTGTCCCAAATTTGTCGGACCATTTTCTATCGAAAAAATAATAAATCCAGTCAGTGTAAGGTTAAGTTTACCAAACCGGTATAAATTTCATTCAGTATTTCATGTGTCACTAATCAAGCCTTGTGATCCAAGAACTAGATTTAAGGACAAACCCGCAAGCATCCAAGTAGATGGAGTCCCTGAATTTGAGGTTCAAAAGATTGTGGATTCAAAAAGAGTTCGAGGTAAATTGTTTTATTTAATTCATTGGAAAGGTTACGGTCCTGAAGAACGAACATGGGAACCTTTATCACATTTGCAGAATGCTCCTCAAAGCTTGAAATGTTTTCATCTGCAAAATCCAGCTAAACCTAGACCTGTTCCTCAGATTTTGGGAGGGCTCTTGAGAGGGGAGTACTGTCATGATTCACTAACCCATACCCCGTTTGCGCAGCGGCAAAGAGATGTTTGCCCCATCTGAAAACCCACCCCTGTCCCGTGCACCCAGCAAGCCAAAGTATATGTAATGTGTGTTAGTGCAAAAACTTTTTGTTGAAGTATTCATGAGTAAACAATGGCCTTGTTCATTATTCCTTATTTAGGGAACTCTGTTGACTGTATCGAGTAATTCAGGTATAGGCTATATCCTAAATGGTAAAAACATTGTTTTCCAAGCTCTGTTATAGTTGTTCGCTCTGTTATAGTTGTTCGGAATATCAGGGAAGGTCTGCTGTCAAGATGGGGCTGTTGACGCACACGCACGCAGGCAAACGGTGCGCAATGCGTCCTCTTCTCCCGGGTGTGGCTCCACTATAAAAAGCCACACCCAGGACTTCTCGATGCTTCGTCTTCCGCTACGCTCCCAAGGACAACGCCCCTGAAGCGCTCTCTGACCCTGGACGACCGCCGCATCTCGGAAAGCTCCCGGAGGTCTTCTTGTTTTCCGCATGGACTTCAGGACGCATCCCTGCAAAAAGAAAAGAAAAGCTAAGTGAACAATCTTTCTACTTTTAAATTAAGGCGCCCAACGCAAGCAAGCAGCAAATATTTAAAGACTCGAACTTACCTGGCAATACTTCAATGACTTTTGAAGCATTCGGGAAGGGGACATTTTACATCCTGAAAGAAAGTAACAAAAGCTTTGAGAAGAATATCAAAGTATTTGGTGATTGAAGAATTGTAGTTTGAATATCGTGATTTGCAGATTGTTTTTTCTTGTATAAATATTGTTCCCATCTAGGAGGTGAAGGCGAGAAGGGATATCACAGAGTTGTATAAGTAAGTGCTATGTACAAAGAGAAGGGGGAGTGATAGAGAGTTAAAAGAGAAGTAAAAGTGAAAGAAGTAACTTATTCATACGTGATTGTTTTTCTTAGGAGAAAGAACAGATTTCTCCTTTTTGAAATTCAACTCTTCAACTTCAAGAGTCCACATCACTTCACCCCTCGACGACGACACGAACGCGACGCCTAGATACTTATTGTCGCAGGTAGGCCTTTTACAAGTTTAACAGGAAGTCTGCGTAGAGAAGTGCAAGAAATAGGAGAGTGTTGGAAATAAGGATTTTAGTTACATAAGTTTCTTTGTTGCCTCGCAGGTCGACAACCCAGGAACCAGGTAGCGTCCAATATCCGGCCTTCCTCCCTATTTTCTATTTAATTACCTAGGTGTTCTATTAATAATCACTAGGTGTTGCCTAGGAATTTGGGAAGTTGGTCCATAACGTCTCTGCGAAATCCAGCTACAAGCAACTCACAGGTAAGAGTGATTGTGGTCTTGACAGAAGACGAAGCCCACGACAATTATTTCGCCCAGACGTTATGGATGCTGCTGATCAGATTTCTCTGCAAGACATCGCCAATATGTTAACTGCTATTCAGGAGGAAAGTGTAGCCCTTCGTAGGGATGTTACGGTAATCCAGCGTAATATACAATCTGGACCCAGTACCTGGAGTTTTTCCCCTAGTCAAAAATCAGTTTTGAAACCAGCTACCTTTCAACCTGGGTTTCAAACCTTGCATTCAAGCACTGACTCTTCTACTACCCCAACTCAGATTCAAGTAGTAACACCGGTACCTGTACCTTTAGCACCTCCAGAAAGGTTTTACGGGGATAATAATAAGTTTTCCATCTTTATGAACCAATGTCAGTTACATTTCATCGCAAAACCAATTGCATTTCCGGACGATTCTTCCAAGGTAGCGTTTATTTTATCCTATTTAGGTGGTGACGCTGCACAATGGTCTGTGCCTATAGTTGAGCGAAATGACCCAGTTCTTTATGACCTTAGACGTTTTAAGAACACCATGAGAAAACTGTTTGCCAAACATGTTTTTGTTCAATCTGCTGACCATGAACTTTTACATTTAAAACAGGGCTCTTCAGATCTTTTGCATTACATATCACAGTTTAACAAACTAGTGATTGAAGCACGCTGGCCAGAGGATAAGCGAGTGTCAATCTTTTATAAAGGGTTAAAAGATGAGCTTAAAGACATGGTCACACAAATTCTGGATCCACCAGACGATATAGAGGATTTTATAGATTTAGTAGTAAAATTGAATCATCGGTTATCTGAACGCAGAGGGGAGAAAGGAAAATCAGATCACAACAAAGTGTTTTCTTTCAAGGACAGAATCAATAGTGTAAAATCAGACACTTCACCTAAGGTAGATTTAGGAGAACCTATGCAGATAGGAACCATAAAAGGACCATTAAGTAAGGAAGAAAAAGACAAAAGGAGAAAACTAAATCAGTGCCTTTACTGTGGAAAGTCTGGGCATTTCGTTAAAGAGTGTCCAGTACGTCCAACTAAACCTAAAATCAAGAGCTCTGAGGTAGGTCTAGTTCAGCAGTCGGAAAACTAGCTAGCTCGGCTAATCAAGAGGTCAGATTGTCGAGTAAGTTATCTAGCTTGGCCTCCGTCACTCCAGTAATTACTTCCCATCATCTTAGTATAAAAATTTCCTTACAGTCTGTACTAAATAAAGGTAAGGTTTGGACGGTTGACGCTTTAATCGATTCAGGAGCTACGGGAAATTTTATTGACACCTGTTTCCTGAAAGACTTAAAATTTTAGACTGAATCAAAAGAAAATCCCGAAGTAGTTAAAGCCGTGGATGGTAAAGAATTATCATCCGGGTTAATTCACTTCAATACGGAAATGCTTTTAATGACTTGTTTAAACAAACATGAAGAAAAAATTACTTTTGATGTAATTGATGCCCCCCAATTCCGTTTAATCTTAGGCATACCCTGGTTGATAAAACATAACCCAAAGATTGACTGGGTTAAGAAGACAGTGTTATTTGATTCCGAATTTTGTCAGTCTTCTTGTTGGTTATCCTCAGAAGCTGAATGGGTGGTTCAAGGCAGTGATTTCCCTTTTAACTCAAAAAGCATTCTGTTATTGGAAGGAGTTCCAAAAGAGTACGCGGATCTATACGATGTGTTCGACAAAAAAAAGGCTAATACATTACCACCTCATCGGGACTTTGATTGTCGAATAGACCTTGTGCCTGGAGCTACTCTACCTTGTAGCAGAATTTATGCTCTCACAGAGAAGGAAAACGAACATTTGAGAGAATATTTGGATGAATATTTGGCCAGCGGTTTTATTCGCCATTCAAAATCTCCAGTGTCATCCCCCCTCTTTTTTATTCCTAAAAAGGGGGGAGAGTTGCAAACTTGTATCGACTATCGAGCCTTGAACAATGTTACCATCAAAAACAGGTATCCTCTTCCATTGATTCACACTCTTTTAGACCAGCTGAAGGATGCCACAATTTATACGAAATTGGACTTGCGAGGTGCCTACCACTTGGTAAGAGTCAGAAGTGGTGATGAATGGAAAACAGCCTTCCGTACTAAGTTTGGTTTATATGAGTACCAAGTTATGCCATTCGGACTCTGCAATGCACCTGCAGCGTTCCAATTTTTTATAAATGAGGTACTACGAGAATTTTTGGATGTTTGCTGCATAGTGTATATTGATGATATACTCATCTATTCAAAGGATACCACGGAACATGTAAAACAAGTAAGAGCTATTCTTCGAAAACTACTTGACAATTCCTTGTATGTTAAACTCGAGAAAAGTATTTTCCATACCACTTGAGTAGAATTCCTAGGATATATTTTAAGCCCCAATTGAATCGTAATGGATCCAAAGAAAATCCAAGCAGTTCTGGACTGGTCTAGTCCCTCCTCAGTAAAGCAAGTTCAGAGCTTTCTTGGATTTGCTAATTTTTATAGACGGTTCATTTGTAATTTTTCTCACAAGATCACTCCAATAACTAGACTGTTAAAAAAGAACATTAAGTTTGAATGGAATAAGGAAGCTGAGGAGGCCTTTCAAGATCTTAAAAAACAATTTACCACAGCACCAGTGTTAATGCATCCAGATCCTTCTCAACCCTTCATAGTAGAAGCGGATGCTTCTCAACTTGCTATAGGAGGTATTTTATCTCAAAGACATAAGGAAACTGGACAGATGCATCCAATCGCTTTTTATTCAAGAAAACTTACTTCAACCGAGCAAAATTATGCCATTGCGGACAAGGAATTGCTGGCCATAAAAGCAGTTTTCGAAGAATGGCGTCATTATTTGTTAGGGGCTAGGCACCCTGTGACAATTTATACAGACCATAGAAACTTGCAATTTTTGCGTTCCGTAAAAGCCTTAACTGCCAGACAACTAAGATGGACATTGTTTTTTAACGATTACAATTTCATAATTACTTATCGACCCAGAAAAGAAAATTTGAAAGCAGATGCTCTGTCTCGCATAGGAATTGCTGAAGAAAAGGATAACATCCTAGAAGAAATTCAACCAGTGTTATCTGAATGTTGTTTTAAAATAGGTGTGATAGTATCTGAGGTAATGAATGACATAAAAGAAAAAATACAAGAAAAGACAATGGAAGAATGGCATGAGTTGTATCCCCTGTTACAAATTAAAGACAATCTTTTGTACATGAATGAACAAATGTTAGTGCCCACACAAGAGTTGCAGGAAAAGGCGATGCAGTTACATCATGACACCTTGATGTCGGCTCATCCAGGAGTGGCCAAGACTTGCCAGTTGATAAAAAGAAAATTTTGGTGGCCTACTTTGTTAAATGATGTTAAATCTTACGTTGAAACCTGTGAAATTTGTTCACAAAATAAAACACTACATCAGGCTCCCAGTGGTCTTTTACTTCCCCTCCCAATTCCACCTCAACCTTGGCACACATTATCACTTGATTTCATTGTGGAACTTCCTAAAACAAAAGAAGGCTATGCTACCATTCTAACTGTAGTAGATCATTTTACTCGCATGGCTCATTTTGTTCCATTAAAAAAGATACCGTCAGCCAGAGAGTTAACTCACGTTTTCTCTAACGAAATTATTCGTTTGCACGGCATTCCTTCAGTGATCATTTCTGACAGAGGCCCTCAGTTCATATCGCATTTTTGGCAAAACTTAGGAAAAACTTTAGGCATGGACATACGTACTTCTTCTGGCTATCATCCCCAAACAGATGGGTTAACGGAAAGAACTAATCAAACTATCGAACAATTCTTACGTTGTGCGTTGGTGGAAGAAGAAAGAGAATGGTCAGATATACTTTGGGTACTAGAGTTTGCCTATAATAATATGGATAATTCCTCTACTACTTTTTCACCCTTTTTTAGTACTTATGGATTCCATCCCAGAAACATTCCAGATTCAGTACCAATTCCTTCTGATATGCCATCTTTAGAAGACCATATCAAGAAGATAACCCACACTCAAGAACTGGCTCAGTACCATTTAGCACAAGCAAAGGAAAAGCAAAAAGAAAATTCAGATTTGCATAGGAAACCCCCACCTAAATATTCTATAGGAGATAAAGTGTGGTTATCTACAAAAAATTTAAAGATAAGAACTTGCAAGAAATTCTGTCCCAAATTTATCGGACCATTTTCTATCGAAAAAATAATAAATCCAGTCAGTGTAAGGTTAAGTTTACCAAACCGGTATAAATTTCATTCAGTATTTCATGTGTCACTAATCAAGCCTTGTGATCCAAGAACTAGATTTAAAGACAAACCCGCAAGCATCCAAGTAGATGGAGTCCCTGAATTTGAGGTTCAAAAGATTGTGGATTCAAAAAGAGTTCGAGGTAAATTATTTTATTTAATTCATTGGAAAGGTTACGGTCCTGAAGAACGAACATGGGAACCTTTATCACATTTGCAGAATGCTCCTCAAAGCTTGAAATGTTTTCATCTGCAAAATCCAGCTAAACCTAGACCTGTTCCTCAGATTTTGGGAGGGCTCTTGAGAGGGGAGTACTATCATGATTCACTAACCCATACCCCGTTTGCGCAGCGGCAAAGAGATGTTTGCCCCATCTGAAAACCCACCCCTGTCCCGTGCACCCAGCACGCCAAAGTATATGTAATGTGTGTTAGTGCAAAAACTTTTTGTTGAAGTATTCATGAGTAAACAATGGCCTTGTTCATTATTCCTTATTTAGGGAACTTTGTTGACTGTATCGAGTAATTCAGGTATAGGCTATATCCTAAATGGTAAAACATTGTTTTCCAAGCTCTGTTATAGTTGTTCGCTCTGTTATAGTTGTTCGGAATATCAGGGAAGGTCTGCTGTCAAGATGGGGCTGTTGACGGACACGCACGCAGGCAAACGGTGCGCAATGCGTCCTCTTCTCCCGGGTGTGGCTCCACTATAAAAAGCCACACCCAGGACTTCTCGATGCTTCGGCTTCCGCTACGCTCCCGAGGACAACGCCCCTGAAGCGCTCTCTGACCCTGGACGACCGCCGCATCTCGGAAAGCTCCCGGAGGTCTTCTTGTTTTCCGCATGGACTTCAGGACGCATCCCTGCAAAAAGAAAAGAAAAGCTAAGTGAACAATCTTTCTACTTTTAAATTAAGGCGCCCAACGCAAGCAAGCAGCAAATATTTAAAGACTCGAACTTACCTGGCAATACTTCAATGACTTTTGAAGCATTCGGGAAGGGGACATTTTACATCCTGAAAGAAAGTAACAAAAGCTTTGAGAAGAATATCAAAGTATTTGGTGATTGAAGAATTGTAGTTTGAATATCGTGATTTGCAGATTGTTTTTTCTTGTATAAATATTGTTCCCATCTAGGAGGTGAAGGCGAGAAGGGATATCACAGAGTTGTATAAGTAAGTGCTATGTACAAAGAGAAGGGGGAGTGATAGAGAGTTAAAAGAGAAGTAAAAGTGAAAGAAGTAACTTATTCATATGTGATTGTTTTTCTTAGGAGAAAGAACAGATTTCTCCTTTTTGAAATTCAACTATTCAACTTCAAGAGTCCACATCACTTCACCCCTCGACGACGACACGGACGCGACGCCTAGATACTTATTGTCGCAGGTAGGCCTTTTACAAGTTTAACAAGAAGTCTGCGTAGAGAAGTGCAAGAAATAGGAGAGTGTTGGAAATAAGGATTTTAGTTACATAAGTTTCTTTGTTGCCTCGCAGGTCGACAACCCAGGAACCAGGTAGCGTCCAATATCCGGCCTTCCTCCCTATTTTCTATTTAATTACCTAGGTGTTCTATTAATAATCACTAGGTGTTGCCTAGGAATTTGGGAAGTTGGTCCATAACGTCTCTGCGAAATCCAGCTACAAGCAACTCACTGGTAAGAGTGCTTGTGGTCTTGACAATACTTAACATGAAAACTACAAAATTATCGATCATACAATATCGATGCACAAAAATATTGACTACACAAATATCGTAAACATAATTTTCGACTACCATAATATCGACACTCAATACTACATATAGCACACTACAAAAATATTGATTACTAAAATATCGATAGCACTATTTTCGTCTACATAAAAATATCGATAGCTTAAAAATACTTTTTTTTTATATATAACACCAATACGTCTATTCTATTAGTAATACACGCATTTGAAAATACTTCACTAATTAATTTTACTATTATTATGTAACATTTACTTTTAATTTTTTTTTTCTCACGCTAACAATATTTTTATATACACTCATTGTAAACATACATTTGTTTAAAGATTGTACTCATTATAAATACACTATATTTATTACAAGGTTTTTTTATACCATCAATACATCATTTCTCTTCCTCTATATAAACAATATAATCAGATATATCTTAATTTGTTAACTTGAAAAAATTCAAACTAACCAATAGTAACTCGTCTTAACATAGGTGACCAATCAGATAGCAAACCTAATTACACATACCCTATATAAACCAGTCACAAACACCCATACAAGTTGCAGGGAATATTCTTCGTGACCACATACTGCCAGTTTGGGGAGCAACATCTATATTCTTCTGTGCCAGAAATTAGATCCTAATACTACAAGTAAGTAATGAAAAAGCTCTGTTAATAATTTCTAATGTTTTATTAACTATTACTTATATACCAACATTTTTAAACTAAAATGTTGTTTCTCTATGTACTTTTCCTTAAAACAGAGTCTACAACAAAATCTAATTCTACTTCTACTTCAAGATATTCGACACTTTGACTATAAAAAAGGTATCTACATATTTTAATTATTTACTTACAGTAATTAGACAAGTAGTGTCCTAAAATGATGCTCTTTAATGTGTTTCTTCTGCTATAACTCATAATACATATTGTGATCCCAGGTTTTTTAGGACGAAATAATTTACAATGCTTTATTAAAAATTATCTATTCATGTTCTTAAATATGTTTCTTCTGCTTTAATACATGTGTCATCCCAGGTTTTTTTCACCAAATAAGTAACAATGCTTTATAACAAGTGTCTATGCTTTATGCAACATATAAACTCTTTGGTAATTTTTTGAAACTTTCTCTCTAAACAGACCTCAAAGCAACTGCAAACAGATAATTCACATCAAAGAACAAACATTCTGCTACAACTCTAAATCTCTTGGTAAGTACAAAAATCAAACATAACAAGTCTTTATAAACTCTATAGAATGTACTGTAACAAAAATTGTCTCTTTTTATGCTTCTGTTACTATTATTTTGCAAATGTCTCTTTTAAAATCCAAATAAAGTAAAGTGTTTTAGTAACGTTAGAAACTACCAAAACTGTAACCAAAAAAAAATTTAAACATATCCTATAACATACTTCACTTTTTTTCAACAGACCGTGGCAATAGGACTACAACATCTGACTGAAACTACACCTACTTTCGATACATACAACTTTACTGCTGGTAAGTAAGATACTAGAAATAGTACCTGATTAATTTATAATGTTTTTTACATTTCACATTTTCTTAATATTTTTATATTAACTTTTCTAGATACCAGAACTCAAGAATGACTGATGATGCAAGATTTATTACATCTCAGAAAGGCAAATTTTTATTATGCTATATGGGCTACACTTATACTCAGGAGAAACAAAAAGACCTTAAAGTGAATTGGAAATGTACGAAATATTACTTCAATAAATGCTATGGGCGAGCTTCAACCAGGGAAACAAGTGTTATTAATACTACTGAACATAATCACCCACCTAACATTTCAGAAATCGAAGTGAAATCCACTCTGGAGAATATCAAACATTTAAGTAGCACATCAGACCTACCTAGCAGCGTAATTCTGAAAGAATTACTACCTAAAGTTCCCAGAGAAGCAAGAAGTCAGTTACCATCTATTGCTTCCATTAAAAGAACAATAGCAAGGACAAAGAAAGCAAGTAGACCCAATATACCCATTCCTAGAACTTTTGAAGAAGTCATAATTCCACCTGACCTTGTAATCACTCATAATAACGAACCATTTATTTTTTATGATAATCATAGCAAAGACAAAAGAATAATCATGTTTGCAACAAATAACAACGTTAAAAAATTGCAAGAAAGTGCTACTTGGATGATGGATGGAACTTTTTCTATATGCCCAAAACCTTTCTACCAATTATACACAATTCATGGGCAATATCATAATACCTGTATCCCATTCATATACTGTTTATTACCGAACAAACAAGCCACAACTTATACAGAAATTTTGCAAAAAATAAAAGAACAAACTTCTGACTACTTCCCAATGAAAATAATCATAGACTTCGAACAAGCTATGATTAATTCTATTTTGAAAACTTGCCCACACACATCCATTCAAGGATGTTATTTTCATTTCAATCAATGTCTCTGGAGACATTTACAAAAATCTGCCCTTAGTGTTGAGTATGCAACAAATATAACTTTTGCATACCAAATCAAACATCTCATTGCTCTGGCATATGTACCAGTAACTGATGTGGCAGAACATTACAATCTATTAATTGAAAGTCCTTTCTACACCCAAAATGAGCAAAGACTTGCCCCACTTTTAGATTACTTTGAGGACAACTGGGTAGGGAGACTACATAGGTCAGGCCACAGACGCCAGCCTAAATTTTTAATTCCCTGGTGGAATGTATATCTACCAACGCTGAACCAAGAGGCTAAAACTAACAATGCTGTTGAAGGTTGGCACAATGCCTTCCTCTCTTCTACTGGACGTACAACACCCACATTACACAATCTACTCACAGCTATACAAAAAGAGCAAAGCTTTCAGGAACTACGTATGGAGCAATCTGTCATACAACTAAAACCAAAACTCTCTAGACAAACTGCTCAAATGTATCTATATCTTCAACAGCAAGTCCAACTATATCCTACAACAAGAGGACTGGAATATCTAAAAATGATAGCCAAAACATTAAACTAATTGCAATATGTAAATCAATGGATAAACATCAAACAATATCCTTAATATGATAGCACACATATTATAATATAACAATTCTATATTTATTTAGTCTAATTTATTTTTTAACACTATTATAAAGAGACTAAATAAATATGTCATTATATCAAAATATTTTTATTTAAATACAGTTTCCATCCAAACAAAATAATAAAAATGAATAACTTACCTTTAAATACAACATCATAAAGATTAATCCTTTACCGACAATATAGTGTGTAAATCTCAAAGACTTAATACAACAAATCATTAAATATTTTTTAATTAACTGTGCTAAAAGTATCCATCATCCAAATAAAATGACTCTTTAAATGCCATTGAAAATGACGACTGTTATCTTAAACTGTGATAAATATTTCAGAGAACTCAAAAAATAAAGGGAGAATGTAATACATCTCCGTTCTAACAACTGAAACACACTTCCTTTCCCAAAAAAAAAGAGTAATCGGAAACGGAAATAGCTATTTCAAAATACGAGACAAAAAAAGTCAAAACAATCCCACCGACATAACACTAACGAATATAGCATAATATATAAACATAACATTCCTATTTTTTTAATTTTTAATTAAATCATAGAACAGAGTCATTAACTCCAACTACTTCAAATGCCACAAAAACTCGATAATGGAAATACGTATTGAGTCCACTCCATTATATGTAAATAGTCATACTTTAATTACCAACCCCTAAATAACAAAGGACTACCTTTAATTTTTAGTTACAATACTTTAAAAAGATAAAACTAGAATCGTACCTACTCAAACGTGAACCTGCTTCCAACCGCGACTTTCCCTTTCCCAAAATAACGCAAAAAGACAAAGAGTGGTTACAAAATAAAAGAACCGAATTATATCTAACGGTGAAAAGTACTACTATAAATGTCCATTATTGTTATATATATGGTTAGTAATTATGTATAATGTAAAAAAAAATTGTATACTACATTGTGAGAAGAAAATCTTTTTTTTCTATATATTAATTATATTTTACATACTGTTAATATTTATTACATTAAGTATGAAAATATTGAAATATTTAATGTAATATTTATTAAAACTATTATATAACTAAATGTGTAATATTGTATTTGTTTTTATGATTAACTTTTTTACAATATGACTAATATGTGAAAATTATTATTATTAAAACTTATTTAATAATAATAATAATTATACATAACAATATTGTATTGTTAAAAGAATCATTGATGATGATCTAAATGTTCTAATCAAGATCTTAATATTATATTATACTTTTAAAAGTGTTCATATGTTAATATCATCATCTGTATAACACTATATTTTATTAAAATTTGTGATTTATGTTTTTCATTACACATGTTTAATGTTTTATTAAGAAACAATATTTTTATTATGTTTGTATAATATCATACATTGCATAATGTTAACTAACCATTTTTTCTCTACAAATTAAAAGTACTTTTCAAGAAAACTACTTAAAAATGTGATTATTAAAAGAACATTGTCCTTCTATTTTTTAATATTTATACCAAACATAGCTTGATAAAATGTATATCTGATCGTATTTTTTAATGGTTGAATAAATAAAAATGTTTTCAACAAAAATTGTATAATTATTTTCTATTACCTATTACAAAATAATTTTTATGTCTTTTTGCAAATGTATTATAACTGTAATGTTCTATCTATTTCTATATACCACATGTAATTAGAGTACATACTATACACTGAACCTATAAAAGTTATTATTCATACACCCATATACATATAATATAAATATTAGAAGGACACAGAATTAATAATTTAAATATTCCTACTCCAATCACCATTTACTTTAGGTAATTGCTTGACAAAAGACTTTAATAATTTACTATTACAACTCCAATCACCATTTAATTAGGGTAAGTGCTGGACACAGAACCAATTTAATTTACTATTCCAACTCCAATCACCAATTAATTAGGGTCAGTGCAGGACATTAATTCATAATAAAATATTATCGTAAAATAATTTAAAAAAATAAAAAATTTAATGTAATATAATTTAATTTAATTTCATTTAATTAATTTAATTTAAATTTAATGTTAATTTATTTTTACCCTGTACCCCTGTACCCCAAAAACTAAAAACTGACCCAGAACCCCAAAAATACCCCTTTACCCAAAAACTAAAAACTGACCCTGAACCCTAAAAATACCCCTTTACCAAAAACTAAAAACTGACCCTGAACCCCAAAAATACCCATTTACCCAAAAACTAAAAACTGACCCTGAACCCTAAAAATACCCCTTTACCCAAAAACTAAAAACTGACCATGAACCCTAAAAATACCCCTTTACCGAAAAACTAAAAACTGACCGTGAACCCTAAAATTACCCCTTTACCCAAAAAATGAAAACTGACCCAGAACCCTAAAAATACCCCTTTACCCCAAACATATAACATTTAAAATATAATTATATACTAACCAATACTTACGTTGTAATGGTATGCGTTGTAAAGGTACCTGCGTAGTTAAAAAATGCGTTGTAAACACATGCGTTGTAAACGTTTTTGCATTGTAAAAGTTGCGTTATAAAGGTTGTATACCTTGCTAAACACAAAACCTATGTAATTTAATATTCGACCTCCAATAACCATTTAATTAGGGTAAGTGCTGGACATTAAATGATTATAAATTACTATTCCTACTCCAATCACCAATTAATTTGGTTAATTGCTGGACACAGAACCTATGTAATTTAATATTCCAACTCCTATAATCATTTAATTAGGGTAAGTGCTGGACACAGAACCTATTTAATTTACTATTCCAACTCCAATCACCATTTTATTAGAGTAAGTGCTGGAGAGTAAACCTTAATAAATGACTATTCCAACTGCAATCACCATTTAATTAAAACATTAAACCATAATCCATAAATTGATATACAATTTCGCTAATTACTAATAATTTTTAGAAACTTTGGCTAGTTGAATTTTAGTTTTTAAATAGATTTTTTATTTTCTTTAATTACACTATATTTTTTTTAAAACACTACCCACCCTTATCCACTATAAACTCAACATCCCAGTCCTAAAATTAAGAAACATTTCTTTATTAAATATCTGAAAATATATATATTTATAATACTTTTTACTACATACACAAAAGCACAAAAATAAAAATAAACAATATAACATAATTTTCTATAAAATTTCGCATTTAACAAATAATTATTACAAATTTCGAAATGTAGAAATTTTTAATAAAATCTGAAATTTATTTTTGTATAATTACAGTATACTTTTTTAATACACTACCCACCCTTATCCCCTATAAACTCTACATCCCGCTCCTAAAATTATTATACAAATATTTCTTAAATATTTAATAATACATTTATATTTAAAGTACTTTTTACTACATACACAAAAGCAAACTACAACATTTTTTACTATACTCCATAAATTTCGGTAAAATTTCGCCTTTTTCAAATATTTATTTCAATTTTCGAAATTGTGAAATTTAAATTAAAATTCGAAATTTTTTATTCTATAATTACACTATACTTTTTTAAAACACTACCCACCCTTATCCCCTATAAACTCTACAATTCTTTTTTTTTGGCATCCAAAGCAGTGAGAATATCATGGAAGAAGCTGAGACGGAAGAGGGAAAAAGGAGGTCTGGCTCTTCCAGATATTCAATACTATGTTTGGGCCTTTCAGTTCCAGAATGCTGCTACGGGACAAGTCAATAGGGTTTCAGTAAAAATGACAAGACAATGTCACGACAAGTCAACGTTATATTAACAGTGCACAATATATATAGTAAAACGGTACATTAGCATTGCATATAGGAGGCGTAACAAGTGAAAAGGAGAAGATAAGAACACATGTGCGTAGCAGGGGGCGTGAAAGAAGGCGTGTAATAGGCGTACACGGAGGCGTATAATGTGGACGTAAGGTAGACGTCACAGAAAGTGTCATAAGTGGGTGTATGCACAGAGGTAATCTGCAGAGTCAGCAGAAGTGCGGATGCGCGCGCAGCTAGCATGACGTGACATAGACGTGTAACTGGGGAGAACTTTAACACTAGTAGAGGAGACAGAAGTCTGGGATGTCAGAACGACCTGGACCTATAACATATCTGGTATCTTATGTTTGGAGGATGTATTATCTGGAGTAAAAGGTCTCTCGGGCAGAGGCTATACTATACTGAATGCTAGTGCGTGCATATGTGTCTACGTGTCTACGTGCGGGGCCATGGGCCTACTATGGCAACGGGAACTGTAAATTACTTGCATGGAGACAGGAAGACTTGCTCTTTGCTCTGCAGCCAGGGATATGTTTACCTAAATCACTAGACAGGAATGTATTTTCGAGGAGGCTGAACAGATAACTTGAAGGCAAAATACTGTCTTGGCAGGCAGGCCAGGTTGAGCCAGGCACCACTTCGCTTGGCAGGAAGTAAGGCAGAGGTCAGGGATACGTGTCCATGCTGCAGCTTTCAGGAAAAAGAAAGCAGAAAGGGCTCGGAGGCAGAAATCAGGGCCTAGCTCGGCAGAGCCAGGAAAAACGTAAAAGTGTACCATGTAAAGACGTTGGCATGGCATGGTTAGGAACAGAATTATCGATCCATTCATGGTGGATCGAAAGAGGACATGTTAACGTTGGACGCAAATGTATTTGCGTCTTCATATTCGGTCATGGAGGGAAATTACATGTACTTTAAGCACGTACATGGAGACGTTGGGGTACACGTTAGGGGACATACTTGACTATAAAAATTTCAATTACCTCATTCCCTCCTTGTCCCCTACGTTCCCTTCAAGATATATCAATCTTCATGAGTCCATCTATCTGTTCATATAACATCATTTGCTCATCTTTTTCCATTCGGGCACGAGAACGTGGATGGGGATGGGGAATACATGATGTGGCGCACAAGCCGCAAATTGCTGGCCCACATTGTAGACATAGACAACAACTGAATACTATGAGTAGGATTATTCCAAGGAATGATAGGACTTTCCATCCCCAGGCTGATATCACGCTCCAGAGCCAACCGGACCAGGTCCAGGTGCCTGGATTCTGGTGTATCTGACTGTTAATCTTGTGGAGCCGAGTTATGGCTCTATATACTGACGGTGCGTTATTAGGAATGAAAACGCAACAACTGGATCTGATGACTCTACAAGCCCCGCCCCTATCTGCCAAGATGACGTCAAGGACGAGACGATTTTGAAGAACGACAAGTCTCATAGCAGACTGTTCTTCTGTTAAGTTACCTAGGGCAAAAGTAGTTTCATTCACTACTGCTTCAAGGGTTCTGGTCAATTTACGTATCAGCTTACTATTTGAGACAGTTCCTAAATAAGGAAAGAATCCTTTATTGAAATCTGTATATTGTCCCCATGTGGTTTCAGTGTAATCGACAATCGGGAGATCTCTCTTGGGCCTAACATGAATGAGATGAGAATTTCTATGGTAGTCAGGTGGGGCTAGAAAAACAGGTGGCAGTAGGAATGCAATGTAACAGGTACCATCCCAGTCTAGAGGTAAACGTATATAAGCTGTATGGCCGCAAATGAAATAGGAATGTCGAGAAGCTTTGAATGTAGACTTGCCTTTATCACTGAACTCAATAATCGTATTACAATCGCTGTGTCCTAGATGTACTGAACCAGTCTTTCTAACACATAGGTCACCTTTCACTGGTAAAACTGTAATTGAGGGTAAGTTCGAATTTTCTGACTGAACATTCAAAATCATGAGGTTAAGTGTAAAATTACCTAATCCATATACTTCGTTTTCTAGATCGTTACCTGTCATTTGGGGAAGACCCTCCTTGTCTGGGAAACATGCCTTATTCAGAACTGTATTCAAGTCTCCCCATATCCAATTACCTTGGGAAACTTTGGACTTACTGTCTAACGAGGACATTAATGTAAACCATGTACCACATGAACCATTATGTGTAAACGGGTAAGGAAAAAGAGGCAAGGCTCCCGTCATTTTCTGGTAGGGAGGGAGTCGGCCACATACCCAGCAATTAGTGGCATTGCTGGTCTGGTGGGAATAATGTAACATACGGATGAAAGAATTGTTACGCAGTGCAAGTCGATAAGAAAGTTCGTGCGGGGGCAGATCACTAAACGTATGGTCTGCAGTGCCATTGAAAGAAGAATGAGCTTGTATAGGAAAATATACGTGTAACATATAGCTTAGGCATATAATCGTAAGACTTAGAAAAAACATGACAAGTAAGGTTACAATACAACGGCTTCGGAGATTCTTGCAATATTTCTGTTTCTTGATCTCCTGTCTATCTCTCTCACTATGTGGGTCTATCTTGTACATGTCAGGAACCTGTCTAACCGCTTCACCCGAGGGGGACTTAAACAATTAAACTGTCTGACTTACTAGACCTCAACTTTAATCTGTACTCCTGGGACGGAGTTTTCTCTACCAGGGGGAGTTTAGTATCAGTGGTTGGAATGCGGTAGTCCTGGGAAACAGTTTTTGGCGGAAGTCCATAACACTTTTTGACGTGGCTCGAATGGAGCCAGCCTTTTCTTCCTTCTAGCTTCACCGCGGTCCTCCTGGTCATCAAGACGATCTTAGGTTCCTTCCAGCGGGGCTCCAAAGGGCTCGACCGGTCAAAGTTGCGGACGTAGACAAAGTCCCCAGGGATGATCTTGTGTGGCTTCACTTCGGTGTTGTCTGGAAAGGCTGCTGCGACCTGTGAACGACATGATTGTAGTGCAGACATCAAGGAAGCAAGGTAATCTGTCAGCATAGTACTGTCAACATCGGTTAATTTACGGGGCAGAGGCGTCCCCCACATATTCGGTGGCCTGCCAAAAACCACCTCATACGGGGATAGCCCTGTCCTATAATGGGCTACCATTCGCATATAGAAGAGAGCGACTGGAAGGGCTACTATCCA
Organism: Lissotriton vulgaris; assembly: GCF_964263255.1. NCBI lineage: Eukaryota > Metazoa > Chordata > Amphibia > Caudata > Salamandridae > Lissotriton > Lissotriton vulgaris. Next base: position 1,998,549,335 of record NC_141687.1, read on the forward strand.
GTCCACACCCTTTTCTGCACAGACCTTGGCAAGACGAGTTTTCAGAGTCTGATTGTGTCTCTCTACTAATCCAGCTGCTTCGGGATGCCGAACACAGTGGAACTTCCATTGGTAACCTAGCAAAAGGGAAACCTGCTTCATTAGCTCGGACGAGAATGGCTGTCCGTTATCTGAATACACGACACGAGGCAAACCAAACCTCGGGAAAAATTCGCGAACCAACTGCTTGGCAGTGGTCACGGCAGTGTAATCTGGGACTGGATATGCTTCTGTCCATCGGGAAAGTGCACATACAACTACGAGGACATACTTGAATCCTCGACAACGTTCCATCTGGATATAATCCATCTGGAGGACTTCAAAAGGGTGATCAGGAGGATGAAATCCACCTTGTTCTACGGGAATGCCTTTACCGGGGTTGAACTGACAACAGATCATGCAAGTACGCACTTTCTGTTTTGCTGCTGCTCGTAAATGCTTATTGAACCAAAGGTTTTGAATACTGTCTAACATGGCTTTTTCTCCTAAATGTGCAGGGCTATGTGCTGTGTTAATGATAACTTGAACCATAGAGTCGGGGAGAAACCATGTGGCTTTTCCCTTCGTCATCCATCCCTGTTCTGTCTGGATCCCTCCTAGTTCTGTCCATTTCTTGATTTCGTCTGGAGTAGCATGTGTCTGTATGTCGATTACATCTAGTGCGGGATCCTTAACTGTCATGCAAGGTGTCGGAACTACTGTCTTTGTCATTTCAATCGTATGAGTATGAGTCTGAGCTGTATGTTTCGCTGTTCGATCTGCCAGGTCGTTACCCGGGGAAATGGTATCTGTGACTTTCGTATGTGCCTTACACTTCATGATGGCTATGGCAGTAGGCAAATGTATTGCTTCTAAAAGAGCTTGAATGAGGGGACCATGCTGTATTTTGGCACCGTGGGAAGTTAAGAAACCTCTCTCTTGCCAAAGGACTCCGAAGTCGTGTACAACTCCGAATGCATAACGGGAATCTGTGTATATGTTAACTTTCTTGTCCTTGGCTCGAATACAGGCTTGAGTCAGAGCGATGAGTTCTGTTGCTTGGGCAGACAGGGTGTCAATACGATGTGTTTCTATGACTTCAGTTTCAGTGGTTACTGCATATGCGGCCACTAACTCTCCTGTACTTGTTCTCATACATGAACCATCCACATAAAGTGTCAGGTCTGGATCTGGTAATGCGATGTCTGTCAAGTCTTGTCTGGGTTTTGTCATAGTGGTAATGACTTCTACACAGTCATGTGACATAGGGTCTGTTGTACTTAACGGTAAAAGTGTAGCAGGGTTCAGTGTATTGCAGCGTCGGATTTCTATGTGTGGCTGGAATAACGTCAATTCATAACCTGTCAGTCGTGCTATAGTCAAGTGTTGAGTCTGTGTTCGGTTTAAGAGAACTTCCACGGAATGTGGAACCTGTACTGTCAATTGGTGTCCTAATACTATAGAATCACTTTGTCTGATTGCTAGAGCTGTTGCTGCTACTGATTTCAAGAACGCAGGCAGGGCCTGGGCTACTGGATCTAATGTACTGGAAAAATAAGCACATGGTTTGTGTGAACCTGCTTGATCTTGGGTGAGAACTGATAATGCAGTACCTTCGCGTTCTGTGACAAAAAGTGTAAAAGGCTTGCTGTAACATGGTGTCGCTAAAACAGGTGCTTGACATAGGGCTTTCTTCAAATCGTCAAAAGCTTGTGTATGTTCCTGAATCCAAGGGAGGACAGTCGATGACGCTGCCTCCTGGGTTGTCAACTGTATAAGGGGCTTGGCTAGATATGCGTACTGAGGAATCCATTGTCTACAGTAAGAAGTGAGGCCTATGAAGGCCCGTACCTCCTTTTGTGTCTTGGGCTGTGGCATGTGTACAATTAACTGGATGCGGTCAGGTGTTAGCTGTCTCCCCCTCTTGGACAGCAAGTGACCAAGGTAAACAACTTGCTGAACACAGAATTGCAGCTTCGAAGGAGACACTTTGTGTCCCTTGTCGGCTAGAAAATATAGGACTATCAGAGATGCATGTTCACATTCTTGTTCACTTCGGGCGGTGATCAATAGATCATCGACGTACTGAAGTAGGGCAGTGTTAGCAGGCATGTGGATACTGTCAAGTTGTCTTTTCAATGCTTGGCTATAGATACTCGGACTTTCCGTGAACCCTTGAGGTGCACGTGCAAATTTAAAGCTTCGGCCATTTAAACTGTATCCGAAAAGGTACTGGCTTTCCGGATCAATAGGAACACTAAAGAAGGCATTCTTGAGATCGATTACAGTAAAGAACACCGCTTCAGAATCAATGGCAGTCAATAGGGATGAAATATCTGGGACCACAGGATACTGAGGGATGATACATTTGTTAAGCTCCCTAAGGTCAATCACTAGTCGGTAAACAGGAGGTGCATTTGGATCAGTACGTTTAAGAATCGGAATGATTGGGGAATTACAAATATTGGAGTCAGTTTCTACAACTACTCCTTGAGCAATAAGCTCGTCAATGATTTTCAATAAGGCTGCTACAGCCTCAGGTGGCAATTTGTATTGTCAGATTCTGGGCAGAACAACACCTTCTCTAAGGGTAACACGATATGGTGTAATATGCATACAACCTACATCAGTCGGACCTTGTGCCCATAAATGCTGTGGTACATTCTGTAATCGGGGATCAAAATCTCTCAACACATAGTGACCCTTAAAGTCACGTAGAAACAATCTCACTCCTTCCGGAGAACAACAAATTACAGCTCCTAGAGCTTTCAGCATTTTAATACCAAGCAGGTTTTCTGGACATGATTTCGTAAGCAATAAATCTGTAGTACGGGACAATGGACCAACTGCAAGGGGAACTGGTTTTGATACTTCATTAACAATAGGTTTTCCTGAAAATCCAAGGGAAACATTCTGTGAGCCTGAGAGGGGTGCCCCTGGAACCTCGTCATGACTAATTGTAGTTCTGCTTGCCCCTGTGTCAATCAAAAATTTTCTGTCTTTTCCTAATACCTGACTATGTACATAAGGACCCTCTTGATCTACAGGAATCTCGATGAGAGGCAAACCTACTTCCCTCTCTAGGCTGTTTCATGAATACTGTTGGTAATCTGGATACTCTGACTGTGCATACTGATACATCTGCTGTGTGACATGCTGTGCTGCGGCAATGGGCTGGGGCTGTGGTACCGCAACCGTCTGTTGTGGAATAGGCATAGGCTGTGCATTTTGCGGAGTAAGTTGCTGGACCTGATCCTGTCTAGGCGGACGTGGTCTTTCTTTCGTTTTACCCGTAGCTATATTGTGTTTCAGAACGGTACATTCATTTATGTAGTGGCCTGGCTGTTTACAATAGTTACAGTTCCCTTTAACAGGAGCTGCCGTATGACTGGACTGTGTCGGACCCTTTCTCTGACCATCTGCTGGAACAGACTGGGCTACTAATACCTTCATTTTCGTGTCTTTCATACGTCTCTGTTCGTGATCATGTTCCTCTCTAATCCTGTTCTGGTGGTACTGTAACATTTGTAACATTTGGGAGGGCGTATTTGCCTGCCACGTACTCTCAACTTTCAATACACGATTCTTAACCTGGGGTAAGGAGTTTTCGACCAATTTGGTCACAAAAAGATGTGGATATGACTCGCTACTTGTTTTCAGGCCACTATTAATAATAAAACATTTCTCGAATCTCGAATAAAAATCACTAGTGTCTTCGTCTTGCTTCTGTTTACAGGCTGAAATTGCATCCCAATCCTCTTTCTTAACTGTTAGTAATCTGGGCAAGACTTGTACCAATAATCCTGGTAATGCTTTAGTTTTGTCCCCAAGACCTAAACCTGGGGTACGTGTCTTTTCCTCGTCTTCTAATTCAGCCCATACAATCTTTTTATCTCCCACCTCCCATTCTTTCTCTTTTAGTTTCTCGTAAATCCCTGCTGGCAACAATACTTTCAACATTTTAAGGATGTCTGAATACGTGTAATCTCCCATCAGTAACATATCTTTTAATTCACGGTGGAACCCTGCAGGGTCTTTATCGTGACTAGGTACTAGTTTCTTCATTTCCAATAATTCCATTTTAGTCAAAGGAGTGTATACAAATACTCGTTGAAACGTGTTATCTGGCTTCTGAATTGGATGTACTTCTCTTAAGGGATTCTGTCTGTCTAGGTGATATGGCTGTCTTACTGGGGGTGGGACTGGAACAAAATGTGGAGTTAAGAAAGTTCTGAATTTGTGACGTTGTTCTAGAATCGTATTAATCAAATCAGTACCTAGGCCTCTCCATTTTTTCAGAAGTAAGTCGTCTAATAAATCATATAAGGGACCTGGATCAGAATGCTGATTTTCATATTGTGTAATGAGATGTTGGATCATATACGTGCCAACTAATCGCTGTTCGTCTGGGGAAAGACTTAAAAATGTTTGCGCTACTGCGTCATCATTATATTCGTGGCTATCACCAGCCCACTGTACTGCGGACCGTGCCAGTTTCTGTTCATGCATTGTATGGAGTTCGTAGTAACCTAATCTTTCTTTCAGTATATTATCGGTCTGTTAGAATACTTGTTCAAGAGAACATAGTTCTGGAATGGGGGAAAGGAAACGTTTCTTGTTTTCTAGACGAATGGGTCTGTCAAAAGGATTACCTATAGGGTACTGTTTAGGAGGTTTCACTCTACCTACATATGCTATCGTATCTTGCTGCACTTCCGGACTTTCTAATTCTTCTTCTTCTGAGGATTCATTCTTATCTGACTCGGCTGTCCTTTCGGCATTCTGTCGGGTATGTATGGCTACTATTTCTTTACGGATTTTTCTAGACATGGCATCTATACATTTCTCTCTGTCATGCTTACAATCTGCAATATTCTGACTCCATCTAGTCAATACATCCATCTCTTCTTGAACAAAACCTGGTCGATCTCGTTCTCTTATCAAACCATTAATCAAGAATCGTAATATTAACCCTTGTGTCTCGACTTTCTGATATGCCATGGCTTCACGAATACATTCAGGGCCTTCTCCAGTTTGAATAAAATGATATATCCTGTCTAATTGTTCGGGCATCCCTGGTAGTGTAATCAAATAATCTGCAACGCGTCGTAAACGTAACGAGGCTAACATCATAGTTCCAGTCTTGCCTGGTACGGGATCATATCTACAATCTGTAATATATTGTTTAAGCTTTTCAGAAGGGGTCGCTTTCGGGGTATGCTGTGTAGCTAATTCTCTCATTGTCAGTCGCTGTACTTGTGGCGGGGTTCGGTGGTGGCCTCCTTCGGCACCTCCCGAAGCGGAAGCATGACCATAACCTGACTGTGGTGTAGCTGTTGATGTCATAGCAGGTAGAAGAGGTACATGCAACGGAGTTGGACTCTGTGTTGCAGTTGTGCCAAACGGATTATGCGGACCAGGAACAGGGGGAACAGTGGCAGGCGGACCTGTGGCGGGGGAAGGGACAACATGCACGGGAAATTGGTGACGTGGAGGGGTCGTGGCCTGGACTTGAACATGCTGTTGTGCATTGTTACCGGGTGGTACGGTCACATTGGTATATGCTGGAGCTACACCATCTAAATAGGAAGAAAGGAATATATCTGCTGCGGTCTGATGGAGTTTAGCCGGGACCAAGGGTGGCGGTAAATTACTTGGCATTTCCAGGTTGGCCTTAGACAGGCCCTCGGTCAGGAGAGGATACATGCCATTAACAAGTGCATTGCGTTGTCGATCTAATTGTTCTGCTTTAACTCGTTCAGCTTCTTCTATTACTTCTTTTTCTCTGTCTTTTTCTGAATCTTCCCTATGTTTCTCTGCTTTTCTGAATTCTTTCTCTGTCCTTCTATGCGATTCTTTACGCCACAATTCTATGGCATCTTTCTGGGACTGTCTGGATTTCTTTTTCCATAATGCTTCTTCTACTCTCATGATGCATTCAGCATCCCATGTTCCTGAAACAGGCCATCTATATTTCTCGTCTAGGTGTTTAGTGTAATCGACCCATAAGTCTAAGTACAGTATGGCATCTAAGCCGTGCTTGTGGTACATAAAGTGCCCTGGAGTGTCCCTAGGCGGAACGGGCACTGCTTCTTCAAGTATCCCTTTCCTGGTTCCTATCTGACGTAACTTCGGAAACAGTGGCATTATTACTTCGACTCGAACACAAAAACCACAGTAATGAAAAGCAAACAGTCATTCATACCACGACATAAAATACATTAAAACATTTCGAACAGATACACAATACTTGGAATCATGTAAGATAAGGCTAGAAGACTCGAATACTAGATCACTGAATTACTGAAACACTAGATGCACTGCCAAACAGTACAGACCGGTCCCATAAAGAGACACGTCATACCGTGCTCACCTAAGTGAACACGTACGGACCAGGACTGTGTACCCAGACCTGTCTTGACCGGACACAAACTAATGTACCCGTCTAGATGCGTCCCTAGCAACGGTACTCACCGGGAGCAATACTTGAACTTGAACTCGAAGGCCTCAGACTGGACTGGTTACTACGCATGCGCCTCGACACATCGGAACAGGTGGGCCTCTGGATACCTCGGACACTGCTACTCTCGGCTGGGCTCTGGTCGGGATCCTCCGCACTCCTCACCGCCTCGTCTGGATGTCGACCGCAGTCTCCGTCACCTCCGTAGGCCTGAGGGAGATACAGGAAAACCTGCAGATGCGCATAGGAGTCCGTCACGGCTGTGGCAGGGGGCAAGGCCTGCGACGCATCGCCAGCGCGTGGGGTGGGGGAGGGGTCCCTGTTCGGGCGCGAAATTATGTGGTAAATATAATTTACCGTACAAGTTTTTCCATATAATTTCTGATAAGTAAAAGAATTGCTCAATAAAATGAGAGGCATAGTCCGTGGTATCTGAGTCATACGGGCTTTAATTCGATTGCTCGAGCCACGGGACAAGTCAATAGGGTTTCAGGAAAAATGACAAGACAATGTCAGGACAAGTCAACGTTATATTAACAGTGCACAATATATATAGTAAAACGGTACATTAGCATTGCATATAGGAGGCGTAACAAGTGAAAAGGAGAAGATAAGAACACATGTGCGTAGCAGGGGGCGTGAAAGAAGGCGTGTAATAGGCGTACACGGAGGCGTATAATGTGGACGTAAGGTAGACGTCACAGAAAGTGTCATAAGTGGTTGTATGCACAGAGGTAATCTGCAGAGTCAGCAGAAGTGCGGATGCGCGCGCAGCTAGCATGACGTGACATAGACGTGTAACTGGGGAGAACTTTAACACTAGTAGAGGAGACAGAAGTCTGGGATGTCAGAACGACCTGGACCTATAACATATCTGGTATCTTATGTTTGGAGGATGTATTATCTGGAGTAAAAGGTCTCTCGGGCAGAGGCTATACTATACTGAATGCTAGTGCGTGCATATGTGTCTACGTGTCTACATGCGGGGCCATGGGCCTACTATGGCAACGGGAACTGTAAATTACTTGCATGGAGACAGGAAGACTTGCTCTTTGCTCTGCAGCCAGGGATATGTTTACCTAAATCACTAGACAGGAATGTATTTTCGAGGAGGCTGAACAGATAACTTGAAGGCAAAATACTGTCTTAGCAGGCAGGCCAGGTTGAGCCAGGCACCACTTCGCTTGGCAGGAAGTAAGGCAGAGGTCAGGGATACGTGTCCATGCTGCAGCTTTCAGGAAAAAGAAAGCAGAAAGGGCTCGGAGGCAGAAATCAGGGCCTAGCTCGGCAGAGCCCGGAAAAGCGTAAAAGTGTACCATGTAAAGACGTTGGCATGGCATGGTTAGGAACTGAATTATCGATCCATTCATGGTGGATCTGAAAGAGGACATGTTAATGTTGGACGCAAATGTATTTGCGTCTTCATATTCGGTCATGGAGGGAAATTACATGTACTTTAAGCACGTACATGGAGACGTTGGGGTACACGTTAGGGGACATACTTGACCATAAAAATTTCACTTACCTCAGTTCGATTGTCTCAATATTTAACGGGCTTCCTTCCTTAGAAATTTTTTTCCAGGTTTGAAATTTACATGGGGAAAAATTGTGTGTCGGGGGTTGGGTTGCAGAACAGCTAATAGTGTTGATCTTGTGCAAAGTGCAAACAAGGATTTGCAAAGGGATTATAACTATTAAAGTCTGTCCTGATCAGAGCCGTAGAGTTTCTGCACAATGAGAAAGAGTTTTCCACTAATGGGGCTAGTCTTTCACGCAACAGTTGTTCATCCCAAAGAAGATGAATTTTACTGTTCAAGTCATACGAGAGCCCGTGGTTAGGGGGGTCAAATTTGTGCCCAAGAGATACATTCCATAAACGCATAGTCTTTCTTGGGCAAAAATAACAGAGTCTCAACAAGGATTGATTTCTGACCCAGAGAACCAGAATACCTCACCCAAATCAAGCTGGAGGAGGCTTCCCTTTCCATTGGACCAGCTACCTGCCCAAGATGGTGGGTTTTCCTGCATAAAGGGGTGGGTGGGACTCACTCAATAATGTTACCGCTGGTGGAAGGAGGCGGCTGCATATATTGGTGAAGACTTTTCACCAAAGGGGTGCAGACCCATGTTCAAGAGTGGAGTTTTTGGGGTGCATAAAGCTCCCTTCCCAGTAAGGAGCTAGCACCAGACAACACCGGATGGAACGGTTTAGAATTTGACACCTGTCCAAGTGCCGTCACATCTGTGTTTGCCACCTCACAAACACACACTCTGGCACCAGGCCCTCTCCAGGCGTCTTGTTCTCTGAGCATCATTTGCCGTCTGTGAAAGCGACTTCTCCTTGCTTGGTTCGAATGTCCCCTCATCCAATTCACTGTTTACAGACACCCTGACAGATGCTGATTTATTCTTTTTACAATTTTCTTCATTTTCTACAATCACACACTGCTCGGAGCAACAGAGCAGAAAATCGACCTGCATTCAGTGTAACTGAGCCTGAGGCGTGGGGGGAGGGGAGTCCGGGGGAGAAAGTGGCATGGGGATGAAGGGAAAGAGATAGAAAGGGGTGGTAGAGACAGAGAGATGACGGGCGAAGAGAGAAGAGGCGGGATGAAGGAGAGGAAGAGAGGACGGAAGAAGGAGCAAGAGAATGGGAACATGGTGGGGGTGGGAGAACCAGTCAGAGAAGGAGTAAGCAGAGAGAATGAAAGAGAGATGAGAAGATGGGTGCATGGATAAGAAAAAGATGAAGAAAAAGAGGAAGCAACAAAGCAGGGAGAAAAGGAGATGAGAAATAGAGGAGGGAGAAATGAAGCTTAGAACTATGGAGTGGGGGAGAAGAGAATAGGCAGTGGGAGTGAAAATTAGCACAATGGGGAAGGCGAGACAGGGGAAAGAAGCATTTGCTGCGCGGCTGTGAAAGGTACACGGCCGCGCGGCAGCGAAAGTGAAAGTGAACGCGATCACGATCAAGGGCGCAAATGCAGTTGTGTGCGCGTGCAATCATGCGCACTGGATCAAAGAAGCCACATGCCAGCTGGGGGTAGGGGAAAGCTTTCACGAGCGCTAGAAGCCGAGACAGCTGTGCACGTCGAGCGCACTCTTGTGCGTGTTCTAGCAAGCTGATCCCCGGCAAGTAGCATTTCTCAGAGACCTACTAAATGTCTCGCCCAGACAGCGCATGCGCTGGCTCAGGTGAGACCTAAAAAGTATGATTGTTGAAAATCGCAATGGAGAGGCCGACCTCATGAATACATTACACCCACTATCCACCTCTCTCACCTAATAAAATACTGCATCAATGGCTGCAATTAAATGGCGGGCTCCCCGCCTTTCAAACAAAGACCAGCACTTGCCCAAAATACCAAAGGGTTGAAAAGAGGTTGGAAATCACACCTGCTTCAGTAAAAATACCAACAAAATGAAAGAATGCTTTGTCCCCTTTGTTGTGAGCACGTAGCACCGAATCCAAACACGAGCACTGGCAGGCACACCAAACTCATTCTCTCTCTCCCTCGCCCACGCCTGAACTGCACTTCCGCTTCCGTTCCAAATCCGATCCAAAACATGTAGATAAGGGAAACAGAAAACGGGCTACAAAAATGGACAGTGCAATAATTAACCTGGCGGCCATCAAACATTGGCGCAGACAACCTGCTCCACACTTATTCCTACGACATCCATAGCTGCCATGTGTGGCATTTTCATAATTTCAGTGTAATTATGAGTGACATTTCAAAGACTATGAGTGACAGTTTCTAACAAGCAAAATGAAGCAGTGAAGGAGTGAAGGCGAGGGAAACATATATGTATATATATATATATATATATATATATATATATATTAGAAATTACAGCGGAGAGTGAGGCTGAGGATCACATAGGTAACAGCCAGGCTGTGTTTTATTATGTAATACTAGTTTAGCAGCCTCAATCGCAGGTGTTTAAGTGGGATGAACAAACAGGGGGACCGGTGTCTCTCAAAGGGGTGTGGCTGATGTAATTAAGGGTGTAGATTAAAAACACGCAATGAGAAAAACTGTGATGGCATACCGCCCGACTGGTATTTTGCTGCTTTTGTCATTGCATCCAGATATATAAAACAACAAGTAACATCATACCTAAAACTCAGGACTATTTAGATTTGTCAACGCATATTAGTTGCATAAGATAAATAAGCAACAACCATAGCCTCGTTGTAAATAACATTAAAAATGCTTCAGTTGTGACATGGTGAGACTGTGAAAGAAACTAGTACCTTTGAAGTTACATCAAAGTGCCCTGTCGGAAAGAGATGGGGAGAAACATCTGTTAACACAACGTTCTGCCCAGCAAAAGACCAACAAAGGACCTTCTAATGTAGAATAGCCCCATGACTTGAACGGAGTGCTATCCATGGGCAGGATGCAGAGTCAGTCACACATTGGCAGAATTCTGAGGCACAGCAGGCCTCAAATAAAATGAATGCAGTGCTCTACTTCTCTCAAGCTAAACTAATGTAGTGTGGCATGAGGCACAGCCCACTCAGTACTGCTCTTAAACCAATAATTCCATGTAGAGCTGTCCTAAAGCAAATACATAATCCAGTGCTGCCTTGAAGCAGTACCCACTGAAGCGGCGCTATCTTTAAGCACAGCACACACATTGCAGCCTTTCAGCCAAACTCCTGCAGTGCTCCCTCCAAAAGCACCTAATTCACAACTGCCCTCTTGTAAATCCTTCATGCATCGCTGCCCTCCTGAAAAACCTTCATGCAGCACTGCCCCCCTGTAAATCCTTCATGCTGCGCTGCCCTTCTGAAAAACCTTCATGCAGCGCTGCCCTCCTGTAAATTCTTCATGCAGCGCTGCCCTCCTGAAAAACCTACATGCAGCACTGCCCTCCTGAAAACCCTTCATGTGAATGGTGTTATTGCTGTAGAATTAAGATTTTTTTTCATGCTGACGGTAAGGTCAAAAATGGAGAGCCCGATAGAGACCCTTTTCTGCATCTGCTTTTCAGAACTGCCGGTGCTCATAGCACCGTTAGGCCCTGGCCCACCTAAAGCCTTGCTAAACCCTAATAATAATCATTTAAGTGACTTTGTGCTATACAAAACTGAAAAAATAATAGTATTGAATTCATACACAACTGTTCTGTTCTCTTTATGAAAGGCAATTATTACCCCTCCCCCCCCCCCCACCATGTGCAGCTGTAGGATCGGCTGGGCAGTGTCTGGAGTCTTATCTCCGGCACGCCCACATTTTTCACAGGTCTTTAAAGGCCATTTGATATTTGCATACCTTTGTAAACTGGTTACAGAGGCTTAATTTTTTATTTAGGTTCCAGTACCCCCTGGAACTCTGCCTATACCTTACATTTGTATTTTAGAATGACTGAATGACTGACATAGAGTGAGAATGCATTTCATCAAAATGAATATAAAGTAGGATTGCCAGCACGACCCTCCCCGACCCCCAGTCCGGTCCCTACACTCAAACACTAACCTGCACGACATCCCAGCACTACCCTAAACCCTAAAACACTACCCCAGCACGACCTTCCCCCGACCCCCAGTCTGGTCTCCAGACTCAAACACTACCCTGCACGACCCTCCAGCACTACCCTAAACCCTAAAACACTATCCTACACTACACAAACACCACACCACAACACTAACCTAAACCCTAATACAATACCCCAGCACAACCCTCCCTCGACCCCCAGTCTGTTCCCTACACTCAAACACTAACCTGCACGACCCCCCAGCACTACCCTAAACCCTAAAACACTACCCTACACTACACAAACACCACAACACTACCCTAAACCCTAAAACACTACCCACAGCACAACCCTCCCCCGACCACCAGTCCGGTCTCCACACTCAAACACTACCCTGCACGACCCCCCAGCACTACCCTAAACCCTAAAACACTACCCTACACTACACAAACACCACAATAGTATAACAAATAAGGCATAAACATAGTATAATAAATAAGGCACCTATCTACCACTCAGCATGCAGCTTGAACAGAATCTTAATAGTTGTCTGAGTAAAGTCCAGTAGTATTCAAATTGTTTACATTCACTAAATGTTCTTCATTGTTAATGAAGACTATACGATTACGAATAAGTATGTGCTCAGTATTCTGTTAGTATTCAAGAAGTACCACTCACATATCAGTAGTCTTCATGCACTAGCCTTCCCAAAAAGAACACTATTGAATACTAAAATTGGCATAAAATAGTCTTGTTCCAATGCTATAAAAAGACAGGTTAACCACTAAATGTAGTATTCAACTTCTGCAAGGGAAATGAAGAATCAGCCACCACATTACTCAGTTTGGCACACATATTGTATCACCCTTACATCACATATTGTATCACCCCAAGCCACAATAATCAACTTTACAGGATTTAAAGGGTACTGCAGCTTTGATCTATATATAGGGGAAACCTGGGTGATGCACTCAATGCTTCTGCTGTTGCACTAGCTGCATTAACTCATTGAGCCTTACCTCACACCATGATTAGTTCCTTTTTTCCTGCTAATTTTTACCAGGGATAAGGATGATTTGACACTAAGACTAGAACATTTTCATTATCCATGTTAGAATTAGCTTAGTTCATTTACTAAGGGACGCCGCATAAATTTTGCACCAACTTTTCTGATTACGATGCTATCTCTCTCCCTTTTTCTGTTCAATCTTTCTCTTTTTCTCATGGGACACACCCCTCCACTCTAAGACGGCTGCTAGTCATGCTCACTACCGTCTCCTAGACAGGTTAGCACTCTAGCTTGGCCAAGGCCAGAACGAGTCTTAAACCAACCGCATCTTCCTCTGTTCACATTCTTCTGGGGATTCGGAGGAGGGTAGGTGCTGTCGACTGGGCTGCACAACTAAACCGTGAGTACTGACCAAGCCTGCCCCAACACCAACTAACATGCTCCTTTGTCGGTTACAATTACTGACTGGTCATAATTTGTATAAATACTTTCAGGAAACACGCGTATCACATGGCAACTCCGCGTCACCTGATGATGTAGTAATCCACCAAACTTTAGATGTGCTTTTTACCCCGGACTCCCCTTTGGATCAATTTCCCCCTTTTTTAGTGCACTACGAGATATGAGATTGGATATTATTTGACAAGCAAAGTGTGTATGGTGGCACAATTGTGGTGATATCTTGACACAGCTATACCATTCACGACAGCCTCCGCAGTCATTATGATGCCTTTATTGAGTGGGTTTTAGTTGTCTGTTTGCATGTCAAAGTATGTATGTCCACTTGTGCCCATACTTGAACGCTGCACTGTATGAATACAATGTACAATACACATGCAAAAACAAAACCGCCATAACACACCTACGATTATCCAAAAATGGGGGAAGAAATGAGGTGACACTGACCATGCATATTTGAACAACCAGGATTGTATTCTATATGCAAGTTACATAAACCATCTTGATACAATTCCCAAGGCTCAAGTCTGTAGTTTAAATTTGATATATATACCATTCAACTAGACTCTATTAAGCTATATAGTTAGTAACACCTGAATCAGCATCAATTCATGTTTTAGATCTCTCTTAGGCCCTTCCAGCAAGATACATATGGGTTGGAAGCCTCATATCACAGCATCAAGGTCTTCTATGGACTGGACTATGCCTATTAGAACCCTGTGGGTCCCTTAAAATGACCATTATTCTGAGTCCTTTTGCTTATCAGCTTTTGGCCAATCAGTGCCTTTGCTAATCATGTCTTAATTCACTTGTATATTATTTTGCTTTTACTCTCCACCATAGTCAATTCTATGCACAACTGGGGTACTATGGGAGAACCTTCCGACCATGGGATTCCACTGTTGAGACAACAACAGTCTTAGAAGTACTTTAATATTATGACCACTGTGCTTTCTCTCTTCCTACAGGTCGGACTTGGAACAACATGACACACACACAGTAGGTAGCACAAACTGGCACCGCTCAGTGTGGGGTAATTTATCCACTATATGTTTGTATGTATTTTTGTACTGATGAAGCGCCCCGGATCCTTATATCCAACAAAAGCACAAACATGTCCACAGCAAAACGTTTTTGGAGGGGTGACCACCATTAGGTGCCACTCTTTAGACAGTAAGTGTAGTTCTCTTACCCGTTTTCACACAAACTGGTTTCCCTTCTAATCCAGATGTACACACTACACACTACACCTCATGACAAAAATAACCCCCTCCTTTGCACTCATCTATATGGCAACTTCGGGAAAGATCTTCGATAAAGTGACTATTCAGGTGACCCGTTGGGCATTGCAGTGCCGGCCCAATGAGGAACAACGCCTGATGAAGAAGCTTGACATTTTCTAGGGGATGTGTGAGGGCAACATAAACAGTCTTATTGACTTTCCACTCCCAATGCCCCACCAGTGGGACCCTCTACATTTGTGGGAATCTGTGCGTCCCTTACTCTCCAGTTTCACCAAGGAATACTAGTCCTATGATTGATTGTCACGAGGAGTCTGGGCTTCTGAACCTCTTGAACTAGCTCCCTGTCCCCCCTGAATATCTCTTTCCTCTCTGAAAGGGTTTCTCATTTGAAGCATATAAATCATTTAGACAGACCAGACTCTACAAAGGGGCACATGCTATGCATTGTATCCAGTATTTAATGCACTTTCATAGGTTAGCATCCACAACTGAATGCAACTGAAGTGGTTACACCTATCGCAACTGCAATTTGTGTTCCGGTTCATAGAGGACCTGGCTTTGTAGTTTGGCTGGACTGTTACTATTGGAGCAGAACAATGACTGATTGTATATGGCTGGGGCTAATATGAAGAAGCATGGTTGGCAAAAGAACAGTTGGTTGGAATGCTTTACCAAGCGATTGTCCTTGTTTAGATAAGTTAGAAGCATTTCTCCAATCACCTTTTGTGTGTTTGAGGTAATGTTAAGTATGTGCCCACACCTGGTCTATTTCTTACTGTGCCAATGGAACCAATCTGCACTCGATTGAAGTGGCCCTATCAGGAGGAATCCAGTCTTGGGTTGTTTGTGCTCCATGTTAAGAGAGGACCTGGCTTGATCCAGATCACTCCTAATGGAGTAGGAGGAAGCTGGATTTTTTAAATGACTGGTTCTAATCTAAGCTGGCATGGTAGTGAAAGAACAATGGATTGGAATGCTACTCAAGTTTTGTAAGGGTTCTCTGGATACCGGCTAAGATAGAGACCAAATCTACAGATACCAATATTGCTAAAATGCATTGGTTTTGAGCATAAACATTTGATCTCTCCATGTTTCATTTGCAGCTATCCCTGTTGAGAGACCTAGGCCCACCCATACAAAGGAGTTACTGTTTGTATCTGGAGGAGTGTGGAAATGCTGGTTGGTAGCAAATATGTTGATCCCTGCAGATTCTGGAACCGTCCCTCACAGAAATGTGAGAAAAATGTGTATTTTTAGCCACAATTTGAGTTTTGCAAGGGCTTCTTGGTAAGAAAACCTTATGAATGCCAGAAAAGGCATACTAGTCTGGACCTTCTGGATGTCTAGTTTTCAGAAAGTCTTGATAAAGTAGGTTTTTCTGGGTGGAGGCTAATCTAGGATCCAGAATCCACACCTGCTCTGACTATGATACATCCAGGTTGCAAGAGCTAGGCCCATCCACACAAGTAGGGTACTGGTTTTATCAGGAGATGTGTGGGAACACAGAATAGTAGAATATTTATTTTTACCAATTGGATTTCTCTGCATTTGTGGCGTCCGAATGTAAGCTGGTGTGCAAGAAAAAAGACATTTTCCTGAATGTTCTCTGACTAACATGATAATATGGGTAACCACAATTCAGATGTGTGCAAATAAGCATGGTTTTTAAACTCAGTAACATGAGTGCATTTCAGAAATACATAGGTTTCCTTCATACACATTTTTCATTCCTTATATTGTACCATAAGAATTGCTGTATCAGCAGTACACAATAAGAAATCATTGTTAGGCACAGCTCAGATGTCTGCTCCTGGTATCATGTGTTTTTGAAGAACCTATAGCCCTAACATTTGCGACCCGAAAGTTCTTTCGGAAGCAACGGTATATTGATTTCATAAATTGACCATCATGACAAGAAATAACAGATGAAAAAATTGTCACACGTTTGTTTTTTCGAATTCATTTTCATGATTTTATTATTTCAACAATTAGTTTCTTTGAGAAAACCTTTGTGTCTTTACAAAGAACCCCTTGCTGAATCAGAATTGTCTACTTTTCAGAAATGTATAGCTTTTCAGGATCACTCTAGAGTTACACACCCATTTCCACCACAAACTGCATGTAGGCTGAAAGCACAAACATAAGGAAAATGGGCTACATCTTAGAAAAATGCAAACGTGGTGGTAAAAAATGTATTTTGATACTACACTGCTTATTCCTGAAAGCTGGAAATATGGTGATCCTAGCATAGCAAACCTTTCTTCATGACATTTTTAGAAAAAACAAAACATGAATTATTGCACAACATTTCTTTCCAATTTTGACCGCAAAAAGACTTAGGAATTTTTTTGCGATTTTCTCCATTCACTCCCGTGGAAACTACTTGCCCTGGGTACCTTTAGATCCCTGGGCTGTTGGAGAAAAGGATGCACATTTGGGGAGGATACCATTTGTGGAAAAAAGTTATGACGATTTAAACGGGAGCTACCCTTTTCATCCAAAAATGGGCGTAGCGCTGGTTAGGTGGTATGAGGGGAGCCCTTGTAAGCATATGCTGATAGAGCCTCCATTCCTGGATGGATAGTTTTAGATCTGGACAACCCCTCGAGACTTGAAAGTAGGTGTTACAGCTTCCACATGCATATTGGCAGTGGCTCAGACCACCAGTGGCTGCAGGATGTGGGCTGCAACCACTGTTACGTTGCAGGTTATCAAGATCATAATGCTGACAGAGTGGGTCTAGCAATACTCTCACTCTAGTCATATTAAATGTAATTACTATTAAAACTGGTTGCTACATTTTCATTCCCGCTAAGCGTCTCACTGTCAGATGTGATGCCTCCAGCCAGTTCTGGATGCTTAGACAACAGCATTTATCATTCTCTGACATTAGTCACCCATCTGTCTTTATAAGTAAGTACAATCCCAGGATGCCCAGTCCACAACTGTCAAGCACATCAACGCATCAACCCTTGCTTTATACCATCGGCACATTACATGTTGGGATTTTAAACTCTGATTTAAAGAACAAAAACAAAACTTAAGGTCTCACTAAGCACCGTACTGTTATCAAAATTGTTAAACTGAACCACTTGACAAACAGGAGGATTTCCAACAAGGGAGATTTCCCTGAACACATTAAGTAAGATTCAGGTGCAGTTTGTGGGAAAGGGAAATCATGTAATCTGGCAACCCTTGCCTGCATTCTGATTGGATCACCAACCTGTCCTTGCTGCAACCAGCCAATCACGATCTACCCACCTTCAATCATTAACCAAAGCACCTAGAAACTGTTTGGCAGTAAAGTATTGCAAACAAGTTATGACACTCACGAAAAAAAACCTGAAGATGTTCCATTTTAGAAATGAAACCTAATATTGTTCTGTTTTGATTCTTTGCTTTAAGCAACTTGTAGTTTTGCACGTTTTTATTATCAAAACAAATATACAAATGGCAGATTAGAAAGAAAACGCAGGATTATTTAAATCTCTCATATTTCAGAACTTCCCTAGGTCACTAACTCAGGGGCATAATATCAAGGTCCTTATCGCCGCTTTAGCAGTACTTTTTCCCACGAAAGCGGCGATAATTTCATTGCCCTATTAGCAAGCTGTCGCTAACAGCAGTTAGCAACACTTTGTAGGCGATAGCGAGCGGTTTGGGGCCAGCTGTGCATGTCAGCAATATTTATCACTAATGACACGCAAAATGGGCGTACCCAACCTGTTAGCGACTGAAAGCAGTCGCTAATATCGCTATCGCCTATTATCAACACAGGCCCAGCGATAAAAAAATTCGCGCTAAGAGCGAATATCACCAAAAAGTAATGCCTACTCAGAGCACTTCTTAACCTGTATATCCAATGGGAGGTGGATATTTAGGTTAAGACCCTATTGGCGTTAATAATGCCTGAATATCGCTGGATTTCCAGGGATATTCACACATTGAGCCGCTATCACCGGATATTTTATCGCATTTGAGATAAACGTTGCTAATAGCACGTTATCTCTGCGATAAAATTCGGCGATGCAGGGCAATAAAAAAAAATATTGCTACGCTCATTTAGCGATAAATATCGCTAGTTGTTGATAACATACCCCTCAGTTCTTTAAGGCATGGTTTTCAAATTTTAGAGATTTGCTGCAACATGTGAAAGAAACAGCAATGTGTGCATAAGATTTTCAGAGCTCCTTCAGCTAATAGGGCCATCCATTAAAGAGGTTTGCAACTTAGTTGATGACAATTTCCTTTTATTGGTACTAGGGAATTACAAATAGTCATTAGCCCACTCAGTGTACAAGTCACTATCATTGTGTATCGGAGAAGCCGTTTCTGAATGGATTCAGATCCTGTCACAAATTCACAGTAGTACCAGAGCTCAAGACAAACACTGAGGTCATTGTAAACATACAACTGTTTTCACAACTGTGTGCAAACAAGTTTGAAAGTGAAGGTTTTATCATCAGTTTTCAGGTTAGCAAAAGCAAATATATGCATCCAAATACAGCAAGGTGTGTGATTATGAGGGTTGTTAGGTGTTCGGTTCAGGTAATGCCTGCAATGTTTGAGAAGCAACGATGAGGTTGGCTGATGATTTTAGCCCGCAGTCTAGGGGGATGAAGCAGGTTGATTTTCTTTGCATACATTATTGGCTGGGGAATCCGGTTGTATATCATTTATTTTTCTGACATCTCTGTCTGTATTTATCTATATTTATTTTTTGAAAATTGTACCTGTATTTATTTTAGGTTCTGTGAAAAAAAGAAGCTGACACTAGTATAGGTGCAAATGTATTTAACTGATAAATGTGGGTTAATGCTTGAATGACCGCCAGATTTCAATGATATGAACACCAGCAGATGATAAATCAATACACATATAAAAACATGCAAATGTTAGTATCAACCTTGTTCATATTAACTGCTGTTTAAGCCTCTTGAATAACATTCCTTTCTTAGTTTAGCTCCCTGACTAGTCAATCTGCACAGCTTTTGGCCTGGCAATCATGAATTACATTGTTTAGAATCACTCAAAAACAATGGTTATTTGTCTGTATTTATCTGCGCAAATCAGTAAAAACGGAAGACAGGGAGCTTTCATTATGAAAGGTTTCAGCGCTCCATCCATCCTCTCCTTGTGTTAGCTTTCATTATGGCCCATGACAACCTTGCTACGCCCCTGTAAATAAGCCTGCATGTGAGCTGTAAAGCCTTACACTCCCTCAGAGTACCCTTTGATGGCTGTAGCCCTGAAGTGAAACAGCTCAGTTTGCTCTCAAAGTAAGAATCTTTAGGTCTGGAGTAAGGAAACATTTGAACTAGGAGTAAAGTTAAATGCTTTCTCACTGGAATGTGGATGGATCACTATCAAATAATCAAATAACGTGGGTCGTTGGGCATGTAGAAAATGATAGCCCTGTGTTTCAGGTTTTCCTTCATATTCTGCCAAAAAATAGCCTCAAATTCAAACCTGTTTCGAGCTTCCATTTGAGCTCAGTGATGACATTTCAATGAAACCCTTTATCCATTAAGTGTTTTCCTAGAAAGTCAAGCCGAGGAGTATACATTTCAGTAGTTCTGCTCGATTAAATAATGGGCAGCACATGTTTTTGTTTGAATGAGATTGTTTGAAGTGATTTAAGTATTCGGTGCCACTGGCGGCATATTGGTGAGAAGGAGTTAGCAGCTTAAGAGAAACCGAGGGAACGGGAGATATATAGTCTTTATATATAAACAGCAACAACATGAATTCTGGAATAGAGCCTTAAAAGGTTTTGGGGCTCTATTTAGAGTTTGATGGTTGGAATATTCCATCACATTGTGACCCATATCCCATTTACCTCATTCCAAGTGCAACAGGCTAAACGCAATTGTAACACCATGTTTATCACGTAGTGTCACATTTGGAAAGCTCTAAAGAAGGTTCATAGTCTAATACCTACAATGCTTGTAAAGTTGCAGGTTAAATATTTTAAAAGATGGAACTTATGCTCAGTCCCTACTTTCTTTGTGTGATTTTCTCTCATTTTTATTTTCGATTACATTTTTCACCGAATTTCAGCACATGCCAGACTAGTTCAGGCAGAAAAAGTCTTGTGGCATGGCAAAATATTTTCTGCCTAAAACTGGTTTCTACCTGCATCTCACAGGAGTTTTGTATGAGAGATTTGCTCTTGCATACAATTTACTCACAGAAAACAGGTGATGTGATTTATGCTGAAAAAGCATAATTGTAATAAAAAAAAATATTACGCATGGAAAACATTGTACTTTGCCCACTCAATACACAAACTCTGTTTCCTTATGAAAATATATCCATGATATTTGGAGATTTGCACTTCTATCAATTGAGATTTCAACTGTTAGAAAGTTATGATTTGGAAACGATCCTACACCACAAAATTGACATCTACTTCCTAACCGAATCCTGGCTGGCAACCAGTTCATCCCCTTTCATTGATCTGCTCACCCCACAGGGCTTCTCAATCATTCGTCACGAGTGCAAAGGTTGCACTGGTGGTGGACTAGCCATCATACACAAAAACAATTTACACCTAAGAACCTTCCACAATATCCTACCTTTGAATATTTTGGAGTTCAGCTCTCTTCTAAAGCCCCCTACCCCATCAAGGCTCATTTCATCTATCACCCTCCAGGATAAAAACTCACTATTCATTGAAAACTTAACAGACCTAATAAAGCAAAACTCCCTAAAAGACAGCACAGACACTATATTAGGACACCCTAAACCTGCATCTGAATAATGCCCAAGATCTTACAGTAGAAGCCCTATCCACCCACCTGGAAGCAAACAATCTTTCCCAACACTGCAATAAACACGCACACAGTAAGGGCTCTACCTTTGACACAATCATCTCTAATCACAACACCCTATACCTCCACTCTATCCTACATTCTGACTGGACTGATCGCTATCTAATTCTTTTAGATCTCAAAACCAATCAATGGTGCATCCATAATCTAGCTCTCCCAAGCACTGGTTGAGGCACATTCACATACACCAAGTCCCCAAGGCAGGGTTTGTTATGTATCCTTTTTGGACCCTATTGTAAGTTTCCTGATTCATGCCCTTATATAGGTATATAGCACCATATCCTTATATAGACATAGGAATCATAACCATATTTAGGCATAGCTCATGCAGTCCAAATACGGCAGGGCTACTTCCACTAGTTCTGAGAATCCACAACGATTTCCTGGAAAACTCAGCTTCAGCAGCCGTGGACTTCCCCTTGCTTGTATATTGATTTATCCAAGAACTCATGGAGTTTTCAAAGAACAGAGACTCTTTGATGACGTTAATATGTCCAACTGTATGTCAAAGTTGGCACCTTCAAGGTATAAATGTGACCACACTCGCCCAAGCAAACACACTGTGGTTTGGAGCAGTTCGACTATCTACTTGCCCGACGTGCCCTGCTACAGCAAGTGCCGAAGGAAGCCGACCCTCCAGCAGACGCACTGAGAGAGACACTGTCTTTTCTCCTGCCGAGTAATCCAGCTCCAGTGTTTCCAAGATACTCTTGCGGGTTGTTGGGAAATCGAGTCTAGAGACCGACCTTCTCCATTCTCAACTAAGGTACGGAGCTGATTAGACCCGAAGAGAAATCTCGAGCAGATTCTTGGCAAAAGAATACTAGCTTTATGCTACACCTCACTTACTTCCTCCCTCGTACTAAGCTTAGGTTAGGTACACCGGGGTAGGGGTATTTTAGAAGCACCAGTTGAGTACTTTTAGCCTCTGTTATTTATGTATGTATTTATATATGGTTTAGGAACCATACAATGCTCTTACAGTATTATTTTATTCTACTATTTATACTGTATGCATTATATTTTACAAACAGTTTTACGATTGTAGCAGTTCATTTCTTATGCTTGAGAAAGAAGACTGTTCAATAAATCCTTTTATTGAAAACGCCCTTCTTTCTACTTTCTCTGTACCTCTAATGAAGCGAAGCATGCACGATTGACTGAGTGCAATATCTATCTATTGTTTCCACGACTCTGAAGATACGTTTCATCTTGGAGAAACAAAGTTGTCATGTTTATGCGGTTGTCAGAGACTAATCCCTTCTTGTGAATTCGAGAAAGTTTCTAGTGACCTCTGAGCTAGCTGGCACACACAATTAAGTCTAGTATATTCGATAGAGACCTAGTCGACCTCAGTCCTACGTCTAATCTATAGGATATACTATTCCAATGCGCAGAGCCTATTGGGAATATAGGAACTACACTACAAGTTAAAAGCATTAGTAAGTTCTCAATTACTACCCCCGCATGATCTCTCCTCAGCCGATGACCTGACTGCCCACTACAATACAAAAATGGTAGAACTTGTTAAAGCAGTGACCCCTCTGAAACTCAACAAATCAAGAAGCAGCCCCTCCAGATCCTGGTTCAATAAAAACCTTAACAGAGAGAGAGAGAGGCGTCAACTCTGATTGGCTGAAAGAAACTGGAGGCAACAGTCCTCGTTAACCAATCTCTCAATCCTCTAGGCTGAATAGCTAAAAAACAAAAAATACAGCTTCAGGGAAAAGTCCTCCTTCTTCTGAGACCAACCTGACTGGTCTAGTAACAGACTCAAAGACCTCTTTAACATCATCAAACCTCAAACCTCCTCCTTCCCTCAACACTCAAATAAAGAATATACTAAGCACTGTGAAGAATTTGCAACATTTTTCTCTGAAAAAGTATCCAACATCGAACTCTCTCTTGAGACACCCACCTCCCCACCCTACACCAAAGATGCCCCCCTTGCAAAGAGGGTCCACTCAAAGCCGTTCCTCCCTCTATCAGCAACACAGTTCATCAACCTCAACCTCAAACCCTTCCTATTGAAAAATGACGCAACTTGGACTGAATTCAACCACATTACTGAAGTAAAAGTCCTCAAATTACTCACCAGCAAGAAGCCACCATCGCACATCTTCGACCCCTCCCTGCTGCGCTTTTTAAAATTCTCAGTCACATCATCTCTCTTGTAATGGCCCTAATCTTTAACTCCTCCTTCTCGAGTGGCTCCATGCCGTCCCCCCTCAAACTTGGCCATGTCATCCCCCTCATCAAGAAACCAGACACCGATCAGAACAACCTTAATATTTACATACCTATAACTAACTTCCCTCTCCTGGCCAAAACCATTGAAAAATGTGTCCTTTTACAACTCAACAACCACATTGAAAAATACAACTTGCATGCTACCTTTCAATCTGGCTTCTGGAAAGGCTGCAGTACAGAGACTGCAATACTCAAGATCCTAGATGACCTACACAGTTCTCTGGATGATGGCCAGGCCTGCCTTCTAGTCTTCCTGTACCTCTTGCTGCCTTTGATACTGTCAACTATGTTATCCTCTAAACACCCTCTCGCAGCATCCTGACAACAGTGGAACTGTACGTAGTGGTTTGCTCTTTTCCTGAATCAACGCTCACAGCTAATCAAACTAAACAACTATACATCAAACTCAACACCAGACTCACTAGGAATCCCTCAAGGGTCAATCTTGTTTCCTGCCTTATTCAGACTCCCTATTGAACCTGAAACAAGCCTGAATTGCCTATCATTTCTATGTTGATGACACTCAAATCTACATGAAAATCTCATCAGTCAAAGACTTCCAGCAGCGAAATCGCACTCACTCCACAGTTCAATCCTGGCTGACCATCAGCCATCTTAGGCTCAACCCCGAAAAAGCCGAACTTCTTTTTATTCAACTAAAAGATAAATACTTCCCAGTAAATATCTGGCTAGACAACCTCACTGCATTAAACTGCAATCTTCCCATTTCTTAATCTGTCAAATCTCTGGGGATTACACTTGACAGACACCTGAACATGAACGAGCATATCAATACCTCTGCAAAAAGTGCCTCATAGACACTGAAACATCTTTAAAAAAAAGTCAAACCCTTCATCCCCAATGAAAACCTTAAGTCTGTGGGACACCCCCGCGCCGCACGGCCACCAGCTGCTGCGTGTGCCCCATTGCCCGCCCTCTGCCTCGCTGCCTGCCTCGCTGCCGGCTGCCGGCTGACTCTGCTGTCGTTTGTTTTGATTTTTGTTTTGTTTTGACATTCATTTGTGCCTGTATATTTTTCTTTTCTGTGACCGTGTTAGCGTTTTTCCTTCCTGTTTGCCCGCCTATCTCGCCGCCCTCCGTCTTCCCTCCCCGCTCCCCGCTTCCCGCCACCACCGTTGAGCCCGCCCCTTTTTGCCTTCTGTTCCCTCCCCGCTCCCGCCTCCCAGCTGCTCCGCCCACCCGCGCACTTGGCCTTATATGGCGACCGTGCGACGCAGGTGAGTGTGACCCACTTGTGGGACACCCCCGCGCCGCACGGCCACCAGCTGCTGCGTGTGCCCCATTGCCCGCCCTCTGCCTCGCTGCCTGCCTCGCTGCCGGCTGCCGGCTGACTCTGCTGTCGTTTGTTTTGATTTTTGTTTTGTTTTGACATTCATTTGTGCCTGTATATTTTTCTTTTCTGTGACCGTGTTAGCGTTTTTCCTTCCTGTTTGCCCGCCTATCTCGCCGCCCTCCGTATTCCCTCCCTGCTCCCCGCTTCCCGCCACCACCGCTGACCCCGCCCCTTTTTGCCTTCTGTTCCCTCCCCGCTCCCGCCTCCCAGCTGCTCCGCCCACCCGCGCTCTTCGCCTTATATGGCGACCGTGCGAACGCGCAGCGGTCACGCGCAGCGGGCTCGCCGACTGTGCGCCGAAGGCGCGCCAAAGGTAAGCCCGTCTGCGCCCGTCCGCGACCGGATCGCGACCAGCGACAGGACCCCTGGACCTCGAAGACCCCGGCAGACCCGCCGGACGTACTCCGCCACCTCCCTCATCGCACTCAACACCGGCCGACTCCCAGAATGCCACCAAGCCACACCACGACGCACCCACGGACCTTTCAGCTGCCACGCCTGCAAATTCACCTGCATCCGGACCTGCCTCGCACCAGCACCCGCAAAGTCGAACACCAGCAGCACCCACCTCAAGTGCATCCTGCTCAACACCCGCTCCGTCCACAGACACGCCATCGAACTCTGGAACCTCCTAGACGCCACAGCCCCTGACGTTGCCTTCCTCACAGAGACCTGGATGAACGCCTCTTCAGCGCCCGACATCGCCATCGCCATCCCAGAGGGCTACAAGATCGTCCGGAGGGACCGCAACGCCAACCAGATGGGAGGAGGCATCGCCATCATCCACAGGAACACCATCCGTCTCACGACCAGCACCGACAACACCCTGACCACTGCCGAACACCTGCATTTCCAGATCCACACCGACCCGAACACCACCCTCAGAGGCACCCTGATCTACCGACCCCCGGGACCACGCACACAATTCAGCGAGGACATCGCCGACTTCGTCAGCCCGCATGCCCTCCCCTCCTCCGACTACATCCTCCTGGGGGACCTCAACTTCCACCTGGAGAACAACAACGACCGCAACACCAGCACCCTGCTCGACAACCTCGCCAATCTTGGACTCAAGCAGCTGGTGTCCACCCCCACCCACCTCGCCGGACACACACTCGACGCAGTCTTCTCTTCCAGCACAGACATCGACTTCAGCCACGCCACAAAGCTTCACTGGACGGACCACAGCTGCGTCCACTTCACCTTCAAGAGAACAACGACCCACCACCACCAGCAACAGGTTGCCCGAAGAAGCTGGAACAAGATCACAGCCGACCAGCTCTCCACCTCCCTGAGCCAGCACCCTCCTGCCAGCTCAGCGAACCCCAGCCAGGCCGCCGACAACCTCATGAAGTGGATCAGCAACTGCGCGGACGAACTCGCCCCGCTGAGGACCCCGCCCAACAGACCCGGCAGCAAGAAAGCCCCGTGGTTCACCGACGAACTTAAGAGCTCCAAGAAGAACTGCCGAGCCCTCGAGAAAGTCTGGAGAAGGGATCCTACACCGGACAACAGGACCACCCTCAAGCTGGCCACCCGGAAGCACCACCAGCTGATCCGCGCCGCCAAGAAAACTGCGTTTAAGGACCGGCTGGACAACACCGCACACAACTGCAAGGAACTTTTCAACATCGTGAAAGAGCTATCCAACCCCAGCGCAGGAAACAACGACATCACCCCATCGCAAGACCTCTGCAACTCCCTCGCTTCATACTTCCACAACAAGATCGCGGACATACACAACAGCTTCAACAACCAACCAACGCACGCCATGACCGAACAACCACTCCCCACCACCACCCTCCACGCCTGGACCCCAATCAGCACCGAAGACACCATCCGCACAATGAACTCCATCCACTCCGGATCACCGACCGACCCCTGCCCTCACCACGTCTTCAACAAGGCTGACGCTGTCATCGCACCCCACCTGCGAGACATCATCAACACATCCTTCGACACCGCCACCTTCCCTGAGAGCTGGAAGCACGCCGAACTCAGCGCTCTACTCAAGAAACCCACAGCGGACCCCACCGAACTCAAGAATTACCGCCCCATCTCGCTCCTCCCGTTTCCTGCCAAAGTCATCGAGAAGACCGTCAACAAGCAGATGGCCGCCTTCCTCGAGACGAATGGATCCCTCGACCCCTCACAGTCTGGCTTCCGGGCCAATCACAGCACCGAGACCGCCCTCATCGCCGCCACCGATGACATCTGAGCCCTGATGGACAACGGAGAAACAGCGGCCCTCATCCTCCTAGACCTCTCCGCGGCATTCGACACTGTCTGCCACCGCACCCTAGTACAGCGCCTCAGCAACGTCGGAATCCAGGACAAGGCGCTGGAATGGATCATCTCCTTCCTCGACGGAAGAACACAGAGAGTCCGTCTACCACCGTACAAGTCAGAGGCCACAGAAGTCATCTGCGGCGTCCCTCAAGGATCCTCTCTGAGCCCCACCCTCTTCAACGTCTACATGAGCCCCCTCGCGGCCATCGCACGCCAACACAACCTCAACATAATCTCCTACGCCGACGACACCCAGCTGATCCTCTCCCTGACCAACGACCCCGCCGCCGCCAGAGCCAACCTGCACGAAGGGATGAAAGAGGTAGCCGAGTGGATGACGACCAGCCGCCTGAAACTGAACTCGGACAAGATGGAGGTCCTCATCCTGGGCTCCTCACCCTCCGCCTGGGACGACTCCTGGTGGCCTCCCGCCCTAGGCACCGCACCCAAACCGACAGACCATGCACGCAACCTGGGCTTCATCCTGGACTCCTCCCTCTCCATGACCAGGCAAGTCAACAACGTCTCCTCGGCGTGCTTCAACATCCTACGCATGCTACGGAAGATCTTCTGGTGGATCCCCACCGAGACCAGGAAGACCGTCACCCAGGCCCTCGTCACTAGCCGACTGGACTACGGCAACGCCCTCTACGCCGGTACCACCACCAAGCTCCAGAAGAGACTCCAGCGGATCCAGAACGCCTCAGCCAGACTCATCCTCGACATCCCACGAACCAGCCACATCTCCGGACATCTGAGAGACCTTCACTGGCTCCCCGTCAACAAAAGAATCACCTTCCGCCTCCTCACCCACGCACACAAAGCCCTACACGACCAAGGCCCGAGCTACCTCAACAGCCGAATCGACTTCTACGCTCCCAAACACCACCTCCGATCAGCCAACCACGCCCTCGCCGCCGTCCCCCGCATCCGAAGAGCGACTACAGGAGGAAGGTCCTTCTCCTACCTGGCCGCCAAGACCTGGAATTCCCTCCCGACCAACCTGCGCCTGACCCAAGACCACCTCTCCTTTGGGAAGAAGCTGAAGACCTGGCTGTTCGAGCAGTAGCGGCACCCCCCCACCCCCAGCGCCTTGAGACCCTACGGGTATGTAGTGCGCTCTATAAATGTCATTGATTGATTGATTGATTGATTGATTGTGGTGTGATCCTTGGTCATCCCCAAGCTGGACTATGGTAACACAATGATTACAGATGCCCCAAAAACACAGCTAGCCCCCTTGAAAAAAATACTCCACACAGTGGCCTGACTACTGTCAGGGAAGAGTCGCTTCAACCACATCACTCTCACTCAACTGGCTATCAACTGGCTATCAATCAATAGGCTACTCCTTATTCTGCCAAACGTTAAGAAAGAAAAATCTTGTATTTGCTCTTGCTCCGGGAATGCTCCCAATATCTGAAACTTACTGCCTCAGGATTTACTTGACAATCAATTATTTCGTAATTTCAAGAAGAAAATGAAACTTCTCCTCAACACATATCTAAACCTTCACACTTGAACTATCTGACTGGTCTGTTTGTTCCCACCCAACCCTATCTCAATAAATATGACCTTCATTACCTTGGGGAAAAACTGTGCATCTACTCTCCCCACCATCTCAACACCCTACCTTGCTACCTCAAAGTATATCATTCAACTATACTACTGTCCATCATAATATCCTTTATATGTTGTTCACTTTGTATTTGTATTTACTCCACACTCAACTCATGCAATGCTGCTGTGCTAACTATGTAAGGCAATATATATATATATATATATATATATATATATATATATATATATATATATATATATATATATATATATATATACACACACACACGCAAGGATGGTGTGCTTAAGCCACTTCAACGGCGGTCTCACGACGGGGTTCGCCAGCCCCTCAATATGCACACACTCCTGGTCTCAATCCTTCCCACGGAAAAAAACAGAGTCGGGGCCCAATTGTAGTACGGTGCCGTACTACAATTGGGCTCCGACTCTGTTTTTTTCCGTGGGAAGGATTGAGACCAGGAGTGTGTGCATATATATATATATATATGTATATATATACAAAAAGGAAGTGCCAAGCCCGGTTTGAAGTTTCACAGGTATTTATTTCATTTTGCTGCAAACCTAACCCAATGCATTTCGGCTTGCGCCTTGTTCACAGGTGGGTGACATTATAGTCTTGTGCAAGTGCTCAATCTTCGTCATGTGACTTTCCAGGGCACTACGAGTACCAAGATGCAACAGTGTGGCTTAGTGACCAGCACAGGCAGGGAATGTAATTTCTTTAGACGCAAATAGTCTTAAATGCTGCCTGCTCCTGTCATGTCCTTCTTGGCAAACAAAGAAATACAATGTTTGTAGTGCTCAATGTCCCAAATGCAGCGTAGTTATAAGTGAATACCTGGCATTCCAAACTGTCCAAGAGAGGTGTAACCCCTCTTATCTCCCTTTCATCACTCACGCCAGAATTTCCTTGGAATTCCGTTGGTCTGGCAATGAGCAAAGCGGGTCATGCCTCCTTAATCCGCAACACGGCAACATTCAAGTCTCCATAAAGGGGGCCCCCGACCCTGCAGGGCGGCTTCGGCGATCAACGGAGATGGAGGACTCCGTCATACACATACAAAAAGGAAGTGCCAAGCCCGGTTTGAAGTTTCACAGGTATTTATTCCATTTTGCTGCAAACTTAACCCAATGCATTTCGGCTTGCGCCTTGTTCACAGGTGGGTGACATTATAGTCTTGTGCAAGTGCTCAATCTTCGTCATGTGACTTTCCAGGGCACTACGAGTACCAAGATGCAACAGTGTGGCTTAGTGACCAGCACAGGCAGGGAATGTAATTTCTTTAGACGCAAATAGTCTTAAATGCTGCCTGCTCCTGTCATGTCCTTCTTGTCAAACAAAGAAATACAATGTTTGTAGTGCACAATGTCCCAAATGCAGCGTAGTTATACGTGAATACCTGGCATTCCAAACTGTCCAAGAGAGGTGTAACCCCTCTTATCTCCCTTACATCACTCACGCCAGAATTTCCTTGGAACTCCGTTGGTCTGGCAATGAGCAAAGCGGGTCATGCCTCCTTAATCCGCAACACAGCAACATTCAAGTCTCCATAAAGGGGACCCCCGACCCTGCAGGGCGGCTTCGGCGATCAACGGAGATGGAGGACTCCGTCATACACATACAAAAAGGAAGTGCCAAGCGCGGTTTGAAGTTTCACAGGTATTTATTTCATTTTGCTGCAAACTTAACCCAATGCATTTCGGCTTGCGCCTTGTTCACAGGTGGGTGACATTATAGTCTTGTGCAAGTGCTCAATCTTCGTCATGTGACTTTCCAGGGCACTACGAGTACCAAGATGCAACAGTGTGGCTTAGTGACCAGCACAGGCAGGGAATGTAATTTCATTAGACGCAAATAGTCTTAAATGCTGCCTGCTCCTGTCATGTCCTTCTTGGCAAACAAAGAAATATATATATATAAGTATATTTATACATTTATTTTTTTGTACCAAAGGCTGGAAAAACTAATGGAGAGAGAAGTGAGAAAGTGGTGGGAAGCCACTTCTCTCCAACATTATGTGGAATGCAATAGGATTCCACGAGGACTACGAATCTTCACGGTTCCCTCGTATGAAAAACCAAATCCTGCCCTACTAAAGGAATGGGCAGAATACACAGCGGAATCAGCCAAAGGAATGGTTCGCATGTTGATTAAATATGCTTGGATATACCGAGATGACTGCCTTAAAGAAATAAATGACTTGGAAGAGCTAATCAAAAAAGAAAAAGATACAAAAACAAGTGAAGATTTGGGAAAAGTGATGACAAAAAGAGTGAAGGAGTATGAGCTGGGAATTAGAAAAAGGAAGCAAACCAAATTCCAACGGGATGAGCAGGACTACATGACGGGGAGAATATTGACATTTGCCCGAAAGTTCGATGCAACAAGAAAGCGACTCGCACAAGGCACAGCGGGCCGGGCAATGCAGAAACTTCTGAATCAGAAGTCTCAGATGAGGAATCAACAGGAGAACGGGCAAATAAAGAACAAGGAAAGGAAATTCCTCCTTTTTTCGACGAATACCAAGTCATAAAGGAGACAAGACAAAGGCCACAACAACGGAATCACCTCCCCTACAAAACCAAAGAGGAAAACAAGGAGGGGCAAGAGGGGGAAATACAGCAGCCGCTTCACCAAGAATTACGAAGAGTGCATCAAGAAACAAGAAGTGGTGAATAACATGGAGGAAAACAACATCATTAACCTCTCAAACTGAGTATTAACAAAGGAAGAAACTACCATCCTAAAGAAAGGATTGAATTTTTGTCCAGCAGCAGACCTTGACCTGGTAAACACCAGAATTGACTTATTTAAATTTATTCGAAAATTAAAATTTCAAAAAATCTTTGCTCAACAACGGATAAATCGAAGCATCAGTGAAGTCAACTTCACAGATGTTAATTCTGAAACAACAGAGGAATTCCTAAACATCCCCCCAAGTAGTAGTATGCTCTCACATGAAAATATGCAGGACTTTGAGGATGAGTCACAAATGGAAAATAGGACTACTGCACAAACACGTGACCCAAGTAACTTGAAAAATAAATTTAAAAAACTACCAATGGCTCCGAATGACGCAATTGACGTTTTTAACGATGCCATTCAAAGAGACTTGGAAAAACTAGAAAAAACTACAAACAAGAAGCATTAAGACAATTGGGAGACCCGAACTGTTACACTATTATTAACAGACAAGAATATGTAAAGGGCACACTGGAATTCCAGGAAATGATAGTGAAATGGAGAGAGGAAGGAACAATCAATATGGACGAATTCCTATATTTACAATGCGAGGCACCTGTATTACCAACGTTTTACCATCTGCCAAAAGTCCATAAGAATCCTAAAAGACCACCAGGACGTCCAATAGTATCATCAATCGGAAGTTTGCTAGAGAATACATCACGATTTATAGACAATTTCTTAGCACCAATTGTAAAAGATCTACGCTCCTATGTGAGGGACATTCAGGACTTCCTAAGACAGATAGACAATATCATAAGGGAACCCAACATGCTCTTAATCACTCTGGATGTTGTCAACCTATACACTTGTATTGCCCATGAGAAAGGCTTAATGGCAGTAAAATGGTTTCTAGACAGCAAACCTGAGAGGTTTAGGCAACACAATTCCATGTTACTATCCATGATTAGATTTTGTCTATATCATAATATCTTCCTTTTCTCTAATAAACTGTATAAACAAACAAGGGGCACTTCAATGGGCTCGTGCTTCTCTCCCAGCTACGCAAATTTATTTGTGGGCTGGTGGGAGAAGCACGAGGCATGGGGTGAAAAAAACGAACAATGGACTGATAAAATGTTTTTATGGACAAGGTACATTAATGACCTTTTTGTCATATGGCGTGGAGACCGGTCCTCGGCTGAGGACTATGTCTCGGCACTTAATGACAATGACTGGAACTTAAGATTTACGAGCACTGTCAGTAACAGTAGTGTGTGTTACCTAGACCTGGAAGTCTATATAGAAAATGAGAAAATCCACACAAAACTATATAGGAAGCCTACGGCGGGGAATGCTGTGCTACACTCAGCAAGTCATCACCCAAGAAGTTTAATTCAAAGCATTCCCTATGGCGAACTTCTACGCCTCAAGCGCAACTGTACATCACCAACAGAATTTATGGTAGCAAAAAGTGAGGCAATTAAAAAATTCCAGGTCAGGGGATATAGTAATCATATACTAAAACAAGCTGAAGAGAAAGTCTCTAAAATACAGAGGAAAGATCTTCTGGTGACTAAACCAACCCAGATGGTGGAAGAGCCTACCAGAATGATTACAAGTTTCAACACACAGGCAGGAAAGATTGTGCAAATATTTAAGAAAAATTGGCACATCCTGACCACAGATTATGTGCTCAAAACAATTCTTCCAGAGAGACCCCTAATAACATACCGACGTAGTCAGTCCCTAGCAGACCACCTTGTCCACAGTCATTTTTCACCGAAGACCCAACCGACAAAATTATCTAAAACAAAAGGCTTCTTTTCTTGTCTACGGTGCAAAGCCTGTAAAGGTAGCAAGAACGTATCTAACTACCCAGGAAGAACAAATCAAAATGCACCAAACAGAGAGATCAGGAAACTCTTAAACTGTAACTCAGAGTACACAGTATATTGCCTGACCTGTCCCTGTGAAAAGCGATACATAGGGAGCACCATCAACCCCACAAAGCTGAGAATTCTAGAGCACATGCGTGCTATAACCAAAAACGACAGGGCATACCCAGTGGCGCGCCACTTTGCAGAACTACATCAAAGCAACAGGGATCTGTTGAAATTTTACTGCATAGACCAGGTCGAACGCTCAGAAAGAGGAGGGGACAGAACAAAGGCTTTGCGCACTCTAGAGTCAAAGTACATAATTAATCTCAAGACCATGACACCCTGGGGACTTAACAACGATGAGGAGATGTGGGTCCATCTATAGTGCCCCTTGAGATCTGATATACATGTACAAAATAAGATCATGAAGCAATAAGGGAATCCGCAATGCAAAAGACATTCCTTAAACCGTAGGATCTAAAAAATCTATGCCCATTCAGGGCTGCAAAACAAACATACAAAAGTGCCTTAGCCCATTCAGGGCCAAAATGAGCAAATGTAATAAAATTAAATATGCACTTTATTGATGTTCAAAGCTGGTAATAATTATGAAATGCTATCAGTTTGCTGTCATATGTTTTTAAAGAGGGAAAGCACTTGAGCACTTTATTTAGGAAACGCCATAAATAAAATGACATAAGTAAATATGTGTAAATGAACACACTACAAGATGGCCACCGCAATGATTGTGAATTTTATTATACCATCTACTATGTCGATGAACGAAAATGTCTTTAAAATGGTGCGAGTTTTAACACACAAAGTGACACTGACAAAGCTTTTTTAAGCGAAACGCGTCTGTTAAGGGTGACGGGGTTACAATAAAATTTACAAAATCGGAGACCTGTGTGCTGGCCTAATTTCAGCCTTACTGGAGTGAAAGTGTTCGAATATATATATATATATATATATATATATATATATATATATATATATATATATATATATATATATATATATATATATATATATATATATATATATATATATATATATATATATATATATATATATATATATATATATATGAAAGCTCTCTCCCTCCCGGTCCCGGGTGGAAATAAAGACAGCACACTCGGGAATTCTCGTTGGTAGCAATCTTTACTCGCACAGACGCGTTTCGGAAGCCACGCTTCCTTCCTCAATGTTTGTTAACAAACATTGAGGAAGGAAGCGTGGCTTCCGAAACGCGTCTGTGCGAGTAAAGATTGCTACCAACGAGAATTCCCGAGTGTGCTGTCTTTATTCCCACCCGGGACCGGGAGGGAGAGAGCTTTCATATTCCAAGCGCGAAGCTCTGACGCGCTTAGACTAGCACCCGCTGCAAGAGTGCCCCGAAATTTGGAGCAGTGAGCCTGGATATATATATATATATATATATATATATATATATATATATATATATATATATATATATATATATACATATACATATCCAAGCGTTGCTTTCCCAAATCGTTCACAACACGCCAGCCGGCAATGGTTATGCAGAGATGGAAACGGACACCAGCTTTCGTGTTTTGGCAGGTCTTAATTTATTGACAGCCTCGTCAGACGCGTTTCGGATAAATTGGTATCCTTGATCACTGCCGGAAACGCAGTCCGCTTACTATTTTATGTCGTTTTTTTGTGATGCATATACCCATGTGACAGGTTTCAGTAGTGAAATTGAATGCTTGTACATAGGACCTGCGCTCTGTTTCTAAAATGTTATTTAAAAAACGATTTTGGGGTAAATGAATGGCTTTTACATTTTTGAGAAGGAATAATTAGTGTCTGCATGATTAAATAAATATATTTGAACCTTTCACAATGATGTCACCTGTGTTACCTCAGATTAGGAAGCAGATTGAGCTTCTTTCTTGTTGGTTTGTGTCATGTTTTTTGATAATGCTTGGTATCAACATATGCAAGATAGAGGAATTGTATTTTGTGAAATAGTGAGGTTTCAGTAGTGAAATTGAATGCTTGTGCATGGGACCTGCGCTCTGTTTCTAAAATGTTATTTAAAAAACGATATTGGGGTAAATGAATGGCTTTTACATTTTTGAGAAGGAATAAATAGTGTCTGCATGATTAAAGAAATATAGTTGAACCTTTCACAATGATGTCACCTGTGTTACCTCAGTTTAGGAAGCAGATTGAGCTTCTTTCTTGTTGGTTTGTGTCATGTTTTTTGAAAATGCTTTGTACCAACATATGCAAGATAGAGGAATTGTATTTTGTGAAATAGTGAGGTTTCAGTAGTGAGATTGAATGCTTGTACATAGGACCTGTGCACTGTTTCCTAAATGGTATTTAAAAAACGATTTTGGGGCAAATGAATGGCTTTTACATTTTTGAGAAGGAATAAATAGTGTCTGCAAGATTATATAAATATATTTGAACCTTTCACAATCATGTCACCTGTGTTTCCTCAGATTAGGAAGTAGATTGTGCAGATGAGGTGAGGCCTGTCCAGGGGTGCAGATGAGGTAAGGCCTGTTCAGGGTTGCAGATGAGGTGAGGCTTGTACAGGGGTGCAGAGGAGGTGAGAGGCCTGTGTTCAAGAGTGTAGTGGGAGAGAGTCCTGTCCTGGGTGCAAAGGAGGTGAGGCCTGTGTATAAGAGTGCAGTGGGGGAGAGGCTTCATGAAGTCCAGTCCACTGCACTCTTAGACACAGGCCTCACCACCTCTGCTCCCCAGGACAGGCCTCACCTCATCTGCACCTCTGGTCAGGTCTCACCTCATCTGCATCCTGTTACCATCTATTATATCCAATACATTGAGGCTTGTCCAGGGGGCACGGAGGAGGTGAGGCTTGTCTAGGGGTCAGAGGAGGTGAGTCCTGTCCATTGCACTATTGGACACAGGCCTCACCTCCTCTGCAACCCTGGACAGGCCTCACCTCATCTGCACAATCTGCTTACTAATCTGAGAAAACACAGGTGACATGATTGTGAAATGTATTTTTTAAATCATGCAGATACTATCTAATCCTTGTCCATAATGTAAAATCAATTCATGTGCTCGAAATCTTTTTAACATTTAAAAAACAGAGCACCAGTCATATGTACAAGCATTTCATTACACTTCTGAAACCTCACTCATTTACAAAATACAATTCCTTTATGCACCAATATTTCTTTACCAAGCATTATCATGAGTGTATTAGTCTATTTTATATTCTTTTCCTGACTTACTCTATTTTTTCACATATCCCCTTCTAACACCCTCTCTCTGACTTATTCCTTTTTACATCCTGACTCTGTGTTACACACTCTTACACTCTCTCTTTGACTTACTTTCTCTTATATCGTGTCTCCGATTTATTCCCTCTCTATCTTTTTTACAGCAATTTTTAAGTAATACTCTCTCTTACATCCTCTTCCTGATTTACTCCGTCTTACAAACTTTCTCTTTGTAACATTCTCTCCCTGACTTACTCCCAATTACACCTTTTATCTGTTTTACAAAATCTCTCCCTCTTTCTGACTTTTTTATTCTCTTCCTCGCTTCCTGTTACACCCTCTGTCTGACTTACTCCTTGTTATATCCTCTCTCTGATTTGCTTCCTCTTACACCCTCTCTCAAACTTAATCTCTCTCTCTCCCTTTTACAGCCTCTCTCTGTTTTAGTCTCTTTTACATCCTCTCCCCTTCTAACACCCTCTCTCTGTCTTACATCCTCTTACACCCTCTCTCTGTCTTATACCCTGCTACACCCTTTTTCTGACTTACTCCCTTTCTCCCTTTCTTTGACTTACTCCCTCTCCCTATTACATCCTTTCTCTGTCTTACAACATATTATACACTCTCTCTGTATTACTCCTTCTCTATGTTTTACTCCCTCTACCTGTTTCTTTGTCTGACTCTCTCTGTCTCTTTGTGTTACTCCCTCTAGCTCTTTTTCTCTGTCTTACTCCTAGTTACATAGTTGCTGTGGTATAAATTTAGATATGGTGTAAACTAGTGTTTACATCGTTTGCTTATTGTCATTGCTTTGGTGTTTGGTAATAGTGGTCTATAATGTGTTATTTTTTTCTTTACCACAGATTGAAATCAAGATTTCAATAGTAAGGAAATATGCCCTCAAGGCAGAGGAGAAGGAAAGATGCCAAGCGGAAAAAACAAAACCAACAACGGAATTAAAGCACTCCCCTACAACAAATACTTCAAAAAACACAAAAAAAGCTCCTGGTAAGACAACTAAGTCTTTTTTTCGGAACATATGTAGATCAAAAAAAAGATGTTAATGGGAGTGTGAATATACAGAAGGAGAGAGCAAATTTGAAAAGGAAGGAGAGGCCCCCCAAAAACGCTACTACTGGAGCAGGAGAGAACAGTATGTATAGGGATAGAAGGCAAAACCAATTTTGGGACATTCGTTGACGAATGTTTTGCAATAGGGTAGTTTTAAATTTGTTAAAAAATGTTAAGAAAGGTAAACAGAGAGGTGCTATTTACAAGAAAAAGAAAAGTGTAGAGAAGATTGTTGACCAGGCTTTTGAAGTTAAGAAAAAATTATTTATTTTAGTAATCAATAGAATTAGGATACTTAACAAGGCAATTGATGTTTTCAAATCGAACAGTAGATGGAAAAGAATAATTAATCGGACTAATTTTTGTGAAGTTTTTTCTGGAGAATGGATGCATAGTTCAAGTTGTGAGCCATTTTTTAATGAGGAGAGTTACTTCCAGGAGAATGTTTTGGTGCATGCAGTTGACACCAGTGGTCGAGCATATGAGGTGAAAGACGGTTGTCTGATTGAAAAAGAGAAACTTGTGTCTAGAGATGCAGAAGAGGTGTTAGCTGATGAAGTTTTAGGGAGACGCACTAAGGGTCCAGTGTACACTTGGAAGTGTAGTAGAATTTGTAGTGTGCGACAGGATTCAATCGATTTACTTCGTAATTTCTTACGTACATATAGTAAGAAAGCTCTAAAACAGAAAATGAAGATGTTGCAAGACTTAGATCCTTGCAGAGTGAGAGAAAACACAGGTTTGCATGGGCATTCACTGGCTTGTCTTTCTAGAAAAGTATGTCAGAGTGTTTTTCATCATTTTAGGATGATAGCAGTGCATCATAATAAAATGAGGAAATTAGTGAGAAGGTTGTATTATGCAAAAAGTCCAGCACTTAAGCTTAAACAGTTAAATAGTGCTCTTTTGCATGGATCTGAATTAGATGTGAAGAACATTTGTGAAGAAATTGAGTTTTGTTATTTTGGTGAAAAAGAGGACAGTGTAGAAATTGACACAGTAATAGAAGGTAATGTGGAAGACAATGTACAGATTTCAAGTACAAAAAAGTTTGACCAGGAAATTACCAAGTTTAAGGTGAAATCAAGTGAAAGGCCTAATTTTACTTGTGTGTGTTGTCGACGGAGTCATAATAAGATTCAGACTAGGTTAGTTGATTTATATGCAAAAAGTGAAATGGAAAATAATAGTGAATAGAAGGATTTTGCAACTTATTTGTTGGTGGAGAATTCTTTTGATTTGAGTTCTGATCAGCGTATTTGTAATTAGAAAGCCTGCTAGAGCTGTTCATAATAATCTTGAGTTGGTAGACATTCCTTCTGAATTGATGGATTTAAATACCTATGAATCTATTTTGATTCAATGTGTCCATCCTTTTCAGGCTATTGTTCGCATGGAGCCTAAGATAGGGAAATTGCCTCCTTCAGATTTACAGAGAGGATTAAAGGGAAGAGTTGTTTATTTGCCTCTAGATTTCAAGAAAAATACTGATACAATTGGTGTAGAAAAAGTGGAAGAGGAACCGCTGGTTATTCTAGTTAATGGGGTTCCGACAAAGAGTAAGAAAATCTGGCAAGATTTAGTGGATGTTAGGAAAGTCAAGAAGGCAACGTTGTATTTGGTCAAAAACAATGAGTACTACAAACATGTATGTGTTGGAGCAGAGGAAACAGCTGCAGAAGAAGACAGTGATTGTTCAGCCGGCCAAATTGAAAAAGTTGATGTGTCTAGAAGTGAAGAAATATATGAACATTATACTGTTCATCCTTTGCATTCCAAAGAAGTAATGGGGAATGCAATTGACTTGTTTCAAATGAAAGCAGCAATAGGAAGTCCCATTAGTGTATGGGAAGAAAGTTTGGAAGCTCGTTGTTTTCCACAGTTATTTCCAACAGGTCGAGGTGGAAGATATGACGATCGACCAGTTCAAATTTCTGCATCTGAATACCGGACTTTAAGATTATATGCTGAAGATCCAAGGTTTCGTCAAAGCATTCCGTATTTGTTTCATCTACTGTATGAAAGTGACTTGTCTGGGCTTTCCTATGCAGTGAACCATATACTGAAAAGTGGAGCACATCTGCAAAATGTTTCGGCGAGGGACTTTATGGAGAAAGTCAATCTGCAAGACAGTATTTTGGAATCTCAGCTAATCAATCTCATGGCATGTCAGCGTGGTACAAACGAGTATTGGTTCCGTCGTCATGGGGAATTGAAATGTATGCTAAGAAACGTAGAAACTCCTACATGGTTCCTCACTCTTAGCTGTGCTGAGTATGCATTGGACGACTTACTTCAATTTCTATGAGAGGCAAATGCAAACATACAACATATAGAATTCAAAACACCTGGAGCACTGTGTTCTTTGGATCCAGTGAATGTATGCAGGTATTTCAATCATAGATTTGAAGCTATGATGTATTTTATTACCAACAAACAAAATCCTCCCTTTGGAGAGGTTTTGGATTTCTTTTGGAGAAAGGAGTATCAAGCGAGAGGTGCTCCTCACATACATATGTTGTTATGGATTGAAGATGCACCCACATTTGGAACAGATTTGGATGACACAGTGATGAGTTTTATTGAAGAGTATTCAACATGTGCTGTTCCGAAAACTACCAAAAAAAACAGTTTAAGGCAACAAGTTTTACGCTTTCAATCCCATCGTTGTGGAAAGTACTGTCGTCGAAAATTCAGAAACAAGGACAGGTTCTACACAAAATGTTGTTTCGGGTTTCCACGACCAGTGATTTCTAAAGGAAGAGTAAATCATTTGATGTCTTCTCTACGACATACTGTGACGAGGAAATCACCAAAAAATACATACAATTTAAAATGAAACGAAGAGTCCAAGTACATCAACGACTACAACCCAGTGATTTTGTCCATGTGGAATACTAACATGGATATTCAGTTCGTTGCTGACAACTCTATTGCTGTGGCTCGATATGTGACGTCTTACATCACAAAAAAAGAAAAGACAGAACTGAAGGAAATGTGGGAGGACATTTCACATGAAAAGAGTATAAGTAAAAATGTATACAGTTTCAGACTGAAGATGTTGTCACATCGAGAAATTGGAGCATATGAATGTTGTGATCGGTTATCATCAGCAAGTCTCTATGCCAAATCTAGAACAATCATTTGGGTGAGTCTAGGTCTTGCTGCAACACGAAACCGAGTTTTGAAATCTGTACTAGAAATTGAGTATTTGGCGGAGAAAGAACCAAACAGTACAGATATTTTGAAGACAAACATGTTGGATACATACTATCCAAATAGAAGTAGTCATCTTGAGAACACTTGTTTGTATGAAGTTCTGCAAAACTATAGTTATAAGAGGAACATCACAGAAGATATCAATAATAGAATAGGTGCTGTCATTGGGTGTGAAGGATGTCTAGTGAAGCAGAGAAAATGCCATTTGATTAATCATCAAAAATTGAGTTGCGAATCTCCAGTCAAAAGGGAATTTTACTATTTAGCTCTTTTGCAACTCTTTAAGCCATGGCGTACAGAAGAGGAACTACTTGGAGATTTTCTCTATTACAAAGATTCTATTAATGCAACCAAGGATACCATAGAATGTCCTGTTTTTCCAAATTATCTGCAAATGTTGAACGAAGAAATAGAGCAAGAAGCCACAATTGCTGCAGAGATTGCTAGAGACAGTTCTCAAGACAGCCAGAGTTCTACTACATTGAGTCAGGATCCACTAGGAGGACCAATTATCCAAAATGAAGCTGCCACTGCCATGGATGAGGTGGAAAGAGCTATGGAACAAGCTCAAGATGATGTAGTTAACTTAGAAGATTTGGTGAAACAACTAAACGTTGAGCAGAAACAGATATATGACGTAGTCACAGAACAGATTGAACTTGGATTCAGTCATGAGAAAAAAGAGTGCTCATGTACATCATTTAAGCCTGTCCGACTGTACATGAGTGGAGACGGGGGAACTGGAAAAAGTTTTCTGATTAAAGCAATTGCAACTTATCTGCAGAAAAGGACTGAATCACCGCTGTCTTGTGTTATAACCGCTCCAACTGTGCTGGCAGCACATAACATTAAAGGGATTACTCTACATCGTTTACTGATGCTACCAGTTGAGCATGATAATAAATTGCAATACCAAAAGCTATCTGGAGATGCGTGTTTTGAAGTTTCCAGAGTCCTGAAGAAAATGAAACTTCTTATCATTGATGAAGTAAGCATGGTCTCAAATCTAATGCTTGCTTTTGTGCATTTGAGAATGCAAGAAATTTTTAGAACAGAGTATGATGTATTATTTGGAGGGAAACACATTATTGTTTTTGGAGATCTACTGCAGTTGACTCCAGTGAAAGGACAACCAGTGTTTAAAATGCTCACGCATGAAGATACCAGGAAGTCCCTAGGAAGCATTGGAAACCTTAATATATGGTTAAATATCAAATATGCAGAACGGCTTCAAAATATGCGACAGGCAAAGGATGAAGATTATAAAAATATTCACCAAGATGTAAGAATCGGAAAAGTAAGTGAGCATGGGAAAGAAGCTTTACATGCACGATTAATTTCAAATTTATATCCAAATGAAAACATTCTTCCAGAGAATATTTTTAAGAAAATTACTGAGAACAAATCTGGGATATGTTTGATGCCAACTCTGCAAGAATGTTCCATCTTCAACAACAAAATGTTAAAGTTAGAAAATGAAGAGATTGTGAAACTGGAAGCAATAGATAAAATAGAGCATATGGGAGCAACAATTATTTTGTCACAAAATTTGAAATCAAAATTGGATTCATTAGAGAAGAGTATATCTAAAACTGCTGGTTTTGAAAAGACTCTGAATGTGTGTTTAAATTGTATCATTTTGAGAAGGAATTCAAATATTGAAAGAGGTCTGGTAAATGGAGCAATGGGTCATGTTGTTGATTTTGTGAATTATAGAAATAGAGATGGAATTGAATTTTTAAAAATTAAATGTGATGGCATTGAGCAAGTACAACAAATCAGTCATTGTTCTGCTAGATTTTTGCTGGTAAAAGACTTATATGTTCACCAAAAACAGTTTCCTGTTTGTTTGGCATATGCGGTGACGATTCATAAATCTCAAGGTTTAAGTGTAGATAGTGCTTTGGTGAACATTGGAAGTTCTGTGTTTAAAGAGGGTATGGCTTATGTGGCATTATCACGAGTCAGAAATTTATCAGGATTGTACTTGATTAAGTGTGATGAGACAAAGATTTGTGCAGATCTAGATTGTGTTAAAGAATACAATAGGTTAAGAAGGATTCTGTTGAAGATGTTGTTGGGTTTCAGTTTGAAAACAGTTCTGGTGTCAACTGCTATGCTAATGTAGTGGTTAATGTTGTTTTTTTTCTTCAAACTTTACAAGAACAGATTGTTGAAAATCGGGATCAAAGATTCTGCTGTTTATTGAATTCTGTGTTTGAGAAATGTAGCAGTTATAGAGCAAAAATAGAAAGTGTTTCAGAAATTCGAAGTCTTTTAGACATATGTTATGCTCCAAAAAAAATTTCCAAGAATATTCAGCAGGATTGTCAGGAATTTTTAATGTATATATTTGGTGTATTGGAAGATGAAGGTGCAGATGTAGAAAACCTTTTTAGCCTTTCTTATCAATGGCAGCTTGACTGCGACAATTGTAGTTTATCAAGTAGTACTAGAATAGACACTGAAAGATTTTTATATTTGACTTTACCAGACTCCAAATCAGTGTATTTTAATAATCTAGTTAAAGCAGCTGATCATAATATGGTGTGTACCCAATGTAAGTGTGCAATGCTGTCCGGATTATTTATACAAACTTATGGTCAGTATGTCATTTTAATGTTCCAACGATGTAGACCTGATGGAACTAAATTGACAACTTCTATTAAATATGTCGTAGCTCCTCAGTTATCAATTTCAAGAAGAACCTTTGCAACTGTAGCTATTATTTATCATGACGGTCGTTCGACAACACCAGGGCATTGTACTGCTTATTTAAAATGTCGAAAAGGCTGGACTTACTGTAATGATACTCATTTGACTTTCAAACAACGTTTGCCTTTTG
The DNA here is from genome assembly GCF_964263255.1 of Lissotriton vulgaris. NCBI lineage: Eukaryota > Metazoa > Chordata > Amphibia > Caudata > Salamandridae > Lissotriton > Lissotriton vulgaris. Next base: position 1,998,593,247 of record NC_141687.1, read on the forward strand.
ACTTAAAAAATTCTTACGTAGTGTTTTTAGAACCGAAATTTAAGTAAAGGTAATTGGCCTATGAAGACGGGAGCAGTTAATAAAAGTTAGTCTGCTGTTTAAAATTATATTGTGAGTAAAAGTGATCAAGATAATATAAAAATTCTAGTTCTCATATAGGTACTGTAAGTGGATCTCATAGTAAGTGATATCAATATTATATGAAATGTTGAACATGAGTGAGCCAGAGATGGAAATATGAATATTTAAACATTGTGAAAATGTTGTATGAGCTTTACTTTCAGAACGTCGGGAAAACGGTAATTTCAGAGTTTGTTTTGAGTAATTTGAAAACATACTCATACATCTGACACTATTTGGCCTTAAGGAAAGGTGAAGGAATGAGCAAAGAGTCATGATTGAACACAAGGAGGAAATGAAAACATTGAAACATATTTCAGATGTTCTTGGAGCTTTTCTTATAGAAAGTCGATGAAATGGAAGTTTTAGAGAACAGCAGAGTATTTTCCAACGAAAAGGACCTTCATGATGCACTATTTGGCTTAAAGGAAAAGTAAGTGAATCAAAGATTAGTGTACATATGTTATTTTTAAGTTTATATGTGTTTTTTAAACATAATCTTTTAGATTGTGTTTTTTTCCAGCTCTCATGTGATGAATAGTTAGAACTCACTGTTTTTAGTGAAATTCAATATATTCTGAGAACAGCAAAAATAAACTATCTAACATGTTGTACAATTTATTCTATAGTTCACTCCTTTTCCCTCAATCCTTCCATATTATCCTCACTCCCTTCATCCCTTCACTCTGTGACTCCCCTTCACTCACTCTGTCATCTTCCATTCCTCATTCTTGTAAATGCATCCTTGTGAGAAGTTGGCCCGATATGCAACGTTCGCTATTCTAGCGACCGCTATGTATCGTTCCAACGACCCTTATGGTGTTTGGTTGTAAGTCAACCTATAGACCAGCTATCCTAGTAGCGTGGATACGAGCAGTCTAAGGCTAAAGACTCGAGAGGGCGCGTTAAGCCGGCTGTTTACCACACATGTACCCCTTGAACACCCAGTGAAAGAACACCACACAAGTGTTATGAAAATAAACAGTATATTTATTAAGAATCACAACAGCCCTGTACTCTTTATGAGGACAGGGTACTAAGCACAAACCAAATCTCTTTAGCAAATACTTCAAGTGCACAATTAAAACAAGTGTCCGAGGACACGGAAAGATTAAGGTCTCGGGCGGACCCGATAAGGCAAGTCGGAAGCGAGGGACTCAGGACCCTAGAGTAAGGAGGCTATGCAGGCACCGAAATGCCGAGTTACCTAGCCACGAGGGCTGCGGCTGCACAAGTCTTACAGGCGTCGGGGTCTTCGCTGACGAGCCAGGAGCCGGAAGAAAAGGAGTTGCTGGCCGGCGACCAGTGCTGAATAGTTCGTAGAGATCCAAGCCTGGATCGGAGATTGATGAAACCTGAAAGCAGAGGGGACCAAGTTCGTACTACTAGCCAGTAGTCAGAGGGTACCAGGAAGGCACCGGTTGGCCGTCACCTCGACCAGGTGAGTGGGCGACGCTAGGCTCTGCAGTCTCACGGACCAGGAGGCGTTGTCGGCGACCACGGGGGAGGTGCGAGCTGTCCCACGAAGGATGATGCTGTCGGCGTCGCTGGGCCCAGGATGGGGCAACAAGCCTTGGCAGATCTCAGGGCCACGTGGTGGGCCTAAGATGGCGTCTTGAGTGGACCAGGAGGGTCCGGGGTGCTTCTCGCAAAGATGGAAGCAAGGGCCAGTCTGGAGCAACCAGACCAGCAGTGATGATTCTCGGATGTCGTCACAGAAGGGCACAAGCCAGCGGCTAGTGACCAGACAACGTGCTGAGCAGCGAGCAGAAGGGCCCCACGCAGATCGTGGAGATGCTAGGAGACTGCACTTCGGTGCTGGAGCGGCTCAGGGTCGGGGCTTCTCGGACCCCAGAGCACTCGCCAGAGAGTTACCTCGATGGTCGTGCTGGTTTTAAGAGCGTGCAGGTTCTGATGATGGCCGGTCCCTCGAGGTCTCGTCGCACCCACAGATCACAGCTGAGCTGATGACGTGGGTAGAGGTCAGAGGTGCCAGGGAAGCCGGTTCTCGTCGAGCTGGGCCGTCGGATTCCTTGAGGAAGGACTTACAGCAAACCGCAGAGTTCTTAGTTGGTGCCCGCTGATGCAGGGTGACTACTCCTTAGTCACAAGGGAGAAATCTTGAGAAGAGTCTTGAATGTCCTTTCGTAGAAAGTAGTTCTTGAATCAAAGATGATCTAATTTGGAAGGGTCCCCGCTCCGGTCTTTATTCTAAAGAAAGGGGTGGGTACATGACTAGGTCCTGCCCTAAGGGTGGGACCAGGAAGGGGGGTAGTTACACCCCTCTCCCCTGCCGGACTTTCCCCAGGCCAGGGCTGTCGTCCCTGGAACTGGTTCTAACCGGCAGATGCGTAGTGAGCACCGGGGTGCCACTCCGCAGTCACCTTCTCGCCAAAGCCCTACCTACCCAGAATACACAAACCCTGTCTGGGACGGTGCGAACACCGCCCTCGACAGGAAACCCTTTGTCCGAGCGCTCCTCGCTGGAAGGACTCCCAGCAGCAGGAAGTCAGACTCGTGTCTGTGGTGGCAGCATCCATTTTGTGGAGCTGAGGCTTCAGTTAACTTTAACCGGGGTTCACAGTTACGTACATGTCTTGTCCCTCTAGAAGGGTGGAATGCTAACCTCGTCGCCAGCATTGGTGAGAGGGCAGCACCCCGATTCGTATGACACCTTACTCGACATGCCTTGATAACGCGACACCGGAGTTACCGATATGGTACGCGTTATCATGGAACAGCTATTGGGTCTTGATTCCGCAAGCTGCAACCGGGCTCGGCTCGGGCCTGAACCTAGCTCACACGAGCCCACGCACTCTGCCTTCAGGATCGTTAAGGCCTGCCATAGGAGTGACTGATAGGAACTCGGGTGTCCATTGTATGGTTAGATATAGAGCTACTATACCTAAAGCGAAGGGTGGTTACACGTCTTCGCCCCAGCTGTCGTGCAGCCAGTTGTGTCAAATTTAGGAGGCCAGCCAGGGGTGGCATAATACATGCTTCAGCCCCTGGCGGCCCTGGGTACACCTATGCCCTGCGTTACGGGGTCTGATAAGGTGGCCCAGTACCAATTGGTAAATGCACCTAGGGTACATTTCGTAATTTAGAAAGAGAACAGCCAGGCTGTGGGTCTGATTAGCAGGCCCACAGCCAGAGAAAGTCGTAAACCAGTGAAACAAAAGCAAAAAATCTGGGTGATCATAGGATTGCAGACCCTACTCTCCTACATGACCCCCCCCCAAACGTCGGAACAATAAGCTAACCTTGACCAGGTGAGTCTTCTTGTTCTAAGTGGAAATATCTGGAGAGCCCATCGGCATTGCCATGATCAGTACCAGGTCTATGTTCCACTGTAAAGTCCATCCCCTGTAGGGAAATGGACCACCTAAGCAGTTTGGGGTTTTCACCCTTCATCTGATTTAGCCACAAGAGGGGCTTATGGTCGGTCTGAATCTTGAAGTGAGTGCCAAACAAGTATGGCCTCAGCTTCTTCAGGGCCCAAACCACAGCAAAGGCCTCCCTCTCAATAGCTGACCAATTCTTCTCTCTAGGGGTCAGCCTTCTGCTTATAAAAGCAATGGGCTGGTCTTGACCATCAAAATTCAGTTGAGAAAGAACAGCTCCCACACCCAACTCAGAAGCATCTGTTTGGACAATGAATGGTTTGGAGTAGTCCGGACTCTTGAGGATAGGCGCCGTGCACATGGCCTGCTTTAGGTCATCGAATGCTTTTTGACAGCTCGCTGTCCACTGAACCTTTTTTGGCATTTTCTTACTTGTCAGTTCGTTTAATGGTGTCACAATGGAACCATAGTTCCTGACAAACTTCCTATAGTAACCAGTCAGGCCCAAGAAAGCTCGAACCTGAGTCTGGGTGGTTGGAGGAGCCCAGTCCCTGATTGACTGTATCTTGCTCTCCAGTGGCTGAACCTGACCTCCACCTACAAGGTGGCCCAGGTATACAACCTGTGTCTGCCCTATCTGGCACTTGGTGGCCTTGATCGTGAGACCTGCTGCTTGCAGTGCCTCTAACGTCTTCCGCAGGTGGACCAGGTGATCCTCCCAGGTGGAGCTAAAGACAGCAATATCGTCAAGATACGCCGCACAGAAGTCATCCAGCCCAGTAAGGACTTGATTCACCAACCGTTGGAAGGTGGCAGGTGCATTTTTCAGACCAAAGGGCATCACCACGAACTGATAATGCCCACCAGGGGTTGAAAATGCGGTTTTAGGCTTGGCGTCCTCAGCTAACCTGATTTGCCAATACCCAGCTGTCAGGTCAAACGTACTTAAGTAGTTGGCCGAAGCCAATCTATCGATAAGCTCGTCTGCCCTTGGTATTGGGTGGGCGTCAGTCTTAGTGACTGCATTGAGACCCCTGTAGTCTACGCAAAACCTCATCTCTCTCTTACCACCCTGGGTGTGAGGTTTCGGCACTAGAACTACGGGACTAGCCCAAGGGCTATCCGAGGGTTCAATGACTCCCAGCTCCAACATTTTCTGCACTTCACTCTTGATGCAGTCTCTAACGTGATCAGGCTGCCTGTAGATTTTACTCTTGACGGGCAAGCTGTCACCAGTGTCAACCTCATGGGTGCACCAATCGGTCTGACTGGGTGTTAGAGAAAACATATGTCTGAACGACTGAAGAACCTGTTTACAGTCGCTCTGTTGATGTTCGGAGAGGCTGCCACAAAAGACAACACCATCTACCGAGCCATCGTCAGGATTCTGAGTGAGCAGGTCGGGGAGAGGGTCACTCTCCTCTTCCTGTCCCTCATCTAGGGCCATGAGCAAACTCATGTCCTCCCTGTCGACATATGCTTTTAGCCTGTTGACATGAAGCACCCTGTGGGGGCTCCAGGGAGTTCCCAGGTCGACCAGGTAGGTGACCTCTCCCTTTTTCTCCAGGATGGTGTAGGGCCCGGACCATTTGTCCTTGAGTGCTGCTGGGGCCACTGGCTCCAACACCCACACCTTCTGTCCGGGCTGGTAAACAGTCAAGACAGCCTTTTGGTCATGCCAAGCTTTTTGGAGTTCTTGGCTGGCCTTAAGGTTTTCAGATGCCCTTTCCATGTATTCAGCCATCCGCGAGCGGAGGCCAAGCACATAGTCCACTATGTTGGCTGCAGGCTTTTTGAGAGGTCTCTCCCATCCTTCCTTCACCAAACACAGGGGTCCCCTTACAGGATGCCCGTACAAAAGTTCAAAAGGGCTGTAGCCAACCCCCTTCTGCGGGACTTCTCTGTAGGCGAACAAGAGGCAGGGGATCAGGACGTCCCATCTACGCCGAAGCTTTTCCGGTAGTCCATGAATCATCCCTTTTAGGGTCCTGTTGAATCTCTCAACAAGCCCATTGCATTGTGGATGATAGGGTGTAGTGAACTTGTAGTTAACACCACATTCCTTCCACATAGCAGTTAAGTAGCTCGACATAAAGTTTGCACCTCTGTCGGAGACGACCTCCTTAGGGAAGCCCACTCTGGAGAACACTCCAACTAGGGCTCTTGCCACAACAGGTGCTGTAGTGGTCCTAAGGGGAATAGCTTCAGGATACCTGGTGGCATGATCCACTACCACCAGTATAAACTTGTGCCCTGATGCTGTAGGTGGTTCCATGGGACCGACGATGTCGATCCCCACCCGTTCAAAGGGCACCCCCACCACAGGCATTGGTATAAGGGGGGCCTTTGTCGTGCCACCTGACTTACCACTGGCTTGGCAAGTGACACAGGAGCGGCAAAACTCCTTGGTATCTTCGTTCATGTGAGTACAGTGAAAGTGTGAGACAAGCCTGTCCCACATTTTCGTCTGGCCTAAGTGACCTGCTAAGGGAATCTCGTGGGCCAAGGTAAGTAGGAAACCACGCTGAGACAAGGGTACAACCAGCCTCCTGGTCATGCCAGGCTTGGGGTCTCTTGACTCAGTGTACAGGAGTCCATCTTCCCAGTATACCTTGTGGGTACCTGTGGCGTTCCCAGCAGCCTCAGCAGCAGCCTGCTGTCTGAGGGGTTCAAGAGAAGGGCAGTCTAACTGGTCCTTCCCCAGGTCTTCCCTTGAGGGTCCCCCTGAACCCAAGAATTCAACTTGATCAAGTTCGAATTCCCTAGGCTCAGTTTCCCTCAATTCCTGTAGGTCAGCCTCCTCTGAGACTTGATCCTCGACCTGGGGCAAGGGGGAAGGCGCAGCCTTAACCCTACTGCTCTTTTTCTTGGGAGGTGTCTGGTCCGTTGTTCCAGGATCCAGCACCTGTTCAGTGGGGCATTTCCTGACCTGTGACCTAGTCACAGCGAACACATGTGCTGGCAAACCTAACATTTCCATGTGAGTCCGGTGCTCCACTTCTGACCATTGTGACGACTCCAAATCATTGCCCAACAAACAATCCACTGGGAGGTCTGGACTAACTACAACCTTCTTTTGGCCAGTTACCCCTCCCCAGGAGAAAGCTACAATTGCCATACTGTGATTGGTAGTGACATTGCTTGCATTGGTCACCAGGAATTCTGTACCTGGCATGATCTGTCCAGGGTCCACAAAGTTAGGCGTCACCATGGTGACGCTGGCACAAGTGTCCCTATAGGCCTGAGCCATCTTTCCATTTATGAAAGGCGTCTGTCGGTATTTGCCCAAAGTATTGGGGCTTACGTCAGGGGATACGTCCGCGTCCCCTGTACTGACAAGGACAGCCTGAGTGAGTGTGCCAACTAAGTTGTCACGCCCCTCAGAACCCAGGGTTAACCCTACTAAACCCTTGGGAGGCGCACTACCACTGCTGACTGTACTAGGGGGCACAGGTGCCTTAGGGGCTGCAGTGGCAGGAGTCTGCCCTCCTCCTTTCTTGGTGCACTCACTAAACCAGTGAGATTTACTTTTACAGTACTGGCACCATCTTTTGGATTGGCCTTCTTTCTTCTTTTGGGGAGCCTGAACCCCACCCTCTTTGGGTTGTTGGGGACCTGTCGAAGACTTCTGGTCATTTTGTTCCCCTTTAGAATCTTTACCCTTCTGGTCTGATTTCTTCTGACCACCTTGATTCTGGCCCTGGTTCTGTTTAACTCTTGTACGAACCCATCTGTCTGCCTTCTTTCCCAATTCTTGGGGAGAGGTCAGATCCGAGTCGACAAGATGCTGATGCAACAACTGGTTCTGACAATTGTTTAAAATTTGTTCTCTCATCATCAAATTATACAATCCTTGATAATCAGTAACCTTACTGCCCAGCAACCAGCCCTCAAAAGCCTTAGTGGCACAATCGACAAAATCAGACCAATCTTGAGACTGCGTTTTCTGGGTATCCCTGAACAGCACCCTGTACTGCTCAGTGGTTAGGCCGAACCCTTCAACGAGTGTATTTTTCAAGATTTGGTAATTGCTAGCATCCTCCACCCTTGTGGTGAGGAGCTTGTCTCTTCCTTTTCCTTCAAAGGAGAGCCACAAGATAGCTGCCCACTGACTCTGGGGAACACCCTGCACAGTGCAGGCCCTCTCCAAAGCAGTAATCCATTTGTGGATGTCGTCCCCTTGTTTAAAGGGGGGCACTATCTTACCAAGGTGTTTCATATCGATACTCTTTTCCCTATTACTAGGTACATTGCTGCCACCAGTGGGGACTGCCCCACTTAACTGTTGCTCTCTAGCAAAGGCAAGCCTTTCTTTGGCCAGGGCAAGTTCTTCCCTTTCAATCCTTAGATTGGCTGCCCTTTCCTTAGCTTCGTACACTCTCCTCTGAGGGGACGTCATCCCTCTCTGAGAAGAGTTGTGAGAGCCATTGGTTTGAAGGGATCTGCCAGAGTCTCTTGACAGAGATCGGGCTCGTCCATTCCCAATGTTAAGCTGACCTGATAGTGGCCCCAGGGGTCCCCCAGTACCGCTATCATGTTTGCTTAAGTTGGACCTGCTTAGTCTGACGACTTCTACCTGTCCCTTATCTGCCTCATCCCCAGAGAGATCCTCATCCTCATCCTCCTCCACATCTTCGTTCTCAGTTGCGAGGTGGATGAGGTCAGGATCGTCTCGGGTTCCCTCGAGGGGAGGCATGTCTCCTTCTGGATTAGAAGAGCTACGAAGTTTCTCAGCTCTTCTGGCATCATAAGTCTCCAAGAGACCAATCAGAAAGGACGTTGTGGGGTTAGACCCCTGCTGAATCTTCCTGGAGTGACACAGTCGTCTTAACTCCTTGAAGCTCAGCACAGTATATCCTGAAGGGATGACCAGTGGAGGGTCAACTGACACAAGGGGAGACCCAGAGTTTCCTCCTTTGTCCGACATACTGTTTCAGTGTGGTGTAAGTGATGCACCTACCTACACTACGTGTTTACCTACTGTACCCTTGCTAAGAGTTGTAGCCAAGGTGTGCTAAGCCTTGAGGAGCTACAACAGCTGGTTCAGTAGAACTCAGAGTATTCTAAGCTTTTAAATATATGTACTAACAGTACTTGTGCGATCTTTCAACAAGATATTCTTAGGATACGTGTGGTAAAACAACAGCAAGCTCAAATCCCAACCCCTGCTCACCAATGTGAGAAGTTGGCCCGATATGCAACGTTCGCTATTCTAGCGACCGCTATGTATCGTTCCAACGACCCTTATGGTGTTTGGTTGTAAGTCAACCTATAGACCAGCTATCCTAGTAGCGTGGATACGAGCAGTCTAAGGCTAAAGACTCGAGAGGGCGCGTTAAGCCGGCTGTTTACCACACATGTACCCCTTGAACACCCAGTGAAAGGACACCACACAAGTGTTATGAAAATAAACAGTATATTTATTAAGAATCACAACAGCCCTGTACTCTTTATGAGGACAGGGTACTAAGCACAAACCAAATCTCTTTAGCAAATACTTCAAGTGCACAATTAAAACAAGTGTCCGAGGACACGGAAAGATTAAGGTCTCGGGCGGACCCGATAAGGCAAGTCGGAAGCGAGGGACTCAGGACCCTAGAGTAAGGAGGCTATGCAGGCACCGAAATGCCGAGTTACCTAGCCACGAGGGCTGCGGCTGCACAAGTCTTACAGGCGTCGGGGTCTTCGCTGACGAGCCAGGAGCCGGAAGAAAAGGAGTTGCTGGCCGGCGACCAGTGCTGAATAGTTCGTAGAGATCCAAGCCTGGATCGGAGATTGATGAAACCTGAAAGCAGAGGGGACCAAGTTCGTACTACTAGCCAGTAGTCAGAGGGTACCAGGAAGGCACCGGTTGGCCGTCACCTCGACCAGGTGAGTGGGCGACGCTAGGCTCTGCAGTCTCACGGACCAGCAGGCGTTGTCGGCGACCACGGGGGAGGTGCGAGCTGTCCCACGAAGGATGATGCTGTCGGCGTCGCTGGGCCCAGGATGGGGCAACAAGCCTTGGCAGATCTCAGGGCCACGTGGTGGGCCTAAGATGGCGTCTTGAGTGGACCAGGAAGGTCCGGGGTGCTTCTCGCAAAGATGGAAGCAAGGGCCAGTCTGGAGCAACCAGACCAGCAGTGATGATTCTCGGATGTCGTCACAGAAGGGCACAAGCCAGCGGCTAGTGACCAGACAACGTGCTGAGCAGCGAGCAGAAGGGCCCCACGCAGATCGTGGAGATGCTGGGAGACTGCACTTCGGTGCTGGAGCGGCTCAGGGTCGGGGCTTCTCGGACCCCAGAGCACTCACCAGAGAGTTACCTCGATGGTCGTGCTGGTTTTAAGAGCGTGCAGGTTCTGATGATGGCCGGTCCCTCGAGGTCTCGTCGCACCCACAGATCACAGCTGAGCTGATGACGTGGGTAGAGGTCAGAGGTGCCAGGGAAGCCGGTTCTCGTCGAGCTGGGCCGTCGGATTCCTTGAGGAAGGACTTACAGCAAACCGCAGAGTTCTTAGTTGGTGCCCGCTGATGCAGGGTGACTACTCCTTAGTCACAAGGGAGAAATCTTGAGAAGAGTCTTGAATGTCCTTTCGTAGAAAGTAGTTCTTGAATCAAAGATGATCTAATTTGGAAGGGTCCCCGCTCCGGTCTTTATTCTAAAGAAAGGGGTGGGTACATGACTAGGTCCTGCCCTAAGGGTGGGACCAGGAAGGGGGGTAGTTACACCCCTCTCCCCTGCCGGACTTTCCCCAGGCCAGGGCTGTCGTCCCTGGAACTGGTTCTAACCGGCAGATGCGTAGTGAGCACCGGGGTGCCACTCCGCAGTCACCTTCTCACCAAAGCCCTACCTACCCAGAATACACAAACCCTGTCTGGGACGGTGCGAACACCGCCCTCGACAGGAAACCCTTTGTCCGAGCGCTCCTCGCTGGAAGGACTCCCAGCAGCAGGAGGTCAGACTCGTGTCTGTGGTGGCAGCAGCCATTTTGTGGAGCTGAGGCTTCAGTTAACTTTAACCGGGGTTCACAGTTACGTACATGTCGTGTCCCTCTAGAAGGGTGGAATGCTAACCTCGTCGCCAGCATTGGTGAGAGGGCAGCACCCCGATTCGTATGACACCTTACTCGACATGCCTTGATAACGCGACACCGGAGTTACCGATATGGTACGCGTTATCATGGAACAGCTATTGGGTCTTGATTCCGCAAGCTGCAACCGGGCTCGGCTCGGGCCTGAACCTAGCTCACACGAGCCCACGCACTCTGCCTTCAGGATCGTTAAGGCCTGCCATAGGAGTGACTGATAGGAACTCGGGTGTCCATTGTATGGTTAGATATAGAGCTACTATACCTAAAGCGAAGGGTGGTTACACGTCTTCGCCCCAGCTGTCGTGCAGCCTGTTGTGTCAAATTTAGGAGGCCAGCCAGGGGTGGCATAATACATGCTTCAGCCCCTGGCGGCCCTGGGTACACCTATGCCCTGCGTTACGGGGTCTGATAAGGTGGCCCAGTACCAATTGGTAAATGCACCTAGGGTACATTTCGTAATTTAGAAAGAGAACAGCCAGGCTGTGGGTCTGATTAGCAGGCCCACAGCCAGAGAAAGTCGTAAACCAGTGAAACAAAAGCAAAAAATCTGGGTGATCATAGGATTGCAGACCCTACTCTCCTACAATCCTCAATAAGACTCCTTTCTCTCTCACTCATTCCCCTTTTATTTACTCCTCTTTCCTGATTTAGTTTTGCTAACTCACATTCTTTTAGTATCTTACTTACCTTCAGTTCATTTCTCTCTTCTTCTCTTACTCTCTGTCACTGAATGTATCTGCCTTACTCTTAGTAATTTTCTCTTCTTCTATTTCTTTTTCCCTCTTTTTGTCCTTCTACATTACTTTATTTCCCTTTCTGTGTCCTTCACTCTTACTTTATTTCTTAGTACACTTTTATGATTTTGAACCTCTTGAACTGTCTCTTCTATTTTAAAATATATATTTTACTAATTATAACTTATTTTTTCTTCTCTCTTTCACAGATGTAAAGTGTAGTAAAAACATGTAATTAAGTTTACATTAATTATATGGTAAGTGTGACTAAAAAAATTTAGTTTGTCATCACCCTTTGCTTTAACCTCACTACTATTCTCTCACCCTACCTCACCCCCGTTTCCTTACTCTGCTTCCCTCACTTATTCTTATCCTCCATGTTTACTCCTCTTTCCCTTACTTTCCTACCACATTCAACTTCTTTCAATCCCCCTGCTTTACTTCCCTTACCCTCTGTTCCCTTCCTTCGCTCCCTCACTCATTCACTTTCCCTTACTCACTTACTCCACTCCTCTCACTCCTTCTCTCAGTCCCTCTGTCCTCACAGTTCCTCACTCCGGTTCCCTCACTCCGTCTCTCTTACCCTCACTGTCTCTGTCCCCTCACTCTGTCACTACTCTTTCGTCATGCTCACTCCCTATAACTCACCCACACTCCCTCACTTACCTTTCTTTGCTGCTTCACTCAGTCCCTTTCTGTTACTCCTTCCTTTACTCTCTCTGTTATTTCTCTCTGTCACTCCCAATGTCTTACCCTTATTCACTTTTATCCACCCTCTTTCACCCCTCTTTACTTACACTCACTGCTCTTTTGTCACCCTCCCTCACTGCTGTTCCTTTACTCCGGTTCCGTCACTACCCCTCATTCCCCATCCTTTACTCTCCTTCCCTTTACTTTCAACACCCACTCACATTCTCCCAGTACCTCTGCTTTAGTCTTCTTCCTCTCTCTTCTCTTCTTTCGCTCCATTATTCATTTTCCTTTTCTCAGTTACTCCCTCTTACACCTTTTCTCTGTCTTACTATCTATTACACAGTCCCTCTGTGTTCCTCCCTCTAGCTCTCTTTCTCTTTACATCACTCTCTCTGTCCCCTTCACTCATGCTCACTCCTTCATTATTTTTTTCTTTTTTTTTGGGTGCGCTAACGGAAGGCTCACCGGTACGCGCACCGGGGCGCACCGGAAGACCGCGCTTACCAGTGTGCTCACCGGTACGCGCACGGGAGCGCTCCAGGACAAAAAAAAAAACATGAACAATATACATAAATAAAATAGTATAACATAAATATACAATATAGGATTCATTATAAAAAATATTATATTTCATAGCTATAGAAATGTGCTATTAAAAAACCTTTCAAATTCACTGAAAAAAACATAGGTTTGAGACCCTATATATAGTTAGGAATTAGCATTTAAAAAACCTATGAAATTCACTGAAAAAACCATAGGTTTCACACCAGTTATAGTTAGGAATCTGAATTTAAAAAACCTATTAAATTCACTGAAAAAACCATAGGTTTGACACCAGTTGTAGTTAGCTGGACATTTTAATGACATAAAACCATTGAAATTCCCATGTTATAGTTAGTTGGACTCACTATAACTTGCGCGCCTGCAATGCACTGCTGATGACGTCACATATTACATCACTCATGACATGGTCAGTGACATCACTCATGACATCACTGATGACGCCATCATTGTGACCGAGTGACAGAACTCCTTTCAGTGTAATGAAACCCTTGAAACACATATTCAAAAAGAGAAACTAACATTTTCAAAAAATGGAGATACCCATACCAGTTACAACAACCAATTCAGTAAATTCACCATCTATATACACATCCACTCATTCACCAACAGTTCTATATAGTCACTCATACATATACTCACTCATCCTATGTAGTGATACACCTATACATCCTGTTACACACCGACAGTCATCCAAAAGTTACTCACACACACTCACACATGCAAATAATTTAGACACTCACACTCACACATGCAAATCCATTTAGACATCCATTTATTTGCATATACAGCTATATACAGCTATACACACACTACCACCTTACTTCTAAGGAAACTTACACATACTTACTCTCTTAAACAATCACTTATAGAAACACATACTTATTTAATCAAGAACTCTTACAATCTCTCACTCTCACATATACTCACTCATATATATTAATACTCACATATACTAGATTAAAACATATGTAGTTATTGATAAAGACACTAGTGAGACAGTCATTCACTCACTAACACACATATACACACTCATCCACCCATACAGTCCTGCACATATGCTGTCTTCAAAACACATACAAACAGTGAGTCAGTCATTGATGCATCTATATGCTAAGTAATACCCCCACCAAACCATACAGACACTCATACTGATACTAAAAAAACATCTAATAACCCATATACACACACATGTAGCTACTCACCAAGCCATGCAGCCACTTATACACAAAGTGAAACACTGATACATATATTTAAATATTTAAACATTACTCGCTAATATATGTATTCACTAAAATACACTTAATAAGCCAGTTAACCAATCAACTTTTTTTTTAAAAAACATCCATTTAGACACTTATTTAAACATTTATTCTTCCATCGACCTTTACATATACATATATAAAACATATTTATTTTTGAGAAAGACACACATTCACTGGATGGTGTCATCAGTGAAGTCATGAGTGATGTCACTGACCATGTCATGAGTGATGTAATATGTGACGTCATCAGCAGTGCATTGCAGGCGCGCAAGTTATAGTGAGTCCAACTAACTATAACGTGGGAATTTCAATGGTTTTATGTCAGTAAAATTTCCAGCTAACTATAACTGGTGTCAAACCTATGGTTTTTTCAGTGAATATATATATATATATATATATATATATATATATATATATATATATATATATATATATATATATATATATATATATATATATATATATATATATATATACTGCAACACATTCAACTATAAAGTCGAAGAAATGGCAAGCACACTGGAATCCGATTTAAGTAATTTTTCTGTGCAAACCACCCTTCACCCCTGACAGACGTGTTTCTCTATTCCAGCTTCGTCATATATATATGTCAACACTCCAAATCAGGAAGTGTTGGCAGCCATCTTGTGAACCGAGGCACAAGACACCTATAAAACAAACGTGCCAAACATGAGAAGGGGGCAGGGTAGAAACACCCTGACCCCCTAGGCCTGTTCAGCGGGTCCCACAAGGACCCCCAAGGCCCCAAAATATTATTATTATTTTTTTAAATAGGCAAAATCCATGCAGGAAGTGCGGATCCTGCCAATCCCAAAAAAAACCAAATGCGGTCTCCCGCGCTTCAATGCTAATTAGCCCCCGGGGGCCACATCCTGGGGCATTGTCAAAAACGAGTGTGGGGGGGCCCAATCCCCCCCAATGCCCCGGGGACCGCCACAATGTTTGAATAATTGCAGGGGGCACACGGCCCCCCGCAGGCCCGTGGACCGCCACCCCGGGGGCTTAGTAGTTTACTGTTGGGGGTGCCGCTAAGGCCCCATGAGTCCCAGGGGACCGTTTTACATTCGGGAATTAATTCTCTATCAATACTGCGGGTACCTGAGAGCCAAATAGCCCAACAGGTATCTCCAGTATGCGCCAGGGAGCTGTGTTGCAGACAGGTGTTCAGAGGCCACGCCCCTTTTTACACCTCTCTGCAATGCAGCTCTGTGGCACTTATTGGAGGTACCTAGTGGGCTACTTCGACCTTAGGGATGCTTAGGATTGCAGGGGACTTAATCTCTCAACTTTGAATGGCCCCGGAGCGCGTTTACACAGTGGTGAAGGGAGGGGACGGGTTTGAAATGATGTGTGCATGCCCTGTGGCGCGTTTTAAGTTGGGGAATTAATTCCACTTCAATCATGAGGGACCATGGGGGCCAACTAGCCCGCCAGGTGCTTCCAGGAAGTACCACTGCACTGCGTTGCAGAGAGGTGGTGCAGGCCGTGTCCTTTTTTACATCTCTCTGTTACGCAGCTCTGTGACGCTTACTGAATGTACCTAGTGGGCTAGATGGACTCTAGGGACCCCCAGGATTGAAGGGGAATTATTTCCACATCTTAAAACATGCTAGAGGGCGTGTTTGCACAGTGGTGAAGGGACGGGATGGTGTAGAAAAGTGGCTCTATATATACTGGACCAAAGTGAAATCAGACGAACTACGAATTCTAATTTACTGACCTGTTATCAGGGGAGACCTCAGTGCCGCATCTTTGAGGCCAGTACTGATCCTGAAAAGTAATGTTATCCGTATTTATTAGTAACTTGAATTTCCTTCCATAGGATATCATTGCCTGCTTTTTGCTGAAAAAAGTGTCCGTGTCGATTTTCATAAACTAAAAATATTCCTAAAAAATCGCCTGCATGACTTAAACACAATCTCTCAACTGTTTACATGAGATGCACCAGTGCTGGATCCAGGATCTGCCACTGAGTATGAAAACTAAACGATAACACTACTTACCTACTAAGTGAATTTCCTTCCATTGGGTAACATTGACTTGTTTCACTTGGAAATTCTTCTAAGTGTGGAGTTTTGGAACTTTAAAATATTCCTCTAAAATCAGCAGAACCACGAATTCTGATTTACTCACCTGTTATCAGGAGAGTCCTATGTGCTGCATCTTTGAGCCCAGTACAGATCCTGAAAATTAATTCTAACCATACTTAGCAGTAACTTGAATTTCCTTTCATAGGTTAACATTTACTGGTTTCACTTGGAAATTCTTCTAAGTGTGGAGTTTTGGAACTTTAAAATATTCACCTAAAATCAACTGAAGAACGAATTCCGATTTACTCAACTGTTATCAGGAGAGAACCCAGTGCTGCATCTTTTAGCCAAGCACTGACCCTGAAAAGTAATTCTAATCGTACTTACCAGTAATTTGTATTTCCTTCCATAGAAATCCATTGTCTGGTTTTCACCAGAAAAATTTGTAAGTGTTGATTTTCACAAACTAAAAATATTCCTTAAAAATCGCCTGTATGACTTAAACGCATTCTTTCAACTGTTTACAGGAGATGCACCAGTGCTAGATCCAGGATCCACCACTGAGTAAGAAAAAGTGAAAATAACACTACTTACCTGCCAAGTGAATTTCCTGCAATAAGATAACATTTGTGATTCGAATACAATAATATTCCTTAAAAATCACTACTGTAACCAAAACGCTTTTACTCAACTGTTTACAGGAGATGTCCAAGGACTGAATCTAGGATCCAGTCCTGTGGTTAGAAAAGTAGTCCATAAAGTAACTAATTGCATTTATCTAGAAATTCACATTGAGGTCAGTATTGCATTGTGTTTGAAATTGTGTTACCCATTGCAACAACTGTAACCTCTGTACTTAAAAGTCTATTGCCTATTTGCAATGTATTTAAACTAAAGTAATTCATTCTGAGAAAGTTTATTTTGTAATGTAATTTATAGTGTAATATTAATGTAATTTAAAAAATAAAACATCTAAAAATAAATAGTTTAAATAATTTAGTAAATCAGTACCAAAAAAATAAATATAACAATGAATACATTTAAAAATTGTCATTTACAAAACCTTTCAAATTCACTGAATAAAACATAGGTTTTAGACATTTTACAGTTAGGAATTAGCATTTAAAAAACCTTTGAAAATCACTGAAAAAACCATAGGTTTCAGGCCTGATATAGTTACAAATTAGCATTTAAAAAACCTTTGAAATTCACTGAAAAAAACATAGTTTTCAGGCCTGATATAGTTAGGAATTAGCATTTAAAAAACCTTAGAAAGGGGTTAAATAACAAACCAAATCACATTCACTAGATGATGTCATCTGTGATGTCATTAGTGATGTCATTTGAGATGTCATCAGTGATGTCCCTAACCATGTCATGAATGATGTAATATGTGACATCATCAGCAGTGGATTGCAGGAGCACGAGATATAGTTAATCCAACTAACTATATCAGAGGTATTTGAATGCTTTTGTATGAGTGAAATGTCCAGCTAACTATAACACCCCTAAAACCTATGTTTTTTAAGTGAAGTTGTAAGGTTTTTTAAATGCTAATTCCTAACTATATCAGGTCTGAAACCTATGGTTTTTTCAGTGATATATATATACATATATATATATATATCACGTTATAGTTAACTGGACATTTCGCTCGTACTAAACCATTAAAATTCCCCCATTATAGTTAGTTCAGCTAACTATAACTTGCGCGCCCACAATGCACTTCTGATGACGTCACATATTACATCACTCATGACATGGTCAGTGACATCACTGATGACATCACTGATGACATCTCCTCCCCCTCCCCTCCCTTCACCACTTTGCAAACACGCTCTGTGGTCATTTTAATTTTGGATTCTAAGCCCCCTTGAATTCTGAGGGTCCCTAGGGTCCAACCAGCCCACTAGGTACCTCCAGTAAGCGCCACAGAGCTGCATTGCAAAGTGGTGTAAAAAGGGGCACGGCCTAGTCCACCTCTCTGCAATGCAGAGCAGTGGGGTTTACTGGAAACACCTGGTGGGCCCCCAGAGGCCCTCAAGATTGAAGGGGAAGTATTTCCCCAACCTAAAAAGCGCCACAGGGCATGTTTGCACATGTCACCTCAGGCCCTGTCCCCTGCCTTCACCA
Organism: Lissotriton vulgaris; assembly: GCF_964263255.1. Taxonomy (NCBI): domain Eukaryota; kingdom Metazoa; phylum Chordata; class Amphibia; order Caudata; family Salamandridae; genus Lissotriton; species Lissotriton vulgaris. The sequence continues at coordinate 1,998,611,221 of NC_141687.1, forward strand.
CTGTGTAAACATGCTATGTGGCCATTTTAATTTTGGAGATTAAGTCCTCTTGAATCCTGAGGTCCCCAGGGTCCAACTAGCCCACTAGGTACCTCCAGTAAGTGCCACAGCGCTGTGTTGCAAAGAGGTGTAAAAAAGCGCGGCCTAGTCCACCTCTCTGCAACGCAGCGCAGTGGCGCTTACTGGAAGCCCCTGGTGGGCTAGTTGGCCCCCAGGGGCCCTCAGGATTGAAAGGGAATTATTTCCCTAATTTAAAACGCGCCACAGGCAGTGTTTGCACATGTCACCTCAGGCCCTGTCCCCTGCCATCACCACTGTGTAAACACGCTATGTGGCCGTTTTAATTTGGGAGATTAAGTCCCCTTGAATCCTGAGGGTTGCTAGGGTCCAAGTAGCCCACTGGGTACCTCCAGTAAGTGCCACAGAGCTGCGTTGCAGAGAGGTTTAAAAAGGGGCACAGCCTAGACCACCTCTCTGCAATGCAGTGCAGTGGCGCATACTGGAAGAACCTGGTGGGCTAGTTGGCCCCCTGGGGCTCTCAGGATTGAAGGGGAAATATTTCCCCAACTTAAAACGTGCCACAGTGCATGTTTGCACACGTCACCTCAGGCCCCTTTCTCTCCCTTCACCACTGTGTAAACGTACCCTGTGGCCATTTCAAGTTTGGAGATTAAGTCCCCTCGAATCCTGAGGGTCCCTAAAGTCCAACTAATCAGTTAGGTACCTTCAGTAAGTGCCACAGACCTGAGTTGCAGAGAGGGGTAAAAAGGAGCACAGCCTGGACCACCTTTCTGTAACGCAGTGCAGTGGCGCTTACTGGATGCACCTGGTGGGCTAGTTATCCCCCATGGACCCTCAGCATTGTAGGGGAATTATTTCCCCAACTTAAAAGGCTCCACAGGGTGTGTTTGCACAAGTCACCCCAGAACCCGTCCCCTCCCTTCACCACTGTGTGAACACGTCCTGTTGCCGTTTTAAGTCGGGAGATTAAGTCCCCTTGAAACCTCGGGGTCCCTAGGGTCAAACTAGCCCACTAGGTAACTCCAGTAAGCACGGTTGCAGAGTGGTGTAAAAAGGGGCACCGCCTGCACCACCTCTCTTCAACGCAGCGCAGTGTCACTTACTGGAAGCACCTGGTGGGATAGTTGGCCCCCAGGGGCCCTCTGGATTGAAGAGGAATTTATTCCCCAACCTAAAACACGCCACAGGGCGTGTTTGCACATGTCACCTCAGGCCCCGTCTCCTCCCTTCACCACTGTGTAAACATGCCCTGTGGCGGTTCTAAGTTGAGAGATTAAGTCCCATTGAATCCTAAGGGTCCCTAGGGTCAAACTAGCCCACTAGGTACCTTCAGTAATCGCCACAGAGCTGTGTTGGAGAGTTTTGTAAAAAGTGACGTGGTCTCTGAATACCTGTCTGCAACGCAGCTCTCTGGTGCATACTGGAGATACCTGGTGGGCTAGATGGCCCTCAGTGACCCTCAGTATTGAAAGAAAATGAATTTCCCAACCTACAATTTGCCACGGGCTTGTTTGCACAATTCCCTGGGGGCCAACTAGCCCACCAGGTACCTCCAGTATGCGCCAAAGAGCGGCGTTGCAGAGAGGTGTTTTTACAACACTCTGCAATGCCGCTTCGTGGCACTTACTGGTGGTACCTGTTGGGCTAGTTGGCCTCCAGGGACCCTCAGGATTGAAGAGGAATTACTTCCTGAACTTAAAACGCGCCAGAGCGCGTGTTTGCACACATGGCACCTCAGGCCCCACCCCCTCACCTTCACCACTGGCCCCGTGGGTAGTTTTAAGTTGGAGGATTAACTCCCCTTGAATTCTGAGGGTCCCTGGGGCAACTAACCCACCAGGTACCTCCATTAAGCGCCACAGAGCTGCATTGCAGAGAGGTGTAAAAAGGGCATGGCCTCAGAAAACCTCTCTGCAAAGCAGTTCCGTGACGCATACTGGAGGTTCCTGGTGGGCTAATTGGCCCACAGGGACCCCCAGTATTGAAGAGGATTTAATTCCCAAATTTAAAATGCGACACAGGGCGAGTTTGCAGAATGGTTCCATGAGGGGTGGGCCCTAGGCACGATCGCGTATCCTAATATTTTTTTTATTTTTTTGGAAGGGGGCTGTGTAGCCCCCCCTTCTATTTACTTTTTTTAGGCCCTGGGGACCAATGTAAAATAAATTATTAACTGGAAGGGGACCGCGAGGGCCCCCCTCCCATGTCCGATTCCGTACCACGGGGACCCCATCCCCCAGGGCATGGCTATTTTATTTAAATATTATTTTGGAGGGAGGCTGCATGGCCCCCCTCCTAAGGCCAATTATGGCCCCGGGGACCCCGGGCTGGTGTTCTGGAGCAAATATATATATATTTACAATACCGTATCTGCCTCGAAATTATAGTGTCAACATATCCCAATGCCTATCTCATATTTTGTTTACATACTGTTACTATATATTCATATTTACCCCATATGCAACTCACGTAGTTGCAGCTATGCTAACTCTGTGACGTGCTCTGATACCCTCGGGTCTAGTTCCCTCTACACATATTTCAATGAAATAAAAAAATAAAAAGTAAGTGGTGAAAACACAATGGGGCCTATTTACAAAGAGCCTCTGCACTCTTAGCTGTAGCCCAGCAGTCCTAATGGGCACCCCAGACTCAAGGTGGGACCTCCGCAATGAGAAGCTGCAGTACAGGGGCCCTGCCACAAGTGTGGATCCCCCGCCATGACAGCTTGGCCTCACCACGAGTGCAGAGTCCCTTTGTGAAACTAGCCCCATATATTTTATCTCTGTAAGAGGAAAGTATTTTCACCTGTGAAGAAATATCTTCTCATGCACTTCCTCAGCACATGACAGTGTTTGGGGAACTTTCAAACTATATTTCGGCATTTAAACAGGTCTGTGAGGATTGACCACATTATCAATAACTGATCCATGCCCATCTCCCTGGACTAGCCATGCTGTGACTCCTTCAATCTATACTCATATCAGCAAAATATTCACCATACTGCTATATTTTGGACTCCCATTAGTAAACTTGAGAAATGAAAATTTTAGAAATCTTGATTCTGCAAAGGAGGATTTGAAAATGTTCACTATAAATACATTTTATGGTTGTCAGTGTACTTTACCAATGCAAATTGTATTGTGCATCAGAGAAGTTGAGATCAAGATAGTATGTGATGTAATACTTTGGACATTATCAAAATACACACAAACTTGTAGAAATTCACATTAGGAATACAGAAATGGCTGCAATAATGATAGTAATTGTGTTCCCTGTTTCTTTGGGCTCTATAAATTACGCTGCGGCCATGGCCATGTAGGAAGTAACAAAGTGATCCAAGTGCAATTAAAAATCAGTGCCTGTGGTATACATCAGTGTTAGACGTGGCCCTCTCTGCTGGGTCACCACCACACTTTTTGTCTTCACCCCTCTGTTTTCTGAACCTGTTTATGTTGGCTTTTAAGACTCTGTGAACTTTACCACGCGCTAACCAGTACGAAAGTGCGTGTGTTCTCGCCTTTAAACCTACTAAAATAGTCTTACACCCGTATTGAAACATTTAATTTCCTTGTACGTCCCCAGTAAAGTGGTACTAAATGTACCTAATGGTCTGTACCTTAAGTTCTACTAGTGGGCCTGCAGTACTTATTGTGTCACCCATTAAAGTAGTCCCCAAATTTGAATAAGCAAAATAAGTCTTTTCGCAAGTCTAAAACTCCATGGTGAACACATATAAGTCACCCCTATGTGGGGCCTTAAACAGCCCATAGGGTAAGATGCATTTTATTTAAAAAATTGGACGAGTACTTTAACGTTTTTCATGTCCTGGTAGAGAAAAACACTTAAACTCGTTTTTTACTATTGCAAGTCCTACCTGTCCCCTAGGATAGCATTGTGTTTCCTCATTACATCTAAAAAGTGATAACGTTTGTTTGTGAACAGGCAGTAATGTCATGTTTGGTCTCTACAAAATTATAATTAAAAATGCTATTCAAAGGTAAAGTCACATTTTAAGTCAGATTTCTGAAAATGCCACTTTTAGAAAGATAAAATTTTCATGCCCTAACAATTTGGTGCCTGCAGCTTCTGTCCTGGGTTATGTGCCTAGGTATAGTGGCAGATGGCTTTTGTGTATTCCTCCCAGGCAGGATGGACTAAAGGGAAAAGATGGGTGGTGGCAGAACTGTCACCTACCTCATTTGTACTTCAATAGGGGCTGCCTCCGGCACTCAGATAAAAGACTTCTCACTAACCTTTGGTCACCCCAGACCTCTTTGATCTAGTTAGGGGAAAGAAGGCCACTCCAAAAACAGATGTGGGGGAAGTCTAGATGTTTATCCCACTTCAAAACTGGCACCAGGTATAAATATTGGATCCTAAGATCCACACGTCAGTATACTCATGGACCTGTGGTTACTGCAGAAGAAGGCATACCCTGTTCCCAGAGGACTGCCCTGCTACCTGAAGCCTTGCCTGCTGTCTGAGAAGGAAGACTGGAGCTGCTACCCTCATCTCAGGCAGAGTGACTACAAGGGTTAGCTGGCTGACATCCTGTGCAGATCCTCAGGGACATAACAAGTTCCATAGGCCTCCCTGCAACTGCCCAGCTGACCTGCTGCACTGAACCTGCCTCGATCTCCCTGAGCACTGATAACCTCTACTGGAGAGAGTTCCTGATCTCCAAGAGCTGCCTCATAGGTCCTGAACCCTTGGTTGGTGTTAGTCAAGCTCCTCCTGTGATGAAAAGGAGAGATATTGATGTTTTTGGTCTCTTAACTACTGTGAGCAGGCTCATTTGCACCAAGATCTTGCCACCCACAATGACCTCCAACGCAAAGCTTCAGTGAAACCGACTTTTCACTCTACAGCGACCACCAGTAATGACTGACAATGCGAGATCTGCACTTCGCGCTACAGCATCGACAGCTCAAGGAGACCACTAACATGAAGCTTCAGCAACAACCATCTGCTATGCCTGACATGATCTCAGCTGTAGGCTGCCCACAACACCCGGCCCCCTTCACTGCAAATTGAAATATTTGTGCTAGACATTTGGAAGGTAACTCTTTCAGTGGGAAAAACCTGGTCTCTGTATCTGGCCTGTGCTCCATCGCAGTCGACCAGAAAGTGTGACTTTCACCTGGTCTTACACAACCAGATAACCCCGAGTTGCCCTTGGTGCTTTCAGGCTGTATACTTACCTTACATTTTTTAAATTGCATGTAACCAGTTTCACTAAATAGATTTTTGTCTTCTTGGTTTCAAATAATGCATTAAATAAATACTTTACACATTTCCTCTATAGTTAAGCCTGGCTGCGTTTGTATCAAGCTACCAGAGGGTTAACACAGTTTAATTTAGTGACATTTTCTGGTTCACCCTGACAAGGCATTGTGGTTATTGCTTGAATAGGGTTTTATCCCCCTCAACCAATAACCCAGTTTCTCACAATCAGCAACCATTGGCACAAATTAGATACTACCGTTAAAGTATGTTGTTTATGGCGTAGAATAGATACTTTGAGTCACCCATCTGTGGCTGTAATACGATGCTCCATCATTAATTCTGATCTGTGCCTTTGCTGAGTGTCTGCCAAAGCCTGTTAGAGAGGGTCTTTTTTAATGCAATGCTCTACATATTAATGCTTTCCTCTTTTGTTCAAATACTTTAGCAGCACGGTACAAAATCCACCCTTTGTTTGTGTTTATTCAATATGGAACATACTAGAACTTACATTTCAGTGCAAATGAGCAAATTCCTCACAGTCTACTCTAGATGTCGATTTAGTCAGAGTGAACAAGTGTTTTTACCATAAAAAAGATTTTCCACCGGACGATAAACTATGTTCTTATTACTTGCATGAAGTATCATTGGAAAGGCAGCCTTTGAAGTGCGAGTTCCCCGCATATGGCCGCACAGGGAGATACTGTTTCTTCATTAGAGTTTCCGGGAACGTTTTCTTGAACTCGTCAGGCTGCTGTCCGCTCACAAACTGGCAGAATTATAGCAGCATCCCTGCAGGAAACTTTAGCGACTCCCACTTTCAAATGGCTTCGGTTTTTTAAAGCTATTTCATATTTTTCGAATGCCTTTCAGACTGCACTGCTGCACTTGAATGGTGAATGGCCTCTGGATGACAGGGCAGCCCACCGGGGGCCATAAAGAGTCTCGGGTATTCTGAAGGAGAGAGGATGGGTTTCGGGGCTGATGGAGTGAAGTCTTCTAATCTCAGCCCATCCAGTAAGGAAAGTGGACCCTAGGTAGCGCCAATCAGTGTTCCTACACGAACTGCTGATGCAGAGGGAGAACCCTCTTGCATAGATTACATCCAAGCCCCTTGATTATAAAAAATCATGTCTCCTGTGACACCTACTGCTCCCTGAATGCCTGAGGTGTGGAAGAGATGGCCGACCACAGGTGTGCTGCTTATATTTTATCCAGTCAGTCATTTTCTGTCTAAAGTGATCAGTGCCTTTCATGTAATTTAATCTCCTGCTACACAGATTACTGTAGCAGTAATGAGACGTGTAAAAGGAAAGGCCCTGCCCAGAAATTTTCTCACCTGGACATCAGAAACTTCTCTCACCCCCAAATACAATCAGCACCCACCAAACCTGCCATGCTCAGGAAAGCAACCATCATCCCCTATCCAACAACGCCCCTATTGAAATCCAAGTTTTCCTCTCGGGCAACAAACCATTCAGCGTCATTTCAATGGCTTGAACAAAAGGAGACACTGCAAACGAAAGCTGGCTTGCAAAATCTCTCCATGCCAGCTATTGAATACCAAACAAGCAACCCAACCCTCACAGATAATACCACATACATAACTATCAGAGCTCAGGTTCATCTGCGCAGGCTCAATTGAGCCCTGAACAGCAGAAAGGCATTCGGTACAACCAAAACACTTCTGAGAGGCCATTAACAGGTCTAGGGTGGATCCACTACGTTTTGCATGGCAGAATAAGAAACAAAACAATCCGAGCACCTACCAGGTATACAAGCCTGCTAGTGCCATGGAGGTCAATTCAGCAAAACGTCAGGGGTAGCGAAAGTCACTTCACACACCCTTGACTTTAATAACATCACAGGAAGTGACATCATTGTGACCTATGACCTTAGCCTCACAGAAAGTGGTGCCACAAGGCATGACCTTTAGGGTGCTTATACGATATGCCGGGGGAACCCAACTCTTTTCTCTTTTTATTCTATAAAAAATGTGTTTGAAGAGAACATAGTACTACAGAGCATTGAACAGTATCAGGAGCCTAAATTATTCATACCACACGCAAAGAACCATAGTTTAATGGTTCATCCCAGTATATAGCGCAAAGGGATAGGTCATAATAGATCATAGGGAGAATTTAGGTTCAAATGTATTAACTGATATACACCTTATATTAAATATAAACCGTTATTCTTTTATTGTCATTACATTTTGATTTACTTGGGAAATCATTTGCAATGCACTTGATCAATTCACAAAGGAGCTTTTTTTGCGCACATCATTCTTCATGTATTAACAATAATGTAACAAAGCAGCAACATGTTAAAAAAATGTGATTGCTTTTAGTAGGAGAATGTGTTGCTGAAATTGTTTATTTTTCAAAACCTGAATATTATCCCGTGGACTCAGAGAAAGCTGCAGAAATTAAACAGTGCTCATTAAGACACTGTTCTCTTTCTGCTCTTGCAGGGGCAGCTGGTAATCTTTGAACGTGTAAGGAAGTAATATTTGCCCCGATTTGTTGCAATAAAGTGAACTGGGCTTCATCTGAGTGGAACTTAATTGGGTCAAACTACTACGGTTTAAACTAGATTTATGAGATAAATTTGCTGAAAAGGCATATGATCTGAAAGGGCACTCATTAAATATTAAAGTCCTTTCATTGTTTGCAAAGCCAATGAAATCTGGTGCCAGTTTTTTTGCAAAATGGGCCAAGGCAGCCACTGTATGTCACAAAATGTCTTCCTTATGCCAGAGCCAGCATTGTGACAAGGATGTCTCTTCCTTCCATATGCCATGTGTGTCCCATTAGACCAAAAACAACATTCAATATGCCAGTGCCACAATTTTGGCATTAGTACTTTCCCCATACATGGGTGACCCTTATTACAAAAATGATGGTATGTAGGGACCAGAATATGTCATGGTTGCCCTCCCACTGTATACAATGGTTGTCCCTTCATACGCCAGGAGATTATCATTAGCCAGTGCCAGCATTTTACAATGGGTGCCCATATGCAAAGAGTTTGATTGTTCATATATGCCAAGTATAACTCTAGGAGGTTAGTGCCAGTAAAATGCTAAGAATTGTCTCCAGCATGCTAACACAATTATTCAACCAGCTGTGCCTCTATAAATCAAGATTTACTTTCATGTTCACTCTCTCATTCTTCTATTCTCATAAAACATCAAACAATCCCTTGGACATACTCATTTTATCTCACTCAGTCTCACTTATTATCACTCTGACTCAAGCGTTCACATTGTTTTGCAATCAACTCACCTTCAGTCTTACTCATAATTTCTCACTCCCTCAAACTCACTTGCATGCAGTCTTACTCTCATTTTTTTGTTCACACTTCTGTCAACTCATTATGAATCACTCATTCTCACTCACAGTTACGTTCATTCACTATCATGCACTCACATTCATTTCAATTAGCACCGCCTCACACTCTATAACAGTCTGCACATTCATTCTCACTATCTCCCACTCACGTCCAGTTATTCTCTCTCACTAATTCTAACTCATTCTAACTCACTTAATCTCACTCGTTCTTCCTCACTACTGGTCACTCACCCTCTCAATCTTTAACACACACACATGCTCTATCTCACAAACACACTCTCATACTAACACACTGACACAACATATATTTACAAGCATTTACCTTACCTCGCCTGTTGTTAGTGAATGTCCACCCATGAGGGTATTTATCCCTCTGTTCTTGTCTCAGATCCTGCAGTTTCCACGGCCAAGGGGTCTAACAAAAGCAGTGCCTGGGGCTGCAATGTGGAACCCAAAGTCACTGCTGGAACATGAACCAAAACCAGCCCTGGCAATACTGCTCGACCAGCCCGCGTGTGGGATGCTGTGCTTGTGTCAAGCACTGCTGCACCACTGCCGCTTTTGTGACAGGGGGCCAATATTGCAGCCAAGTACTGCTGCAAAATTGGCCCCAAGTAACAAAACTGGCCCGCATGGGCAAAAAATGTCCCCCAAAAAGCCTGGTGCACCTCAAAACCTTTAATTAATATTTCTTCACCTGTTTCCACAAATCTCTGCTCTTCTTTCTATTCTATGTGCCTTCCTCTCAGTCCCTCTATGTCTCTTTCTGAGTTCTCCCAAACCAGTTTATCTTTGTAACTCCTCTTACTACTGTTTCCTATGCTCCAGCTGTCTCTTTGAGATTTCTGTCTCACCTCTCTCTCTCACCTATCACCCCTTCCTCTCAGATGTATCTTTTTCACAAGTCCACCATTCCTTCTCTTTCTAGACTGTCTTTTACACACTTGCCTTCCTCCATTTCTTTCTCTCTTAGCTGCATCTTTCTCATTGTTCTGACTGTCTGATCTCTCACCTGTTTTCACCTCTCTGCCTCTTTTGTCTTTGTTTGCCTGTTGCTGGTATTTCTCACCAGTCTGCATGGTGTGTTCTATGCCTCTATTCAGGTCAACTACTAACACTTCCTTTTCCTCCCTCCCACCTGGCAATGCATGAGAGAGTGAGATATTAAGACTCCTTTTTCCGACCTTTTCGACTAGCAACAATAAATCGGGGAGGGATATGGAGCTAGATCACGATCACTTCCTGTGGCCATAGAGGAGCACAAATGGGTTAGTTTTATTCTGGATCTGTATGCAGATAATGCAATCGTAAATAAGTATATTGTACTAATGGAAGAACCTTCATCGTATGATTCACCATCTGACAAGGAAATAGAAATGGCGATTAGGGGGATGCACTCCTCCGGAGCAATAGGCCCGATGAATTACCAATCACAGTTTTAAAACAAAATAGTGTACTGTGGAGTAAAATTCTCTATCCAGTATTCAAGCACTGCTAAGCAAATAAATTGATTCCCCCCTCTTGAAAGGGGAGTAAAATAGTCCCTCTGTTAAGGAGATCGAGAAGCTCCACAGAACTATCCTCAAATTGCCCTTCTTGACGCAGTGGGTAAAGTTTTTGCTAAATGCCTTTTGTCCCCGATTAATGATTGAGTGGTTGCGGAAAAATTGTTACCGTTGGAGAAAACCGGGTTTCAGACAAGGCATGGAACAATTGATAACCAAACTGCATTAAAGGTAATAACTGAAAAATATGTCAAAGTTAGAGGAGGAAAAGTGTATACAGCCTTCATAGATTTCTCCACAGCATTCGATAAAGTAGATCATTTTTTGCTGTGGAGAAAACTGTCAGATCTGGGTATGCCGGCTACCCTTTTGGAATTAGTTCGGGCTCTCCATACGGACACTTGGTTCAGAGTCCTAATGGGTGGGGAAAGAGGTCTTTCCCAAACCATCCCTACTGCAAATGGCCTAAAGCAAGTATGTTTATTAGCTCCTTGACTTTTCTCCCTGTATATTTCTGATCTTCCTCACAATTTGATATGATTTGGTATTGCCCCGTTACTGGGGGGGAAACCGATTGCATGTTTACTTTATGCAGACAACATAATAATATTGGATTTAACGCCTAGGGGATTAAATAGTCATCTGTAGGCACTAGATACATTTTTAGAAGCCCACTATCTAATGATTACTATACATAAAAGTAAAATTATATGCATGCACAGAAGAAAAGAGCTGCAGTATGGGAATTTTGTATGGTTTGTGAGTGGCCAAACATTGGAACATGTAAAATCTTATGTTTCACTGGGAAAAATAGTGTATGGCAACCTAAGTGATAAAGCCTTTATAGAAAGTGACATCCGTAAATCTACCACACAGAGGAAAAGTTTGGCCTCCCTCTATAGATCTACTGGAAAAAGAAATTCTGCATTCTTGTTAGTGGTTTTCCGTGCAAAAATACCTGCCTCTCTGTTATATGGTATTGAATTGCTTGACATTGAGAAATGTTTTGTTTAAATACAACAGAAGGACACATTTTAAGGAGTCTAGCCTCAGTCAACTCAGCTTGCCCAGTGGCTGCCCTACGATTAGAATTTGGTTTAAGAAGCAGTTGGGTACAGGGTCTTGGGGGGATAGTGCAATGGGTTGCAAGCCTGGTAAAGGGTGATCCTGGCACACTAAGAATATTAATCCAGAAATAAATATTAGAAAATCTGAAGGAACAGTCATTAGTTCTTAAAAATGTTAGGATTGGGGTTGATTTGCTACAACTGGATGAGTCTCTGCTTTTCACCCTCTCGCCATATGAATTAAGGGCCACCTTGAAACAGGCTACCAGGGAATTAAGTTTCACTAGGGATAGGGATGCTCGTATCCTAAAGAGGGGTATCTATCTTTCTACAGACTCCTATGAGATAAATAAAGCACAGGCTTATATTTCCTAGAACCTGCCCCATGGAGTGCGCCGCTTCTGGCTAATATTGAGACAGTGTATGTTCCCTTTAAATATTGTGCTGTCTAAATTGTATGGTTCTCCCCCGAAACTGTGTAATAACTCCATCCAGGGCATTAATCATGTGTTATTTATTTGCCCCGCTGTATTATTGAATCTGTGTAAATGGATGAGACCTATTTGACTACAATTATCTATCCTCTCAGCGTCTGCACTAATTGATTCTATTTATGAGCCACCAAATGAAATGTTTTGTCATAGGATTTTTAACTTTTTTAAGTGTTTTATGAATTTGTATTAAATTATATGTAGAAATTATTAATTTTAGATTTAATCCTGTTGTTTTAGTGTTAAGGGCATAAAGGATATTTTAATTATTTCCTATTGTATAAGAAACTATGTTGCACAAAACCTTTATATGTAGTTTCAATTTATGTAGATCTCTTCAGAGTTCCAAGAGCATAAATAAAAACAAGCATTGGCCATGCCAATTGGTTTTGCCATATTAGTTGCATTAGGGTTTTCCTGTGATTCTGGGCACATCACAATCTCCCCATGCCTAAAAATAAAATTAATATGCCCTGCTTTAGGGCAAGTGGTACTCGTGTAAGCTCTCTGATACCTAAGGGTAGAGTTCACGCTATATAAAACCAGCACCGCCGCTTCTGTGTCCCTCTGCAGTGCAGAGACCACGGCGAGAAGACATAGGGGTCGGATGGACCAGGATCGGGAGGCGGCTCCAGGAATAGAACGGCTGCAGCACCCTGGAGGTGCCCGCCCTCAGGAGGCACATAAACTGGGACTGGGAGCTGTAACAGTGGAAGTAGCGTGGAGTGCTGGCTGTGCTGCAGGCGCACCCGCTCCGGCGCAGGTATTACTGCACATCCCATTCGGCGGCCATTTAAGAATCAGGCAACTAACTCCCTTTGCGAATACGCTATACGGATATGAAAAGAGGCTCACTCTGATCAATTGCAACAAAGAGTGCGAAGCCATCAACCAATCATGCACCAAACAAGCACTGAAAATGCAATATGACTCTTATTTACGAGAGACATATTGCATTTTCTACAGAAGTGCGGGCGTGAAAGAAGGCATGGACGGGAGGGGTTGGGGGGTGCTGCTGGCCTGAGAAGTCACGAACTGCAGGATGGAACAGGAGGAGGCAGGGAAACTAAACTTTTTTAAAGGTAATGGTGCCAATAGCTGTGGAAGAACAATAGTGACGACATGGCCGTCATGAGGCGGGATTAATTTATTTATTTATCAAATTTCTAAAGCACACAAATACCTTCCGGTGTCTCGGCGCTAGAGTTCACAGATTGCAGAGGATTTCCATTAACAAATTACTGATTGAAAAGCCAGGTCTTGAGATGTTTTCGGAATATTAATAGTGAAGGGCTAAGTTTAATATAGGAAGGGAGCTGATTCCATAGTTTTGAGGCAGCCACCACAAAACGTTTGTCTCCCCATGTTGCCTTTTTTGTACGTGGAATTTGGAGCTGTTGGGCTGAAGATGAACATAATGTTCGACTAGGTTTGTAAACATTAATTGCTTTTTTGAAGAATTCTGGTACAATATTGTTCACAGCCTTGTAAATAATACACAAGGCCTTAAACTTTGTGCGGCTTCTAATCGGTAGCCAATGTAGCTTGCGAATGATGGGGGAAATGGATGAGTATTCAGGTGTGCCAGTCAGAATCTTTGCGGCAGCATTTTGAACAAGCTGTAATTTGTTCAGAACTTGCTCCTGCGCATTAAGCAGTAGGCCATTGCAGTAGTCCACCTTAGATAGTAATAGAGTGGACATTAGGGTCTTGCCTACATTCGGGGGAAGAAATGGAAGCAATTTCTTTACCATTCTTAGGGTAAAGAAGGATGCTGAGACCACTGCGTTAGCATGGCTGACTAAGGCTAGCTTGTTGTCGAAGAGAACGCCCACATTTCTAACTTTAGAGACTGGTGGTGGAGGAGTTCCCAGCTCCAGAGGCCACCAGACTGGGGACCAAGACGGGGTCAGTTCACCAAATAACATCACTTCCGTCTTGTCAGAATTTAGCTTTAAACAATTCTGATTCATCCAGATACTGATGGCTCTCATGCCCTCCTGGAAATTCGCTGCCACTGCTTCTCCATTTTTGTGGATCGCCAGGACCAATTGGGTGTCATCGGCATATGATGTTAAACCTATACCAAATGACTTAATCACCCTCGCCAAGTCCGACACGTAGATGTTAAAAAGTGTCGGACTTAGCGAGGAGCCCTGGGGAACTCCACAAGGCAAGGTGAAGTCAGGAGAGCAGTAACACCCCATCTCCACGGACTGCACTCTCTCAGCCAGGAAGGATGCTAGGATTGCTCTGACTTTACCCTGAATGCCAATGGCAGTGACACGGTCGATCAAGATGGTATGATCGACTGTGTCGAAGGCTGCAGACATGTCCAAGAGTATTAGGATCGCTGCACCACCCTGGTCCATGATTATCCTGACCTCCTCTGCTGCCTTTATCAGAGCAGTCTCAGTCCCATGGCCCATCCATAAACCAATCAGCATGCAACATTTACGATTGCGGACAATGACAAAGCTGGGTTGAAAGTGGGCGGGGCTTCCCCCACTATAGTTGTATACAGCATCTTTTGTCGAGACAGCGCATGCCCTGCCTAGGCAAAACCTAATAAACTTGAAACTTGATAGCAACAAGAAATCAATTAAGGTCAAATTGTTTTTTTTGTGGTTGGAGGACATTCCTACCAAACACACTGCAAAGGCAACTTGTAGCAGGGCCCCCAGTTCAGAATGGTAGAAACATTTTATTTCATTGTCTCAGTTACACTTCTTAGTTTATTCCTGTCAGCCAAAGGTTCCCGTTTGCTGCAGGAAATGAAACTGAAAGGTTAAAAAGGCTCATAAGAGCACTCGTTAACTTTTGTTCTTGGCACAGCTTTAATGACCTCTTATGCCAGGGGTCGCAATGCCTGTGCCAGGGATTGCAAAGGGCAGCACATGGGTCACAGGTGTGATCCCTGGCGACTACTTAATGGCGCCCATGGCCAGTGTAGCATACAATTCCACCATGTCACACCCGCGCAAATACCAGTTGAACATGAGGTAAAGTGCCTCGAAGCAAAATGGGAACCATATCTCTACTGCGCGATAGGGAACTGAAACCTCCATAGCACCTGCTCAACAATCCTGTGACTATCTAGAACTGTGGGGCAGATGTATCAAGCATTTTTGCATTCACAAACAGACCGATTCTCAGAATCGGCCCATTTGGGAACATAAAAATTGCTTTTCCAATGCAGCAAACCTAATTTTGTGATACCAAATCGCAAAATGGGTTTGTGACCCGGTATTAGGAAGGGGCGTGTATAGGGCGTCCCTGCCTAATGCCGAATCACATCGGTATGTATGAATGTTTGTGACCGCAATTGCCGTCTTAAAACATTCACATTATACCACCTACTTCAAGTAGGTGGTAACCCATTCGGAAATGGGAAGGGGTCTCGAAGGGACCCCTTCCCCTTTATGAATGTTTGTAAAACCATTTTTAAGAGCAAAACGTAGTCCCACAGATCACAACCTGCTCTTAACAAATGAAAAGAAAACTTTTCATTTTTCATTTTGTAAAGCATCTCGTTTTCCTTTAAGGAAAATGGGCTGGTTTACAAAAAAAAAAGATTCTTTAATGAAAAGCAATCACGGACATGGTGGTCCACTGATCTCAGCAGGCCACCATCCCGTGATTTTTGCGATTTCTAGGGGGTCAAAATTGCGAACTACCTCATAAGGATTCATGAGGTAGGTCATTTGCGACCCCCTAGGGAATGCAAAAAGTGTAGTATACACCTTCATACATTGCATTTTGCAATTTCCCAATTGCGAATCCTTGTGATTCGTAATTGGGGAATCGCAAAATGCTATCTACATACATCTGGCCCTGTGTTCCTTAGTTTCCCCATCGTAACTACAGCAGATTCAAAAATTACCAAGCTGTCTCATGCACATCTGAAGCTATGATTTTTGCCCTGTCTGCAGAGGCACAGGCAGGGGTCAACTAGACGGTGGGGTTTAAGCGAAAAGAAAAGGAATACAAGATGGAGACACAGAAGGAAAAACCTGAGGGAGGACAGAAAGCGAGTCTTGGTAATAGATAACGATGTAGAATGAATCTTAAATGACAAGCGTAAATTTGAGAGTCTTGTCTTTCGTCTTAGTGTATTGCAGAAGTATTTTCCAAAATTTATTTTTATCAATAATTTGAGAATGAGCAAATGTAGTTACCTGGATTTGGCTTTATTTTACATATATAATGTCCACCACCTGCAATGTCCTTTGAGAAATACTTGTAAGTTAAATATGCACATTTTTCTGTGAGGTACTATATGCCTAGAACATCCAATTTAGGTATTGTGTTTTTATTCTGACATTGTAGTGTAGTTCCTATTTTCCCAATAGGCCCTGCGCATTGGAGTAACATAAACAGTAGTATCGACGTAGAAGTGCGGATCTTCCAGGCCTCTACTGACTATGCTACACTTAATTGGGTTTGTTACCAACTAGCTCAGAGGTCACTGGAAACTTTCTTGACTGAATAGGAAGTGATCAGCTTCCCTGGCACAGCCAAGAAGGGATTCAGTTTTCCAACAACCGTGCAACATGACAACTTTGCTCCTCAGATCAAGAGTCAATCTCTAGGGTCGTGTGAAACAATAGACAGTTATTTTACTCAGTCAGTGGTTGTGCAGTTTACTTTCACAATATGTAGAGAATAGAGAGACAGGCGTTTTCAATAAAGGGTAAAATTTATTGAACAGTCTTTCTTCTCGTACAAGAGAAATGAATTTGCCACACTTGCAAGACTTGTTATTATAAAAAGTACGTACAGTAAGATGAGTATTGCGAAATAATACTGTAAAAGCATTGATATGGTTTCTTAGCCATACAATGGTTTAAAATGAATAAAACATATATACATTCATATATACAGTAGGCTAAAAATGCTCAACTGGTGCTTCTAACTACGCCTACCCCAGTGTACCTGACCTTAGCCTAACACTTGGGAGGGGAGTAAGTAAGTAGCTTAAAGTTAAGTTGGTTTTGCCAAGGTTTGCTTCAAGAATTCTCTCTAAGGATTTAGTCAACACCATACCTCTGGAATAGAATGATGGAGGTCTGGTATCTTCTTCAGAGGGTCGATATCCCAGTCACCCGCAAGGGTAGACTAGAAACGCCGGAGCTGGATTTCTCTGCAGGAGAAAAGACAGCGTCTCTCTCAGCGCGTCGAGGAGGAGGAGGGGCAGCGTCCGTGGGCAGCTTGCATCTGCTGGGCTCTTGCAGAGGACGGCTGTTCAGCTCCTAGGTTCACCACACCATCGTTCGCTAGTTAGCAGCGATAGCAGTAGCGATAGCAGCTATGGTATCATCAGCATAACAGCAACTTCAGCAGCAGCGAGACAGCGTTTCCTTAAGGCAACGTTGGTAATATTTATACCTGAAAGGTGCCTTGTTTGACGTAAGTTTTTGGACATAAGACGTCAATAAAGATGTCACTAGGAAGTGATCGTCTATCAGTGCTCATTAGAGTTCTATCACTAATCAAAAAATAGCAAGCGGGGATTTCCAGGTTGCTGAGTTTTTATCTTGTTGAAGAACTCGGAGTGTTAATCTAGGAATCTTAGATAGTAACTTCTGCTATGTCATTGCACTAATTGGTTGCAAAGGAAGTGGCAGAGAAAGCGATTCTGAAATGTGGCTCTGTTCGTGTGAGGCCAGAGACGAGTTTCTGAATATTGCACTTGAACGGTTATGCCAATATAGGGAATAAATAGATTTATAGCCGAATAGGGGCATAAGGTCACAGTATCGATCGGGGTCCTAGATTAGAACGCGACACCCACTCCACGAATTCATGTTAATCAAATTACTAAAACTAGAGCAATAAGATGCATGTGTAACATCGCCCACCCCAAAATACATATATGCATTTGAAATAGGCGTATTTGTAATACGTGAAAATTTAGATACTGTACGTTTTTGAAGCATAGAAATCCTTAAAAAATGATAGCATATGAAATCAATGAACGATTATGCAAAAGAAATACACATGAAATATCTCTGAATACAGAAGAAGGGCGAGATAATTTCATCACATATAAATGCATTGCAGTAGAATGTGCTAGAGGTTGGTGTAAAGTTATTATGTCTCTACATGTATCTAAAAATAGAAGTCGAAGTAGAAGCTTCTGTTCTCTATGAATAGTTTTACTTTAAGCAAAGAATTTTTCGTGCCAAAAAAAGGTGAATATTAAAAAGTGTTCAATTCAAAAGAATTCTTGCTGAACGGGGAAAATAGAGTTCCAACGCTTTTAGCAGTTTTTGTTGTTCAAAACTGAAGGCCGAATTCAGAGTTCATGGAAACGCTGTGTGTCGGAATGTTTCTCTAAAGTTATTGTTTCTATTCGGGTGAGAACATCATATCAGACAGGCTCTCAAAGAATTGGTCTACAAAATCAGGTGACAGTTCGACCAAATTCGATAGTGCTGTAACTTGGCAGGTGTGAGAATGATTGCTGTCATCAAAGGCTGGATCAGCAATGCTCACAGAAGGTCGTACCTGGGTGATGTTGCTTTTGTCACTCGCTCCACTGTTACCACCTAGTCGTAGTACAGGAGTCCCAACGAATGCCGTCATCAGGATTGGTAGCCGCTGGGGACAACACAATGCGTGAGCCGTTATCCGACTTAGCAAAGTATCGATATCCATTGGTACTGCTGATGGAAGTGCAAGACAGGTGTCCAACACGCACTCATCTCCGCATAGCATACATCGAAGTACAGGTAAGATGCAATTTTGCCATATCGGTCTGAATGAAAGGAACCAGGTCATGTTTAGATCTCTCAGCCTGGCTAATCCAAGGACTCTAGTTATTCTGTCCCGGTAGCGCACAGCTAGGATTGTTTCTTCCATTCCCATAGGAGTCGTGTCTGAGCTGTGGCTTGCCATAACGAAGCAGGAGGGTCAAAAATAAAATCCCTGCTAAAAGTCCCAAAAATAGGGGTATGCCGCCAAAAACAGAGTGGACAAAATTTGGAACCATTCCCAGAATTGCTTGAAATGGTGTTAGCAGTCCCGTAAAAATCATCTTAAATATGCCTGGGATGCCTGTGGCACTAGACATGTTAAGGAGTTGGCTCAACATTTCTACGAAATGCACCGGGCAATTTGTTGATAAAAGGTCATGAACCTCCGTAGCTGTCCTTGCAACTAGGAGATCATACATCTCTTTTGATGACGTGATGGGCACTGTTGTCTGCAAAAGCACAGACTTCATTTTGTTTAAAGTATCAATTTGTATAGAAGAGAAATGCAGACGAGGCCAGATGGGAGTCTCTGTGTCTCCAGGCCCGCTCGGGAACAATGCTTGCATACAGCATTTGACCATGGAAGTTATGCTTACGAGATAACTTTTCCCTGGCAAAAGGCCACAACATCTGTGATCCGTTCTTAGAATGTAACTCCCATTCGCGAGTTGCATAAAGAAAGGCTCTATCTGCATTGCAGGTGTGACAAGCTGGTGGCATGAAAGTTTGTTAGAATTACCTTCACAGGCTCTGTGTAAATCAATACCCTGGCACAAAAGTATACCGCTTAGTGAACGTTTACAATTATCACCACCAAGGAATACATTTTTGTCGCTGTCACTATAGCATGATTGTGTGTATGGTAATTTCCATGCTAACTTAACATATCCTTTACCCAATCGTTCATACTGGCCAGTAGGTATGTATTCAAGGCACTTTTTAAATCGGAAAGTTGTTATCGGAATAGTGATAATTCCGTGTATTATCCATTCAATGACAGGACTTTCTGACATTGTCAATGGTAATCTCTCAAGTTTTTCGATGCTCAGGATTGTATAGTCTGCTCCTTTCTGTTCCAAGCTGATTTGTTTATCAGTAAGGTTAAAATTGGAAAACAATGACGTTGTGTTGATTAAACGCCAAGGCACATAGCCTGAACGAAGATTTTGCAGCGTCCAGCCTAATTGTACAATAGAACGTAATTGTGACTGGCCATGCTGTAACATTAGCAAGTCTCTGTCAGAGGATACAATATTGTCCAATGAATATATTCTGGAGAATAGAGTCATTAACCCATTGTCCACTACAGAAAGTGATTTTTCCAAATTAATACGATCAATTTCTCGTATTTTTTCTGCTGTTTCAATTTGTGTGACTTTCCAAGCCTCGTTGTACGCAGCATAGATACTGGTCGCTATGAAACGCTTTTGACGCTGTTTGCGTGGTCCCATAATAAAATCGCGCAAATCAGCACCATCTTTAAGTAAAGATAAGTGTTGCTTAATTTCAGCCAGTGTGGATGATCCTAGCCATTCAAGGCAGAGTTTCCCTACACTGTATGTTGTTACTATCCCTGGATGTTCTCTCTGGGAGTATGTCTCTAGGTCTTGTCTGGTCATTTTTAACCCCTGTGTTTTATTCAGGAATCTATCTTGACAGTTGTTTGTGTCAGTAGGCCAGATTAACCACTTTTTCCAATCAGGATGTGTTCTGTTAAAATGTAAAATTTTTGTTACGTCTATCTCAATATCTGTTGTTGCATTTTCAGGTATTGGCTTTGGAATAGACGGTTTGTTTAGGTCTTTGATCTTAGCTAGGCCAAGACAGGATGTTTGGTGAATTTTGTCATTTAAAAACATCATTTGTTCTGGTATCATGCAGGTGCTGAATAGTGCTTCTAGGCCTTAAACCTGCCAATCTTTCGTACCCCAAATGGTTTTTGTTTCAATGTTATTTTTCCAATAATCAAAACCAAATGTCATCATTTTTTCATAAAATGCTTCTGAATATAATAATTTAGTGTTTGTCAGCATTGTTTTCATTCCTGTTTTATCTAACAGTTTGTAATAAAACGTTTCTGCATCACTGGTATTAAATCTTGAGAAGTACTTGAATTTCTCAAATAATGTTTTAGAACTGCTTTTAGGTGGTGTAGCACAATGTTCCCATTGATTATACTTAAAAACATTTCTAGGCTGTGCAGATTTATGCAAATAATGATCGCCATAATGTGTATAACAGAACAACAGTTCATAACTAGACTACCCTTGTAAATAATCATGTTCTGTGAATCTAGCTGACATTACTAAATCAGACATCATGTCATTAATACTATCAAAGTCCCAATCATCAGAGAATGTACTAGGTTTTACAAAGTCACTCAAGGAAACCTTCAGTTGATGAGGATACTTCAGGATCTCGACCGGACCATAGATCTCATAGTCAGTTTTCTCCCATACTACCCCACCAGGTATTGGAATGGCTGTGACATTTACTGTTGACAGTTCTCTTTTCTTCACGTGGGATGATCTGTGTGGTTTGAGGACTAGGTTGATGTTCTGACTTGCTGTGTCCATTGTACTGTATTTTCCCTCAATGAATTTTCCCAAACAAAGTACCATGATGAGCCAAAGCAGAAGGAAAAATACACCTAGACCGAACCAGAACTCTAACCAAGGGGAAATAAGGTAGATTTCCTTCAGTTGATGAAAGAGCTCCGTTGCTTTTTCTTTAAAAGTCATTTTTGTTTCTGGCATCACTTCGGGGTTACCTTGATCCTCGGAAAAGTTGTCGAAGTCGATGAAATAACCAGAGGCAGTTCTGTCAAATGTTGGGATTGTTCTTTCAATCTGTCTTTCGGTAGCACTTTCTGATGCCACATCATTGTAGACTGGTGTTTCTTGACGAACTGTTTCAATCTGTGTCTCAAGAGGCACGAGTTCCATGGCATTATTGCATAGTCCTTCTCTGTGCACTGCAGGCTGATCGAATGTGATTAGTCTTTCAGTTTGAACCTCTTGGATTGTTGCAAGTTTGGGTATTCTGTTGTTTCTCGGGAGTCCACTGGGCCTACTGTTGATTATAGGCCACATGCTTGTGGTTTTACCAGGTCGATTGATACAACTCTGTTCTCCTTTTTACCAGCAAGGGGCGGTAGTACAACTGATCTTGTTCCGGTGACTGCCAAGACAGGTACTGCTTTTCTGTAAGAAGGCCCAAATTCCTTCTTCACCGCTATTTTTTCTCTTACTAGATCCCCAATCTTTGGAATCCAGACAGGCCTTGCTGGGGCTGTTGCTTGTGGTGCCTCGTCAGTGGTATCTGGCTGTTGCTTTAACTTTATGTTGCTTAAGGATTTTCTTGTTTCTTTCAAGTCCTGTAAAACAGCCAAACGATCTTTTATATCAAACTCTGTTGTTTTTTCTTGTACCACTGATATCTGACTATCGAGGTCCTGAACTCTCATTCTAGTTCCGAACAATAAATCGTATGGGCTGAAACCTTTTAGAGAATTTCTTGGCAAATTATTAAGACTGGTTTGGACACTTATTAAATGTTTGACCCACCCAGCGCCTGAACCTAATACCTTCGCTGTTATAGATCGCTTTATGTCTCGGTTTTTTCTTTCTACCACACTATTCCCTTCGGGGTGTGACGGACAAGAATACCGCAACCCAACTCCCATGCTGGCCATGGCGTCCTTATAAGCTCGAGAGCTAAAAGCAGGACCCTGGTCAGAATGGAACATGGCAATTGCGTATGTGCCAATAAAGACTTGTAGATCTTTTATAACCGTTCTGGCGTCAGCCGAGCGCTGGGGCCACATCCATATGAACCTCGTACAGGAATCCACTGCTACCATGATATATCTATAGTTGCCGTCCCTTTGTAGGGGACCACAGTGGTCCAGATAAACACATGCAAATGGTTTATCCGAGATGAGAAGGGGTGTCTGCGCTGGTCGTTTTACTGTTGATACTTTTATCCTTTGGCATATTTCGCATTCTAATACATACTTTTTAGTTTGTATTCTCATGCGAGGCCACCAATATCTCTGTTTTAATAGTGATATTGTTGCAGAAACGCCAGCTTGTGCAGAAGCAAGCCCTTCGTGTGCCGCTTTTATTAGTCCTAACCTGTGTTCCATGTTTGGAATTACTCTATCCCCCACTCCAGGGATTCGAGCAAAAGGAACATTATTCGTATCTGTTGAATATAAGTACTTTTCTGGAAAGCCTTTTGGGAGTGTTTTCTTATCATCTTTTACTGACGCACTGACAGCTTGTAGAATATCGCTGTCTATTTTTGTTTGTCACCGAGTTATCGCAGCAACGGAAGCCGTTTGCACAGCTGCCTTCGCGGCTTCATCAGCCAATGAATTCCCTGCAACGTGAACGCCATCACGTTGATGACTCAGAGTGTGTATCACGTGAGTCTTTTGTAGTTCTTTCTGTAAAAGAACTACCTGTTCCCAAAGCATTTTATGCTTGATTGTGCCACCTTTTGCATCTTTGAAACCATTTTCCACCCAATTCTGCAAGTATTCATTATAAGATTGTACGCAATAATAAGAATTGCACACTATTAGTGTGGGGAATTCGCGATCGGTATTTTCTAGCGCCATCCTAAATGCTACCAATTCAGCTCGTTGAGCTGAGCAATCTCCTAGAGATTGTGTTTTAGTGACCATTGGTCTAAATTTTCCTTTGTGCCAACGACCTTTAACAATCGCGCATGCAGCACTATAGGCTTGTTTACCCCCAACCGCGGGTTGTGCTGATCCGTCAGTATATATAATACTTCCGTATTCCTCGAGAGGCAGGATTTCAATTGGCAGAGGACATTCATATTCATATTGTAAAAATTCCTGTGTCTTTAAGTTAGGATCAAATTCGTAAACTACGTCTGTTGCAGCAAGAGAATTAACCCACTGAATCCATCTCGGATGCAAAGCTTTAGCATTAGGAATGCTTGCTTTAGTTACTGCTTCTAAAGCCGGTATAGGTGTTACGATTATTATTCATTTACCTTGTGCTAGGGGCCTTTCTTTTGCTACAGCAGTCTGAACCGCAGTTAGAATTTTCTCCTTTGAACTGAATTTTATTTCAGCCTTTGTGTACAAATGTGATTTGTAAGCTATTGGTACCTTTTCACCCTCATTAGAGGTCAGGTACGTGAATCCGCATCTTCCTGGGATGACTCGGATTACAAGATCGCGTGTGTTGTCAAGTGTATCTAATTTTGTTTTTGCTAACATGTCTGTTTGCAGTGATCTCAAAATTTCTGTGTGTTTTTGAGTCCAGGTGATTTGTTTAAAATCAGGTTTAATTAGTTCGTAGAGAGGTTTAACCCTCTCTGCGTAATTTAGAATGTATGTTCTTCCGAAATTCAGAAAGCCTAGAATTGATTGTAAATTCTTCAGCGTTTTTGGAGCTTGGAGTACAGCGCACTTCTCTAAGAAGTTGTCCGCTAGGCTTTTTCCTTCACTTGATAATTCGTATCCTAAGAATAATACTGTCAGATGGGCAATTCGAGACTTTTTAAAGTTGAATTTGTAACCCTCTGCTGCGAACCCAAGTATAATGGTGTTCACTCTTTTCAAGTGAGTATCCAAGTCGTCGTCTGTGAGATAGATATCATCTACATAAGATAATGCCTCATCATCGTATATTTGTAGTAACTCTGTTACTCTAGCTGAGAATAGTCCTGGGCTGTTCTTGAACGCCTGTGGGAGCCTACAGAAATTTTTCTGAGACCCCATTACGGAGAAAGCGGTCAAATACCTGCTTTCTGGTGCAATGTTTTGACAAAAGAAACCATTAGATATGTCTAATGTCGTTTTATATTTTTTCCTAACTATGTTATTCATTAGGGCTGCACTATGCAAGTTTTGTACTGCAAATGTTTTGCAACATGCATTAAGGTGTCTGTAGTCCAAAACTAGACGATATGAATTGTCTGGCTTGGAAATCAACAAGTGTTGTACAAAGTTCCCCACAGGGGATTAACTAGAGTAACTCAATAGAACCTCTCTCTCAAGGGGTGTAACAGAACAGGGAATGTGATAATCCCTTTTCGGAATTAAGGATGCCTCGCACAAGTCAAAGGTTGGATGACTGTTGTCATCCCACCCGATGATTGTCCAGTGTCATCATTGGCTTCCTGCTCCTGCGGCAGGCTGGCGATGCAATGCCCGTCGGGCAGCACAAGGTGCTGCACTTTAGCGGAGGTCTTTTAGTCCTTTGCCAATGAGTGCATGTGTGTGAGGGACCTAGGAAGAAAGTGCAATAGTGAGCGTGAGTGAGGTTTAAAAAAGGTCAGTAGAGTCCAATAGGGAAAACTTTAATGACATGGCTCACTGCCTTGTTAAAATGCGTGAAAAAATGATGAGGGGTATTGAGGCGTGACGGTTAGGGTAATCAAGCCTCATTCAACCCTCAGTCCAGGTATGGTCGACATGTTTCATGCCTCTAAGGCAATTCATCAGGACCAAAATGCTCATCAAATTGCTAGTGGATTCCCCAGTAATTAAAGGAATCGGATATACGACCTGTATTGTGTCGCAGGATCAACCCTTCATTGAGGCCCTCCCTGGGACCGTAGTCCCTGGTCGGTAATCCCACCGGCTGACCTGGTGGGGCCAGAGTTACGTGGATGGCACCTTACTTGCTTCTGGCAACAGGCGTGTAATCACCTACCCCGCCCACATCGGTGCAACCGCAGGACAGCCGGCTGGGTGCATGTGTGTGAGGGACCTAGGAAGAAAGTGCAATAGTGAGCGTGAGTGAGGTTTAAAAAAGGTCAGTAGAGTCCAATAGGGAAAACTTTAATGACATGGCTCACTGCCTTGTTAAAATGCGTGAAAAAATGATGAGGGGTATTGAGGCGTGACGGTTAGGGTAATCAAGCCTCATTCAACCCTCAGTCCAGGTATGGTCGACATGTTTCATGCCTCTAAGGCAATTCATCAGGACCAAAATGCTCATCAAATTGCTAGTGGATTCCCCAGTAATTAAAGGAATCGGATATACGACCTGTATTGTGTCGCAGGATCAACCCTTCATTGAGGCCCTCCCTGGGACCGTAGTCCCTGGTCGGTAATCCCACCGGCTGACCTGGTGGGGCCAGAGCTACGTGGATGGCACCTTACTAGCTTCTGGCAACAGGCGTGTAATCACCTACCCCGCCCACATCGGTGCAACCGCAGGACAGCCGGCTGTCCTGCGGTTGAACCGATGTGGGCGAATAGGGGCATAAGGTCACAGTATCGATCTGGGTCCTAGATTAGAACGCGACAACATGTGCAAGGTAGACATGCTCCACATGGCCTAAAACCAGTAAGCCTCAAACAACAGAAAGTTAAAATTTTGAGAACAGCTTGAGCTTGTATGCCCCTTTTTTGCGGAATCTGGAGTTGATGTGACTGTTTCACTTTGATTATTGGCATAGTCAATGATTTCACATGACTTCATGCTCTGAAGGATCAACTCTAGTTGTGTTTATTGTGAAACAAATAGTCCTATCTCTGACATACGAATCCACTTTTTTGCAACATCAATGTCATTTTCATCTTACAGAAAAATGTTCTCTGGTTATTATTCAGAGCACTGATATTTTATGTGTGATCCCATTGTCATCACAGACTGTGAGATGAAAGCAATATCCATTCGGGAAGGGTCAGTGTCTTACAAATGGAAGAAAGTGATGCTGGGAAATATCATGAATTTGATTTGAACCTATTCACTCCTATCTGACTCTGAGTTCGGTTTACTCCAGCTTACATATCTTTTCTCAAAGAGACGACTGCCAAATGTTTGGCCAGAGGTACACATTTTTTTTAGGTAGCAAACAATTGAAAAGTTATGGACTGCCAAGTTGTGAGGGTAACATATCGCTATGTTGTTACTAAATGTTTTAGAAGTGGTGGGGAGTGGTTGAGGGGACCATTGCAAATTGTCACAGAAACATTTTGGATTTTTTTTTCTAAAGCAGCCTTGTTTCCTTCAGTGAAATGGGCTGCTTTAAAAAAAGAAATCTTTATTGAGAAGCCATATCAGACAAGCGGACTGCTGACTCTTCCAGGCCAATATCCCTGTGATTGTCACAAATCAGAGTGGGTCGCAATTTGTGACTTACCTAATGAATTCTAATGAGCTAGGTCAGATTACGATCCTCTCTCAGAATTTTCCTAACAGACCTATTAGTACATTGATCAACTCGCAAAAATGCAATACTGGTTGCAGAAATACAGGTAGCAAATTAGGGCCTCTTTTTGCAACCATTATATTGATACATCAGGGCATTCATTTCTTTGACTCTGATTTTGAGCAATCTTGGCATCATGTTACTAACATAATGCTAGATGGTAGCTTGCTCAGCAACATTACAGTGATTCATAAAGCATCCCATCAGCTTTTAAAAAAAGATATATTCACTATCACAAACATTTTGACCAGCCTTTAAAATGTCACTTTGGCAATTAGGTTATTGGCATTACACATATACATAAGCCATACATTTCAAGTGGAGGTGGGGGCGTAAAAGTATACCCCCTCTGAGCATTGTCTTATGGTCCTAATTTACATGCTTCGGTTCTATAGGGAATAGGGCAACAACAATGGACAGCTCCTAAAGTAAGGCACATGGATATGAATGATAGCAATAGTTATTTACTACTACAGAGACCTTCTTTCAAATGTAATTTATTGCATCACAAAATTAGATAATGGCCTGCTGGGATGTTACTCGACGAAGTGTATAACGCTTAATCCATAATGAACATAATTATGCGGTGCTTGTGAAATATTCACTCATATAAAAATTGATAGAAATTGGGTTTCTGGCTGGCAGAGGTATGCGTCCTGTCCAATCAGGAACCACAATCCTAGGCAGGTTAAGTCACAACAAACCCTAAATTATCCTGTGCTCACCCTCTGGTAGCTTGGCATAGAGCAGTCGGGCTTAATTTAGGAGGTAATTTGTCAAAGTATTTGTGCAACACTTCAAATAGCAACACAGTGAAAACACCACAAAAAGACTCAACACCGGTTTAAAAAACATTGAAAACTATTATAAATAAAACAAGACCAAAACAACAAATATCCAACAAATTGAAGTTGAGATATGAATTTTCAAATATTAAACAGTATAACACTGCTTAGAAGCACTAAGCTCTTAAGTGGGAAAGCTGGTTGCACTGGACCAGGGCAAAGTCAAAACCGGCTGTGATATAGAGCATTGGACAGATACAGCGACTCACTTAGGCCCACTGAACGACATCACCTTGATCCGGGATTGTGTCAACATCGAAGAAGATGCAAGGTGCAGCCAAAGCATTGTGTAGGTGTTGAACCATGCAGTGGCGAGACAAATCAAGATTCTCCACGCAATGGCATTGATGTGTTAGTTCTGGGCACGATGTGTTGCTTCTGAATGTGATGCACGGCTACTGCTCCAGTATCAGAGGCTGCTTTGGTTCGATGGTGATACCCAGGTTCTCAGTGTGATATGCAAGTTCAGTTCCACTCTTCAACCAGGATGTGCAGGTTCTGACCTTACGCAAAAGGGAAGATATGTTGGTTCTCATGAGGATGCATAGGTTGGCTTGGGAAAGTCCCTTAGGCCTCACTTCCAAGGTACAAGGACTGAGGTTGCACAATTTAGCAGGGCAGACTCACAGCTTGTAGAGTCCTGATGCAGAATGTTGATAATCTTTGGTATCTCTGAGACTGTAATCAGGAGGCAAGCTAGCAAGCCGTTGGAGTCACTCTGGGCTCAAGTGATTCAGGTCCAGTCCTTCTCATCCAGGGAGGAGGGCAGCAGCTCAGCAAGGAAAGAGCACAGCAACGCAAACGTGTTGCAGGCTGGCACTCCTTCCAACAGCACAGCAGTTTTTTTTATGGCAGAGTGGTCATAGGTCCAGAAGTGTACTAAAGTCATGGTGTCAGACATGCAGTATTCATACACAATTGTGCCTTACAAGTGGAGGAGGCTTTAAGAAAACGTTGAAGTTCACATCGGACCTCCGTTCGTGCCCTGCCTCCAGACTAACTCCAGGGGGTTATGCAGCCCTCTGTCTGTGAACAGGACACAATCTATTCAGGTGTAAAAGGGAGGCTGTGCCTAGCCCCTCCCTCCCATCTCCAAGGATGATCCATCAAGCCATATCTAAGCTCCTTGTGTGTGTGGCTGTTGAACGGGAATACACAAAGCCCAGCTTTCACCCAACCCAGACTGAAGATAGGCAGAAGGCACCAAATGGTGAAAGTAAGTACATGCCAACTTTCTAAAGTTGCCATTTTCCAAACTGCAATTTAAAATTCGACTTCACCATCAATTGTGATATTAAATTATGAGTCCTGAGACACCAAACTTGAAAGGTCTAACTCTTCACAATTGAAAATTACACCTAAAAGATGCAATAAAGTAATCACAATGTTTTTCCTGTAGGAAAGACAGGTCTTGCAATAGTGAAAAACAACTTTGGGAGTTTTTCACCACCAAGACGTGTTAAACTGAAAAGTGCATGTCCTGCCTTTTAAATACATTGCACTCTGCCCTGTGGCTCATACAGAGCTTACCTTAGGGATGACTTATTTGTTTAAAAAGGTTCGGTTTAAGCCTGGAAAGTGGAATATCTTGTAAGGTCGACATGACAGTGTATACTGCACATACAGGCTCTGCAATGGCAAGTATGAGATACTTAAGTGGGTGGTATGATCATTTGAAGGTAAGCGACATGTCAATCTTTAACAGTACACAACGAAATAAAAAAGATAAGCAGAATAAATCATGTACTATTCAATACACATATACTAACATTATTCTCCACCAAAAAACATAGGCAAATACAAAAGATATTCTCTTGCTTTCTGTTAAGCACTGATGTGATCTAACTTTTGCTTTCATCATAAAAAATGTGCACTTTTTTGTTTAATGTTATTTAACTAAGCCCCTTCAATTATAATTTGAGAGTGGAATGACATTGCTGCTACTAACCTTCCAAAAAATTGCACATTTAACGATTTGACTTACTTCCCTGATTGCATAATATACTTTCCTCAAACGGCATCCTAGAGTTACCAAATAAAAATAAAGCCAGACAAACACATAAATGATTTTTAACACAATACATTATGTGCAAATTAATTGGAAGCAAACTCATCGAGGCAATCCTAAAAACGTGACTTACATTTCTAATAAATGCATTATGCACATTTATCAGTCAAATTAAGAATTCTTACTGCAATTTGTAGTCTATTTGGATGTGGAATACAGTACTTCTTCATTCTATGCAGGATGATTTATTTGTTGGCTTTAAAGGCTTGTAATCAAGAAAACAATAACCCAGCTAACATTTAAAGAAGTTTAACTGATGGAAAGATGATTAACGATAAATCAAACCTAAATGTTTTCATTTCGCTCTAGAGTGATGTACGTGTATTTACAGTGGTGCACAGCCAAATATTTGTTGGAATATTTTGTTTGAGGTGACGGCAGATTAGAGGTTGACTAATTATAAGAAGCAGGAGAAGCCTGCCAAGATATATAGTAGCTTATGGGAGGCGAGAGGCATTTAAAAAAAAAATAAAGAAGAAAAATGAAACAGAGAAGGACGATAAAGTCATAGAATAGATTGGCTTTTATAAGATCAACCATGACCAGATCACTCATTACTCCCTATTGGAGAGAAATGATGGTGGAACAGCTGTCATATAGAGGAGATTAACTGTAATGGTCTTTTTTCTGATATTCCTCCATCATTCAATGTCATCATGGCTACCTGCAATCCCTCTTATGAATTCATTATTTACATATCTTATAATGATCTTTACCACCAGCTTAGCTATGTTAGTTTTATAGATAAGGTAAAAATTACTTTCTATTTCCTTTAGCCTTACATGAGCCACATCATTTAGTTCTACATGACTAAAATATTTGGCTGGAATCATGAAACATTGCAGGAGTAAAATCTTTCTCTAAACATTTGCAAACCACTGATATGGAATTTGCACACCTACTGGTTTGTGAATGGAAATGCAATTTGTGCTGAAATCTGCATACTAATAGGTCACATCAGAAATTATACATTCACAGGGGGTTTCACAACGAACTCTCTAATGAATATTAACCAGGGAAGTTGGAATTTGCCACCCCCTGAAATGGGTTCCACTGTAGAGCAGGAGGAGTTCAAGGTACAGCAGATGTCCTACCCTGCATTTGTATTTTCAAATGGGATTTTATTTTTTTAAAGCAGCCTGTCTGCGTTTGGGAAGATGTCAGGGATAGAAGACAGCAGTTCTCTGGACCTCTGCCTGGTCCCTCCAAATCACAGACTACAAAGGGGAAGATGTTCCACATGAATAGCGTTCCCATTTTGAATCAGATACCACCACGTTTGAGAGGTTGGCATCCGATCAACGTATTGGGACCACACTCGTGGTTACAAAAAATTGCTTCATTCCTCTTTGAATCATGAGGGGTCATAGCTTAATCCGTATTATTCAAGGGGTGTGTATCTCAGATTTCTCAACTAGAATAACAGTGGGCCGCTTTGTGGAGAGGTAGGATAACTAAGGTTCGGGAAAAACTGATCTTTTGATGAGCAGGGTCAGTACTTACTTATATTAGATGTGTCTCTGGGGCTGATTTAGCGCTTGGCAGACATGGTACTCTGTGGCAAAATTGATTGAGTGTCCTATACAGCAAACTCAAGGTCCGCCCGCCGGATTTTGAGTTGAGCAAACTGCAAGTCTTATGGCGACCGTGTAAAATGGATATATGACGGTACAACGCGTACCGTCACAACGCATACCTTTACAACGCGGCCGTGACAACGCAAGTCGTTACCACGACTTGCGTTGGGGGGGCGCGGATTTCGAATAGTTTAATTTACTATTCTAACACCAGTCCCCGTGGACCCTAGGGAAGGTGTTAGGATAGTAAATTAACTATTTTTAGACCTTGAGCGCCCTCCAGCGCAAGTCGTGGTAACGACTTGCGTTGTCACAGCCGCGGTGTAAAGGTACCGCGTTGTGAAAACATCGTTGTAAACGATGTTTACCGTGTAAAATGTACTAAGTAAGTGTAAAACTTCCTCTGAGGGCTTAGCGAAGTTGGGGCTGTAGGAGATAAGCCACACATCTGTCTGCCCATTCTAGCATGGACGGTTGTTGGTAGGATGGCATTTTGTACTGTCACTGGACAGGGAAAAAAAGAGAAATGACTCTTACATTTTGGGAAAAAAACCTAAAGAGTGTGGGTACATTCGCTTTCATTTTAACACACTAATGCTTTGGAAGACTGTTTTTCAAAAATAAAAACTTCGAGAAAGTATCATGCGAAGCCTTTATGTTTGTTGGAGTGGTCTGTCAAAAGTTTCATACTTTGACAGTAACTGAATGTATAGAGATGCCCTCAGGATAGCTGGATATCTCTAAATTTGGCAAATGGAAGGCAGGGTGACAGACATAAAGTCTATCACCACCATGTCTGCCCAAACTCTAAATCTGGACCTCTGTGTAGAGTGGCACAGTAGGTGAAAAATGGTGGGTTGAAATACTACTCTGAGTGATAGCTAGTGGTTAGACTACTTGCAAGCATGTGTTCCATCACCTTTTGGTGTTTGGTTGTAGGTAGTATGCTTGGAAAGTAGAGACAGGGGCAGGTTTCCAAACCACCACTGTCAATGTTTATGAATTCCAAAGAGTAGTAAATATGCATCCATTCAAGTAGTACATTTCAGGGTACATAATTACTTCTTTTTAGGTAAACCGAGGCTTTTAAAAAAATTGAAAGCCATACAGGCCTCCCCTGCTGTCCTGGGGACCACCATCTCCCCCTGGGGCTTTATCTATAAACAAAGTGAGGGGTTGTGCAGACCCCCCATCAGCCCTGGGGGCCACCACTTTCTCTGGCCTTTCAATTTATATAGTGCAGGGGGCACGGACCCCCAAACCACAGAGACCGCCACCTACCTGGGGCTTCATCTAAACACAAAGCGGGAGTTGCCACCTCCCTGGGGGCTTTTAATTTACATAATGCAGGGGCAGTGAGGACTCCCCCACAGCCCAAGGGACCACCACCTCCCTGGGGTTTTAACCAAAAAGAAAGAAGGTAGCAGGTGAATCCCTTGCAGCCCTGGAGACCTCCAGGTCTACATCACACAATGAAGGGGGCGTGGTCTCCTAAGACCTCTAAGCAATCACGCTGTCTGGGACTTACTCAAGGTAACAGGAGGAGTTGTTGGCCCCCAAGGACATCCTTGGGTGCCAACTTCTCCTCCTATTATGTCATGAGTATTATGTGAGGTCATAAGCAGTGCATTGCGGGGGTACATGTTATAGTTAGCTCAGCTAACTATAACTGCCGAATTTCACTTGTCTTGTACGAGTAGTACCTGAACCTGTTTTTTTCAATGAATTTCTATGTATTTTTTAATCCATTTTGTAACAATAACGTCCCTGTAACCTTTGATTTTTACAGTGAATATAAATAAATATATAAATTTGTGTATATACATATATATATAAACTTATATATATATAAATATTTATATATACATAAAACTTTTGTAAATATTAGAAAGACATTTTGCAGTTGCACACAGTGTAATTTTTGGATTGCAGGCTTTGTGACACTAAATACCATTCTATATCAGGCCTATTATATCCGTCTGGCATTAGTCAAAATCCAGTGCCATTGACAAGTATTGTGAACCCTTCATAGAAGGGGTTGTTCTTGAGTGAACAACCTCCTTTCTGTCTAATTTGATGAAACATGTTCCCCTGATAACATGTAATGATTTGGGGTGTCCTACCTTACAGCTCTCCCTTCAGCCTTGCACCTTTTAATGTTTATGGGAATCCTTTAGCTCATCTGACTGCAGGCAATATGCATCTGTTTTTACATAGTAATGCACCCAATTGTTCTGCTGGCCTTTCTTTGAGTACATTGCCTCTTGCAATCAAAGAATGGATACAAAGTAATAAGTTCAAATCCATTGAGAAAAAATAACTGTGCTCCTAATATTGGGAGATGAGACACTGGCTTTCAGATTATTTTCCAGGTTTCTAGAAAGACCATCTGTTATTTAGAACATCGTTTACAACCTCATAGATCACACTGATGATAAACTTATCTTTAATTCAATGATTTTCACTCTATTTATTTCAGGCCAACACCCACTTAAGATTTCTGGGAACATATAGCCTCTACGTCTTCTGAAAGCTCCTTAAATGGTTTGGTCAAGGATAGACAACTGCAAAGATCGGCACCTGGGATTACCACCTTATTAAGAAAGTTTCCATGATTTATTTGGCAAAACCATTTATTACAAACACTTTGATTTTGCAGTTGATTTAGACCTCGTACAACAGTACCTTGTAGTGAAGCATGTGCTTTCACAGAATTTAAAATAAAACATCTTCAATCCTATTTAGGTAAAAATAAGGCATATGATTTATTAGACCATCACAGTCACCTGCCAGCTTTTCAATATTTTTTGTTCTGAAAAAATGAGGTGTGTTAAGAGCATGAGCAGATTATAGAACACTTAAAAGAATCACAGTAAAATTATTTTTCTCAGACCTTAGAGGATCACACTGAATGGATGGAGTCTGAGAGACTGTGCATATCAAACGAGTTGTTGAGTTCGGACTCAGGAAGACTCGGGTAGCATTTCAATACTTTATTGATGAGTTTTTAAGATGATATTTATAAGTGTTTAGCTTTGTTTATTTTGTTGATATTCTGAATTATTCCGACTCTACAGATACATACATACATCACATCATGACAGACTTGCAATGGCTGAAAAGCCCTCAACCTTTGCTAAGATGGAAATCTTTGTTTTTCATACTACCATTCTACAGTCCCTGGGTTACATAATTACGTATGAGGTCCTTAAAATGATTAAGGAGGAAATGTCAGCAATTATCTAGATTTAGTGATGAAAGAAGAAGAGAGTTTACATGAGTGCTTAATTGAAAGCAAGAGAATATCTTTTTTTCTCCAATGTTCATTGTTATAGAATAATGTTACTATGTGTGCATTGAATAGTACATTATTTTTGTGCTTAACTTTTTTTTATTTATTTTTTACAGATAGCAGATTGACATGTCACGTACCTTTAAAAGATCATGCAACCCACTTAAGAAGCCCTTTAACCATGTCTCAGGCCTGCCATTATAGAGTCTGTGTGTACAGTATACACTGCCATGTTAACCTAACAAGATAAACCTCATCCCAACCCTAAACATTCCCTTTTTAAACATACAAGTCATCTCTAAGGTAGGTCCTGTATGAGCCAAAGGGCAGGGTGCAATGTATTTAAAATGCAGGACATGTACTTTTAAGTGTTACATGTCTTGGGAGTGAAAAACTCCGAAAGTTGTTTTTCACTATTGCAAGGTCTACTTCTCCCATAGCAAAGCATGGGGATTACCTTATTGCATCTTTTAAGTGTAATTCCCAATTGTGAAGAGATAGACTTTTCAAGTTTGGTGTCCTTGGACTCACAATTTAAAATCACGACTGACTGTGAGGTCAGATTTTAGATTGTAATTTGGAAAATTCCAATTTTAGAAATGTAGTATTTACTAAATTTGAGTGCAGACTCTAACAGGAACATGCTCGTTCCCATTTATCATCACATCCACAAGCGATCATATATACATGCATATAAAGTCCAGTGGTAGAAAGGGGAATGCGGAATGAGATAAGATTTAAAACAGAGTACAGTAATCTACCACTATGACTCCTCATGTCTGTTTCTTGAGATTGCCTGCAGAATATTATTGAGATCAACAACACAAATAGAAATCTCAAGTAACCTATTATCTAGGGTTCTAGGCTGAACTGTAATAGTGAATGGATGGGCAGTCTAACCAGCCCTCTGCACTTTAATGTGAAGCGGACAATTCATGAAAACTAAACATACACAGAATCAGTAACTTTAATAAGTAATCAGTAAAACGTCTGCCCATGAATTAAATAACTACCTCAAGCTCTATCACTATACACACTTGTGTGGAGGATGTGTTATAGTTTCTACTTGATACCCAATGACATTAACATCCTGTGGTTCCTACTCTTACCAATGTGAATGTGCATACCAGAACTCTAATAGCTTGTGCATAACATTAATTTATAAATATGTCATATAGTCCACTTTAAAAATCCTTCTTGTTCTGTCCCTAAGTACAATGTAACAAACCCCAGTCTGAGAAGATAACTGTTCAAAAAAATAGTTCATCAACAGCACAACTTTCCAGCATACATTTGAGATACATGTAGCAAAATCCTCAAAAAAATCATGGCTGGGCAACATTAACTCACAATTGCCCAGCAAAGGAATTTATGAACCACAAGAGAAAATACACTTGATAAGCTAAGATGACTGTCTCTGCATACCCAAGAATTTGTGGCCTGCTAGAAATCCAATTTCATTGTTAGCATACTGCAGTGTAGTGCATTCTCCATGTTCGCATAGCATCAGTCCACACAGTACAAGCATTTGGTGATAACCACCAGCTATTCTTAATGTAAAAGAAATGGTTTGAAAACCACTTTCTGTGCTTGTCCCACACTGAATGGTAGTACCTGAAAATTACTGTGTAAAGGATTTGTTTTTATACAGACTAAAGAAACGTATTAATCCTTTTATTTTGTTGTGCTTTTATTTTGCACCATCTCAAATGCTGAGCATGTGTTTATTGTTGAAATGGATGCCACTTATCATTTCGAACATGAGGTATTTTATCTTACAGGAATGCAAAAACTGGGAAATTGTATCTGTCAGCTATTTTTCTCAAAATGTTTTTTTCAGCAGACTTAACTTATATTATCACAGAAAAGAAGCTTTTGATTACTAAGAGATCCATTGAGCAGTGGATGC
Organism: Lissotriton vulgaris; assembly: GCF_964263255.1. NCBI lineage: Eukaryota > Metazoa > Chordata > Amphibia > Caudata > Salamandridae > Lissotriton > Lissotriton vulgaris. Next base: position 1,998,647,535 of record NC_141687.1, read on the forward strand.
ATTATTTGTTGTGAGCCGAACATACTGTAGAGTTTAATACAGATCACAGAAATATGCAATCACTCGGAGTCAATGTAGAAGGACCGTGGGGCATATTATCAAGGGAGTTTATCTCCGCTTTTTTGGCTTTAAAAGCCAAGAAGGCGGAGATAAAATTATCTCCCTATTACCTAGCTGCCGCTAACACCAGTTAGCGACAGCTAGTAGGAGATAGCGACCATCTTGGGCCCCACTTTGCATGTCAGTGATATTTATCACTAATGAGATGCAAAGTGGGCGTGCCAATATGTTAGCGACTGAAAACAGTCTCTAACATCGCTATCTCCTATTATCAACTTTTGGAGATATTCGCGCTAAGCGGGAATATCTCCAAAAGCTAACACCTGCCCTGAGCAGTTCCTAGCCATGTTATCCAATGGGAGGTGGATAACATGGCTAAGAGCATTAGCTCGGTAATGCATGAATATCGCTGACTTTTCAGCGATATTCATGCATTTCGGCCGTTTTTTATCGCATTTGCGATAAACCTTGCTAATAGCAAGGTTTGTCTGCGATAAAAATCGCCGATGTGCGGCGATAATGTTTGTCTCTAAACAAGTTAGAGACAAAAATTATCGCTAGTTGTTGGTAATATGCCTCCTTGTTTTCTGATTATGATTGGTGATTAATTACAAGCCAGAAACTAATATTGGTATAGCTGACACTTTGATACAGCAAAATCACACTGGAAATGAGAATAAACTGGGAAATCGGCCACCATATATTTTGTAATTCCATATCTTTAATCAATGTTGCATCATTTTTGACCAAAGTACAGACAGAGAAACAGTCTCTAGATAAGAAAGGTGAATGAAATAATGAGAAAATGGTAAAAGAAGGATAGCTTACTGAATTAAGGGAAGAATATTTACTTGTCATCAGTTAAAACTGAGACATTAGGGAATGAGCTGGCTTAGCTAAAACGTTAGCATTAGTCTGGAGAACTTGTTAGCGTACAAGCCTATGTGCTAATATGAAACAATATGTTTGGGATTTCTTCCACCCCACCTCCAGTCAATTAATCAATCAGTCACTTATAGAGCACACTACTTACCAGTGAGGGTCTCAAGTCGCTAAGGGGAGGGAGGTGCTGCTACTGCTCGAAGAGCTAGGTCTTGAGGAGTCTTCTGAAGGTGAGCAGGTCTTGGGTCTGTCACAGGTGTGTAGGGAGGGTGTTCCAGGTCTTAGTGGCGAGGAAGGAGAAGGATCTGCCACCTGAGGTTGTTTGTTGGATGCGGGGGACGGTTGCGAGGGCGAGGCTGGCGGGTTGGGGTGTGGAAACTGAGTCTGCTGTTCAGGTAGGCTGGTCCGGTGTTGTGGAGTGCCTTGTGTGCATGGGTGAGGAGCTTGAAGGTGATCCTCTTGTTGACGGGGAGCCAGTGCAGGTGTCTCAGGTGGGGGGTGATGTGGCTGCGACGAGGGATGTTGAGGATCAGTCAGACAGAGGCGTTTTGGATGAGTTATAGGCGTCGTAAGTGTTTGACAGTGTTAGACCTAGCATTTCTCTGCATGATTACCCCTGACTTTTTGCCTCTACCTCCTCTATTTTTGATGCTGTGATGGATTGTGTTCTACTGGCCTAGAGGCTTTGGGCACTTTGCCACTGCTGATTTTTCAAAGTGCAAGTGTTTCCTGTGTAAAGCGTAATGGTAATTTGCTGTCCATGATTGGTATGTTTGCCTTACTAGTAAAGTCACTAGTAAAGTGCACTGAGCGTGCCAGGGCTGGTAATGCAAATGCTACAAGTAGGCCTGCAGCACTAATTGTGCCACTCACACAAGTAGCCTTAAAAGAGAGAACTCAGGCCCGCCACTGCAGTGCCTACACGCAGTTTGTTAAACTGCCATGTTGTCCTGTCAAGTGCACCTACTTTCTTCTCCTCTCTTTGTATATCAGACACCCCTGTGGTAGGTCCAAGGTACCCCCCTGGGCAGGGTGCAGTATATGTGAAAGGTAGGACATGTTCTGAGGTGTGTACCATGTCCTGACAGTGAAATAATCTCCGTTTCATTTTCACTGTTGAAAGGCCATCTTGCCCATAGGACAGAATGGGGGAGATTGTGTAATATGTTTCCAGCCTATCTTCCCATAGGCTTAAGATGGAGAGGTGATGTTTAGTATGTCTGAACTCACAAGTTAATAACACATCTTTTTGTGAAGGTGTTTTTTGCATTGTCTGTTTAGAAACCACTCTTTTAGAAGTGGCTGTGTGTTTGTTTTTTTAACATTTCTGCATGTCTCTGCCTGGTTGTGGATTGATTTGATTTGAAATATTATTTATAGAGCGCAGCGAATGCCGAGGCGTCTTGGCGCTTACTGTAATACATAGATAACTGGAGCTACCTGAATCACGGTGTTTAGATGTTAGCAAACAACCAGGTTTTTAATTATTTCCTGAACCTCATCCAGTTTGGTTGAAGGCGTAAGGTGGAAGGTATCTGGTTCCAGAGTTTTGCCGCACAGAAAGACGGTGTACGGCCCCCTATCTGTCCTTACAAATTTTTGGAACACATACCAAGCCCTAAGTGGAAGATCTAAGAGTTCTTGCTGGAGAGATTGACTGTCTGGATTTGAAGTGATAGGCTCTGGGGAATGTCTTGACCCAGGGGAGGAGGTAAGACAGCAACAGCCTGACCTGCATCTGGAGTTTAGGGGGGAGGAGTAGCCCCTAGAGGTGAAGAGGCCTGGGCTTCCACCATAAAACAATGGCTCCATCTCCTGCTGAGTGATTGAGGATCCAGACACCCACTATCAAAGGAAGAAGGTGTCACTGGCAGGGAGACACCCAGAACTGGTTTGGACAGGGGTCAGTGTCTCCCTGAACACAAAGACTTCAAAGACATTCAGGAGTATAACTATGAGAGCTGAAACCCCTGGACTTTGGATAGCTCAAGACTGAAAAGGATTGAAACTACTTTGTGCTCCAGAGGAATCTCTGCCAAGGAAGAACCAGCTGAATAGACTGAAGACAAGGAATGACCCTTGCTGTGTGTTCTCAGGCTGGCCTGCAGTTTGCTGATTAAACAAAGGAAGAGGCTAAAGGGACTTTGCTGTGTGCTGTGTCCTGAAATAACTGAACCAAAAGGGCTCAAGGTGATGTGGCTCCTTGTTGTGGCAACTCAGGAACAAAAAAGTCTGCAGGAGAGTCTCAGCGACGCTGTTTGCGTGTGCTTTTTGCAGCCTGAGCCCTTTGTGAAGATTGTCCTGTGATCATGTGCACTCGGAATCCAAGTGAGTCTCAGCGACGCTGTGTGCGTGTGCTTCTTGCAGCCTGAGACCTTCGTGAGAATTGCCCTGTGATCGTGCACACCCAAAGCTCAAGTGAGTCTCAGTGACCCTGTGTGCGTGTGCCCTGTTGCAGCCTGACATCTTCGTTATCGCCATCGGCCTGGACAGGCATCCCCAGAGGAGCTGTGCTGCCGGCCCAAGCTAACTATTGCTAGATCGTGGCCTTGAAGCAACCCCGTCAGGGAGGGCCCGAGTTCTACTGCCTGGAATCTACAAAGTTGCTTTGGAGGCCCAAGTTACTAGAAGAGGAGAGGAGAGCGAGGTCGTACCCCCCAGATAACATGTGTCACTGCCTGGGGTGCGGTGCAGGCTTGGAGAAAGACGTTCTCAGCCTCTACCATTCTTGAAACGCGAGCCTCTGCTTCAGCTCGTATCGCTGCCCTTTTTGCCGAGGAGTGGCAGTACGGAGGCCGGAGTGCGAAGCTGCACTTGGTTACACCATACCTGTGTTTGGGGCATATGTTGGCGGAAGCTGACCATGGATCAGTACGAGTGGCAGAGAGAACGTCTAAAGCACCGTGATCAGTGCCAGAATGTATTATGCATTGCATTATTTTTACATTATGAACTACCTGTTTGTTCCATACGCATTGCATTATTTCTGCATTATGAACTGCCTGATTGTGGCATTACGCATTGCATTATTTCTGTATTACGTACTACCTGATTGTTGCATTACACATTGCATTCTTTCTGCATAACAGAATTGCTCATTAATACCGCCAGAACCTACAACGGCTGGCTGGCCTAATAACTGGCCAGGAGGAATATTACAAATATGCATATGTTGGATTTATATTGTGTTGTCTCATCGTATATTTGTTATATAAACCTATACTTGTTTTTATGAAACTTGTGTGGAGTCCATTTGTGGTGTCATCATTGAATTGCTGAGACCATGGTTGCAAATACTTTACACACTTGCCTTGAAGATAAGCCTGGCTGCTCGTGCCAAGTTACAGAGGGGGTGAGCAGGGGCTATCTGAGATGGAGGCAAGGGTCCATATTTGGCCTAAGGTACCTACCTCAGCCAACTAGAGACCCCCAGGTCTAACAGTTAGATAAACAGTTTGCATGTCAAACCTGCAGACCTTTTGAGAGTTACCTTTCCCACCTAAACACTGGCATAATGTGTCCACGGAATTCATAGTAGAATTACCTAGAAGTCAAAATTTCATTATTGATTTTGGTGGTCATAGAACATTTATCTGAAATTGTTTACATTATCTCATTAACGGGAATACCAACTTCAGAAAGGTTTGTACACATCTTTGCACAACACATCCTTCAACTACATGTTATTTCACACATTATAATTACCGATAAGGGGCTTTTAATTTACCTAGAAATGTTGGTCTTCTTTTGTATGGCGTTAGATAGGGAAATGTATATGTCTACTATTTATCATCCATGGACGGACAGATAAACTTAAATATTAAACCAATGTATGAAACAATAGTTAGGATGTCATGTTTTGCAACAAGAGGACGTTTGGAGTAAGTCATTGTAGCTGGCAGAATCAGCATAGAACAACACTGAACATTTAGCGACAGGTCACATTTCTTTTGTATTAATGAACATCATCCCAGACTTTTGCCATTACATTTAACTTGGTAACGTTATCTACAGCACAAAAATCTCAGAAAAAGCTAAAGCTGTATATAGATTATATGCTGATCGTTCAGCAAGTACAGTAGATCATGTTCCCAAAGATTGTCAAGAAGGTGAACCGTCCTGTAATTCATGTCACTATGTAAACCAATGGGCAGCAGAAAAAGAGTAATTAGAGAGGTGCTGGAAATTGGAAGGACATGAGACGAGAAAGGCGAGCACGCTCATCATTCAAGGCGGTGCAGTCCTTGTTTTATTCATGGACATAGAAAGTGATATTTTTGCATGACTAAGTGTTCGTCTTTACTATATTGGGCACTAGAACATATATCTCTTCCTCACAGAAAACAAGGTGCTGAGAAAAAGTGGCAATGAGTCTTTTGCTGATTTTGCCCAGCGCCAGAAAATGGAGCTGCTTTTGGGCTAGCAGTCTGTGAAGAAATGACCTAGAGAGGAAGCACAGAGTCCACTATTAGAGCACGCTTTGTCTCGTCTCCAGAAGATTGCCACTGGTGTGATTCACCTTCTTTTGCCCCATGGGTTCCCTCTTGATGTTTCTGCATGTTGCAGACAGACAATACAGGCAATTCTGCTGTAGTGAAATAACTACACATGGCTCTGTTTAATTGTATTTACCGGTTTATAACATTCGTGAACATGTCTATGTTTCATAATAATGCCACACTCAAAGTAGACCAGGTGCTTTCCATTTCTGCATTCCATGACATGCAGATTATGAAAAGAATGATATTGGCCATGGGCTTTGGGAAAGTGCCACAGGGGGTTCAGGGAAACATGTTGTGCTAGAAATGCTCATATTCCTGTGGAGCGGGGACCAAGGTAGATAGATGCTCATCACACTCTGCTGCTCCCTTCTGCTCCCTTTGTTCATGTTCATGGCATTTTATTCTCAAGCCTTAGCTGAAATTAAACATGGCATAAAGCATAACCATGGAGTCATTCTATAATTAGGATGGTGAGGAATTTATGACAGTCCTAAAAAGGGGGTACAGTGACCCGGAAGAATGCCTCCAACTTACACTGCATCACAAATACAGGCAGGAACATTTTGATCAGAACACAATAGGAAGTAAAGGTCCTAATAACCTGAGCTGTAAGGTTGTTAACCGTGTAGTAGGGATATGTAAACACAATTGACGTGGGTAAGAGGATATGTCCTCTTAAAGGAAATCCACTAACTGTGTTTGCCTCCAGGAATTGTTTTGCAAAATATCAAGGGGAATCTGGAAGTTGACTAGTCGCTCTTAAAAAGCCCATGAGCTTTTGTTGATCATACTTTAGGGTCAATTTGCTAATGGCTTATTACTCTATTAGTCTGATCATGAATTGTATGGTAGAAGCACTAACAATTTATGGCCAATTTATATGAGAAAATTGGTGCAGTTGTGAATGGGCGCATAGACAGCGAGCTTTTGGTATTCAGAGACAAGGGTGTCACTATGGGGGTGTAATCACCAGAGCTGGAATCTATGAACCACAGAGCAATGGTAAACTGTGACAATAAAGACACTTAGGTTGAGTGAATAGCGAAGAAGCAACTGGAGCAATGAGGGTGGTGATGGTGGTAATTAAAGGTTGGATGAAGATGTCTTTTCAACGTCATAAAGATGAGTGGCAGATCATAAGGATGAATGCTTTGGGATTCATTGGTGGGAAAAAGTGGTCGGTAAGGCCAGGGATTACTGAAAGAAGCTCCTGTAGAGATGGGGTATGGAGAATGGGAACATAGTGGCAAATATTGGGGGACGTTTATATGGAGCAAGCTTCTGTAATAATTAGCTTGTGAGCTACTGATAGGTTTGCAGTTACATGTAGGTAGCTCCCTAATGTGCAGCCCAGCTGACTCTATTAGAAGATTAGGCTTGGTTGAAATAATATGTGTGTACCATGTGTGCAGCAAAATGAAGAGTGTGTATTTGAGATGCAAAGGTGCGTATTTTTAGAACTCATAAATTGATGTGTGGAGAAATATGACAGAATTTCTAAAATATATTCAAAGCTGATATTTAAATGATAAATCGTGTGGTGCTGTGGTGTATTATCGTGGTGTAAGGGGCATTGCAGCAACGAATGTTTTTGTATCACCCTTGTAGACTTATTCTAAATTGACAAAAACGTTTTATAATACTGTTTGATACACTGGGGTGAACAATGCTAGTAATCCTGCATATGGTGGCCACGGTTATAAACTTGCCTAATATGGTCTCAATTACAACATTAATAATAGTAGCTCGGCATGAATGTCATTAAACATAAGTAGCTCTTGTTATAAAAAATGTTTAGACCCCCTAGATAGTGCTACTGGAATTAGGGCACTACCACTATTGATTCTTGGATGAGGCTATGGAACTAGTACTTGGGGACATATTGAGTGGTAGTTTGTGTTGATGTGACAAAAATAATGGCAGATTGTGATCTCTGGGGGATTCTCAGAGACAGCATAAGGACAGGGCAAAATGCAACTTTAGATGGTTATCACTGGAGAGATTAGGATGGAAAACTGGTTCTAGGGATACTAGTGTGGCTAGTTCACTTTAAGGCAGTTGAGGCTGGTGCCAAATAAAGAGGAAGTACACTGAGACCCAGATGGTAGATATGCACGTGGATATAGAAATGTGATACTGGGAGGCATTTATTAAAAGCCTATAGGGCACAATGGAAATGATACTTACAGGAAGCAATAAGTACAAGGAGGCAGATAATGGGGCATATCCTATGGACATATAGAAAGGGCAACTTGGTGAGTTTGGATATGGATACTAAGGGAGAAGGTCTAATGGGAGGCCACTGGAAATTGGTGTGGGGCATCTGCCACACAGACGGAGGAGACTGTTGGAGGAAAGTAGTGCTGAGGGGAACTGAGAGTGGTCATGTGTATCGCTATGGTCTCAGTGACTTGGTATGATGAATGGGCCATGAAAACACGCCATCTGGCAGCATGAATAGGAAGCAATTGGGTTGTGTCACTTTTGTGACACAGAGGCAGCGTAAAAGATGCGGCCCATTTACAACGAGATGCATCTAGGAATATGTGTCACGTTGTAAAGCCCTGCGTCACAATATACCTGCGACAGGTATAATGTATGCTGAGTAGGCGTTCCCCTGCAAAAGCAACGTAGAACTGGCACAGTGAAATTTACAAGACTTCACTGCATCACTCTACGCCTTCACTGCATCAAAATCCCTACGCCTGCTCAGCCCAGGCATAAGGATTGACGCAGAGCATTTTACATGGGACCTACCTATGTTTTCTGGTGCATTGCTGGAATGGTGTCACTTTTATGACAAACTCCAACAACGAATCACTTTTCCTGCAACAGATGCGTCAAAATTCCTGACGCATCTGTAATTCCTTGCGCCATGGCGCACTGTATTGTAAATACAGCACATCCATGGTGGCACAAGGACATTTGGAGGTGACGCAAGGAAACTGACGCATCTATGTAGATGCGTCAGCTGCTTATAAATCTGCCACACAGTGCCTAATGCCAGCAGCGGCTCCTGGAGGGAGTGCTGAAGGCGGTGAGGTAGGGTAGGGGTTAGTAAACTACGCCACACGGCTAAACCGAGGTAAGTACATGAATAAATAAATAAAACAAATTACATTGTGCACGCTGCAATGCCAAATGGTGATGCAGCGTGTGCATTGTAATTCGTTTTACTTATTTATTTATGTACTTACCTCCGTTTGGCCGTATGCCGGAGTTTACTATCCCCACCCTGCCCCTCCCCCGCCCCACCACATGGCCCTGCAGCACTCCCTTCTGGAGCCGCTACTGCCAAATGCGTTCCCTTCTTTGTTGGCTTCTACTTGAATTTCAGAAAATGGGAGACATTAATCCCCCCTTTAGGAGCTTGAGCAGGGAGGTGAGCTTCACTGAACATTTCAGTGTAACATGGCACATTAAGTTGTTTGAAGCTCCATTAAAAGGTCACCCTGGTCCCCAAGAAGCTCAGTCCAGGTAAGATGTGTAGCCTAAACCAAGCTTGATTTCTCAGTAGGTAAAACTTTAAAGAAGGCATTAAGAGTTAATTGCGTGTTTCTTTGGGCCACAATCAGGGCGTAGGTTTTTATGAAGTTCTGTTTCGTAATGCACGTTCTAGTTCACGGACCCAAAATCACGAACCAAGGGGCATATTATCAAGAAACCGAGGTAAGATTATCGCCACTTTAGCGGCAGGAAACTGCTGCTAAAGCAGCGATAATGGGCTTGGTAATATGCCGTAGAGAATTCCAATAGAAGCCCATGATCACACCAAAACATGGTCTTCTATAGGAATTCACAAGGGCATATTAAAAAGGCCATTATCGCCGCTCTTCCTGCTGCTAAAGCGGCGATAATCTTAACTCTATTTCTTGAAAATATGCCCCTAAATTGCTCAAATGCCTTCTGGACCTACATGTAACAGCATGTGAATGAATTATTGTGGTGGCCCTGACATTATCAACTAGTCAAGGTCAGTCGTTAGAGAAAATACTATAGGGGTCTCAGTAAATAGTTCCAAGTCAGTACTGAAAGTCAATTTCATTGAGAAATCATTTCGGCTGAAAGTCTATTGGACTCAATATACGTGCATGCTTTCGGAGCTAGGGTTGTTGAAGTATAGTTGGATTTAATGTTTGTAGTCTTTTAAGAATGATTTAATGTTTAACCCGCAATCAATCTAAGGAGTAAGGTTCTGCTATTTCCCCGCGCAAAACTGCGTGTAATGCTTTCCATCTAATAACTTCTTTCCACCAGAACACTGCTATTAGTATAGAAGGCCCGATTTTTGACCTGTTCGTTTCTTATTTCATGTGTGAGTCTGTACAACACACAGCATTTTTTTACCAATACAAATGAGTGAAAACAATTATTCTCTATGCGATTGTGAGACAACTGATTTTCAATTGTTCGGTTTAAATTATAAAGGAGCAAACTTCCTATAGCATGTTCACCATCGCCCCTGTTAATATTTGAAAACACATTTTCAACTAAACGGTAATGATGCTGATGGCGTCTGACTTGTATAACGAGAATAACATGTCAATATTTCAGGCCAAGAATAACCGATGGACCAGGTGCAGGCAGCCATGGCATGACGTATGGTAAAAAGTTGTGCTAGCCCTACAGCTTTCCTTGATGTTACAGGGACGCAGAACGAGTTTTGGAAAATAACAATCAGTACTTTGGCAATGATTCTGGAATAACAGAGGGAGGTCAGGTGCCCATAACACCAGAAGGCTCCATCTTTGTAAAAGGCATGCAATATCTTCACTGCTCTACTGGCCTGACCTATCTCCCAGAAGTCTAGTAAAATTGTAAATACTGTGTCAAATATTTAATGGCTTATCCGATGAAACTTCTATAGGATCACAAGTAAACGTCTATTGCTTTCCTATCTTTTCCTGGAAAGGTTTGTCCTTGATCCTGCTCAGGAATGCTTAGCTGTTGCAGTCCGCCCACGACGATTCACTATATGGTGGTAAAACAAGTTTTTTATAAAAACTTACGAGTGCTGGGCATCACCGTACGACAGAGAACAGCTCAATGTGATCACCTATTAGCATAAAAGTACCGTGCTTTATACACTGCTTGCTTCATCATTCACAAAGTACATCAAACCTGCAGCTCTGTAGACCGTAGGATAAATTTATTTAAATTTTGCTTATGCAGCAGATACAATAATATATTCTTGTTATTAAATTCATTTCATCTGTTGATATTTCATTGAGTTTTCATCTTTATATGGGTCTACATAGTCCTAATGCAGTGGCAGTTTTTGTTCTCAGTCAAGCATACTCTCGGGTGCAAAAGAAAGGAGGAAAATAATATGTAAAAAGCAGGCTATAACAATTTGAGCTCAAATTCCTCCCCCATTCAGTGTTGACATTTCTCTGAGAAACGATGGGAGACATTACATTAATGCAAATTATAAATGGCTACTTCAATTCAACGAGGGTTTATGTAGAAAAACTGAACTTAAATAATTGACTATTTGTGATGGAACATGAGTTGATCTGGTTTAAATTCATTTCAATATATTTTAATAATAAGCACAAATGCAACCAACCAACACCAGCATCAAACACCTTTAGTATTATGGCCAGATTTAGTGGAACAGTAAAATGCTGAATGTCGACACCATACATCTCTGGCGTCCTCCTCGTCATTTGCAGTGTGGGGCAATATGCTGTCCTCAATTGCCAAGCCACTGTTGGCTCAGCCATCAGGAATGCCAATTGAGTGAAAGTGACATCTGAGGTAATTATGTTAGACTACTGGACTTAATTAGAGTTACTGGCTGGCAGCAGTGCCACTGTTGTCTGAGCCAGCGATAAATTAGTTTACTTTTGTACAGTAACTATTCGCAATATCTTTGAAAACCTGGAAAAATACCCCCAGTGCACTAGCACATTTTATGTAAATACTGGGCACACAATCCAACATTCAATCAATCAATCAATGAATTTATAGAGCGCACTACTTACCCGTAAGGGTCTCAAGGTGCTGGGGGGAGGGGGTACTGCTACTGCTCGAAGAGCCAGGTCTTGAGGAGTATTCTAAAGGTGAGCAGGTCTTGGGTCTGCCGTAGGTGGGTGGGGAGGGTGTTTCAGGTCTTGGCGGCGAGGAAGGAGAAGGATCTGCCACCGGTGGTCGTTTGTTGGGGGCGGAGGACAGTGGCTGAGCGGAGCTGGCGGGTGGGGGTGAAGAAGCTGAGTTTGTTGTTGAGGTAGGCTGGTCCAGTGTTGTGGAGGGCTTTGTGTCCGTGGGTGATTAGCTTCAAGGTGATCCTCTTTTTGACGGAGAGCCAGTGTAGGTTTCTTAGGTGGGGGTGATGTGGCTGCGGCGCGGGATGTTGAGGAGCAGTCTGGTGGAGGCGTTTTGGATGCGTTGTAGTTGTCGCAGGAATTTGGCCGGGATCCCTGCTTAGAGTGCGTTGCCGTAGTCTAGCCTGCTGCTGACGCGGGCCTGGGTCACAGTTCTTCCTGTTTAGGCGGGGATCCACTTGTAGATCCTGTGGAGCATGCGGAGGGTGTTGTAGCAGGAGAAGAAGACCGAGTTGACCTGCTTTGACATGGAGAGGGAGGAGTCGAGGATAAATCCCAGGTTGCGTGCGTGGTCCGCGAGCGCCGGTGCTGTTCCAAGTGTGATGGGCCAACAGGAGTCGTCCCAGGCAGAGGGGGTGGGCCCGAGGATGAGGACCTCCGTCTTGTATGAGATCAGCTTCAGGCGGCTGCTCCTCATCCATTCGGCGACGACCCTCATGCCTTCGTGGAGGTTGGTCTTGGTGGTGTGTGGGTCCTTGGTGAGGGAGAGGATTAGCTGGGTGACATTGGCGTACAAGATGATGTTAAGATCATGTTGGCGGGCGACTTGGGCCAGGGTGGCCATGTAGATGTTGAACAGCGTCAGGCTGAGGGACAAGCCCTGGAAAGGGGAGACCACTCGGTCACCCCGAATGTATGAATGGGTGCCCCGATTCCCCAGGAAACCGTTGCTGGTGGGGGGCATGTCCCGGCCGGTATGCCCATAGCGGCGTGGTCGGAGCACGCCCCCGCCGCCTAAAAGGGTTGTCCTAAACACCCGCCCGGGAGTCCGTGTACCTATGGGCGGGATGGGGGCGCGGCCCCGGCTTCCCGCTGCTGGATAAAAGGCGCGGGAATCCAGGGAAGCGTCCTCTTGTTCCTGCGCTCTGAAGGCTGCACCACTCGTCGCTCGTGAGCCCTCAAGGGAAAAAGCTGCAGTTTTTTGACCCACCCACCAGCCCCTGTTGCAAAATATTTGGAGTGAACAAAGTCCTATGTTGCAAATTTGATTGTAATAAAACATGTTGTGTTGGAATCGTTGCTTTCATCATAAATTGATGACAAGAGTATGCATGTAACTGAATACTTGCCTATAGGCCTTTTTTCCTTTGTAGAAATATTAAGGAATGTATGCAATAAAGATTGTTCTGTGCTATAGGACCTTTTTTTTCCCTTTGTAGCAATGTTGAAGTCAGTGGATATATTGAGCTGTACTACAAGTGTAAGCATAGGTTTCTTTTCCCTAGTAGGTAACTAATTGTCGTATTTATTTAGTCTTCGGTCGGGCGGTAAGGTCATGATCGGTGAGCAGTGATTTCAAGGTCCCTAGGGGGGGCGCCACCCATTATGGATGGGAGCGCCCGGGGGAGGCGGCCATTGGCCCCTCCCATGGGGGAGTGGCACCCATTACGGATGGGTCACCCAGGGGGAGACGGCCATAGGCCCCTCCAAGGGGGAGACGGCTATATGCCCCTCCCCAGATTTTCCCGGGGGCCAGATATCCGCTCCGGCGGAAGAGATTGTGGGGAAAGGGGGGGAGTCCGCGCTGTCCTTCTTACGGATACCCCGCACGGGAACTCGGACGACCTTAAGATGGCGTAGAGTGAAAGGGGGCCCCCACGACAAGGGAAGTTACAGTTGGCGACAAGGGTAAAGTCCTCTGCGCATGCGCCACTCACACGTGAGGGCGGGAATTTGGTGATAGGGATCTGACACCAGTTAAGACCTTGCCGTTGGCCCCTAACGTTAGGATGTACAAATTCGTATACAATGCATTTGTCATGATGTTAGACTCGGTTAGGAAATCTTTGTATTAGAGATTTGTTAATGTTAGCCTGAATACCTGTCTTCATCAAATGTAATGGAAGTTGAATTTGTACATGATACATGAAACGTTTTTAATTTAAAGTTTTCAATTTTGTTTCATATTTTAATAAATACGGCCGGGGGTCATAAGGCCCCCCTGCCTTCCAAAAGTTCAAACTGTGCCTGTCTCCTCCCATTGGGATTGGTGGTGGAAGGGGTGGCGGGCATCCCGGCCCATATGGGGTATGCCGCAGATGATGTTGGTTGCTTCAGAGCCGAAGGTGGGGAGGTGGACGCTCTCGGTTCTTCTGGAGAGGTAGGATGCGGTCCAGTTCAGGGCCTTCTCCTGGATTCCAGCATCTTGGAGGAGCGTTTTTAGCGTGCGGAGGATGAGGGCTGATGTCTCGCCGTTGTCCAGTTGAGTCCTGATGTAATCTGTGACGGCAATGAGGGCTGTCTCGGTGCTGTGGTTTCTTCGGAACCCGGACTGGGATGGGTCTAGGATGTTGTTGTCCTTGAGGTAGCGGGTCAGTTGCGTGTTGATGACTTTCTCAAGGACCTTCTCCGGGAACAGGTGCAGGGACATGGGCCGGAAGTTCTTGAGGTCCTTGGGGTCCGCCTTTTGATTCTTGAGTAGAGCGTTGATCTCAGCGTGCTTCCAGCTGTCCGGGAAAGTGGCTGTCTCGAGGTAGGTGTTAATAACTTTTCGAAGTTGGCGTGCGATGGCTGTGTCTGCTTTGTTGAATATGTGGTGTGGGAAAGAGTCCGACGGGTATCCCGAGTGGATGGAGATCATGATTTTGTGCGTTTTGTCGTCGTTGATGTTGGTCCAGGAGGTAAGGCGGTTGGTGCAGGTGGTGTTCGCCGGGTTGGTGGGGCATCCTAGGACCGGTTTCTGGCTATCAGCCGTCTTCAGCCAGGATAGATTAACTCCAGTGGCTTAGTGAGCACGGGACCAACATCTGGGCATACCCTTCCCACATAGGGTGAACAGCAAAATACACAAGATGATGGATGGAATGTTGCACAATGGCAAAATATTCACCCCCAGTCACAGATCTGGGTTTAATCCATCGTTATTTTGCTCACCAAGCCACCCCAGTTCAGACATGGCCATATGCAAATCAGTTTTGACCCTGTGCCTCATGGGAACAGTTCAGCCCGAACTGCCAAGCCATGTCTTCCCTGGACCGGAATCAAGCATCCTAGGATGGTGTGGAGTGCAAAAAAACAATGGATGTAGGCCCAGATCTCTGTACTAGGGTGAATGTATGACATTGTTCTGCATTCTGTCCATCAACTGTTGTTTTTGAAGAGTTCTTGGCTGTCGTGTGCGTTGCTGTCTAGGCGGGCTTTGAAGGACGATCTCTTGGCTGTCCTGATGAGTTGGTGATGCTTGTGGGTGGCGTCCTTGTGGGCTGCGTTGCTGCTCGATGTTCTTTTGTGAGCCATTTCCTCTCTAATTTCCAGCATGTTTGTTTGGAAGCCTGGAGCTCTTCTGTGAACCAGGCGGCTTTCTTGCTGGTGCAGTTGTTGGGGGGTTTCTTGAGCGGGGCGAGGGTGTTGGCGCACTTGTCGATCCATTGACTGAAGTTGCAGGCGGCGGTGTCTGGGTTGGTGGGGCTGGTGGGTGGGTTCTGGGTGAGAGTGTTGGCCAGCCGGTCTTCTGTGACTTTGCTCCAGCAGCGGCTGGGCAGTTGCTGGGGGTGGTCGTGTGCGGTTGCTTCTGGTAGGTGAAATGGACGCAGCGGTGGTCGGTCCATATGAGTTTGGTGGTGTGGTTGAAGGAGACGTGGGTGTTTGAGGAGAAGATAGGGTCAAGCGTGTCGCCGGCAGCGTGGGTGGGTGCGGTGACCAGTTGTCTGAGGCCGAGGTTGGCGAGGTTGTCGATCAGGGTGGTGGAGTTGGCATCGTTGTTGCTCTGTAGGTGGAACTTCAGGTCTCCGAGGAGGATGTAGTCCATAGTGGCGAGTGCGTACGATGGCTATTCCTCCTCCTGTTCTGGGTGAGATTTTGTAGCCGTCTGGGATGGACATGGCGATGTCGGGTGCCGAAGATTTGTTTCACCAGGTCTCAGTCAGGAAGGTGACGTCTGGGGCGGACGTGTCGAGCAGGTCTCAAAGCTTGACGGCGTGTTTGCGTGCGGAGCGGGTGTTCAGGAGTATGCAGCGGAGGTGATTGAGTTCAGACTTCGGTGGTTTTGCGGTTTTGTCGCAGGTGAATCTGCAATTGTGGCAGGAGAAGGGTTCCTGGGTGCGTTTAGGAGTGGCATGGTTGCAGGTGTGGTGTCGTCCGTTGTTGAGTGTGTGGAGAGTGCTGGTGTCGTACCTGAGTTTGGCATTGTGGCGTTTGCGGGGTCCAGGGGTTCTGGTGCTGGCCACGGTCTAGGCGCAGACGGGCTCAGATGGGCTTGCATCTGTGAGCAGCCCCTGCGCGCGGATGTGCAGCAGCCTCCAAGATAAGGCGGGGAAGGAGGGAGGAGCAGATGGGAGGTTGGAGCGGAGCGGCGAATGGGCAAAGAGGGGGGCGGGGCCGCCGGGGAGCAGCGGCGGGAAACGGTCAGGGGTTACAGAAGCAAAAAAGGGGGGACGGAGGGGAGAGACAGCGGGAGAAGGGGGGAAAAGGCAAAGGGAAAAATAGAGAAAAAAAGAGGGCACAAAGGTCACAAAACAGTAAATTATACAAAACCAAAGACTAAGTTATACAAAACGGGGCAAACACTGGGAAGCAAGGAGCAACAGAAAGGCGGGTGGCAGTCAAGCACCGTTGGATCAAACCCACGCCTCACAGCGCCACGGAGCAGCAGCGGGAGCACTGACGCAGCAGGAGGAGCTGTGCGACAGAGGGGGAGCGACCTGTTGTGCGAGCATTCATACATTCTGGGCACATTTGCATTACCTGTTTGTCACCATGACAACCACAAATCACACAGTTTTCAGAACAAAGATGTATCTTCTAGGATAGTTTTGCCACGCAGGTGTGAGCCACTTATGGGGAAAAGCACTACAGGCAGTCATCTTCGAGTGCAGCAGAAGTGTTTCCTATATCACGGTTATCAGATTGGCAGACCAATTCTGGAAAACGATGAAGGACCGCCGAAGCGTTTCCTTTCCTTAAAGCAACAATACATTATAGATAACCATAACATTCTCTTCCATCTGAAAATGTGCCATCATAAGTTGCCTCTGCTATTGGTTTATAATTTCAGTTTGATTCTCATAATAATTGGTCCACTGCACTTAGAGCATGTTTTGTTTCTTGAAGACAAACAGCAGAGTTTTTACATGGCTAAACAGTGAACGCAGGTTGTCAACTCAATTGAAAACAATACATTAGTTACATTAACATATCTCAATATACTTCACTGACTATCATGTTGGTTAAGGGAGGAAAACCCTGTGTGAAGATGGTTCCGCATATGTGTATGTGGACCTGGGGCAATTCAAAGATCCTCAGAGACCTGGAAGATTCTGTGATGTGTGACAACTAGTTTCGTTTCGTTTATTGACAGTTCCAAATAAAATATTATCATCAAAATGCACAAAACAATCACAACAAAAACAGAGATAACATTTTTTAAGTGGCACTGCCATATAAACAATGATAAATAGTTAATCTAAAAGCACATATATAACAAAGTTTATCAAAAATAAATGAGGGCTACTTCCTGTTGGACTCAGCCTGCCGTACTATCTTGTCACTTTTGCCTCATTGTCCATGCTATGTGAAAAAAACGTGGGTACCGCCACTATCGATGAGGTATCACTTTTGCAAATTCTATAGGCGTCTCCTCTTTTTGCTAAATTAGGAGATCGACAGAAGGACACGATCCAACTGATTCTAGCTTTAGTGTATGGGGGCAAAAAAAACAAACTTATGTTCATCAGTTTTACAATAGAAACAGAAAAGTGACCTCTGGTTCGTCCCCCCCACCCCCGTTGGGAGTAAAGGATGCTACTGGGAGCATCCCATGCCTGAACTATAAGAACACTTACCATGCACAAGCCATTGTATGAAATCTAAGAACCTCTCGGCCTTACTTGTAGATTTGTGAAGTAAGAAAGCACTCCTCAAGCTGCTGGTGGCGATTCGATGTTTCCTGCAACTAACAACTTTCTCAATGGCCAGTTTTTTAAAACTAATAGTGCATCTCCTGGATGAAATGAAATGGGCTCTCCTTTGCTGCTTCCTCTGATGTATGACAAATCACCGCCCCTGTCCCCATGAGACACTCATCTAGCATCACTAAATCTTTCTCCGCAGCAAAGTGATTTCTTCAAAATCTGAATGTAATGTCTCCATTCCAATAGCTGTGCTCTAGTTAATGAGTCCTTCTCTAAAGCCTGTGTGGGCCTGTAGCCGTATTACTATCCTTCATAGTTTTGTCACATTCTGTATAGCAAGGAGGTCCTCCTGTTCTGTAGCCACAGAACTTTCATTTACAGCTACAGTGCCAACTTCCCCAGCAACAATAGCCTCCATTATAGTCACAGGGGCTTTCTTGATATTGCTAACACCCTCTCTGTAGCAACAAGGTCCTCATATTGGCATATTCTCTATAGCTATAAGTACACTATATAGACATCCATGTGAACTTCTACTATATCCACCCTGTCCTCTACTTGTGGCCTCATCCTCCAAGCTAATCAATACATCTTCACTGATGAGGAAGACAAATTTTTAAAAAAACTGTTACAGCTTCCCCAGAGCATCTCAGCAGCAATCACACATAAAGAGCTAGGTACCCCATATATATCTGACCTGAGCATAATGAGACCAATCTTGACCTGGTTTAAAATTTGGCAAAACCCTAATGCCGAATTAACCAGACAGATCATCATGGACTGCTTACAGAGAGAGAGAGATGGCTCCAAATCCCCTGGTTGAAATACATCAAAGAATCACTAGGGTCCATCAACCAAGAAATGTTATTCTCTGACCCCTTAAATATGGACCTCTCCTGCAGACACTATGTACACAAGCAATTAATGGAAAAATATGACTGCAGGAGGATGGAACTTGACTCTATCAAATCCACGGTACTAGCCCACTCGCTTGTATGCAATGAAATTGGCATGGAACCGTATCTCTTTTTAATGTACAGTCACCATGGGAGATTTTTAATGACTCGTTTTAGGCTCAATTTGTTGCACAATATTTTAGCCTACCCGTCTGGTTTTACGCTAACAATTGAGCAGAAGGGTGCCTGTGGCTGCGACAATAGGTCTCCGCAGGGCACCCTTCATTTTGTATTACTTTGTTCCTTTTATAAAATTCCGAGGCGGAGGTTTTTGGTGGACATTCTAAAGGACTCAAAAATTAACCATGCCAAATCTGCTCTATTATTTCTGCAAAGAGCAACTGAGATACGTACCTTGAGTGGCATTATGAGTTTTCTAAAAATTGTGTTCAAATTAAGAAATACAAGGGGATGATGGTGGACGAATTGGGATGAAATGAAATGTGCCACACTCTTTTTTATGCCTAAAGTCTGTATATAGTATTAACAAAACCTTTTTTAAACATGATTTTAATTCTGATGTTCAGTATGTTTTTATGTTGTATGTAATAATATGCATTTTTATGATGGTTTTTAACCATCAAAATAAATAAAGAACTGAACTGAACACTGAAGAGGCTTTAACTGTCCAAAATTTTCAGTCAGAGTACTGAAAGTGTGTGAAGTCCAATTGGAATATTGTCATAGATGTTTGAAGCCCTCACTATAACGTGGCATGCTTCAGCATAGTACTGTGCATCTAGATAGATAATTCACACAGGAAGGCATCAATACTATGTCAGAGATACCTTCTCTGTCATGTCCTCACCAAAAAAGTCCCTATTCTATGTGATGTGTCCTGGGTTAAGGTGAATCCATGTCTACAGTATCTAATTAAAAATGAATGAAAATGGACAAAATAAAATATATGTGAGCACCGCTTATAAACAGTTAAAAACACAGAGACACAGATTCAATCTCTTCATGTTATCAGGTTAAGTCAACTTGCTTCAGCAAACCCCAGGATTTGGCATCTTTATCAGGACTGTGCAGTTGTTTTGTACATAGAATATACACCTTCAGTCTCAGTTGTCTGTGCTTAAGAGGCAGTAAGGAGGGTGTCTGTCCATTGTGTTCTTCATTATGTTGTCAAGTTGCCCATGTTACAGAGCAACCCTGAATGAAAATCAGTCAGTTAATGCAGTCAGACTCTGTACTGGGAACATTTATTTTTACCCTGTGGCCTTCATCAAAGCATACCACATTGTCTATTGTGCTGCCTGTTGCTAGATGTGGATAAAGAAGAATATGGTTGCTTTTTCAGTGCAGTTGGCTGATAGTGTAGGTGTAATGTATGTTGATTTCAAACTCTGTCATTTGTGTCTGTGCTTTTGGTGCTGAAGATGGGTAAATGGTCCAATGCAAGGTCAGACCTGACATGGTGAAAATCTAATTATAGTGTACTGGTGCTTTTCTTGAGGGGTGACTCCAAGACCCAGGGTGCCATCTTTCGAAGGGTTAGCATGAGTAAAATATGAGTTGTAATTTGAACAGTACCCTTCCTATCTAGGATTGGTTAGACCAAGTAAGTTGGAAATAGCTGGACTGGAAAGAGCGGGGCTATGCCTAATATTTTTCCACCCCTGCTTCCATGTCTAACAATATCATTGAACTAGAATCCTCTGGCGCATATGGTCAGACACCCCAGATAGATTCATTTAATTATTCAGTATATCTCTATTATTGGCTTAAATTCCATCTTCAAGGCTGAACTTTGAACTAGTTGATACTACTTTGCATTTATAGAGTGACGCTTCTGGATAGTCCAGTTTGCTAATCAATCTTTCTGCTGAAATGACCAAAAGAAATTATGTAGAAGAATTCTCATTTGAGAGCTCACTGTTCCACACATGGTTCCTTCAGGCATAAAATGTGAAACCCATGACCTTTGAGGGGAGAATTGCTACAGAAATGAAGTCCCCACAGCAGAAAATCGAAAGCTGAAAAGATGACACCACAAGGTAAGTGGAACACCGTTTAATGGTACATGCAGCGTCCGAGTCCCCGCAGCAACTGCCCGACCCAGAACACATATCATCAACACTCCAACATGGAAGGGAGCTGTCCATGGCACGGGCTCAAGCGCGCACGGGCCAAGACTGATCCCAACATCCCAACACCCCCCCTTTCTTCATAACAAATGATAAAAGAACCAAGGTAAAGAAATAAAACAGAAAAGCAAGAATGCAAAGAAAAGAAAAGGAGTAAACAGAAGATATAGACGGAAAAGGATGTAATAAATGAAAGAAAGATAGTTTGACAGAACAACAATTTATAACATTTTATAATCTTGAAATTTGATTAGAACAGATCTCACCCTGGAAGAAGCTTCCCTTGTTAAAATAAGGTCAGACCGTATAACATTTCTTCCATGAACGGTAGTAGGTTAACACCAGGAGGGGAATGAATTCCGAACCTTTTGTTGACGCAATCAAGCATGGGCTTAGCCTCAATGGAGATAGTACTCTTGTTCCAAATCCTCACATCATCCAGCACAATAACATGATGTCTTACACTAGATACTCTCTTGGGAAATGAAAACCGGGACTCCCCCTCATGAAGAAAACCAGGTTTTATATCCTCACCCAATCTCATACTTTAACTTTGAATAAAGAAAAAGCAGGGGATCTGGTGTCATACCTAGCTTGGACAGCAGCCCTGACATCAGTTACGACAGACAAACTATCAGTATTCACAGCTCTCCTGGACATCCATTCTTTGTTCAATTTCGTACCAGCAACTCTTCCTCGCAATAGAGTAAAAGAAGCAACCCCAGTTGAAACATGAGGGGTAGTCCTCACTGCCCACAACATATCACAGACAGCCCAGCGCCAATGCAACTTATTCACTAAGGCAAGCTGAAGGTGTTCCTTAACAACACGGTTAAAGCGATCAACCAAACCGTTACTGCGGGGATGATAGAGTGAAGTACGGATGTGTTTAATCCCAGCTTCCTTGAAAAACGTAACCATTTCAGAAGATACTGACTGGGTCCCGTTGTCAGACACAATTTCCTCTGGAAAACCCTCCCTAAGGAAAAAATCCTGCAGAAAATTGATAACCGCAGAAGAATTCACATTGTCAACAAATCTGACTTCAGGCCACTTGGACATATAAGCAATTAAAACAAGGGCATACTTAGGAGAGGTACCAATAAGACCAAACGGACTAGCAACGTCCAATGCTAATTTAGACCAGGGAATGTCCTTCACAACTACAGGTTCAACAGGATAGGGATGAGTCACTTGAGACTTGTCGCTGGTAACACACACACAACAATCACAGAAAAAATGCTCAACATCTTTGTGAAGGGCTGGCCACCAAAAATCTTGCCTCACCCTGCGTTTCATTGCACGGATACCAGGATACCCTTCATGAGCTAGACTTAAAATCCTTTTGCGAGTTGAAAAGGGAACAACTAGCAACCCCCCTCTTCTCAATATTCCATCCACAATGGATAACTCATCTTTGACTCTCTTGTAGGGTACAAGCTCAGGGGGACAATCCTTGTCACAAGGCCACACACTGCCAAACAAATCCAATGACTTTTATTACATCAGCCTCAAGAGAATTGCTCTCCAACCATTCACATTTGGACAGGGCACTACCCACTGTTCCGTACATTGAGCCCACTGCACAAACAACCTCTAAGTTATCACTCTCAGAATCATCATCAACACTGGAGAGGCAGAGTCTGGACAGACAATCAGCTACTAGGTTTTTCGCTCCAGCCACATACCGATAGTGAAATTCCTGTAAACTAAATTGCCATTTTGAGATCTGAGGAGTTGATCTGCCACCACCTTTGGTAGTGAATAAGTCAACCAAAGTTTTGTGGTCAGTTCTCAAGATGAATTTGTTCCCCCAGACATTTTTTTGTAAAGTGAAGAACCCCCCACCACATGCCTAAAGCCTCCTTCTCTATAGTCGAATAGGTGCTCTAAGCACCTCTTAAGGTTCTGGAGGCAAAAGCTTTAGTTTCTTCCCGGCCATCACTCCTGCTTTGCAGAAGGTCAGCCCCCAAACCCACATTACTGGCATCTGTAGATATTATACATAAGTCATTGATATTAAACAAGTTCAAAGAGCGAGCACATACAATTTCTTGTTTGATGGTTTCAAAATTACTGTTACAGTCATCATCCCACACAAACTTTACATTTTTCTTTAGTAAATTACGCATAGCAGAAGTTTTGGTGGAAAATTACTGACAAATTTGGAGTAATAATCCACCAACCCAAGGTATGAACAAAGTTGATCATTGTTCAAGGGAATGGGTGCATTCTGAATGGCATCAATGATCTTAAGTTTAGGCTCAATTCCCTTGTGAGATATATGATGGCCAAGGTAATCAACACCATCTTGACGAAATTCGCATTTGTCCTCCCTTAAGGTTAGACCACTGGTTCTTATGATGCTCAAAACCAGTTTGACTCTTTCATCATGCTCAGGCTCTGTTTTCCCGTGGATAAGGATGTCATCCTGAAAGAAGACAACACAGAGGAATGTCTTTAAATAAATTGTTCATTAGTCTCTGAAATACAGCTGAGGCCGAAGCAAGGCCAAAGGGCAAGCAGATGTAACTATAGGCACCCTCTGGAGTCACAAAAGATGGAAGGTATCTGGATTACTTGCACAATTCAATCTGGTGGTAGGCTGATGAGATATCGAAGGAAGTAAAAAACGTAGCACCTTCGAGAGTGGCCAGCATCTCATTAATATTTGGAAGTGGTTGACGATCAATCCAGATGTTCATGTTGAGATCCCTCAAGTCAACACACATTCTAAGGCATTTATCAGACTTACATGCCAAAACTATGGGGGCAAGCCATTCGGAACCCACAATGGGCTCGATAACCCCTGCAGCACAAAGACGTTCAAGTTCTTTCTTGAGTTCAGGACGTAAACTCAAAGGCACTTTACGTACCTTGTGAGCTATGGCTTTGGCATTATCTTTGAGTACAATAGGATGTTGGAAACCTTTAAGCTTGCCAAGATCACCATTCAATACCTCAGGAAACATCTGTGCCCACTTGACATTTGGAAATCTGTGAAGCAGTTTGAGTATGAGGTGTGTTAGAAGAGGAATTGTAAAATTGGCATAGGGCACTGCAGGATACAACCATGTCAGGATGGTTCGGATCTAGAACAATGTTCAAACCCCCTTGTTCATCCCACCCTAATACATTTACATCTTCCTTACCTACAACACCAGAGGAATGATCAGAATTGAAAACTAAGCCTGCAGAGAATTTACCAAGTACTTCTGCTATTTTGCCACCATAAGTAAAGATTTTAATGTTGGAAGGTTCTAAATGTGAAATTTTACCAAAATCAATAGAATTGATGAGGGTAAAAGGAGAACCAGAATCAGTGAGAAACTTGAGACTCACACCCTTAACAGCTATAAGGCAAGAAGGGGATTTCCTTTTGTGAAATCCAGCCAACGAGGACAGTTCAGCAACCCCTGAACTAAAGGACGACGAAGGAGACAACATTAATAAGTCATAAGATTCTTCATCAGAATCCTCAGTAATTGCTTTCACAGTTTGAGTTTGAGAAGGGATTTTCTTAACAAAAGCAGCTCTACACATCCTGGAATAATGACCTTTGTTTCCACACTTGTAACACGTTTGGTTGAGAGCAAAACAAAATTTGGCATTGCCTAAATGCGATTTGCTCCCAAAGCGAAAACACAGAAGTTCATTTTTTTCAGACTTGGCATTAGACGAGACAGGAGACGTGGTAGGACGGGAAACATTGGTCATGGGCACATTGGGTTTGGGTTGGGAGGTGGTCTGAAGTTTAATAGTTTTACTTCAGTGGTAGAAGAGGTCGAACCCATTTCCCTAACGCAAAATTGCGAATGCTCAATGCTTTTAGCTAATGTAAGAGCTGTCTCTAAATCAGGATCGCCAGACGAAAGTAACTTTTTCTGAATCTTTTTGTTGCACGTTCTTTCAATTAATTGATCACGTATAATTTAATCCCTAAATTCCCTATATTTCCAATTGATGGCAAGAATACAAAGAGCTGCAAGAAAATCATCTATTGATTCACCAGGAGTTTGGGCACGTTGGAGGAACTTATGGCGTTCCAGTACGACGTTCATTTTGGGACAAAATCTCTTATCTAAAGTTTTTACCAGAGAGGCATAATCGTCAATTAGAAGTGAATCACCATTGTCACCACCGCTCACTGAAGTATTAACATATTCAAGCTGTAACGTTTTCAGAATGTTTCTCCCTTCAGTACCAAGATTGTAAACTAAAAGTGCTCTTTTTTTCTTGGAAGTGAAGGTTTCGCCATCAATAGCCTCTAAATACGCCTCAAAAGTGTCTTTCCATTGCTCCCATGGCACTGATGGTGTGCCAGCTGACTGCAAAGAAAGAGGAGGTGCCAAAACACGATCCATTGGCAGGGGTGAGTTGCTGTCCCAGAGATTCAGGAATAAGATTAGAATTAAATAAACAAACAGTCAAAAAAAATGTATATTTTCTTATAAGCCACATTTGCTTTAAATAAAATGTAAGTGTTGTCGTTGTAAAAATATCAAGAAAGTTGTGCGCATCACAAACACCAACTGCACTGGTGTTATAACCATGCCTCTATTACAGCATGCTATAGCCATGAAGTGTGCAAAATGCCAAAGTGCAGATTAGTCTTTTAATAGGATATTTGAATTCCGAGGTGTTTATGCCACGAATGCGGACAACAGATTTGATTAGGGTGTGCGCATCACCGGTGATGCGCGTCTCCATGGAAACCAGATGCCAACAAGTAAAATGGCCTCCACGTTACGCGATGAGGAAATCACATGAAGACATGAACCAATCGAATATGCTGGTTTGGGAGGCAAGGCCACGTACATGAATGGCGAAGACAAATGCAAGCGTAGACTCACATTTATGGAGTGATGTCACAGCCTTGGTGCTTCAGTGAAGAAAATCTCACAAGAAGGCGATGAAGGCAAAATCAGACCTGCACTGAGAATCGGCAGACAGCGCCAGCACCGCAACAGCATCACCGGAAGAGCAGACACAGGAGGACACTTTGTAAGGTTGGCGGAACATTTGGACAAAGCCGTCAGGAATTACAGGACATCATGGCAGGACATCAACACCAGGACATGGATGAGGCAAATCGAGGGAAAACGGAGCTGCAGGACCACATCATCGCCAATGAAAAGATGACACCACAAGGTAAGTGGAACTCTGTTTAATGGTACATGCAACCTCCGAGTCCCGGCAGCAACTACCGGACCCAGAACACATATCATCAACACTACAACATGGAATGGAGCTGCCACGGCATGGGCTCAAGTGCGGCACGAGCCAGGACAGATCCCAACATCCCAACAAAAGCCCAAAAGCTCCTGTTGTTGTGTGAAAAATAAACACAAAAGAGAAACACGTGGCAGGGTTAAATAAACACCCAGAGACAAAGTACCTAGATGAACAGACATTTTTGGG
This sequence comes from Lissotriton vulgaris, assembly GCF_964263255.1. NCBI lineage: Eukaryota > Metazoa > Chordata > Amphibia > Caudata > Salamandridae > Lissotriton > Lissotriton vulgaris. The sequence goes on from NC_141687.1 coordinate 1,998,673,621, forward strand.
AGAATTGGGTGGATGCGACTAGTCTTTGTCCATCTGAGCCAGACTACAAGGATCCGGACAGCCTTTCCATTCACTTTTCTAGGTCCTTCTAAGGACCTGTGGCAGAAATGCACAGCAGTAGCCCTCAACTTACCTGGGCCTAATGGATGGTCCGTGTTCGACTCAAGCCACCTGATTTTGCTGTAAAAGTTCTGATACGTGTTTTCTTTAACTACTGATTTTATTATAATGATGGAGAAGTGCTTCAGATGTCTCTTGGGGTCTTTTTATCCTTTTAAACGTGAATGTTTTTTGATTTATCAAGACTAATTAGAATATTTCTCTTGGCATTGGAGAATGCATGCAGCATTTGGCTCAACTGAACAGAGGCTCTGTATGTCTCACATGCATTGGTGTTGAGCGAAAATTGTTTAAAGAATGCAAATTGTGGAACGTAATTTGAGTAGATTGAATGAAAACGATGAAGTGTAATCAATATTAATTTTACACAAAGGAGAATTATTTTTGCTTTTAACTTGCATGAATTAATAATGCTGTAGAAATAATGTTAACGTAAAGCACTATGTAGTGACCAGGGTCAGGGGGCACTAGGACCCTGCACCCGCATGCTGGGAGGGGCAGAAACCAGAAAACCACTTCCGATCAGGGAGTGGGGAAGGATTCATGGACAGCGAGGGCAAGAGCACGGATATGCATGTAGGGAGCAGAAAGGAAAGACGTATAAAGCAACTAATGCATCTGACCTGTCTCTGCTTGGGTTTGTGCAGCAAGAACACGACAACTGGCGACTAGGGTGGGATAACGAGTCACCACAAGAAGCGTGTTTCGACATCCACATGGAGCCAGGAGCCCAACCTGGTCCGCTGACCGCAGAGAAACAAACGGTTAAGTCGAGATCACCAGGAGTACCAGGAATGAAACCAGGAGCCTACCCTGGTCCGTCAGAGCCCCAAAGATTGAAATCAGGAGCCCACCCCGATCGTGAGACAAATGGAGCCAGGAGCCCACCTTGGTCCATGTCCGAGGGCCTACAGAGACATCGGGAGCCCACCCCGGCCGCATCAAGAAAGTGAGGTGAGGGGAAAGGAAAAGTCACCCAAACGTGGAGAAAGCTGCCCGCCGACTGAAAGAGAGCCTCCCGTGTGAATATTTGAGCTGAAATTTCCTGAGAGCTCAGTGGCCATCTTGGAGTCAGGCAGGACAGCCAATGAAGAGCTGAAGAAGACCCGGCGGCAGTCCTAGAGTCAGGCCATTCAAAAGATAGCAAATCTCGCCCCTACAGAAGTCCCTGCCGCCTTCTTAGAGTCAGGCGGGACAGCAAATGAGAGGCTAGAGAGGGCCAGGCGGCCATTTTAAAGTCAGGCAATAACAAAAAGCCATAGAAAAGAAGAAAAAGGTGGAAATAAAAGGAAATTGCAACACAAAGAGGAAACAAAGAACAAAAGCACAACAGAAGAAAATGGACATACAAAGGAAATAAGGAATAACAACAAAATGACCTACGCAAGTGACAAGAATAGCGCACAAGCAATATTTGACAGACCACTGATATTCAGCCTATCGGAACCACAGACAGGTATCAGGTGGGAAAGATGAAGCAGGCAATTCGAAAGGTACATGCGCGCCAATTATATCGCAGAAGCAAAACATGTGAATCTATTTCTAAATTTCGTTGGGGATGAAGTGGAAGACCTGCTAATAACATTTCCTCAGAGGAAAGAGTTACATACAAGCGACTGATAAAGTTCCTCACTGACAAATTTGACCCGCAAAGAAACATAGTCTTCAAAAGGTACATCTCCAACACGGCAAATCAGAGAGGAGAGGAGTCCCTTGACGACTTCTCAACAAGACTGCGAAAACTGGTCACATACTGCAAGTTCGAGAAGTTCAACAATGAACAAGCAATACGACTGCGCATCATTGAGGGCTGTCAGTCAGTAAGTTCCAGGCACGAGCTCTGAAAGAGCCGACCTCACTAGAGAAAATACTGACCACTGCTCGAGCTGAAGCCAGGGCAATGGGCATTCCAGACAGATGGAACTTGGAAAAGAAAGTAGAGGGGGGCAAGCAAACCATCTAACTGGAAACAGCAAAAGGAGAGATGCCGCACAACCACCACCAAGAAGGAAGCATGAAAAAACGTGCACGTGCCCGGCAATGGGACACAGATGCAGGAAATGCAAAAGGGAAAATCATTGTACAAGGACCTGCATGAGTGTCCAATTTAAAAAATAAGCGAGGATGACCGGCTAGGCCACGGACGGTGCTTAGCAGGTATGCGAGACACATGGAAACAACAAATCGCAGTTCCTCAGCTGAATCCGAAGAAGAAGCCGCTCCAGAAGTGGTGTAATGGCTATATCTGATGTCAGCTATCCCAGTGAAAGAGCAAATAGCAGAACACATCAATCTCATAAAGAAACATCAGATCAAGAAGACAGCGACAGTGGACATTGAAGTAGGGAGACACATTACACGTTTCATGCTAGATAGTGGGGCTACATGCAACATCATATGCATGTCGAAGTATGAGAAGATGAAATTGAAGCCCCCACTATCACCGTCCACTGTCGATATATTCACCTGGGCCTCGAGGGAGCCAGTAGTAAACATGGCAAAGTTTACAGAGCAATTGAATTACAAAGAAAGATCAAGCACAGAGGAAATACATGTCCTACGGGGAGACCTTCCAGCACCCTGCCTGCTAAGTAACATCACAGCGCAAGTGATGGGTCTCCTATGTCAGAAGGATCGAACATCTTGCGAGAACATTCGGCCATACTACAAGGAATAGGAAAACTAAAAGAAAGACAAATAACTTTGCTTATCAATGAGGCGATAAAACTTGTGGCCCAAGATCACTGACGAGTGCCCATACAGTTGCAACCCCAGGTGGAAGAAGACATACAAAGCCTGCTGACCCAGGACATCATAGAGCCAGCAGACAGGCCGACCTCCTGGGTGTCGCCATTAGTGGCAGTACCAAAAAGAGAACACCTCAAAGATTTGCTTATGTGTGGACATTAGAGTACCCAACACAGCACTTGAGATGGAAATTCACCTTGGACCTCACCTTAATGACAAGATTAGCTGTCTCATTGGTGCTTGCTGGTTTTCAAAACTAGACCTTTGCAAAGGATTTCATCAGTTGGAGCTCATTTGTTTCATTACAAACGACTCAGTTTTGGCATATCATCGGCTGCGGAGATATTCCAAGAAATCATACGACAAGTAATAAGGCTGGTAAAAAACAGTCTGAACTACAGTGACGACATCCTAGTATTCGGTTGTTCAGATGATGAACACGACAAGGCTTTACGTGAAGTCTGCAGAAAGCTGGAACACGCAGATTAACTCTAAATGAAGACAAGTGCAAACTGGGGAGGAATTAACTTTTATTTTTCGGCGACCGCAACGTTGCCAATACTGGATGGCATATTTGCAGACCTTAAACACAGACAATGGTCCTCCCTTTTAAGGGGAGGAATTTCGCAAGTTCGTAGACTACTTAATCATTCACCACCAGAAAATAATGCCTCAGTGGCCACAAATAAATGGCATGGTGGAGAGCCTCATGGGGAACATAAAGAAGGCTGTCCAAAGAGCAAAATTAGCGCGGCTCTCCATAGGACAAGCACTCTGTCAAATACTAAGAGACGATCGAAGCACACCCCCACAGCTCCAAGAGACGATGTCCAGCCAAACTAGGGCTGGGAAGGACAAGTAGAACGAGACTACCACAACTAGAGGCAAAGTCGCCACTGGAGCACAGCAGTATCACTGTCAGAGTCCCACTTCAAAGGACTTGAAAGGACTAAAGACCATGGATGAAAATGGGGAGGACACAGTTGCCGAGAACAGTGACAGACATAAAAGAGAGGAAGTTATGGACGAGTACGGAAGAAGACAATAAGAGGGATCACAGAGGAGAAAGGAAGGAACATGTCCGGAAAGAGTGAGCAAAATGCCTACAAGACTGATCGAAGAAATGTAATGATGGGGATAAGGTCAATGATGGATTATCACCATCCTTTGTGTTTCTCTCTCTATCTCTCGATCTCTCTTTCTCTTCTCTCATCATTATCTTTCAACAGTGGGGGGAGATGTAGTGGTCAGGGGGCACTAGGACCCTCCACCCGCATGCTGGGAGGGTCAGGAACTGGACACCACTTCCGGTTAGGGAGTGGGGAGGGATTCCTGGACAGCGAGGGCAAGGGCATGGACATGCATGTAGGGAACAGAAAGAAAAGAAGAATAAAGCAACCTTTGTAACTGACCTGTCTCAGCGTGGGTTTGTGCAGCAAGAACACAACACACCATAAAGGCCTAGGGCTCAAATAATTATGCAGAGTGGCACACCAGCCTGAGCCACACTAATCTGGTGCAATACAGATAACGCAGTGTGCACGACCAGAGTGGGCACTCGCCACTAGAAATTTGAAAGCTTTAAATACACCGAAGGAAACACAGTAAAAGAAGTCTACAGTATGACATGTAACGGTGTCACAGCATGGCATGAATTATAAAACACCATTACACATTGCAACACCTGCGCATTTTCTGGTTAACTTGTTATTTTTATTCGTGTTAAAGTGTATCTGTTCTACGTTATAACTTTACTTTTTGAATTTGAGAGTCTGGATTTTGTTTATTGTTTTTTTCATTGTTTTCTATATTGCTGCTTTCTGTGGTCTTGCTTCATGATGTTTCCACTCAAAAGTGGAAAGCTTGCTTTTCTATTTAAGTTCAAAACTAGTGTTCACAACCCGTTAAACTATGTGATATTGCAGCATAAGAATATGTACCAAGTGCATGGCAAATAGGTATCACAATATTACCAATGGGGTGTTGCGGTACTCAGTATGTTAAACGGTGCCAAAAGCGTGAAAATTGACATACCGAAGTGTTTGCAAACCAAATTATATCTGTGTGATGACCAGCATGACAAACTGTAATTGCCTATGCATGATGACATTTATATAACCATCCCACAAAGTGGCTTGATACCCATCTGCAAAGCCTATCATTGCCTCCTCAGGGGGTACAATAACGAGCAAAGTGTAAGCGTTACCTAAGTGCAAGGTCAAAGAGTAGCCAAAACCATGAAGGGGAGGGTTTAGTGAGGTTCGATGCATGTCAGCTGGAACACAATCTCAGCACAGAGGCAACATATAACCCAGGTGAACAATCAAACACAATTGCATGGCATAATTAAGCTACCAACAAAGTTAGACTTAAGTACTGAAATATGAGGAACATGTTAGGCCGCAGTACGTCTGATTACTAGGAACGTGAAGAAAGATCGGATATATCGAGAAAACCCCACACAGATATTGCTTCTTTCCACGTGTCTTGGGCATGGAATGAAAGCTTTCGCTTACAACGCTAACAGCCCAGTTACATTCCAGCACTGCCCATGTAAAGTTACTCGCTGCTCCATGTTTCCAGGCAAATGTTTCTTCACTGAGTTTAATGACATCACAGGAGTGATCCCCCAGACCAACTGGTCCATTTGACTGCATCATGTACTGCTAAAGCTACTCAACCATTTGAAGCAGTACATCTTCAAAGCAGGAACGGCATGGTGGCTTTATGCAGGAGCTCATTTGCCATGTGATATGGCTACTGACTGTGCTCTTGTCACACTATGGGGCATATTTAAAAGAAACTGGCGGAGCACAGTGTTATGCTAAAATTGGTAACACCACCCTCCGACGATTTTAAAATGCAGGGATGCTCTGCATTCACAAGAATGTGGCGCACCCCAGCGTTACCCCTAGCGCTGGTGCTAAAAAACGCTGCCTAGCGCTAGCGCAGGCACCCTGGCACCATTTTGCCAGGGTATCTCTGCTGCAGGGGAAATTATTTATGTGCAGGAAGGGACACCTTCCTGCCTATAAACAATCTTTACCGGCGATTTGCTCTATCTATGTGTGCTGTAGCACACCTCGAAAATGAGCACAATATGAGGAGCAATAAAACATTTCTGCTCGTATCACCTGCTTAAGACCAGGTATTCCCTGGCGGTATTTTTGGCACTGCCCTATACCTTGTAAATATGGGGCAATGTCAAAAAAGCAATGTCTGTTGCGGCGGAACGCCCTCTGCAATACCTAGTAAACCCCTTTCATGCTAATTACTGTGTGAATAGGTGCATTATTACAAGGCTGTATTAAGCCACCAGAACGTTGGAAAAAGTGACATTCTGGTGGCGTTAACTCCTTTTAAACTTGCCCCTGAACCCATTATCAAAAACAGACCTGTAAATGTCAGTATCGCTGAAGCAACACCGCAGCTTCATCCTTTAGTGCTGGATGATTGCTGTACAAGTGGGTGCCGGTGACTTTGGAGAAATGTGGCTGTTTTGTGGGTATGACAACTCCACCTATCACGAGCATGTCCACGTAGTGCATATAAACCTGAACAAATACTAAATTCAGTACCATTACACACACTCTCATGAGTTCACAGTGAATTCTTGTGTAATATAGCATAACAACACCAAACCATCTCTTTAAGTTCATAAAGAATTTTATTAAAAGAGAAGGTATCAATAAATAATACATGAAGAACAAAGGGGTAACAAAAAAAGGGGAGTGAAATCCAAAGCAATTGTGAGAATAACACAATAAAATCAGTTACATAGGTTAATCATGGGTGATAAGGTAAATCACAAGTTTTATATTGGTTACATATATGATCAAGGAAAAATGCATATATATCAAGTGATAAGGAAGAAAGGAAGGAATGCAAGGGTATTCAAGGGGGTTTGGGGACCTCTTGCTGGGTGAGTCGTGGACGGAATGAACGGAGGGCACAGTTATCCAGAAACAATACAATAGGGAGCCATAACTCTGCTCTTTTCGAAGCCATCTGAATAGGAAAAACAAAATTAGTATCCAACCTGTGGTTGTGGCAAACATTATACCACCATGCTTTGAGGGAAATGTTGGATGAAGCCTTCCAAATAATGGTGATTTGTTGAAAGGCGACGGCCAACAGTAAATCAATAATACGTACATCGAGTTCAGAATCCCCCCAACAGGGGGAAAGGCTTCCCAGAAATGTGTGAGCAGGAGAAAAGGGAATGCGGGTATGGAAAATTACATTAATTTGAGCCCACACCTGTAACCAAAAGTCATGGACAGAGAGGCATAGAAACAACATGTGAAATAAGGTAGCATTCGGGGAGGAGCATGACGAACACGAATCCGGAATGGTAGAGAATCACTTACTGAGGGTGGAAGGTGTAAGAAGCAACCTTTTATAAATAAAGAACATTGATTGAATTGGAGTCGCCGCTCAAGACGGTTTGCGGAATTTAGTCCATATCTTGTCCCATAGGGCTACAGGCCATGTTGTGGCAAAGTCACGTTCCCACTGCTCCTCCACCTTGGACTTAGGCCTAATAGTCTCATTTACATGAAGGTGTTTGTAGATGGTAGAAGCCTTAGAAGTAATACGGAGAAGAGAATGTAACCTTGAGGCAGGAGTTGGAGAAGGGGGTGATGTCTGTGTCTGCAAAAGACGAGTGTAGGTGGCCATCACCGTCGTCCTAAGTAAGAGGTACTTAGGAGCGAAGGATGCAGGTGAATCAAAGGACAAGTGAAGAGTTGGGAAAGGCAAAAAGGTAGACTGTGAGAATAATTGCGATACCCATACCAATCCTGTCTGCCTCCAGGATTTCCAGTAAAAGGGTTTGTTGTGGATTAGGAGATGTACATTGTGCCAAATAGTGGATGAAAGGAAGTCAGCAATGGTAGTAGGAGGGGCAGGAGAAGAAGATAAGAGGAGTTTGGCAGTGAATTTATGGATGGACGTGGAGATTGAAGAGGGTTTGCGAGAAAAAGAGATGTATTCAGCAAAAGAAAAGGGGGAAAGGAAAAGGCGCTCAACCTTAGCCCATAAAGGAGAAGGAGAGATAGGATCTTGCAGCCAGAAGGATGCTTGTCTCAACAGGAAGGCTTTGTGATAAGCAAGGAAATCTGGAAAGTTGACCCCCCCTTCCGACATAGGACGAATTAATCTAGCGAGGGACATCCTAGAGTTCTTGTTGTTCCATAGGAAGGAGGACAAAACCGAGCTGATTTTCTTAAAAAATTTGTCATGAATGGGCACAGGGATATTAGATATTGTGTAGAGAATTATGGGGGACAACATCATCTTGATGGTATCAAGGCGGCCCCACCAAGATAGGTATAGAGGATGCCACCTGGTATTTAGATCCGAGATCTTCTGGATACATGTATTTAAGCTGAGGGAGACAGTATCTGAAATGGAAGGGGTAATGTGAAGGCCTAAATATTTGATATGTGACGGGCTCCAAGCAAAATTGGAATCGCTAAAATCGGGCTTAAAAGTAAACTTCGTCAAGGGTAAAATTTCGCATTTATAATTGTTGAGCCTGTAACCAGAAATTAGGGAGTAATTCCGTACCTCCTCTAAGAAGGCAGGAATTGAGTCCGTAGGGTTGGAGATGAAAAGCAGAATATCATCTGCATAGGCAGCAAGTTTAATGTGAGAATTAGCAGTCTGAAACCCGTGAATGTTAGGGTTCTGATGGAGTTTGGACAGAAAAGGCTCTAATTAAAAGGAACAAGGGTCCTAGGAGTTACAATATGGCAGAAGATAGCAATATAGACCACAATCAGTACTATATTTTTCTCCAAACACAGCCGGGCGAGGAGTATTTTATTGAAAAATAACACAAGGTTTAATTGACCTGAAGGGGGTCAAATATGAATATTAAGATAGGGTACACTCCTGTACCTATCCCAAGAAAGTAGAAAAAACCATAGAGTTAAGAAAGGGTAGGAGGAAAGAAAAGGGTTTTGCAGGCAAGTAAAAAATTCTTTGGAGCCAAAGAGTGGCTTGCGATTTAAGAAAACAATTCCGCAAATCACACTCAACAGTGTCAACAATTGAATATGTACAATAAGTTACATGTTACACTGTTTTTAAAGCGTCAACGTTTCGATCCCTAAAGCTCCTAGTGAAACGGGATCATCATCAGGACTGTTTTAGATCACTGCCTGTTTACAATACAAACGCCTTGCTTCAATTGGAAGCAGCGGTGGGTGGGAGAATGGAACACGAGGGTTTCCTCCCTTTTTGTGGAGTTGGTTAGTTGGCAAATCCGCTGTGCTGCCACCGAAGAGGGAGATGACCATTGTGTTTCTTCCTCCCACCCACCGCCGCTTCCATCGAGAAGCCAGCATTGAGCCTGTGTACCAAATCAAAGGAGCCAACCAACTCCACAAAAAGGGAGGAAACCCTCGTGTTCCATTCTCCCACCCACCGCTGCTTCCAATTGAAGCAAGGCGTTCGTATTGTAAACAGGCAGTGATCTAAAATAGTCCTGATGATGATCCCGTTTCACTAGGAGCTTTAGGGATCGAAATGTTCACGCTTTAAAAACAGTGTAACATGTAACTTATTGTACATATTCAATTGTTGACACTGTTTAGTGTGATTTGCGGAATTGTTTTCTTAAATCGCAAGCCACTCTTTGGCTCCAAAGAATTTTTTACTTGCCTGCAAAACACTTTTCTTTCCTCCTACCCTTTCTTAACTCTACGGTTTTTTCTACTTTCTTGGGATAGGTACAGGATTGTACCCTATCTTAATGTTCATATTTGACCCCCTTCAGGTCAATTAAACCTTGTGTTATTTTTCAATAAAATACTCCTCACCCGGCTGGGTTTGGAGAAAAATATAGTACTGATTGTGGTCTATATTGCTATCTTCTGCCATATTGTAACTCCTTAGGACCCTTGTTCCTTTTAATAAGTAAACAGCCCATGGTCCGAAGGCCCCTTTCGGTTTTCCTTGTTTTCCAAAAATGAGAAAAGGCTCTAAGGCCAAATTAAAGAGGAAGGGAGAAAGGGGACAGCCTTGACGGACGCCCCTACAAGATCAAAAAAAGGAAAGATTTGACCGTTCGCACAGACTGCTGCACGTGGGCGTGAGTATAATAGAGAGACCAAAGAAATAAAGTTGGGACCAAAACCAAACCATTTGAGGGTATGAAAGAGGTATGCCCATTCAACCCTATCAAACGCCTTCTCGGCGTCAAAGGCGATCGCAGCAAGAGAGTGCTGTAAACGTGGGGATTTCGTCAAAATATTAAACAGTAATCTGGTGTTGTCAGCGATGAATCGGCCCTTCACAAAACCAGATTGTTCCTCACTCAAAAGGTCGGGAAGCAGGAGGTCCAATCGAGCCGCCAATGATTTAGCAAATATTTTATAGTCAATGTTCACTAATGAGATAGGCCTGTAACTTACAGTGTTTAGCATCTTTCCCCTCCTTGGGTATCAAACAAATATGAGCGTCAGAGAAGGTTCCAGAGGAACTACCTAGGACAGTAAACATATTCAGGAGAGAATGAAGTCTTGGAATGAGCAGCTTTGAGAAATGGAGATAATACTCAACGGTAAAGCCATCAGGCCCAGGTGCTTTGTTCAATTTGAGGTATTGAAGCGTGGTGAGTAGCTCCTTTTGGGAGATATCGGATTCTAAAGCGGAAAGGTCGAGAGGGAAGTGTTCAGGTTTTTGAATGGTAGAAAAGAAATGAGTGAGAGAGTGCAGAGAGGGTTGGGTTTCGGAGGAATATAAAGTCTTGTAAAAGAGGGAAAACTAAGTTAAAATATCAGCATCCTTACGCTTGAGGTTAGAGTTAGCGTCATAAATGGCTTCTATATTCAACTTGTCATGCTTGACTTTCAGATAATTGGCAAGAATATTCCCAGCTTTTTTTTACCCCCATAAAACTTAGCACTAGACTTCAACAAGTAGAGGGAAGCACCTTCTGTGGATTTCTTGTTAAATTTCATTTTGGCTGCTACAAGAGCGGTAAGGCTATCCTGTAAGTGCAAGGTAAAATAGGCGTGTTCCAATCTCTTAATGTCACAAAGGAGATCCCCCATGGATTTACGGGCGGCCCTACGCTTCTGTGCCACAAAGCGAATAATAAAATCCCGTGCTGCAGCTTTGAATGCATCCCAGATAGTATGTGTCGGAATAGATGGAGTGTCATTAAGCAAGAAAAACTCATCAAAAAAGGCTGTAAAGGAGGCAGTAAATTTAGGATCTAAAAGAAGAGTGTTGTTAAAACGCCACCTCTTCGGTCCATCAGAATTGGGAAGTAAGTCAATGTTAATCAAAACAGGGGCATGGTCTGAGAGTAAGATCGGGCCAATTTCCTCAACATTAAGCGCTTGAGCAATAGTATGAGAGACGAAAATGTAATTAATCTGCATCTGAGAGTGGTGGGAAGGGGAATAAAAAGTGAACTCCTGTATGGTCTGGTTGCAAAGTCGCCAGGCATCTAAAAGCTTATGTTGGGATATAGCCTGGGTGAAGAGTTTGTGAGGCTTGTTAGGAATATAATGGGTGGTAGAGTGTCTATCTACAAAGGGATCTAAGGGATGGTTGCAGTCACCGGCAAGGATGAAATTGGCATCCATAAACCGGGTGATGGAACGAGAGAAATCAGCCCAAAAAAGAGGCTCGCCCACGGTAGGAGCATAGACATTAAGAAGAGAGATTGGAACACCTCTAATAGATAATTTGACATATGTCCACCTTCCATCGCTATCCAACTCCTGGGCGATCAGAGAGAGAGGGAGAGATTTACGACATAAGATAGCTACCCCATTACGTTTGCCGTCTCCCGGTGAATAAAAAACCTCTCCCACCCAGCCCCTCTTAAGTTTGACAGATTCAGTGTCAGATAAGTGAGTCTTCTGCAGGAAGGCAACATCAACATTCAGCCTAGCTAAGAGAGACAAAATTTGTTGACTCTTGATTGGAGAATTAATACCCTTGACATTCCACAAGATTATATTTAGTGACATATCATAAAAAAACCATGACAAAGCACAATTTCAAAAACAGTAAAATAACCCATGAGAAAAAGTAAGAATATAAGAAAGACACGATCATCGAGAAGAAGAAAGGAGAAAAGAAGAAAAGAGAGAGCATCAAGTATAAAGGAAAAAAGAAAGAAGAAAAACCAGAAGAAGATGAAAAAGAGAAAAAAGGGCAGTAGGTTAAAAAAAGCAACGACATCAGCAAGAGCAAATTGGACAAATACAGCGATAGAATCTGAGGACAAATAAGGGAAAAGGAACACAGGAAGGAAGATGCAAAACAGCATGAGGCACAGAAGGGAAAAACAAGGAAGGAAACAAAAAGGGAACATACCTACAGAAGGAGAGAATGAGAAGGAACTGAGGGAAAATGGAGCCACATGGGTGAGGGGACACATCCGAGGTCGGCTAGGCGGGGAGCCAGGGAGACATCAGCATACAGGTAAGGGTTCCTGTGGGAATGAAAAAGGAGAAACAAGGAATTAGGATAAAAAGGGAAGTCGAACCATTAACACAAACAACCGTGAATAACATCACAGCGCAAAAAGTATAAAAACCATCATATTGAAACCTCTTGAAGAACAATGAAGAGTGAGACAAATTGCAGCAACAGTATGGGAAGACCTCTTAAAGAGTAGTCAATCAAAATGCAATAACAGTAAAAGAATCAGCAAAACCACAGTTCATCCAGGGGCGGGTGATGAAGGACCGGAGGAATCCATGGCAGAAGTCTTATGTGCATTGATGAAATTTAGTAGGCATACTGGATCTTCATAAGTGGTAGTTTTGTTATTATAGGTGACCTCGAATAGATAGGCCATATCTCCTTCCCATCGCACGAAGGTCTTCCCTCAAAGCCAAAAAATCCTTTTGAAGGTTGGCAGTAGCCTTTGCGTAATACTGAGCAAAAAACAAGGAAGAGCCAGACCACGTCAATTTTGGAATGGATTTGGCAGCTGACAATACCTTCAGGAGATCAGTGTACTCCAGAAAGTAGAGAATTATACCTCTGGGCCTCTGTGAGGGGGATGCAGAAGTAGATGGACGCCCCAATCGGTGTGCCCGCTGAATGTTGAGAATTGTGCCCTCCGGCAAACGTAACAGCTTGGGAAGAAATGATTTAAAGAAGGTGAGTGAGGCTGACCCCTCAAGGCCCTCTGCCAGACCATAAATGCGAAGGTTATTCCGCCTGTTTCTGTTTTATAACTCCTCCACCTGTCGCTGAAGAACAGACACCTGAGAGTTCAAGTGAGATACTGTGGAACAAGTTTCTTGAAGTGACGCAACAGAGTGTTCTACGGAGGCCACCCTAGTTTCCATTTGTGACCAATTATCTGAGAGATTTTGGAGTTTGACGTTGGTTTCTTCCATGAAAGGGCGGAGAGATCTGATTTCCTCCAGAAAAGGGAGGAAAGATCTGATTTCATCCAGTAATAGCTCCATAGAAACAGGCGCAGACTGCGTAAGGGGCAAGGGAGGGTCTTTCTTTAGTCTCTTGATGTTAGTTTTCCCCGGTGGAGGCTGAGAAGATTCCATTGCTGTATCAGAACCAGATGAGGTGGGGGGTCCTCTATCTTAGAAAATGCAGAAAAGACTTTGGAGTTCTTAATAATGGCCGGCTTAGTAGAACGGGGTGGATGTGCCATGGACTTAAGCCTTCCCATAAAGCGTGGAGTAGAGTTTGTCAATCAAGCAATACACGTGAAATGCACAAAGAAGCGGGCAAAATCGCTCAACTGGTTATGGCAGAGTAGAAGGAGGCAATCCAAGTCCAGCGTCGACAAAATGCCACCCTGAAAAATTACATCAGTTGAAGTAGAGTCCAAATGCGCACAGCAAACAGGGCAGCACACTAGAAGTAGAGTAACCTTGCAAGAGTAAAGATGAGGCAATGCAGGTCATCAGGAACTACAGAGCAAAAGCGCTGCAAGGTATGAAAGAACGGAGCCACACTCAAACTGCAAACAACGGTGAGCCCATAAGGAGAATTCTTCCAGCGCCAAAGTACCTCAGAGGCCAACCAGGAAGAAGCAAAGAGGAGGTGTTGAAGCCGGTCAAAATGACGTGCGTAGTAACAATGAAGCAACATGTAATCTGATGCAATCATAGGGCAGGAACGCAGTCATAATGCTGTATGGCAATGTTAGAGCCACACCTCGTGAAACAACGGAAAAGCCATGCAGGAAGCAAACTATGGTATAGAGGAAACTTCTTGCGCAGTTTGTGAGAGGAGATGAGCTCTGTGGGACGCAAAATGGCGGCCGCGATAATAACAGACTCACCAAGTTAACCAGGTGACAGGAAACATCAACTGTGGGTCAGGTAAAGAGCTCCTATGTCTCGTAGAGTCATTTGGCAACCTCACGGCGATACGAAGGCTCTGGACATCAGTAAACGGAGGAGGGTACGTACAAAGCGATAGTACCTAAGATGGCGGCCGCGCCGCTGGCGATCCGCTCACAGCTCGTTGTGACAAAATACTGCTCCAGAATTGCAATACAGGGATCCTTGCTCAGCTCGAAGGCATCAGGGCGTGATCCGGTGCATAAATATCGCCCCGCAGCAGGTAAAGACGGTTCGGGACCAGAGTGTCTCCCATAGCCGCACGGAGCCTTACTCAGGCGCCGCCATCATCATCAGGCGCCTAACCAACACCAAACCATCTCTACTGCACACAGATGATTCTGCATACGAGTTATATCCGTAGCTACTGACTAACTAACTTTCCTTGGATCATTACTTTAACTCTGAGTTATTACAGGTCGGGCACACAAACACAAGGCATCATAAAGTGAACATTTGATCTTTCAAATCATGTTCCACTGTCTGGATCGCAGCCTGGGGCTCGCTACTGTGGACCTGTGCAAGATTGTGTGCTGCTCAGTAATGTTTCACACAGTCAATATAGTCTAGTATACACATAGTCGGTAACTCTGACACTGTCCTAATCCATCTCCCCTTACTGGGGCAGGGCACAGAGGTGAGTGGTTGGCCATCAGGTTTTGTTGACATGTGACTTTAAAAATATCAGTCCAGTATTTACATCATGGAACACCACTTTCGCATGATGTGGTTGTCCTCACTATCATCAATTGCACATTTGCACATTTATTCTAAAGTTATTAGAACAGGGTATTTTGGATGACTGGGTAAAAAATAAGACAGATGTCCTTAAATATTTGTTCACATTGGATCGACTTGAGAAGGAAGTACATTCATGCTCCACAGGCAGGCAAATCCAACTAAGAGACATGGATGTGAATACCAGTGCAGGCAACAAGGGGCTGATGTTAGGAATAATGCAAAAGTGGATGGGTCCACAGGAGCGACAGTGTGGATGTTAGCAAAGGCACAGAGGTGGGTCAAATGGTCGGGCCTTTAGGGAAAGTCCTAAGATTCTGTTGAACAAAATGACTTCATTCCTGGGTGTTACAAGATTGGTGTAGGCAGACAAATGAAAACAGGGCTGCAGGGGTAAAATTCGTTTTGAAGTGTATCATTTGAGCACAGACAGGACATAGCACAGTTGAACCTGTGGCTATGATGTCGATGTGGACGGAATATACAAGGATGAGGCACTGCATATTGTGATGCTCCTTCATTTGACTTATCGCAGTGATCTTTGAAACAACTATATTTCAATGTGAGGTGCTTGGGTTTGATCTCATTCTGCTGCTCCGTTGTAGTAAGTAACCGCCTGATTCATCAAGCTAAATTGCACTCGCAAAGGGCAAGATTCTCACAATCTTGCCTTTTGCGAGTGCAATTTTTGCATTTGGGATTCATCATCCCAAATGCAAAAATCGCTATTCAAGAATTCGCATATTTGCGAGGAATTGGATTTAAGGAATCTCTAATAGAGATTCCTTAAATGCAATTCAACAACCAAATAGAAATAGCGAAATCGCTATATTTGGTCTCAATTTACCACCAGGTCTGACTTGGTGGTAAATTGCGTTAATTGTGTTAAAAGCACTTTAGTGCATTTTTTTCTTTTGAATGTTACACACACACATGTCCTTTGGACATGTGTGTGCGCAACACCTGTTCAAATGTGCATTTTAGGGGTGCTACAGGGTGTCCTTTGGACACTCCTGGCACCCTTAAAATCGCTATCTGATTTGCGAGTAGCAAATTGCTACTCGCAAATAAGGGATACTCCCCATTCATTCCTATGGGCCTTTTGGCCCATAGGAATGAATGGGGAGTTATTCCTTTTTTTGCGAGTAGCAAATTGCTACTCGCAAATAGAGAACATGTAGGAATCGCTATTTATTTAGCAATTCCTACATGAATGCCGTTTTGCGTGTCCTCAATAGCGAGTCGCTATGATTCGCTATTAGGGCCACGCAAAACGGCCCGTACATGAATCAGGCTGCAAGTACATTTATTTGCATATTTAATAAAATTGCAATACAAAATATCAAGTTAAAACAATTCTGCATACAATATTAAAAGATATTTCATAATGTACGTCTTTATTTCTTTGTAAAATCAATACTTAATAGACATTCCACTGGCCAAGCAATTTTTTGTTTCAGCTCATGCTGTTAGTGGTCAAGTTATTTATTTAAAATCCACTACTTCTCGTCACGTCTTATGCCAGAGATCATAAAGGTGCCTCTAAATATTTAGAGTACTTAAAAGTTTTTTATAAAGTGCTTGGTGCCAAGGTAGTCGCAAATTAGAGACGTGATTGAGGACCACCCTGCTGCATTGCAGTTGCCACTTGAATTCTGGTGCACTTAATTTGTTGCCTTGTCACTTCTCGCGAAAAGAGAGGTTGACAGGTGCTCGGGCAGAGCAGGAAACCTAATCGATCATCATTGGCTATGTGAACAAGTTTATTGTAATGAGCAAGTGGAACTAAAGGCCGACCTGCAACCACCATTGTCCCCCCCCAAGACGAGACACGTGGCTCCCTTCAAGGGAATATTTGCTGTCAAACCAATTTTCCACAAATAATGTAGCAAGGCATTTGACTACAATGCAGATGTGTCATGGGTGGCGAGAGCTGGGAGGTGTGGGGCTCTCATTGAGGATATAGGTGTTATGAGTGAAGACGTCTCGCTGAGCCCTACAGTTCTTATTTGTACTTTTAAGTATTGGAAGACCGCAGTAATGTACAATTATGTCATGTCTTTATGCTGCCCATGCATATTTTAAATAGTATGCATTGATATGTGACCGTTCATGCATTGTAGTATCCTATTATTACCCACTGCTCAATGTGACCATTTAAACGATGGAAAATAATAAATAATGAGTAAAAAAACAAATCTAGTGAACTTATCCTTCACAAGGCTCACCTCATCCTGCAGTTTCTCCCTCATCTCTCATATGGTGAGCCTTTCAGATGTGGCTGTTCATGCATTCTAGTATTCTATCCTTTGATCCTGCTCGGTGTGACAATTTAATCTATGGAATATAATAAATGAAGAGTTTAAATAGTCTGGTGCACCCAGAGCATTCACAATGTGAGTGAGACTATTATCACATGATTGTTTTTGCTGTACTGCGGTTGTGTCGAGGCAGCTCGAAGATATCCCGACAGTATTCCACCAAGATTGCAATATTTGCATCATTCTCGTTGAGGTGGCTGTCCCTTTCCGTTCAGTTAGCCCTCATCTTCAGTTGATGACTCAGCAAAACAGTTTTACTAGAGAGTAACAGGGCGAGACCTTGTACACGTGTAGTTGTTTATGTGTTTTTTCTGTGATTGTTTCAAGGATGTCTGATTATGCTTAAGTGAGAATGATTTGCCAACTCTACCATTGATATACTTCTAGTCTGCACTGTTGAATTTGCACAGTACTTTAATATTCTTAGACTAATAATATCTGTCTCTGATGTTACATGTGCATAGATTTTCACACAAAAACTTCTGTATTGTTAGATTTTGTTAACAAATCTGTGTGTATGATAGTTCACACATAATGCGAATTGCATAATATTGCAAACTGGTTTTGTAAATAGGACTAATAATAGGTTTTAGGCATGTGCAACTTTGCAAACCTCCACATGCTAACATCGTGCTTGAAATATTTTTCTGAATTTGGCCATCTGTATTTTTAGGTTTGGCATATGGAGACACTAGCAGCAATCATATTAAACTTATTATATACTTATTTTGAGGAACATTGGATCAGCCCCTTTGCCTGTAGGCTAATTTGTAAACAAAAGTATCAGTCGTTGGCATGAAGTATTGCAGATCCCATCTTGTTTCAGCACTCTGGAGTAATTTGGTGTCACCTTTTTTGTTGGCTGTTCGGATATGTTCTTCCTCCTTACTTCTAATGCACAAACGAGCTACTTTATGGTCAGCTAGTGACATAGGTCAGGCCAGCAGACCATTGGCTATTCAGCTACCAGGCAAGTCTGAGCCGTCCTCTCACACCTGCCCAGGCCCCTTAAGGCATTGCTGGGTGCACCCCAAATCATTCTCCTCCATCTTGTGAATTGCAGCCTACCTGTGCCCCAGATTGCAGTGAGCAGAGTCCAGAAAGTGGTAAGGAGACAGACTAGTGCTGTCTCTTCTTAAAACAAAAGTTGTTTATAAAACGATTTTCGCTTTCTGTGATTACTGTCTTTGCATGTGGTTGTTACAGTTTAAAATTGAAGTTTTGACCTGCCTGTGATTGCATATGTTATCACCTCTTTTGTGTTTTAAACTTGTGGGTTTCCCTGCTCATGATCGCTTGCATTTAACGTGTTGAATTTTGGGATTTGCAGTCCAACCTCTGTAGTTTGTCCCTCTCATTCCTTGGTGACAAATCTGTTTTCCTTCCAAATTTCTCATTTGCTCTGTGCTAAGATCTGTGTGTTAAAACACTGCACCCCCCAGCCACCATTTTGTGTTCATAAGCCAGTGAGGCCAGCCCCCCTGCCCCTCTCCCCTCAGCAACAGGGATATTCTACATCAGAGGATGCTTCTGTGAGCTGTTTGAACTGTATTTACTGGAGTCTGTGCACTTCGTTTTTTGGCCAGCAGGAGGAGTAAAGCTCTATTCAAACAGTATTGTTAGATTTCGAGGCTTCATTTCCTTTACCTGCAGAAGTCCACAGTGTGGATTGAGCCTGTCTGTCTCCTAGGAGATTCTGAACAGGAGAAGCAGCTGACCAGCCCCCACCCCCAGGCCAGCAGACCATTGGCTATTTAGCTACAAGGCAAGTCTGAGCCTCCTCTCACACTTGCCCAGGCCCCTTAAGGCCTTGCTGGGTGTACCCCAAGTCATTCTCCTCCATCTTGTGAATTGCAGCCTACCTGTGCCCCAGATTGCAGTGAGCAGAGTCCAGGAAGTGGTAAGGAGACAGACTAGTGCTGTGTCTTCCCAAAACAAAAGTTGTTTAAAAAACGATTTTCCCTTTCTGTGATTACTGTCTTTGCATGTGGTTGTTACAGTTTATAATTGCAGTTTTGACCTGCCTTGGATTGCATATGTTATCACCTTTTTTGTGTTTTAAACTTGTGGTTTTCCCTGACCATGATTGCTTGCATATAACGTGTTGAATTGTGGGATTTTCAGTCCAACCTTTGTAGTTTGTCCCTCTCATTCCTTGGTGACAAATCTGTTTTCCCTCCAAATTTCCATAGATCTTTTGACTGGGTGTGAGTGCTTGATTGATTCAGATGCTCCGTCCATCACCAACCCCTTTTGTACCGCTTTTGGCCGCCATAAGTGTGGCAGGGTATGCTCAGACGTGAGTCCCTTGCTCACTTTGCCACTGGATTCAAGCAAGCCGGGCTAAAGACGGCTGGAATGCCAGAAAACGGTCCTCGGAAGCTTGTTTCCAGTCCAGGCAAGACATGGCTTGGCAGTTCGGGCTGGACTGTTCCCATGAGGCACAGGGTTAGACTGATTTGCATATAGCCATGTCTGAACTGGGGTGGCAGAGTGGGCTAAAGAACGGTGATGGATTAAACCCAGATATTTTGACTGGGTGTGAGTGTTTGATTGATTCAGATGCTCCGTCTATCACCACCCCCTTTTGTACCGCTTTTGGCCGCCATAAGTGTGGCAGGGTATGCTCAGACGTGAGTCTCTTGCTCACTTTGCCACTGGATTCAAGCAAGCCGGGCTGAAGACGGCTGGAATGCCAGAAACCGGTCCTCGGAAGCTTGTTTCCGGTCCAGGGAAGACATGGCTTGGCAGTTCGGGCTGGACTGTTCCCATGAGGCACAGGGTCAGACTGATTTGCATATAGCCATGTCTGAACTGGGGTGGCAGTGTGGGCTAAAGAACGGTGATGGATTAAACCCAGATCTTTTGACTGGGTGTGAGTGTTTGATTGATTCAGATGCTCCGTCCATCACCACCCCCTTTTATACCGCATGAAGGTGACATGGCTAAAGAGAGACTGAGGCTCATGCTACTAATATTTTGCATTATGGTTGCACCACTATTTTTGCGCAGCCATGTTGTAAAAAGCTAGTCGAGATTTAGAAAGTCTTACAAGGGCTGATTTGTGTTGCCTTGCTTGACTTTGTTAAAAACAAAAAAGTAAAACTGTGCCTTGAACTGTTTTGCATTATACTGCACTAGGTAGGCATTACATGAGTGGAACATAGGAGTTCCCCAATGCATAATGATATGCCTATCCAAGGGAGGAGTAACAATGAAAAGTATCTTTATCAGTGGTGGCTCCTCCACTAAGGCTAAGGTGGAGGAGCGTCGCTTCACTGAACAAAAGGAAATATAAAATTAAATTAACTTTTGTTATTATCATTTTAGCTTTCCTATGTCATAAGTGTCTCTTGATGTGGCGGGGCTTGCCAGAGTAGGAGCCGGAGTAGTTTACACTCCCTACGTGTGGACGACTACTTGGGCCAGCCAAACAGTCCTCTGCACTTTGCATTTTCCCTACAAGGCTGCATTACACAGCTTGGTGAGGAACTTGCAAAGCCTCCCATTTCCCATCTGAGCACTGAACCACAGTGCTCAGAACAATCACAATACTGCATTCCAGTAGTGTGATTGGCTCAGGGGAGCTTGGGAGTCTGGATGTTTCCTGCTTCCAGCCGGGACTGAAGGAAGAGAAGGAAGATAATGGAGGGCAGAGGAGAGGCGGCGGCCGGCTGGCCATTACAGGTAAGTGGTTTTCTTTTTTTCTTTTTTTTGTCGTCCCTACCTCATCTCCTCCATCCGCCCCACCACCGGGGTCCAGTTGCAGCCACTCCTGATCATTATTTCTCCTTGTTACTTCACTATCCATGTGTATCATATTCTTCAGCAGACATAGAAAGAGGAATATGCACCTAAGGGAGGTTTTTGTGCAGGATAGTAGTTCAAGCATGAATCATTTCGTCCTGTATCTATCAGTAAATATGGCACATTTCTGGTATCCAGTCTCAAGGAGCCCTACCTGACTACAACGTCCATCTTTGCACTCTTGAGGATATTGACTTCAGAAAATGTTTGAAGGTAAAGCTCTGGACCAGGCCAAGGAGACAAATCTATCTGACCCACATAGTGACAATGGAGGCTACCAAATCCAGGTTTGTGCTCCTCTGAGATTTTGGCACCAAAAGCAATGGCTTCAGCAGGATTTTGACGACATATCCAAGGTTGATTCTCACCGGGCACAGCATTCAACCTTGCCTTGTTAGAATATTTTGAGTTCTCTCTCAGTGACTATGGGGACGGTTCTAAGAACTAATCTGATACAAAACTTAAGACAAAATTCTTCACTTAGGACAAAATCCTTACTTTAGACAAAATACTAACTTAAGAAAAAATCCTAACTTAAGCCAAAATACTAACTTAAGACAAAATACTAACTTAAGACAAAATACTAACTTTACTGCTACTAAATGCCTTCTGTGAATACCAAAAGTAGTAAGTTTAGGATTTTGTCTCAGATTAGTTTTGCGAATCGGCCCCTAAGGGCCTGATTTAGATCTTGGCTGACTGGTTACTTCATCACAAGAGTGACAAATATTCTGTGCGCTTAAATATAAATCACTTTATATTCTATGGAATTTATATTTCAGCAGAAGGGAATCGTTCACCAGTGTGCCGGACTAACCTGTCCACCAAAATCTAAATCAGGCTCTAAGTCTGAAGGTAAAATCTTTTTCTGAGGTGACTTGCATAGTGTTTCTGACCTCCACCCTTCTTGATCAGCCTAAAATTGTGCTGTGGTCCCCATCAACTGAGAAGTGTTGTTTACAATGGAGATTTACTTTTCAAGAACTTAACCCCTTCGATGCTCATGACGGAACCCAGTCATCATGAGCCACAGGTGGGCTGTGCACATGACGGCTGGGTTCCGTTACGACCACGCCCGCGATTGGAATGTCCAGCACTGGGCTGGAATTCCTGCAGCAGGCAAGGTGTTAAGGTGTTAAAAAATCATGTATCTAGTTTGCCTTAACTTATTTTAATGCTATTGGTGTTTTTCGCTCATTATCATTTCTATATTATTCTATGTTGGCTGGGAAATGTTATTGTGTTGTATTCGTTACTTTAAAATTATAGGTACAGCTTGAACCTGACCCACATTACTTTGGGAATTACCTGCTGCTTGTGACATAGATAACAGAGATTGAGCCCAGATTCTCATAGGACTTTGCTTTACCTAATGAAAGAGGCTTCCGGTACAGAGCAAGTGCCCGGCACTGGATCTAATAAACTGCGTACTCGCTCCAGATCTTTCTTTCCACTACGGCCTACGATATATGGTTGTTTTTCACTATCAGCTCGAACAAAAGGGACATACAAAAGCTATTTGATGTTGAGTTTACAGATTTAACCATTGGAGTTTTAATTGAAATCTAAGGAATGTTTGAATAATTGACCAGCCGGGTTAGAATTATAAACAGCAGAGAAGTGTTTGAACACTCAATACAGAGACCCGAACAGCCCTGAAGAAGTCGAGGGGTAATCCTCATGTGACGAAACACGTTGGCTGGATAAAAGACAAAGAAAAGACCACAAGGGACATTACTAATCTTTTGTTGTGTGCTATAATTCTATGATGAACTTTCATTTGAACACTGAAGCGTGTGCATAGGATAGGTTATTATTTACTTGACTGGTCTTTGGCCCTATATTATTGGGGGCTGTAGGGTGTTTTCCCTCACCTTTTGCACTGCATGATTCTATGAATAAGCTTGTACCATTCTAACTTCACAGACGCCAATTTTCCTGTACAATCAACACCCCCCCCAATATCAGTACCTAAAGAAAGTGGATTTGTTAAATTTGTAGTAGCACCCGTTTCCAAATTATTGACCCTATTTCTGACACCATCCATATGTCCAGAAATAGAAACACCTGTCTGCAGAAACTGAAAAGAGCAGTACTGGCCAGAGGAGAATAGAGTGTTGCTGGCCAGGAAGGGCGCCTGAGGAGCCGGCTGGCATCGCTAGAACCTTAGAGTTTTTTTAGGTCTGGCCTAGCGTTGCAGCGCAAATGCGCTGCCATCGCTTTGCGAGGCATGCAGTAAATACTGTAGCTTGGAAGCTTTGTGGAAGCTCCGCCCACTCTCTGCTCATTGACTTTTGTCTTAAATGCTGCCTTCCGATTGGTTTGAGGCTTGTTAGTCCCCCCTCATTCGCCATTTGTATCCTTCCACGGCTACCAGCCCCTTTACTTCCAACCGTATTTTTCATTCCCTGCCTTCCCCCCGCCACTCCTGCAGTCAGTGACTTCTCAGACCACACCAGCTCACCCACTCCTGTTCATGCCTTCTTCCCATCCGCACTTCTGATTCTAATGCAACAGGTCTCGCTTAAATGCGAGTCCTATTACACTTTCAATGCTTGCTTATAAACTCTTTTCTGTGACGTTTGAGGCTGATTGGATATCCCGGCATGCCTCTGTTCGCACTTGCGTCTTGCTGGTTTTCTAAACAGCTTGCTTTTTTTTGTTTGAGTGCTTTTTTTAATGCAGATTTATATAGCGCTGGTCATGGGGAGATTAAGTGATTTGCACAGAATCACAGGATGTGGACGCGACCCCAAGGCTAGAACCTTGGTTTCCAGCACCTAAGTCGTCAATCCAGCCATCAGATCGCATCCTCTATGCATCCACCAGCCTTCCACCACACAGGCGTAACCATCTCTGCAGACAGGCGGACCGCTGGGTCGGGCATGTGTATGAGGGCAAGGGTGTGACCCCCATCTCAGAGAAGTCATTTTACACCTCGACAGGCACAGTGCACGTGTGCACTCAGACATTCAACCTCTAATCACGTCTGCTGGATGCTGCTGTGACTGCATCGGCTTTGCCGTGGAGAACTGTATTAGAAAAATACTTTTTTTGATGAAATGTTTAACAGTGATGCAGGTAACAGAGGCTCAGAGCTTATTTTCAGCTGGTAAATGTATTACTATACATGATAGATATATCACCACTAGGGAAGAACTCAATAAAACTGCTTGCATCTCGGCCCTCAAAAGAAAACGCACTCGCCGAAAAAGTTTCACTCTGCTGCCATGAGTATTCATGAGCTGGTGGAGCTAATTAGTCCGCTGCCTGGATGCCCGGCTTTGATTGGTCACTGCCAGTCTGGCTCTTCTGGACTACAGAGTGAGGTGAGGTACAGAGGGACAACTTTCCAACAGCCTGTGATCCTGGCGTGGATGGACGTATTGTAGGTTCTAATGCTGTGGGCGAAGCAGTTATAGCGCCCAAACTGGAGAGTTTATAGCGCCCAGAGTGAGAGGGAAGGGTTGTGGATGCGAAGGAAGGGACAGAGAGCAGTGCGAGCACAGGGTCGCACACCACCAGAGTGGCACCGCACCAGTGTCCTCCAGCCTGCCCAGCCCCCGGCTGCTGCTGACCGGGTAGGAGGGCTGCCAGGAGCCCCTAGCACTGATGATGGGGTTGGAGGCAGGGTGGCTGCTCAACTGGTTGACGTAGGGGTAGCCCAGGGGTCTGTAGAAGGAGGCAGCACCACTGTACGAGCTCTCATGCGAGGTAAGGCTGGTTTGTGTGGGTACTACTGCCCTCTCTGGGACCCAGCATCCCGCTGCTCACTGTGGCACAGGCGGGAGCAGGGTGCCACCCCGTGACACTGGGAATAAATGCCTCAGCTGAACTTAGTAACATGTAGTATTTTGCTTTGATTCGTAAGATGTGATGTTTTACTCGCACTTGTGTTCATGACAGTGCAGCAGGCACTTTTGCTAGGAGGCAGCAAACAGCACTATTGTTTATGATAGTGTAGCTGGCACTACTGGCCAGGAAATATCAGTTGAGTGTAGAGTGGCATCATGGGTAAACCAGCTGACGGTTGCATGACATCACTGCGGTTAATAACAAACCTTGTGAACCGTGCACAAGCACCGTGTGTGCACAAGAGAAGGATGTGAATGGGACGGGAGTGGTTAGGGAGCCTCTAGCGGACACTGGTGGTTGAGAGAGCAATTCAGCCCCTATGGTGGGCATGACGGGGCAGTGTGTATGCTGTATGGGCACTGGAGGTCACGGGGTCTTAGCCGGTACTGGGAGTGTTCTCAACGAGATGCAGAGGACAGTCAAAGTTTAGGTAAGCACCAGGTGTACTGGGGCATGGGCAGCAGCGCCCTTGGGACATCACCTCCTACTGCCACCAGGCAGGCACTTAACATTGCATTCAGGCGTGGTGCCTCCGCCGGGCAGTGCCATCCCTCGAGGAGCTTCACCCAGCAAGGGTTCAAGGTGCCGCCCATAAGTGAGTGTGAAAACATTAGCCAGAAGTCAACCATGTGTGGACTGTAGCCGTAACAAAGCGAATATTACTTACAAATGCACTCGCTCTTTACAGACCACCCCACTTGGTCAGATTTGTTTTGGAGTATTATGTGGGAGGGCGTAGATGGTAAAATGTCTATAATGCCTCACACACTTGTGATAAAAACATTGCCCTCCCTGTCCCCCTTGCCTCTTCAAATGCCCAAGTCCTGCCCCCTCATTAAGTTCCAGGCCCACGTTAAGATCCCTGTGTCCTGGCCTCATTATAAGGGGACCTCTAGTATACTCAGCCTGTCATTTACTTGACCTTTGAACCGATCTCAAATTGTGTGGTCATTGGCAAATATTTTATTTTACAGTCACTTTGTTCTGCATTCTCACATAAGTGCAACTTCAAATATGTGAGTACAGCATTTCTTTTTTTTCCCTTTTTTATTATAATTCAGTTCATAGCATAATCAAAGCTAATACAAAACATATAGACATCAATCCATTAAATAAAATGCTGCAAGTGCAATAGAACACTAGACAAAGCAAGCTATCATAGAATAAACAAACCAAGAAAAAAACAAAAAAAGAGAGAAACAAAAAACAAAAAAAGGATTGAAAAATGATTCCATTGACAAATCGGCAATAAATACTACAAGCTAATCTGGGCATTCATGTTCTAAGTGATCAATCATAGGCTGCCAAATTTTAATCCCCAGTTGTTGTTTTTTCAGTGATTTGATGTGGTACAGATTAAAATCTAGATGGAATACATTATAAAACTTTGCCCGCCACATTCCATATGAAGGCGCATCAGGCTTCAACCACATAGTGGCGATGAATAAGCGGGCGACTGACATAGCCATAAAAAAAATACAGATTTTGAAAGTACAGTGGCAAAATATCCATATCTTTACATAATCCAAACATTATCATCTCTCTAGATATCAGCACATCAAAATTTAAAATATTTGACAGAAATTGTGCAATAGATACTAAAAATGGTTTCAAGACTCTACAATCAAAAAATATGTGCACAATGTCCGCCCTATCGGCTAGACGCCTATAGCATTTCCCATTATGCATATTGCCCCACTTCATCATCTTAGCCGGTGTATGATATAAATTAAATAAAGTTTTATAATGTTGAGAACGTAAGTTGGCTGTCAAAATAATTTTGGCAGCCATATCGATTGATTCTTGAACAAACTGGTCAGGAATGCCGAGTCTAATACTCCTTGTATATCAATATCATCGCGCTGCGTACTCAACAAATTATGATATAAAATCACGATCTTGGCCGGTTTGTTGAAGATTTCAAGAAAATCATTAGTGCCGGTAGGTAGAATACTTTGATGCTTAAAAATAAAATCCCGTAGCTGTAAATATTTTAAAAAATCATTCTGAGGAATCGCATATTTTTCCTTTAAATCATCAAATGTAACCATAATACCAGAATGAAACATGCTGCCTAAGTAAACAATACCTTTATCCGCCCAAGTCCGCATCTTGCTATCCCAAAATATAGAAGGGAGTAATTCTATTGAATCACAAGGGGTATAGAAAATAATTCGGTTGAGAGAGATAATTTTACGTACCCACCTCCACCCTGTAAATGCTGCTAATACGGTCTTAAATCTCGTTCTTTTATAATAGCCTGGTTCGAGAAAGCGTAGCAGCACTTGTCGAGATTGACATCCTAATAGCATTAAATAAATATTAGGGCTTTCAAATACTGGTGTCTCGCCCCTAATCACCAACATTTTCATATTCTGAAGGAGGCAAGCTAAATAATAAAAACAAAACTCGGAACTCCCCATCCACCTCTTGAAAGCGGCAGTGTCATAACAAAAAAGATTTCCAACCCCATAAAAACCTATCTGTAATAGATTGCAGCTTCGTTAATTGTATACGTGACAACTCCAGCGGTACAGTCCGGAAATAATAAAGTACCCTAGGTAAAATACACATCTTTAAAACATTTTGTCGCCCTCCCACCGTTAAGTGAAGACATTCCAACTTTTCCAACTGTCGCTTAACTGATTGTAATATATCAGTCCAATTCACAATTACTAACTCTTGGAGCAACATCCTGATTTTATTTCCAAGGTACTTAGCCTCATGGGTAACACGTAAATCATTGGAGCATAGCCCGGCAGTACACACTACCTGGGTTTAAGTGATATTCAATTTATACCCAGAGACTTTACCAAATTCCTGTGTTATATTTTCAATTTCACATAGTGCTTGTTCCGGATCGGATGTAACGACCGCAATGTCATCAGCATAACCTAAGACAGTACATAATTATCATCCACAGCCATTGATTGCATACGCTGGGAAGTTTCTAGCATTTGCAGCAATGGCTCGATGTAAATGTCAAATAATAGCGGCGAGGATGAGCATCCCTGCCGTGTGCCCAGAGTAATATAAACAAATGATGACTCCTGCCCCATAACACAGATCTTGGCCCTTGGTTGTTTATACATAATTTGTAAGGCAAGCAAAATTGGGGTCCAAACCCCATTTTACACATTATAGCCCATAGGAATGCCCACGCCACATGATCAAATGCTTTTTCAGCATCTAAAAGTACCAAGCTGACATTTTTATGAAATGCTGATGCATAATCCAAAACAGCAATCACACGATGCAAATGATTGACAGTGCTTCTGCCTGGAAGAAAACCATGCTGATGATAAGACACCAATGATGGTGCGACTTGAATCAAACGGCTAGCGAGGATTTTAGAATATATCTTGGCATCTACATTAATTAATGAGATGGGTCTATATGACCCCGTAAGATGTGGGGGTTTATCTTTCTTTTTAAATACCAATATGCTCGCGTCATCCCACGAGGGAGGAGGGGTACCAGCTCAAGCAGCGATAAAAGTGGCCAACATATCATCTTTAATATTAGAAAGTAACAAACGATATACCTCTAAACGCAGTTTATCCAGGCAGGCAGCTCTCCCAAGCGCAAGATCTTTAAGTGCTGTCTCAAGTTCTAACATAGTTATCGGGGCTTCTAGCTCCTCTCTAACAGTGGGCTCAACCACGGATAAATCAAATCTAGACACAAACTGGTCAATCTGATCTTGAAATAGATATTCTTGGGTATACAATTCAGTATAGTAATGTTGAAAAACCTGCAATATACCATCCATATACCATATCGTCTCAACCAAACAGCCCCGATCATTCTCTAAGGTCGCTATACGCTGTGATGTCTGCCGCCCGCGAAGTCTTTGAGCTAGGCATCTACCGACCGACTCACCATACTCATATCTCTATGCTCGTGGACTTTATACTGAGTTGCTATATCACGACTCCAGACACCATTAATCTTTGCCTTAAAACATGCAACCTTAGTCTGTGGCGATTCACTATCGTGATGTGATCTAATAGCCAAGATAAGTTCATGTTCTTCATTTTTTAAATCTACCAGCAATTTGTCCATATCAGCTTTTCGTTTCTTCTGTTGAGACCACTCATAGCTACAAGTTTCACCCCGCAGCCCAGCCTTAAAGCAATCCCATACCATCGCCTGAGAAGCTGTACCTCTATTATAATCTAGGAACTGCTGAGCCCATACTTGAATATGGCATACATATTCTTCATCAGATATTAATTTCTTATTAAATGAAAATGACCGCTGCGGCCGCTGAATATTGAAAGGAGGCAAATACATACCAGGGCCATGATCCGATGAAATCTGTGGCATTACCTGCATACGGGCACTCCTAATAAATGATCTAGGCAAAAAAATATAATGTAACCGGACAAACTTTTTATGGGGGGAAGAAAAAACAGTATACCCGGGATCCCCAGGGTTAACCAATGGCCATCCATCAACTAGGCCGTGCTGGAGCAATAATTCCTGCAATGCTCTAAAAACATGTGTCTTACGGCAGAAATATCTGGTGAATTGAGGATCCCAAGTAGAAGACCCACCATGTATATTAAAATCCCCTAACAATAATAAGGGTGTACCCCACAATGCAAGCTCGACATTCAAAAAATCAAAGATCTCTGAATCGTCCAAATCCGAGCCATATACAGTACATACTGCGGTTGTGACCCCCGATAATACACTCAGCAATTACCCAGCGGCCTAAACTATCGGCTTTGGTTTTACTCGTGGTGGCTATCATTTGGCGACCCAAAATCGCAACCCCACGATTCATAGTAGCCTGCCTTGATGCCACAAAAAGTGTATAGCCCAGTTCATTCAATATCTTTCAATTACCCCATGGCACGTGGGTTTCCTGAAGACATATAATGTCAGGAATAATTAGCCGAACTTCCTGAATCACACGCCTCTGCTTAAGAACATTGTTCAATCCACATACATTAAATGAATATATAGGCAGGCTGTTACTAGCCATTTACCCTAAATTGAAAAAATGAATTGACACAAGGCTGTTAATACATGAAATACAAAATAAGCTTACTCCTACAGCCTTACAGCAAATGCTATGAACTGACATGTTTCCCTTTACACCCTTAACCCAAAAACTACCCACTGCTATACCCCGTGGACCCCCCCAGGATCTCCCGCCCTCCCCACACACCCCTCCCCCCGCAAGTGACCCTCCCCAACATCCAAGGCAATAGGGCCTATCGCCCTTTAGATGAGTATGAGAGAATCTCAAATGCTCAGACAGTCCCGTACTAAATCAACATAGCTCTAGATAAAAAAAACGAAACAGTACTCAACAGTTGATTTACGTGCATATTCCCACATAAATACACATATGTAACCAGCTTGCAAATGATCAATGCATGGTTTCATCAACCCAAAGAATTAAGGTATTCCTTAGCTGAGGCCTCAGAGGTAAAGAATCGATTCTGCCCTTTATACACCGTTTTTAGAGTAGCTGGTTGTAAAAGAAAACCCTGTAAGCCCTTAGTTTGGAATGGTGCAATTAATTGGCGAAGCCGCCAACGATTCTCTACAGTGGAGTGGCAATAATCCCTTTCCCAGAGGCAAGATGGCGTCTGCTAGTCAGACATGCGTGTGAGAGGCTCCGCTTGGACACCCTTGTGTTTTTTTGTACCTGAGGTCTGTGGCGGCCTTCGGCAGCAGTTTTTCCGGGACATTTGGTGATAGTGCGTGGCGCAGCTGCGGTAGTCACCCAATGCCATTGGGAGGCTCTAAACGGCAAGGAGCAACAAGCTGGTGCATTGGCGTGGTACCTGCTGTGGCGTGGCTCTCAGCGGTGTGAGGCTGAGGCGGAGAGAAACCGCGGAGCGAATGGTGGGCGGACCGCGCCGGGGAGCTGTGGTGTTTGGCTGGACTCAGCTACCTGGTCTACGGCATCTATGGTGATATTTCTGCTGTGATACAGTGTATAGAGGCAACTCTCTCTCAGCAAGGAAGCGAGAATACTATCAATCCGCATTTCTGACGCCCTGGAGAAAACAAAACGTGTTTTGCATGGCTAAAGCGGCAAGTAAGTGGCTCAGGAGTGCTGCACAGCTGGTTTACTAATTAATAACTGTCCCGACTGCCCAGACATTGTGGAAGTTGTTTTTTTGGGGATTTGTTGCTGTGGAAAGAACTTTGTAAGCATTTTTTATGCGCTGTATATGGTTACTAATTAATAACTGCCCCGATTGTCCTGACATCGTGAAAGACTTTTTATTTAATTTTTTTGGGTGTTGTGGAAAGACACTGTGGAAGTCGTTTTTTTGTGGAAGAACTTTGGAAAGCACCTTTTATTTGCTGTATATGGTCAAGTAAATGCTCCAGGGGTGTTGCATTACTGCTTTGAAATTTCTGGCCGTAATAAGGCTTCCAGGGCTGCTCTAATTAATTGGGCTATGGGACCAAAAACAGCCCGTGGTGGGAAAATCAGGGCTACTGGAGAGACCCAGGTTGGGACTCGTGCTGCCCTTGCTGCGAAGTTAACGCAAACCAGTAGCAATAAAGAGGACAGTAGCAAAGATTCCGTAGTAGATACATCGGCTATGCCCAAGATTCCACAAATGTTTCAAACTGCCTCAGGGAAAAAGGCTATGATTCCTGTCGCCAGGCGATATCGATGGAGATACTACATTGGTCGAAGCACTTTAACAGCTTGTAGTTTCTCCAGTTTCGCTACAGAGCTCCCTAACAGTACCATTACAAGCTCCGGCCGTGACCACTGATGAGCATGAAGGGAGCGAACATAGTGTGGTCAATGTAGTTAGTGCTACTGGGGAAGAAGTAACTGATCCTGTGAGAACTAAGGACAGTAAATTGTATTCTCTCTCTGAGCAAACAGATGGAACAGATCTTGATGGTGATTTAGAAGAGGAGGCGGATTTTTCAATGTTCGAAGAGATTACAGAGGATACTACACCTATTGCGAAGGCCAGTAAACAGAGTGAGAATAACTTGTGAGATTCAATGGGCGATACTGATACCATTTGGAAGCGGGGGCCGCTGAGATCTCTGATTGGGCTTTGCCGATATGGAGAATCGGCTATGCCGCAATATTTTGCGTATTCTTGGGGTCCCTGAAGGGGTTGAGGGGCAGGACATTCGTAAATTCGTAGTTGAACTTTTTGAAGAGGCATTTCCGGAGGTAAAAGACTGGAACTGGGCCCAGGAAATTCAACGGGCGCATCGATTTCCATTTCGCCAACGACCAGCTCGGACTGGGCAAGCTGTCCAAAACCCACGCGCCATATTGATCTCATTAAATCATTTTTTGGCAAGACAAACACTATATGACCTTTCCAGACCTGAGAGTACAGCATTTCTGCTGTACAAAACCTTTTCTTTTGATTAGACTAAACATTTGCTGCATGTGTAATAATAATTGAGCCCAAATATAGGGTGCACATGATCACTGACTTGCATGTTAGTTTACTGATATCATTGCCATCAGGGCAGGAGTGTTTCTCAGTTTATATTTAAGCACCCACATTGTAAGAACTGGGGATATCTAGTTGGCCACGGTAGGCACCTTTGTCCAAGTAGGGACCTTGCATCTAGTCAGGGTAAGGGAATACACACTTCACATAACCCCTGCTCACTCCCTTGGTAGCTTGGCGCGAGCAGACAGGCTTATGGCCAAAGCATAAATAGACAATAATATTTTTTCAAAACTTGTATTTTCAGTGATATGACCACCGAAGGCCTTGCTTTTATATTGAAAACAGAGCTTTGGACTATACCATTCCCCGCTGAAAGGCAATATTTCTCTACATGTGTTCCTATACCTGGCGTGTCATGCAGTTTGGTGCTTACTTTCCCTCCATATTAACCAATAGTAGATGTTTCAGCACCCATGCTAATATACTGCATTGCTAAATACATACAAGGTCCCAAAGGCGAGACCGATGCATTACAAATGCTTGTCTTCATAGGCCCTCAATGAATAGCACACCACTCAAAAAGTATAGTGTGACGCCACAGCATCAAAAAAAGAGCAGGGAAATACGCTCATTAAAAATTCACTGTTCCAGCCAAGGAGCACCCCAGCTTTAAGTCTTGTCACCCCTCAATAATTTTCATATTGCTCTCTGTGGATGCCTGAAAATAGGCAGGAGCACCATCAACAGATGTGTTTATTGTTTAGAGGCACAGCATGAAGTATAGAAGCCCTCACCCCACAATGATATTTTAAAACTGTCCCTAAGTCTCCCAGGCAATTTTATGGGGATCACTGAAATATTATCGACGGGCACATTATCGACTTACCAAAATATCGTTGACAAATTATCGACGACAAAAATATCGACTTACTATACTTATTACACAAACTACAAAAATATTGAGTAAAAAATATCGAGTACTAACTATATCGAATACATAAATATCGCTTAAATAAATATCGACTACAATTATATCGTTGGACATGAAATTAGCCCTAACACTACAAAAATATCGACTACAAAAATATAGACTACCACAATATCGTTAAAAAAAATATATCGAGTTCATGTTTGTACACTTTTCTTTCTAAAATACCATCTTTATCATCAATAAAAGTTATTTCTCACTAAAAAAAACTTTTCACATATAATACCTGTTTCTTACATAAAATTACTATTAATCCACATTTGCTATACATTCTATTACATGCATTTTATCATTTTCTATTATTCTTTGCATTTAACTAACATTTTCATTACTTATTTTCACATATAAATATATTTCATTTAAACACGAACCTGCTTTAATGCGGGAATAACCACATACCACCATTCTCACATCAACAAACACTCCAATTAACTTAAAAAAATTCAAACTAGCCTATACTATGCTTCCTTACATCCTACAACCAATCAAATCAAAGCACACATAACACATATACTATAAAAGGGATACATGCATTCTACCATTTGTTGCTGCTACCTCTCTGGAAAGTAGATGCCAACACTTTGAAGATTTTGTTGCAGAATAAACATCTTTAAAGATCCAGCTCACTAGCTAATTAATCAAGTAAGTAACACAGCATTTTTGTAGAAAACTAAATTAGAAGTGCACTATTTTCCTTACATCTCCTAAGTCTTACACTTATTTTATTTTCATGTCTTCCTACTTTTCTGATAGAAACTACTCCAACACAATTCCTATTACATGGTCATATTTCTTCACGTGCAAAATCAGATAGTAAGTATATAATAATTCTCTGTTACACACCAACTGCTGTTTTTAAACACTAATTTACAAGAGTATTTATTTTTCATTAACATTATATTTACAGATATACTGAAATTGTGCTATTTCTACAGCAAAAACGATAAAACTACCCTAATTACACATGTAAGTATAGATGTGTTTGTTATAAAACGGCCAATTTCATTAATGCACATTTTTCAACAACATATCTTGCTTTTTACATCTTCCCTATAGATCATTTGAAAGATCCAAGATCAACTATAGCAAAACACAAGAATACCCTTCAGAAAAATGTAAGTATAATTGTAATTTGCTAAAATGTGGGCACAAAAAACGCTAACTATATTCTTAACACCATGTTATTTATTTTGAATTGCCTCTACAGATATTCAGAAAACATCATACATCTATTCTACATATCATATGAAAACATCCTACACAAAATATACCAATATAGAAGAATAGCCTTGTAAAAAATGTAAGTATATTTGTCATTTCTCTAAAACTGCCGAAAATAACACAGACTATGTTCTTAACAACATCTTATCTATTTTATATTTCCTCTACAGATATTCTGAATACATCATACAGCTATTCTACCTACAACAAAGAAAACAACATATTTAGAAGTTAGTATACGTTTAAATCTGTTACATTTCCAAACGGTTCAGTATTAAAATTATAATATTTTGCTTTTATTTCTTCTATCTACTCTACAGATCATACCTGTACTAAATTGATGTACTCCAGCAATTACTACTATTCTACTATTTAAACAAGTAAGTATATGTAATGTTTACATCAAATGCACTAGTAGGCAAAAATGACAACTGCTTTTGAGTAGGAAATACGTTTGTTATATGTAAACATTAACGTTGCTTTTCTATATTTTCATACCAACAGCAAATAAAGACATACATACAAGAACATCATTCAAAAGACATTTCTGCTTCTGTGACTACTACTTTGATTAACTGTAAGTATAAATGCATCACTAATGATGTTAGCACCACATAAGTAAAAAAATGTGTACTGATTTTGTTTCTTTCTACTCTTTCCTAGAACAAGTAAATCAAAATGACTGAAGGTGCAGAATTTGTCATGTCTCAGAAAAATAAATTACTATTATGCTACATGGGTTATGTGTATGCTTTAGAAAGTATTAAAAGTGCTAGCACACAAAGTGACAAACCCACCACACAAATTCTTAAAGAAGAACTGGTAAAAATCCCTGCCCATGCTTCAGGTCAACTACCCTCTATTGACTCCCTGAAACGCACAATTGCAAGCACCAAACGACTCACTAGCACAACCCAACCCAACCCAACTTGTTTTGAAGAAATTATTATTTCACCCAAAATGGCCATCACACACAATAAAGATACATTTATTCTTTTTGATAATGAAAGCAGTACAAACAGAATAATTATGTTTGCAACTGCAAGTAATTTACGAAAAATCCAACAGTGTCCCCAATGGATGATGGATGGAACATTTAAACCCTGCCCAAAACCTTTTTACCAACTGTATTCCATCCACGGTTTATACCATCATTCTAACATACCTTTCATTTACTGTTTGCTACCCAACAAACAGCAAACAACTTACACCGAAATTTTAAATGTTCTCAAAACGGAAATCAATAATTATTTTCCCGAAAAAATAATTATTGATTTCGAATTAGCTATGATAAATAGCATTTTGAGAACATTTCCCCACACAGCAATCCAGGGTTGCTATTATCATTTTAATCAGAGTATATGGAGGCATCTCCAAAAATCTACTTTAAGTATACTATACTCTACAGATAGCACCTTTGCCTATCAAGTTAAAAAGTTAATAGCCCTGGCCTACGTCCCTGTTACAGATGTTGCTGAACATTACAATTTATTAATTGACAGCGCATATTATAAGAGGAATGAGGATAAACTAACACCATTGCTAGACTATTTTGAAGACACTTGGGTGGGAAGGTTGCACAGATCAGGACATCGACGCCAGCCCAAATTCCAAAATCCCTTGGTGGAATGTCTATCTCAGTACTTTAACCAAGAGGTTAAAACCAACAACAGTGTTGAAGGGTGGCATAATGCTTTCCAAGCAACTACAAACAGAGGCAAACCCACATTCCACAACCTTCTAGAAGCTTTGAAAAAAGAACAAAGCTATCAGGAACTAAGAATGGAACAATCAGTGTCACAAATAGGTCTCAAACTCACTAAACAAACCCAACAAATGTTCCGACTACTTCAAAGTCAAGTCACATTATACCCTACAACTAGAGGTTTAGAATACCTGGCAATAATAGCAAAAAGTCTACTATAAAAATGTCAAGTAAATATACGAATGTCTTCTTACAATACTAATAAAAATCACATGTCATAAACATATATAATGAATTATAAATAAAACATATTTGTTTGACAAACTTTTAAAATTTATGTAAAAAACATTCGTAACAAATATGCAATGTTTATAATTTTTTATAACATACACATAACATTAGAAATCGACATTTCCCACCCAATCAAAATTGTAAAATAAATACTTACAATTTTTGGACTTGAGAGACGCAATCAAGGAAAAATCAATCCATACAATCCAATCCAATATCTTACTATTCCAATATGGGAAACCCTCAAAAACCCGAAAATAAAATGTAAAACGTAAAAAAACGCTCCAGGAAACCCCGAAAACAGTAGTGTGTACACTTTAGGATTTAAAGTTATATACACACTATTTTAAAAAAACGGTCACGCATATCAATGTATCAATCCGAATCGAAACCCTCCAAAAAACCCGAAAAAGGTTTAAAAAGTGTAAAAAACGCTCCTGGCAAACACGAAAAATAGGAGATAAAAGTCAAAATATAAGCATAATAACTTAAACATTTGTTTCTCCGTTAAAAAACACGCTTCCTTCCATGTAGTTTTCATGCGAGGAACCGAAACCTGTAAAATAACATACATAACGAAAGCCACCCACAAATACCCCCTTCACATTTGTAAATATACTAACAATTAACATTAACCATGTAAGAAGACATTTCCGAACACTTAAAATTAGACTTGAAGGAAAAAAAGCACGACACATCTATAACGGAGACTTTTCACCCAAACGCTACTTAAACTATTAATACATACACCAAAAAACACTACAGAGTTCGATTATCCCCTCAAACATGACCACTTACTTATAATTTGTAGTTAAAAATAACCTTACCTCTCTCCACGCGAAGCAACTCCCAACCGCGAGCTTCTCCAGTCCTGAATGGAGCGCAATAACCTTACGCGGTAAAAAAGTAGTCCCCTTAACCCATTTGTGTAAAAGGATAATAGAATAAACAATGTCATATGTAAAATATATAATACATACACATGTATAATGTAACAAATTAATACACTATACTCATGACAATTTTCCTTTATTAACAAAAAATAATATATTTAATATAAATTAATATATAATATGTATTATATATTAATAATATTAAATAATTATGTAAAACTTTGAATAAAAGATGTAAATATTTAGTTATTCAGTATATTTATATGAATAATTTTGTGTATAATTTTAATAAAACATTATAAATGTTTATGGGAATAATTAATAATGATAAATAATATAACTTATTTATTGTTATTAATATAACAAGTAGAACCATTTAGTATATAAAGAATGGCCTGAAAAAAGTATCTATTTTATCTGTGAATGTATATATTTTTGTTAATAATAATAAATGAATGTTTATGTTTATTAATTAATAATAATAATTAATAAAATAATTATTATTTTTATTAATTATTAAAAAAAGTTATATAATTATTTCTAACTATAACAAAATTATATAATTGCTTTACTAATATTTGATAAATACCAGATATTATAATTAAACATATTGTTTCCCTATACAATTATAAACTTTACAACCAAATCGATTTATATGTTTTATGTAAAAACAACATTGTGTGAAATATACACCAAGAAATTTTTTTTTTGTATTTCAATTTATCCTAACAAATGTAATAATAGTCATGTTACTTGTTAAAAAGAAATATGTATTATATATTTTATTATATTAATATGTAATATTAACATTATTAAATATTAATGTAAGAAATGTATAACAAATCATTGTTTTATGTATTTCTATATAAATACTTTAAATTGTAAGTGACTGATGGGAATATGTAAAATTTACTGAAAGAATCTAGTAATCCAAATTATTTTTTACATTGTCCACATGTATATAAATGTAAAGATGTTATTGTGTGAATAATAAAAGTCAAAAAAAATGTGATGTTATATTTGTTTGTGATTTTATTGTAGTACACAATAAAAAAATAAAAAATTGTTTAATAAACTTATTTGAAAACATCTATGTTGCATTAATTTTTAATATTAAAATACAGTAATGAACAAATGTATACAAATGTGCTGCACACTGACCAATTTTATATGTATTGTTACTACTCCAGTCAATCTAAAATCATAGAAGCTGCAGGACACTAGCAAAAAATATTTTACTATTCCTACTACACTCAAGGTAATACCATAAAATGTGGTGGAGACTAACCAATGTATTTTTATTAATCCAACTCCAGTGTAGGTAATATTACTGATGGTGCTGGACACCAACCAATTAATAATTAGAATTCCAACTCCACTCTAGCTACTGTCTGGAAACATGCTAATACATATATTGTTTTGATCAAAATAAAAGGTACTAATGTAAAGTTATAATAATAGCTATTTTCGTGTAATAAATTTAATGTATCAGTGTTAAGTTACACTATACATCAGCACTCTAAAATACCCAAAACTGTCCCAAAACACTAAAAAGACCCCTTCACCCTAAAGGCCAAAACTGACCCAGAACCCTACAAATACCCCTTTATCAACAAACTGAAAACTGACCCTGAACCCTACAAATACCCCTTTACCCACAAACTAAAAACTGACCCAGAACCCTACAAATACTCCTTTACCCACAAACTGAAAACTGACCCTGAACCCTACACATACCCCTTTACCCACAAACTGAACACTGACCCTGAACCCTACAAATACCCCTTTACCCACAAACTGAAAACTGACCCTGAACCCTACAAATACCCCTTTACCCACAAACTAAAAACTGACCCTGAACCCTACAAATACTCCTTTACCCACAAACTGAAAACTGACCCTGAACCCTACAAATACCCCTTTACCC
This sequence comes from Lissotriton vulgaris, assembly GCF_964263255.1. NCBI lineage: Eukaryota > Metazoa > Chordata > Amphibia > Caudata > Salamandridae > Lissotriton > Lissotriton vulgaris. The sequence goes on from NC_141687.1 coordinate 1,998,712,998, forward strand.
ACAAACTGAAAACTGACCCTAAACTCTACAAATACCCCTTCAGCCACAAACTGAAAACTGACCCTGAACCCTACAAATACTCCTTTCCCCACAAACTGAAAACTGACCCTGAACCTTACAAATACCCCTTTACCCACAAACTGAAAACTGACCCAGAACCCTACAAATACCCCTTTACCCACAAACTGAAAACTGACCCTGAACCCTACAAATACCCCTTTACCCACAAACTGAAAACTGACCCTGAACCCTACAAATACCCCTACACCCACAAACTGAAAACTGACCCTGAACCCTACAAATACTCCTTTCCCAACAAACTGAAAACTGACCCTGAACCCTACAAATACCCCTTTACCCACAAACTGAAAACTGACCCTGAACCCTACAAATACCCCTTTACCCACAAACTGAAAACTGACCCTGAACCCTACAAATAGCCCTTCACCCACAAACTGAAAACTGACCATGAACCCTACAAATACTCCTTTCCCCACAAACTGAAAACTGACCCTGAACCCTACAAATACCCCTTTACCCACAAACTGAAAACTGACCCTGAACCCTACAAATACCCCTACACCCACAAACTGAAAACTGACCCTGAACCTCCAAAAAACTCCTTTACCCACAAACTGAAAACTGACCCTGAACCCTACAAATACTCCTTTCCCCACAAACTGAAAACTGACCCTGAACCCTACAAATACCCCTTTACCCACAAACTGAAAACTGACCCTGAACCCTACAAGTACCCCTACACCCACAAACTGAAAACTGACCCTGAACCTCCAAAAAACTCCTTTACCCACAAACTGAAAACTGACCCTGAACCCTACAAATACCCCTTTAACCACAAACTGAAAACTGACCCTGAACCCTACAAATAGCCCTTTACACAAGAACTGAAAACTGACCCTCAACCTCAAAAATACCCATTTACCCACAAACGTAAAAATTTCCCAAATCCCACTAAATACACCTTTACTCACGAACAGAAAAATGACCCAGAACCCTAAAAAATTAACCTATAACAAAAACTATGAAACTGAGCCAGAACACTATAAATAATAATGAACACAACATTAAACATAAATATATAATAAAAACAAATAATTTTACAAAAAAAATTATAAAATATATTATCACATTAGCTATAATAATAATTTTGATTAATTAATATTGTTTAATTCCAATTAATTAATTAACATCAACATAAATTAACACTTTACATTTAAATGTATCCAATTAATGTAATTAAGTCATTATTATAAATTAATTACCAATTAATTTATTTAAATGATATGCAATATATTAATTACATCATTAACTAATTATAATTAATGTGTTAGCAATTAATAAATGTAAATAATATGCTAATTCTTAATACAATAAATCACTAATTATTATTAATTAATAACCAATGTATCAATTAAAATCATATACAAATTAATTTATAAAAATAATAATTATGAATAATTAATTAATCAATTAATCAATTAAATTATATGCTAATTAATCAATTAAACAATTAACTAATTAATATTAATTAATTGCCATTTAAAATCTAATTAAAACAATTACCAAACATATATTAAATAATTAATTATTATTAAATTACTTCCCACCCTATTCCCCTATAAACCCACAACCCGCTCCTAAACATTAGGTACTATTTATTTATATATTATATATATATTATTTTATAAAATCAATATTTTCTAACATTTTCTCGATATTTTTTACTTTCACTATATTTCGATATTTTGTCTAGTCGATATTTTTGAGTCGATATTTTTGTATTCAATATTTTTGGGTCATTTTTGCAGTCGATATTTTTTCCAACGATATTCCTATAGTCGATATTTTGTTAATGTCGATATTTTTCCGTCGATATTTTGTCCATTCGATATTATGTAGTCGATATTATGTCCAGTTACCATTTTATGTATGCCCCTGGCACAGGTTTTGCTGCCTTTTGAAGCTCTCCCTAAGACTGTGCTTCTGCACATGGTCTTGAGAGGGTTGCGACCTCTATTGGGGATTATTGGCCCTGCAGTAACAGTTTCGCAAAATATATAGACAACATTAATGATTGACAACGCAAAGTGCTGCAAATTGATGAATGTTATGGAATATTGGCATTACTCTCATTGACTTCAGAGGTCGATTATTACTTCTGGAGGAACCTGATTCCTAATTGGTTCTCTTTGTGTTCAAGTCCTGTTTAAACATGAAGGCGGTTGCAAACATCAGTGAATTCATGCATGTAAGGCAAAATGATCACTTACTACAAAAAAGCTCTTTAGCACATCACTAGGCGCACTGTCCTGCTAGAAAGTGTGCACATTCTCCACCCTGTGCTCCACAACAGGAAGAGTTCTGTGTGCACATCCATGCCCGCACATCAAACACCGGGCTTGCTAAATAAGAGTGGGTGAAGTGGCTTTGCTGGATTTAACGGCTGCAATCTGCAGCTTCAGAGTTCTGCAGTTGTTGTTCAATAATTTATCTCAATCTACCTGCTTTGTATTATAGATGACACGTCTAATCCCAAATACTGCAGATGAAGAGATAGTGGCTTAGGACTGAAAACTCGCCTCTTCTCTCGACTCTCCTTGCATTCCCCCTGATGTTACACTGTAATAAATGTGTTTTTTGTGATCGTTTTTCCCGGGGACGCTTGTCTCCTCGGTCATGAAGAATTACTTGTAAAATACTTTATTAGACTATCACTCATTTATTTTTGTCTGGCGAAAATGTTATTCTGGAATCTGGACTCGTAAATGCTAAAATTAGGCACAGTGTAAATTATTTGTCATAAATTATTTAATAGTAATCTTCTACGGTAAAACATGGCTGATACCAGGCTGATAGAACGAGCTCAACTGACTGCACTATAGGCCCCTGTGGGACAATATAGAGTGCATGTAGCAGAGAGAAACTGCATCTAGAATTTGGTTAAATTCATCCATTACACAATAAATCTATTTCTTTACTATCCTTGAGGATGACTGATGTAGTGAAAATGAGGCATCTAATATTTTCCTTTATTGGTACTTATTACACGATTTATTTAAATGTACTTTTATCCAACTTTAGTATTTTGAAGAATGTTACAGACGTAGAAGTTGCAATCTGTGGGATCTATATGGTTTAACTAAAAGGTTGCTTTATTATCTGTAACATTCCTTTCTCGGATGTTTTTGTCAATGCTCACTCCCCAGTGGTGCTGCATGCTCCCTATAAGAAATTGGATTATTATTATTTGGAGTGGGTGACGGCCCACATCCAGGATTAATCACAATCCTTATCAGGATGACCCCTCCAAATCACTATGGTAGCCTGAGCTCAACCCCCAAGTAGCTCTGGCACAGGACAGACATGCTTAACTTAGGGTAATGTGTGAAGAATTTATAAAGTGCCAAAATAGTAATAAAGTCAAAACAAAATCTCAAACTAAATTATTGTCGGAAATATAAATTTAAAAAAAGTTTTAAGTGAAAATAGCTCAAAAAAGCACATAGCGCCAATGAAAGTCAATGGCTGTGGAAGCCCGGGATGTAAGCACAGTTTGAAGTAAACTGCATGGGTCCAAAAGACCAACCAGGTTCATCCCGGTCAAAGATCACACCCTCTGTCTTTGAAGTCCCAATCACAAAAGTACACTTCTAAAGCCCCCAGTACCTCAGAGACTCACATGGTGTCAGGCAGAGGCCAACAGCAGGGTCCAGTCCAGATACAATTGTCACTGGTCAGCTGAGTACTTTCAGGAAAAGGGCTCTTGCAGCTCGTTGTCTCTCTGTAGCCACACAAAATGTCAGCCAATAATTAACACTAAACTCTGGTATCAAACCCAGAGGTCAGATCATACAAAGGCAGGCTCCTTCAACAACCAGACAGGGAATTCACAAGAATTGCCTTGGCATTTTGTTCTCTTTCTTTCAAGTGTGCCCCGTTACATTTAGCTCAACATACCTGACAAATAGTATCTGACAGTGTGATGTCACAGGATGCACACATCCTGCAATCTGAATATTGTATTGAGTTCAGAGGAGTCATCTCTGACCATTCCGGTCAGACTATTGTTTTCTCCCAGGAGAAATTCACCTCATTCACATTATTCAAAGATGAGTACAATCTGAAACTCACAGAGGCTTATGCTAATTAGCCTTCTGACAGTTTTAACTTTCTAAAAGTTACCTTTCCTTAATATTTATTACAAATCCAACTACACAATTGTATGGTATTTGTAGTAACTATTAAAAATAGTGGTTTATTTTTTTTCCAGTTGGTCCCATTCCCATATATGAATATAGCTTTTGGGGCCTTGTCTGTGCGGCACATGTTAATATCAGTTTTCTACACGCTCCTCCTTTAAATAGCATACACTCTACCTTGTGGCCTACAAGGCTTACAAAGGTTTGATGTGCTAATATTTAAAAGAGAGGTTTGCCTGTCAAAGGGGTCGTTTTTAACAGGTTGCACTACAGGGGAAGACAGTCTACCTTGGTAGGACTAAAGCTATGTGTTTATCTTGACATTTCTATACTCTGTCCAAGGCTAAGGAACAATGAGCATGTTGCCCTTGCTTTGAGTTGTCCGGTTGGCGACAGGTCTGAATTGGATAGACCAACAATCACATCAGCATTGAACCTCTGACACAGTGCGTCCGGAGCAAGGCTTTAATGATAGAAACTGCCTCTAAGCCACGTTCCTCAGAAAAGCACTTCTACGTATTATTCTGGAATGCTTGCCTGTTACTGAGATGCATCCTTGCTGACTCTAATCTCTATTCTGCAAAGGACGGTGGCCTGTTCCTACACCAGACTGACTTCCTGGTACATCTTCCACCGGTATGGGGATCCAGGTTGCCCTAAGAGATATTGAATTTTCTATCTTTTTCACCATTTTTGTAATGCTGGAAAGAAAGTTTTGTTTCCTCCTGGTAATACTTGTAGCTCTTATTTTTTACACAGGATTACAATTGCATCAAAAATGTTTTGAAATGCCAATTCATATTTTTCTTGTTTCTTGTTTCACCCTTTGAGCATGCCTTAGTAATAACGAAAGAGTAGATCTGCTTCTATGATTTCCATAGGGAATTAGAGTGGTCATATGCTGAGGTTGCAGTTACCATCTGGTACCCTGTAAGGTTAAGGGTCCAGATGGTGCACTGTGAGCTATCTAGAAATTGAGCCAACATATTCTGATGATATGAGTGAACTCAGTCCCCATATTCTGATGTTTATGCTGTCTGAATACACAGTACTACTTATTTCGTAGAAACCGTACGATACTAAGTACTTTAATTTGAGTGCACTGTTTCAAGATCTGCAAGTGCTTGAAATTTCTGGTTGAAGGCCTTTTAGATGACAGGAAGCACTCAGTAATCTTTGGGAAGGCTCCAGTGCCTAATGTATTTGATTACTCAACCTTCTATTTCCTACCCCAATCACCCGCTGGAGACAGCCTTCTACTTGACGGGAAACACTTAGAAATCTTCAAAGAAGGCTCCAGATTAACAATTGAATGACAGGTCATTAATGCTGCTTTCAAACTCAGTCCCCTCCTTTGCTGCATCAATGTGTCTGAAGAGAGAGCTGTGTTTCCCATTAGCACTGTCCTTAGGTTCCGATCCACCAAATACACAAAGAATAGTTTGACATCTTTTGCCTGGAAGCTGGGGGCTAGCAACACCTCTTGGAACTCTGTTCCTTCAAGATCACTTCCAAAAATCTTCAACCTGGTTCATTAGACAGAGCTGCTGTGCCCGTGTCGTCTTGAGTATGAGCATCTTTTCACTGTTCTGGTGCATCACATTGACATCAGGTTATCACACTAACCAGGCACTTCTAGTTTTGTTATCCCCTTTTTCTTCAAGCATACCCCAGCAATTTGAGTTTGAACACGAAAGCATTGGCTAAAGTAAAAGGACAAGCTGTGTGAGGCAACACATCATTAGGGACAGGTAACGATTTCAGAATCATCAGAGCAGAGGTTGTGGACCTGAGATCCTTGGTATGATTTTCCACAACTTTTTACTTCCATTCCTCCTGCTTTTGCAGAGTTTATTTTTGCTGGACATAGGACTCTACACAGTTTAACACTGTTAACCAGTACTGAAGTGCTTGTGGTCTCTCCCTTACTTGTAAATCTATTTTAAAGTGATACCACATGCACCCAGTGTCTGTAAATGTAATGCTACTTGGGCCTGAAGCACTGATTGTGACACCCTTTTAAGTAGCTCTTTAAACATGTCATTGCTGCCTGTGTGTGCAGTTTCAAAGTGCCATTTCAAACTGGAAAAATTACATTTTTGTAAGGCCTAAACCTTACTTTTTAATAGATATACATCACCGCTAGAGTAGGCTCTAGACAGCCCATTGGCAGGGTGGAGTGTATTTAAAAAGTTGGACATGTGCTTTTAATTTTTACATGTCCTGGTAGGATAACATTGGGTAACCTTATAACATTTAATAAGTGGTAGCTTTCAATTGAGAGCAAGTAGAGGAATTTAGTTTGGTATCTAAAGATTTGTAATTTAAAACAGTCTTTAATGGTAAAGTTGGATTTTAAGTCACTATTTGGAAAGTTGCCATTTTCTTGCACAACCATTTGATTCTTTCAGCCTATATCCTAGGTCACATGACTAGGTGTAGCTGGCTGTTGTTTTTTTTATTACTCACAGATTGTTAGATAAAGGGTGAATAGGGGATGGGCGGGTGAGCCATCTCTGTCAGGATGAGGGGAAGGAGCTATCACCAACCACATTTGCACATCACAAAGACTCTGCCTCAGCACACTCACAAAGGGCTTTAAAATAGCCTTTTGTGTCCCCAGACAAGCTTGGGGCAGAGCAGGGAGAAAGGAAATTCCAGACACCCCAGTAGGGGATGCACTCTCCTGCTTCAAAGTAGGCACTAGGTATAAGTAGTGGACTCTCAGGCCCAACTCTTCAGATCAGTTCTGGACCTGTGGTCTCTGTCAGGAAGAAGTACTTCCCGGCTGCGAAGTCTACCCTGCTGACTAAGGACTGCTTTGCTGCCCAAGAACTGCTGTTGCTGCACTAGGACTCTTCTGCTGCTATTAGTTGCCCTGTTAAATCCAGCCTGTCTGTGTGGACACAGGACACCAAGAAATCTCCGATGGTCAGCTGGCTGGCCCACTGTTCAACCCACAGGTACATAATAGGCTTCTTAGAAGTCAACACATCTCCATGCATCTCGAGGCAGCACAATGCAGTCAAAGCGATACAAAAGGGGATGATGGATGGAGTGTTTGAGCAAATCAAACACTCACCCCCAGTCAACTGATCTGGGTTTAATCCATCACCATTCTTTAGCTCACTCAGCCACCCCAGTTCAGACATGGCCATATGCAAATCAGTCTGACTCTGTGCCTCATGGGAACAGTCCAGCCCGAACTGCCAAGCCATGACATCCCTGGACCGGAAACAAGCATCCTGGGATCGGTTTCGGATTCATAATCCTCATCAGCCAGGCTATCTTGAATCCAGTGGCCAATTGAGCAAGGGACTCACGTCTGAGCATACTATGCCAACTTAGGGCGAACAAAGCGATACAAAAGGGGATGATGGGCGGAGCGTTTGAGCAAATCAAACACTCACCCCCAGTCAACTGATCTGGATTTAATCCATCACCATTCTTTAGCTCACTCAGCCACCCCAGTTCAGACATGGCCATATGCAAATCAGTCTGACCCTGTGCCTCATGGGAACAGTCCAGCCCGAACTGCTAAGCCATGTCTTCCCTGGACCAGAAACAAGCATCCTGGGACTGGTTTCGGATTCATAATCCTCATCAGCCAGGGTATCTTGAATCCAGTGGCCAAGTGAGCAAGGGACTCACGTCTGAGCATACCCTGCCAACTTAGGGCAAACAAAGCGATACAAAAGGGAATGACGGATGGAGCGTTTGAGCAAATAAAATACTCACCCCCAGTCAACTGATCTAATGCAGTCAGCCATCTACTCTGACCCTCCTGGATGCTGATGCATCTCAGTGCAGGTCCTCAACAAAGCCCCAGCAGCTTCCTAGATGCTGACATAGCCCAACGCCAACACCAGTCCAACGTGATCCATCTTACCCCCTGCGCAGACACGTCACAGCACAAGTTTCCCCTTTCTTGACTACGACATGGGACCTCACATTGCAAGCTTTGTTGACAGTCATCCACTGTGCCGTTGCTTGAAGCATCTCAATATTATACCTTTTCGTTGACAGCTCCTCCACTCTCCCATACCTTTCTGCCAACTGAACTCAGTCTTCTATCTGACCCATGATCCATAGTGGTCTGCCTGAACTTGTGAGTTAAACCCGGGCTCCCATGACCAGAAAACCATGGCTGGTGCTTTTTGCTTCTTAGCACTTGAAAACCTTTAAAATTGCCTTTCACTGGTGCAACTAATTGGACTTTTGTTGTATTGGTGTCAAATAATTTATTACAATTTAGTCTATTTTTCTAAATTGGTGTTTGATTTTTCCGGTGTTATGTTTTCATTTTTTTACTGCTAACCTGCTACATAAATACTTTACACATTGCCTCTAAGTTAAGCTTTACTGCTTTTGTGCCATGTTACCAGAGGGTAAAGCACAAGTTGATTTGGGATTTGCTTGTGTTTCACCCTGACAAGGATTATGATTGCTGCTTTCATGCCTTTCAACCAGAAACCCAATTTCTTACAAGAGGCTAAATAATATGCACTCAGGACTCAGCGCAGTGTTCAGTGCTCAAGGGCACCTCACATGTACTTGAATTTCTTAGAGTAATTCTTGCTTGGTATGTTTCATTTAGGACTCATACCTCAGGCTGATTGTAAAGGATTCATGTACGGTTTTCTGAAGTGATTGTACTCTTGTTTCAGAGTAATGAAGAAGTGCCTTCCCACTAGAATTTGAGTGGTCCTGCTCTGATGCTAAGGATAAACCTCAAAGGGAAGTAGTGGGAGATCTTCACTACTGCAGATGTCCTGGGAATTCAGGTGAGTGGCCCTTGGTGTGACAGCCCATCATATTCAAAATGAGGCTCTAAGTTCTTTGCCCATTTCTACCAGCACCCAGAGGACCAACTTGAACTAGAGGCATAATGTAGGCCCCTGTAGTGCACGGAACTCCCAATCCCTCATTAGGCCTCATTCAGCCCAGGGACAATAAATATCTTTGAGATATGGGAGAATTAGGGGCCTCCCATCACATTCTGCAGGAGGGCCCACTTCACTTTGTGTTATGCCTCTGCCCTGACCACCTGGCCACCCATCACCACTCTGCAATGACCACATAGACAACACACTCAAGAGCTCCTTTAGATTCTTCATCAAAAGACCTGCCCCCAGCACGACAACCCTTACCCCGATTCTGAACTACTCATTCATCACAGCCACCTACCCAGACCCTGGAAACATGCCTTAATACTCCCTCTCCTCAAGAAACCCTCAACAGACCCAAAGCCTCTAGCCAATTACCCGCCAAACTCCCTGATACACTAACAGGCAAAATTCATGGAAAAGATCATAAACAAATACCTAACCTACCACATCACAGACAACCACCACCTCAACACCTGAATGTGGATTTAAGCCCAAACACAGTACAGATATCAACCTCATCACCGCCATGGACAACATCCAGATGATTATAAACAGAGGTGACACCGCAGCCCTCATCCTACTGGATTTTTTTGCAGCTATCAACACCATCTCCCTACCCATCATTTTTCAACAACTGCATGAAGCCAGTATCCTAGGTCCCGCAGTTCACCGGATTTTATCTTTCCTGACAGGCAGCACCCAGTCAGTTATTTTCTCCTCCGACACTGTCAACTTCATCTGCAGAGTTCTACAAGGGTCCTCACTCAGCCCTACTCTGTTCAACACCTTCATGACCCCACTCACCAGTATTAGCCATGCCCACTGAATCACCAACATATCCTATGCTGATGTCATCCATCATATTCTACCTCTCCAACAAGATACCAAACACCCAGACCAATTTTTTTGCCTGCATAATCAAAGGCACCTAATTGATGAAGCCTCGAGTTAAACAAAGGCAAGAAGGAAATGCTAATCTTTGGCAAAGACAACTCACTATTGCACTCCAGCTGATGGCCTGTCAAACACATGCACCCTCTGGCAACCCATGTAAAGAACCTTAAAGTATTAAGTGACAAACAAATCACAGTAAGTGGCCAAGCGAATGAAGTTTCTTTCTCCTGTCTACACATTCAAGATACCCAAGAAGATCCTCAATTGGCTCCCTACAAATACTCACTGAACCATCACTCAGGTCCTCCTCACCAACAAGCTGGACTATAATAATGCATCATATGCCTGAATTAACACTCACCTGAGCAGAATACTCCAAATCATACAAGACTCTATAGCTAGCATCACCCTCAACCTCTCACCCTGCCCTTGAATCACCTTGCACCTCAAAGAGCTACGTTGGCTCCCAATCTATGAACTAGCACTCTTTATACTTTTCTTGACCACATAAAAGGCCTTGAAAAACATTGGCCCCTCTAACCTCAACCACCCCATAAACGTCCACAAACCTACCACACCAGATTCCTTCTCCCTCCCCCTGCCCCCTGACCCTAACATAAACAGAACCAGCTACGGAGGTTGTGTCTTCCCTTTCCTCACTCCTAAAGCCTGGAACACCCTGCCTTTGCACATCAGAGCCTCCTTCTCAGATCTTGAATTCTGCAAAAAACTGAGGACCTGATCCTTCACCTATCCTTGACTCTTGCTTGGACCATACAGCTGCTGTTTCAGTACCAGCATACCCTCCCGGGTAAGTTGTGTGCTTTGCAAATACTAATAACATAACATTTTTACCTGTGGAACATTTCTTGATAATGCATTTGAGTTACCATTTTTTGACTGCAACTTTATCTCATTTTTCACCATGATATCTACTTTTTTTCACTGTGTCAAACTGCAGCCATTTTCACCACATAAACGTGTTGATCATCAACCTCCTTGAAGCTTCAACAGTGTTATACAAGCCTCTGGAAATTGACGCAGGTTTGGACTGTAGTTAAATATGGAGCAGGATATACAACTGCTTATTATAGTATCTCCTGAACCCTTCATACTCAGGCTGCAGTGGATATAAGTGGGTAAGATGGGAAGTCTGCGCTTTATTAACGTGGCTACATTTACAAGAGTGTACACTGAGTCAAGTGGGTTAGAGTGGAGGTGGTCGTTTTATTTGGCACGATTATTTTCTCTTTCTCTTCTATCTTCAGCAAGTAGGGAGTTTAAATGTCCAAAATGCATAGGTGTTTGGATTTTTTATTGAGCACAGGTTTTTGGCAATGCATTGCTTTAGTGTTTTAACTTCCCAAGGACGCTTACACCACTTCACTTTACTGAGTAATTGATTCACTGTTCATTTTGATGAATATCCCTAAACATGTATAGATTGATTTTACTTTATGTGTAGACAATAAGGGGCAGATTTATGTTAACTGGCGCATCCCCAGGGATGCGCCAGTTAACGTGCGCCACAGTGCACCACAGCTCCGCCACCCATGGTGTGCCGCATTCATAATGCGGCGCACCATGGTGCAAAAACGGCACAGATGCGTGACGCATCTGTGCCGAAAATGTGACGCATTGCTGGAGTTGCGTCGCAAGCGCGACGCAGCTCCAGCAAGGCTTGGGGGTACACCATGTGCACAATGCTGCGTCAAGACCTACGCCTGCTGCAAGCAGGCGCAGGGTTTTGACGCAGAATTGCCCTGAAAGTGACTGAGTGAAATCTCATAGATTTCACTCAGCCACTTTCAGGAGGCGTTCCTGCGCAGGAACGCCCCCCCTGCGCAGGAACGCCTCCTTATGGCGCAGTGCTTTACAACGTGACGCATCTCCTAGATGCGTCACGTTGTAAATAGGGTGCATTGTTTGCGCCGCAGTTGCGTCAAATAAAGTGACGCAATTGCGGCGCAAAGAGGCGCAACAGCCTCATAAATCTGCCCCTTTATCTTTTCATCCGGGTCCTCAAGATATCAGGAATTTGCTTAAAGTTGAAGAGCATTAAAACCTTGATTGCGCTGCTTCATATAAGCAAATTTAGGACACTACTGCAGAAATGAAGTTCCTGAGCTCACTAAAGATATCCAGAGGGAACAGTCAGGTCAGTTGTCGTCTTTCACATCAAACAGCGATAGGAGACACACTGCACAGGGTGCAGATAATACCCCAACCATATATGTGGTTCAACAAGGTGGTATTAATCGAAAAATATACTTTTCTTGCAAAAGTCTCACAGCAAAGAATACTATGGTGAAACACCTGCCAGAAATAAAGTGATAAAGACAACAAAAAGGAGTGGGAGAGACAGGCTGAATGACAGAAAACAAATTGCTTTGGCAGACAGAGAAAGTCTTCAATAAATCTAGAGCACTGATTACAAGAATACATATGTATAAAAGATGCTGTTTCTATAGTAATTATTGAGCCGCGTGTGTAGTCGGAAAGGGAAAGCCAACTAAGGCTGAATGCTTTTCATTACTATGTAGATAGTGTGCCAGATTGCCTGAGCTACACACAGATAATTTTGAGAAAGTGTGTTAAGTTAATTAAACTGTTATAGGCAGATGAAATATCTTACTATGTCTAGAGGCACATTTCCAAGAACTTATGTATTTAACATCCATCAAACTATAATCATTTTTATAGCCTGTACTCTAAAATAAGTGGAATTAAGGAGAGTGATCGAAGCACAATTTACAAACACTGACACAATAAAATGTAATGTAATGCAGGCTGACTGGCCGATCAAGAAACTAATTAAACTGTTACTGAAGGACTACGGGCCAGATGTAGGTAATCCGATTTTACCGATTCTAAAATACCAAATTTTACCGACTCAGTATTTTAGAATCGGAAAATGGTATGTAGGTAAAAAATACTGATTCGGTAAAAATCGGAATCGGACAATCGGAATTTACCAAATCGGTATTTACCGAATCGGTATTTACCGAATTGGTATTCCCCATTCATTACTATTGGCCATTTGGCCTATAGGAATGAATAGGAAATACAGATTCGGTAAATACCGATTCGGTAAATACCGAATCGGAAAGCAAACAAAAGTGAAACTTAAGTAGGCAGCCAATCAGGTGCTACCACCCTCCCCCTCCCTACCAGGAAGTGGCTACACAGGCAGCTGCAACTAATTAGAAGGTTCTGGAAAGGCAGTTGGAGCTGAGCTGAGTGCAGGAGCAGCAGAAAGGGGTTTGTGCACTTTTAAAAGTGAAAAATGGCAAGCAGCAAAGAAAAAGAGCAGCCTGAGAGGAGGAGGAAACTCAAATTCAGCAGCATGGAGCTGCAGGTCCTTGTTGAGGAGGTGGTGAAGGTGCACCAAAAACTCTTTGGCAGGCAATCCCTCACTGTGGCAGAATCTACAAAAAGGAAACTCTGGCTGGACATACAGGACAAAGTAAATGCTGTTGGGGTCACTACCAGAGACACAGAGGACCTGAAAAAGCGATTTTACGACCTCAGGAGCCTAACAAAAAAGAAATTGACTGAACACCACCAGCAGGCATCAAAAACTGGCGGAGGCAAGAACCCTGCAACCCCCCTTACTGACCTGGAGGAGATGGTGGCCACAACCATTGAACCAGACAGCGTCTGCGGACTGGGAGAAGTAGACAGCTCAGCCAGAGCTGCAAGGCAAAAAGGTAAGACAAATGCAAAGCATTCCCCCCCATACCATCATCCTTACCTGTACCCTTTGTGGGCAAGTGAACCTCAGTCCAGTACTGCTAGCACCATACAGGGGCAATGCATCATGGTATATGTAGTCAGGAAATGTAAGAACATGTCATACAGCACACCAACCACAAAGTCAGCTAAATGATTGCATAGATAACAAAGCATATGTGAGGACTATTTAATTGAAGTGACTGTGAGAAAGTAGCGCTCAGCTAATGTACGCTCATATGTCCACAGGTGAAACGTCTCGCAGGCATTCGCCGGAGATTGAAGGCACACCACCAGAGAGGGAGGAGAGCCAGGAGGCAGGTCCCACTACCCGGAACATACCACAGGACACAGGTGCACGGAGTAGCCATCCTCCTGCACAAGACTCAGAAATGGCAACAGAGCTGCATGCGTCCCCTCGCAGATCTCAATCCCCACTGTTGCTGTCATCCCCTGAAATTCCAGCATCAGAGCATGATACACCTGCATCACAACCTAGCAGGAGGCATGTTGTGGCACCACTACTTGAAATGGAGTCATCAGCAGTTGACATGGAGGGGGACGAAACACAGAACTTACCTGTAGATGTCAGCTATGGTACAACGCACTCAAGTGCAGGGGTGGGCCATGGTGGTGCAAGACGCCGCAGAGTCCAGGAAAGGCCAGCAGATGCACATGTGGAGGGGCAAAGTGTGCTCCGTGGTCTGGAGGGGAGCATGTTGAGAATACAGAGGATGCAGGGAAGAGCCATCCAGGCATGCCAATGCCAAATGAGGTCCCTGAACAATCCCAGGGTAGAAATAGGGAAAGGCATCAATGAACTTGTAATAGTGAACAAACAGATGGCAGCAGGGATCTGCGGAATTAACCGATCGGTGCAGCTGCTATGCACTAAACTAGCCACTGATTTTGATGCAAGGCGCAAGGAAAGGCAGTGTGCTCATGGCCAAAATAAAGCGCTGAACCGGCTGGCCACTGCCACATCCATGCTATGCAGGAGAAGCAGTAACATGCAGGAGGCCATGACACAAAACACCAATGAGGTCACTAGGGGCATGGGCAAGATGACCAGTGCTCTTGAGGCGCTGTTGAATGCCCAGACTACGCGCACAGCTGCTCTGAATGTGCCTGTAAGTGAGGAGAGCACAAGCAGGAATAGCATTGCAAGCTCACACATCCCCGAGACGAGGAGGAGCAGGCGCCACGCTGAGGCCACAGGCCAGCAAGACAGTGAGCACGGGGAGCAACATACAGCACTGGGAAGCGTGGACGGAAATGAGTATTACAATTCATGGTGAAGTGAACTAGGACTGACATCGTTGAAGTTAAATACTTTTTGTTGCACATTTGTGCTTTAGAAACCTACGTCATTACACTATAAAACTACATTGGGTGCATACTCCACCTGTCGGTGTCTCTTTACTTACTTAAAAGAAGTTGCGCGTGACCTCTTCCCGTCTGTGTCTGCCATCAGTTGGTGTTGCAACTCCAGATGTGTGTGGTTCAGGCACTGCTTCCTCGTCATCATGGTCCTCATAATCTGAGATATCCACTTCTGTGCCCCGTCTTGACCACCAGGTTGTGCAGCATTGCACAGGCTGCAATCATTTTGCAGCAGGTGATTGGTGTGTACTGGCAGGCCCCTCCACTCTTATGGAGGCAGCGAAACCTGTTCTTCCACATGCCAAAGGTGCGCTCCACAATGTTTCTGGTTGTTTTGTGTGCCCTGTTGTATCTCCTCTGACTTGGTGTTGTAGGGTTGAGGTAGGTGTGAAGATGAAGGACCGGAGGGCATATGCACTGTCCCCTAATAGTAAGAAGAAAAACTATTACTCACATGCACACACACACATCCACCTGAAATACGTGTCAAGGGAGTTTCACACAGTGTGTTACTTAGCAAGTATCCTTTGCCGAATTCCCCCGCTGTCAGGCGTGCGTAGATCCCACTGTTTTGGAAGATGTAGGAGTCGTGGGTACTCCCTGGGAATTTGGCTACTATGTCAGTGATCACATACTTTGAATCACAGATCACCTGTACATTTATGGTGTGGGTGGAGTTACGGTTCTGATAAATGTACTCTGTGGCAGCAGGTGGGCATATTGGTATGTGGGTACCATCAATACAGCAACTGATGTTAGGGAACTGCGCCATCTGATAAAAGTCTGTCTTTGTCCTTAGCAGTTCTGCATGTGTTGCAGGGAAGCTGATGTAGTGATGCATTCACTGCAACATGGCATAAAGGAATTTTTTAGAGAAACAGGACAGACAGCTCTGGGACACCCCACCTACCGCAGCAACCACACTCTGGTAACTCCCAGATGCAAGCAGGTGTAGGCTGCACAGCACCTGCACATGGGGTGGGATGGCGTGCGCCCTTGGGGTTGGAGGGTCCAACAGTGGGTGGAGGTCCCTGATAAGGTCCAGGATTGTTTGTGGGGCCAGCCTGTACCTCTGTAGGATCTCAGGCTCAGTTAGCTGGAATAGTGTGATCCTCTGCCTGTACACCTGCTCCTCCCTCCTCCAGACCCTCTCTCCTTCTGCCTGGAGCCGTAGCCGCCTCGCAATGACATAGAATGCCGCCATTCTGGTGAAAGTGGTGCATTTTGGGGCCTTTTTTATAGCCTGCACCTGGTTACCACCTGATTTCAATCCATGGTAAATACCGACTCTTAAATACCAAATTTCATGCAAATTCAGTATTTAAAAGGGGACCTACATCTCGAAATTCATTTTTACCATTTCTTATTTACCGAATCAGTAAATTTAACGAATCTGTAACTTTACCGATTCGGAAACTTTACCAAATTGGTAAATATACCGAATCGGTAAAGTTTCCGAACCGGAAACTTTACCGATTCGGTAAATTTATCGATTCAGTAAAGTTTCCGATTCGGAAAGTTTACCGATTCGGCTACTTTTTGGTCCCCTACATCCCAAATGCCCAATACCGGTCGGTAACGGCTGAAATTACCGAATTTCGGCCGTTACCGACCGGTATTGGGCCACCTACATCTGGCCCTTGATGTTTTAATATTAAGTCATGGAAGCATCTGTGTTCCAGTGCCTAGAGTACCGAGTAGACTGTTAGAAGCATTGACAATCATTATTGCAAAAGGCCTTTTTTAAACTGATGGACAAGGGGTAGCGGGTCTTGGGAGGTGACTACATGGTGCCAGCATTGCCGCTCGTCCTACAGCGCGCCGCTCAGGAGGAGTGGAGCAGCTGATGCTACGGGCAAGATTATTTTTCTATTGCTGATGTGAGGCGGCTGCCTTGGACCACTAGGGCGGCTCACCGTGTTGTTCCAGACACACCAGAGTCCCAACCCCACTTGTGGCACAAAGAGAATTACACTTGGATGCATTTTGCACGACAATATCTGTGAGGAGCTGTACCCGTGGTGAACCGGTAACAGAATAACGCTGCAGATGACTTAATGGGAAGAAGGGTTAATCATTCAGTGGAGAAATGAAAGAAACAAAGGCGTAGACTACAGACGAATCCCCATAAACCGGGGATGAACAGATCCTTCTAGTTCCATATCTGTTCAAGACTTGCATCCAAGCGAAAACATTAAGAAGCTGGCATCAGCTGTTAAAGAGAGTGGCAAACAACTGAATGCAAGATGGAAAACCAAGAGGGCGAGTTGTGGACACTTGAGGAGCAAGTGGTGGCAACATCCTTGACAACAAGAGATGTCTTGTCCTTTCCAGCGAACACAGTGAAAGCCTTGGTGAAGCAGCAGGAGCAATATGAGTTGCTTGGCAATTTGAAGAGTTGTAGGTACATGTGCTGGGTTCCCAGTGCAAGTTCTTGGTAAGGCCCTTCTGGGGAAGCTGGACTTACAACACCAGAAAGTGAAACGACTGTGGAAAAGGCCAACAGACTGACAGCAAGAGTGCGGTCACAGTATGGTAGATCGGTTAGGGTGGTATGATGTCCTTAGTGGAGCGCAGAGAACCATCTGGTAAAGTAAAGGGTTACGATGACCTCGATAGTTGTTACTGCTCTACTGGCCAGGAAAAAGACCTTATTGGAGGTCAAACAAGATCTGATGTTAAGGGGACTCACATTTTCCAGGTGGGTTCCTGCCAAAGGGAGAAGGCAATATTCTGGAAAGAGATTTACGCTTTGACAAAATTTGGAGACTCTGGGTTCGTCTCAAGAGTGAGTTACTTGTAAATTGTGTAGGGATCTAGAAATGCTTCTGGGGAGTGGATGTGATAGGAAACCTAGACATGCTGTGTGCAGAAAATGCTCATTTGGACAGGGTATTATGGGTTGTTCTGTCTTTTGGTCTACCTTTCTCCCCTGCAAGTCTCTGACAAGGCTCATCACAATTACAGCATCAGTATAGCCCAGTAAAAGCCACTGTGCTCTATTTAAGACCTTACCTAGGCCATTATACAAAGTGTTTTTTAGTATTTATTGGAGGGCATCCTTTAGTAACATGAGCTTTTAAAATAAGGGACGTTTTACTTGAACCAGTAGCCTTGCTGGGTGCAAGTGGAAATGTGTGTGTTGAACCCAATAAATATTGTTACTCAGAAAATAACTAAGACCGGTATATACCTTCATGCAAAACTTGAGCATTAACTAAACATGTGGATGAAATGAAAATACTGCAATGTAATAAATGTAGTTACTATATGGTTTGATACAGGAACATACTGTATGCCCATTTCTTGTATGCTTTTAAAAAGCAGAACTTTTGTGATCTGTTTACTTGGCTTATTCGGTGCTAGTATTCCTTTGCTTTCTATCCACCTACTTCTTTTATTAAAGCACTCATTTTGGCCTCAATACTACTGTAATAAGATTGATCCATGTAATGGTGAAAGAGTATTTATTGTCTCTATGCCTCCGACCCTACAACTGTCTAGAATCAAATCTCTAAGGATTTCCCATAAACCTTTATTGGTGGACTGGAAAAAAACTAAGCTCAGATCCAGCTTTACTATGAATTAGAGTGGGTAAATCATGAGGCAAAGTTTTGTAAATTGCAATGCAAATTAACTTTTAAGTATAAAATGACATGTTTCAGTAAAGATTCACTACAGCACAAAATACCTCTATATTACATAGCACCAAATCCCAGCTGATCCATCCCAAAAAATAGCCCGGCAGTGGATAAAAGTAACCCAAACACGTGGATTTCCCCACAAAGCTAGTTGGACAATAGTAGCACAACATGAATTTTCTCGATTTATAGCACCAACTTAAATGAGATAGCAACAATGAGCAAACAGAATGCTGTGTGTTATTTCCAAGGGTAACTACTGTATGTGTGGAAACCTTTTTGTGTGGTGTTTTTACTGTATTACTGTTTGAGCGTTGCATAAATGCTTTACACATTGCCTCTAAATTAAGCCTAACTGCTCTGTGCCTGGGAAACCAGGGGATTGAGCACAGGTTAATTGGGAGTTTGCTTGTGCCTTACCCTAACAAAGATTGTGGTTGCTGCTTGAACATGGCTCACACCCCAGTGGACCAACAACCCAATTTCTTACATTGGTGATCATCGGTGAGTATAGGACTTGTATTTGTGCAGTGCCAACAGTGATTTGTTGTACATTATCATCCCACATTTAAGACCAATTTGAGTTTAAATTCTCCCTAATTTGGGGGCATATTACCAAGGGGGGCGATAGGCAATTATCGCAGGTTTATCGGCCGTTTTCGGCCGCTAAGCGGTGATAATTCTATCGCTCTATTAGCAAGCTGTCGCTAACTGATGTTAGCAACAGCTTTTAGGTGATAGCGAGCGTTTTGGGGCCCGCTTTGCATGTCAGCAATATTTTTCCCTAATGACATGCAAAGTGGGCGTACCCAAGCTGTTAGAGACTGAAAGCAGTCGCTAACGTTGTTATAGCCTATTAGCAAGGCAGGCATAGCAATGGAAATATTGCCGCTATCGCCAAAAACTAACGCCTGTTCAGACCAGTTCTTAGCCATGTTATCCAATGAGAGGTGGATAACATGGCTAAGAGCATTTCGTCGCTAATGCGTGAATATCGCTGTATTCTCAGCGATATTCACGCTATCGCCGGAAAAATGATCGCTTTAGAGATAAACGTTGCTAATAGCAAGTTATCTCAGCGATAATTTCCGGCAATGCTTAGAGATAAAGAAATCATTGCAAAGCCTAGTTAGCGATAAATATCGCTATTCGTTGGTAATATGCCCCTTGGTCTTTTAGATTTTTCAAACTTCTCTCTATGTCTTTTGTGCCTCAATCCACCTCCTCGAGTGTGGAGTATGAGCGTGCATACATTGAGTCCTACACTGAGACCCTGCTCACAGAGTTCTGTAAAGAGAAGAGACTTCCAACCAAGAGCACCATCAGGAAGGTGGAATTGCAAAAGACTTTCAGGGCCTGAGCAGAAGTCCACCAGTCACCTGTAACAGCAACTGAAGGAGATGAGGCATTAAGAGGATTTGGATCTCAGTCCTGGGGGCCGACAGCCTGTTGAAGGAGATGACTTGACTCCTAGTTGGAGCTCCATGTGAGAGCAGGGAGCAGTGTATCTTCCCGCAGCCTATCCCCAGAGGAGCTGGAAAGGAGGACAGAGGAGCAAAAGTTCAGGCTGGAGTTGGCCAACCTCAGGATAGAGAAAAAGAGACTGGCCATTGAGGAGAAACTAGCTTTGCAGCATATGGCTCATGAAATTAGCCTTAACACCATCGCTGCTAGAGAGATTTTCCTCCTGTGCTGCGGATCCATGATTTCCCTTGTTCATGACGAGCTCAGCTCGTCATGAGCACAGGAGCACTGTACTGCATGACGAGCTGAGCTCGTCATGAGCATGGAAGGGGTTAAGGAGCTGGAACTGAAAGGAAAGCCAGGCGATTCCAGCAGCATTGGTGGCAGCACACTTGAAGTGTCTGATAAAGACAAGAAAGTCTGCATACCCAAAGATCTGGTGCCCAACTAAGTGGTAGGGGATTATATAAACAAGTGGATTATTGCATATGAAGTAGCTCTAAAGGTATACAGGATTCCAGTGAAGCACTGGAGTGATGGCTAATGTAAACACATGCTTCCAGTGGGGAGGGACTCGCTGTTTAAAATGGGACTGCAGTACCAAACCAGATATGCCCCAAAGAAAGCTATTCTTGTCACCAAGTTTGGACTCAGTCCAGAGACTGCAAATAGGACTAATTAAAACCTTTCAATGAAGTACTCCACTGTCTCCTGGTTGATACCATGACCAGATGTAAGGCCTGTGCATTTTTTATGAAGCATACTGGAGCAAATGTCCAGTACAACTACAAAAGCCAGCACCCACCTATACCTAATCCAGACCCATTGAAACAATGTCGCCAATAAGAGACCTTTTACTTCTTGCCTTTCACTTTTTCACTTGTTGATGAACAGCTAAGAAACAGTTATGATTTTCTTATTCTCTCAATTGATTCCTCATTCTGTCTGCTGAGACTGTAATTGAATCATTGATGATGGTGTTTAATTTGATTGCTTGTATGATTAACTGGTGGTTGTATGTAAGGATCTCAATCAATCGTTTGAGAAAAATATACAAAGACTTTTGCAAGTATGCGCAGTAGTACTGCAGGAGTGATATTTCATGCACTTATAAATGCCTTTGCGTATTTGACCCGAACTTGGCAACTTCCTATTAGTAAGAGTGCAAATGGGCACCATTCTGCCTATTTGTACTAATTTTATATGGATATTCAGTGAATATTTCAATTCTAAGTGTTTGGGGCACTCCTACAAATGCATTTATCAGCGTGTGAAGTAGTACTAAAGGAGTACTTCTTCAAGTGCTGAAAAATGTCTTTGTAAATTGGCGCCACTGTTATTTAGTGCTATTCATCTCAGTTGAGTTGGGCTATATTAAAATGAGAAGTAAATAAATACCCACCTATTGGATCAATCAACTATCATTTAAAAGCATGAAATATGAAAAAAGATCACTGAAAGTCCAAAAACCTAGGCTATAGAAAGCTCTCCTTTGTTCTGACATTCAATCCCACCATGCTGCTCAGGAAATTTTACAAAACTGACCTATTCAAACTTTCCTTTCACCGAAGTCAATACAAAAGGGGTCACAATCAAAGATTTGTTGGCAGTGCAAAAAAAAGCTAGAAAAAGAACAGTGAAACATTGGTAAGAGTGAACGATAAATGGAAGTCACAAAAAACATAAAACAATGTGTTAGCAACAGGTACATAAGAAATACCACACTAGCACTCCTAGTTTGATAATCTAGAAGACCTAACAATTATTTGAGGAGTGTGACTTTCTGCCTGGTGGGGTGCATCTGTGAGTATTTTAAGGTTAGGTGCCACACAGATGAGGTCGATAGCTAAGGAGAAGGGTTTACCATGGGCCAGCTCAGTGGCTCAAGAGAGTGTAGACAGAGGGATCAAACTAAATTCAGAAAGGCGTAGAACTGGCACATGCCTCTGCAGTAAAGGCCCAGTGTCCATGTTCTATTGCCAAAACAGGGAAATCCATCAAAGTATTTATTAGTCTCCCCTGTCTTCGAGCTGGAGGGGGGTGGTGTTGGACATGTCCCCATTGCAAAGTCACCCTCAAATGTTGTGCCTCTCCTGCTCAATTAGCTTTTAGTGGCCTTAAGACTCTGTGCACTTTTTCGCTGTCAACCACTGCCAAAGTGCGTGTACTCTCCTAATCATGGTTGCATTGGATTTTACCCAACCAGTGCATTTAAATTACCAGTAAGTCCCTAGTAAAGTGTGTGAGAAAGTGGCTCTACATACTGGACCAAAGTAAAGTACAGTATGTATAGAGTCAACAATCCCAAGAGGTATGTATAACAGAGGTTAAAGTCAGGGCTGACCTTACTCTCAAAAGTGGTAGCTTGGTCGAGCAGTAAGGCAGTACCAGAGGACAGTGTAAAGCATTTGTTGTACACAGTCAGCAAAAGGTTTCACTTACTCAAGAACTGAACTCTAGGCCATTTGTTTTTATATCAAAAGATATAGTTGTTTTATTTTTAGAACCAACAGGTATCAAAATCTACTTTTCTCAATATGAGTACTCTCAGGTCATTACTTTGCAAAGAGGCAATACACTTTGTAAATACAATAGGTGCAATGATTGCAGTAGACAACACACTTCTAAACACAATTGAACAATGAGCTCAATGGGTTTTTCTACATAAATGCAGATGGTTACTTTATATATCACTTTTGTAACTTCAGGACTGGATCCTAGATTCAGTCCTGGGATCTAAGCTGAAAATAGTTTGGTAAAAATGTTTAAGTTATTACAATGATTTTTAACGAATATACAGGTATTTTAAAAGTTGACACTTAGAAACTTTTCAGTGAAAAACTAGCAATGTTATCCAAAAGAAGGAAATTCAAAGCACATTTAAAGTAGGTTCTCGTTACTTCTGTAATGCAGTACTGGACTCCTAGGTTCAGTACTGGGGTCTCTACCTAAGACAGGTAAGTAATTACATTTTAGTAGTTTTTTAAGGAATATTTGTAAGTTTCAAAAGTAGACACTTAGAAGAAATTTTACAGAAAAAAAGTCAATGGTTTCCTATTGAAGAAATTTAGATTACTAACAAACACAGTTGTGATTACTTTTGCGGTTCAGTACTGGAATACAAGGAACAGTACTAGCTTCTCTCCTGATTACAGGTGAATATTTAGAAATTCGTTATCCGGCTGATTTTAGATGAATGTTTTAACATTTCAAAACTTCATACTTAATAGATTTTTCGAGTCACCCCAGTCAATGTTATCCTATGGCAGGAAAGTGAGTCTTCGGTTTTCAGGTGAGTACTCGACTGGTGACGTTAAGGTTCTGGGCATAGACTCAGGGGTCCCCCAGGGTCAGGTAGGTACAGTTGGTACACCCTCAGCAGCACAGGGGCACCCGGGTGCAGAGGTAGTTAGACCCAATGTTATCCATGGAGAGGTGGGGGCCTTCGGTTGGTGGCTGCTGGCTAGCAAGCCACACGGCTGTTGGAGCTGGGCTCCTGGCCACTTGCTCAGGGCAAATGGGGAAGTAGAATAGGGTACAGGTTACACTGCCAGGGGCACTCGGGTGGCTGGGTGCAGGGTCCTTTTGAGCCGTTGGGCGCTCAATGTTATTCAAGGCAGATCTTCAAAAAGGGAACAAAGGCTGCAGGCTCGGGGACAGAGGATCTTCTGAAGCAACCAACACTTTGAGGGGTAAGTTGGGATCTAGGAGGATAGGTAGGCACCCAGGAGTTGGGCACAGGGGGCTGTGGGGCGCCGGGTGCAGGGGTGTCTTTTGAGGTCGGGAAATCTTACCCCCTGCTGGTCGCGGTCGGAGGGGTCGTCAAGGAGGGTCCTTGGGCACTGGATTCCAGGTCATTGTCGCCAGGGGGACGTCCTCAGGGTCTTGATTCACTCCAGCACAGGCCAGGCTTGGCGGGTGCAGAGTGTGCAGGGTTTGCGGTTCCGGGCTGATGCCAGGGTTACTTGCTTTGAGCAGTACTACTGCTCATGGGAGACCCAGGTAGTCAGAGTCACAAGGCAGTCAGGTCCTCCTGGGTTGTTGAGGTTGCTGACCACTGGAGACGCCAGGGTTTAGCAGGAGCTGGTTTGAGGGTTCACAGGCCGGTAGGGCTGGGGCAAAATCAGTTGGTGTCTTCCTCTTATCAGCAGCTGCACGTCTTCTTGTTCCTTGTTCTTCTTTCTTGTTTCAGAA
Organism: Lissotriton vulgaris; assembly: GCF_964263255.1. Lineage (NCBI taxonomy): Eukaryota > Metazoa > Chordata > Amphibia > Caudata > Salamandridae > Lissotriton > Lissotriton vulgaris. The sequence continues at coordinate 1,998,737,415 of NC_141687.1, forward strand.
TCTGAATCTGTGGAAATAGGTTCAGCGTGCCCCTAAATACTAAATTTAGGGGTGTTAGAGGTAGGGCAAGGGCAGGGACTAATGGGTCCCTGTCCTGGGGTGGGTACACCCCTAGCCTGCTCCTCTATTGTGGGAGGGGGACAGGAGCCTATCTGTGATTGGGCAGGGCTCCCCATCTTCACGGTGGCCGTAGCCCGGGGTCGTGCGTCACCTCGCCTCTTCCACCTGAGGGGTGGAGTTGGCACAGTCTGGCACCTCCCCCTGTCTGACGTAGGGTTTCCTGCCATTCTTCCCGCCAGAGTGGGGGCCAGAACTGGTGGGGGCCAGTTGCTGAGTATAGCAGGTGGTCTGGAGAAGCTCACAAAGGTGGAATGCCTTTGAAGCTTCCCCTGCCCATCCTGGGGTAAGGGTCTTGGCACCTCATTACAGGATGTGCTTTGTTGCAGGCCCAGGAGAGCGGGGGCTCTCCACCCAGGGTTCCAGCAACATGTCTGCTGTGTGGCAGCCTAGGCAGCTTCTCAGACAAGACGTAGATTGTAGGTTAGATTTCAGGGGGCATCTATAAGGTGCCCTTTGTAGGCCTTTTTACATTAAATCCCACACTAGCATCAGTGTGGGTTTAATGTGCTGAGAAGTTTGATATCAAACTTGTCAGCCTTCAGTGTATCCATTATGGTGCTGTGGAGTTCGTAAGGCCAACCTCCCAGCACCATATACTCTTAATGGCATCACTGCACTTACAGTGCCCAGGAATGGCCCTGGGTACTGTAGGGGCACTGGGCTCATGCACCTGTGCCCACACCACTGGCATAGGGCACCCAGCTAGAGGGGTGTCTGGTGTATGCCAGGGCAGTGGGATTGTGGGCATGGCACACAGGGATGTGTGCCATGTCGACTCTTTGTTTAGTTCTGCACCAGGACACTCAGCCTGCAAAGTCAGTGTGTGTGTGTGTGTGTCAGGGTACAGGCCCCCTAAGGGTGGCACAATAAGTGCTGCAGCCCTTAGAGTTCTTCTCTGGCAACAATGCCCTGGGTACCCAGGGTACCATTTACTAGGGGGTGGCATGTGGCCAGAGATGCCAATTGGGTTTAGGCTTGTGTACAGTTTTTAAGGAAGGAACACAGGCTCTGGGTTCCTGATTGGCAGGGACCCAGGGCACACCAAGGAAAAAGTGCATCAGGTATCAGGCAAAAAGTGGGGGGGTACTGCAACAGAAACTCACTTTCTTACAAAGTGGCACTACATGTGCCCCGGGTCTGTAAATTAAATGCTACTAGTGGGCCTGCAGCACTGTTTGTGCCGCCCACTTAAGTAGCACTTTAAACATGTAGCAGGCCTGCCATTACAGATCCTGTGTGTGCAGTTTTAAACAGCCATTGGGATCTGGCAAAGTAAACCTTTTGACAGGCCTAAACGTTCTGTTTTACTACATATAAGTCACCCTTGTGTTAGGCCCTGGACAGCCCAGAGGGCAGGGTGCAACGCATCTAAACAGCAGGGCATGTACTTTTAAGTTTTACATATTCTGGTAGTAAAAAACCCTTAAATTCACTTTTCACTACTGCAAGGTCTACCTCCCCCAAACGATTGAAGTTGCTTTAGTAAATTTTGTAATTTCCAATATGGGAAGAGATAACAAGTTCATGTTTGGCGTTTCTGGAATCCTAATTTATGGTGAAGTCGGATTTCAAATTACAATTCTGAAAGTCAGCATTTTCTTGCCTAAGCCATTTGATGGCTGTAGCCTGTTTTGAGTCACTTGACTATGTGTAACTGACTGTTAGACTTTATGAATTCCACCCAGACAAGTTTTTATTACCAATCATTTAAAAAAATGTTTTCAGAATTAGTGCTTCCACAGAAAATGTGCTAACTTCTTTTACACAAAATTGTGCTGCAAATGAGAATAACACTAAGGTGCAGACTTACTAGGGATTGGTGCAATCATAAAGTGACTCAATGCAGTACACAGTGACACATTGGTGTTTAATTTCCAGTGCAAAAAGTATTTTGCCCGGGAAAGGTGTCCTTTTTTTCAATGTAAAAATGACTTTGCCCAACTTTGTGTCAAGGGGGTATTTCTTGGCCAGATCAGCTCAAACATCTTGCGTAAAAAACAAATGTCGTCCTGAAACAGGTGTTAACAAGGGAAAAATGTTTTCATTTCTCACACAAAACAAAAAAAACACTGACTATCTATGCTGGAAGTGCACGTCATACATCCAATGAGTGGGATCCTTCTGAGTGTTTTCTGGAGATAGGAAATGATACAGGGACAGACTGCCTCCAGTATAAACACTATGCTAGACAGAGTTCAGTCATGTCTGTGCCATGGTGCAGCCGGCAAAGCAACATAACTTAGGGCATAGGTGCAGGGATGACAGCAGCATCAGGTCAATCTTGGTAGATATAGCACTGCGCTATTTTTTATCACTTGCACAAAGCAACGCAGCAAACTTGTTTTTAGGCATGGGCGGATTTTGCGGATTCGCAATCCGCGAATTTGCGGATTTGCGAATTTGCGGATTGCGAAAATCCGCAAAATCCGCGAATTCTCGCGGATTTTGCTGATTTTTTGTGTGTGTTCGCATGGGTTTCTGCAAGTTCACGAGGGTTTTGTACAATTTTGCAAATTGCGAACTTACTTGTCGGGTCGCCAGTTTTGCAAACTTCTTGTTTCTATGTGCCCAGCCTACTCATGTAACTATTTTACAATGGCGCCAGCAAGCTGCCAGCGCTGTTGTAAAATAGTTACAAAGTTAGCTTGCACAGGAAGCACTTAGATAAAATAAAGCAGCACCTGCTTCGTTTTATCTAGTGGTTCCTGTGCAAGCTAACTTTGTCACTATTTTACAACGGCACTGGCAGCTTGCTGGCGCCATTGTAAAATAGTTATAGAATATTGTAACAAATCATCCCATGTTACCTCCTCCATTCATAATTGGTAAAGTATATTCCATTGTAAAGAATTATTTTTTTGGAGCAGCAAATATATTATGCATTTTTTTGCTACTTTCATAATGCATAAAAAAAGTAACTATACTTTTTCCACTTCCGTAATATGCACTTAGATAAAATAAAGCAGCACCTGCTTCGTTTTATCTAGTGGTTCCTGTGCAAGCTAACTTTGTAACTATTTTACAACGGCGCTGGCAGCTTGCTGGCGCCATTGTAAAATAGTTACATGAGTGGGGGTTCAACTTTTGAACCCGTTAGGTCCCCGGATTTTTTTTTGCGGGAAATCCGCAAAATTCGCGGATTGCGGATTGCCTAAAAATCCGCAAAATCTGCGGGCGTAACGGATTTCCCGCTCATGCCTACTTGTTTTCAGCATTTTGTTTGGTAGCTTAAGTCTTCTCAAATCACTACCTTTAGTTATGTCATTTTTAAAACGACATCCGTACATTGGCCTAGTATGATTGCATCAATATTGCACACATCCTTTGAAATTAAGTCACATGATATTTCAGGCGTACCCAGTATCTGTAATAACACGCAAGTGAAAAGTGGCCAGTTGGGCTAATTATTGTATAGTTGTATTGGTGGCCTTTAGGAACCTACACATATTACGTAACATAGAGAGTCATTATCCAAGAGCCCATCATCTAAAATCCATTAGAGACAGAAGCATGTGCTCCTCGTGAGCATGTTCGCATTCTGTAAATGAACCTCAAGGCACTTAATTGCTTTCTCTACTTGCGTGCAGCAAACCTTTCACGGACCAATTCCTATGATGAGAAGAGAATGCTAAGGGATTTGCAAACAATTAGAGCAATTACCTTGCAATCAATGCAATTATGATTTTACAGCTGCCATTTCACTCAAGCAATCCGCAATTTATTCTCATGAGCGCGAGGATCGAAATTAAGTTAAGGCTATGGAAATCTGATGGGTAGACAGTTTGAGTTAGACTGGGGGACACGATGTGCTACAATTAATCGCAGTTATGGCCTCGCTATTCGAATTTCTAAAAAGTGAGTGTGAAGGCTCCTGATGTAAAGTTTCAGCCAAATACATGGACAGCTTAGCCGATAATTAATTGCTGTTTTTTTTAAACTTTGTTTAATAATACCAACGAAAGATACTTTTTCAAATGGTATCTTTTGCCTTCTTTTGATTATCATTCCTTGTGTATTTTATTTAACTTTCAGCACTCTTACTGCTGCAGGTTTGGGAAAAAACATTAAGTGTTTTCAGCCTTCTTACTGCCATTAAACACTTGGCTGTCCAAACGTTTTTTTTTACTTGTATAGAGAACACTAAAAACACGCTAAACATGGTCAACCTCTGTTCACGAAACGCACTGTTATGGGTGGAATTTTGTTTAGCCACACATAGGAGCGCCGGACCTACATTTGTTCTCGGAGGGATACTCTAATGGTCGTGCAAAGAGCTCTTGTGAACACATGCATGATACCGTAAGAGATGCGTACATCCTGGTCCTGCATGTGGCCATTGCTGACTGGGTGCAGGAAAAGGGGGCACGACACCCAGACAGACGTCATTTGTGAACAAATCTGCCTAGCAGAGCACCTGTACAGCTGTACACATTAACTGCATGTTTGTACCTAGTTCTTCTTCTATTCGCCTAATTTCCTAAGGGTACAAATCAAAAAATGTACCCTTGACAACATGGCTTCTAATGTCCATCCACTGAAATGCGTCCGCAACGGTGGAGGAATCTGCTGATGGAGCAAGAGCCAAGATTACCTATAGAATGCCCGTATTTAACACTGACCAGGTAGCCATGGTCCTGTCATGGTTGATAATACATTTGGTTGCCTTTCCACTAGAAAGTATTGTACGGGATAGAAGTTGCGCATCTCCTTGTCTGAGCCTGGTTTGCTTGGGCCTGTAATAGTCAAGCTCAGGACTCCAATGTAACTGCCCATTTCACCATTTGGACAGGCACACTAAGAAGTGTTCTGTTGCACAGCGTCGCCTAACGGTATTGTCATAATGATTGGGTGCATGATGTGCTTTTAAAAATGCATAGCGCCAGCATTCCACAGTAAAGTCTATTCCAGGATTTAAATTGTGATCTAATTTTCTAAACAGTTTTCAGTGTAGTGACCTGGCATTTAAACCTTTAAGCAGATGCATTTATATAGTTTGACTTTTTGAAACCAGATGTACTTTCTACAAGACAAGAATACGATGTCAATGTTTGATGCAAATGAGTGATGCAGCATTTAAAAAGACAAAACGTTATATATGACTTTAGCATCAAGCATGTCGAAGTCACGAGATGCAATTAAAGAAGGTAACAAATCGACACTGATAGCTACACAAAAATGATCAATTTCATCCTGGTCATTAATGATATAAAAAAGTATCAAGCAGACAATACATTACCCCACCTGCTATGTGTTTGCCCGGCTCTTATGGACTTAAGGAGACGACTTTTAAAAAACATTTTTAATAAATTGAACATTCGTACATGTAGGCAAGCTGTAATTCGATGATTGGAGGGATCGTCTCCCGTGTTGGCTTGTAGGGGGGGTCAAATACATGAGAAAAGTAGAATCGCTCCTACGACAAGCGGAACATGGGGAGACAAGAGATTTTTTTTAACATGTACAAAATAAGCACATTTTTAACGAATTTCAACGATTATCTAATGCACTGTAATTTTGTAATAATTTTAAATAATTGGAAACAATAAAAAAATTTTTTTTTAAAAAGTATCATCCGTGACTCAAGCCATTGAGATACATTCAAAAAGGCATTTTTAAATTTACACAAAGGCCAATTGCAATTTGGGAATTGGTTATCGAATCACAATTTAGGTTTGCGATTTGGTATTAGGAAATATCGTGTTTAGGGCATCCCTTCCTAATACCGAATTGCAGTGATATATGTAAATGTTTTGCAATCAAACTGCGGTCTATGCAGTAGAACACTGGATAATAAACGATATGACTCCTACATCCTATCTCTATAGTAGATTGAATATTCGCTCTCTGTTACTAGAGTAGTAGTCCTTGCATGGTGACAGTCACTTCGACAAATGGGATGGTGGGGGCGTTTTACTCATGAAACTCCACTATGGCATAATCAACTCCTATCCCAGCTGGCGGGACTCCAAGGATTTCATGGATGGGATGGTGTTGGAATCTCTACACTTGGCGACATAATGCACGGCACAGACCTCAGATCATTTCAAGCCCTAAAAGAAGAATTATCCATGCATGATTCTTAATTTTATCAATATTTACAGCTGCGTCATGCTATCACACCACAAATTGATAGCCTTGAGTTACTTCCAGAATTCAATCCAGAGCAAACTGGGAGAACTAGGTTATGTTATGTTATATTGTTTTATTAAGCGCACAGCTGCCCCAGCAAAGGGGCGTCCCAGCGCTGATAGCAGACAAAATGAGAGGCTACTGATAAAAAGCAGGGCCTATAGTGGAGGAAAGTGGTGGGTTTTATTAGCCTTACCGAATGCCAGGTAATTATTAATGCTGCAGATATGCATAGGAAGCGAATTCCAGAGTTTGGCTGCCAGTGTGCGGAAGGAGCGCCCACCAGCATGCACCCTTCTTATCCAGGGAACAACCGCCAGATGATGACCCATCAAGCGGAGTTGGCGGGTGGGTGTATATGATGAAAGCAGGATGGCCAAGATGCCAGGACAGGAAAATGTCAGGATTTTAAAAGCAATGTAGAGGGACTTAAACTCCACATGTCTGGCCACTGGCAACCAGTGTAGCCAACGAATAGCACTGGTAGTGGAGCAGGTTCTAGGGAGGCCAAGGGGAGTTCTAGCAGCAGCGTTGTGGACCCTCTGCAATCTCATAATCTCAATCTTGTTCGTCCCCAGGTAAAGCTAGCTAGCGTGATTCAGTCTCGACAAAACGGAGGCCTGAAAAATAACCTGCCCGATGCGTTAATCGGAAAAACCCAACAGCGGTTTCAGCCCCCGCAATATAGCAAAACAAGTCGAGGGTCGAGTACACCTGAAAAACCTAGATTTTTCATCACCTGTTTGGGGGGGGATGCACAGTCCAGGGTAGCAGGCCACCAGTGTTTCCTCCTCAGCTCAGAATCTTTCCCTACCAGCAAAACCTCAGACCTGCTGGCATTGAGCTGGGGGCAGTTGGCAGTCATCCACTCAGGGATAGCAGCGAGATCGCTCCAAAACTAATGAGCGTCACGCACGGAATCATCGGAGAGTGAGACTACCAACTGTGTATCATCTGCATATGATACTACTGTAAGCCCCCCACTCCTGGCCACAGCTGCTAATGGTTGGACATATAAGTTGAAAAGGGTTGGGCTCAGAGCTGAGCCCTGTAGCACACCTTGTTTAATAATATGGACCATGGAGGCAAAAGCGGGGCCATTACCTGGAAGGTCCTTGCAGAAAGAAAAGAGACAAACCAGTCCAGGGCAGAGCCCACAATGCCTGCCTCCTCCAACCTTTACGATTCAGAAAAGGGGGTGGTGATGAACAGAGTGTCTGAATTAAGCAGACCACTCTTACCCAGTCCAAAGATCAGGGCTTGATCCATCACCGTTATTTATCTCACTGCACCATCCCAGCTCAGAACCTGGCTATATGCAAATCAGTCTGTCCCTGGCCCAGTGCATCATGGGAACAGGGCAGACTAAACTACCAAGCCAATTCTTCACCAGAAAGGAGACAAGCTACCGGGGACCGGTTTCTGGCATTTCAGCCGTCTTCGGCCCGGCTTGCTTGAATCCTGATGGTGCAGTGAGAAAGGGACTCATGTCTGAGTATACCCTGCCACACCTATAGTGGCCAAAAACGATTCAGAAAAGGGGGTGGTGATGAACAGAGTGTCTGAATTAAGCAGACCACTCTTACCCAGTCCAAAGATCAGGGCTTGATCCATCACCGTTATTTATCTCACTGCACCATCCCAGCTCAGAACCTGGCTATATGCAAATCAGTCTGTCCCTGGCCCAGTGCATCATGGGAACAGGGCAGACTAAACTACCAAGCCAATTCTTCACCAGAAAGGAGACAAGCTACCGGGGACCGGTTTCTGGCATTTCAGCCGTCTTCGGCCCGGCTTGCTTGAATCCTGATGGTGCAGTGAGAAAGGGACTCATGTCTGAGTATACCCTGCCACACCTATAGTGGCCAAAAACGATTCAGAAAAGGGGGTGGTGATGAACAGAGTGTCTGAATTAAGCAGACCACTCTTACCCAGTCCAAAGATCAGGGCTTGATCCATCACCGTTATTTATCTCACTGCACCATCCCAGCTCAGAACCTGGCTATATGCAAATCAGTCTGTCCCTGGCCCAGTGCATCATGGGAACAGGGCAGACTAAACTACCAAGCCAATTCTTCACCAGAAAGGAGACAAGCTACCGGGGACCGGTTTCTGGCATTTCAGCCGTCTTCGGCCCGGCTTGCTTGAATACAGCCGGGTTCTGAAACTGGGATGGTGCAGTGAGCTAAAAAACGGTGTTGGATCTAGCCCTGATCTCTTGACTGGGTGAGAGCTTTCTGCTTAATTCAGAGACTCTGTCCCTCACCACCCCTTGTTGTAAATATCCTCCAACCTTTACAGCAGGATCTGGTGAGAAACTGTGTCAAATGCGGCACTGAGATCTAATAAGATCAGTGCTGAGGTACGTCCTGCATCTAGTTCTACCCTCAGATGTTCAGTCACAGCTAGGAGAGCAGACTCTGTGCTGCGGCCCGGGCTAAAGCCATGCTGGGAGGGATTTAGTATGTTACTCTCTTCCTAAAAGCCTGTCAAGATGGAATTTTTGTAGGCCTCAGATATCTTGGATGCCTACAGCAGGAGAGAAATAGGATGAAAGATCTCAGGTTTAGCTGTATCGAGGGTAGGATTTTTTTAGCAGGGGAACAACCGTTGCTTGCTTCCAGGTACTAGGGATTGCTGCCATAGATAAGGACATGTTAATCACCTGACCCAGAGGTGTAAGTAGCACAGGTAGCAATTTCATAAATTGATCAGGCTTCATGGGGTCAGCAGGAGAGCTGGATTTAACCTTGCTACATAGTGAACGCAGCTCATCCTGGGAGATCGGCAGGAAAGCTGCAAGCGTGTTAATGGGAAGGGCTCTACACACAGGGTCAGAACACATAGCAGCTTGAGGAAAGGTCTTATAAATGTTTTCCACCATGTTCACAAAAAAGGTGGAAAGAGCCTCACATTGCTCATCTGACGTGATCGAGGGCACTGCAGATACACCTGCCGAATTACTATCTTTAAGTATAGAAAATATACTTTTGGTGGATTTACTGCTGCCCATTCTATCTGAATAGCCTTGTTATACTTCTTGATGACTGCCTGATAACACCCCTTAAGGATCAAGTAAAAATCCTGTCTCCAAGCCCGCTCCAACCTCTTACAAGCTTTACGCATAGAAGCGAGCTTGTCATTATACCAAGGACTAGATTTAGTGTTACGGCACTTAGACCATTTAGCATGAATAAAGCTGTCTAGAGGGAGGAAGAACCAGTCTGATAGTGCTTCATCGGCTGCATCCAGATCATCCCGAATGCTGAGTATGTTCATAGAGAGGAGGGCATGGAATTGATTAATATTTAATTAGTGCCAGGGGTGTTTGAGAGAGAATTTCTGGAGAACCCTCCGAGGGGACTCTCCCTTGAGAGTGTCATGGGGATCAGATAGTAGTTGGACCAGCACACCGGCATGGGCCTATTGACTGTGAAGGAGGGAAAGTTAGAGAAGACTGGGTCTAGCAAATGCCCAGCAGAGTGGGTGGGGCCGTGAACCAATTGGAGCAGCTGACACGCCGCCAGGTCAGCAGAGAAGTTACCCTCTTCGGAGTCATGGAGGTTGTCAAGGTGCAAGTTCAAATCACCAATAATGCTAACATTAGCAGATCTCATAGCCAAGGAACTAACTGTATCGCTGAGTGCAGCCCTAAACTCTTTAGAAGGTCCTGGTGGGCGGTAAACCAGTAGCCCAGACATGGTGTAGCTAGTGTTAAAAGAAATCCCAAAACGCGCACACTCACAGCCCACCAGAGTTTCTTTAACAAAAGTGCAGGTGTAGTAGGATTTAAAAACAACTGCAATACCTCCCCCTCTAGACTCTCTATTGAGAGGCACAATGTTAAAGCCCTGGGGGATTGCCAAGCCTGGCTCAGCTACCATGTCAGCTGACAGCCATGTCTCCGTCAAAAAAAGAAGAACATCTGGAGATTCATCCTGCAACAGGTCGTAGACATCAGGAAAGTGCTTGGCCAGGGTGTGACAATTGAGGCAAAAAAGTTTGATCTTCTGTCTGGAGCAGAGAGGGGAAATGGGGGGGACAAGGTAATGGCACAGGAATTGAAACCGCAACTTTTACAGCAGAATGGGCCCACAGGCACGTTACATGGAGGGTGACTGCAGGGGCTCACTACTTTCCTAATGGCAAGGAGGTCGCCACAGTAGTAAGTAAGCTTACCGCTGACCAAACTTGAAGCATGTCTGGTGGCATCCAGGTGCAGATGGGCGCAAACAGGCTTGCCTTAGGTGCGCCAGCGGCAGGCCCGCTGCCTGCCCGCGGTCTGAGCATGCATAGGTAATAAAGAGCAGGAACAGTACCACTACCACCGCCCTCGGAAGTGCGTCACCCCTTGCAGGCAGGGAAGTGAAAGTACCCGCCCTCCACGCAAACGGACACACAGCCGCAGTGGACCGGAGTGGGGAATGAAGAGTGCCCAGCAGGTAAGAGGCAAAAAAGGGGTAACATAGAGTGTAAAAGCACACAATTTAACACACCAGATATCAGCAAATTGGGTTAAAATGATTAAAAATCAATACCAGTAATGTCAGTAACTTACAAAATAACACGCAGCCTCACCAATCATTGCTGCGCGTTTGCGGTCTGAACATGCTTAAGTAATGAAGAGCAGAAACAGTTCCGCCCCCCAGCACCCAGAAGGGCGTTACCCCTTGCAGGCAGGGAGGTGAAAGTAACCACCTTCCACGCAAACGGCGACACACCTGCGGTGGACCAGAGCGGGGAATTAGGAGTGCCCAGCAGGGAAGAGGCAGAAAAGGGGAAAATAGAGCATAAAAACACACAATTCAAAACAGCAGAGATCAGCAAAGTGGTTTAAAAAGATTAAACATCAATGCCCGTAATGCCAGTAACTTAAAAAATAACACACAGCCTCACCAATCATAAGCATAATATATAAGAGCATAAGATAAGAGCATAAGATATCCAAAATATATATATCCCTCATCACTCACAGCGCCACAAAACTGGAGACACTCAAAAAATAGACATTGGCCCCCTAGATACAGATGACTGGACCAAGGCTTTGGAGACCCCCCGAGGAGCAGCCATATCCTCCTGACTGCGACTCATTTCGTTTAAGTACTTACATAGGGCATATTATATACGCTATAGGTTGTGGCGAGCGGGCCTGATTGACTGCCCCATATGCTTGCGATATCAAAACAAAGAAGGCACTTTTATACAAACAATTTGGACCTGTACAGCAATGGGGGGGGTTCTGGCCTGCGGTATTAATATGCCTAGCCAAAATACTTGGATGGGAGCTACCTCGGTCCCCTAGACTCACACTATTACATATAACAGGATTGGGGGCAACAAATACAAACGCCACTTCCTCTGGCTGGGCATTACTATCGCCAAACGAGACATTGCTAGGTCATGGAGATTGGAGGCAACTCCTACTATTAGGGCCTGGAAAAGTGAAATGGACTTCTGTATGGGCTTGAAGATCCTGATTTTCCAGGCTTGGGGGTGCCTTCAAAAGTTTGGCAAAGATGGGCGGACTATAGTTGGTTGGTTCTACCAAGGTAAATAACGATGACGGATACTATTGACTCTGAAATGTAGTCATATAATACACAGAGATGATATATACATTGAAGCAAAACTTACGAAGTCTGCATTGTATACAGTATATTTACAGGTTATATACTAGTGCATTAGGGTTGTTTTGTTGTTAAATTGTATTATTAAAACGGAATGATGTGGTAAAGCTTGTATCTATCCGTAAGGAATGATGCAATATAGAAAATAAACGAATAAAATCTGTTTTTAAAAATCATTTGTGGTCGCAAAACATTCTACCACCTACTTCAAGTAGGTGGTAACCCATTCACAAATAGAAAGGAGTTCCCAAGGACCTTTTGTGAATGCTTGCTAAAACATTTTTTAAGAGAATCTTTTAAAAAATGAAAAGAAAATGTTTCTAATTTGTTTTTTTAATGCATCCCATTTTCCTTTAAGGAAAAGTGGCTGCATTTAAAAAAAGGATTGCTTTATTTAAAAGCAATCACAGACATGGTAGACTGCTTACCCCAGCAAACTACCATTAATGTAATTTTTGCGAATCCCAATGGGTCGCAAACCAAGACCTAACTCATTAATATTCATGTAGTATGTCTATTTGCGACTCAGTGGGAATCACAATATGTGTACACTACATATTTGCACATGGGTGTTTGTGATTACAAAATAGCGAATCACAAATAATCCAAAGAAGTAAAAGTGACTAGCCTGCCTTTAGCCTTCCCTGCCACCTATGCCACAGCTGAAGTAATATACATCTCATACCATTCAATATAAAATTGATTTGACCGTTCCCAGGTTTCTTATAGACACATATGTGGTATTGCTTTACAAAGGGGATCCATTTACAATCATTAGACATAGATGCTAAGCCAGCGATGTTCCATGACAATATTTGGAGTTCTTGGAGGTTACTGCCTGGTAAATTCACAGAGGGGCTTATAGTGTACTCAGGAACCCAAACTTAACACTCTCTTGCCACAACAATGATATCATAATCAAGGCATATACGTGCTGAATCTCCTACAAGGCAAATTCCCATACATACATGTGAAATCTGAAAGTGCTGTGTATAGGTTTGTAGTAGAAAGTTACCTTTATCCACATCAGTTTGTCCCATACCAAAACAGCCTACATTGCCAATGTTATATGTCGTTCACAGATCTGCACGACACCTTGCTATACAAAAAGTACTAGCTGTTGTAACTATGTCACTATCCATTTTACATGTTGGAAGTTCACCACATGTACTAAGCAAATAGGCATTAAATTAAGTGAACTAATTAAAGACTGTGTTAATATTATCTAGGCAAGCAAGGACATCATAGGTGTCAAAGAAACAAACATGTACACTGTCACACCCCACATTGGGCTTAATATATGCTACAGAATCTGATCATAAGTTTGTAATTTTGTACATATAGTGAGTGCAAATACCATAGAGTTGTTAAGAAAATTCCTAAATACTTATCATTGTAATCAACTACCTAAACATGACAGCCAGCATGTAGAAGTATCTTATGTCTCAACACATAGACAATAAGTGCAGTGGCATATAGAACTTGAAGATACATGTGTAAATCAATGGTCAATAGTATCAAACACATATTAGTGGTCAAAAGTGTAAGAAATGTGTATGAGTTTGCCAGCATGCATAATACACATAGACAGGTATGTCTAAGTAACAATGTGCACATTCATTTGCTGTTGTATTCTTGTAATTTTCCAGTGACCACAGATATGGGTTGCAGGCAAGAGGCATGACCTCATTCAACACTCCTCAGATGGAGGCCGAAAAAAGATTTAACATGGCACTCACCCTTGTACATACAATTTTGCACAATATCTGTTTAGAAACAAATACCCAGTGGGACTATGAGCCACTAAATCCAGAGGAGCTGGAAGCGGATGATGACAACAATGGAGACAACAAGCAAACAATAGCAGATAGGTGGAGAAGTGACCAAATTGTGGCAACCTATTTTTTTAATCATTATCACCTGATGGTAATACTGACTGAAATATGTCAATTTATCAACCAATAAATCTTTTTTGGAACACATTCAATGATTTGTGAATGTGCGCATGTCACTGTAAAAATCTACTAACTCACATCTTCTCAATTAGATATAGGCCTAAACATGTAGGAATCATGCTGTCTGAGCTGTTGATCTACATGGGGCCATACCTCTAATTAACAAGAAAAAAAAGCGGTAAGCCAATGTGATTGTCAAGCTCACAGTCTTGCAGAAACAGTACCCTCAAAGCGCACCTTACAGCAGCACCGACTCTATATAATCTCAATCAGAGGATTGGAGTGTGTAGATGAGAAGAGGGGAATTATGAAGGGTACTGCGTGTAGGGAGACCCTGAAACAGATTCATTCAATTGTTAGCATTTCCTGTTGTAACTCACACAAAGACTTCAGTCTTAATAGACTTGCAACAACTAACAGTACAATTATGCCTCAAGAGTTCTGGGAACAGATTCTGTATTAGGTCTCACAGGATGTTCAGGAACTTCTTACACATGTATGATCAGTTCAGAGTTCTGTTTGCACAGGACTGTCTTGATACTGTTACTCTGCCATAAATTACAGCTGTTCCTCTTGTAAGACACTGTCTTTATAATATGCGTTATCAATCACCGGTGCTGATTTGGCTGCTTGTCATACAACTGGGAAATATTACAAGGATAACCTCTCTGTGCCTATGTTCTTTTCCCAATGAACTCAGTCTCAAAAATACTGGGCTGAAGAGTGCTTCCTGTGCTTTATGTGAATACAGAAAGGCAGCTTGCTGTGCTGGGTTGCAATGCTTAAGTGCGTAAGGACAGGAATGGCCCATTACTATGTAGATATGTGGCAATTCTGCCCTCCCCCTTCCATGCAGTACACTGCATCACTGTCATGCTCTGCATGACCCTGTCGCTTCCTGCTCACCCTGCTAATCCCTTGACCAGAGTTCCTTGGTGGTACTGATCTGCGCTCTGGAGAGCATGTCTGGTTGGCATAACGCTGACTTGAGTCATGTGACCTGGGCATGTGCACAGAGTAAACTTCCAAGATACACTCAGAAGTGGGCAAGAATATGAGTTGGGCAAAATATACTGGCTTCATTCTGAAACATTCTGATTGTCAGCGGCTGATACGGTAAGACATATTGCTGCTGATGCGCTTGTAATTATTTATACTTGAAGAGCTGTAAATTTATGACAAAGCTTTAGTTTCTGTGCTCTTAGTTGGGTTAAAGCTCTCGTTATGGAACCGGCGAAGGATACGGGCATAGCCTAGCTTTAGTTTTGTAACGCAGGGCCCATGTTTGATCGTTGAAGTCTCCTGATGCTTAAGGGGGCTTTTCAGGGAACTTTTGCCAACATTATAATAGCACAGGACAAATGCAAAAACCACAGATGATGGACAGAATGCAGAACAATTTCATACATTCACCCCAGTACAGAGTTCTGGGCTTAAATTCATCTTTTGTTCTGCATTCTGTTCGTCAACTGTGGTTTTTGCATTTGTCACCCAGAGTGGGATGGGTATGCTCAGTCGTGAGTCCCATGCACTCCACACCACTGGATTCAAGCAAGCCGGGCTGAAGACGGCTGGAATGCCAGAAACCGGTCCTCAGAAGCTTGTTTCCGGTCCAGGGAAGGCATGGCTTGGCAGTTCAGGCTGGAGTGTTCCCATGAGGCACAGGGTCAGACTGATTTGCATATGGCCATGTCTGAACTGGGGTGGTGTGGAGTGCAAAAGAATAATGGATTTAGGCCCAGATCTCTGTACTAGGATGAATGTATGACATTGTTCTGCATTCTGTCCATCAACTGTGGTTTTTGCATTTGTCACCCCGAGTGGGATGGGTATGCTCAGACGTGAGTCCCATGCACTCCACACCACTGGATTCAAGCAAGTCGGGCTGAAGACGGCTGGAAGGCCAGAAACCGGTCCTTTGAAGCTTGTTTCCGGTCCAGGGAAGGCATGGCTTGGCAGTTCAGGCTGGATTGTTCCCATGAGGCACAGGGTCAGACTGATTTGCATATGGCCATGTCTGAACTGGGGTGGGGTGGAGTGCAAAAAAACGATGGATTTAGGCCCAGATCTCTGTACTGGGGTGAATGTATGACATTGTTCTGCATTCTGTACATCAACTGTGGTTTTTGCATTTGTCACCCCGAGTGGGATGGGTATGCTCAGACGTGAGTCCCAAGCACTCCACACCACTGGATTAAAGCAAGCCAGGCTGAAGACAGCTGGAATGCCAGAAACCGGTCCTCGGAAGCTTGTTTCCGTTCCAGGGAAGGCATGGCTTGGCAGTTCAGGCTGGACTGTTCCCATGAGGACTGATTTGCATATGGCCATGTCTGAACTGAGGTGGTGTGGAAATCAAAAAAAAAACAATGGATTTAGGCCCAGATCTCTGTACTGGGGTGAATTTATGACATTGTTCTGCATTCTGTCCATCAACTGTGATTTTTGCACTTGTAAAATCACACACTTCTCTACAAATTGCATTGCAAGGCTTTTGCCTGCACATGACAGCTCGTATCCCAGAAACAGGACATTGAGGTCGCCAATCTTTGATTTTTTTTAAATTAAGGGCCAGATATAGGTCGCCCAATACCGGTCGGTAACGGCCGAAATTACCGAATTTTGATCGTTACCGACCGGTATGGGGCTTTCTAGATTTGGTGGCATTTTTTAAGGATTCAGTATTTTACCGAATCGGTAATTTAAGGATTCGGTAATATACCGAGGGCCAGATGTAGCTCACCAAATACCGGTCAGTAACGGCCGATTTCGGTCGTTACTAACCGGTATTTGGTTTCTGACATGTTGGGGGCCTGAAATGTACCGATTCGGTAAGTTTACCGATTCGGTAAAATACCTAATTGGTAAATTTACAGAATCGGTAAATCTACATGTAGGTGACACTGAAAACAGTGCCACAGGCCCTTTAGAATTCGTTGTTTACCATCAAATACTATTTGATGGTAAATAACGAATTCCGAAGTACATGCACATCTGTGCATGTACACCTGTGCCCTGAGGGCATGTATGTGTGTCACATGGCACACAAGCCTGAATCAGGGGTGCAACAGGGTGTCAAAGTGGCACCCTGTCCCCCTTGTCCCCCTTGTCAATTCGGTAATTTTACCGAATCAGTATTTACCGATTAGGTAATTGCCATTGGTTCCTATGGGCCTCAAGGCCCATAGGAATCAATGGCAATTACTGAATCGGTAAATACCGATTCGGTAATTACCGAATATTGCCGAATCGTTAATTTATTCGGTAAATATACCTACATAGCATTTACCGATTTGTAAATACAGAATCAGTAAAATTCGGAATTTACCAATCAGTAAACACTAATTACCTACATCGGGCCCTAAGTCTTTAGTCCATGTGAGCGAATCCTAAAACAATGTAATCCGCTCTTCTGAAGTGTCTAGAAATGTCATCATCCATTAAGTAAATATTATCGACATAGTACAATGCTTGGTCGTCACAATTTTGCAGCAGTTATGTTTACTGTGCTGAGAACAGCCGGGGGCTATTCGTATACCCTTGGGGCAAATGACATAACTGTTGTTGACAACCCAGCGTGCTAAATGTGGTCAAGTACCTGCCTTTAGGCAAAATATTTTGGCATAAAAATCCATTAGCGATATCTATTGTTGTTTTGTATTTTTTATGCAATATATTGTTAATTAATGCTGCGCTGTATGTGTTTTGAACTGCAAATGTACATGTAGCTGTGTTTAGATGTCTGTTATCTAATACTAGAGAATATGAATGGTCTGGTTTCATAACTGGAAACAAGGGATTATTCATAGGAGAAGTACAACTTTCTATCACGCCCTTGTTTTCAAGTTGTGTAAGGATCGCTTGAAATTTGTTTTTTAGCCTAATTTTTTATTGGGTAATGTCTTTAAGGTTGTGGGGCTGATCTCACATGTATTACATGATAAGGTGAACTGTCATCCCACCCCACATGGTTGTGCTATAATGCAGAAGCTAGCGACAACGCCCACTCCTTCGTGAAGGAGTGTTTAACTAATTCTGGAACGAGGTTGGAAAATGCAGGTAAAATTACCATTTCTCCCTCTGGGTTATCCATCACAAATTGAGGTTGCCAGTTCTTTTTAGCCATGAGAATATTGTAGCTGAATGACAAGCTCCCTCAGAAGAGAACATTTTTGTGTCTCAGTATGTTCCAATCGAATTAGAGTTGCATCTCATATAATTGATGCAGGACACTTTCCCACGTATCCGGTGTGTCCATTGGGATATAGTCACGCAAAGCTAATTCCACCAGACAATCCATCAGGTTCCAATGAACTATTGTGACTTCTGCCATGCTGTCCAGAATCATCAGAGTCCACTCCTCCCTCAGAGGCAGTGTACTCAATATAAGTGGCATGCTTGACTTTAAGCCCTGCTACCTTCTTTTTTTTTAATTGAGTGATGTAATATGTGACGTCATCAGCAGTGCATTGCGGGCGCGCGAGTTATAGTTAGCTGAACTAACTATAATGGGGGAATTTCAATGGGTTTGTATGAGTGAAATGTCCAGCTAACTATAAGATGTGTGAAACCTATGGTTTTTTCAGTGAATTTCTAAGGTTTTTTATGTTTAAAGTATTTTATTGAGAGAGTACACAGAACAAAAGGAATAACATTCAAGCAATGGCAGTGTGCTGCAGTCCCGGGAGCCCATCTTCAAGTAAATGCTACATGTCCCGCAAGAGCAGTAAAGGCTATGTGGGCTCCTCTCCCATCAACATTACATACAGTAACACCCTGAGGTAGAAAAAAAGTGTCCGTGCCCTCCCTTTTGAGAAAAAACAGTTCCCCCCCAACTCCCCCACCCCCTTCTTGTCCCCCAACATCCTCCCAGCACCCCCGTCCAGTGTCCCGTCTTTAGCCAAACCCATGGCGTTTAGCCCCCCCCACTACCCCCGAACCTTATCCAACCCACGATTATTGTGCAGTGAACTCTAGCGGTGGCGTCAATCTCAAGAGCCTCAAGTACCTTGGACAGGTCAGTTCCCTAAATTCGGTAGCCAACAATGCATGAAAGGGCTGCCACAACTCCTCAAATTGCTCCAACTCCCCAGCCATCATCAGTGACAGTTTCTCCATACCCAGAACGTGTCACAGCCTATGCAACCAGCCCGTGATAGATGGAACAGTGGTGGTCCGCCAATGGATTAGGATATTCTGAACGGCGGAGCCCAATGCTATAGCAATTTGTCTGCCCCTACGGGATTTCAATGGATACATCAGCCCGTTGGGCAAGCCCAACAGGACATATGCCGGGAAGCAGGGTAACTCTATTTCAAACTGAGCGTCAACCTCATCTAGCACCTCCTTCCAAAAAAGGCTCACTACTGGGCACTCCCACAGGATATGTGTCAATGTGCCCGGGTGCCCACATCCTCGCCAGCATGTATTATCAATATGCCTGTCCATCTCGTGCAATCGTTCCGGGGTGTAGTACCAGTATGTAGATACTTTAGTGAAAGTTTCAGTAAGCCCTACATGATATGCAAAATGCCGCGCACGATACGAGATCTGGTCCCATTCTTTGTGGCTCAACGTTCTACCCAGCTCTCTATTCCAGCGTTCCCTACCTGGATTATGAAAGTGTAAGGGGGAGGGCTGCAAAAATTTATATAGATCTGTGATGAGCTTAGCATCCGAAGCACGCGTCACTAGCCACCTCTCGTACGGCAATAATTTCCTATCTGCCAGCTCGCGTACCTGCGGCTGCAAAGCCCAGTGTCGCACCTGCCAGTAACGCATCCTGTCTGTCTCAGTCAAACCATACTCCTCCTTAAGCGCTTGAAAAGGGAGAACACCATCCGGCCCGTACACGTGGAAAAGTGCCCTACATCCAGCAGCCCGCCAGTGTGCAACAGCTCCCTGAGCAACCCCCGGTGTAAAGTCCGGGTTGTCCGCAATAGGAGTAAACAGGGAAGGGAATGTGGTGAGCTCGTACGCCGTGCTAGTAGCGTCCGACACCCTCAGCGGGACCCTTGTCACAAAGGACGCATAAAGATTTGGAGGGCGATGAGCCCTGCGCAAAAAGGGCACCTCCTGTAAAGGGCGACCCGCCACTGCCTAATCTTGAAATAACCAGTGCTTGTCCGACTCACATCGGCTCCATTCAACCAGATATCGAAGCTGCGCCGCCTGAAAATACTTGCGCAGGTCCGGGATTCCAAGCCCTCCAGACTCCGGTGCCAACATGGAGAGAACTCGTCTCATCCGTGGCTTGCGGCCTTGCCAAATAAAACGGGAGAGGATCGACTGTGTCTGTTGAAACCAGCCCTTAGGTGGATGGAGCGGCAGGGCCCGGAATAGGTACAGTATCTGAGGGAGGACAGTCATTTTCACTGCCGCCACTCTCCCTAGCCACGATATCAACCCTTTGCCCCATCTCCCCAGTTCCTCCTTAATCTTCCTAGTCAAGGCCGTGTAATTGGCTGTTACCATGGCCTGCAACATGGGCGCCAACAGTATGCCCAAGTACTGGACCTGGTGGGCTGACCAATGCATGGGGAAAAGGCCCTGCAACTCCCGCCGTGTTGCGGGAGTCAAGGAGATATCCAGTGCTGTTGATTTGCCCATGTTCATCTTGAAACCAGCAACCCGCGAGAAAGCCTCCAATTCACCAATACATGCGGGCAATGCGCGTCTCGGTTCTTCCAAGGTCAAGATCACATCATCCGCATAGAGGCTGACTGTGTGGACATATCCCCCCATCTTCACTCCGGTAGCGTCTGCGTTCTGTCGGAGCCTCTGAGCGAGTGGCTCCATATATAAGGCGAAAAGGAGCTGGGACAGGGGGCAGCCCTGTCTGGTACCACGTTCTATGCCAAACCTCCGAGAGCCATAGCCATTCACCTGTACCAGTGCCGACGGGAACCTGTAACAATTAAAGACCAGGGTCCGAAATTTTTCACCTATCCCCATTCTCGACATAACCCGTTCCAGATAAGACCAGTGCACACGGTCAAACGCCTTTTCGGCATCCACCGAAAGGAGCATCCTCTCTCCCAGAATCCGGGAGGCCTTCTCCAGAACGTGCACCACTCTCTTGGTGTTATCCACTGTCTGCCTTCCGGGGACAAAGCCAGCTTGATCCGGTTCCACCAGGCCCGGCAAGTGGGGAGCCAGGCGCGCCGCCAAGATACCCGTATACAGTTTCAAGTCCACGTTCAAGAGGGAGATCGGGCGGTACGAGCCGCATTGAGTCCGATCCTTCCCTGGCTTAGGGATAACCGAGATCGAGGCCTGTAGGAGGTCCGGAGGGATTGCTCCAGGCTCAGAAAATGAATTGAACAATTTAGTTAGTATGGGGGCCAACTTGTCATTAAACGTCCTGTAA
Organism: Lissotriton vulgaris; assembly: GCF_964263255.1. Classification (NCBI taxonomy): domain Eukaryota; kingdom Metazoa; phylum Chordata; class Amphibia; order Caudata; family Salamandridae; genus Lissotriton; species Lissotriton vulgaris. Next base: position 1,998,758,612 of record NC_141687.1, read on the forward strand.
AAGAGCGCCGTATAGCCGTCCGGGCCTGGGGCCTTCCCATGTTTAAGCCTGGAAATGGCAGCGACCACCTCCTCGACCCGTATCTCCCTTTCGAAATAGTCCGTCTGCGACGGTTCTAGGGATGGAAGTGTGACCGAGTCCAGGTAGTCCTCCGACTCCTGATCCCGCAGATCCTCCCCGGCGTACAGATCCGCATAAAAGCGGCGGAAGGCCTCGGCAATCTGTTCGTCCCCCGTGACTAGTCCGCCAGTCTCAGTCGCAATTTCCTTCACTCGATGACGTTCATTGGCCACCCTGAGCTTATTCGCCAATAGACGACCACACCTGTCCCCCCCGTGTAATACGCGTGCTTCAGTCGAAGTGCAGCGTATTCAGCTCTGTCCATGTCTAAGGACAACAGGAGCTTCCTCGCCGCCTTCAGCTGTTTCCAAATCCTAGGGGCCCCTGTAGGGTGGTGCACGTCTTCCAATTCCTTTACCTTTTGGGTGAGCTCGTCCCGCTTCTGCCTCCGGTCCCTGTTTTCGGCAGAGGAGATTGCAATAAATTCCCCTCTGACCATTGCTTTAAGAGCGGCCCATTGCGTCGCTGCCGAGGTATCCGTGTTATCATTATGCATCTGGAAGTCTCTGATCACCTCCGTAATCCTTTCAACCATGGACTTCCTATGTAACAGAGCGTCTCGAAGGCGCCAGACCCCCCGGGGGCCCCGGTCGGCCGGTAGAGAGAAGCTCCCTGAGACCGGTGCATGATCCGATAGAGATAAGACCCCCACCTCCGATGCCGTAGCTAAATCACGCACCGGACTGGTAACTATGAGGTGATCCAGCCTCGCGTAGGTTTTGTGTGCATGAGAGTAAAAGGTAGTAATCTCGGTCTGCAGGGTGCAGGTGGCGCCAAAGATCATGAAGATCGAGGTCCACAAGTTGAGATTTAATTGCTTGTGACAATTCTCCTGCCTGTGGAGAGCGCTGTGCGGACCTATTAATAGTGGAGTCTACCACCATATTTAAATACCCACCCAAGATGATGTGCCTGTCTGGAGATGCTGTTATGTCCACCAAGGCCGATTGAAAAAAGCTATCCTGACGCTCATTCGGGCACTAAATCGAACCAATGGTAAATGTCAAGGCCCCCAACTTGAATCTGTGTGCTAATAGTCTCCCTTTATGTTCCGCAAACTTGTGGAGGACCTCCCCTCTAAAGGAGCTCGACACTAGAATCGCCACCCCCGCCGTCTTAGTGTTAGACGAAGAGAAAAGCTGTGTGGGAAATTTGCGGGATCTCAACCTATGGCAATCTCGTGTAAGCAAATGAGTCTCCTGTAGAAGACAAATGTCCGCTTGTGTGTTCTCTAGCAAAGATAGAATCGCCCTCCTTTTAACAGGGTTATTAAGTCCCTTAACATTAAGGGTGACTACCTTAAGAGTTGCCATCTAGAATCATGACAGAATGTGACATGTAGTAGGCCCTGAGTGTAGGGGAGGAACCCATGAGCTTCAACCACCTGTGTCTCCCAGTAGACCATCGTGAAAAGATCAAGAACACTGAACGGATAGCACTCCCCCCTCCACTGCCCAACTCCCAACCCGCCGCTCCCTCAACTCCCCAACTCCCCTTCCCCCCACACCCTGTTCGGACCCCCAACTCCCTCACCTCCCTTCCCTCCCCTATACCCCAAAACTCCCCAACTTCTTCAAACAAATTGTCCCAGCCATGTCCAGTCCAGACAAGTCAGTGGAAACCTATCGTAGTGGACGTCCAGCCACAACTTTCCCCCCTCTGCCCTCCCCCCAACCCATCATGGCACTAAGCCGGCAAAAACAGAAATGCAAAGTCGTTCTCCCCCCGGAGCAGTCTTACGCTGTTAGTGCGACTCCATCATGCACCACTGTGTCTCTGGAAGCTTCTTGAATAGCACTCGCCATTTCAGCCCTGATGGTAGGCGAACTCGGACGTTGGGATGCCGCTGGTGTTCTGCGTCTCGAGACCCTGTGCCAGCCGTCCCCAGAGGTGCGTCTCCTGTGAGGTGTAGCGGAGGCCTCCTCTTCCGCGGTGATCCCCAGCACCTCGCACGTGTCCTGCAGAGACCTCAATTGATGTAGCACACCATTCCAACGGAATATAAGCCTGAAAGGGTGACCCCAGGAGTACGGCGTTTCATGTTGTTTCAAGAAGTCTGTTGCGATTTTAAACGCTTTCCTCTTCTGGAGGGTGATGACGGACAAATCTTGATACAAGGCTACAGGGTGTCCTCTGAACGTCAACGAGGGTTTTTTCCTGGCCTCCGCCATGATTCTTTCTTTCAGGGGAAAGTCAGGGAGAAACGCCAGGATATCCGGCGGTGGGCCCGAAGCACGCCTACGAGGCCCCACTCTATGAGCTCTATCAATTCGTACTGGAAAGTCCGCTGCTTCGCCCAAGATATTACAAAAAGAAGGGTTTAACCCAAGCAGTCACGGGGACCTGGGCGGTAAGTAGTACATGTAAAGGGGGGTCCCCGTCAGGGAGAAAGGTTATGTTACACAACCAACAAATAGTAGTTCAAAACACTTTAGAAAGAAAAACTAAAATAACATTCTTCACTTTTATAAGTGTGTATTGTCATTTATTCACAATACCTTGAATTTATACTTCAGAGGAATTTCATACAATTGTCACAAAATTGTGCCCCGATAGGAAAGGGAGGAGAGGTGAGAGGGAGTGCTCGAGGGAAGGGTTGGCGAGGAATGAATGAACACAGTTGTGGGTGATGAGTACACACAATATAGACAGGATCAAAACAATTACAAAAGCAAAAGCCAAATAATTTATAAAGGCATAAGATGATAAATAATTTTCACAGCAAAACTTTCGACGGACACCAAGTCAGTACTAGACTGTAAAGGGCAAGTGCCGGAAGTTGAGTAGAAGACACCGTTGACGTTTCGACCCCTATGAGTAGGCTCAGTTCAGTCCTTAAGTGGGGTCTTCATCAGGACTAGGAAGGTGGGGGGAGTGTGGGGCAGTCCTGTTGGATAAAATAGTAAACCTATAAAGTAGATGAATTAGATTGTGGTACAACATAGTCAGTACATTCAGACTATGATGGGAGTAGGAATGCGAAAAGGAGTTACCATGGAATCGTGGCCTGTTTGGCTCGCGATGCGAAACAGCGATGGACTGTGGTAGGTCACAGGTCACTCGCCAGGAGAGTGAATCTCACCATGAGCTACAGAGGAGCAAAAGAGAGGAAGGAAAACCAGTCAGATGGGACTTGGTCCTATACTTCTGTCGCGTAATCAAAAAACCAAACCAAATTGGGAGCACACGGAACCATGTACAAGATGATCTCTAAGGATAACCCCACTGCGGGAGTGAACGATAGAGAGCCTCAAATATACAGCTGGATGGAAGCCATTTACCAATAAAACTAGCGTAGTAAGAGCTTTGGGGGAGGAGAACCCCGGGGATGCATCACATATGGCTATGGAAGTTGTCAAACCCACACGGGAAGTTTGGGTGAGCCTCACTGCCGCCCGTAGCATTGGAGCCACTCGCTGCGTTCGGGGACGGTTGGCTCCGGTCGCCCTTGGTTTGAGACCTTCCAAGCATCTCGGGGAGCGTGCGGTCGCCTCGTTTATTGCCCTTATGACTCGTCATTCTGTCGTCCAGGCCCCCTTGCCAAGAACTGGCACCTCGTCGGCTGGGCACCGGGGCTCCGGGGCAGCGACTCCGCTCTCTTAGTCCGGCTAGAAGGGCTCCACCTCGTGTCGTCTCTCCGGGACCCTCTGTCGTCCAGGCCACCTTGCCAGAAACTGGCACCTCATCGGCTGGGCACCGGGGCTCCGGGGCAGCGACTCCACTCGCTTCGTCCGTCCAGAAGGGCTCCGGCCTCGTATCGTCTCTCCGGGACCCTTCTTGACTAAGGGGCGACTACAACGACTGGGCATTGTCGTTTCCGGTTTCGCTACACCCGGGGGCAAAAGGTCGGTCCCAGCCGTGCAAACCGGCCCAGTGAGCTACAGTGAAGCGATCATCCCCCACGTAGGTCTCACAGGCCAACTTTACGCCGTCCAGAGCTTCATCATCGTCGAGAGCCAAAATGGCGCCTCAGAGTGATTCTGTAGGCCATTGTTCCCCCTCCAGCGAGGTTATCAACTATGGGCGTCACCCAGCCCGTCTCAAAGTCAGTCGCTAGCCGGCCAAATGCGGACTCCTTCACAACAGTTAGAGGGTCCCGATTCCCATCTTGTAGCTGCAACACCGTCGCTGCTTATGCGTCCGGCGACCCCGCCCTTCCGGCCCGTGGGCCTCCGATCAGCTAGGCCGAAGCCGCGGCCTCGATTTGATAGGGATCAGCAGCCAGGGGCGCGTTGTCTCCGGCAGCAGCTCGTCCCCCTTCCAGGTCGCAGTACAGTACATATATACCAGTCCTTACAATTGTTAACCAAAACGAACAGGCGGACAATGAGATAGATAATACTGCCTGCCTGTCGCATTAACCCTGTGTTTGGATGTTTTTAGGATTGCGAAACCAGGGGAAAAGAGAATAGTATTATTGATTCCCTAGCTGCACCCTTCTTCCTTTACATCCTGTCCGCCTGTTCATTTTGGTTAACAATTGTAAGGACTGGTGTATATATGTTAAATGTGTTTATACTTCAACTCATTTGTGTACAGTACATTTTTTGGTGTTTCTGAATTTAGAGTACTTATTGTGTACAGTTTCTACACTTGTATATATTGCGCACATACTTTTTCTGAATGTTCACTTGATTGTTTTGACAAATGTGCCCTTGAAAACATGCTGAAAAGACAACTAAATTTTGACAAAAAATAATAAAAGTTTTTCTAACAAACCTTGTGTATCACTCAGTACAGGCATTCTGGGTGGTCTCCAAATCACTAGATAAGTAATCCTGACTGGCTACTTTGTTCTGTTGTTGTAAGACTGTATGTGAAGCAGGCACTAAGGTACTGATATATGTAATGTGATGTAATGTAATGCGACTATTGTGGAGGATGCAGGCTTATCTCTATATTCGTACACCAACAACACTCAAATTATTTTCGCTTTGTCTTCCTCTAAGGAAGCTTCCATATCTTCCCTTCTGTTAGGACTATGTCGGTGTCGGAGTGGATGTGTTCCAATTTGCTGAAATTAAACGGAGATAATACCGAGGTTGTTATTTTGGGCAAACACAAGTATCTCTGAGGTCCGCAACATTGGCCCCAGGAAATGGGTCTTCTTCCTCAACCAGTTACCCAAGTTCGGAATCTTGGGTTTATCATTGATAACAACCTTTCAATGCGGCAACAGGTGGTCAGAATTACCGCCACTTGCTTTACCATCTTAACGTGGTTGCGGAAGATCATCTGGATGCTCCCTGACTCCACTAAAAGAACGGTAGTCCAGGCACTTGTCACCTCTCGCCTGGACTACGGTAACGTTCTTTACCTGGGTGGAAGTCAGGAGGTATTGAAAAAGCTCCAGGTGGTTCAGAATTCCGCCACCCGCCTCTTATGCCACGTCCCAAGGAAAATCTCCATCTCTCCCTTCCTTCGGGACCTGCACTGGCTCCCATTGACAACCGCATTCAATTTAAGACCCTATGCTATGTCTTTAAAATAAGGGACTGCTCCTTTCTACCTTCAGGAACTTATTCATCGATATGTCCATGTTCGGCCTCTACGTACGTCCACTCAAGGTGACTATGTCATACCTAGCTTTGAACTAACCAGAATGGACGGACGCTTCTTCTCATGTCTCGGACCTAGACTTTGGAATTCCCTCCCTAGTTCTATGAAACACGAATCTTCCTACCTTAAGTTTCACCGAGATCTTAAGACCTGGCTCTTCTCTCAGTGATTGGCTCTCTGTATTCTCAGTCAGCAGTAGTGGACATGTCTGCACCGGGAAACCCTGTCAAGGGTAGCTGTGCGCATTATAAATTAAATTAATAATAATATGTAAGAGGTATTTCCTCTCAGTTTGTACCTGTAAAGGAAAAAAGGACAAACAAGAGACACATAAAGTAAAAAAAACAAAATTGTCAACCACGCACATGGTTGGGTTAGCACCTGGTGCCTAGACATGTGAGCGAATAAGGCGGGGGTGTAGGCGCTTGTGACAGAACGTGGCAATTGCCGGTTTGGTATATGCGCTACAGGTGCTAGTACCTAGATGCGTAAAATAAATGTGCAAATTATCTACAAGTAGGATGCTTACTCCTGTCTACAGAGGACAAAACTCCCTGGACTTCCGCCAGAGGGTCGGGACTTATTAGCACTCTGGAAGTGGAGAAAAAAGAGAAAAAAGGTAATGTCTAAAAAGGAGTGGAGGTCACACGTTGCTAGCGGTAAAGTGCTGCACGCTCAGTTATGGCCAAAGGCAGCATGACTGGCGGCTGTACCGCGAGCGGGGACCAGCCTCCTTACTTACTTGATCCGGTCGCAAGGTCCTAAGGAACTGAGTGCTTGGAGAAGGAGGCTTTAAATACCCTCTTTTGATCACAGGTGTAGCTTGTTGAGGATGGGCGTTGTCTGTGTGAGTAGCGTGGTCCCAGTGCTACACTCAGTGGGCGTGTCTCTCTTTAGCCAGCATCTGTGGGATAGACAGGGAAGAAAGATGCATGCGCTTGTGCCCTCGACAGTTGTCGTGGCAGCAGTGAAGAATAAATCTCCGCAATGGTTTACATAATAAAGAATTTTATGCAATAAAGGATTTTCATGCAATAAAGGAATTCGCTGCCTTGTGTGTTACTAAAGAATAAGGGATAACGAAATAAAGAAATAAAATAAAAAGTGTATGACTGGCCAGAGGTGCTGACTCGAACCCCTAGTCAGTGCAGTGTGGTGGGCGGTGCAGCGCTCATGTGAGCTATGCTCTGGTATTCGGTAAAGGGACAAATCATTAGTTACTGGTAGTGTTTTAGGCTTCGCATGGAATAGAGGCATGTATGTTTGGCACAGTCCTTGCTAGGTTTATAGAGGTGGCTACAGGTAACACGGTATGATTTCTTTGAGCTATTCCGAGGCAAGATGATTATTTCTTAAGGCTGTTCCAAGGAATGTTGTCATTTAGGCCCTGGATGTGGGTTGACAGTCTATAGATCCAGCGCTGTTCTTTGGTGAGGAGGTTTTTCTCATTTTCGGTGGGGTGGACCGGAATTTGTTCAATTACTGTCCACCGCATAAAGTTAGGGGTGTGACCTGTAGTGAGAAAGTGTTCCATGAGTCTGCTGTCAGACTTTTGCACCGGATCGTGCTTCTGTGTTCTGTGATCTGCATGCGCACTTTTCTCGTTGTCATCCCTATGTATCTGAGTTTGCATGGGCACTCAATGAGGTATATTAGATTCGTGGAATTAGAATTGGTATGCTTCAGTTGATGCCTTGTCCTTCCTGGTTCCAGGCCCCTATGGCAACACACTCTACACAGGAATTCCAGCCAAACACCTACCATGAATACAACAAATCCAAAACACCACTGCTCGACTGATCATCAATGTCCCCTGCCGCAGCCACATCATCCACCACCTGATATACCTACACTGCTTCAACGTCAACAAGAGAATCATCTTCAAAATCCTCACCCTTACTCACAAAGTATTCTAGAACACTAGACCAACCTACCTTAACAGCAGTAATCCTTAAAGGCCAAATTTTGTTCCTAAAATTTTGGCTTTAAAAATATTAGGTAAGAATTTGGTAACTCTTTAGGCAAACGTTGTTTAAAAAACAATTGACTATCATTACAATGTATCCAACCTTTCGGACATATTGAATAAACAGTGTAATGTCGAGATGTTGTAGAAGGACCATCATGAAAAAAAAATCTTACAGCTACAAAAGTTCTTCCTGATATTGAAAGTTGAGTAGCTACAACACTTTTAATTAAAGTTTCCAATTTTCTTCCATCAGCTCTACAACGTTGCAGCATTAAAATTACATACTGTCCATATCTTTGTATAAATAATGTTGAGGACATTTGTGATTTACATTGGCAACACTCCATTGTTTGACTTGCTCCTCTAACTAGATTGTTAAAAGACACTGATTCACAGTCTGGTAAATTCATATATGTAAATCATTCAGTGTCTATGTTAGTGCTACATGTAAAGAAACAATTTTCACAGTCATGTTGCCATTTATAAGAAAGGCCAAAAATATTTTCAATATCTATACCCTCATCCTCCAATACAACAAGCATATACATTAGAAATTACTGACAATCATGCTGAATATTCTGTGTAAATTGAGTAGAACCAGAACATATGTCAAAAACATTTCGAATATCAGAAACACTTTGGGGCAGATTTACAATAACTGGCGCATCCCCAGGGATGCACCAGTTATTGTGCACCGCGGCTCCGCCACCCATGGTGAGCCGCATTTACAATGCGGCACACCATGGGGCAAAAACGGCATAGATGCGTGACGCATCTGTGCCCTAAAGGCGGCGCATTGCTATAGTTGCGTCGCAAGCGCGACGCAGCTCCAGCAATGCTCTGGGGGGCCCTATCTGTCCAATGCTGCATCAAGCCTTACGCCTGCTTCAAGCAGGTGCAGGGTTTTGACGCAGCATTGGCCTAAAAGTGACTGAGGGAAATCTTGTAGATTTCACTCACCCACTTTTAGGAGGCGTTCCTGTGCAGGAACTCCACCCCCGCGCCGGAACGCCTCCTTATGGCGCAGGGCTTTACAACGTGACGCATCTACCAGATATGTCACTTTGTAAATACCCCGCACCATGGCACATCTTTTGCACCGCCGCTGCGTCTCAAAAGTGACGCAATGGCGTCGTAAAAGAGGCAAAAGAGGCTTGTAAATCTGCCCCTTTGTATTTTACTTTTATCACTATTACATTTCTCATAAACAGAATACAACAACAAACAGAATCTTTTTTCCCTATTTTCAACAATTTGCTGTTGCAAACTTTCAAGAAAAAAACCAACACTAACAACTACTTTAGCTTAGCAATTAACACCAAAACTATTTTCAAACTGAAAACCAACAATCTCTTCAACAGTGTCCTTTTTCTTTTTGCTTGCAATCACAACTTCATCTTGTTTTTTTTCTTTCTCTACAGCTTCACTACAGATATTCTCAGATCATCTTTTTCTACCTACCACAAGCTTTTCAAATACTGGATATTGACCTAAATTGGGTTCATATTCTCTTCTTAACCTACTATACTCTTTCACACAATTTGCGTCTGCACTAATCTTTTTCCCATCAAAATCAGACAAGTAAAATCATCATAAAGTTCTCACTCGAGACAAAGCAACATATGCCAAACCCTCTTTAAACACAATACTTCCAATATTCACTAAATCACTATCTACACTTAAACCTTGAGATTTATGAATAGTCACCGCATACGCCAAAGAAACAGGAAACTGTTTTCTGCGAACATACATATCTTTTACAAGTAAAAACCGAGCTGAACAACAACTAAATTGTTGTACTTCTTCAATTTGATCAAATTTGATTTTCAAAAATTCAATACCATCTCTTTTTACGTAATTAACAAAATCAGCAACGTTACCCTTTGCTCCATTTACTAAACCTTTGTTCACATTCAAATTCTGTCGTAAAATTACCCTACAGTTTACACATGCATATAAATTATTTTCTAAACCAGAAGTTTTACTTATCGATTTCTCTAAAGAATCCAATTTCCTCTTCAACTTTTCTGTCAAAATAATAGTGATTCCTTCATGCTCTATTTTATCAATAGCTTCCAATTTTATAATTTCTTCATTTTCCAACTTTAAAATGTCTTCATTGAAAAGAGAACATTCCCGCAGTGTTGACATTAAGCAGATTACAGATTTGTTTTCTGCTATTCTCATATATATTTTCTCAAGAACAATATTTTCATTTGGAAACAAATTGGAAAGTAACCTTCTCTGTAACGCGTGTTTGCCATGTTCAGTCACTTTTCCAATTCATATAGCTTGAAGAATAGTTCCATAATCAGCTTCATTTGCCTGTCGTATATTTGTAATAAGTTCCTCATACTCAAAATATGACCAAATATTAACATTTCCAATGCTCCCCAAAGACTTTCTGGTATCTTCATGCGTCAGTGTTTTAAACACTGTTTGTCCTTCTACAGGAGTAAGTTGTAGTCGATCTCCAAAAACTATGATGTGTTTTCCTCCACATAATACGTCATTCTCTGTTTTAAGAATTTACTGCATTTTTAAATAAACAAAGGCAAGGATTAAGTTTGATACCATGCTTACCTCATCAATAATTAGAAGTTTCAAGACTCTTGAAACTTCAAAAAAAGCTTCTCCAGATAGCTTGTGGTATTCCAATTTGTTTTCATGCTCTACTGGTAACATTAACAAACGATGTAAAGTAATTCCTTTAATATTGTGTGCTGCCAACCCAGTTGGAGCAGTGACAACACAAGACAAATGTGACTTTGTTGTTTTCTGTAGATAAGTTGTAATTACTTTAAATAAAAAACTTTTTCCTGTTCCAGCTTGTCCACTCACATACAATCTGATAGGTTGAAATGATGAACAACAGCACTCTTTCTTTTCATGAAGTAATATATGGTCAATCTGTTCTCTCACTTGGTCATATATTTGTTTCTGCTCAACATTTAGTTGTTCTTCCAAGTTTCCTAAGTTTGTTACATCTTCTTGAGCTTGATACATTGCTGTTTCTACGTCTTCCATAGCAGTTGCTGCTTCATTTTGAACAATTGGTTCTCCTAGTGGATCCTGACTTAATGGAGCAGAAGTTTGACTGTCTTGAGAACTGTCTGTAGCAATCTCAGTTGCAATTGTAGCTTTTTGCTCAATTTCGTCGTTCAACATTTTCACATAATTAGCAAAAACAGGACATTGTATAGTATATTTACTTGCGTTGAATGAATCTTCATAGCTCTCAAAATCTCCAAGTAGTTCCAGTTCTGAACGCCACGGCTTGAAGAGTTGCAAAAGAGCTAAATAGTAAAATTCCCTTTTGTCAGGAGTTTCGCAACTCAGTTTACGGTGATTAATCAAATGTCCTTTTCTTTGTTTTACCAAACCTGTTTTAAAACCAATCACAGATATATACAATTATTGATGATTTCTGTAATATTCCGTTTAAAAATATAGTTTTGCAGCACTTCATAGAGACAAATGTTCTCAAGAGGATGACTACTAGTTGGATGATATGTATCCAACATATTTGTTTTCACAATATCTGTACTTTCTGGCTCTTTTTTAGATAAATATAAAATTTTTTGTACAGATTTAAGTACTCGATTTCATGTTGCGGCAAGACCTAGACTCACCCAAATGATTCTTCTAGATTTGGAGTATAGACTTGCTGATAATAAGCGATCCGAGCATTCATACGCTCCAATTTCTCGATGAGATAACATCTTCAAACTGTAACTATATAATTTCTTACTTAGACTCTTCTCGTGGGAAATCTCTTCCCACATTTCCTTCAATTCCGTCTTTTCTGATTTGCTTATGTAGGATGTTACATATCGAGCAACAGCAATGGAATTGTCCGCAACGTATTGAATATCCCTGTTAGCATTCCACGTGGACAGAATAACTGGGTTGTAGTCATTTATGTATTTTGACTCTTCATTTCTTCTTAAGTTGTAGGTATTTTTTGGAGACTTTCCTGTGATAGTATATCGCAAAGATGACATAAAACTGTTCACTCTTCCTTTCGATATTACAGGACGAGGAAATCCAAAACGACATTTGGTTTAGAATTTGTCCTTTTGACGACAGTATTTCCCACAGCGATGACTTTGGAATCGTAAGACTTGTTGTCTTAAGTACCTTTCTTCTGTGCTTTTGGGTACAACACATGTAGCATATTCTTCAATAAAAGACAACACAGTATCATCCGAATCTGTTCCAAATTTGGGAGCATCTTTGATCCATATTAGCATATGTATATGAGGAGCACCTCTTATTTGATACTCCTTTCTCCAAAAGAAATACAGAACCTCTCCAAGAAGAGGATTTTTTATTGGTGATAAAAGACATCATAGCTTCAAATCTATGATTGAAATACCTGCATACATTCGCTGGATCCAAAGAGCCCAATTCTCCTTGTATTCAATATTTACTATATTTGTATTTGCCTCTCGAAGAAATTGAAGTAAATCATCCCAAGCATATTCAGCACAGCTTGGAGTAAGGAACCATGTAGCAGTTCCTAAGTTCCTTAGCATACATTTAAGTTCTCCATGACGACGGTACTAGTACTCATTAGTACCACGCTGACATGCCATGAGATTAATCAGCTGAGATTCCGAAATATTATCTTTCTGCTGTACTTTATCTATAAATTCCTTTGCCGAAACGTTTTGCAGATGTACACCTGTTTTCAATATATTGTTGACTGCATAAGAAAGTCCAGATAAGTCACTCTCAAACAAAAGATGAAACAAATAAGTAATACATTGTCAAAATCTTGGATCTTCTGCATATAATCTTGATCTTGATGTCCGGTATTCAGATGCAGGAATCTGCATAGGTTGGTCATCATATCGTCTACCTTTCCCTGTTGGAAACAACTGAGGGAAACAACGAGCTTCCAAGCTTTCTTCCCATAAACTAATGGGACTTCCCTTTGCTTTTTTCATTTGAAATAACTCTATAGTATTCCCCATCACTTATTTGGAATGAAGTGGATGAACACTGTAATGTTCGTAGATTTCTTCAGTTCGGAGCACATCCACTTTTTCAATTTGTCCACATGACGAGTGACTATCTTCTTCTACAGTTATTTCCTCTTCTCCCACATACACATTTTTATAGTATTGATTATTTTTTACCAAATACAACGTTGCCTTTTTCACTTTCCTAACATCCACTAATTCTTGCCAGATTTTCTTACTGTTAGTAGGATCGCCATTAACAAGAATAACTAAAGGTTCATCTTCTACATTTTCTACACCAATTGTTTCAATATTTTTCTTTAAATCTAGAGGCAAATATACAACTCTTCCCTTTAATCCACTCTGTAAATCTGAAGGAGGCAATTTCCCTGTCTTAGGCTCCATACAAACAATAGCCTGAAATGGATGCAAACATTGAATAGGAATAGGCTTCTTTGGTGGCCTCGTCAGTGCTGGATTCACTGAGTGCCCTTGGTGACTACAATATCATCTGTATTTACAAAGGTAAAACTAGCAGACTCACACCCTTTGCACGCAATCTAGGTAGAGGCAGAGACGCAGATTCCCTGCTGATTGACATTGAATTCCGGGTTGCGAGACTGCCAGACCCCAGGTTGAGACACGAGGGGAGACGAGGCTGAGCGGCTGCCTTGCCGTGAGTCATGAGCCATGAGCTAGCTGCGAGCCGTGAGACGTGGGCCAGCATAAACGGAGCCACGCTACATTATCCCCCTCCGAGCAGTTGAGGAGAGGAGACGAGACGCGGCTGCGCGGCTGTCCTGTGAGCCGCGAGTCGTGCGACTGCGGGGGCCTGACCTGACCCTGACCAAATGTGCAGCTGAGTAGAGGAGAGGAGAGCAGAGGCGGCTGGGTGGCTGTCCTGTGAGCCGCGAGTCGTGAGATGTACGACGTACAACTGGGGGGCCACTGCCAGCACAAATGGAGCTATGTTAAGCTGGGACAGCTGGGGAGAGGAGGCACGAGGAGATGCGGCTGAGAGTGGCCTGTGAGAAGAAAGAGTGGGGGAAAGGGCTGTACCTGTTCTCGCTAGTGCCTCGCTGTCAGTGTAACAGTTGTCACGGATAACGGCAGTGGTAAGAGATACCACCTGGACATTTGGAATACCGCCTCCTATGCCATTTATGATTGAGCAGCTGAGCCATCGCCATTGCCTCCAATGGTGGAGTGGGGTAGAACGGAGCAGAGTGGTGCAGTGTAGGATAAATATACAAAAGTAAGAGCTATAAGGGGCAAAAGGAGCTATAAGGAGCAAAAGGAGGGAGAAGGAGGGTGGTGACCTCAGTGGTCTGTAACTTGTCTTCAGCGGTCCTCTGTTGTGCAAACCTTTGATATCCTGCCTACGCCTGCTACTTGTGTAGAAAAGGGGTCTCGGGAGAGGAAGGGTCCCGGGAGAGGAAAGTGAGCAGAGTCAGCAGCAGATTTAACTGTGCCTGTGACTGTTGCTGTGGTTATTATTGCTGTTGTATGGGGGGGTAAAAGGAGTAAAGGAGTAAAGGGAATAGATCAAAGTAGGGTCAAGTATAGTGTGAAAAGATGAGGTCCGGTCGTCAGCATGGGGACCTACCAAAGCCTAAGCAAAGTCAAATGACCAAAGAGTCTACAGTTGCACCACCTCAACTGGAGAGGTTTGTGGGAAATGGAGAAAATATGAAAAATAGCAGAGGCTGTGCTAGTATAGAGGGGATTCTGTGTCAGTCAGCAGAAGAGAGGACTTTATCTGCATCTTTTAACAAGGATCATGTAGTCTGCATGAAGTCTCCATATGTGGCGCAGTCATCTATAAAGAACTATTTTTTTAAGTACCATCAAAAAATGTCAGTACATTGCCCTCACTGCCCTCACCAATAGCGTTTTCACTGTGTAGAAAAGGAGAAAAGAGTGAATATTTTGGTGAATTAATTCTTTCCAATTTGCCTGAGAAATTGAAAGCTGTTGCAGACAGTCAGGTTGGCCAAGATAGGTGTGCAACTGATGAAAGTGCTGTAGTGGAGAAGGTGCTGTTATCTTTGTTCCAGCCACCATCTGTTGTTGGGCAGCAACAGGCCCAGGCACTAATCCATGCTTGTGTCTCTACTTCCGGTCAGGTAGAGGTACAGTTGGTCAATGATCTTCAGATTTCCAGTCAGGAGATGCGTTATAAATCTCCAGTCGGGTGTAGTAAAGGGTTGGATGTAGTGTATGATATGCCTTCTTGTAGGATACTGAATGAAAATAAAGATGTCATTGTGTTAGATCTTGAAGTCGGAGTTGGAAATCCGGCTCATAAGGATGAATTTACTGAACATATATTCGAATTAGAGGACTCATTTCCTAGCCCAAATAGCCGTTTTGTTAAAAGTGATAATATCAGCTTATTTAACCTGGATCAGTCAAGTATAATCATGGGGAATAGTCTTACCACTAATAGACTATTGTTAGTTCCAGTTGTCGGCTGCACTGAGAAGATTATTAACATAAATGATCAAGGCAGCTTAGATGTAAATGGCCAGTTTAACCCTGCTGATATATCTTTATAAAAAGTGTGTCTAGTCCGGAGCAGGGCCTATGGGATTGTCTTTTATATACCATGGATTTAATTACTAATGCACTTAAATTTCATTCTGATGAATTGGAGGTTCAGGTAGATATCCTAAACACACTAGCATCTCATGTAGTGGGTATTGATACAAAACTCCTGCAATTAACTAACCTGGTTACGAAGGTGCAAGCAGACAAAGAGAGCCCATTTATAACATGTACCTGTGCTCAACTGATTGATAACATTTCTGACTTACCATCAATAGTAAGTTCAATGGTGCATGAAGTTAAACCTTTGTTGGGTAGAAAAGGGCAAGGTAATGAAGAATTCATTGATCAATCTGGAAAAAAGAACATCTCAGGTAGTATGGCTTGATTAGGGGTATTGACGCAAGACAATTTGATTGTACAGCAAAAAGATGTACTTAGTTGAAACAGTATAAGTAGTACAGCTAATTATGGTAAGGCTCAATCTAAAAATGATGAAAGCAAAATGCAAGCTATAGAGGAACCTTTAATTAACCTAGAATGTAATATAAATAAAGATTGCTTGGGTAATGCAGACGTTATTAGTGCATATCCAGTGTCAATCCAAAAGTCAAGCAGTCTGAAGGTGTCAACTCAAAAGACAAACAGTCTGAAAAAGTCATTCCCTAATCAAACACAAAAACTAAGTGTTCCTCTAAAACCAGTGATTCTTTCTAAAAGGGCAAAAAAAAGGCTAAGGAAGACACATAATAAGAGAAAGCATGACCTACAATCACTTAGTAAGAATGATTGTGAAGATCTTAAAATTTCTGAAGAACTTGAAAATGAAATGAAATCATACTTTCCAATTTTTGATCCTAATGAAAATTCGGGATTAAATGCAAAGGAAAATCAAATAAAGGATTGTGTCATCAATATGGTTGGGCAGAATGAATCTAAATTGAGTTCAGGACCTATAGTTGAATTTTCTAAAACACTAAGGAAAAACGAATGAGAACACCTTATAAATGAAAGGGTGGATGTTCAAGATGATCAACTAAGTTCTAACCAGAAATCGGTAAATTCTACTAATTATTTGGGTAGTAGTAAAAATGATCAGGGGTGTGAATTATGCTTGAAACCCACCAATGATATAGTGGTCGAACAAGGAGTCCAGATTTCCATTCATCAGCAAGTTTGTAATAGGACTAAGCAGGCGACCCATTTGGGTACGCAAGATCAAATAATAAAGAAAATTAAAGAAGCTAATCCCTTGACAGATATTGTTCTGATGCCCTGTATTGAGAATAGGTGTCCAACAGTTATTGTAGATAAAGAGGACAGATAGCCTCCAAACTTGCGGTTCGATAAGTGAGAGTAGCCTTCTGTCCAGAATATACAACAAGAGGTCCCCCATGATATTTTAAATCGGGGTAACATCTTGAAACTGTTGCATGCCATTACAAATTTAAAGATGTGATAACCGAGGATCTGGAAGCTGTGGAGTTTAGGAAAGAAAGTGACAACCTTGATAGGGAGACAACAATTACAACCTGGCTAAACACTGAAATAGTTGATAAAATAATGGCAAACGGCATAACATTTGAGAAGTGGGGCATTAAAGTTTGGAGACCTCAAGGACCACGCTATCCAACGTTGTTGATTCCAAATAAGTCATCTGATACACTTACTCAAAAAAAGGATGATAAAAATATAGTTATGCCAGTACAGGTTAGAGTATTAAAGGGGCGTCAGGTCCATCTACGGAATTAAATCTATTTTATGGTATTAGGATTAGAATTAGTCTACCCGGTTTTGGAACCTGTGAGGCGCTAACGAAAGTCCCAGAACTCCTAGATGATTGGAGCGGGCTCCCAGGAATATTAACAAATGTAAATCCTGGAAAGAAGGATTGAAGCCGATCTTTTTCTGAAGAAGTTTCAAAAACTCTGAAACTTTGTTCTTGGAATACTAATGGGCTAAAATCATTAATTGAGGATCCAAATGTAATACATTTCCTGAAGGCTTTTAGTATATTAATTTTTTAAGAAACCTGGAACACGTTTAGTGAACCCCTTATTGGTTATTTTGAATATCGTAATGTTGTGGTGGTCTATCTATATATGTTTCTTTGAACCTTAAGGTAGAACACTTTGAAATTGATCTTCAGGTAAAATGGCTGCAGTGCATTAAAATATTAGCTGGCCATTTTATTGTTTTTTTTAAATGTTTAATTGAGTTGCAAAAAGAAGGTTAGATGCACACAAATCATTCAGTTATGACGGAATGGTAAAAGCTTTATATTTTGATCACTTAGACTCAGCATTTATTATTTCAGGTGATTTTAATATGCACTTTGTTTCTCCTTAAAAACAGTCAATTGATTTAAAATGTTTAGCTCAATGGACAGATTGCGAGTTTAAAAAATATAATTTAAAGATTATGCATGACTCGGAAAATATCCCGACCTTTAATAAAGCAGGTAGTCTTTCTGTATTAGACTATACAATAATGTCTGAAAAATTATATAATTTAGTAAGAAGCTATCAGATAGTACTGAGGATTGAAAGTGACCACAATCCTCAAGTAGTCCTATTTGATTTAGCTTTGGACTACCTGCAAGAAACTAGAATCCTGAAAACAGTGCCAACAGCTTTTAACCTTAAAAAGGTTAATATGGAATGAACAAATGGAGGAAAGTACTTTGGGAGTTCTTGCCTGTTTAAAACAAGATGTGCAGTCTGCTTATGGAGAAGGGACAATGAAGCTTACTATTGGCCTTCTGGGCAGGTTCACTGTGCTTTTGTGAATTTTAGGCAATAAATTAAAAGTTGCCATTCTTGCATTCTCTGTTCCAAGATATTTCAATTCCTCCCACTCCAATACGCCTCTCTCAAAGCAACCCTTCAGTGTCTGATGGTATTCTACTTCCAATTTAGTTGTGGGATTTGTTTTTAAACATGTGCAGTGCTGTAGGTTGTTCAGCTGTCTTTGTGCTTTCTTTACATATGTAACTTGATCCATGTGAACAATGTTTCCCCCTTCATCAGAGGGCTTGATAATAAGTGCAGGATTATTTTTTTAACTCATTGATGTCTTTCCAATCCCTTGATGTAAAATTGCTCTTAGTGTGGGCAATCTTCCAATCTTTTTGAATGTTGTTCCAATTGTCAACCACAAGTTTATGAAAAAGATCCAAGCGGTATCCTGCTGGAAACTGTGGGCAAAATTCCAGGTCTCAATCCACTACGTACATGTTCATTTGTTGTTAGGCCAATGTTGTGAAGTTTCTCAATTGATTGATTAGTATTGGGTAACCTATTGATAAATCCTACATATTATTGATCTGATCCAACTCTTGAATATTTAATAAATCTGGGACATCCGCAATTTGGAATGAGGAACATCTGCTGGTCTCTGTTGTTTCTCACATTCTTGTTTTATGCCTCGTTTGATGGAATTTATGTAACTTTAGTTTCTTACATATTTATAAATTTAGATTCTTGTGTCTAAGAAGTCTTGATGAGATACTGGGCAGAATCCTAAGCCTAGATTGAGCAGGCGCATTTGATTGTTGTTTAATGTTACTGATGAGATAATAATTACCAGGGGTTTTGAGTTTGCATCCAATATTTTTCCATTTATCCACTTCTTGTTCTACATCCTCCTTTGGTTGTCCCTGCTGTGTGCGGTCCCTTCCTCCCTGTCTCATTGTCATTCGGAGTAGTCTTAGGGCCATATGTATGAAGCTATTTTCAGTCGCAGACGCTGCGAATCGGTAAAAATAGCGTTTGCAACTGAAAATTACCAATTTCCAATGTATGAAGCCAAAAATGCTTGCAATTCAAGGAATCGCAAATATAGCGATTCCCAAAATTTGTGAGAGCCAGAAATTTGCGAAATCCATAGCGATTCCCAATTCTGCGATTATCCCATTTTGCGATATTTGCAAATCGGGAAATCGCAAATAAGGATTCGCAATGGTATGTATCAAACATTTGCAAATTGCGAATACACAAAATTTACTGAAATGCTACCACTCACTATATATACAGGTGGTGTGTGATGCCAAAAACATCCTCACACGTTTATCTTCCGTCACAGTGGCCTATACCGTAGACTCTCAAGAGGTGATTTTGGCGAGGGATACCTACTAGGTAAATGCTCACATACATAGGGCACATTGCAACTGACTAGCATGTGCATTCCAGAGACTAACCGTTTACATTTCCAACCACAGGTGACAGTGCTTATGCAGTCCGGGATTTCATCATGACACCCTACCTCAATCCTGCTAATGCTGGGGAGCGGCGCTACAACCGGGCACACATTTCAACAAGAGGCATCATTGAGAGAACCTTTGGCATATTGAAGAGCAGATTCTGATGCATCCACAAAAGTGGAGGAGCACTCCAATACAGCCCCGAAACTTGCTGCAAAATTGTTGTAGTATGTGCCATGCTGCACAATATCGCTACCAGGAAAGCCACACCAGAGGAGTTGAGCGAATCTGAATCCTCTGATGTGAAGGGGCCTGCACCTGGACACATGGCAGCTGGCCTAGCTGGTACTGCAGCTGGGCGCCAAAGGCGTATTGAGATTACGGGCACCTACTTCTAGGTGAGAAATAATGACAAAATGACAACTTCTATCTTTGCAACTGTGTTTTAATAGCCACAGCAACAATGCCACACATCCTTATAGGCAAGTACCTACACTTCCAATGTAATGCACATGTTTAATTCACAGTGCAACTAAGTAAGTGGAGTGTCTGCAAAGTCAACACTGTAGTTGTCCATATGTGGCCCCTGCTAATCATTATTATTTGGCTGCACATTCTAATGGTATGTAGCAGGCCTGCTGCTCCTGCCACTACGGCGCCTCTCTACGGTGGGTGGTGGGGTGGTGGAGCTCCGCACTGACTGGGAGTCCTCCTCACTTGTACTCCAGGGCCTGTGGTACGTAGGGCACGCAGTTCATCCAGAGCAGATGTGGACTGCACAACGACAGTGACAATGTCCTGTATGCAGTGTGAGAACTCACGCTGTGTTGCAATGGTGCGCCTGGACAGAATATTGGTTGATGAGGCCAGGCGGTTGATTTCGCGCGTGTACCGGTCCATGTGGCCCAGCCCCCTGCCTAGCAGCGTGTTCGGCACGCAACTCCTCACGAAGCACTTGCACAGCAGCCCTCATTTCTTCCCGTATGTCCCTGTGCCCTGCCCTCAACTCACGCTGTAACGCCTTCATGTGTTTGGCTTGTAGGCGCTGCACCTGGAGCATGTTCAATTCCAGCCCTGCAAAAACCGAGTCTTCCTGCTGATCAACGGAGCTGCTGGCCGTGCGGGGTCTATGCCTGGCTGTGCCCTGTGGACCTTGGCTGTGTTGTGGCCTTGACTCCTGCTGGGAACCTATGACATCAGACTGCACATTGTTATTGTTGTCCTCATCATCGTCCTCCATGACTGCCAATTGCCTCACCATCTTCCTCCTGGGTCTCTTTGGTGGAATGACAGGGCTGTCCTCCCCATCTGTTTCCTGCTCCTGCCCTGCGTCTCCAGAGTCTGGAGGTTCTGTCTCTCTTCCACTGCCTTTGGGCTTGTTAGTTGCAAGTGCTGTGGATAGAACAGCACACATTAATTTAATTTACTAATTTCCAATGTGAAAATAAAATATTTCACAGTTTAGCCTTACTTTACTTTTGTTATTCCCCTTTCCTGACCTGCACATGTGAAAATTGCCTAGCGTGGCTGCTTCTCACTACATTTATTTTTCATGTGACTACATCTCCCACAATGCATTGCTGTGACTGCCTGTGTGCATGCTCTAGCGTGACATGTGGTTCCACTAATCCCTAGGTTGCTGCCGGGGAGTGAGGAGGGGGGGTTGGGGTTGATGCCATGTATCTTACCTGGTCTGGAAGCTGGTTGGTCGGAGCTGTCTAGCACAGACACGCCCGCCACACTCTCTGGAGCCAATGTTCCCTCTACAAGTTCATCCAGCGATGTAGATTCAGGTACATTGGAGGTCCCTCCTCTGGTGAGCTGTGACTGCTCCATCCTGGCTGCCAACTTTTCTTTTGAGCGCTGGCGCAGGTCGTACCAGCGCTTGCGCAGTACCTCCACACTCCTGTGTGTAACTCCCAGGGCATTGACTTTCGCCTGTATGCCTGCCCAGATGCGTCTTTTCCTTGCCTCAGGAACCTTGAGTGAGCTCTTTCCAAACAACAAATCGTGGTTTGGCACCATCTCAGTAATGAGTGTTTCCTGTTCAGCTTCTGAGAACTTCATCTTTCTCTTTATAGAAGTTTCTCCTTCCTGCTGCTCCTGCTGGGTTGCAGGAAATTCCTTGTTCCCACTCTCAGCCATGGCTCCTCAGTAGCAATCCTCACTCTCCCACTCTCTGACAAATAATACTGTTGCAGCATGGGTAGCCAGTCACTTCCTGGATGGTGATGTCATCAAACTGCATCAAGATTGCGATTGGCTGATTTCAGAAAAATCGCGATTTTGCGATTTTTTCCGTTAAGGAATCGCAATAATGCGATTTTTCACTTTTAAGGAATCGCAATTGTCTTTCTCGCAAATATTTAGCGATTTTATCCAAATCGCTTAATATTTGCGATTATGTTGATACATTCCGATTTGCGATTCTGAATCTGCGAGTCAGTAGAAATCGCAGATTCCGAATCGCAAATCGGAATCTTCATACATATGGCGCCAAGTTCCTTGTGAAAATCCAGTTTCTCGCTTGGTGTTTCATCCGCGCTGGATCCAGAGTCTGAGCTCACTTCGCTTTCACTTAGTGCTGTTTGTATAATTGGAGTATCCATCTTTCGCTCTCAGGCTATCACATTTTTTAGCAAATGTGTAAACTTGACCATACTGGTAATCCAGCCTATCTCTCATGAATTTTCCTGCTTTTTATTCCATTATTTCCACGTCATATTTCTGTAAAGACTTCTCCATCTTACTGAGTTGATCTTTTAGGGTGCCATCCTCCTCATATTTCTTCAATTCTTTATTAATTATCTCAATTTTCTCTGACTGTAACTTCATTTTTCTTCTTGCATGCTCAATGAGTGTTTTCGTCAATCTCACTGAGCATTCCTCTGTATTTTTTGGCACCATTAATTGATTAAGTCCTTGTCCATGTCCTCATAGGTTGGCAATAGCATTATCCTAAGACCCCTTGGTATTCTTTTGCATTCCAAATATTTGGTAAGGGATGTCATTTCCCACCCTTGTTTAACTTCTGCATGTCGTGCAAGCTCCAAGTCCCTCACAAGTTCTCCGCATCTCATTTGCATCAGGGACGTAATTGCATGCAGCTTTTATGAATTCCCCAACCTGTGGGCATTCCTTCTTGGCATGCTGGTACTTGAAGTTTAAAAAATAGTGTTCAGCCATGTGTTATCCCAGTGGGTGCGGTGAAAGTCGTCACTTAAAAACATATGAAAAACCCCAGTGGGCCTCCGGGCCGATAGTTTGACATCACTGATGACATCATCCAGTGACTGTGTGTTTCTATAAAGTTTAAATATGTTTTATATGTTTTGGATTTTTTCCACAGCAGTTCACTTGAAAAAATATTTCATGAAATAAAATACCTGCTTCTAGAAGAAGAAACCAAGTTTTCCGTTTTTCTGCCGTTTGCGGAATGCAAACTGGGAGTGTTTGTTTCGAATATATATATATATATATATATATATATATATATATATATATATATATATATTCACTGAAAAAACCATAGGTTATAGACCATATATAGTTAGGAATTCGCATTTACAAAACCTTATTTTACTCACACAAAACTATTGAAATTCCATATATAGTTAGTTGCACTAACTATATATCGCGCACCCGCAATCCACTGCTGATGATGTCACATATTACATCATTCATGACATGGTCAGTGACATCACTGATGACATCACTGATGACATCTCAAATGACATCACTGATGACATCTCAAATGACATCACTGATGACATCACTGATGACATCTCATTTGACATTACTGATCACATCACTGATGATATCATTCATGTGATAATACGATGAACCTCTTCAGACTCTAATATAACCTTAGATACAATCAGTGTAAACAGACACTCACAGACTGTCACTCATCCATGGAGTTACTCACACACCTAGTCAGTCAATCAAAGAATCAATCACACCTCCATTTCCTCAACTATACAGTTATACAAACTTTACTTATTCAAACATATACTAACACATATTAACTCTCTTATACAATCCCTGATACAAGTTCACAATGATCCATACAGCCACTCACACATTCACTGGCTCTTATGCACAGTTATTTATATATGTCAACTCTCACATGTACTGTGTTTTACATATGTACTTACTTTGACATGTAGCACTGAGATATCCATTCACTCACCAATACACTCATGCACACAGTCAACCGCCCATACAGCTGTTTCCACATGCACTTTTGAAACCATACATCTAGTGAATCAACTGCTCACACATCTATGCACAGAGTCATACACCTCCCAGCCACCCACACACACACTCAGTATCCCATACAAATACTTGGGCAACCAATCAATAACCCATATAGTTACTCATATAGCTACTTATCAACACATGCAACAGTTTACAGAACAACAGACATAATGATGCACAAATTAAGACAGTTTAGTCACTAACCCATGCACTCAGTGAGACACATTTAATCACTCACTCATACAGTCAGTCATGCACCTACTAAATCCTTCATCCAGACACTTATACATCCACTCATTCTTCAATATGTAAGACATATTTTAACTTTACAGAAACATACAGTCACTGGATGTTGTCATCAGTGATGTCATCAGTGATGTCATTTGAGATGTCATCAGTGATGTCATCAGTGATGTCACTGACCATGTCATGAATGATGTAATATGTGACATCATCAGCAGTGGATTGCGGGTGCGCGATATATAGTTAGTGCAACTAACTATATATGGAATTTCAATAGTTTTGTGTGAGTAAAATAAGGTTTTGTAAATGCGAATTCCTAACTATATATGGTCTATAACCTATGGTTTTTTCAGTGAATTTTCAAGGTTTTGTAAATGCTAATTCCTAACTATATATGGTCTATAACCTACGGTTTTTTCAGTGAATTTTCAAGGTTTTGTAAATGCTAATTCCTAACTATATATGGTCTATAGCCTATGGTTTTTTCAGTGAATATATATATATACATACATATATAAACATATATCATCTGTATATCTACATATAAATACAAACATAAATGCATGCATACATATACTTATATGCATTTTAGGGTTGTTAGGGCGTTTTCGTGTGTATTATGTTGCTTTTTTAGGGCTTTTGGGTCAATTAAGTAGGGTTCCCGGAGCCTAGGGCTGAGGGGCCGGTTCAGTTTCGTGCGTATTGGTGTTGGCTAGGTTGTGAGGGATTTTGGCGGTTTTTGGTCGAGATTTGGCCGTTTTATGGCTTTTTTTGTGTTTGCGGGGGGCGCGTATTCGGGTTGAAATTCGTCCCCGTTCCAGTGGATGGATTGAGCTGATTTTTGGTGAGATGTTAGGGAATCGCTGGAACTAGTGTCCAGCCAAGTTTGAAGCGGATCGGAGCAGTGGAAGTGCTTTAAAGAGCAATTTTTGTGCGGAGTAGCGAATTGTCATGTTATTCAATGGGAGTTTTTGGTGCGCATGGAGAAGGTGAATTTGGGATGTTCCAGTTGCGCTAGAGGGACGGGGCTTGGGTGAGCTGTAGGGAGAGTGGATCGGCAGGTGTGCCGAATTTTTGGGATTTGTTGGCCGAAGGGAAGGGTGTGCTTGGGCAAAGTCGATTTGGTGAAAACGGTGCGTTATTTACATGAAAGTTGAAAAAACACTAATAAAAGCAAAGCTAAAAAGCCACCTCATTACAAACAGAATGGCTTTAACTTAAACGAGGGCGAGATCTATTGCATTTTCAATGCTTGTTTACTTTGGTTCCATCAAGAAGGCATTCAGATGTGTCACACATTTGCCATAAATTCTGAATGTTAGCACTCTAGTTGCACATTAGATCACTGTAGTAAAGCTACTGCTCACCAGGGACGTCTGCTGCTGGTATTCAAAGTGCATGTTTCAGTCTGCATGTCAGAATTTTTTTAATGAAATAGAAGAGGATTTGAGAAGTCACTCAAAATGATCCCTAATTTTTCTTTCTGAAGCACTAATCATACTTTCTATGGCAAAATTAACCCCCTCATGTTGTTCCTTTTTAAATTGAGTGTTTTCAGAGTTACCACTTTATTCCAATCAAGATGGCTTCAGGTGTGCCATACTTTTGTCATAAGTAAGACTGTTAGCGCTCTAGTTGTTCTTTAGAACACTCTGGGACATTCTGTCATTGGGCTATACTTGGGCTACATCTGGGTGATATTTGGGCTACATTTGGGCTCTTTTGTCTCTGGTGGCCATTTTGGGAGACTGCATGTCAGAATGTTTTAATGAAATAGAAAAGGATGTCAGAAGTCACTCAAAATGTGCCCTAATTTTTCATTCTGCAGCACTAATCATACTTTCTATGGCAAAATATACCCCCTCATGTTGTTTCTTTTTAAATTAAATGTTTTAAGAGTTACCACTTTATTCCAATCAAGATGGCTTCAGGTGTGCCATACCTTTGTAATAAGTAGGACTGTTAGCGCTCTAGTTGTTCTTTAGAACACTCTGGGACATTCTGTCATTGGGCTATACTTGGGCTACATCTGGGTGATATTTGGGCTACATTTGGGCTCTTTTGTCTCTGGTGGCCATTTTGGGAGACTGCATGTCAGAATGTTTTAATGAAATAGAAAAGGATTTGAGAAGTCACTCAAAATGTGCCCTAATTTTTCATTCTGCAGCACTAATCATACTTTCTATGGCAAAATATACCCCTTCATGTTGTTTCTTTTTAAATTAAATGTTTTAAGAGTTACCACTTTATTCCAATCAAGATGGCTTCAGGTGTGCCATACCTTTGTAATAAGTAGGACTGTTAGCGCTCTAGTTGTTCTTTAGAACACTCTAGGAGGCTGCAGTAGAACACAAAGGAATCAACTGACAGTCTCTGTCCTTGTTGGATGTACATGTTTTACTGAGAATGTCAGACTTCATTTTCACATGACTGAGAAAGATAATGTGAATTTACAGAAAATATGCTTTCAGTTTAGCTTATAGATCCCCTTCCAAACCACTGTGGGAAAATCATGAGATATTAGTTTTCTTTCAAACAATATTCATGATATCACAGCAGAAGGTTTTTTCACATGGTAAAATCACCTTAGAACCCACCACAATTCCTAAAACGAGTATGGTACCATCAACAAATGATTTATAATGTAACTAAAGTCCTAAAACCCTCTATTAACTACAATGCTTTTTAATGAGGTGCTATCATGTATATTGGTCCCAAGATGGCTGCCAACACTTCTTGGATGAAGTGCTGACAGCCAATCAGATCAGATGTGTGGTTAGGCTCCGCCCAGATATATATATTTTTTTGAACCTAAATTACTCAAAATCCACTGGAGCACATATATTGAGACCTAGCAAAGGCACATCAGGCTAACAGTCCCTACAATTTTGCCAAGTTTCGTGCAAATCCATTCAGCCGTTCGAGCTAAAAGTGAGGCCAACCGCCCTATGGAAATTAACATGGGAAAAATGCGTTTTGGGACCCCCCTTTTTTCTCGGCCCCCCCTTGATGAAACCCCCCCAAATTGTCAGGGGCTGCTCAGAAACAAAATGTTCCATTTTCCTGAAAATTTCAGCCAATTCCGTCCACAAACGCCAAAGTTATTAGACATAGAATTTTCAAAAATCCCATAGAGAAAAAATCCTAACTATATATACCTACTGGCGACCGCCAGTAGGTATATATATATATATATATATATATATATATATATATATATATATATATATATATATATATATATATATATATATTCACTGAAAAAACCATAGGTTATAGACCATATATAGTTAGGGATTAGCATTTAAAAAACCTTATTTTATTTGCACAAAACCATTGAAATTCCATATATAGTTAGTTGCACTAACTATATATCGCGGACCCGCAATCCACTGCTAATGATGTCACATATTACATCATTCATGACATGGTCAGTGACATCACTGATGACATCACTGATGACATCTCAAATGACATCACTGATGACATCACTGACATCTCATTTGACATTACTGATTACATCACTGATGATATCATTTATGTGATAATACATCTTCAGACTCTAATATAACCTTTGATACACTCAGTGTAAACAGGCACTCACAGACTGTCACACATCCATGGAGTTACTCACACACCTATTCAGTCATGCAAAGAATCAATCACATCTCCATTTCCTTAACTATACAGTTATACACACCTTACTTATTCAAACATATACTAACACATATTTACTCTCTTATACAATCCTTGATACAAGTTCACAATGATTCATACAGCCACTCTCACATTCACTGACTCTTATGTTCAGTTATTTATATATGTCAACTCTCACATGGAGTGTGCTTTACATATGTATTTACTTTGACATGTAGAACTGAGATATCCATTCACTCACCAATATACTCATGCACACAGTCAACTGTCCATACAGCTGTTTCTACATGCACTTTTGAACCCATACACCTAGGGAATCAACCGCTCACACATCTATGCACAGAGTTATACACCTCCCAGCCACCCACACACACACTCAGTCTCCCATACAAATACTTGGGCAACCATTCAATAACCCATATAGTTACTGATATAGCTACTGATTTAAACATGCAGCAGTTTACAGAAGAACATAAATATTGATTGCCAAATTAAGACACTTTAATCACTAACCCATGCACTCAGTGAGACACATTTAATCATTCTCTCATACAGTCAGTCATGCACCTACTAAATCCTTCATCCAGACACTTATACATCCACTCATTCTTCAATATGTAAGACATATTTTAACTTTACAGAAACATACAGTCACTGGGTGTTGTCATCAGTGATGTCATCAGTGATGTCATTTGAGATGTCATCAGTGATGTCATCAGTGATGTCACTGACCATGTCATGAATGATGTAATATGTGACATCATTAGCAGTGGATTGCGGGTCCGCGATATATAGTTAGTGCAACTAACTATATATGGAATTTCAATGGTTTTGTGCAAATAAAATAAGGTTTTTTAAATGCTAATCCCTAACTATATATGGTCTATAACCTATGGTTTTTTCAGTGAATTTTCAAGGTTTTGTAAATGCAAATTCCTAACTATATATGGTCTATAACCTATGGTTTTTTCTGTGAATTTCATTGGTTTTTTAAAAGCTAATATCTATAGCTGTAAAATATATTCTTTATTAAGTGACGTATCACGTAGCCCGTGAGACGCCTCATGATGCATCGCATAACCGTGACGTATCGTCTCTGCAGCGCAAACCAAACCCAAAACGTAAGCGCGCCAGAACACGCTTAAAGATATATATATATTTTTTAACCTTAATTAGACAAAATCCACACGTGCACATATCACAAACGTTCAAAAAACACAATATGTCGGACTCCCGTTACGCTGCCGGTTAGCTGCCCGGTTAACGTACCAGGAAGCACCTTTACCGCGAAAATCGCAAATTTTTTTTTTTCACCCCCCAGGGAACTTTAATAGCCCCCTCATCAATCCTAGGGGTTCAGGAGGGGTCTGCCTTACCCCTTTCATTCATTTACACCTTTTTTTTTTCCACCTCTTGTCTCTCGATCCCACAGAGAGACAAGATGGCGGCCGCTCCAGACTGTTTACAATGATAACAGCCAATCAGCTTCTCCTCAGACTCCCGTTACACTGCCGATTAGCTTCCCGGTAGCTTCCCGGTAGCTGCCCGGTTAGCTGCCCAGTTCGCGTACCAAGACGCGTCTCTACGGCGAAAAAATCGGATTTTTTTGTTTGTTTTTTTTTGGCCCCACGTGGTTTTATAATATCCCCCTCATAAATCCTAGGGGGTCAGAAGGGGTCTACCTTGCCCTCTTTCCTTCATTTCCCCCTTTGTTTTGGCCTCCTCTTGTCTCTCGATCCTACCGAGAGACAAGATGGCGGCCGCTCCGGACTGTTTACAATATTGACAGCCAATCAGCTACTCCTCAGACTCCCGTTACACTGCCGGTTAGCTTCCCGGTTAGCTGCCCGGTTAGCTGCCCGGTTCGCGTACCAAGACGCGTCTCTACGGCGAAAAAATCGGATTTTTTTTTTGGGTTACACTGCCGGTTAGCTTCCCGGTTAGCTGCCCGGTTAGCTGCCCGGTTCGCGAACCAAGACGCGTCTCTACGGCGAAAAAATCGGATTTTTTTTTTTTTTTGGTTACACTGACGGTTAGCTTCCCGGTTAGCTGCCCGGTTAGCTGCCCGGTTCGCGAACCAAGACGCGTCTCTACGGCGAAAAAATCGGATTTTTTTTTTTTTTTGGTTACACTGACGGTTAGCTTCCCGGTTAGCTGCCCGGTTAGCTGCCCGGTTCGCGAACCAAGACGCGTCTCTACGGCGAAAAAATCGGATTTTTTTTTTTTTTTTTTTGGGCCCGGCGTGGCTCTATAATATCCCCCTCATCAATCCCAGGGGGTCAGGAGGGGTCTACCTTGCCCCCTTTCCTTCATTTCCCCCTTTGTTTTGGCCTCCTCTTGTCTCTCGATCCTACCGAGAGACAAGATGGCGGCCGCACCGGACTGTTTAGAATGTTGACAGACACCGGAGAGCCAATCAGCTTCGCTTTGCAAAGTTCCGATACGCGAAAAGTTCGCGAACCGGAGCGCTGCCCGGAGCGCTGTTACAGATATATATCTTGATTTAAACGTTAATTTCTCAAAATCCACTGAAGCACATATATTGAGACCTAGCAAAGGCACATCGGGCTAACAGTCCCTACAATTTTGCCAAGTTTCGTGGAAATCCATTCAGCCGTTCGGGCTAAAAGTGAGTCCAACCGCCCTATGGAAATTAACATGGGAAAAACGCGTTTTGGGACCCCCCTTTTTTCTCGGCCCCCCCTTGACGAACCCCCCCCAAAGTTTCAGGAGCTGCTCAGAAACAAAATGTGCCATTTTCCTGAAAATTTCAGCCGATTCCGTCCACAAACGCCAAAGTTATTAGACATAGAATTTTCAAAAGTCCCATAGGAAAAAAATCCTAACTATATATACCTACTGGCTATCGCCAGTAGGTAATATATATATATATATTTATATATATATATATACATATATATATATATATATATATATATATATATATATATATATTTATATATATATATATACATACATATATATATATACATATATATATATATATATGTATATATATATATATATATATATATATATATATATATATATATATATATATATATATATATATATATATATATATATATATATATATATATTCACAGAAAAAACCATAGGTTATAGACCATATATAGTTAGGGATTAGCATTTAAAAAACCTTATTTTATTTGCACAAAACCATTGAAATTCCATATATAGTTAGTTGCACTAACTATATATCGCGGACCCGCAATCCACTGCTAATGATGTCACATATTACATCATTCATGACATGGTCAGTGACATCACTGATGACATCACTGATGACATCTCAAATGACATCACTGATGACATCACCGATGACATCACTGATGACAACACCCAGTGACTGTATGTTTCTGTAAAGTTAAAATATGTCTTACATATTGAAGAATGAGTGGATGTATAAGTGTCTGGATGAAGGATTTAGTAGGTGCATGACTGACTGTATGAGAGAATGATTAAATGTGTCTCACTGAGTGTATGGGTTAGTGATTAAAGTGTCTTAATTTGGCAATCATTATTTATGTTGTTCTGTAAACTGCTGCATGTTTAAATCAGTAGCTATATCAGTAACTATATGGGTTATTGAATGGTTGCCCAAGTATTTGTATGGGAGACTGAGTATGTGTGTGGGTGGCTGGGAGGTGTATAACTCTGTGCATAGATGTGTGAGCAGTTGATTCCCTAGGTGTATGGGTTCAAAAGTGCATGTAGAAACAGCTGTATGGACAGTTGACTGTGTGCATGAGTATATTGGTGAGTGAATGGATATCTCAGTGCTACATGTCAAAGTAAGTACATATGTAAAACACACTCCATGTGAGAGTTGACATATATAAATAACTGAACATAAGAGCCAGTGAATGTGTGAGTGGCTGTATGAATCATTGTGAACTTGTATCAAGGATTGTATAAGAGAGTAAATATGTGTTACTATATGTTTGAATAAGTAAGGTGTGTATAACTGTATAGTTGAGGAAATGGAGATGTGATTGATTCTTTGCATGACTGACTAGGTGTGTGAGTAACTCCATGGATGTGTGACAGTCTGTGAGTGCCTGTTTACACTGAGTGTATCTAAGGTTATATTAGAGTCTGAAGATGTATTATCACATAAATGATATCATCAGTGATGTAATCAGTAATGTCAAATGAGATGTCAGTGATGTCATCAGTGATGTCATTTGAGATGTCATCAGTGATGTCATCAGTGATGTCATTTGAGATGTCATCAGTGATGTCATCAGTGATGTCACTGACCATGTCATGAATGATGTAATATGTGACATCATTAGCAGTGGATTGCGGGTCCGCGATATATAGTTAGTGCAACTAACTATATATGGAATTTCAATGGTTTTGTGCAAATAAAATAAGGTTTTTTAAATGCTAATCCCTAACTATATATGGTCTATAACCTATGGTTTTTTCAGTGAATTTTCAAGGTTTTGTAAATGCAAATTCCTAACTATATATGGTCTATAACCTATGGTTTTTTCTGTGAATTTCATTGGTTTTTTAAAAGCTAATATCTATAGCTGTAAAATATATTCTTTATTAAGTGACGTATAACGTAGCCCGTGAGACGCCTCATGATGCATCGCATAACCGTGACGTATCGTCTCTGCAGCGCAAACCAAACCCAAAACGTAAGCGCGCCAGAACACGCTTAAAGATATATATATATTTTTTTAACCTTAATTAGACAAAATCCACACGTGCACATATCACAAACGTTCAAAAAACACAATATGTCGGACTCCCGTTACGCTGCCGGTTAGCTGCCCGGTTAACGTACCAGGAAGCACCTTTACCGCGAAAAATCGCAATTTTTTTTTTCTTTTGCCCCGCAGGGAACTTTAATAGCCCCCTCATCAATCCTAGGGGTTCAGGAGGGGTCTGCCTTACCCCTTTCATTCATTTACACCTTTTTTTTTCCACCTCTTGTCTCTCGATCCTACCGAGAGACAAGATGGCGGCCGCTCTGGACTGTTTACAATGTTGACAGCCAATCAGCTACTCCTCAGGATTATTTTTTTTTTTTGGGCCCCGCGTGGTTTTATAATATCCCCCTCATCAATCCTATGGGGTCAGAAGGTGTCTACCTTGCCCTCTTTCCTTCATTTCCCCCTTTGTTTTGGTCTCCTCTTGTCTCTTGATCCTACCGAGAGACAAGATGGCGGCCGCTCCGGACTGTTTACAATGTTGACAGCCAATCAGCTACTCCTCAGACTCCCGTTACACTGCCGGTTAGCTTCCCGGTTAGCTGCCCGGTTAGCTGCCCGGTTCGCTTACCAAGACGCGTCTCTACGGCGAAAAAATCAGATATTTTTTTTTTTTTGGGGCCCCGCGTGGCTCTATAATATCCCCCTCATCAATCCTAGGGGGTCAGAAGAGGTCTACCTTGCCCCCTTTCCTTCATTTCCCCCTTTGTTTTGGCCTCCTCTTGTCTCTCGATCCTACCGAGAGACAAGATGGCGGCCGCTCCGGACTGTTTAGAATGTTGACAGACACCGGAGGGCCAATCAGCTTCGCATCGCAAAGTTCCGATACACGAAAAGTTCGCTAACCGGATCGCTGCCCGGAGCGCTGTTACAGATATATATCTTGATTTAAACGTTAATTTCTCAAAATCCACTGAAGCACATATATTGAGACCTAGCAAAGGCACATCGGGCTAACAGTCCCTACAATTTTGCCAAGTTTCGTGGAAATCCATTCAGCCGTTCGGGCTAAAAGTGAGTCCAACCGCCCTATGGAAATTAACATGGGAAAAACGCGTTTTGGGACCCCCCTTTTTTCTCGGCCCCCCCTTGACGAACCCCTCCCAAATTTCCAGGAGCTGCTCAGAAACAAAATGTGCCATTTTCCTGAAAATTTCAGCCGATTCCGTCCACAAACGCCAAAGTTATTAGACATAGAATTTTCAGAAATCCCATAGGGAAAAAATCCTAACTATATATACCTACTGGCGACCGCCAGTAGGTAATATATATATATATATATATATATATTATATATATATATATATATTCACTGAAAAAACCATAGGTTATAGACCAAATATAGTTAGGAATTAGCATTTACAAAACCTTGAAAATTCACTGAAAAAACCATAGGTTATAGACCATATATAGTTAGGGATTAGCATTTACAAAACCTTATTTTACTCGCACAAAACCATTGAAATTCCCATATATAGTTAGTTGCACTAACTATATATCGCGCACCCGCAATCCACTGCTGATGATATCACATATTACATCATTCATGACATGGTCAGTGACATCACTGATGACATCACTGATGACATCTCAAATGACATCACTGATGACATCACTGATGACATCTCATTTGACATTACTTATCACATCACTGATGCCATCATTCATGTGATAATACGATGAACCTCTTCAGACTCTAATATAACATTAGATACACTCAGTGTCAACAGACACTCACAGACTGTCACTCATCTATGGAGTTACTTACACACCTAGTCAGTCATGCAAAGAATCAATCACACCTCCATTTCCTCAACTATACAGTTATACACACCTTACTTATTCAAACATATACTAACACATATTTACTCTCTTATACAATCCCTGATACAAGTTTACAATGATCCATACAGCCACTCACACAATCACTGGCTCTTATGCACAGATTTTTATATATGTCAACTCTCACATGTACTGTGTTTTACATATGTACTTACTTTGACATGTAGCACTGAGATATCCATTCACTCACCAATACACTCATGCACACAGTCAACCGCCCATACAGCTGTTTCCACATGCACTTTTGAACCCATACATC
Source organism: Lissotriton vulgaris (assembly GCF_964263255.1). NCBI lineage: Eukaryota > Metazoa > Chordata > Amphibia > Caudata > Salamandridae > Lissotriton > Lissotriton vulgaris. The sequence goes on from NC_141687.1 coordinate 1,998,792,984, forward strand.
TAGTGAATCAACTGCTCACACATCTATGCACAGAGTTATACACCTCCCAGCCACCCACACACACACTCAGTCTCCCATACAAATACTTGGGCAACCAATGAATAACCCATACAGTTACTCATATAGCTACTGATCAACACATGCAGCAGTTTACAGAACAACAGACATAATGATGCACAAATTAAGACAGTTTAGCCACTAACCCATGCACTCAGTGAGACACATTTAATCACTCACTCATACAGTCAGTCATGCACCTACTAAATCCTTCATCCAGACACTTATACATCCACTCATTCTTCAATATGTAAGACATATTTTAACTTTACAGAAACATACAGTCACTGGATGTTGTCATCAGTGATGTCATCAGTGATGTCATTTGAGATGTCATCAGTGATGTCATCAGTGATGTCACTGACCATGTCATGAATGATGTAATATGTGACATCATCAGCAGTGGATTGCGGGTGCGCGATATATAGTTAGTGCAACTAACTATATATGGGAATTTCAATGGTTTTGTGCGAGTAAAATAAGGTTTTGTAAATGCTAATCCCTAACTATATATGGTCTATAACCTATGGTTTTTTCAGTGAATTTTCAAGGTTTTGTAAATGCTAATTCCTAACTATATATGGTCTATAACCTATGGTTTTTTCAGTGAATTTCATTGGTTTTTTAAAAGCTAATATCTGTAGCTGTAAAATGTATTCTTCTTTAAATCCAAAAATATATTTTATATGTTTATTAATAATTTTTTATTTTTATATTTTTTTTTCTTCGCTCCCAGTTCGCGAACCGGGAAGCTTCCCGTTAGCTCATCTTGATGCCGCGACCTAGTCCGCGAACCGGTAAACGTTCCGTTTGCGCAACTGCCGCGTTAGAAATCAACATCGTGACGCGTCGCGGAAGCGCGACGTATCACGTTGTCGCGTAATGCGTCTTATGACGCGCCGCGTTAGCGCTCCCGGAAGTGCTCCGGACCGCGAACCGGAAGCGATCTGGGGCGCGGGGCGCACCGCGTAACGTGAGCGGAACAGGTCATGTGACTTGTTTATAAAACTTTTCATTGGTTCCTTTCACTTTTGGTTTCCTAATGATGTAAGACTAGGTCATGTGATCTAAAATTAACATTTTTCATTGGTTTAGAACTATTGTTTTTCCCAAATTATGAAAACCCCTCCTTCTTTCCTCACTCTGACTTTCATCTTTGTGAGAGGAAGACCTTTTTTCATAGTTGAGCAATGGCTTCAGTAGTTGCTTCAGCTGGTGCACCCCCACAACCACCTTCACCTCCTCATGGGAAGAGAGGACCACCTCCCCAGTTCATCACCAACACAGAGGAGGAAGAGGATGAACTAGAGGAAGAGGAGACAGAAGGACCACAGTTCTTACAAGAGGTGCCCCGGATTTCCCATCGGAAAGCCAGTTTCATTTGGCAGTTTTTTTCACTCCCTCGAGGGCAGAAGAAAGTAAATGCTAAGTATGTCACCTGTCTCATTTGTAAAGACAAGTTATCAAGAGGCACTGATAAAAAGTATAGCTTTGGGAACTATACCATGCATCGGCACATGAGCAGGTGGCATCCATTGAACTACAGCCGGGCAGAGATGCGTGACCTGCAGGATAATCCAACAACAACTCCTGTGGCCAGGTCAACTTCACAAATATCGTTGACAGGAGCAGAGGCACGGGAACCGTGCCAAACATTCAGGAGAACTTTGTACATATCAAATTTACCTGTTTGTATTGCGGTGCATTGCTTTCATGTGGTAACATGAGCATATCGTTAATTAAAGTTGCTTATGAAAATCATAATTGCCCTAACCGCCCCAGACAGTAATTTTTTTTTGTTGCTCCTGTTGAGCCTTTTTCAATGCCTGTTTTTTGTTGTTTCCCCTCCATCAAAAACAAAAAAAAAACATAAAACTGTTCAAAAAATACAAAAAAAACAAAAAATGTTCAGAAAAATAAAAAAAATGTAAAACAACAAAAACATTAAAAAAATGTTCTTTTCAGAACTACCTCCCCTTTCAAATAAAATTGCTAGAATGTTTAGCACTCTGGCAAGCTCTATTTCTTTTGGTTCGCTTCCCCGTTCGCTGCCCGGTTCGTGAACTGGGAGCGAACCAAAACATTTTTTTTTAAAAAAAAGAAGAGTAAGTATAAGGGAAGTAAACAGAGAGTAATGTTAAAAGAAAGACAGCTATAGGGAGTAAACCAGAGATACTGTTTAATAGATCTATTTACCGAAGAAAAGATGGAAGAGGGTATAATTGCGAAAAACAAAATAGATAAGGAAGTGAAAGAAAAAAAAGAGAGTAGAACAATAACAAAGAAGAGTTTCTTGGAGAATGTGAGTGAATGTTCAAAATAAGATTAAAACATGTGGAATAACAGAGAGAAAAAATAGAAAACAGAAAACAAAAAATAACAGAAAAAGATTAATTGAAACAGCAAAGAAATGTAAATAACATAGAGCCATATCATCAACATAGGCAATAAAAGTTTTGCAGCTTTTATCGGCAGAAATATGTCGCCAAAGCATTCTAATTAGCTTGATACATATGGCCCCAAGTGAGGCCTGTCTTGCAACATGGTACATCTTTTTCATCACTGCTGCATCGGTTTCATGTGGCACGGTTTTAAAACAGCATGACACATTTGCCTAGATGCATCAATTTGTAATTTTGACGCCTCATAGCAAATCTTTTGCACCGCCACTGCGTCACAAAACTGACGCACAGTGGCGCAAAAGAGGCATACACATATCATAAATCTGTCCCTAACATTTTAAATAATTAATTCAGGATGACGATAAGGTGTGGTCTCTCCAGAGGTTTGTTTAAGGTGAGGCCTACTCAGGGTTGCAGATCAATTTTACGCTTGTTGAAGAATACAGAGGAGATAATACATGTGAAGGCCTACCAATGAAGTAAGTCATGTCCACTTATTACATCATTCATGACATGGTCAGTGACATCATCAGCAGTGGATTGCGGGTAGAAAGAGTAGAAAACATTTACCTTATAATTCTTGTTAACTTTTTCAATTCTTTTTTCATACTTTCAATCTGTGAAAGAGAGAACAAACATTTCAAAAATATTAAAACATGTATTTAAAAATTAGAAAAGACAAGGGAAAAGGTTCAAGAACAAACAGTTTTTCAACAACTTTGACATTTACAGAACCCTCTGCTTCTCTACGTTCCCTACACAATCCTAAAGATATATATATTAAACAAACAGTATCTTGATGCTGATGAAGTGAGGCCTATTTTGGAACATGGTGCATCTTTTGCACTGCTGATGTCTCACAATAGTGATGCAATAGCAGCGCAAAAGAGATGTAAAGCCATCATAAAATTGTGTCTAACATTTTAAATGATTGTTTCAGGATGCAAATAAGATGTGTCCTTTCAAGAGGTTTGTTTGAGGTGAGGCCTATTCAGTTTTGAAAAAAAAACAGTACCCAGAAGTGCAGCACTGTAAGCATTAACTTTGACACTTACAGAAGCCTCAGTTTCTCCATATCTACCCCACATTTCTAAATGTATATCATAAGTACAAAAAGTAGAACATTAATCATACATGTTAAATGGTTTATATGGTTGGGATACCCGACACCCCCTCTCAACACAATCCCCAAGGATGGGAAGACGGAAACGGTTCTGAACTTTTGGAAGGCGGGAGGGAGTTACCCTCCCGGCCGTATTTATAAAAAATATGAAACAAAATTAAAACATTAAAATAACAGTTTCATATCATGTACAATTTCATTTACACATTACGATGTTCTTGGCTAACCTTAACACATCTCTAATACAAAGGTTCTCCTAGCCGATACTAAAACATCCTGTAAATGCATTTCTCAAAATTGAAATTGTACATCCTAACATTACGGGCCAACGGCAAGGTCGTAACCGGTGTCAGATCCCTAATACCAGAACTCCCCCCCCACTTGTGAGGGGCGGGCGCACAGAGGACTGTACCTCTGTGCCAACTTCCAATTTACCTTGTCTTAACGGGGGCCCCTGTTTACTCGACGCCATCTTAGTGGTCGTCCGAGGACTCGTGTGAGGTGTCTAGAAGGTAGCGTAGACCCCCCTCCCACCCCACACTGCTTACCACATCTGCCGTCGCAGATGTCCTGGCCCGGGAAATTCCCAGGAGGGGCCCGTAGCCCCTCCTCCCCAGGGAGGGGCCTTGACCGCCTTCCCTTTCGGCGTCCCCATCCTTAGAAGGGGACCGCCTCCCCGTTTGAGGGGCCAATGGCCGCCTCCCCCCGGGCGCTCCCATCCATAATGGGTGACGCCCCACCTCTAGGGATCTTCCAATTACTGCTCACGATCATGACCTTACCGCCCGACCAAAAAATAAATACGACATTTTAAACTAAGAGAGAATACAACAGACAATTATACTGAGCAATTCACCGTATAACTTCTACTAAGCACTTCATTTAACTCTGCTGCAATTACTTTGCCGACACACATGCTGAAGATCAACCACTTTATTACATATCAAACTTATCAACTTTATTCACAACAACCTGAAAAAGAAACAGTATCATGTCACTCGACTTTATTCAAAACAAATCGCTGTCATCAGGGGCTGGTGGGTGGGTCAAAATTGGCTCTTCATTCCGTCTCAAGCTCACGTGCAACGGGGAGGTGCAGCTTCAGAGCACAGGAACAAGAGGATGCTTCCTTGGCTTGTTGCTCCTTTTATCCTTCTTTGGGCGGGCGTGGACCCTCCTCCAATCCGCCTACGGGGCGTGGCCATCGGTGTCGGTGTCTAGGACAGCCCCCTCTTGGGCGGGAAAAGGCCCGCCTCGGCTACGCCGCTTCGGGCATACCAGCCGAGACTCGCCTCCCGCCCAAAAATGGCTTCCCGGGGGGATCGGGGTACTCCACCATACGTTCGGGGGGACCGAGCGGTCGCCCCTTTCCATATGGTTGGGATACCCGACACCCCCTCTCAACACAATCCCCAAGGATGGGAAGACGGAAACGGTTCTGAACTTTTGGAAGGCGGGAGGGAGTTACCCTCCCGGCCGTATTTATTAAAAATATGAAACAAAATTAAAACATTAAAATAACAGTTTCATATCATGTACAATTTCATTTACACATTACGATGTTCTTGGCTAACCTTAACACATCTCTAATACAAAGGTTCTCCTAGCCGATACTAAAACATCCTGTAAATGCATTTCTCAAAATTGAAATTGTACATCCTAACATTACGGGCCAACGGCAAGGTCGTAACCGGTGTCAGATCCCTAATACCAGAACTCCCCCCCCACTTGTGAGGGGCGGGCGCACAGAGGACTGTACCTCTGTGCCAACTTCCAATTTCCCTTGTCTTAACGGGGGCCCCTGTTTACTCGATGCCATCTTAGTGGTCGTCCGAGGACTCGTGTGAGGTGTCTAGAAGGTAGTGTAGACCCCCCTCCCACCCCACACTGCTTACCACATCTGCCGTCGCAGATGTCCTGGCCCCGGGAAATTCCCAGGAAGGGCCCGTAGCCCCTCCTCCCCAGGGAGGGGCCTTGACCGCCTTCCCTTTCGGCGTCCCCATCCCTAGAAGGGGACCGCCTCCCCGTTTGAGGGGCCAATGGCCGCCTCCCCCCGGGCGCTCCCATCCATAATGGGTGACGCCCCACCTCTAGGGATCTTCCAATTACTGCTCACCGATCATGACCTTACCGCCACAGGCCGGATAGTTGACCGGCTATCCGGACCCTCCACAAAACTCCTACTTAAAGTTCATGGCTGCACAAACTTATTAACCAAGCTACGAAGTCTCCTATGAGTAAAGCATTCCCCTCCCGGGACAAATGAACCCCATCCTCCAGGTACATATGGTCCCCCCTGATACATCCATGAGGAATAGAATGCAATGTACACGTACGGAACAACCTACCAAGTTTTTATTCACTTTCTTTACTGACTGGTTTAAAGCTGACACGGACATAGCCCCCCGCCACACCTTCCGTGGAATCATGTGGGACCATGCAATCGTGCACCCCGGAACCCTTCTCGCCAACCAACTTACTGTGGATAAGATTAATTCGAGAAGTACTCGTCTACCCGTGGTCACCAAATCATTGCCCCCAAGATGCACTATGATTACAGATGGCGGTGACCTTGTCCGCCCTAACAGACCCTCCATGAAATTTTGAAACTGGTCAATACAGAGCCCGCCCCTTCCGTAGAAGGTCACCCTGTACCCATATTCTCCAGCCATGTGAATCATGTCACCTGCTTTGAATACGTCTGCGGCACGCCTCACGTACGAGTGGCCGACGACCCACACCACTCTTCTCTCAGCCGGTGATCTTTGACCGCTGGTCCCCAGGTGTCGGGTCAACTGCACAGTCCGCCCCGCAAAGCCTGCTCGCGAAACTGAAAACCAAACAAAAACAAGAAGCGTGAGTGCATGACATTAGCTTCACAACATGTGCAACCGCACGTACCTCTTATAACAATTCGAGGACCAACGCCCCAACTGTTTCACTTTATCCACACTCAAACCCCTGGCTGTAGCTTCTGTAGCAGCACCTATCCGGAATGAGTGGGTCCCAAAATCGCCCGGGTTCAATCCCGCTGCCGCGATTGCCATTGTCAACACCCGCTGAAACTGAAATCTGGTCAGTGGGGTGGCGTCGGTATGTCTCAGCAAGCTCCCCCCCCATGATGCCGCCCTCTGCGCTAAATACTCCTCCACGCATTTCACCGGGCACATGGGAGACCCTGGAATCCGCTGAACTACCACACTGTCCCCGATAGCTCCCTGATCGCTCTTGGATCTGGCAATTGAGACTACCATTGTCTCCCCCTTTATTTGAATGTGTTCTCGACACAGACCTCCCCCCGTATCCTGCTTGTTCCTTGCTACCAGTTCGCTTACCCGCATAGCCCCATGGAATGCTAATGCAAAAGCGGCCCGGAACAGCACTGTCTCTGATTGAGATGAGCATGTCGCAGGAAGTACGGACATTAATAGAGACAACCTCTCCAAACCTATCGGGTGCCTCTCATCCACCCTGCGACCCTCAAGGCATTGCCACCCATGCAGCGCCTTCTGTACCAGAAAGGACGATGTGGGGTCCTGGATGCCATGAGCCCGTGCCATGAAAGAAATGGCGGCCCGGTGCCTATTGGCCGTAGCCACTGATTTGCCTGCCTGATGTAAAGATACCAGAAATTTCAGGACATACTCTTCCTGCCCCCAGTGCTCCCCCCTAGCTGAACCCAAAAAGGACCAATAAGAACGGAACGCCCCTTCATATGCCTTCCTTGTCCTGGGTGCTAGACTCTCTCCCACGAGGTTTTGTAATCCGGAGCACCGAGAGACCAGAGAGCTTAGGGAAATGGTGCCGCCACCGAGTCCGCTGAGGGCAGAAAACCCCGGAAGGCCTGAATATGGGAACGAGAGAGCGCATCAGCTGCCTGGTTTAGTACCCCTGGCACGTGTCTTGCCCTAAAGTGGACGTTCAGCCTCATACATAGCAGGACAATTTCCTTCAGTAATCTCAAAATCCATTTGCAGCGTGCTGCCTGACTATTGATACACTCAACCACGGTCATATTATCAGACCAGAACACCACAGAGCGATCACGAAACCCCTCTGGCCAAGTTTCCAAGGCCACCAGAATGGGGAACAGCTCCAGAAACCCAATGTTACCAGTGAGTCCATTATCGTGCCACCAATCAGGCCAGGTTCGTGCCGACCATTGATTGCCGAATATGGCACCAAAACCTACACTCCCCGCCGAGTCGGTCCACAACCCCAGTTCTTCCGAGGAAATTGCTGGATCGGTCCACACAACTCGACCGTTGAAATCCGCCAAAAATGCCAGCCATATGAGCATATCCTGGCGAACCTCAGTTGACAGTCTTGTGCGGTGGTGCCCTTCCCTGAGGCCCACCATGGCTTGTGCGATAGAACGGGAAAAGGGGCGAGCCATCAGTATTACTCTCAGGGCAAAATTAAGCTGACCCACAGCCTGTTGTAACTGATGGAGAGTTACTTTTCTTTCGCCGAGACAAGTTATTAGCGAGGCCCTGAATTTCATCACCTTCTCCTTGGGCAAGCGGAAGCACCCCTCTACAGAATCGAGCTCAATTCCAAGAAACTCGAGTGTAGTAGATGGCCATACCGTCTTACCGGGTGCCAGCGGCACACCAAACTCCTCCATCAGATTACAGAATTCCCTCAAGGCCTGTGCACATTTCGTGTCCCCGGCTGCCCCCAGAAACAGAAAATCATCAAGATAATGCATAACATGCGTAAAGCCCGTGGCTCTCGTGAACGCCCATTGCAAAAAACTACTGAATTTCTCAAAATACGCACAAGAGATGGAGCAACCCATTGGCATACATTTATCCATGTAATAGCGTCCCTGAAACATAAAACCTAGGAGACGCTGATCATCTGGGTGTACCGGGAGCAACCGAAACGCTGACTCGATATCTGATTTAGCCATCAGCGCTCCGGGCCCCAGGCGATTCAAAATGGCGACGGCCTCATCAAAGGATGCGTACCGCACAGAACAAACTCCTGGGTCAATCGCATCGTTCACCGAAAGGCCCCTAGGAGCTGACAAATTATGTATCAACCTGAACTCCCCTGGGTCCTTTTTGGGGACCACTCCCAAAGGTGAACAAACAAAATTGCCAACTGGTGGTATGTCATATGGTCCGGCAACCCGACCTCGGGCCACTTCTTTCCCAATCTTTGCCTGTACCACCGCCGCATTCTGTTGAACCGATAGTTGGTTCTTACATTGTGCTTCCCCCCGAAAATCCCCCGCCGGGATGCGGAAACCATATGAGAAACCGTCTCGCAACACCCCGGCGGAGATATGATCAGGGTATTCGTTCAGCCAAGGGATCAGTGCCATGATATCAACTGGGGTAGGCAACGACGCCCCTTGGTCTACTTTAGACCTGTTTGGCGCCTCCTCTACCTCCCGTATCACCAGTCTTGGCTCTGCACGTACTCTCGGGGTGCGAGGACTGTCCGCACGCTGCACACTCATGCCTGAACCTGCAAGAACCTTGTGGCCTGGAACACTTGCCTCTGTTAAAGCTCCAGCAGACCCCTTTCTTACCCGAGCTGCCATTATTCTTTGTGTTCTGATCACTGCTTGTACCCGCCCGAAAGGGCGCCCCCAAAGAATGGCGGGAAGGCTCAACCCCATTTCCGCCTAAAGATGGCGACTTCGTCGTGCTCGACCTCTCAATTTTTTGCCAGGAAATGGAGTCGAAACAATCCCACGTCAGGGATGAGTCGTGCTCCTTGGATTTACGAAATATGCTATCATAACAACACCATTGATTGCCCCCGTATGTTTCATAAAATTCCATGATACGTGTCTGATAAACAGCTAATTCCACCAATAATTCGGGCCTACGTTCCCCCATTATTGCAGTGAACATTCCAAACGCTCTGGCCCAATTGGCGATCGTTTCATCTACTCTGAAACCCGCCATCTTTGCGCGCCATACACTAGGATGCAAAAACTCTTTCTGGTTTTTACATGCTCAATCTCATAGTGATCGGTTAACAAGGAAAACATGTTCACATATTTATCAGCCCAAATCCTCTCTTTCACATCAATTGGGATATGTTGAACGACTTTTTCCCTCCTTGAGGGTACCGATCCCTCCCCCGCCATTGGCAATGGCTGCTTACCTGAACCGGTAGCTGTGACCGTTGTCGCTGCAGAACCAACGCCCGATACTGGTTGTTCCACGGGAGCCTGCGGGGAAACAAGAGGACAGGGTGCCTTCACAGCATCTTTCGATTGCCGCAACTGCTTCATTATCGACCTGGCTTCCTCAGCCGTGGCCCCCTCATTCTCTCTGCCCAACCATGCCGCCAACTGGGCAGCCAGCTCAGGAGGCATATCATCCTCGTTCACAGGAGTGACCACCACAGGGATCGGTTGTCCCGCGTTCGGGACCGGAACTGGGGCCTCGATCGGGGTGACCGGGTTCGCTGGAGGTGATTCGGGAACCGGGGCCTCCCCACCTGATGCCCCCTTCTTGGCCCTTCTACCTCTCCCGTTAGGGACTACTCCCGGCAATGCTGGTCCGATGATTCTCTTTGGTCCACCCGCACCATTCATTACCGCCATCTGCTTCTTCATGTCCGCCATGTCCTTTATCAGCATACAAAGCATCTGGTCGGTTCCGACCCTCTTTCTGACTTTCTTGCCAGGCATCGTCCATGGATACTCCTCAAGGTCCTAGGTCAGGAAGCTTCGAACTCGCTGAAAGAAGAAACACAAAATTAAAAATTCTCAAAATTGGCTCTTCGTTCCGTCTCAAGCTCACGTGCAACGGGGAGGTGCAGCTTCAGAGCACAGGAACAAAGAGGATGCTTCCTTGGCTTGTTGCTCCTTTTATCCTTCTTCGGGCGGGCGTGGCCATCGGTGTCGGTGTCTAGGACAGCCCCCTCTTGGGCGGCAAAAGGCGCGCCCCGGCTACGCCGCTTCGGGCATACCAGCCGAGACTCGCCTCCCGCCCAAAAATGGCTTCCCGGGGGGATCGGGGTACTCCACCATACGTTCGGGGGGACCGAGCGGTCGCCCCTTTCCATTTTTGCTGTTCTCAGAATGTTTCAAATTTCACTTACATCAGTGACTTGAAGGTATTCATCATGTAACAGCGGGGAAAAAAAACACAATCAAAATGATTGTGTTTAAAAAACCCATACAACATAAGAAATCTGAATTCAAAACTCCTTAAAATTAACTTACTTTCCATAACGTCGAAGGATGTCCTATGAACAGCGTACACTCTGTTGTGCTATTAATATTTTCAGCCCGCCACTTTCTGAAAGAAAACCTCCATCGTTTTGAAAAATATGTTACATACAATAAAAGACTTCTCACATTCTACCACATGTTTCCACATGGCCAAATCATGTTGGAGCGATTTACAACTCTTGTAATTCTTGTAATGAAATCCCGTCATTTTCTATTTTCGCAACTTTCAGAAAGAAAACATTTAAGATTACTTTCACAATCCTGGACTACTAATATCTTACCCTTCTTGCTCACTCATGTTCTACTTTTCCTATGACACTGATACTGCTTACTATGAAGCAGACTTACTTGCATCAGGTTTATATAGTTGGATTTTTAATATGACATTATAATTAAAAGTTTTGGACCAATAATCTAGACAGCATTGCAGACTTACATTCCCTCTACTTCATGAACCTTTTGCAATTCCTCAGGGTAAATCCCGAGATTCTTTCCTTAAAATTTTGGTTTTAAAAACACCAGGTAAGAATTTTTAAGGTCAAACGGCAATTTTTTTTTGAAAGTTACAACAGAATCGTTGCAGAATGACCAGCCGTTTCTAGACTTTAAATAAACTGTGTAATGTCCTGATGTTGTTGAAGGACCATCGTGATAGATAATTGCTGCAGTTACAAGTGATCTTTGATAACAAGTTGGTTTTCGACCTCCACACCAACAAGGTTGTGTCGTCGTCTTTTTTCATTTTGAAAAAAATCAAGAAGCTGCTGCCTTATCTCCCGCCGTCAGCTGGGAAGACCCTGGTCTCTACCCTAGTCTTCTCCAGGATAGATTATGGGAATGCACTTTTCCTTCACACCCAGAAGCGTGTCACAATGAAGCTGCAATCTATTCAGAATGCGGCTGCTAGGATTCTTCTCAACATCCCCCGTCGCAAATCTACCACTCTTGGTATTCGTCAGCTTCATTGGCTGAGAGTGGAGAGCCGCGTCAAGTTTAAGGCCCTCTGTATTGCTTATAAGGCTGTACATGGCACTGGACCTAGGTTCCTGGTTGAAGCTTTCCAGCTGTATACTCCTAGGAGGCAATTAAGATCGGCCAATAACAGTCTCCTCCCGGTGCCACGCACAAGATCGGTCACCTGGGGAGACAGGCGCTTTCTTGTGGCCACTCCAAAACTTTGGAACCTCTTGCCACTACCCATCAAAACCGCCCCGAATCTGATGAGCTTCCGCAGGCTCTTGAAAACATGGCTGTTTAATCAGTAAGAGGATGGCTTGATGATAGATTCCAGTTGCTCCACAGCGCCGAGACACCTTCGGGTATTTGTCGCGCTATAAAAGTTGCGTAAATAAATAAATAATAAATAAACAAAAGTCCTTCCTGATATTGACAACTGCGAAGCAACACATTTTTTTATTAAAGTTGTCAATTTTGATCCATCAGGCCTACATCGTTGGATCATTAAAATGACATACTGGCCATATCTTCGTATAAATAATGTTGACATCATTTTAGATTTACATTGGCTACACTCCATGTTGTGATCAGCTGCTTTTACTAGCTTATTAAAGGAGACTGATTTATTGTCTGGCAAAGTTAAATATATAAATCTTTCTGAGTCTACCTAGTAGTACTTGATACCATACAGTTCTCGCAGTCATGCTGCCATTGATAAGAAAGCCCAAACAGGTGATCTACATCTACACCCTCATCTTGCAATACATCAAGCATGTACATTAAAAACTCCTGACAATCCTGCTGAATATTTTCAGAGAAGTCTGTTTGACCTGAACATTCGTCTAATAGATAACGAACTTCAGACACACTTTCTACTCTCGTTCTATCAGCACTACATTTCTCTAACACAGAATTCAACAAACAGCATAAACTTTGTTCCGAATTGTTCACAATCTGTTCTTTTAAAGTCTCTAGTGAAAAGAGAACATTAACCACTACATTAGCATAGCAGTTGACACCAGAACTGTTTTCAAATTGAAAACCGACAACATCTTCAACAGAATCCATTTTCTTTCTGCTTACAATTTTCGGTTCATCGACTTTTGGGCTTTTTGCTACAACCTCCCTACTATTACTGATATTTCTTCGTTTCCAGCCTACCACACGTTTCTCAAACAAAGGATATTGAGGCAAATGTGGCGCATACTCTTTTCTTAACCTATTGTATTCCTTAACACAATCTAGATCCGCACAAATGTTTGTGACATCACAGTCAATCAAGTACAATCCCGATAAAGATATCACTCATGACAAAGCCACATATGCCATACCTTCCTTGAACACAGAACTTCCAATATTCACCAATGCACTATCTACACTTAAACCTTGCGATTTATGGATTGTCACCGCATATGCCAAGCAAACAGGAAACTGTTTACGGCGAACATATAAGTCTTTAACAAGCAAAAACCTAGCATAACAACGACCAATTACCTGTACTTCCTCAATGCCATCAAATTTAATTTTTAAAAATTCAATTCCATCTCTACTTCTGTATTTCTCAAAATCAACAACATTACCCATTGATCCATTTACCAGACCTCTTTCAACATGTAAATTCCTTCTCAAAATGATTCGGCAATTTAAACACACATTCAAAGTCTTTTCAAAACCCGCTGTTTTAGATATAGTCTTCTCTAATGAATCCAATTTTGATTTCAAATTCTCAGACAAAATAATTGTTGATCCCATATGCTCTATTCTGTCAATAGCTTCAAGTTTCACAATCTCTTGCTTTTCTAAATTCAACATTTTGTTGTTGAAGATGGCACATTCTGCAAGAGTTGGCATCAAACATATTCTGGATTTCTTCTCAGTAATTTTCTGAAAAATATTCTCAGGCACAACGTCTTGTTCTGGATATAAATTTGACAGTAATCGTGCATTTAAAGCTTCTTTCCCATGCTCGGTCACTTTTCCAATTCTAATATCTTGTAGAATATTCTTGTAATCTTCATCCTTTGCCTGACGCATATTTTCATGCAGTTCAGCATAATTGAAGTTTAACCATATATTGACGTTGCCAATGCTCCCTAGGCACTTCCTAGAATCTTCATGCGTGAGTATTTTGAACACAGGTTGTCCTTTTACTGGTGTCAGCTGCAGAAGATCTCCGAAAAAAATGATGTGTTTGCCACCAAATAACACATCATACTCAGTTTTAAGAACTTCTTGCATGCTCAAATGCACAAAGGCAAGCATGACATTGGAAACCATGCTTACTTCGTCAATGATAAGAAGTTTCATTTTCCTCAAGACTCTTGAAACTTCACAACAAGCATCCCCAGATAACTTGTGGTATTGCAATTTGTTGTCATGCTCCACTGGCAGCATCAGTAGACGATGCAAAGTAATACCTTTAATGTTATGTGCTGCCAGTCCAGTAGGAGCGGTAACAACACAAGACAGCGATGACTGAGTCCTTTCCTGCAAATAACAAGAAATTGCTTTAAAAAGGAAACTTTTTCCAGTTCCCGCTTCTCCACTCACGTACAGTCGGACAGGCTTCAACGACGTACATGAGCACTCTTTCTTCTCATGACTTAATCCATGATCAATTTGCTTGGTAACTTCGTCATATATTTTCCTCTGCTCAACGTTGAGTTGTTTTTCCAAGTCTTCTAAGTTAACCGCATCCTCCTGAGCATGTGCCATGGCTCTTTCCACTTCATTCATAGCAGTGGCAGCTTCATTTTCGATAATAGGTCCTCCTAGTGGATCCTGACTCAATGAAACAGAACTCTGACTGTCCTGAGAACTGTCTCTGGCAATCTCGGCTGCAATCGTTGCTTCCTGCTCAATATCCAAAGTCAACATTTCTTGATATTTGGGAAAAGCAGGACATTCTATGGTCTCCTTAGCAGCAGTGAAAGAGTCTTCGTAACAGAGGAAATCTCCAAGCAGTTCCTCTTCTGCACGCCAAGGCTTGAACAGTTGCAAAAGTGCTAAATAGAAAAACTCTATTTTTTCTGGAGATTCGCCACTCAATTTTCGATGGTTTACTAATTGGCATTTTCTTTGCTTGACCAGACATCCCTCACTTCCAATTACAGCATACACTCCTTTCTCAATATCTTCTTTGATGTTCCTCTTGAATATGTAATTTTGTAGAACATCATATAGACAAACATTCTCAAGGTGACTGCTTCGATTTGGATAATATGTATCCAACATGTTGGTCTTCAAAATGTCGGTACTGTTTGGCTCCTTTTCCGCCAAATACTCAATTTCCCGGACAGGTTTTAGAACTCGATTTCGCGTTGCAGCAAGATCAAGACTCGCCCAAACGATACTCCTGGATTTGGCATAGAGACTTGCTGAAGACAACCGGTCAGAACATTCGTAAGCTCCGATTTCTCGATGCGACAACATCTTCAAACTGAAACTGTATAACTTCTTGGTGAGGCTTTTTTCATGGGAAATATCCTCCCACATATCCTTCAATTCTGTCTTTTCTTTTTTGGTGATGTAAGATGTCACATACCGAGCCACAGCCATACAGTTGTCAGCCACAAACTGTATATCCATGTTAGCATTCCACATGGACAAAATCACTGGGTTGTAGTCGTTGATGTACTTGGACTCTTCGTTCCTTTTCAAATTGTATGTATTTTTGGGTGATTTCCTCGTCACATTATGTCGCAGAGAAGACATCAAACTGTTCACTCTTCCTTTAGAAATCACCGGTCGTGGAAAGTTGAAACGACATTTGGTGTAGAACTTGTCCTTGTTTCTGAATTTACGACGACAGTACTTTCCACAACGATGGATTTGGAAACATAGAACTTGTTCTCTTAGGCTTTTCTTCTCCGTTGCGTTTGTAACAGCACACGTAGAATACTGTTCTATGAAATTCATCACTAAGTCATCCGAATCTGTTCCAAATTTAGGTGCATCCTTGATCCACAGCAACATATGTATATGAGGAGCACCTCTTGCTTGGTACTCCTTTCTCCAGAATAAATCCAACACCTCTCCAAGAGGTGGATTCTTCTTATTTGTGATGAAAGACATCATTACTTCAAATCTATGATTGAAGTACCTGCATACATTCACTGGATCCAAAGAACACAGTTCTCCAGGTGTCTTGAATTCAATGTTTTCAATATTTCCATTTGCCTCTCGTAGAAATTCAAGTAAGTCTTCCCAGCCATACTCGGCACAGCTCAGAGTGAGGAACCATGTTGGAGTTCCTAAGTTCCTCAGCATACATTTTAAATCACCATGACGACGGTACCAGTACTCATTAGTACCACGCTGACACGCCATGAGATTAATTAGGTGAGAATCCAAAATACTGTCTTGGACATTGACTTTATGCATAAAGTCACTTGCCGAGATGTTTCGCATCTGTATACCACTTTTTAAGATGTGGTTCACTGCATATGACAGTCCAGACAGATCGCTTTCAAACAGGAGATGAAACAAATAGGGAATGCATTGACGAAACCTAGGATCTTCTGCATACAATCGTAAAGTCCGGTATTCAGACGCAGGAATTTGATGAGGTCGCTCATCATATCTTCCTCCTTGACGTGTTGGAAATAGCTGTGGGAAACACCGAGCTTCCAAACTTTCCTCCCAAACACTAATGGGACTCCCTTTGGCTTGTTTCATTTGAAACAACTCAATAGCATTCCCCATGACTTCCTTGGAATGCAAAGGATGAACACTATAATGTTCATATATTTCTTCACTTTTAGAGGCCTCTACTTTCTCAATTTGGCCAGCACACAAATCGCTATCCTCTTCATCACTTACTTCCTCTTCTGCAACATATACATTCTTATAGTACTTATTATTTTTCTTCAAATACAATGTTGCCTTTTTGACTTTCCTAACATCCACTAAATCTTGCCATATTTTCTTATTCTTTGTCGGAACCCCATTAACCAAGATAACCAGAGGTTCCTCTTCCACTCTTTCTACTCCAATTGTGTTAATGTTTTTGTTCAAATCTAGAGGCAAATAAACAACTCTTCCCTTTAATCCTCTCTGTAAATCTGATGGAGACAACTTCCCTGTCTTTGGCTCCATTCTTACAATAGCCTGAAAGGGATGGATACTTTGAATCAAAATAGATTCATAAGTATTTAAATCCTTCAATTCAGAAGGAATCTCAACCAATTCCAGATTATTATGAACCGCCCTAGCAGGCATCTGGTTTTGGTTTAATTTGTTTCAACAATAAGTACACAAACGTTGATCCGATCCCAAATCAAAATAATTTTCCACCATCAAGTATGTGGCAAAATCCTTCCATTCACTATTATTTTCCCTTTCACTTTTTGCATATAAATCCACTAACTTAATCTGATTCTTGTAATAAGTGCGTCGACAACACACACAAGTGAAATTAGGCCTCTCACGTGATTTCATCTGAAACGTGGCAATTTCCTTCTGAAAATTATCTGTACTGGAAACCTGTACATTATCTTCAACATTACCCTCTACTTCTGGGTCAATTTGAACATTCTCATCTTTACTTCTAAAGTAACAAAACTCAATTTCTTCACAAATATTCTTGACATCTATTTCAGAACCATGCAAAAGAGCAGCACATAATTGTTTAAGCATAATTGCTGGACTCTTAGCATAATACAACATTCTCACTAATTTCCTCACTTTATTATGATGCACTGCTAGCATCCTGAAATGATGAAAAACACTCTGGCATACTCTCCTGGAAAGACAAGCCAGTGAATGACCACGCAAACCTGTCATTTGTCTCACGCTGCAAGGATCTAATTCTTGCAACAACTTCATTTTCTGCTTCAAACTTTTCTTATTAAATGTCCGTACAAAATCACAAAGCAAATTGATGGAATCCTGTCGCACACTGCAAATAGAACTACACTTCCAAATGTACACAGGACCTTTAGGACGTCTTTCTAAAACATCATTACCTAACACCTCTCCTATCTCTGTTGTCACAAGTTTTTCTTTTTCAACTGGACAACCATCCTTCACTTCATAAGCTCGACCACTGGTGTCAACTGCAAACACCAAATCATTATCCTGAAAATAGCTCTCCTCATTAAAAAATGCCTCACAACTATGCATCCATTCTCCGGAAAAAACTTCACAAAAGTTACTACGATTAACTACTCTCTTCCATCTACTATTTGATTTGAAATCAGAAATTACCTTGTTTAGTGTCCTAATTCTATTGATTACCAAAATAAACAACTTTCGCTTAATTACAAAAGCTTGATCAATAATTTTCTCTACATTTTTCTTTTTCTTATAAAATGCCACTTTCTGTTGGCCTTTCTTAACATTTTTTAATAAATTAACTATTATCCTGTTGCGGAACATTCGTTTTCGAATGTCCCTAAACTGTTGTTTCCTTCTACTATCATGCTCAGAATTATCTCTTGCTCTAGCAGTAACATTTTTGATTGGTCTTTCCTTTCCATTTAAATTGCTTCTCTTTTTCTGGACTGAAACATTTTTTGTTGAAATACTTTTTTTACTACAAATATTTCTTATGAATGATTTTGTGCTCTTACCCGGAGCTTTCTTGGTGATTTTACAAGTTTTTTGGGGAGAGGACTGCTGCAATAATAGATGATCCTGCTGTCTTTGACGTTTTCTAGCCTTTCTAATTCGATTCTTAGTTGGCATTTTTCAAATTTTGAAATGATCTGCAGTTGAATCTGTGGAAAAATATAATAAAAAATGTTATTAACCACTATTACCAAACAGTAAATGAACAATAGTCATCAAAAATTTAACACCCTACTTATTATTTAACATAGCAAATCTTTTGCACCACCACTGCGTCACAAAAGTGACGCACAGTGGTACAAAACAGGCATACACCTATCATAAATCTCTCCCTAACATTTTAAATGATTGATTCAGGATGACGATAAGTTGTGGCCTATCTAGAGGTTTGTTTGGGCCCAGATCTTTGGACTGGGGTGAATGTGTGACATTTTTCCACATTCGGTCCATCACCTGTTTTTTTTGTTTGAGGTGAGACCAACACACGGTTGCAGATGAGATTTTCACTTGTTGAAGAAAACAAAGGAGATAATACATGTGAAGACCTACTAATGAAGTAAGTCATGTCCACTTCACTCTTGAACATAGGGCAGACCTCTTTTGAATCTGTGGTCAGACCTAAACTTCATCTGCACAATGTCATTCATAAACTTAGGAAACACTAGTGATGTAATTGAAAAATGTGGAGTTTCTTTTCCTCATTTCAGAATTACATCACCTGTGTTTCCTCATTGACTTAAAATGTCCTTAATACACATGAAAGCGTTTTTTTGATTGCCCTTGCACCATTTTTGGGTCATTTTTAACATGGCTATGTAACTCCCATAATCAAAATCTAAATTTGCCAAGCACAGGTGGGAGCATATTTACAAGAAACTTGCCCCATGCAGAAAGCTCTTCAATTAAAATGGGAACAATAACATCAGAGACACTCAAATGCCTTATAAATATGGCCCAAACAACCTATGAAGCTCTAGCAGAACATATCCAGAAATGTAATTGTTTTCAAAAATCGTTTTTAAACACAACATATCTGTTTCAGCTTACATGAGAGACCATGTAATGGGCTCCATGTACAACAATAACTTGTGTTACTGCATGCCAGATTTCTACACAGAATATGCATTTACAATTTCTCAAAGAAACAAAATCTATTTGTATATCACTTGAGACAAAGCCACATTTTAAAAACACAGCTTTCTTCATCATTTTCTCCTTAAATCATACTATTCTCTATCTAAATTAAATAAATCTTTTCTCACCTTAGCAAATACTTTTTGAGTTTCAAAACAGTCTCAAAAATACACCAAATTGTCAGCAGAACAAAGAGGATGCACTCCAGAGGCTGCAGCTATAGAAAGCCCAGAAATGCTGATATTCATTACACATATCTCTCATATTAGCCAATCATAAGTCTTCCCTCACTTTTTTCAAATCAAAACCCTTCCCCCCTCTGCCCTCTCTGCCTTTTTTGCTTAGCAACCACCTCCTGAAAGGCCTCTCATGTTTGCAAGTTCACACAACAATGTTTCAATTGAACTCTGAACTCTCAGTGCACCTGCGTATCCAGTGCAATCTTTCATTAAATGTTTTTTCCTTGACCATTCAAATTACATCTTTCAAAGAACACATCCATGCACCCTAACTTTCTGTTTTCAGAAATGGAAATGCACCAATCACTGCTAATGAATCATTAGCACTGGAAATACACAGTTTTTTTTCTTTACAAACTCCTACTGTTTCAACTGCCCTTTCATTACCACACTTCATCTGACTGCAGCACAACCTTCTCCCACCATGTTTAATGTCTGGATTGTTGGACATAGTTACATCTACTGGGCTCAAAGGTATGCTGAGAACAGAAATTTACCTAACCTCAATTTACAAGATGTGGAAATTAAGTGGTTGGGCCAAAGAGGATTAAAATGTCACCAATTGATACCATTGGTGAAAACCTTTATGCATTTGCCAAAACCTGACCTGTTAATTGTGCACTGTGGAGGTAATGATTTGGGCACTTTGACTGGGGTAGGTCTGGAAATGCTTTTAATGGACACCTTTGAGCAATTAATGGCACTTTTTCCTCAAACTGCCTTGGTATATTCCAATATATGCCAAAGACAGAAATGGAGGTGGTCCAACCAATTTTGTCCACAAATTGAGAAGTCGAGGAAGCATGTAAACAAATCTGTTTCAGCTTACATGAGAGACCATGGAATGGGCTCCATGTACAACAATAACTTGCGTTACTACATGCAAGATATCTACAGAGGAGATGGAGTTCACTTCTCAGATGAGGGCAACAGAATTTTCATTTTGAATTTAAGACTGTGCATTGGTACCTACTTATAAGTACCTAAATGTACCATAAACCCAAAAGCTCTTCTCAGAGCTACCCTACATCTGATCACTCACATTTATTATTTTTCTCTAACTTTTTTCTCTAATTTTCAACAAAATACGCTCCCCGGAGCGCTACCCGGTCCGCGAACTGGAAGCTAACCGCGCAAAATTAAAAAAAAAAATGTTTTTTTCCCGCACATATGGTCCTCCTCAGCCACCGTCAGAAAACCTAGGGGGTCAAGATAAATCTACCGTGCCCCCTTCTACCTATTCTGAACATTATTTGCCCTCCATCTTGTATCTTGATTCGACCGAAACACAAAATGGTGGACTCCCGTAACGCTGCTGGTTCGCGGACCGGGACGCATACCGGGAAGCGGTCCAATAAAAAAGGTGGGAAAGTAATTCACAGAAAAACGACTGGAGACACTCTCACCAAATATAGATTAGCTCATACTACATAACAATCCCTTTCATTTTCACAAATTTGATTGAAATTCCATATAGCCATTTTGCCTGTAGACCTCTCTAAATACCGTGAGGTAAATTTCTTCACAAAACACATCTGAAGTGTTGGAATTAACAACCAATGAAAATGTTACTTTCATTTTCTACTTTTATTACCTGACATTTGATTGGTTATATACCTGAATATGTATAAAGGAAGAGAAGGAAACACAGCCATTTTGACTGCTACTTCTTGTTGTACATTACATTTGAATTATCACTAAACACTTCAACTTGTTTGTGAAGGTAAGTTGTTATTTTTAAAACTGAAGTATATTGTGCACTATAAGTTAATATGGTAAACTTTTTCTGATAGTTATATACTATCCCTCTGTAGTAGTTATAGATTTAGATAGACTTCTCTGTTATAGTTATGGATGGAGTTAGGCTTCTCTTGGTTAAATCACATACACTTTTTTATAGTCCTACTTCCACTCTGATACTATACACTGCCAAAAGATAAATTCACTGATAAAAACTGCCTATCTAAAATTAATCCCAACAGTGCCCTATCTCTACTAATATATATTTTTCTATCCAAATTTCAGGCAAACTAGAAGGCGAACAGAAAGTTGTATTTAAAATTGTACTGCAAGAGAGCAGCCAAGAAATCATTGATCAAAATGAAAATGAATTTATGGATGAAAGTAGGGACCAGGAACTACTGCAATGCGTGGAAGCAGTGGATAACCTCCTTAAAAATGAGGACATTTTACACCCTCAAAGACTACAAAGTATATTCAATGAGAATTATGAAATTTCTGACAGTGAAATCTTAGAAAGTTTAATAAATTATGAAACACAATCACAATTAAAAAAAATGCTTAAAAAATTAAGAAAATAAAAAATAATCAACAAAAACAACAAACAATTAACATACAGTATTTGAAAAGTCTATCATTCTTTTTTCCTTATAGTACACTGCCCAGAACGCTTTCCGGTTCGCGGACTGGGCGCTTCCCACGCAAAAAAAAAAAAAAATTTTTTTGCCCTGCTGGGCCCTTTTAAAACCTCCACATAAAACCTAGGGGGTCAACGAGTATCTACTATGCCCCCTTATGGTAATTTCCCCCTTTGTTTTGGCCTCCTCTTGTCTCTCGATCCTACCGAGAGACAAGATGGCAGCCGCTCCGGACTGTTTAGAATGTTGACAGACACCAGAGAGCCAATCAGCTTCGCATCGCAAAGTTCCGTTACGCGAAAAGTACGCGAACCGGAGCGCTCCCAGGAGCGCTGTTACAGATATATATCTTTTTTTGAACGTTAATTTCTCAAAATCCACTGAAGCACATATATTGAGACCTAGCAAAGGCACATCGGGCTAACAGTCCCTACAATTTTGCCAAGTTTCGTGCAAATCCATTCAGCCGTTCGGGCTAAAAGTGAGGCCAACCGCCCTATGGAAATTAACATTGGAAAAATGCGTTTTGGGACCCCCCTTTTTTCTCGGCCCCCCCTTGAGGAACCCCCCCAAATTTTCAGGGGCTACTCAGAAACAAAATGTGCAATTTTCCTGAATATTTCAGCCGATTCCGTGCACAAACGCCAAAGTTATTAGACATAGAATTTTCAAAAATCCCATAGGGAAAAAATCCTAACTATATATACCTACTGGCGACCGCCAGTAGGTAATATATATGTAATAATAGGAATATAGGAAGGAGCTATACAGGGAAGGGGATGGGGGGGTAGTACACTTTTAAAATAAAAACATTGAGAATGAAAATAATATCTGAAACTCAATCTCTATTTGTATAAAAAGACATTTGCAAATATGACGTAACCATAAGCGTTCAAAAACAGTGAAAGGAGTAACAATAGGATTATGCTTAAAACTAGAATATAAAGACAACAAAAGCTTCAATGAGGTTTTCTAACTTCATCGGGAGTGTTAGCTATTGGGTTAAAGCAGTACAAGTTAAATAAGTGGACAGAGGGAGCCATAAAAGTTCTCTTTTAATGGATAAAGATTTAGGATTGACATGACTAGTATCAAGTGAAGGGCTATTGCTAATAATAGTCAAGTTGTGAGGGACTGGAGGATGAGTTAGTTCACTCTCCCTTCTAAATGTTCCTCTCATTTCCCTTTATTATCCACCAATCCCTCAGCTTCTTCTCTATATAAAAAACTACTTTTCTCATCTGATCGGCACAAGGAGAAAGCTGAATTGGCTTAGGAAAAGGACTTAGCAGAATGTTGGTCTATCCACCTTTGTGATAAACTATGGTTAAAGATTCATAAAACCTCGAGAGCAGCTAATACCTCTCAAACTCTTTATTTCGTTTATAAACGCATTTTATTCACCCCCGCGGCACTAGCCTCCTTTTCTGTAGACTCTTCCTCAGCATGCTGGTCCTGCGCTCACATTTCAGCTGACTTAAAACACATGCTTTTTTAATGTCCCTCCATTACCCGTTTTTGGCTACTCGCCTGGTCCCAAATTAATAACATTTTTAAAACGTAATTTTCTTTTTCACCTTTCAACGTTCTTTTAGGTTTCTTATCACTGTCATGGACAAACTCATCCTCCAGTCCCACACACCTTTTACCACATTTCTTTACTCCATTAAGATGGCTTAAACTGCGCATGTTCTCTATCCATGCACATGGTCTCTATAGTCTGTGGTTGATATAGTTATTGTGTCTACAACAACACGTTATTAGCAGACATCACTAAAGCCTTATAAGACCCGGACTTACATGCTGCGGATTTCCTTCATTGCTCCTGGTACCGGAGCCGAGATTGGTGTTTTTTGGTTTCCTGTTGTGCAGCAATTGTAGAAGGTTCTCTCTATTCATTATGGTTGTGACTGACACGTACCCCCATTGATTTGGCTTATTGCTCATGGGTTTTTGCATTGTTGAACTCGACGTTCCCGATACCACTGTTGGCATGGCGCTGGGAGACAGTATCGCTAGTGCCCATTTATCGATGCAACCCTGCTCAACTTTGGCCAGTTGAGGGTTCTTTGGGCTTCTGTTGTTTTCAGGTTTGTTTATGTTGCCCTTTGTGCAACATGGAGGTTGGGCTGATGACCCCAGGTGGTATATACATGAGGGTTTGAGATGGTTACATTCTTAGGTGCTTGATGATGGGCTGACTCGCCCTATTTCTTCCATTATTTTGAAACCATGGACATTGAACTAGGGGATGGAGGAGACATTGTTAATCCTTTAGCACTTAGGTAGGTATCTTTGAATAATCTTTGCTTAGAATTTTGTTTCTCCATCTGAATTATGAGATATGCTCCATTTCTGACCTTCCCTCTTGTCTAAGTGGGGTTGTAAACATGGGTGTGCTTTGAAATTTAGCAATGTGTGCTAATCTCTTACACTAGATGGAATTTTCTGGAAGGACTTTTTTCCGTATTGACAGTTGAAATAGATTAAACTAACTTTTTGCAAGAGGGAATCACCCAATAGATTTCTTCACTTCTGTTGTGGTATGTACCCAAAGCAATTTTCTTCAGTCCTGCTGCCTTTCTTTTTCTCTCTCCTTGTCTTATTGTCTCCAATTCCATGCCCCCTCTTGCTCATTCCATGTTTCTTTAATGGGCTTGAATGTTATGGATTTCACCAGGTTCATCTAATTGTCATTCTTCTTCTTATTGGCGCACTCAAAATCTTTGTGAAATGTAAGGGTTTATTGAGGGATATTCTCCTCAATCATGTGATTTTGTCATTTTTGTATAAAATACAATTCATTGGATATATTTCGTCTTTATAGCACAGTATCTAGACACCATGTATTAAATTTACACTGAGGAGGAATTTCACTACTTGGTCGACTGGTATGGGAGCACCTGTCCAAGATTATTTTTAACTTTCATAGGATTGTCTTGTTATGTCTACTTGTAAGTTGTTTTTATTTTAATTTGAGTGCTAGTTTTTTCATGTTATGTATCACTGCAAGCAAAAGTGATGTATGTCCTGTGATGTTGTGAACATTTAATCATGTAGTTTGTTGTTACTATGTAAAGTTTTTGTTGTTTTCTCACTACATGTGGTTATTGAGTTGATTTTAAGGTGTGTCAATGTTATCTTGTGACGCCATTATGGTCTGTCTTGTTATTATATATATATATATTTACTGTCTGTGTCAGGTGTAAATATATTATTCACACTTATTGTATTGCAGCCTTGAAGAAGTACATTTGTATATATGGACGAAACTCATTGGCTGGTTTTCCAGTGTACATATGAAGCAACTTTAAGAAAAAGATAATAAAGAGAAGGCCTTTATTTTATCGATTTCTGAATTCTGTTAAAACATTTCATAATTTCTGTGACTTGTTGCAGATGGGATGCACCTCTGATTTTCATGCTTATCGACTCTCCCTAGTATAGGGTGACACTTTTGGAAGAGGGTGCTTAAAGGGAATGTGCACAGTGGAAGGCACATTTTAAACCACAGATATATATTTGAGGAGATAACGGTTAGGTGTGGCAATCTGCTTGGTCTGGTCAGCTGCCATCACCCCCTTTTTTATCTATCACAAAATGACCTGGTTTTCAAAGGGAGGCACCTGCGCATTTGGTCATGGGCCCTGCGACCATCGAGTGAAACATACCAAACTCAGACATTTCTGAAAACTAGACACGCGGGGATTCACCCCTGTTTTCCCACCGTAAACTGAAAGGAGGTTGAAAGCACATAAATAAGAAAATTGGGCTATCTCCCAGTAAAATGCCTAAATTGTGTTAAAGAATTTGTTTTTCTGATTCAAGTCTGCGTGTTCCTGAAAGGTGTAAAGATACAATTTGCAGTAAAAACAGACAGACACCTCTGCAGTTTTCCTCAAAAAGAAAATGTTTTCCTATAGTTTGGCTAATTTCTCAGTCCTCTCCAAGGGAATCCACAAATCATGGGTACCTTTAGACTCCCCAGGATGTTGGGTAAAAAAGGACGGCAACTTTGCCTGGATATTTTATGTGGCAAAAACGTGTTGGAGCCCTAAGCGAGAACTACCCTAAATAGCCAAAAAGTGGGTCAGCACAGGGTGGCATCTACAGGGAGGGGTGACAATTGTTCATGCTCAAAAAATATGTAAAAACCCCACTAACACTTACCTGAAGATGAACATGGCGTTCTCTTCTCTGGACCTCTTCTTCCAGGAAATGGATGCTGCAACACCTTCACTGATCCTGGCGCTACTCTCATAAACATGAGAACAGCGCTATGATTGGAGGGAGTGGCCTCATGTGGAGCTCCACACCGCTCTGGAAGCCTGCACTTCCTCTAACCCAGCTGTCTTAAAACAGCCAGGTTAGAGATGTTTAAAGTGTGCATGTGGGGTGGGCTGTCGCAAGACGGCTAGCCAAAAAGACATTCACACTTTAAACAGTGCATAGACAGTCCACCCTCCTCCCTGCTGATGTCATCCACCAAATTCCGCCCTGTCCTGACGCTCTGTTTGGGACGGGAATGAATAATAAAATGGTAATGAATTACCATTTTCTTTTTCGTCTCTGGGGCTTTGGTGGTATTTTTTGTGGGGTGAAGCTCCTCTGCTCCAATGGAGAAGCATCGCTGGTACTGGGGGTAGACCCAGCAGCTAAGGGGTTAATTATAAGCATTTGACTGGGACAATTATTAAGCTACATCTGTCTTTACTTACAACTTTACTGCATACAGATATTTGAAGTCTTACCAGCAAACTCAACTTAATATGCTGTAGTGTCAATAAAATTCTAACGCTGCGATATGATGTTCGTGCTTTTGTATGCGATTTTAGTGCAGATTAGATTGTAAAATTGTGAATAAACTATTTTGTCCGAAGTATTACAGCGCAAATGTTCAATTTAGATTTCATAGTACTTTTTTTACTGGTGCAATAATGATTCCCGACTAATGACTATAATTAGATATTATTAACAAGGCAAGTCATAGGTTTGTGTTTTCTTGGTACCATTTTCTAAATATTACCAGTAAAAAATAAAAAACACATACGCCGCGTGAAATGCATTTTTTGTAATGAAGGCTTCTTTAAACTACTACCTTTTACACCTAACGGAAAATTGAGCTTATGCCATTCCTGGTAGATGAGAGAACTGGGACGAGAGTTGTCGATATTATTTTAACAAGCAGATGAAAGCTTACATTTTCTTGGTATGTCTGCCTTGCAGATGAAATCACTTGCTGCTAAAAGTGCATGGCACAGCTGGTGGCAATGAGCTATATTAGAATCTCTAGCATGCACTGTCCACGGCCGAGCAGCATGATTATCTTCATGTAATACACTTTCCTTACAATTTCAGGTCTATTAAGATGAACCCTGGAGTCAATTAAAATGATCTCAGCTAAAATTGGCAACTGCTTTCAAGTGCTTCTACAGACTCATACAAAGTACTGTTCTGCATTTCCATCAGGTGCTGATTTTCTTAAATTAGGGGTTATGTTCTCAGTATGTTGATTCGTGATCAAACTGTGGTCTATTGAGTTTATTTTCTTGCCACATCCATGACAAAGAGCAGTATACAATGTGATTTCTAACCCTTTTAGAATGTTAGTACAAGACACTGTTCAAAGACTGGAAGGTTGGATGGGAATCAGTGGAGCACTGTACAGAAGTTGACCTTGCTCCAAAATGAACAGCTCAGCAAGGCGCAGACTTGTCTTTGAACAGGAAATGTTGCCTCTGCTCTGGTGGGCGACTAGCCAGTTTGGCTCCCGTGTGGACATGGAGTGGGAGGCATGATCTGAACTGTGCTCAAATAAATTTAGAAGCGCATGTTTTTTCTAGAAAAACAGATCCTCATTTAAATGTCCAATTCGGAAAACGGTATCACCTACAAATATAATATTGATAGTTTACAAATAGATGTTTGTGTGGCCGATGTCTAACACTTGTCCCTCTTTGACCAGAGCTTATTGAGGGACTAAAGTCACTGGTGATATAGTTATGTTTCTTACAGAAAAAGGAAAGCAGTGAAACCGATTCTGACGCTTTATGTGTATGGGTATATGTGGTAGGAATGTAAGAGAAAAGACATGATTGTCTACAAAGGATAAACATAGCACACACTGACAAGACATCCTTGGAAAAGGGCTCACAGGCAAAGGCCAGTGCAAATATTAGTAAAACCAGACATGTGATTAAATATATGTAACTTCGCAAATACGTCAGTTTTGCACATGGAACCACAAGCCTCCTTCCTTGTGATGGCTTTCTGTGCAACCCCAACCCACACAATATTTCTCCGAATTCTGACATATCGCAGTAATATCATCATCTGTGTTATACCAAGTTGGTATAAGTATGATACTGCTGAATCACACAGTGCTCCAAATGACTCACACTACAGTCCGTAGGAACTGAAGGTACCACTCAATCATCTGGCAACAAATCACACTATCTTAAGCCATCCATGTTCCTAGGGACCCATCTCTACATATCAGGCATGATTCACACCTGTAATCAGTCCACAGTGCACATAAATCAATCACATGACCCAGTATTATGCAGGCCATCACCACAGAAAACATGATAACCTTAAACTCCTTTCCCTGACATAATACCCACCAAAACTACACCAGATCTCATGGTCCTTCTGATCTACATACAAGTCACTCTGACTCCTTTGCCTTCTTAATCAGATCCCACGGATGACTACAACATCGAACTAAACAACACACCAAGCCTCAGCTCACAATACTGTTGTACTTCAACTCTCAGTTTCTGAGTGTTATGTAATACTAAAATTATTTTATAGCACACAAACTCGATCAGTCTCTTGGCGCTAAATAGTGACCTTACATGTTCCTAGGCCACTGCTATTGCAATAAGTCTCCAATGATTTACCTTGTCTCAGGATCGTCTATATTTGCACTTCTTGATTTTGGGACATCAAAAATGAACAAAAAATCTGTCTTATTAAAGTGTGAATTTGTAATAACTTTTCGATTCCACCTTCCACAATGCACTCAAAGAAGCCCTTGCTTTTCTTAATCCGTTGCCATATAATTTTGATTCAATTGGATATCAATACCCTCCGGTTTTACACTCTGTTCAAATACATGGACAACTAGATGCCTTAATTAGTTTAAATGCTAATAGTAATGTAAGATGGTCAATCTAAAAGATACGCTTCTAGGCATACCAGATATGTGATGGAGTTTACAATTTAAATATCTTCCAATACAGACAGAGACAAAACAGAAACACAACAAAGACTTGATGTGTCCTCAAAGACTCACAGAACTAAAATTTCTTTTCTGAAGATTTGTACTAGGAAAAATACTGCAGAACACATTCTTAAGAAAAGATCTGTAATCAACTTAGAATTTCCTTCTCTCAAATTTGGTGTAACTTGATCAGTGAAATAGGTTACTATACAATGCACGTTTTAGATTTGACATGAAATCTCCGTGGGAAATGTTCTACAGGAAGATAAGAAAAATAACTGAATTGCTCTGGTAGTAAGAGCAAGTTGGTGTCTATGTAAGTCTATTGGTATTTTTGTTCAGACATTTTGAAGATGCAAGACAACACTTAAGTAGGGTTTGATCCGCAAAGATGTGAAACATTTGAAAAAATGAAAGAGGCATTCTGACAGTCTAAAGTTTTCCCATCCCAATGTTTATGAACATGACAAAATTCAGACAGTCTGAATAGCTGGAGTTTTCCTGGACGTATCTATTGTGTTTCATTTTATTCCAAATATCATGTTGTTTGGAAAGTAGTGTGTGAATGACTGCATAATTGAGGGATATATTCACAAGGAGCTATCCCGGAATTAACTGCATTTTATCGCAGCCAAAGTTGTGATAAATTTACCACACCATTCACAAGCAGGTGCTAAAATCCCACAGCATCACTTTTCCTGTGATAGCAGCCGCAAAAAACATCACCACAGAGGACCCCGCAACTATCGCTAATGAGATGCAGAGTAGGCGTTCCAGTGACAAAAGCCGCGACAACAGCACACCTCAACATTCACAACGACCAGACAGATTGGCGATAGGAACACGCAATAAGGCGCGTTAGCTGCAGGAATTTTACACCTTCTCTGACATGGTGTAAAGACGGACGGCAGCCTGAACCACAATAGGTAGCCCAGCCCAGAGGATTTTTCCTGCCAGGTGTGTGTTGCAGACCTGGTGCTGCTTTTCGCTGGTTTCCTCATCACGCTTGGGCCCATCGCATGTTTTTTGGTATTGTGGTTTGTGTTATTGTCTCCATTGTGGTGTTTCTATCACGGACATTGTCCACGGTTTCGGCAGACTTTCGCATGCTACCGCCGTGTTGTGAATTCCATGTTGTCACAGGGTTATTTTCCCACGATGTTGAAAGTTGCCTTATGTTATTCTTGCGGTAGTTATCACACGTTCTTGTGAAGATATCCCTGACTTGCTTCAATATCAGGAACAATGCTGCACTTGTCAAACAACATAAAATATACTGCTTCATTACAAATGGCCATTGGAGAATGAGTTAATTATCACTCCTTTTAAAATCTGATATCACGGGAATCTGAATTTAAGAGATGTAATAATTAACTCTCATCACAAATTATTTTCCCTGTATGGGGAATAGCATGCAGATGTTGGTGCTTTGGGTGCCAAAATCTTCATGTGCTAGTATTTACCAGGCATTTTCTCCTGATAAACTTTGGTATGTTTAATGTACTCAAATGTAACTTAGGAAAGCTCCAAGGAATGCGCTGAGATTACTTCTAGAGACTGGAAAAGAACATGCCACTCATAATTAGGGTCTTAGTGTAGCATATTGTTTTTTTAGAGTAAAACACCAGATGTTCATGCCCATTATGAAGATGAAAAAAAGAATATTTTATGAGAGCCAAAGAAACTTTAGTTATTCATAAATGAGTTGTCCTTTATCCAACCCACTATTGCAGAATATGTTCAGTATGTATTGAGTCCTGGGAAATACTTACAAATACAATGGCCCTTAACGCTAATTATCTCCTGGGTCTGGCATGAACTAGGGGAACTTGTAAACAATCCCCAGCCTTGACAAAGGGCAGACTTTAAAAAACAAAATCCTCTCTGGCTTAGAACATTGGCTGGATAGAGATCTTGGGCCATGCACCCGTAAGTGCCGTGTTGATTGCCCCTTTCATGCTGTCATATAGGGCTATAAATCTAGTATGTGCTCAATTTTTGTATACAAGGGTGTTATTTAACTGTCATGGATTTCTGCAAGGACTAGAACAGTCGTCTGTTTCACTCGTTGAAGGAGGGAATTCTCCAGGACTCTTACTAAATGGCAGGGAGTGTTCAAATTGCCACCTTTGTTCTTCTGAATGACTTGGGGTGTCTGTTGGTGCCCCCACCTTTCCCATGGGAGGGGGATTATGGGTACTCTCCTCCTATCTCACTCAAATTAGTGGATATTCCATCTATGAAAGCCCAGTGGCTTCTGATTGCCCTAAACTCACCAAACCTAAGGATGTAGGACAGTTTTGTAAAAAAGTAATCTAGGACAGCATGAAGCTGTGTTCACAATTGCAATCATGACCACTGGTGTGGTGTCTCAGGTCTCCTGATGCTCATGTTTTTAAGCGATAAGGAGACCCTTAACTGAAGATACGTTCTCCACTGTTGTTTTTCCTGTTTGCAACACAGAGATAGAGCACCTATTAGCTGTCTTGGCTCTTCTTAACCTTGGTTCTAAAAGGGCATACCTGAATAACTGACCGTTGAAATGCCATTTTATTTTTTTCCTAAATCAGAACTTTTCTCACTACTGGCCAATAATGGTGGAGGTCAAGGTCACACTTTAGTGCAAAAAGTGCACTTATTTATGTGAAAGGCACCAATGTGTTACAGCTCTAAAATGAGTTGTTTTCACTGTGAACATGGTGCTACTAACATAAATAATGGACATTTTGAACCAGGGGCTGTCTATCTGTATGTCTGTCTCTGTCTATTTAATGAATACCATCCAAAATACATTTCCCCACATTATACAGAACCTCACAAGAACCATCATCTCCTTTATGCTCACCATGATCATCAACACCTCCATAACCACCCCCACCTTCCCACTCCCCTGAAAAAAAAGCAGAAGTCAACACCTTATTGAAGAAATCATCAACGGAACTCAACACACCCTCAGCAGCTACAGACCCATCTATCTCATGCCTTTTCTAGCTAAAGCCATTGAGAAAGTCATCAATTCCCAACTCACGTACCACCTTGAACTTCATCAACTCATAGGCAGCTTGTAATCAGACTTTCATAC
This sequence comes from Lissotriton vulgaris, assembly GCF_964263255.1. Taxonomy (NCBI): domain Eukaryota; kingdom Metazoa; phylum Chordata; class Amphibia; order Caudata; family Salamandridae; genus Lissotriton; species Lissotriton vulgaris. The sequence continues at coordinate 1,998,825,355 of NC_141687.1, forward strand.
CAACCACAGCATTGAGACAGCTCTCATTGTGGCCACCAGTAACACCAGAAGTATCCTTAACATGAAGAAATGGCTGCACTCATCCTCCTTGACCTCTCTGAAGCTTTCGATATGGTCAACCACAAGTCACTCATCTGAAATCTACAGCACTTGCATATCCGCCGGCCAGCCCTCATGTAGATATCCTCCTACCACGGACAGAACAAAATGGGCCAGATTCACAGAACTAACTTAAGATAAAATCCTAAACTTACTACTTTTGGTATTCACAGAAGGCATTTAGTAGTCTTAAATTAGGATTTTGTCTTAAATTAGGATTTTGTCTTAAGTTAGGATTTTGTCCTAAATTAGGATTTTGTTTTAATTTAGGATTGTGTCACTATACTCCCTTTGATGTGGTGCCACCTAGTCTGTGTATCGCATTCCAACCACATGTGTTTGTGGGTCCACGTGGACGACGGCCCTCGGGCCACACTAAGCTCGAGTACGTCACACATTTGGAACTGAGTCTTGATTTAGCAATGGCAGAGTTCATATCATTGTACCGGCCTCATCGCAAACTGCATCGCCTCTCAGCCCCGGTGCTACTAAGTCTGTTTCCCGACATTCATGGACACTCTCTGGTTGAACTTTGGTGACGTCTGAGTCAATGGACTGGTTTGTCTTCATCCTCATGTAGCTGATACCGACTTGGTGGTAAAAACGAGGCAGTAGCATTCCACTCCTCAATTTGCTGCTTCCGGATGGCTTCTGCCCTCTGCATCATGCCTTGGAGGACACCTTCCACTGTCCCCAGCAGCCCTCCACCACATTCCCCTTGGACATCGACGAGGACCACTCAGTCCGTGTGGCCCTACCTCAGTGAACCGCAAGTCACCATCCCGTGTCAGTATGCTTGTGCCGGCTGCAGTGCATCCTGGGCCACTAACTCTGTGCAGCAAAAGTCAGGCACCCTGTCTGCTGAGATATTGGATGGCCTCTGAGACGATTGCCTTGGGTCGTAAACGCCATGTGCATGTGGCCCTGCGCTGTCCACTGCCTCTGGCCTACACAGTTTTTCACCAGCGCTCACACATCAAATCGAGTCATTACCATCCTGGACGTCGCATCATCGCAGGAGGCACAGGCTACCACCACCAGGACCACTTCCAAACGACAACTGTCAGAGTCGAAAGAGTCTTGCTGCCAGACTATCAGAGTTGCTCACACCTGTCAGGGATGCCTTCATCTGCCTGCTACCCTGATCAGCACACCAGGTGCCAGTAACTCAGTGCACCACAACTCAAGGACCAATTCTGAATTAGTTTTGTGCTGTGGAGTGCTCAAGCAGCAATGTCACCTCAGGCAGCGTGGGAGACCTGGGATGATGATGAGGAAGATGATGCAGGTGTAACACACCCCACTGCAGCTGTATCAGGAATATCCCAAAGGGACACAATCCTAGACATTTTCTTCACATGAGAGCGCTCAGCACTAGTTCCCCAACCTCAGTACACTGTAACTCACAGACACTTCTGTTTGCTCAATGGGTGACCTCTGTACTTGCTGCGGCAACTACCATGATGCTCCGCAGTTGTCTCTGTAATGCTGAAGTTTTCTATTTCTGTTTAATTGTATTCATTGTTCAAGTTGTTGCCAGCATCAACCACTCCTTGTGGTCTGGATTACACTCACCCCACAGACATCCAGCACAGGTGTCATTGTACATGTGACCCTGCCAATAAAGGGGCCGGCGCAAGTGCCCGTAGCCAGTTCCACAAACTACCTGCGTGTGTCCGTGTGGTCATAATGTATGCATGAGGGCCCTGGCCCTACAAAAATACATTGTGGTGTGTACAGTGGACGCAACCATGTGTGCCACCTTGGACATGTAGCTTTGTCGTCACCCACTCAACACCTAGGAGGAGTTGACTGGGCTGTCGTACGCAGGTCCAGCGTTAGTGTGTGAATGGTAATTCTGGGGATCTGGGCAAGGTTCAGTACAGGAAATGTGCGAATACATGCGTCTCTGTCGCAGTGTGGGTCTCCTTTGTGGGTTGTAGGTGGTCCCTGATGGGACTTAGACACCCACATATGTGATCTAGTTCAGCTGCCATGAGCTCCGACCCCACCCGCACGTGTTCGGCCACCTGCTTTTGGAATTCTGACACTGGCATTTGAATGGGATGTGTGCCTCGGTGAAGTGTTGGGAGCCAGCCATGGTGGCGGGTGCTTCCTGCTATATGGTCTGTGCAGGGGCTGGGGTCTCTTCTATGTAGCTTGGCTGCCCTGCTCCTGGGGGTGGGCTGCCTAAGATTTCCATATGCTGTTGTAGGGTGTCGGTGTCGAAGGTGTTGTGGTCCTCTCCAGCATCACTGATGAGTTGTCTGGTCTGCTCTGCTGGAGGTCTTGTTTGTCCCTCTGCAATGTGAAGGGGAGATGCATGCTGACATTCTGTTGACATGTTTGTTGGGCATTGTTCTTGCTTACATGTAGACTGTATGACAATGTACATTGTGACTGTTTGGGAGGTGCTGAAAATTTGATGCGGGACAGTGGACATTTGGACTACATGACGGATGTGAGGTTGTACACGTATGTTTCCATCTCACAGTTTCCTGCTAGGTTAGATGTGATTGGCCTGTTTCTGCGCATGAGCGCACCCAGTTGTGTCCTGTGTTCTGCAGTGTCGGTGTTGCACTTTGTACCACATTGTCATGGGATGTGCTGTGATTGCTATGTGTGTGTGCTGCAGTGTGCCACAGGGATCAGGGACATGATCCTGGGTCATTGTGGGTGTGCAGTGCACTACACATCGTTGGGCATGTGTGCCATTGTGCCCATCTCCTCCCCATCCCCCCAGTCCCTGGTCGTTACTCACCCTGTTGATGTTGTGTCAGGTCCTATCGAGCTGTATCTGTACTCCCAACTTTTTGCACCATCTCCACACTGATGACTATGGCCTCCATTTGCTCCAGCTCCTCCTGTGGGGCAGGACTCCCACCTCCTGTCACCGTTGCTGCCTTCCATTTTTTTGTTGAATATTTTGATGAGTATTCCCAAAGATACAGCCTCCCCAAACCCTCCCACCACCCTCCCTGTCAGCCAGACATACATACAATTTTCATAATTCATATTCATAATGACATTGTCTGACAACTTATTCAAAATGCAATCAATTATACAATTATTTACCTGTTTCATACATCAAAATCAAAAGTACTACTGAAAATAGTTTCATCAAAGATAGATAGGAAACTTCCACTATTTACAGACTATTTTGAGATTGACACCAATCTAGTAGGGGAGTCCAGATCCTCATCCCGCTTCTGTTTATAAATGGCAACTTCCATATTGGAAATTGCTAGTAGTCTGGCTAACCATTGCTGAAAAGATGGGACCATAGGGTCCAGCTGAGGCTATACACATTCTTAAGACTGCCATAGCGATAAAGATAAGTTCATGGCCTACTCATGCATTATTAGGATCCGCCGCCCCTAATCAAATAACCGAACTGGACAGTTATTTCAGTTTGAAGAACATCGGTCAAAAATGGCCGTATCTCTTTCTTTAATAGCAATAGTTCGTCACATGTGGAGAAGATATGAATACTGTCAGCGTTAAATAACTTACATCTTGGGCAGAGTGTCCCCTTACCGCTCCCCCACTTGGCAATCTTATCTTGCGTATAATATTAAAAGAAACATGTTTTAAATAACTGTGCTTGCAATTTCGTGGACATGAGGATAGATTGAGACATGGAGTAAGCCTAATTAAATGCAACATTAGATATTCCTACCTTTTCCTGCCACTTCTGTGATACTTTATCAATATCATCAGGAAAACCTACATTGGTTGTTAGCAAAAATGATCTGCGGGGATTTTAACATTAACCTTCCTAATGACTGGTCTATGAATGAGGGCTGGCAATATGTTGGCCGAAAACCTAGAGTATTTAGGGCACTGAAGAATATGTGTTACACACATGGTTTGGTGGATGGCTGGAAGACTTTTAAACCTAATGATTTAGGGTATACTTTTTTTCTTCAACCCACATCGCACCCATGTAAGAATTGATTTACATACTTATTTCTAACTCATTGAAATCAAAATGTAGAATGGAGAAGCTGCCACGTGTCCTATCAGATCACATCCCTTAAATTTGCACTTTAGAAATAGGAATGGGTAATTTACCGACAAGGTCCGGGACTTTTGAGGAGTCTTTGCTTTTAGATGAGGAATACTGCGTACACATGAGAGAGTGGATCCCAAACTTTCTAGCAGATAATCTAAGGAGCACATCAATTGAAATAGTTTGGGATGCCCTAAAAGCAGGACTCAGCAGAGAAACATTAGAATTTTCATCTAATGCCAATAAATTGGCTATGGAACCTTTAAAGATACTTCAGGAGAATTTAAGGCTGGCTGAAGAGGAACTGGTGAAGGTGACAAGAGCAAATGATGGGGTAGAGGAAGTGCTAAAAATACATATTCAAATGGCAATTGCTAAGGCTGCAATCATCAATATTTTTACCGATAAAGCTGTAAGAAAAGTTCTGTCTCAAAAGGAAATAGTATATGAGGTAAATGAATAAATTTGCCACCAACTGGTCGTACGCACAAGACAACAGACTTCCTCTAATTTGATACAAGAGATATGCGATCTGGTGCTAGGTCAAATAACCGACCCAGAACTTATAAGAGACTCCTTTTGGGGATTCTATCGGGACCTATATACAGCATAGGTAGAGGGTGGTCAAACAGATATTAAAGGGTATCTAGATAATGTAGTAAGTGAAAATTTTGATTCTGATGATCAGGCCTTCTTAGAAGACTCACCTAATGTGGAAGAAAATTTACCGACCATAAAAAACTTGGCAAATTGGAAAGCAACCGGAATGGATTGCATCCCATCTGAATTTTATGTCACCTTTTTAGACCAAATCAGAAATATCCTTATAGATTTCATTATACTTATCTTTAAGGGCGGCCAGCCACCAAGCTCTTGGTCGAGGTCATTTTTCCCAAGAAGAACAAACCCCCGAACAACTAGGTTCATATCAACCCATCGACATTATTACCGCTGATTCAAAAATCTACTCAAAAGTTTTGGCTAATACAATTGCACCCATCATCCATAATGTAGTTGCCAAATCCCAACATGGTTTTGTACCAGGGAGATCCATTATAAACCATGTTCAAAGAGTGATCACTTTATTTGACTGTACGGGTGTGACAGGAGACCCCATGGCGTTGGTCTTACTAGATGCTGAGAAGGCCTTTGATAGGATCTCCTGGCAAAATTTGTGGGCTGCCATGTCCAGGGTCGGAATCAAGGATGGTTACATTCAGGCAGACCAAAAAATGTATATTAAACCAACAGCGGCAGTAATGGTAAATGGTACCTTAACTAAGGAATTTACAATTTCCAGCGGACCTCGGCAGGGCTGCCCATGCTCACCACTGCTATTTGCGATTTATATTGACCCCTCCATTCATAGACTCGAAGGAAATGACGAAATAACACATATATGCTAACATGAATATCCCACCAAATCCCTGGCCCACATGGACAATATAGCAGTGGTAACTGCTGACCCTAAATTGGCCATGCTACCTATTGAAAATGAGGCAAAAAATGTTGGAAGCATTTCTTAATATGCTTTGAACCAAGGGAAAACCCAGATTGTATTGAATAATAAAGCTGATATGACAGACACTCGTGAAGTAGGAAAGGCTACATACCTAGGAGTATGCATTACACCCAAACTCGATGATCTGGTCAAAGTTAATCTAAAACCATTGATGAATGAAATGCAGAAAGATCTTCAAAATCTAGATAACTTGCATCTTTCTATTATTGGCAGGGTCAACATAATGAAGATGGTGTTCTTCCCTAAGATTTTATATTTATTCAGAGCTATATGTCTAGAACTTTCAACTCAATAGATAAAATCTTTAGAGAGTATGTTTTCTAGCTTCATTTGGGCGTATCCATTGCTGCCTTCCTGTTGGTTTGTGCTTGGTTTGGCTTTTCACATCATGCCAGCGCCTCTTGGCCTCCTCCATTGACCTCCTCGACACTCCAACTGCATTCACATTTGTCAAATTGGTGTTCAGTTGATGGTAGGTACTGTCACTTCTGTGACGCTGATCTGGTTTTGCTGTGGACTGCACCCTGTCTTCCTCTTCCTCTTCTCCTTGACCTTCCCCGACCCCAAGGTACCTTGCTAGTGGGCTGTGGGGCTTGTGGGGTTTGTGTTGTCCTCTGGACTCGGTCCGGGTGCATCCTTGATGCTACGCACTTTGAATTGTTTTTGGTGTGTTCTTTTTGTTGCTTTTATAGGGCATTTTCCCACATGACGTGTGCGATTTGCAGGCTTGTCGCGGGTTTTCGCTGCTTTTTGTATCGCAATTGGCCTTATCACAACTTTTTTGCGTTAGTGTTTTGAATTTTTGTAGTGTTGCATTGACTTTATCGTGGACATTTGATGCGTTGTCGTGGGCCTATCGCATGGTACCTCCGTGTTGTGAATACAAAGGTAACTCAGCGTTATTTTCCCGCGATAGACTGCGATATGAAGAGTTGCGTTCAGCTAATTTTGCAGTTACTATCACTTGTTCTTAAGAATATCCCCCTATGTGTCGATTTGGGTATGTTTTCCAGGCACGGAAACTTGTTTACATATAAGTGAAGCGTCACAGGACAATTATTGGCCAGCAGTCTGTTCATGCACAAATACTATATGTTATGAAGGAAACTTGAGAGCAGTTAGCCGATGGAAGATTGTGCATTACGTTATCGATCTGGGCAAAGTGCAATGCTAACTTTCAGAGATTGGAAGTTTGAACATAAGTAGCAGCACTAGGCACTTTAGCAATAACTCACCTAATGTACTGAATATAGCTTGATGGCTGTTGGATGTTTAAATTCCAGTGATGACTAGAAACTCTATCATATAATTTTTTGACAGGGTTGTGTAACACTAAATGTTCATTTGAGAGTTATGCTGTATAATATTTAAGGTTTGGAAAGAGTTTATTTGTTCTTTTCGGGGTAAATGGCTGAGATTCAAATGCATTTGAAATTTCAGGATAAAAAATACACGTAAATTCAATTGTGCATGGTAAATCTAAAAAAAACCTATATTTTGTCTATTGCAAATATATTATGAATTTGTTGATCAATTTTTTTTTTTTTAGTGTATCTTATATAGCGCACGGCTACCCCAACGGGGTGTCCCGGCGCTTGCATTGGGAACCCGTCCTGGCTTTTCCCTGTGAGATAACCTGTACTGGGCATCCCCAAGGTGACAGCCAGGCATCCCGCCGCGGGGGGCCGTAGTGGAGATTAAGCAAGCTATTGCCCAGAGTTGCAGAGTGTGAACCCATGATTCGAGTAGGCACCGGAGTGAGAATTATCGAGTCCATGGACACTTGGGCTCAGCCCCTGCCGCGTCGGGAATTGAACTCTGACCTCAGCTTCCGGGTATGCCTCCTCTAACCATTGAGCCACACTTCTCCACAATTGCATTCCCTGAAGCTTCTTACAAAAAGGAGGCACTTTACTGTTTACTTTAAAATTATTGTCTGTTGCACATTCTTTTCCTTTTACACTCTCCCTGCCTGATATGAAGAACATGTTCAAGGTGTTACCAATGTTTAATCTGTTAAGTATAAAGATAAGAAAATAATCACTCTTGCATATACTGACCCGGGTGTTTGCTATAGAGTTCACAGGCTGTTGTCCCAAGCTTTTTATCAATAAAGTTTTTGCTTGGTGTGGGTGGGGCTTGGCCCCTTTAAATAGTACACTCTAAATGTTGTCTCTATGGCCCTGTTGAAGGCTACAGCTGAAACAGGTAGGCCATTTTCATCTTGGTGCGATGTATTACCCAATGAATTTTCCATAGGAACCTTTAGTCGCAGATACAGCCCGAAGGCTGAACTGAATTACAAAAAATTTGGCAAAAAGGTAGCCTTTTTGGTAAATGGTGTAAATCCGTTCAGTAGTTCCTGAGAAAATCAAAAGTAAATTCATATGTATATCTATGGCCGAGGAGGATCCGCGCACCCTCCGCGCACCCTCCCGAGCACGAGCTTCATGCTAATTGGCTGTCAACACTCCACATCAGGAAGTGTTGGCAGCCATCTTGTGCCTCGGTAGAACCCAGCACAAGAAAGCAGAGAAGAAAATGCACAAAACGCAAAAAAAGGGCAGGGTAGAAACACCCTGACCCCCTAAGCCTGCTTAGTGGGTCCCACAAGGACCCCCAGGGCCCTAAAATGTATTTATATTTTTTTAAATCGGCAAAATCCGTGCAGGGAGCTCAGATCCTGCCCAAAAAAAGCAAAAAACGTAGCGCGGCCTCCCGCACTTCGTTGGTAATTAGCCTCCGGGGAAGCCATGTACCGGGGCAATGTTTTTATGTGAGAGAGGGGCCCAGAGGGGACTGCCACCCCCAGGCCGTAAAAATGTTATGTGTGGGGGGGTTCACAGCCCCCCCAGCCCCAGGGACCGCCATCCCCGGGGCTTCATTAGAATATATGCGGGGGGCTCATGGCCACCCCCGGGGCTTTTTAAAAAAAAAACTGCGTGGAGTGGCTTGAGACCCCCCCACACGCCCTGGGGACCGCCCCCTCCCCGGGGAACTAAGAGTTTAAATTTGGGCGTCCGTCCGTTACTCCTGCAGTGTCCCGGGGTGCCCACCCAGGGAAACCTGCTCTCTCTTTCAAAATGCAAACCAATTTACTTTTCCACATGGGGAGCTGCATCTTATCAGCTCCCCCTGTGGAAAAGCAGTGCCGGCTCCCGCAGGAGTCAGCGAGCAGGGTGGGACTGTGGGGTGATTGGGGACACCCAACGGTCCCCAACGAGAGGCCAAGTCCTGAGGGATGGGTCCCTAGGGCCATAAATAGCCCGGGAGGGGGGCCAGGCCGCCCCCCAAAATAAAATGTAAAAAAAAAAAGTCCAGCCCCGGGGCCATAAGTGACCTGAGGAGGGGGGTAATGCAGCCCCCTCCTAAAGATTTTTTAAAATGTGGAGTGTTTTAAGTTGGGGAAATAATTCCCCTTCAATCCTGAGAGCCCCTGGGGGCCAACTAGCCCACCAGGTGCTTCCAATGAGCGCCATTGTGCTGCGTTGCGGAGAGGTGGTCCAGGCCGTATCCCTTTTTACACCTCGCTACAACGGCGCTTACTGGACGTACCTAGTGGGCTACTCTGACCCAAGGGACCTTCAGGATTCAAGGGAACCTAATCTCCCAACTTAAAATGGACACAGGGAATATTTACACAGTGGGGAAGGGAGGGGACAGGACCTGAGGTGACGTGTGTAAACACACCCTGTGGCGCATTTTAAGTTGGGGAAATAATTCCCCTTCAATCCTGTGGCCCCTGGGGCAAACTAACCCTCCAGATGTTTCCAGTAAGCGCCACTGCACTGCATTGCAGAGAAGTGGTCCAAGCCGAACCCCTTTTTACACCTCTCTGCAACGCAGCTCTGTGGTGCTTACTGGAGGTACCTAGTGGGCTAGTTGGACCCTAGGAACCCTCAGGATTCAAGGGGACTTAATCCCCCAAATTAAAACAGTCACAGGTCGCGTTTACATAGTGGTGAAGGGAGGGAAGGGGGCCTGAGGTGACGTATGTAAGCATGCCCTGTGGCCCGTTTTAAGTTGAGGAAATAATTCCCCTTCAATTCAGAGGGCCCCAGAGGGCCAACTAGCCCACCAGGTGCTTCCAGTAAGCGCCACTGTGCTGCGTTAAAGAGAGGTGGTCCAGGCAGTGCCCCTTTTTATACCTCTCTGCAAAGCAGCTCTGTGGCGCTAACTGGAGATACCTGGTATTCTACTTGTACCCAAGGGACACTCAGGATTCAAGAGGACTTTATCCACCAAATTAAAACGACCACAGGGCTTGTTTGCAAATGTCACCCCAGGCCCCCCCTCCCTTCACCACTGGCTCTAGGACTGGTTAGTCAGAGTCAGTTACCACCAGTACCCATCTGAAAAAGTTGAGGGTACAGGATGATTTTGCAACAAGGCATCTTTTTGCTCCTCTGTTTGTTATTTCTGCATGTCTTACTTCTTCATGCACTTTTCTTCATCTTTAAGGACTTCTTTTGCTTCTTTCTGCATTTCTTTTTCTTCTTTCTGTGTGTTTTTCCTCTTTCTTTACATGTCCTACCTCTGTAGGCATAGTTTGAAACTAGCATTTAAATAAACTTTGAAATAGACTGAAAAAACATAGGTTTCAAGCATGTTATAGTTACAAATTAGCATTTAAAAAACCTTTGAAATTCACAGAAAAAAAACATAGGTTTCAGGCACGTTATAGTTAGGAATTAGCATTTAAAAAACCTTAGAAATTCATTGAAAGAACCATAGGTTTCAGGGGCATTTTAGTTAGCTGGACATTTCACTTTCACAAAATCATTGAAATTACCCTGTTATAGTTAGTTCAGCTAACTATAACTCACGCGTCCGCAATGCAGTGATGATGACGTCACATATTACATCACTCATGACATGGTCAGTGACATCACTCTTGACTTCACTGATTACATCTCAAATGACATCACTGATGACATAACAGATGACATCATCCTTGAGATAGAGTGGCAGACCTCCTCTCACCTAATATAACCTTTGATACACACAGTATAATAGAGACTAACATTTTCAAAAAAATGGAGATACCAATACCATTACAACACACCTATTCAGTAATTCCAAGTTCAACATACACATCCACTCAATCACTAATAGTTCTGTACAGTCACTCATACATGTACTCACTCATCATATGTACTCATACATCTATACATCCTGTGACACACTGACACTCATCCATAGAGTTACTCACGCACATAGTCACACATGCAAACACAGTATCAAACATCAATTTACTTATTTATACAGATATACACACCACCACACTTACTTCTACAGAAACTTACACATACTTACTATCTTAAACAATCACTTATAGAAACACATACTTATTTATCCAGGAACTCTTCTAATCTCTCACTCTCACATACACCAATATTCACATATACTAGTTTAACATATATGTAGTCACTCATAAAGACACTATTGAGACAGTCATTGACTCACTAACACACCCATACACACACTCATCCACCCATACATTCCTGCGTACATGCTGTATTCAACACATACAAACAGTGAGTCACTTATTCATGCATCTACACACTAAGTAATACCACCCACCGAACCATATAGACACTCAGACACTCATACAGATACTCAAAAAAACCAACTAATAACCCATATAGACACTCATGTAGCTACTCACCATCCAATGCAGCCACTTATACACAAAATTAGAGACTGCTACAGATGTACATATATAAACATTTTCACTAGCCCATGTATTCACTAAGATATACTTAATCAGTCAGTTATACAACCAATTTTACAAAACAAATCATCCCTTTAGACACTTATATACCCATTTATTCTTGAGATGTACCTATATAAAACATATTTAATTTTCAGAAAAACACACATTCACTGGATGATGTCATCAGTGATATCATTTGAGATGTCATCAGTGATGTCACTAACCATGTCATGAGTGATGTAATATGTAATGTCATCAGCAGTGCATTGCGGGCAAGCGAGTTATAGTTAGCTGAACTAACTGTAATGGGGGAATTTTAATGGTTTTGTACGAGTAAAGTTTTCAGCTAACTATAACGCCCCTGAAACCTATGGTTTTCTCAGTGAATTTCTAAGGTTTTTAAATGCTACTTCCTAACTATAACGTGCTTGAAACCTATGGTTTTTTCAGTGAATATATATATACATATGTATTTTTTATCTAAAAAAACGAAGGTTAAAGTAACGTTATAGCTAGGTGTAATAAAAAGATCTATTTTTTTTAACAATCCTTCAAAATTTATTGTGCCTCTGTACTAGGGATTTACCTCTATGCCAATCGAGTATAAGCCAATCTAGTATGTTTTAAGGAGAAACCACAATCATTTTAGCACTGGTTAGTAGTGTTAAAGTGTGCAGAGTTCTCCAGCCAGTAAAAATAAAGTCAGCAAAAACATGGTCTGAAGGCAAATAGTTAGGGGGAAAACCACACCAAAGATTCCAGATCTAACAAAAGGAATTTATCATTTTAAATCATCTTTAAAATATGTATATTGTATGACACTCAAAACTATTTTTCGATTTATTCTCCTGTTTCCCTATGATGTGTTTCTATGACAGTGCCTTGCTGTACCAGGTGTAACTTTTGTGAATAGCAATTGGCTTACTCTTTTGTGAGTGTGTTTTATAATTTGTATGTCCCACTCTAAACACCTACTTAATTTTTGTTTTTTTTAAAACACACATTTAGAGGCTGATTACGATGTCTGGCGAAAGGACATCCGACAGCCTGCCGCAGGCTGACCGTCTGACCGGCCCGTTCTCGGATGCGGTTGTTCTGACAGAGCCATTATGATTCTTAAAACCCATTGCTTACTGACCGACTTGGTTACGCTGAATCCAACTGAATATTCCGACCAGGAAACCTTCGGAAACACAGAATAGAGCAGTTTGGAGCCATTTCCGAGTCTGAAAGCGCCTCCTCCATTACAATGCGTACTTCCTAAGCGCCTAATATGTCAGACCAACCAACTCGTCAGGGAAGGCGGAAAGGGAGGATTTTATTGTAAATAGAAGCATGGAGCCAGGTATAATTTAGGTTGTTTTATTCAAGATTGGTTTCAGGTCAAGTCTTCAAGATGTTAATATAAAAGACCCACCAGGAGTGACCAACTTGTCACTCAGCCTGCCTGGTTCCAACTGCCAGTTGTCACCAGGATAAGCCCCAAACACTCCACGATGTCACCAAAATTTCTAGTGGTGACATCATGTGAATGACAATGAAATCCCACAGGTAGAAAAGAGACAGGCTAAATACAACACATCTCCTTTCTTTAGGGAAAGCAAAAAGATAAAATTAGAATAGGTAAAATAAGCTTCGATGTACCCCTCCATATAAAAGTACAGAGTACACTAAAAGTACACAGTACATTCTAAAAGATAGATCATTGAGACTAGGGTACACATGGATTGTAAAAGTACGTAACACGCATTCTAAAGAAAGAGTTACTAACACAACCCAAACAGTTACTAACACATCCCAAACACAACTCGTCCCAAACACAACTAGTCCCAAGTCCCATCCCCTTTCCTTGGGAAACACAAACACAAATTGATTTTGTCACAAAAATGGAGCCCACTTTGGCCCGTAAAGGAGTACTTCTCTCCCCGTGAACCACGACTTGGAGTAACCATTGCTCCGCCTCCAATTTTCTAAAGGGGTACTCACCACCCTTAAATCTTAATAAAAAAACATTCTACACCTAACGGGGTACAACTCTCCCTGTGAATTCACACTGGAGTAGCCATTGCTCCGCCCCCAATTTCCTAATGGGGTACTCACCACCCTTAAATCTTAAAAAAACAAAAAACACTCTATTCCGTAACGGGGTACAATTCTCCCCGCGAACCACACCTTGGAGTAGCCATTGCTCCGCCCCCAATTTTCTAATGGGGCTCACCACCTTTAAATTAAAAAAAAAACACTCTGCATCATAACAGGGTACAACTCAAACCACAACTTGGAGTGGCTATTTCTCCGCCCCAAATATGCAATGGGGAACTCTCACAAGTGATGGGGTATTTACCACCCCCAAACTAATTTTCTAATAGACTAACAACACCAATAAACCACAACTCCATAACTAGTCCTATGCACCTCACTTCATGAATCACTTGAGTATACAGCTTCATCTCTAAAACCGTACAAGTAATAACTTCCATCTCAAAAACTCAAGGGCACACACCTCCTCATTAGTACCCAACTTTACGCCACCCCAAAGACACAAAATTGCGTCACACATCACTCTCTTGCCACTCACCACACTTGAAATATACTGCACCACCACAAAACACATGAGCCAAAAAACGCACAAGGCACACAACATACCAAAGTAAACAGCAAAAAAACCCACTACTGATTCATCTTCAACCCCACACAAACTACGAGACAAACATTACATTGACCAGCAAAAATAATCCAAGAGAAAGTCTCCCGAGGCTATCTTCAAATTTGAAAGTAAAAACGAACTGTTCTCCAAGCGCCAGCAGTATTACTGTTCTCCAAGTGCCAGTAGTGTTACTGTTCTCCAAGTTAAACCAACAAACAGATACTGTATGAGAGCGGTGCACTGTTCACAGGCCCCCGTGGGATGCTCCTGTTAGATACAATCTTATTACCTTCAATAAATATACACAAATTTGTAAATCAAATTGTTATCTTCCAAATTCAATGTCCATGCAACTATCAGTTGTTGCCACAAAAACCAAAACAAAGATTCAAATGCTTGAAGACGTCATGTCTTTAATAACAGCTTTCTTTCTTGTTTTTTCTCTTCTGTGAGTACATTACATCATGTACATGGATTCAGACATCGTATTCAGTCACTCCCAATGCATTTCGGTATTGAGATACCTTCGTCAAGGGAATACTGTAATTAAAACCAACAAAATGAAACTCTTCAAAACCTTATAAGTAGGAAGTTTTAGGACCCAACCTCGTGTCCATGCATAGCATTGTGTAATTTTGTCAAAACGAGTCCCCAATCAAAAAACATGCTGGTGCCTATGTGCTATTATTGTACAATCTCTGTGTATAACCGCTGGCATACCACCTAACCCGGTGTCACTCTACGACCACATGCTGGTCAATGTCAGTGATATTCGTACCTGAACTACTCGGTCGGTAGCTGGCCACTGTGAACATATTGTAGAGTTGCTGTCTTTAAAATGAGATACATTCAATACCTGCTGGCAACAATCCCTTGAATCTTATCTAGCTCCGATATCGAAGTGTCGCCTACCTGTCAAGCTCCCTGTCTTTGCGTGTCCCGTCTGCTCTGAGTCAGTGTTAAACTCGCCGTTAATTCTTAGAGCTCTGCAAATTAAATTAAAAGACTCCACGAAACCCTATTCTAGAGCATCCAGAGACTCGTGGACGCTTAGTGCATTACCGCGACGAGCGCCGCTTACCTGGCTTCTCTATATCCAACCGGCCTCTCTCCGTCTCTCGTTGTTTGGAAACGGTTTCCTGTTTCCTATGTGAAGCCACCACCTTCAGGCTAAACACTAAAGACGGACTCATTATCTGTTCTAATGGCGGGTGCCATCTTGAAATGGTCTGATCATGTCAACACCATATGTGTATTGGAAAAGGAATAATATATGAAGTAGCGTCTACAAAAACACATGAAGGGTAGTGGGAATAGACTCGGCCCCCTCGTTGATAGTTTTATGGAATTTCTACCGGGCCCGTGAACATCTATAGGATATAGTGTGTCTAGCACATTTCAATCAGTCCTGGTTTTGACAAAGTTACTTTGCATGTCTAACTTAAATGCAGTATTTGAATCGTACACGTCACATCATGCATAATTCTTACAAATTATAAAAAACACATAAATTCAATTTTATCATTGAGACCACATGGTTCAAGCGTATTCAGACTCCGAATCCAATATGTTTCTCTTTGAGACAATTGGCGGTTAATATCAGCATGTAACTTTTCATCTATACTCTCTAGTACAGTAAACCGCAGTTGTGGTATGGTGTGCTGCCGCTCTTTCCAGTGCATGGCCAGGTTAGACTTGGGGTTACTGGTTCTTATCATGCTCTTATGCTCCGTGATGTGAACTTTTACCTTCCTCGTGGTTTTCCCCCACGTATACCAGCCCACAGGGGCATTTGATGGCATATACTACCATGCTGGTGTTGCAGTCTGACGTGTGTCGTAAATGAATTTGTTTGCCTGTATGTGGGTGTGGGAAAACATCCCCTACCATAACGTTACTGCAGTGGCCACAATTGTGACATTTTACCATACCTCTATGGTGGACTGTACCTCTTGTGGTGTGTGGTTGCTTCAGTATTTCTTTCAAATTCTTTGATCTAGTGTGGGCAAACAGAGGCTTGCCTACGAATACTGTTTTGAAGTCAGCTTCCTGCTCAATGACCTCCCATCTGTTTAAGATACTTTTCTTGATTGATCTACTGGCTGTTGAGTGTTTGATTACAAACACCTCCCTTTTCAATGGTTCTTTAGTTGTTTTAACCAATAGGTCTTGTCTGTTTTTAAGACTGGCCTTGAACTTGGCTTGCTTGAGTACCGCTTCCGGATACCCTCTGTCTTTGTATGCCGGTGCCATGGTCTTCATCTCTTGAAGACCCTGTGTTTCTTGTGAACAAATTCTGCGAGCCCGCAAAAACCTGGGAGTAAGGTAAGTGGTTTTTTAAAGACATTGTGTGAAAGCTGTTGTAGTGCAACGCACTATTACGGTCTGTTGCTTTCTTGTACAGTCTTGTGTGTAGTTCCTGACTCTGTTTTTCTATGAGATTGTCAAGGTAGTTCATGATTTTGGCATGGATGGAGTAGGTTATCTTGATCTGGTCATGACAGTCATTCAACTCAGTCAACAGATTTTCTAAATCGTCATGGGAACCGTTCCACACTATTAGAATATCCTCGATGTACCTGACGTAAAGTTTTAGATGTCGCATCCAACAGTAGTTCTGCAAAATGTTAGTATCCTCATACTTTGCCATAAATATATTGGCAAAAGTCGGTGCCCGGGTAAAACCCATACTGGTTCCCATCCTTTGAAGGTAAAAACTGTCCTGCCATTTGAAGTACCCATGGCAAAGACAAAAATGAAGCAACTCTAAGAGAAACACATTGATGCCTTCATCGTAATCATGCCTGAGTAACATCTATTCCACCGCCTCTATTCCCTCCTGATGGGGAATGGAGGTGTACAGAGCTGCTATGTCTACGGTATATAACCATATTGATTCCTCTGAGGTAATGGTGACTTCATCGATTCTTTTTAGACAATCTGTTGTGTCTTGTATGTACGTGCTCCACTGTTGTACTAGTGGTTGCAGATAATGGTCCAAGAACTTTCCTAAAGTTTCATGCAGGGACCCACATCCAGCCACAATTGGCCTGAATGGTGGGTCCACCGGGTCCTTATGCATTTTGGGCACCATGTATATGTGTGGTCTCTTCGTACTGTACTGTCAAAAATCTACTGGTTTGTTCGTCTATCCATCCCATCTCTTTGGCTTTTTCAAGAATGCTTTTCAAAGTGGTTTGAAATCGGACCGTTGGGTCCACGTCCAGTTTGATATAGGTGTCCTCATTGGTTACATGCTGATTAACCTGTAGTGCTTCCTGAGGGGCCCCTCCAGAGTTCAGTTGCCAGTTGCAACTATTATGTGACCCTGCTCTGAACCTCAGAATAGTTACACATATGCCACAAAGGTCCTGAATTACAGCTTAAGGAGACAAGCAGGAGCCAGGCTGGAAGTTCAAATCCATTAATCAGCCCCTAATTCATTATTGTCAGTTGGGGCAGGGCAGGTGTTGTAACTAATTTTGCAACAATGAAAGCACTTAGCAAGTGCAAAAGATCACTAATCAGGAAGCACTAAGGAAGCAGGTGCCAGCTAAAAAAATATTCTGTGACACATTAATCAGCCCCAAATTAATTCAGGTCACTTGAGGCAGGGAAGGTGTGCTTTGCTTTGCCACAATAATGTACACTGAGGGTGCTGTGATGAAACAGAGGGTGGCATGGGTGGGCCAGAGGGTGGCATGAGTAGTCATAGAGTGGCAGTGGTGACAGAGAGTGGCAGTAATGAAGAAGAGTGTCCCAAACAGGCTGGACACGTAGAAACAACAAGTTCGCAAAACTTGCGACCCGACAGGTAAGTTCGCGTTTGCGAAATTGTACAAAACCCTCGCGACCTGGCAGAAACCCGCGCGAACCCAAAAAAAAAAAAATCCGCAAATTTGCGAGAATTCCCGGATTTTGCGGATTGCGAGTTCGCAAATCCGCAAAATTCGCGAACGCGAGATTCGCAAAATTCGCCCATGCTTAGTACAGTCCACCATAGAGGTATGGTAAAATGTCACAATTGTGGCCACTGCAGTAACGTTATAGTAGGGGATGTTTTCCCACACCCACATACAGGCAAACAAATTAATTTACGACACACGTCAGACTGCAACACCAGCATGGTAGTGTATGCCATCAAATGCCCCTGCGGGCTGGTATACGTGGGGAAAACCACGAGGAAGGTAAAAGTTCGCATCACGGAGCATAAGAGCATGATAAGAACATGTAACCCCAAGTCTAACCTGGCCATGCACTAGAAAGAGCTGCAGCACACCATACCACAACTGCGATTTACTGTACTAGAGAGTATAGATGAAAAGTTACACGGCGATATTAACCGCCAATTGTCTCAAAGAGAAACATATTGGATTTGGAGTCTGAATACACTTCAACCATGTGGTCTCAATGGTAAAATTGAATTTATGTGTTTTTTATAATTTGTAAGAATTATGCATGATGTGACGTGTAAGATTCAAATACTGCATTTAAGTTAGACATGCAAAGTAACTTTGTCAAAACCAGGACTGATTGAAATGTGCTAGACACACTATATCCTATAGATGTCCACAGGCCTGGTAGAAATTCCATAAAACTATCAACGAGGGGGCCGAGTCTATTCCCACTACCCTTCACGTGTTTTTGTAGACGCTAGTTCATATATTATTCCTTTTCCAATACACATATGGTGTTGACATGATCAGACCATTTCAAGATGGCGCCCGCCATTAGAACAGATAATGAGTCCGTCTTTAGTGTTTAGCCTGAAGGTGGTGGCTTCACATAGGAAACAGGAAACCGTTTCCAAACAACGAGAGACGGAGAGAGGCCGGTTGAATATAGAGAAGCCTGGTAAGCGGCGCTCTTCGCGGTAGTGCACTAAGCATCCACGAGTCTCTGGATGCTCCAGAATGGGGTTTCATGGAGTCTTTTAATTTAATTTGCAGAGCTCTAAGAATTAACAGCGAGTTTAACACTGACTCAGAGCAGACGGGACACGCAAAGACAGGGAGCTTGACAGGTAGGCGACACTTCGATACCGGAGCTAGATAAGATACAAGGGATTGTTGCCAGCAGGTATTGAATGTATCTCATTTTACAGACAGCAACTCTACATACTGTTCACAGTGGCCAGCTACCGACCGAGTAGTTCAGGTACGAATATCACTGACATTGACCAGCACGTGGTCGTAGAGTGACACCGGGTTAGGTGGCATGCCAGTGGTTATACACAGAGATTGTACAATAATAGCACATAGGTACCAGCATGTTTTTTGATTGGGGACTCGTTTTGACAAAATTACAGAATGCTATGCATGGACACGAGGTTGGGTCCTAAAACCTCCTACTTATAAGGTTTTGAAGAGTTTATTTTTGTTGGTTTTAATTACAGTATTCCCCTGACGAAGGTATCTCAATACCGAAATGCATTGGGAGTGACTGAATACGATGTCTGAATCCATGTACATGATGTAATGTACTCACAGAAGAGAAAAAACACGGAAGAAAACTGTTATTAAAGACATGACGTCTTCAAGCATTTGAATCTTTGTTTTGGTTTTGTGGCAACAACTGATAGTTGTGTGGACATTGAATTTGGAAGATAACAATTTGAGTTACAAATTTGTGTATATTTATTGAAGGTAATAAGATTGTATCTAACAGGAGCATCCCACGGGGGCCTGTGAACACTGCACCGCTCTCAAACAGTATCTGTTTGTTGTTTTATTTTGGTACTGACGTGAGCCAGTCAGTTTGAGCGGCAGCACCACGCAACATTAGGAATAAACGAAATAATCTGTATATTTTAAATAAGATTTACTTTGGTGTGCAGAGGGTCAAACTTTCTTTTGTGACTGTTCTCCAAGTGCCAGCAGTGTTTCCCCATGTAGCAGTAGAGTTTGAGAGTACCTTTTCATTGAACCCCTTGCAGCCTCCACTCTTCGTGCTTCTTTTCCGCCTAAGACAAAAAAAAAAACATCCTCCATCTGCCACTTCTCTCAGCAGCAATTTCATCAAAAATCTCGTACTTCCCACGAAGTCACATTTCATGGTGATGCTCCCTACAAAAACTCCTCCGTAATACGATGTCATCCCAAGATGGCGGCTCGCATCCTGTGTCGCATCGGGTGGCTCTGGGCACGCCGCCGCTCACAATGTGTAATTGCAGTACAACAAAGCACCAGAACGTCACAAGGATCTGAAGTGAGAAGGTAGGCTTCACGCGTTCCTCGCACACCTCTCTTTTTAGAAAACAAAGTGACAGTTATGCATTTCTCGCCACTACAGATTGAGCAGTTACATTCATGTTGTTTTCTTTGATGGCGATGTATGAACCAGCACTTTCTGTCCACATTTATTTCCGCTTGCAAACACAGCCGTTTTTTTTTTTGCTGTACCAATGTGACTCTCAGTCTTAAAATCCTCTGAAATAAAGGCACTGTGAAACCGAATGCCTCACAGCATACACTCATACATCCGATAACAGTGTTTCCGATTTATCTCTCCCCAGACGCTCGATCATGATTTGCTGTTACAGTGTTGAATGCCAGACAAATGCATGCTGAAATAACAATACTCAGTAACTTTTGGCACACAGTTCTTTAACCGATGCAATTCTTGCAAACTCTTCCTTTCCATCGCTGCAACATATTTTAAACAATTTAGAACTTCGCCAACTTTGTCACATTATTAATTAAATACACACCAACACCCTGGGTTTGCAGGCCGTCCGTTAGCAAGGACACTGGTGGGACCTACCAGGGTGCTTCTTTTCTTTTTTTCCGTTTCAGCAGCTACAGTAATAATCTCTTTTTCTTTTAAATACCCAGACTCTTCGCTTTCTGTTTCTTGCCCGCTGTAGGCGTATTTTCATTAGTTCCAGTTTCTTTACTTTGTAGGTTCCTTACTTCGTCATTTTCCTTGCACGCTGTAGGTTCTTTTAAACTTCTCCAAACGTCGCCAAAAATGTTGTAAATAGAAGCCTGGAGCCGGGTATAATTTAGGTTGTTTTATTCAAGATAGATTTCAGTTCAAGTCTTCAAGATGTTAATATAAAAGACCCACCAGGAGTGACCAGCTTGTCACTCAGCCTGCCTGATTCCAACTGCCAGTTGTCACCAGGCTAAGCCCCAAACACTCCATGATGTCACCAAAGGTTCTAGTGGTGAAATCATGTGAATGACAATGAAATCCCACTGGTAGAAAAGAGACAGGCTAAATACAACATATTTCATCCCCGAATCTTGTCACAACACAATTCCTGGGGCCAATGCTGTGCGGCTATAGAGTCCATCACACATTTTATCCCCCTACTATACATCTACCATGAATATTACAACCCCAACAGACATGGTCTTCACCGACGGAAAGTTAGGCTCCTACCCCTACAAAATAACATAACTTCCCAGCGAAAGTCAATACAGTAGAAAGTGTTCCATAGCATGTTGTGTATGGCAAATGAGGTATGTCATCATCAGGACCTACAGTCAGACCACCAAAAGCTTGGAGAAACACACATTTTACGTTGGAATTGGAATGCCCATGGCCACATATATGTATGTGTAATGGAATGATTGCATGAGTACTTCACAGTATACAAAGAAACGTCACAGGGAAATAGAACTGCAATGCACTCACAAAAGTAGGTGTAGAGACACATATGCACTGGCACCATTCCCGCACCTACGTGCATCAGTTCCCCAGGAAAACTCCAATTATCAGTAACACAGACAAAGACAACAACACCACATGTCATTGGAAGTCACCTTGCAGGAAGTGACACCATTCATCCTAATTAACTTGCCATTTCTAAAATACCATAGCATAAGCACATTATCTACCCTAAATAGCTTCAAAATAAACAACAACATGGAATAAACCACACAGGAAAGTGAAGTCTAATGGTATGCCAGATCTACCAAGTTTCAATACAATACAAACCATCATCTCAGCCTCACTGCAAGGCATGTAGCCAGGTCATCATAGGGAGACACAACGAGAAATGGATGTTGGATGTGTCAGGAATAACAACATGCGAAGGATCCAGCACAGGTCCAGAGCAGGACTCAAACAGATGAATCCCTTACATACAATCCCTTAGAATGCACACGGGTCTGATAGCATGGACACTGCACTCAAATAAATTGGGACACAACTATCTTGGGGCCCACTATGCCAGGCCAGGTTTACATACCCCTGGTGGTGTTGTGTTTTATCTAGGACCCCGATCAATATTGTGACCTTATGCCCCTATACGGCTATAATCAATACATATCCCTATAATGGAATAAACGATCAGAGCCATATTTCAGTAACTCGTCTCTGCAGCTCATTAAAGTACATGACACAGCAGAAGCCACTTCCTTAGATTCCTAGATAACACTCTGAGTTCTTTCAACAGATAAAAACCCCAGCAACCTGGGAAAGCCCCGCTTGCTTTGTTTTGATTAGTAATAGAACTCTTGCAAGCACTGTAAGAACGACCAGTTCTTAGTGACATCTTTATTGACGTCTTATGTCCAAAAACTTACGTCAAACAAGGCACCTTTCAGGTATAAATAATACCAACGTTGCCTTAAGCAAATGCGATGGTGGTGGTGAATACAGGAGCAGAACAGCTGTCCCTTGCAGAGCCCAGCAGATGCGAGAAGCCCACGGACGCTGCCCCTCCTCCTCCTTGACGTGCTGAGAAAGACTCTATCTTTTTCTCCTGCCGAGAAAATCCAGCTCCAACGTTTCCAGCCTACCCTCGCGGGTAACTGGAATATCGAGTCCTGAGAGGAGATACCAGACCTCCAACATTCTATTCCAGAGATACGGTGTTGACTAAACCCTTAGAGAAAATTCTTGAAGCAAACCCTTGGCAAAACCAACTTAACTTAAACTGCTACTTACTTACTCCCTCCCAAGTATTAGGCTTAGGTCAGGTACACCGGGGTAGGCATAGTTAGAAGCACCAGTTGAGGACGTTAGCCACATGTATATATGAATGTATATATTTTATTCATTTTAACTATCGTATGGCTAAGAAACCATATCAATGCTTTTACAGTATTATTTCGCAATACTCCTTTTACTGTACGCACTTTTTATAATAACAAGTCTTGCAATTGTGGCAATTCATTTCTCTTGCATGAGAAGAAAGACTGTTCAATAAATAATACCTTTTATTGAAAACGCTCGTCTCTCTATTCTCTGAATACTGGTGAAAGTAATCTGCACAACTTACTGAGTGAAATAGCTGTCTATTGTTTCACATGACTCTAGAGATTGATTCTTATTCTGAGGAGCAAAGTTGTCATGTTAATGTGATTGTTGGAAAGCTGAATCCCTTCTTGTCTGAGCCAGGGAAGCTGATCACTTCCTATTCAGTCAAGAAAGTTTCCAGTGACCTCTGAGCTAGCTGGTACAAACCCAATTAAGTCTAACATAGTCAGTAGAGACCTAGAAGACCGCACTCCTACGTCTACACTGCTGTTTATGTTATTCCAATGCGCAGGGCCTATAGGGAAAATAGGAACTACACTACATGGCGCCCAACGTTTGGTAAGGCGATAAAACTAATGCAAGACGTTAGAGTAACTCAGTCGTGCTTTTTCACACAGACCCTTTCTCCCGTAAATACTCCAATAGACGTCTGGAGTGGGTGAAAGGTTAAAATCCGCCCGAACTTAGTAGGAAGAGATTCCTATGTAAAGCTCTGGTTTATTCAACGTTGAAGGATACAGTGTTCCGAAATATTGTGCACCTAATCTTTGTCTCCTTGGAGACCGGCTCTGCAAAACTTTCATTTATACAATGTCAGTAGAAGACAACGGAAAGGCTGAAGCCGCAGTAAATGCTACTCAGCAGGGTCCCGATGTTACAGGAATCAATGAACCGGGTGCGATTATCATTCCGATCAACATAAGAAAAACTATAACGTTAAAACTTATGGAAAACGGACTGACCACACAAGGTGGCACAGTCGTCTTCGTGATAGAGGCACACGAATATCGGCAGACAGAGGTATTCTATTTTTGGATAAAATTTCCAGCGGCAAACGCTACAACACACGAGTTCCACTATTACAAAATAGAGGATCCACCGGATGAGTACGCTCCTTTCGAGGAGATTGAAATCCCATTAAAATACCAAGAGCACCTGCTCTGGTTTAAAGGCGCCCTAAAACACAATGATCATATTACCAGGCTCGGTCCACTAGGTAGACCAGGAGCAACTTGGCCGGTTCTAGCCAGCTACACACCACATCCGGACATTGCAGAAATGTCAAAAGAAGAACTTTTAGCACAGCTAAAAACATTAATTAAAATACATAGACAATTAGTCCAATATGTAATGCGGACTGCAACAGTCCAAACAGCTGTTAATGTTCCACAGCTGACCCCCCATCAGGTGAACACAAATAAAATTACACCACAGAACATACAATCATGTCTTGGTAAAACACCCATAAAACGGGAACAAATTCCTTTCTGGTTAGCGCAGAAAATTACTCAAATAGAGGGAGTATTTCCGAATACTACCCCTATTGAGAAACAGAATTCTGACCATCTGCCTTCCAATGGGGGTCGCACCACATGTGGAGGACTGTGACACTTGGGGTACAGTCTTTGCTTCCATTTACACAAAAACACATGGTGTTCCATCAATGGCGGTAATACCAGATGTGCTAAAACAGATTCAGAATGAATACGGTCCAGAACCTGCTTTAACTCTTGGTATGAAATTACTGAAAGACTTCAAGCAGGTCTCGGCTATATTACTAGCCAACATAAAAAGGAGTAGCAGCATCTGTGGCGATCCGCCAGAAATTGAAGGAAACAGATATAACAGATCAACCAATTGAGCTTGCCAGAATTATAGAAAAATGCTGTGAAGAATTAGGTAGAGATAGTTTGGGTGGGAAACCTGTAAAACTCCAACTACTCGAAAATCCTGAAAAATTATTTATTAAAAATTATCTAAACACTCCTAAAAAGAGCTGGGATGGAAATAAACAATCCACTCCCAAAGAAAAAGTTTTCCAGTCCAGAGGAAGGTTTCCTCGACGGAGGGAAAGAACTCCGACTCAAGAACACCAGTCTCCCCAGAGGGAGCACTCTGAGAAAAGATATACCCTTAGAAATAGGGATAACTAGAAGATGCCTGATAGATATCAAAGTATTGATACACGTCCCTCTCGATCTTTTTCGCAGAAATCGGAAAGAAGAGGACGGTCAGACCCAGGAGAGCACACCAAGTCCAAAGACAAGGAACCTGCTCAAAGTAAAAAATTACAACTTCCAAGAAAGAAGGTAGCCAGTAATAGAGTAATCGAACATGCAGAGAATACTGAGGACACAGCTGAAAAACGGGGAGTGGGCACAGACAATGCTAGACAGTGCAGCAGAAATCACCATAGCTCGCAGGATCCTGATGAGTCATCTGGAGACAGTGGACACGAATGTAAACATTCAAGTAGAAACTGCCGACACCAGAGTTAGCGAACCTCATAAGATATACGAAATAACACTGCGTATAGAGGGTGATAAGACTAGGAAAATAAGGGGTCTATTTTGAGATAACCTCTCAAAAGGCTATGATATCCTGTTAGTCGAGAAAGATTGGCCCCCGGAGTTTGTCAGGGAGTGCCCTCATGGCAAAGAAATGATTATGCCTGGCTTCTCAAATCACATTCCAATTCACACTAAATATATATATGCAAGGAAATGGGCAGTAGCCCAGGCACCAGCATTATATAAGAATCATGTAGGATGGGATGAGGACTCTCCTCCTCACAAAATCCAGTTAAAATGTCAACCAACTGCACAAAGGCAGTACCCAATTAAGCAAGAAGCCAAAAAACAGGTCAGGGAGATTTTAGATCAACTTGAATACCAGGGGGTGATTGAAACATGCACCTCTCAAATGAACAATCCTTTGTTTCCTGTCTCCAAACTGGACGATTCGTATCGTCTAGTTTTGGACTACAGACACCTTAACTCATGTTGCAAAACATTTGCAGTACAAAATTCGCATAGTGCTGCCCTAATGAATAACATAGTTCGCAAAAAATACAAAACAACATTAGACATATCTAATGGTTTCTTTTGTTCAAATATTGCACCAGAAAGCAGATACTTGACCGCTTTCTCAATAATGGGGTCACAGAAAAATTTCTGTAGGCTCCCACAGGGATTCAAGAACAGCCCAGGACTATTCTGAGCCAGAGTAATAGAGTTACTACAAATATATCATGATGAGGCATTATCTTATGTCGATGACATCTATCTAACAGACGACGACTTGGATACTCACTTGAAAAGGGTGAACACCATAATACTTGGGTTCGCTGCAGAGGGTTACAAATTCAACTTTAAAAAGTCAAGAATTGCCCATCTGACAGTCTTATTTTTAGGATACGAATTATCAAGTGAAGGGAAAAGCCTAGCGGACAACTTCTTAGAGAAGTGCGCTGTACTCCAAGCACCAAAAACGCTGAAGAACGTACAATCAATTCTAGGCTTCCTGAATTTCGGAAGAACTTACATTCTAAATTATGCAGAGAGGGTTAAACCTCTCTACGAATTAATTAAACCTGATTTTAAACCAATCAACTGGACTCAAAAACACACAGAAATGTTGAGATCATTGCAAACAGACATGTTAGCAAAAACAAAATTAGAAACACGTGACAATACACGCAACCTTGTAATCCGAGTCATCCGAGGAAGATGCGGATTCACGTACCTGACCTCTAATGAGGGAGAAACGGTACCAATAGCTTACAAATCTCACTTGTACACACAAGCAGAAAAAACATTCAGACTCACAGAAAATACTGTGAAAGCAGTGCAGACTGCTATAGCAAAAGCACGAGAACTAGCACAAGGCAAAAGGATCACTGTTCTTACAGCAGAATCCGCCTTCGAGGCACTATTCAGCCCAGTAAACCTGCCTATAGTGTCACTGGATCCGAAATGGATACAGTGGGAAAATTCTCTTGCTGCAGAAGACGTGAAATACTATTTTGCCCCGCACATGAAAAAACTGAATGATTTAACTTATGAAAAAGAATATCCTCTGCCAATCGAAATTCTTCCTCTACAACAGTACTCCTGTATAATATATACAGAAAGATTTGTACAGCACTATAATATAGAAAACAAATCCTACGATGCAGCCTGCGCGATTGTTAAAGGTCGCTGGCTCTGCGGTAAATTCAGACCGAAAATAACAAAAACTGAATCACTTAGAAAATGTTCGGCTCAGCGAGCTGAAATCAGATCTTTAAAGATGGCGCTTGAAAATGCAGAACGTGAATTCCCGACACTAATCGTGTGCGATTCGCATTTTTGCGTCCACTCTTACAATAATGAGTTGCAGAGCTGGGTTCAAAATGATTACAAAGATGTCACAGGTGCCACAATCAAGCATAACATGCTTTGGGAGCAAGTAGTTCTTTTACAGAAAGAACTACAAAAGACTCACGTGATACACACTCTGAGTCATCAACGTGATGGCGTTCACGTTGCAGGGAATTCATTGGCTAATACAGCCATAGCGGAAGCAACTAAAACGGCTTCCGTTGCCACAAAAAAGCGTTCAGAAAAATACATAGACGGGGAAACCATGCTGGCAGTAAAAACGTCTTCAAAAGGCAGCTGTGCAGCACTACCCGTGAACTATCCACTAAATTATGCATACATAATTGATGCAAACTCCGTTCATTTTGCTCGAATCCCTGGAGTGGGGGATAGGGTAATTCCAAACACGAACCGGAGAAAGTTACTAATAGCAGACGCACACATGGGTGAAGGTCCAAGGCACAAACAGATGAAGGAGTCTCTGACTGAATCACAATCAGTATACTGGTGGCCAGGAATGAGCTTGCACCACTATAAATATGTAAAGAACTGTCCGGACTGTGACAGAGATCGCAACAATGAGTCAAGCGGAGTAATGCCATGGCCTTGTATGTAGGTAGCATAATGCTGTCCATATGCAATCCAGCGTCCTATTAATTGTTTAAGACTACATTCACTATAAAAATGTGGCCCCAGCGCTCGGCTGACGCCAAAACAGTTATAAAAGATCTGCGAGTCTTTATCGGCACATACGCAATTGCCATGTTTCATTCTGACCAGGGTCCTGCTTTCAGCTCTCGAGCTTATAAGGAGGCCATGACCAGTATGGGCATTGGTTTGCGATTCTCTTGTCCATTTCACCCTGAGGGGAACAGTGTAGTGGAAAGAAAAAACTGAGACATAAAGCAATCTATAACGGCGAAGGTATTAGGTTCGGGTGATGGGTGGGTCAAACATTTAATAAGTGTCCAACATAGTCTAAATATTTTGCCAAGAAATTCTCTAAAAGGTTTCAGCCCGTACGAACTATTGTTCGGAACTACAATGCATGTTCAGGATCTTGATAGTTAGGCTTCAGTGGTAAAATATAAGAATAAAGACTTTGACATCAAAGATCGTTTGGCTGTTTTACAGGACTTGAATGAAACAAGAAAATCCTTAAGCAATATAAAAATAGAGCAACAGCCAACTACCACTGAAGACACACCACCAGTCCCAGCAAGACCTGTCTGGATTCCAGAAATTGGGGATCTAGTCAGAGAAAAAATAGCGGTGAAGAAGGAATTTGGGCCTTCTTACAGAAAAGCAGTACCTATCTTAGCAATCAACGGAACAAGATCAGTAGTAGTACCGCCCCTTGCTGACCTCTGAGCTAGCTGGTACAAACCCAATTAAGTCTAACATAGTCAGTAAAGACCTAGAAGACCGCACTCCTACGTCTACACTGCTGTTTATGTTATTCCAATGCGCAGGGCCTATAGGGAAAATAGAAACTACACTACAGTGGACCCATGCCATTCACCCACCACCGTTCACTCAGGCCAACCAGCAGGGCATAGGATAGGATACATACCTGTACCGTCAGGATAAGGTATTAAAAGGTCTGACTTTGAGTCACAGCATTCAAAAAAGGGACGAAGTGATAACAGTTCACATGGAGCATGCATCAAATATGCAGGTACACAAAGGATGGTTCATCACCCAAAAGCTTGGTGAAGGAAGATACACATCGCCAAACTAAGACAATTGCTCACATACAAAAGACAGACAGGGAAATGCTTTTGCTGGCACTTGGCACAAAGAATGTCCCTACACACAAGACATTTCAAAATCCAAACCAAAATATTTCTGTCATCACATTATCTTAAATTTGTAAAAAACAAGGACCCCCTGAGAAATGAATATGTCTCAATTCGTAGGACAGGGAAATATAATGTGAGAAAATAACTTCCTAGGCAATTATATTGATTCAAACCACAATAAAGGTAAATCAGAGAGTGACAGACAAGGAAACCATGTAAAAAATATATTGTGCGTTTAATTATTAAAACAAATGTATAAAACAAAATACAACATAATATATACATTCAATAGTCAAGAATATTCACATAGGTAATATTTGTTTAAAAATATACACAACAATGTATAAGTGGCATTCTTTATCTTTTGGTATTATCGACGAGCGTTTCGGCGTATTTGTAACGCCTTCTTCAGGAAAAAAGCCACTGATTAAACCTAAGAGACATAATAAGAAATAGTCAAGGTCCAAACTTAATTCCATATCGTGGATTATGTATTAATACAGTGTTTGTACAACATTTGTAACTTTTTTATCAGCATTTGAATAAATTAAAATCACACAAGCATATAATAGAAATTTCAACTTCTTTGATTTGATAGTGTTAAAAAACATGGTTTCAATTCCATACACGTTCTTTAAATGATAGCAGCTAAAAACATACATAGCTAGAAAAACGATCAAACAATTAAGTGCTCATATGCCGTCTTGAAGGAATAAAAGAAAAAATGGAATAATAAGCCATAATATTGCTAGTTGGTGTCAAAAGAAAAAAGAAAAAGAATAAGGAAAAAGAAATAAGAAAGGAAAAAGAGGACCAAAGAAAAACAGTAAAGCGCCTATTTGAAAAAACAATGAAGGAATAAAAGAGGAAAGAGAGAAGGGAGAGGAGGAGTTTTGGGGGGGTTTGGGGGAAAGGAAAAACAGAAGAAGAGGGAAAGGAGGGGAAAAAAGTAAAGAAAAAATAGAAAAGAGAAAGGAGGAAAAAGGGAAAAGGGAAAAAGGAAAAAGGAAAACGAAGGGGGAGGGGAGAGGCAAGAGGGAAAGACAAAGAAAACGGGAGAGACACAGGGGTGGATTGAAGGGATGGAACTAGAAAGAAAGACTTTCTAAGTGATGTATTATGATGGTACATAAAAGTGACACCTCACTTACTCGTTAGATGAAACAAATCGCAGTGATGTGCAGTTCACTGGTTTGGATTTACAAATACAGTTGGGATACGTCCATATACTTCTTAAACAGGCTCTGTAATTTAAGCAATAATATACCAATATGTGTGAGATTAGATTCACGCAGATGTATGTGGTCCTACTTGTCATTTCGTATATCTGTAGTATCCGTGATGACTTACATGGTTCTTGATATGTGGTACCCCAGTATAATAAGGGATTTTAAGCTGGGCCACAGGAGATATAGCCGAGTGGTCGAAGCGCAGTATAGTCCCAGATGAAGAAGACCTAAAACTAGCACAACATATATAAAAAATTAGATGCACGGTCTCACTCAGCGATTCTGAGACCAATTAGTGAGCTGATTATAAAGTGAATGCCTGGAGGTAAATATATAGTATTCAAAGATAGGGGGAGTAGGACGATCTTTTCAGTGAAGCAAATTTAATATTTGGCAGCGGTAGTTCCGAAAATGCTTATTGGTCGCTATCGGATGACTAATCTAAAAATACATAACCAGATACACTGGTAAATGAGGCGGTGTAATATAAACTTAATCTCATATGTCGACATGTAGCATTACGAATAAGCGTTCCTACTTAGCGGGACTAAAGGGTTAGCTGCGATATGTGGAACAAGAAATAACGAGCAGATGATGTTCTGCTGTTCCAATCTTATCAGGGCAAATTTCTGCGGCAAAGTAGAGATCTGAAAAAGGTGTAACCACATATGTGATCAACCAGTAATATCAAGACAAATTACCTCAACCTAAGTGACTATAATAGCCAGATGATAATGGCTACCGACCTCACATACCTGATATTTCATTGGAGCCGCGAAAAAACGAAATACGAAGAACCTCCTTAGAGTAGTGTGTGAGATGGATAGTACGCGGGCATAAAAACGCCACTTTTAAATATCCGCGGTAATTAACAGCTGATGTTTTCTGAAACACGTGATCATATCGACGTGATTAGGGGCGTGCTGACGTCCTGGTGTACCAAGCATATAACGTAGATATCGTGAGCTGAATCATAGATAGGGAAAAAAGACTATAGGATGGTAAGGAAAGATTGAAATCGGGCGCTTTTAAATTAGTCGGTGCCATGGGGATATTAGTGTCCCCCCACCGCTGTATGTGAGATCAACATATTTCTGCCTGTAGGCCCAACTGGGTCTGCGGCATTCATCAGGATCATAATATAAAGGGCTCTACTCTTAGCAAACTTCGGTGAGAGCATTCCACTTGGTGGGGTGATCAATACTCACACTCCACTGTCTGTAATGATTAGGTTTTAATGATTCCTATGATGAGGTAAACTGCGCCTCATAGGAGGGAGGGCAGATGGACCCTTTAGGTCCTGGAATGATAACTGACGTGATCACCGCCTCTCAGCCTAGGTCTGCACGCCTCCACTCCTGTAAAAGACACCCCTGCAGGTAAACAAAGAAGGAAATGTCATGCAGACAGTCTGCCTCACATGACAGAGCAGGTGCCTCTTCTAGCTATGTTCGGAACACCTCTGATAGGTCAATGACCACGTGTCACTGATCCTCACCTCACAAAGACCTACACCCATCCAAATTGTCCTACAGCTTAGCTATTCCAATCCTCTGTAGGATTCGCACAAGTGTTGCAGTGTTGGGGCTGCAGTGGCCTAACAATGCATGCAAATATCCTGGTGTCTGTTTAGCATTTACAAATCTATCCTTTCATTGGATAAGTTCAAAAACATCATCCAGAGGAATATCCCTCTCTACATCCACTCCGATGGAAGGAGGTTGAACGAGCCCTGCACTGGGTCAAGTACATCTGTAACTCAGAAACACAGATTTGCAGCATATAGTCATGTCCAGAACATATGTATCAATTACAAAATAGGTGCATTGCACTGTGTGCAGAGATGGCAGGACACACACTTTCATGGTCGAATTGCTGAGGTGAGACATGCCCTGTGCAAGATGTCAAATTGAATGGAATGGAGTTTGCCATCATGACAAACTGTATAATGGTATTGCATAGTTTAGTCTCACTCCTCGCCTGTTGAGGACTCATAATACATCAGTGTCCCATAGCTAGGGAGCAGGTGACAGTGGCTTATTGTTCATGTGTCCAGACATATCAATAAATAAGATCACCTGCCTCCTAACTCCACCCATTATGTGTAGGCCATGTGTTCGGGGCAGATGCACCAAATCAGTGTCTGTCAATCTCCACATGTGCCCCATCTCAGCCATCAGTGTGCCATGTGCCAAGAAATGGACCTCTGCAGTGTCAGGATCTTTCAACACCTGGACAAAGGTAATATGCTTCCAGACCATGATTAGGTCCTCCACTGAGCTCATCCTGTGTCTCTCCGTGCTGTCAGTCCTTCCTAATAATGCCTCATAGAAAACTGCTAGGAAGTGCAGAATAACAGATGGTGAATACAAGCTCATTCTCTTCAGTAGTCACAGGTCCACTACCCCAAAAACACACTTTCACCAGGCTGTCAGCTCCACAGGGAGCTGTGCTTCATGGAGCAACATTGATCCTGCAATCTCATGGCCTCTTTATTTTGAGAACATGCTCACTTTGTACAACGGCCTACCAAACCCATTTAGCACTGCCCATTGCAGTGCTCCAGCCACATAAAATTCCTTATAAAATGCACAGCCTTGACAGGCTTCACATAGACAGATGAAGCCCTTCCTGAGCCACACTTATCATGCCAGTATTGCAGATCAATCCTCACAGCATGGTGTCAAACTCCCTGGATGTGACACCAGGCACAGTCACTGTATGTTAATGGCAAAAACACAAGATGCAGTAGAGCATTATCTTCTCGGAAGTTAAATAGAGCCTTGCCCTGTACTTGGAAGAGTGATCATAAAAAACATATGTGGACGTAATGAGGATATGGCCCTGCTAAGATTCCAAATTAGAGAGAGGGGTCCTACTCACCAAAGGGACAGGACACCGAAAATAGACACTTTTGTGAGAAACGAAATCCCTTTGGGTTTCTTTTAAGCATACAAATACACACTGCTATCATAAACACATCACCCAATCACCAGCACCGAATAGAAACCAAAAGAGTAATATAAAATATATAGTGTATCTTTATTGGTTGGATCCTTATGAGATTCAAAATATATAAAAGAGGTTAAAAAACATATGCCTCATCAATACACATCAAATACTAATTTGTTGGCTAGCTGCTACATTGTTAGGGCAAATAGAAGTTGGGAAAGGGCACTGCCCCGATGATTCCCCCTGCAATAAAAGAGGGTGACACTTGACTTGGTATCAAAAAAAGATGTGTTGTTGCAGCTGGCAAACATGTAAACACAAGAATTGTATGCTTTTACCAATTCCAGCACCAAGCAGGTTACGTAAGGACACCTCCCAAAGACCAGCTACAGCACACTATTTTGCATATAAATGTTAAGCATTGTGGCTCTATCAGGGATAGTATCCTTTTGGACACCATGCACTAGATGGCGTTGGTGTACCAGCAGGAGAGACGCCTCTCCTATACTCAGGATTTAAAATTCTTTGCAAGCAGGGACAAAGGAGATTGTGGCCATAGGCTAAGCTATGCCACAGTTGGGTTTAACAATGTACAGCGAAAAAATTGCTGCATGGATTGTGGGTGCCTCCAATCGCTCAAGTTGGCCTCATAGAGATACAGTCACCTGTGTTCAAGTACAAGCTCATAGACATTTTCGAGGCTGGGCGGGAGGCTCTCCAATGCATGAGTGGTAAACATGGCAGTGCACAGTATCTCTCGTACCAGCCAATGGGTTGTTGATCACTGCACGCACTGTCAGATCAAGTACAGGTAGATTCAAGGGAAGAATGTATAGGTCACAACAATGCACAATGAAGGATTCCTTGATAGTTGCCCGACTAGTGTGCAACTTGGGCAGGAGATCCATAATCATCAACATCTGCTGGGTTGTTGTTAAGCAACAGAGGAGGCGCAGGACAGCTTGCCCTGACTTTTCTCACTCCGTGTGCATTCCAGCTTGTCATGACGTAAAGTAAAAGCAATGCAGTTGCTCCATCAGAAGGAGGAGGAGTTGCCCTAACAGCTAGGGCGGTCGACCTGAATCTGGGGAACTGGGTTTGAGTCTCGGCAATGACACTGAACATCCTGGAATAGTAATTTTTACCCTTACGCTATCCAGCGCTTTCCCTACTGTTGCACTCACCGGAGTGGGAATAGTAATTTTAAACCCTACGCTATCCAGCGCTTTCCCTACTGTTGCACTCACTGGAGTGGGAATAGTAATTTTAACCCCTACGCTATCCAACGCTTTCCCTACTATTGCACTCACTGGAGTGGGAATAGTAATTTTTACCCCTACGCTATCCAACGCTTTCCCTACTGTTGCACTCATTGGAGTGGGAAAAGTCATTTTTATCCCTACGCTATCTAATGCTTTCTCTACTGTTGCACTCACTGGAGTGGGAATAGTAATTTTTAATCTCCCGCTATCCAACGCTTTCCTACTGATGCACTCACTGGAGTGGGAATAGTAATTTTTACCCCTACGCTATCCAATGTTTTCTCTACTTTTGCACTCACTGAAGTGGTAATAGTAAATGTAACCCTCTCGCTATCCTACGTTGAAAATATGGTATATGTTTTGTTAATAATATATATATATATATATTCACAGAAAAAACCATAGGTTATAGTGGATATATAGTTAGGAATTTGCATTTACAAAACCTTGAAAATTCAATGAAAAAACCATAGGTTATAGGCCATATATAGTTAGGAATTCACATTTACAAAACCTTATTTTACTCGCATAAAACCATTGAAATTCCATATATAGTTAGAAGCGCTAACTATATATCGCGCACCCGCAATCCACTGCTGATGATGTCACATATTACATCATTCATGACATGGTCAGTGACATCACTGATGACATCACTGATGACATCTCAAATGACATCACTGATGACATCACTGATCACAACATCCAGTGATTGTATGTGTCTGTAAAGTTTAAATATGTTTCACATATTGAAGAATGAGTGGATGTATAAGTGTCTGGATGAAGAATTTAGTAGGTGCATGACTGACTGTATGAGTGAGTGATTAAATGTGTCTCACTGAGTGCATGGGTTAGTGACTAAACTGTCTTAATTTGTGCATCAGTATGTTTGTTGTTGTGTAAGCTGCTGCATGTGTTGATCAGTAGCTATAAGAGTGGCCATATGGGTTATTGATTGGTTGCCCAAGTATTTGAATGGGAGGCTGAGTGTGTGTGTGGGTGGCTGGGAGGTGCGTGACTCTTTGCATAGATGTGTAAGCAGTTGATTCACTAGGAGTATGAGTTCAAGAGTGCATGTGGAAACAGCTATATGGGCGGTTGACTGTGCATGGGTGTGTTGGTGAGTGAATGGATTTCTCATTGCTACATGTGCAAGTAAGTACGTATGTAAAACACAATACATGTGAGAGTTGAGATATATAAATAACTGAACATAAGAGCCAGTGAATGTGTGAGTGGCTGTATCGATCACTGTGAGCTTGTATCAGGGATTATATAAGAGAATAAATATGTGTTATTATATGTTTGAATAAGTAAGATGTGTATAACTTTATAGTTGAGGAAATGGAGGTGTGATTGATTCTTTGCATGACTGACTAGGTGTGTGAGTAACTCCATGGATGAGTGACAGTCTGTGAGTGTCTGTTTATACTGAGTGTATGTAAGGTTATATTAGAGTCTGAAGAGGTTCATTGTATTATCACATGAGTGATGTGATCAGTGATGACAAATGAGATGTCATCAGTGATGTCATATGAGTTGTCATCAGTGATGTCATCAGTGATGTAATTTGAGATGTCATCAGTGATGTCATTTGAGTTGTCATCAGTGATGTCATTTGAGATGTCATCAGTGATGTCATCAGTGATGTCACTGACCATGTCATGAATGATGTAATATGTGACATCATCAGCAGTGGATTGCGGGTGCGCGATATATAGTTAGCGCTTCTAACTATATATGGAATTTCAATGGTTTTATGCGAGTAAAATAAGGTTTTGTAAATGCGAATTCCTAACTATATATGGCCTATAACCTATGGTTTTTTCATTGAATTTTCAAGGTTTTGTAAATGCAAATTCCTAACTATATATCCACTATAACCTATGGTTTTTTCTGTGAATTTCATTGGTTTTTTAATAGCAAATATGAAAAGCTTTAAAATGTCAAGTACGTGATAGATAAAAACATTTTCGTATTTATGCACGCTGATGTGCTTTGAACGCTGCACCCCCCCCCCCTCCCCTCTTTTGCCTTAGTAGTACTCTCTCTTTGCAGATACTGAAGGGTAGTTAACGCAGGCCTTTACCCCCGTTGTAATCCGTCGTGCCTCCTTGTCTCTCCATTTGATTGATTGTTGTCCAAGCATTTACTGTTTTAGAATTGGTTCTCTTTGGATCATTCTCTATTTACAAACAAGCACAAAGGCGCAATACTCTGTTTAGTCTTTGCAGATAGTGAAAAATCGTGTAAAAAAATAAAAGTAATCGAGCAAAATCAGTAGGCCACTAATTGGATCTCTTTTTGACCTCGCTAAAATAGAAATATTAGGAACAACCCTTCATGAGAAATACGAAAATAGTGAGATGAACTGAGCTCCACACCATGAGGGCTGCAAGACAGCTCGGCTCCATCACCCATCCCGCACAAAATAACGACAAACCCTATGCAAATATTAAAAATGTAGACAACACACCAGCAAAGAAACAGGGTAAAACATTTTATTAAAAAACTATTTACATAACGTTGGTTTATAAGATGATGTCAGTAGTGGACCGATGTGTGAATAGAACGAAAACAGCACAAGGCTCCAAGATCCGGATGGCAAGCTCCTGGATGTTGGGTGCCATAGTTTAGAGTTCTGAATTTCAGCCTTTTTCAATGCCTGTGCTTTGTTGAATCAAAATGGCGGCTTGACACAAAGCTGACTCAAGCGTTGCTACTGATGCTATGCAGACCAAAACTGGTTTTCAGTTTGTACATTTTTCTAGATTTTTCAATCCAAGTTTGGTTGACTTTATAGAACGATGGCTTCAGATTTTCAACATACGGTGTGGTGGCGCTGACTGGGAGGGGGCGCTTCGCTCCTGCCCCCTCCCCAAGTAAGATTTTCATACGTGAAAGTACGTTAATGGTTTTGGTCCCTGAGATGCTTCGATGTCACTACCATTCTCAAATAGCATAAGTTCTGGATGTTGGGTGCCATAGTTAAGAGTTCTGAGCAGTGCTTGTAACACTGTCTGAAGCTTATTTCCACCTACTGCAGCTTCACTATTCTCAAAGTAAGTGAGTGTCGTTTGTGGACCTGACTGCATTAGAAAACAATGTGATATGTTACCTTCCTAAACAGCTTGACGGAGGCCCCTGAGGGGCGGTGTGATGGCCATGGACTCGGAGAAGACGCTTGGCTCCGACACCCTCCCCAAGTCTTATAGCACTGGTGTAGCCTGAGATCGCCCCCGACATAGGCGGCCGGCTCCCGGGGTCCGGCGGAACTTTTTGCCTTTTGATGACTCTTCAATTCTGGACCTTGTCCCACAATCCGTTTGACCTGAAGACAAGCTGTAGTGGGACGCCCCTTTATCGTTTTAGTTGCCATTCCGCCCGCTTTTGCTACAC
This sequence comes from Lissotriton vulgaris, assembly GCF_964263255.1. Lineage (NCBI taxonomy): Eukaryota > Metazoa > Chordata > Amphibia > Caudata > Salamandridae > Lissotriton > Lissotriton vulgaris. Next base: position 1,998,863,347 of record NC_141687.1, read on the forward strand.
TGTGCCTCTTCCGCCATTCAGCTGTTTACCGCCCGCTCTTGCGACTACAGCGTCTCGCTCACCATGTAGTTGAGATGCGCCCGCTCTTGCGGTGCAGCGATAGGCGGCTGCCACAGGACTCTCAAAATGGCGGCCGGCTCTTCGGTTTTGGGCCTGGTCCACTAAAATTGCCCTGGGACACCTTGGAACTCAGACGCTTGTCTGCTAGGGCTTGGGTCCCATTCTCGAAAAGCGTCCCCTCAGCCGTGAAGATTCTACAAAAGTCTTGGGGGCCTCCGACTCCCGCAGGCTTCTGGTGGGGAGCGGCTGCCATGATTGCTCGTGGAATGGCCACGACGGAGCTACGAGATGGTAGTGGTCTCATGCTGACGCCAGCTTTAGTCTGAAACATCCAGAAACACTATAGACTACCAATTCGATCAGTTCCGGTAGCGCCCCAACATGAACCGGAAGAGAAGAACTTGCCCTCCCCTCTTTGACTGATGGTTCTTGTTGCCTGTCCCCTCTGTTGTCATTTAACAGAACTTTTTGGACTGCTGAAAGGGGTTGTGTTCTGAACGCTGGTTGGTGGAGACATTTAGACTATATTCTTGACCTACGTTGTCGCGTAATGCGTTTTATGACACGCCGCGTTAGCGCACCCGGAAGTGATCCGAGGCGCGGCGCGCAGCGCGTAACGTAAGCATAACAGGTCATGTGACTTGTTAATAAAACTTTTCATTGGTTCATTTTACTTTTGTTAATTTAATGATGAAAAGCTTGGTCATATGACCTAAAAATTACGCTTTTTATTATTTTCGAACAATATTTTTTTTTCAAACATATGTTATAATATTCCAGGCTAATGTACTTTCCCGGAAAATTTACAACTGTCTTGCAAGTAAAATATATTCCTTTTTCGAGAAAAAGGGCGTTTCTTCTTTCCATGACGGAGCCGTTGAGTAAAAGAGATTCGGCCTGCTGTCTTAGTCGCCGATACGCCTGATTATCAGATTCTTATCGATCACTTTATGTTGCAGACATGAAAAACACAACTGCCCTTGACCATTTATCTTTACTGCGTTCCTACATATTATACCTTTTATCCGTCATGTAATTGGACTGCTTTATTTCACTTGCCTTTTACTGATTCGAAAACAGTCACTAAAAGTAAAAACTTTACAAATGTAAATACTACTACCGTGTTTTGTTTTAAAAACCTTTATTGTGAAAATGTCAGTATACAAATACGGGCCTATAACCACGTGGGCCGGCCACGGAGCAAACTGAAATCGTATATGATGAGGAGACATTTACACTGTAGAAGAACGTAACGAGCGGGCCATTAGGTTGCAAGAACAAAGGTGTCTAACAGTTGCGGAATCGGTGGACGTACATTTTGTAATTAAAATACGACAGGGCCACTTACAATAACATTTTCTAGATCTACATTTGCGGGCAAGGAGTTACGAGTCCCATTTATACCGGCGCCATTTTGGGCGAGGCCGGGCAGGTCCAAGATATAGTCAAAATGTCTCCACCAACCATCGGCCAGACCAGAACCCCTTTCGGCCCTTTATGCTACAAGATGGTGTCTTCCATTCAGAAAATATTGGTGGCAGCATTTTGAAAAGAAACAGAAACAGCCGTTCTCCTAGTGAGTTTCACATTGTTACATTTAGGAAGAATGTTGAAGAGTAGTATGTGGAAAATCTGAAGCCATTTTTCTACAAACTCTCAATCAGACTTGGATGGAAAAAAAAAACCTGAAGAATGTACAAACTGAAAACCAATTTTTGTCTGTATAGCACCAACAGTAACGCTTGAGTCAGCTTTGTGTCAAGCCGCCATTTTCATTCAATCAATAGCGTCCCCCTGCACACATTCAGGGACCTGGTCGTGTCTTCAGATGAAACGCATTGTAGGAAAAGAAGCAGAAAGGAAAAGGAAAAAAGTTCCGCCGGACCTCGGGAGCCGGCCGCCTATGTCATGTGCCACCTTTGGCCACACCAGGGCAATAGTGAAGCTGCAGCAGGTGCAAATAAGCTTCAGACAGTCCTACAAGCACTGCTCAGAAATCTCAACTGAGGCACTCAACATCCAGGACTTGCCATTCGGATCTTGGCGCCTTGTGCTGGTTCCGACCTATTCACACATCAGTCCACTACTGACATCACCTCATAAGCCAACGGGGCACCCCACGCCGACTTTCGGCGCAGCATTGTAGGATGGCCACACCAGTGCAGCCACTTGCTGGACACCACCTCGGTGCCATCCGGATCTCGGCGCGTTCGAGTCACTGTGCCGGAAGAGTGACCGGAACTCAGCTGAACACGCCGTCTTTCGGCGCAGCATTGTAGGATGGCCACACCAGTACGGCAATTTGCTGGACACCACCTCGGCGCCATCCGGATCTCGGCGCGTTCGAGTCACTGTACCGCAACAGTGACCGCAATTCAGCTGGACACGCCGTCTTTCGGCGCAGCATTGTAGGATGGCCACACCAGTGCGGCAATTTGCTGGACACCACCTCGGTGCCATCCGGATCTCGGCGCGTTCGAGTCACTGTACCGCAACAGTGACCGCAATTCAGCTGGACACGCCGTCTTTCGGCGCAGCATTGTAGGATGGCCACACCAGTGCGGCAATTTGCTGGACACCACCTCGGTACCATCCGGATCTCGGCCCGTTGTGCTGCCTTCGGCCTATTCGCACATCGGTCCGCTACTGACGCCGCCTCACGTGCCAACGGATTTTCTACGCTTTTTGTAGCCCTATGCCGCATAACAGGTCATGTGACTTGTTTATAAAACTTTTCATTGGTTCATTTTACTTTTGGTTTCCTAAAGATGGAAGGCTTGGTCATATGACCTAAAAATAACACTTTTCATTGGTTTAGAACATTTTTTTTTCCCAAACGATGAAAGCCCCACCTTGTTTCTGGATCATTCAGACTGAAGCTGGCGTCAGCATGAGAGCACCACCATCTCGTGGCTCCGTCGTGGTCATTCCGCGAGCAATCATGGCAGCCGCTCCCCACCGGAAGCCTGCGGGAGTCGGGGGCCCCCAAGACTTTTATACAATCTTCACGGCTGAGGGGACGCTTTTCGAGAATGGAGCCCAAGCCCTAGCAGGCAAGCGTCCGAGTTCCAAAGTGTCCCAGGGCCATTTCAGTGGACCAGGCCTAAAACCGAGGAGCTGTCCGCCATTTTAAGAGCCATGTGGCAGCCGCCTATCGCTGCACTGCAAGAGTGGGAGCAACTCAACAACATGGTGAGCGAGACGCTGTGGCCGCAAGAGCGAGCGCAACTCAGCTAGATGGCCGCCACCTGGGGAGGCCCGTTCACGCCGGCTCCCCCACGCCCCCCCCCCCGGGCCGCCGCACGCCAATTTTCGGAGCAGCATTGTAGGATACCAAAACCAGTGCGGCAGTTTACTGGACATCACCTGGGTGCCTGTCGTACATGTTGTGTCAGCCATGTGACAATGGACACAGACCGCTACTGACGAGGCCTCCCCCCGCACCACCCGGGACGCCCCACGCTGTTTTTCTGTGCTGCATTGTAGGATCCCTAAACCAGTGCGGCACCCAGGCGACATCACCTGGGTGCCGTCCAGAACTCTGCACGTTGTGCTGCCTTGGGACTATTCGCACAACAGACCGCTACTGACGAGGCCTCCCCCCGCCCCACCCGGGACGCCCCACGCCAATTTTCGGAGCAGCATTGTAGGATCCCTAAACCAGTGCGGCACCCAGGCGACATCACCTTGGTGCCGTCCAGAACTCTGCACGTTGTGCTGCCTTGGGACTATTCGCACAAAAGACAGCTTCTAACCATTGTTGCTTTTTGTGTTGAGAAATGTTTAAATGTTTTTAGTTTTTGTTCCGTTCGTTAAAGTTAGTAGTTAATAAAGTTTTATAACCTTACTTTGTTGGAGTGTTATCTATTTTTTTTAAAACGGGTGAATGGGGCCTTGAATCGGGTTATTGTCATGTGTGGGCTTTGGAAGTGTGCTGCTGCAGGATCGGACATTTCAAACTCAAATGCACGTTCTTTTTCTTACCTTTCCGAAGCATGGAGCGCAATAGCAGACAGAGAAAGGGTGATGCACGTGTTGAACACTACCTGACCTGGCAAGTTGCTGGCAGTGCCCCCCCGCCCGCTCCTGAAAGAGGGCACACACACACCGCCGCCCCGAGTACTTCACAAATCTTTAAAAGACCATGCGCTTGTTCATGAGGCTTAAATGGTTTATCACCTCTTCTAGAACCCCTGCATCGACCCTCTGACGTTTCATGGAAAAATTACCATGTAACACAATACCAAGCCCTGTCAGCTGAAACCCCCAAGGAATCGTGGGGCATATTATCAAGGGGGTTTATCTCCGCTTTTTTGGCTTTAAAAGCCATGAAAGCGGAGATAAAATTATTTCCCTATTACCAAGCTGTCGCTAACACCAGTTAGTGACAGCTAAAAGGAGATAGCGACCATCTTGGGCCCCGCTTTGCATGTCAGTGATACTTATCACTAATGACATGCAAAGTGGCGTGCCAAGATGTTAGCGACTGGAAACAGTCCCTAACATCGCTACCTTCTATTACCAACTTTTGGAGATATTCGCGCTAAGCGCGAATATCTCCAAAATCTAACACCTGCCCTGAGCAGTTCTTAGCCATGTTATCCAATGGGAGGTGGATAACATGGCTAAGAGCATTAGGTCGATAATACATGAATATCGCTGACTTTCAGCGATAATAGCAAGGTTTATCTGCGATAAAAATCGCCGATGTGCGGCGATAATTTTTGTCTCTAAACAAGTTAGAGACAAAAATTATCGCTAGTTGTTCGTAATATGCCCCCGGGTTTTTGCTTGCAGAAATCGGGAGGCGGGAGACTAGCACTGAAATCAGTACTCACACGCCTGAATCAGGAGGATTGGCATGTCTGAATTCTCTACAGCTGGGGCCATAAACTACATCCGCAGGGTTAGGTGATAGCCTGGGACCAGCCTGGCATCTAAAATGGCTGCCGTGCACGACAAAATTGTGGCATTCGAAAAAAGGCAAGATGGCGCAGCCGCTGGAAGAGATGTATCAACATATATCAGCCTCCTCAGCCACCCTCAGGAAACATAGGGGATTAGGATACGTCTCCCGCACCCCCTTATACCTAGTACTTTAATTAACGAAGCACAAAATGGCGAATTCCCGTTTCGCTACCAGTTTGCGGCCCAGTTCGCGGCCCGTGAAGCGCTTCTACCGTGAAAAATCATTTTTTTTTTATTTTCCCCACGGGACCCTTTAATAACCCCAACAACATTCCTAGGGGGTCAAGAGGGGGATACCTTGCCCCCTTTCATTAAATTCCCCCTTAGTTTTTCACCTTTTCTTCTCTCTCGATCCTACCGAGAGACAAGATGGCGGCCGCTCCGGACTGTCACGCAGCAAAAAAAAAAAAAAAGCTCACGCACAGCCGCTGGAAGAGATGTATCAACATATATCAGCCTCCTCAGCCACCCTCAGGAAACATAGGGGATTAGGATACGTCTCCCGCACCCACTTATAACTAGTAATTTAATTAACGAAGCACAAAATGGCGAATTCCCGTTTCGCTACCAGTTCGCGGCCGCGCTTCTACCGTGAAAAATAATTTTTTTTTTATTTTCCCCACGGGACCCTTTAATAACCCCAACAACATTCCTAGGGGGTCAAGAGGGGGATACCTTGCCCCCTTTCATTAAATTCCCCTTTCGTTTTCCACCTCTTCTTCTCTCTCGATCCTACCGAGAGACAAGATGGCGTCCGCTCCGGACTGTTTAGAATGTTGACAGACACCGGAGAGCCAATCAGCTTTCTGCGCGCAAAGTTCCGATAAGCGAAAAGTAAGCGGACCGGATCGCTGCCCAGAGCGCTGTTACAGATATATATCTTGGTTTGAACGTTAATTTCTCAAAAACTACTGGAGCACATATATTGAGACCTAGCAAAGGCACATCGGGCTAACAGTCCCTACAATTTTGCCAAGTTTCGTGCAAATCCATTCAGCCGTTCGAGCTAAAAGTGAGTCCAACCGCCCTATGGAAAACTCAATGCAAAAAACGCGTTTTGGGACCCCCCTTTTTTCTCAGCCCCCCCTTGACGAAACCCCACCAAATTTTCAGGGGCTGCTCAGAAACAAAATGTGCCATTTCCCTGAAAATTTCAGCCGATTCCGTCCACAAACGCCAAAGTTATTAGACATAGAATTTTCAAAAGTCCCATAGAGAAAAAATTCTAACTATATATACCTACTGGTGATAGCCAGTAGGTAATATATATATATATATATATATATATATATATATATATATATATATATATATATTCACTGAAAAAACCATAGGTTTCACACCAGTTATAGTTAGGAATTAGCATTTAAAAAACCTATGAAATTCACTGAAAAAACCATAGGTTTCACACCAGTTATAGTTAGCTGGAAATTTTACTGATATAAAACCATTGAAATTCCCACGTTATAGTTAGTCGGACTCACTATAACTTGCGCGTACAATGCACTGCTGATGACATCACTCATGACATCACTGATGAGACCATCCAGTGAATGTGTGTCTTTCTGAAAAATAAATTTGTTTTATATATGTATTTGTAAAGGTCGATGGAAGAATAAATGTTTAAATAAGTGTGTAAATGGATGTTTTTTTAAAAAAAATTGGTTGGGTAACTGGCATATTATGTGTTGTGTTTTGAAGACAGCATATGTGCAGGACTGTATGGGTGGATGAGTGTATATATGTGTGTGTTAGTGAGTGAATGACTGTCTCACTAGTGTCTTCATTAGTAACGACATATGTTTTAATCTAGTATATGTGAGTATTGATGTATATAAGTGAGTATAGTATATATAGTGAGAGATTGTAGGAGTTCCTGTGTAAATAAGTATGTGTTTCTATAAGTGATTGTTTAAGAGAGTAAGTATGGGTAAGTTTCCTTAGAAGTAAGGTGGCAGTGTGTGTATAAATGTATATGCAAAGAAATGGATGTTTAATAGTTTATTTGCATGTGTGAGTATGTGTGTGAGTAACTTTTGGATGATTGCTGATGTGTAACAGGATGTGTAGGTGTATCACTACATATGATGAGTGAGTATATGTATGTGTGACTATATAGAACTGTTGGTGAATGAGTGGATGTGTATATAGATGGTGGAATTACTGAATTGGTTGTTGTTACTGGTTTGGGTATCTCCATTTTTTAGAAAATGTTTGTTTCTATTTTTGAATATGTGTTTCAAGCGTTACATTACACTGAAATTAGGTCTGTCACTCTGTCACAAGGATGGTGTCATCAGTGATGTCATGAGTGATGTCATCAGCAGTGCATTGTACGCGCAAGTTATAGTGAGTCCGACTAACTATAACGTGGGAATTTCAATGGTTTTATATCAGTAAAATTTCCAGCTAACTATAACTGGTGTGAAACCTATGGTTTTTTCAGTGAATTTCATAGGTTTTTTAAATGCTAATTCCTAACTATAACTGGTGTGAAACCTATGGTTTTTTCAGTGAATTTCATAGGTTTTTTTAATGCTAATTCCTTTGTATATCGAGTTTCTAACCTTTTTTTTTTTACAATTTGCTGTTTTTTTAAAATATTCATTTTTTTTATAATTTTTTTCTTTTGCGCTCTGGGTGCGCGCTCCTGGAAGCTTTCAGCTAAGCTCTCCTGTAAGCTTCTCCGAGAGCTCATCTGAAAGCGCACCCAGAGCGCAACTGTCGTTTGTGAAAAAAAAATATGAATGAAAAGTTAATAATAATGCAAAACATTTCGTACCATACAAATAAAATTTGTTTTTTTTAATATTGAAAATGATTATGCATTTCTATTAAAGATTGATGACGTCACTTCAGCGCACAACGTACGTGCCCTCGGAAGCGCCTACGTGCGCGGCTCCTAAACGCACGCAAAAGCGCCTACGATCGCGCCACGTGTGCGCCCCGGAAGCGCCTACGATCGCGCCACGTGTGCGCCCCGGAAGCGCCTACGATCGCGCAGCGTAAACGCACCCGGAAGTGCACCCGAGCGCGCAGCGTAAGCGCGTCGGGTCATGTGACCCTAAAATAACACTTTTCATTGGTTGCTAACAGTTTTTTTTTACAATGAATGAAATCCCCACCCATTTCCTTCACTTCTTCTTTCACTTTTGTGACTGAAAGACCTGCTTTTTTGCTGCTCCTTTTTTCTTGGTTCATCATGGCTGCCAGATCATCCAGCAGTGAAGATGACTTCATTGATGAAGAGCCACCTACCCCAAAGGTGAAGGGACATTTCATTTGGAAATTTTTTAAGTTTCCAGAAGGCCAGAAGAAGGTGAATGCACCAAAAGTGGAGTGCAGGATCTGCAAAAAGGTCCTGTCACGGGGTAACCCCCTAAAGAAATACTCTTTTGGCAACTTCACGATGATTCGCCATGTGGAGACCAGGCACCCCCAGAATTTTGCCCGAGAAAGTGTCAGGGCTCTGGCACAGGAGGTTCCCTCTACATCAACAGGAGGAGCAACTTCTTCTGGAAGAGACCAATCTCAGGGGCAGGTAGCCAACATCCAACCTGCATTCAACCATGGGCTCGTCAGATGCAGATACTGCAATCAACTCCTCACCTATGGGGAGCAAAGTGTCCAGCTCATGGTTCGGGCATTAGAGAACCATCACTGCCCTTCCCACCCCTAATTTTTTTCTTTTCTTTTTGCTCCTGTTGAGCAGTTTCTATTCCCTGTTTTTGTTCCTCTTCAGTTAAAAGAAGAAAACCAAAAGTTCTTTTCAGAACTACCTCCAATTCTCATCAAAGAGCTATAATCTTAAAAAATGAAGAGTAAGTGAAATATAGTGCATTGATAATTGAAAGGAGAATGAGTAAGAAAGAACAGAAAGGTATGAGAGGTGAAAGGAAGTGAAGTAGGAGGACTGAAAGAAGGTGAGTGTTAGAAAAGAAATTTATGACACAGTGAATAAACTGGAGGCCTCATTTCTGAAAAGTGACGCATCGCTACGTGAAAATAGCGATGCGTCACTTATCTGGACGCACTCCTTATGACATTCCACATATGTCATATTTAATATATGACTAATCAATTCGCAAGGAGTTACAGATATGTCAGTATTTCTGACATATCTCTAAACACAAAAGTAACGCATTGCAGGAGTGCGTCACAAAAGTGACGCAACTCCAGTAATGTGTCCTTTCACATGGAAAAAGCACCATGTGAAAGGTTTGCTGAGAAGCAGGCGCAAGATTTTGGCGCAACTGCATCCTAAAAGTGACGCACTGCGTCATTATTAGCAAGCTTTTTGCAAGGAACACCCCCTCTGCATGCATTATACCTGACACTATTTTTTAAAAAGTGACGCATCTAGGTACATGGGTCACTTTTTAAAACTCTGCGCCATATTGTATCTGCAACAGGTATAATGTATGCAGAGGGGGCAATCCCTCGCAAAAAGCTTGGTAATAACAACGTACTGAAATCTATGAGATTTCCCTGCGTCATTTTTTGGATGCTATTGCGTCAAAATTTTGCGCCGGCCTCGCATCACTTTTATGTTTACACATATGTCAGAAATACTGACGTATCTGTAACTCCTTGCAACATGATTCGTCATACATTAAATATGACACATCTGGAATGTCATAAGGACTGTGTACAGAAAAGTGACGCATCACACCAACAGTGTAATAAAATGTGCCTCGTTGCACTATATTTAAAGGATGCAACAGCATCCTAAAAGTGACGCAGTGAAATCTCAAACATTTCACTGCGTCGCTATTACAAAGCTTTTTGTGGGGGAACACCCCCTCTGCATACATTATACCTGACGCTATTTTAAAAAGTGACGCATCTAGGTACATGGGTCACTTTTTAAAACTCTGCGCCATATTGTATCTGCAACATGATTCGTCATACATTAAATATGACACATCTGGAACGTCATAAGGAGTGCGCACAGAAAAGTGACGCATAACACCAGCAGTGTAATAAAATGTACCTCGTTGCACTATATTTAAAAAGTGACGCATCTAGATAGATGCGTCACTTTTTGAATATTGCATAACAATGCGCATTTTTTTACACCGCTGGTGCGTCACAAAAATTGACGCACAGGAAGCGCAAAACTAACAGCGCAAGGCCTTCATAAATATAGTCCTGGATTTAGGGGGTCAGAGGGGGTCTACTCTTCCCCCTTATGATCCAATCAGCTTCCTGCGCGCAAGTCGCTCGTCGCGCCTGGAGCGCTCTCCCGTGCGCGCACGGGAGAGCGCATATTCCCGCGCAAAACGAAAAAAAAATTTTAATGCCCTGCAGGACCCTATTTTAGTCCCTACATCAAACCTAGGGGGTCAGAGGGGGTCTACTCTTCCCCCTTATGGTCATTTGCCCCTTTTTTTTTCAAACCCCTTCTGTCTCGATTTTACCGAGACACAAGATGGCGGCCGCTCCGCACTGTTTAGAATGTTTACAGACAACTGAGATCCAATCAGCTTCCTGCGCGCAAGTCGCGTGTCGCGCCTGGAGCGCACTCCCGTGCGCGCACGGGAGCGCGGCTATAGATATATATATTTTTTTGAACCTTAATTACTTAAAATCCACTGGAGCACATATCTTGAGACATAGCAAAGGCACATCGGGCTACCAGTCCCTACAATTTTGCCAAGTTTGGTGGAAATCCATTCAGCCGTTCGGGCTAAAAGTGAAATCGACCGCCCTATGGAAATTAACATGGGGAAAACGCGTTTTGGGACCCCCCTTTTATCTCGGCCCCCGCTTGACGAATCCCCCCCAAACTTTCAGGGAAGGACCGGACCGCCATGAGACCATTTTCCTGAAAATTTCAGGCAGATTCGTCAACCGGCGCCAAAGTTATTCAAAATAGAATGTTGAGATTTAACATTGAAAATTATCCTAACTATAACTACCTACTGGCGACCGCCAGTAGGTAATATATATATATATATATATATATATATATATATATATATATTACCTACTGGCGATAGCCAGTAGGTATATATAGTTAGGATTATTTGTCTATGGAACTTTTGAAAATTCTATGTCTACACTAATAACGTGATTGCAAGTAAGAACATTGAATTCACAATGGTGAAAAAGAAATAATGAGAACTTTCAAAATCACTTTTCATCTGAATGCGCAATGCGTTATGGGGCTTGTATTTTAACTACAACAGGTCAGGTGACCTAGAACTTAAAAGCACGCATAAACGCACTTTGCTAATTTAATGACATGACTTCCAGCTGTGAACAAGGCTGTTGCCGAAACGTTAGTATTTGGAAGAATGTTGCGCTGCTCTTGCATGAATAAAACCTCAGTTTTTCAGCAGTGGGCCTCACCTTCTTTTTTGCACTGGATGGTGTTCTGACGGGTTTCTCCGAGCCCGTGTTTCCGTGAGGCCGCCTTGAAGGGTCGGTGGCTCCAGAATCGGGGGATTCTCTGTGTACATTCAAACGAGGAGCATGACCCACCCACGCGCCAACAACCTACGAAAGGGAAGCCAATGGAGCGAAAAGGTGCGCGTGGTGGAAAGGATTTGCGAGGGATGACATCCTTCTGTAATCGTGCTGAAGAATGGGGCCACAATTCAAGCAAATTGGTAAAACGCAATAAACTTACAGTGATTGCCAAGTCGCCTGACAGCTTCGAGTGCAGAAAACCCCACACTAATAACGTGATTGCAAGTAAGAACATTGAATTCACAATGGTGTAAAAGAAATAATGAGAACTTTCAAAATCACTTTTCATCTGAATGCGCAATGCGTTATGGGGCTTGTATTTTAACTACAACAGGTCAGGTGACCTAGAACTTAAAAGCACGCATAAACGCACTTTACTAATTTAAAGACATGACTTCCAGCTGTGAACAAGGCTGTTGCCGAAACGTTAGTATTTGGAAGAATGTTGCGCTGCTCTTGCATGAATAAAACCTCAGTTTTTCAGCAGTGGGCCTCACCTTCTTTTTTGCACTGGATGGTGTTCTGACGGGTTTCTCCGAGCCCGTGTTTCCGTGAGGCCGCCTTGAAGGGTCGGTGGCTCCAGAATCGGGGGATTCTCTGTGTACATTCAAACGAGGAGCATGACCCTCCCACGCGCCAACAACCTACGAAAGGGAAGCCAATGGAGCGAAAAGGTGCGCGTGGTGGAAAGGATTTGCGAGGGATGACATCCTTCTGTAATCGTGCTGAAGAATGGGGCCACAATTCAAGCAAATTGGTAAAACTCAATAAACTTACAGTGATTGCCAAGTCGCCTGACAGCTTCGAGTGCAGAAAACCCCACACTAATAACGTGATTGCAAGTAAGAACATTGAATTCACAATGGTGAAAAAGAAATAATGAGAACTTTCAAAATCACTTTTCATCTGAATGCACAATGCGTTATGGGGCTTGTATTTTAACTACAACAGGTCAGGTGACCTAGAACTTAAAAGCACGCATAAACGGACTTTGCTAATTTAATGACATGACTTCCAGCTGTGAACAAGGCTGTTGCCGAAACGTTAGTATTTGGAAGAATGTTGCGCTGCTCTTGCATGAATAAAACCTCAGTTTTTCAGCAGTGGGCCTCACCTTCTTTTTTGCACTGGATGGTGTTCTGACGGGTTTCTCCGAGCCCGTGTTTCCGTGAGGCCGCCTTGAATGGTCGGTGGCTCCAGAATCGGGGGATTCTCTGTGTACATTCAAACGAGGAGCATGACCCACCCACGTGCCAACAACCTACGAAAGGGAAGCCAATGGAGCGAAAAGGTGCGCGTGGTGAAAAGGATTTGCGAGGGATGACATCCTTCTGTAATCGTGCTGAAGAATGGGGCCACAATTCAAGCAAATTGGTAAAACGCAATAAACTTACAGTGATTGCCAAGTCGCCTGACAGCTTCGAGTGCAGAAAACCCCACACTAATAACGTGATTGCAAGTAAGAACATTGAATTCACAATGGTGTAAAAGAAATAATGAGAACTTTCAAAATCACTTTTCATCTGAATGCGCAATGCGTTATGGGGCTTGTATTTTAACTACAACAGGTCAGGTGACCTAGAACTTAAAAGCACGCATAAACGCACTTTGCTAATTTAATGACATGACTTCCAGCTGTGAACAAGGCTGTTGCCGAAACGTTAGTATTTGGAAGAATGTTGCGCTGCTCTTGCATGAATAAAACCTCAGTTTTTCAGCAGTGGGCCTCACCTTCTTTTTTGCACTGGATGGTGTTCTGACGGGTTTCTCCGAGCCCGTGTTTCCGTGAGGCCGCCTTGAAGGGTCGGTGGCTCCAGAATCGGGGGATTCTCTGTGTACATTCAAACGAGGAGCATGACCCACCCACGCGCCAACAACCTACGAAAGGGAAGCCAATGGAGCGAAAAGGTGCGCGTGGTGGAAAGGATTTGCGAGGGATGACATCCTTCTGTAATCGTGCTGAAGAATGGGGCCACAATTCAAGCAAATTGGTAAAACGCAATAAACTTACAGTGATTGCCAAGTCGCCTGACAGCTTCGAGTGCAGAAAACCCCACACTAATAACGTGATTGCAAGTAAGAACATTGAATTCACAATGGTGAAAAAGAAATAATGAGAACTTTCAAAATCACTTTTCATCTGAATGCGCAATGCGTTATGGGGCTTGTATTTTAACTACAACAGGTCAGGTGACCTAGAACTTAAAAGCACGCATAAACGCACTTTGCTAATTTAATGACATGACTTCCAGCTGTGAACAAGGCTGTTGCCGAAACGTTAGTATTTGGAAGAATGTTGCGCTGCTCTTGCATGAATAAAACCTCAGTTTTTCAGCAGTGGGCCTCACCTTCTTTTTTGCACTGGATGGTGTTCTGACGGGTTTCTCCGAGCCCGTGTTTCCGTGAGGCCGCCTTGAAGGGTCGGTGGCTCCAGAATCGGGGGATTCTCTGTGTACATTCAAACGAGGAGCATGACCCACCCACGCGCCAACAACCTACGAAAGGGAAGCCAATGGAGCGAAAAGGTGCGCGTGGTGGAAAGGATTTGCGAGGGATGACATCCTTCTGCAATCGTGCTGAAGAATGGGGCCACAATTCAAGCAAATTGGTAAAACGCAATAAACTTACAGTGATTGCCAAGTCGCCTGACAGCTTCGAGTGCAGAAAACCCCACACAAATAACGTGATTGCAAGTAAGAACATTGAATTCACAATGGTGAAAAAGAAATAATGAGAACTTTCAAAATCACTTTTCATCTGAATGCGCAATGCGTTATGGGGCTTGTATTTTAACTACAACAGGTCAGGTGACCTAGAACTTAAAAGCACGCATAAACGCACTTTGCTAATTTAATGACATGACTTCCAGCTGTGAACAAGGCTGTTGCCGAAACGTTAGTATTTGGAAGAATGTTGCGCTGCTCTTGCATGAATAAAACCTCAGTTTTTCAGCAGTGGGCCTCACCTTCTTTTTTGCACTGGATGGTGTTCTGACGGGTTTCTCCGAGCCCGTGTTTCCGTGAGGCCGCCTTGAAGGGTCGGTGGCTCCAGAATCGGGGGATTCTCTGTGTACATTCAAACGAGGAGCATGACCCACCCACGCGCCAACAACCTACGAAAGGGAAGCCAATGGAGCGAAAAGGTGCGCGTGGTGGAAAGGATTTGCGAGGGATGACATCCTTCTGTAATCGTGCTGAAGAATGGGGCCACAATTCAAGCAAATTGGTAAAACGCAATAAACTTACAGTGATTGCCAAGTCGCCTGACAGCTTCGAGTGCAGAAAACCCCACACTAATAACGTGATTGCAAGTAAGAACATTGAATTCACAATGGTGAAAAAGAAATAATGAGAACTTTCAAAATCACTTTTCATCTGAATGCGCAATGCGTTATGGGGCTTGTATTTTAACTACAACAGGTCAGGTGACCTAGAACTTAAAAGCACGCATAAACGCACTTTGCTAATTTAATGACATGACTTCCAGCTGTGAACAAGGTTGTTGCCGAAACGTTAGTATTTGGAAGAATGTTGCGCTGCTCTTGCATGAATAAAACCTCAGTTTTTCAGCAGTGGGCCTCACCTTCTTTTTTGCACTGGATGGTGTTCTGACGGGTTTCTCCGAGCCCGTGTTTCCGTGAGGCCGCCTTGAAGGGTCGGTGGCTCCAGAATCGGGGGATTCTCTGTGTACATTCAAACGAGGAGCATGACCCACCCACGCGCCAACAACCTACGAAAGGGAAGCCAATGGAGCGAAAAGGTGCGCGTGGTGGAAAGGATTTGCGAGGGATGACATCCTTCTGTAATCGTGCTGAAGAATGGGGCCACAATTCAAGCAAATTGGTAAAACGCAATAAACTTACAGTGATTGCCAAGTCGCCTGACAGCTTCGAGTGCAGAAAACCCCACACTAATAACGTGATTGCAAGTAAGAACATTGAATTCACAATGGTGAAAAAGAAATAATGAGAACTTTCAAAATCACTTTTCATCTGAATGCGCAATGCGTTATGGGGCTTGTATTTTAACTACAACAGGTCAGGTGACCTAGAACTTAAAAGCACGCATAAACGCACTTTGCTAATTTAATGACATGACTTCCAACTGTGAACAAGGCTGTTGCCGAAACGTTAGTATTTGGAAGAATGTTGCGCTGCTCTTGCATGAATAAAACCTCAGTTTTTCAGCAGTGGGCCTCACCTTCTTTTTTGCACTGGATGGTGTTCTGACGGGTTTCTCCGAGCCCGTGTTTCCGTGAGGCCGCCTTGAAGGGTCGGTGGCTCCAGAATCGGGGGATTCTCTGTGTATATATATATATATATATATATATATATATATATATATATATATATATATTACCTACTGGCGATAGCCAGTAGGTATATATAGTTAGGATTATTTGTCTATTGAACTTTTGAAAATTCTATGTCTAATAACTTTGGCGTTTGTGGACGGAATCGGCTGAAATGTTCAGGAAAATGGCACATTTTGTTTCTGAGCAGCCCCTGAAAATTTGGGGGGGTTTCGTCAGGGGGGGCCGAGAAAAAAGGGGGGTCCCAAAACACGTTTTTCCCATGTTACTTTCTATAGGGCCTTTGGCCTCACTTTTAGCTCGAACGGCTGAATGGATTTGCACGAAACTTGGCAAAATTGTAGGGACTGTTAGCCCGATGTGCCTTTGCTAGGTCTCAATATATGTGCTCCAGTGGATTTTGAGAAATTAACGTTCAAAACAAGATATATATCTGTAACAGCGCTCCGGGCTGCGCTCCGGTCCGCTTGTTTTTTCGCGAAACGGAACTTTGCGATGCGAAGCTGATTGGCTCCCCGGTGTCTGTCAACATTCTAAACAGTCCGGAGCGGCCGCCATCTTATCTCTCGGTAGGATCGAGAGAGAAGAAGAGGTGAAAAACGAAGGGGGAATTTAATGAAAGGGGGCAAGGTATACCCCTCTTGACCCCCTAGGACTGTTGTTGGGGTTATTAAAGGGTCCTGTGGGGAAAATAAAAAAAAAATATTTTTCACGGTAGAAGCGCTTCACGGGCCGCGAACTGGGCCGCAAACTGGAAGCGAAACGGGAATTCGCCATTTTGTGCTTCGTTTTAATTAAATTACTAGGTATAAGGGGGTGCGGGAGACGTATCCTAATCCCCTATGTTTTCTGAGGGTGGCTGAGGAGGCTCATATATGTTGATACATCTCATCCAGCGGCTGTGCGTGAGCTTTTTTTTTTTTTGCTGCGTGACGTCTGTTAACGTTCGATTCGATGGAAATCAGGAAGTGTTGACCGCCAATTTGTCAGTGCGATAAAATATTTTGTTATAAATGAATCCTTATTGATAAACATTGTCTGCGCCATCTTGCCTTTTTTCCAATGCCACAATTTTGTCGTGCACGGCAGCCATTTTAGATGCCAGGCCGGTCCCAGGCTATCACCTAGCCCTGCGGATGTAGTTTATGGCCCCAGCTGTAGAGAATCCAGACATGCCAACCCTCCTGATTCAGGCGTGAGACTACTGATTTCAGTGCTAGTCTCCCGCCTCTCGATTTCTGCAAGCAAAAACCCGGGGGCATATTACCAACAACTAGCGATAATTTTTGTCTCTAACTTGTTTAGAGACAAAAATTATCGCCGCACATCGGCGATTTTTATCGCAGATAAACCTTGCTATTAGCAAGGTTTATCGCAAATGCGATAAAAAACGGCCGCAATGCATGAATATCGCAGAAAAGTCAGCGATATTCATGCATTATCGAGCAAATGCTCTTAGCCATGTTATCCACCTCCCATTGGATAACATGGCTAAGAACTGCTCAGGTCAGGTGTTAGCTTTTGGAGATATTTGCGCTTAGCGCGAATATCTCCAAAAGTTGGTAATAGGAGATAGCAATGTTAGGGACTGTTTCCAGTCGCTAATATCTTGGCACGCCCACTTTGCATGTCATTAGTGATAAATATCACTGACATGCAAAGCGGGGCCCAAGATGGTCGCTATCTCCTTTTAGCTGTCACTAACTGGTGTTAGCGACAGCTTGGTAATAGGGAGATAATTTTATCTCCGCTTTCTTGGCTTTTTAAAGCCAAAAAAGCGGAGATAAACCCCCTTGATAAAATGCCCCACGATTCCTCGGGGGTTTCAGCTGACAGGGCTTGGTATTGTGTTACGTGGTAATTTTTCCAGGAAACATCAGAGGGTCGATGCAGGGGTTCTAGAAGGGGTGATAAACCATTTAAGCCTCATGAACAAGCGCATGGTCTTTTAAAGATCTGTGAAGTACTCGGGGCGGCGGTGTGTGTGTGTCCTCTTTCAGGAGCGGGCGGGGGGGGGGGCACTGCCAGCAACTTCCAGGCCAGGCAGTGTTCAACAGTTGCATCACCCTTTCTCTGCCTGCTATTGCGCTCCATGCTTCGGAAAGGTAAGAAAAAGAACGTGCATTTGAGTTTGAAATGTCCGATCCTGTAGCAGTACACTTGCAAAGCCCACACATGACAATAACCCGATTCAAGGCCCCATTCACCCGTTTTAAACAAAAATATATAACAATCCAACAAAGTAGGATTATAAAACTTTATTAACTTTTAAATATAACGAACGGAACAAAAACTGTAAAAACATTTAAACATTTTTCACAAAAAAAAGCAACAATGGTCAGAAGCTGTCTTTTGTGCGAATAGTCCCAAGGCAGCACAACGTGCTGAGTTCTGGACGGCACCCAGGTGATGTCACCTGGGTGCCGCACTGGTTTTTGGGATCCTACAATGCAGCAAAGAAAAACAGCGTGGGGCGTCCAGGGTGTTGCGGAGGGAGGCCTCGTCAGTAGCGGTCTGTTGTGCGAATAGTCCCAAGGCAGCAGAACGCGCTGAGATGTTGATGGCACCCAGGTGATGTCCAGTAAACTGCCGCACTGGTTTTGGCATCCTACAATGCTGCTCCGAAAATTGGCGTGGGGCGGCCCGGGGGGGGGGGGCGTGGGGGAGGCGGCGTGAACGGGCAGGTGGCGGCCATCCAGCTGAGTTGCGCCCGCTCTTGCGGCTACAGCGTCTCGCTCACCATGTTGTTGAGTTGCTCCCGCTCTTGCAGTGCAGCGATAGGCGGCTGCCACATGACTCTTAAAATGGCGGACGGCTCTTCGGTTTTGGGCCTGGTCCACTAAAATGGCCCTGGGACACCTTGGAACTCGGACGCTTGCCTGCTAGGGCTTGGGCTCCATTCTCGAAAGCGTCCCCTCAGCCGTGAAGATTCTACAAAAGTCTTGGGGGCCCTCGACTCCTGCAGGCTTCCGGTGGGGAGCGGCTGCCATGATTGCTCGCGGAATGACCACGACGGAGCCATGAGATGGTGGTGCTCTCATGCTGACGCCAGCTTCAGTCTGAATCATCCAGAAACAAGGTGGGGCTTTCATCGTTTGGGAAAAAAAAATGTTCTAAACCAATGAAAAGTGTTATTTTTAGGTCATATGACCAAGCCTTCCATCTTTAGGAAACCAAAAGTAAAATGAACCAATGAAAAGTTTTATAAACAAGTCACATGACCTGTTATGCGGCATAGGGCTACAAAAAGCGTAGAAAATCCGTTGGCACGTGAGGCGGCGTCAGTAGCGGACCGATGTGCGAATAGGCCGAAGGCAGCACAACGCGCCGAGATCCGGATGGCACCGAGTTAGTGTCCAGCAAGTTGCTGCACTGGTGTGGCCATCCTACAATGCTGAGCCGAAAGACGGCGTGTCCAGCTGAGTTCCGGTCACTCTTGCGGTACAGTGACTCGAACGCGCCGAGATCCGGATGGCACCGAGGTGGTGTCCAGCAAGTTGCCGCACTGGTGTGGCCATCCTACAATGCTGCGCCGAAAGACAGCGTGACCAGCTGAGTTCCGGTCACTCTTGCGGTACAGTGACTCGAACGCGCCGAGATCCGGATGGCACCGAGGTGGTGTCCAGCAAGTTGCCGCACTGGTGTGGCCATCCTACAATGCTGCGCCGAAAGTCGGCGTGGGGTGCCCCGTTGGCTTATGAGGTGATGTCAGTAGTGGACCGATGTGTGAATAGGTCGGAACCAGCACAAGGCGCCAAGATCCGAATGGCAAGTCCTGGATGTTGAGTGCCATAGTTGAGAGTTCTGAGCAGTGCTTGTAAGACTGTCTGAAGCTTATTTGCACCTGCTGCAGCTTCACTATTGCCCTGGTGTGGCCAAAGGTCGCACATGACATAGGCGGCTGGCTCCCGAGGTCCGGCGGATCTTTTTTCCTTTTCTTTTCTGCTTCTTGTCCTACAATCCGTTTAATCTGAAGACACGACCAGGTCCCTGAAAGTGTGCAGGGGGACGCTATTGATTGAATGAAAATGGCGGCTTGACACAAAGCTGACTCAAGCGTGCTGTTAATGCTATACAGACAAAAATTGGTTTTCAGTTTGTACATTCTTCTGGATTTTTTTTTCCATCCAAGGCTGATTGAGAGTTTGTAGAAAAATGGCTTCAGATTTTCCACATACTACTCTTCAACATTCTTCCTAAATGTAACAATGTGAGACTCACTAGGAGAACGGCTGTTTATGTTTCCTTTCAAAATGCTGCGAACAATATTTTCTGAATGGAAGACACCATCTTGTAGCATAAAGGGCCGAAAGGGGTTCTGGTCTGGCCGATGGTTGGTGGAGACATTTTGACTATATCTTGGACCTGCCCGGCCTCGCCCAAAATGGCGCCGGTATAAATGGGACTCGTAACTCATTGTTGTGTACTGGTTGAACAACCTTGATATCACGAGATATGACTGCAGTTTTGATGCTCATGGCGGGCGGGGACGAGAATTGATTGAATATTTCGACATCTCTATTGATATTAAGTTCTGATGTGTTATTGATTACTGTACTATTGAAAGTTCGAATTAACGTCACCCATGGTACTTGCACGCAAATGTATATCTAGATAACTTTTTTGTAAGTGGCCCTGTCGTATTTAGTCACTGTTTTCGAATCAGTTAAAGGCAAGTGAAATAAAGTAGTCCAATTACATGACGGATAAAAGGTATAATATGTAGGAACGCAGTAAAGATAAATGGTCAAGGGCAGTTGTGTTTTCCACTTCTGCAACATAAAGTGATCGATAAGAATCTGATAATCAGACGTATCGGCGACTAAGACAGCAGGCCGAGTCTCTTTTACTCAACGGCTCCGTCATGGAACGAAGAAACGCCCTTTTTCTCGAAAAAGGAATATATTTTACTTGCAGGACAGTTGTAAATTTTCCGGGAAAGTACATTAGCCTGGAATATTATAACATATATGTTTTTAAAAAAAAGTTCGAAATCAATAAAAAGCGTATTTTTTAGGTCATATGACCAAGCTTTTCATTATTAAAATAACAAAAGTAAAATGAACCAATAAAAAGTTTTATTAACAAGTCACATGACCTGTTATGCTTACGTTGCGCGCTGCGCCTCGGATTACTTCCGGGTGCGCTAACGCGGCGTGTCATATAACGCATTACGCGACAATGTAGGTCAAGAATATAGTCAAAATGTCTCCACCAACCAGCGTTCGGAACACAACCCCTTTCAGCAGTCCAAAAAGTTCTGTAAAATGACAACAGAGGGGACAGGCAACAAGAACCATCAGTCAAAGAGGGGAGGGCAAGTTCTTCTCTACCGGGTCATGTTGGGGCGCTACCGGAACTGATCGAATTGGTAGTCTACAGTGTTTCTGGATGTTTCAGACTAAAGCTGGCGTCAGCATGAGAGCACTACCATCTCGTAGGTCCGTCGTGGCCATTCCACGAGCAAACATGGCAGCCGCTCCCCACCAGAAGCCTGCGGGAGTCGGGGGCCCCCAAGACTTTTGTAGAATCTTCACGGCTGAGGGGACGCTTTCGAGAATGGGACCCAAGCCCTATCAGGGAAGCGTCCGAGTTCCAAGGTGTCCCAGGGCCATTTTAGTGGACCACGCCCAAGTCTGAAGAGCCGGCCGCCATTTTGAGAGTCCTGTGGCAGTCGCCTATCGTTGCATCGCAAGAGCGGGAGCAACTCAACTACATGGTGAGCGAGACGTTGTAGTCGCAAGTCGCAAGAGCGGGCGGTAAACAGCTGAATGGCGGAAGAGGCACAGTGTAGCAAAAGCGGGCGGAATGGCAACTAAAACGGTAAAGGGGCGCCCCACTACAGCGTGTCTTCAGGTCAAACGGATTGTGGGACAAGGTCCAGAATAGAAGAGTCATCAAAAGGCAAAAAGTTCCGCCGGACCCCGGGAGCCGGCCGCCTATGTCGGGGGCGATCTCAGGCTACACCGGTGCTATAAGACTTGGGGAGGGGGTCGGAGCCAAGCGTCTTCTCCGAGTCCATGGCCATTACACCGCCCCTCGGGGGCCTCCGTCAAGCGGTTTAGGAAGGTAACATATCACATTGTTTTCAAATGCAGTGAGGTCCACAAACGACACTCACTTACTTTGAGAATAGTGAAGCTGCAGTAGGTGGAAATAAGCTTCAGACAGTGTTACAAGCGCTGCTCAGAACTCTGAACTATGGCACCCAACATCCAGAACTTATGCCATTTGAGAATGGCAGTGACATTGAAGCAACTCAGGGACCAAAACCATTAACGTACTTTCACGTATGAAAATCTTACTTGGGGAGGGGGCAGGAGCGAAGCGCCCCCTCCCAGTCCGCGCCATCACACCGTATGTTGAAAATCTGAAGCCATCGTTCTACAAAGTCAACCAACCTTGGATGGAAAAATCTAGAAAAATGTACAAACTGAAAACCAGTTTTGGTCTGCATAGCATCAGTAGCAAAGCTTGCTATCAGAGTGCATGAGTTTCATGCTCGATCGATTGAGCTAGCCGGATCGGGCAATAAAAAGTATAAAATAGTTATGTAAATAGTTATTTAATAAAATGTTTTACCCTCTTTCTTTGCTGGTGTGTTGTCTATATTTTTAATATTTGCATAGGGTTTGTCGTTATTTTGGGCGGGATGGGTGACGGAGCCGAGCTGTCTTGCAGCCCTCATGGTGTGGAGCTCAGTTCATCTCACTATTTTCGTATTTCTCATGAAGGGTTGTTCATAATATTTCTATTTTAGCGAGGTCAAAAAGAGATCCAATTAGTGGCCTACTGATTTTGCTCGATTACTTTTATTTTTTTACACGATTTTTCACGATTTTTCACTATCTGCAAAGACTAAACAGAGTATTGCGACTTTGTGCTTGTTTGTAAATAGAGAATGAACCAAAGAGAATCAATTGTAAAACAGTAAATGCTTGGATAACAATCAATCAAATGGAGAGACAAGCAGGCAGGACGGATTACAACGGGGGTAAAGGCCTGCGTTAACTACTCTTCACTATCTGCAAAGAGAGAGTACTACTAAGAGAAAAGAGGGGAGGGGGGCAGCGTTCAAAGCACATCAGCGTGCATAAACACGAAAAAGTTTTTACCTATCACGTACTTGACATTTTACAGCTTTTGATATTTGCTATTAAAAAACCAATGAAATTCACTGAAAAAACCATAGGTTATAGGCCATATATAGTTAGGAATTTGCATTTACAAAACCTTGAAAATTCACTGAAAAAACCATTGGTTATAGACCATATATAGTTAGGGATTAGCCTTTTCAAAACCTTATTTTACTCACACAAAACCATTGAAATTTCATATATAGTTAGTTCCACTAACTATATATCGCGCACCCGCAATCCACTGCTGATGATGTCAAGGGATATAATTCCGATTTTCAATTTGTCTACGAAAAATATAGACTCTGACACTGAATCTCTTCTATCCAAAGGTTTGTCCTTTGTTCCCCATTCCTACCTTGACATTTTTGAGTTTCAGAAAGATATTATTTCATTTTTTCGTAGAATTAGACTTAAAAAATGTTTTTCTTCACAGAATGACAATATCGAACCTACTGAAAACACCAGGCAACTATCCTTGCCATCCACCTTTAATCCATCTCTAGACCAACTGGGCCCGGAGGTCGCCGCCTTTGAGCTGGTAGTTCTCCAACAACTTGAGAGAGCTCTCCGTTTCATCCCAAAACTCATCTACAATCTTAGCAGAGGTGAATCAGACTCACTAAAAAATTTAAGACAAGATAACACCATAGTTATTAAAAGCTGCGATAAGGGTGGTGGCATCGTCTTAATCGATACCAATAAATACAAAAGCAACATGAAAACCATGCTCTCAGATACCACCACTTATATGCCCATCCGTAGTAACCCGCTACTTTCTGTTTCAAAGAAAATCCGAAACCTCACCACTGCCGCACTAACTGCGGGTGAAATTAGTCAGAAAGAATTTGACTTCTTGAATCACCATCAGCATAAAACGGCATGCATTTATGGCATGCCTAAAATCCATAAAAATATCACAGACCCCCCATATAGACCTATTGTATCTACGATAGGAACAAATACCGAGCCTCTCTCAAAATGTGTTGATTCATTTCTACGCCCATATATCTCTAAAATCCCGTCATATATCAAGGACACAGGGTCCATGATATCGAAAGTAGAGGACATTCCCTTTGACCCAGATACAGACTTGCTAGTGACTATGGACATTGAGGCGCTGTATAGCAACATTCCCCAAAAGAAGGCCCTGTCAGCCACTAGGTGGTTTATTGAGAAGTTTGACATCCCTTGTCCAAAAGACTTCCTTCTAGAACTTCTGGACATCGTACTATCTGAAAATATAGTAGAATTTGGTAATGATCTCTACCGCCAAGTCAAAGGCGTCAGTATGGGGGCCTCAGTTGCCCCATCGATTGCCAACATCTATATGGCGGCTTTCGAAACCAAAGCTATCCATAATTAAATAGCTCCCTTTTTCGAGTCGATTTCCCATTGGTCCAGATATATTGATGACATCTTTTTTATCTGGACCAATGGGAAAGACTTGTTATGCGAATTTCTAGAATGGATTAACCTAGTGGATACAAATCTAAAATTCACAGCCCACTTTGACAATATACAAGTAGAATTCTTAGACATAATTATCAAGCATGAGAACAACAAACTGGCTGTAGATCTATTTGTCAAACCGACTGCGAGGAATACCTTCTTGCATTTTAAAAGCTTTCACCCCCGATGCCAAAGAGAGAGCATTCCTTTCTCTCAATTTCTTAGGGTCAGAAGAAACTGTTCCAATCTAGCAGATTTTGACTTTTAGGCGAATATCATGCGACAGAAATTCCTTAGCGGAGGTTACCCTCATAGACTAGTTAGGGACTCATATAAACGAGCCAGATACTATGATCGAGACGCACTCCTGAGACCTAAGCCAAATCAAGAGAATGGAAAGGGGCGACCATTCGGTCCCCCCGAACGTATGGCGGAGTACCACGATCCCCCCGGGAAGCCATCTTGGGCGGGAGGCGCGTCTCGGCTGGTATGCCCGAAGCGGCGTAGCCGGGGCGCGCTCTTTTCCCGCCCTGGAGTGGGCTGGCCTAGACACTGACGCGGCCGGCCACGCCCTTGGGGGCAGGCAGGGGCGGGTTTACGCCCGCCCTGAAGACGGATAAAAGGAGCAACAAGCCAAGAAAGCATCCTCTTGTTCCTGTGCTCTAAAGCTGCACCTCCTCGCTGCACGTGAGCTCGAGACGGAACGAAGAGCCAATTTTGAGCGTGGTAATCTTTCTTTTTTGTCTTACAGATACTCTGTCGGAGAATGCCTAAGAAAGTCGGAAAGCGAATGACTACCGACCAGATGCTGCGTGTACTCATGAAAGAGGTGACCGATCTGAAGAAACGGATGGCGGATAGAGACGGGGAAGGGGGACCGAAACGGCCCTTGGCAGGAGCTGCTCCGGGAGGAAAAGGCAAGAGGCCCAGGAGGGGAGCAGCTGGGGGGGACATCCCGGTTCCCTGTACCCCACTCGAAGAGCCAACTCCGGCGCCGGCAGAGGGGAATCCGATTCCCGTGGTGATCACCCCTGCGTCCGGGAGGGATATGCCGCCCGAGCTGGCAGCACAATTAGCAGCGTGGTTGGGAAAAGAAAGCGAGGGCGCCACGGCTGACGACGCACGGGTGTTGATGAAGCAACTGCGTGAAACGAGGGAGGCGGCGAAGGCATCATCGCCAGTTATCACGCCGGCTGCGGCAGTGGAAAAACCACCAGGAACAGGTCCAGCCGCAGATACAGCTTCCGGTTCAGGTAAGCGGCCATTGCCGATTGCGAGGGACGAGTCTGCACCTTCACGAAGGGAAAAGTTGGGTCAACATGTCCCTCTGGCTATTAAGGAGAAGATATGGGCAGATGAGTATGTAAACATCTTCTCGTTGCTTACCGATCATTATGAGATGGAGCATGTTAAGAGCCAAAAGGAGCTCATGCATCCGAGTGTTTGGCGCGCAAAGATGGCCGCCTTTAAGGTTGATGAAAACATTGGCACTTGGGGGAAGGCGTGGGGAATTTTTACCTCCATCGTGGGCGAACGTAGACCTGAGTTGCTGTCCGAATTGCCGATATACCAGACACGGATCATGGAATATTCCGTATCTTATGGGGGCAATCAGTGGTTCTGTTACGATAATATTTTTAGAAAAGCAAAGGAACACGATAAAAACTTAACTTGGGATTGTTACGATTCTGTTTCATGGTCAAAAATGGAGAGTACTGGTATGTTAAAAGTACCATTAGTAGGGAGTAGCGGGGGCGAATCCTCCCGCCAATATGCCGGGGCCCCCTTTCGATCAAGTACAGGTAACGAGTACAGCTCGAGGCCGAACGGCAACACAGGTAAAAGGGGGATTTGTTGGAACTTCAATAGAGGTAAATGTACGAGGCCCCAGGGGTCATGTAAATTCCGTCATGAATGTGGAGGGTGTGGGCAGCCATCCCATCCGGAGTCCATGTGCAGAGCCAAATCGGGTGATAACGGGGGGAGAGGAGGCGCCAAACAGGTCTAAAATAGTCCGAGGGGCGCCTTTACCTACTCCGGTTGATACCATGGCAATGATTCCTTGGCTCAGCGAATACCCGGATCACTCTTCCGCTGGGGTGTTGAGGAACGGGTTTTCATATGGTTTCCGCATCCCAGTGGGGGAGTTTCGGGGTGTAAGAAAATGTAAAAATCAAATATCGGTCTTGCAACATACGACCGTGGTACAAGAAAAGATTGGGAAAGAGGTTACTCGAGGTCGAGTCGCCGGTCCATTTGATGAGCCACCGTGTGCTAACTTTGTTTGTTCTCCTTTGGGGGTGGTCCCTAAGAAGGACCCGGGTGAGTTCCGACTGATACATAACTTATCAGCCCCACGTGGTCTGTCCGTAAATGACGCAATAGACCCGGATGTGTGTTCGGTGCGGTACGCATCTTTCGATGAGGCCGTGGCCATGTTGAATCGCCTAGGGCCCGGGGCGCTGATGGCAAAGTCAGATATTGAGTCAGCGTTCCGGTTGCTCCCGGTACACCCAGACGATCAGCGTCTCCTTGGTTTCATGTTTCAGGGTCAGTATTACATGGATAGATGTATGCCAATGGGTTGCTCTATTTCTTGTGCATATTTTGAACAGTTCAGTTGTTTTCTGCAATGGGTCTTCACAAGGAAGACGGGTTTACAGCATGTCATGCATTACCTCGATGATTTCTTGTTTCTGGGGGCGGCCGGGGGTCCCGAATGTGGACAGGCTTTGAATGAATTTTGTATTTTAATGAAGCATTTCGGTGTACCATTGGCACCAGGTAAGACTGTGGGTCCCTCGACTTGCCTCGAGTTCCTGGGGATCAAACTCGACTCTGTGGAAGGTTGTTTTAGATTACCTAAAGAGAAGGTGATAAGATTCAGGGCTGCCCTGGAAGCGTGTATTAGCGAGTCCAAGGTCAGGCTGCATCAGTTGCAACAATTGGTGGGACAGCTGAATTTTGCCCTGAGAGTCATGCCGATGGCCCGCCCTTTTTCCCGCTCGATCGCTCAAGCCATGGTCGGCCTGAAGGAGGGTCATCATCGCACACAGTTATCGGCAGAGGTTCGTCAGGACATGCGCATTTGGTTGGCATTTCTGGCAGATTTCAATGGTCGAATTGTCTGGAACAAACCGGCGGTGTCCTCCGAGGAGCTGGGGCTGTGGACAGATTCGGCAGGGAGCACTGGTTTTGGTGCCATATTCGGCACACGATGGTCGGCTCAAAGATGGCCGTTATGGTGGCATGAGTGGGGACTGACTAGTAACATTGCCTTTTTGGAACTTTTTCCCATTCTTGTGGCCCTGAAAACTTGGCCCGAAGGGTTCAGAGATCACTCTGTGGTGTTTTGGTCTGATAACATGACCGTGGTTGAGTGTATCAACAGCCAGGCAGCACGATGCAAATGGATCCTGAGATTGCTCAAAGAAATTGTGTTATTGTGTATGCAGTTGAATGTACTATTCAAAGCAAGACATGTGCCAGGGGTAATGAATAAAGCGGCTGATGCGCTTTCTCGTTTTCGTATGCAGGCCTTCTGGGGTTTTCTGCCCACAGCGGACCCGGTGGCGGCACCCTTCCCCGAAGCTCTCTGGTCTCTCGGTGCCCCGAATTACAGAACCTCGTGGGAGAGAGTTTAGCACCCAGGACGAGGAAGGCATACCAAGGGGCGTTCCGATCCTACTGGGCCTTTGTGGGGGATGCTAGGAGGGAGCTTTGGGGCCAGGAAGAACTGGTGGTGGATTTTCTGCTGTCCTTACATCAGGCAGGCAAATCAGTGGCTACGGCCCAGAGGCATCGGGCCGCCATTTCCTTTATGGCAAGGGCTCATGGGATCCAGGACCCGACTGCGTCTTTCGTTGTGCAAAAAGCGCTACGTGGGTGGCAACGCCTTGAGGGTCGCAGAGTAGATGAAAGGCGCCCGATAGGTCTGGATAGGTTGGCTTTGTTGTTATCGGTACTTCCTGCAACCTGTTCATCCCAGTATGAAGCAGTGTTATTCCGAGCCGCTTTTGTGCTAGCATTCCATGGGGCTATGCGGGTGAGCGAACTAGTGGCAAGGAACAAGCAGGATACCATGGGGGGACTGTGCCGAGAGCACGTCCAAATCAGGGGGGAGACAATGACTGTCTCATTTGTCAAGTCCAAGACCGATCAGGGTTCGATGGGGGACTGCATAATGATACAAAGGATTCCCGGGTCGTCCATGTGCCCGGTGGGTTGCGTTGAGGAATATTTAGCGCAAAGGGTGGCATCATGGGGGGGGACCTTGTTGAGACACGCTGACGCCACCCCACTGACGAGGTTTCAGTTTCAGCGGGTGCTCGCGATGTCGATTACTGCCGCATGCATGAACCCCGGCGAGTTTGGGACCCATTCCTTTCGGATAGGGGCTGCTACCAAGGCTACAGCCAGGGGTCTGAATGTCGATCAAGTAAAACGTGTGGGGCGTTGGTCCTCGAATTGTTATAAAAGGTATGTGCGGTTGCACATGTTGTGAAGCTGTAATGATGTACTCACGCTTCTTGTTTTGTTTGGTTTCAGTTACGCGAGCCTACGAGGCGGGGCGGACTGTGCAGTCAACCCAACACCGGGCCAGCGGTCAGACATCACCGGCTGCGAAAAAGGAGGTGTGGGTCGTCGGCCACTCATACGTGAGGCGTGCCGCGGACGTATTCAAAGCAGGTGACATGATTCACGTGGCTGGGGAATACGGGTACAGTGTGTCCTTCTACGGGAAGGGCGGGCTCTGTATTGACCAGTTTCGATCATTTTTCGAGGGTTTGTTAGGGCGGACAAGGTCACCGCCGTCTGTAGTCATAGTACATCTTGGGGGCAATGATTTAGTGACCACTGGTAGACGACTTCTTCTTGAGGCGATGCTTTCCACGGTAAGTTGGTTAGCGAGAAGAGTTCCAGGGTGCACAATTGCATGGTCCCATATGATCCCACGGAAAGTGTGGCGGGGGGCTCTTTCGGTCTCTGCTCTGAATCATTCAGTAAGGAAAATTAATAATAAAGTGAGTAGACTGTTCCGTTCAAGTACACTGCATTCTATTTCGCATGGTTGTATTAAAGGGGACAGTATGTATTTGGGGGATGGTGTTCATTTGTCTCGAATGGGGAATGAGTTACTCATAGGAGACCTGATAGCTTGGTTGAAAACTTTAATACATGACCTTTAGGCAGGAGTGTTGTGGGGGGTCCGGATAGCCGGTCAACTATCCGGCCTGTGGCGGTAAGGTCATGATCGGTGAGCAGTAATTGGAGGATCCCTATGGGTGGACGTCACCCATTACGGATGGGAGTGCTCAAGGGAGGTGGCCATTGGCCCCTCAACGGGGAGGCGGTACCTTCTAAGGATGGGCCGCCGAAAGAAAAGGAAAGGCGGTCAAGGCCCCTTCCTGGGTAGGAGGGGCTACAGCCCCCTCCTGGGGAATTTCCCGGGGCCAGGACATCTGCGACGGCAGATGTGGTAAGTTGTGTGGGGTTTGGGAGGGGGTCTACGCTACCTTCTAGATAACTCACACGTGTCCTCGGACGACCTTTAAATGGCGTCGAGTTTATTGGGGCCCCCGTCAAGTCAAGGGAAATTGGTAAATGCACTTGAGGTACACCTCTGTGCGGTCGCCCCTCACAAGTGAGGGGGATAAGTCTGGTTTAGGGATCCTGACACCGGTTACGACCTTGCCGTTGGCCCTTAAACGTTAGGATGTACAATTTCAAGTTAAATGTTTTGTAGGATGTTAGTTCGGCTAGGAGAACCTTTGTATTAGAGAATATGTTAAGGTTAGCCAAACATCGCAATGTGGAAATGAAATTGTACATTAATATGAAACTGTTTTCAATGTTTTTAATTTTTGTTTCATATTTTAATAAATACGGCCGGGAGGGTCACTCCCTCCCGTCTTCCAAAAAGTTCAGAACCGTTTCCGGTGTCCCATCCTTGGGGATTGTGTTGAGAGGGGGTGGCGGGTATCTCAGCCATATGGAAAGGGGCGACCATTCGGTCCCCCCGAACGTATGGCGGAGTACCACGATCCCCCCGGGAAGCCATCTTGGGCGGGAGGCGCGTCTCGGCTGGTATGCCCGAAGCGGCGTAGCCGGGGCGCGCTCTTTTCCCGCCCTGGAGTGGGCTGGCCTAGACACTGACGCGGCCGGCCACGCCCTTGGGGGCAGGCAGGGGCAGGTTTACGCCCGCCCTGAAGACGGATAAAAGGAGCAACAAGCCAAGAAAGCATCCTCTTGTTCCTGTGCTCTAAAGCTGCACCTCCTCGCTGCACGTGAGCTCGAGACGGAACGAAGAGCCAATTTTGACCCACCCACCAGCCCCTGAGGACAGCAAGTGGTTTTGAATAAAGTTTGATGTGGTAACGCTAATTTCTTGCAGGTTGTGATGATTGTCGTGATAACTGTGAATATGCAATAAAGAATGGTCAAATTATAGTTTGTTTTGCAAATAAAGTAATGATGCACTAGTGTTGATCAGTAATCATGCCTTTTAATAAGTGGTAATTGTTACTGTCTTTTAGTAATTTAGGAATTTAGTAGTTTAGTTAGAATTGTCGTATTTATTTTGGTCGGGCGGTAAGGTCATGATCGGTGAGCAGTAATTGGAGGATCCCTATGGGTGGGCGTCACCCATTACGGATGGGAGTGCTCAAGGGAGGTGGCCATTGGCCCCTCAACGGGGAGGCGGTACCTTCTAAGGATGGGCCGCCGAAAGAAAAGGAAAGGCGGTCAAGGCCCCTTCCTGGGTAGGAGGGGCTACAGCCCCCTCCTGGGGAATTTCCCGGGGCCAGGACATCTGCGACGGCAGATGTGGTAAGTTGTGTGGGGTTTGGGAGGGGGTCTACGCTACCTTCTAGATACCTCACACGTGTCCTCGGACGAACTTTAAATGGCGTCGAGTTTATTGGGGCCCCCGTCAAGTCAAGGGAAATTGGTAAATGCACTTGAGGTACACCTCTGTGCGGTCGCCCCTCACAAGTGAGGGGGATAAGTCTGGTTTAGGGATCCTGACACCGGTTACGACCTTGCCGTTGACCCTTAAACGTTAGGATGTACAATTTCAAGTTAAATGTTTTGTAGGATGTTAGTTCGGCTAGGAGAACCTTTGTATTAGAGAATATGTTAAGGTTAGCCAAACATCGCATTGTGGAAATGAAATTGTACATTAATATGAAACTGTTTTCAATGTTTTTAATTTTTGTTTCATATTTTATTAAATACGGCCGGGAGGGTCACTCCCTCCCGTCTTCCAAAAAGTTCAGAACCGTTTCCGGTGTCCCATCCTTGGGGATTGTGTTGAGAGGGGGTGGCGGGTATCTCAGCCATATAAAAAATTAGTTTGTATTACCAAACACTCCACCCTAGACAACACTGTCCGTCAGATCGTGAATTCCAACTGGCATATCCTAAACTCTAACCCTACTACCTGTAAATTGGAAAAGCCTTTATTCGCCCACAAACGAAAGAAAAATCTTAAAGACCTAATTGTACATTCTCGATTTACAACAAAAGATACCAACACAGAATCTGTTCAAAGGTCAATCGATAACAACTTCCCCCTGAAAGGAACATTTAAATGCTCCTCATGTAAATCATGCAATAATATTCTATCAGGGGAATCTTTTGAACACAATGGATGTCATTTTAATGCTACAGACATGTGGAATTGCAAAGCAACTAACTGCATATACCTAATTCTCTGCCCTTGCCAACTTGGCTATGTTGGGGAAACCTCCCGAGCGATACAAACCAGACTAACAGAGCACCGCTCAGCCATCCGCACCAACAAAACCTTAGCACCATTAGTCAAACACTTTACTGAGAACAAGCATGGCCCAGAAGATTTTAAATGGTGCATCCTGGAAAAAATTAGGCTCCCAGACAGTAAAGGCGGCGAAAAAATCAGAAAGAAAAGAGAAGTCTTTTGGATTTTTTCCATGGGCACTTTCAAAAAAGGTCTGAATGCAGAGATCCCGTGGGAAAATGCTATCACCTAAGACTGGCAGCATATATCATAACACGTGACTTATTTCTCTGTGTAATACGAACCTGTGTAGGTTGTATGTAGTATTTATACACCACCGTCCAAACCAACACTGAGACTGTATTCTAAATAATCAAAATAAATTGTCCTCCCCCCCCCCTTTTTTTCCCCCCCTTTCCCCCCCCCCCCTCTCCTCCCTGGCTCTTCCCTTATCTGTTTTCACCCATAGACTTTTAAATGTATACACCAATAGGTTAGCATAAAAAATATTCCCTGTGAACCTTACTCAAAAGATATATACCAACTTAATTTTAAAGACCATTGGTATCTAATGGCTTTACAAAATGGCAACTTGTACATTCAGATTTGGACCTGTCCTTTTTTCACCCCCTTGTGTGACCGATTATATTCTAACATATTTGGACGCCTCTATCTACTATCGCTTTGTAACGTTTACCACATATAGTTTAATCATGATTACACATCGCCGTATAAATATACGAAGGACACAGTCGTAAATTGAATACAGCCTCACAACAGTGTGACTCTGTTCAAACCTTTAGACAATCCGCACCTTTATCTATCAGCTGCTCATTGGTTTTCACCAAGAGTCTATCATGGTACAATACGTTAAAACACAGTGACAGCCCGTTATAAACATTAAATAATCTGAACAGGTTTACGTCGGTCGATGATTGTCTCCTTTACTAAAATACACCATGGTATATTAGCTCATATAGTGTAATCCCCCACTGAACGTGTTCTCTAGGGCACAAGTTAACTTATTCCCTCTTCCAACATGGCTAGGAGATTAACACTCGATCTATCCCAGCTTTCATCGCCATGTTTAAAAAGCATTACGTTTCGTAGCAGAGAAACTCTGTCCTCTCTCTGTTTCCACTATACCCCATTGTCGGCCAGCAATTCGCGCTCTTTTTTTAAACAATAAAAGAGCTGTCATTCGCGAGGGAGTCAATTTCCCCTCTTCCGTTTTTTTCTTCATCGGCAAGGCTGCAGCCGCCAGCCTGGGTTCGGAGCTGCACCATCCTGCAGCCCACATCTGCGATAACACAAGAAGGTAAGAATTAGCTCGCGGTAGCCATGTAGAAACGCCGAATAACACGATAGGCGTCTCTCCCCTAAAGCACCTTTCTTTCTATTGCTATTTTAGAGTTCTTTGTTAAGCTGTACCCGAGATCAACCACTATAATTACCGAGTTTGGAACGGCAGAGCAGCACTATCTTGCTGTCGGAATTTGACCTTTTAATTGAAGGTAATAGCTTAAGCATATCGTTTTTTAGCACTATCATAAAGCTGTATAAACGAAAAAACATAACGTCCTTGACATACTGTCACTGTGCCACTATATAAATAACTACGTGACTTTGGGCCGTTTTTGTATCTTGTGTTAAATTACAAACTACAAGCTACACAGATACTTAGCTGGCATGTCTGTCTAATCCCAGATCTCCTTTTCTTTTGTATCTATTTCAGCCTACTTAATGCTTATGGCATTTTTTAACTCGTAAATACATCAAAATATCCGTATGAATTATAATTCAAATACCTGGAAATCGTCTACCTAAAGGTAATTCCCATTATATTGCAGACTTATCCTTATAAAGCACACTATGCATGTGGCAAAAGCCTCCTTATACAGGATGTTTAATGTAGGCTACTAAATAGTAACTAGACCTTAGCATCTAATTGCAGATATGTTTTCCCTATCTATATATTCATCTACAGTGACGGATACTGTTTCTGACGCCACTATGAGGACCAACAATTGGATATAATAACCTGCAGCTTTTGAGCTGCCAGCAAAATAGGTAATACCCTGTCCTCCCTTTCTAGTTTTGTGATTAATTACCTGCTGAGTTATCGCCTCTAGGCAAAGAACGTTAATAAATTACTAATCTCTATCTCTAGATCTAGCTTCAGTATAGGCTATCCTTAACCTATATAGACTGCCGTCTTTTTACCCGCATTATTTACAACAAGGGGTGGTGAGGGACAGAGTCTCTGAATTAAGCAGAAAGCTCTCACCCAGTCAAGAGATCAGGGCTAGGTCCAACACCGTTTTTTAGCTCACTGCACCATCCCAGTTTCAGAACCTGGCTGTATGCAAATTAGTCTGTTCCTGTCCCAGTGCATGATGGGAACAGGGCAAACCAAACTACAAAAGCCAATTCTTACACTGGGAAGGAAACAAGCTCCCGGGGACCGGTTTCTGGCATTACAGCCGTCTTCGGCCCGGTTTGCTTGAATCCTGATGGTGCAATGAGCAAGGGTCTCACATCTGAGAATACCCTTCCACGCTTAGGGTGGACAAAAATATTTACAACAAGGGGTGGTGAGGGACAGAGTCTCTGAATTAAGCAGAAAGCTCTCACCCAGTCAAGAGATCAGGGCTAGGTCCAACACCGTTTTTTAGCTCACTGCACCATCCCAGTTTCAGAACCTGGCTGTATGCAAATTAGTCTGTTCCTGTCCCAGTGCATGATGGGAACAGGGCAAACCAAACTACAAAAGCCAATTCTTACACTGGGAAGGAAACAAGCTCCCGGGGACCGGTTTCTGGCATTACAGCCGTCTTCGGCCCGGTTTGCTTGAATCCTGATGGTGCAATGAGCAAGGGTCTCACATCTGAGAATACCCTTCCACGCTTAGGGTGGACAAAAATATTTACAACAAGGGGTGGTGAGGGACAGAGTCTCTGAATTAAGCAGAAAGCTCTCACCCAGTCAAGAGATCAGGGCTAGGTCCAACACCGTTTTTTAGCTCACTGCACCATCCCAGTTTCAGAACCTGGCTGTATGCAAATTAGTCTGTTCCTGTCCCAGTGCATGATGGGAACAGGGCAAACCAAACTACAAAAGCCAATTCTTACACTGGGAAGGAAACAAGCTCCCGGGGACCGGTTTCTGGCATTACAGCCGTCTTCGGCCCGGTTTGCTTGAATCCTGATGGTGCAATGAGCAAGGGTCTCACATCTGAGAATACCCTTCCACGCTTAGGGTGGACAAAAATATTTACAACAAGGGGTGGTGAGGGACAGAGTCTCTGAATTAAGCAGAAAGCTCTCACCCAGTCAAGCGATCAGGGCTAGGTCCAACACCGTTTTTTAGCTCACTGCACCATCCCAGTTTCAGAACCTGGCTGTATGCAAATTAGTCTGTTCCTGTCCCAGTGCATGATGGGAACAGGGCAAACCAAACTACAAAAGCCAATTCTTACACTGGGAAGGAAACAAGCTCCCGGGGACCGGTTTCTGGCATTACAGCCGTCTTCGGCCCGGTTTGCTTGAATCCTGATGGTGCAATGAGCAAGGGTCTCACATCTGAGAATACCCTTCCACGCTTAGGGTGGACAAAAATATTTACAACAAGGGGTGGTGAGGGACAGAGTCTCTGAATTAAGCAGAAAGCTCTCACCCAGTCAAGAGATCAGGGCTAGGTCCAACACCGTTTTTTAGCTCACTGCACCATCCCAGTTTCAGAACCTGGCTGTATGCAAATTAGTCTGTTCCTGTCCCAGTGCATGATGGGAACAGGGCAAACCAAACTACAAAAGCCAATTCTTACACTGGGAAGGAAACAAGCTCCCGGGGACCGGTTTCTGGCATTACAGCCGTCTTCGGCCCGGTTTGCTTGAATCCTGATGGTGCAATGAGCAAGGGTCTCACATCTGAGAATACCCTTCCACGCTTAGGGTGGACAAAAATATTTACAACAAGGGGTGGTGAGGGACAGAGTCTCTGAATTAAGCAGAAAGCTCTCACCCAGTCAAGAGATCAGGGCTAGGTCCAACACCGTTTTTTAGCTCACTGCACCATCCCAGTTTCAGAACCTGGCTGTATGCAAATTAGTCTGTTCCTGTCCCAGTGCATGATGGGAACAGGGCAAACCAAACTACAAAAGCCAATTCTTACACTGGGAAGGAAACAAGCTCCCGGGGACCGGTTTCTGGCATTACAGCCGTCTTCGGCCCGGTTTGCTTGAATCCTGATGGTGCAATGAGCAAGGGTCTCACATCTGAGAATACCCTTCCACGCTTAGGGTGGACAAAAATATTTACAACAAGGGGTGGTGAGGGACAGAGTCTCTGAATTAAGCAGAAAGCTCTCACCCAGTCAAGAGATCAGGGCTAGGTCCAACACCGTTTTTTAGCTCACTGCACCATCCCAGTTTCAGAACCTGGCTGTATGCAAATTAGTCTGTTCCTGTCCCAGTGCATGATGGGAACAGGGCAAACCAAACTACAAAAGCCAATTCTTACACTGGGAAGGAAACAAGCTCCCGGGGACCGGTTTCTGGCATTACAGCCGTCTTCGGCCCGGTTTGCTTGAATCCTGATGGTGCAATGAGCAAGGGTCTCACATCTGAGAATACCCTTCCACGCTTAGGGTGGACAAAAATATTTACAACAAGGGGTGGTGAGGGACAGAGTCTCTGAATTAAGCAGAAAGCTCTCACCCAGTCAAGAGATCAGGGCTAGGTCCAACACCGTTTTTTAGCTCACTGCACCATCCCAGTTTCAGAACCTGGCTGTATGCAAATTAGTCTGTTCCTGTCCCAGTGCATGATGGGAACAGGGCAAACCAAACTACAAAAGCCAATTCTTACACTGGGAAGGAAACAAGCTCCCGGGGACCGGTTTCTGGCATTACAGCCGTCTTCGGCCCGGTTTGCTTGAATCCTGATGGTGCAATGAGCAAGGGTCTCACATCTGAGAATACCCTTCCACGCTTAGGGTGGACAAAAATATTTACAACAAGGGGTGGTGAGGGACAGAGTCTCTGAATTAAGCAGAAAGCTCTCACCCAGTCAAGAGATCAGGGCTAGGTCCAACACCGTTTATTTATCTTGTCTCCTTTCTGGTAAAGAATTGGCTTGGTAGTTTAGTCTGCCCTGTTCCCATGATGCACTGGGCCAGGGACAGACTGATTTGCATATAGCCAGGTTCTGAGCTGGGATGGGGCAGTGAGATAAATAACGGTGATGGATCAAGCCCTGATCTTTGGACTGGGTAAGAGTGGTCTGCTCAATTCAGACACTCTGTTCATCACCACCCCCTTTTGTAAATCGATTTTGGCCACTATAGGTGTGGCAGGGTATACTCAGACATGAGTCCCTTTCTCACTGCTCCATCAGGATTCAAGCAAGCCGGGCCGAAGAGGCTGAAATGCCAGAAACCGGTCCCCGGTAGCTTGTCTCCTTTCTGGTAAAGAATTGGCTTGGTAGTTTAGTCTGCCCTGTTCCCATGATGCACTGGGCCAGGGACAGACTGATTTGCATATAGCCAGGTTCTGAGCTGGGATGGGGCAGTGAGATAAATAACGGTGATGGATCAAGCCCTGATCTTTGGACTGGGTAAGAGTGGTCTGCTCAATTCAGACACTCTGTTCATCACCACCCCCTTTTGTAAATCGATTTTGGCCACTATAGGTGTGGCAGGGTATACTCAGACATGAGTCCCTTTCTCACTGCTCCATCAGGATTCAAGCAAGCCGGGCCGAAGAGGCTGAAATGCCAGAAACCGGTCCCCGGTAGCTTGTCTCCTTTCTGGTAAAGAATTGGCTTGGTAGTTTAGTCTGCCCTGTTCCCATGATGCACTGGGCCAGGGACAGACTGATTTGCATATAGCCAGGTTCTGAGCTGGGATGGGGCAGTGAGATAAATAACGGTGATGGATCAAGCCCTGATCTTTGGACTGGGTAAGAGTGGTCTGCTCAATTCAGACACTCTGTTCATCACCACCCCCTTTTGTAAATCGATTTTGGCCACTATAGGTGTGGCAGGGTATACTCAGACATGAGTCCCTTTCTCACTGCTCCATCAGGATTCAAGCAAGCCGGGCCGAAGAGGCTGAAATGCCAGAAACCGGTCCCCGGTAGCTTGTCTCCTTTCTGGTAAAGAATTGGCTTGGTAGTTTAGTCTGCCCTGTTCCCATGATGCACTGGGCCAGGGACAGACTGATTTGCATATAGCCAGGTTCTGAGCTGGGATGGGGCAGTGAGATAAATAACGGTGATGGATCAAGCCCTGATCTTTGGACTGGGTAAGAGTGGTCTGCTCAATTCAGACACTCTGTTCATCACCACCCTCTTTTGTAAATCGTTTTTTACCCGCATTGACATATGAGCCTGTATAGTCTAAATGTATAAATTAATTAAATCTTATTAGCATGACGCCATAGCATGACTCCACAGTACAAATATGTTCACTTCCAGATTCATCTAAAATATCCTATAAAACAGGAAGAAATTACATATATATAACCTTGCGCGTCAGGCTTTCTGTACATCCCGTTATTGATCTCAAAAGACTCCCTAATGTACCCATTTTTTGTATTGTGTTCAAAAGATACCCCCGACACACCCCATATAAATTGTCAAATTTTTTCTTCATATATTTAAATTAGATACTAATCCCATCATTGGGTTTTGATTCATCTACCCTTTTATCAACGTTAATGAAGTTGTCATCGATTTTCCTCCACCATATGAAGTAATATATACAAAATGTAAGTTACTTTGAAACCAGTTGATTGGTAACGAAAATGTTAACAATATCCTTTTCTATCAGTCTAGACATGTTCATGTAAATTGAAAATGTATATTTGATGTGATCATAAACAAATATCTGATGTCTACATAAGCATGGCAAACTGCAATGCCTATCAGTCGTTCTGTCTAGCTAAGTACTGCACTGACCTTATATATATCTGTCTATCACATGACGTTAAGTGACTAATGCTTTGTGTCTGGACCTGCTAGGTAGATTTGGAGCTGTCAAGAATGATATACTGTTTTATAGATAAATACACAGATAGATAGATATATGCAAATAAAAAATGTACTATAGAATATATGGAATGTTATATATAATATATTTTTTTTATAAATATTCCTTTCAGAGCCTTACCAAGGACTCCTGAAGAAGGCAGTTCCCCTACTGCCGAAACGCGCGTCGAGTCTCTTTTGTACTAACTTCCAATTATTTGCACTATTATTATGATGTATTTTGTTTTTATTGAATATGTATGATTTTTGCTGTCAAG
Organism: Lissotriton vulgaris; assembly: GCF_964263255.1. NCBI lineage: Eukaryota > Metazoa > Chordata > Amphibia > Caudata > Salamandridae > Lissotriton > Lissotriton vulgaris. Next base: position 1,998,902,810 of record NC_141687.1, read on the forward strand.
AAGTACTTGTTTGACTATTTTAATGTATCATATAGTTTTGACTATTGTTCTTGAGTCTCTATATGATTTTTAATTACTGCTAATTAAATATATATTTTTACATATACACTAGTTTCTTTGACAATTCCTTTTCTCCTCTGGTCCCAGCCTTCCATAGTCACTTACCTTGTAGATGGCCTAGGATTTTTTTACTCAAGATGATGTCACATATTACATCATTCATGACATGGTTAGTGACATCACTGATGACATCACTGATGACATCTCAAATGACATCACTGATGACATCTCAAATGACATCACTGATGACTTCTCAAATGACATCACTGATAAAATCACTGATAACATCTCATTTGACATGACTGATCACATCACTGATGATATCATTCATGTGATAATACCATGAACCTCTTCAGACTCTAATATAACCTTAGATACAATCAGTGTAAATAGACAGTCACAGACTGTCACTCATCCATGGAGTTACTCACACACCTAGTCAGTTATGCAAAAAATCAATCACACCTCCATTTTCTCAACTATACAGTTATACACACCTTACTTATTCAAACATATACTAACACATTTACTTTACTCTCTTATACAATCCCTGATACATGTTCACAATGATCCATACAGCCACTCACACATTCACTGGCTCTTATGCACAGTTATTTATATATGTCAACTCTCACATGTACTGTGTTTTACTTATGTACTTACTTTGACATGTAGTACTGAGATATCCATTCACTCACTAATACACTCATGCACAGTCAACAGCCCATACAGTTGTTTGCACATGCACTTTTGAACCCATACATATAGTGAATCAACTACTCACACATCTATGTACAGAGTCACACACCTCCCAGCCACCCATACACACACACTCAGTTTCCCATACAAATACTTGGACAACCAATGAATAACCCATACAGTTACTCATATAGCTACTGATCAACATATGTAGCAGTTTGTAGAACAACAGATATAATGATGCACAAATTAAAACAGTTTAGTCACTAACCCATGCACTCAGTGAGACACATTTAATCACTCACTCATACAGTCAGTCATGCACCTACTAAATCCTTCATCCAGACACTTATACATCCACTCATTCTTCAATATGTAAGACATATTTTAACTTTACAGAAACATACAGTCACTGGATGTTGTCATCAGTGATGTCATTTGAGATGTCATCAGTGATGTCATTTGAGATGTCATCAGTGATGTCATCAGTGATGTCACTAACCATGTCATGAATGATGTAATATGTGACATCATCAGCAGTGGATTGCGGGTGCGCGATATATAGTTAGTGGAACTAACTATATATGAAATTTCAATGGTTTTGTGTGAGTAAAATAAGGTTTTGAAAAGGCTAATCCCTAACTATATATGGTCTATAACCAATGGTTTTTTCAGTGAATATATATATAAATATATATATATATATGTGTGTGTATTAAAATTATTTTTAAAAAAATTAAGTTACAATAATTATTTATTAATTTTAAGGTTATTCAAGTATATTAAGTATTTTTAAATTAATTATATTTATTAATATATTACTATTAAATTACTTTTAAGACATTTAAAAAATTCGATATTTTTTACAACGATATTTTGGAGTCTTTATTTTTGTACTTACCTGTTTGAAGATAGGAAGTCGATATTCTGGCATTCTATATTTTTTCCACGATATTTTGGCAGGTCGATATTTTGTCAGTGATCCTTTTGTAAGATAATCTGCCAGCACTGGAGAGGGTGCCGTGGTGCTTAATCTGTCGCTCTTGGACACAATTGACATTGCTGTTCTCAAGCCAGGGGAAATGGGTACACCTTGTGAGGACGAGGGATGTGGGCAGAATAAAGTTTGCTTTGTCCACATTTGGCACTGAAAACACTGCCACCTAATTTTGGAAAACATTAAGTAGACCCTCTACAAAAGTTATATTGCTCTCAGGCTATGTTGCAGTGTTTAAGGGGCTAAATGGGACCACATATGGACCTCCACAAGGGCTACCCTTGCCAAACCAGATGAGATGAGGCAAAAATATTGACAATGCAAGCACTTATGGAACTGGGTATAATGTTTCGGTGCCATATGTGTCTCTTGTAACTGTGTAATGTTTTTTCATCAGCACATCCAGAGATATCATTACAATTAATCTGTCTCCCTTGGTGTCCGCATACCTCTGACATTCAAAGTCAGAATGCCATTAGTACCCATGTGTGAGTGGTGTACTTGGATGTACAGGGATGGGCTTCTTGAGTAGTCTGACCACAGGTGGCCCACCAACACACGTCCTAGAGTTTTTACTTGGAGGGGGCTATGGCCCTGTAAGCAATAGACTGCCATTCAATGTTTCTGCATTATTCATGACAGTATAATATAAACACTCATCGCCTCCGTCACAGGGCAGTATCCAAGGGACAGAATGAGCAATTAGAGATAACATCTACCTACAAAGGGGAACTTATGCCCACACACAACTCAGACAAGGCAAGGCGAGGTGGAGGGAACGTGTCCTGTGATACCAATAGGTTTTGCATATGCCAAAGTTCTCCTAGCAGCCATTTCAACAATCTCTCATGAACAATTAGTGGCAGACAGACAACTACAGTTAACGCATACTACATCCCTAACTATGATGTGGCAACTGTTGTTGCATACTTACATCCATCTAATCTCTACATGTGTACATTTCAACATTACCTCTAGGCCTGCGTAATCTCCACTCATGCTGGTATGACCCCTCTCACATCTACCTCAAAGTACATGCTCATCTCTCAACCTACCTTACATACACAACTTCTGCATATTCACCCTCTGGAGCAGATATCTGGAAAAATATTTCACCCTCCAAGCTTCACCCTTGTACTCTAACTCTTCCACAAAGACTCACAATCTCATACTGGCACTGCGCTTCTTACCTCCACACCTACATTCCCAGCACCACTCTTCATCACTATTTACACAACATCTCTGATCTTTAGGATATGTACACAATGAACTGTACTCATCACCTCCTCAGCAGATGTAAATTGTATCATGTCAAATGTACATCTCTCTTCCTCATTTTGCCCCTCACTAATGTCTTGGACTGCACTTTTATCCCAATGTGGCACATGATATATAACTCTGACATGCACACTTAACATAGCAACACATATCTCATCCAGACACTTACATTGTCAATTAATCTGTCCTCATTATTTCGCTTCTCACCATTCACTAACCTTACTCTGCTGAAGGACTACTGATAGACATTTCACAAACTTCTGTATCCACAGATTCAAACACAACATACATCAACTGGACAACACCTCACATCTCCCCAAACAGCACCCTAACTTACACAACTGTTGTATACCCTTTACAGACACTTATCCACTTTATTACAATTAACAAGTTTATCCTTGTCTCACTGTGGCCCTGTCACATCCACATCTCAGTTCCAATGTCCATGCATACATTGTCTTTGGCATTTAAACAACTCTCTTTATCAATTACGCTGCCCTGTCCCAGTCATCTCTCACCATAGTGCCACAGACAACAGCTCTCATCTCCTACCATACTCCAACCTTTGTCTAACTGGTTCTACCGCAATCACATCAACCTATTCCTAGCATACCCTGTCTATGCTTTAACCAGTCTTACAAGGTAACATTCTCTGATTACCACACCCCAGCATTTCCAAACATTCACATTGTAAGAATGAGGTTACTTCATGTCTCCTATTCAAGAACTGCCTTTGAACTTAACTCCTTCCTTCCACTCTCATAAAAACCTAACTTGTCCTCCCCCCATTACGTATGGGGCTCCCTCAATTTCCAAAATAGAAACATGAAGGACCTTTGTTAAGCTAGTTTAGCCCATGCAACATTAACCTTGCAAATCACATCTGCAGCTAACCCTCACATACCAAGATCCACCTCCTCCCCTGTCTGTCAACTTAATAGATGGGTGTGACAAAGGCTCTTGTAACATCTGCACAGCATACAGGCCCACAACAGTTCTGTGCACTCACAGCCCATTTGTCTTACCACATGCAGCACTGGGCAATCCAAAAGACATACCAGCACTCCTAGTTCTGTTCTGTGTGATCTGGGGCAGCATCAAGCATAGCTCAAAAGTACTCCACTGTTATCTATGCACAAATGGCAACCTACACACAAATCATATGCTCAACTACAAATGATGTGTCATTAACATTGTAAAGTTCTAGCTTGTACAAACAAAAGAATTGTTAGTCGAAAAGTGTGCAAAAATTCACCTTCTCAAATATGCTCAACTCTTCTCACTCAGCATTTATCCCTTTTGGGCAGTGCTGAAAGTGCTATGATTACATTATGCTTGTCATACTTCAGTTGTGAGGGTGTACCATAGGATTCCTCGATGTTCATCCGGGCAGGGGCAGGTTGCAGTCACATCCATAGCACTCACAAGTGATGTGGCCACATGCCGTAATGATGAGGATGCATTGTATACGCTGTGTGAGGGGTGACCACAAGTCAAGTGTGGTATGAAAGCCAAAGAGGTTTTTATAAATTACATTCAAGGCCGTAAACGGAAGGTGTGTTTGTGCTAAACACATTGACACCTCAGCCCATTCCCAAGTGTCCCAGGTGAGGGGTGTTGTGTGTTGATTCTGCATCACCCTAATGCACTATGGATGCAAACCCAAGAGAGTGGTTTGTCCACCTGTAGCTCATAACAGTAACAGCACACTAAAAGCAGTGCTCTGTTGCTGGGCTCTGTAGTCATTAGCATTAGTGAGGCCCTGGCAGCTGACGACAGGCAGCGTCAGACCGGAGTGGCACACAGTATCCACATTGAACTAAGTCCACTTCACACCAATCTAGTTACCAAAAACTGAGGTTCATAATGCTTGCTTGAACTAGCAAAGATGGAGATTCTTGAGGTGCTTTGTCCTGATGAAAAGCTGCACCTTCTGTTGTCACATGAGGGGGCTAGAAGGGCCATTGGATGATCAAGCATACACAAATGTGGTTCACTCTGAATGCGCTAACAGGACGTGACATAGCCTAGCATTCACAACTGGAAAATTTGATGGACACCAAAAATGCCCTTTGAAATAAATAGACTTTGCCTAAATGTCTGAAACATAAATGACGCACAAAGACAATGCAGCACCTAGCATTGTCCCTGAACATGTAGATGAAAATCTTGGACACAGCAAGCAGAATCCACTCCTGACAGTATTGAGACAACTCCTTATCCATGTGTAGCTAAGTCATGTGTGTGTCACCTAACTGACATGACTATTACAGCCTTTCATAAATACAAACTGTCTGGCATCTTAGGTACAATGTTAGGTGACGAAGAACCCGGTGGGGTTCGAAATGCATTGGGTTTTATTTAATAAACTGCTTTGGAAGAACTTTGCTTCAGTGTGTGCTTGGGTAGAAAGGTTCGAAAGGCCGACCACAGCATGAGAAACTTTGGAAATTGCATTACGTCGCAGGAGGATGCAGAATGAATGGTTACATAATTCTTGATGATAGTATAAAAAACAGAGGATAAAAACATGAGTCTAAAGGAATAGAAGCAAATGCACTTTTGAAAAAAAAGCTGTTGCCACTGATTTGGGGCAAAAGAAGTGCCCCAATTATTGATGAAACAATGTTAGGTGAGACATATCCCATCTCAGCATCATCAGATACCACAAACAACAGCATTTTGAACTTGTGCCCATATGTGAAATGCACTAGCAAGATGCTCAGCCTGTTGCAAGAGGTAGACACGTACTCATGATATGTATACTTATGACGACACACAAATAAACCCTTGACAAACCAGGACACACAGTAGGTTTTGTTAAATCAACAACATCAAGTTTATCACAATACAGCAAGCCTGAAGTACCACTCATTGTGTCTTGGTTACAGTTGGCTTGTCACACATCCTCTCTCGCCATGATGTACGGATCGCTGAAACTTTTTAGACACTCACCCCCAGTCACAGATCTGGGTTGAATCCATCACCGTTCTTTAGCTCATTTTGCCACCCCAGTTCATACAGACCATACATCCCCATACCTCTGCTCAACAAACTCTGGTCTGGTGCATTAAATATCTGGCTGTAGGAAGCAAACGCACAGCTTTGTGTGCCCTAATACAGAATCCAAAGGAACATCACATGAGCTTGATGAGGCCAAGGTCCACTTTCCTGAATTGTGATATGGCCAGACTCTCACACTGTAACTGTGACATGAGGCCACAATGAGATGCACACTCAACGCTAGGCATAGTACAACTCTACAATCACCACATGTCATCACTAGCATTCTAATTGTGTGACAACCATTCATGCACCATACAATGTGTACACATGCAAATAACACTTACAACATTTGTATCTCTGTAATGACTGTAAAACACTAGACCACTGTACATGTCCTGGACACACACTATCCATATAATGTCCCCATACAAAGTCAGGTTGGAATACCTGACCTCTCTTTGTACAGGCACTGGACAATACAGACCACAGACACCGTGACTAACACGAATATATTCAGAAAGGGGAGTCCTGGGAGGCAACAGGGTCATGACACTGTCAGAATAAGGCTACTTTACACTCACATGGGTAGAGGTAATGTATCAGATGGGTACACAGCCATGAAGGGTACTGGCCCACAGTTGCATGCCAGCTGTAGTGAGGTTGTCATTGCTACTAGTCTACCAGATCTATAGAAGACACAGGCATGGGCCCACCACAATCAAGTCACATACAAGTATTTTATCTTTACTTTGTGTACATGGGTGTGTCCATAGTCAATACCATGTAGTCAAAGTCCATATGTATCCAAGTGTATTGATGAGACAGGTGTCTTTCTGCATATTATCAACATATGAAGCATCTTCTCCTAAACTTTTGCGCTTTGCCACACTTGCACTATGTTGACATCTGAAAGCATGAGCCATTTGGAACTGTATTTTCCTAAACAAAGCTTTGTGACTAGATGTCACACTCATAGAGAACGCCAATGTTAACATTGACATCTAGTCAAAGTAGGCACACAAATCTAGAATACATACTAACTAAGTGCTTGCACTCCATGGACCATATGTAATCCACACCATACGAACTTACATCACAAATTACTCATGAATGACAGTTAGCCAGAAATCCAAATGAGGACACAGAAATATTAAAAAATAAATCACAAATTCATTATTTAGCAAAACAATTTAGATACTGTGGTAAGAAAAAGGTCACTGGCCAGTCCAATTAAGTCCATGGCTTTGAGGTCCAGAAATATCATAGGCTTCATTGCTTACCTGCACTTCTCCTGAGAAGAGACACCTCCCACAGGAGGGGCATCTAGGGGGCAGGCCAGGCACCAAAGGGACAAAACTAGGGAGAAGGAGAGAAATGGTTTTGAAGGGTGTCAGGGAGGTTGGCGCTCAGCGGGTACCTCATATGTAAGTGGTAGTAGAATAAGTTTGCAATAATCAAAAAAGTAGGGAGGAGGGTAGAAGGTCCATTCATTACCCCAGTATCAGCAATTTAGGTAATCAAAAGAAGAATGGACACTTGGTACTACTTAACCATTGGTTAAGTTGGGACACTCTCATAAACGCGGTGTTGTTCGTGCGGTGTATCTCTTTCTTCCGCCCCTCACTCGCGTTGTGGCATTTATCATTGAGTGTTCCAACAACGTGCTGTATGCCAAGCCTCAACCCGAGGCAACCTCTGGCGCAAGTAGCAGTGTCCAGAGATAAAAATGCATGAAAAAGGGCACCCAAAAGAAAGGTTTGTAAAAAACATATACTTCACCCGTGGTAGGTTTTAATGAAAAATAGGTGAGGTATTGTTATTAAAAATGAAAATTGCGGTATTGCTGGAGGTCGTGTTAATGAATCTCCTTATACCTTATGAACTACAGTGTCAACATGTTTCTGCTCCATGTGGCCCAGCCGGGTCTAGGGAGCATTCGTCAGGACAGAACATAACAGATGTATAACAGACAACAAAAGGGTTTACTTGCACGATTTGTGTAGTAAAGTTAATTCAAAAGTTGTATCCAAAGGAGCCTTTTGGAAATTTTCTGAAAAGGCAGAAAAAGCATATTTTGTAATGGGTGCGAGGGTAGCACATATATAATTTCTCAGCTTTATGGAGAATTCAATACAAACAGGTAAGAGAGCACTCAAATTTGCTCTGTGGGCAGACGTAAATGGCTTCATTAAGAGGACAGTGGGAGAAGAAATAGGCATTACAGGTGCTTTATTAGGTTTTTTTAATGGCGTATTGCAACCTCTCTGCTCGAAAGAGGTTGAAAAAGAAGTGCTAGATGGTTTGGAGCACAACATGGGAACATTATCAGTGGCATATTGTGAGTGGAAACACGGAGTTTCTAAATTATGCCGTGGTGTGAATAAAAACGGAGTGCGTTCAATCATGTTACTCTTACCTCACTTTGTGGCTGCTTGCAGCTTCAACGGGTGGCTGCGGGACTCTCTGGTCCCAGACTACAAAAGAAGGGTACAGGAAAGAGTTTTGAGGCGTTCGTCTTACCCGCTAGATGAAAAACGCTAAACCCGACTCGGTCCGCCATTCTTACCAGCGTGTTGGTAGTTACCGGGACTTGTGCTGTCTCTGCCCCCGGATACTAGGTGCTGGTTTCCTGTTCCTGTTAAGACGGGGAGAGTGAGGGAAATGGAAAACAGACTACGCTTTCGTTATGCCCAGTTAAAGATTCTTTAAGAATGTGGGTGTTAGTTTTGGATATTATGTAAAATTATTTATATTATGAAAGAAGGTGATATTTACAACGTTAATGTGTGAGAGTAGTTGGAAATCACATTTAGTTTTCTCTTTTCTCAAAATAAAATATTTACTGGGGAGCTGGAAAATAAACACACACATTCATCAGTGTGTCGTCACAAGCTGTACAGCTGGTGACAGCCTCATTAAGCAAGGATTAAGGATATGGCCACTCATGAAAAGGTAGATGCAAGTTCTTATTCTTTTTGTTTCTATGAGAACTGGTGCCATGGGATATTATCATTGAGCCCGGACAAATGAGTTTGGAGGCGGTCCACCCATCGTTGCTCCTTCTCGAATAGAATTTTTTCTGCATTCCAGGGTTTGTCTATTAGTTTTTCAAGGACGGTCCATCTTAATTCTTCACAGTCATGTCCTTGGTCAACAAAATGGGAACACAGTTTCGTATTGTTTTTTTTCAGTCTGATATTACTCTTGTGTTCCCCTATACGAATCTTGATCTTTCTACAGGTCATACCTATGTACTTCTTCTTGCAGGGGCACCAGATCATGTATATGACGTGAGTCGAATTACAATTTGTGTGATGTTTCTGGGTCCATTTGAAGGAGTCTGTTAATTGTAGATATTGTGTCGTTGTTGTAAGTTTACATACAAGGCATGAACCACAGGGGTGGTGGCCAGTGATAGGCAACATTTCCATATTTCTCAAGTTATTGGGGATTGTCCTCGGTACCAATGGGCGGGTGTGTACAAGTAAATCTTTGAGATTTTTCGTTTGTTTGTTTGCAAAACGAGGTTTTTGCCACTTATGCTTTCCAGTGTTCAGAATAGACCAGTTCTTATTGATTAGTTTTTGTACCTCATATGTTGCAGGACAAAAAGTTGTCACACAAGTGACCAGTTCTCGATTAGGTTCTTTGTTGTGAATCTGTAGGAGGCAATCTCTCGGTTGGTTTTTTGCTCTCTTGCAACATTTTGCAATCGTAGTCGGGGTGTAGTCTCTAGATTTCAGTTTAGTACACAATTCCTTTTCTTGAACTTCATAGTCAGTTTTTTTGCTACAATTTCGCTTCAATCTTAAAAACTGGCTATATGGTAAATTGTCTCTGAGGGCTTTCGGGTGGTAACTTTTGTAAGATAAAAGGCTGTTCTTTGCTGTGGGCTTGGTATACGTCTTTGTTTCCAGCTTTCCATTTTCTACAAAGATCGTGAGATCTAGGAAGTCCAAATGCGTTTTACTCATAGTGTAGGTGAATTTCAGCCACTTGTCCCTCTCATTTAGCCATTCCATGAAAAGTTTTAGGTCCTGATTTGTGTGCCAGATTAATAGAATATCATCTATATATCGTTTCCAGTATAATATACTGGAAACGAACGGGTTGGTCTCGTTGAGAACAAACTTGTTCTCAAATTGGCTCACATAGAGACCCGCTACTGATGGGGCGAAGGCACTGCCCATAGATGTTCCATGGCATTGAAGATATAGGTCTCCATTGTATTAAAAAAAAAATTCTGTAAGGGCCAGGCGACAACACTCCAGGACGAAGTGTCTGGGTGTCTTGTGGGTCCATTCATCCATAAACAGTTGATCTTCCAACATCTGAAGGGTATCGCCCTGAGGGAGGCTGGTATAAAGTTGTTCTACATCCAAGCCTACTAATATCATGGTATCAGTATCAAATGGTTTATCTGATATTTGGATGAGTAGATCACGGGTGTCTTTAAGATAAGTCGGTGTTTTTTGCACCATCGGTTTTAAGTACTCATCAGCAAATTTTGATAACGGTTCTAATAATGAACCAATCCCCGTGACTATGGGGCGCCCTGGAGGGGGGACTTTGTTTTTATGGATTTTTGGGAGTGAGTAAAAGAACGGTGTTTTTGGTTCATTAGTTAGTAAGTACTCTGCTTCTTTTTTGGAAATCCAGGAGTTGCTTTCAGCCTCATAGACCATTATCGCAATGGTATTCTGAAGTCTGGGTGTGGGATCTGTCATTATTCTCTTGTAGAATTTAGTGTCTGATAGAAGTTTGAGACATTGTTCATCATATCCTTCTTTAGTTAGGATAACAATTCCTCCACCCTTGTCTGCAGGTTTGATTATTATTTTGTCATTTGTTTTCAGTTCTTCCAGGGCTACACGTTCCTTCTTGGTCAGATTCTGGAAAGCATGTTTTTTGGTTTTATCCAAATCATCAATTCCTTTCATTAACGCTTGTTCAAACGTCTGTATTTCCACTGGGATGGCACTGTTCGGTGGATTAAATTTAGATTTTCTCTTTAAGGACGTATCTCCTTCATTTTGTTGGTATTCTGAATCCGAGAAGAACGATTTTAATTTTAGCGTTCTGCAGAATTCGGAAAGTTCGCTTTTTAGTTTGAAGGTATCCAGTGGGGGGGTAGGGACAAATCCCAAGCCTTTATTTAAGACCTTGGTTTGATCATCCGATAGGATTATGTTGGTCAAGTTGACAATTAGGGATTGCTCTTGCTCGTGCTGGGTTTGGCTGTTGCCATGCTCCTCGTTAGCATATTGCGTTGTTGGTCCTGCCAGTTGATATTCTTTTTTCTTCCGCGTGATTGGTTCTGGCCTCTCCCTAAAAAAGGCTGTTGTGGGTGTCCATTATCATTGCCGGTTGTGTGTTGGTTACCCATTTGAGGAGGTTGCATGTTATGATTATAAGGGTTCATCCAACCTGCATATGGTGGTATAAAGGGTTGAAAGAATGGCATTTGGTTTCCTTGAAAATACGGTCGCTACCATCTGTTGTTTCTTCTGGGTCGTTGGTACCGGTAATTTTGACGTCCTCTCTTGGGTGTTGAAAACTCAGAACCCGATTCGGAGCCATCTGAAGTGTTTCTATCTGAAGATTCATTATCGGATCCCTGATTTGGGCCTGTGTAATCTTCTTTTGTGTATGGATGCATGCGTTCCTGGCTGAACTTCTTGAGGTCTTTTGCAAGTTTTTGAAGTTTGTTTTCCATAAGATATTCATGGGTTTCATTCATTTCTTTTGTAATCTCTTCCAACCTTTTTTGGTATATGGACGGATTTATGCCCTTCTTTAGTTCTTCTTCGCATGCTTGTATTTGGATTAGGAGGGCATCAGACAGTCTTTTTGCTGTTTTGACTATTAAGACCAAGTAGTCCAGGGTGCATTTCCACGAAATGGATGACCAATCACGACGGAATGCTAGGTCGTGCAAAAAAATTCTAGGGGCATTGTTCACCCACAATCCTCTTGGGGCTGATTTGGACCGCAGGTACTCTGTCATTATTATGCCATGGATGGCAGTACGTATTTGTTCTCTCTTCTTATCGCTGAGGTTTTCCCAGTCATCGGTTTGGGCTAGGGCTTTTGTTAAGTCTGTATTTTGTAATAAAGATTGACCTGCCAAAATTTCATCAATGTCCTCTCCAGTGAAGCTAAGGCCCACATTGTCTTCCATTTTATCTGTATTAAAATGGTGTAAAGAAGAAACGGGGGAAAAAAGTGTGTACACTTTTTATAGTTTCACACTTCTGACAAAAATACTCCCGCAGCTGTGCGCTGCTTTAAATGCAATAATCAAAAAAGTAGGGAGGAGGGTAGAAGGTCCATTCATTACCCCAGTATCAGCAATTTAGGTAATCAAAAGAAGAATGGACACTTGGTACTACTTGACCATTGGTTAAGTTGGGACACTCTCATAAACGCGGTGTTGTTCGTGCGGTGTATCTCTTTCTTCCGCCCCTCACTCGAATAAGTTTGTCCGTTGCAAACAGGTCAGGGGAACAAAACCAGCAGAAAACAGCCCCTGTGAAGACAGAGGGGGTATCCCCTGCCAAATGAAATGCAAAGAGTGTCCTGTGCACACGGGTATGGTGGTGACAGAGGGAAACTAACTCCCTCGGTGTAGAAATGGTAAAAAACGGGCACGTTTCAGGACCGGTCTGTCCTACACAGATCCACTACCCAGATGAGAAGAACTGCCGTTTGCACACACCTGTGCTTTGCTTTCACCGTAAGCACGCTGAGTAGGACAGACCCGTCCTGAAACGTGCCTGTTTTTGTACCATTTCTACACAGAGGGAGTTAGTTTCCCTCAGTCACCACCATACCCCGACTACCAACCACGCCAGGCGCGCCTTTCCACGTGACTTTAGGCCGCTTAACATAGACAGCCCTGGTGAGTCATTACCCATACACGGTGTGACGAAACACGTGTCGGCTACTTGCTCTTGTATGTACTGATCCATTCTGAACTATTAAATAAGTGTCACTCCACACGGATGGATTCTGAAATCATTTTGTTGAAGGTTTACTAAAGTTTTGGTTCTCACCTGAGAACTATTTTGAGAGACACATGTGCACAGGACACTCTTTGCATTTCATTTGACAAAACTAGGGAGGACTGGGTTGGGTTTGGGGAAGGATGGAATCTGGGAGTGGGGTGGGCCAACTGCAGTGGTAGGGTCAGATTGAGGGGGGTGGGTCAACTGAAGTGGGAGGTTCAGATTGAGGGGGGATGGGTCAACTGCAATGGGAGGGTCAGATTGATGAGGGTCAACTGCAGATAGAAGGTCAGATTGAAAGGGTAGGAGAACTGCAGTGGGAGGGATAGATAGAGGGTCGGATGGGCTGGGCTTTACAAGTTTGGGGATGCAGTAATGGGAAATGGCATGAACAGGAATAGGGGGGCAGTAAGCTTTTTGGGGCGGGACTTTTTGGGTGTGGAGGGACTGGGGTATGTTCAGAAAGTAAGAGTTTCTGGAGAGGGTTGGGACTTCGGAGAGTGGGGGATTTCCTTCTGGGGTAGTTTGGGGCTACTTTTTCTCAGCTGGGAGGGGGCAGATGCAGATGGCAGGAAAAAGAAGAACAAACCCCTGCCAGAACATATGTATAGGTCCTACAAGAGGATCCTTCAGTTAGAAACTAGGGTGACCAACTCCAGAACATCAGAGCCCATTACTACTCAGCACTATTTCATTTTCTTTTTTATACATTTATTTTTTTATCAAAGACATAAATATTCATAAAGGACATTATTTTATATTAGAATAATACACAATTCTGTTTAGACAAGGAATGTTTCATATCAAATTCAATAACAATATTTAAAAGACATAGACATCCCACACACACCCATTCATCACAACAAAATGCACACTCAATTACACACCATAAAAATTAGTCAATCAAAACTCGCTCACATACAACTTTCACTTTCATACTGGTACAAACAAGCCTATAGTCTAGATGTAAATAAGACTGTGTAGACAAAAATAGGGAAGGTGAGATGGCAGAGACACGATAAAGAGGTTTAGCCAGAGTAACACAGCTTCTGCCGCTCACAGGAACCACGCCTATGCAGATGGCAGGGCCTGGGTGGTGGATTTCCTCTTCTTCTTGAGATAGGGCACAGAGGTCAAGGCCACAGAGGTGGAGTGTCTGGGTAGGGGGGGTAACTGGAGAGGCAAGTGTAGGGGTTGTAGAGACAGAGGGTTATGAGGACTGCGGCGTGTCTGTGGATTCTGGTATGGTATCTGGTGGTATGTCTGTGGGGGTGAGTGTGCTTTCTTTCATGTAAGTGGGCATGCGTGGGGGTTTATCCTTGTGTATGTGTGTTTGTGTACTGCGTGTGGATGTTGAGGTGGATGCATGTGTATGTTTCCATATGCTTGGGTCAGGCAGTGCAGTTGGAACTGTGAATGGGGAAGAGGCAGGTGGGGGTGGGTCAGCTGGGAGACAGCTACCATTAATATGGAGGCCAGAGCCTGATTGGATCTATGTAGGGCAGACATTTCAAAGTGAATGTCCTCCAGGAATGGTACCATTTGTGTCAGATGATCGGTATGTACTTGAAGGACATTTAGCACTGCTGTCTGCCCACAGAGATATGCCTTAGGATGTCTATGGCTCCACACTCAGGGCAGTAGTGGGGATGGGTAGGAGATGAAGTGCCTGGCATGAAAGAGATGCCCCCCCCCCTCTAGGGGAGTGGCCACAGACAATGGGCTGAGGAGCAGCCTGCAGGATAGAGATGGTACGGGTGGTGGTGGACTCTGATGTAGAAGATTCAGTCGCTGGGTCATCCGTCACCACATCGGAGTGCTCACTGGAGATTGAACTGGTCAGTGATCCAACAAATGTTCTGTCCGACATGGCCTCAGTGAGGTTCCCCTCAGCCTCCATGCGACTGGTTACCTCCTGCTCAGACTCACCACTGGACCCAGTCTGGTGAGCTGCTTCCCCTTGCTCCATGGCGCTGCCTCGTCTGCTGGCTGGTTCTGATGCTGTGAACAAGGAGGAAAATCAATCACATGAGTTGTCCGTATGTACTTGACACATAGGTATCATCACATATCTTCACAGATCAACCAACTACATCAATGGGACTTGTACAATCATTTTTGATACTGTTTCTGTAAATAGCACTTGTTAGTATGCCAGTTAACCTATGCTCCCTCACACATGATGTTGTCCGTGCCATTGGGTGTAGCAATATGAAAAGCCACAACCACAATGTCAACTACTTCATCATGTACCATCTGATGTATTTTCTTACACTACTGATGGCCTTTTGTGATGACATTCCAGTCTCATCTAATGCAAGGGAGTTTACAGATCACAATGGGAATAGGAGTCACACAATTGAATTGAGACATGGTATCCAGTCTGCAATCCCTAGTCCTCAACTTGGGAACCAATGGGTTTAATGTTACAGGTCATATAACTTTATTGTCATACAACAAGCTGGTGTAGTCATTGCATAAGTCATATCTCACAGATAACAGTGATTGTGATAATTTCTCCTGTAGCTTAAGTATTTTCCTGTCTGATCACATATCTAACTCTTACTGTGGAGACACCAAGGTAGTAGGGATTCTTAGGATGAGAGGTATGGGGCCCACAGGCTTGTGTCATTTATGCACAGTGTTAGGAAGATGACTCAGAATGTTTTGCACATTGGAAAGATCTCAACAATTTCATATGTGAACAATGCTCAACGCACTGCCAATTCCATTTACTGCATCTCCACAATGATTCTGGTGGATCACTATGCCACTGGGTGCATTGTCTGTACAGACTATTAGTAATGAACATCTTTTCTTTAAGAGTTTAATAAACACTGTGTACCATTCTGTCCAGACTGCAGAAGTTCACAATTGTAGAGGCTAAGTCTGAATGTCCCTCCCTTCTTTTTGCCATAGTGCACCCTTTGTACAGCTTAAATTGCTCTTGTTTGTCAAATCATTTTGTTGAATTACTTCCAAATGATGCACATGTGACATCTCTGAATCTAAGAGTGATGTATTGAACATATTATTTCGAAAAGACATCAAGTATGAATAGTCAAGAGGAGTCACACACATGGGAACCATTGTGAATGTGTATCTAACATCAAACCTTACAATTCAAGCCCTGTTTCCACCAGTGACCACTTTTTTGTCACAGAAGGGCATCACCATTAAGGAGTCAGACACATGAGCTCATTCTTTGGAATAGAGAGAATGGAATCTTACCCCCAATCATGTGCAAGGCCAGTGTGATAGGTGACCAAAGTTAACAAACCAGTAATTAGCAGATGGGATACATTGGAATGCAATGATCACAACAGCTGGGGCCTAAGATTGGGACTTTGACCAATCAAAACTCACCAAGGCATCAACATAGACAATACCTGCTACCGGGATGTATAACATGGGCTTTTTATACTTAAGTGCACCAACAAGATACTTCCAGATTTGGTGTGACCACACAGAGAACAGTTCAGACATTAGTCAATGTGCTGTCACATGTTGAGCAATCACATTATTCCTGAAGGTTATCTCCATGCATAATTTGTTCCGATCACATGATCATGGCTCTACTGTCACTACCCTGAACATATTTCCCACACATGTTGAAGATGAAAGGGGCATAACCAGGCATATACTTATCCTTGTGCATATGCATATTTTAACACTGAACAGTGGTTTTATGCGTCTTACAACCTGTAAAAGGGCCTGCAGGCTAAGATACTTCATCATGCATAGCTAAAATAGTTGTGCAAAAAGGCACATACTAACTACCTCCTAGCTGCTCTGTGGCTTTCTACTTATCATTCAGGTTAGGGAAGACCACTGCTAAGATGCAGAGCATGTGGGGGGTCAGGGTTCAGGACCTGACCCTCTTTCCTGGAGGTGACAGGCCCAGTTGGATTTCCTAAATCTTCTTTGTCCAGCCTATGAGGTCCTGCCACCATTTGCGACAATGATGGGTGCGCAATTGGCGACCTCCGCTGAGCGCAACTTCTGGGCGATGGTCCTCCACAGCTCGGCCTTCCAATGGGAGTGGACCTGTAAGGATGACATGAGGACAGATCCTTAGTTCATGTGCAACATGGACAGAGACAAAAACTGGCACACATCGGTCATGGTCAGATTGGCAACAATGTCTAAGGGGTAGGATAGTGGCATTATATGCAGTTCTCCGGTGTTCAGTGATGACTCCATTCCACAGTGATAAGATGTTCACACCAGTACATACACTTCTACAGCAGCCTACTTGCCCAGAACAGTTATTTACACACGTTAAAACTTTCGAATAAACAGTTTACATGCTTGTCTTTGTGATTCCTAATGCCAGTACTGCATGGTATTTGCACTTGTCAAATGACAATGCAGTGTGATCATGCTTCACCGGCTCCTTTGGTTTGCCATACAGCTGCCATTAAAGAGGAAGAAGGGTGTCCAGCAGCACCTGGTGTTCCTCCTAAGTGAAGACTGGGGTCCTGCCCTCTGTGCATGCCATAGACGCTCCCAGGGGATATGGACAGCAGCAGAGAGATGTGGAGGTGCAGGAATACTGCAGGCTGTACATGCAAGTGAAGTCTCTAGGGAACAGACAGACTTACATCTAAACCACTGAGGCGGTCTTCAGTCCATGCGGCCAAAGCGATAAGTTTGCGTCAGTCGCATTTTCCAAATCGGTCCATTGCATTACAATGCTTGCATATGACACGCATACCGTCCGTTCCCAAAATATTATAGAACCCCATGTACTTTGATACATTACCAGTGGGAGTTCACTGAGTCAGTTTCCACACAATCCAAAACGTGCACCTATCACCATAACAACTAACACCAATGGATGTATCTGAATCTGTTATGATGAGCCTACCGCGTCCTTTGGACGGAAACATGCGTCTGTCACTATGACAACTAACAGCCTTTGGCTGTTTCTGGATCAGTTATGATGCACCTACCACATTCCCTTGAATAGAAACTTGAGTCTGTCCCCATAACAACTAACAGCCTATGGCTCTGTCTGAATCAGTTATGATGCACTTACCACATCCCTTGAATAGAAACCTGTGTCTGTCACCATAACAACTAACAGCATATGGCTGTGTCAGAATTGGTTATGATGCACCTAATGAGCCCTTTGAATAATCGGTTGGTAGGCCAGACACTTGTGTAAATGTTGTAATTCTGTAAAACTCCCATGATGCCCTAACCTTGAGGGGCACATTGAACACTGTTTGGGATGCTAAAACCAACTGGAAAACAAACAACTCCATTTAGCCTCTTAGGCTTGGTCACAGTCACAATGTGTTTTTGGGGCAATAGTTTTTACCTAGGCACAGTCTTTACCTAGTCACTGCATTACGGGGCAGTGTGACCCAGTGAGCAATCTGGTTGATGTGAAACATGGAAAGGTGGTGTGTTTTTTCAAATACTGGATAATGCTTTTACCAGGCAATGACTTCACAGTGACATTAAACAGCCACATAAGCTATTTCTCTTTGTTCAGGGTTTGTGTATGTGATTGTCTATGTAATGCATATATGACAACATGACAGATTACCATTGTGAGACGCTGTGTGTGTAGCGTCCACATATCAAGCATTACATGATCCTGTTGTGAACCATATAATTGTTCTCACAAAACTATATCTGGGCTCATTTGGTTGTGAGTTGTGGAGTATGACATGCTAGCCGAACATGAACAGTGACAAACACTAGTGAAGTTTACACTACTGCACTCTAATTGCTGTGTCACCATACATTGTAAACATGTCCAGCAAGGGTCATTATTCTGTGATATGTATGTGAAGACAACCTCATTCATTGACATGTGTATTTCCTTTGACATCCAGTTTTAGGTATGGTCATTTTTGATTTGCTGTTTGTTTACGTGCATGGGACTTTGTGAACTAACACCAACAGTGTTAACACTCTACACATAGGTATCGCAGACAGCCTCCAGTGTTCAGGCCCTTATAATAATAATGGAAAAATGGGACATTATCAATAAATATCACTTCACAAGCGCAACAATTGAAGAGTTGTGCCAGCAGTTGTCACGTCCTTTGCAGGCTTGTCACACTTGTCCTACAGCACTGACTAAAGTGAAGGCGATGGCATCATTGCATTTCTTTGCCATGGGAACGTTCCATTACACAGTGGCAACATCGGGTGGAATGTCCCAGCCCTGTTCAGCAATGGCCTTTGGGATGTGTTGCAAGCCTTGCTCCGTTAAGTGGACCACTATATAAAGTTTCTGAAATCTGGAGAGTTGTCTGACATCAAAGTTCACTTCTATGCCTTATGACAAATACCCCATATAATGGGAGCAATTGATGGCACCCATGTTGCTTTGGTACCCCCACAGGCCAATGAACAGGTCTATCACAACAGGAAACACTTCTACTCCATCAATGTCCACGTGGTGTGTTTTGCTAACAAGTACATCCCACACAAATGTACCCACTTCCCCAGCTCGGCACATGATGCATACATCCTGACAAATGGTGTCATCCCACATTTGATGAGTCAAATGCAACCTGACCAGAACTGGCTTGTTGGTACGTGATCCTGTATGTGTATGTTGCAGTGTGTGTTGGTGTATGTCAGATAGTGCTATGTTGTCAGACAACTGAAGCATTTTCTGTGGTCAATGTAGGAGACTCTGGATACACCAACCAGCCATGGTTACTGACACCACTGCACAACCCAGTCATCCCAGCAGAAGTGTGCTATAATGAGGCCCATAGTAGGGCCAGGCGGATAGTGGAGCAGACTTTTGGCCTCCTGAAGACGAGATTCTGTTGAATGGACAGGATGGGGGAGCCCTCCAATATGCCCCGCTAAAGTTTTGCCAGATGATCGCGGCTTGCATGACGTAAGGGCATACCTCTGATTGTGGACGATGGAGAGTAGCAAGTGCCACCAGGGGAGGATCCAGGAATGGGCCCTGATGACAGTGGTGATGATGATGATGAATTTGAGACAAAGCTTATCTACAACTTTTTCAAATGACTGTAAATATGCAATGAGAGGAGGTGACTGATCCCAATTATTTTTTGTTGTGTTGCTGGTGGAAAGTGTGTATGTATGCTTGTGAGGGCCTGTCCAGAGTCGTTTTTTAGGATGGGTCTTTGAATCGGGCAGGTTAGCATGTATTGTGTTACTCGTAAAAACTAGCTAGTGGTCACACTGACATTTGTGTGCTTCCGATGACATTGTCTTCAGAATTTTGTGACCTTATTCCCGATTTCCTGTTCTATGTTACTTCTCATTAGGGAAATTTGCCATGTCATCTACAGAGTGGGCTTGCAAGTTGTGACCTCACCAGACATACGATGCGGTGACAGACTCTGAGATGGAACTGATGCTGAACTTCCTGGCACACATTTCCTTCAGGCCTGATAGTCAGTTGATTTTGGTTTGCAGCCATTATCCTGCATTTTTATCCCGTGGACTTTCAGGCCGCATACCATTTACCCGCAAGGTCATTGACCTCGCATACCATCATGCCACATTTTTTCAAAACACATGTGCATTTATCACGCAGGCCTTTACAACGAATTACGTTGTAAAGGCATGTATGGTAAATGCATTTGCGTTTTGAAAACCACGATGACGAGAGAGGTAAGGGGGTATGGGTTAATTTTTTAGAGGTAAGGGTCGTGCTGGGGTAGTTATTGTGTAGTTTAGTGTTGTGTTAGTGTAGTGTAGAGTTGTGGTGGTTGTTTAGTGTAGGGTTGTGTTGGGGAAGTGTTATAGGGGTTAGGGTAGTGTTGTAGTGTTTGTGTAGTGTAGGGTCATGCTGGGGGTAGTGTTTTAGGGTTTATCGTAGTGTTGTAGTGTAGGGTCATGCTGGGGGTAGTGTTTTAGGGTTTAGGGTAGTGTTTTAGTGTTTGTGTAGTGTAGGGTCATGCTGGGGTGTAGTGTTTTAGGTTTAGGGTCCGTCCATCATCTTGTTTGTTTTGCTGTTCACCCTATATGGAAAGGGTATGCCCAGACTTGGGTCCCTTGCAAACTACGCCACTGGAGTCAAGCTATCCTGGCTGAAGATGGCTGATAGCCAGAAACCGGTCCTAGGATGCTTGATTCTGGTCCAGGGAAGACATGGCGTGGCAGTTCGGGCTGGACTGTTCCCATGAGGCACAGGGTCAAGACTAGGGGTGGGCGGAAGTCGCGTAAAGGACTATCGCGGAGAGGCACGGAGATTGAACCAAACTTCCGCTCCACCCCCGAATTTGCAGAGATTTGCCGCAAATTTCCGCCTTCTTTGCGCAAGGGCAGAAGGGCAAATCTTCGCACATTCCGTGGGCGAAACGAAGATGTCCGCCACACCCCTAGTCAAGACTGATTTGCATGTGGCCATGTCTGAACTGGGGTGGCTTGGTGAAAAAAATAATGATGGAATGAACCCATATCTGTGACTGGGGGTGAATGTTTTGCCATTGTGCAACATTCCATCCATCAGCTTGCTTCTTTTGCTGTTCACCCTATGTGGGAAGGGTATGTCCAGACGCGGGTCCCTTGTCCACTACGCCACTAGAGTCAAGCTATCCTGGCTGAAGACGACTGATAGCCAGAAACCGGTCATAGGATGCTTGATTCTGGTCCAGGGAAGACATGGCTTGGCAGTTCGATCGGTTGTTATTAGTCTAGAACGATTATATTACAAATTAATAGAACCTTCTTCAGGTATCATTTTAGTATACACGTGGTATTTTGGTGAAGGGCTTATATATAATGTATTTATTTATGGCTCTCGAACCCGGGGATAGTCAGACCCCGTGTTTTATATGGCGGCACTTGAGTTGATAAGTGTACACATCAGTCGGCTTTCTACTGCAGTGGATTACTGCAGGAAGGGTCTTTTGTCCTTCGTTTATTCTCTGGTACTGCGAAGTTAGGAATATATTTGCTTCCGCACCATGTGATAGATTACACGTTAATGGAGTAGAATGGCGAGAGAAGCAGACGCGGATAAGACACGCTGAAGCAAGGTAGGATTCGGTCTGGCCCGTCTATCTAGATGCTGTATTTCAAAGAGAGGGTGTATTCTAAGCATTAGAAAATTATCGATTTTTACAGGGAGAAAGGCGAAATCTTTTTTTGACCTCCATACTCTTTTGGAAATCAGGAGAAAAGACAGTATTAATAATCGAGCTCCTTACATATTAGGTAAGCAGTGTTGATTAGTCCCCCGCGTTCCCGTAACCGAGTTTGTGAAAAAATAATGACAGCGATATTTGTGCTTTGTACTTGCAGATGTCCACTACTCAGGGAAGTATAGATACTTCTATACTTGCGCCATCTTCGAAAACAAATCAATAAATCAGATTGTGGTAATACATTCCCGACATCTCTTTGCTCATTATAAGCCTAGTTATAAACTGGTCAACGGCTAAATATGTACATTTTCGAAAAACGGATGCCGGTGTATCCTATCTATCCCCCACAACACTTTTCTGGATGATCTTCTCCCCTGGGAGAATGTTGTCATTTTTTATTATATGACTTGGCTGTTTTTCAGTCACAATATGCCGAACCACTCCGAGGAATTTGTAAAGAAATGTGACTAATGTTCCTATATTAGCGACACAGAATTGTTGAACTAATGGTACTTAATATGTATATATAAATGTGATTCTTTTGACTTTTTAGACGGATCCTTAAAAGCCCTAGTCCTGATTAGGCCCGTAAATTATAGGGCTGAAATGCGTCAACATTTGTTATGAAGACACCATCAAAGAATTAGGAATATTGAAATTGATTAGCAGGAGTACTTACATAATATAGTTTCTAATATTATACCTCCTAGGCTTCTATGTTTTTGGTTGATCTCATTTTGAAGGAATGCCTTTTATAATTTTTGAAGCATCCTCCTTTTGAAAAATATGGGCTACGTTATACAAAGGTCCAGAATATATGTTAGTTTGTCAATAATGTAAATATTGTGTACATATTTTGGACGTTTGTGTTGAGTATATATGTTGTGTATATATTTATTTGTTGTGTGTATATATATATATATATATCAGCGACGGCTCGTGGAGGGAGTTACGGTGGGGCAGGAGGGTGGGGAGGGGGAGGGGCAGGGTGGAGGTTGCTAAAAACCGGCATATGGATAATTGCAGGTAAGTAAACAATTTAATTAATAAAACGAATTTCGTAGTGCGCCTTGCATCGCAAAATGCAATGCAGTGCGAGCTACGAAATTCGTTTTATTAATTAAATTGTTTACTTACCTGCAATTATCCATATGCCGGTTTTTAGCAACCTCCGCCCTGCCCCTCCCCCTCCCCGCCCACCTGCCCCACCGTAACTCCCTCCACGAGCCGTCGCTGATATATATATATATATGTGTATATATATATGTTTTGAAAAAGAAAAGAAAACTTTTCTTGCTTTTTTTGAAGAATATATTGAAAAGAAATTAAAATAGCATATAACTATCATTAGTTTGACTTTGGTTGCAGATAAATAGAAAACACAGATTTTTTTGATGTGATTAACAGGAAGAGCTAATTCATTGATCTCTTTCCTTTAACCCCTTGCATGCTTGTGACGGAACCGTTCCGTCACAAGCCTCGGGTGTGCTGTGCTTGTGACGGAACGGTTCCGTCACGGCCCGCTCGCCGCGCCTGCGCGGCGCGAATTCCGCGCCTGCACTAAGCGTTTTATTGGGCGGGCGGGGCCGTGACAGAACCGTTCCGTCACAAGCACAGTGCGCCCGAGGCTCGTGACGGAGCGGTTCCGTCACGAGCAAGGGAGCGCTGTGCGGCCGCCCCGCCCTCTTAGCACTGCGGCGGAATAGCCGCCGCAGTGAAGGGGTTAATTGATTGATTATAATTTCCTAGGCATCACTTTCTTTATATAATATGTATTTTACCCAGATGCCATAGCGTTACTTGGGCTGCCCCCGGGAAATGAGGACTGTTCCTATGAGGCACAGGGTCAAGTCTGATTTGCATATGGCCATGTCTGAACTGGGGTGGCTTGGTGGGCAAAATAACAATGGATTAAACCCAGATCTGTGACTTGGGGTGAATATTTTGCCATTGTGCAACATTCCGTCCATCATCTTGTTTGTTTTGCTGTTCACCCTATGTGGTAATGGTATGCCCAGACGTGGGTCCCTTGCTCACTACGCCACTGGAGTCAAGCTATCCTGGCTGAAGACGGCTGATAGCCAGAAACCTGTACTGGGATGCTTGATTCTGGTCCAGGGAAGACATGGCTTGGCCGTTCGGGCTGGACTGTTACCATGAGGCATCTGACAATACTGTTTTGCATATGGCCATTTCTGAACTGGGGTGACTTGGTAAATAAAATAACGATGGATTAAACCCAGATCTGTGACTAGGGGTTAATGTTTTGCCATTGTGCAACATTCCGTCCTTCATCTTGTTTGTTTTGATGTTGACCCTATTTGGGAACGGTATGCCCAGACGTGGGTCCCTTGCTCACTATGCCACTGGAGTCAAGCGATCCTGGCTGAAGATGGCTGATTGCCAGAAACCGGTCCTAGGATGCTTGATTCTGGTCCAGGGAAGACATGGCTTGGCAATTCAGGCTGGACAGTTCCCATGAGGCACAGGGTCAAGACTGATTTGCATATGGCCATGTCTGAACTGGGGTGGCTTGGTGAGCAAAATAAAGATGGATTAAACCAGGATCTGTGACTGGGGGTGAATGTTTTGCCATTGTGCAACATTCCGTCCATCATCTTGTTTGTTTTGCTGTTCACCCTATGTGGAAAGGGTATGCCCAGATGTGGGTTCCTTGCTTACTACGCCACTGTAGTCAAGCTATCCTTGCTGAAGATGGCTGATAGCCAGAAACCGGTCCTAAGATGCTTTATTCCAGTCCAGGGAAGACATGGCTTGGCAGTTCGGGCTGGACTGTTCCCATGAGGCGCAGGGTCAAGACTGATTTGCATATGGCCATGTCCGAACTGGGGTGGCTTGGTGAGCAAAATAACAATAGATTAAACCCAGATCTGTGACTGGGGTGAATGTCTTGCCATTGTGCAACATTCCGTCCGTCATCTTGTGTGTTTTGCTGTTCACCCTATGTGGGAAGGGTATGCCTAGACCTGGTTCCCTTGCTCACTACGCCATTGGAGTCAAGCTATCCTGGCTGATGACGGCTGATAGCCAGAAACTGGTCCTAGGATGCTTGATTCCGGTCCTGGGAAGACATGGTTTGGCAGTTCGGGTTGGACTGTTCCCATGAGGCACAGGGTCAAGACTGATTTGCATATGGCCATGTCTGAACTGGGGTGGCTTGTTGAGCAAAATAACGAAGGATTTAATACAGATCTGTGACTGGGGGTGAATGTTTTGCCAGTGTGCAAAATTCCGTCCATCATCTTGTTTGTTTTGCTGTTCACCCTATGTGGGAAGGGTATGCCCAGACGTGAGTCCCTTGTTCATTACGCGACTGGAGTCAAGCTATCCTGGCTGTAGATGGCTGATAGCAAGAAACCGGTCCTAGGATGCTTGATTCCGGTCCAGGGAAGACATGGCTTGGCAGTTCCGCCTGGACTGTTCCCATGAGGCACAGGGTCAAGACTGATTTTCATACGGTCATGTCTGAACTGGGGTGGATTGGAGAGCAAAATAACGATGGATTAAACCCAGATCTATGATTGGGGGTGAATGTGTTGCCATTGTGCAACATTCCATCCATCATCTTGTTTGTTTTGCTGTTCACCCCTAACTTAAGCACAACTCTCATCATGGTCTTGGGCTTTGAACAGCAGTCCCCAGTGTCAGCCATATTGCCAGTACTTTTCCACTCATTGTCAGGAAAGCATATTTACAGCTGTGCTGGTTGGGCTGAGTGGAAGGAGTGTTTGATATCACTACATCTCCCATCAAGCCCTATGAGGTAATAGAAATTTTCAGGTAGCCAATGTGTCCCCCACTCGCACCCTATCCATGCACCCATGTTCCTTGTATGTCATGTAATTCCTTTTCCATGCATGCTAGAAAGACGCATATGCATTTGCGTCCAACCTTAACATGTCAGCTATCCAGTCCTACATGAAAACCCCGTTAATTAGGCTTCTAGGCCTATGGTGCCAACGTCTTTACATGGTACATTTTTGAATCTCACACACGTTTTCTCCATGTTTCCTGGCTCAGTCGAGCTAGGCCCTTAATTGAGGCTCCGAGTCTTTTCTGTCTCTGAAAGCTGTAGTTTAGGTATGCATCCCTGACCTCTGCCTTACTTCCTGCCCAGTAAAGCGGTGCCCGGCTCGGCCTGGCCTGCCTGCCAAGATAGTATTTTGCCTACAAGTTATCTGCTCAGCCTCCTCGAAAACACATTCCAGTCTAGTGAAATAGGTAAACATATTCCCGGCTGCAGAGCAAAGGGCCCGGCCTTCCTGTCCTCCTTGCAAGTGATTTACTGAACCCTTTACCATGGTAGGCCCATGGCCCCCGCATTGCACCAAGACACGTATGCACGCACTAGCATTCAGCATTGAACGGCCTCTGCCCGAGAGACCTTTTACTTCAGACACCACATCCTCCAAACATGAGATACCAGATATGCTATAGGTACAGGTCGCTCTGACATCCCAGACACCAGTCTCCTCTACTAGTGCTAAAGTCAAAGCCCCCAGTTCTCCCCAGTTACACGTCATGCTCAGTTGCGCGCGCATCTAGGCCAAAAGTTTCTGCTGATCCTGCAAACTTTCTCTAAGCATCCACCCACTTGTGACGTTTCTTGTGACGTTTCTCTGACATGTCAAGTGCACGCCCACGTGTACGCCTTCTTACACGCCTCCTGTTACGCACATGTGTTCTTATCTCTCTCTTTTCACCTGTTACGCCTACTGTATTCATTTCAATTATACTGTTTTACTATATATAATGTGTGATTTTAATAAAATGTGAATGTCCCTTCCTGAACTTTAGTGGTGATGGAACTTGACGTCCTGGCTCTCGAGAACCATAATTAAAGCCCGTATGACTCAGATACCACGGACTCTGCCTCTCATTTGATTGAGCTATCCTTATTGATATTTAATGTATGGAAAAATAGTCCGGTAATTTTATTTACCACACCTGTCTTTCACAGACTTTCCCACCCAGTCCAAACAGACCACCTGGGACTATCCTTTCCTGACAATGAGGTAAAATGTGCTGGCAAGATGTCTAACACTGGGGCCTGGTGTGAGGAGCAAAAGGCCATGATGGGAGTTGTGGTAAGCTCAGACGTCTTGATGGTACATTTCCATTCACTGTCAGGAAAGCAGAGTTTCAGGGGGGCTGGGTGGGAAGGTGTGTGTGGGCCCAGGCCTGATGAGAGGTGCAGTGACCTGGTGAGGACAAAGATCTTGGTCACTGAAGATGCTTGAGTTGGGGCTACTTGGAGCCCGAAGATCTTGATGGAAGGAAGCCAACAAGCCTTTGCAACTGTAAGTAAATACTTTGCAAATGGGTTTGTTTCCTGCAGCTCTGACGAGGGACACCGGCCTCAAACGTTGTGAGAGGTCAGGGCAGGCCTCAAGGGATACGAAGAACCACCACCTATTCTGCTGATCCTTTCGGAGTCTGTGGGAGCCAAGGATCAGCAGATCGGTCAGCTTAGTTGCGGTGCCTGTACATGCAGGGAAGCAACTCCTTCACTTCAAGTGAGATGCTTTCAGTTGTCTTGGATGGCCACAGGCCATGGAAGGTTTATGTAATTTGCACTGGCACAAACATGGCAGCATATGAGCAGGGCGACAAGATAAAGAGCAGCAGGAGTCTTCCTAGTTTCAGCCATGATGCCCAGAGCAAGGCCAGCGAAGTCTAGAGTACCCAGATGTTTGGAGAAGAAATGGTGTCTGAAATGTATCTTGACCCACAAAGAATCTAGGGCAAACACACCTCAGGTAAGCCGTTAAATAACCTAAGGAAAGGGTGGGGACAATACAGGGGTCCCTCCCTAAGTAGGGGCTGGACAATGGGGAGCATACTCCCCTGTCCTTTGTCCAGATTTGAGCCAGAGCAGGAGCCAACGGTTCCCTGAACTGGTTGAACTGGACTATGCATGGAGGGCACCAAGTGTGCCCTGCACGCAGACTATGTGGTGCTGGCAAGCACCCCCACCCTGCCCCAATACACTAAAACCCTATCTGGGAGATGGTCACACCTCTGTTTGACAGGAGACCTATTGTTCTACCATTCCTTGTCCGAGCTTGGCTCATCATCAGGAGGGCAGAAACGTGTCTCTGGCTGGCTGGCAGGAGCCCTAGCTTGCTATCCAGGTCTGGAAGACTGGTACTGGGAGCACCAAGGGACTCCCAAAGGTGCTTATGTGCATGGAATCATAGGGGTATGTTTCCAACATGCTTGATACCAAACATGAAAGGATTTGTTACAGCTAGTTTTGAGACGGTCATCGCATAATGATGCGGTGCCCCTCTATATATCATATGGCTGTCTCACTTACAACCCGGGGGAGAATGGACTCCATTGGCTGTAGGGGTGTCTCATTCATGCAGAGGGAACCCTCACACTTAGAAACAAGCACCCTGTCTTCAAGATTGCAAGGCTTGTTTTAGAGGGGACTTTTAGGTTTTAAGTGAAGTCACCTTAGAAAGAGGTAAACCTATATTATTTTGTATGTGGTGCTAGCACAAACATACACATGTTGCAATGGCATGCATGAAGGTACAAACTGAGTAGTCTCTCATCGGTGGCGTTATACATGCTTTAGCCCATAGAGGACCCCTGGTGTACCTTTGCCCTTGGTGCCTTAGTACCATATAGGGACTGATAAGGTTGCACCAGTGTCCAATCTGTGAAGTACCTGTGTACTTAACAAACCAATTTGAGGGGAAAATCATAGAGACTAGGGTCCTGTTTAGCAGGATCCCGGTCAGACTATTCAGAAACAGCATTACATCAAGCAAAAAATGTGGGTATCCATAAAAGCAGGTCCTACTTTCCTACAAGGAGTGTTTGCTGTCACTACAAATTCCATCAGGCCTGGGCCCACACACACCTTCCCACCCATCCTAATCAGCCTACCTGGGACTCAGCTTTCCTGATAGTGAGTGGAAATGTGCTGGCAAGATGTCTGACACTGGGGACTGGTGTTTGGAGCACAAAGCCTTGCTTTGAGTTTGGTAGATGTGTGTACATGGTCATAGTTTTAAGACTTTTAATTCTCATTGTATGTGGTTTATCAATATGAAATACACATCACATGCTCCTTGAGTATAGTTTAAAAAAAAAATAAAAACGATCATTTATTTAATGTGTTCCTTGACATTAATGTCTGTAGAGGTGTAATTGCTAACTTTAGTAGAATATGAAGTAGCTACTTACCAGACGTTGGTCCTTCTTTGAGTCCATAGACACTCTCCGGTGGAAAGATGGCAAGCACCTTCTCCTCTCAAGGAGTGAAGTGCAAAAGTGGTGCAGGAGGGCCACCACCGGTCTGTTGTGTGTTTGCATGTTCTAGTGCTAAGAATTTTCTGACCCTCCTTCTGACTTCATACTACCTTCTCCTGATATCTTCCAGTGAGCGCAGGACAGATGCTTCAGCATTCATCTTGCTGACTATCCTATCCCACATCCTATTTTTCTGGGTGAGGGGGGCCTGTTGGACTAGGGTCTCAAATAAATGTGGCTCTAGTACAAGCACTAATAACTCCTTCTCTGAGAAACGGGGCTGCTTCCTCTGGGGCATGGTGAGGGTGTAGGTGAGGTTGAGGGTGAATATAAAATTGAGGGTGTGTTTGAAAGAAGTTATTTATAGAAAAAAAGGGATCAGTGCAAGTTGTGTGGTGGCTGAAGTGTATGAATGTGTGCAAGGCAGAGAGCTGGGAATGGAGACATGGCTGTCAGCAGTAGTGTGTGAGCAGAGGGTAATGGTCATTCTTTTGGTCTTTTTATAGGTGGATTGGTGGGCGTGCATAGTATTAGATTTTTTATTTTTTATTTGTGTATGCTTATTGTTGGGCTAGATTTTGGCATTGTACACTTGCCATGTTTAACACAAATCGACATGGTTCTGAAGCTGCGTCGGATGCATCCTAATCTGTTTGGCAGGTTAACCAAGTCTTGTTCTTAAGTGGAATGCCTATGCGTTGGCATTCCCAACTGACTCAGTAGTTTCAGACTTGTTTCCGACCGACACCGTCAGGTGGAATGGTTTCCGATCAACTCGGTTAGAGTTTTACACCCTATGCATCATAATGAGGCAGTCGGAGAGCT
Organism: Lissotriton vulgaris; assembly: GCF_964263255.1. Lineage (NCBI taxonomy): Eukaryota > Metazoa > Chordata > Amphibia > Caudata > Salamandridae > Lissotriton > Lissotriton vulgaris. The sequence goes on from NC_141687.1 coordinate 1,998,933,070, forward strand.
TGCGGTCGAGTCGGTCGGAATGTTTGCGAGGACGAGTCGTCAGACGGTGTTTCCAACCAATATCGTAATGAGGCCCTTAGAAGTAGTTATTCCCTGTTTTTTACCCACTTCCCCATGCTACATGCATATTTACAGAAAGAACAATTGATGGACAGAATGGACTCCATTGGCTGTAGGGGTGTCTCATTCATGCAGAGGGAACCCTCACACTTAGAAACAAGCACCCTGTCTTCAAGATTGCAAGGCTTGTTTTAGAGGGGACTTTTAGGTTTTAAGTGAAGTCACCTTAGAAAGAGGTAAACCTATATTATTTTGTATGTGGTGCTCGGAGAGCTTGCGGTCGAGTCGGTCAGAATGTTTGCGAGGACGAGTCGTCAGACGGTGTTTCCAACCAATATCGTAATGAGGCCCTTAGAAGTAGTTATTCCCTGTTTTTTACCCACTTCCCCATGCTACATGCATATTTACAGAAAGAACAATTGATGGACAGAATGCCGAACAATGTCATACATTAACCCCAGTACAGAGATCTGAACCTAAATCCGATGTTTTTTTGTTCCCCATGCCATTCCAGTTTAGACTCAGCCATATGCAATTCAGTCTTGACCCTGTTGCCCAAGGGGACAGTCCAGCCTGAACTGCCAAGCCAGGTCCTCACTGGATTGGAAACAAGCATCCTCGGACCAGTAAGTAAGTAAGTAATATTTTATTTGTATACGATTAATTAAAATCTTAACAAAAGTATAAAACACCAATAGAGACATTAAAACCAATTTGTAGTTAGGATTAAAAAGAACAAAGTTTACAGTGGTCAGATCAAGGTTGTCCTCAGGTACTAATGAGGAACTTCAAACGATATCAAGTCTTTTTCTTATTGAGTCAAAGAACTTCACGACCTGGCAGTTAAATTTTGTATTACTAGAGGTAAAGTATAGTTTAACTGCCTGCCTGCAGGTCCGAACAGCATATGACTTAAAGGATGGAAGCAGAAGATTGCGCCTCAAGTCCCTCAGTCTAGGGTATATACAAATCACGTGGACAATGTCCTCTTTGCCGGACTTACACAAGCGACACTGTTGCGAGGCAGATGTTCTCTCCCAAGGGGCAGGTGCAGCAGTTTCGGGATTACGCCCAGGCGTAATTTTAGAAACTTTTCTTTGACTTGTATTTTCATCCCGATGTTAAGGTATGCTTGTGGCTGTATTTTACCATAATCACCCAGGGTTGTCCATCCGTGTGCTCTGTTTGCAAGGTCTTTCTTATCTTCAATCACTGAGATAATGCGTGCTGATTTTTTAGCCAGTTTTTTAAAGGACTGGAGATCTATAGACAATTCCCAGGTGTCAGATAAACCTAGTACTTCAATTGATTCAAAAAGATAAGCTCTAGGCAACGAGGTGCAGTGCCGTATTAACTCTTCCCATACGTTGGCATTTAGGGAGTCGGCCTCTGCATTGCGGATCTTGCGCCAGCATGCTACGTACGAACTTCGCCTTTCTAAAGTTTGTTTGACAATGCCGAATTCCAAACGAATCTCGGCAGGGGAGACGTATGTAGGAAGGTTAAATATAGCCCTATAAGAGTTGGCTATGACTGTGTCCAGCAGTACGGCATCCTTCCCGTGAAGTGATTTACTCCCATACGTGAGTGTTGGCTGTAGTTTCGCACGCAGGATTTCAAGGAGTGGTTTAAGTGTAAGATCCGGGAGTTTTGCCTTTAATGATTTTAATGCTAGATAAGTCATTGTGGCTTTCCCTCGGATGGAGTGGAGTTGAGGCCTAGAGTTGTTGTTTGAGTCCAAGAGGACACCCAGATATTTGTATGAGGCTACCCTGTCAAGTTTTTCTTCATTCAGGTACCAGCAAGGATTCCTTTTTTTACTGTAATTAACCGTCATGGACTTTGACTTGCGAAGATTTATTTGGAGGGCGTTCTTTGCTGAAAAGGGGTAAGTTGCGTTCAGGAGGTGCTGAAGGCCTATTTGAAAGCGGCTTATCAGTACTAGATCGTCCGCGTATAACAGATTTGAAAGGGTAATTTTCCCTAACTTGGGTGCATGACTGCGGCACTTGTCAAGTTCTGCAGGCAGATGCGCTAGAAAAAGGTTAAATAGGATGGGCGCAAGTAGGCAACCCTGTTTTAATCCTTTTGTCGTCCTAATTGGCCTCAAGAGGTGTGTGCCTGCCCCAAGCTTGATTTTGATCCAGGTATTGGAGTGGAGCAGTATTAGGACGTCTAGGAGGCGCTTCGGAATACCCCAATTGTATAGTTTCTGCCAAAGTTTAGTGTAATCCACGTGATCGAAGGCTGCAGTATAATCAATGAACGAGAGGAATAAGGGTGACTTGGTTGCTTTTGCTGCACCCATCAGGAGGGACAGAGCCATGATGTTAGTTGTAGTCCCTTGGCCTTTACAGAAACCCGTTTGGTTAAGAGGGATGATGGCATTTTCGGAGGCCCATGATGATAATTCCTCCAGGATAAGACCTGCAAAGTATTTTGCTTCTACGTCTAGCAAAGTATTAAGACGGTAACTATTTGGATGACTCTTGTCCCCATGTTTATAGATCAGACTTATGACAGACCCATACCATGAATCTGGAAGCGTCAGAGTTAAACTTATGTTGTTGAATATTGGTGCCAGAGATGCACACCAGAAATCTGGATCTGATTTGTACAGCATAGATGGTATTCCATTCAGCCCTGGTGCTCCGTTGGATATACCTTTTGTTATTTTCCGTCTGATGTTTGCTGGGATGATTTTCATTGGCCCTTGCTCGACATCCTTTGCAGGTTTTTCTTCCATTTTAGGATGGTCAGGTTTAGTTGGCCTTATTCCTTCACACTCCGATGTTTCTTGTGTGCTTGCAACCATGTGATGGTTGACTTGTTCCTCGTTTCCAGGTCTTGAGGTTTTTGTGCCAGGAGACATTATTACCGTGTCACCTGGGATGACATCATCGTTGAAGTGTGATAATAGGCATTTTGACCATACTTCCTCTGATATATGTGAGTTTTGCCCTGAATGGTAAGGGTTCTGTAACCTTTTTACTATTTGCCAGAACCTGGAGCTGTTTTTCTGCTTCCCCTCGTGGACAAGTTTTACCCAAAAATCGTCATTTCTTTGCTTTTGTCTTTCCCATTTCATCCGTTTGAGCTGTTTTTTTGCTACCCGCAGAACTGTTTGCAAACTGCGGTTTGCCTGATCCTTTCGCATAAGTCTCAAGGTTTGGTTTATTATTCGTTTTTGTTTTTTCAAGTCTGGGGATAAATGTTTCCAAACTGAAGACCCCTTTGTTTGGCCAGAGTTTTTGGACACCGTGCATCTCAGTTTCGCCGTCATGGCGGCGATTAAGTTTTGCCAGACATCCAACAGCTTGGTTGAAGACCAAGAGACTTGTGAAAAAAGGGTTTGCGCAGTGAGGTTGATGGAATCAATGTTACCGGAGTTACACTGCAGGCACTTTAAATTTGAACTGAATTGTGTGTCTGGGCCAGTAAGGGGCTAAATTTCCAGTTTCGAGTTGGATCTTATTTCGGCCACTAGAGGCAAGTGATCACTGAGGTCACCCATTTTAATGAAGAAACCCAGCAAAACCTATTCAGAGATACGAACATGTATTTGAGGTGCGAGGTTTGTAAGTTGGTGTGGAAAGTGGCTACTGAGGGGTCGTCTTCAACGTAGCGGCCGTATAAGGCCCTTAAATTGAGTTGTTCTAGGTGATTTTGTCGAGTGCTTTGTTCTGTTGTTATTTTTTAGGGCGCCTGGTGGCGGCACGCCCCACACTTTATTCAGTTCTTGAATAAGGTCGCTGTCTTGATCTTTGCTGATGAGAAGTGTGTTGAAGTCACCAGCCAGGATGAATAGGTCAGACACTCTTGCTTCCCTTATTTTTTCTAGAATTTTCACCAGCTCTTCTACCGCCTTCTGTTTCTGTTTGGGGTGAATATACGTGTTGATTATAATTGCTTCCTGGGGCTGCATTTTTAGCCCAAGTGAGAGCTTTACCACCTGGATGACACTTGGTGGAGATATGTGAAAATCCATTGCCTCGATTTTGCCTATTGTCGATATAGAGGCGAGGACCGTCAACCCTCCGGATCTATGTCCAAAGATTGAATTTTTGTTTGCCGGGATAAAGCATGACGTGAACCCCTGGAGATTGAATGCTTTGTCTTCCGAGGTTTCTTGTCATAATAGGAGGTCAAACGTGACTAGATATTGTATAAATTCCGGGTCGTTCCTTTTGCTTTGTAGACCATTGATATTCCAGGAACAAATTCTTATATCCCTGCGCCTCGCTGGGGAGTTGGAAAGAGTTTGCTCTTTTTGTCAGTTGTCTGGAGTCGCAGTAATGATTGTGCGCTGAATTGACTTCCAATTGAGGTCAGTTGTAAACAAGAGTTGACTGCCTTGGTTTTTATTTTGTCCAGGTCGGGGGCTTTTTGTATTTCTGATGAAAATCCCAGGTGAACTGCTCCTGGCTCCCTTTAGTATTGAGCTGGTGTTTTTGAGAGACTGTGGCCAAGTAGTGGGTAAAAGAGGAGTCGGGAGCGGGTTTGCTTTTCCAGTTTCAGGGCAATCCCCCATTGCTTGAACATTGCTTCTTCTTTCATTATTTTGTGCGCTATCTCCGAAGAGTTCCAAGTTGTCCTTGTTATGTCTGGGCATTGAGGGGTGGTGTTGGACTGAAACTCTACTTGCAAAAGGTCAGTGGAGCTGATTTTTACAAGGTTTGTTATTGAGTGCACGAGTTTTAATATGTTACCCCTGTTCAGTATATCGTCCCTGCCTCTGGATCTATATTCAGGAATGAAAAAGATTGAGGTTGGGGTGCCTGAATGCTTCGTTATTGCTGAGACAAGTGCCGAACTCTTGTTCTCCAGTTGCCCTCGTTCAGGCAGGGAACTTGGGGGTGCTAAATTTGGGACAGAGGAGAGCCCACTTTGGTCGTTGTCTAAGCTCGTAAACCCCAATGTGTTGTTTGATTTTAATTTGGAATGTTCGGGTATCTATGTGACGGTGGCCGTGAGGGTGTTGTCGTAGTCTGTTATTAAGGCCTCTTCGGCTGGTTTAGATTTTATAGTGGCAGTATTTTGGCCTATTTGTATTGTTTTAAATTGTAAAAGTTTCTGTTTGTATTTTTTAGGTGTCAATTTCTTTGTAGATTTGTGTCCTGATTTTACAATCTGTGATGGAGACACTGAAGGGGTGCTACGTGCGACCTTATGCAGGGGAAGTGGCTGGACATTGGTTGTCAGACTCCCGGTATCGGTGGCTGATGAGGGAGAGAAGCTCGAATGTTCTTCTATGTTATGTATTGCGCCTGTTAGTGTCCGGTTCCTACCTTTCCTTTTGTTCTTTCTCCGGGACTTAGCATTGGAGTGTAAAGGGGGTTCAGCTGTGATCCGAGTGGTAGTCGTTGGCTCTGATTCAAGTGGTCCAGGGGATAATGCTTGAACTGAGGGTGAGATGATAGCAGGGCTAAGATCGCCCAGCGCCTTGGTCACTGGCCATGCTGGCATCGCTGGAGGTGCTGGGATAGCATCAGGGGTTTGTGACTTTAGGATTTGGAGGGCTGTAGATTTTAGGTCACTTATCAAGTCCCCTAGCATCGATGGGAGGGATGAGAGCTTATCTAAGAGAGGGTCATAAGGTGACAGTTTTGACGGAGATGGTTGAGCTGCAAAGACGGCGTCTTTTCCCCGCCTTATGAGGCAGTTCAATTCCGAGATTTTCCAATCAATCCCAGAGATGGAGTCAGCCATTGATTGCAAGACAGAAAGTTGTAGGTCCATATTTAGTGACTGGAAGTCCAGTGCGGTGGCCGAGTATTGCAGGGTATTTAGGATTGTTATCCATGGAGTATCGAGGGCGGGTTTACCTAAGCTGGTGTGCCCTTCTGTTTTAGGCCAGGCCTTCAGGAGAGTTGAGGTTATATGTGGCAACTAATTCCTCCCACTCCTGTACTGCTATTGAGGACATGTCATCGTTGATAGAGTTGTTTGTGGGTTGGGAGTCGTTGAATTGCAATAAGGTACGGTGTTGACATGTCGTTGGTACTACTGGCCTAATGTTTGAAGTTATTTGTTCACTGATGCTGCTCAGGTTCGGTGTTTTAGACGGAGTCGGAGGAGACGGAGGAGATCCCGACGGGTGGGGGAGAGGAGGCCCGCCTCCTTGTACTTTGGCGTCCGTTTGAGAAGCCGTGCGTACATCTCGGGTGACCCTCTCTGCGATTGGAGAACTTATGACAGGCTGGAGATTGGGCGCATCATCTCTTGCCTCCTCTCTATGTATCATGGCTTCAGTTACCATTGACGCGTTTTTGCTTCCTGGGGACGGTGGACTGAGATTTCTGCGTTGGGTCTCGCTCTGGTTGACCAAATATCGATCGGTTACTGGTTCAAAGAGTTCGGGATTCATTGATGGGCTCCAATCCCTCGAGAAAGTTTTACTGTCAGATACCATTCCCAAGGGGTTGAGGGTGGCAGGATCATGGTCAGCTAGAGTGGTGGGAGCAGCGTTTTTTCTTAGGTCAGGTGATGTTGGTGTGTATATACCCACGGCGGCCCCGTTCCTGGATGGAAAGAAGACGTTGGCTGGTTGGGGTGAACCATCATGGCTCTTCACCGTGTGGCTACATGGAGAATCACCTTGTCGGAGCGGAGTTTGGAGGCCTCGAATGTTCCCTGCTTTTGATTAGATAGCTGTCCCTGGGCCTTTAAGGAATAAAAATTTGGTGTAAATCTTAGGTTGAAAAGTACATGTCCTTTTCTGTGCTGGGAGGCCGTCGATGGCTATAAGATTGTCCAGGGTTGTTGGTGAGGTCTTTGATACTGAGGATGGTACAATTTGTGCAGACCTGTTTGAATGCAGAGGGGCCAAAGTTGGGAAGAATGATCTCAGCAGAGTATTTGCCATTTTTATTTGTAGTCTGAATTGAAATTGGAATTGAGGGGAGGATTTGATTTGAGGGTGGTGTTTCCATAACAGACACAGTTGGATCCTCCTGGGTGTTTTTATTGTGTTTGTGTGGATTAAAGGCCTGAGAGTTATTAACATTTAGTGAGGACGAATGGTTCTAGGACCAGTTTCAGGGTTTCACTCCTCAAAAGCCAGGCTAGTTTTACTCCAGTGGCAGGGAATGCACGGGACCAATGTCTGGGCATCCCCGTCCCTCTCTGGGCGACAAATGCAAAAGAAACAATTGATGGACAGAATGCTGAACAAGGTCATACTGTACTGGGGTGAATGTTTGACATTGTGCAGCATTCTGTCCATCAATTTATCTTTTTCCATGCATAGTTACTACAAAAATATAATATATTTTTGGGTGCAGATATCTCCACACTCATGGCAGAGATCTCAGCATATAAGCGATAGGGAAGGCGGAAGTGGAGATTTCTGTTGAGGTTTTGTCATAGCACTTTTGAGTAGTACTGCTTACTGGATGCAAATATACCTTTCTCAATTTGCCCTGTAGTATCAACTAATTTACCCTGAACCAGAATTTCACTCTATGAATTTTAATAGGGACAACATTTCCAATAAACGAGCGGGTCAATGTGTATTCACTTACTGGTGTGAGCATGCCGAATAGGCAGAATACTGTACCTTCCTATTATCTATTAGTCCTGCAGCATTCTTTCATGGATCAAAATGTGTCAAATACATCTGTCCCTTAAAGCCTGAATCATGGGCTAAATTAATTAAATTATCAAGGGAAAACTTGAAAAAAAAATCTTGTTTCAGGAAAATAAGAATATAATAAAATCAACCACTAATTTAAGAATTGGTTTGCATAGCAGCTATGTTCTTTGCTACTGACATCTGTTCAAATCTAAGGTAATGGATGGTTCATGTACATAGTTTCACTGGAGAGTTTAAAATCAGTAGGATAGGATACACCTAATTGTGGAGGGCACGCTTTTTTATAGACGCATTGCTACGTGTAAAAGAGAAGATTTTATGTTGTCTTTGCACATGATTATTCTTACAGCTGTCCTGTGCCTTAGGTACAGTAGATAAACTTGTTGTTATAAAAGATATGCATTTTTTATCCACAGTTTTCAGATACAAGGCAAATTACTGTGTCTTACTCATAGTTATAATCAGCTAGCAAATGGCTCAGGTTTGTTTAGCATCAGGAAATGCAGAGATTAAGACTCCCTTCACCGATATTTTACCACAAAGCATCATAAAGAGTGCAGTCTAATCCAACTTTACCTAAATGTTATTTCATATGTTCCAAAGTCCCACTGTTTAAAACTTTACTATGGGATTTGAAGTTCACACTTTTCTAACTTGCGCTGTATTCAATAAAGTGCACAAATTGTTAGCAAAAATGTATCTCCCTCATCTTTTTACAGTAAAGAGACTTCAGCCCCTGCATTTACTCAGCCAACATAACTAAGCAATCAGAAACTGTTATCATCATGTTCATAACTTTATTTCGATCTCAAAGATGTTAAAAAGTACTTAGGAAAAAGCATATTAGGATGGATAAAATGATAAAAACCATAATTTAACGGAAACCAGTCTTCCATATATACAGATAAAAATATATTAAAAAGATTTCATGCAATGTATTTTGAGCGTTTAATCCAACAAGCTTGCCAATGTTTTGCCAAACCAAAAACTATTACTCTATAATGTGCTCAAACAGCCAAATATTTCTCTTCTTTTTTTTAAACTGCATCTTGTCCTCCAGTTTAGAAAAATCTAATTTCACAAACTGCCTATTTTACCTACACACATCTTTTGAGTGCATCCAGACCTCCCTTCAATATGCTTAGAGTGTGGATTGTGGGACACAGCTATATTTTCTCGAGCAAAAGGTATGCTGAAAGCAGAGGTATTGACAAAGATTTAGCTTTGCCAAATGTAGACATCAAATATATTGGACAGAGAGGATTAAAGTGGCACCAATTGATGCCATTGGTAAAATCCTTTTTTGCATCTCCAACACCCTGACCTCATAATTGTGCACTGAGGTGACATTGACCTAGGGGCTTGGCTGGGGTAGGTCTGGGAATGCTTATGAAGGACACCTTTGCAGAATTGATGTGACTTTTCCCCCAAACTGCCTTTGTCTATTCTAACATATGTCAAAGACAGAAATAGAACTGGTCCAATCAATTTTGTCCATAGATTGAGAAAGCTAGGAAACATGTCAATAAAGCTATTTCTACTAATCTCTGAGATTATAGGATGGGGTCCATTTACAACAACAATCTGCATTTTAATATGGATGGAATCTATAGGAGAGATAGTGTACATTTTACAGATGAGGGTACCAGAGTCTTTCTCAACAACTTTAGAATCTGCATAGGTACTTACTTGTAGGCACCAAAATCTCCAAATAAACACCAGGGTTCTTTTTTTGTTTGGAGTCGCGCACCCTACGCATTCTAGAATTGCGCTCCCAAAACCTTCACACTGGGGGGGCACCCTGGGAGTCACGTTCACACTAGGGGCCACGCTGGAAGTCGCACACCCAACGCGTTCACACCAGTGGGGCTGGAGTCGCGTCTCCAAAATTTTCCGTATTTTTTTTTACCTCTTATCACTAATTTATATTCTACTCGGGGACCCCTTCCCCCGGGGCCTATACATAATGGTGGAGACCTTGAGTGGAGCCCTAATGCCTCCGCGGTCCTTGCAGCTCCCAGCGTCCTTCGGGAGATGGCATTGCTTTTCCACATGCAGCTCCCCGTGTGGAAAAGCAATCTGGTTTGCATTTAGAAGAGAGAGCAGGCTTCTTGCTCTCTTTTCCAAAATCCAAACCAAGTTTGCTATGGCAGGGCGGGAGCCATTAGGCTCCCGCCCTACCATAGCGAACAGCAGTGTCCTGGGGTGGGCATCCGAGACACTGCAGGAGCCGGCCCTGGCAGGTGGCAGTCCCCAGGGCCATCATTGGCCCCCCTCCGATTTAATGCAAAGCCCAGGGGGGTACCTGGGGCTTGGGGGTCATCAACGGACCCCCTATTTTGAATATTTAGTGACCCGAGGAGGTGGCGGTCCCCGAGGCATACGAAGGGGCTCGAGCCCCCCCACACAGGTTACATTTATTTTCCTTAAAAAGCCCCAGGGGGTTGTGATCCCCAGGGGCATGGGGGGAAGTTTGTCCTCGTAATATTAATTAATTAGAGCCCCATGGGTGGCGGTCCCTGGGACTTGGGGGGCCTTAGAAGCCCCCAAACTTTAAACTATGAAGCCCCTGTGTGGGGGGGAATTGGGCCCCCCCCCACATTTTTTTTTTGCATGCCCCCAGGACCTTGCCCACCCGGGGGCTTTAATTAAACAAAGCGCAGGAGCACACGTTTTGTTTTTTTCATTTTTGTGGCTGGATCCGCGCACCCTGCGCACATCACAGTGTTTTTATAAAGAAAAAATTGTTTTTTGCCCTAGATGTCCTTGTAGGACCCCCTAAGCAGATCTACGGGGTCAGGGTGTTTCAACCCTGCCCCCTCGCCTTGTTTTCCGCCTTCATTTTACTCCCATCTTGTGCCTCGCTTCTACCGAGGCACAAGATGGCTGTCAACAGTTCCTGGTTTAGAGTGTTCACGGCCAATTAGAATGCAGCTCATGATCTGCAAGGTGTCTGGATCGTACTCTGCAGGGTGCATGGATCCTAATCTGTAGGGTGCACGGCCATTGATATTGAAACTTTTATTTTCAATTTTCTCAGCAACTACTGAACGAATTTACACCATTTAACAAAAAGGGATCTTTCTGAACCAAGGGCTACCTTTTCTGCTAAATTTGGTGTAATTCCGTTCAGCAGTTCGGGCTGTAGCCGTGTATCAAGTTGCCTATGGAAAAGAGGATAGGGTAAAGACATTTTGAGACCTCCTTTTTTCTCGGCCCCTGCTTGCCGAATCACCCCGAAACTTTCAAGATAGGAGCGGACCGGAGCACCCCACGAGTTTTAGAAATTTAGCGAAGATTCGTCAACCGATGCCAAAGTTATTGGGAATAGAATGTTGCGAATTTCCTATGGAAAATAGGCCCTAAATATAACTACCTACTGGTGACCGCCAGTAGGTAATCCACACATATATATCTACTAGCAGCCTGCCCCGGTGTTGCCCGGGGCAGAAGGGGGCTGGGGGCTGCATGTTATGCCTCTGTGCACTCCCGCCCGCCCCAACATTGCCCAGACCGCATCCCTCCCGCCGCGCCGCCTCGCCGCCGCCCCCGCCCCGACGTTGTGCACGGCAAAAAGGGGCTGGGGCAGTATCGCTGCAATAGACGTGCAGCAGAGCGGCCATCAGCCGGAGCAGTAGAGAGGCCATCAGCGGGAGCAGCAGAGCTTACTTACCAGCTCCCGCACCGCCGCTCCTCCCCGCATGTTGGGTGTGTGTCCCTTGCTCCTTCCAGCGCTCCCACCAGCATCGCCGCTCCACCCCGCGCTGGGCACTCCAATGATGTGTGTCGGTCCCGCGCCACCGCTCCTCCCCGCATGTTGTGTTTTGTTCCCTTGTTCCTTCCTGCGCTCCGGTCCGGACAGCGAACGTCGCGTTGACGTGATATCACACCCACACGCCATTGCGCCTCTTGCAAGTGTTGTGACTACGCCGAATGCCGCGTGCAATCACTGTATCCATACGCCCATATGGACTACTTTTCCCTAACATTCCCCCCCCCCTAATGTATATGGTGTGGTTTTCTATAGCCTATGTCCATCTCCTGGACCTCCCCTTTCCAACGCTGTATTGGGTGTTGTGATTGGTTGTGTACTTTTCGAGTTTACCTGGATCAAAGGACACAGTTCTCTCTTTATAATAGTAGTATATATATATATATATATATATATATATATTCAAAACTCAACCTCGAAACAGGATATTCAGAGGAGACGACGCCAATGTGGTGAAAAATATATTTCATTTATTCCCCCTTTCTACGCGTTTCACCTGACCCAGCAGGCTTGACCACGAATATATATATATTACCTACTGGCGGTCGCCAGTAGGTAGTTATAGTTAGGATTGTTTTCAATGCAAAATCTCAAAATTCTATTGTGAATAACTTTGGCGCCGGTTGACGAATCTGCCTGAAAAGTTCCTCAAATTTGCCTCGCGGAGCTCCGGTCCTTCCTTGAAAGTTTGGGGGGGATTCGTCAAGCGGGGGCCGAGATAAAAGGGGGGTCCCAAAACGTGTTTTCACCATGTTAATTTCCATAGGGCGGTCGACCTCACTTTTAGCCCGAACGGCTGAATGGATTACCACCAAACTTGGCAAAATTGTAGGGACTGGTAGCCCGATGTGCCACCATGTAGGTTCATTTCTACTTACAGCAGACAGGCGAAAGCGATTAAATATTTTATTAACGCACAATGGCCCATTGTTCTGACTGATACTGTCTTGGCCCAAACTTTGCCCAGTAAACCTGACTACACTTATCGCAAAGCTAGATCTATGCGTAGTGACTTAGTGAGAACCAGCCCTGAACAGGATATCAGCAAAAGCTGGCTCACAGTAAGTATAGGTTTCTTTAAATGTAATACATGCCGGGCATGTAAGTTTGGTGTTAATACCAAAACAGATGTAGATGGTTTCTCTGAATGGCCACCTATACTTAAGGGACACTACATATGTCGCACAGACCATGCGGTCTATGTGCTACAGTGTGGCTGTGGACTCCGCTATGTGGGGAGCACAAAACTCCCAGTCCACCAACGAATACTGCAACATTTGAGGGCCACTGTTAACTCAGATGTTACATATCCGGTGGCACGCCACATTAATGAAGAGCACAGTGGGGACTTAAATATGTTGCAGTATTTTGTAATTGACAATGTACCCTTAAGTAAACGAGGTAGTGATCGTGAAAAAAGACTGCGACATCTAGAGACCAAGTACATTTTAAAACTCAATAGCAAAACACCTAATGGATTAAACATCTGTGAAGATATTCACCACTTCCTTTAGTACTTTTGGTCCTAGTATGTCAATGTAGCTGAATCTGCAGACCTGGTTGTATAACCGTATGTGATATCCGAGCCAATAGGAAGTAACTTAGCATATTTGAGATATTTTGATTACTTTGATTATTGCAATTTGTCCATGGGATACATTTCCTGAAATCTAATCTCCCTGCTATATATTGTAACATGATTGTTTAATTGTGACCATTCCTTTTGATATAATTTACCGAATCTGTAATTCAAGTCTTGACATCCAATCTTCTAATTTTCCATATTTTGATAGATACAGTTTAGCTCCACTTTAAATGTCTTTCAAATTGGTAGCTTTTTTTGTAGCTTTTTTTGTAGCTGTTTTCTCAAACCAGTTTATGTTAGTGTATATGACACTATCTGGTTTAAGTACTCTGTTCATTGTGAATAAATTTTATGTAACTACATGTCACACAATTTTACACTTTAGCATCACTTTATATTGTTGTTGTTGAACTCATAGCATGGGACTATTTGCACTTGTCTTCGTCTCCTTTTATTTATTGATATTCAGTCAATACAGTCAAGTCTAAAAATAGAAATGGAAAATCATGAACCTAAAAGTGTTTTCATGCAGTATTTATAATTGCGCAACATAATATATATACTTTTGTTTGGTTCATGCAAAAATTTTAGTTTTACTTTGTAGGTCAACACCACAGAATCATCCTCTTACGTTGGACCTATCATGTTGTTTAGACTTAATGTATTTGTACAGTTAATCCAGAGAGACACTATCTTTCAGACAATGCTAATTATTGTTTTCTGACTGGTTGAAAAAAATGTATTTGGTCCGTTAAATATTTACAAATTACTTGATATAATGTAAATACCTATTGTAATATAGATGAGATACCAATGCATTCACGCAGGTATTATGTTGTTAGAAAACAGACTTGTAGTTCACAACACAGTATGTTTTTACTTTTCACTATGTGTGTAGTTTCAATACTCACCTGCGCACAATTAATCATTGTATTTAAAATGAACTGTTAGAGCAGCTATGTTATGTGAGCAAGGCTACACGCTAGCCGAAACGCGTCATCTTGCCCGACATCTCGCACTTTTTGTAATGAAATAAAGTCATTGCAACCAGCAGTGTAAACTGACTCGTGAGTCCGTGTCTCTCTCCATTGGTGGTCACAGGCGCCGGAGCGGTAATTGGAGATATATATATATATATATATATATATATATATATATATCCACGGACTCCTCTCAATCAGGAAAAGGATGACAAGCCACACCATCAGGTACTAGGGAAAGTTGTTTATTCGGGCATAAACAAACGACGCGTTTCGAGCTCACGGGCTCTTGGTCACAATATATATATATATCTCCAATTACCGCTCCGGCGCCTGTGACCACCAATGGAGAGAGACACGGACTCACGAGTCAGTTTACACTGCTATATATATATATATATATATATATATATATATATATATATATTCACTGAAAAAACCATAGGTTTCACACCGGTTATAGTTAGGAATTAGCATTTAAAAAACCTATTAAATTCACTGAAAAAACCATAGGTTTCACACCAGTTATAGTTAGCTGGAAATTTTACTGATATAAAACCATTGAAATTCCCACGTTATAGTTAGTCGGACTCACTATAACTTGCGCGTGCAATGCACTGCTGATGACATCACATATTACATCACTCATGACATGGTCAGTGACATCACTCATGACATCACTGATGACACCATCCAGTGAATATGTGTCTTTCTGAAAAATAGATATTAGTGAGTTATGTTTAAATACTTAAATACATATATTAGTGTTTCACATTGTGTATAAGTGGCTACATGTGTTGATAAGTAGCTACATGCGTATGTATATGGGTTATTTGATATTTTTATTAGTATCAGTTTGAGTGTCTATATGGTTTGGTGGGGGTATTACTTAGCACATAGATGCATGAGTGACTGACTCTTTGTTTGTATGTGTTTTGAAGACAGCATATGTACAGGACTGTATGGGTGGATGAGTGTCTATATGTGTTTGTTAGTGAGTGAATGACTGTCTCACTAGTGTCTTTATCAGTAACTACATATGTTTTAATCTAGTATATATGAAGATTGATGTATATAAGTGAGTATATGTGAGAGTAAGAGATTGTAAGAGTTCCTGTTTAAATAAGTATGTGTTTCTATAAGTGATTGTTTAAGAGAATAAATATGTGTAATTTTCAATAGAAGTAAGGTGGAAGTGTGTGTATAACTCTATATTCAAATAAATGGTTGTTCAATAGTTTATTTGCACGTGTGAATATGTGTGTGAATAACTTTTGGATGAATGTCGGTGTGTAACAGGATGTATAGGTGTATCTCTTCATATGATGAGTGAGTATATGTTTGAGTGACTATATAGAACTGTTGGTGAATGAGTGGATGTGTATATAGATAGTGGAAGTACAGAATTGCTTGTTGTAACTGATATAGGTATGTCCATTTTTTAAAAATTTCAGTTTCTATTTTTGAATATGTGTCTCAAGGGTTACTTTACACTGAGAGGAGGTCTGTCACTGTGTCACAAGGATGGTGTCATCAGTGATGTCATGAGTGATGTCACTCACCATGTCATGAGTGATGTAATAT
Source organism: Lissotriton vulgaris (assembly GCF_964263255.1). Classification (NCBI taxonomy): domain Eukaryota; kingdom Metazoa; phylum Chordata; class Amphibia; order Caudata; family Salamandridae; genus Lissotriton; species Lissotriton vulgaris. Next base: position 1,998,948,645 of record NC_141687.1, read on the forward strand.
GTGATGTCATCAGCAGTGCATTGCACGTGCAAGTTATAGTGAGTCCGACTAACTATAACGTGGGAATTTCAATGGTTTTATATCAGTAAAATTTCCAGCTAACTATAACTGGTGTGAAACCTATGGTTTTTTCAGTGAATTTAATAGGTTTTTTAAATGCTAATTCCTAACTATAACCGGTGTGAAACCTATGGTTTTTTCAGTGAATTTCATAGGTTTTTTAAATGCTAATTCCTAACTATAACTGGTGTGCAACCTATGGTTTTTTCAGTGAATTTCATAGGTTTTGTTAATGCTAATTCCTAACTATAAGTTTCACTTTATAAATAAGACTGTTAGCACTCTAGTTGTTCTTTTTAACACTCTGGTACATTCTGTCATTGGGCTACAGTTGGGCTACATCTAGTTGAAATTTGGGCTACATTTACAATTTTTGGTCTCTGGTGGCCATCTTTGGGCTACATTGGGCTACTTTGGGCTACATTTTGGCTCTAACATATATTAAGCCCAATGTAGCACAATACATATTTTTATAAAGTTAATTTTTTTACAAACCACTTCAGAATAGGGCTACCTGTCCCTACAATTATCCCATTTTTTTTTTTTAATTTTTGGGGGGAGCGCTCCCAGAGCGCGCCCCGGAGTGCGCCCCGAAAAGCGTATTTCCGAAAAGCGCCCCCGGGCGCGCTCCAGGGAGCGTCCCGTGAGCGCCAATATCGCAAACGAAAACATGATCGTGACGTATCGCGTAGCCGCGTAGGCGTGAAACGCACGACGTAAGCGCACCGACGCGCTTACGCTACGTGACCCGGGGCACGCCCCCGGGCACGCCCCTGGGCGCGTAGCGTAAGCGCGTCGGGTCATGTGCCCTAAAAATAACACTTTTGATTGGTTCATAACAGTTTTGGTTTCATAATGATAAAACCCCTAGTCATGTGACCTAAAATTAACACTTCTCATTGGTTCAGGATATTTTTTTTTCAAAATGAGGAAAGCCCCCACCTTTTTTCCTTATTCTACCTTTTTGCTTTGAGAGAGGAAGACCTTTACTTTTATCTATAGAAAATGGCTACATTAGCTGCAGCTGCTGGATCTTCTGGACCACCACCACCACCACCACCACCACCACCACCACAAGGACCTCCTCAACTTCACAGTGGTGCAGATCCAGAACAGGAGGAAGATGAGGATGAAGAGGACAGTAGATTCGTCCCAGAGGACAACATAACATACAAACCAAAAGAGCACATCATTTGGCAATTTTTTTCTATCCCGAGTGACAAAAAAAAAGTGAATGCACCTAAAGCAACCTGCCTTATCTGTCATCAGGAGATGTCAAGGGGGAATCCCAACAAGAAGTACTCCTTCGGCAACCACACAATGATTAGGCATATGCTAAGAAAACATCCCAACAACTATTCTAGGGCAGAGGTCAGGGAACTGGCCAAAAACCCTGTACAATCTTCTGCCAGCACCTCCAAAACTACTGTTCCCACCCCATCAGGACTGGAAGTTAGGGAGACATGCTCCATCATACAAACCAACTTTTCAAATTTTAAAATGGTTTGTAAATTTTGTGGTCAAATGATTTGCTATGGTGAGCAATGCATCACTCTTATTAATCGTGCTTGGGAAAACCACAAGTGCCAAAGGAAATATTAATTTGTTGCCCTTTTTTTTTTCTCCTGTTGAGCCCGTTTGAAATGCTTGGTTTTTGTTTCTCTCCTTAAAAATACAAAAAAAACAAAAAATGTTCAGAAAAACCAAAAAAAGCAAAAAAAGTTTAAAAACTCCCAAAAAAAATATAAAACAACAAAAAGAATAAAAAAACAGTTATTTTCAGAACTACCTCCCATTTATATAAAATGACTTAAATTTTAAAATTCTGCCATTCTCTTTTCTCCCAGGAGCGCTTCCCGGTGCGCGTACCATGCGCGCCCCCCGCGATAATCAAAAAAAAAATATTTTTTTTTTGACCCCGCGGGGCCCTTTTATGGCCCCCACATTAAACCTAGGGGGTCAGGGGGGGTCTACCCTGCCCCCTTATGGTCAATTCCCCCCTTTGTTTTTGACACCTCTTGTGTCTCGATTTTACCGAGACACAAGATGGCGGCCGCTCCGGTCTGTTTCGAATGTTTTCAGACACCCGACAGCCAATCAGCTTTCAGTGCGCACCTCACGTGACGCGACCGGAGCGCTCGCCGGCGCGCGCACCGGTGCGCGCTTACAGATATATATATTTTTTAAAACTTAAATTACTCAAATTCTACTGGAGCACATATCTTTAGACATAGCAAAGGCACATCGGGCTACCAGTCCCTACAATTTTGCCAAGTTTGGTGGAAATCCATTCATCCGTTCGGGCTAAAAGTGAAATCGACCGCCCTATGGAAATTAACATGGAGAAAACGCGTTTTGGGACCCCCCTTTTATCTCGGCCCCCGCTTGACGAATCCCCCCCAAACTTTCTGGGAAGGACCGGAGCTCGACGAGGCCATTTTGTGGAAATTTTCAGGCAGATTCGTCAACCGGCTCCAAAGTTATTCCAAATAGAATTTTGAGATTTAACATTGAAAAAAATCCTAACTATAACTACCTACTGGCGACCGCCAGTAGGTAATATATATATATATATATTACCTACTGGCGATAGCCAGTAGGTATATATAGTTAGGATTTTTTCTCTATGGGATTTTTGAAAATTCTATGCTAATAACTTTGGCGTTTGTGGACGGAATTGGCTGAAATTTTCAGGAAAATGGCACATTTTGTTTCTGAGCAGCCCCTGAAAATTTGGGGGGGGTTCGTCAAGGGGGGGGCCGAGAAAGAAGGGGGGTCCCAAAATGCGTTTTTCCCATGTTAATTTCCATAGGGCGGTTGGCCTCACTTTTAGCTCGAACGGCTGAATGGATTTGCACAAAACTTGGCAAAATTGTAGGGACTGTTAGCCCGATGTGCCTTTGCTAGGTCTCAATATATGTGCTCCAGTGGATTTTGAGAAATTAACGTTCAAAACAAGATATATATCTGTAACAGCGCTCCGGGCAGCGCTCCGGTTCGGGTACTTTTCGCGTAACGGAGCTTTGCGAAGCGAAGCTGATTAGCCTCTGGTGTCTGTCAACATTCTAAACAGTCCGGAGCGGCCGCCATCTTGTCTCTCGGTAGGATCGAGAGACAAGAGGAGGCCAAAACAAAGGGGGAAATGAAGGAAAGGGGGCAAGGTAGACCCCTTCTGACCCCCTAGGATTGATGAGGGGGATATTATAGAGCCACGCGGGGCAAAAAAAAAAGAATTCCGATTTTTTCGCTGTAGAGACGCGTCTTGGTACGCAAACCGGGCAGCTAACCAGGCAGCTAACCGGGCAGCTAACCGGCAGCGTAACGGGAGTCTGAGGAGTAGCTGATTGGCTGTCAACATTGTAAACAGTCCGGAGCGGCTGCCATCTTGTCTCTCTGTAGGATCGAGAGACAAGAGGTGGTGAAAAACGAAGGGGGAAATGAAGGAAAGGGGGCAAGGTAGACCCCTCCTGACCCCCTAGGATTGATAAGGGGGATATTAAAGTGCCCCGCGGGGCAAAAAAAAAAAAAAAAAGTGATTTTTCACCGTAGAGGCCCGTCCCGGTACGCGAACCGGGCAGCTAACTGGGCAGCTAACCGGCAGCGTAACGGGAGTCTGAGGAGAAGCTGATTGGCTGTTAACATTGTAAACAGTCCGGAGCGGCCGCCATCTTGTCTCTTGGTGGGATCGAGACACAAGAGGTGGAAAAAAAAAAAAGGTGTAAATGAAGGAAAGGGGTAAGGTAGACCCCTCCTGAACCCTTAGGATTGATGAGGGGGCTATTAAAGTTCCCCACGGGGCAAAAAAACCAGGCAGCTAACCGGCAGCGTAACGGGAGTCTGACATATTGTGTTTTTGGAGCGTTTGTTTGCATACCGGGTAGGGTTCCGGTAAGCGTAACAAGGGGAAAATCAAGAGAAACAGTAAAATAAAATTTAAAGGAGTATATTTCCACCAAACTTGGCAAAATTGTAGGGACTGTTTGTTTGATGTGCCTTTGCAAGGCCTCAAGATATGTGCACGTGTGGATTTTGTCTAATTAAGGTTAAAAAAATATATATATATCTGTAAGCTTGCTCCGGCGCGCTTACGTTACGGGTTTTGTTTGCGCTGCAGAGACGATACGTCACGGTTATGCAATGCGTCATGAGGCGTCTCACGGGCTATGTGATACGTCACGTAATAAAGAATATATTTTACATCTATAGATATTAGCTTTTAAAAAACCAATGAAATTCACTGAAAAAAACATAGGTTATAGACCATATATAGTTAGGAATTTGCATTTACAAAACCTTGAAAATTCACTGAAAAAACCATAGGTTATAGACCATATGTAGTTAGGGATTAGCATTTACAAAACCTTATTTTACTTGCACAAAACCATTGAAATTCCATATATAGTTAGTTGCACTAACTATATATCGCGCACCCGCAATCCACTGCTAATGATGTCACATATTACATCATTCATGACATGGTTTGTGGCTCAGGAAGCTGTTTATTCCATCTGCAAGGTCAGACGCGTTTCGGCGGTACAACCGCCTTGGTCACTGAATTCTACACTTTGCTCTAAAGTTTCTACATATATACACCATAGGTTACTCCCTTGGTTGTCATGGCAACCAAAAGTCAGTCATAGACATAAAGGAATACTATGCGGTTGTGCTCAATGACAATGCAGTTATTCTTACACATAAATAATGAAAAATTGCAGAACACATACAATTAAATAATAGTAATTGTCATAACTAGAGTTTGAAAATAGTGACTTGACTGTATATGTGTCAAAAGAAATAATTTTCACAAACATTTGTGATTAAATTAAACAAACTAAAAGTAAGTGTTTTCCCACACTATACGCTGTTTTTGAATACAATTCCTTCACATCCTCAGCATTATTGGCCATCTCAGGCCCCTCATGGTCTAAATTGACAGAGCCTACTCAGGACCTAAAATGTCATCAGTGATGTCATTTGAGATGTCATCAGTGATGTCACTGACCATGTCATGAATGATGTAATATGTGACATCATTAGCAGTGGATTGCGGGTGCGCGATATATAGTTAGTGCAACTAACTATATATGGAATTTCAATGGTTTTGTGCAAGTAAAATAAGGTTTTGTAAATGCTAATCCCTAACTATATATGGTCTATAACCTATGGTTTTTTCAGTGAATATATATATATATTCAAAACTCAACCTCGAAACTCAAGCTCCGGTCCTTCCTTGAAAGTTTGGGGGGGATTCGTCAAGCGGGCGCCGAGATAAAAGGGGGGTCCCAAAACGTGTTTTCACTATGTTAATTTCCATAGGGCGGTCAACCTCACTTTTAGCCCGAACGGCTGAATGGATTACCACCAAACTTGGCAAAATTGTAGGGACTGGTAGCCCGATGTGCCTTTGCTATGTCTCAAGATATGTGCTCCAGTGAATTTTGAGTAATTTAGGTTCAAAAAAATATATATGTCTATAAGCGCGCCCCGGTACGCGCACCGGGGCGCGCTCCAGCGGGCTACGCGAGTTCGCGAGCGGAAAGCTGATTGGCTCTCGGGTGTCTGTCAACATTCCAAACAGTCCAGAGTGGCCGCCATCTTGTGTCTCGGTAGGATTGAGACACAAGAGGTGGCAAAAACAAAGGGGGAAATGACCAAAAGGGGGCAGGGTAGACCCCCCCTGACCCCCTAGGTTTGATGTGGGGGTCATAAAAGGGCCCCGCGGGGGGAGCGCTTGGTACGCGCACCGGGGAGCGCACCGGGGAGCGTACCATGGGGAAAAAAAGAAAGACAGTTTTTTAAAAAATGTAGCATTTTTATATAAATTGGAGGTAGTTCTGAAAAGAACTGTTTTTTTAATTCTTTTTGTTGTTTTATATTTTTTTTTTTGTTTTTTTGAACATTTTTTATTTTTTTGGGATTTTTTGAACAATTTTATACTTTTTTGGTAGTTTTTCTGAGGTCAAACAAAACACAGGGAATTGCAAACAGCTCAACTGCAGCAAAAAAATAGAAACAAATTAAAGTTGCTTGCTGCAGTGATGGTTGTCTGCAGCTCGATTGAGTAAAGTGATGCTCTGCTCACCATATGATATTGTTTTGTTGCAATATATGCAAACAAATTTAAATTTGGCAAACTTGGTTTGGACATTAGGGACCATCTCCCTAGCCTCTGCACCCAATGGAGTGGGTTGATTGGAGGTGCTTGAAGAAAAAGGATGGGGAGGGTTCTTGGTCAGTTCCCTGACCTCTGCTCTCGAATAATTGTTCGGGTGCTTCCTCTGCATATGCCTAATCATAGTGTGGTTCCCAAAAGAATATTTTTTGTTTGGGTTTCCTCTTGACAGTTCTTGGTGACAGATGAGGAAAGTCACCTTAGCTGCATTCACTTTTTTGGCACCCCTTGGCATCTTGAAAAAATCCCAAATAAAATGTTCCTTGGGTTTGTATGGGGGATTGTCCTCAGGCAGATATTGCCTCTCCTCCTGCTCCCCTTCGTCCTCCTCTTCTTCATGACCACCAATGTGGTCTTGTGGCGGTCCTTGTGGTGGTGGTGGAGGTGGTGGTGGTGCAGATGCACCTGCAGCTGCTACTAGTGAAGCCATTTCTCACAGAATGAATGCAGGTCTTCTTCACTCAAACAACAAAGTGAAAATGAGGAAAAAAGGTGGGGTCTTTCATCATTTGGAAAACAAAACTGTTGTGAACCAATCAATTTCAGGTCTCATGACCTGGGCTTTCTCTTATTTGGAAACTAAAAGTGTTCTGAACCAATCAAAAGTGTTATTTTCAGGTCACATGACCCGACGTGCTTACACTACGCGCCCCGGTGCGTGCCCTGGGGACGTTGCGCGATCGTATGCGCTTGGGTGCATCACGCGGCTACGCGATACGTCACGATGTTGTTTTCGTTCGCGGGAATAGTGCTAACGGGACGCTCACCGGTATGCACCCGGGGCGCGCTGAAGCACTATGCTTACCGGTGAGCGCATCGGTACGCGCCCCGGGAGCGCTCCGGGCCAAAAAAAATATATATATTACATAATTATACAATAAAAAATTCTTGAACATTTTTTTTTACATTTCATACCTATAGAGATTTGCTAATAAAAAACCTTTGAAATTCAATAAAAAAAACAGAGGTTTCACACCAGTTATAGTTAGGAATTAGCATTTAAAAAACCTATTAAATTCACTGAAAAAACCATAGGTTTCACACCAGTTACAGTTAGATAGAAATTTTACTGACATAAAACCATTGAAATTCCCACGTTATAGTTAGTTGGACTCACTATAACTTGCGCGCCTGTAATGCACTGCTGATGACGTCACATATTGGTCATGAGTGATGTCACTGACCATGTCATGAGTGATGTAATATGTGATGTCATCAGCAGTGCATTGCAGGCGCGCAAGTTATAGTGAGTCTAACTAACTATAACGTGGGAATTTCAATGGTTTTATGTCAGTAAAATTTCCATCTAACTATAACTGGTGTGAAACCTATGGTTTTTTCAGTGAATATATGTATATGTCTCACTTCCAGTATACCAACATGGTCTAATTTAGCCACTCCCATTGCATTTTCCTAACGTCTCTATCTTCGGGTACTAACTTTACAATTGCCCACTTGGGCGAGACGACATGGAAAAACAGAGGGGCCTGTTTGATCCACTAGCTTGTCATGCATATACATAGGGCAGTATATGTGCATTTGCTACTTTTTAGTCAGATCTTAGGTCCTGAGTAGGCTCTGTCAATTTAGACCATGAGGGGCCTGAGATGGCCAATAATGCTGAGGATGTGAAGGAATTGTATTCAAAAACAGCGTATAGTGCGGGAAAACACTTACTTTTAGTTTGTTTAATTTAATCACAAATGTTTGTGAAAATTATTTCTTTTGACACATATACAGTCAAGTCACTATTTTCAAACTCTAGTTATGACAATTACTATTATTTAATTGTATGTGTTCTGCAATTTTTCATTATTTATGTGTAAGAATAACTGCATTGTCATTGAGCACAACCGCATAGTATTCCTTTATGTCTATGACTGACTTTTGGTTGCCATGACAACCAAGGGAGTAACCTATGGTGTATATATGTAGAAACTTTAGAGCAAAGTGTAGAATTCAGTGACCAAGGCGGTTGTACCGCCAAAACGCGTCTGACCTTGCAGATGGAATAAACAGCTTACTGTGCCACAAATAATCACGGTGCCGGTGCCTGTTTGCATGAATGCTGTCAGGATGGTTCTTGACACCGACCCTCCTTGCTCAGGAGCTCTGAGTATACGGACTCTATTGTAACAGTTTCGAGGATCAGGAAAACTCAGAGCCCCCCAGCAGCAGACAAACCAAAGAATCAGACTATATTCTCTATCTCTGAGGACCGGCGGAAGTGGAGAACAACTGATTGATGCGTGAGCTTGAGGGCAAGTGCCGCGTCAGATAAGCTCTTCTGAGCGGGCTGATTGAGAGAGAATGATCACGAAGTGGTGGCTGCTGGGAGTGGTAGTCCCGTGAAGGTGAATACGGGCAGTGAGTGACACAGAGGGCACACATTATTCCACTTCAATGTCCGAAGACTGGGTTAGAGAGCGGGAAGAGGCAGCTCTCGATGTATTTAACGATGAAGACAATGGATAGAACAAGGTCGTAATGCACAAAAAGGATCAGACAAAGAACTAATGAGTAACAGTACAAAACGTATGCAGGAATTAGAATAGCATCGCAAAAATGAAGTAGCGAAGTGGTGGGAGTGCAAGTCCCTACAGAGGTATCTGGACGTGGGTAGAATCCCAAGAGGCCTACGGATTCTGGTTGCCCCGTCATACAAAAATCCGGACCCAGAAATGTTAAAAGACTGGGCAGAAAACAGCGCAGACTCATCCAGACGTATGCTGCAGAAAGCGATCGGAGTAGAATGTTAAATAGAATTGAAGAAATAATTAAAGAATTAGAAAAATGCGAAAATAATGAGGAAATTTCCAAAAGAATGAACAAAATGAAACAAAGGCTAAAGAAACACGAAGAATCTATTAAAGAAAGAAAGGCAACAACATTTTTGAGAGATAAAAATGACTACACTCAGGGAAAAATATATACATTCTCGAAGAAATTCGACAATAGAAGGAAACAGCAATTATCGGAGCAGGCGGGAAATGTCTCCAAAGCGAGTGCAGATCCAAGCGCTTCTGAACTAAGCTCTGAGGTGGAGTCAGAAGTAGAATCAACAGATACACAAGTACAGAAACTTAACCACCAACAGTAGTTCAAGAATTGGATTTTTTACGCCTAGAAAGGCGCATGAACCTGCGCCCTCGGATTTAGCGCCAAAATACAAACAAAGCTCAAACAGATGAAAAAGAAAAAACAGACGTTGGGGAGGACAAAACCCAAAAAACAAAAAAATAAACATACAGATGAAACAAACGGAGATAAATAATCGCAAAGACATTGAAAACACAGTTATAAACCTTACAACTATGGCGATAAGTGATATAGAAAAACTAACTCTTGCCCTGGGCCTCTCTTTTTGTGAAAAACTAACTTTGATTATGTTCAGACTTGTTTCAATTTGTGCGCAAACTAAAACTAAAGAAGCATTTCTTCAACCTAAATAATAGAAAGGACAGTAATGAAACCCCAGATGAGGAGAACACAGTGGTATCAACAGGATCAGATGAAACCATATTAATTGAGTTACTAGAAATGCAACAAGAAGTGCACAGTGCAGGTTGGTCTAATGTGACAGGACAATATGAAGCAAAAAAAACCTGCTCCCCATTCAAACCGAAATCCACATTCACCCCGCTTATGCCTAAGGATGGCATAGACATTTTTGCGGAAAACGTCGTTAGGGACTTGAAAACTTTGGCAACTGAAAGCAGTAAAGAGTTTGCCAAAACCCACAATGCCAACAGAACCATCTATGATAATACCATAGAGAAAATTAAAAAACAACAGGATATCGTGGTCAGATGGTCTGACAAAGGGGGAAACGTTGTCCTTTGGCCCCTAAAAGACTAAAATGCAGATGCACACTCGGAAACTTGGGGATAGAGAATGCTACAGCCGCATAGCACCAACCTGCCTAGTAGGTATCAAAGAAAAGTATCATAAAACACTTTACGAATGGAGAAGAAATGGTCTTATCACAAGATAAGAATTGGAATACCTGAAAACTGACTACCCGGTTGTTGGACTTAGCCCTTTCGCCCAAAAAAATTTCGCTTTCCGCCCCCCCTAATTTGAGATGTCTCCCCTATGGTGAAAGTTACCAGGCCATGTGTGGTGTGAGACACCATGTTAATGTCACATGCAATGCAATGGTGTGTACATTTATTTTCCCCCATTGTAAACATGTACCCTGGTAAAATGCTGCATTTGTGTTTTGCATTTAAAATGGCTGTCAAGGCTATGCGTTGTGCCACCTGACTGAAGGAGCTTAACAGTCTAGTTGTTAGGTACCCAGCCAACCCTGCATTTGGAGGAAAAGCCTGGCACCCAGGGTGCTCTACTCCTCCCCCTCAGCCAGTTAGAGCTAGTTCGCCTGTCTGAGGTGGGTTTGCGGTCTAGTTGTCTGGTACCCAGCAATACCAGCATTTGGAGGGACCTTCTAGAAGCTTCCAGCCTTTCTGGTATAGGGAGAGCAGTAGAGTCGCCATGTGCAGAGACAGAGCTGGGACAGGAATGTGAGGGGACCTGCTGCAAGGGGATACCGCAACTTGGGCCTGTGTGCTGGACCCTGCACCCATCTAGGACCCCCCTACTGTCCCCAGGGCTTGTGAAACCTCACTTCAGGAGATCAGGCTGCCGTGTGGGAGGAGGGCAATGCTGCAGAGGGGATGGTGAAAGCCTACCACCCTGCTTTGATGATGCCCCCACTACCTGCTGACCTGGCCCAGTAGTGCCTACTGCTCTGTCTCCCGGGCCCCTGAAGAAGGAGGGCCCTCCTAGGTCCCTGAAGCTGCGGGTCCCTGCGCCATGCAACTGCTGCGCAAAGAAGCGCCTAGAAGGGAAGGAGCATCTTGGAACCCACCACCCAGGAGGTGAGGAGTGTTACTCTGGGCCTGCTGCTGGGACAGTCCGCCCCCCTTTCAATGTGTGCCTGGAAGTGTTGGGCCTGGAGGAGGTGCTGCGTGCCAAAGCACTATAATCCTGGAAGCGCTGTGCTGCAGATGCCCTGGGTAGTCCTGAAGTGCCGGAACTGTACTGCCTGCTGTGTGTGCCTGCAAAGCACCGCTTCAACCAAGCACTGGACTGTTGGAAGGGCTGCCTGGCCCTGGATAAGTGCTGCCTGCTAAGAGCTGTGATCTAGAAGCGCTGTATGAGGAGCTGGGCTGAGGAGAAGCGATGTGTGGTGGTTAGCGCTGCCCAGCTGGAAGAGGTTGCTTTTGTGTTCCTAAGCGCTACCAAGCCAGATCCTGCCGCCTCTCAGCCTTGTAAATACGGCAGGAGCCTACCCCACCTCCGCTAGGGGAGCAGTGTCTGCGTCTGTCTGGTGAGGCCTCGAGGCACATTGTTGGTGCCTGCCTCCCACCCTACTGCCCAGGAAGCCCAGAGCGATGAGCAGAAGCGTGGAGACTTTGCCAAGAGCCCGGTGAGTGTGGGGCTCAAACAGACTGTGTTGGGGGGTGTATCGGTTCATACTGTCGGTGCCCAACCCCCGGTGCCAGCATTCCGTGGTGAACTGCCGCCCCCGGGACTTGTACTTTGCTGCAACGGAGGCCGCCCTGCCCCTGCTGAGAACTGCTGTTGGGCCCTGTTAGCCCTCGTTAAGCAGAGGAGGCCCCGGCCCAGGGGAGGTAGTGACTGAGGATCCCCCGGAACTGGTCCAGTGCCCAAATTAAGTACTGGTTGGCTGTCGTAGGAGACAAGGTTGACCCCTGGCTAGTGAGGGTTTTAAGCCAATAGTGGCTCCCTGTTACCTTTTTATGCCTGGGGTGCAAGTCAGGCTATAACATGTATTCGCAGGTGTTCCTGCCTCATGATGTCTGCCTAGGCTTGATATCAAAGTTGTTGCCTATGCAAATGCTATGCTAAAGTGATGCTCTTGCGCCTAATGTTTATAGTATGCTGAATATCTTGCTAAAGGTTTCATGCCCCATGTTTTAGGCCTGCTCCGCCCTATGCCAGGTGTTGATGCTAGGTGCGTGAGGTTCTTTTTGCAGGAGGTGCTAACGCAAGTCTGGTTGTGTTCCTGCCTAATGTCTTATTTCATCCTTACAGCTTGCTTCTAGGTGATGCCAAGTATGAAGGCCTGAGTTTGCCCCGCAATATCGATCCTATGTTTTATGCATTTCCTGACAATCTTTTTATTTCAGCTGGACACTAATGGACTTCCTTAACCCTTCATCTTACTTCTCCCATTTTTCCTTGTAAATAATCCCCCTGGTATACTCTGCTCTGGCGCCAGTTGGCGCCCCTTGTGATTACTGTTGTTATTGTGTGTTAACTTTGTAGGTTGGAGATAACACAAGATTTATTCTTTTTCCAACCAGAAACAGTGTTGTGTCTCTTTTGTGGTGTGCCTGGTGTGTCGTCTATGGGTACTGCATGGATACTTTACACATGTCCTCTGAAGTTTGGCCTGCCCGCTCTGCTCCATGCTACCCCCTGTAGAATTGGTAACCCCATTTCTAACACCGGTGACCCCTGAATTATATCTGATCCCCAAAATCCACAAATCACCCACCCACCCACCAGGAAGACCAATAATTGCAGCAATTGGTGGGTTGTTTGAAAACACTTCACGTTTTATTGACTATTATCTTCAACCACTAGTATGTGAACTACCTTCCCACCTGAGAGACACTGGGCATTCCCCTACCAAAATCTATGACATCAATTGGCGAGAAGATTTTGTTCTTATTGTAGGAAGGTGAATATCTGACTATGGTTACCCCCAAACTTTTTGCCTGGTGTTTAGCTGGTTTTTGACTTAGTTGGCCTGGGATCCTGCTATTCAGGGCCCCAGGCTGATTGCTCTCTCCTTAAAATGGACTCCATGTACCTTAGGTGCATAACACAATTGGAATTGGTTCACCTTATAGGCCCCTGTAACAGTGTACCATAGGTACCCAGGGCATAGGTGTAGCCAAGGCCTGCCAGGGGCTGCAGCATGTATTGTGCCACCCCTGGCCTGGCCTCCATATTTGACACAACTGGCTGATCACTCAGCTGGGGTAAGTTGGTGTAATCACCTCTTACTTAGGTACAGTATGCCTGTGCCTAACCCTAAACTGGACACATATGTTCCTATCAGCCACTCCTATGGAAGGCCTCATCAATCCTGGAGGCAGAGTGCTTGGAAATATGTGAGATGGTGCTCTAGCATGAGCTGAGCCTGTCTGCAGCTGTCGGGAACCACTCCCTAAGCTGTTCCGGGATATTGCCATACCATATACTCTTAAGTGCATTATAATCCTCGCGGTTATATGCTATCTTTGGTTTGGCTTTATCAAAACATGTCGAGTAAGGTGTCATACGAATTGGAATACTATCCCCTCGCCAGTTCTGGCGACGGGGATAGCATTCCACCCTTCTAGAGGGACACGACATGTGTGTAGCCTTAACCCTGGTTAAAGTTAAACAGAGCCTCAGCATCACAAAATGGATGCTGCCACCACAGACACATGTCTGACCTCCTGCTGCTGGGAGTCCTTCCAGCGAGGAGGGCCTGGAAAAAGGGTTTCCTGCCTGGGGAGGTGCGAGCACCACCCCAGACAGGGTTTTGTGTATTGGGTAGGACAGGGCTGAATAGATTGAGACATGCCTGGGGCACACAAGGTGTCCCTGTGCATAAGCCAGCCCAAACCGGTTCTGGGGCTTTCCAGCCCCAGTCCTGGCGAGGAGCTGGAGAAAGGAGAGGGGGTGTAACCACCCCCCTTCCTGGTCCCACCCATAGGGGAGGGACCTAGCAGGAGATCCACCCCTCAGATGGGAATAAGAGAGGGAGCAGTGCCATTGCACAGCAGATCATCCTGAAATCAACTTTAAACTAAGAAGACGACTGGACTTCGACTTTCTGATGAATAGAAGACTGAAGAGCATCTCCCTTGTGGCTTAGGAAGGGCCACCCTGTGAACACAGGCACCACCCAGCACCTCGACGTCTGCTTTGCCGCCACCTCCCGCCGGAGCCCGAGCCCAGAGCCTGACAAGACCCAACTTCCTAGACTTCTCACAGCCTGATCCACAGTCCCTGCAAAGAAGGGACCCGTGGAGGCACCGAGAGACGTGGGAGCGGCCATCTTGAAAGACCCCCGAGACGCTGACTGCGCAGCACCCGAGGCACCCTCGACTCTGTGCTTTGGGGACTGAGAACCCCCACCGCCGAGCAGCATTTGCACCAAAGATCAGCCCTCCAGCATCTCCACGATCTGCGTGGGGCCCTTTTGCTTTGTGCCACTTGACTCGCCATCCTGGCCGCTTGTCACGTAGTCAGCGGCCATCTTGGCGACGAAACCTACGATTTACACTGTGGGTCTGGTGGCTCCAGACTTGCCCTCGCTCCTGTAGAAAGGAGTACCCGCTCTGACCTTGCTGGTCCGAGTATTAAGCCTTTTTCACTTTTCCCGTGGCTTGCATTAGCCAAGGCTTGTTTGCTTCAATCGAGTTGCCAACACCGCCATCAGCTAGAGCCTTCGAGGGACAGCTCGTGATCGACTCCTGGACGTCCTTGACCTCTTCGTGTCCACGTGGCTGCAGAGAGAAGCAACACCTCATCACCTGTTTGCACCCGACTTTGCCTGGTTCCAATCTGGTTCCACGGTGGTCACTGGTCAGTGACTTTGAACATTGTCCCCTCTGCATTCAGGTCTTCACCACTTCAGATCCACCCTTGGATTCACCGGACACTTCTCCTTCACATCGCCTGCAGCATCTTCAGCTTCAAGCGCCAAGAACCTGCGTGTCAAAACCCAACGCCACTTCGACCCTGTGCACCCACTTCCTGTGGGTGAGGTAACATTGCAAAGCCAGTGTCCCTACACTGGTACACACCTCTAGGGTCTGTGTCTTAAGTTTTGTTCCTCTAGGTTCAGCGGAAGTGCCCTTAAACTAACTTTGTACTTTTTACGCACCATAGACTTTGCATTGGAAAGTTGCGTGCACTTTGAACACTGCACCCGAGTCCCGTGGGCCTTTCCCGACTTAATCACTGCTAGTCTCGAATAGCTCCAGCGATTCCCAAGGCCCTAGGCCTGTTCCCTTTCCTATTGGTATCTCTTATAGCACTTTCTTAGTATATGGTTTAGGTGGCCCCTAGGGCTCATCCATATTGTGCAACTTTTGTGTATTTTAAACTGTCTTGTGATTTAACGCTTGTGCTTCTGTGCTCATAAAGAGTCCAGGGGATTTTATAGTTAATAAATCAATATATATTTTCAATATATCTGTGTGGTGTCCCTTTCATTTGGTATTCAAGGGGGTTGTGTATGGTAATACAGCTGGCTTCACATGCCTTTCAGAGTTTAGCCTAAGACTGCTTTGTCCACGTTACCACTAGGATAACTGGTCTACAAGGTTGAATTACAACCATCATCATAAGGGTTGCTTGGCATGGTACAAAGTGATCACTAAGAATTAGTGAGCATTATATACCAGGCCAACTTCTCACACTTATGACATTGGATGTCAATTCGCTCTACACGAGCATTAGACATGTGGACGGATTGAATGCCCTCAAATACTTCTTAAGAAAAGACCAGCTGACAATCATGACCATTCCCTGATGCTGCTCCAAATGGCAGAATGGTGCTTGGACAATAATGTGTTCATTTTTGATAAACTGTACTACAAACAACTGAGGGGGACTGCCAAGGGGACTTGCTTCGCCCCCAGCTATGCTAATTTGTATATGGGCTGGTGGGAGGAGCAAGTGCTCATGGCAGAACATGAGAGGGTCATGATGGAAAATGTGGTACTTTATGTGCAGTACATAGATGATATTTTTGTGGTGTGGCAGGGAACAGTTGAAAATGCAGAAAAGGTTTGTACAGAACTGAATAAAACAGCCTGAACCTATCTTTCACTAGCCATATAATCAAAGACACCATACAATTTCTAGATATAGAACTGTATGTTGAGCACAATCACCTACAAACCAGAACATACAGGAAAACCACTGCCGGAAATGCAATCCTCCATGCAGACAGTTTTCACCCCCAAAGTGTTAAGGAAGAAATTCCATATGCAGAATGTCTCAGGATGAGGCGTAACTGTAGCACAGAAAGAGGGCTAGAAAAGTCCACGAAAGAACTTTTCGACAGGTTAGAAACAAGAGGATACAAGTCCGAAACCTTGACTAAAACCAGAAGTAGGAGTGAGTTAACACCTAGAAAAGACCTGCTTGTCAAAGATAGAGCAGTGAAGAAACAAAAGAAAGAGGCATCAGACATCCCTAGACTGATTACTGGTTTTCATGCTTAGCACACTAGACTAAGAAAAATAATCTATAAACATTAGAATTCAGTAAAACTTGATCCGGTGCTGGGCCCCACCAGTCCTAAAGTACCGTCGATCAGTTTCCGTAGAGGAAAATCCATGCGCCAACAATTGGTGCAAAATGCACCGGCAATGACTAAAGCTTTAAATTGGTTACAAACACAGAAAGGATTCACTAGGTGCAGCAAGTGCAAAGCTTGTAAGCATGGGGTAAACACCAAATTAGTAATATTGCCATTCAGACAAATGCCCTTTGCCATACGTGGAAGCTACAACTGCAAAACAGACTTTGCGGTATATATACTGCAGTGTACCTGTAACAAACTTTACGTTGGGAGTACCATACATCCTGTACACATACGTATATTACAGCACTTGAGGGCTATAACGCATGATGACCAGGCCTATCCTGTAGCATGTCACATTAATTCCTGTCATGCAGGCAGAGCCCAGGACCTCACGTACTTTGTCATTGACAAAGTACCAAAAAATCCAAGGGGAGGAGACAGACAGCTGGCTCTAAGAAGGTTAGAGTCCAGATACATTATTCTGCTCAACTCCAAGATCCTACATGAGATGAATGCAGATGAAGCCCTCAATGTCCATCTGTGAAAAAGTTTGAGACTGCCTCGCCCTGACAACTAAACCAGTCTTCTGAGCATTTTTTAACACTTTTTTCCCTTAATTTAGTTTTTTAGGTTAGTTTTCTCCCCTTTACAAACATTCATTTTTCTTTCCTTATGAGTTTCCCTACTCTCACATATTTAGTCAAAACTACCAACATTTGTATTGACTATATTTTATACAATGTATTCAATATTACTAGGTCCTTTACCCACTTGGGCCATATTGTCACACTTCCAGTATACCCTCATGGTCTAATTTAGCCACTCCCATTGAATTTTCCTAACAGCTCTGTCTTCGGGTACTAACTTTACAATTGCCCACTTGGGCGAGACGACACGGAAAAACAGAGGGGCCTGTTTGCTCCGCTAGCTTGTCTTGCATATACATAGGGCAGTAATGTGCATTTGCTACATTTTAGTCGGATCTTAGGTCCTGAGTAGGCTCTGTCAATTTAGACCATGAGGGGCCTGAGATGGCCAATAATGCTGAGGATACAAAGAAATTGTACTCAAACACAGCGTATAGTGGGGGAAACCACTTACTTTTAGTTTGTTTAATTATTTAATCACAAATGTTTGTGAAAATTATTTCTTTTGACACATATACAGTCAAGTCACTATTTTCAAACTCCAGATATGACAATTACTAATATTTAATTGTATGTGTTCTGCAATTTGTCATTATTTATGTGTAACAATAACTGCTTTGTGATTGACGGCAACCGCATAGTATTCTTTTATGTCTATGACTGACTTTTGGTTGCCATGGCAACGAAGGGAGTAACCTATGGTGTATCTATGTAGAAACTTTAGAGCAAAGTGTGGATAGCAAGGACCAAGGCGGTTGTACCGCCGAAACGCGTCTGACTTTGCAGATGGAATAAACAGCTTCCTGTGCCACGAATAATCACTGCCTGTTTGCTTGAATGCTGTCAGGATGGTGAAATATATATATATATATATATATATATATATATATATATATATATATATATATATCCTATAACCTACTGGCGGTCGCCAGTAGGTAGTTATAGTTAGGATTTTTTTCAATGTAATATCTCAAAATTCTATTTGGAATAACTTTGGCACCGGTTGACGAATCTGCCTGAAAATTTCCTGAAAATGGCCTCGCGGCGCCCCGGTCCTTCCTTGAAAGTTTGGGGGGGATACGTCAAGCGGGGGGCCGAGATAAAAGGGGGGTCCCAAAACGCGTTTTCCCCATGTTAATTTCCATAGGGCGGTCGATTTCACTTTTAGCCCGAACGGCTGAATGGATTTCCATCAAACTTGGCAAAATTGTAGGGACTGGTAGCCCGATGTGCCTTTGCTATGTCTCAAGATATGTGCTCCAGTGGATTTTGAGTAATTTAGGTTCAAAAAAATATATATATCTATAGGCGCTCTCGGGTGCGCGCACCGGAGAGCGCTCAAGGCGCGACACGCGACTTGCGCGCAGAAAGCTGATTGGCTCTCAGTTGTCTGTAAATATTCGAAACAGTCCGGAGTGGCCGCCATCTTGTGTCTCGGTAGGATCGAGACACGAGAGGTGGGCAAAACAAAGAGGGAAATGACCATAAGGGGGCAGGGTAGACCCCCCCTTAACCCCCTAGGTTTGATGTGGGGGCTATAAAAGGGCCCCGCGGGGCATTTAAATTTTTTTTTTTTCGTTTTGCGCGGGGGAAGCGCCTGGTACGTGCACCAGGTAGCGCACCGGGGAGCGTAAAATGAGGGAAAAAGATGACAGATTATAAAAAAAAGAAGCCTTTATTTAGAAATTGGAGGTAGTTCTAAAAAGAACTTTTTTTTTCTTCTTTTTGTTGTTTTATATTTTTTTTGTGTTTTTTGAACTTTTTGAACTTTTTTTGGCTTTTCAAAACAGTTTTATTTTTTTTTGTATTTTTTTAGGGGGAGAAACAAAAAAAGGGAATTGAAACTGGCTCAACTGGAGCAAAAAAATAAAAAACCCAAAAAATTACTTCTTTTTGGGGCACTTGTGATTATCACCTGCAAGGACGATGAGCTTAACGCTTTTTTCACCATAGGCGATAAGCTTGCCACATGCAGAACAAGTGATTTTAAAATCAGCAAATCTTGGCTGAATGCAAGGCATCATCTCGGATGTTTCTGGTCCTGATGAAGTGGGTTGGTTTGTTTGGGAGGTGGTCCTTGACGACTTGGGGAGGTTACTGGCCAGTTCCCTGAACTCAGCACGAGAGTAGTTGTTTGGGTGCTTTCTGGTCATATGACGAATCATGGTATAGTTACCAAATGAATATTTTTTGTTTGGGTTGCCCCGTGAAAGTTCATCATTGCAGATTAGGCAAGTTACCTTGGGCGCATTAACTTTTTTCTTGCCCTCTGGGATTGAAAAAAACTCCCATATAATGTGTGGCTTTGGTTTGTATGGAGTATTTTCTTCAGGCAGCCATCTTCTCCTCCCCTCCTCCTCTTCCTCTTCCTCCTCCTCCTGTTCTTGACCACCAATATAATCTTGAGGTGGTCCTCTTGGTGGTTGTGGTGGTGGTGGTGGGGCAGATGCACCAGCTGCTGCTGCTACTGAAGCCATTATTAATATCAAAAAGGTACAGAGATGTACAAACAGGTCTTCCTCAGTCAAAGGACAAAGTCAGAATAAGGAAAAAAGGTGGGGTCTTTCATCATTTAGAAAAAAAACTGTTCTGAACCAATGAGAAGTGTTATTTTCAGGTCACAAGACCAGGGGCTTCATCATTATGAAACTAAAACTGTTATGAACCAATGAAAAGTGTTATTTTCAGGTCACATGATCCGACGCGCTTACGCTACGCGCCCCCGGGCGCGCCCGTGGGCGCTCTGGGTCGCGTAGCGTAAGCGCGTCGGATGTTTACGTTGCGCGATCGTATTCGCTCGAGTACTTCCGGGTGCGCTTACGCCGTGCGTATCACGCGGACGCGGCTACGCGATACGTCATGATCATGTTTTCGTTCGCGATATTGGCGCTTACGGGACGCTCCTCGGAGCGCGCCCGGGGGCGCTTTATAAAGGTACGCTTTTCGGGGCGCTCCCCGGGAAGCGCACCGGGAGCGCTCAAAAGCAAAAAATAAAAAATAAAAAATGGAAAAAATTGTAGGGACTGGTAGCCCTATTCTTAAGTGGTTTTTACAAAAATTAACTTTGATAAAATATATATTGTGCTCCATTGGGCTATATATATATGCCAAAATGCCAAAATGTAACCCAAATGTAGTCCAATGTAGCCCAATGTAGCCCAAAGATGGCCACCAGAGACCAAAAAATGTAAATGTAGCCCAAATTTCAACTAGATGTAGCCCAACTGTAGCCCAATGACAGAATGTACCAGAGTGTTCTAAAGAACAACTAGAGTGCTAACAGTCTTATTTATAAAGTGAGACTTATAGTTAGGAATTAGCATTAAAAAAACCTATGAAATTCACTGAAAAAACCATAGGTTTCACACCAGTTATAGTTAGGAATTAGCATTTAAAAAACCTATGAAATTCACTGAAAAAACCATAGGTTTCACACCGGTTATAGTTAGGAATTAGCATTTAAAAAACCTATCAAATTCACTGAAAAAACCATAGGTTTCACACCAGTTATAGTTAGCTGGAAATTTTACTGATATAAAACCATTGAAATTCCCACGTTATAGTTAGTCGGACTTGCGCGTGCAATGCACTGCTGATGACATCACATATTACATCACTCATGACATGGTCAGTGACATCACTCATGACATCACTGATGACATCTCAAATGACATCACTGATGACATCGTCCAGTGAATGTGTATCTTTCTGAAAAATAAATATATTTTATATATGTATATGTTAAGGTCGATGGAAGAATAAATGTTTAAATAAGTGTCTAAATGGATGTTTTTTTTTAAAAAATGGATTGGTTAACTGGCTTATTAAGTGTATCTTAGTAAATACATATATTAGCGAGTAATGTTTAAATATTTAAATATATGTATCAGTGTTTTACTTTGTGTACAAGTGGCTGCATGGGTTGGTGAGTAGCTACATGTGTGTGTATATGGGTTATTAGATGTTTTTTTAGTATCAGTATGAGTGTCTGTATGGTTTGGTGGGGTGTTACTTACCACATAGATGCATGAATGCAAAACTCATTATTTATATGTGTTTTGAAGACAGCATATGTGCAGGACTGTATGGGTGGATGAGTGTGTATATGTGTGTGTTAGTGAGTGAATGCCTCTCTCACTAGTGTCTTTATGAGTAACTATATATGTTTTAATCTTGTATATATGAGCATTGATGTATATAAGTAAGTATATGTGAGAGTGAGAGATTGAAAGAGTTCCTGTTTAAATAAGTATGTGTTTCTGTAAGTCATTGTTTAAGAGAGTAAGTATGTGTAAGTTTCCTTAGAAGTAAT
This sequence comes from Lissotriton vulgaris, assembly GCF_964263255.1. Classification (NCBI taxonomy): domain Eukaryota; kingdom Metazoa; phylum Chordata; class Amphibia; order Caudata; family Salamandridae; genus Lissotriton; species Lissotriton vulgaris. Next base: position 1,998,970,184 of record NC_141687.1, read on the forward strand.
GTGCTAATGTGTGTATAGTTGTATATGCAAATAAATGGATGTTTATTAGTTTATTTGCATGTGTGAGTATATGTATGAGTAAGTTTTTGATGACTGTCGGTGTGTAACAGAATGAATAGGGGTATCACTACATATAATGAATGAGTATATGTATGAGTGAATACATAAAACTGTTGGTGAATGTGTGAATTTGTATATAGATGGTGAAATTACTGAATTGGTTGTTGTAACTGGTATGGGTATATGCAATTTTTTGAAAATGTTAGTTTCTATTTTTCAATATGTGTTTCAAAGGTTACTTTACAGTGAGAGGAGGTCTGTCACTGTGTCACAAGGATGGTGTCATCAGTGATGTCATGAGTGATGTCACTGACCATGTCATGAGTGATGTAATATGTGATGTCATCAGTAGTGCATTGCACGCGCAAGTTATAGTGAGTCCGACTAACTATAACGTGGGAATTTCAATGGTTTTATATCAGTAAAATTTCCAGCTAACTATAACTGGTGTGAAACCTATGGTTTTTTCAGTGAATATATATATATATATATATATCTATATATATATATATATATATATATATATATATATATATATATATATATATATATATATATATATATATATATATATATATATAGATATATATATATATATAGATATATAGATATAGATATATATGTATGGAAATATATATATATATATATATATATATATTACCTACTGGCGATAGCCAGTAGGTATATATAGTTAGGATTTTTTCCCTATGGGATTTCTGAAAATTCTATGTCTAATAACTTTGGCGTTTGTGGACGGAATTGGCTGAAATTTTCAGGAAAATGGCACATTTTGTTTCTGAGCAGCTCCTGGAAATTTGGGGGGGGGTTCGTCAAGGGGGGGCCGAGAAAAAAGGGGGGTCCCAAAACGCGTTTTTCCCATGTTAATTTCCATAGGGCGGTTGGACTCACTTTTAGCCCGAACGGCTGAATGGATTTCCACGAAACTTGGCAAAATTGTAGGGACTGTTAGCCCGATGTGCCTTTGCTAGGTCTCAATATATGTGCTTCAGTGAATTTTGAGAAATTAACGTTTAAAACAAGATATATATCTGTAACAGCGCTCCGGGCTGCGCTCCGGTCCGCTTACTTTTCGCGTATCGGAACTTTGCGAAGCAAAGCTGATTGGCTCTCCGGTGTCTGTCAACATTCTAAACAGTCCGGCGCGGCCGCCATCTTGTCTCTCGGTAGGATCGAGAGACAAGAGGAGGCCAAAACAAAGGGGGAAATGAAGGAAAGGGGGCAAGGTAGACCCCTTCTGATCCCCTAGGATTGATGAGGGGATAATATAGAGTCACGCTGGGCCCCAAAAAAAAAAAAAAAAAATTCCGATTTTTTCGCCGTAGAGACGCGTCTTGGTACGCGAACCGGGCAGCTAACCGGGAAGCTAACTGGCAGTGTAACGGGAGTCTGACGAGTAGCTGATTGGCTGTCAACATTGTAAACAGTCCGGAGCGGCCGCCATCTTGTCTCTCGGTAGGATCGAGAGACAAGAGGAGGCCAAAACAAAGGGGGAAATGAAGGAAAGGGGCAAGGTAGACCCCTTCTGACCCCCTAGGATTGATGAGGGGATATTATAGAGCCACGCTATCCATTCACTCACCAATATACTCATGCACACAGTCAACTGTCCATACAGCTGTTTCTACATGCACTTTTGAAACCATACACCTAGGGAATCAACTGCTCACACATCTATGCACAGAGTTATACACCTCCCAGACACCCACACACATACTCAGTCTCCCATACAAATACTTGGGCAACCATTCAATAACCCATATAGTTACTGATATAGCTACTGATTTAAACATGCAGCAGTTTACAGAAGAACATAAATAATGATTGCCAAATTAAGACACTTTAATCACTAACCCATGCACTCAGTGAGACACATTTAATCATTCTCTCATACAGTCAGTCATGCACCTACTAAATCCTTCATCCAGACACTTATACATCCACTCATTCTTCAATATGTAAGACATATTTTAACTTTACAGAAACATACAGTCACTGGGTGTTGTCATCAGTGATGTCATTTGAGATGTCATCAGTGATGTCATCAGTGATGTCACTGACCATGTCAAGAATGATGTAATATGTGACATCATTAGCAGTGGATTGCGGGTCCGCGATATATAGTTAGTGCAACTAACTATATATGGAATTTCAATGGTTTTGTGCAAATAAAATAAGGTTTTTTAAATGCTAATCCCTAACTATATATGGTCTATAACCTATGGTTTTTTCAGTGAATTTTCAAGGTTTTGTAAATGCAAATTCCTAACTATATATGGTCTATAACCTATGGTTTTTTTCTGTGAATATAGATATATATATATATATAGATATATATATATATATAGATATAGATATATATGTATATATATGTATGGAAATATATATATATATATATATATATATATATATATATATATATATATATATATATATATATATATATATATATTTCACCATCCTGACAGCATTCAAGCAAACAGGCAGTGATTATTCGTGGCACAGGAAGCTGTTTATTCCATCTGCAAAGTCATATATATGAACCAAACGCACACTCTAATGGAATGAGCCCGACATGTGCTGACTTTCCAACAGGATTTATTTGTGCAAAAAATAAAGCAGCGTTCAGAAAACGCCAGGCAGACGCGTTTCTGGCGCGTGTGTAAGCTTTCATCAGTGCCGGTTCCCGTTTCCTTTCAGAGCCTTGCACCTGGGGATACTTGTAGTGTCCTGAGCAGTCTCTGGCCACTCCTTTGATGGGTCCTCCCCGCCTCTGCTCATAGTTGTGCTGCCTCCTATGGAGATGATGGGACCAGAGGAATGCTGGTACAGCAAGTCCGTCGTGTCAGCCCATACAGTGAATGGCTGGCAAATGCACAGTGGCTTGTCTCGCTGTGTTGCGCTCCTCCGCTTTCATCCGTAGGGAGAATGATTTGCAGTACCTGGTGGGGCCCCTGCAGACACGCTGCAGCTGCCTTCCCTGAAGAAATGAGTCCCAGCCTAATAGCATGAGACCACTCGGGGGGGGTGAAGCACTGTAGTTTCATACCGAGTCCAAAGTTACTGACTTGGCGCCTCACACCAGATCAGGAGGGCATGTCGGTAAGCCAGTGAAACAGCATACTGGCTATTAAATTAACCAAACGCCCACTCTAATGGAATGAGTCCAACATGTGCTGACTTCCCAACAGGATTTATTTGTGCAAAAAATAAAGCAGAGTTCAGGAAACGCCAGGCAGATGCGTTTCTAGCGAGTGTGTAAGCCTTCATCAGTGCCGGCTCCCATTTCCTTTCAGAGCCTTGCACCTGGGGATACTTGTAATGTCCTGAGCAGTCTCTGGCCACTCCTTCGATGGTTCCTCCCCACCTCTGCTCGTAGCTGTGCTGCCTCCTATGGAGATGGTGGGACCAGAGGAATGCTGGTACAGCGAGTCCGTCGTGTCAGCCCATACAGTGAATGGCTGGCAAATCCACAGTGGCTTGTCTCGCTGTGTTGCACTCCTCCGCTTTCATCCACAGGGAGAATGATTTGTAGTACCTGGTGGGGCCCCTGCAGACACGCTGCAGCCGCCTTCACCTATATATATATATACATATATATATATATATATATATATATATATATATATTCACTGAAAAAACCATAGGTTTCACACCAGTTATAGTTAGCTGGAAATTTTACTGACATAAAACCATTGAAATTCCACGTTATAGTTAGTTGGACTCACTATAACTTGCGCGTGTAATGCACTGCTGATGACGTCACATATTACATCACTCATGACATCACTGATGACACTATCCAGTGAATGTGTGTCTTTCTGAAAAATAAATATGTTTTATATATGTATATGTAAAGGTCGATGGAAGAATACATGTTTAAATAAGTGTTTTAATGAATGTTTTTTTTTAAAAATAATGGATTGGTTAACTGGCTTATTAAGTGTATCTTAGTGAATACATATATTAGCGAGTAATGCTTAAATATATGTATCAGTGTTTCACTTTGTGTATAATTGGCTGCATGGGTTGGTGAGTAGCTATATGTGTGTGTATATGGGTTATTAGATGTTTTTTTAGTATCAGTATGAGTCTCTGTATGGTTTAGTGGGGATATTACTTAGCACATAGATGCATCAATGACTGACTCACTGTTTGTATGTGTTTTGAAGACAGCTTATGTGCAGGACTGTATGGGTGGATGAGTGTGTATATGTGTGTGTTAGTGAGTGAATGACTGTCTCACTAGTGTCTTTATCAGTAACGACATATGTTTTAATCTAGTATATGTGAGTATTGATGTTTATAAGTGAGTATATGTGAGATTGTAAGAGTTCCTGTTTAAATAAGTATGTGTTTCTATAAGTGATTGTTTAAGAGAGTAAGTATGTGTAAGTTTCCTTAGAAGTAAGGTGATAGTGTGTGTATAGTTGTATATGCAAATAAATGGATGTTCAATAGTTTATTTGCATGTGTGAGTATGTGTTTGAGTAACTTTTGGATGACTGTCGGTGTGTAACAAGATGTATAGGTGTATCACTACATATGACGAGTGAGTATATGTATGAGTGACTATATAGAACTGTTGGTGAATGAGTGGATGTGTATATAGATGGTGGTATTACTGAATTGGTTGTTGTAACTGGTATGGATCTCTCCATTTTTTTGAAAATGCTAATTTCTATTTTCGAATATGTGTTTGAAGGGTTACATTACACTGAAAGTAGGTCTGTCACTCTGTCACAAAGATGGTGTCATCAGTGATGTCATGAGTGATGTCACTGACCATGTCATGAGTGATGTAATATGTGACATCATCAGCAGTGCATTACACGCGCAAGTTATAGTGAGTCCAACTAACTATAACGTGGAATTTCAATGGTTTTATGTCAGTAAAATTTCCAGCTAACTATAACTGGTGTGAAACCTATGGTTTTTTCAGTGAATTTATTAGGTTTTTTAAATGCTAATTCCTAACTATAATTGGTGTGAAACCTATGGTTTTTTCAGTGAATTTCATAGGTTTTTTTAAATGCTAATTCCTAACTATATATAAGGCCCCAAACCTATGTTTTTTTCTTTGAATTTCAAAATTTGGTTAATAGCAAATGTCTATAGCTATGAAATGTAATATTTTTGAAAATGATTGAATCCTACATTTTATTTGTATTTTAAATAATTTTTTACATTTTTTATTTTTTTTATTTTTGACCCTGGAGCGCTCCCGGGGCGCGCCCCGGTGAGCGCCCCGGAGAGCGTAGTCGTTTGAAGTGCCCCGGTGCGCGAACCGGGAAGCGTCCCGTTAGCACCAATGTCATGAACGAAAACATGATCATGACGTATGGCGTAGCCAGGTCCGCGTGATACGCATGGCGTAAGCGCACCCGGAAGCACTCGAGCGAATACGCTCGCGCAACGTAAACATCAGACGTGCTTACGCGACACGCCCCCGGGTGCGCCCGGGGCGCGTCGTGTAAGCACGTCGTCATGTGACCTGAAAATAACACTTTTAATTGGTGCAGAACAGTTTTAGTTTCATAATGATGAAATCCCTGGTCTTGTGACCTGAAAATAACACTTCTCATTGGTTCAGGCCTTTTTTTTTTTGCAAATGATGAAAGACCCTACCTTTTTTCCTTATTCTGACTTTGTCCTTTGACTGAGGAAGACCTGATTGTACCTCTCTGTACCTTTTTGTTCTATATAATGGCTTCAGTAGCAGCAGCAGCTGGTGCATCTGCACCACCACCACCACCACAACCATCAAGAGGACCACCACAAGACTACATTGGTGGTCAACAAGAGGAGGAAGAGGAGGAGGAGGAGGAGGAGGAGGGGAGGAGAAGATGGCTTGAAGAACACAATACCCCATACCAGCCAAGACCACACATTATATGGGAGTTTTTTTCGATCCCAGAGGGAAAGAAAAAAGTAAATGCAGCCAAGGTGACTTGCCTAATCTGTGGCATGGAACTTTCTAGGAGGAACCCTAATAAAAAATATTCATTCAGAAACAACACAATGATTAGACACATGCAGCGCAGGCATCCAATAAACTATTCTGCTGCAGAGATGAGGGAACTGGCCAAAAACCCTCCCCAAACTACAGGCACCACCTCGAAAAGAAAGCAACGCACTCCGTCGGGACAAGAGGCAAGAGAGACGATGCCTTGCATTCAGCCACGGTTTGCAGATTTCCGAATAACCTGTAAATATTGTGGGAAGACCATCTCCTACGGAGAACAGAGCGTAAAGCTCATCGTCCTTGCTGGGGACAACCACAAATGCCCCAATAAAACCTAATTATTTCTTTTCTTTTTTTTTTTGCTCCAGTTGAGCCATTTTCAATTCCCTGGTTTTTCGTTTCTCCCCATGAAAAATACAAAAAAAAATAAAACTGTTCAGAAAACCCCAAAAAAGTAAAAAAGTTCAAAAAAAAAAAGAAATATATATAAAACAAAAAGAAGAAAAAAAACAGTTCTTTTTAGAACTACAATTTATAAAAAAAGGCTACATTTTTAAAAAACTCTCATTCTTTTTTCCCCATGGTCCGCTCCCCGGTCCGCTACCCGGTGCGCGTGAAGGGCGCTCCCCCGCGCAAATAAAAAAAAAAATTGTATTGCCCCGCTGGGCCCTATTATGGCCCCCACATCAAACCTAGGGGGTCAGGGGGGGTCTATCCCTGCCCCCTTATGGTCATTTCCCCCTTTTTTTCCACCTCTTGTGTCTCGATCCTACCGAGGCACAAGATGGCGGCCGCTCCGGACTGTTTCGAATGTTTACAGACACCCGAGAGCCAATCAGCTTTCCGTGCGCACCTCGCGTGGCGCGCCTGGAGTGTTCCCCGGTGCGCGTACCGCAGCGCTGCAATAGATATATGTATTTTTTGGAACCTAAATTACTCAAAATCCACTGGAGCACATATCTTGAGACATAGCAAAGGCACATCGGGCTACCAGTCCCTACAATTTTGCCATGTTTGGCGGTAATCCATTCAGCCGTTCGGGCTAAAAGTGAGTTTGACCGCCCTATGGAAATTAACATGGGAAAACACGTTTTGGGACCCCCCTTTTATCTCGGCCCCCGCTTGACGAATCCCCCCCAAACTTTCAAGGAAGGACCGGAGCTCCGCGAAGCAAATTTGAGGAAATTTTCAGGCAGATTCGTCAACCGGCGCCAAAGTTATTCCAAATAGAATTTTGAGATTTTGCATTGAAAAAAATCCTAACAATAACTACCTACTGGCGACTGCCGATAGGTTATGTGATCAAGGCCTGTGAGAGGCCGAAACGTTATGCTGCCATTTGTTGCCAAATAAAAATATCAACTCACGGAATACCTGGTCCTGCTGTTTTTCTTCAAGGTAGCGTGGCTGAACGTTGCTCTGAGTGCCTTGGTGAGGACCCGTTTGGATATATATATATATATATATATATATATTCAATGAAAAAACCATTGGTTTTAGGCCATATATAGTTAGGGATTTGCATTTAGAAAACCTTATTTTACTCGCATAAAACCATTGAAATTCCATATATAGTTATAAGCGCTAACTATATATCGCGCACCCGCAATCCACTGCTGATGATGTCACATATTACATCATTCATGACATGGTTAGTGACATCACTGATGACATCACTGATGACATCTCAAATGACATCACTGATGACATCACTGAAAACATCTCATTTGACATGACTGATAACATCACTGATGATATCATTCATGTGATAATACCATGAACCTCTTCAGACTCTAATATAACCTTAGATACAATCAGTGTAAACAGACAGTCACAGACTGTCACTCATCCATGGAGTTACTCACACACCTAGTCAGTTATGCCAAAAATCAATCACACCTCCATTTTCTCAACTATACAGTTATACACACCTTACTTATTCAAACATATACTAACACATATTTACTTTACTCTCTTATACAATCTCTGATACATGTTCACAATGATCCATACAGCCACTCACACATTCACTGGCTCTTATGCACAGTTATTTATAGATGTCAACTCTCACATGTACTGTGTTTTACATATGTACTTAATTTGACATGTAGCACTGAGATATCCATTCACTCACTAATACACTCATGCACAGTCAACCGCCCATACAGCTGTTTGCACATGCACTTTTGAATCTATACATATAGTGAATCAACTACTCACACATCTATGTACAGAGTCACACACCTTCCAGCCACCCATACACACACACTCAGTTTCCCATACAAATACTTGGACAACCAATCAATAACCCATACAGTTACTCATATAGCTACTGATCAACATATGCAGCACTTTGTAGAACAACAGATATAATGATGCACAAATTAAAACAGTTTAGTCACTAACCCATGCACTCAGTGAGACACATTTAATCACTCACTCAATCAGTCAGTCAGTCATGCACCTAGTAAATCCTTCATCCAGACACTTATATATCCACTCATTCTTCAATATGTAAAACATATTTTAACTTTACAGAAACATACAGTCACTGGATGTTGTAATCAGTGATGTCATCAGTGATGTCATTTGAGATGTCATCAGTGATGTCATCAGTGATGTCACTAACCATGTCATGAATGATGTAATATGTGACATCATCAGCAGTGGATTGCGGGTGCGCGATATATAGTTAGCGCTTATAACTATATATGGAATTTCAATGGTTTTATGCGAGTAAAATAAGGTTTTCTAAATGCAAATCCCTAACTATATATGGCCTAAAACCAATGGTTTTTTCATTGAATTTTCAAGGTTTTGTAAATGCAAATTCCTAACTATATATGGAGTATAACCTATGGTTTTTTCTGTGAATTTCAATGGTTTTTTAATAGCAAACATCAAAAGCTGTCAAATGTCAAGTACGTGATAGGTAAAAACGTTTTCGTGTTTATGCACGCTGATGTGCTTTGAACGCTGCCCCCCCCCCCACTCCCCTCTTTTCTCTTAGTAGTACTCTCTCTTTGCAGATAGTGAACGGTAGTTAACGCAGACCTTTACCCCTGTTGTAATCCGTCGTACCTGCTTGTCTCTCCATTTGATTGATTATTATCCAAGCATTTACTGTTTTACAATTGGTTCTCTTTGGATCATTCTCTATTTACAAACAAGCACAAAGTCGCAATACTCTGTTTAGTCTTTGCAAATAGTGAAAAATCGTGTAAAAAAATAAAAGTAATCGAGCAAAATCAGTAGACCACTAATTCGATCTCTTTTTAACCTCGGTAAAATACAAACATTAGGAATAACCCTTCATGAGAAATACGAAAATAGTGAAATGAATTGAGCTCCACACCATGAGGGCTGCAAAACAGCTCGACTCCGCCACCCACACCGCCCAAAATAACGGCAAACCCTATGGTTGGTGGAGACATTTTGACTATATTCTGCACCTGCATTGTCGCGTAATGCGTCATATGACGCGACGCGTTAGCGCACCCGGATGTGCTCCGGTGCGCAAGGCGCAGCTTCCCGGAAACGATCCAGAGCGCGCCGCGCAGCGCGTAACGTAAGCATAACAGGTCATGTGACTTGTTAATAAAACTTTTCATTGGTTCATTTTACTTTTCTTTTCCTAATTATGTAAGACTAGGTCATGTGACCTAAAAATAACACTTTTCATTGGATTAAAACATTTTTTTTCCCCAAACGATGAAAGCCCCACCTTGTTTCTGGATGTTTCAGACTGAAGCTGGCGTCACCATGAGAGCACCACCATCTCGTAGCTCCGTCGTGGCCATTCCGCAAGCAATCATGGCAGCCGCTCCCCACCGGAAGCCTGCGGGAGTCGAGGGCCCCCAAGACTTTTGTACAATCTTCAAGGCTGAGGGGACGCTTTCGAGAATGGAACCCAAGCCCTGGCAGACAAGCGTCCGAGTTCCAAGGTGTCCCAGGGCCATTTTACTGGACCAGGCCCAAATCCGAAGAGCCGGCCGCCATTTTAAGAGTCCTGTGGAAGCCGCCTACCGCTGCACCGCAAGAGTGGGAGCAACTCAACTACATGGTGAGCGAGACGCTGTAGCCGTAAGAGCGGGCGGTAAACAGCTGAATGGCGGATGAGGCACAGTGTAGCAAAAGCGGGCGGAATGGCGACTGAAACGATAAAGGGGCGCCCCACTACAGCAGACAAGCCTCCGCCATGTGCTTCAAAACTGCATATGTATCTCGTGATATCAAGGTTGGGCAACCAGTACAGAACAAGCAGTTACGAGTCCCATTTACACCGGCGCCATTTTGGGCGCGGCCGGGCAGGTCCAGGATCTACTGAAACATAAAAAATGAGGCTGACGTCTCTGAAGCAGTTCACGAACAGCAGGACATAGCAAATAAACATGAACTCTCTAAAGCTGTTAACTCACTGCAGAACAAAACAAGTGAACCTGAAACCTCTGGAATAATTGTCGCTCAAAAGAACAACACACAAAACTCTGTAGAGCCTGAAGAAAAAAAAACAGAAGGGCACTGTAGTTTCAGACACACTTAACACTAATGACGAAACAAAGATATCGTCTGTTTATAAAGCAGTTATCATCTTGACAGAATTGACAAAGAAGTGTACAGACACCAATGCATCAGCATTCTCGGAGATAACATCTTAAGGAACAAAGAAAGACCTGTTCACTCTTGACACCCCAGGTGCTGTGTATATTGCACTATACTGCTGCATCGACAAAACGGGCAACCCTATTGATGTGGATTTTTCATTATTGATTATTGTAAAGAAATGGCGACTCCCCCCTTTAGCAGATTAGCTAAATGTTTCCGTAATTTAGGCATAAAAGTTATATTATTGTTGTTGTTGTTGTTATCGTTATAGTTCTGGTTAATTTCAAAAAATGGTTAAATATATTTACAGTTTTTGTTGCGTTCGTTATATTTAAATATTAATAAAGTTTTAAAATGTAACTGTCTTGGAGTACTATATTTTTTTTAAAAATCGGGTGAATGGGGCCTTGAATCGGGTTATTGTCATGTGTGGGCTTTGCAAGTGTACTGCTACAAGATCGGACATTTCAAACTCAAATGCACATTCTTTTTCTTACCTTTCCGAAGCATGGAGCGCAATAGCAGGCAGAGAAAGGGTGATGCACGTGTTGAACACTGCCTGGCCTGCAAATTGCTGCCAGTGCCCCCCCCCCGCCCCGAGTACTTCACAAATCTTTAAAAGACCATGCGCTTGTTCAATGGGAAGTGGATAACATGGCTAAGAGCATTTGCTGACTAATGCATGAATATCGCTGACTTTTCAGCGATATTCATGCATTGCGGCCATTTTTTATCGCATTTGCGATAAACCTTGCTAATAGCAAGGTTTATGTGCGATAAAATTCGCCGAAGTGCGGCGATAATTATTGTCTCTAAACAAGTTAGAGACAAAAATTACCGCTAGTTGTTGGAAATATGCCCCCGGGTTTTTCCTTGCAGGAATCGGGAAACGAAAGACTAGCACTGAAATCAGTAGTCTCACACCTGAATCGGGTGGGTTGGCATGTCTGGATACTCTACAGCTGGAGCCATACACTACATCCGCAGGGCTAGGTGATAGCCTAGGTCCGGCCTGGACAATCGGACACAGAGGAAGAGGAGTGTCAGAGGGTGCGGTAGTGAATAGGGTGAAAGGGAGGTGTCGGGCGGGCACAGGGTGTGATTCTCAGAGAAGAGCAGCGCAGATGGGGGAAGTATATGGCCCATGCATGAGAGAGAGAGCGGGGGTGACCATTGCGTGGGGGAGATGCGTGCGAGGGTGGGGAGCCATGCTGAGAATCGACGGCGTGCAGAGAGTGGCCCTGGTCAAGGCATCTAAAATGGCTGCCGTGCACGACAAAATTGTGGCATTGGACAAAAACGCAAGATGGCGCAGACAATGTTTATCAATAAGGATTCATTTATAACAAAATATTTACTCGCAGTGACAAAATGGTGTTCAACACTTCCTGATTTCCATCGAATCGAACGTTAACAAACATCACGCAGCAAAAAAAAAAAAAAAAAAAAAAAAGCTCACGCACAGAGCGGTTTTTAGCCATGTTATCCAATGGAAGGTGGATAACATGGCTAAGAGCATTTGCTGGATAATGCATGAATATCGCTGACTTTTCAGCGATATTCATGCATTGTGGCCGATGTGCGACGATAATTTTTGTCTCTAAACAATTAAAACGAAGCACAAAATGGCGAATTCCCGTTTCGCTACCAGTTTGCGGCCCAGTTCGCGGCCCGTGAAGCGCTTCTACCGTGAAAAATAATATTTTTTTTATTTTCCCCACGGGACCCTTTAATAACCCCAACAACATTCCTAGGGGGTCAAGAGGGGTATACCTTGCCCCCTTTCAATAAATTCCCCCTTCGTTTTTCACCTCTTCTTCTCTCTCGATCCTACCGAGAGACAAGATGGCGGCCGCTCCGGACTGTCACGCAGCAAAAAAAAAAAAAAGCTCACGCACAGCCGCTGGAAGAGATGTATCAACATATATCAGCCTCCTCAGCCACCCTCAGGAAACATAGGGGATTAGGATACGTCTCCCGCACCCACTTATAACTAGTAATTTAATTAACGAAGCACAAAATGGCGAATTCCCGTTTCGCTACCAGTTCGCGGCCGCGCTTCTACCGTGAAAAATCATTTTTTTTTTATTTTCCCCACGGGACCCTTTAATAACCCCAACAACATTCCTAGGGGGTCAAGAGGGGGATACCTTTCCCCCTTTCATTAAATTCCCCTTTCGTTTTCCACCTCTTCTTCTCTCTCGATCCTACCGAGAGACAAGATGGCGTCCGCTCCGGACTGTTTAGAATGTTGACAGACACCGGAGAGCCAATCAGCTTTCTGCGCGCAAAGTTCCGATAAGCGAAAAGTAAGCGGACCGGATCGCTGCCCAGAGCGCTGTTACAGATATATATCTTGGTTTGAACGTTAATTTCTCAAAAACTACTGGAGCACATATATTGAGACCTAGCAAAGGCACATCGGGCTAACAGTCCCTACAATTTTGCCAAGTTTCGTGCAAATCCATTCAGCCGTTCGAGCTAAAAGTGAGTCCAACCGCCCTATGGAAATTAACATGGGAAAAACGCGTTTTGGGACCCCCCTTTTTTCTCAGCCCCCCCTTGACGAAACTCCACCAAATTTTCAGGGGCTGCTCAGAATCAAAATGTGCCATTTTCCTGAAAATTTCAGCCGATTCCGTCCACAAACGCCAAAGTTATTAGACATAGAATTTTCAGAAGTCCCATAGAGAAAAAATCCTAACTATATATACCTACTGGCTATCGCCAGTAGGTAATATATATATATATATATATATATATATATATATATATATATATATATATATATATATACATATATATATATATATATATATATATATATATATATATATATGTATTATTTTTTTTCGCCATCCTGACAGCATTCAAGCAAACAGGCACCGACACTGTGATTATTCGTGGCACAGGAAGCTGTTTATTCCATCTGCAAAGCCAGACGCATTTCGGTGGTACAACCGCCTTGGTCCTTGCTATCCACACTTTGCTCTAAAGTTTCTACATAGATACACCATAGGTTACTCCCTTGGTTGCCATGGCAACCAAAGGTCAGTTATAGACATAAAAGAATACTATGCGGTTGCGCTCAATCACAATGCAGTTATTGTTACACATAAATAATGACAAATTGCAGAACACATACAATTAAATAGTATTAATTGTCATAACTAGAGTTTGAAAATAGTGACTTGACTGTATATGTGTCAAAAGAAATAATTTTCACAAACATTTGTGATTAAATAATTAAACAAACTAAAAGTAAGTGGTTTCCCCCACTATACTCTGTGTTTGAGTACAATTCCTTCGTATCCTCCGCATTATTGGCCATCTCAGGCCCCTCATGGTCTAAATTGACAGAGCCTACTCAGGACCTAAGATCCGACTAAAATGTAGCAAATGCACATGTACTGCCCTATGTATATGCACGACAAGCTAGCGGATCAAACTCTCCCCTCTGTTTTTCCGTGTTGTCTCGCCCAAGTGGGCAATTGTAAAGTTAGTACCCGAAGACAGAGCCGCTTAGCAAAATGCAATGGCAGTGGCTAAATTAGACCATGAGGGTATACTGGAAGTGTGACAATATGGCCCAAGTGGGTAAAGGACCTAGTAATATTGAATAAATTGTATAAAATGTAGTCAATACAAATGTTGGTATTTTTGACTAAATATGTGAGAGTAGGGAAACCCATAAGTAAAGAAAAATGAATGTTTGTAAAGGGGAGAAAACTAACCTAAAAAACTAAATTAAGGGAAAAAAAGTGTTAAAAAATGCTCAGAAGACTGGTTTAGTTGTCAGGGCGAGGCAGTCTCAAACTTTTTCACAGATGGACATTGAGGGCTTCATCTGCATTCATCTCATGTAGGATCTTGGAGTTGAGCAGAATAATGTATCTGGACTCTAACCTTCTTAGAGCCAGCTGTCTGTCTCCTCCCCTTGGATTTTTTGGTACTTTGTCAATGACAAAGTACGTGAGGTCCTGAGTTCTGCCTGCATGACAGGAATTAATGTGACATGCTACAGGATAGGCCTGGTCATCATGCGTTCTAGCCCTCAAGTGCTGTAATATACGTATGTGTACAGGATGTATGGTACTCCCAACGTAAAGTTTGTTACAGGTACACTGCAGTATATATACCGCAAAGTCTGTTTTGCAGTTGTAGCTTCCACGTATGGCAAAGGGCATTTGTCTGAATGGCAATATTACTGATTTGGTGTTTACCCCATACTTACAAGCTTTGCACTTGCTGCACCTAGTGAATCCTTTCTGTGTTTGTAAAGCTTTAGTCATTGCCGGTGCATTTTACACCAATTGTTGGCGCATGGATTTTCCTCTACGGAAACTGATTGACGGTACTTTAGGACTGGTGGAGCCCAGCACCGGATCAAGTTTTACTGAATTCCAATGTTTATAGATTATTTTTCTTAGTCTAGTGTGCTAAGCATGAAAACCAGTAATCAGTCTAGGGATGTCTGCTGCCTCTTTCTTTTGTTTCTTCACTGCTCTATCTTTGACAAGCAGGTCTTTTCTAGGTGTTAACTCACTCCTACTTCTAGTTTTAGTCAATGTTTCGGACTTGTATCCTCTTGTTTCTAACCTGTCAAAGTTCTTTCGTGGACTTTTCTAGCCCTCTTTCTGAGCTACAGTTACACCTCATCCTGAGACATTCTGCATATGGAATTCCTTCCTTAACACTTTGGGGGTGAAAACTGTCTGTATGGAGGATTGCATTTCCGGCAGTGATTTTCCTGTATGTTCTAGTTTGTAGGTGATTGTGCTCAACATACAGTTCTATATCTAGAAATTGTATGGTGTCTTTCATTATATGGCTAGTGAAAGATAGGTTCAGGCTGTTGTATTTAGTTCTGTACAAAACTTTTCTGCATTTTCAACTGTTCCCTGCCACAACACAAAAATATCATCTATGTACTGCACATAAAGTACCACATTTTCCATCATGACCCTCTCCTCTTCTGCCATGAGCACTTGCTCCTCCCACCAGCCCATATACAAATTAGCATAGCTGGGGGCGAAGCAAGTCCCCTTAGCAGTCCCCCTCAGTTGTTTGTAGTACAGTGTATCAAAAATGAACACATTATTGTCCAAGCACCATTCTGCCATTTGGAGCAGCATCAGGGAATGGTCATGATTGTCAGCTGGTCTTTTCTTAAGAAGTGTTTGAGGGCATTCAATCCGTCCACATGTCTAATGCTCGTGTAGAGCGAATTGACATCCTTCACGGACCCCAACGCGCTGACTCGAATTCAACCTGCCTCCCAGTCTCTGTGCGATAAACTTTCACTATTCTTTGAGGAAAAAATCGAGACTATTTACACCTCCTTCCCCATTTCCATCAGTGAAGGATTGGAAGAGGACTTCACTACCTACACGCTAGAGTCGCCCACTCTGATAGAATTTACAGACATCTCAGAGGCCGACACTATGGTAGAATTACTCAAATGTAAATCTGGCTCTCCAAATGACCCCTGGCCAGCCAAACAATATAAAAAACTGGCACCCCTGCTCAATCCCTACCTGAATCTTATCTGGAATAAATCCTTGAGAATGGGCAGCTTCCCCGCCAAATGGAAGCATGCTTCTCCGGTCCCCATTCTGAAGAAACCCAATCTGGACCCTGACAACCCCAGTAATTACAGGCCTATTTCTCTTCTGCCGGCCCCAGCTAAGATCCTGGAAAAACTGGCACACTCCCAGCTGGCGAATTACATTGAATCCAATGGGCTCCTACATGATTCTCAGCACGGCTTTCGGTCAGGCCATAGCACAGAGTCAGCCCTTGTTGAAATGGCTGACTCTGTGAGATGGACGCTGGACCGGGGGTCGAGGGCGGTGTTAGTGCTGCTGGATCTCTCAGCAGCATTTGACACCGTCTCTCATAAGATCTTGCTGAGAAGGCTGGGGGACATGGGTATAGGCGGAACTGTGTTGAGGTGGCTCTCTTCTTATCTATGCGACCGCACACAGCAGGTATATACCTCTCCTTATACCTCCTCCGCTAGACCACTCAAATGGGGAGTTCCACAGGGCTCATCCCTGAGCCCGCTCTTGTTTAATGTTTATTTTGTCCCCTGGCTAAACTGATTGCGCAAACTGAGATCAAATCCACCTCCTATGCTGACGACATTCAGTTACTTTTTACCTTTGATACACCCTCCGCCTCTGCTTTTGACCCGCTGAAATCCTGTCTCAGAGACATCTCTAGTTGGATGGACTCCAACTCCCTCCGACTCAATGCAGGAAAGACGGAGATCCTGTTTTTTAATACACCATCCCCTTTAGATTCCAACCTGTGGTGGCCAGAGGATCTGAGCCAAGCCCCCACGCCTAAAGACTCGGTGAGAAATTTGGGAGTGTGCTGGGATAACCATCTTAGTTTTAATGCCCAGGTTCAAACAGTAGCAGCCTCCTGTTTTGCAAATATCAAGACTATCAACCGGCTTATCAACTATCTGCCAGCGGACTGCCGTAAGACTGTGGTACAAGCATTGATAACATCTCATATTGACTATGCCAACGCATTATACCTTGGTATCACAGTAGGCCTATGTCATAAACTACAGACTGTCCAAAATGCTGCCGCTCGGCTGGTGGAGAGAATTCCAGCTAGACATCACATCTCCCCTCACCTGCGTAAACTGCATTGGTTAACCATTGCCAAGAGATGTGTATTTAAGGCCATGACTCTGGCTTTTCGCGCTTCTAAGGGCAATGGCTCGGCCCATCTGAAAAGTACTGTGAGGCCATATGTCAACACTAGGACATTACGTTCTAACTCCTTATTTCTCCTACAAACCCCAAGATTCAAACGTACTCGAGCTGGAGGGAAAACATTTGAGGTTTGCGCCACTCAGTGTTGGAACAAGCTTCCGGTTGCCTTACGTACCTGTCAAACAGAATCAGCATTCCGAAAGTCTTTGAAGACTCATCTTTTTTCCACATAATGCTTCTTCTGTTTTGATCCTCTCTGTTCCCAGATTTATCAGCGCCGGGACGCCCCGTTGGGGCAGCTGTGCGCTTTACAAAACACACAAATAATAATAATAAATAATAATGTCATAAGAAAAAAATCTTCTCGCAAATTGATGTCATAGATTTTGGTAGGGAAATGCCCAGTGTCTTTCAGGTGGGAAGGTAGTTCACATACTAGTGGTTGAAGATAATAGTCAATAAAACGTGAAGTGTTTTCAAACAACCCACCAATTGCTGCAATTATTGGTCTTCCTGGTGGGTGGGTGGGTGATTTGTGGATTTTGGGGATCAGATATAAATCAGAGGTCACCGGTGTTAGAAATGGGGTTACCAATTCTACAGGGGGTAGCATGGAGCAGAGCGGGCAGGCCAAACTTCAAAGGACATGTGTAAAGTATCCATGCAGTACCCATAGACGACACACCAGGCACACCACAAAAGAGACACAACACTGTTTCTGGTTGGAAAAAGAATACATCTTGAGTTATCTCCAACCTACAAAGGTAACACACAATAACAACAGTAATCACAAGGGGCGCCAACTGGCGCCAGAACAGAGTGTAACAGGGGGATTATTTACAAGGAAAAATGGGAGAAGTAAGAAGAAGGGTTAAGGAAGTCCATTAGTGTCCAGCTGAAATAAAAAGAATGTCAGGAAATGCATAAAACATAGGATCGATTTTGCAGGGCAAACTCAGGCCTTCATCCTTGGCATCACCTAGAAGCAAGCCGTAAGGGTGAAATAAGACATTAGGCAGGAACCCAACCGGACTTGCTTTAGCACCTCCTGCAAAAAGAACCTCACGCACCTAGCATCAACACCTGGCATAGGGCGGAGCAGGCCTAAAACATGGGGCATGAAACCTTTAGCAAGATATTCAGCATACCATAAACTTTAGGCCCAAGAGCATCACTTTAGCATAGCATTTGCATAGGCATCAACTTTGATATCAAGCCTAGGCAGACATCATGAGGCAGGAACACCTGTGAATAAATTTTATAGCCTGACTTGCACCCCAGGCATAAAAAGGTAACAGGGAGCCACTATTGGCTTAAAACCCTCACTAGCCAGGGGTCAACCTTGTCTCCTACGACAGCCAACCAGCACTTAATTTGGGCACGCGACCAGTTCCGGGGGATCTTCAGTCACTACCTCCCCTGGGCCAGGGCCATGTCTGCTTAACGGGGGCTAACAGGGCCCAACAGCAGTTCTCAGCAGGGGCAGGGCGGCCTCCGTTGCAGCAAAGTACAAGACCCGGGGGCGGCAGGTCACCACGGAATGCTGGCACCGGGGGTTGGGCACCGACAGTATGAACCGATACACCCCCCAACACAGTCTGTTTGAGCCCCACACTCACCGGGCTCTTGGCAAAGTCTCCACGCTTCTGCTCATTGCTGTGGGCTTCCTGGGCAGTAGGGTGGGAGGCAGGCACCAACAATGTGCCTCGAGGCCTCACCAGACAGATGCAGACACTGCTTTCCGAGCGGAGGTGGGGTAGGCTCCTGCCCTATTTACAAGGCTGAGAGGCAGCAGGATCTGGCTCAAGTAGCGCTTAGGAACACAAAAGCAGCCTCTTCCAGCTGGGCAGCGCTAGCCACCACACATCGCTTCTCCTCAGCCCAGCTCCTCATACAGCGCTTCTAGATCACAGCGCTTAGCAGGCAGCACTTATCCAGGGCCAGGCAGCCCTTCCAACAGTCCAGTGCTTGGTTGAAGCGGTGCTTTGCAGGCACACATAGCAGGCAGTACAGTTCCGGCACTTCAGGACTACCCAGGGCTTCTGCAGCACAGCGCTTCCAGGATTATAGTGCTTTGGCATGCAGCCCCTCCTCCAGGCCCAACTCTTAAAGGAGCACATTGAAGGGGGGGCGGACTGTCCCAGCAGCAGGCCCAGAGTAACACTCCTCACCTCCTGGGTGGCGGGTTCCAAAATGCTCCTTCCCTTCTAGGCGCTTCTGTGCGCAGCACTTGCATGGCGCAGGGACCTGTAGCTTAAGGGACCTAGGAGGGCCCTCCTTCTTCAGGGGCCCGGGAGACAGAGCAGTAGGCACTACTGGGCCGGGTCAGCAGGTAGTGGGGGCATCATCAAAGCAGGGTGGTAGGCTTTCACCATCCCCACTGCAGCATTGCCCTCCTCCTACATGGCAGCCTGATCTCCTGAAGTGGGGTTTCACAAGCCCTGGGGACAGTAGGGGGGTCTTAGATGGGTGCAGGGTCCAGCACACAGGCCCAAGTGGCGGTATCCCCTTGCAGCAGGTCCCCTCACATTCCTGTCCCAGCTCTGTCTCTGCACATGGTGACTCTACTGCTCTCCCTATACCAGAAAGGCTGGAAGCTTCTAGAAGGTCCCTCTAAATGCTGGGATTGCTGGGTACCAGACAACTAGACCACTAACCCACCTCAGACAGGCGAACTAGATCTAACTGGCTGAGGGTGAGGAGTAGAGCACCCTGGGTGCCAGGCTTTCCCTCCAAATGCAGGGGTGGCTGGGTACCTAACAACTAGACTGTTAACCTCCTTCAGTCAGGTGGCACAACGCATAGCCTTGACAGCCATTTTAAATGCAAAACACAAATGCAGCATTTTACCAGGGTACATGTTTACAATGGTGAAAATAAATGTACACACCATTGCATTGCATGTGACATTAACATGATGTCTCTCACCACACATGGCCCGGTAACCTTCACCATGGGGGAGACATCTCAAATTAGGGGGGGCGGAAAGCGAACATTTTTGGGGGGAAAGGGCTAAGTCCAACAACCGGGTAGTCAGTTTTCAGGTATTCCAATTCTTATCTTGTGATAAGACCATTTCTTCTCCATTCGTAAAGTGTTTTATGATACTTTTCTTTGATACCTACTAGGCAGGTTGGTGCTATGCGGCTGTAGCATTCTCTATCCCCAAGTTTCCGAGTGTGCATCTGCATTGTAGTCTTTTATGGGCCAAAGGACAACGTTTCCCCCTTTGTCAGACCATCTGACCACGATATCCTGTTGTTTTTTAATTTTCTCTATGGTATTATCATAGATGGTTCTGTTGGCATTGTGGGTTTTGGCAAACTCTGTACTGCTTTCAGTTGCCAAAGTTTTCAAGTCCCTAACGACGTTTTCCGCAAAAATGTCTATGCCATCCTTAGGCATAAGCGGGGTGAATGTGGATTTCGGTTTGAATGGGGAGCAGGTTTTGTTTGCTTCATATTGTCCTGTCACAGTAGACCAACCTGCACTGTGCACTTCTTGTTGCATTTCTAGTAACTCAATTAGTATTGTTTCATCTGATCCTGTTGATACCACTGTGTTCTCCTCATCTGGGGTTTCATTACTGTCCTTTCTATTATTTAGGTTGAAGAAATGCTTCTTTAGTTTTAGTTTGCGCACAAATTGAAACAAGTCTGAACATAATCAAAGTTAGTTTTTCACAGAAAGAGCGGCCCAGGGCAAGAGTTAGTTTTTCTATATCACTTATCGCCATAGTTGTAAGGTTTATAACTGTGTTTTCAATGTCTTTGCGATTATTTATCTCCGTTTGTTTCTTCTGTATGTTTGTTTTTTTGTTTTTTGGGTTTTGTCCTCCCCAACGTCTGTTTTTTCTTTTTCATCTGTTTGAGCTTTGTTTGTATTTTGGCGCTAAATCCGAGGGCGCAGGTTCATGCGCCTTTCCAGGCGTAAAAAATCAAATTCTTGAACTACTGTTGGTGGTTACGTTTCTGTACTTGTGTATCTGTTGATTCTACTTCTGACTCCACCTCAGAGCTTAGTTCAGAAGCGCTTGGATCTGCACTCGCTTTGAAGACATTTCCCGCCTGCGCAATAATTGCTGTTTCCTGATATTGTCGAATTTCTTCAAGAATGTATATATTTTTCCCTGAGTATAGTCATTTTTATCTCTCAAAAATGTTGTTGCCTTTCTTTCTTTAATAGATTCTTCGTGTTTCTTTAGCCTTTGTTTCATTTTGTTCATTCTTTTAGAAATGTCCTCATTATTTTCGCATTTTTCTAATTCTTTAATTATTTCTTCAATTCTATTTAACATTCTACTCCGATCGCTTTCTGCAGCATACGTCTGGATGAGTCTGTGCTGTTTTCTGCCCAGTCTTTTAACATTTCTGGGTCCGGATTTTTGTATGACGGGGCAACCAGAATCCGTAGGCCTCTTGGGATTCTACCCACGTCCAGATACCTCTGTAGGGACTTGCACTCCCACCACTTTGCTACTTCATTTTTGCGATGCTATTCTAATTCCTGCATACGTTTTGTACTGTTACTCATTGGTTCTTTGTCTGGACCTTTTTGTGCATTACGACCTTGTTCTAGTCCATTGTCTTCATCGTTAAATACATCGAGAGCTGCCTCTTCCCGCTCTCTAACCCAGTCTTCCGACATTGTAGTGGAATAATGTGTGCCCTCTGTGTCACTCACTGCCCGTATTCACCTTCACGGGACTACCTCTCCCAGCAGCTACCACTTCGTGATCATTCTCTGTCAATCAGCCCGCTCAGAGGAGCTTACCTGACGCGGCACTTGCCCTCCAGCTCACGCATCAATCAGTTGTTCTCCACTTCCGCGGGTCCTCAGAGATAGAGAATATCGTCTGATTCTTTGGTTTGTCTGCTGCCGGGGGGCTCTGAGTTTTCCTGATCCTCGAAACTGTTACAATAGAGTCCGTATACTCAGAACTCCTGAGCAAGGAGGGTCGGTGTCAAGATCCCGGCAGACCTGCAATATTGAACCATCCTGTCAACATTCAAGCAAACAGGCACCAACACCATGATTATTTGTGGCACAGGAAGCTGTTTATTCCATCTGCAAGGTCAGACGCGTTTCGGCGGTACAACCGCCTTGGTCACTGAATTCTACACTTTGCTCTAAAGTTTCTACATATATACACCATAGGTTACTCCCTTGGTTGCCATGGCAACCAAAAGTCAGTCATAGACATAAAAGAATACTATGCGGTTGTGCTCAATGACAATGCAGTTATTCTTACACATAAATAATGAAAAATTGCAGAACACATACAATTAAATATTAGTAATTTTCATAACTAGAGTTTGAAAATAGTGACTTGACTGTATATGTGTCAAAAGAAATAATTTTCACAAACATTTGTGATTAAATTTAACAAACTAAAAGTAAGTGGTTTCCTCCACTATACGCTGTGTTTGAATACAATTCCTTCACATCCTCAGCATTATTGGCCATCTCAGGCCCCTCATGGTCTAAATTGACAGAGCCTACTCAGGACCTAAGATCCGACTAAAAAGTAGCAAATGCACATGTACTGCCCTATGTATATGCAGGACAAGCTAGTGGATCAAACAGGCCCCTCTGTTTTTCTGTGTCGTCTCGCCCAAGTGGGCAATTGTAAAGTTAGTACCCGAAGAAAGAGCCGTTAGGAAAATGCAATGGGAGTGGCAAAATTAGACCATGTTGGTATACTGGAAGTGAGACATATACATATATTCACTGAAAAAACCATAGGTTTCACACCAGTTATAGTTAGATGGAAATTTTACTGACATAAAACCATTGAAATTCCCACGTTATAGTTAGTTGGACTCACTATAACTTGCGCGCCTGCAATGCACTGCTGATGACGTCACATATTACATCACTCATGACATGGTCAGTGACATCACTCATGACATCACTGATGACACCATCCAGTGAATG
Source organism: Lissotriton vulgaris (assembly GCF_964263255.1). NCBI lineage: Eukaryota > Metazoa > Chordata > Amphibia > Caudata > Salamandridae > Lissotriton > Lissotriton vulgaris. The sequence continues at coordinate 1,998,993,500 of NC_141687.1, forward strand.
TGTGTCTTTCTGAAAAATAAATATGTTTTATATATGTATTTGTAAAGGTCGATGGAAGAATAAATGGTTAATTAAGTGTGTAAATGTTTTTTTTTTAATAAATTGATTGGTTAACTGCCTTATTAAGTGTATCTTATATTGAAATATATGTATCAGTGTTTCACTTTGTGTATAAGTGGCTGCATGGGTTGGTGTCTGACTCACTGTTTGTATGTGTTTTGAAGACAGCATATGTGCAGGACTGTAAGGGTGGATGAGTGTGTATATGTATGTGTTAGTGAGTGAATGACTGTCTCACTAGTGTCTTTATCAGTAGTAACAAGATATGTTTTAATCTAGTATATGTGAGTATTGATGTATATAAGTGAGTATATGTGAAAGTGAGAGATTGTAAGAGTTCCTGTTTAAATAAGCATGTGTTTCTATAAGTGATTGTTTAAGAGAGTAAGTATGTGTAAGTTTCCTTAGAAGTAAGGTGGTAGTGTGTGTATATGCAAATAAATGGATGTTCAATAGTTTATTTGCATGTGTGAGTAACTTTTGGATGACTGTCGGTGTGTAACAGGATGTATAGGTGTATCACTACATATGATGAGTGAGTATATGTATGAGTGACTATATAGAACTGTTGGTGAATGAGTGGATGTGTATATAGATGGTGGAATTACTGAATTGGTTCTTGTAACTGGTATGGGTATCTCCATTTTTTTGAAAATGTTAGTTTCTATTTTTGAATATGTGTTTCAAGGGTTACATTACACTGAAAGGATGTCTGCCACTTTCTCACAAGGATGGTGTCATCAGTGATGTCATGAGTGATGTCACTGACCATGTCATGAGTGATGTAATATGTGACGTCATCAGCAGTGCATTGCAGGCGCAAAAGTTATAGTGAGTCCAACTAACTATAACGTGGGAATTTCAATGGTTTTATGTCAGTAAAATTTCCATCTAACTATAACTGGTGTGAAACCTATGGTTTTTTCAGTGAATTTATTCGTTTTTTTTTAAATGCTAATTCCTAACTATAACTGGTGTGAAACCTATGGTTTGTTCAGTGAATATATATCACTCTCTGGCAGTGGTGAATAGTCTGCACAAAGTTCATGACTTACATTTATATTTAAAGAAATGGTAAACGTTGTAATATGTTTTGAAACTAAGGTTTTGTTTTCATGAAATGTGTTTAATATGGCTGCCACGCTTAACCTTCGTTTGGCATTACGTCTAAATGCTCCTGTTATTATGTCCGCTCTCAGTCTCTATGGGGGCGTGTACATAAATGTTACGCAAACTGTGTGTCGGCGACACTGAGGAAGGACTGCTGTCCGAAACGCGTTTGTCATCTTTTTGCCGTGTGCTGTAAATAAAATCTAGTGCCATACCCGGAGTGCTGTAGGTCTTCTTTCCGAGTGACGAGGGAGACCAACGAGCTTCAATATATCACGCGACTGCCAGCGCGAGATAGCACCCGCCATCTGAGTGCCCCGAGATATCTGGTTGGATTGAGCTGTAGCGTGTTTATCGGGAGCACCGCTGTGACCTGTATACCGGAAGCGGGAGGAGTGAGCGGATGGGCGCACGGCTGTGACCGAAAAACACCGGTAAGTCGCCGTTCCCGTAATTGTACTCCTATCCGCACTTACATCTGCAAGGGTCCAAACGCAACAGTAAGGCGAGGGGGTATTGACGGCTAAACCCGGGGAGGCTTACCTGTGGTTTTCTAGCACACAGGCATGTGCGATGAAGAAGAACGCCGCAAAGCGGCTTTGGATGTGTTTAAAAAGCGAGCATCGAATGGGAATTCTGTAAACAATACCGGAGGCAGGGGGAACACACCACAAAGTTCCTTACAAAATCTTTTTCACAAAATGGAACGGATGAGCGAGAGAGAAATACGAAAATGGTGGGAGGCCACCTCCCTACAAAATGATATGGATGTCGATCGAGTGCCCAGAGGTCTCCGTATCTATACGGTCCCTGCCTACGAAAGTCCTGACCCCATGCTCTTGGAGCAATGGGCGGAGCTAACTGCGGCATCTTGCAAAGCCATGCTGGAGTTGCTTGTTAAATTCGCATGGAGTGACAGAATAAAAGCGATTGACGAGATAGCCACCATCGAACTGGAAATTGCTAAAGAAACGAATTCAACTGCAGTGGCACAACTACGAAGGACATGAAGAAATGCCTGGTCAAATAAGAACTCAAGATACGACAGCGCAAACAAGAAAAGTTTGAGAGAGATGAGCGTGACTACGCACAAGGAAGAATTTTAACCTTTTCCCAAAAATTTGATGGCCCAAGAAAAGCTTTAAACAAAACGCAAAGCAGTGGACCAATTGAACCACCTCCCACCTCTGAATCCACGGCCAGAGAGGAAGAGCTGTCTGGAGACGAAAGACCTACCATGAGTAAGGAAGGGAGGAAGACCCCTTTTCATTTGGAATTCGATCTAATCCGCAGCACATGGCTCAGGGGGGGAAAACTGAAACCACCCGAAAACGGCGGAGAACCCGACGAGGTGGCTGGCAGAGGGAGAGTAAGGGGCAGAGCGGCAGCTCAATCTGCTCGCAAGAAAAGAGGCAAGAAGTGGTAGATTCAAGTCCAACAATAGTTAACCTCACGGAACATCCTTTGACACGACAGGTGGAAGACACCTTACAATTGGGGCTGAGTTTTTGCCCAAATAAAAGACTTGAATACACCCAAACTCGTATTGACTTGTTCAATTTGACCCGTAAGATTAAACTACACAAATTCCATAAATTAAAACCTAGCACTGAAGTCACAAAGAAAACAAAAAAGAAAGTTACTGCGTATCCCACTGATGTTCTTTCCATCAAGGATTTAAACACGGCACGCATGTTGGAGGAGCTTCAAACAGAACAAGAAGCAGGAACTGCTGATGTCAATAATAGAACATCGGATGTGGGAAGTATTGAACAACAATCCCCTATAACAAACTTCAAGGTTCCATCACAATTCAATCCGCAGATGCCGTATGATGCAATAGATACTTTTGCGGACGCAGTAACACAAGATCTGACTCATCACAGACTTTCTAGCGGAAAAAGAACTCAGAAAAAGAACATTTTAACTTCAGCACAACTTGATGCTTTGACCAACTTGCATAACAACAGAGAGATAGTTGTAAAACCCTCAGATAAGGGTGGCAACGTGGTTTTATTAACTCAAAACCAGTATTGTCAAGAATCTCTGAAACAACTTCAAGATCCTAGAAACTATCAAAAAATCAACAAAGATGAATACATGGACAGCATCAAAGCCTATCATGACCTATTAACAAAATAGCGCAATAAATCAATGTTAGATACTGATGAGTTTCTTTTCCTACGAAATCCAGAACCGGTATTGCCGACCTTCTACCAATTACCGAAGGTTCACAAAGACTCCAAGCATCCACCGGGACGACCGATCGTCTCTTCGAAGGGGAGTCTAATGGAGAACTTATCGATATTCATTGATTCCTTTCTCTCTGTTTTTGTCACTGACTTACAATCTTACGTGAAAGACACTAAGGATTTTATTGGACATATTGATCAAATCACATGGGATCCATCTTATGTACTAATCACCCTGGACATAGCCAGCCTCTATACCAGTATCCAACATGACCAAGGTATAGAGGCCATTAAATATTTTCTGGACAAGAGATCAGCAAAATATGCTATGCATGGACAATTCTTAATTGAATGTTTGAATTTCTGTTTAAGAAATAACATCTTTCTCTTCCAGAGTGATCTATTTAGGCAAACCAGCGGCACAGCGATGGGAACCTGCTTCGTCCCCAGCTAAGCGAATCTTTTTGTAGGCTGGTGGGAGGAGCAGGTTGCCCTAACTGGTGAAAACCAGCGATGGGCTAATCATGTCATCGCATGGCGTCGATATATCGACGACCTCTTCCTGGTGTGGAGGGGCTCCACCACACAGGCAGAGGAATTCATTGAGGGTCTCAATAAAAACTATCTGAATCTTAGATTCACATCAGACATAAGTGGTCAGGAGGTACACTACCTAGATCTAAGGGTCTTTGTACACGAAGGTAAACTGGAGACAAGTCTCTATAGAAAGCCAACAGCAGGCAATAGCATATTGCATGCTGAAAGCAGCCACCCCCCCAGTCTGATTCGTAGCATCCCATATGGGGAGCTACTAAGATTGAGAAGGAATTGTTCTTTGGATTCTGAGTTCATCAGTGCAGCAAATGAATGCATAGCTAGATTTCTAGTTAGAGGCTACGATCAAGCTCTCCTAGATAATACACTCAGGAGAGTTCTGAGAATTCCTAGGAAACATCTACTAGCTCAGATATCTCCAACCACTGGTGAATCAGATCCTAAGACAAAATTCCGCTTGATCACCACATATTCGGATGAAGTTAATCAACTCAGGCAGATTCTTACAAGGAACTGGCACATCCTCCGAACAGATCCCATCATAGGAAGTGATGTCCCAGCTAAACCATTAATGACTTTTAGAAAATGTAAGTCAATTAAAGATAACCTTGTACAGAGCCATCTCATGCCACCTCCTCCTAAATCTGTGAGTACTCTAAAAGACATGAAGGGGTTCTTTCCCTGTGGAAAATGTAGAGCTTGTGAGAACAGTAGAAGGACTTTAACATACATGGTACCTGGTCTCAGCAAACCGAAAACGATCAATAAATGTATCACCTGCACAACCCCATTTGTAGTGTACTGCCTGGTTTGTCCCTGCGGGTTACAGTATATCGGTAGTACTATTAACAACGTAAAACTCTGTATACTGGAACACCAAAGGGCAATCACAAATAAGGATGCAGCCTACCCAGTTGCCCGACACTTTGCCAAAATGCATGGCAGCAATAGGGAATTGCTGCGTTTTTTCAGCATTGATCACGTAGGGGAAGAACTAACAGTGCACCTGGGTAGATAATCAAGAACCCTTTGACCCCACTGTTAATCTGATGGAGTCTTTCTCCGTAACTTTTCCTTCAACCAAGATAAATTCCACTCCATACTATAAAGTTTTTTCTGTAGAATCCAGATTTAGCAGCAATTTTTGTATCTATTCTCTCATGCTTTCCAATATACTTTGAATTAGTTTCTTTACCTGTCTATTTCCACACAAAACAGTCACATGCAATACGGAATGAGTGAATTGGTTCTGTATCCTATGTAAATGAAATATGCGAAATGTGATTTGTGAATTGTGATAGATAGATATATATATATTTTTTATAGAGACCAGAATTACTTTTAAATGTTATACCTATCAGTATGAGTAAATGGATTTGTAGACAGGTTATTTCTCCGGATTACATATAGTTTTATGTTACCGGAGCTATGCCGATACACGGCTAGATTATTTTCTGTCACCGGTATGTATGGTCATCTATTTGATGCATGAGGAACATTTCCTCGGTTTACTTGCCAGTTCAATGCCGATTCACGGCAATATTGTTTTCACTCTCTGGCAGTGGTGAATAGTCTGCACAAAGTTCATGACTTACATTTATATTTAAAGAAATGGTAAACGTTGTAATATGTTTTGAAACTAACGTTTTGTTTTCATGAAATGTGTTTAATATGGCTGCCACGCTTAACCTTCGTTTGGCATTACGTCTAAATGCTCCTGTTATTATGTCCGCTCTCAGTCTCTATGGGGGCGTGTACATAAATGTCCCGCAAACTGTGTGTCGGCGACACTGAGGAAGGACTGCTGTCCGAAACGCGTTTGTCATCTTTTTGCCGTGTGCTGAAAATGAAATCTAGTGCCATACCCGGAGTGCTTCAAGTCTTCTTTCCGAGTGACGAGGGAGACCAACGAGCTTCAATATATATATATATATATATATATATATATATATATATATATATATATATATATATATATATATATATATATATATATATATATATATATATATATAAAAAATTTCTATGGCAACATGAAACCCCTCATTTTGTTCCTTTTCAAATTAAATGTATTAAGTGTTACCACTTTATTCCGATCAAGATGACTTCAGGTGTGCCATACTTTTGTCATAAGTAAGACTGTTAGCATTCTAGTTGTTCTTTAGAACACTCTGGGACATTCTGTCATTGGGCTATAGTTGGGCTACATCTGGCTGATATTTGGGCTACATTTGGGCTCTTTTGTCTCTGGTGGCCATATTGGGAGACTGTATATCAGCATTTTTTTAATGAAATATAAGAGGATTTGAGAAGTCAACTTTGGGTGGATATATATATATATATATATATATATATATATATATATATATATATATATATATATATATATATATATATATATATATTACCTACTGGCGGTCGCCAGTAGGTAGTTATAGTTAGGATTTTTTTCAATGCAAAATCTCAAAATTCTATTTGGAATAACTTTGGCGCCGGTTGATGAATCTGCCTGAAAATTTCCTCAAACTTGCCTCGCGGAGCTCCGGTCCTTTCTTGAAAGTTTGATGAGGATTCGTCAAGCGGGGGCCGAGATAAAAGGGGGGTCCCAAAACTTGTTTTTCCCATGTTAATTTCCCTAGGGCGGTCAAACTCACTTTTAGCCCGAACGGCTGAATGGATTATCACCAAACTTGGCAAAATTGTAGGGACTGGTAGCCCAATGTGCCTTTGCTATGTCTCAAGATATGTGCTCCAGTGGATTTTGAGTAATTTAGGTTCCAAAAAATATATATATTTATGGCAGCGCCCCGGTACGCGCACCGGGGCGCTAACCAGCACGCTACGCGAGTTCGCGCGTGGAAAGCTGATTGGCTCTCGGGTGTCTGTCAACATTCAAAACAGTTCGGAGTGGCCGCCATCTTGTGTCTTGGTAGGATCGAGACACAAGAGGTGGCAAAAACAAAGGGGGAAATGACCATAAGGGGGCAGAGTAGACCCCCCCTGACCCCCTAGGTTTGATGTGGGGTCTATAAAAGGGTCCCGCTGGGCAAAAAAGGGCACTGCGGAGCGTACCGGGGAGCGTTCCATGGGGAAAAAAGAATGATAGAGTTTTAAAAAAATTTAGCCTTTTTTATAATTTGGAGGTAGTTCTAAAAAGAACTGTTTTTTTCTTCTTTTTGTTGTTTTATATTTTTTTAATGTTTTTTGAACATTTTGTACTTTTTTTGGCTTTTATGAACTATTTGATATTTTTTTTGTTATTTTTATGGGGAGAAAAAAAAACAGGGAATTGAAAATGGCTCAACTGGAGCAAAATAAAATCAGGAAAGAATTAGGTTTTTTTGGGGCAATTGTGGTTGTCACCAGCAAGGAGGATGAGCTTTATGCTCTGCTCACCATAGGAGATGGTCTTACCACAAAAAATACATGTGATCCTGAATTCACCAAACCGTGGTTGTATGCAAGGGATCGTCTCCCTTCTCTCTGGTCCCGATGGAGTGGGTTGCTTTCTTTTGGAGGTGCTGGTGAGGATTGGGGGAGGGTTACTGGCCAGTTCTCTCACCTCTGCGGCAGCATAGTTGTTAGGATGCTTGCGCTGCATGTGCCTAATCATGGTATTATTACCAAATGAATATTTTTTGTTAGGGTTCCCCCTTGAAGGTTCAATGCCACAGATTTGGCAAGTCACCTTTGGCGCATTGACTTTCTTCTTGCCCTCTGGGATAGAAAAAAACTCCCATACAATGTGCTGCTTTGGCCTGTATGGGGTATTATCTTCTGGCAGCCACCTTCTCCCCTCCTCCTCCTCCTCCTCCTCCTCCGCCTCCTCTTCTTCTTGACCACCAAAGTGATGTTGTGGTGGTCCTCTTGGTGGTGGTGGTGGTGGTGGTGGTGGCGCAGATGCTCCAGCTGCTGCTGCTACTGTAGCCATTTTAAAGTACAAAATATTTCTCAAAGATCTCCAAACAGGTCTTCCTCAGTCAAAGGACAAAATCAGAATAAGGAAAAAAGGTGGGGTCTTTTATCATTTGGAAAAAAAACTGTCCTGAACCAATGAAAAGTGTTATTTTCAGGTCACATGACCCGGGCTTTCATCATTTGGAAACCAAAACTGTTCTGCACCATTAAAAAGTGTTATTTTCAGGTCACATGACCCGACGCGTTTACGCGACGCGCCCCCGGGCGCGTCGCGTAAGCGCATCAGATGCTTACGTTGCGCAATCGTATTCGCTCGAGTACTTCCGGGTGCGCTAACGCCGTGCGTATCACGCGGACGCGGCTATGTCAAAAGACGCTCACCGCTGCGCGACCCGGGGCGCTCCAGAAAACTGCGCTTTCCAGTGCGCACACCGGGGCGTGCACCGGGAGCGCACCAGGGCAAAAAAAAAAAACAAGTATTATATAAATATACAATATAGGATTCATTATAAAAAATAATATATAGTTAGGAATTAGCATTTAAAAAACCTATGAAATTCACTGAAAAAAACATAGGTTTCACACCAGTTATAGTTAGGAATTAGCATTTAAAAAACCTATTAAATTCACTGAAAAAACCATAGGTTTCACACCAGTTATAGTTAGCTGGAAATTTTACTGACATAAAACCATAGAAATTCCAACGTTATAGTTAGTTGGACTCACTATAACAAGCGTGCCTGAAATGCACTGCTGATGACGTCACATATTACATCACTCATGACATCGTCAGTGACATCACTCATGACATCACTTATGACACCATCCTTGTGACAGAGTGACAGACCTCCTTTTAGTGTAATGTAACTCTTGAAATAGATATTCAAAAATTGAAACTAACATTTTCAAAAAAATGGACATACCCATACCAGTTACAACAACCAATTCAGTAATTCCACCATCTATATACACATCCACTCATTTACCAACAATTCTATATAGTCACTCATACATATACCCACTCATCATATGTAGTGATACATCTATACATCCTGTTATACACCGACAGTCATCCAAAAGTTACTCACACACATACTCACACATGCAAATAAATTATTGAACATCCATTTATTTGCATATAAAACTATACACACACTACCTCTTTACTTCTAAGGAAACTTACACATACTTACTCACTTAAACAATCATTTTTATAAAGATATACTTATTTAAACAGGAACTCTTACAATTTCTTACTCTCACATATACTCACTTATATACATCAAAACTCACATACACTAGAATAAAATATATGTTGTTACTAAAAAACACAATAGTGAGACAGTCATTCACTCACTAACACACACTTATACACACTCATCCACCCATACAGTCCTAAACATATGCTGTCTTCAAAACACATACAAACAGTGAGTCAGTCACCAACCCATGCAGCTACTTATACACAAAGTGAAACAATGATACATATATTTCAATATTTAAAAGGTACTCGCTAATATATGTATTCAATAAAATACACTTAATAAAGCAGTTAACCAATAATTTTTTTTTAAAAAACATCCATTTACACACTTATTTAACCATTTATTCTTCCATCAACCTTTACAAATACAAATAGTAAACATATTAATTTTAAGAAAGACACACATTCACTGGCTGGTGTCATCAGTGATGTCATGAGTGATGTCATTGACGATGTCATGAGTGATGTAATATGTGACGTCATCAGCAGTGCATTGCAGGCGCGCTTGTTATAGTGAGTCCAACTAACTATAAGTTGGAATGTCTATGGTTTATGTCAGTAAAATTTCCAGGTAACTATAACTGGTGTGAAACCTATGATTTTTTCAGTGAATATAGATATATATATATATACACACATATATATGGCCGGTGCTTCAACACACGAGAACACACTCGCATAACAAGTAATTAGATCCAAAAGAAGACGTCGCGCACTCCAGGCTAATGATTTTTCAATAATTTATTTGACGAGCGTTCCATCATGCAAGAAAAAACTGACAGATGCGTTTCGACCTCCTGGCCTTCGTCAGTGTCAGTTTACAATTATGAACGACTCCCTTATATGTCAACACCCCATTGGTTAGCAGCACATTTTGTGAAACATTAAAAAGGGACTTGCTTGTTCCAGTACTAATTCTAACAGATATAACAGCCCTTTTTGTAGGTGCATAAAATATTCACTAAATGATTGTCTGCCATTACAATTCCCAAATTCGTCTGGAAGAGAAGGCTAGTAATTGTATGATTATACCGTCCAATATGCCACAATTCATACATTCACATGTGGTACTGCATTAGTACTAGTAATAAATGAGTTTCTCAAATAATCATTAGAAACAGGTTCATGTAATATTAGAGAGAGATCTAACGTAACACATATGATGTTGCCTCCCTGCTGGAAATAGCTGCAGTTCATACTGGGGATGGAGGCATTTCTCAGCCACTGATTTCTCAAACGGGTAGATATTTAGTTTAAAGTGCAGTCCCTTTGTCCCTGCATGTCCAATGCACCAGGTAACCCCCTACTCATTGGAGATTTGCATACCGCTCTGAATGGACCTGCTACTCATTCTCCAGAATTATCTCCAACATGTTGCGCTAGCAGACCACCCATGCAAATAGTCTATGGGATACTAACTACAAACGCAACCCATACGCATTGCATCATGTGGCTGCCATTCAGCAACTGTATTTATGGTTCAACTAAATTCCGCCCTGAATGGGCCTACTATTTATGCACCAAATCTCCTCTATAGCATATGGTAATGTGAGTGGGGGTAATCGTTGTTATCCTAGCTGGTGATGTGGACTGCACCTCCCCTTCCATCTCTATTGTTATACAGATAATTACTCCAGGCATGCCTTAAAGATCCTCTCTGGAATTGGTAACAGTAAAAGGTTTCTCTCAGTACGTGGAGGATAATTCTGGGCTTTTTCTATCGGAGTCCAGACAGAAGTGACGACACCGGAAAAGTCGTCAGAGAAGTTGTTTTAAATAGTCAGTGTCTGGTTCACAGTGAGGGTGTCTCCGGTGATGACAGCAGTGTCTGGAAACTCCATGTCTTGTCACTCTAAATGAGGTGTGGAAACACAGAAAGGGTGAACAGGGCATCTATCAATTTATTGTGGATGTCTCCTTACCTCCTTCCTCTCAACCAGGTCCTTAATCTCTTAGCGCTATAGGTGGTCATGGACTTGATTCTTGCCCCTTTAATGATGGGTCAGATTGGGGCAAAATTGCGGAGGAAATACCTGAAGCCAATGTCATCCATAATGGGTCTCTGACAATGAACCGGTTTTTCTTATCTGTCCGAACTGTGGTGTCAGCGCTCTAGTCACGTTGATGTGCGTGTGACGTAACACGCACTTGGGCGGAGAGCGCACGCCAGTGTAGATGCACGAACGGTGGTTCGCGCCTCGGGAGAGCGATTCGGAGCACGATCAGATTAAGACACCCCGCGCTCTTCCCCGTGTGTTATAGATATATAAATACTTATCCTGCAACCCACAACCTGTGTATTGGTGGTTATTAGGGAAGCCTGGGACTCCACAGTGGCGACGAGGAGTGGGACCTGTCCCCACACACAAAATAAGAGAAAAAAAAGAGGAACAACAGTGGAGTGGAGAAAAAGAAGGACCCGAGACGCACCAACTGATACCGCCCACCGACAGAAGAGAGAGTGAGGCACAAATCCGCCGCAGGACGCACGGGAAGAGCGCGGCAGAGGCGCAGTGACCAGGGCAAACACACTACGTGGCCAAGAGTCCAGCGACGCAGCAACCTGCACAGAAGCACGGCAGGTGTTAGCAAGCGTCCCCATCAAGGCCCTGGTGGAAAAGGGTGACCACGAGGAAGGGGCAAGAGGAGAACCAAGCCCCAACACGTCGCAAGCAGTGAGCGTCAGCACACCTGGCAGCCCCAGGAATCGGGGAGGGAATGACAGCGTGCCCGGCAGCCCCAGGAATCAGGAAGGTGAGCCAGAAAGACAGGCCAGAATGAGTAACCAGGCGTCCTCACTCACGGCACCGATTCCGTTCCTACCCAGGCCGGGGGACCCCCAGATGAAGTGGGAGGACTGGAGGGAATACTTCAAGAACTACCTAGAAGCCCTAGAAGATGAATCCAGTGACAAATTCATCCCCGCAAGAAGGAAACGTATACTACTACACAACCTGGGCCCGGAAGGTATAAGGGTGTTCACGAACATAGCAAACGACACCTCGACAAGCAGCCGATGCAGACGTCTTCAAACAAGCTCTAGAAGATCTAGACGCCCACTACCACCCAGAGGTTTGTGTCTCCATTGATCAGTACAATTTTTAACAGAGGATGCAAGGAGAAGGAGAGTCGGTTGACGACTACGTAGCAGCCCTGAGGAGGTTAGTATGGAGCATCGGAAGAAGACTTTATCAAGGACCAGATCGTAATGCACACCACCAACATGGATGTACAGGACAAGCTGTGGGCTCACGGTGAGGCAACGCTAAAGAGAGTAATTGCGATGGTGAAGAAGGCCGAACTTTCTAAGCGTTGTGCTGAAGCTGCAAAAAAGGAGAGTGCGCAAAGAATCATGGTCAACAAAGTAGATGATGCAGAGCCATCGGGAAGACACAAGATGGCGCCCGGAGACAGCAGAGGAACCAACAAATGGGGGGAAGACCAGGGCAAGCAGGAAAACAGTTCTCGCACACCAAGTCAACGTGCTATAGATGTGGGAGCGCGAACCACGCAGCCCAGGAGAAACGCTGCCCGGCTTTTCGAGCAAAGTGCACGTTCTGCGGCCTGGTAGGCCAGTACGAGAAGGTGTGTCGAAGGAAAGAGAAGAGATTAGTAGTGAAATACGTAGCGCAACCGCAGCACAAAGAAGGAGCAGACGAAGAATCAGATGAAGACGACAGAGTGCTATGCATTGAAGAGCAAGTGCTAGGTATTGACACCAAGCGCTCTGACAAACCGCGAGCGGACATGCTAATAGGGGGAGTCAAAATTAGAATCGCGATTGACTCAGGATCCCCATACACCATCGTGCAGAGGTCAGTATGGGAAGAGGAATTCAAACCCAGCCTAGGTCCCAAACTAGAACCACCGGACATACGACCAGTGTCATACACGAGCAACCCGATCCCAATGGTAGGATACCGGAGCCTGAAGTTCGAGTTCATAGGGAGGACAGCGACATGCAAGTTGTACGTGGCAGAGACAGGTCCATTGGTTCTAGGATGGAGAGACCAGGGAGACCTCGGAATCAAACTGGACCCAGGGGGCAAGGAACAAGTGCTGCTCACGGACATTGAAAGCTGGCCGGACCTGGAGAGAGTGAGGAGAGAGTTTCCAAAGGTCTTCGTAGGAAAGGTAGGGAAACTCGAGAAGTTCATGCACAAGATCATTCTCAAAGAAGACTCCCAGCCAGTGTCCCACAAAGTCCGGAATGTGCCCATAGCGGTGAGGGAAGAGGTGCAACTAGAACTGCGCCGACTTGAAAAACAAGGGATCATAGAGCCTATAGATAGCTCGGAGTGGTTGGCCCCCTTGGTGGTCGCCAGGAAACCCAATGGCAAAGTGCGCCTGTGTGTGGACCTGCGCGAGTTAAACAAATGCTTGGTGGTGGAGAAATTCCCGCTCCCCAGAATCGAGGAAATGCTGGCCAGGACAAGATGTGTGCAATGGTTCTCCACAGTGGATCTCACGTCTGCATACCATCAGATTGACCTGCACCCCTCAAGCAGGAAACTCACGTCCTTCATCACACCATATGGATGCTACCAGTTTCGCAGGATGCCTTTCGGGCTAGCGTCCGCCGCAGCGGTGTTCCAAAAACTCATGCACTGCCTGTCCAAAGACGTCGAAGGCATCCAGTACTTTCAGGTTGACATCCTAATAATGGGGAAGGATCGTAAGGACAACGACGACAAACTTAACAAGGTGCTAGGCGTGCTGCAGGAGAAAGGACTAACGGCAGAATGGGAAAAGAGCAGATTTGGGATGACATCCGTCACCTATCTGGGTCACGAGATAAGCGGACAAGGGATCACTCCCAAGAGGGAGAATGTGAGAGCAATCTGCGAGGCCAGGGCCCCATCCAAGAAAGACGAGGTGCGGTCATTCCTTGGAATGGCCGAGTACTACAGCAAATTCGTCCAACACTTTGCCACAAAAACGCACAAGTTGAGGCAACTTATTAGAGATAAAACAACGTTCCAGTGGGACGATTAGGCTCAGAAGGAGTTTAAGGAGCTTAAAGGGAACATCAGCCAGGCCATGCCCCTACACGGACATGATCCCGTGGGAAAAACCATTCTCACCACGGACGCCAGTGAAAAAGGTTTAGGTGCGGTCCTTGCACAAGAGAGAGATGACAACACTGTGGAAACACTCAGCTTTGCGTCCAGAGCATTGTCACACACCGAACAAAAGTTCAGCGTGATAGAAAAAGAGATGCTAGCCATCATGTGGGCCATGGGGAAGTTCCGACAGTTCCTATGGGGTACAAGGTTCCGCTTACAGACTGACCACAAGCCTTTAGTTAAAGTGCTTACCTCATGCGGACACGACACAGCCACCCCGTGGATAGCAAAGATGACTCTCAAGCTCCTATAATACACGTACGATGTGGAGTACATCCCGGGGACGCGCAACAAGGTGGCGGACTACCTCAGCAGGGCCTCAGCCATCGAGGAAGCGCCCACGCTGGTAGCGGAGAACGAGGAAATGGTAGCGGTGATGGAAGACATGGAAAGGGCTATCAGCTTACAGGAGTGGGAGCAAACGCACGAGGAAGATGCGAACCTGGAAGAGGTTAAGAAGAACATTGTAAAAGGATGGCCGGAAAAGAAAAGATTGAAAGAGGTACCTAGGAAACTGTATGAAGTAAGGGAAGAATTATCCATGAGTGATTCAGGTATCTTCCTGTATCGCGGTGACAAGGTGGTGCCGCCAGAAAAGTTGATCCTGACCCTGCTGAACCTGCTACATGAGGGTCACCTGGGCATAGTGAAGACCAAGTCACGGGTGAAGCAGATGTACTGGTGGCCAGGAATGGACATCCAGATTGAGAGACATGTTAGAGACTGCGATCAATGCCAGGGGTCAGACAAAGTACTCAAGCCACTGAGGCCTGCGCTGGGGAGATCTGAACAACCCCGCAATCCCTGGGAGGACCTGGCGGTTGACATACTAGGACCAATATTAGACGGCCAAAGGACAGCCAAATACATTTGCGTTATAGTTGACAAGTACTCCTAATGGCCGGAAGCGCATGTGCAAGAGGAGATGGACTCGGAGGTGGTGATCAGGTTTCTCACCTCGGTGTTCCTAAGGGAAGGCATACTGAGGACAATATTGACAGACAATGGCCCACAATTTACATCCGATAAGTGGCACCGATACACCGAGAGGAACTGGATCGAATCTAAACACACCTCAGTGTACCATCCGACAAGCAACGGACAGGTGGAGAGATTTAACCGAGTCCTCATGGGGTCCATCCAAGCGGCCATTATGCAGGGCAATGACTGGGAAGCAGAAATTCAGAGGATGATGTGGGCGTACCGAATCACCCCCACCGCAACAGGGTATAGTCCCTTCCAGATCCTAGGGGGCAGGCATCCGTCCACGAAAGACAATATGGTATGGAGAGAAAAGACCATCACCAGTAAATGGTCGCCTGCCATGCTCCAACACAATTTGGAGAAGGCCCAGAAAGTGTACACGGAACACTACAACCAGAGAAGAAAGGTGAAGGATTCGGTTCTGAAGAAGGGAGAGTGGGTGAGAGTCAAGCAGGCAGTACTGAGAAAGAAGGGAGAGAGCAAGTACAGCTCACCCTTACAAGTGGAAGAAGTGTACAGCAGACCAGCACTTCTTAGCGATGGCAAAGTGTGGTCCCAGGATCGCATGGCGAAGATAAATAAAATCGTGCAGTGGCCGAAGGAGATAGGTAACAGCACTCCTGTCCAGAGACAAGAAGGTGAAGCAGAAGAAAGAGCATCAAGCGGCGAAAGCCATGGAGAAGAAGGTGCGTGTATGGAAAGTGGAGAGCTAAGCGAGCCGAGTGTGATGGAGTCATCAGCTAACAAAGAAGCGGCGCCCAGGAAGAATGAACATGGTCAGGGGAGAGAAAAGGTGGGAAGCCCAGCGACCAAGGGTGTCCACGAAGCCTCCACTCCGGTAAGGCGCACACGTGCGGGGAGAGTGATAGTCAGACCTGCACACCTTAGAGACTTTGAGTGATGGAACATTAGACATTGAACCAGAACTTTTCCTTTGTGTAAAAGGAGGAGATATGTGGTGTCAGCGCTCTAGTGGCGCTGATGTGCGTGTGACGTAACACGCACTGGGTGGAGAGCGCAGGCCAGTGCGCATGCGCAAACGGCGGTTCGCGACTCGGGAGAACGATTCGGAGCGCGATCTGAGTAAGACGCCCGGCGCTCTTCCCCGTGTGTTATAGATAAATAAATACTTATCCTGCAACCCACAACCTGTGTATTGGTGGTTATTAGGGAAGCCTGGGACACCACACGAACTGTTAGTAACCATTATTCTTTCCCATTAACCTGCTTTACTTCCCAGGCAGCAATTGTGACAAAGGAAGATAGAAGTATCCGTGATTTTCCGAGCTTTACTTGTGATCTTTACAATGGTCAATGAAGTTTTCACTTATGATTGAAATTCCAATTCTGTATTCCTAAATAAATGGATTCCCTGTCTGTCTATAATGAGGCAGGCTCGAAATAATCATAGTGAGAAAGAGACAATACACAAGACAGGTGGACAAAGTAAACCCAACGGCTGCAGCTAAGTATAGTGCATTACTCCTACAGTGCACTGGGCTTTTTTCAGTTTAAAAATGCTTCAGATAAGTCAAGTGTAAAGTAGTACGGAATTGCCATAGAGTCTATCATTATAATGTGCCACTCAAATTGTGTGTTAGGCATTGGAGGAAGTAAGGAAAACGATCCATAAATACCAAACAATGCCATAGACAACACACTGATGGGAAAGGTTAATGAGGTGCGACTGTCTATGGTGACCGCCAGTTCATTTTGTTGATAAGGTATAGGAAGAAATGTGGTACATTAAAAATAGAAGTTCAATTATTTTCTTTGACAGAGAACGATTTAGGAAAGTAGGAGTTTCAGTAGCACATTTGTTCATTTTTCATTTTGAGTTGGGTAGCAATAAACATCTTTTATTCAGTGCCAAGATGCCCCGTGCGGTGAACATGCCCTTTACAAATACATGTTTTATGTTAATATTCTCAGAGAATACATTGTTAATGAGTCCTCGTTTAACCCTACTGAAAACCGTGAAAGGACAAAGCATGCAAATAGCTTCCTTTCTGATACAATTACAGAACATTTGTTAAAGAAATCTGTAGCTAAAAGAAGGAGGAACAGCTTGCAACTACTATTCATTATGCCTTGGCAGAAAAACCGAAAATTCTGCTCCGAAGTTTTGAATATCTCCATGTGTTTCTGTTTATACTTGTCTTTCCCTTCATGTGAAGTCATCTGGCACTCTAACTGAGGGTCATGACAAAAAGCAAAAAAATAAATAATAGTTATTGCTTCAAAATAATCGGAAGAAACTTGTTTGCACAATTGTTTTCTGGTCAGATACACCGCCCTGCTCTATAGGTATATTATCTTTGATCGTTATTTTGTTTTTTTATTTTAGCTCAGACCACTCAAGCAGAGGTATTTTTAAACCGAGTGCCATTTATCGCACATTAAATGGCAATCCAGAGAGCCTCTTAAATACATCGAAATACATTATTCATGTTTTCATAAACTCAAAAAAAACACTTGCATAATCAATATTGTGATGCCAAGCAATATAGAATTATTTGTTATGCATTTCCCCCACATCCTGTTGTTCCCATTTCCTGATGTTTTTCACGCCACCCGCCTCCCCAGTGCCCCTCCCCCTCCCAGGACCTACCTAACCCCTTCGCTGCTCGTCATGAATAAAGGTAACTCTGTGAGTCCAGCAGCGGGGGGAAAACCTCTAGCAGCCAAGGTGTTAATGAAGGCAGCAGCACGGCCGTGCAGCAGAGGTGCCGCTGGCGCACCAAAGGCGCTTCAAAGCCAAGCCCATTTGCTCTCGTCTGCGCCTGGACCATGCCCAGTGCCAGGAACCCTTTCTCTCCAGACTCTCACAGATACTGCGCCACTGATCTTTGCACCCTAGACCACAGTAGCAACAGCAACAGCTGCCTCGCATCTCCCGCCTCCACTCCACGACAGACATCCACTCCAGGATCTTGCATGACGCCGTCTGCGCCAGCCTCGGCCCCAGCGAACCAACTCAGATGCCTCCTGCTCAATGCCAGATAACTGTGCAAACACACCACTGAAATCTGGGACACCATCTCCACCATCACTGCCGATTTAACCTTCATCACAGAGACATTGGTCATCCCAGCAATGTGCCCAGACATCGCCACAGCAACACACATCGGCTACAAGAGCAAACACTGCACCAACAGACATGAAGGCAGCATCGCCATCAGACACAAGGAGTAAATCGCCTGCACCATCAATGACGACCAAACCATCAGGAGAGGAACATGGCGGCGGCAGGCTGATGCCAGTCGCGGGAGCTCTGTAGCGGCACAGCGGTAGCAGCGGTAAAAAAGGAAGTCGCAGCATGAATAGAAAAGCGGTACTCACCTAACATACCCGGTGAGACAATTATGTTTCTTTCCCCCTGATTTTTTTGGACAGAATACCGCTAATCGGCAATTTTTCATCTGCAGCACGAGGACTTAATATAGCGCTCTTCGGCGCTAGGACCCTGGGAGCGTATAGGCTTTGAGGCAGTGACGAACGCGGAACTAAGACCCCGGGAAGCCGGCATTACATCGGGGCGGCTATCAGGAGAGCGCTGGAGGAGTGTATGGTACTGAGCACGGGCTGCTCTCCTGCTCACTCACTTTCGGGGGCAAGTCTGCAGGGGGCTTTTTCAACTACATTTTAACCCTGTTCATCGGATCCCGGTAAGGAGTTTCCAAGGAGGGGAGGCTGGACAGTGGGACTGTATGGAGTTTGATTCTCCCGCGGTCCAATCAGTTAACCCCTTAAGTGGGGAAGGGGTAGTTCCACAGTCGATAGGAGAATCTGGCTCACAGGCAAATATCTTTGCAATCAGCAGGAGGAAAAAGCCCAGCGGGATTGAGGGAGAGCTGCCTACGTCACCTCTAAAAAATAGGAATAGATACCAGTTGAGGTCCCAAAAAGACCTGAGGGCAAAGGGGGTACTGGATTCAGTGGAGAGGGAGGGGCCAACACCATTAACCCCCTACAAAAAGAAGAAAAAGTTGGGGGTCGCTAAGAAGGTAAAAGGTCCTAAGGCTGCTCAACAGTTGCAAAAGAACACCACATCGCTTAAGACCTTTTTTAAAATTATGGAGCAGATTGTGAGTCCCAAGGTGGCAACAGAGACTGCTGTATTAGCTCAAGTGCCGTATCCTCCTCCCCTAGCGCTGGGAAATCGTTACACACTTCTGGAGACTATGCAGGATGCAGAGAATTTGGAAGTGGTGCTTGATGGGGGCATAGTGGAAGGCCCATCAGCAGTCATCTCTAGTGATGATCCTTTCCCTCCATTAGATCTACAAGGGTCTCCGGTCACAGCGGAGGCCACGGACCCCTTTCCATCACGGGTTTTAGCTAACCCCTGTTATTCTCAACCTCAGTCTGAGGTCCCAGCTCAGGTTCATGTCCGAACCCCAGTGCAGATCCAGTTGTTGACTCAAGGCTGCGGCGTCCCGCAGGGGAGGACGGGGATAGGTTAGGTTCTCTATTTCAGTCATTGAGGGGGGACCTCCTGAGTAAGTTTGAAATCTCGGAGAACAACCAAAAAAGTTTTCACGATAGGTTTGATCTTTTGGAGTCAAGGCTGGATGACATTTGTACCCGGATAGGTTCAGTTGAGCTTAAGGTTACTACACTATCGGAGTCCATGTTGGGAAATTCTAAAGATATTGATGCTCTAAAAACACAGAATCGGTCTCTTATGATGGACATGGAAAGATTAGAGATGCAAGCCCGCAGAAATAACCTCAGAATCTTGAAGATTCCGGAAGGGGAGGAGGTGGAGGATATCAGGGGGTTCGTGTGTAAACTGTTAAGAGATGGGGTCTTGAAAGATGGGCCTGATATTGATCTGGAGGAAGAAATTCAGAGGGTGCATAGAGACCCCTTTAGGTTACATCCAGACAGGAAAGCACCCAGAAAAATTATTTTTAGTTTCCAGACCTATAGTGTCAAGGAACTCATTTTAAGTAGGTGCCTGTCTCAATCCACTCTCCATCATCGGGCTAATCCATATCAAATTCGATCAGACATTGGTGGCCGAACTGCTCAGAGACAATGGGAGCTCGGTTCGAGGATGCCGGAATTAAGGTTGCTTGGTGCGCAGGTCCAAATGAAGTTCCCAGCCCTTTTGAAGGTAATGTGGAGGAATAAAATGCACAATTGTAGTCATCCAGAAGATGTGGATGACCTCCTGTCCCTGATGAGAAAACAATAGAGAAAATTGGCTGTGGAGAAAACACATAGTTCTCAGGGAACATATATAGGTGGAGGGTTTAAAAAAAAAAAAAGGTATTCACGACTTAAAGATTTAAAGCTAGAGGAAAAGAAATGCATAATTTACATAAGAAAAGAGGGAAGGAGAGAAATTCACATAAACAATAAATATGTTTTCTACAGCAGGCATAGCAGCAGTAACAGGAAGGTTATAGAAATATGTCGCCCTGTAATAATGAATTAGCCGTTGTGTCGCCGCTGTGCGGGTTCCTTAAAGGTGATACCAGCGCCTAGTAGGGTTCCCCAGGGAAGGGTTAGGGAGGGGTCACAGTGGGGGGGGGTGAAATTAAAAGATTGTCCTCATACGTTGCAAAATTTGTCTTTTTGGTAAAAGCTCTGGATATAGGGACGTCTTGGGTTAGGTCATGGCCATGAGCAGGGTAATTGGCAATAAATTCCTCTCCTGGAATCTTAATGGCATAGGAGGAGGAAGGAAACAATCCAGGGTCATTGAATATCTAAAAAAATCAGAAGGCCATGTGTACCTTCTACAGGAAACCCATCTAGAGGCCAAGTCATGCGAACAAGTTTTTGGTAAATGGGGTTGGGTTCAGGAGGTGCTATGTTCAAGGCAGAAGGGATGTTCAAGGGGTGTAGCGATTATTGTTAGGGTGAATAAGGGGATTAAGGTCCAGAAATGGGACACAGATCAGTCTGGTAGATGGCTAGTGGCAGCCCACTCTATAGGCAGTATATTTTTTACGTGCGCAGTGTACTATGGCCCGAATGAGGACAATCCTAGTTCTCTTCTAAAATTGGGGGCAAGCCTATTACAATACACAGCACCGATTATATTAGGGGGATATTTTAATCTGGTCCTAGATAAGCAGCTAGACCGAACTTCTAGAGTCAAATACCGTGCCCCAACTAATTCACTATCAGCTCTTAGGAATATTATGGAAGATTTTAACCTGCAGGAAGTGTGGAGAGCTAAATATGGTGCTGTAAGAGAGTATTCGTTCTACAGCAAAAAATACAAGCAATACACGAGAATTGATTATTTTTTGGCTGATCATGCATTGCTGGTGGATATAGCTTCGGTATCCCATATTCCAGCAGGTATTTCAGATCATTCAATGGTTGAATTACTAATTAATCTTAGGTCTAGGCCTATAGAGTTTAGAAGGACTCTGGATAGAACACTCGTTTTGGATGATCGTGTAACGGTCGAGGTTAAAGAAAGGATTATCGATTTCTTCAATTTCAACATAGGCTCATGCACAGAGCAACTAGTTTGGGAATCTTTTAAGGCTTATCTACGAGGTATACTGAGTTCACAGATGAGCTATAGGAGGAGAACCATTAAGAAAAGAGAGAATGATGACCTTGAGGCCATAAAGAAGAAAGAACTAGAACTACAGTTGGCGGCCCTGACAACTAGGGATAGTATCCCGAGGTTGGAAAACGAATTGCTGGAATTACAAGCAGTATTTAAAGCCAGAAGCGATAAAATCATCAAGGAAATGTGGAAGATCAGCAGATTGAAGAATTTTGAGTACAGGGAGAAGTGTGGTGCTCTCCTGGCCTGGAAGTCGAGGACGGAGAGGAGTAGAAACAATATTAAGTCATTAATTCAACGGGATTCAGGTTTGCTGATTTCTGAGGATGAATTGATTAGGGAGGAGGCCTTGGGGTTTATGCAGGGTTTATACCAAGAAGATAATAGCCTTGGAGTTGGGGAGGTCGAGGCCTGGTTAAACCCGGGGGATCTGCCCCTACTGTCTGAATCAGACAAGATTTTTTTAGCTAGTGAAATCACAGAGGGGGAAATAAGGTCGCAAGTTAAGAAAATCAGCCGGTGCAAAGCCGCTTGTCCTGATGGCCTGCTGGCGGAGATATATGCGGATAATCTGGAGGAAGTTATGCCAGTGCTCAGGACACTTTTTTATAGAATTGTTTTACAAGGGGACGGCATTCCCCCTTCTTGGTTGGAAGCCACTATCACTTTAACAGCCAAACAAAATAAAGACCTGCAAAAAAAGGAGTCTTATAGACCAATTTCACTACTAAACTCAGATCTGAAGATTTTTTCCGGGATACTGGCCACTAGACTAGCAAATGTTATTAAGACAATTATACACCCTGATCAAAGAGGTTTTATACCTGTGCGGCAGCTTAGTGAGCTAACGTTTCAGGTAATGGGGGCAATAGATTTTGCGGAGGAGAGAGGGCTGCCACTTACCATCATAGCAATTGACGCAGCTAAAGCGTTTGACCAAGGTAATTGGGTGTACCTCTGGGCAACCATGATAAGGTTTGGGTTTTCTTCCATCTTTATTGAGGGAGTTAAATCCCTATATAGGAGCCCTCGGGCCAAAGTCCTGATTAATGGTGGTCTAACAGAATGGTTTAACATCTCCAGAGGTGCCAGGCAGGGTTGTCCCCTGCCCCCCCTTTTGTTCGATGTTTATATTGAGTCCATTGTTTGCTCTCTTAGAACGGACTGCGTTATTTCACCCTTTAAAATGGGGGAGTTGGCAATTAAAACTGCATTATATGCGGATGATCTCCCCTTATACACTTCAAACTATGTTGATGCAATTCCCAGGCTGTTCAAACTAGTCGAAGAATTTGGAAGGGTATCGGGTTACAAAATTAACAAAGGGAAAACTGATATAATGGGTTGGAATAACGTAATCCCTGTACAGGGGGCTAAACAAAAAATTAGATATCTGGGAATATGTCTTACGCAAAAATTGGCGGATACTCCTAAAACCAGCTAGCAGACAGTGGTGAAGGAAGTGAGCAAGTTACTATCAAGGTGGGGATGTTTGCCCTTGAACATATATGGGAGAGTGAATTTGGTCAAAATGACCTTCCTCCCTAAAATAACTTTCTTGTTTAATACCATCTCCCTCTTATTTAATCCCAAGGACATTGCTAGCCTTGAAGGGAAGATTGGATCATTCATATGGGCCACAAAATCACCCAGGATAGCCTGGAAGAAATTGAGGAGAGGGCTGAAGATGGGAGGTTTGGCCTTACCCGATTTATTTTTATATTGCCATGCCTTTCATTTTAAGAATTTAAAATTTTGGCCAACAAGTTAGACTCCTCCTCACATGGCCGTCTCTTCCAGGCAATGTTATTTGACCAGGGTTTCTAATTTTTTCTTTTTAAATTTGGGGACCAAAAAGGTTATAAAAAAGTTCACCTGGAGATCTTACAGGCGGCACTTAAAAACTGGAGATATATCAGGAGAGTTCTGGGGATCCCTTATTACAACCAACAGGCCCCATTATGGGATTCCCCGGGCATGCCAGAATGTCTGTTAGATCGATTGTCATAGCCACTTAAAGTAGCAGATTTTAAAAAGTGGGGAGACCTCTGTGTTAATACCTGGCTTATGGACTGGGAGTCTTTTGTAAACCTAACCAAGGGGTCCCTCACCAGATTTAAGTACTATCAATTGTCTGCATGGTGGGGAAGACAGAGTTGGGGGACGGAGGAGGAAACCCCGATTTTAGATTCTATTGGTAGAGGGAAAGTCTGGAAACGGCAGGTCTCCTTCTGGTATAGGACACTCGCGGGTATAAATGAAAAAAATATAAAAGATAGTCTGGACTCCGAACTAGCGAGTCTTTGGGGCAATGTTTTAACTGAGAGTGCAGAGGAGGTACATAGTCTGGACTGATGCATTCACGATGTCTCAGAAGATAATCTAACCAGCTAACCTCAGAAGAAACCACCTGTTCACAGCCAATAGGGTATATTGGACACCGGCTAAATTATCCAGGATAACAGCTGAAAATGACCACTATCCAAGATGTAAACTGTTGGCAGCGGACAATCAACACATCTTTATAGACTGCCCAGAAATCACCAGATACTGGACGGCGGTATGCGGTTTCTTAGAGGAGGTCCTATTAACACCAATTATTTTTTGTCCTAGATGAATAATAGGGCTTCATAGTTTCTGTTCTATATGACTGTTATCGCCAGCAGAGAAATATGTAGAGAGTGGAAGTCGAAGGCCCCACCTAGATTCGCTGACTGCTTAAAGAATATCATGATGATCAGCCAGTCAGACATGGCTTGTGGCGGAGAGAGTTCTAATAAAGTTTGGTCTGTGTAAGAGGTCTGGTCAAGGGAATAACTTGGGTCCAATGATTATGCCAGAGGTTTGTGGTCTGGTCCTCCCCGGTAATCTTGGTCCATCAAGGTAAATGGGAGTTGGACAAGAAGACAGCCTACCTCTGGGTGAATTCTGTTTGCCGCACACATATTCCATGGGCGGTATCTAAGTTTGTGTATATGAATGTCACAGAGAGATCCCATCTAGAGCAAACATCTTCTGGTGGCATGTATGAGGACACAAAAAAAATCAAAAAAATCACTGACGACCAAACCATGCCGACCATGGAACACATGAACTTCAAGCTCCACACCGACGACAACACAAACCTCAAAGGTACCCTCGCAAACAGACTACCAGAACCACGGACCAGACTCAGCAACACCATTGCTGAATTCATCACTCCGCTTGCCATAAAATCTGAACACTATGTCTTCCTGGGACACCTCAACTACACACCTAGACGACCCCACCGACTCCAACTCCACCGAAGTCCTGGGAGACTAAACAACATCGGCCTCAAGCAGCTAGTCACTGACCCTACTCACAAAGCAAGACACACACTGGACCCCTTCTTCACGTCCAGCAATAGAATTCATTAGAACCACACCTCAGAACTCACCTGATTGAACCACTCCATTGAACATTTTACCATCACCGGACATGCCTGCACCGTCCCCAACCGACACAACACCTCCTTTCACAGCTGGTCCAAGGTCGCTCAAAAACAATGGATAGACACCCTCACCACCAAACATCCATAGATACCACCAACTTGTGCAACACGGTTCAGAACTTCAACAACTGAATCACCAGTACTACTGACAAAGTAGCTCCCACCAAACCAGCCAAAACACAAAGACCCACCAAATAAGCCAGCTGGTGCATCCTAAAACCCGGCACATAAAAATTCAAGTGCAAACAACTTGAAAGAAGATGGTGCATTAGCAAGGACCACACCAAAAGAGCCACTTCCAACTCATCCCTCAACAACTACCATCAAAAGAGGCCCTGACTCACAGCAGTGACACGAGTGACAACAAAACCAAAGAACTCTTCACCATTGTCAGAAAGATTCACCTGCTCATCAGCCACTGAATACTCAATCCTCTCATCACAAGAACTCTGTGATGCCCTTGCCAACCATTTCCACAACAAGATAGCAACCATCTATAGGAGCTTTGATCCCCAACCCACCAACCTCCTCAGCCTCTGATCGACCACTACAGCCAACCACCCTCTCAACACATGGAAACATCTCAGCATACGAAACACAACCACCTTTATGATCTCCATCTACTAAGGAGCACCCACTGATCCCTGCCCTCACCCACTCTTCAACCTCAGGAGAGAGGAGATCAGTTGCTAACTCACCAACATCAATGCTTAGCTAACCACAGCCACCTTTCTCGATGCCTGAAAACACGACATAGTCAGACCGCTCCTCAAGTAACCCTCAGCAGACCCCAAAGAACTCCAGAAGTACTGTCCCATCTCATTGCTCCCATTCCCCGCCTAAGTCCTGGCAAAGGCCATCAACCTCTAACTCACAGAACACCTGGAGGAAAACAACCTCCCGGATCTGGGTTGACTGATGTTATGGTAGCTGAACCTGGTTCAGCGCTCCCTTTGGGTTTTAGTATTTTGACTCTAAATAGGGATTCCAGAGGCGGTGGCATAGCTGGTATCTTAAAATCTTGCTACCGTTGTTAATTTGTCAAGGAGGATGTGTTTGGCTGCGAATCCACTGACTACGGAATTTCCTTTAGCGCTCACTTTACCATGACAGGACTGTTAGTATACTGCCACCCGGGGCCAGCCATTGAATTTAAATCTGCTATTATTATGGCTGCTAGCTCCCTGGCATTGATGGCAACTAACTTTAGAATTATAGGTGATTTAAATCTGCATTTCGACTGCCGTTCTGATCTTGAAATCAACAGCTTACTTGCAGATTTTGCCGCTTGCCAATTAAGCCAGTTCATGGTGGGCCCTACTCATATTGCCGGTGACCTGCGTAACTCAGTCTTTTCAAACATCCCCTCCCTCACTGTCAAGAAACCTAGTCTGGTTTATTGGTATGACCATTTTTGGGCCTCCATCTCTTTTCCACTGTATGAGCCTGTATATAGAGCCGATCCAAAGGCTTTGGCGTACAAAACACTCTGCAACTGGATTTTACATGTCCTAGACTCCCTCATTCCAGCTAAATGGTCAAGGACAACTGCTCGAATTCTAATCCGTGGTTCAATGATTCTCCTGCCGCCATGCGCAAATCTTGTAAAAAACTGGAACAGGTCTGGAGAAGGGATTAAGACCCTGTAGCTAAGAAGTCCTACCAGGATACGATCAAGTGCTATCACAAGGCCATACACTCAGCACGGGCAGCCTACTTCATCAATGAACTTAAGTCTAGTAAGAACCCAGCCAAGTGTATTTTTAAAATGCTTAATGATCTTAAAAGTAGGAAAGACTCCTCTACTTCTGTGATTACGTCTGGGCAGCAGTGTGAGGACCTGGCCACCTTATTTGTTAAGAAAGAGGAAGCCATCTATAAGTCTTTTCCTGTGTACACTACTGATCTTGCTGTTTTGTATGGTCCCCCTCCCATCCACACTTTGGTGGTCATTCCCCCCATCTCACAGGATGAGTTCCTCATGTTAATCAAGAAAGTTAAATCTGGCTCTCACATGGATCCCCTGAGGGCAGCTCAGTTTAGAGACTCCCTACCTGTGCTTCTTGCACCATTTTGTCAGGTAATTACCACCTCTATTACCACAGCAGTTGTCCCTAGGCTGTGGAAGCAGGCAAGGGTAGTCCCCCTACTTAAGAAACCCTCATTGGACCCAGCAAAACTGGAAAACTTCCGCCCTATATCTTTAAGGCCATGTTTAGCTAAAGTTGCTGAGGCACATACTAATAACTTCCTCACGTGCTTTCTGAATAACATTGGCTTCTTGGATCTGTTCCAGAATGGCTTCCACCCTGGTCAAAGCACAGAGCGTAATTGGAGTATTTAGTTTGAACCCCTTCACTACTGGCATCCTTCCTGCAATAGCCTAACCCAAAGTGCTACTATGAGAATTTTCACCATTCTATTTTTAAAAATCAAATAGCATTCTCCCTGATTCGTCTTTTTACTTTGCTACTCTTTATATTTGTGCATATCTCTGGCTAGGCTGTTACTTGTGATCCTACTGAGTAAAAGAAATAGGGTGGGGCAGGATATGGGAGATGGACAGAGACATAAAGAGGACAGTAAAGTGAGAGACATGAAGTAGGGAGAGAAAGGTGTAGAGATGATATAGAAATATATCTGAGTTATTGAGGGGAGTAAAGTAATTAGGAAATGGTGTGGAAGCCAGAAGGAAAGGTAAAAAGAGGAGGACGGTGATGAATCACACTGATTCCGATAAAGCTGTATAGAGATGCATCATGCTCTAACAGATCTGCTTCCCAGGATCACAGCTGGGCTGGCAGTGCACCCTCACGCCCACCTGCAAGGCCCCAGGACTTAGGTGACACCACTTTGGAGGGTAGGGCTTACAGCAGGCAGAGTGCAGGTGCTAGGCTCTAGGTGGTTTGAGCCTTTTATGTCCCGAGGGTCAGATCTGGAGGCTAGCTAACTAGTCCTGAGTTCAAGATGCAGGATTGCTCAGGCAGCAAGACAGCAGGGCAACGGAGTAGCAGTCCTTCTTGCAGAGCAATACAGCAGTTCTTCTGAATCTTCTACTGGTTCAGAGGTGTAATAAAGAGTTGGGTCCGGGGTCCACTATTTATACCTGGTGCCCACTTTGAAGTATGAAAAGATTCTGGCGGTTTCCACCCCACAGGTGTCAGACGTTTTCTGACAACCTGTCCTGGCCCGGCTTGCCTGGGGTCACAAAAGACAAAATACTGGTGTCAAGCCCTTTGTGAGTGTACTCAGGCAGAATGTTGTAATGTGTATGTGTAGTAGGTGACAACTCCTCCCTTTTATCTAGTCAGAGAGGGCCTATCCTGCCAGCACCTATTGTACTTTGTCTCACTGTCTGGGCGCAATACACAAAGACCAACTACCATCTACATCTAGTCATGTGCCCCAGGATGCAGGATGCAGGCTGCAGGTACCACATGATTAGGACAAGTAAAATTCAACTTTCTAAATTACAAATCTTTAAACACCAAACATAATATTCCTACCTACTCCAAATTGAAAGTTTTCATTTATTAAATGTAATAAATTAACCCAGTGTTATCCTATGGGAGAGGGAGGCCTCATAGTAGTAAAAAACAAATTGAGGAGATTTTCACTACCAGTACATGTAAAACTCAAAAGTACACGTCAAACTTTTAAAATACACTGCACTCTGCCTTACGGCTGTTTAGGCCCTGCCCTAGGAGTGGCTTATATAACTTATATATATTAAAAAGGAGGGTTTAGGCCATGGAAAAGGTCTATCTTGCCAGGAAGAAATTACAGTTTTAAAACTGCACACACTGGCTGCAATAGCAGAGACATGGTTAAAGGGCTACTTGAGTGAGTGGCCCAATGATTGCATCAAACTCTCTAGTAGAATATATCCTCAGGCCCTTGGAACATGTAGGACCACTTTATTAAGTACTTACAAATAAATTACAAACAGCTACACTTTGTGGGTTCCCTTCTAGACAGCCACAAACACAGGAAGGTTAGGTGTGTCTGAGTTCTCATTTGCATTCTGATGGCTCTTCCTGAGCAGGAAGGGAGGGAGGAGATGACACTTACACCTGAATGGGCAGTGTCCAGTGCCCACACAAAGGGCTGATTACCCCTACAGCTAGTTTGGAGCCATGACTGGGAAAAAAGGGCTTATGTGCACTTTGAAGACCCTTCTTTGAAGTCTACTCCACTTCAAAGGCACAGCTGGGTATACATACCTGGGGACACATTTTTGAGAAATGACTCATCACTGCGTGAAAGCAGCGATGCATCAATTCTCAGTGCGCACTCCTTGCGACATTCCTGATGCGTCATATTTTATGTATGACGCATCATGTCGCCGCAAGGAGTTACAGATATGTCAGTATTTCTGACGTATCTGTAAGCGAAAAAGTGACGCATTGCTGGAGTGTGTCACAAAAGTGACGCAACTCTAGCAATGCGTCCTTTCACATGGGGCAAGCCCCATGTGAAAGGGCCTGAGTCAGTGTTACGCGGCTGTGAGGCAGGCGCAAGATTTTGACGCAATGGCGTCCTAAAAGTCACGCAGTGAAATCTCATAGATTTCACTGCGTCACTTCTATGACCCTTCCTTGCGTCAATACGCCCCCCCCCCTTGAATACATTATACCTGGGGCAGGTATAATATGGCGCAGGGGTTTACAAAGTGACACAACTGCCTAGATGCGTCACTTTGTAAATATGGTGCAACAAGGTGCATTTTTACACCACTGGTGCATCACTTTTTGTGACGCACCGGCGGCGTAAAAGTGACTCACAGCCTCATAAATGAGGCCCATGGTCTCTGACACCACCAAATCAGACACCTCTGGAACTGGAACTTGACTCTGCAAGAAGAACTGCTGTGCTGCATCAAGGACTGACACTCTGCTTGACTGATAATTTGCAAGATCTGCTTTTCTGCTGCGCTGCCCTGCTACATTGTCGCCCTGCTACTTGCTGCCCTATGGCCCTGTTAAGGGAGAGCTGCACTCAGCCTTCCAACTGAAGTGAACTCCAAGGGTGCGACCCTTGACCCTGGACCTCGGTTCTGGGTAGGCCGAGTCCCCACTCCGCTGCTCAGTGCCTTGCCACTACTGTCGACCCCGGTACACTTTTGGTTATTTTGGTGTTATTGTGCCTCTTATCTCCTTTTTTTACTGTTTTATACTGTTTCTCTGTTTACTGTTTTTTCCTCCCCCTGTTAATCTGCAGTATACCCCCTGGTGTGTTTTAATGTGCTTCTCTTCATTCTTCATCTCCCTTTCCTGCTTTGCCCACTCCTGCTGTATTTTTCCACTGCTGTCTCCCCTGCAGCCCCACCCCCTCAGCTACCATTCGCCGCCCTGCTCCCACCTCCCAGCTGCTCCTCCCTCCATAACCTCCTTATATGGAGACCGCGCAGCGGGCGGGCCGCAGGCATGGCAAAGGCACGCCTAAGGCAAGCCCATCTGCGCCCATCTGCGCCTGGACCACGCCCGGCACCAGAACCCCTGGCCCCCGGGAACGCTGCAACTCCTGTCTCTGCTTCGATCCCAGCACCCTCCACGCACTCAACGCCAGATGATCACGCACCTTTGCCTGAATCACAACCAAGGACCCTTCTCCTGCCAGAACTGTAGCTTCACCAGCATCCGGGCTGCCAACCCACCTTTCGAAGAACCCAACCTCCTCAGATGCATCCTTCTCAACACCCGCTCCGCCCGCAAACACGCCATCGAACTCTGGGACCTACTCGACACCAAAGCCCCAGATGTCACCTTTCTGACAGAGACCTGGCTGAACCCCTCCAAGGCACCCAACATCGCCATAGCCATCCCGGAAGGCTACAAGATCACCAGCAAGGACTGCACCAACAGAATAGGAGGAGGAATTGCCATCGTCCACAGAAACACTTTCAAAATCTCGACAGACAAAGATGACACCCTCAGCACCGCTGAACACCTGCACTTCCAGATCTGCACTGACCCCAACACCACCCTCAGAGGCACCCTCTTCTACAGACCCCCTGGGCCCCAACCGCAGTTCAGCGACTCGCCTCAATGGACTAGATCCTCCTCAGGGACCTGAACTTCTACCTCGAGAACAACAACGACTCCAATTAGCCAACCTCGGACTCCGACAACTCGTCACAACACCCACTCACTCCAACGGCCACAGGCTAGACCGCATCTTCTAAGCAAGCACCCACGTCTTTTTCGACCGCACCATGTGTGAAGGTTGTTTTGGGATAGTAAGAGTATGGTATGAAAGGTGTTGTGTGAACTCAGTGTGTCTCTCTACTTGGGGTTGTTATTTGTTGTGTATATAATGTTTTTTTATACTTTCTTTTGCATATGTGCACTTTGATTTTGAATAATTTGTTTATTAGTTTTTAACAATTGTAGAAAAAAACTTTTAAAAATAGAGAATAAGATGATGAAAACATTTTTGATAAAAAGAAATGAATTGAACGGATTATTTTTGTAAACTGAGTCTTTAACTAGTTTCTTGGTGCCTCACATTTAGAATTGAAATAATGTTAATGTAACAGGATTGTAGGTCGCGAGGGAGATTCATATTCTGATGTTGTTGAACTGTTTACAGCACAATCAGATAAATCCCCATTGGGGTTTATTGATCCTAAGCACTAGAAACACTTTTATTCTTTAAAAAGTCATACCTCTACTTCTGCCTATTGGATTTTTGTTGTTTATGTCTTAATTTATTTATAGAATTATTGTCTATTTTTCTCAATGAGCACAGTCTTTTTGTGGGTTTTCATTGTGTTACTGTGTGTGTGTGTTGCACAAATACTTTACACATTGCCTCTTTGATAATCCTGAGTACTCCATGCCAAACTATCAGAGGGTGAGCACAGGTTATCTTTTGTGTGTATCTAGCTTACCCTAAATAGAATTGTGGTTCCTGCTTGAACAAGGTGCATACCTCTGCTAACCCAAAACCAATTTGTGACAGGAACCCAATCTTATTTTTCTCAGGTAGGGGTTGGGAATCCTGTCTTGGTAAACTACTTTGGGGATTTTTTGAGAACTAACTTTTTAAAAACATCCCCACTCTTTCTTCTGGTGGGGACCCTTCTCACTATTGTGGTGATCACCAGATACATTCTTGTGTACCCTTGTGATGGACCAGAGGTCCTGCTCCTTGGCAAACATTCTGGGGTCAGTGAGCTTGTTATCAATCAGGTGTTTCCGCAGGTCTGCAAAACTTGGCCTGAACATATGCTACTTGTCACCAAATTGTGCAGTCATTGGTAATCTTTCACTTTACTGCTCTTCACCCAACCATCCAGTACAAAAGGAATCCACACAATCCACCCAGTACTGCTGAGGCAGGTTTAGGTTGTCCCTAAACACCAGTCTGTATTTTTCTGGGCTGAGGCCATACTTCTGACACTGGTGACATTCATGGGGTATATCTCATCCTGTCTCCCTTCTCTAGGTACAATAGGGCATCCCTCCCTTCACTAGGTACTTGCCTCCAGTGACTGGCCGAGCCAATCCTTCTCAGAGATCCTATTCATCTCCGGGGTAACCTCACAGGCTTCAAAACACTTGTTGATGTCATCGCCCACAGCAAAGTTAGGCACCAGATCCTTTGGAATGTGGATATTCTTGTCTCCAGAAGGCACAAAGGGTATGCTGCCACTAGTGTTGCCAGTTTAACCCTGATTCCCGGCTCTCTGAGACGTAGCTCATGGATCACTCTCCTCTCCTTCGTGGCTATCTCTTTTCCACCAAGGGTCTGTCACCCGCAGCCCTTTTGCTTGCCAAGGTCCTCTCAGCCATCTTCTTAGCTGCATGCTGCTTCTCAGAACCAGTCAGTGGAGGACTTATTACCTTTTGGAGTTCCAGATTTCTGGTATTGCTCTTGGCTTAAAGTCCCCTCTACTTACAGAATTCCTTGAGCTCAGCCACATTCTAGGCATCTATTTTGGCAAACCTCAAACTCCATCCTTGTAGGTGTGTTTCCAGGCACAAAAGTCAAGTAGAATGAGAAGGAATTTGGAAAATGCAAAAAGGCTAATCAAGAAGAAGTTAAAAGAAACTCCGACTTGTACCAAATAATATATCTAGGATTTTAGTGTAACACAAAATCACTGTATGGCACTGCACAAAAACCAGTCCAAATCTCACCACTGGACACCAATGTAGGAAATTGGGTTTGTGGTTGAGGGGGAGAAACCCTACACAAGCAGCAACCACAAGCTCTGTCAGGGTGAGATACAAGCAAACCCCGAAATAACCTGTGTTCAACCCTCTGGTATTTTAGTACTAAGCACTCAGGCTTAACTTGGAGGCAATTTGTAAGTATGTATGCAGCACTTCACACAGTAATAAAGTGGACACTCAACACAAGGCAAACCCCAGCCAATCTGGAAAAATTATGTAAAAGGTATAAGTAACTCCAATGTTATCCTATGAGAGAGATAGACCTCACAGTAGTGAAAAAAGAATTTAAGAGTTTTTCACTAAGGACAGGTGTTATAAATGGGGTGTCTGGTTGGCTAGGGGTTTCATCTAAGCCAGCCAGGACCCACCACTATAATCAGGGTAAGGGGCTTACACTCCCAAGATAACCCCTGCTCACACCCCTTGGTAGCTTGGCAGAGCAGTCAGGCGTATCCCAGAGGCAATGTGTAAAGGTTTTGCACAACACACACACCAGTGACACACCAGGCACACCACAAAAAGAGACTCTATACAAGGTTATCTAAAATATAATTTGCATTACACATAAAACACATTAGACCACAATCACATAAATCCCTTTGACAACTAGGCAATTGTCATGACATCACATATATCATAAATCACTTTTCAACCAGGCAATTGCCATAACATCATATTTAGTGCACTAAAGTACATACTTATATGATGAACACGTCATGAACTAACACCCTGCCTGCAGTAATGCTCATTATCCTAACAATGCAAGGCAAAAACGACATACATTAGAACACAGTTATCAAACATCACCATAAATGCATAGGGTGCAGCTTCTCTGCATTCCTACTACACTTCATATGATAACCCCCAACAACCACATGGGGCACAGGAGCATCTGTGCCCCTTTTAAAGGGAATACAGCAATTTCGGAGGATTCCTTAGAATCCAGAACCCGGGAGCATCTTTCAAGCTCTCACTACACCCTTACACCAAAATGCAGTGCCCCCAAGTTTGCGGAGACATGGGGTGACACACACTGTCCAATAAGGCAGGACAATCTCCATGGTCCCTCACATGTCTACAATTGGTAGGCAACCACCCACAACTGCACTGTGCCGCTGCCAACAAACAAGTAGGACACAGTCACCCACTCTGCGGAATCTTTTGGGGGGTACTTCTTATGGTCCCCTCTGCGCAGTGGAGTACCAGGTGGCAGTGGCAAAGCACCCACTGCCACAAATTCCACCTCCTCCTGGTGAAGCTCTGGACCTCCTAAGCAACGCTGGAGGAAAAGTACATGGGCAAGCCGGTAACGGGACAGCACCAGTTCAGCCATGATTCCCTAAAGAGGGGTGATTCTGGCACTCACTGATTTGTAAGGAGAAGCACTCAACGCTCACTGATGAGCAACACATGGAAAGAGGCTAAAAAACACTCTCCCTGCTCTATTTTAAATAGTTAAGTTCTGATAGCCTCAGAATCCAATGGCAATCCCTCTGGCACAGGGATCAAGGGTCATCCATCGAACCCCTGGAGAACATTAGGCATTGTGAAAGGCAGGCACAGCCCTATTTAGGTGCTAGTGAAACTCCTCTCACCACTCTAAATGCAGACCAGGTTTATTCAGCCTGGCGATGAGTCACCCAGGAAAGACAGGACATACCCAGCTCCTGTCACTCCAAAACCAGAGAGTGAATATACAACCAGGTAGGCCACAAAGAGTCATACGCACACAGAAATGCCCAATAGCAGGATTTATCACTACTATTCCAAATATGCCAAACATGGCCACGCTACCCCTTTCAAATCAGAAAATACCACTGAAACACATATCAGGGAATTCCCAATGCAAACCTATGAGTGGAGCAGCCTCACTAAAGTGAGAACCAAATAGGCTGTTTGTCACTACCAGGACATGCCACGTAACAAAGGGACATGCCCTACCTTTTACCTTCACAGCACCTTGCCCATAGGGCTACCTAGGGCCTACCTTTGGAATCACCTAAATGTAGTAAATGGGGAGTTCCAGACACAGCAAAAGCTTTACATGCCATGCACTACAGTGGCAGGGTCTTAAGACAGGTTTGCAAGGCTACTTCTGTGGATGGCGCAAGAAGTGGTGTAGGCCCACTACTAGCATTTAAATTACAGGCCCTGGGTACAAAGGATTCCACTGTACAAGGGACATACAGGTAAATTAAATATGCCAAACATGTATAGACTAATACTACCAAGTTTACAAGAGAGAGCACATGCCCTTTAGCACTGATCAGCAGTGGTAAAGTGCCCAGAGTCATAAAACCAGCAAAAATAGGTCAGAAAAAATACAGGATGAAGGCAAAAAGTTCTGGGATAGCCCTGCAAAAAGGGCCAGGTCCAACAACATGAAAAACTTAAAAGTACATGTGCCCCTTGCTGATCAGAGCGGGATTAATTAACGCCAGGTCTATGGTCAAGCATGCAGCAGATATCTTTGAGCTTTTGGCGGAGAAGCAGTTTGATCTCTTATTCATCACAGAAACCTGGTTAAATGCCTCGTGTGCCCTGGTGGTGGAGTTAGCTATTCCCCAAGGCTTTAAAATCACGAGGGCTGACCGCCCGCTCCGTAGAGGGGGCGGTGTTGCCGCAATCTATAGGGATCAGTGGGTCTTCTCTTGCGAGCCCCAGGACGAGCTGGGGGATGCGGAAGTGCTCCATTTCTCGCTTGTGCTTAACTCACATTTCACCATAGGAGGTACACTGGTTTACCGACCTCCGGGTTATGTTGGGAACTTTGTGGGGGCTCTAGAGGAGGTCATAACTCCGCGTGCTCTGAGATATTCAAGGTATCTCCTTCTTGGAGATTTTAATATACATGTTGATGTCTTAGACTCCATTGAGGCCATCCGCCTAGGTGAAGCCCTCTCTATGGCCCACCTCAAACAATGGGTTGCCTCTTCAACCCATGATGGAGGCCACCTTTTACACTTAGTCTGCTCTAATTTTGATATTGATATGGCATGCCCTGAGAGTGTGACATGGTCTGATCATAAGCTGATCAGGTTCTACTGGTCTTTGGATGCTGCAAAGGAGAGTGGCCCCTCACTTTCCCATTCACAGAAGATCAATTTAGTCACTCTGGTTGAATCTTTGTCTCAAACCTGTCCAAAACTGCCCCCGGAGATTGATGTGGCGGTTAGTACCTTTAACACCTGGGTGGAACATGGGTCTGCTGCATCCATCAATAAAGGTTGTATCCGTAGGATGCGGTCTACCCCCTCCAAACCATGGTTTACCCACAGCCTACGGGAATTGAAACTGGGATGCAAGAAACTCGAACGGGTGTGGAGACAAACCTACCAACCCGAGGCTTAGAGTGACCTGCGTGCGGCGTAAAAAAACTACTATGCTGCCATTAGAACTGCTAAGAGCAGCTATTATGGAGATCGAATTGAAAAAGCAAACAACAATAGCAAGGAAATATTTTCTATTGCAAAAAGCTTCCTATCACCATGTGCCGCGCAACCTATACTGCCCCTATCCGAGCAGTGGTGCGAAGAGCTCTCTTCTTTCTTTATAGACAAAATTGCTAAAATCCAAGAAGACCTGCTCGCTGTCTTTGACGGCTTTCAGTTTCCCCCTGCACCCCTCCTCTGCTATGCCGAAGTCAGCTGAGCAGTTTGCTTTTTTCTCTCCTCCGACTGTGTCCGACATTACTACAGTCCTTGCGGCCTTGAAGTCAGGGTCTCCCTCCGACCCCTGCCCTGCCAGGGTCCTCGGGGAGGTAGCTGAAACAGTAAGCAACGAGATCACCCAGATTGTTAATCTTTCCTTCTCCTCTGCTACTGTCCCACTCTGTTGGAAGCAAGCCAAATTGCTGCCGCTTCTAAAAAAGACTGGGCTTGATCCAGCTGTGCCTTCTAATTATCGTCCCATCTCATTACTGCCTGCCTTAGCAAAGGTCTGTGAGAAGATCGCTTTTAAACAACTGGACAATTTTATGGAATCTTCCCAAGCACTGCATCCAGCTCAGTCAGGGTTTCGGGCCGCCTACAGCACTGAAACAGCGCTTGTCAATGTGTCAGAGGCTATTCGGGAGTGCCTTGACGGAGGTAGCAGGTGATTTTATTGGACCTCTCCGCCGCCTTCGACACGGTGCCCCATACTTTACTCCTCACTAGACTAGCAGCCGTCAGCATCACTGGCCCTGCACTAGACTGGCTGACGTCCTTTCTGGACAATAGGACGCAACAGGTCTGGATGCCTCCTTTTGCCTCCCTTCCTAGGAAACTCACTACAGGAGTCCCCCAGGGGTCTACTCTGCTTTTTAATGTTTATCTGACCCCTCTAATTTATCTGGCGGAACAACTGGGGGCCAAAATTTTGGCCTACGCCGACGATACCCAACTTTTGTTCACCTGGCCTAGGGATACTTTGGATTCGTCGGCGGTCCAACTCTGCCTCTCATCCGTCTTCCGCTGGCTAGCGCTTGCTCAGCTCAAGTGTAATGAAGACAAGTCTGAGGTGCTCTTCTATGGCTCCTTCCCTGATAAATTCAGTGATATTTTATGGCCTCATGACCTGCCCTGTCCAAAATCCATCGGTGGTCCAGCAAAAAACCTTGGAGTTTGGTTTGGGAATGACCTTAAGTTTGAAGACCATATTAAAAAACTTACGGGGTTTGTTTTGCCACTCTCAAAGCCCTTCGCAGGTTTTTTCCCCTCCTTCCGAGAAAGGCTAAAGAGATGGTTTCGCGAGCCCTAATACTTTCTAGGCTCGACTACGACTACTACTCGACTGTGGTCTCCCAGCTTACCTGATTCAAAGTCTCCAGGTCATCCAAAATGCGGCCACAAGGCTTCTGTTCAATCTCCCCAAGAGATCTAGTGTCCGTTCCTGTCTCCGTACCCTCCACTGGCTCCCGGTTGCCTCCCGGATTACGTTTAAAACTCATGTTCTGGCCTTCCGAGCTGTCCATCTGACCGGCCCTGTCTATCTGAGAAAAAGGTTTGCCCTGTACATCCCTAATCGTTGCCTCTGTTCGGCCAATCAGTGTCAAATGACGGTGCCGAGATTTAAGCACTCCCGATTAGGTGGCCAGTCCATTTCGGTCAGGGCCTCTAGGGCTTGGAATGCTCTCCCTTTCCATCTCAGGGTTGCTCCGACCATTACGGCCTTTAAGAAGGGGCTGAAAACTCATCTGTTTAGCATCACTCTCTAATTATGCTACTTTATTCCTGCCCTCTGAATCTGCCTTACCCTCCACGCCAGGATACTATTTTAGTAATAGAGCGTGCTACAAAAACCTTTATATCATATCATACCATGTTATAAAACACACTGCCCACATCCCTACAGCGGTTCAGGGCCTACCCTAGCGGTGGGTGACTTATATGTATTAAAAGGGGAGTTTTGGGCCTGGCAACAGGATGTTTTTGCTAGAAAGAAATGACAGTTTCAAAACGGCACACACTGGCTGCGATGCAGGCCTGAGACATTTTTAAAAGGCTACTTGAGTGGGTGGCACAATGAGTGCTTCAAGCCCACTACTAGCATTTCATTTACAAGCCCTAGGTACATATAGTACCTCTTTACTACGGAGTTACAAGTAAATTAAATATGCCAAATGGGTGTAAGCCAATCTTACCATGTCTATAAGAGAGAGAATAGGAGCTTTAGCACTGACTAGCAGTGGTAAAGTGTGCCGAGTCACAAAGCCAGCAAAACTAAAGTCAGCAAAAACAGCAGGCTAAAAACCTGGTTCTCTCCTGCCCTTTATGAGTACAGACGTACCTGTAGACAGTTGAGAAGAGATGGAGGAGCATAAAGACCTCAGAAGACCACTCAGCCTTCAAGACCGCTATCACCGCACACCACCACCTCATCAGAACAATGAAGAAACCCTACAAGAAAGGATCAATGCCATTGCACTCAACAGCAAGGAACTGTTCACCATGGTCAAAGAATTTGCCAGACCCAGCACAGACAGCAGACATCCCCCCTCCCAAGACCTCTGCAACAACCTCAGCACCCACTACCACTGTAAGATCAGGGAGATATATGCCAGCTTTGACTGCTTCAATATCCAAGAACCTCCAAACCCACCCGCAACCACCGCACCCCATGACACTGGACCCCGACAGACCCAACTCAACTGGACTCCGTCACAGAGGATGACAACCTCAAGGTCATGAAGACCATCCACTCCGGAGAGCCCACAGACCCCTGGCCACCTTACATCTTCAACAGAGGAGGCATCATCTTTGCCCCTGGATTCTGTCTCACCATCAACTGCTCCATCAACACACAATCTTCCTGGAAGACTGGAAACATGCAGAGATCAACCCGCTGATGAGAAAACCCTCTTTTCATACAATGGACCTCAAGATCTTTCAGACCCATCTCTCTTCTCTCATTCCCAGCCAAGGTCATCGAGAAGGCCATCAACGCCCAACTCTCCCAGTTCAGCGAAGTAAACCACATCTTGGACCTCTCCCAATCCAGCTTCTGAAACAACAGTCGCAACGAGACCACGCTCCTTGCTGGCACAAATGACTGCTTCAGCCTCCTCAACCAAGGCAAAACTGCAGCCCTCATCCTTCTGGACCTCTCGGCAACCTTCAATACCATCTCTCACCACACCCTACATAAGACTCCGCGATGCCGCCATCCATGACAAAGCCCAGTAATGGATCTGCTCCTTCCTCACCGGCCAACTACAGATTGTCAGACTACCTCCATTCCTCTTGGAACCCACAAAGATCAGCTGCAGAGTCCCTCAGGGCTCCTCCTTAAGCCCCAAGCTTTTAAACATCTACATGGCCCGATCGCAGCCATCATCAGGAACCATGGACTCAGCATTGTGGCTGACAACACCCAGCTGATTCTCTTCTTCACCAACAAGCCAACAGTCGCCAAGAACAGCTTTCACGATGGGATGAAGCCTGTTGCTGCATTGATGAAGAATAGCTGCCTCAAGCTCAACTCATGGAAGACCAAAGTCTTTATCATGGGATCCACCCCCTCCAGATGGGATGACTCCAGGTGGCCTGCAGCGCTTGGAGCCTCCCCCACACCCACAGACTATGCCTGGAACCTCAATATCATCCTGGACTCCTTTCTCACCATGAGCTGACAGACCAACTCTGTCTCATCATCCTGCTTCAACACACTATGCCTACTATGAAAGATCTTTTAAATGGATCCCCATTGAATCCAGAAAGACGGTCACCCACGCACTTGTCAGCAAGCAGCAGAATCCACTACAGCAATGCACTTTATCCCAGCATCACCCAGAAACTCAAGAAACTGCAGAACATCCAGAACACCACCGCCAGACTCATTATCAACATCCTCCCACTACACCTACATCCCCAGCCACCTAAGAGGCTTCCACTGACTTCCAGTCAACAAAAAAAACACCTTCACGCGCCAAACACATGCCTACAAAACCCTACATGACATGGGACATGAGTACCTCAACCACCACCCTGCGATCCACATACCCACCAGAGACCTCCACTCTGCCCAACTGGCCCTGGCTGCTGTCGCACGCATCCGCAAGACCACAGCCGGAGGAATATCCATCTCCTATCTGGCAGGAAAGCCCTGGAACATCCTGCCTCTCCTTCATCAGAGAATCACCGTCACTGCCTCAATTCAGGAAAGACCTCAAGTCCTGGCTCTTCGGCTGAACCAAAGAGCCTTGATGGACCTGCAGCTCACCCGAGCACGAGTGAGTAGTTGCGCTCTATAAGCATGGGCGAAATTTGCGAATTCGCGGATTTCCCCGCAAAATCGCAAAAATTTTTGCGAATTCTCCAATTCTCCCACGAAATCGCAGATTTTTTTGCGATTTGCCCTGGAGTGCTTTCTACTGGCTAATCCAGTAAGTGCTCCCTCATTGGGTAAATGAATAGTGCTTTTACTACACTGCAGCTGCGTAAAGGGCCAGAAGATGTGTCTCCAGTGACCATGTGTGCCTGTAACACAGGCACAGGCACACATGGTCACTATGGACAAATCTTCTAGCCCTTTAGGCAGCTACAGTGTAGTAAAAGCACTATGGGGCAGATTTACAAGCCGCTTGCGCCTCTTTTTTGCCGCAGTTGCGTCACTATTGTGACGCAACGGCAGCACAAAATATGCGTCATGGTGCTGAGTATTAACAATGTGACGCATCTGAGAGATGCGTCACGTTGTAAAGCCCTGCGCCATCAGGAGGCGTTCCGGCGCAGGGGAGGGCGTTTCTGCGCAGGAAAGCCTTCTAAAAGTGGCTGAGTGAAATGTACAAGATTTCATTCAGTCACTTTTAGGCCTATGCTGCATCAAAACCCTGCGCCTGCTTGAAGCAGGCGCAAGGCTTGATGCAGTATTGGGGAGACGCAGCTCCAGCAATGCGCTGCTTTTACGGCACAGATGCGTGACGCATCTGTGTCGTTTTTGCCACATGGTGCGCCGCATTGTGGCGGAGCTGCGGAGCACAATAACTGGCGCATCCTTGGGGATGCGCCAGTTATTGTAAATGTGCCCCTATACATTCAGCCAACGAGGGAGCACTTACTGATTAGACAGTATAAAGTACTCCAGTTGAGTAGAGGTATTGCACAAAAAGGTGGCATCTTCGTGGACAAACACGCAGGGCTGGATTCATTCTGCCCCCTGTTAGACTGGTTTTGTGTGCCCTTCTGCCCTCTGTTTTTCCCTTGTTTTTCTGCCCTTCTGCCCTCTGAAGCGCTGCGAGGCCTCCGGGTGGTTATGCGCTATACAAGTGGAATTTTTCATTTCATTTCATTTCTCTGTTAGACTCGTTTTTGTGCCCTTCTGCCCTCTGTTATTCCCTTGTTTTTGTGCCCTTCTGCCCTCTGTTAGACTCGTTTTTGTGCCTTTCTGCCCCCTGTTAGACTAGTTTTTTGTGCCCTTCTGCCCTCTGTTAGATTTGTTTTTCCCTTGTTTTTCTGCCCTTCTGTCCTCTGTTAGACTCGTTTTTTGTGCCCTTCTGCCCTCTGTTAGACTCGTTTTTCCCTTGTTTTTCTGCCCTTCTGTCCTCTGTTAGACTCGTTTTTTGTGCCCTTCTGCCCTCTGTTAGACTTGTTTTTCTCTTGTTTTTCTGCCCTTCCGCCCTTTGTTAGACTGCTTTTTGTGCCTTTCTGCCCTCTGCATCACCACATCATCACTCAGCGCTACCCCAGCATCACTCAGCATCACCACATTATCACTCAGCACCACCACAGTACCCCTCAGCACCACCACAGCATCATTCAGCACCACCACAGCACCACTCAGCGCCACCACAGCACCACGCAGTGCCACCATAGCATCACTCAGCACCACCACAGCATCATTCAGCACCACCACAGCACCACTCAGCACCACCACAGCACCACTCATCAGCACCACAGCATCACTCAGAGCCACCACAGCATCACTCAGAGCCACCACAGCATCACTCAGCGCCACCACAGCATCACTCAGCACCACCACAGTATCACTCAGCACCACCACATTATCACTCAGCACCACCACAGCACCACTCAGCACCACCACAGCATCACTTAGCACCACAGCAGAATCACTCAGCATCACCACAGCACCACTCAGCACCACCCCAGCATCACTCAGCACCATCCCAGTATCACTCAGCACCACCACAGCACCACTCAGCATCACTACAGCACCACTCAGCATCACTACAGCACCACTCAGCACCACTCCAGCACCACTCAGCGCCACCCCAGCATCAATCTGCGCAACCTTTCAACAACAACTGGTTCAAATATGTTCTCTCAATGTTTCAAGCTTTATTACAAATGTCACAAAAAGATGTTAATATTTCACTGCTGTTCTTGGATTTTCGTCACAATAAAATACACTGAACATAATCTTCACAAAAGTTATTTACAAAAGTTTAAGCTATTGCCATTATATTTAAAATCACTTTTATTTAAGTATTAATTATTTAAAAAAATTAAAAGCCATTGTAATTTGTAATATCAATAAATCTAAGTCACGTAAATACAAAACATGTTGCATTACAAATGCTATAGGTGTCACATTTGCGAAAGTCAAACTATTGACATTGTAAATGACAAAGCTATTAATTTTGCTATTTTCAAAACCAACACATAAATTAAAAAAATTGTCATTTACAAGACCAATAGCTCAAACTTCCTAATGCGAGACCTATGCATTGCAAATGCTTGTTTTTATATCTGTTAGTGCTTCCTTTTGAGGTTTAATTTTCGTTACAGGCGCCTCAATGCCTACTTTTAACTATTCTCTGACCCTGCTTCAAGGGTCAGAGCAGGGTCAGAGAATAGTTCCAAGTAGGCAACGAGGCGCCAGGAAGCACTTACAGGCTTACAGCAGCAGGTGCCCAAGTTGAAGTTAATTTCTTTGTAACCCTTTTGTAAAAGGTTACAAAAAATTAGCTTCAACTTTTGCACCTGCTGCTGTAACCCTGTAAGTGCTTGGCTGAAAATTCGTCCCCGCTGATTCGCGGATTTTACCGCGATTTCGCGAGATTCGCAGATCGCGAAATCGCGGTAAAATTCGCA
Source organism: Lissotriton vulgaris (assembly GCF_964263255.1). Taxonomy (NCBI): domain Eukaryota; kingdom Metazoa; phylum Chordata; class Amphibia; order Caudata; family Salamandridae; genus Lissotriton; species Lissotriton vulgaris. Next base: position 1,999,037,434 of record NC_141687.1, read on the forward strand.
AATTCCGCGAGCGGAACGAATTTTCAGCCCATGCTTAGCGCTCTACAAGACATTGATTGATTGATCGATTGAAAGTCAAAAGATTGAGGGAAAACCATACCAAGGATGTCCGGTCCAACAAACACCCCATGCATAGTCTAGTTTTAAACTGTAATTTGCAGTGCTCAGGTTGGCAGGGAGCTGTCCTGAGCCATAGTGCTCGTGTTCTCAGGATGGCTCCCGGCCGTCCTCACACATGGCAGCGGAAATCCCTCTGGTGCAGGCACCAGAGGGATTTCCATTCCCGCCCAACAGACTCGGGAGCTGGGAAAGAGCTTCACTAGCTCCCGAGGCTGTTCCCCTGGTTTCTGTGAAATAACGATCAGAGTGCACATTGTGCTGATGTCATTTTATAGAAACCTAAAATGAAATGAACCTTTAGGCTCATTTCAGTTTCACTTTCTGTGCTCATTTCAGCCCCCCCGAGTATCATTGGCCGGAGGGTTATCCCCAAGCAGGGATACACCCACTAGACACGAGGCAAGGGCCTTTGTTCCCCCCAATTTGTTTTGTTTGCAATATAGTCTTTCAATACCCCCCTGGGGGGGCACAAAGCTCACTAGAAGCCAAGGATTTTTTTTTATTTGATTTTAGGGATGAAGGCTGCCAATGCCCTTACCCCCACCCCCCCAAAAAAAAGCCACAGTCTTTCCACCCCCTCTCCCCCCAGGGGGCAGATGGGGGCAGTAGCTCCTGATCTGCTGCTTGGAGGGAGCAGAAAGCCCACTAGGGGCCTGGGAAATATATTTTTCAATACGTAGGAGTGGGGGCTGCCCAGAATGGACATACCAATGCCCCCACCCCCCCAAAAAAATTGCCACAGTCTTTTTGCCCCCCTGGGAGGCAGATGGGGATAATAGTCCTTTACCTTCCCCACCCCAGGGGATACAAAGTCCACTAGGCATCAGGGAATATTTTGTTTTCAAAATTCAGAGGTGGAGGCTGCCCAGAATGGGTATGCCAATGCCCTCCCAAAAAAATTCCACAGACTGTCTGCCCCACCATGAGGCAGACAGGGTCAGTAGCCCCTGATCTGCCCCCCCACCCCCATTGGGTGACAGAGAGCTCACTAGGTGCCAGCGATTATGCTGGCTTTTTTATACGTAGGGGTGGAGGTTGCCCAGAATTGGCATACCAATGCCCCACTCCCCAATATAATAGCCACAGTCTTTCTGCCATCCTTGTGGGCATAGTCGGGCAAGCCCTCCCCCCGATTCCCCTGCCCCCAAAGTGGCAGAAAGCCCACTAGGCAATGACTTTTTTGTCTCAATGTGCCTATCGATGGATTTTGGGCCCTAGCGCAGCCAGCAACCAGGGAAACCTAGCAAATCTGTACATTTTGATTTAAAAAGAGACACCAAGGGGAATCCAGGATGGGTTGACTTGTGTGCCTCTCACCAGGTTCTGCTACCCAGAATCCCTTTCAAATCTTCAAACTTACTTAAAAAAAACATATTTCCCTCACATTTCTGTGATGGGAAGTTCTGGAATCTGAGTGGACCCACAACATTCCTCCCATCCCAGATTCCTGAAAGTCTTGCAATAAAAATGGTACCTCACTTGTGTGGGTAGGTCTAGTGCCCGCGACAGGAAGTGACCCAAAATGCAACGTGGACATACCACAAAGCACACTAGAAGCCAAGGATTTTTTTTATTTGATTTTAGGGATGAAGGCTGCCAATGCCCTTACCCCCTCCCCCCCAAAAAAAAGCCACAGTCTTTCCACCCCCTCTCCCCCCAGGGGGCAGATGGGGGCAGTAGCTCCTGATCTGCTGCTTGGAGGGAGCAGAAAGCCCACTAGGGGCCTGGGAAATATATTTTTCAATACGTAGGAGTGGGGGCTGCCCAGAATGGACATACCAATGCCCCCACCCCCCCAAAAAAATTGCCACAGTCTTTTTGCCCCCCTGGGAGGCAGATGGGGATAATAGTCCTTTACCTTCCCCACCCCAGGGGATACAAAGTCCACTAGGCATCAGGGAATATTTTGTTTTCAAAATTCAGAGGTGGAGGCTGCCCAGAATGGGTATGCCAATGCCCTCCCAAAAAAATTCCACAGACTGTCTGCCCCACCATGAGGCAGACAGGGTCAGTAGCCCCTGATCTGCCCCCCCACCCCCATTGGGTGACAGAGAGCTCACTAGGTGCCAGCGATTATGCTGGCTTTTTTATACGTAGGGGTGGAGGTTGCCCAGAATTGGCATACCAATGCCCCACTCCCCAATATAATAGCCACAGTCTTTCTGCCATCCTTGTGGGCATAGTCGGGCAAGCCCTCCCCCCGATTCCCCTGCCCCCAAAGTGGCAGAAAGCCCACTAGGCAATGACTTTTTTGTCTCAATGTGCCTATCGATGGATTTTGGGCCCTAGCGCAGCCAGCAACCAGGGAAACCTAGCAAATCTGTACATTTTGATTTAAAAAGAGACACCAAGGGGAATCCAGGATGGGTTGACTTGTGTGCCTCTCACCAGGTTCTGCTACCCAGAATCCCTTTCAAATCTTCAAACTTACTTAAAAAAAACATATTTCCCTCACATTTCTGTGATGGGAAGTTCTGGAATCTGAGTGGACCCACAACATTCCTCCCATCCCAGATTCCTGAAAGTCTTGCAATAAAAATGGTACCTCACTTGTGTGGGTAGGTCTAGTGCCCGCGACAGGAAGTGACCCAAAATGCAACGTGGACATACCACATTTTTACAGTGAAAACTGACCCTTTTTTTGCAAAGTACCCAGCTGTGGATTTTGAACCCTAGCTCTGCCAGTATCTAGGGATACCTAGCAAACCTATACATTTTTGAAATTGAGACACCCAGGGGAATCCAGGATGGGGTGACTTGTGTGGCTCTCCCCAGGTTCTGTTACCCAGAATCCCTTGCAAACCTCAAACTTTGTAAAAATAACACATTTCCATCACATTTCTGTGATGGAATGTTCTGGAATCTGTGTTTTAAGCCTCAGAGAGTATTTCTATGTGTTATTTCGAAACGAAATCGTATGCAACAGGATTTTCAAACTCTGATTAGAGTTACCTTCCTGAAAAGTATTCTAAAAATAAATGGTGGCATTTAAAAAGAGTGTAACATTATATTCAATGTTCAGTTTTGTGATAGCTTCGGATATGCTTGGTTTGCCTCCTGTATTTAAACAATGCTTTGCAAAAAAATCTTATCACACTTTATAAAGGTGAGACCTATTGGCTTTTCCAGGCCTTGTTAGTTTAGTTGCCACTAATTGAGGTGCAATTTAGCCACATGTAGTGCTTATCAAAATCAAATTTCAAGCGTTTTTGAACTTTCTAGGCACAGTCCATCTAGCCAATCAGTGTTCAAAATTATAATACACTATATGCAAAATTTGAAATTCGAATAAAGGAAAAAATATATAAATTAAGAAAGGAATGGTCAATCATTTACATAAAATGTTGGCAATTTAATTACAAAACATGCAACACATGAAATTATTTCAACGTTGTAAGTTATGCAGTAGAAAAGGGTCAACAAGCAGATGTCACATTTTTTTAAAACAAATTTCCTTTTGAACGACTTCCAGTCAGGCTTCCTCTTAGGCTTATGCACTGAGTCTACCTTACTTGAGGTATCTGAATGTATCAAGTATAAAGTTGATCAGAGCGCTCCTGTCTTGCTTATGCTTCTGTATTTGTCTTCGGCCTTTCACATGGTCTCTCATTTCAAATTGACTTGACAGATTCAATAGTATTGGTGTCAGAGGCCAGGCTTTGCACTGGCTGAAGTCCTTCCTATCTGATCTCTCCCAAGTAGTATTCCTTTCTCCTTTTACCTCTTCTTCTAAACCACTGGTTTGTGGTATCCCACAGGGCCCAGCACTTAGTCTACCTTGTAGCTAGGGTGTATAGGGAGCGACAGACCTCTCCTGTCAGACCTCTCTCTCAGGTGACGAGTGTGCATATTAGGTTGTGTGAGAAGAGCCTTAAACTCTACTCACAACTCGCCCCAAACTGATCGGTGTAAATAGTAGACTCTGATAAACACCATCTCTACTAAGGCTTCTTCTTGCAGTAACAAGTGTGCATACCATAGTATGTTCACAGATAACCTACTCCTTCCTACTTTTCACGATCTCGTGACAGATTGTAAATTATTTTTAAATAAGAAATAACCTTCTCCTCATCAGAGTACTTATCTCTTACACACTCCCTCTCAAAAGCAAGAGCCACAATATGTATACCTACTAATAGAGTGTATTGAGAACTCATATACTCCTTTTTACAATTCACGATCCCGTGAGAGTCCCGCAAGATCATTAAAATGATTTAAAAAAATACACATTTATTATATTCACAGTATTTATGCCTTAGACACCTAGGGGCAGATTTATGTTCGATTTGCGCCACGTTTGCGTCACGCAACGGCGGCATAAACGTGGCGCATCCCTGCGACCCATTTACAACGTGACACATCTAGGCAGATGTGTCACGTTGTAAAGCCCTGCACCACATGTGGGCATTCCGGCACAGGGTGGGCGTTCCGGGGGAGGTGCGCCTCGCAATAGTGGCTGAGTGAAATCCTCAAGATTTCACTCAGTCACTTTTAGGCCAATGCTGCGTCAAAACCCTTGACGCAGCATTGGACAGACAGGGCACCCCCCGAGCCTTGCTGGAGCTGTGTCGCGCGTGCGACGCAACTCCAGCAATGCGCCACCTTTACGGCACAGATGCGTAACGCATCTGTGCCGTTTTTGCCCCATGGTGCACCGCATTGTAAATGCGGCGCACCATGGGTGGCGGAGCTGCGGCGCACAATAACTGGTGCATCCCTGGGGATGCGCCAGTTATTGTAAATCTGCCCCATACACTTTAAATCTAGGAGTACAGTATGCCATTCTGCTGCCCCCTTATATAACAGTAATGAAGGGGGGGGCATGACTAGTCGCAGCAAGATAGCAGTTATGTATTAAGATCTCTCGGGCCAGTGACCCATGATCCAACATCATCAGCCATGCAGTGAACAAAGGTTGCCTTGACGAGAACAGCCCGAGGTGGGGGCGACAAGTGCTAATGACGACAAGATGCCTGGGACTGCAGAGTGGGCCACGAGGTAGACAAAGATCCCTGCACGTGCCCCTGACCATGCGGCCTGTTTCGCGGGTCAGCCGGTGTTATGAAGTAAGCATGAGCGACCTGAGAGAGCTCCAGAATCTACGGTGGTTGCCAACGTGGCATCGCAGCTGCCTCTTTGGGGGCACCATCATGGTCTATGGCCCAGAGGAGACCGGGGACTTGGCTGATTAAAGTCATAAGTAACTCCTCCTGGGCCCAGACGAGTTGCTACAGCATCCCTGGCCACTTGATCATCACCGCCTCTCATGGGGCTGATTATGCTCCCTGAGAGGGGTTCCCCAACCGCATTCTTCCCTATGACTTGCAGCACAGGGATTATCCTGATTAGCGTGGTGTTCTGGCCAATAGTGTGGGGCTTGAGCTGAGTCGTGGAGGATTGCACTGCTAAGTAAGCCACCAAGACTAGACGTGAGGGCGGCAGCAGCGAAGAGGCCAGGCAGGGCTTGGGCGCTTGCAGCAGCGGCCTGCAAAGTATGATGATCACAGGAGATACAGATACCCCAAAGAAGACTCTCCCCCTCTCCTTCGTGTTAGGCAGTGTCCCTTTGAGTAGGGGGCATCCGTCAGGACAGCTATGGCCAAATAAGCAGATGCAGCACTTTCAGTCCCTGAGCAACTTTATGGGATCTGGGTGGTGGTGCAATGGATAGCAACCATTGCTGTGGTTGTGCCTGGACTGCAGAGTACCCATGGAGCAGGCCACAGACACTTAAATGACAGGGTACCCTGTTAAGCCACCTGCACTTTAGGGCAGTCGTTTGGTTAGTCACTCAGCCATGGGCCCAGCGAAGAAACTCTCCCTCCCCGATATGGCCTAGACAATCGTTACAGCGGGGGCATTTTGGTGCTTACAGTGTTTGGCAGTTCAAAGAGGGCTGTAACCTAGATACACTAGGAGACCCAGGCCACCCGAGAATCACTGCTAGGAATGTTTGGGCACCTCCTATCGACTCTTCCCCTTACTGGGCTGACTGCGAGTGAGGCACCCTGTGTGGAGTCTGGTCTACTCATGCAACCCCCTGGTTGCGCCTTGGCTACGCTTGGGGTTGTGATTGGTCCCAGCTCGGTGGATGTGCTGACACTGACAGGGGACCCTTAGATAGACGGTTTGGGTGAGGAAAGGCAAAAGTGAAAATGGCATCACCCTCCTCTGCGCTGCGTCTGCTGTCATTGAGTGCCACAAATCACACAGGACATCACTTCAGCACATCACGAACACATAAAGGTGCATTGATGAATTAGACTCTCGCTTGTGTGGACTATACATGCCACCCCATCACGTGGTCACACAGTAGGAGCCGGTAGATAAACAAGTCCATGGGCAGTGGCAGGACACCAAAGCCTGTTGCTTTCTCTCTAGGAGTCTGCTGACCCAGCATCACAGCTGATCCTCAAGCGCTAGCCAGTGCACTACATTCAATGATGAGACAATGAGGAGGAGGAGGACCCCCATTCGGACAGTCATCGAAATACCTGGACAACGGACCAGCTCGAATGGACGACATTGCCAGATGAACCACCCGCTACTCTAGCAGACTCTAAATTCAATAAAATACTTATAGCTATTGCAGACACCAAGCAGGATCCAAGCAATAGGGTTGATACATTGTACATAGCAGTGGAACTGCTGCTCAAGGACCATAGAAAACTCACTGTCCGAGTTACTCAAACTGAAAGAACACTAGACAAACTCTGTCCAACAGTGTCTGACCTGGAAGAGCGTTTGCTGTCCATCAAGGCTAAGGTTCATGAGCTAGAGAACCGAGTTGAAGACTCTGAATGGCGGTCCCACCATTACAACCTTGGAATTGTGGTCTTTCCCAAGTGGCCAGAAGGCTCTAACCTGATGCTATTTTTTGGGAGATGGCTGGCGGAAGTCGTGGCACCTGCAAAGCTTTCAATTCCCTACTTAGTGGAACATGCCCATTGCATACTGGTGAGACAGCTGCAACCGGGGGGGCCCCCAGTCTGGGGGTGATCAGCTTGATGAACCTTTAGAGATAAAGAGAATATTTTACGGGTGGCTCAGGCCAAGGAACTAACTCTGTATGAAAACACATGTATATTTCTAATCCCCAGATTACACTCTGGCAGTGCAACACCACAGAGCTTCCTTCCTGGGAATGAAGAAGCAACCAGGCTAAATTGAATGGTAAACCAGACCAGTTACTCTTTCACTGAACTGGTAGAAGACTGGGATTGGGTAGGGCAATGCTGCTATGAGTCTTCAGCTCCTTCAATACCGATGACATGACCTTAGACAGTTAAGGCCAGGTGGTATGGTAAACCCTGGAACCGTGCTAATGGAGAAACCAGAGAAAAGTACACCCCCACCCCCACTCCAGCGCAAGCTTGTGAGTCAGGTTCCAGCACCTCAATGAGTAGTACCACATCAGTAATCTTTCCGGCGAAACACCACAGACTGCGGATACTGTGGTGTAAGGGGAATGCTGGTAAGACATGCTTACCATGAATTTGTTCTGCCCTAACCAGCCTTAAACTTGACCGAGGGGAGTGTTTGCCTACCTTCTCATAGTTGTAGGCCACCATTGGCTCCCCCTCAGTCATGGAGGCCCATGATAGACTGAAACAGGTGCCTGGCTTCAGCAGGGCCCACCTCAAATGTCTTCTCTTCCTGACTCTCACAAAGACAAAGGGGTCGACTGTCCCACCCTTGAACAATGCATGGCCATTGCAATTCAAGGCCAAGCCATGCCTGGCTGTGATATATTTGCCATCCCAGACACTCTCATTTGGTAGATGTTTTGTACACTGCTGGAGCGGCCCATGCAGGTAAGAGCGGGGCGTCGGTGGTGGAGGGTTCGGGGGATTCGACAGATGACCACGAGTGAAAATTCAATTAATTATTAATTTTCCATCCTCATCGTCTGCCGAAACCCAACCCCCCCACCCAGCTTCAACACTCTTATCTGCACGGGCAGCTGCTGGTACACTGGTACATGACTAGGAGTATCCCATCTATGAGACTTCTTGTTGTTTGTTTGGGCAGTAGGAGGTTGCTTGGCCATCCTGGGTTAGTAGCTGAGGATTCAGTTTTTCTTGTTTGAATGCAACATTGTCCAGCCACGAGTTTTACCTACCCCGCATGTGGACATAGATGGGAAACATAATTAGCCCCTTTCCTATTTCCCCCATCTTTGCTTGTGCAGCGCGATATGGATAGATTGCGCATACTAAAGTGGAATGTCCATGGGCGTCAATTGGGGAAGTGAGGGGAAGCAGCTGTGAGCTATGCTTGCTCTCTGCTATTCCTGGCTCTTCCTTTGAGATCCCTGGATTCAGAGGAGGCAAAGGAAGTGTCTCTTTGAGGCCAGGGGTCACAAAGGAAGAGGTAGGACCAGAAGGGAGCAAGCTAGAGGTCACAGCTGTGACCCCTGACTAATCCCAAAGGATGTCCATAGAAATGTCCTGGGCATGGGGACAGCGTGCAAACGCCATGCAGTACAGCAATACATTAGAAAGTGAGATGCCCAGATACCACTTCTTCAAGAAACCCACAAATCTGTGTGTTAGTATGGACGCCTACAGAAACATTGGTGAGGTCAATGCTACAGTACTACATAACCTGGCATCGCACTGGAGGCTCTCATATGGATGAAATCTGAGGCTTCTTTTAGATGCATAGCCAAGGAAATACACCCTGAGTGGGATATGTCCTGATGGAGGGGCAGCTTGATGGCTGGCCCCTCCTACTAGGTAGTATCTATGCACCAAATACAGCACAGCAGGCCTTTCTGATGCTCATCTTGATCGTGCTTACAGAGTAGGCACATATCTCCTGGATAATTGGGTAGATATTAATTGTGTCCTGAACCTGCAACTGTACCCCTTGCATGCTCCCTTGCCATCCTCCCCTGTTGTGGCCACTCATGCTTGTCTCTCCCAATGGCTTATGTACTGGTCCCTGCTGGATAGCTGGCCCACCCACAACTCAGTAGCCAGAAAATATTTCTATTATTCACCACCGCATGACCTACACATGTATCTGGATCGTAAACTCAGTCACCCAGCCATTCAGCTGTTGGCCATAACTGCTGAATATTAGGAGAAAACCTTCTTGGACCACAACCCGCTTCAAATAAAATATTAAATTGGGAGTGTCACGTCTACCGGTCCACACATAGAGATTGCAGCTAACCATCCTTGAGGGCCTAATATTTAGAGACGCGTCGCAAGAGGCACTATCCCACTACCTGATAGAGAATTGGGGCACAGCTACCTTCAGCTTAGTCAAAGGGTAGGTATCGAAGGTGGTGCTTTGCAGTCACAGCATTCATGCAGTTGTGGAAGCAAGGGCGGACCTGCATAGTGACTTAGCCCAGACAGAGGCATAATTGAGGACCCTGGAGGTTACGGCGCTTGCAGACCAGATGGCAAGGCTGACTAAGGCTAGGGCCACGTAACATCATGTCCAATTGAATGATCAGTTGTGCTGCTTGTCTTTGAGGGCCTATCAGGCCAAAATGCATGCAGAAGGTGACAAGTCTGGCCGTCTGTAAGCTTGTCGACTACACAGAGCAATACTGGCCACCCCATTACAATAATCAGAAGTAGGGGGGCGGAGCTAGCCGGCGTCCATGTAAGACGCGCGAGCGCGGAGCTCCCTGCCGATACCTCGTCAAACTCCTGCAAACACATCCGAAAACTGCCCTGCCGGCGTACAAAACTGTGGCGGACCTTGGCACGGGGCCCCGGTAGGTCGGCGACCCCTTTACCCGGCGGAGAACGGGCGCGGTGAGACTTGGCGCCGAAGCGCACGGAGCATCTGTAGCCCGGGCCGCGATCCCCGACCTGCGTTGGAGAGCTGCCCAGGTTACGTCGCAGTACGTGCGGCGTGGATGATCGAGGCGGTCCCGGCCGCCTGCAGCAGTACCTGGTCGGTCGGCGCCATTGCGGCCGGCGTCGGAGGCAACAGCGAGGTCCGGCTCCTGTCCGGTGACCCCAGATTGAAGGGGCACACAAAGTGAGTGCGGAGCGCACGCCGACTGTGGGGAAGGCCCCAAAGAGACTTACAGCCCTGAAGGCGAGAGGTGCTGTTCGCCAACACCACGCAGTGAAGGGACATCGGAGGGGCGGTGAGTGGCTTACTCCCCAGCACTGGAGCAAATCGGCTACCCGCTGGGCGACCAATCTGCAAGGGGTGCTCCCCTGGGGTGCGTCCTCCGAAACGGCCACATTCTGAATCCTGGCGCGAGCGGCCGCCATCTTGGGCAGCGGTCCTGCTGAATACCACACTGCACGGAGGGGCCCCCCGACGCCTTGCCCACTACTAAGCCTGACCACTGATTCCGAGTAGTGGACCCCACACCTCTGAGCCAGCCGGCTGTATGTCCACCAGAAATACCATGGGGAAAGGGGACAGAACGCAGACCAAGCTCTCTTTCGACCAGAGGAAGGCGAAGGGGGCCGAGGGGGCGGCGCAAACCACCCCTCCACGCTCGACAGCGTCTGAGAACTCTCTGTGCTCGGAGATCAGAGACATGCTGGGGAACATGGAAAAAGGCCTACAAGACAGCATGTCTGAGATCAGCACCAAAATTGACGCACTGACGTACCGGATGGACCGCCTGTCCGAGAGGGTGGACAAGCATGCGGAGAGACTGGACATGGCGGAGAGACGGCTTACGGAGGCGGAAGAGGCTCAAACAGAGTGGGATAAGGACCGCAAACAGTTTGGCCGACTGCTCCAGGTCATACAAGATAAGACGGAGGATTTGGAGGCGCGCTCAAGGCGCTCCAACCTACGCATTACGGGAGTAGCAGAATCCACAAGCACCGGTAAAATGGAGCTGTTTGTAGAGAAACTCCTTCAGACCCTGCTGGGGGAGAATGTCTTCTCCCCTATGTTCATTATTGAGAGAGCCCACCGCACGCTGGGGCCGAAACCACAACCGGGACTCCCGCCACGTCCGATTATAGCGAAGCTATTGAATTACCGGGACAGGGACTTGGCACTGCGACTGGCCAGAGAGAAGGGGAAACTACAGTTCGAGGGTATGAACATCTCCCTATTCCCGGACTTCACGGCAAGGGTACAGGAGGAAAGGAAGCGATTTGCCCCCTACAAGAAGCAGCTGAAAGACCTGGGGCTCGACTACGCCATGCTGTATCCTGCGAGGCTTCGCATCAACAGGCAGGGTCACTCCCACTTCTTCACCGACCCCGCAGAACTTAAGAAATCCTTGAAGGAATGGGAGAAGGACAACCGCAATAGTCAGAGGGGTCGGAGAGAGGACCTGGAGGACTCATCCCACTTGGATGATCAGGAGTAACTGGACACAAGAGCGGCGTTGCTGAACCACTGGCGCAGTGCGGCGCTAGGACTGACTCACGGTTGGTGTGGACCCGTCGTGATATGACTTTGGGGTGAGACCTAACTGGTTACTACTGGCATGGTTTGTCTGCGCTGTGGTTTGGGTGGGGGGTTGCCTGACAGGCTGGGGTCAGTTGCGGGGTAGGCCCCTCCACATAAGGGTCTGTCCTTAACGAACTGTGAAGACTGGTGCTGGCAGGGCTCGATGCCACTGGGCGGGGGGCGAGATGGGAGCACGCGAGTGGCTACTAGCTTTGGTCTCCCTGCTGAGCCGTTGGCTGGCTAGACTCCTCTGCCCCTGCGCTTTTGGCTTTTGGCTCCTTCGGGGGCTCCTTGGGGTTCTGTAGAGTTCATTGTTGAGTTGGGGGGGATGGTGGGTGGTGATGAGTCCTGTCTGACCGGGTTGGGGATGGTCGGCTGTGGGTGGGGGGGAGGCTGCTCTCTGGTTCGTCTACTGGGTTTGTTGTGCGGGATGTATATGGGCGGTGCTAGGGGAGGGTGTTTGTGTGTTCAGGGTTGTGGAGACGCTCAGGAAAGGAGGTGTATATGGTTTGGGGGGACACAATGTGTAATGCTGTGTTTCGCTGCTTATCGGGTGCCCTTGATTGTTGCCCCTGCGATGGGAAAGATTACTCAGGCTACCTGTAGTTTAATGATGGAACAGCCGAGATTGCAATGTCGAATGCCGCCCTGACTGATCACACACACGCCTCACATATTCTCAAACTGATGACGTGGAATGTGCGGGGCCTAATCGATCACCGCAAACTGAGGAAGGTCATTAGTTATTTACATCGTCATAAGGTGGACATAGCCCTGCTACAGGAGACACATTTGCCCATTCACAGCAGGATGCTACAGACGCGAGGGTTGGTGGGACACATAGTGGCGTCTGGCTTTACGACACACTCTAGGGGGGTACTGACCTGGGTTAGCCCGTCCTCGCAACTGAAACTGTTTCCGGTGGAGATAGACACTGAGGGGCGGTACGTCCTGGCTAGATGTGTAGGCAAGGGGCTTGATCTCCTGCTTGTTAATGTTTACGGCCCTAACTATGACAATTCGGACTTCTACGCAGCCCTGTCCGCACTATGTAGGAAGCACACGCAACCAGGGATGCTGTGGGGGGGTGATTTTAACTTTGTCTTTGACCCCGAGAAAGACCGTTCCTCGGGTCCAGCCCGGAGGCCGGTGGCTTCTGCTGCCTATATGAGAGCCGAATTACTCAAACTTGACTTGGTCGATGTCTGGAGGGAGAAGCACCCCTCGCTCGGTGGCTTCACCCACTACTCGGCCTTCCATAATGTCCACACTCGTATAGACTATTGGTTGGCGTCGTCTTCGGTCCAACGAAGCATTAACAGGTGCGAGGTGCTGCCACGCACCCTCTCTGACCACTCTCCCGTGATGTTACATATCTCCACAGTCAGGAGAGGTATCCCAGCATTCACCTGGAGGTTCCCCCCCTTTGCCTTGCTAGACGAGGTGTTTAGGGGCGAACTAGCGGAGGACATTGAGGGATTCTTCGCTACAAATCTGGGCTCAGTAGATCACTTTTCTACGGTCTGGGAGTCGTTTAAGGTCTTCACCAGAGGCATGGCTATGTCCAAACACTCCAGTACACTGCGCACTATTAGAAGAGAGTTGACCGCAATGGAGGCCACACTAGCGGACCTGGAGAATAAACTGCTCAAAGACCCTGGTCCTGACGTTGACTCGAGGTTCGCCCCTCTGTTATCAGAATACCAGGAGTTGGCGGACAGGGAGGTCCTCTTTATGGGGAAATACGCTACGGCTCGCGCCTATGGGGAAGGGGACAGGCCAGGTGCACTCCTGGCCCGCATGGTACGGGGTTCGCGCAAACCTCTAGTCGTAGAAGAACTGACCACCCCGGAGGGTGACGTGGTCACAGATGAGGAGCAAATTCTAACAACTTTTTGCCGATATTATGCGGACCTCTATCAATCCAGGTCCCTAGGAGGGGAGGATGCCATCGACGACTATCTAGGACATATAGGTATGCCTTTTTTGCGGGACTCCGACAGGGAATTCCTTATGGCCCCCTTTCATGAGGACGAGATACTGGAAGCCTTGGCGGGCATGAGAGCGGGTAGTGCTCCGGGTTCTGATGGGCTCACGGTGGGCTTCTACAAAGCCTATGCTGGGATCCTGCTTCCACATTTGGTCACTCTTTTTGATGAGATTTGTGAGGATGGGGAAATGCCCCCCACCATGCGGGAAGCACTGCTTGTCACAATCCCGAAACCGGGGAAGCCGCTGAACATGTGCAGTTCCTACAGGCCCCTCAGTCTGCTAAATGTGGATGCGAAACTATACGCGAAGGTACTGGCCAATCGGCTGGCCCTCCTAGTCCCGGAACTGGTTGCACCTGAACAATCTGGGTTCGTACCATGTAGGAATCTGACGTACAATATACGCACGGTCCTGGGTACCATGCAGCATGTGCGGCAGGAGAATAGCGCTCTGGCGATTTTCCTAGATATGGAAAAGGCGTTCGACTCTGTCGAATGGCCGTTCATGGTCCGGGTGCTTAGGAAGCTGGGCCTGGGTGAACCATTTCTGCAAAGGGTTGGCGCATTGTATCACCGACCGTCGGCTAGACTGAAATTGGGGGATAGAGTGTCAGCACCGATACATATCGGCAGAGGGACGCGGCAAGGCTGCCCCCTATCGCCGCTTCTTTACGCGCTGGTGGCGGAACCGCTTGCTTGTGCCATCAGGGAGTACCACAGTTTGGAGGGAATCAGCTTCCCCTGCTATAAGATAGGCATATCTACGTACGCAGATGACACCTTACTGTACGTCCGTGACCCGGAGGCTAACCTGACATCAGTCCTCAGAGAGGTGGTACGCTTCGGCTCGCTCTCAGGATTACGTGTGAACTGGGACAAGTCTATCACATTCCCCCTCACTCCTGTGACGCAGCCCTTCACTATGGAGTACCCACTAAAGTGGACAACGGACTCGGTGCGATACCTGGGCATCCACTTACACACGGACCCGGAAATTCTTGTCCGGGATAACTACGGCGTGGCCTTTGCCAAACTGGTGGAGGATGTGGACGCTTGGTGCAGGCTCCCACTGTCCCTACTGGGCAGAATAGCCATTATGAAGATGATTGTCCTACCCCGATTTCTGTTCTTATTCACGAATCTACCAGTGGTGCTCTCGAGGGCCTTCTTTAATCAACTCACGCAGGTTCTCATTCGACTGGCATGGGCTGGCAAACAACCCAGGATACGGTGGGCGACACTGATTCTCCCCTGCGAAATGGGGGGCCTGGGGGCCCCGGACATGGAACGATACTATCGTGTGGCGCAGGCTACCCACTTGCACTCCTGGGTTCACGGTGACGCACGTACACCGCACTTGCTCCTAGAGCGACTGTTCGCAGACCCGCTCCCTCTGCCGGCAACAATTAGCCTTCCACTGGACCGATCGGTCGGGCGCCTTGACTCCCTTAAGGCGACTAACCACGCATGGCATGCACTGGTGCACGCCCGTGATTGCGATCGATTATATTCACCTCTGATGCCGATTGAATGGACGTTATGGTTGGGCCCCCTGAGAGAGAAAGGCGTTGTAGAGTCCCTTCGCTCTTTGGGACTTGAGAGGATGGAGGACTTATTCGAGGAGGGCAAACTTAAAACTTGGGGTCAACTAGCTCTGAAAACTGCGAGCCCCACACTTCTTCAACAGTTTCAGTTCCACAGACTGCGGTCGGCTTACCGGGACGAGGTGGGCCCGACTATGGATGAACCTGTGGAGATCCCAGAGCTGTCCTATATAATTAAAACTAAGTCCCCGGCTAAGCTGCTCTCGTCAGTCAACAAGCTAGGAGTAACACACCAGAAACTGCTGCCAACTAAAGCCAGAGAGGCATGGCAGGAGGATCTGCAATCACCCATAGATGATGCCATGTGGAGATACTGCTGCTCCAGCACCCGTAAGATCTCCCTCAACGGCAGACACAGGCTGGTGCACTTTAAGTTTCTCCAAAGGGTGTACTATACACCAGAGCGACTGCACCGCTACGGCCTACGATCCTCGGCGGAATGTGAGCGCTGTCGCACCCAGGTTGCCGACTTTTTCCACATGGCGTGGCTCTGCCCCGGTGTGCAAGCGTTCTGGAATGGGGTGTTTGCGGAGCTTGATCAGATGCTAGAAGAAACGCTCCCCAGGACACCGGCGCTGGCATTGCTGGGCTTTTCTAAGCCACTCCCGCCATCACTTCGCCGATTAGCTGATATGGCGTTGTTGATAGCCAGGAGAGTAGTTGCATCCTGCTGGATGCGCGGACCACTGCCCACTGTGGCTAGGTGGAAGAGGGATCTGCGGTACTGCTGCACCCAAACTGAGCTGTACAGCGAACTGTTGCCACCTAGGAGCAGGCCGAAGAACTTCTGGGACCTCTACAAGGAATACTTGCGGAAGGGGGAGGAAGGTAATTCTGATACGTCTGAGGTGGTGGATCTCCAGGACCAAGTTTCAGAATAATGTGCTGGACAGACGGGGGGTTTACTCTACGGGCAGGAGAGTGAGGGGGTTGCCGAGGGGGACGCTGGGACATACAAATGGCTGCCTACATGGGAGGGCTTAGCAGGAAGGGTCACTAGAGGGTTAGACAATTAGACATGGGATGGGGGGTAGCACGGGACATGGTATTTACACGACACGTTTACTCTAAATCAGACTGACTGGGCATTCCACGGAACACACAGGGGTGGGCGGGTGGAGTTGGGGGTTGGGGCTAGGGTAAGGTTTATGGGCGTTCTAGTTCTACTATTGACCTCACACACACGAGACCTTCCCTTCGAGTTGTTATTAATGAGTGATCAGTTGTCGCGCTGCGATGAGTGCCGCCTTTGTGGGTAAGCTCCCATCACCACAGCTGAGTTGGGTCCTCTATTTATCGCCGCCGGGCCCCCGGGATGCCGGCACTCAAGGCTGTGTAACATCTTTGACTGAGGACTTGTTGAGATCCGGTAGCCACGAAATGTATGCTTGCTAATGCATTTGTATTGACGCTGATTATGATGCTAATAAAGGTCTTATAAAAAAAAAACAATAATCAGAAGTACCTCAACATGCCGGGTTACCGGTCAAGCGGACATACATACAGCATTCACCACACAGTAACGAACCCTCTAAGATCCCCGCAATTGACTGCCAGGCCCACATGTGTGACTTTCTCGATAAAGTGACATTGTTTGTCGTTGATCCACTGTATAGGGGGGAGCTCAACGCACCCATCAAAGTGCAAGAAATCAGGGGAGCCATCAGAGGTGCGGCTTTGAATAAGACTCCAGGACTAGATGGTCTGTCAGTTGAGTTATATAAAGTCTATAATGAGAGCCTCCTGGCTCCTAAGATGCTGGAGGTCTATAAGGCCGCGCTGACAGAAAGCCTGCTTCTGCCGATGTTTTGTGAGTTAATACTTGACTTCCTCCCTACTCCTGACAAAGATCCACTAGAGGTATCATTGTATCACCCCTTGTCTACGTTTGGACGGATTACAATATCCTAAGCAAAATAATTGCAGTACAACTTCTTGAGCCTCTGCCTTACCTGGTTCATGTGGACCAGAATGACTTTATCACTGGCAGATCCACCATGCTCAATGTCCACAGGCGCCAAAGATTAATGGAACTGGGCCCTATCTACTGGTGCCATGCCGCATGTATAGTTCTAGACCTGAACAAGGCACTTGATATGGTGGACTGGGGATACATGCTCTTGACACTAATGTGTTGGGGCATAATTGGCAGACTCTTTTACAAGGAGCCCACTGCCCGAGTGAAAATTGAGTAATGCATTTCTGCCCCATTTTTGGTGAGTAGAAGCATGTGCCGCGTTGCTCCTTGTCTCCGCTCCTCTTTGCCTTAGCAACAGAGCCACTGGCCCAGCTCCGTCAGCAGGGCCAGGGGTGGTACATTCCATTAGAAGGAGAGAAACGTATTATCTCCCTATGCACCGATGCTGTATTTGCTATCTCAGAGATGGAATCACAGAGATTATGAAATCCTGATGGAGTTTATGGCTGCCTCTGGAGTTGGACTACCCGCTTCATCACTTAGCAGTGGACTTAGATCATCTCCACTGGCAACCTCACACCTTACAATATTTGGGCATTAATATTTACCATACCACACAAGATCTTATTGATGGCAACCATACTAGGGCCATTGCCTTCCTTCGCTGACAAATGGTGGTCTGGAGCACACTCCCACTCATGATCCAGCGAAGAGCACACATGTCCAATCAGTTATATTTTTTCCATAGTCTTCCAGTGACTATACCCCAAAGCATATTCCACACCCTTTGCAATATGCTGGCAAGTTTCCTCTGGAATAAAGGCAGGCGACGATTTGCTTTACACAAATTGCAGCTGCCAGTAGTCAAAGGGGGCTTGAGTTCAACAGTTTTGAACATAATTACCTAGCAGTGCAGCTACAGTGGCTGGGCAGATGGCTATTGGGGCAGCTACTGGAAGAACTGAGTCTGCTCTTTATTGACAGCGCACAAGTAGTGCAATAATCTTTGTTGGCACTTGTGTACATTTCCTGAGAAACCTAAAAAACTGCTGTGAGTAGCACATGATAGCTTTTATAGGATCTTTGGAATATTGGCACCTATCTCACAATATTCCCCCAAGATCTATTTCAGCTCCATTGGGCCTTTTCGAGACTTGATCAAGAGGGAGGTACTGACAGTATGGGATGCTGCTGATGCAGGCAACCTAGTTGCCCTTTTTCACAATGGCGTACTCATCCCTATGAATAGTTACAGGCTAACTGTGAATTACCAGGAGGCCAATTCTTGGCCCAAGGCCAGCTACTAGCTGAGTTGGGCCGACTGTGGCAGATTCCCAATACAGAGCAGGAACAGCACCCACTGGTTTATACACTTCACACTATAGGCGTGGCTGCCAGCTCTTCACCTGGCTCACACGAACCCTGGCAAATACATGACCCATTGCTACCAACTCGTAGGCACTGGGAAGGAGACATAGGCTGACAAATGATGCAAAAGGAATGGGAAAGGGTCCAACAATATCTGTGTAAACACAATATTAAAGCGAATGTAGTGGTGGTTTAGACTGTCGCACTTCCAATCCTAGAATTGAGTTAATTATTGTAACTGGTTATATCTGTGCAGATTGTTTTCTGTGTAATGATAGTGCTCCTCAAGATAACATTGACATCCCACTGTGGCTGTCCGATTACACTTCCTCCGAACTACCTGGATCACCGTATCGCGCGCCATCTCTCTCAGGGCATATTATAGTTCCCACCGCTTCAGCCAAAGATCCCTTTTACCAAATTTGTTCAGGGGCCTATTAGAATTCCCACCACTTCTCCGAAGGATACACATACTGTGTCCCCATACTTGGCAATGTGCTTTCCTATATGCACATAGAACTGATTGAAATCTTAACTTTGGAGATACTTACTTCACACGCCGTCGCCTTTACAGTTTTCACACATAAGTCTACCCAATGATCGTCCTGACTATGTACCTATTGGTTGTGGACAAATAAAATTCCACACAGATGAATGAAATTTCGAGGAAATAATTTTATTCTTGGGACATTTAGGGGTACAACAGTCCATTCGTTTTTGAATTTTTTTTTACCTGCTTTGATGTTTCCCAACTACGTGACATGTAAGCCTTGAGGATGTTACGTTCCAGTAACGAAACACGTGTCAGCTGCCTGGTCCATCTTCTTTGGGATCCAAATACAGAATAATTTTTAACAACAATCTTTGTACCATGTACTGTCAAAAAACACTGTACAGACAATATTTGTGTGAAATAAGATTCTTGATGTTCTCTTCACACGGTTAAATATTGGTGCTGTTCACATGAGCAATTGGTAGTCGTGATTCCTTAAGCAGGTCATGACAGGGAACTAACTCTCTTAGAATCACTTGCTTCTATGATAAACAAGCATTTAAGTGCCGAGGTACAACAGATTTCTCAATAATATCTGCGTAAACATTCTAGTAACACCAAGCTTCAATACATTCAACATAACATTTTACATAGGGCTATCTCACTCTAGAGAGACTGTAAAATATATTTTGGTCTGCCTCAAATTGCCCTGAGTGTCAGGTGCCAGACATCAATATGGCTCATATGTTCTGGGCGTGTTCCAAGGTGTATACACACATAAAGGGTGGAGAGGGAACGACCGCAAGAGAGGGATGAAAAAAGCAGTGGTACATTTATGTGTTTTGGAAAACTGCCCTCACTCACACACAAATGTGTGTGACATGCTTCATCATCGGGTCTGCTTACAAAACACCCTGGCGTAGCCCCGCACAGGGCGGAGCATAGGGAGGGGGAACACAAAACACAAAAATAGAGACAAACTCGGATGTGACAAACAGTGATCACAACAAAAAGTGTGAACCCAAGACTGGGTAAAGTGATAGAACAGAGTGCAGTCAGGATAGTGAAGTTAAAACTGGCTCATGTATAACTGTCATGCCTTTATTCATAGGTTCCTCCCATTTTTATTTGCTGATCGGTACTCGTGGTAACTGACTCTGACTGTCCCCAGGCTCTGCCTAACCATTAGTGAGACAGGGGAGTGTTCCCAAAGAGTGCAAGCCATGTGTGTGCATTCAGTTATGAGGGGTAATAGCTTTTTGATGCGTACCATTAATCTATTCTCGTATGAATGTTGGGGGCTGAGGAGTAATGGGTGTACTCCCTGCCCAAAGGTTCCTTGTGTCTCCGGACATCTGTCACGCACTCCACTTCTGCCATATCGGCTATTGCTCTAGCAACCTTAGATGGACGCCTCTAGGGATCTTTTGATCTATCTAGCACTGGGTTTTGTTTGCAATTAAAGTCGCCCCCCACCAGACATGTGGTATTTCTGAATGTCGCATGATTTTGCCATGGAGGGAGTGATAGAACTGGGGTTCGTCATAATTTGGTCCATAGATGCCAACTAGTAGCACATGGAAGTTATCTTTATGGCATCTGGCGAGGACATCCCTTCCCATCCTTGTCAATTTCCCCTTCACGTATATGTAGGCCTGAATTCCTACGCACCCATATCAAGACACGTCTAGCATGTGTGGTAAACCCCGAAGCTTTGCATGTGCCCTTCATTCTCCGTAGGGACAACAGGCCAGTATTTGGGGCAGGCGTGTCTCTTGGAGTATGGCTACATCTACCATATGTTGTTGTAGATAGTCCTCTATTTTCCAAATTTTTCTATGATCATTTAGGCCCCCTACATTTCAGGACATGAATTTTATGTTGTAAGTGGTGCTAGAGGTATGCGCTGCAGGAATAGTCCATGCTTTGACAACTCGCGTCCGCTGTGATAAATAATAAAAAACAAACTGCATGATCTACCATACATAGTCAAGCTTTGCTTGCTGCCACACTGATTATATTAACAACCTCCACTACCCACACCCACGCCATGCTCATGCCTTGTACCATGGTTGTTGAATTATCTATCCCACCCTAACCCAAACAAAACAGAACCATAGTTAACTGACACCCTGAGTGTATTACACTTGGGGGGCAGTTGTTGCCCGCCTCCTTGTTCCTACCAATGGCCACTGTCTGCCATCCAATAGGTTACTAACCAGGTGATTGTTCCTGACAACTCTTGGTATTGCAATGTTTGGATTCTATTTGCCATAAACAGTCACATGCTACACACTTGCATTTATGAACTCTAACCTTTAAGTTCCAAACAGCTTGTAAATTGTCATGGCATATGTTGGCATTCACTTATCATGCATGCTTGAACCTTTATGGCTTTCCCTCCTAACCAGGGACACCAGTTTTACCAGCTAAGTTAGTCTGAATCGTTCGTGTATCATCATCCTCACCCACTGACTTCTGAGATGGCTTCCTCTTATTGTCTTTAGCATACTTTTTGAGTGCTTGCTGCAGTTTTTAAGGGTCAATGTATACCTTATCCTTATCCTCAATGATCACTCGCAGTCTAGCAGGATACAACATAGCATATTCAAGTTTTAACTCCCTCAATTTACGTTTCGTGGGGGCACATTGATGCGTGCTTCCTTAACTTGTGGGGTAAAATCTGGATACAACGCCAACTCTGAAACTTCATATTGTAAGACCTGCAACAAATCACTGCGTCCCTGTCCCTATAATTTAGTAAGCACGCCATCAGGGGCCGTTGGGGGGCTCCAGGTAGTGGTTTGGGGGCAAGTGAGTGATGGGCACGCTCTATTATAAACACTGATGAAAAGGTCTCACGGCCCAAAAGCTACTCCATGAATGATTCTATGTTGTCTATTATTGTGGTTTCTGGTAGGAATATATGACGTTAACATGCTAAGCAATACAACGCATGCTTTTACAACGCTGTTTTCACATCGCAAAAACTATTACAGTCCATGTTTTTAGTACGCATACTATTACAACCCAAGTGTATAAAAATACACTAAAACTGATATATACCATGCATACTTTTACAACGCATTTAAAAAGAATAATAATAATCTTTAATGATTGAAAGAAACCTAACCCCTGGGACGGGATGCAAGGGAAATAGGGGGTTTGGGTGGGGGAGTGTATTTAAATATGAGTATTAAAATTAATACTCAAGTAATACATTAATACATCTGAACTTTTACCAATTTGAAACTAAAAATACCAAATTAAAAACCAATTAATATTGAGAGCATTAACGTATATATGACGACAAACCACTAAAATATTAATTATAACTTTAAACACATTTTTAAAGGAAACATATTTCTCGCACCATCTTAATGCACAACAGATTGAGAGTCCTTCCCCTATTTTTATAAATGTAATCATCCGTCAACAACCCAAAATGGCTGAGATTCCAGTAGACCACAATAAACTTGAGTTTTACACATATAAATGTAATTAAATGTTCTGTCAGCATTTAAATCGCGTAAAAATGTGGTTTGCAAAACATATATTGTTTTAATGTACGTTAACCCAACGAAAATCATATAAAACCAGCCTTCCACCATTTTGAGAGCAGTGGAGATCTGACTTTCACAGTGACCACCCACATTTTGAAAGGGAGAGCCACAACGACCCGTTCAACAGATTAACAATGTCATCTACAGTCTAAAGTAAGTGGCACTAACAGGAATATTACAAAGCATAGGTGAGAAATGAGTACAAATAATTCGTAAAAATAATTAATACAAATTCAATCATTATTTAACAGGCTTTTCAGTTTATTCATGTGAAATCAACGAGAATAAGGAGTAGCCAGAACAAAAAATGACTAATCAGTAAGGTAAACGAAATAGAAAAAGGTTAAAAATACTTTTAAAAATAGAAATTATTTAAGATGTATTTTAATAAAACAACATTTTGTAAATTATATTTTATAAAAGCAATGGGCCTGAAAGTAGAGATTGCAAAATGATTTCTCAAAATGAACTAAAGTATGAATCTTGAATAAATATTTAAATTGAAAGAAGAAGAATAAATCCGATGTAAACCATCAGAGAAAGTGCTGGTACTTTTTTTTAAGTCTTCCAAAAGCAAAGGATGTTTGCCTCACCCAAAAAGGTAGTTGGTTATGGGTGTTTAAAATAGTATAGAAAAGAACAAATGAAGGAGTATTACCCGATGGGGGTAATGAAGGCTTTGTCCAAACTAAGGAAACGTTGTTCCTTTTTTAGTAAACCCCTCACTCACCACCTGGTGGTGACTTGCTTCATCATCGGGGCCCACCCAAGTGGCCTAGCGTCACTTGGGTGTGCTTCAACACCTGAGTTACAGTGGAGCAGGTAGTGAAGTATGGGATGTGAACAAAAAAAGTGTGAGTGTTAAAATTGTCCTGGTTAATGCATTTATACAGATTTTAATAAAAAAGTAACTGGACAATATTAAAAATATGGGTGAGATAGTAGTAGGGAAGTTACGGCCTACATATCTCAGCTTATGTGTTGGTCAACATGTTTCTACCATAGAGGGGAAATCCCCGGTATTCTTCAGGACCAAAAACAAGGAAGTGGGTGGTGTGCGCCCCCTAAAAGACGCACCCAGTCCTAGATCCTTGGTCATCCAGAAGGAAAATATACTTCTGGGCAGACACTCGTAAAATTTAGGGTGCAGAAAAAACCTATGGAAAAGAAAGAGAGTAAATAAAATAATTACTATCCTGTAACGTAGTGCAGAATTAGGGTGCAGAGTACCTGCAGTTATTCTTGCTTTCCACAGTGGTGAATGACACAGTGCCTTCATCAGTACAGAGCGTGTCTACTAGTGATGTGTAAACGTGCTCATTATCGTGGGAGTAGTAAATCTATAGAGCATGGTATATCTGGCTAAGGGATCTGGATTTGCGTCCTCAGTGCGTGCCTGAAAAAACATGCTACAGCTGTATGTTATGGTGCACTGAACTGGAGTGCTCATACTTTTACCGTCGTGGAGCAAATTGTGCCAACTGGGTAGTTTATTTCTATATTATAGAGATTCGAGTATGTCCTAATCAGGATCACTGATATGAAGACAAACTGGACTCACATACACATATAACATAGAGCTTATCACGAGGCGTCACATGTCTGGAACGAAAAGGGCTTACTGGAGAGGAACTCTAGTTGAGCTGCATCAAGCAGGAGGAGGGGGCTTCGCCGGTAACAACATATTCTAATTGGGAAGGCATATGTTGTATAATGAGGATTAGACCTACATGGCGGTTCAGATGTTCAACCCAATAGTCGGTCCTGCATGGGAAAAAAATGTAATAACTTACAGTTGGATGTGGCGAGCAAAGGCGGATCACCTACGTCTCCCTGTCGCTGCTCGGATGCGAGGAGCGAGCGTGGGCGTTGGGCGTATATGCGCCAGGCTACTTCCGGGTAGTGTCACGTGCCAGCTACGGCGGCCCGTGGGGAGGAGTGGTTGACATGGTAACCACGGGAAGCTGCGCCTGCGCCTTAGTACAGGTGGTGTTGTGATCACTGGAAGGTTAAATGGGGGGAGTGCGCGTTGGTATGGTGATCAGTCAACGCTGCTCATGCGCTATTATGAACGGAATGAGGAATCGGGGCATTTCAGGAACCCGAGTATTAGAATAAAGGGGGTCCATGGTTGGTGATACCGGCAAGTAAGGGATGAAGTGCATTATCATGCCGGGGGGACTATCTATGGGAAGCTGGTTTAAATGGGTGTGATATAAATTAGCACACTGGCGGTTGCTGAATACAGTGAAACAAAAGGGAATTGTCAGTAGTATCCGACAGGCTCAAACTTGGGAGGTTTTTAGAGAGGGCTGCGTTTCAAAAAAGGGATGCATTGTTGTATCATCGGACTATGTTAGTTAGAGATGTTGTTATTTTAGTACAGAGTTCCACGGGATATTGTCGTTGAGCCCATGGATATGAGTGGAAAGTCTATATATCCATCTCTGTTCTTTCTCAAATAATCGGGCCTGGATGTTAGGGCCCGCTTGTAACTGTTCAATGACCGTCCACCTCATGTCATTGGTGGTATGATGGGCAGTGAGAAAATGGTCTGTGAGTTTTGTCATGTTTTTCTTGCATCTTATCGTGCTCCTGTGTTCGCAAATACGTTGTTTTATTTTGCGTGTCGTTATACCCACGTAGGGTTTTCCGCAGGTGCAGGTGATCAGGTAAATTACATTATTGCTGTTGCAATTCGTGTGGGATCTCTGTTCCCATGTTTTTCCAGGTTCCAAGGTGATGGTTTTGGTGTTTTCTGTCAGGTGACAGACACTACAGTCCCCACACCGAGAGTGTCCAGTAACTGGCGGTAGACCCCATATCTGTGTTAATGTCGGGTCACTAGTGATGATGTTGTTTTTAGGTCTGGTGTTGACCAAGGTGTTTTTCAAACTGCTCGCTTTCCTATATGAGAAAAGAGGTTTCTCCCAATTGAATGATCCAGAATTGATTATCGACCAGTGCTTTCTGATGCTTTTGCTCACCTCATTGGAAATCACATTATAGGTGGTCACACAGGTCAGTGTGGTTTCTTCCAAAAGTGCTTGACGTGGTTGGTTTCTTGCTCGTCGTTGGCACTTCTTAGTGATTTTTGTTGGGTATCCAGGTTGTGATAGTTTTGCAGTGAGGTCTTCAGCTTGTACTTTGAAGTCCGTGAGGTTACTACAATTCCTCCGTAGTCTTAAATATTGACCATAGGGAAGGTTCTCCCTTAATGGTCGGGGATGAAAACTTTCAAACCTGAGGAGATTATTTTTTGCCGTGGGCTTGAAATGTGTTTTGGTGGTCAGGGCTTCTTGATCCTTTCGAATCTCAATGTCTAGGAAGACCATTTTTTCTTTATCTATGCTGTGGGTGAAGTGAAGATTTTGATCACACGTGTTGACCCAGGTGATAAAGGCTGTTAGAATTTCCTGAGGGCCCTTCCAGATTGCTAGCACGTCATCAATATAACGGCGCCAGAAAACTATGTTTTCAAAGTATGGGTTGGTGGGTGAGAGTATGTGTTTTTTCTCAAAATCAAAGACATAGAGACCTGCTACGCTGGGCGCAAAAACACTGCCCATAGACGTGCCCCCTATTTGTAAATACAGGGACCCTTCAAACTCAAAGAAATTCCTTTTGAGGGCCAAGGTAGCATATTCAATGATGAATTTCTTAGGTGTTCTGTGTTCCCACGTAGTTTGCTCCAAGGTTTCTTTTAGTACAGTGATGGTGGCATCCTGGGGAATGTTGGTATAGAGACTTTCTATATCGAAGCTGACCAAGGTCATGTCATCCTCCATTCTGATGGTTTCCAGGAGTGTTAGGAGGCTTTTAGTATCTTTCAAATAGGTTGAGGTACCTTGTACAATAGGTTTCAGGAAGTAGTCACAGAATCTGGATAGTGGTTCCAGGAGTGAGCCTATTCCGGATACTATTGGCCTTCCAGGTGGTGGTGTTCTGTTCTTGTGCATTTTTGGGACCACATAAAAATATGGAATTTTTGCCTCTGTTTTGGTTAAATAATCTGCTTCCTGTTTTGAAATTTCACCTTTGTGTTCCGCCTCTTCAACCAGATCCACAATTTCTCTTTTAAGATCGTCTCTGGGGTCATCGGTGAGGGGGAGATAGTTCTTCCGATCCTCAAGTAATCGTCTGCATTCCTGTTGGTAATCAGTGCGGTTCATGATTACTAAACCTCCGCCTTTGTCAGCCGGTTTTATGATGATTGTATCATCTCCTTTAAGATCAGATAGTGCTTTCCTCTCGGCTCTACTGATGTTTTGATATCGTGTAGGGATACTGGTGGATTCGATATCGTTGAATACCGCTTGTTCAAATGTATTTATTTCCACTGGAATGGTGTGTGGTGGGGGAACAAAAGTTGATTTTGTTTTTAGACCAGTTTCATTGGGCACTTCCTCAATGATTTCTTTGTTGGTTTTTTCAAAAAATGCTTTCAGTTTAAGTTTTCTAAAGAACGCTGCTAGTTCGCAATGTAATTTGAAAATATCTAAATTGGCAGTGGGGACAAATCCCAGTCCTTTGTTGAGGACCTTCTTCTCAATGTCTGTTAGAGTGTGCGACGATAGATTGGTCACTAGGTCCTCATGTTGCTGGGGCCTCCTCTGTTGGATGCGGTTTTGTTCCTGGTGTTGCTGCTCACCATCTCGTCTTCCTCCCAATGGACGGTGTTGCCCCGTTTGTTGCGGCCTCTCCCGCGCCTGCCTCTGTTCTGAAAAGGAGGGCGGTATTGGTTTTGCTGAAATGGGTATTGTTGGAAGGGGGGTTGCCATCCATATATGGGGAACTGTTGTGGTTGTTGATATGGATTGAAGGGGGGGTGGTTGTATTGTGGCCACTGATAGTTTCCTTGGTATCCACCTCTCTTTTTCTGACGTGGTGTGCTGGTGTTGGAACCTCCACTACTGTTGGAGTTGTGGGAAGTGTTGCTAGATGCATCTGAATCTTGGTCCTGTGTGGCGGTCCCTTTGTAGTCCTTGTCCGAGTATGGGTAGGCCTTGACGAAAGAAAACTTTTTGAGATCTTTTTGGAACTTGGAGACTTTTTGTTGTGTGAGGTTTTCTCTGTACTCATTGATCTCTTTATTTATTTCGTCCAATTTCTTTTTATATCCTGTAATCATGGCTTTTATCCCACGCAGGACCGACTATTGGGTTGAACATCTGAACCGCCATGTAGGTCTAATCCTCATTATACAACATATGCCTTCCCAATTAGAATATGTTGTTACCGGCGAAGCCCCCTCCTCCTGCTTGATGCAGCTCAACTAGAGTTCCTCTCCAGTAAGCCCTTTTCGTTCCAGACATGTGACGCCTCGTGATAAGCTCTATGTTATATGTGTATGTGAGTCCAGTTTGTCTTCATATCAGTGATCCTGATTAGGACATACTCGAATCTCTATAATATAGAAATAAACTACCCAGTTGGCACAATTTGCTCCACGACGGTAAAAGTATGAGCACTCCAGTTCAGTGCACCATAACATACAGCTGTAGCATGTTTTTTCAGGCACGCACTGAGGACGCAAATCCAGATAATTTAGCCAGATATACCATGCTCTATAGATTTACTACTCCCACGATAATGAGCACGTTTACACATCACTAGTAGACACGCTCTGTACTGATGAAGGCACTGTGTCATTCACCACTGTGGAAAGCAAGAATAACTGCACGTACTCTGCACCCTAATTCTGCACTACGTTACAGGATAGTAATTATTTTATTTACTCTCTTTCTTTTCCATAGGTTTTTTTCTGCACCCTAAATTTTAGGAGTGTCTGCCCAGAAGTATATTTTCCTTCTGGATGACCAAGGATCTAGGACTGGGTGCGTCTTTTAGGGGGCGCACACCACCCACTTCCTTGTTTTTGGTCCTGAAGAATACCGGGGATTTCCCCTCTATGGTAGAAACATGTTGACCAACACATAAGCTGAGATATGTAGGCCGTAACTTCCCTACTACTATCTCACCCATATTTTTAATATTGTCCAGTTACTTTTTTATTAAAATCTGTATAAAAGCATTAACCAGGACAATTTTAACACTCACACTTTTTTTGTTCACATCCCACACTTCACTACCTGCTCCACTGTAACTCAGGTGTTGAAGCACACCCAAGTGACGCTAGGCCACTTGGGTGGGCCCCGATGATGAAGTAAGTCACCACCAGGTGGTGAGTGAGGGGTTTACTAAAAAAGGAACAACGTTTCCTTAGTTTGGACAAAGCCTTCCTTACCCCCATCGGGTAATACTCCTTCATTTATTCTTTTCTATACCTCGACCAGGGAATCAGGAGTATTCCCCGTCCAGTCACTACGGACGCAACTCCTTTCTCTCTCTGTGTTTCCAAGATTGAGGCAGCGCACAGCTGCGAGAGTACAAGACATTTTTTCTCACACAACACATATACAGGAGACCGACCACGACACGAGCATGGCAGAAAATCAGGGCTTATCTTTTTCCACTGAGGAAATAGACTCTATCATGAGCGACCTCAATGCCTTTGCTGATCCCAGCATCAGCAACACCATCTCACAGACATCGGAATGGGACAAACTCACTGAACTCAAACGCAATCGTATTAGAACAATACTACATGGCACAATCCTCAAAGAGTATGTCACAAACAACATGGCCCCAAAAGGCTTACTAGTAACCAATGCCCCCAGAATTTTCCTAGAGGACGAGGAATTCAGAAGAGACTGGGCACAAATAGCGTGGCACTGCACGCATGACTGGATTATGCTGATCCTAAAAACAGCAATAAGACTTTCCGAAAAAATCCAGATTGAAATCCAAACCATAGAAGGCCAAATAAAAGCCACGATTACAGGATATAAAAAGAAATTGGATGAAATAAATAAAGAGATCAATGAGTACAGAGAAAACCTCACACAACAAAAAGTCTCCAAGTTCCAAAAAGATCTCAAAAAGTTTTCTTTTGTCAAGGCCTACCCATACTCGGACAAGGACTACAAAGGGACCACCACAAAGGACCAAGATTCAGATGCATCTAGCAACACTTCCCACAACTCCAACAGTAGTGGAGGTTCCAACACCAGCACACCACGTCAGAAAAAGAGAGGTGGATACCAAGGAAACTATCAGTGGCCACAATAAAACCACCCCCCCTTCAATCCATATCAACAACCACAACAGTTCCCCATATATGGATGGCAACCCCCCTTCCAACAATACCTATTTCAGCAAAACCAATACCGCCTTCCTTTTCAGAACAGAGGCAGGCGCGGGAGAGGCCGCAACAAACGGGGCAACACCGTCCATTGGGAGGAAGACGAGATGGTGAGCAGCAACACCAGGAACAAAACCGCATCCAACAGAGCAGGCCCCAGCAACATGAGGACCTAGTGACCAATCTATCGTCGCACACTCTAACAGACATTGAGAAGAAGGTCCTCAACAAAGGACTGGGATTTGTCCCCACTGCCAACTTAGATATTTTCAAATTACATTGCGAACTAGCAGCGTTCTTTAGAAAACTTAAACTGAAAGCATTTTTTGAAAAAACCAACAAAGAAATCATTGAGGAAGTGCTCAATGAAACTGGTCTAAAAACAAAATCAACTTTTGTTCCCCCACCACACACCATTCCAGTGGAAATAAATACATTTGAACAAGCGGTATTCAACGATATCAAATCCACCAGTATCCCTACACGATATCAAAACATCAGTAGAGCCGAGAGGAAAGCACTATCTGATCTTAAAGGAGATGATACAATCATCATAAAACCGGCTGACAAAGGCGGAGGTTTAGTAATCATGAACCGCACTGATTACCAACAGGAATGCAGACGATTACTTGCGGATCGGAAGAACTATCTCCCCCTCACCGATGACCCCACAGACGATCTTAAAAGAGAAATTGTGGATCTGGTTGAAGAGGCGGAACACAAAGGTGAAATTTCAAAACAGGAAGCAGATTATTTAACCAAAACAGAGGCAAAAATTCCATATTTTTATGTGGTCCCAAAAATGCACAAGAACAGAACACCACCACCTGGAAGGCCAATAGTATCAGGAATAGGCTCACTCCTGGAACCACTATCCAGATTCTGTGACTACTTCCTGAAACCTATTGTACAAGGTACCTCAACCTATTTGAAAGATACTAAAAGCCTCCTAACACTCCTGGAAACCATCAGAATGGAGGATGACATGACCTTGGTCAGCTTCGATATAGAAAGTCTCTATACCAACATTCCCCAGGATGCCACCATCACTGTACTAAAAGAAACCTTGGAGCAAACTACGTGGGAACACAGAACACCTAAGAAATTCATCATTGAATGTGCTACCTTGGCCCTCAAAAGGAATTTCTTTGAGTTTGAAGGGTCCCTGTATTTACAAATAGGGGGCACGTCTATGGGCAGTGTTTTTGCGCCCAGCATAGCAGGTCTCTATGTCTTTGATTTTGAGAAAAAACACATACTCTCACCCACCAACCCATACTTTGAAAACATAGTTTTCTGGCGCCGTTATATTGATGACGTGCTAGCAATCTGGAAGGGCCCTCAGGAAATTCTAACAGCCTTTATCACCTGGGTCAACACGTGTGATCAACATCTTCACTTCACCCACAGCATAGATAAAGAAAAAATGGTCTTCCTAGACATTGAGATTCGAACGGATCAAGAAGCCCTGACCACCAAAACACATTTCAAGCCCACGGCAAAAAATAATCTCCTCAGGTTTGAAAGTTTTCATCCCCGACCATTAAGGGAGAACCTTCCCTATGGTCAATATTTAAGACTACAGAGGAATTGTAGTAACCTCACGGACTTCAAAGTACAAGCTGAAGACCTCACTGCAAAACTATCACAACGTGGATGCCCAACAAAAATCACTAAGAAGTGCCAACGACGAGCAAGAAACCAACCACGTCAAGCACTTTTGGAAGAAACCACAAAAGACAGTGATAACATACCACTGACCTGTGTGACCACCTATAATGTGATTTCCAATGAGGTGAGCAAAAGCATCAGAAAGCACTGGTCAATAATCAATTCTGGATCATTCAATTGGGAGAAACCTCTTTTCTCATATAGGAAAGCGAGCAGTTTGAAAAACACCTTGGTCAACACCAGACCTAAAAACAACATCATCACTAGTGACCCGACATTAACACAGATATGGGGTCTACCGCCAGTTACTGGACACTCTCGGTGTGGGGACTGTAGTGTCTGTCACCTGACAGAAAACACCAAAACCATCACCTTGGAACCTGGAAAAACATGGGAACAGAGATCCCACACGAATTACAACAGCAATAATGTAATTTACCTGATCACCTGCACCTGCGGAAAACCCTACGTGGGTATGACGACACGCAAAATAAAACAACGTATTTGCGAACACAGGAGCACGATAAGATGCAAGAAAAACATGACAAAACTCACAGACCATTTTCTCACTGCCCATCATACCACCAATGACATGAGGTGGACGGTCATTGAACAGTTACAAGCGGGCCCTAACATCCAGGCCCGATTATTTGAGAAAGAACAGAGATGGATATATAGACTTTCCACTCATATCCATGGGCTCAACGACAATATCCCGTGGAACTCTGTACTAAAATAACAACATCTCTAACTAACATAGGCCGATGATACAACAATGCATCCCTTTTTTGAAACGCAGCCCTCTCTAAAAACCTCCCAAGTTTGAGCCTGTCGGATACTACTGACAATTCCCTTTTGTTTCACTGTATTCAGCAACCGCCAGTGTGCTAATTTATATCACACCCATTTAAACCAGCTTCCCATAGATAGTCCCCCCGGCATGATAATGCACTTCATCCCTTACTTGCCGGTATCACCAACCACGGACCCCCTTTATTCTAATACTCGGGTTCCTGAAATGCCCCGATTTCTCATTCCGTTCATAATAGCGCATGCGCAGCGTTGACTGATCACCATACCAACGCGCACTCCCCCCATTTAACCTTCCAGTGATCACAACACCACCTGTACTAAGGCGCAGGCGCAGCTTCCCGTGGTTACCATGTCAACCACTCCTCCCCACGGGCCGCCGTAGCTGGCACGTGACACTACCCGGAAGTATCCTGGCGCATATACGCCCAACGCCCACGCTCGCTCCTAGCATCCAAGCGGCGACAGGGAGACGTAGGTGATCCGCCTTTGCTCGCCACATCCAACTGTAAGTTATTACATTTTTTTCCCACGCAGGACCGACTATTGGGTTGAACATCTGAACCGCCATGTAGGTCTAATCCTCATTATACAACATATGCCTTCCCAATTAGAATATGTTGTTACCGGCGAAGTCCCCTCCTCCTGCTTGATGCAGCTCAACTAGAGTTCCTCTCCATTAAGCCCTTTTCTTTCCAGACATGTGACGCCTCGTGATAAGCTCTATGTTATATGTGTATGTGAGTCCAGTTTGTCTTCATATCACTGATCCTGATTAGGACATACTCGAATCTCTATAATATAGAAATAAACTACCCAGTTGGCACAATTTGCTCCACAACGGTAAAAGTATGAGCACTTCAGTTCAGTGCACCATAACATACAGCTGTAGCATGTTTTTTCAGGCACGCACTGAGGACGCAAATCCAGATCCCTTAGCCAGATATACCATGCTCTATAGATTTACTACTCCCACGATAATGAGCACGTTTACACATCACTAGTAGACACGCTCTGTACTGATGAAGGCACTGTGTCATTCACCACTGTGGAAAGCAAGAATAACTGCACGTACTCTGCACCCTAATTCTGCACTACGTTACAGGATAGTAATTATTTTATTTACTCTCTTTCTTTTCCATAGGTTTTTTCTGCGCTCTAAATTTTAGGAGTGTCTGCCCAGAAGTATATTTTCCTTCTGGATGACCAAGGATCTAGGACTGGGTGCGTCTTTTAGGGGGCGCACACCACCCACTTCCTTGTTTTTGGTCCAGAAGAATACCGGGGATTTCCCCTCTATAGTAGAAACATGTTGACCAACACATAAGCTGAGATATGTAGGCCGTAACTTCCCTACTACTATCTCACCCATATTTTTAATATTGTCCAGTTACTTTTTTATTAAAATCTGTATAAAAGCATTAACCAGGACAATTTTAACACTCACACTTTTTTTGTTCACATCCCACACTTCACTACCTGCTCCA
Source organism: Lissotriton vulgaris (assembly GCF_964263255.1). Taxonomy (NCBI): domain Eukaryota; kingdom Metazoa; phylum Chordata; class Amphibia; order Caudata; family Salamandridae; genus Lissotriton; species Lissotriton vulgaris. The sequence goes on from NC_141687.1 coordinate 1,999,071,060, forward strand.
CTGTAACTCAGGTGTTGAAGCACACCCAAGTGACGCTAGGCCACTTGGGTGGGCCCCGATGATGAAGCAAGTCACCACCAGGTGGTGAGTGAGGGGTTTACTAAAAAAGGAACAACGTTTCCTTAGTTTGGACAAAGCCTTCATTACCCCCATCGGGTAATACTCCTTCATTTGTTCTTTTCTATACCTCGACCAGGGAATCAGGAGTATTCCCCGTCCAGTCACTACGGACGCAACTCCTTTCTCTCTCTGTGTTTCCATGTTTAAAATAGTATTCAAACTCCGACTGGTGTTTGTCACTGGGAAAGTGCACAACGGTGACATATACAAAAATTACTATTATGACACCAAGAGGAGTTTGCCTCTGGAAAGCGCTTCTTGATATTGAGGCACACATTAACTATTTCATATTCGAGCTGAGTAACCCTGTGGTAAATTTCAGGATAGTGGTGTGTGAAAAAATGTCTATTAAAAAACATCCAACTGTTTGCACCAGTGAAAGTGCCGGATTGTGGTGAGGGTAAATATCACTATAACAACTCAAAGTGTTGTTTGCCTCAGGGAAAGTAAGACATTGTGTTGCTTATTAATATTACTATTCTAATTTCAGCAGGAGTTTGCATCATGGAAAGTGTAGGAGGGTGGTGGGGGTCAAATATAATAATTCAACTCTGAAAGGTGTTTGCAACAGGGAAAGTGCATGACGGTTGTGGGGGTTAAAATTACCATTCTAACTATGAGATGTGTTTTCAACAGAGAAAGTGCTGTATGGTGTTAGGGGTAAAAATTACTATTGTAACTCCAATAGGTGTTGGCCACAGGGAAAGTGCTGGATGGTGGTGAGGGACAAATTTACTATTCCAACTATGACAATTGTATTGCTCAGGAAAAGTGCTGGATGGAGTTGAATTGTAAAGTTATAAACTAAAACATAAATGTAATGTACATTTTATGTTGAATACATTAACACAAATAATATAAAAATGTTTTATCATCTCAACAGAACATCTAAAAAGGAGGAAATACTAATTCATGTTCATCCAAACCTGCAAAACAAATTACACAACAATACCCATCAAGACAAGGTAAAGTGACTCTATCTAATATTTAAACAAGTAAAACAATGGTAACATCAGAAAAATATTTAATCATTTCAATCTTCTCAACATCTTTTCAGCATAATACCTTCACAAGAAGTGGACACACAACAAATCCATTTTCAAGAAGCACAAACAAGATTCAAGGTAATTCCTTCTCTGACAGATTTACCACAGGGGCAAGTGCTGGATGGTGGGGAGGGCCTTATTTACTATTGCAACTCCAAATGGTGTTTGGCACTGCTGGATGGTGTTGAATTGGAAAGTTATAACCTGAAACATAAATATAATGTACATTTTATGATGGATAGATTTACACAAATAATATAAAAATGTTTCTTCATCTCAACAGAACACCTAAAAAGGAGGACATAGAAATTCCTGTTCATCCAAACCTGCTAAAAGAATGGCTCAACAATATCCAACAAAAGACAAGGTAAACTGACTCTATCTATTATTTTAATAAGTAAAACAATGGTAACATACCAAATTAGTTTTTTTAGTAATTTCAATTTTCTGAACATATTTTCAGACAAATGCCTTCACAAGAAGTGGACACCTGACAAATCCATTTTTAAGAAGCGCAAACAAGTTTCAAGGTATTTATTTATTTATTTATTTAAAACACTTGTATAGCGCGGCTGTCACCTTACAGGCATCCTGGCGCTGAGATATCTCCGGGGGGGGAAGCACCTGGGGAGCAGCAATACAGTGGTCAGCAGGTTAATATTTAGGAAACAGCCAAGTCTTGACACTTTTCCTAAAGGTAAATATATATATATATATATATATTAAAAAATTGCACAATTTATATGATGTAAATCCATTAAAAAAGTGCATTTTAAATTGAACACTCATCTGCATCATAGAAAGTATATAGTGCACAAGCAGAGTTTCTCAAAATAGCAAACAACAAATGACAAGATAAAATAATCAACAATGGAACATATTTATTGTGCACAAGCATTTAAATAGAAATTTTAAATTAATTATTTACCAAAAAAGTAAAACCTTTCAACTCTTCTCATTTTGCAGAACTAATATAGCAAACAAAATCTCTTTTTTAAAAACCAAGCAAAAGTTAGAACAGAAAAACAACAAAAAGAAGAAATCTACTTTCAATAAGCAAAGTCAATCGTCTAAAAGGTAAGCTTAACAATTCTCAATTATCCAAAACAAAAACAGAAAGCTCCAATTTTAGGTAAAAGGAAAGGTGTAAACAACAACCAAATGCATTAACCCTATGCTTGTTTTTTAAAAAGAAGTTGATCTCCAAACTGTTGTGCATTACCTTTTTACTTACAGGTTTTTTTAATGTATAAAAAAGTAACAAATCTTTAAATATATTCTTATCACTTTTACATATTTTTTTCAGATTATGACTGAGAGAAATCAGGCAAAATACATCAAATACAGCATAGGCAACTAACTTTTGCAACACAGTGGCTACGTTTATTGTATGGAGAGACTAACGGAGCCCAGGTGTCATTGGAGGTGTGTGCTATTTTACGCATCCCTTTCCAGAGAGGTTACTCTTGGTGACACTGTAGTAAGAACCTCAGACCATAACCACTCTGCCTCTGCAATGGAGATAAAGGTAAGAGACAATATTAACAAAAATGAAAGAACTTGCACCCACTTCCCATGAAACCTGTGGCTCAGTTTCGAGGGAGGTTTCACAACACATTCCTGCACATGTAGCAAATTCTATGCCCACAATAAACAATCTAAGCCAAATTATACAGCATAAAAAACAGGCAAGTAACCCCAATGCGTAACCCCCAAACATTCTCTGTCATAAAGATTCTACCAGAGCTTTCAGTAACAGTAACTAACGAACCCTTTATTTTGCATGACAGCAAAAACCCTCTTAATCGGATCCTTATCTTTAGCACTCCCTGAAATCTTGTTAAATTAGGGAATAGTGATATTTGGATGATGGATGGGATGTTTAAATCCACACCTCATCCATTCACCCAAATATACATTATTCATGCCTACATTAATAATTCAGTAGTCCCCTTAGTGTACAGTTTACTGCCTAATAAACAAACTTCAACATACACTGAATTTTTGTCAGTGATTAAAGCAAAAACAATGAACAAAAGTCCTAACAGGGAGTCTGAACCTGCGAATCTCTAGAAAAATGAAGGAAATGTCTGAGAGACTATTGGTTGAAATTCAAAAATTTTCATTGATGGTGGCTTCTGACTACCTAGATAATATTGCACACACCCTACGTTTCTAACCTATACAAACTCCACTAATAAGTTGCATGCCTGTCTTAACCATCAAACACATTCATTCAATTGGCCCTTTTCAAAAAATATTTTTCAAATTAAACTGAAAGTCAGGGTTTTTACCTTTTGATGTCTTCTTTTTTCTACTCTTGAACTTTCTTTTAATCCACTTTTTCGCCAAGAGTATTCTGTATTTCCACAATCCAATGAACTTAATCCAGAAATCCATGACCCGATTTTTCTATACAAAAAGGACTCAGTTTGGCAAAATCTTTATTACCAACCATAAAAATTGGTGGCAATAAATAACTCTGCACAACTACGAAAAAATCACAACTCAAGAAAAAAATCCCAAACATTTTTACAATTGCCAAAAAATGTAAAAAGGAATCCAGCGTTGCAATTCTCTCAGCTCTCGTCAACAAATCCAAATTCGTTCGAAAAACACAATAAGTTCCAAATTCTCAGTTATCCACAATAACAATAACCCAAAAGCGCGTATTTTCGAATACTCATATGTAAAATAGTTCTTAAAAAAACTGTGTCCATGAAAACTATGTAAATCCAAAAATCAGCGCCAGAGAAGTCACTATTTTTAAAAAAAACTCCTTGCACCAGATCAAAACATAAAAAAATATTGGTTTTATAACACTTTTGTTTGTTACTTCCTTTTAAAATAGTGCTAAGAAACCAATACACCCTTACGTGGGCCTCCAACTTGCTACCCGTGTAGGAATAAGTTTAAATGTTAAATCATACATACATTTCTAAAAACCACAACACTACTTCAATAAACCTCCCTCCTCTCTCTCCTTACATTGAACCGTTCCACCACAAACTTTTTAAATAATGTTTTAAATCATCTTACCTGGACACAGCTCTTCCATGCTTCTGATCCGTAGCGGGACAATCCTAAGAATGATGTTTGTTATGTTCAAGCGGCTATTTTCTTAAAAAGAGAAAAGGGACAATTTTCAACATTGACTCCAATATATTACAGTGGGAAACATGTTCATTTTACAAATTATTAATATTTTACATTTACAAATGTAACATTTTTATTTTTTACATATTTTTTGTTATTCAATTTTATAATAAAATACACATTCCTATTTCATGTGTTTACTAATATTTGATATTACAATAAATACATTGGGTTTTTTATTTGTCTTTATTTATAAAATATAATGTAGTTATGAAATGAATAATATATTTTTTACAATATACATTTTGTTCTTTTTTAACGTGTCTTACATTTTAGTGATTTATAAAACGTATTTTATGAATTAATTTTTTCTTAATAAACTCTGGTATGTAAATAAATATCAGAGAAATAATTACTTTTTTTATATATTAAAACATGCTAAATATTAGCCAAATTAAGTATTAATACGTCTGTAAAACTAGTTTTAACAAAATTAATCAAAATTTCCTATTTTTAATCTCAGGTATCAATACTCAGTTTGTATTAATTAAATATTACACTGTACTTTCTTTGAAATAATATTTATATTGGCTTTCTAAACTTTTTCGATACGTAAAAATGGAACGTGTACCTATAACAAGGTACATGTTTTTTAAATATTCTTATTAATTTCTAAATATGTCTGCACTAGACTATTATCCTCCCTCCTTATTCTAAACTATTACTCCCCCCTTTTTTTCATTAATCCTTACCTGCACCCATATCTTCCATGCTGCTAATCCTGTGCACGGCGATCCATGTCTATGCTAATTCTATTAATCTCCCTCCTACCTCCTTATTTTAAACTATTCCTCCACCTATAAAAATCTTACCTTACGCTGCACTTCCATCCTTCTACTTCGTTGCCTGGCAATCCAATATATGACGTTCATACGGCAACTCTCTATTTCCACTACAATAGAAAAGGGACAATTTCTTGAATAGACTGCAATGTTAAATCATGGGAAAATATATCCAATTTTTGTATTAAAAATGAATCATATTTTTTAATTAAATATTTATGATAAATACTCAATTACTTATTTAAATATTTTTTTCATTCAAATAATATAAACTATACTTTAAAAATGATTCTATATTCCTTTAAAAAAATATATAAATACTCAGGTATTAATACTCTTTTATTTTTTATTTTTCTATGATTTTTTGTCAAACAAAGAATAAATAGTTGTATGGATTTTTTAAACAGAATAATGCTCAGGTATTAATACTCTAAATACTCGGGTAATAATAATCTTTTTACAAACAAATTATTTAAAATAGTATAGTATCTCTTTAAAAATCAATAACTTACCTTCTCCTGATGCTTGCGTTGTAATGGTATCTGCATTGTAATGGTCTCTGTGTTGCAATAGCATGCATTGTAATTGTACCTGTGAAATAAAAGATGCGTTGTAACAGTAATGCATAGTAATGGGTGCGTTGTAATTGCTGTTTACCTTCTGGTAGGCCTAGTATGCACTAGTTATTGCGCCTATAGCGCACCTCGAAATCCTCAGCCTTATCGCACAGTGTCGCCAGTAACTTGCCCATCGGTTTCTGCGCTGCCCCGGATTCCAACTGTGTGTCCACTGCCTGCCACACATGCCTCTCTACCATATATAACCTTTCGGCATGTTTATCCACATGTTCTGACATGCAGTCCATCCAGTATGATAGGAATTTGGTATTACTATCTATTGAGGTTAAACTGTGTTGCATCAACGTTAATATTTGTTTAATGTCCTCGCCAGCCTCGCCAGCCTCATCCCCCTGCTCCTGCATGGAGGATTCCCTGTTCTCCTCCCGGACCCCTGCAGTTTTCCAATTTTCAAATGAGATTTTGAGCTGAGGCCTGTTTCTGAGCAACACTGCAGCTGTGGGGCAAATCCACTCTCTGGTGGGGCCCCCGTCAAAGGCTCGGATGTCAAACCCCATGTCCTGTTGTCAGGAACCTGCCAAGAAGTGCTCAGCGGCAACATTTGCAGGTCCGTTTCTGCCCCTTTGTTCAATCAGACATTGAAAAACGGGCAGAGGGTTCATCCAACATGGCTGCAGCGCGAACCCGAGTAGAAGGTCAGGCTAGCATTCCAGTCATTCTTGAGACTCCAGGTGGTACTGGTGAGCCGCGCTGAGAAGTGCGCACTTCACCGATACCGTCAGAGGAGTAGCAGCGAAGAAAACTTACAGCGTATCGAGTCAGCGAGAAGGAAGCGAGTTTGAGGATTCAGTCACGTTATTTTTCCGAGATTAAACCGCGTTTAATCTGTCGGATTTGGAGGACGACTGTTCGGAGCTTTAGAGATGAAATTCCTGAGAGGCTGATAGACAGTGAGGAGTTGTGGGAGGGAGGCGGTGTGAATTTGAGGAAAGACATCACAAACTTGACAAGTACGTATTTGGTCGAATATATGAAGTGACAGAAATATATTTGGGCAAGATATCGTACAGACTAGAATTTCAGTTAGAAGAAGTATACTTACCAATTAATAGCAGTTCGAGTGTTTTCTACAGCTTCAAACTCTAGTATCCTGCGAAGTAATAAAAGAAGATAAGAAGTCAGGATATAGTGAAACAGAAGTGCTTAAGAAAAAGAGACAGACAGTAATAAAGAGATCTTACCAGTATTATCCAGATCCCCAGTGATAAACATGCTTCAGTAACTAGGCAGGTGAGAAGTCGCTAAGGGAAAAGATAAACAAGTTAGTAAGGAGTTAGGTACAGAAAAGAACTGATAAAAATGTATATATGACTAATGTTTTACAGAAAAAGTTTAATGCCTTAAAAGACAAGAAAAGAATAGCTGAAGCAATAGAAGAGGAGCACAGGCGCTCAAACTATCGGGTAGGTGATAGTGAGTGAGAGAGTTTAGTCAAGTAAAGCGAAGTTAGGGAGAAATAGTAATAACGCTTTATTTACAGCTACCCAGTGGAAAGTCTGAAGAAGAAGAGAAGACAGAAGACACAGTCTCTTCTCTGTCCAATTCCCCTTTTCCCATTGCTGTCTACTTGGCCTTGCGCATAGTATGAATTGCGAGGGCTTGGGGATAGTAGAGGGGAGTTGGGAAAATAGCATCATTCTGCTCCTGCGCAAGATAACTGGCAATTGGAATTTGCTCCCTGACACCTGTTTCCTAGCAAGTGCCTGTGGGGGGTGGGACATCAGCCAATGGACTCTGTAATCTTGAATGCTAGGAGGAGGGGGGAAGTGGTGCTGCGAGCTGCAGCCTCCTACAGCACTAGTGCTGACCTGCGGGGTGCCACAGGGCCCAGGACCCAACAGGGCATTCCCTTCGCAACCTCCACTCCCTGCAGATGTAAAGGCTGGAGAGGGCCAACGGCTTCACCAACCTATGTTCTTTTGTTTCTTTCCCCTGTGTTGTACTGCTCGGCCACTGCGGTTTCACACCGCACCTCCTTCGATCACAGTCGCTAGTGTGCAGGATCTTCTTACACTTCAACGCTCCAAGGCCCGCGGCAATGAGGCAGTCCAAGGACGATATCCCAGTTCGGCCACGGTTTGGATACCTGAGATGTGTGACTCTCTGCCCGTGCTGGACTCTTACTGGCGAAGTCAATCAATCATGGGTTTATAAAGCGCGGTATTCAGCCAATTAAGGTCTCAATGCACTATGGTGCAACTCCGGATCGGTCGAAGAGCCAGGTCTTGAGGCTCTTCCTGAAGGTGTGCAAAGTAGGGGAGCGTCTGATGTTGACTGGGAGCTAGTTCCATTTCTTTGCTGTGAAGTAGGAAAAGACTCTTCTGCCTGCTCTGGTTCTGGAGAAGCGTGGGGTGTCTGTCAGGCAAGGTCGTCGGAGCAAAGGTTCCTTTTGGGTGCGTGGAAGAAGACTTTCGTTGAGGTATCTGGGTCCAATGATTTAGAGGGATTTGTAGGTGTGGATGAGTAGCTTGCAGGTTACTCTTTTTTCAATGGGGAGCAAGTGGAGGTCTTGTAGGTGCTGGGTCATGTGCTTGTGTCGTGGGGTTCAGAGGACGAGTCTGGCTTAGGTGTTCAGGATGGTTTAGAGCTTGAATAGCAGGGTTTTGTTGATTCCAGCATAGAGGGCATTGCTGTAGCCAAGTCTGCTGGTTATGAGTGCATGGGTGACAGTCTTTCTGCATTCAGGGGATTCACTTGAATGTCTAGCAGGGGATGCAGAGGGAGTTGAAGCAGGTGGCAGTGATGGCGTTGATTTGGTTGTTCAAGGTTAGAGAGGAGTCCAGAATGATGCCAAGGTTCTGGGTGTGGTCCGTCGGGGTGGGTGAGTTTCTGTGGGCAGGGGGCCACTAGGAGCTGTCCCATGCAGTGGGGGAAGGTAAGAGGATGAGGACCTCTGTCTTCTCCAAGTTCATCTTTCGGCAGCAGGTGCTCATCGAGGCTGCAACATCTTTAATTCATTCTTGTAAGCTGAGTATGGTGACTTTGGGCTTTCTCATGAGAGTAAGGATGAGCTGGGTGTCGTCGGCGTAAGATAGGGACCATGTAGATGTTGAAGAGCGTGGGGCTGAGCGAGGATCCTTGGGGTACTCTACAGTTGATCTCTGTCAGTTCGGAGAGGAAGGGAGGGAGTCTGATCCTTTAGTTTCTGCCAGAGCGAAAGAAGCTGATCCAGTCGAGGTTGGTTCCTCGCCTATTGGCGTCGTGGAATCTGGCTGCAAGAGTGAGGTGTGAGACAGTGTTGAAGGCTGCCGAGACGTCTAGTAGGAGAGGGCCGCAGTGTGGCCATGGTCGAGTAGCATACGGATATCATCGGTGACGGTGAGGAGGGTGGTCTCAGTGCTGTGGTTGCTGCGAAATCTGGACTGGGAGGAGTTGAGGATGACATTCTCTTTGATGGGCGTTGATGAATCTCTCAGTGAATTTTGTTGTGAAGGGAAGGAGAGAGATGGGCCATGGTTTTTCAGGTAGTTTTTCAGGTCAGATGAGGGTTTCTTGAGGAGGGGCTTGACCTTCGCCTACTTCCAGTCATCAGGGAAGATGCCAGATTCGAGGAAGGCGCTAATGGTTCTGCCAGGTTTGGGTGCTATGGTGGCATCTTTTCTGTGGTAAGTACGGTGGGCAGAGGTCAGTTTGGGCTCCTGAGCGGGTGTTCTTCATGGTTGTGGTGGTGTCTTCAATTGTGGCAGGTTTCCAAGTGGTGATGGTCGGCTGGTTGTCGGTGGTGGAGAGGAGGGTGGTGTCCGGAGTCTGTTCACTGAGGGTGTCGAATAGGGCCTTGATTTTCAGGTGAAAGTTGGAGCTAAGCTTGTTGCAGAGGTCCTGAGATGGTGAGACGTCCGTGTCTTCACTGGGGTGTTTGATGTACTGCTGTATGATGTTGAAGAGTTGTTTTGCGTTACTTGCGATGGTGTGGATTTTGTTCTTGATAAAGGTCTTTCTCGAGGCATCTGCAGGAGCGCCTGGCTTCTTGGAGGTCAGTGGTAAACCAGGCGGTCTTCAGGGGTTGCTGGTTGACTGAGTGGCCGAGTGGTGCAAGCTTTTCAGTGCAGCGGGCGATCTAGCTGTGTAGTTCTTTGGCTGCGGAGTTGGTGTCAGTCGTGGCGACGGGGTCGTGGAGGAGGGTGGTGTTGAAGAGAGAGCGCTCAGGTTAGAGCGAGGACGCTGGTTGACATACATAACTGTCCCGGCTTCTACACCTCACTAGGCCGTTCCCAGCAATTCTCAGTGCATCTCTGCAGCAAAAGCTTCAATCTTCGTCAGCAAAGTAGTTCTTTGTTGCACTGGACCAGCGGCACATTCTCTGCCATAAACAAGCTGATTACTGCCTTGGCTTCAAGCTGATTCCTGAAGTATAGTGCTAGCGAGCCGGGAGCTCCCTCAAGCTGCAGCCATTTTAGTGCTAGGCAAGCTTCGCCCTCAGAGGTTTCCACCTTGCCCAAGTAGGAACCCTTCCTTCTAGTCAGGGTAAGGTGATTGCACTTCCAAAATAACCCCTGCTCACCCACTTGATAGCTTGGCATAAGCAGGCAGGTTTATCTCAGATGCAATGTGTTAAAGCATTTACACATGTGGTTGTTGTTATCTCTGTGCACTCCTATTGTGAGGAACAAAATGTATCAACAAGTTTTGTTTTGGAGCAATCCTTGTCGCACTGTGCCTCGCAGTGCCTTAAATTGTTGTGAGACTGTGTGATTGGAAGATCACAAAGGGTGCGCTCATTCGATGTGAAACTGCAGGGTTTCTTCACTAATTTACGTTTCTTTCAAGTAGAGAATCACACAAAGGTTTAGATCATCCAATTATTTTATTCATTTCAAGTTGATGTCATTATCCATTATTTTAACGGATTCATTATAATCATAGGAATTCATTTGCATTACTTCATGCCCAATGCATTTCGGGTTAAGCGGGGTAACCCTTCGTCAGGGGCCTGTGGATGTAAACATACAGGACCTTAACATTCAGAAAACGTACCATGTATTCATGTAATCACAAAGTGAACAAACTAAAAATAATGAACGAGCATGGCGGACATAAGTTAAATTAAACAAACATAACATAGTTGTCTAGAAACAGTATACTAATGGTAGCCAGCTGAGGGTTACGGTGCACGAATAGGGAACTGGATGAAACTATCAATGTAAAACAAACCCAAAGATACGAGAAGAAGCATATGAGGGACCGGGTAGACAGGTAAAAGAAGAGCGTTTACTGATGCCAACATCACAAACAACAGAACAAAAAACAGTATGCGTTCTGAAATTTTCGACAGAAGCCAAAAAAATCAAGAAAATCATCAATCGACATTGGTCTTTAATCAAAAATGAACCTGAATTACAAAATCTATACAGCGATCAAATAACTTTCGCCTTTAAAAGATCAAGAAATTTGAAGGAGCTCCTCACTATCAAAAAAGAAATCAAAATACAACATAAAGGGATGTCTAAATGCTTGAACTGCATACACTGCAATAATGTAATAACAGGAAATACTTTCATGCATCCCACAAAAGGCCACAAAATCGATTTACAGTATACTGGAACTTGTGACTCAAAAAATCTGATCTATGCTATCAAATGCCCATGCGGCAAAATATACGTTGGTGAGACTGAAAGGAAGATTAAAATAAGAATGTCTGAGCATAAAAGTAACATCCGGACAAAGAATATGAAATCTGCTGTGGCCACTCATTGGCTTGAATCCAATCATCAAATAGCACAATTGAAATTTACCATACTGGAGATACTCCCACAGCGCTGCGACATGGACCCTGTTAAACAGCGCTTACAGGCAGAATTTTTCTGGATCAAGAAATTAAATACCCTTCAACCGACAGGGATTAATGACAGAATTGAATTTTCATGCTTTCTTTGATATTGTTGCACATCACTGGACCTAGAGGCCCTTCCCTGCCCTCACCTGATTCTAGTTTAATGAATTTACACCCTATTTTTGGTTCCATGCATTTATGACCTTTTCCCATATTTATGCATCATCATATTTTTTCTGTATGTATTCCTCATAATATTACCATTTTTCACATGTTTTTCATATGCCTTTCCCATATTTAGTTATTTTACCCTTTCCCTCTTTTTATAATCTTCCGCATCAGGTTCCATTATCCCCACACTTACAATCATCCTCCTACTCTTATACCTAGTGCTTTACGTGCTCGCAACCTGTTATTCTATTGCATACACTATGGCTCTGTTTACTTTTTCAGTCTATCACCCACGTGACTGTAACCTTCCTATCAGTATGCAGTTTACATCGTACTTTAGTCCTTACGGTTTATACCGCTTATACATTTTTTTTTTTTTTTTTTTTATTCTTATCCCGTATTCCACCAATGCCGATTTATTTAGATCACTAATCACCCTTCATTTATTTTCTATATTAGCGTTTTTCTCTCGCCCGTATTTTCATACTTCTTCCCATCGCGTCATCACGTGACCCGACAACTACACAATAAGAAGCCTCTCCATTGGCTCCTAATGCACTCGATCGGTTCCGTGTTAGGAACGCCGTAAGAACTCCGAGTTACTTCTTCAAGTAAGTTTAACATCCCGCTTCTTGATTCCAGTTTCCTTTCCTTCACCCGTTTTTCTTCCACACTTCTTTTGCCTTTCTACCCGGTCCCTCATATGCTTCTTCTCATATCTTTGAGTTTGTTTTACACTGTTAGTTTCATCCAGTTCCCTATTCGTGCACCATAACCCTCAGCTGGCTACCATAAGTATACTGTTTCTAGACAACTATGTTATGTTTGTTTAATTTAACTTATGTCCGCCATGCTCGTTCATTATATTTAGTTTGCTCACTTTGTGATTACATGAATACATGGTACGTTTTCTGAATGTTAAGGCCCTGTATGTTTCCATCCACAGGCCCCTGACGAAGGGTTACCCCGGTTAACCCGAAATGCATTGGGCATGAAGTAATGCAAATGAATTCTTATGATTATAATGAATCCGTAAAAATTATGGATAATGACATCAACTTGAAATGAATAAAATAATTGAATGATCTAAACCTTCGTCTGATTCTCTACTTGAAAGAAACGTAAATTAGTGAAGAAACCCTGCAGTTTCACGTCGAATGAGCGCACCCTTTGTGATCTTCCAATCACAAAGTCTCACAACAAAGCATTTACACATAACACACAGTATTACAGTGAAAACACTACAAAAGTACAACACACCAGTTTTAAAAAATTGAAGATACTTGGATGTGTAAAACAAGACCAAACTAATAAGAATCCAACATACACTAATCAAAATATGAAGAATCCAAAAATAGGCTTAAAATACAGTTCCTTCAAGTCGAGAGATATGTCCGGAGGTGTCACGGCATCGAGAACAAACAAATCCAACAGTTCAGTCCAACCATGTTGTTGCAGGCCAGCTACAGTCTCAGAAAGTACCTTGGAATTGCAACTCATCATAGACCTTGCACTGAGAGCCAAAGATTTGGTGTTGGCAGTTATTGTAGGTCAGTGCAGGAGTCGTCAGGCACTTGAAGTCACTCGAGATTGAACTCCGTGAGGTTGAAGTTAGGAGTGCCGGCAGGCGTCAGGGCTGTGGTGCGAAGTGCAGCGGAGCAGTGTGCCGTGCCCTCAGGTCTTGGTGCAGGCAGTGGCTCTGTGACGGCATCCAGTGGCGTCAGTGAGACCAGGGCTGTGGTGTGAAGCAGGGCGATGCTCATCGCTGTGCTGGCTGACCAGCGGCATCATCATTGCTGAACTGCTGTCAACAGCAGATGTTCTGGAGTCGATGGTGCTGGCATCTGTAGGTCAAGGCTGCGGTGTGGGACAGGGTGGTGCACGAGTAACTTACAAACGGTGCCCTCAGGCCACGGTGTAAGCAGTGGCATTGATGTTGGCATGGAGTGTCATCATCAGGGATAGCAGGATTGCGATGTGAAGCCAGACTAAGTAAAGTACGGTGCCTCCGGTCACACTGCAAGTAGCAGCTTGGTGGCAGCGTCAATGATACCAGGTTTGAAGCACCAAGCGGGGCTGTGCTCTCTGTGGTGCTAACAGGTCATGGGGCAGGCAGCGGCATCGTTGATGGCATCAAGGTGGTTTTTCCTCTGCGCAGCTGAAACATGCAGCTCCAGAATCGGGTCCCCAGAGGATGGTGTAGTCTTTGCTGTTCCTGAGACTTCTTGAACAGGGGGCAAGCTTTACCGCTAGTCCTTGGAGAAACTTTGGAAAATACGTTGCAGATAGTCCAGTCCTTTCACTGCCCAAGACGGTAGCAGCTACTTCAGAACAACATAGCAAAGCACACAGCAAAGTGGTAGTTCCTCCTGAGAGCTTCTCAAGCTCTTCTTCTTGGCAGGTTCCTTAGTCCAAATTAGTTCTTAAGTTCTGGAGTCAGGGCCCCAATATTTATTCTACTTTTCCCTTTGAAGTGTTAGGCAGAAAGTTTCTGAGTGCAGTAGGAACCAGTTTGTTTCTCTCTAGTCTAGCTTCACCACAGGAGATGGAGACAGCATTGTGCAGAGCAGACACAACATATTCAGGCTCTAGTGAAAACTCCTCCTACAATTCTAAAAGTAGAACGCTCTTTTCAGCCTGGCCATTAGTCACTCTGTAGTGTAATTCCTATATCCCTGATATGCTCTGCACATTGGAATAATATACACTATATTTTTGATCTAGGACTGAGGTCAGTATGTCTCTATTGAGAACAATAAACGTAATTACTTGTGTGTGCCAGCTACCTCAGAGGTCACTAGAAGCTTCTCGAATAAACAAGAAGTTTCTGACAACCGCATAAACATTACAACTTTGTTTCCCTTAGAATCGGAACAGTCTCAGAATCGTGGAAACAATAGATAACAGTTTCACTCAGTCAATCGTGCATGCTTCGTTTCTACAGAGTTTACACAGAAATAGATAGACGGGCGTTTCAATAAAAAGGGTTTATTGAACACTCTTATTTCTCATGCAAGAGATATGTACTGTTACAATCGTAAGACAGATTGCGAAGTATAATAGGTACAGCGTTAGCAGTAAGATAATATAATACTGCAATAGCATGGTTTGTAGCTATGACATATATTCATAAAAATACATACATAAATAACACAGGCTAAATGTGAATACTCATCTGGTGCTTCTAGCTAGTTGTACCCCAGTGTACCTAACATAAGTGTAGTAAGAGGTAAGAAGTAGGAGCTTTTTTTCTACAGTCTAGTTTGGCTATAGTTTAGATTGGTATTGCCAAGATTTGCCAAAAGTCCCTCTAGGTTCAAGTCTACTCCATACCTTAGAATGAGAGAGGTTGGAATCTCTTTCCTGGTCTCGATCTCTAACACCCCACTAGGGGAGTCAGAAACACTGGAGCTGGATTCTCTGCATGAAGGATGACAGCGTCTGGTTTGTGCGTCAGGCAGGTACTCAATCTCCTTCCGAACTTGCCGTGGCAAGCCGCATAGCTATGCCGTGCAGATATACTGTTGGACCGTACCGTGGTTTGCCATGGCAAGTAAAGGTATATTTATACCTTGAAGGTGTTTAGGAATGTCAGTATTGACACAAAATTCGGGCAGAGGAACGTCATGTATAAACCCC
Source organism: Lissotriton vulgaris (assembly GCF_964263255.1). Lineage (NCBI taxonomy): Eukaryota > Metazoa > Chordata > Amphibia > Caudata > Salamandridae > Lissotriton > Lissotriton vulgaris. Next base: position 1,999,086,382 of record NC_141687.1, read on the forward strand.
TAAGGAATAGATATTCATGCATAACAAATGAGTTCTTGGAGAAATCAATAATCCAAGCAAGGGGAAGTCCTAAAGGCTTAAGAGTCTGGTTTTCCAAGAACTCGTAGTGACGTGGATGGATAGATGTAGGTGGCCATGGATAATGCCTAAATAAGGGTAGAATTTCGATGCCTAAATATGGCCAATGCAAATTATGCCTATATAAGGACATAAATCGGGAAACCTACATACGGTATCTAAATCGACACACAACACCCACTCTACTTTCGTATGAAAGACATTACTAAATATTAAACATGTTCGTATCTGAAATAGAGTTTCACATGATTTGCTAAAACATGTCTAAAACATATTTCAAAAAAATGCATTTAAAAGTGTTGCTATGCATAAAATGTAATGATGCTGTACATATTAAAGCAATGTATGATTCCAAGCATATATTTACAGTGAATGCTAAATGAATGAACATACATATATATATACACATGATGAAATGTCTCGTAAATACAGATGAAAAAGGTCCGAAACCATTTCATGTCAGATTACATAAATCAATTGTTTTTGACAAGGTGACATATTGTCTCTGGAAGTCTTTCAAAGAATTCTGTTCTCCATGAATATTTCTACTATAAGCAGATTACTGTGCCAAAAAATGAAAAATCCAAATTTGGAAGAAAAAAATGAATCATAGGAAAAAAGTTCTTACGGTAGTCCTTTTTTTGAAAAATGAAGGTCAAATTCAGAGTTTCTCAGTACACTGCGTGCCTAGATCAAAAGTCAGTGTATGGGGACGGAGAAAACATGAAATCTTCTAATCCTGTAGAAAAAAAGTTGTCTACCGTTGTAGGTGAAAGTTGGATCACCTTGTTTAGAAGACTTAACCGCACATAAATGAGAAGCATTGCCTTTAGCATTGGTCGCATCAGCAATGTTCGTATCGGACGTTATCTGTGTGCCTTTTGTTTCCTCTCGTACCTCAGCAGTAGCAATTTGTGTCTGTGAGATCTCAATGAATGCCGTCATCAGAATTTGTAGCCGCTGGGGACAACACGGAGCATGGGCCGTTACCGGGTCCAGCAGAGTATCGATATCCATAGGCAGGACTGATGGGAGTGTTAGACAGATGTCTAGCAGGCATTCTTCACCGCAAAGCAGGCAGCATAGAACAGGTATGATGCAATCTTGCCAGATTGGTCTTAATGACAGAAAGCATGTGGTATTTAGTTCTCGTAGACGAGGTAAACCCAAAATTTGGAAAATGCGCTCACAACACTAAGGGCCCGATGTAGGTGGCCATTTACTGGCCGGTAGCGGACGATTTCGGCCGTTACCGACCGGTAAATGGGTTCTTGGGATGTAGGGGGCCAATTTTAACGATTCGGTAAATTTACCGAATCGGTAAATTTACCGAATCGGTAAAATACTGAATCGGTATTTTTACTGATTCAGTAACTTCCAGATGTAGGTGGGACTCTTCTGAGTCCCAAAGGCCTTTCAGATTTGGAATTTTACCACCCAATCCAATTCGGTGGTAAAATACCGAATCCAGATGTGCATGCACATGTGTGCATGCACACCTAAGCCATGTGACACACAGACATGCCCTTAGGGCATGTCTGTGTACCACATGGCACACATGCCTGTATTTGAGGTGCTAGAGGGTGTCAAAGTGACACCCCCTGCACCCTTGCTGTAATCGGTATTTACCGAATCGGTAAATACCGATTCAGTAATGCCCATTGATTCTTATGGGCTTCAATGCCCATAGGAATCAATCGGCATTACCGAATCGGTATTTACAGAATCTGTAACTACCGCATCTTAACGATTCGGTATTTACCGATTCTGTAATACCTACATCCCACCCTCTATTTTACCACTTCTTAAATACCGAATCGGTAAAATTCGGTTTTTAAGAAGTGGTAAAATAAAATTACCTACATCTAGCACTTAATCTCCAGTAGAGATCTCTCCACAGTGAACTGGGTGTCGCTGATGATTTGGCTTGCCATATCGTCGTATTAGGAATAAAAATAGGATCCCTGCAACAAGTGCTAAAAGGAATGGCAGTCCGCCAAACACAGAGGAATAATTCCGAGGACTGCTTGAAAAGGAGTTAACAGTCCTGAACACACGTTCTTAAATACAAGTACAATACCTCTCCTATCAGACATGTTTAAGATACGTTCCAACATTTCTGAGAAAAGTATAGGGCAGTTTGTATTCAAAAGGGCATGTATCTCGGCAGAAGTCCTTGTGACTTGGAGTGGTATGGCTCACTGTTAAGAGGAGGCAGACCTGTAAGCAGAGAACGGCCCAGGACCATTGTTCAATTCCCGACACGGCAGGGTCGTGGACCAGGGTCAGCGGACTCGATAATTCTCGCCTCGGTGCCTACTCTAACCAGGGAACACACTCGGCAACTCTGGGCATTAAGCTTACCTCATCTCTACAACGGCCCCCCACAGACGCCGGGGATGCCTGGTTTCACCCTGGAGATACCCAGTAAGGGACCATCTCACAGGGAAAACCAGGACGAGTTCCCCAGCGGTCTATAGCGCCAGGACACTCGGGTAGAGTAACAGTGCGCTTTACAAGCATCCCACATTTACATTTACATTGTAGATCATAGGTTTCTTTGGCTGAGATCAGTGGCAAAAGAATGGCTTTCATTCTGCTTGTAGTAGCAACTCGTATAGAAGAGATGTTCAGTAAATGCCATAGAGGCGACTCCCTGACTGTCTATATTTGTGGAAACAAGACTTGCATACAGCAAGTGACCGTGGATGTAACCGTTACTAGATATGGGATAACTGGCAACTGGCAACATGCCACAGCAGCTATGATCATTCAACATGAGGTAACTTTCACTTTCATTTGAAAGTTGTCCTAAAATTGGATTGATCACTGCAGCTGGTGAGTTTTGCAGGTGACAGGATAAGTTTATAGTGGAACCGTTACAGGTCCGTGTAAGTTAATACCCTGACAAAGTAGAGAACTGCTTAGTGCGTTTTTACAGTTAGTACCACTAAGAAACACTTCATGCCCCCCACTCCAACATCTGTGCGTGTAAGGTAAATCACACGATGTCTTGAAGTATTCTTTACCCAACCTTTCATATTTGCCTGCTGGTATGTGTTTTAGGCAATACAGAAAATGAAAAATTGTAACAGGAAAAGTAATTTTACCATGTATGACCCACTCAGTAGCTTTTTTTTCTGCTACTGTGAATGGTAATTGTTTCAGATTTTCAATGCTCAGCACTGTATAGTCTGCTCCCCTTTGTGCCAGTTTGATCTGTTTATCAGTGAGATTAAACACCAAGGCACATAGCTTGAATGCAAGTTTTGGAGCATCCAGCCTAATAGCATGAAAGACGTAATTGAGACTGACCATGTTGCAACATGACAAAGTCTTGTTCCATGATGTCTATAGCAGAAGACACAATGCTGTCCAAAGAATATATCCTGGACGACAGAGTCGTTAACCCATTGTCTACTACTGAGAGAGATTTCTCTATATTATTACTATCAATTTCTCGTATTCGATCAGCCGTCTCTGCTTGAGTAATCTTCCATATTTTGTTATAAGCACATAGATACCAGCATATATGAAATGTTTGAAACGGTTTTCTTGGTCTTAGCAAGAATTCCCTAAGGTCTGCGCCTTCTTTAAGTAAAGATAAGTGTTGTTTTACATCCTCTAGTGTAGCTTTCTGTAGCCAATCAAGGCAAAGTTTCCCTACACTGTACGTTGTTACTACCCGCAGATGCTGTCTTTTATCATATCTTGGGTCCGGCCTATTAAAAATGAAGAACTGTGTTTTGTTCAGGAATCGATCTTGACGGTTGTTTGTGTCTGTGGCCAGAGTAACCATTTGTTCCAATCTGGATCTGTCCTTTGGTGATGCAAAATAATATGTATGTCGCCCTCCCCATGTGTAGTGCTATTACTTGCAGGTGAAGGTCTGGACGGAGTGTTCATGTCTTTAATCTTGGCTAACCCAAGGCAAGATCTTTGTTGGACAGTATCATTCAAAAACATAATTTGCTCAGGGATGATGCAGGCTCTAAACAAAGCTTCTATCCCCTGCACTTGCCAATCTTTTGTACCCCGGACAGATTGTGTCTCAATTTTTTCTTTCCGAAAGTCGAAACCCTGTCTTAACAATTGGGGAATAAAGGCTGCAGAATAAATCAGTTTTGTATTGGTCAACACATTTTTAGTTCCTGTCTTGTTCTTATTTTTAAAATAAAACGTTTCTAGATTTGACAAGTTGAACCCCAGAAAATATGGAAACTTCATTGCAAAAGTATTTGAGCAACTCTTTGGAGGTGTAGGACAATGTTCCCATTGGTTATACATAAATACATTTCTGGGTGTTGCAGTCTTATGCAAGAAATGATGACCATAATGATTATAACAATATATTTGTTCATATTCTGATGAATCCTCTAAATATTCATGATTTGTGAATACTGCAGACATTTCTAGATCAGACATCATGTTATTAATAGTCTAGAAGTCCCGATCATCAGAAATTGTACTGGTGGTAATAAAGTCACTTACTGAAATTTTAAATAAGTGTAGAATCTTAAAAAGTTCCATTGGGCCAAAAATTTCATATTCAGTTCTGTCCCATACTATACCATCTGGTATAGGAACAGCTGTGATGTTCACTGCTGACAAGTCTCGGGCTTCACCATGGGATGATTTGTGGGGCTGGAGAATTAAATTCACTTTTTGACTTGCTGTGTCCATTTGAATATATCTTCCAGTATCAGCACACCCAGAGTTATATAAACAGAGCTAACCGAAGTAGAAAGAAGAATATTGCCAAAACAATCCATAGTGCCATCCATGGTGAAACCAGATAAGTCTTTTTCATGAGATGAAAAAAGTCTGTTGCTTTTTCTCCGAAAGTTCTTTGTGCTGGCGTCGTTTCAGGTTCCCTGGGCTCCTTAGAAAATGTATCAAAGTTAATTAAATAGCCAGAGGCAGTTCTGTCAATAGTTGGAATTGCATCAGGATTTGTTGAACTCGCCGGAACCAGTTGATCACTTGTTACTTCATTGTAGACAGGTGTATCAGGACGAACTCTTATTTGGGTCTCAAGAGGGATGAGTTCAATAGCTTCATTACTTAGTCCTTTATTTCTTACTGTCTCTCAGTCTCTCAGTTTGAACCTCTTGGATTGTAGCTAGAGGAGTGTATCTGCTACATTGTTGGAGTCCACTTGGCCTACTGCTTAGTATCGGCCACATAGTGTGGTTTGATCAGGTCGATGGACGCAAATCTTTTTTCCTTTTTAGCAGCAAGGGGCGGCAAGAATACTGTTCTTGATCTGTAGATTGCTAGGACAGGTACTGGTTGTCTGTAAGAAGGCCCAAATTCATTCTTGTCCGCAATCTTTTCTCTGACTAGATCCCCAAGCTTTGGGATCCAGACAGGCCTTGCTGGGAATGTTGTTTTTTCTCCAGTGGTGGTTGGCTTCAGGAACAAGTTGCTTTATTTCGATCTTAGTTCATTTAAGTCCATTAAACCAGCCAAACAATCTTTGATTGCAAATTGCTTATTTTCCACCACTGTTCCATGACAACCAAGGTCCGGTACCAATATTCTAGTCCCAAATAGGACCTCATACGACATGACAACCCTAGAGAACTTCTTGGCACGTTGTTTAATGCGCGTTGGATCCCATAAAGATGTTTGGCACACTCATCACCCAAACCTAATACCCTAGGTGTTATAGACTGCTTTTTGTCTCGGTTTTTTCTTTCCACAACACAATTTCCCTAAGGATGGAATGGAGAAGAATACTGCAATGCTACGCCGAAACTGGCCATGGCTTTTTCGTAAGCTCGAGAGCTAAACGCAGGGTCCTGGTCAGAGTGTAGTGTGCCAATTGTGTATGTGCCAATAGAGACTTGCAAATCTTCTATAACAGTTCGAGCATAAGCCTAGCGCTAAGGCCACCTCCATGGGAACCTTGACTTAGTGTTTGTGGGACTGCATTCGTCCAAAGGGGCGCCTGCTCTTAGATAGTCTCATGCTGCCTAACAATGGTGTCTATACTGGGGGGACAACGCTGTAGTCAGGTTTCTGATGGCATTCTGTACTGCAATCTCTATTGCAGTCTATGCAGGTAATGATGAAGATTTGAATCAGTGTATTTATCCCTGGCCACCAGTACATCTCTTTTAAAGTTAAAAATATTTCAAAGATCCCCTGATGTATCAGACCCCCTCCCAGATGTGCTTCATAAATCAAAGATGCTCTTTTTTCCATGTTTGGAATTACTCTATCCCCCACTCCAGGGATTCAAGCAAACGGAACGCTGTTTGCGTCTATTATATATGAGTATTTAAGTGGAAACTTTTTAGGTAACGCTGCACCGCTGCCTATGCTTGAAGCATTAACACCCAGTATTATTTCACTGTCTATTTTTGTTTTCGAACAAATGATTGTAGCTATGGAAGCCATTTGCACAGCCCTTTTTGCGGCTTCATCAGCCAATGAATTCCCTTCAATGTGAACGCCATCACGTTGATGACTCAGCGTGTGTATCAAGTGAGTGTTTTGTAGTCTGTTCGTAACTGAACTACTTGTTCCCAAAGAGTATTATGCTTGATTGTGCCACCTTTTACATCTTTGAAACCATTTTGAAGCCAATTCCGTAAATATTAATTATATAATTGAGCACTATAAAAGGAATCGCACACTATGAGTGTGGGGAATTCGCGATCCGTATTTTCAAGTGCCATTATGAATGATTGTCGTTCAGCTCGTTAGAGATGGCATTTTTGTGACCGTAGGTCTGAATTTGCCATTGCGCATACGACTTTTGAAGATCGTGAATGCTGCACTACACACTTGTTTATCTTCCATAGCGGGTTGTGCCGAACAGTCGGTATAAATTATAAATACATACTGGTCAAGAGGGGGAATTTCATTAGGCAGAGGACATTCATGTTCTTATTGCAGGAATGCTTGCGTTTTTCAATAAGCATCAAAAACATATTCAACATCAGTTGAAGCAAGTAAATTAACCTATTGTATCCATCTTGGATGTAAAGCTTTTGCATTCGGAATGCTAGCTTTTGTAACTGCCTCTAAGGCTGGTACATGAGTTACGACCATAATGCGTTTCCCCTGTGGTAGGTTTCTTTCTTTTGTTACAGCGGTGTGAACTGCTGTCAAAATTTTTTCTGATGATGTAAATTTAATTTCTGCTTGTGTATACAAATGTGATTTGTATGCAATTGGTACTTTTTCCCCTTCGTTAATAGTTAAGTAGGTAAATCCGCATTGACCCGTAATGATTCGGATCACTAAGTTGCGTACATTTACGCGTGTTCGTAAGTAATTTGTTGCTAACATATCAGCTTGAAGTGAAGGCAGGATATCTGTGTGTTCCTGTGTCCAATTTGTAATCTTAAAATCAGGTTTGATTCATTCGTAGAGGGGTTTAACCCTTTCTGCGTAGTTTAGAATGTATGTTCTTCCAAAATTCAGGAAACCTAGAATCGACTGTAGGTTTTTCAGCGTTTTTCAAGGTTGGAGCCGCACACACTTTTCTAAAAAGTTGGCTGCCAGGCTTTTGCCTTCACTTGATAGTTTATATTCTTGGAAAAGGACGTTGAGATGGGCAATTCTTGATTTGTTTTAATTGAATTTATAACCCTCAGAGGCAAAGCCCAGTATAATGGTGTTTACTTTGATCAAGTGCCTGTCCAGGTCATCGTCTGTCAGATAATAACATCAACATATGACAATGCCTCGTTATCATAAATTTGTAGTAACTCTGTTACCCTTGCTGAGAATAACCCCAGGTTTTTCTTGAATCCCAGTGGGAGTCGACAAAATTGATGCTGGGTCACCATTATTGAGAAAGCTGTCAAATGCCTGCTTTCAGGTGCAATGTTTTGACAAAGGAAACCGTTAGAGATGTTTAATGTGGTTTTATATTTTTTACGCACACTTTAATTCATTGATGCTGTACTATGTGCATTTTGTACTGCAAATGTTTTACAACAAGAGTTTAGGTGTCTGTAATCCAAAACTAGACGATATGTATTGTCTGGTTTGGAAACAGGAAACAAAGGATTATTAATTGATGAGGTGCATGTTTCAATCACCCCCTCGTATTCAAGTTGATCTAAAATCTTCCTCCTGTTGTTTAGCTTATTGCTTAATTGGATACTAACTTTGTGCAGTTGGTTGATTCTTTAACTGGATCTCATGATGAGGTGAATCCTCATCCCATCCTTCATGATTTATATATAATGCCGGGGCTTGGGTAGCTGCCCATTTCCTGGCATAAGTATATTTTAAATATACTGGAATATGGTTGGAGAAGGCTGGCATAATGATGTTTTCACTATGTGGACACTCCCTGACACATTCTGGTGGCCAGTCCTGTTCTGCTAAAGGTATATCATAACCTTTTGAAAGTCGCTCCCAAAAAAATGTAAATTGATACTTGTATAGCGCACTACTCACCCGCAAGGGTCTCAAGGCGCTTGTACGAATACCGCTGTGGAACCCATCCTGGCTTTCCCTGTGAGGGGTCCACTCCTGGGCACCCCCAAGGTGGAGGCCAGGCATCCTTAGCGTTGTGGGGGCCGTTGTGGAGATTAAGCAAGCTATTGCCCAGAGCTGCAGAGTGGGACTCAATGATTGGAATAAGCACCGAGGCGAGAATTATCAGGTCCGTGGAATTTTTGAGCCCAAGCAGAGTGGGACTCAATGATTTGAATAAGCACCGAGGCGAGAATTATCAGGTCCGTGGAATTTTTTAGCCCAAGACCCGCCGAGGCGGGGAATTGAACCCTGGTCCCAGGCTAGAAATCTGCATCAGGGTCAGCCGCTCTAATCATTGAGCCACACTTCTCCACAGAGTGTTTTCACTTTTCTTGGTATGTCTCCCTCCATCCGGAGTGTTATTTCATATAACCTATATGGAGCGCTAACCCTGGTGTCTGCAGTCTCAACTTGAATGTCCTCATTCAAGTCCATTGTCTCCAGAAGTCCTTTCAGCTTCCGGTGAGCTATTGTTACTTCTGCAGCGCTGTTCAGCATTGTCTGAGCCCATTCTCTGTTCTTCAGTTGTGTTCTCAGAATCCTTGGCAATTCTGATTCTTAGTTTACCATTGCATTTACGCCTCTCTTACATTGATATAGGTAGCAGCACGTTTCACCTGATACAGCACTGTTTTCTTCAAAATTAATTGGTTTCAGCACCATTATGAACAGCGTATTTTAACAGTTTTTGCTCCTACCCATGCGCTATATCTTCTGTATTCTTTGATTTCTTTTTAGACATTCCCCCTGATGAAGAGCACCGCTCGAAATGCATAGGTGGTGCATTCATGAATGATGTGTACACACATAGCTTCCTTGAAATGCATCAATGTTGCAATTTGTTCTGAAATTATTCAGCACATGATTTAATACCTTGAAGATTGGTTCAAAATAAACCATTTTCCAAGAAGAATACTTGAGACTACTTTTGAACTTTATCATTTAAACGCGTATCTATGCGCCAGGAGGATTCGAGATTTATCTTACACTGCGTAAGATTCTTTTGTTTGACACCTACATTTAGAGCAGGCTCTGCCCTATATTCATTTTGAATCTGTTTCAGGACATCAGGTATCAAGCCATAGACGGAACATCATGTGTTTTAGTGTAGATAGCAGCAAAGTCAGTACCCTAAGTGGGGCAGTCTTCCAGATGTGGTGTTATCCCCATTGGTAAACAGATTGTTAGAATTCTATGTTTCTCATAAGGGCTAGTATTAGGAAATACTGCTTCGATTTGAGTAATTGTTTGAGCTATCCAGACTGGAATTTGCTCACGTTTTGCAGGTAATTTACCCATCACTGCATGTAAAGTCTGTGGAGTTATTTTTAGTGTATTCCCCTGGTGAGAGGTTTGTTTTGGAATAAATATTGGAGGTTGAACTATGAGAGTCCGCATGACATATTGGACCAATTGTGCATTGGCGGGAACCTTTTCCTTATCTAGAGCGAGTGAATCCCTCACTCGCTGTAATCGCACCACACAGAGAGAGGGACGCTCCTCTCTTGTGAAACGACACTGGGGGAGCTGTGGCAGCTCATTTAACACTATATAAGGTACAGATGACTCCTGTCTGTTCACACCAGATGCCCTGCAGATACACTTTCTCATCATTGTGACTGATAGTCCACTTTACTTTTTCAGCTGCAGCGCACACCGCAATATCTGAATACACCTAGCCACTGGCTGGCCTGCCGTCTTTCGCACTGACAAGCAATCCCGCTCCCCCACAGACAAAGCGCCATCACACGCTCCCCGGTGAGGGACCATTTCAGTGATTGTCTTCACAGACTGTCTTAACCACGTGGAGCACCATCAAGAGCTTTCCTTTACTCCTACACAGTGCCCTGCATACCTGATACTACAGTGATTTTCCTATCATCGAGTTTTTCGGCTGGCTCTACCCAGTCGCCTGCCTGAATTTCACTACCCTCACAAGGGGTAAGTTATTCTCCATGGACTGCCATCCTCTACGTATATTACAGCATGTGCATCAGTATGCCTTAACTGAATACCATGTTTTTCTCCCTATCACCTTCACAGCACCCGGCTGGGTCCCCTGTGAGTTCCTTTATTCACACTACTTTCACTGTGTCACTGTGCATCACACCAGGCAGGATAGGCCCCCCTTCAGGTATTTTGACGTGTAGGGCACACATTTACATGCACATAGCTTTCCTATTAGAGCCACACACTGACATTATCATCCTACCCTTTCTTTAAGGTGTCCCAATACTGCTAGGTCCTGAAGAGACCCAATATCCTAACTGGGTCAAAACGCCGTCGACAGTTTAAAAAGGCGAACCAAAACGGAGCATTTATGATTGTATAAAGTGTTGTGGATCACATTGTTACATTTCCCATGGTCGCTAAAAAGTTCTAAAATTGAAACCTTGCACATATGTCACTTTAAATGCCACTGTTTAGCTTAGGTTCAATTGTTCTTTCACTGGGACACCACACACTATTGTCTAATGTTTAGCCATTGTACAACATATCTTTCAACTTAAACACCTATGTATGTATAGTGTTATTTACTTATTTCCTATATAAATAATTTCACAAATTGACTGAACCTTTAATGTGTGAAGCAAGCTTTCTTTGTGACATCAGCCCAACTCTTTGCATTGCCATTGTGCATAACTCTATTAGAAATATTCCATACTACTCACAGGAGCCATTGTTTCTTCAATCACTTGCTAAAAGTGGCATTTTCAAACACAGGATTTTAAAACCACCTTTACTAAAAAAGAGTGTTATTAAATTCTGAGTTCAAAGAGCCTAAACTCCATTTCTCCATCTTGTCCAAATTGAAATTTACACATGTGAAATGTTACAGTGCAGCTCCAATGATAGCCTAAGGGACAGACAGCCTTTCATTGGTGAAAAACGAAATACACAGTATTTCACTATCAGCATATGCAAAACATACCAGTACATGTCCTACCTTTCACATACACTGACCCTGCCCATGGGGGTACGTTGGGCATTCCATGAGGGGTTCCCTACATGTAAGAATAGGCTAAGGTTGGGCCTGGCAAGTGGGTGCACTTGCGTGGTCGACATGGCAGTGAAAACGGCATGCAGACACTGCAGTAGCAGCTCTGAGATACTTTTGAAATGGTACTCATGTGGGTGTAACAACCAGAGATGCAGGTTGGCTGGTTGCGCCACCCACAGAAGCGGCCTAGTAAAAGATGTCTAGGGTCCGCCATTGCAGACCCTACGTAGAGTCTGGTACTGTCACGCTGACTGTGCAAGTGCCCACACTTGCCCGTCCCTGAACCTTCCCTAACCTTCATATCAGTCACCCCTATGGTAGGCCCACGGGCAGGGTGCATTGTAAGCGTGAGGTAGGACCAGCCTGATGTGTGTGGCTTGTCCTAGTAGTGAATTACCACCTTTCTCGTTCTTCACTATTGAAGGGCTGCCTGTTCTCTTAGGTCAAGGTGAGCGGTTGGAACTATTACACCCTATAGTCCCAACCGGCTCCGGGAACACGGTGGCATGTCGAGTTTGGTATGCCTGAACTCAGGATAATAAAATACTTCCTTTAGCAAGGTTTATTTTAATATCCTGTGTTTGCAACTGCTACTTTTAGAAAGTTAGCATTCGCTCGCCTGACTATTTCAGCCCACCTCTGCCAGGATGTGTATCTGCTGTCTGGGTATGTGTGAGTGACAGGGCTGGGGAATTCTCGGGGACAGTCGGGGTGACCAGGTGGTGAATAGAGTGCTTACACCAGGATGGGTGGGCGGAGTAGTCCATGAATCTGAATAGGGTTGTGCTCCACCATCACAATGCTGGCTCCACCTCCTGCGGAGTGTCTGATGTCCCTGCCCTGCACCCTGAAGGAAGACGGCAGCGTCCTGTAAACAGTGTACTCCAAAACCGGGTTGAACCAGGCTCAGGCACCCTGGCCTGCCAAGACAAAAGAAATCGAGTATAAAGGTAGGAGCCCCGCTCCTAAGAAATCAGATCCAGTTTTGACCACGATGAACCTCTGCCCGACTAGAAGGACCAAGAGAAGCTGAAGAGAAGGAATCCTGCAGTGGCGCCTTGTTGAGAACGGAGAGGAAAAGACCAGAAAGGACTTTGAAGACTTGTGCCTGAAACTATCTCCAAGGGCTTGATCGCAAGCTTTCTCCCTGAACGGAACCCCAGGACCATTGGGTTCTATTCTGCCTGTGCCCGTTTGCTGTTGGGCCTTTAGTTCTTATTCCCTCGCCAGAGTTGTGACTCGGGTGCCTTCGCCCTCCAAGGTCGTGACAGCTCGGAGCCTGGTCGCCCCACCTCCGAGAGCCCCGCTCAAGCTTGAGTCGCTCTCCGCTTCAGTGCCGGGCCGCCCGCTCTCCTGTCACCTGGCCTGCTATGGAGCACGCTGTGCGCCTCTCATCTTCTCCCGCCGGAATCTGCACGGAGCGCATCTGATAGCCTTGGATTGTCCGTACGTCATAACGTACCTCACTGTCTCGCTTTGTCCTCCTGCATATCAAGGCTGTGCCGTACCTCAAGAAGGTCTTCCGTACTGCGGTACCGAAGGCCCGGTGCTGCACCCGCCTGCCTGTGAACGCGACGCCTCACCCAGATCCACAGGTACGAACTGGTGTGCTAAGAAGTAGTACGCCCCGCAGGCTTGAGCTGCATCAGATCCTGGATCGCCACAACCCTCCACACTGTCCCGCTCACCCGCCTCGCACCTCGAGGGGGCTCCGAGCCGGATAGATCCTCCGGAGAACTGTTGGCCTCATCCAGGGTCCGCCCTCACCAGTAGCCGCGCCTGAAACGCCTTGGACACTCATCAAAAGGTACATTGGAACTCTATCCCGAGTTCGCATCGGATCCAGGTTCCGCAACGTTTGTCTTCCCTGTCATCGTACCTTGCTAACTAAGAACTCTTACGAACAATTGCCTATCTAAATCTGGTGGCCTTCCTTCGCAAAACGTTATATGGTCTTGTGATAAATCTGCATATATTTTTATATAAAGTTTACGTATTTTTGATACAATCCTACTGTCAGGTCCGGGTGTCCTCAGGATCGTACGATGCTCAATGGGTTCCACCACTAGACAGCCCCTACGTCTGATTTACCACAGACACAAAGGAGTGGTCCAGTGAGGGACAAAAAGGAAGGTTAGGATGGGGACAGCAGGGAGAGAGAGCTGTAACGAGAACAAGGCACTATAAGTCAAGCACACACACTGCGGCCACCTTACACATAGGTTACAAGTGTTGCATACTAATAGTCTGTACATAAACACATAAGCAGCAATACCTGTAAAGGAAAACAAGTGTGCTTTGCCTGGCAATCTGGATATGCAGAGAACGTGACAAGTCTAAAATGGAAAGAACTACAGGTTATTTTGATATCAACAGATCAGTGACATATCACCGCACCAACATTGCAAACACGTACCAATTGTTAAATGGAATGGGCTTCAACAGGGGGCTAAGGGAAACAGCCTGCCAGGCGAAGCTAAATAACCCCTGTTGCAAGGAAACAAAAAGTGCGCAATGAATAATTCATTAATCCAATACTAATGATTGCGCTCCGGGTTAAACTCACCCTGAAGTATACGACATGAAAATTAGAATACAATGAAAAGCAGAGAGTAACTACAAAGTCACTCCGTAAGTGTCCGAACGCGAGCACAGTAAGCCAACGTCACGTATACTCTCTTACTGCAGAGAGTTACTCAAAGTCACTACTTCAGTGCCCAAAGGCGAGCACAGTACACAAAAGTCGCGTATACTCTCTTACTGCAGAGAGTCACTCAAAGTCACTACTTCAGTGCCCGAAGGCAAGCACAGTAAACAAAAGTCACGTATACTCTCTTACTGCAGAGAGTCTCACCAAATGCAAATGGAGAAAGCCTCCCTCCCCAATGCTGGATGACCGGAACTCCTATTCGCAAACCAACGATGTTCAAAACAGAATGCAGGATTATGAACCGTTGGAGCAAATAGCCTTGAAAACGGAACCAACAAGGAACTGGAACCAGAAGGGCAACTGAATGGATCTCAGAACAAGGATAGCTTAGAATTGGTGCGAACACCCCTACCGTGATCTTTCCTGAAGTACGCAGAATCAACGGCGGCGCTCTGCTGTTCCCGACTTCCTCATGATACTTTGCGCGATGACGTCACCTGCCTCTTCCGCCGCGCGCTTCCCCTTAGGAGCATGGGAATTGTAGTATGCCTGCAAAATAAATGTCTCAAGGCAGTGTTCGAGCCCGCACTCCGCCATGGGACACAACACCTACGACTGGTGTCCGTTTGTGGTGGGTCAGTGGGTTTCCTGTATATGATTGTCCCGAGGTCGAGCTCTCTGACTTGGACCAGCTCCCTAACTCGGACGGACGGGGTGTACCTGCTAACATTTCTTCCTTTCCACCCCGTCCGCAGAATCCTTTGGACGTTTCCTGGGTTTCTCCGGCTCTGTCCTTCGTTGACCCCGTCACGGCATCTGCCTTCCGTGACGCTGGGGGTGTGTTCCCCGGCGTTCCCAACAGTCGGCCAATCAGGTGAAGGAACGTAATCTGAAGCAATCCAATCAGACGAGCCAGGGGCGTTTAAGGAAGCCCCGCCTCTGCTTGTCGGCGCGGAACCTCTCGGAAACCAGCCGACGCTAGAGGAGAACGCCAAGGATGAAGAAGGAGGAAGTCCCGAAGAACCGCTACTGGGAGCACCGGACCAGAGACTCAACAAGCCAGGAGGCCAACGTTACCACGAGCCGCCCTGCCACACTTCCCGGGGAGAAGTGTGGCTCCACAAGGTACGAGGGCGTTTTCAGGGATTGTTTAAATCACGGGGTGGGACGGAGTAGCCTTAGGGTGGTCACTAACGCCGTGCACTGCTGTCGGCCTACACTTCAAGGCTGCTATAGATGGTGGTAGTATCCTGTTGATCCCTCACTCCCCTGCCCCCCTCCCACTCGTTACACATCGGTCCCAGCCACTAACTCGGCTGTCTCTTTTCCTTTTCTCGAGCTACGTCTGGACCAGCGACCATCCCTGGTAAAGCAAAGACGAGCATCGAAGACACCGGAAGTTCGTCGGAGGAGAGAGCCCCGGCTTGTGTTGTGTGCATTGCTGGACATTGACCTACGTACATCCCTTAGACCTAACAAGTACTGTCATACCGAATAAAACGGTTATTCATAGACTTCAATTTGTGGCGTTTCTCATTATCCCAACCCCACTCCTCACAATGATCATAAATGCTTAACTAACTATCGCCCTGAAGATTTGCCTTGTCTGCTCGCGCCACACTACCTAGAGGGTGAGCAAGGGTTATTTCTAAAGGAGTAGTTCTCTTACCCTGACTAGAGGAGAGGGTCCCTGTTTGTCACAAGTGCATACTTGTGCCAACCAGAGACCCCCGAGTCTAACACCATCTAATCCAATAGCCTTAACACAACTGAATCTACTGGGAAAATTAAGCAGAGATTACTAATATATTACCTAATTACCGCTAACCTTGAGTTCCGGAGTAGTGTCCTACTCGCAGCAAAAGCCTATTGAGGGGGTAATAACTGCTACATAAATACAGTTTTGAATTACATGTTTAAGGACTCAGTGCCTGCTGCCCACTCTCTAGCCCAAGGTTGATCCTGAAGCAGACTAAAGGAATGCAGACAGTGGAAGGGATGAGACTGCTGCATTAAGTGTGCGACAGAGGTTGAACATACACCCGGCCCATCCTGCCACTCTGCACATGCCAGGGCTGCCATAAAGGACATTCCTGGGAGGTTCCATGGACACTGACCTAGTCACCATGCAGCACCTATTGGCCAAACACCATAACAATGTGAAACTTCAGCAGACTATAATTATTCGCAGTTTATCTGTGGTCACAACTGCAATTTGAATCAATCTCTCATTCGGTCCTCGCCAAACCCTCCATAAAACTAAATAGTATGCAGCCCTGCTGGATTTTACACTCCTGGGAGTGAAGGGTTGGCTTCGCTTCACAGCACTGGTGCTGTGCGAGGGGTCCAAGTGTCGGGGTTCCTGCTAAATCAACATAGTGAAATGCGTGAGGAGTCGGGTGATTTGGTTGAGGGGACATTTCACACGTGGGGGTGTGAAAGGAGTCTGCAGAGCAGCAACAGATCTCCTCAGTGAATGCAGTTACACACCTAAAGAGACACGAATCATGAGGGTTGCTTAAATGATGTTTTACCTGAATGGCATTCATTTACCTGCAAAGGCACCCTCTCAGACAATGTTGGCAAACACTGGCAGGGTTGGTTGTCATAACATGGCCCCAGGAAGCCAGGTAGACACAGGCAGCGGGGCCTGCAGACGGTGAACTCACAGACAACAGTATGTGTATCAGAGGTGAGCAAGCATGGGCAACGCTCTCTGCAACAGAGTAAGAACTGCGGGAGAGAGGGTGCGGGATTTAAACTGATGTAGAGAGAGTTACAGGCATACAGAAAGAGAGATTGACAGAGAAAAGCTACAAGGAAGGAAAACATAAAGAGGGGATAGAAAGAGAGTGGATAGATAAAGATGAGAGGAAATTGAAGAAGTAGCCAAAGAGAGTTAGAGGAAAAAGAAACAGAGATAAACCGACAGATAGGAAGACTATGAAGGAGTGACAGAGGAAAAGAGGGAGATAAGGGAGATGAGGCGAGCAAAAGCATGAACATGAACATGAACAGAACAAGGGCGCACGCCTCGCGCTGAAAGTAAAAAAAGGAAGTTTGACGAGGAGAGGAGGAGGCAGCAGGGAGAGGGGAGAGAGGAGGAGCCCTGTACCTGTTTCTCTTGCTTGAGTGAGCAGGAACCATCTGTTAATTACAAACAGATGCTATCAAAGCTCACTCCCACAAGGGAATCACCAAACATGCACGCATTGCCATTGAAAGCAATCGATTCCTAAAGGTCTCATCCTATGCAGCGCATGCAGGAGGCAAAAAGCAAAAAGTGAGGGGATAAACCTTCAAAAAATGCAACAAGCATGCACCAAGTACTGATTGTTTCATCTTGAGTAGCGACATTCCGCTGCTGTACTAGAGGTACTATTTTCCTTTCTTCTTTCGCTGTCAATCATATTGCTTCTTTTCTCCCATCCCCTCTTTGTCTCTGTTGCTTCTTCTCTCCCATCTGCACCCTCCCATGGCCCAGCCATCCCGACCGTACCTTTATCTGTTTTACTTCTACTCTCCCACCCCCAAACACTCCCTTTGTCTGTGTTGCTTCTTCCCTCCCATCCTAGCCTCCTGTTGTCCTTGTTGCTTTTTCCCTCTCACCTCCCATCCTTCCGTTGTCTCTCTTGCTTGTTCAGTCCTTCCTGTTGACGGTGTTGCCGTCACCCCACCTACAATGGGGAAAAAGGCACTATGACACAGCCAATGCTGGCCGCATCATAACCCTTTTTTTTTTTAGGGAACAAAGAAAAAAGTTAACTGCCCTTTTCACCACTGATTTTCCAGTGCTGCCCCTGCCCCTCAACACAAACACAACCTCCCTTAGCTGCTGACGTTCCCATATTTGCTTTACACACTTCTCACCAGGCACTTTCCCTATAAGGCCTCAGGTCATGTAGAGTATTTAAGCACAGTGCTCCTAACGCGTGTATACAGATTGTAAATTTGTACCGCTGGTTAAGCCAAAATGGTGCTGAATTGTAGCCTTTGGTGAGATCTGTGCGTTCTCGCTACATAAACAGGAGAAGGCTGGTGTGAGGATAGCCTGTTACCATACGGTGCATACAGACTCCAATTACGGATATTTCTGTATACAATCATCACCTGTCATCTCTAAAGTCCCGATGAGTAACTACAGATGAACTTATTCAGTCTTAACACTGGTTCTCAATCATTCCAGGGCATCAATAATAAACTACAGCTGCTAGAAGGCCCCATCACAGGCATGACACCTTAAGCAATTCCTGGCTTTTTAGCCAGAATCACTTTTCATACTTCGATTTTTGATCATATTACAACATGTTCAACGTGGATCTACATGTTTCCGAATGCAAAGCCAAAGCTACAAATCCAGGACTGGTTGAAATCGCCGCCTATGACATGGGGCCACATGGTGGCTACCATATGGGCACTGACAAATGCATGTTCGCTTGCACAACTATTGTGTGAGCGTTAGTTCTATATTTCAGTGTTTCCAAAATCACGCAGCCTTGCAATTTTCCTGCCTATTATGTATCTGAAATTTCGGAAATGCCATTAACTTGGGCATTCTGGTAATAAAAATTAACACTGGGGCAGATTTACAAGAAACGAACGCACCACGGTGCCGCAAATCATTTTGCTTTGCCGCGCTGTGTTAGTTTCGAACTACAAGGATGCAATATATTTACAATAATATGTCACATCTCTGCGCTTCCCCCTGCACTGGCGCACAAAGTGCTGCCATGCACCAGCGCAGGCACCCTTACACCATGGTGCAAGGATGCCTGTGTAGTGGGGAGAATGTTTTTGTGCAGAAGGGGCACCTTCCGGCACAAAAGCAATCAATTGAGGTGAGTTCCTCTTCCAATGTGTGCTGTGGAAGGCAGCACGCATTGAAAGAGGAAAGAAACGTTGCACCTTGCTACACCACCCCTAAGGTAGCACAGCATTCTGAAACATTTCTGGAGTTACGATTGCTTGTAAATCTGAAAATACATCAGTGGACATCAGTGGGAAAACCCACAGCAACACCCATGTCATGCCCTTAACATGCAAAGTGATGCGTGAAAAGGGGCGATATTTACAAATACAGGTAAAGCCACACAGGGTGGCTTTACATGTGCTTGTAAATATCAAGCGATTCAGAAAAGGGCGTGGTGATGGACAGAGTATCTGAATTAAACAGAACACTCATACCCAGTCAACAGATCAGGGCTTGATCCATCACCGTTTTTAAGCTCACTGCACCATCCCAGCTCAGAACCTGGCTACATGCAAATTAGTCTGTCCCTGGCCCAGTGCATCATGGGAACAGGGCAGACCAAACTACCATGCCAATTCTTTAACTGGAAAGGAAACAAGCTTCAGGGGACCGGTTTCTGGCATTACAGCCATCTTCGGCCCAGCTTGCTTGAATCCTGATGGTGCAGTGAGCAAGGGACTCACATCTGAGTATACCCTTCCACGCTAATGGTGGACAAACGATTCAGAAAAGGGGGTGGTGATGGATAGAGTATCTGAATTAAACAGAACACTCGTACCCAGTCAACAGATCAGGGCTTGATCCATCACCGTTTTTTAGCTCACTGCACCATCCCAGCTCAGAACCTGGCTACATGCAAATTAGTCTATCCCTGGCCCAGTGCATCATGGGAACAGGGCAGACCAAACTACCAAGCCAATTCTTTAACTGGAAAGGAAACAAGGTTCCGGGGACCGGTTTCTGGCATTACAGCCGTCTTCGGCCCGGCTTGCTTGAATCCTGATGGTGCAGTGAGCAAGGGACTCACATCTGAGTATACCCTTCCACGCTTATGGTGGACAAACGATTCAGAAAAGGGGGTGGTGATGGACAGAGTATCTGAATTAAACAGAACACTCGTACCCAGTCAACAGATCAGGGCTTGATCCATCACCGTTTTTTAGCTCACTGCACCATCCCAGCTCAGAACCTGGCTACATGCAAATTAGTCTGTCCCTGGCCCAGTGCATCATGGGAACAGGGCAGACCAAACTACCAAGCCAATTCTTTAACTGGAAAGGAAACAAGCTTCCGGGGACCGGTTTCTGGCATTACAGCCGTCTTCGGCCTGGCTTGCTTGAATCCTGATGGTGCAGTGAGCAAGGGACTCACATCTGAGTATACCCTTCCACGCTTATAGTGGACAAACGTAGTGCAGCAAGGTGACTTACACTCCAACACTTTTTCATGATTATTGTAGGAAGGTGGCTACCTGACTATGGTTACCCCAGATTTTTTGCCTTGTGTTTAGCTGGTTTTCGACTTAGTTGGCCTGGTTCCCTGCTAATTAGGGCCCCAGGCTATCTGATCTCTCTGTAAAATGGATTCCATGTACCCTAGGTGCATAACTAGATTGGCTTGGGTCACCTTATCAGCCCCTCTACAGAACACTATAGGTGCCCAGGGCATAGGTGCATCCAAGGCCTACCAGGGGCTGCAGCATATCTTTTGCCACCCCTGGCAGGCTATCTAAAATTGACTCAACTGGCTGATCACTCAGCTGGGGCAAGGTGGTGTAATCACCCCTTGCTTAGATATAGTATGCCTATATCTAAACCTATCTGGACACATATATACCTATCAGTCACTCCTATGGCAGGCCTTAACAATCCTGAAGGCAGAGTGCTTGGTTTTATGTGAGATGGTGCTCTAGCATGAGCTGAGCCTGTCTGCAGCTGTCGGGACCAATTCCCTCAGCTGTTCCGGGATAATGCCATACCATATACTCTTAAGTGCATTATAATCCTCACGGTTATATGTTAACTTTGATTTGGCTTTATCAAAACATGTTGTGTAAGGTGTCATACGACTTGGAATACTACCCCCTCGCCAGTCCTGGTGACGGGGGTAGCATTCCACCCCTTTAGAAGGAGACGACATGTTAATTTGCTAAAACTCGGTTGATTTTAAAAAGAGCCTCAGATCCACAATATGGACGCTTCTGCCACAGACACGAGTCTGACCTCATGCAGCTGACCGAAACTCAGCCAAGGAGGCCTGGACAAAGGGTTTCCTGTCACAGGGAGGTGTCACACCACCCCAGACAGGAGATAGTGGATTGTAGCAGGGAGGTTTGAAAGAAACCAGACACTGCCTGGGGAGCAGAAGGCTGCCCCTTGCATAATCCGGCCAAACCGGTTCTGGGGCACAACAGCCCCAGTCCCAGCGCGGCCTGGATCAAAGGGAAAGGGGTGTATCCACCCCCTTCCTGGGTCCCACCCATAGGAGGGGACCTAGCAGGTAATCCAGCCCCCTAGATTGGTATAAGAATGGGATTAGTGCCAACGCACTCAGATTATCCTGATGAAACATTTGAAACAAAACTCTGGACCCTTCGACATCCTACTCAACGTAGAATCCTCCAACTTGCTCGCACTCCCTGGCACTTTCCTAAACAGCGCGCTGACGCTGCAACGAACACCGGATCTGGGTCGCCAGTCTCGAGGGCGAGGTGTGCCACGCGACACGCCCCCTCGGTTGGCCACGCCCCCTCTAAGACCTGACAAATCGGCATAAATTATGTGCCTTGGGAGGAAGCGCAGCGGACGAGCGCAGCGGGCGTGACGATTGCGCGCCTAAGGCAAGCCCGTCTGCGCCCGTCCGCGACTGGCCGGGGCTAGGGGCATGTCACTCTGCCCCACGTATCATCTATTCCCCGGACCAACTGCGTTGCCTCCAGGGACCTTGGCCCATTATGCCCTCTATACTCGCCTGCATCTCTTCTCTTGGTCTTTCCCCCATCACCCCCCTCCTTATTCCTCCCCCCGTAGTTGGGACCCCCCTCCCGCCCTGTTGCTCTGTCCCCCAATCAACCCTCAAAACCCTTAAAGTTTTCTATCTTAACACCCGGTCGGCTGTCGCCCATGCGCATGAGCTTTCGGTCCTGTTGGATCTGCACGCCCCAGATCTCCTTTTCTTAACGGAGACTTGGTTCTGCGATGACTCCCTCCCCGCCCTACTATCCACCCTACCGGCCACGTACTACGCCCTTAGGGCGGATCGCCCTCATGGCAAAGCCGGGGGCGGGGTAGCGGTCATCGCACGTACCGACCTACCTTTCCAAAGTTTATCCTTGCCTAACATCGCGACCTCCGAATTTTTGGTAATTCGTACCACCTCCATTTCCCCTCCTTTGACCTGCTTTCTCACCTACCGTCCTCCTCAAACCCCGCTACAATTTCTCTCTGACTTTCTGGATGTTCTGGCCACAATTACAATCAATAACTCCTCTATTCTGCGTCTTGGAGATTTCAATTTCTGGCCATCTGACCCCGCTGAATGTCCATCCTCCAAGGAATTCTCTGAAACCCTCCATTCCCTTAACTTTACATCTTTTGTTCAATCACCTACCCACATCAAAGGTCACACGCTCGATCAGATCTGGTCCCTGAATTGCCCTGTGGAATCTCTCTCAATCTCACCTTGCCCATGGTCTGATCATCACTTGATTTCTTTTTCTCTTCCCATCCACTCCCCTACTAAGCCCCCCTGCCCCAAAAACACCTGGGTCCGATCGTGGGGCCGAGTTAACCTAGATAGTTTTTCCTCCCTTCTTAGTTCTTCCCTTCCCTCCTTGCATGGCCTCTCCACTCCTTCCCAGGTGGATGCCATAGATAAATGGCTCTCCTCTGGCCGCGACTCCGTTGCCCCGCTCAAACGCATCACCTCCAAACGGGAGAAGGACGCCAACCGATGGTTTACCGTCGAGCTTAAGACCATTAAACTAAAAGTATGTCGCGCAGAACGGGCTTGGAGAAGAAACTACTGCCCCATTCTTAAATTGGAGTATACCAACACTCTTACCCAATATAAAAAAGCCATCTTGGAGGCCAAAACATCATACTTCTCCTCCAAAATCCTAGCCTCGGAGAACCAGTCCAAGAAGATATTTACAATCGTTCACAGCCTGGCGTTCTCAGATAGAACAACCCTCAAGCCTGCCCCATCTGAAGAACTCTGCCTTTCCCTGAACAACTATTTTATTAACAAAATTACCACCATCAAGGCCAACATTCCCCCCCCTCCCTTTTCTTTGTGGACCCTCAATGTCCCCTTCCCAAGGGCGAACTCACCACCCTCCCACCCATCACTAGAGAAAGTCTGATCGCCCTAGTGCCCTTGGTCAAGTCTGGTTCTCCTCTTGACCCTTGCCCGGCCCATATCCTCCACCACATCTTCGCTGCCTGCCCGGATCCCCCCCTCCACCTTCTTAATAGCTCCCTTGCCCAAGGCGTAGTTCCCAATTCTTTGAAATCAGCGGTAATTGTGCCCATTTTAAAGAAACCGGGGGCTGATCCTTCTGTTCCTGCCAATTTCCGCCCCATCTCCCTCTTGCCATTTCTGGCTAAGGTGCTCGAGCGTCACGTCACCCGCGCTCTGAGCTCCTTTGTGGAGACGCATGGAGCCCTTGCCCCCCGCCAGGCCGGTTTCTGCTCCGCTCACTCCACGGAGTCCGTTGTCATCTCGGTCCTGGACAACCTCAGGGAGGGTATGGACACCAATCAGCATCAGGCCCTTGTGCTCCTCGATCTCTCAGCCGCCTTTGACATGGTTGACCATACCATCTTGTTGTCCCGTGTCAGGGCGGCGGGGATCGGGGGGACCGCCCTGGTCTGGTGTCCTCCTTCCTGAGTGACCGCACCCAGGCTGTCCGTCTGGGTGATTTCACGGCGGACGTCCGGGGAGTGCAGTGCGGGGTTCCCCAGGGCTCCTCCCTCTCCCCCCTCTTGTTCAATCTTTATCTCGCCCCTCTTATCTTTTCTCTTCAACAGATGGAGGTCGCCGTATTTAACTATGCGGATGACCTCCAGCTTGTTTTCAACCTGTCTTCTTCTCCCTCTTCTGTGCTAAACTTTCAATCTGTCATGCTCCATATCAGGGACTGGATGAACCACAACCACCTTAAACTCAACCCTGACAAGACCGAGTTGGTGTTGACGGGTCGTTCATCCAGCCCCTGGTCCTCTCTCTTCTGGCCTCCCTCTCTTGGCTCTTCCCCTGCTCCCTCCTCCTCTGTTAAAACCCTAGGTATAAAAATCAATTCGCACCTCACCCTTCACTCCCAGGTTAGCTCTGTGGTATCTTCCTCCTTTCTTTCCCTGCGAACTATTCGCAGAGTGTCTCGCTTCTTCGCTTTTTCTGCTCTTAAGCTTATAATCCTGGCCATGGTGGTGTCCCGCCTGGACTACGGCAATGCTTTATATGCCGGCATCCCCGCCTACAGCTTTTGGCGCCTACAACAGATTCAGAACCAGGCGGCCCGCCTGGTCTTTAAGCTCCCTAAATTCCACCATTCTACCCCCCTCTTGAAATCTTTACATTAGCTCCCTGTGGGTGCCAGGGTCCAATTCAAGCTGGCAACCATGACCTTTCTGGCCCGACTTGGCTTGGCTCCGGCCTTTATCTCGTCCGAGATTACTCCATACATACCTACACGGGAACTACGCTCGTCCTCTCAATCCCTCCTCACTGTTCCCCGTTTCCGGAGAAAGAAGTGGGGAGGATCTAAATTCGCCACCCTTGCCTCGACCCTTTGGAACTCCCTTCCCTTTGAACTTCGTACCATCACACAGTACCCTCAATTCCGTAGGCACCTTAAGACTTACCTGTTCAAAAAGTCTTTTTATTAATTTTCCTCCACCCCTCTCTGCCTATTAGCTTTGGATCCAGTTAGAGTTAGCGCCAAGAAACCGCTGGTATACGTGCGCTCTAGAAATAATTTTAAATCAAATCAAATCAGAAGACTGAAGAATCTCCCTTGTGGTCAAGGAGTGACCACCCTGTGCAAACAGGCACCATCCAGCACCTCGACGTCTGCTTAGTTGCAGTTTCCGCCAGAACTCGAGCAACAGAGATCGACAAGATCAAGCTTGCCTGCCTTCTTACAGCCCATGCCACAGTCCCTGCAGAGCTGAGACCCGTGGAGGCGACCGGAAGCGTGGGGCACGCCATCTTGAAAAGACCACGAGACGCTGACCGAGCAGCCCACAAGTGACCCTCGAAGCTGTACACCGGGGTTTGAGAAGCCCCAACCATGAGCCACTCTTGCACCGAAGCTCACCCCTCTACACTCGACGAGTGCTGTGTGGGGCCCTTCTGCTTGCTTTGGCTCAACACGTTGGCCCGGTCACTTGCCAGCTGGCTTGTGGCCCATGTGCCAACGAAAACCTAAAACCAACTTGCGATTCTGGTTGCTCCAGTCTTGCACCAGCTCCTCTGAAAAGGAGCAACCGCTCTGACCCTCCTGATCCGAGTGAGAAGCAATCTTCCGGTCCTACGCGGATTGCTCTTGCCAAGTGTTGTTTGCTCCAATCTTGAAGCCAACTGCGCCGACGGTGAGGGCCTGCGTGGGACAGATCGTGACCCGCTCCTGGATGTCGCAGATGCCCCAGAGCCCACGTGACAGCGGAGAGAAGCTCCTCAACAACCACCTGATTGCGCCCGACATTGCCTGGTTCCGTCCTGGTTCCACCCTGGTCACTGCTGAGTGAACCAGACTCTGTCCCCTCTGCTTTCAGGTACTTTTGTACTCTGATCCACCCTTGGATCCCACCGGACACTTCTCCTTCACATCGCCTGCAGCATCTTCAGCTTCAAGCACCAAGAGCCTGCGTGTCAAAACCCGACGCCACTTCGACCCTATGCACCCGCTTCCTGTGGGTGAGGTAACATTGCAACGCCGGTGTTCCCACACTGGTACACACCTCTAGGGTCTGTGTCTAAAGTTTGGTTCTTCTAGGTTCAGCGGAAGTGTCCTTAAACTCTATTTGTGTAACTTTTACGCACCATTGACATTGCATTGGTGCAAGCCGCGCTTTAAGCGCTGCACCCGAATCCCGCGGGCTTTTCCCGACTTCAGCATTGCTAGTCCCGACTGCTCCCAGCGATTCCCTAGGCCCTAGGCCTAACCACTGTTCGATTGGTATCTCTTATACCACTTTTTTAATATATGGTTTGAGTGGCTCCCGCCCTCATCCATAATTGTGCAACTTTGTATGTTATACTGTGCTTTTGATTTAACACTTTTGCCCCTTGGCTCATAAAGAGTACTGGGGATTAATTTAGAAATAAATACATATATTTTTATAATATATACTTGTGTGGTGTCCTTTCATTTGATATTACAGGACTGTGATTGGTAAAACAGCTCGCTTAACACGACCTCTTGAGTTAAGCCATTAAGGCTGCTTAGTCTATGCTACCATTAAGATAGCTTGTCTAATAAGGTTGACTTACAACCAGACACCATAAGGGTTGCTTGGACTGACACAAGGTGGTTCCAGAATTGGAAACATCATATATCAGGCCAACTTCTCACAATTATGACCCTAAATCTGTGCCCAGTGTGTCATATCTCCTTGTATTACACTGGGTATCTATTCTAACAACCATTTGAATGACACATTATGAACATCTGATAGTCTGGGAGTTGAAGTGGTGTGTGGAAACTGTGTTAAAAATATACAATTAGGACAATATTTAGTCACCTTGCTGCACTGCCCTGCGTCTCAGGGAAAAGGCAGGAATGCACCATAGTTATCCAATATGGCATATTCCTGTCCTTTTCCCTTGAGCCTTTTGGCAGTCAAGTGCCTATTCCTACAACACAGGCATCCTTGAACCATGGTGTAAGGGTGCCTGTGTTGTTGGCAGGATTGTTTTTGTGTAGGGAGGGGCTCCTTCCTGAATGAAAGCAATACTGAGAGGCTTTTCCCTTTTTCTTTCTGTGCTGTAGAATGCAGCACATATAGAAAGAGAAAGTAACGAGGATTAATAAAGATATTGCTCCTAGTTGCTCCTTTCCTGGGAGGTGTAACCTTTTGGTGCATTCCCAGGCAGGCAAGGTCTTCAAAAACCATTGAAGCTGCATGGGAAAATCCACACAATGTCCATGCAATGCCTACTCAGTACAGAGTAACACAATGCAGCGATTGTGATTTGTGGCGTTACTCCATATTTTTGGAGCCACACAAAGTGGCTTTGCATGGCTCCAAAAATATGATTTACGGTTTGCGTTGCTCTTGCACCACATTATGGGATGCAAGAGAGATGCAAATTGGATCATAATAAATATGGCCATTAGTGTTATGCTTATTTTTACTATTTCAAAATGTATGTGCTATGTATAAACAATACATATTAAAAAATAATGTTTTTGTTGTATGGGTCCATGTGAAGCTGAAAAGATAATGTGTAAAGCTTTCACACAGTTTCATGTCAGACGTGAGGAGTTCGTCCAGCCCAACTCAGGGGCATATTATCAAGAATGGCGTTAAAATCATCACTGCTTTACGGCAGAAAACTGCAGCTAAAGCGGCGATAAGGCGCTTGATAATATGCCCTTCAGAATTCCCATAGAAGCCCACACCAGAACCTGGGCTTCTATGGGAATTCTGAAGGGCATATTATCAAGCGCCTTATCGCCGCTTTAGCTGCAGTTTTCTGCCGCTAAAGTGGCGATAATTTTAACACCGTTCCTTGATAATATGGCCCTAAGATTTTTGTACATCTTGATACTCGAAGATTTGCTTGTACACTTTTGAATGTGACACTACAAGTCCCAGAAAGCAATATGAAGGGCTGGTCTGGCTGCAATAGCATGACATGAAGCAGCCAGGGCTCATTTCCTATTTGTGTGGCCTTTCATCAGAGGTGCAAAGCTGTCCCATGGCTCTTATTTAAACAAGGTAAAACAAATTGAAAAGCCAATAGCTCTCCCGTTGGCGAGACGTATTGGATTTGCCACTGTTGCTTGTTCATTGTTAATTTTGAAATTCTTAGATTCTTGTATTTGACAGACTCCTTCTTCTTTTTCACTTGTATAACTGTATGCCAATTCCAAGTGGGTAGCTCTCCCTCCCAGGGTCCTGACGGCCTGTCTGAAGAACCTAAGTAAATGCTTGGTATTATCCATCCAAAACAAGCTATCACTGTTGTAATTTCTAGCAATAAAATGAATAATTATTCGGAATCAAGAAATGTTCACCAATGAGGTATGTAAATAGAAACACATGTTGCAGTACTAGAAGATCTATGTTTTTTCAACCTGTTTTCAATCATTGCTCAAGTTCGGCCCTAAATAGGGTACAATTAAATGGTTTCAAAAATAAACATTAACCAATGCAATTTAGTCCGCCTGAAAATCTATTCAGAATGAGTTAAACGTGTAAAAACATTGACTACAATAACACATTTTGTAGAAGCTGTGACTCGAAAGCTTAGGTTACCAAAAGTCGGATATTGCTAAATACATCTACAAATAATTTGACCTGCACTTAATCACACCATCAAGCATTTATCAATTAAAGTGCTAAGGCTGTAGATATATTAATTTAATAGTTCTTAAGCTATTGACTTCTCTGGAACCCCGCTAAATCACTATTGGAAGCCGGGGAACCTGGCCTAGGCAACCTCCTATACATGAACCTCAATAAAACATACACGAGGGTACCTAAAAAAAAAACCACATATTGTTAAACATTTTAATATACATGAATCGAAATGTTAATTTCAATTGGAAGTTTGGAGCGTTGAATTTATTTATAGACTTTAGCATACCACGTAGTCCTTTTTACTTCTAATGCCCTTTACATTTTTGGCACATGCTAGTGCTTCATTTGAGGTCACTAATCGTCTATACTACGGTTTGCTGGACTGCATTGCTGCCAAGAATCAAGCTAAGGATAGCAAATTGATTTTAAGCCTCCAATTTTTTCTTTCACATTGAGGAGGCATTTCAAAATTTTCAGTTTTACATTATGCTTTCTTGTGTTTTATAGTTTATTAATCTCCTGATAATATTTAAACAGTTACAGACTACCCTATAGAGGTCCGCGTACCCCAAGATAAGAACTACTGCTACAATTAATGAATAAAACCATCCTGAAATCTGTTGAGCGTGATTATGGTTGGACATAGAATTAAAGAAAAGTTGAACTGTTTGAAAGGAGATATTTGTGTACGGTTAAGGTTTTAACAATCTCCATGTTGCAGTCGATGTTGCCTAAAATATGTTTTCAGCGTATGTTTTTACATGGAAACAAAAATGTGGACAGCACAAGCTGCACAGGAGCTGGTGACCCTTTTCCTGCTCTCTCTAAAAGAAGGAAAGGATATAGAGCCCAAATGTTCGAGTTCTGTTATGTATTGCACCATGATATATAACAGGAGTTACTGCACAAATCACAACTAACAAGCGCGCTGTTAATAAGACCATTGCTGAATTACTCTGTATACATCATGGGAATTTACTCTGTTGCTACAAATTAAAGCAACATAAAGCCAAGGACACTCCACTCCTAACTAATTAGTACACTGTGGGGGAAATTCTCAAGAACGTGTAATAATTATCGAAACATTAGCTTAATGCAACTTTGCACATCGCAGTCTATCGCAACAAAATAACACTGTGTTAACGTTGTATTCTCAACCCGGCGGCACCATGCAATAGTCTCATGATAACGCACCAAATGACTGTGTTAAATCTAACTTGACGCTGAAAAAACGCGAAACACGAACAAGAAGAAAGTTGCGATGTGGCCAATCAAGATACAAAAATCAGCGATAACCAGCGACAGGCCTGCAATTCCCACGCGTCATGCGTGAAAATGCACTACAAAAGCAACAAAAAAACACAACCAAACCAAAAGAAACTGCGTAGCACCATGGATGCTCCTGGACCGAGTGCAGAGAACAACTCGAACCCCACAAGCCCTACGGAGGACCAGCCAGGAACCCAGAGGCCCGGGAAGGGCAAGGAGAAGAGGAAGAGGAAGACAGGGTTCAGTCCGCAGGAAAACCAGATCATCGTCACAGAGGTGATAGAACACTATTAAACAACTGTTCGTCACTTCCACTGTGTCACTGGCAACACAAATAGAAATATGGCGGTCGATCGTGAACAACGTGAATGCAGTCGGAGTGTCGAGGAGGTCAATTGAGGAGGTCAAGAGGCGCTGGCATAACGTAAATAGCCAAACCAAGCAGAAACTCGCTGCCTATCGGAAGCCAGCAACGGCGACTGGAGGTGGGAGTCCTGCACCACAGAAGGAGCTTTATGAACTGGAGGAAATGAAAGCTACAATCATCAGTGTGGAGACGGTGGCAGGAGTTGGGGGTCCAGACACAGCTCGATATGACCTGACCCAACAGCAAAAAGGGTGAGTAACGACCAGGAACTGGCGGGACGGGGAGAGATGGGCACAATGGCACGCATGCATAATTATGTGTAGCACACTGCACACCCACAATGGTTGTGGAACATGTCCCTGATACCCTTGGCACACTGCAGCACAAATAGAAATACCAAATAGGCCCATGTCCACTATGTGCACAAAGGGGCCCTCCTCAATATCACCAATCTCACGATCTACCCACGCACATGTGCTGAATCCAGCAAAGCCGATATATATATAAAGGGGTCCCAGACCAGACACAAAATGAATTATTAATGATCACAATATTTTTGCTAAATTGATCCAAAACAAATGAGGGTGCATAGTGTTTTTATTTTCACCGCACCGTTATAACCATTCAATGATCAGGAAATCGATAAAAGTATACACAAGTTCAATGCGCCCACAGGGAGAGGGGAGAAAGTGCAGGGGAAAAGAAACACATTTTTTGATAGTTATACATCACTAATCAAAGTTTTTCATATGCACAAATCCACAGATCAAAATCATAAAAATTATTGATCCCCATACGAGAGGTCAAATACAGTGTGCATACATCAAAATCATTTTTTGACAGAAGCTCCTAATCCGCTGTATACATCAAGCTAACGTTAGGAGTTCAAGTTTGTAGATAAATGTCTACGTTTCAACCCAGAAATTGTAGGACAGTGGATCCTTACTACGCGGGTCTTCGTCAGGACGTGAGGGGAGGGTAGAGGGTAAGGTGGGGCTGATTCCTAAACAAAATAGAGGTGAAAACGAATTACTTAAACCGGTCTCAAATGAGTCCCGAAACAATAAATAACGGAAAGACCTGTTATATTCAAGATTAAAAATTGAATTAAGTTAAATTCAATGAAAAGTGGGAGGTTATACTGAGGATTGTGCCATAGGTTACATGAAATTACCTGGTGGGAAGTCAAAGGCGGCCAGAAAAAGCGTGGTCCGTGACAGGGCTGTGGCTTTAATTTGGCTTTAATTTGCAGAAAACGCACTTTTGCTCGTTGTTGTGTCTGTCCCACATAAATCAAATCACAGGGGCATGTTATGCAATACACCACATTGGTGGAGTTACAGTTTGTATGTGATTTTAATGAAACATGATGTTGTCCATGAGAGAAAACTTTGGTTTGAATTGTCGCTGGACAGGCCTTACAAGAGCCACAACGGTAATGTCCCACAATGGGAGGTAGGTTCCACATAGATGCTACGGATGGTTCACTCGGGAATCGAAAATAAAACCCCGGTATGACGGAGGAGCCATAATTACTTCAACTCTTCAAACCCTACCATCCTTTAATGAATAGGTAGGCCACATATTAAGTATTTACTATGTATGCGTTTTTAGTGACAATTTTTTGGCAATCATACCAATGATTGGCGTCATTATTATTTTTATCATGGTCCTTTAGATACGGACAGCATCCGCCAAATTAAAGCCACAGCCCTGTCACGGACCACGCTTTTTCTGGCCGCCTTTGACTTCCCACCAGGTAATTTCATGTAACCTATGGCACAATCCTCAGTATAACCTCCCACTTTTCATTGAATTTAACTTAATTCAATTTTTAATCTTGAATATAACGGGTCTTTCCGTTATTTATTGTTTCGGGACTCATTTGAGACCGGTTTAAGTAATTCGTTTTCACCTCTATTTTGTTTAGGAATCAGCCCCACCTTACCCTCTCCCTCCCCTCACGTCCTGACGAAGACTCGCGTAGTAAGGATCCACTGTCCTACAATTTCTGGGTCGAAACGTAGACATTTATCTACAAACTTGAACTGCTAACGTTAGCTTGATGTATACAGCGGATTAGGAGCTTCTGTCAAAAAATTATTTTGATGTATGCACACTGTATTTGACCTCTCGTATGGGGATCAATGATTTTTATGATTTTGATCTGTGGATTTGTGCATATGAAAAACTTTGATTAGTGATGTATAACTATCAAAAAATGTGTTTCTTTTCCCCTGCACTTTCTCCCCTCTCCCTGTGGGCGCATTGAACTTGTGTATACTTTTATCGATTTCCTGATCATTGAATGGTTATAACGGTGCGGTGAAAATAAAAACACTATGCACCCTCATTTGTTTTGGATCAATTTAGCAAAAATATTGTGATCATTAATAATTCATTTTGTGTCTGGTCTGGGACCCCTTTATATATATATCGACTATTTACCCAGGTCCCACTGACTACATGGGTCCAACCCAATTATTTATAATATAGAATCCAGCAAAGCAGCGGATCTGTGAGCCGCACTGAGAATGCAATTGACACTGCATGACCAATAGCATGGCTGCAGTCAAAATACATGACATGTTGCATGACACAACACTGAGGTGGCCCAGTGTGGATCACATCCTGAAAGGACCAGGTCATACTCTGACACACCCACGTGCACATACAACCCCTGACGTTAACAACACATTTGCAGATAAACAGTGCACAAGAGTACAAAAATCATCCAAGAGCACAAATGACCCAAGTCGCCAACATCTCAGCACCGTAAGAGCACACAAGTCAAAGGCACACCGCCTCAAAGTTATAAGTGGCCGCTAAATCATAGCTGCAGGTGCGACTCTCCAACAATGCAGCACACACACATAGCAATCACAGCACACTGACGACAATGTGGTCCAAAGAGCAACACTGTCACTACAGAACAGAGGAAACAGCTGGTGCTGTTAGTGTGTAGAAACTGGCAAATCACATTTGGCATATCAGGAAACTGTGATATGATAATGTACGAGTACAACCTCACATCCGTCATGTAGCCGAAATGCCCCCTGTCTCCCATCAAACAGCCAGCTCCTCCAAAATAGTCACAATGTACATTGTCATGCAGTCATGTACAATGTGTCAACATACATGGAACACACTGTCAACCTGCACCTCCCCTTTACATTGAAGAGGGACAATCAACAAATCCTGCAGAGCAGACCAGATATCCCATCAGTGATGATGATGAGGACCCCCTGGCCATCTACTCCGACACACTCCAACGGCACTTGGATAGCCAATGCACTCCAACTCCAGGAGCAGGGTAGCCCAGCTGCATTGAGGTGACCCCACCCCCTGCACAGACCACACAGCAGGAAGCATCCACCACCACTACGGCTGGCACTTCACGGAAAAACACATGACATTACAATGCTGTGTGTTAGACTGCCAGAGGGGATTGGCTGAACAAGTGAGGGTGGGTTTTGACCTCATGGCAGCCAAACCTGATGCCACACGTGGGTGTATGAGTACCATCAGGGACCAATTAAAGTGCCTAATGGACACCCAGAGTCTGCTCCATGCTCTACAACACTCCTTGGCTGACTTCGCTGGAGCCAATACTCAGGTACAAGAACTGTCTAGTCAGACAGGCTCCAGCGATGTCAGCTGGGAGTTGGGACACATGCAGAGGACAATGGAGAACATGGAGCGGATTTAGGCTGGAAGGATGGCTGCTATGGATCTACTCCAGCGAGATGTAGCTGGGATATTCCATACCCTGCAGAACCTCATCTTGCCATTGCTGCCACAGAACCTGTTCCAGATGACTGCTGCAGGAACTTCGACACACACACCTCCGCCCCCTGATTTGTCAGTGGCACACAGTGAGGCAGCCATGCCAC
This sequence comes from Lissotriton vulgaris, assembly GCF_964263255.1. Classification (NCBI taxonomy): domain Eukaryota; kingdom Metazoa; phylum Chordata; class Amphibia; order Caudata; family Salamandridae; genus Lissotriton; species Lissotriton vulgaris. The sequence continues at coordinate 1,999,120,425 of NC_141687.1, forward strand.
CTCCGCCCCCTGATGTGCCAGTGGCACACAGTGATGCAGCCATAACACCCTCACACACACCTGACACACCAGACATATCAGAGGACTAAGATGTGGATGGTAATGACTCTGTGTGCGAAAGGAGGTTATAGCATTCATCCTCGCCATATGGCCTGTTCCTGCTTTGTTCAGCCGTCTGCATCATGCCCTGAAACAACACCTTCCACTGTCCCACAAAACACTCTGCAACATTCACCTGAATCCCGACATGGACTGCCAGATCTGCTCCAGTTATCAATGACATAGCAAACTGAATTTTTCCTCTTCCTATCAACGTATCATTCCCCAAAGGACTCTGATTGACCCTCCACTGGGCAACCATGGAATGTGGGGTTTGCCTGGCCTTGTAATACTCCAACCCTCCACAGAATATGAATAAAACATTCCAAAACACACAGTTGTGGTATGTCTATGGCCAATCAAGAATAAAGGTAAGGATGAATGTACGGCCATTGCATGCACAAAAAGGTACACCCTGGGAAATGACATCAATGCATATGTTTGAACCTGACCCACCTGGCCAATTAGATGACTCTGAAAGTGTGAACTAGCAGTGGCCTCATTGCTCATGAACAACAATCTCCAAACTCCCCAACATAGCCCCACATCCATGTATCATATAGGGTGTGTGTAAAAATGTCAAATTCGGTAGCAGGCCCAAAGTAGTATTCCCCTTCACATGTGACAACAGAACATCTCTTTGCATACCCACTCAAACTCAACTGTTTGGACACAGCCTGTTTTGATGGATTCCATTGATCCACATGGCAAGAAGTTGGACACCATACTCACATTGCTGAAGACACATAAGAGCACAGGTCTACCAGCAACTATCCCAACCACAGTGTCTGGCTCACAGAGGTGGAGCTGGCAATAGGGACTCACCCCTAACGGAAATGCATCAGTCAGTCCCTCCCTGTGTATGGACAATGCTCATTGAGGCACACGATTTGTCATTCTAATCAACACTCATCACAGTTGAACAGTATGCAGACCAATGCTCCAGACACTAAGACGCAGCATAGGAACATGTAGAGGTGCAAAAAATGGGGAGGAAAAAATGAACACCAATCATTGCGAATGGCAATGGTCTCACGCCACCTTGCCTTGCTGGACAAGTCATGTGATGTTTGGCGTATGCTCATTGCCCCTTGTCAGGGTACACGACTCACAGCCCATGGGATCTGCATAGTGCTGTACCACCGGACTGCACTAACTGTCTGATCTGCTGACAGTGAGCAGGTGGAAGTGTCCAACAAGGTCACATGTAGTACTATATTGCCATGTGTGTACTGTCCCTCCAGCAGTGTGTCAGATTTGGGAAAGTTGCCAAGCGATGTTGTGCAGCTCCGGCCATGGGACCGCCTCACCTTGCACCGGTGTGTATCAACAGCATAGGTTCACGCACATGCATCCAGGCCAGGCGAATGCAGCCATGTCCAGTGTTGTGGTGGGATATGTAACCATATCTCCAAGATGCAACAAGGTGCTGGGACCTGTGTTCTGGGTTACAATCAGTTGTGGTGGCAGGAACGTAGTTACTCGTCCATGACTGCGATCGCAGCTTCCTGGGCAATCAGTTCCAAGAGTACTTCGTTGTCGAGTTCTACAAACACGAGGGCAAGCCAATCCATGAATTGGTCCGGACAAGTGTCCTCCGTCCACACCGTTTCACCAATCCGCAACACAGACCAATAGGGGAGAGCCTCGATGTGGTCACTGCACATGAGGACTTGTGCAATCTCCCATCCCAACTGCCAGCACATATGCCAGATATCAAGGCATCCCATGCACGGGTATCATGGTTAGACTCCTGGTCGTGGGCCAACAGGGGACACACACACAGGTCATAATTCAGTTCAGCTACCATTGTGTTGGATAGGCAGACATCCATGGGCCACTCAAATGTGCATGATCGACAGTGGAACCAGGGCTGGATGCAGGTGATGTACGAAAGACGGAAGCTCAGACTGATGCGCAATACTGCCAGTGGCAGTGCCCCCAACAAATGCAGCATAAGTGCACAGTACAGTTCCATGTGACAGGGGCTGTGCATGTGCCCGGGATGTCCTGCCATTGCGTTGGTGGCTCTGTTAGAACCGGTACTCTTCTGACCTGCGGCAATTATGTGGATGACATGCCACAGCTCGGAGCAATGAGTCGTATGTGTGTGGAAGTATGGGTTGTTGTGTACATAAGTGTCAAGGGCATCCCATGCAAGAGTACCTCAAGCAAGGACTTCTGTGTGTGGGGTGTGGATACGTTGGTCTTTCATTAGCCCTGTGCGTGGTGTGGGAGTCATCATCATCTGCAATGGTATCTCTCTCAGACCAGACTCTGGCCAGACGCATGCCAGACCAAGGTCGGAGGTGCAGATGTCCTTCCGCCTTATGTATTGAGACAAAGGAGCTTTCATCCCTAATGGAAATCTGACTACTGCTTGCATTCTGGAAGTGTGATGTCGCTTTCACGCTGAAATTGAGGTTGGACCTTAGGCTCATGGTGCACCAATGCACCAATAGCAACACACAAACAATAGTTGGCATAATGAGCCAGGGGCCCGAGCGGCCTTGCGCTCCTTGTACAATCTCTCCCCTTCTCTCTCTCTCTCTCTCTCTCTCACTCTCTCTCTCCCTTTCGCTCTCTCTCTTTCTCTCTCCCTCTTTCTCTCTCTTTTTCTCTCTCTCTTTCTCTTTCTCTCTCCCTCTCTCTCTCTCTCTCTCTCTTTCTCTCTCTCTATTTTTCTTTCTCACTCTCTCTTTCTCTCTCTTTCTCTCTCTCTATTTTTCTTTCTCTCACTCTCTCTTTCTCTCTCTTTCTCTCTCTCTCTCTTTCTCTCTCTCTCTGTCCTTTGATAAGCGCATGACACACCTTCTTATCTTGAATTGTGTCTTGCAGGCTGTGACTTACAGATTGTCCAGTGCAGACCAGCCATGACTCTTCCAAATAGTTGTTTTGGGTTGAATTTGGATGAAATATTTTTATAGAAATTCAAAGATGATTGATTGAATGTTTCTCCTTTTTCTGACCACACATGAACATGATTTGTTGTAATTGTGTGACATTAGGCTAATTGTTTTGTTCAGGATTTTGTAAAGTTGATGTGAAATATCTTCGTCTGGTGGAAGGTCCAGGGGTAGGGTCCTGGGGCATGTTGGCGGTGGGTGTTGTGGCCCTCTTGGGGCCCGAGCTGCCTGATCTGTAGCTCCATCGCATCTGTTGTTCTTCATGTGTGACTTTGGGCTGGACTCCCTTTTATGGTGCAGGTTGTCATCCAACTAAACACCAGATATGAGCAGATGTTAAATCCCTACTGCTAACGCATGTTTTCTGATCTTATCGCAGATTTGGCTGGTCGTTGAGAATATTGCGAAGTGGTGTTGTTGCAGCTTTTTGCACGGGAATGTCTACTCCGCATATCATTAGCGTTAGTTGCTGGTGTCATCTGTGGTGATGTTTTTTCCGGCTGCTATCGCAAGAAAACCGGTCATATCGGCTGTTAGCACCAGCTTGTGAAGAGAGTGATACATTTATCACCACTTTGGCTAAGATAAAGTGCTGCTAACTCAGCGATAAGTCCTTGAGAATATGCCCCTGTAAGCATTGCTACGATAAGCCGGTATGAATAACCTTTTGCTCAAGATTGAGGTTAGTGTTGTTGCCCGCTGTGGAGACAGATTTATAATATACATTTAAAGGGGGTTTGTTGGGAGGTGTTTTAATTTTGTTAAATATGAATGTTACTACGTAACAAATTGGGTTAATTGGTATTCTTTGGTAACAATTTTAAAAATACAAATTGTACATATCAACGTCATAATTTTTACATGCGTACAAAATAGATTGTGGGAACATTATATGGAAATGTTTGTGAAGGAATTTAAGATATTGAGTTGCACCTAAATGCCTGACCCTAAACACATGTGTTAGCATCTGCATATTGAAGAGTATGAAGCCCTTCGGAAAGTCCGCTGTTGCTTGTTTTAAATATGAACTATCTTCTCTTCTTTTAAATAAGCCACACAGTATAGTCCAGTTTTTACTAACTCCCTTCTGTGAACTTTTTTCTTTCTGGACAAAAAACACTAAGGGGTATATTCACAAGAAGGTGTAATAACTCCTGCAAGAGTAGCGTAACGCAAGTTTCAACATCGCAGCCTATCGTGGGAAAATAACCCTTTGGCAACGTGGAATTCACAACAAGGTGGTAGCATGCGATAGACACCAGATAACGTGGCAAATGGCTGTGTTAAAATCAATGCCATGCCACAAAAATGCAATACATGAACGCAAAAAAACATGCGATGAGGCCAACCTCAGGAAAAAAGTAGCGAAAACCAGCCACAGGCCTGCTAATCCCAAGCGTCTGGTGGGACAATGCACCATAAAAACCCAGTGAAAAATAGACCAGAAACAAGCCAAAGCACGTAGCAGCATGGATGCACCCTGACCCAGTGCAGAGGCCTACTTGAAACCTACAACCCCCACAGATCACCCGCAAGGTACAACGGGGTCGGGGAATGCTGAGGGAGAGGAAGACTGGGTACAGCGTCACAGAGGTGACTGAACACTACCAGCAACTGACCCACAAGCAGACCACCTGGAATGCAGTTGGAGTGCTGAGGAGGCCAATCCAGGAGGCCAATAGACGCTGGCATGACATGACAACCTAAACCAAGCACCAACACACTGCCAACAGGAAGGCAGAAATGGTGACATGAGGTGGCAGTCCAACTCCACTGGAGGAGCTGGAGGAAACCCAGGCCACAGTCATCAGTGTGGTGATGGTGCAAGGAGTAGGGAGTACAGACACAGCTCGAGAGGACCAGATACAACAGCACGGGCCATTCACCAAGCTGGAATAGGTTGTTAGCCCCACCGGCCTGCATAGTTCAGATTTAGTGGCACCACGTGTTCAGTCACCTCCGTGACTGTGACCCGGCTTTCATCCGGACTGAGCCGCATCTTCCTCTTACTCCTCTCCATGCGTCCACTGGTGTGGACTCAGCCATTCGTGATTCGTGACTAGGTGCTGGATGTGAGACCTACTGGTCTGCAAGGCTGTCCTGCTCCCTCATTTACAGCTTGACAGCTGGTGTTGGACAGGGTTTGTGGCAGCACGGATCGCTGGATGGCATTGAACAGGGTTTGTGGCAGCACTGCTCGCTGAGATGGGGTTGGACAGGGTTTGTGGCATATCGCTTCACCGGATGTCGTTGGACAGGGTTTGTGGCAGGATGTGTAGCAAGATGCGCATATGGCACTATGCGTCACTGATCAAAGAGAGTTTGGTGCTGTGGCTGCTGTCCAGGATTTGGGGTCACTGCCATTTAGGAGCCAGGGCACAGTCTCACATATGGGATCCAATGGGCCGCAGAGGTCGCCAGTAGAATATGTAAACGAGAAAGGAGTAATGTGGGCCAGTGTTGGGGGACAGCGGAGGTCTGAAATGCTGGCCGGGTCACAGGCCTCAGGCTTGGAGCTTACCCTAGCACATGGTGGGCCCTCCATGACACACGCCGGTGTTAGATGCTGATTAATGTGGCCTGGCTGCGTAGGGTCTGCCCTGACGGGTTTGTGGTCCAGCGGGCCGGGTATTGCAGGTGCACAGGATCTCAGGCAACTCCACTAACGAGGCCAATGTCAGCCTCGTGGCGGGGTGGGAGGTGCCACCCTGGAAGAGGACATCGCCCAGGGCTATGTGCTTTTTATTCAAACCCCTGTGCTGGCCTGGCATACGCCAGCCCATCCCACTCTGCTAATGCTTACAGGTGGGGCGTAACAGGCAACATTTCCGCAAGGACCCCTACTGGCTGGGGTGACATGATTGCCTCCACTGGTACACTACACTCCATTCACCAGAGGTGTATGTTGCCGTGGATATGGGTGTGTTCTGCATACTGCAGTTTGTTAAGCACTTCGCCGCCACTCTTGGCATTGTGTACTTTCCCAATCATGGTTCTTCTGCATCCTTCACATATGCCTGGTTGCCTCCTCTATTTGTGGCTGAGGTGCCATGCCATAGATTGGTCATGTTCATGGTTTGCCCAGGTTACCATTGTGAGTTGTTCTATCTTGTCTGGTGGGTGGGCATGTTGTTGTGTATCTTGGTTGTGGACTTGTGACGTATGCATTCCCAGAGTTGTGGATTGCCTGGTTGTGGAGTTGAGGTGAGTGGAGTGTTAATTGGGAAGTTGCCAAAGGGGCTGTGCATTTCCCATTTCCCTTGGTGCCATCCTGGGATGGATGGTTGCTGTTGGACTGTCAGAGGGTAAAGGGATCATCCACACTGGCTGTGTATTTGGAGGCAACATCGGTGAAGGTCCCACGGTGTTCGGATGTTGCCTGCACATTGATGTGTGACATGTGCTTCTTGTTGCACTGATTGTGTGCTGTGTCACCAGGGGGCACAGGTGGGACATGTGTGCAGTTGATTGCCCCTACACTTGCATTCATCCGGTTATGGCGTATGGTCCTTCCTTGGTCTCCAGCGGTTCCTGCACATTTTGTTGGCCGTACGGAGACTGGGGTGCCAGGATGATAACATGTCCAGGACAGGCATTGGGATCTTGAATGTGGCTGGCTGTGAGATGCCGCCGACTGTTTGGGGTGTGCCAGGGGCCAACAGGTGGTGCACAGCCAGCAGCTTGGTGTGGGGTGGGTTGTTGGTTTTCCGCTGTGTTGGTGCCGTAGGCCTGTTAGGCGATGATGGCCAGGATGCGTAGGATGGTTGTCCCTTTCAGCCTGTAGTGGACAGTGACATTGTCAGATGGTGGGCCTGTGAGGCAGGTGCGTTACCGGGGAGGGAGGGGGACACTGTCTTTGTCTGCGCTGCCTCTGTGGTGGTCTGGGGGAAGATGCCGAGTGGGTGTTGTGGCCCTCTTGGGTGTCCGTACTGCATGATGAGTGGCTCCATGGCATCTGTTGTCCTTCCAATGACGCCCTGGGCAGGGCTCCCTATTGTGGTGCAGGCTGCCGTCCGACTTTACACCAGGTAAGAGCAGATGTAAAATGCCTGCTGCAAATGCACCTTATCGCATGTTTTTTGTTCTTATCGCCGATCTGTCTGGTCGTTGTGAATGTTGAGGTGTGGTGTTATCGCAGCTTTTTGCACTGGAATGCTACTCTACATCTCATTAGCGATAGTTGCGGGGGTCCTCTTTCGCAATGTTTTTTTGGCTGCTACCGCAGGAAAAGTGATGCTGTGGGCTGTTAGCACTGGCTTGTGAATGGTAGGGTAAATTTATCACGACTTTGGCTGTGATAAAGTGCCGTTAATTCGGCGATAGCTCCTTGTGAATATGCCCCTAAAACCTTGGTTTCATGCTAACTGCACCAGAATATACAAAACATAAATAACTGATTGAATGGACCTAATACAATCTGAGGGCATATGGTGTTATGGACGTCCAAACGGAAGGTGATGGGGTTGAGATGTAAAGCTTCATAGGTAAATGCATATTTACATGACTAGCAACTTCAGACCACTAGGGGGCATCCTTAGAGTGGTACTATTCAATAATAATGTATTTATATGAAATGACCATCAAACTAGCACCCTAGCTCCATCTTTTAAAATGTTTCAAGGTTATTCTCGATTAATACGTACCAAATGTAATGTTACTTGTGGAGAGAGGCTCAGTGTTGTGCCACTGTTATAGCATTCTTTCCGCTTCTTTAGCAAAACCCTTCCTGAGTGGTTGAAAATGAATGAGAGTTCTCTGCAAACGACAATAAAATCTGTAACATAGTGATAAAAAAAATGAAAAAAATAAACAAAACGTGCACACTCACCACAAAGGAATGAATTAAGCTAAGAAGACACCATTTGGAGCAAACAAACCACACGTAGTATGTTATTGTAGCCCTTCACAGAGGGTAGGAGTTATGTTATCAAAGAACTTAATGGTTTATGACTAGTGCAGCAAGGCAGAAAGAGTGACAACAGAGCAACTGATTTCCAGGTTGAATAATCAACCAAGGAAAAGCAAATTGTGCTGTCACTGGAAACATTACCAGGAATTCCTCAGCATATGAAAAATAAATGTGGGATGGGTAATATGTTACTCTGTTGCATTGCTGGGTGTCTGGTGACATTTAATATCACTAGAAAAATACAGGGCCATATTACATGGATTCCCAGTATGTATCCTTTACATAAGATTTAATAATCTTACTGTCATATGCTCACACTGTATCACCCTTTCAGCCTTGTCTGGAATTGATAATAAATATTATTTATAAGTATTTCAAGTGTCCTTCCGCTAAGTTGTTGAGAAGGTAGATGAACAAGATGACTTAACAACAAGACGCACCTCTGGAAACAGCAGTAGCTTCAATTCCTTCTTTGATCTGAAGATGGCATTCCACTTTCTGACAGTCTGCACCGCAAAGGAACATGCTCAAGCACACTCCCTCCTATGACTGAGAACACTAGGTTCAGCAGTGACTGCAGTAGCGTAGGTGGTTAGTGATGCTGGAAGCGTTCTCGAAGGTACTGATGGCCAATTTTGTCGAATGCACAATGGACAAGACAAAGCCTCTTGAACAGAACACTAACTAGCTAATAAAGCTGAAGCCTGAACAGATTGGTATGAGTGTGTCTCTGAATACCCAAAATAATATGCAGGATCCAACTCTGAAACTGCTGTAGTTTACCAAGCAGGTACTTTGGAAAGCTGGTAAGCACATTGCAATAATCCATTTTTGAGATGCTCATTGCCTGAAAGTAAAACATATTCTTTAGCATTTTCAGATAGAGAAATCCAGATGTAAGAAAATTTACTGACCAGGGAGTATAGTGTTAAGGAGTTGTCTAAACAGAAACTGAGGTTCTTAACTGCAGGGACAGAAGTAGGCAGAAGGTCAAAATTAAAGGACCACTAAGAAACTGATCAAATCTCATTAGGACCACCGAAGATCAGGACTGCATTCCAATTCATAGTGAGTGTAAAGGCACCGTCTTGGTCGTAATAAACAGAATTGAACCATTAAGGCACTGTCTTGCAACCAGAAAGCCAATGCACAAAGAACATTTTTAAATCTCTCTTTAACCTGGCAACTGGATCATCTAGTTGCATGACCAATTATCTGTCATCCGCATAGGTCACAAAGGTAAAACCATAATAAACCTGTGAAGCTCATGAGACATATTTAACTTACTTGTAAGTCCCTCGTAAAGTGGCACAAGCTGCGGACAGGGACTGTAAAATAAATGGTACTAGTGGTCCTGCAGCACTGATTGTGCCACCCACTTAAGTAGCATTATAAACATGTCTCAGTCCTGCCATTGCAGCTTTTGTGCATACGCAGTTTTAAACTGACATTTCGTGCTGGAAAGTAAACCTTTTGCCAGGCCCAACCCTTCCTTTTTAATACATATAAGTCACCCCTAGGTTAGTCTCTGGACAGCCCAGAGGGCAGGGTGCAATGTATTTAAGAAGTAGGACACAAACGTTTAGGTTTTATATGTACAGGTTTTGAACAACAGCACTTAAATTAGTTTTTCACTACTGAAAGTTCCACCTCTTCTATAGGATTACATTAGGGCTCCCTTATTGCATATTTAAGTGTAATGTTGAAATGGGCACAGGTAATCTATTCATGTTTGGTGCCTTTGGAATTTGAATTTAAGATGTTTTGACTGGGTGTGAGTGTTTGTTTGATTGATTCAGATGCTCCGTCCATCACCACCCCCTTTTGTACCGCTTTTGGCCACCATAAGTGTGGCAGGGTATGCTCAGACGTGAGTCCCTTGCTCACTTTGCCACTGGATTCAAGCAAGCCGGGCTGAAGACGGCTGGAATGCCAGAAACCGGTCCTCGGAAGCTTGTTTCCGGTCCAGGGAAGACATGGCTTGGCAGTTCGGGCTGGACTGTTCCCATGAGGCACAGGGTCAGACTGATTTGCATATAGCCATGTCTGAACTGGGGTGGCAGAGTGGGCTAAAGAACGGTGATGGATTAAACCCATATCTTTTGACTGGGTGTAAGTGTTTGATTGATTCAGATGCTCCGTCCATCACCACCCCCTTTTGTACCACATTTAGAAAGTTGGCATTTGGTTGACTTTGCCTTTTGGTCCCTGCAGCCTGTCTCTAGGTCAAATGATTTGATGTAGCAGATAGCTGGGCATTGTGCACTGGGGAGCTTAGGTGTGAGGGGACTCTTCCCACTACAACAATGCCCGCTAGCAACAGACTGCCAATGCAAAGCTCCAGTAGGTCCGCCCACGACACCTGGCCTGCACTTTGCACAATGCCGACAGCCTCCTAGGATGCTCTGCCTGCTCCTCGCAGCCCCTTTCAACGCGAGTAGGACTCTTAGCATGAATTTGAGATGGTAAACGTTACCTGGACTATAGCCGACCTGCGCTCATCACGGTCGGCCTGAAAGTGGGACTTTGGCCGGTCCAGTGAGACTGGATATTCTAAGTTGGTGCTTTTTGTGCTTTTTGGTGCTGAATTCATAACTCTGGTTCTACTGATTGGATTTTTGTCATTTTCATCTAGTTTTATTTATAAAACTTTGCTCTATTTTTCTAACTTGATGTAGGATCTGTTATATGTTGTATTTTTCACTTCAGTACTGAAGTGTGGCACAGATGCTTTAAACTTTGCCTCTAAATCAAGCCTAACTGATCTGTGCAAATCTTGAGCACAGGTTAATTTGGGGTATGCTTGTGCCTCACACTGACCAGAATGATGGTTCCGCTTGACCAGGGCTCACACCCCAGTCAACCAAAAACATAATGTCTCACATTTGGACTTGTATTTGTGCAGTGCCATTCAGTGATTTGGTGCACGCTACCATATCTGAGACCAATACAAGCTTAAATTCGCCCTGATTGGCGTTTTTCATTTGTCAATTTTTTTTTCTCTGACTGTTGTGCCTGAATCTACCTCTACAAGGATGGAGTTTGACCTTGTTAACATGGAGTCTTACACTGTGAACCAGCTCAAGGAGTTCTGCAAAAAGAGGGGACTTCAAGCTTAGAGCACCACCATGAAGGTAGAGTTCCAAAAGGTGCTGGGGGCCTTGGCAGAAGACCATCAGTCATTGGTTTAAGCCATGGGACAGGATAATGAGATGGGAGGGCCTGGTTAGGACCTTCCTGTGGTACTCTCTGCAGCTAAGGGAGATGCCCTGACCCCTGAAGTGGAGCCCCCTGTCAGGGCAGGTAGCAGTGTCTCTTCCCATAGTCTGTCCCCTGAGGAGCTGGCAGAGAAGCACAGAGAAGAGAGAGTTCAAACTGCAGTTGGTTGAGTTAAGAATGGAGTAAAGGAAACTGGCCACAGAGGAGAAGAAGGCTGAAAGGGCTTTGGAGGAGAAAAATTTGTTACTGGCTCATGAACTAAGGGTCATATGTATCAAGGTACCCCTTTGCGATTCTGAATTTGCGATTTTTTGTGAATCGCAATTTCAGAATCGCAAATCGGTATGTATGTAGCAAATCGCGAATAAATAGCGATTCGGTAAAAATCGCTATTTATTTGTGAGATCCCCAAATGCGATTCCTTAAACTCAAGAAATCGCAATTTTACGATTTCTTAACGGGAAAAATCGCAAATTTGAGAATTTCGCAAATCAGCCAATCGGAAACTCAGGTGCAGCTTGATGACATCACTACCAGGAAGTGAATGACTACCCATGCTGCACCTGAGTTGCTGAGTCAGAGTCAGAGTGAAGGAGTATTTGAGAGTGAACTGTGCTTCTGAATCAACATGGCTGAAACTGGAGACATGCCCAGACAGGAAACACAGCAGCAGGGCTCTGAAGCCAGACATATTGATTGTTCAAGAATCATATATTGTTGTTTATGTCACGAATGACCTACCTTGCACATTTCCTCCCTACTTTTCACTGTCCCTCATCTTCCCTCTCCTGGGGCTCCACAACAAATATGTTATAAAATTGGTTATAAAGAAATATGAACATGCGCATTGTGAATAAATAACAGTGTGTCCAATTACTAGTTTGTGAATTTTAACATAGTGTGATATTAGGTGTTTTGTTTGTGTATTTGTGATACTATCACTGGGACCCGTTATTCTGTACCACATATTCAACAAGGCAGACGCAGCCATCGCACCCCAACTACGGAAGATCATCAACATCTCCTTCGAAACAGCAACATTCCTGGAAAGATGGAAGCATGCCGAAATCAACGCCCTCCTCAAAAAGCCCAAGGCGGACCCCAAGAACCTCAAGAATTTCAGGCCCATCTCCCTGCTCCCGTTCCCGGCGAAGGTCATCGAGAAAATCGTCAACATGTAACTGACATGTCACCTCGAAGACAACAACATCCTGGAGCCGTCCCAATCCGGTTTCAGACAAAACCACAGCACCGAGACAGCCCTCATCGCCGCCACAGACGACATCAGACGCCAATTAGACAACGGCAAAACATCTGCCCTCATCCTCCTGGACCTCTCGGCCGCCTTCGACATGGTCTGCCATCGCACTCTAAAAACACGCCTCCAAGAAGCCGGTATCCAAGAGAAGGTCCTCGACTGGACCACATCCTTCCTCTCCGACAGATCCCAGAGCGTCCGCCTCCCACCTTTCTGATCCGAAGCCACCAACATCATCTGCGGCGTCCCCCAGGGCTCCTCCCTCAGCCCGACGCTGTTCAACATCTACATGGCCGCCCTCGCACAAGTGGCCCGCCACCACAACCTCAAAATCATCTCCTACGCCGACGACATTCAGCTCATCCTCTCCCTCACCAAGGACCCACGTACCGCCAAAACCAACATCCACGACGGAATGAAGGCCATTGCCGACTGGATGAGGAGCAGCCGTCTGAAACTGAACTCGGACAAGATGGAGGTTCTCATCCTCGGACCCAACTCCTCAGCCTGGGACGATTCCTGCTGGCCAACCACTCTGGGGACAGCACCGACACCCACCGACCACACACACAATCTTGGATTCATCTTCGACGCCTCCCTCTCCATGTCCAAACAGGTCAACGCGGTCTCCTCCTCCTGCTACAACACCCTCCACCTGCTCCGCAGGATCTACAAGTGGATCCGACTGAAACAAAAAGAATGGTGACACAGGCCCTCGTCAGTAGCCGGCTAGACTACGGCAACGCACTCTACGCCGGAATCCCAGCCAAACACCTACGACGACTACAGTGCATCCAAAATGCCTCCGCCCGACAGATCATCAACGTCCCCTGCCGTAGCCACATCACCCCCCCACCTGAGAAACCAGGTGGGGGGGTGATGGCTGGCTCCCCGTCGACAAGAGGATCACCTTCAAACTCCTCACCCACGCACATAAAGCACTCCACCATGCCGGACCAGCCTACCTGAACAGCAGACTCAGCTTCCACACCCTGACCCGCCAGCTCCGCTCCACCAGCCTTGCCCTTGCCGCCGTCCCCCGCATCCAACGAACAACCTCAGGCGGCAGATCCTTCTCCTACCTCGCCGCCAAGGCCTGGAACACCCTTCCTACCCACCTACAGCAGACCGAAGACCTACTCGCCTTCAGAAGACTCCTCAAGACCTGGCTCTTCCAACAGTACCCAAAGCTCCCCCCCACCCTCAGCGCCTTGAGACCCTCATGGGTAAATAGCACGCTCTACAAATAGATTGATTGATTGATACACAGGCAGACACAGCAATGCATTATGGGAGATGTAGTCACATGAAATTCAAAGTTGTGCTCTTTCAGCCAAGCTAGTCAAAAATAGCATGTGCAGGTCAGGAAAGAGAAATAATTAAGTAATGTAATCCCAAACGGTGACATTTTTTATTTTCACAGTGCAATTGAGTACAGTTAATAAATGTGTGCTGTTCTGTCCACAGCACCATCTACAACACAGCCTACAGGCAGTGGAACATTGAATGAACGTCGAAACTCAGGAGACGCACGGCAGGAGGAGCACACAGATGGGGAGGACAGCCCTGTCAACCCTCGATAGAAACAAAGGAGACACATAGTAAGACCACTACCAACAATGGAGGACAAGGCAGAGAACAGTAATGAAAATTTCCACTCTGAAAACACACAGCCACAGCAAGAGGCTCGTGCATAAGACCACCAAGTCCCACAAGGCACAGCCAGGTGCAGACGTCGCACAATCAGCAATGAGGAAGATCGGGGTGAGGAATCTGTGTTTGCCGGCCTGGAAATGAATATGTTGCAGGTGCAGCGCCTGCAAGCGAAAAACATAAAAGCATTACAAAGAGAGGTGAGGGCAGGCTTCAGGGGAATACAAAGTGAACTGAGGGGTGCCATGCATGCGCTTTGTGAAGAACTGCGCGCAGACCGTGCTGCTAGGCGCCGAGAGCTGCTGCACATGGATCGATATACATGGGCTATTAACCGCTTGGCCTCTGCCACAAACATCCAGTCCAGGCGCAGCATAGACATGCAGCGGGAGTTTGCCCATGGCTGCCAGGATATAGCTACTGCACTTGTGCAGGTAACATCTGCTGTTGACGAGCTGCGGGCAGGACTAAAGGACTGACTCGTTGACTCCTGCTCTGTGACCGTCCTGACTCGTGCAGTAGCGGTCGCTCCCCACGCTCCCTGGTCACCACCTGGTATCGTAGCGCTTTATCGCTTTACCGATCTTAGCTGCAAAATCCTAATTGTGCTCTGCTTTCTTTAATTGGAATTGGAATTGTGCCAGATTAATAGCGTAATGCTATTTAGCATAGCCCACATTGCGTGCATTTTAAATTGTGCCTACCTAACCTCGTAGCGCTATAGTACAAAGTGCGCATTGATTTCTAATTTATTTTTTGCCTGATTGTGCCGGTGCCTCTGCCCACATAATAGCGATAGTCCTGCTTGGGCCCCAATCTCGTCCCGTTTTCACTTTTGTTTTGCTGCTATCTTGTTGTTGTGCCCCCCAGCCCGCGTCTCCACCCCGCTCCCGCCTCCCAGCTGACCCTCCCTCGCTCTGCCTCCCCACTATCCACTTATGTCAGTACAGCTGACACGCAGCGTTCACGCGCAGCAAACACGCCCCATGCGCGCCGAAGGTGCGCCAAAGGTAAGCCCATCTAAGCCCGTCCGCGCCTGGACCGTGCCCAGCGCCAAACCCCCTGGCCCGCAATATCCCCTCCACCCGCATTACGTACGACACCGCTACCCTCTCAGCACTCAACCCCGGCCGTCTCCCAGACTGCTACCAAGCCGCCCCAGGACACACCCCTGGACCCTTCACCTGCCACTCCTGCAAGTTCGACTGCATTAGGACTCACACCAAATCCACAAACTCCAAACAGAGCTCCGGCACTAATCACCTGAAGTGTATCCTGCTCAATACCCGCTCTGTCCACAAACACGCCATTGAACTATGGAACCTACTAGACACCACAACGCCGGACGTCGCCTTTCTTACAGAAACCTGGATGAACGCCTCATCAGCGCCCGACATCGCCATAGCCATCCTGGACGGCTACAAGATCATCCGAAAGGACCGCATCAACCAAACAGGTGGAGGCATCGCCATCGTCCATAAGAACACCATCCGCATCATGACCAGTTCTGACGACACCCTTGCAGCTGCCGAACACCTTCACTTCCAGATTCACATCAACCCCAAGACCACTCTCAGAGGCACCCTCATCTACAGACCACCTGGCCCGCACACAATTCAGCGAAGACATCACTGACTTCATCAGCCCACATGCCCTCCCCTCCAAGGACTACATTCTACTAGGAGACCTCAACTTCCACCTGGAAAAGAACAACGACAGCAACACCAGCACCCTTCTGGACAACCTCGCCAATCTTGGACTCAAACAACTTGTAGACACCCCCACCCACCACGCCGGGCACACGCTCAACCCAATCTTCTCCTCCTGCAAGCACATCTCCTTCAACCACGCCACAGGACTCCATTGGACGGACCACAGCTGCGTTCACTTCAACTACAAAAAGACCACGACCCACAACCACCCACAACGAATCCCCCGCAGAAACTGGAATAAAATTACCACCGACCAGCTCCTCACATCGCTTCACCAAAACCCTCCTACCAAATCATTGGACCCAAACCAAGCAGCCATCAACCTCACACAATGGATCACCTACAGCACTGATGTTTAAGCACCCTGGAAAAACAATCAAATCATACAAGGTAGCAAAAAAGCCCCCTGGTTCAATGATGACCTTAAGAAATCCAAGAAGTTCTGTCGCACCCTCGAGAAAGCATGGCGAAAAAACCCAACCACTGACAACTTGGCCACCTTCAAGAACGCCACCCGCAAACACCACCAACTGATCAAAACCACCAAGAAATCAGCACTCAGGGATCGACTCGACAACAACGCCCACAACAGCAAGGAACTATTCAACATCGTCAAAGAGTTTACCAACCCCATTGCCGGCACCAACAACATCACTCCCTCTCAAGACCTCTGCGACTCTCTAGCCTCGTTCTTCCACAACAAGATCGCTGACATACATAACAGCTTTGGTGACCAGTCCACCCCACCCACCTCCGAACAAAAAGACCCCACCAACAACCTTTGCGCCTGGAACCCAATCACCACTGAAGACACCATCCGCCTGATGAACTCCATCCACTCAGGATCGCCAACCGACCCATGTCCCCACCACATTTTCAACAAAGCAGACTCCATTATCGCACCCCATCTCCGAGATGTCATCAACTGCTCCCTCAACTCCGCTACCTTCCCGGAAAGCTGGAAACATGCCGAACTCAGCGCCCTCCTGAAGAAACCCACAGCAGACCCCACCGAACTTAAGAACTACCGCCCCATTTCGCTCCTCCCATTCCCTGCCAAAGTCATTGAGAAAACAGTCAACAGTCAGCTCGCCGCCTTCCTCGAATCCAACGGCTCCCTCGACCCATCACAGTCCGGCTTCCGAGCCAACACAGCACCGAGACCGCCCTCATCGCAGCAACAGACGACATTCGACTCTACTGGACAACGGAGAAACAGCTGCCCTCATCCTACTTGACCTCTCCGCAGCCTTCGACACAGTCTGTCATAGCACCCTCATACAACGCCTCAGCAACGTCGGAATACAAGGAAAAGCATTGGACTGGATCATCTCGTTCCTCGCTGGAAGAACCCAAAGAGTCCGCCTCCCCCCTTTCAAATCAGAAGCCACTGAAGTCATCTGCGGTGTTCCACAAGGATCATCACTTAGTCCCACCCTCTTCAACGTATACATGAGTCCCCTCGCATCCATCGCACGCCAACACAACCTCAACATCATCTCCTACGCAGACGACACCCAGCTGATCCTCTCCCTCACCAAAGACACAAACTCTGCCAAAACCAACCTACACGACGGGATGAAAGAAGTGGCCGAATGGATGAAGAACAGCTGTCTAAAACTGAACTCAGACAAAACGGAAGTCCTCATCTTAGGATCATCCCCCTCCGCTTGGGATGACTCATGGTGGCCACCGGCCCTGGGAAACGCACCCAAACCAACGGACCACTCACGTAACCTGGGCTTCATCCTGGACTCCTCCCTCTCGATGACCAGACAAGTCAACGCCGTCTCATCATCATGCTTCAACATCCTACATATGCTCCAAAAAATCTTCCGCTGGATCCCCACCGAAACAAGAAAGACGGTCACCCATGCACTAGTCACAAGCCGACTGGACTACGGAAACACCCTTTACGCCGGAACCACAGCCAAACTACAGAAAAAACTCCAACGCATCCAGAACGCCTCAGCCAGACTCATCCTAGACATACCCCACCAAGCTCACATTTCCGGTCACCTGAAAGACCTCCACTGGTTCCCCGTCAACAAGAGAATAACATTCCGTCTCCTCACCCACGCACACAAAGCCCTTTACGACCTAGGACCCGAATACCTCAACACGCGCCTGACCTTTTACACCCCCACCCGCCAACTACGATCGTCCAATCAAGCCCTCACCGCGATTCCATGCATCCAAAGATCCACCATGGGGGGAAGATCCTTCTCCTACTTAGCGACCAAAACCTGGAATTCTCTCCCCACCCACCTCCGCCTTACACAGAACCACCTCTCCTTCAGAAAGCAACTAAAAACTTGGATATTCGATAAGTAAATACCCCCCCCCCCCTCCCTCAAGTGCCTTGAGACCCTCTGGGTGAGTAGTGCGCTATACAAATTTTGAACTTGAACTTGAACTTGAACTTACTACAGGGCCTGGAGTACTAACTCCCAGTGAAGAGGACGCACAGTCAGGGTGGAGCAGCAACACCTCACCACCCATCATGGAGAGGCGCCGTAGTGGCAGAAACAATAGGCCTACAACGTCCAATTAGGATAACGCGGTGCAACAACCAACAGGGGCCTTAGCTAGGCAGCCCCGCATATGAGGTGTTTACTGTGATAGCATTGGGAGAGGTGATCTACAGACTTGACTTTACGCTAACTCCGGTTTTCGATGTAGCACTGTGAGGAAAACATGTGCATGACAAATGGAGGGTGACTAGTTGGCATTAAGGACGTGTGACATTATTTCTCCTGCAATTAAGGAATGAAAAGACACTCAGACACATAAGATATGTCATTGTGTCATTTTTTCTTACCTAGAAGTAGTTGCGTGTAATCTCATCACGCCTCTGGCGCCCAGCTGCTGCACCAGCGACACCAGCTGCCATACGTCCTGGTCCAGGCCCCTTCAACGTCAGAGGATTCGGATTCACTCAGCTCCACTGGTGTGCCCTTCCTGGTGGCGATGTTGTGCAGTATGGCACATGCTACCACTATCTTGCAACATGTTTGTGGGCTTTATTGGAGTGCACCTCCACTTTTATGGAGGCAGCGGAATCTGCTCTTCAGTATCCCGAATGTGGGTTCAATGGTGCCTCTGGTTGCTATGTGTGCTCTTTGTATCGCCGCTCCCCAGCATTGGCAGGATTCAGGTACGGTGTCATCATGAAATCCCGGACTGCATAAGCATTGTCACCTGTGGTTTGAAATGTCAATGGTTAGTCACTGAACTGCACATGGTAGTCAGTACAAATGTGCCCTATGTTTATATGCATTTACCTAGTAGGTATCCCTCGCCAAATTACCCTCTTGAGAGTCTACGGTATAGCCCACTGTGACGGAAGATGATGTGTTTGGCATCACACACCACCTGTATGTTTAGTGAATAGTAGCATTTCCAGTTCCTGTACATGTACTCCTTGTTTGAGGGGGGGATATTGCAACATGTGTCCCATCTATGCATCCTATCACGTGGGGGAATTGGGCAATTTGGTAAAAGTCCTGCTTGGTCTGGTCTTAGGCCTGTGTGGTGCTGGGGAAGTAAATGTGGTGTTGCATCCTCTGTACCATGGCATCAAGGAACGCATGGAAAAAGCGCAAAAGGGCACTTTGTGACACCCCTCCTGCTGTGGCTATCACCCATGAAAACTACCTGAGGCCAAGAGGTGTAGTGAACACAGGACCTGGATGTGAGTGGGGATGGCTTGTGTCCTGCGTGTGGGGTGTTCAAGGAAGGGTCTGAGTCCTTCAATTAAATCATGAATAAGGTCTTCATCCAGTCTGTAGTGGGTGTAGATGTCCTCCTCAGTGCGCTGGTAGATGGTGATGCGCGCACGGAATATCCTCTCCTGGCGTCTCCTCCTCTGTGCAGCAGCTCTGAGTCGCATCCTCCTGGCTATCAAGTAAAGCCCTGCCATTGTGGGAAAAAGTCTGTTGCATTCTGGTACTCCTTATATAGTTTGCACCTGGTTACCACCTGCTCCTACTTGTTGGTAATTGCGATTCTGTAAATTGCGAATTTCCCAAAATCGCTATTTGCGATTTTTTTATACATTCCATTGCGATTTATTGTTTTGCAAATTACCGTTAGCGAATTTCGCACACTAAGAAATCGCAAAAATAGGTAATCACAGAAAATTCGCACATTTTTAAAACTCACAAATTAAGGAATCGCATTTTATGCGATTCCTTCTTTTGCACAACATTTTCCTACATAAATGCCATTTAGCAAATTCACATTCGCAAATGGCGAAATTCTGCGAATTTTGGCGTTTGCAACTGCGAATTTGCTTCATACATATTGCCCTAAGTCTTAAGGAGCTGGACATCAAGGACAGTCAGGCACAGTCTAGTAGAAATAATGGCAGCATTTCTACAGTGTCCTCTGGAGAAAAGAGGGTCCATATTCCCAAAGGTCTGGAACCTGACTTTGTTCTGGGGGATGATAACGACAAGTAGTTTGAGGCTTATGATAGTGCTTTACAGATGTGCAGGATTCCTGAGTATTATTGGGGCCTAGTCTCTTCGGAAGCATATCCCTAGCGAAGGGAGGGACATCTTACTGGGTCTAGAGATAAGGGACAATATGCCACCATGAAGGAAGCCCTTGTCAGGAAGTATGGCTTTACCCCAGAGAAGTGTAGGCAAACGTTTAGGGACAGCCAGAAGCTGGCTCAGCAGACCTGGTGGATTGTGTGGATACATTTTGCAAGACACTGACAGGTTGAGTAAAGGGGTAAAGGGCAGTAAAGTAAAGGATAATCAGGGACTGGTGAAACAAAAAAGAGAAGACCAGGTCAAGGTGGAGTTAAGCTCTACCAGTGTCTAGGAAACGGAGAGGTCATGCGTGAGGAGTTGAGTCACAAATGGCTTCAGAAAAATCCCATCAGACCACCCTTGCGGCGGAGTCTCGTCATGTGGGAGTTGATCGAATAATCCAAACACCGCCTGGACCATCAGGTAATGGTGCGGATGTGGATAAACATACTGTAGCCAAATTGTTGCTCAAGGAATGGTGCTAATGTGGTGCAGTGCTTAAATGATATTGGATTATTCGATCAACTCCCACATGACGAGACTCCGCCGCAAGGGTGGTCTGATGGGATTTTTCTGAAGCCATTTGTGACTCAACTCCTCACGCATGACCTCTCTGTTTCTTAGACACTGGTAGAGCTTAACACCACCTTGACCTGGTCTTCTCTTTTTTGTTTCACTAGTATGACAGTAAGGGAGTGAGTTGACAGGTCGGTAAATATTTCCCTTTGACCCCCCACACATGTTTTTTGAATATTATAATCAGGGACTGCACAATTAGATTGCAAAGGAGCACATCTTCAGTCTTTGTTTTGCAGATCTGCACCAACACTTGATTGAAGGAAGCTCACTGACCCCAGGGAGCTTACGAAGGAGGCGGGCCACTAGGTCAGCAGCAGGGCCATGAGAAGTTATTTTGGGGCTCTCCATAAGGGTGGACAAGGTTTCCACCAAAAGAAGAAGGAGGGAGACAAAAATATAGGCCCCCAAAACAGTTCCATAGGTCATGAATCCCACCCCCAACCGAGAAGAAGTGGTTCCCTTATAATAAGTCCTCAGGGAAGGCACCCCACCCAAGAGCTATGAGTGTCAGCTGGTAGGCCACTTTAAGAAGAATGCCAAGTATCCCAAGTAGGAACAGCCCTCCACCGGTGTACACATGTGTAAGTGGTCCCCCTGTTCTACAGGGCCTTCCTACTGAGCTGGCTCATGATGTACCCCTGGCAGATAATTTAGGGGCAGGACAAGACCTTTCATAGGCTTGTGACCCACTTTAATTGGCCTCAAATGAGCAGGGCCTCAGATGCTTTCTGCAGGTTCCGTCCTACCTGGCAGACTAGTCCCAAGTCAGGAGGGAAGCGCAAGGCTCCCCTGCAACCATTTCTTGTCATTTGCACCCCCTTTAAAAGGGTGGGCATCAACATTGTTGTGCCTCTGGACCCCATGGGCATCAGGTTCCTCCTGGCCTTGGTGGACCCTGCCATCCGATACCCCGAGCCTATCCCTATGAGAACGGTGAATGCACCCACAGTGGCCCAGGCACTGATGGGGGATAGTTACCCATATGGGATTCCCAAAGGAGGTGGTGTCAGACTGTGGTACCAACTAACATCATGCCGGCCTACAAGAAGGCCATGTGGAAGAAGTGTGTGGTAACCTACACGTTCTCCACTCCTTATCACCCTCAAACCAATGGTCTTATTGAGAGGCTAATGGGCCTGTTAAAACCTTTGATGTGGAAGTAGGATGTCCTCGTGCCATGCCTGTTGTTGGCGTATCAGGAGGTGCCCCAGAAGAGGTTTCACTGCAGCCCTTTTGAGCTTCTGTATGGGTACCCAGTGCAAGGTGCTCTCAGTACGGTAAAGTAGGAGCGCTACCAAACTTCCGGGAAGGCTGATCAGCATGTTGTCAGCTGCATGCTGGCACTCCATACCCAGATGAAGCACTTGTGGAAACAATCTAAGTTAAATCTAGTAGCCAGTGAAGAGGTCATGAAACAGTGGTATGACCAAAAGGTCATTCTGGCCAAGTTTCAGCTTGGCCAAATAGTGTGGGCGATGGAGTTCGTGGAGTCGAGGGCCCTGCAAGACCACTGTTCTGGGCCATGTGAGGTGAAGGAGAATAAGAGTGAGGTCACCCACATGGTGGATCTCAAGACTCCTAGGAAGCCTATGAGGGTTCTACACATCAATTGCTTGAAAATACACCTTGAGATGTCTGAAATCACCATGCTCCTGGTCACAGATGATGGGATGGAAGAGGAGAGTTAACCTCTCCCTGACCTCCTTTCTTTCAAGGAGTAGGATGGGTCGGTGAAGGGTGTCAGCCTCTCCCATGCACTGGCCCTAGATCCACAGAGCGACTGCCGCCAGTTGTTGGGGCAGTTTGTCTCTTTACCACAGGACTCACTACATGATGTACCCTGATATTTACCCTGATATTGACAAAGGGGACATGTTTCATAAGGAGTGAGCTAGCATCAAGAAGGAAGTCTCCATAATGCTGGAGTTTGGGATATTTTAGGCTCTTGGTCCAGCCCAATGACGTTGGTCCCTGAGGATGCCCCCCAGGTATCACTCCAGAACTAAGGTTCTGTGTGGGTTTCCGGACACTGACTGCGGTCCCCAGGACTGATGCACACGCTCTCACCAGACGTGATGAGCTCATCTGTTGGTTGGAAAGTTACCAAGTTCCTCAGCACAGCTGACTTTACTTTTGGCTACTGGCAGATTGCCTTAACCAAGGGGGCCAATGAGAGGTCTGCATTGTCTACCCCAGAGGGACATTTCCAGTTCCGGTTATTGCCCTTCTGGGTTGAAGAATGCCCCTGCCACCTCCCAGAGGTTGGTCAACAAGGTTCAGGCTGGGTGGGAGAACTTCACTACCACATATCTAGATTACATTGAGGTCTTCATTTCTAGCTGGGAGTAAAATGTTTGCCATCTCAGAGAAGTGCTTCAGGCTTTGCAGAGAGCAGGTTTAACTATCAAGTCCAGTAAGTGTCAGATATGGCTGGGTTCAATAGTCTGCTTGGGTCACCAAGTGGGAGGAGGCAAACTGCAGCCCCTTTGAGCCAAAATATAGATTATTCTGGCTTGGGAACCCCCGAAACCCTTGAGAGGAGAGAGCCTTCCCAGGCCTCACCGGTTATTACAGGAGATTCGTCGAGGGGTATAGCACCATTATAACACCCTTGACAGAGCTGAAAGCTTATCTGGCAGAGGCCTTCCTGAACTCTTTTGACATCTTGAAGGAGGTCATGTGCACAGCACCCTTGCTCAAGACCCTTGACTTCTCCCAAGAATACATTGTGAAGGCACATGCCTCAGAGCATGGCAAAGGGGCTGTGGGTCTCACAGTTAAATGAAGAGGGCCTTGATGAACTTTATCAGGAGGAGGTGACTTCCCCAGGCACAGAGGTGGAATGCATTAGGAAGGGAAGCCTTTGCAGTATTTCTTAGTACTGAAGAAGCTGAGACTATACATGTTTGGTGCTCACTTCCGGGTACAGACATACCACAGACCCCTCAGATGGTTAATGTGGTTGAGGGGTGAGAATGTAAAACTGTTGAGGTGGGCCATCTCCCTACTGGAATAGACTTATAAAGGAACAACATCCTGGAACAGACCAGCCAAATGCTGATGGTCACTCCAGGTTCTTCTGCCTATGTGAAGAGTACTCCCAAGGGGTTGGGTATTGGTAGTTCTCCAGCTCTTTCAGCTGGGGGGACACGTAAGACCTAGCCTTCTTGAAGTGGTTTTCTCCCTACCTATTTCCCTTCAGGTCTCCTGTTTTTATTGACTTCATTTTTGCTGGCCCAAGGACTTTGAACACTTTACTACTGCTACCCAGTTCTAAAGTGCTCTCCTTAAAACCGGTTAGGTTGACTTCTACCCTTTTGGCATATTTAATTTACTTATAAGTTCCTAGTAAAGTGGCACCATCTGTGCCTAAGATTGTAAATGTAATGCTACTACTGGACTTACAGTACTAATTGTGCCACCCACTTAAGTAGTACTATAAACATGTCTCAGGCCTGTCATTTCAGCCTGTGTGTGGGCAGTTTTAAACTGACATTTTGCCAGGCCCAAACCTCCCATTTTAATACATCTAAGTCACCCCAAGGTAGGCTCCAGTACATCCCACTGTGCAATGTATATAAAACATAGGACAGGTACATTTAGGTTTTATATGTCCTAGTAGTGAAAAAACTTACATTTGTTTTTCGCTACTGCAATACCTACCTCTCCCATAGGATAATATTGAATTTATGTTATAATATGTTTTAAGTGTAATTTCCAACTGGGACAGGTAGTCATTTCATGTTTGGCATCTCTGGAATTGGAATCTCAAATCCTAATTGATGGTGAAGTTGGATTTTAAATAGGAATTTTAAAAATGCCTCTTTTAGAAAGTTCACATTTTCTTGCCTTAGGTCCATGAACTGCAAGACTTGTGGTGGAGCAGCGGTGCCAGTCCAGCCACTGCCACACCAGTGATCCGACTGCCGTATTATTAGTTTGGCCGTCGGACCTCCATTTGACCGCCGCACTCGCCAGGGAAACAACCGTCAGAGGCTCAGAATATGCTGGCGGTTTGTCTGTGGCACCACCATGAATATTTTCAGTTTCCCAACTGTCAGCCTTACATAGCGATCGGCACCGCCATGTAAAATCTGCCGGTGGGGAAACAACGGTACTCCATGGAGGTAGGTGCATGCAGGGGGAACGTGTTGAGCACCCCTATGTGTAAGTATCCTTCCCAGTTCCGGCACAGCATAGACTTTGAAGTCTATGCCTTGCTGGAAAATGCTGTCCCAGTTCCATGGCGGGGAAGTATTAATGGCTCATTGAGACTTTTTAATACCACGCTTCCTGCCAGACGATTTGTAACATAATCTGGTGGGTGGGCAGCATTCCGGTTTGGCGGTGTGTTAGCA
Source organism: Lissotriton vulgaris (assembly GCF_964263255.1). NCBI lineage: Eukaryota > Metazoa > Chordata > Amphibia > Caudata > Salamandridae > Lissotriton > Lissotriton vulgaris. The sequence continues at coordinate 1,999,145,659 of NC_141687.1, forward strand.
GGGCGGTGGTGATCCACATCACTCCTGCACCACCAAGTTCATAATGAGGCCCTTAGTCATTGGGTTCCTGCAGCCTGTCTCTTGGTCACATGACTGGGTCTAACTGACAGTTGGGCTTTGTGTATTCCTTTTAGACAGCCGCACTCATTGGGGAGCTTAGGTGTGAATAGATGTGCCATCACTGTCAGGATGGGAGGGTGGAGCTGAGCCCAGCCTCACTTACACTTGAACAAGCTGTGTCCTGGCTCCACACAATGGGCTGCATGCCCCCCTGTATCTAGTCTGGAGCCAGTGCCAGGACGGCAAGGCACCTGTGCTCTTTAAAGGGATGCCTCTACATTGCTTCCCTCCACTTCAAAGGCACAAACTAAGTATGCATACTGGACCTCTAACATCAGCTCTTCAGTATACTTCTGAACCTGTAGATACCCTGCCAGCAAGAAGGACTGTTGTGCTACTGAAAGGACCGCCATTCTGCTGGACTGCTGGTCTGGAAGAACTGATGTTCTGATATCGTGACCTGCCACCCTCTTGCGTCTGTGAACAGAAAACTGGACCTCCAACTTCACCATTGTACCCAGGATGCCAGAGTGACTTCAAGGGCTATTCTGTTGGCCCCCTGGTCTGAGCTTCACAAACATAAATGGATCACCACCATCGTGCACCAACCCCTGGACCCAGCTGCAGTAATTCCTGACTCCCAAGTGGTACCCCTTAGACCCTGGACCATTGGTGTGGCTTGAGGGGACTGAATTCAAACTTTTGAGCTCTTTGCAACCACAAATGGGTTTGTTTGCACCAAGACATTGCCGCTTGCACCGCGATTCAATGCGAAGCTCCAGCAGCTGCCTCTTTGCACTACAGCATTGACTGGTAGTGGGGGACCACCAATGGTAAGCTGCAGCAACACCCGTCTGTGACACCGGCTGGCTGTTCATGCTAAACCGTCAGCCTCCTGTGATGCTTTCCCTGCTCCTCACGGCCCCCTTCAATGTAAACGGGACTCATGGAGTGCTTGTGCATCACTCTGAAATGTATTGTGGTTGCTGCTTGGCCAGAGCTCACACCACAGTCAACCAACAACCCAATTTCTCATAAAACCCTATTGCAATATCCTTGCTGGACATGTTTCCCAAGGAAATCCTGACTTGATGGATTGAATTACTACTTTAGTGCGGTCAGGAGTAGTTTGCAGCAGTTACCCTGTCCAAGTGCAATGAAGGGACCCTCTGGGCCGGTAGTCCTCCATCCCTTGTTCCAATTTTCCATTTACTGGCACATTCCTGAGTCCAGCATATCTATGTTGCTTATTGTGTTCTGCTTCTTGAGCAGTTCCTGCCACAATCCATTCCCTTCCCATAGAGATCCCCCGTGCGTCTGCTCCTCTTCCAATGACTGTATATCTGCCTGCACCATGAGATTTGGATCAGGCGACTATTGATGCCACTGGGACATCTATCTGCAGGATATCATATTGACGAAATATCCTAAAAGGAATTCCTACCTCTTCGCTGTGTCCCTCCTGTTCACCATATAAATGTATCTTCCTTTCGCGAGGTGAAGTTTCCTGACTTCAACTGATTTTGCAGATGGAGTTTAAACTTTACTTGTCTTTAGTGTTTAAGGCCAAACTGAGTCATGTCATCGCTGGTAACGTATACTCCCCATCGCATTTTGGTGAATCCATGTTTATGAATTGATGAGTCTAACATCTCGTCAATGCAATAACTGTGAAGGCTAAAGTCAGCATGTCTTTATTTGTGAGTTTTAGAAACAATTCATTGTGTATGCAGCTTATTGTTTTGATATTTGCATTTACAAGATATACTGTACAGGCAGGAGAATAATTCCCCTACAGAGATGTCAGCACATGATGTTAAACATTTCATTGGAACTAATGCTGCATTTTGTCTTCAACATGTTTAATCGTTTTCAACGCATGACATAACACAAAGAGGAACATTTATTCAGTTGCCTTTTTGAAGACATTTCTCATATGAGTGATCAGCTAGAAAAGAACGTGTCTACCTGAGATCTCTGTTTGCATAATAGGGTATGATTATTCAGATGCTTCCAGTCTTCAGTAATAATACAACATCAAAATACAATGGACATCTAGTGATGGCTTTATTGTGTGTGCCTTTGAATGCATGCAGCTGTCTCAAATGTATAATACCAAGCAAGCAAGTTAAATCCATATCCCCAGAAGGAGCAGCACTTCATACCAAACATTGATAAAGGCAAGAGGGATAATCTTGGAAAGCTAGTGTGATGCTTACGTGTTTTATACATTTTGTATTGTAAGCGTTATGGGGGTCCAAATATTCAGCTGCACAATGCACTAAAGGCCAAAATTTGTGGGGCCATTGTCACCTGCTGCTAAGTGGCGTGTGTCCACTACCAGCGGGGGAAAGAATCCCCTTAAGTACTGGGTGTGGGCCAGAAATGAGGCACTGGACATTGTTGGTATCTATATATTCTTTTATCAATGCACCCATTTCTAAAATTGAAAGTGTGTAAAAGATGTTGCCAAAATGTTAAAATATTTTGAGGACAAAATTAGGCAAGGAAACTAGCCCTCTGTGCACAAACATTTCTCCACCTTTGAATGACTGATGGGAAAAAATAAATTTAAAAATGGACATGTTTCACATTGCATTTACCCTTAAGTATGCTTCATGACTATGTACAATTTTTGAACATCACAGTCATAACCCGTGTTCTCATGTATGAATTTACTAAATCATTATGAGGGTTGCCTTATGTGAATTCCTTTAGGTGCTATGTAGAGTGATTTTAACGTGCACATCTGATCTGTTCACACACTGCACAGTTTATCAACTGGCAACTATATATCTGATATGTATTTTCCTCCTTGTGTTTAACTACCAATTATCAACCGTTGGATTATTCTGATATATACATTTTTTTGTATTACATTTGTCTAGGTTTTCTTCCCTGAAGAAGGGAACAGGGCTTCCCGAAATGCATCGGGTGACAGCAATTGACCACATACAATGTTACTGCTCTAAATGAATAACTACGCAATACAGCGATTTACATGTGTATATATGTACAAATTTGATTTTCTTTCATGCCACTAACAGTATAGATATATGATATGCTTTTGGCGTATGATTTAAAAGATAATTTAAGAACATAGTATTGTTCTGGAATAGCGACATTGCACAATAAAATCAATGTTGGCAATATAAATTCAAAGACTACTGATTTAATATAGCTTGTTAATTATTTCATTGTGTGAGAATATTCATTATCCTAGGAACAGTGCATCCTGCATGCAGGCTTCACTTACATTTTTTTGCTGTTTTCACACACTATGTAGCCAACATAGTTCAGCAGCTTGCACCCTTGGTTTACCCTATAACATATGATTGTAATATAAATTTGAGTGCTCCTCTTTCCTTTGTAATTGTTTATCATGTTTACAAAGAGACATTGGAAACATGTAAGTACATATTGGCATGGTAAATGTTTATAGAAGAATTCACAATTTCATCTCTTGTATTTTGAGATATATTTTCTTTTTTTTAAAGTTTGAATTGATATGTAGTATTGGACATACCAACATGTTTTCTTTATATTTACTTATTCCATTTTGATAGTGCACCAGGCTGGGCAGTAATCTCTAGAGTAGGACCCTTGGAACAGAATAAGATACTCGACTGCAATGTGGCCACAAGTATCAACCGCCAGCGAGAAGGAAGCAGTAGACACTAGCACACTGATTGTGCCCAACAGGAGGCAAACATGATCTGTTACCAAAAGACTCTGGACGGTTTTAAAGCAGAGTTGGGGTAGAAGATGTACATACCACCAGGCAGAAGAAGGCTGATATTAGGGCTCCTTGTCTTGAGGAAAATCAGCCTCTGGTGTCTGAAAAGCAGGCCCCTATTGTCATCTGGGCCTTCATCCACCCCTTCCTTAACTCCAGAGCCCCCTACACCACTAGGGCCTCCAGCCGTACCCCATGCACATCACTCATCTCCTCTTCCTAGTGCCAACCGAGAACAACAACAGCACCACAGGGCACATTAGCCCTGACACTGTAGAGCCCTTAACCCCTTCCACGCTGATGACGATCTGGGCTCGTCATGGCGTAGCCTCCTCGCATGCTGATGACGAGCCCAGCTCGTCACGTAACATGCGTTTTTTAAAATCTCAGCGTACGAGCGGAATTCCGCTAGCGCGCATGAGGTTAAATGCAGTCTAATCCCTTCCTCCTGAGTTTGTCAGATTGCTCTCAAGGAGGGCCTGAGGTGAATTAAAGAAGTTCAAGGATCAATCTCCCAAGATATCTTGGACTTTGATGCGACACCTTTATGGGGTGGTTGGCTGTGGGGTCCTTACGATCTGGAGGAAGTGGATTTGACCCCAAATCTAGAGGGGCCCAACCAACAAGGAAAATGCTGACCTCAAAAGGTATGTGAGGGCCCTCTTCACCCAAATTTTGGGACACCACCCAACAGTGAGATCCGGATTGGCAGAGTCCACAGAGTTGGACCCTCCACGGCCAGAGAACATCCGCCTACCAGACATCTTGGCCTGCACCCACAATTTTCAGCTTAAAGAACGGATTCTTGGCCAGGCCAGAGCCTTATATCCCCTGCCATTCAGAGGTCCTATGCTGACACTCTACCAAGACTTATCAGTCTCACCTTACAAAAGAGGTGTACCTTCCGTCCTGTCACTACCTATCTCTGAGACAAAGGTGTTACTTACTCTTGGGGGCACCCCTTTTGCATTGTTTTCTTCTAGGAGGGGAAATTCCACAAGATCCGCGCCCTGACAGAGGTGTGCAAGGTGCTATAGATAGAGGAGACCTCTGAGGGCAACCAGCAGGCATCCCCCCAAAATGCCAAAGCTTGGAAACACCTACAATGACAGAGGAGGTTGGTTGGTCTCCTCTAGTGGCCTCCAGCCAGACCCAGAGACACTGTTCTGAGACTACGACAAGCAAAAATCAACTTAAGGGAGGAATGGGGCTCATCCGTTGACCAGGATAGTAATGGGCTAAGGCTGGCAGGGTGGGTGGATGGGGCTACAAGATAAAGGGAGTATGAGGAACTACGTGGCCCCATATCTAATTGCACCATGGGACAATGCTGGACACAACTGACACCTCAACGTTTTTGATGTTATATTTTTGTTGTTATTCGTTCTTGTAGTTTGGGGGGAGGAGTACTTGCACCTAACAAGAAAGCACTATTCTATAGGACCATACCACTGTAGGAGTTACCAAGACACCCTCTATGGTTGAGATTGTGCTGTAGAGTTTGTGAAATGGATGATAGCTTGGATGATTTCCCTTTATTTCATTTAGCACACAATATGCTAAAAGTTATCACCCTAAATGTGAAAGGGCTTAATAACCCAACTAAATGCCTTAGCAATCCTAGTATATTTGGAGCAGTCGGGGGCAGATTGGTGTCTCTGACAAGACTCTTACTTGGCTACTGGGGAGTGCCACAGACTTAAAACCCAGGCTTACCCACAACAATTCTTGTATTCTGCTGCCACTAACACAGCAGGTGTGGCTCTCTTGGTCTCTTGCTCTTTCAGAGGAAAGGCGGGTGCTAAACTAGCTGAGATAAAGGGCCGGCTCTTGACATATTGCACGAGTATAGGAGATCACTCCTACGTAGTGGGTTCATTGTATGCCCCTAACAATGGCCAAGAAGTGAACAGTGCCTCAGGCGGTCAGTTGAGGATGTCATGTCCTTGCAGAACAAGAAGGTATTGATGGGTGGGGACCTGAACACAGTTTTCAATGGGGAGCTAGATAGGTCTGTACATTGCTATGGGGTAGCTAGGTCCCCTTTCCTGGAGGGATCTCAATGGTCTAGAGGTCTCTGAAGAGAACACCACCCTCAGTCATGAGACTATACATTTTATTCCCATACCCATTAGACCTACGGCCATCTCAGCCATTGCCTGGGGCATAGAGAGCTGCAGATCCTACTTACCGCAAATGAGATAGAACCCTGCTCTCTCTGTGACCATGCAGTGGTATTTCTTACACTAGTTCTCCCATATTTGCCATGAACACCCTGACCTTGGAGACTAAGGGAAACTCTGCTCAGATGCTCGGACGTGGCCAAGCAGATTACCCAGGCAATAATAAGCCACTTAAACATAAACAACAACAACACATCTATCTTCCTCCTTTGGGAGACACTGAAGGCAGTAATTGGGGGTAGGCCACATCAGCGATGAGTCCTGTGGCAGATAATAAGATACCCATAATAAGCAGGAGCAGCTGAGCCAGCAGGTGCAGGAGCTAGAGTGTATACACAAATGCACTGGTGCCCCACAGGTCTGGTGACGGCAAGAGCACAGCTGACAGGGCTGGACTTGGACAAGGCTGCGTACGCACTGCTTAGATTTCAACACTCATTTTATGCAGGGGGTAATAAGTGTGGCTGACTGTTAGCTAACTGGCTTTGGGCACAGTGACACACTGCTGGTGTGGAGTACCTCTTGGCACAGAATGGCAAAGAGATCATGGGGGATGGCCCATTGCATTCACCTTTCGCAATTTCTATGAGGAGCTTTATTCGAAACAGACACTCCCGGGGGAAAGCTCAGACCTCTACCTTGGAGATACGCACACTCCATGCCTGACCAGAGACCAAACAGACTAGCTCGAAAGTACAATATGGCTAGAAGAGGTAATATCTGCCACAGCATGACAGAAACCTTTTAAATCGCTTATACTGGATGGCCTCCTGGCCCTGTTTCATGAAACCTTCTGTACAACATTGGCCTTGGTTTTGACCAGGCTCTTCAGTGCTATAACTTAACCGGGTACAGTCCAGGCATCCATGTTGCATGGCTCCTTTGTAGTCATTCCCAAACCCGGGAAGGATCACAAACAATGCAGGTCCCATTGACCTATATCCCTTCTGAATGTGGATCTTAAGTTGTTCACTAGCATCTTAGCTGCATGACTCAGTCCATATATGCTGGGTCTCATTGACCCTGATCAGACAGGCTTTGGTCCGCATAGACAATGTAGTGATAACACAAAGAGATCCTACACTTGCTTGATAAAGCTAATTGCTCCAAGTGAGAAATTATGCTTTTGGCCACCACAGCCAGAGGACTTCACGCATGGATCTCTAACTGTGCAGACGAACTTGCCCACTATGCAACCCCGGCAAACCGCACCCCAGAAAAGCCGCCTGGTTCACCATCGATCTCCAAATAGCCAAACTCACCTGCAGACGCCTGGAGAAGAACTGGAGGATAACCAAGACAACTGAAAACCACACCACCTACAAGGAGACCATGACCAGGTCAGAGCCACCAAGAAGTACTTCATTCACAAAAAAATCACCACCAACTACAAGGAACTCTTCAGTGTCATTCTGGAATTCACAAACCCACGAAGCCAAGACACAGACATCACACCGTCCCAAGACCTCTGCGACAAGCTTGGAACCTACTTCCACCTTAAGAGCAAAGCAATCTATGACAATTGCACCAACCACCCACAATACCCCACACCCAGCCCCCACCTCCCAGAAGCACCAGACAGTCCACCAACTTCAAATGGACACCGACCCCTGCACATCTACCACAGAGCTATGAACACCATTGCACCCAAAATACAATGCACTATTAACACCACCCTCGAAACAAGCACCTTCCCAGACGACTGGAAGCAAGCAGAAGTCGGCCCCTGATCAAGAAGCCCACAGCTGACCCAACCAACCTCAAAAACTACATGCCCATCTCGCTCCTCCCCTTTGCTGCCAAAGTGGTGGAGAAAACAGTCTAGGGGGAGTTAATGCATTTCATCAAACAGATTGCCATCTTCTACCCATTGCAACCACCACAGACGACACCCGCGCCCTCCTGGACCAAAGCCACTCCGCAGCCCTCATCCTACTCAACCTGTCAACAGCCTTCAACACCGTCTCTCCCTGCATGCTAGTAACCAGACTACACAACGCCAGCATTCAAGCAACAGCCCTGGAATGGATCCGATTGTTTCTCCCAAAGGATCAGACTACCACCCTTCCACTCCGCCCCCAAGAACATCACCTGCAGAGTCCCACAGGGTTCATCTCTGAGCCCGACCCTCTTCAACATCTACATGGCCCCCCTCGCAGCCATTGTATGACAACACGGCCTCAACATCGTATCCTATGGGGTTGACACCCAGCACATCCTCTCCCTCAACAGAGATCCCACCACCACAAAACTCTACTTCAAGAAAGGTATTCATGATGTCACAATCTGGATGACCAACAGCTGTCTCAAATTCAACGCTGAGAAGACAGAAGTCTTCATCCTCAGAACCAGCCCATCAGCCTGGGACAACACCTGGTGGCCCACCGCCCTCAGATGGCCGCCCACACCTACAGATCTGAAGCCAAAAACCTCAGCATTGTACTCGGCTCATCACTCACCATGAGCCGACAGCTTAACACCATCTCCTCCAGCTGCTTCAACACCCTCTGCTTCCTCTGCAAGACTTTCAAATGAATCCCTCCCGAATCTAGAAAGATAGTAACCCCCACACTCATCACCAGCAGACTGGACTATGGAAACACGCTCTGCACTGGCATAAACAAGGCCCTGCTCCGCAAACTCCAGACGATTCAGAACACCGTGGGCAGACTGGTCCTCTGCATCCCCCACCACGAACACATCAGCCAACACCTACGGAGACTCCTCTGGCTCCCCGTAGAGAAAAGAGTCACCTTCAAACTCCTCACTCACGCCTACAAATGTCTGCACAACACCGGACCCCAATACCTCAACAACAGAGTCAACTTCCACGTACCCAAACAGAACCTCCAATCCTCCAGCCTCACACTGGCCAAAACCCAGCGAATGCACAGAGCTGGAATGAACTACTGGTTGACATCAGATTCTCCTTCTCCCTAAACTTCTTCAAGAAGATCCTCAAGACGTGGCTGTTCGGCTGAAGATCTGTGCGCTTTCTCCCCCTCCCCAGGCACCTTGACACCCTCACGGGTGAGTAGCGCACTTTAAACACCCCTGATTGATTGATAATTTCCTATCCCCAGAGGAACGCAGCAGGGGTATCTGCTTTCACAGCTGCTTTTCACCCTGTAAATGGAGGCCCTTGCCCAAAGAATTCAGGACAACCCACTCATCACTGGAGTAATGTTTGGTGGGGAGGAACATACAATCAACCTCTAGGCTGACAATGTCATAGTAGCAGTACACAACCCTAAAGAAGCTCATCCAACTTTTGTAGATGAAATGGATGCCTTTAGCAGAGCTTCGGGATTTTGGGTAAATATCCCATAATTGCAGGCCCTTAACCTCCCAGTTGCCCCAGAGACTGAAGCTCTCCTTGCTCGGCGAAACTCGATTTAATGGCAGACCACTTCCATTTCTTCCTTGGGAATCCAGTTAGCCTCGCCTATTAGAGCGACTGCAACCCCTAACTACCAAACCATCTTCAGGCAGATCAAGAGGGATCTGGTGCAATGGAAGCTATATCATCTCACTTGTCTTGGCCTTATAGACGCATTAAAGATGACCTCACTCCCACAGATTATCTTCCTTTTCCAGATGCTCCCAATTAAGCTTCCTGCTGGTATGATCCTTTCCCTGCAGAGGGAGTTACATAGCTTTGTTTGGGCAGAGGGGCAACTTCACATGAAATGGGAAAAAGCTATAGGCCACCAATAGAAGGGGGACTAGGAACCTTATGCACTATTACCAGGCAGCACAACTTCTCTACATAGTGGAATGGTCCAGGGAGGAACCCGAGATGCATACTAAATACATACAACTAGCACTTAAACATCCAACATGTGAGGGGATAAAGGCTTGTAAATAGTTTTACCAGTGGCAATACAACAGGATAGCACTCCAATTCATCTATTTTCGCCCATTGTGTCGCTCTAGACAATTCTACACCTAATGCAAATCAGTATTGACCCTGGCCCTCATGGAGACAGCCCATCTCACACCTTGACACTGAAGCTCACTGATTTTTGAGCTGTGGCATTTGAGATTCACAGCCCTTAAATCCCACTAAGTTATGCCCCTAACTGCTGATGCTAGAGTTTGCTTTATTGTATGGTGTGTCTGGCTGCGGTTTGTAGCACACCACATGTAGGTTCTGAAAACAGGTATGAGAATGTTTTTGACTAGCGGTTCAGTGGACTAATGTATCAGCTGCAGGAATTTGTGCTTGACAAGCTCGGATTCTGGTAAATTCATTCAGCGTTTTATCATTCAGAGGACAATAGACTAAGGGCATATTTATGAGAGAAGGTGCATGAGATTTAAGTAGCCACTCACTGACACCTTGTGTGCCCCTGAGAGACTTCATAAATCTGGAATAGTACAACGTAGGACAAATTGCTGTGTCGCTTTACTCTGCCCTGGGCAGGCATTCCATGGGCATTGAGTTGGGGTTGGTTGTAAACCTATTCTGTCTGTTCTGGCTCTGCATCTCTATGATGCTTAGTCTCTATTCCCTTTATGTGTTCTAGATCTTGTGTGTTAATGACATGCATTCTATGTTCTCTTTGGGAGCAGTTGGAAATCTGGCCAGCAGGTGTTGAGACCTCAATTGCTGTTCTCCCGATTAAATCCTATGACTGTTTACTTTACTCTGGAGTCTGGACATCTTATTTACAACAATTTTTGGTGACGGATCGACCTGCTGTCCAGAGGAAGTATTTAATTGGATTCACACGATTTTTGTGTGAGTTCTCTCAGCGATTAGTCTCGACTCAGACGAACCCAAAAGAAGACCTTCATCATACATCAAGCCTTCAGTTGACTCGCAAGTAGAAGGGAGAAGAATCGGTGGGTAACTGTGACAATTTTTGTGATTGTGAAAGACTTTTGCCAAAGGATAACATCTCACCTGCCAAGAGCATACGACTCCTTAGCAACCTCAAACCTTCCAAAGTTCACGTCACTTGCACGATGATGCAGAAGTGACGCATCATGCCTGTGGGTGTTTTAAGCCTCGTTTGCACGCTGATCCAGAAGTGACGCATCACGCGTCAAGCCTCGGTTTGGCCGGCGGACATTTTAAATGTTGTTATTGTGTGGAAACATCAGACTTCACAGCAAATCGAGCAGCTGATTGCTCATGCACACATCGGAACTCTGGATTTAAATATAGTTTGCTCACAAGGTATTTATTTATTTTGTTATCTCTTTGACTAATTTAATGTAAATGATTAAACTGTGAAGAGATTACCTTGTGGCATTACAGTCGAGGTGTGCACAGATTACTTAAACATCTTAATACGGAACAACTACTGGTAAGACTTGCACAGTCATAACCTATTAAGAAGATGGCTCAACAAATTAATGTCACTCTTCCTCCTCCTTTCCTGAGTGAACCTGGCAATCCTCAGATTTTGTGGGAAGACTAGTACATTATATTCGATAATTATTTAGAGGCTCTGGATGGGCAGGAGTTCTCAGATAAAAGAAAAAAGGCCATTCTATTAAGTACTTTGGGCAAGGAAGGGCAGAGGATCTTCAGGTTTCTACCTATTGCATTACAAGCGAATGTCAGGCAATGCCAAATGAGTATAAAGAAGCGATTTCTAGATTAGAAGTTAGATTCGCTACTTGGTAATGAATCGCTACAAGTTCTATACTCAAAAACAAAAGATGGAGGAGTCTATCGATGACTTTGTTGCGCGTCTGAGAGAACTTTCAATTAAGTGTAAGTTTGGAGCCATGAGTGATGAGCTCATTCGTGACCAGTTGATTGTGCAAGTCAGCAATCGCAAGATCCAAGAGAGACTCTGGGCAGCGAAAAACCCTATGTTAAAGGCAGCATTAGACATGGCTAAGGTCAATGAAGAGTCAGAGAAATGTATTAAAGTTATCGAGAACTCAAAGAAAAAAAACTGTGAAGAATAAATTTCCGAAGTATCTGAGAAAGACCATGAATACGATCCTGAACTTAGATCTGATGACTCTGTGGCTGTAGTAAAAAATAAGGATAAAGAGTGTCTCAAGTGTGGTCGTCTTGGTCATTTTTCGGAAATGTGCAAGACTAAATCTAAACAAAAGGTTGCGGTAGTGGAAGATTATATGGATAGTTATCCTATGTAAGGAACAAACTTTTAGTTGTAAATGATTTTGATGTTGCAAATGTTGATGATAAGAGACAGAATAGACCCAAAGCGTGGTTTGAAATTGATAGTCGTCAGGTCTCACTCATGGTGGACACTGGCTCACGCTATATGATTATTCCCCGTTCTACCTTCAAGGAGTTAAGGGGTAACAAAGAATTGTTGTAAAGTGACATTTCTCCAAAGGCGTTTCAAGGGGAACCAATAGACATGTTGGGGTATTTTGAATGTAATATAGTCTTTAAGAAAAGATCTACCCATGGGAAGGTCTACGTGTCTTTTGATGGTCCACCAATTTTGGGGTGGGTCCACCAATATGATTTGTAGATCATCATCAATCCAAGAGCCACTGACCAGATAATGGTGTTAGATGATGTTTCGGAACTGCCACAGGACGCTTCCATTGAGTTTATCCTCAAGGTGTTTCCTCATGTCTTCAAGAAAGATTTGGGCGAATTGAGGGGGTATTCTCATTTGATCAAATTAAAGGAAAATTGTCTTCCTGTTCAGCACAAACTCAGTAGGATTCCCTTGCCATTAGACATGATGTGAAAATTCTAATTGAGGAGATGTTTCAGAGTGGGGTTATAGAACCGGTAGAAGGCTCTTCATGGGTTTCTACGGTTGTAATCTCAAAGAAATCGGATGGAAAATTGAGGTTCTGTTTCGACCTCAGGTCTTTAAACGAATGTGTCATAGCGGACACCTTTCCCTTACCAAACATCAGTGAGTTGGTTTCCACTCTTGAAGGTGCTAGATTTTTCTCCAAACTCGACCTCAAGAGTGCCTACCATCAAATTAAATTAGATGAGTCTTGTAAACACTTTACTGCCTTTGTAACCACTGAAAGGATTTTTCAGTTTACACATCTACCGTTTGGGCTAGTTTCAGCCGCAAGCGTTTTCCAGAGGATGGTTTCTGAAATCTTTAAGGGGTTGAACAAGGCGGTTTACTTCCAAGATGACATCCTTGTTTTTGGGAATTCTGTATTTGAACACAATCATATGTTGAGGGATTTCTTACATAGAATTAGTGAATGTGGCCTCACTTTACGGAAGGAGAAGTGCGAATTTCTTGTGGAGCAAATTGAGTACTTGGGGCACGAAGTTTCTTTCTCTGGTATAAAGCCAAAAAAAGATCTGTTGTTGGCAATACGTGAAGCTCCATGTCCTGTGGATAAGGATCAGCTTAGGTCGTTTATGGGCCTAATAGAGTACTACTCTAAGTTTGTTAAGAGTTTTTCAGAGAAAACAATTTGTTCAAAAGCTCTTCTTAAAAAGGGGTCTAAATTCATTTGGGGTCCCGAACAGGATGCCATTTTTATGCAGATGAAATTTGTGAGGCTGGTGTGTTGGCACCCGTTGACACTAAAAGAGTTTCTGTGCTTATGGTTGATGCAAGCGCTGTAGGCCTAGGAGCTGTCCTTCTGCAAAAGTATGATTCGGAAGAGCGCCTTTGCTTCAAGGACTTTATCTGTGTCTGAGCAAAACTATAGGGTGATAGAAAAAGAGGCTTTAGCAGTTGTGTGGGGTGTGCATTATTTCCACACTTATTTGTGGGGTATTAGTCTCATTCTAAAGACAGACCATAAGCCTTTGATTCGTATTTTATCACCTGGTGGTGCAGTCAGAGGTTCACCGAAATTGTCAAGAATGGCAGCGAAGATACAAGATTTTCAATTTGAGATACAACAAATTTCCAAGCTGTTTGTTTTTCAAGACTTGCCATTAAAAATCAGAGTGAGTCTTCACAGTGTGAATTCATGGATGAGAGTGTAGCTTGGCTTCAGGATGTTGTTTTTCTTGGTGAGGGTTCTTTTTCGCATGATGAATGGGTTGATGCAATGCAAGATGATCATGTACTAAAAGAAGTTATGAACATGATCAAATTAGGTGCCAAGAGGGAGAGTTGTCTCCAAGTGGGTGTTTGGCCTTTTGTCAGGCTTTTAGATGAGTTGTCTGTTTGTGGTGAAAGTTTGATTTTACGCATTGATAAGATTATTCCTCCCTCAGGGTTGAGGAATAAACTTATTGCTATAGCCCATGAGGGACATCGTGGTCGAACATTGACTCAATAAAGGTTGAAAATGAATTTTTGGTGGCCAGGCATGGAATCGCAAGTGTTGCGCTGCGAGACATGTCTAAGAGGTAAAAAAGGTTAAAACTTGCTTTTTCTTGTTCTGTCATGGGTAAAATTGCTTCGGAAGATGTTCCATGGCATACTATTTGCTTGGATTTTATTGGTCCCATGGAGGAGTTAAGTTCTAACCAATGGTTTGCTGTAGTGTGCGTTGATGTTTTTAGCAGATGGTTTGTTGTTGAATTTGTTAAGGACATCACTACTGACACTACCATAACTTTTCTCAAATCACTTTTTCAAAAGAAGGGTTACCCTAACGTTATTATCATGGACAATGGAACGCAGCTAGTGTCACACAAAATGCGTTCCTTTCTCTCTTTTTGTGGTGTCTCTCACCATCGTACCACTCTTTACAACCCACAGGGCAATGGACTTTGTGAAAGGATCAATAGACTTGTGAAAGGTACCATTCATTTAGCCTTAGCTAGGGAGGGTGATGTTCTGAATCTTGTTCAGGAAATTATTTCTGCCTATTGTACTACTGTTCATGCTGGCAAGAACAAGTCTCCGTTTGAGATAATGCGTGGTAGGTTACCTGGTATGAAACTTCTTCCTTCATGGGTGAGAGAAGTTTTCACAAAAAGTTTGCATATAGATAACAAATCTGAATGTGTCAAATGTCAATCTCACATAGACAATGTAAATTGATACTTGTATAGCACACTACTCACCCGCAAGGGTCTCAAAGTGCTTGTACGAATACCGCTGTGAAACCCATCCTGGTTTTCCCTGTGAGGTGTCCACTCCTGGGCACCCCCAAGGTGGAGACCAGGCATCCTTAGCGTTGTGGGGGCCGTTGTGGAGATTAAGCAAGCTATTGCCCAGAGTTGCACTCCATGATTGGAATAGGCACCGAGGCGAGAATTATCAGGTCCATGGAATTTTGAGCCCAAGACCCGCCAAGGTAGGGAATTGAACCCTGGTCCCGGGCCAGACCGCTGCATCAGGGTCTGCTGCTCTAACCATTGAGCCACACTTCTCCACAATAAGTTTGATTGTGTCAAATATCACACAAAGATTTCAAGAGGGGATCTTGTGAAAGTCAAACCGGGGAGAGTTTCTAAAGGTTTGACAAAGTTCAGGGGTCCTTTTTGTGTAAAACAAGTGTTCCCTCATTATGTTGTCCTTTCAAATGGTGAAAAATGGAATCTAAGATGAGTTGCTCTTTATCAGAGAATTGGTTCTATTGGTTTTGAACCTTCTTTGAATGAGTCTACTTCTCTCTCTGGTAATTCTAATAGCAATGGTTATAAGCTTTCAGCCACAGAAGAATCTGTTTAGTTTTTTTCTCCTTCTGACAGGTGTAATGAAGGGGGTGGTGATGTGTCTGATTCTTGGTTAACAAGTTCACAAGCTTTTGCAAATACCCAAACTTCTCAACTTACCATCGGTGAGAGTGTTAACCAGAATGTTCGAAGATATCGTAAGCCACCTTCTTATTTAAATAATTATGTTTGTAATTAATATTTTGTTTTGTTCTGCTTTCTTGTGCAAAGAGAGGAGATGTGTTGTAAACTTATTCTGTTTGTTCTGGCTCTGCATCTCTATGATGCTTAAAGGGGCAGATGTATCCAGCCTTTTGCGACTCGAGGTCTTTTTGCATGTTTTGGCATGCATCAAAAATTGGCAAAATAAGAAATAGCAAAAATTTGCGATTCCTTATTTTGCTATAGCATTTAAGGAATCGCAATTTTGCGATTCCTTAAATGCTATGTATGTAGCATTTTTGAATTGTGATTTTTGTTTAAGAATTCGTAAATTACCACCAAGTTGTAGTTGATGGTAATTTGCGAAGTCGTTAAAAAATGCGCAATTTAGCATTTTTTGATGGTGGCATGTGACGCACACACATGCCCATAGGGCATGTATGTGCGCCATATGCACACACATGTACATTTCAGGGGTGCAGCAGGGTGTCTTTGAGACACCCCTGCACCCTTGAAATAATTCTCAAATTGCGAATAGCAAATTGCGAATTCGCAATTTGAGAATTACTTCACAATCATTCCTATGGGCCTCCTGGCCCATAGGAATGCATGGGTAATTATTCCTTATTTGCGAATTCGCAAAATGCGAATTCGCAAATAAGGAAGATTCAGGAATCGCAAAAAAGCGATTTTTTCATACATTCGATTTTGCGAATTCTAAATAGCGATTCCTTAAAAATCGCTATTTAGGAATCGCAAAATTGAATCTTGATACATCTGCCCCTTTGTCTCTATTCCCTTTATGTGTTCTAGATCTTGTGTGTTAATGACATGCATTCTATGTTCTCTTTGGGGGCAGTTGGAAATCTGGCCAGCAGGTGTTGAGACCTCATTTGCTGTTCTCCCGATTAAATCCTATGACTGATTACTTTACTCTGGAGTCTGGACGTCTTATTAACAACAGTGTTCACATGCAACTCCCACAGGTAAACCAAGGAATATGCCAAAAAGATATGCCCTCCCAGGGGAGGCGTAACAAGGAGAAATATCTTTATTTCTCCTTGTTACTTCCTCTTTCTATGTGTGCTGTATTTTGCAGCACATTTAGAAAGTGGACTTTGCCTCTCAGGATAGTTTTTGTGCAGGAAGGTAGCCCTTTCTGCTCAAATCAATCCTGCATGCAACACAGGCAACCTTGCACTGCAGGGAAAGGGTGCCTACGTTGGCGCTAGGCAGCTAAAGCGGCACCAGTGCAAGGACAAGGACAGGAATGAGTCATATTCTTTTAAATATGGGCATTCCTGCCCTACCCCTGCAGCGTGGTGCCACATTCTCATAAATAGCCCCCTGAGTACCACTGAGCTGGGTGATAATAACTGCGGTCAAAGTGTGCCTTATAAATACAACTGCTGTGTCAATGTTCTGCTTCCTTGCAAGCAAGACGCCGTTTTCTGCCTGCTCACCCCCAGATGCCGGACTGCGACAATTTAAAGGTGGTGTGAGAAAAGAATGAGTGTGGGTAAACGCGCATTCAGCTTTTAAAAACAGCAGAAACACTGATTACAGGTTTGTTTTCTGACCCGCACAAACAGACGCATGTTGGTGCGTTCATAATGCACAAATGGCTCCAAGCTACCAATTACGGGTAATATCCGGAAATGTTTTACTGCACGATTTTGTACGTTCACGGAAAATAAACAATAAATACCTTCATTTCTCTGTGATTTTGTGAAAGTTATAATTAGAAATAAAACAAACTATTATTTCTCGGTAATTTGGGGTTTAGTTCTGGAAGGATAAACAGCATGGAACACAATCAGACTTCTGTTCCCTTGCACAATGACCAGTGGCATTGCACCTGGTTTCACTCACACGCCAGGCTGCACAAGCTAAAAATATTCACAAATGTACGATTTGGAATAATCACTGGACTGGATGACTGCTGTCTCAAATTTGAAATTGAGAGGTGGCAGGTTGATTCAAAGTGTGTCAATTTTTTACTTATTTCATTTTATGACCACCTGCAATTTTACAAGCAACAGAATACTTTTTCCTGCCATGAATAGTTTGAATGACTGCTTGCCTAAACCTATGCATAACTAATCCCTAGCTACCACACATATGGTATTCTATAATCTGTAATTCAATCATCATGTACATACCTGTACTAAGTCGAAGTCTCTTTGCACTGACTTTAAGAAAGGGATGTTTATCTGAAACAATCAACAAACGTAGAATTGTCCTTCATAACCGATCATTGGCAAAGTCAATAGCCTGGTTTAAAGTGCTCACTATTGGGCCACACAATAATACATAGGTAACACAAATTCTTCCATCTTTACCAAATACTCCTTGGATTGACTGCAAATGAGTAATTATATAATACAGTGACTGGAAATTGTATATGGAGTATGGAAGGCACCTTGCCCCTCTCTCATATCTGTTTTTGTTATCCAGTTTCGCTAAGTGCTATCAATTTTTATTATCTCCCACTACACTTTTACTCCCACTGCTCCCTGGTACCGACCCACCTCACACTACTTGTTAGACCTGGCACCATTTGCGTGGGTCTCCCCTGCATTTTTTGCCTTTGCCTCCTGAGTTTTTGCTGTATGCTGGACTATGTTTTGCTGGTCTAGATGCTTTGGGCACTTTTCCACTGCTGTTCAGTGCCAAAATGCAAGTGCTCCCTTTGTAAATTACTGCTATGGATTGGTGTTTCCATGATTGGCTATTTAATTTACTAGTCAGTCCCTAGTACAGTGCACTGTGTGTGCCCGGGGACCGAGCCTGTAAATCAAATGCTGCGAGTGGGCTTGCAGCACTGATTGTGCCACCCACATAAGCAGCCCGTAAATGTAACTCTGGCCTGCCATTGCAGAGCCTGTGTGCAGTCTGGTCCTGCGATGTCGACTTGGCAAGTGCACCCACTTACCAGGCCCTACCTTTCTCTTTCCTTTACGTCAGACACCCCTAAGGTAGGCCCAATGTACTCCTGTGGGCAGGGTGCAGTGTATATGAAAGGTAGGACATCCCCTGGTGTGTGTGGCATGTCCTGATAGTGAATTACTGCCAATTTCGTTTTACACTATAGCAAAGCCACCTGTTCCCATGAGACAGAATGGGGAGTTTGTTTATAACACCTTATAAATATAACTGGCCCTGGGAACAAGGTAGAAAAATAAAGTTTAGTATGCCTGAACTACGAATGTTGAAATTAATCTTTTAGTGAGGGTGATTTTTAAATTCTGTGTTTGAAAAAACAACTTTTAGAAAGTAGGTATTTTCTCGCCTAATCATTGTTCCTCTGCTAGGTTTATGTATTGCATGTTGGCTTTTGGATGACAGGGGCTAGAGAGGGGCAGCGGTTCCAGAGAGCCTGATGAGTCAGGGCTGGGCTTAAATGAGCTGGGCAACATTTAGTTTAGGGGGGGAGGAGATTTCCTTTCATCTGAATGGGCCTAGTCTACCTTTCACCATGCTGTCTCCACCTCCTACCAGGACTCTGCACCAGTGAGGACAGAGCTGGATTTGGCTAGGTACAAACACTCTCTGTCTTCAGAGAACAAATGATTTTTGTGTATAAAAGGAGGGGCCCAGACCCCAGACTTTTAAATAACTTGTAAGCGGAAACTTTTGCCAAGGGGAAGAGCCAGAGAAGCTGAGGAGGAATACTGCCCCTGTGCTTTTTGCTGTCTTGGGTTGGCCTACAGTGGCTACTTGCTGTCAAGGAAAGGGGAAATGGACCTTGCTGTTTGCTTTGTCACCTGCTTGAGGAAAAATTCCCAAGGACTCGGGATTGAGCTTGCCTCCTGTTCTGAAGTCTCCTGGACAGTAAGACTTCACCACCAGCTCACCTGAAATGCCTTGCTGGGATTTCTGTACAAAAGGGGGTGGTGATGGACGGAGCATTTTAAACAATTATTTCAAATACTCACACCCAGTCAACAGATCTGGGTTTAATCCATCACCGTTCTTTAGCCCACTCTGCCACCCCAGTTCAGACATGGCCATATGCAAATCAGTTTGACCCTGTGTCTCATGGGAACAGTCCAGCCCGAAATGCCGAGCCATGCCTTCCCTGGACCGGAAACTAGTTTCCTAGGACCGGTTTCTGGCATTACAGCCGTCTTCAGCCAGGCTTGCTTGAATCAAGTGGCAAAGTGAGCAAGGGACTCACGTCTGAGCATACCCTGCCAACTTATGGCGAACAAAGCAGTACAAAAGGAGGTGGTGATGGACGGAGCATCTGAAACAAAATGCTGGGATTTCTGACCTGCAAAGAAGTGCCTGCCTTTGTTTTGTTCCTCTAGAGAACTGTTTTCCACTGGGAGCTGGAAAATCAACACAACTTCTAAGAAGTGAGATGCATCTGCACCTGTTTCCGATTTATTGCTTATGAAACCATCGCAAAGCCTGCCGCGGCTCAAGAAATCACTGCATACTACATCGAGTGCACCGATCTTCGAAGTCCGAGATCACTGCACCGGGTTTGACGCAAGGCCTTCTGTGCGGCTGCAAGAGTTTACGCATCGTTCTGGATCGTCACATCGCATTGTGGCACCAAGTTTGTCGCATCATTGGGGGCCGTAGTAAGAAACCGACACATCACCTCCCCACGCAGTAAGAAACCAGCGCATCACCTCCGCTTCAGTAAGGAACCGACGTCTCACCTCCCCTGCGCTGCAGTAAGGAACTGGAGCATCACCTCCCCCATAGCAAGGAACCAACGCATCCTCTTCCCTGAATGTAAAGAACCAATGCATCACCTTCCTGTGGCCTGTGTTGTTTATTTGCATGACACATCCAAGGTACTTTGTGAGAAAAGTGTTGCATCTGCAATTTGCTTTGAACTGAACTATTTCAACTATCTAAAAGTCATATTTTTATTATTGTATTATGGATTTTTGTTGTTTGGTCTTGTTTTGGTTTAGATAAAGATGATTAAACTGGTGTGGTGTCCATTTGTAGTGTTTTCACTGTATTACTGTATGTGTTCACAAATGCTTTACACACTGCCTCTGAGATAAGCCTGTCTGCTCGTGCCAAGCTACCAAGGGGGTGAGCAGCGTTTATTTTAGAAGTGTATCTCCCTTGCCCTGACTAGAACTAAGGGTCCCTATTTGAACAAACGTACCTACCTCTGTCAACTAGAGACCCCCATTTCTAACACTACTCCTTTCAATTTTTTATTTATTCATTAATTAATTTAAGTGAGCCCGCAGCTGCAACATGCTGCCAGGTAACTAATGATCTTTTTCTCACTTCAACACACCATATTTGTTTACTTTAAGTTACCATACTAAAATGGCTGTTGTTCATGTTTGATCAATAAATAATAAATAACAAAATGGCCACCAGTGGGTCACGGTAAATGTGTAAATAAGTGTCACAAAGAATGCACACACACATGCTTTCGGATCGTAATCCATCTTGGAATGGTTTTTCTTTAATACAAAACTCATCCAAAGATGTCCTCCTATGCATCCACATTCCTGCACATGCATCATTAAGAATGCACTCTGTTTTCTTGCACTACCCTCACCCCTACTCCCTATCTGCTGCGGGAAGTCCCGTTTGTAGCGGAGGGAAACAAGGGTACTTTCGGGCCGCCCACTCGATCCAGCCGCCATCTTAGGCCTGGTGGTGACTGCTGGGGATGCGCTCTAGCTATTCCCGACATCCGGGCGAGTGCCTATTTAGCCCGTCACTTGCTAGGATGCGCAGCGGTAGTGCGCAGCGGAAGTGTGCAGTGGGCGCGCCCCGCCAGTTCCGCGCCTCCCGACAGAGACCCTGATCAACTTGGGAAAGATTATGTACGCTACTCAAGGGACGATCTGCTTAAACTTGTTTTCGCCAAATCAACTTGTAAGTCATTCTCTGTTTCACTTAAATCAGGCACCTTTCACTGCTCTTGTGGGTTCTTCCTGCCCAACCCCAAGAACGATCCCCTACACCCAGGCGTCGCCTCTCAGCAAATTAAGGTCGCGCAGCTTAATGTGAGGTCTCTACTGAAACACCACCTGGAAGTCAACGAGATTATCTCCAACCATGCCTTAGATATTCTTTTCCTCACAGAAACATGGCTACAAGACAATATGATCTCTGTCATTAATTTAGCTACTCCTCTAGGTTATTCCACATACACTCTAAATAGGCATGCGAGAGGAGGAGGGATAGCAATGATTGCCAGGTCACACTTTGCATGCCTCTCTACTAAGCGGACATGAATGCTTTTCAGCTACGGCAACTGATTAGCAGCACTACACATAGAGACGGGCACCTCTTAGACCCCATTTTTACGACCCTGGTTAATGCGACAGCAGAGAGCCTATTTCCCATGACTTGGACGGATCACTTTTTAGGGACCATGACAGTAGTGATTGAGGGGACCCACAACACTGTAGATGGGCAACAGGTGTTAAAAAGATCTTGAAGGAAGCTCTGTTTGGAAGACCTCCATGCACTCCTTACAGTTGATCCTCCTGCAGCGAGTGGGAACCCCGATCAGGATTACGAGAGATTTTCGAAATGGGTTAATCAGGCTCTGGATAAACTGATCCCGGCCAAATGGACCAAAGCACGCCTACAACAATCTAGCCCATGGTACAATGTGGAGCTTGTTTCCCTGAAAAAAAGAATGTAAACTTGCTGAACGGAAATGGAGGAAAGAGTATGATGCCGAACTCAAAACCCTCTATATGCAAGCACAAAAAAAACTACCACCGCAATATTTGTAGAGTACGCGCCAACTATTATGCGAACGAAATCAGGTGTAGTCAGAACACCTCTAAAACCATCTTCAAAATATTAAAAGAACTCAGCACAAAACAAACGGTCCAAAATCTTATTTTGTCACCCTCTTTATGCGAAAACCTCGCATCTTTTATCATGGAGAAAATAAAGAAAATTTACAAGGCTTTCCCCACACTGCCCCCCTATGTTCCCTCAGATACTATGGCCACCTCCATACTAGCTGACATACCGGCACTCAGTCAGGAGCAGTTCCTCCATCTGTGTAACAAAGTCAAATCAGGTTCACCAGTGGATCCCCTAAAACCAGACTACTTTAGAACCACTGATAGGACACTGCTTGGGCCCCTTAGGGATATTATCAACCATCTTTTTCCACTGCCATCATTCCCCCCAGAAGGAAACAAGCTTGGGTCACTCCCATCATAAAAAAGCCCACATTAGATCCTACTCTACCTGAGAATTTCAGGCCAATTTCGTTACTTCCTTGGCCAGCCAAGGTGGCAGAGTCATATGTCAATTCTGTTCTGACTAAATTCTTGACAGCCAACTCCATCCTGGATAATTATCAGCATGGCTTCCGGGCGGGTCACAGTACGGAAACGGCACTGTTAAGTGTGACGGAAAATCTCAGGACCATCCTGGACTATGGCGATACAGCAGCACTGATTCTTTTAGATCTCAGTGCTGCCTTCGATACGGTCTCACACGAGGTGCTGTTGTTCAGACTGCAGGAGATTGGAGTTACAGGTCAGGCCCTGAACTGGTTCAAGTCTTTTCTATCAGGAAGGACATTCAGAGTATCTACTCCTCCATTTATTTCCAAAGAGTGTCCCATCAGACAGGGTGTCCCCCAGGGGTCGGCGCTCAGCCCCACACTATTTAACATTTATGTCCGACCATTAGCTGAGGTCGCCAGGAGAGGGGGGCTGTCGGTCGTATCTTACGCCGACGACACCCAGCTGGTGGTGGCCTTGAGGGATGGAAATGGGCTGAGCGCGAACAACATCAAACAATGCCTCATTGACATCACCACTTGGATGACCTCTAACTACCTACAGCTTAACGCTGGTAAAACAGAGGTACTGTTGGTAGGCAAAGAAGCGAGTATTTGGGGCGCCAAATGGTGGTCTGAGGCTCTTGGCAAGCTACCAGACCCCAAAAACCACGTAAAAAACCTCAAAAATTGGATTGACTCTGCCTTGAATTATACCCAACAGACCAAAAAGGTCGCGGCCACCTGCTTTGGGATCCTGCGGAATCTCAGGCCAATCCTAAAGTTCTTTGACCCCAAAACCCGGCAGATAGTGGTTCAGTCTGCCATTCTTTCTCTGCTGCACTACGCTAGATCCCTGCTCCTAGGAGCCAATCTGGCGGAGAAAACAAGGCTGCAACGCGTCCAAAATGCGTTAGCCAGAGCACTGACTGGTATTCCCCGGCACCAGTCAGTGGCAAGCACCTTAAATAAACTGCACTGGCTCCCGGTGGAGAAGAGGATCCACTTCAAGACCCTATGCATGGCGTTTAAAATCTCGAAAACTGCATCACCGCCCATGCTAATACCCCTTCTATCACCTTACTTACCCAGACGCACCCTCCGCTCAGAAAGCCAGAACTTGGCAATTGTCCCGCGCATTAAGCTAGCCCGGATGGGCGTTCGCTCCTTCCGATATCTTGCGGCCAAGCTCTGGAATGCCTTACCTCCCCCGATCCGCAGCCTGAACGATCTTCTATCCTTTAGAAAGGCAATGAAAACCCACCTCTTCTGTTAAGCTGGTTTTGTTATGTTTACTGCTAGTTCCATCTGCAGCTACACTTTCTGTCTTTATGAGCGCCGGGACGCCCCTTTGCTGGGGAAGCCGAGCGCTATATAAGCATATTTAACATAACATAACCTAACATTAACATGCAGCATGATGCACTGGCAATTATTTTGGCATTAAGTAATGGCAATGCAAACAAGCATTTACAATGCAATGGTCTCGGCATTATTAAAGGTAGAGCTATTGGCCTTGCTCATGAATTATTTTTTTAAAAATCATAAATAAATGGCATTGTCATTTACATTGCCAATGTCTTAATCGTTAAATAAATGGCATTGTTATTTACAAAGCCAATAGCTTAATCGCTCACAAATGCATGACCTATTGCATTTACACCCACACAGAACCACACACACAAAGTCACCCACACACATACAGAGCCACCTACACAGAGCCACCCTCACACAGACAGAGTCACCCACACATAGAGCCACCTACAAAAAAAGCTATCCACACAGAGCCACAAACACACACACAGAGCCACACACACACACACAGAGCCGCACACACACACACACAGCCACACACACACACACACAGAGCCACACACACAGAACCACACACACAGAGAGCCACACACACAGAGCCACACACACACAGAGCCACACACACACACAGAGCCACACACACACAGAGCCACACAGTTTTGCCATCCAAATTTCCATGTCATTTTAAAGTTTTGAATAACTGTAACAGCCAATTCATTTTCACGTCTGAACCCGTGCCTTTAATGCCAGATAGCTCGAAACTGGAATTTGTGAAAGTAAAATGGTGTTCGTCAGCCACAGAAACTAATAGCATTAAGAGCTACAGTGGTCCCTGCATGATGAGGTAAGCATCACCACACATCAGGACCATGCTTGTGCCTTTTTTGTACTCAACCAATCCAAGATGGTCAAAAAAAAGTATGTGAAAGCAGATAATCAAGCTGACCAGCAGCAAATTGCAGTGGGGTGTGGGGGGACAGAGAGAGACCGAGAGAGACAGAGAGAGACAGAGAGAGACAGAAAGAGAGAGACAGAGAGAGAGAGAGAGAGACCGACAGAGAGAGAGACAGAGAGAGAGAGAGACAGAGAGAGAGAGGCAGAGACAGAGAGAGACATAGAGAGAGAGACAGAGAGAGAGAGAGACAGAGACAGTTAGTAGATGGTGCCGGGAGCAAAGAATATGAGCATGGAGGGGATAAAATGGCTGCCAATGAGCAGTTACCAACGAGAAAAGGCAGATGACTGGCATTTTATTTACACAAAAAAACACTGAGAGGGAGTGTGAAGAAAGAAGCACACAGGAGAGCACGAGAGACGAACACAAAGAAAAAGAAGTTCTCTGAATGTAGGAAACGCAAGGACACAAGCCATCCTATCAGAACATAGTAAAGAAGAAATGCTCTAGAGTTAGAACAAAGAATATAGATGAAAGCCACTGAAGAAGAAGTAGGGAAATTAGATAGGCAAGAAACCTATTCCTCAAGAGCAAGGGGCTTTTTCAGTGCCCAATATTATAGTTTAAAGTATTAGAGACAGAAGGTCTTTGACAACATACACTTTAGGCAAGACCTAAAAAAGGCATCTGCTGTTAAAATATCACTTTGCAAAACTTGACATGTACCTAAAGCCAAACACTTGATCTGAGAAAATGTAAATACTAGAGTTCCAATACCACATTGATGCAGACTTCTGACTAAGTGGTAAGTGACTGGCTGAATTCAGTAAAGTAACATTGTTAGGAGCCATTTATGTATACTCGATAGTTTGCAGCAGAACATGTGGGGTCTGATTCCTGCAGTCTGTCTAGGTTTGTACAGAGAAGCTGGCAATTTATAGACAAAACAAATTACGGAAACTTCAAAAAATATATATATATATCTCAAGGCAAATTGTGCCTAATAAACACCAAGCTGCCATCCTGAACTTAGACCCGAATAATCAGATTCATAACTTAAATATATTCAGTTTCAGATTAATATCCTCTCACAAGCTAGACTAGTAACAAGCACAGGCAGGGATGCAAGCACAGCCAGGGGGCAGGGGAGCAAGCACAGCCAGGGGGCAGGAGAGCAAGCACAGCCAGGGGGCAGGAGAGCAAGCACAGCCAGAGGGCAGGATAGCAAGCACAGCCAGGGGGCAGGGGAGCAAGCACAGCCAGGGGGCAGGGGAGCAAGCACAGCCAGGGGGCAGGGGAGCAAGCACAGCCAGGGGGCAGGGGATCAAGCACAGTCAGGGGGAAGGACAACAGGTAAAAGAAGGGTTCAACAGACTGGCACACCCACAGAAGGAAAGGTTGCTGAAATTAGCAGCAACATAGGAGGTGCTGGTACAAACACTGAACTCTGTGGGCACAAGAGGTGACAACACAAGCGCCACCAACCGGAAGTGACACAGGATGGACTAGAGTCCTCTGCAAATGGCACCACGAATGCACGAGGCGGAGGGTGCAAACAAAGGAGAGGGTGCTAGGCGCGGGGGGGACATGAGTTCACGTGGGGTATTGCAAGGTGACGGGAGGGAGCTGCTGCAGGTTGGCACTTTGATGATAAGTGATGGCAGGCGCCCAGGAGGAGTGTTGGCAAATGTGTAGGAGGCGAGTCTATGGCTACGGAAAGGTTGCCACTTGCTGGGGATGGAGGCCCGCGAGGCGTTAGGAGCACAACCGAGACTGGCAGGGGAAAGGTGGGTGGGGTTGTTGCGCCGATATTGTGACATTCATAAAGACAGGAGGGACTGGTACGACTACAGGAAAGTTTGGACGAGAAGCTGGAGGGCAGGCAGGGGGACAGAAGGGGTAGGCGAAGGTTGGCACAGGCATGGGAGAGTGAGGCATAAGCGAAGCTGCCACGGGCACCGCCGGAGGCGCTTTCGTGGATACTAGAGTGGCTGGCACTGGCAGGGGCAGAGGATAAGCTGGCTGGCGCATGCAAGTTAAGCACAAACACAGGGGACCGGCATGGCCAAGAGGTTGACTCGAGTCTGGGACTGGTACTGTCAGAAGTGCGTTGGTGCCAGGTCTCCAATGGGGAGGAAGGTGTTAAGAATGTATGGGTTTAGGCTGCCAATGCGAGGGTTGGTGCCATGCCACTGCGTCCACGATAGCCGTGTGTCCTCTTCGGTGACTTTGCAGAAAGTGCTTCTAATGATGCGGACTACACACAGATGAGCTGCCGCTAGAGTGCCCCTTGTGGCCGGACAGCGTTGGTGCAGGCTGTTGGCTCAAAGTAACCCTTAGCGGGTGCTGCCAGTAAGATCATCTCTGGAGTCTTACCCAGCTCCGGCTCTCTTGTCAGAGAAATGCGCATCCCTTGTTCTGTAGCTGAGCTCATAACACGATGACATTCAGTTTGTCATTCCCTGCTCTACATTCACACACTCACTGACTCACCAGCTCCCGGCGCCCTTCCCCTGCAGTCAAAGGAGCAGCTCCAGCCGCCAGCGGCCTCCGCGACCCCGGTGTCAAACTCTCCGGCAGCACCAGTCCCAGCTGTGCCCCTGCAGACTCCCGGCGCTGCCAGGAGGACCCGGGAGCCTGCCTGTCGCTAGAGTTTTTCCTTCTGGCCGCCGCCCTTGGAGTGATCTCAGCTGCGGCTCAGTCCTCCCAAGCCTGATCCATGCCCATGTTCCGGGCGGCGCTGTATGCTGCTGCCTACACAAAACATCTGAAGGCACAGAGACACTGACATACAAAGTCCAAAAAAAAGGCTTACAAATGATTGTAATGTGAAAATACAGAATTAAGATGAAAGACGTCTTCGTGAGAAAACATTTGGAAGACGATGGTGAAACTATATAACAAGGCTCTTTTTACTTGCTCTGCTGTGAAAGACAGACACGCAATTACAGAAAATTTCAGACACCAGTATTCCAACAAGGATTAACACACAGCGACAGTAAGAAACAAGAAAAAAATAAAAACTTACCTGGAATGGCAGCGGGGCTGTTCCTGACGACGACAACAAAAAGAAAAAAATGACTGCTGCAAAGGTCCTGATAAGATAGCGCAGCAGCGTGTGCACTCAGTAGTCTATTTTAACTAAGGTCAACAAGTAAACTCACTATGTGTAAAATTTATACAAGCGTGCAGGAGGTAAAACGGTTCTGCTAGACCTTTGGGCTTAAAGCTAAGGGGGCATCCGGGAAATTACCCAGGGACCTCGTGCACTGCGTCTATCACTCAGATGAGTGTAAGCATTATTTGTTCAAACAATGAAATGAAAATGGTAGAAAAATCAATGACTTTAAACAACCGTAAACATTCAGTACATCATTCAATGTTATTTAGATGAAAATTGACATCATAAGATTGTTGCTCAATAAATTTTTAATATTGAGTGTGCTTCTTCTGAAATTGTTGAAAATTCAAAAATTCAGTTGTGGAGGGAACATATTCAATCAAACATCCCAATGCATTTCGGGCTGACCGAGCTGCCCTTCGTCAGGGGAATCTGTGAGGTAATAATAATGCGCTTTACTACTAATAATACATGTACCCTTTGACTGCTTAGCCGTAAAAATACTGCCTAACATGTGTAGTAAAGCGCATTATTATTACCTCACAGATTCCCCTGACAAAGGGCAGCTAGGTCAGCCCGAAATGCATTGGGATGTTTGATTGAATATGTTCCCTCCACAACTGAATTTGTGAATTTTCAACAATTTCAGAAGAAGCACACTCAATAATAAAAATTTATTGAGCAACAATCTTATGATGTCAATTTTCATCTAAATAACATTGAATGATGTACTGAATGTTTACGGTTGTTTAAAGTCGTTGATTTTTCTACCATTTTCATTTCATTGTTTGAACAAATAATGCTTACACTCATCTGAGTGATAGTCGCAGTGCCACAAAGGTCCGACATTTTCACGATTCGGGGGCGTGTTTTTAGCAGTTGAGTGACAGATGGTGTCAGGGCTTAAAAACTGCAAAAAAACACGCCCCCGAATCGCAAAAAGACGAGGCTTGAACAGAGTGACGCCCCTCTCCTCCAATGGCTGGCCTCAATTTAGGAAGCCAGCCAATGGAGAAGTAGGGCGGGCTCAAGCTCCACTGTAGCCAAAACAAAAAATCTCGGACTTCTCCCACTGCTTACGCAGTGCGATGGAGGCCGAGACCTAAAAAGCATCTGCAAAGCCACTAGCTCAGCTTTTTATTGCTGAGAGAGATTAACTTTGCCAATGTTTGTTTTTAACTGCTCTCAATTGTTTCCACCCCATTTCTATCAGTGGGCTGGTCAATGCATTTCTTCATGACCCTTTTTCCTATAACCACACCTTTTTCTTCCTAGTTACTCTTTTGACAGAGAGCTTGGTAACCAAGCTACAACTATACATGTGCAGTGATTTGTCCTTTTGGCTAAAAGGCAGGCAGAGTATAGTATGTTGGTAGTCCAGATGATGACACTAGACACTACACGTGTGTTGATGGGACACCATTAACCAGTTACAGGTCTCTTTTCTGGTTCGTCTGTCCTTTATTCCTCGGTATGAGTGTTTTTTCCTTTCAGGAACAATTGTTCCTTGATTGACCACCAGAGTTATAACTTTGAGTCCTGGTGATCGGATTTGTCCATACAATTTGGACATTCTTTTTAGGCAGACTATTATGGACTCTGTTGTTGTATTGATATGAATGAATGCGGAATTGAGTCCAATAGTCTATAATTCTTCTCCCTCAGGGCCCCTGTTTCTCAATTTGTTGTTTGGGTATTACTTCTTCCCAAATCTCAGTTCTTAAATCTCATCTAGAGCTGGAGAAACTGATTCATATTTGACTTGCATCACATCTGCTGACTCTGCCTCCTGTCCAAAGAATCTCAACTGCGACAAACTGTCACACAACTTCTCATTGTTTCAGAAATTCTGCTCTATGGAGAATCGCGTTGTAGAATCAGCGGAGACTCTGCTGGTGGAAACTCAGCTGTTCTGCCACCTATACACATGGCTGGGGATCCAGGAGGCAAGTAGAATGTTGGTTTCCGGCAGGAGAAACACTCATGCCAATGTCATTTTTTTTGTTATTGAAAAAGAATCCCCCACATTGATAATCTGCCTTTCAAAGCAAAAAAAGATACACATTCTTTTATATCACTATAGCATGTTAACATGATTTTTTCCGAAAGTGCTATTGCCTTTAACTATTCAGCCAAAATATTGTTTCAAAAACATTTTGAGACCCAAATATTGCGTCTAAAATATTGTCATATCAAAATGTAATGGGACAATATATAAAAGGTAATATTTCTTTTAAGTCTTTTCTACCATTATTAAAAAATATAGATGCAAATAACTTGTCTTTAATTATTTAGCTAAATTTTATTAGTTTTCCTGCTATAAACTTTCATTATGTTAATGTTAGGTATTTTTAATTACTATTAGTGTGTTTTGGGAATTTTGGAATATATTCTAAGGTTCTTTTTATTTTATATCAGTCTATTTTGATGTGTTGTTGGATTTGTAAAGTAGTTAGGGTAGGAAGATGTTTAAGTATTTCGTTTTTTAATTGATTATTGCATTTTTATAAGTTTAAATTTGCTAATCAAATAAATTAGTTGCATATTGTTTCATTTTTGATTAATTCTTTTAACAGTATGTAATTTGTGTTATTTGTTAATTGTATAATTGAACTTGTTAGTAATCCATTTGTTTTTAATAATTTGCATAGCAATTATCTATATTATGTTTAAGGGCTTTTTGTATACATTGTTTATAGTATTATTACTTTTTCTAAATAATTAGTATTTTTTCTGATATTAATACAATGTAGTTTTCTTGTTTGTAATAGGATGGGAAGTATTTTAAATATATTTTTTTTGATTGATGTAATTAATATATCATTTTACATTATAATTGTATGCTCTTCTTTTTGAAAAATGTATTTAGATTTCATAATGTTAAAAATGTATTTAAACATGTATGAGCTGAGATATACTTGTAGCATTTCAGAAAAGTATATCAACACAGTCTAAATCAAAAAATGGAGAAACCAGGGCAATATTCTTAAAACATTCAATCCTCATGTAAATGAGTGGCTAATTCTTCATCTAAATTGTGCCCTCTTGGGAATTTGGTATCAAGTTCCATAATACATTTAGATTCCGTCTTTCTCGGTGCAAGTTCTTGGTTCCTCCCCTCTTACCCAGAGGAACCTGCTCAATAGCAAATAATCTTAAGAGGGAATTGTTGGATTGATGTTTTTCTTGGAAATGACGGGCAATGGGGTAGTGCAGGTCAACATTAGTTATGGCTCGCAGATGTTCCTGAATACATTTTTTGACCATGCAGGTAGTACTCCCAACATATCTACTCAAGTACATATATGGTACAATTACTGCTGCATGTAAGAAACTGGCTAATGGTTTAATGTTGGATACGTCGTGGTACTTCAAAGTCTTTGACCATATGACTCATTTTACACGCTCTACAATGGCCACAAGGATAGAAACCTTTCAGGTTGTGTATGTGTTTGCGACGTGTTTCGGTGAAATCCCCCCTCACTAAGATATCCCTGATACTTTTACCTTTTCTGTATGTTACAATTGGCCTATCACTCAGCCTGGGCCCCACGATATTATCTTAATTTGAGAAATTACAGTTCTCTGTAAGGATTTTGTGAGCCTTTCTAGAATCATGGTTAAATGTGGTGATGACCCTTGAAACCCCTTCCTCACTGTTCCTTTCATTGTTAGTTATAAGTGTGTTAGATCTGAGGGTCTCTTTGATCTTATTCATGGCCTTCTTCAAAACTCATTCCGGATACCCCCGTTCTCTGAACCTGACCAACATCCTCTCCTGTTCCAAAAAACAACTGTCATCAGTGCTGCAGTGCTGCAGTTTCTTCGTGCCCTAGGTAACTCTCCAAATGGAATGCTCCACTTCAGGGGTTCTGGATGAGCACTGCAGGCATGAAGAAGACCTGCAGTCTCTTTTCTGTGAAGACTGGCTACCAGACCCCCATCCTGGACGGTAATCTCAGTATCCAGGAATTCAATTATTTCTCTGCTCATGTTGGCTGTGAGACAATTGTTATAAGAATTCATGTTCAATTTACTGATGAAGTTTTCAGCTTCAGTTTCTGTACCACTCCATACAATGAAAAGATCATAAATATACCTGATCCATACTCACAAATTCAAACTCCATCTTCAGAATTTCATCATACAAAATTTCCTCATCCCTTTTGCCCAGGAAAAGGTTTGCGAAACTAGGTGCGTAGCACGATCCCATCGCCGTGCCTCGCACCTGTCTAAAAAGATCACTATCAAACATAAAAATGTTGTTGGTGAGACATATCCTGATCATCTCCATAAGCATACATGTATGATATAAGTAGCTTATGTCCCTTACTTTAAGGAAGTGAAAACTTGCCTCCATACCCTGGACGTGATCAATGATGGTATGTAATGAGCTCACGTCCAGGGTTTCCCCTTTTATTGTGCAGGAATATTCAAGCATATTACATATCTCTGACTGCGTGTAGCCCGGAGCCTTTCTCGCCTCACACGGCCATACTGTAAGTGGTTTCAGGTGTGGCTCTGAGGTTGGTGCTCTATAATGGGTTTTAATAGAGTTTATGCCACCTTCTAAACTATTCGAATCTTGGCACTAGTTGGGATTTTATTTTTAAATTTGTAAAATTCCATTTACAGAACATGGTGTGCTGTGACCACCATTTTGTGCACATTATTTTGTTTCTTGTTTATTTTGTGTGTATGTTCATGACATGATTATGCAGTCTATTAGCTTGAAACATTACTATGCGCATGCAACAAACTGTTTGTGAGAAATACATGTATTTACCTTCTCCAACAATGTCCGCAAAACAGCCTGGGCAATGGAGATAAAAACAGATTCCCCAATGCAACCAAACCTGCGATGGACACAAATGCGATAAGAAAACAGTGACAAACAGAGCAAGGGCAGTAATACTCACACGCAATGCAGGAATATAGTACAAGACCAGCACAACGAAAATGCGACTGAACAAAAATCATCAACAACGGAGTACGACAAATGAACCCTGGCCAAAATTCAGAGGACAACATGTACACCACAACATCCAAGCACCGTGGAAGAACAGAACTGACAGGCACACCGCACGAAAGAGACCGGTGGCAGACAGAACAGAGCCACAGGAGCGACACACCCACCGTGCAGCATACGCACACATTGAGAAGTGCACCCGGGCAGAGACAACAACCCGGGTCAAACAGCACCCCACCACATTTTAACACAGGACACAACTTGTTTAGCAAATGTGCACAACCTGCCAAATCACAAGTGGAATGCAGGGAAACGTAACATCAAAACGCACAAGTACAAGCTGAGACCTGCAAAAATGTTTATTCACACATGCAGTGCATTTGGACATTCTCTACTGTCACATGATTGCCATGGATGGTCACAATGTGACATGCTCATGAGAAATAAGTGTCAATGATGGTATTCCTAGGGGCAAGTTCTGCTGCTGCTGCAGTGGGATGTGGGCCACCTGCCCCATCACCACCATCATCGGCCGGTACCTCTGGAACTGGGATCCATGGGTCCCCATTGCGAACACAGATGTTTTGCAACACACAACATGCAATGATCAGCTTGCACGCAATGTCCACGCTGTACAGGAGCTTCCCAACTGTGCCGTCCAGGCACCTGAAATGTGACTTCAACAAGCCAAATGTGCGTTCAATGATGCCATTGGTGCTTATGTGGGCTGCATTGTACTGCCTCTGGGCGGGTATGCTCGGATCTAGGAGGGGCATCATCATCCAAGGGCAGAGTGCAAATCCTTGATCACTTGTCAGTGCAGGGAGAAAAGAGTCAATACGTGGTTAAGCAGAATGTGATGGCAGGTCCACCAATCCAGTGATGCCTATGTTGGCTGCGTGTGGGGTGAGTGTTCGCCAGATCGCATGGATTAGCTGTTGCTGGCAATTACACCACCAGTCTGTATAGGGTGCAGGGGTAGGCCAGAATGACCATGGAGTGTTGTGGCCGTGTCTTGTTGGATGGATGTGTAGTTTGACATGTTGAATATGGTTTGGTCACGTGTGCATCCCCACAGTTGTGCATTGTGCTGTGTAGGCATTGTGATGTGTGTTGTGTTGACTTGGTACTTACCACTGAGCAGTCCAGTTCCATATGTGCCATCCTGGAAGCGCTGGTTGATGATGGACTGTCGGAAGATGAAGGAATCATGCACACTTCCTGGGTAGTTGGCGACAACATTAGTAAAGAGTCTCCGGTGGTTCACTATTGCCTGCACATTAATGGAATGCGTGTGCTTTCTGTTACGGTAGTGTTGTGCAGTATACGCAGGGGGCACATGTGGGACATGTGTGCAGTCGATTGCCCCCAACACAGCCGGGAATCCTGCCATGGCGTAGAAGCCTTGCTTTGTCTCCAGCTGTTCCTGTGCAGTGAAGGTACTGGGATATGAAGATGAGGATGGCATCAAGGACAGGTGTGATGAATTTTGATAGGACTGGCTGTGAGACCCCTCCGAATCTGGCAGTTGTTGGTTGGAAGGTATCGGAGGCCAACAGGTGTGGCACAGCAAGCAGCTTTTTCTGCTGAGGGATGTTGGTTCTCCGCTGTGTTGGGACCGTCAGCCTGTAGGTGATGTGGGTCAGGATGGGGTGAATGGTTGTCCTTTTGAGCCTTTAGTAGGCAATGACTTCCTTGGGCGTTAGGTCTTTGAGAGTGGTGCATTTTCTGTAGGTCTGCAGTCTTACTATGTGCTGCCTCTGTGGTGGTCTGGGGGGGACGCTTCTGGGTCCTGGGTGTTTTGGCAGTTGGTGTTTTGGCCCTGTTGGGGCTCCGAACTGCATGATGAGTAGCTCCATGGCTTAATTCAGTCTTCGGATGAGGCTTTGTGCGGGGTTCCGTTGCCTACTGCAGCTAGTCGTCCGTCATTACACCTGCTTGAGGCAGGTTTTAAACATCTGCTGCTAACGCGGCTTCTTGGTTCACTTCGCGGATCTGTCAGTTCGTTGTGAAAGTGGTGCTGCTGTTTTTCTGTGTGTTTCTGCATGGGAACACCTACTCTGCATCTCATTAGCGTTGGTTGGTGGTGTCTGCCGTGGTGTTAGGTTTTGGGGAGGTTATCGTGGGAATTCTGGCGATGTCTGCAGTTTGCACCAGCTTGTGAATGGGGTGGTAATTCTATCAACACTTTTGAAGCGTTAAAGTAGGGATAATTCAGAGATAAATATTTCTGAATATGCCCATGTGAATGTAAGTTACTACTAAAAAAACAATAGTAAATGCAGCACTCACATGGCCAACCACTGGCACTGCAATACCCTCCAACAGAGAACAATAGAGACAGGGACTTAAAACAAAACCCAATAGAACATAATATTAAGTTAAATTAAATTATTTAAATAGTTAGAAATGTAACTAAATATTAATTAATGTTAAAAAGATATTTGAACAACATTTTTTTATTTAGAAGTAAAGTGTTGTATCAGGCTTTGTTCTACTTTCAAAGTAACCACTAAAATTAATTTACAGTATTTATTTATTTATGTATCTGCCTTAAGTTTGTGCACAATTTGACATTCCTTTACACGTTTTTTATGTTCCCTTTCCCTCTCTCTTTTTAAGTACTTGATACCTCAAGGATCCATTCCTTATTTGATAATTGATGCTCCTGTTTGAGTGTTCTGTGGACGTGCTAACAGCTGGTGCTGTTAAGTCTGGGAGGATCTGGAACGCTTCGGGGTCGTACACTGTCCCTTCCTATAGCCTGAAGTAATTTAAAAAAAAGGGTGTTCAAAGTCGTTTACTAACATGCTTTGAAAACAGGAATGAAATATCTAATATGTGTTTATTTACATTTCTGATGAGTTCACCTACATGAACTGTGTAAACCCAATAGGAGTGATTGGGAGTTTTGGGATGTTTCATGAGAACAGAATTAGGATTAAGCGGGCATGGCCTCATCCTTCTCTCTCTCTCTCTCTCTCTCTCTATCTCTCTCTCTCTCTCTCACACTCTCTCTTGTCCTATTTTCTCCTGAAGTGGAATGGGATGCAGGATTATCTTATCTTCCGTGTACCCTCTCTCTTCAG
The DNA here is from genome assembly GCF_964263255.1 of Lissotriton vulgaris. Classification (NCBI taxonomy): domain Eukaryota; kingdom Metazoa; phylum Chordata; class Amphibia; order Caudata; family Salamandridae; genus Lissotriton; species Lissotriton vulgaris. Next base: position 1,999,181,984 of record NC_141687.1, read on the forward strand.
ACAAGAGATTGATGAAAGTTCGTCAGTAATTATTTCTCACAAAATTGTCTCCTAAACCCACTTCACTTCATGCACTACTTTATTCTCTACACTAAATTTTCGTTTTGAAAAGTTTTCTTTTTTTTTTAGTGACCTCCTGAAGATGATATTTAATTTGTGCATGTTATTTTAGTTACAGGCCAAAGCAATATTTGTTGCTTTTATGAGGTCAACAAATTGGGGTCCAACACTGCTACATGATAATTCTCCATCCAATATCTCTACCAGGAACTTCAGGAAAGCTCACACTAGCATAGAACCTTTACCCAGTCATGCACTGTTTAGACTCTCCTTTAAATTCAGAAGAGATTAGATTTGGTGAGTAGAGATGGTGGCAATAGGGAAGCCAGGCTAATTCTCATTCCAGGGTTTCGGGCAGGACTTTAAGGACATGGGCTAATGACTAATGCTGGTGCACTGGGTCAGTGCTTGCCAACATCTCCCACTTGATTTAGTTGCCTCTGTCAGGTTGTGGCTTGGCATTCGCAAGCCCTCACTCTTTGTCATTTGTACATTTCTCAGTTCCCAGCCCCTGCTTGTCTTCTGAACCTTTTTGTCTTCAGTCTTTCTTTTCTGTTTACCTTTTTGTGTCTACTAAGTACTTTTGGCCATTTAGTTTATGTGTTCCATACCCACAAGTATGCTGCTTCTCTCCCCCTGTGGTGCATTATTATGGCATTTGTAACAGTTGCTGCTGTGACCTGTGTAACCATTCTTTGAACCTATGTGCTACCTCATTCCATTCCACCAGTCACAAATCTTCTGCTCAGCAATTTGGCGCCAATCTTGGATACCGATAGGAATATGTCTAATCATAGTATATCATGGCCTAGAGAGAGGTAAGTTATAAACTCCATTAGTGTGAAATTTTCAATGTTTGTGGATTTTTTAAGCGTCATAATTTTCCTTTGTCTAGCTTCCTCTCAAGAGTTAATGGTTTTGATATGATCCTTGGCTGCTGTTGGTGACATTCTGAACAGTGTCTCTGAAGTGTGGAGGCCTCTCTATGGCCAGTAGTGTGACCTAACAACTTGGCTATTTATAAGAACAATAATTTTCTGATGCTAAATATTTCATTGTGTTACCTTCACAACTTACACAGGCTTATTATATGTAAGTAAGTAATACAACTTTATTTGGTCTCAATGTACATTGGGAACCATAAAAGTACATTTTTAATACCAAATTTGATAATGCATCCAAAAAACACAGCCAAATATTTTCAAATACGGTTTGGAATATGGATTAAAAAAAGAAAAATACAATCAGCAAATGTTTGTCAGGATAAGAAGCATTCAAGATATAGTTTATAGATTCTTCTTGTGTCTGATGCAAAATGTAAAAAACTTTACAATTGATAAAACAATTAATTCAGATTCTAAAAATTGGAGAGTCAACAAAGCGGGGCCGCACTGACGTACTCCTAGACTTTTTAAAATAGGTATAAGAAATCGTTTTCTTGGTTCTATGTAATATTTACAAAACAAGGTCAAGTGTAGTGTTGATTGGGGGGAAGAACCATCGCAGGGGCACATGATGAGTGACCGAGACCAATCATTTGCTATGGGAAAAGTAGTCAACCTAAAAATAATATTTAACCTGAAACGTGTCAGGAGAAACCTGACTTAAGAGCTTATAGGCCAGGTTAAATAAATGTGGATCCTCATCGAAGTCTGGATCATTAGAGCATGTTGGGTTGAGAGTTTATGGGTTTCAGCACACAAGTGAAGCTCCTTCAGAAGTGATAAGGTTTTATTTTTAAGCACTTTTCTCGCTAGAGATCTCATTTCCAGGGGATTTTAATAGAGGTGCTCTAAACCCATGTCATGGGGGAACCTTTTGACATAATTGAGCCAACCAATGTTAGTGGCTTTCTCTAACAAGAGACAATCCCTCACGATGGCTTGAGTAAAGAATAGTTTATCTGAGGTCCATATATGGTGCCAAAGAAGAATGGGCTCTGCCTTGATAAGATCAGTGATATATGACAGGCCCAGATCTAGATGGCAGCAAAACGTTGATGTTCCCTGAGGAACAGCTAAAAGGTATCTCAGAAAGCTATTCTCTACTTTTTGAATAGAGTCAGTTTGGGCATACCCCCACACCCCGGCTCCGTAAATTGCTGTGCTTATGCATTTGGCTTTATACATTTGAAGCAGTTCTTCAGGTGCTCTTTTACCTAGCCTCTCTGAGAACTTTATCAGGGCCAAATGTAGATTTTAAAAACGTACATTTTCTTGCCTCAATAGCTTGTTTCCAGGTACCCTCATCATCTATCAGCACTACCAAGTATGGATAGGTTGGGGTACTATCTAAACTGGAATTATCCATGTATATCAGCTTCCCTTTGCTAGATTTAGTGCCACAGTTCATAACAAATGTTTTTTTAATATTAAACTTTTAAGTCAAGATTAGACATGAATGAATTATAGCGAGACAAGGAGAGCTGAAGTTCATTAGCGGTACAAGCTAGTATCACTGCATCGTCTGCATAAAGCAGAGCGGGGATCAGACGTTGATGTATCATGGGTATGTCCTCAGCCCCCTCCAACCTTGCCAATTCCAGGCCATTAGTGTATAAAATAAAAAGGAAGAGGGCCAGGACACAACCCTGTCTGACCCCGCGCTCTACCTTAAATAAATCCGTCAGCTCCCCCCAAAGCCAAATCTCACCCTCACTGTGGTGTTTCAGTACAATTCCCGAAGCAATTGCAATAAGGGTTCCTCCATGCCCAAGGTGGTTAAAACGGACCATAGCTTCGAGTGGCCCACGCAGTCGAGCGCAGAAGTAAGATCTACGTAGGCCAAGCAAAGCTTTTCACCTTTTACGCCCACATATTTCCCCCTTATCAATGATAAGTTCAAGACCTGTTCAACAGTGCTCAAACCATCGCTGAAGCCGTACTGGATATCCGTAATGATCTTATTTTCCGTAGTCCAGGTCTGTAATCGGTCTAAAATAATACGGCCCACCGTTTTTATTGCTATATGGGGCAAGCAATCGTTATTGTTCCAAGAACTATTTTTCCAATCAGCCTTTATCCATATTTCTTCATTGTTGCTTCACGTTTTTCATTTCATTTTGGATCATTATATCCAAGGGTAAGTAATGGTAAATAAAGAATATAATTATTGGAATCTCTTTAATTCGGAGTCAACCTGTTTGGGATGTTAGGAAGCTGGCCACAGCTCATATCAGTACTAGCTGACTGTGCATTAGGACTCAAGCTACTCCTTAGTGATGAGGCCCAAATAAGCTGAAAATGGTCTGAGGCTGCCGCTGATCTGATGCAGAGAGCACCTGACCTGGCAATCTGTACTGGACTGTTCACATATATGAATATAGTGGCAATACCTGAGTCCTGGAGTAACCTGTTCTTTGCCAACACCGCCGAGAGTCATTTTCCCTGAAGCAGAAGCGTAGTGGGGGCATTTTACTAGCGCTACTGCCACCGGACGCCACTACCTCAGCGCTGCCACCCCGGGACTACAATTCCCGGCATTCTCATAGGCGGCGTGCACCGCGGACGTGGCAGCAGCGCCAAGAGGCGCATTTAGACGCCCAGCCCTCGGTGGAGCGGGGGGATCCATGCCTGAGTCCTGGAGTAACCTGTGCTTTGCCGACACCGCCGAGAGTCATTTTCCCTGAAGCAGAAGAGTAGCGGGGGCATTTTACTAACGCTACTGCCACCGGACGCCACGACCATCAGCGCCGCCTATTCCCGGCATCCTCAGCGGCGGCGCGCACCGCTGACGCAGCAGCAGCGCCAGGAGGCGCATTTAGACGCCCAGCTCTCCGTGTCGCTTGAAGAGGCATGCGAAGCCCGGGCCAAGGCCGGGCCCTTTTAAGCCCGTTCAAGTACGGATAAGGACGGGACGGGCCACCTCCCTAACATCCACACTCAAGCAAGGTCAGTGACTACCCGTAAAACTTAGTTTGTCTGACAGAGTTTGGATAGGATACATATATTATACAGCTAGCCCTACCTGTTGTAAACATTATGGCCACTTCCCCAACTGTAGGAGGGAACAGCAGGAAAAGCACTGGTGGGACTTTAATGGGCACTCTGGATAATTTCCTCATAAAAGTGTCAAAAGCCTTGGCCAAAGACATCGAACTGACTGAAAAGAGACTATCTCTTGACCCACTCTTTGACAAGCGATCATCAATGGGAAGTCTGACAAGGGCTCGGTCACCTGTCCCCCAGGAGGTTGACTTCCAGGATACGCTGTCTTCCTTGGGGGGGATGAGAGAAGTTGTATTTCACAGCCAGCTGGGCCCCTTGTACACCCGGAATCACGACCTAACATTCCAATGGTCAAGACTAACCTGAGTATTTCCTCAAAGAGGCTGCCTTCACCTAATATTAAGACGAGGTCAGCTAGAAATGCCAAAACGGGTGCAGTACAGCATCCACAGGGTCTGGCATCAAAAAGAAAACGTCCAGGGGTGCAAGCGCAAGCATTAGCAAGAAAAGCAAAAAATGTAAAGGAGGCTGTGCCCAAAGAGAACCCCACATTAAGCACCTCAGCTTTTCCTAATGAAGGTGCCAATTTATTGCCAAATGTGGAGGGCGAACCATCGGGCGAGCCGGGTCCTTCCTTCTGGAAAAGGCTTGAATGTACTGTCAAGAAGATAATCCACCCGATTTATGATAGACTGGACTGCATTGAGACGAGACTGGTGTGTCTGGAACTTTCGCTTGCTTCAGTTCAGTCACGGGTGGGAAATCGGGGTAGTGGTCCACATTGTACACAGCTAAATGCAGCAGGGCAAGGTGTTCTTGGCACAAATTCTAATGTTCCACTAAATGGCAGCAATAGTACTGCAGTAAACAATCACCTAGTGCCCTGTGTCGTAACTCCCCCAACTAACCTAGCAGGGGTTATTCAAATAGCCAGATGGATAGGGGTAAAAATGGGGAGGTTAGTAAACCTGTAGTGCAACCTCGACCACTGTCTAAATCCCCTTCAGCTCATACTGTGGCTAGCCTGCCAACTATAGAACTCCCCCCGAATCAGCCACCTATGTAGTAATATTAGCGGGGGTCCCATCCTTAGAACAGGGAAAGAGGGAGACATATATGGAATTAAAGAACAAGTGCATCTTTTGGCTTAATGCTAACCGGCCCCTGACAATTCATATATGTGCAGAAATTCTATTTGCTAGAAGAGTTAATTGGGTGGGTAGGCGGACAAAGTATGTTGGGGGTGACTGTATTATTATTAATTTCAGGGACAGGAGATGTGTTGAACACATTTGTAATTGGCCACAAAAAGATTTCAAGTCCCAAATTCAACCACTTCCCCTCATTTATTTTTATACACCAGTACACACAAAGGGAAATCTTCCCAGGGAGTGAGGCACAGAACCATCCCATTTTACGGAATATAAGGTTATATAATAGGTTCGAGGCCCTATCTTGGCTGGAGGACTGTGATTGACAACAAAAACGGAAAGGCTGCAATAGTGAGAGTTTAATACAATTGCCCGATAAACATGTAGTCAGGAGGGAAGGCAAATTGACCGAATACGAAAGTCTACAGGCAGGTGTGATGGGATCTAAGTTAAATAATGCAATTGTAGCTATCACACAGAAGGGTGGCAAACTTCCATTCCAGTATGCATCGAGTAGGGTAAGTCCCTCACCTTCCATGGACCCAAGTATACTGCCGCGGCATAATTCCGCTGTAGTTGGGGACGATATAGCTGGTAGGCGTCTGAGTACAGCTTGCCTGACATCACTAATATCTTGGAATCTGGTGGGTATGGACCCCAAGCTAGCGTCCCCATGCTGGCTGAGCTTTATTGACAAATTTGATATTTGTCTCTTTCAAGAACCCTGGTCTGTTGAACAAGTGTTTAGATTGGGCTACCTGAACTTCTATGTTCCTGCTGCGAGAAGGCAAAAGGGACGTCCAGTAGGAGGAATGGTGATCTGGGTCAAGCAGAACCTAAGCTGCAGCATTCAATTACTTCCAGTCTTACACTGTGATATCCTTGCAGTAAGACTTAGCTCCCCGTGTAGCCTAAAAATTGATATCATCAATGTTTATGCAAGAGGTGTACCCGGAGGGAAAAAATCGGAGGTAGTAATGGCTTTAGAAGCTCTGACTGAAACCATGCCAGCTAATGTATTGCCACTAATTGCGGGTGACTTTAACACAACCTTTGAGCCTTTGGGGCTCGAACACCTGAATCTGTCAGAAGAAGAAGATTCTAGATGGGGTATCCCCCAACTTGAGACTAGGCCTATAAGTAAATGGACTGAGGCCGTATTGCACCTGAATTGGTTCTGTCTAGGGAATCGGCTAAGGGCCGCTAACGGCCGAACACCGTCTGACAGGATGGGGAACAAAACTTATGATAATGGCATAAGGTCAAGTAATATTGATTATTTGCTTATTCACTTAACGCTATGGCATTCTCATGTGGACATGGAGGTGAAGTCTCGCATAGAAAGTGACCATAACCCCTTGACCTCATTATTTAGATTGGGTCTAGAGGGAACGGTAGGCGTGACCCAAGAACTAACAGCCCCAGAAACTGTCCTAATAAATGACGAGTGCCACCTTAAGTGGTGTAAAGTCGCTGACCACCCTGAAACACTAATTGCTATAATAGTGTAGACAAGGTATTAGTTACTATGGGGTCAGGTGTAATCAATGGGACGAAGTATAGTCCTTTTGTGGAAGACCATGCTAATCTCTTTGCCAACCTCAAAACCCATTCCGGCAAACCAAGCTCGGCTAGGAAAAAAACGGAGAGCTGGTATAATAACTCTTGCAGGAAAGCCCGGGCTGAGTTGGGCCTAGCATTAAAATCTGGGAACCCAAATATAGTAAAAGTGGCTCGAGGTAATTATAGGAAAACAAAGTGTGGGGCAAAAAGAGAATGGGAAGAGAACAAGTGGCAGCAACTCAAGGTGGCATGTTTGTCTAAAACCCGAAGTTATTTTGGGATACTTTCAAATGGGATGGAGGAGGGTGTGCTGATAGCCCGCAGAACAACGTCCCCAATGCGCTAATATAGAAGATAATCAAAGTGAGATGGCTTTTGTTTTTACATTCTATGAAGATGCTGTTTTTAGATTAGGGGATGTTGACAGAGCACTAGACTCAGTAACTGAGGGGCGAGCCCCAGGAATGGATTGTGTACCTGCGGACCTATTTTTAAATGACAAAGAAAGATGGCGATAATATATTGTCCACTTATCAAATGCCATAGCCCAAGGGATTGCTTTCCCCCATTCATGGAAGGGAGCAGAAATTGTGCCTGTTTATAAAAAAGGGGATAAGTCGCTGGCAGGCAATTACAGGCCTATCAGCCTGATTGATTCTATCCAAAAAATAATGGGTCGCTAAGTTCTGGGAAAGATACAGACCTGGATGGACGAAGAGAATATCTTGAGCCCATTCCAGGCTGGCTTCCGCCCCAGGAATAGCCCGATAGATCAAGTTTTTCGGTTTATTATTCTATATTGGCGGACAGTGGTCCTGGAGAAAGGGGTACTTTATGCGGTATTCGTTGACTTGAGGGCGGCTTATGACCTAGTTCCGCGTTGTAAACTTTGGCATGTCTTGTAAGATCTAGGAATGGGCCCGGAGTTGTTAACCTTGATTGTCCGCTTGCATGAGGACAACTTTGCTAGGGTCAGGTGGGGAAAGCAGGGTGAGGTTATGGATGCCTTTCCTGTTGAGCGGGGAGTGAGGCAGGGCTGCGTCATGGCGCCTACCCTGTTCTCGCTCTTCGTGAATGGGGCGTCAGACTACCTCTCCCTGGTCCCTACTGATGCCCCTGTGATGGCTGGCAATCACGTCCCGATCCTCATGTTTGCGGACGACACCTTGATAATCTCAAAAACTCCAAGTGGTCTTCAGCGGGCCCTCCGGCGCTTCACAGACTTTTGCCAGCTGTGCGTACTTGAAATAAACACCACCAAAACAAAGTTTATGTTTCTTAGTGAACATAAACCTTCCAAGTCATTTAAACCTTTTAGAGGAAGCATATATATGAATAACTGCCCGCTAGAGCAGGTTGACGCTTTCACGTATTTGGGGGTCACCCTGCAGAGAGACATGCGCTGGAATAGTCAATTAGATCTGACCATATTAAGTTACCAGCAACTGGCAGGTCTTCTTCTTAAAAGGTTCAAAACTTCACTTACGAAACCTATTAGCCCACCCCTTGAGATCTACGGAATGATGGTGCTAAGTTCGGCCCTCTATGGTGCTGAACTATGGGGGTTCGAAAACCTGAAACATCTGACATTAGTACAAAATGAATTTTTGTGTAAAGCTACTAGTGTCCCGCAAAGCACCCCCCTAACACCTCTGTTTTGGGATCTTGGTAAAAGAGCAGTACAAGATATGGCCATTCTGCGACCATTATTGTATTGGCGCAGAATTTGGACAACTGAGGAACTACACCATTACGCCCGGGGTCTCAAGGAAATTATTGAAAAGGATCACTTTCATAAAATTAGCTGGTTGAAGGCAATTAGATCCTTGTTAGTGAGAATGGGTATGAATGAACTGAAGGATGACCCAACAAATGCAGTATTTCCATCCAAGAAAGATATGAAGGCCATATACTGGAAGATGGTTATCTCAATAACATGTGCAAAAGGCCTCTCATCTCACCTTACAGGGCGATTCCTTGAATTTAAGGCTTACCCAGCATTAGAACTGTACTGGGATGCCATAGAGAAACCATTTGATCGTAAGCTCTATTTCCAAATAAGGATAGGCACCCTCCCCACAAGGTTATTTACAGCAAGTTGGGCTGGGGCTACTGATTATAAATGCCCTAAATGCAGGGACAAACAAGAAACTATAAGCCACCTCTTGTTTTTTCGTCCCTTGTATGTTGCTCCACGGGAAAAATGGGTAAAACCAGTTTGCCGACTAATTGGTACCCGCAGGCATGAAGAGGCACTAAGAATATTATGTACAGACCCCAGCCTCCCAATTGCTATAGCAATGGCAAAGTTTTTAAAATGGGTGTGGGTAATTTGATCGAAAATAATTTGACAATAATTTGGGAAGATCAATAATGGGAGGGCTGTCATTATGATTAACTGAGTCAAGAGCAGTGACATCTAGCTTATACATACTGTGATTTTTTTTTTTTTAAAGATTGATTTTACGGGTTCCTTTTATTCTAATTGTATATTCGACATTAGTCTTGTGGAGTTTAATTTTTTCTTAAATATTTATATAAATGTACTTTTTATGAGATTTTATCCTGTGATAAATGTGTGTTTTTTATGTGATACTTTTATGACTTAATTGTCGAAAAAAGTTTATGATGATGATGAATATAGTAGAAATCTTTCCGAAATTCGGCCTAGTGCTGCACAGGGTCTAAAGCAGATATAAAAAGTGAATTCCTTTAGGGGTGATGATATCGAAAGTGGGTAGGTTGACTATTTAATTTGAAGCAATGAAATGTAATTTAAAATTGTGTTCCTTCTGTTCCCTCCAATATTTAGGAATGTGAAGAGGTGGTCCTGATTGTAGTATGCATACTGTGATGATGTACAAGATCGTAAGGGCTTGGAGAGAGAAGGCCTTTTTCCACTTTTATTATTAATTGCACATCTTTGTCTCCTAGTGTTCTGGCTGTATATAGACGGAAATCGATAGGCGACAGTGAAACTGTGAACAGGATAGGCAGGGTTTCTGGCCATGATGACTTTGTATGTGATGCAGCTGGCCTTGATGTTGGCGCAGGCTTGTGAATGGAGTGAGTATAGTTCCATTAGATGCAAGTGATGTTGTTATATTTCTTTTAGCCCTTGATGAGTCATGCCATAGAATAGGACTCAAGCTGTTCCATAGGACTCACTCTGCACCTCACTAATGATACCATATAAGTCTGTAATTGACCTGGGGTTGCTTATGTTCTTGTTCAGAGGGGCTTTAGCCTGGCAGTTCATGCTGGCTGGTCCTATTAGAATAAATAAACCAAAGGCTTTTATGAAAATGGTTGCTCCATGTCTCAAGTGGTAAAGGATGCAAAAATGATGGACTGAAATGCGGCCCTGAGTAATCATCCGTGGCTGAAATTCAATTATTTTGTCTCTCATCTTTTTTCTTCGAACCTCAAGGTTATGGCATCTCTCTCTCATAGCTTGGAAGGCAGATTCCTACAATGTGCATGAAGAATAGTCACTTGAGATGATGTATTTGCTAACGATGAATCTTTACAAAATGTTTCCCAGTGTTATGAGATATTACCAGGACAGAAACTGTTAATATACTACCACTCACCACTATAAGCCATTTTGCAGCCAGTTCCAGGGAATCATTTGTAACTTTGTGCAGAATTTAATTTACTCTCATAGAAAGCTGTATATCTTGAATCAGCAGCCATACATTGATGTACTTGTGGTCTGCATTACATTACCAAAACCCCTTATATAAACAAACAGCCCCCTCGTTTCTCAGAAAAATTATTTTTTTTTCTGCCATCACTTCTCCAAAATGACAATGAGCCTCCAACTTTATTGTCCTGACATTCATATTAAATTAGCTTTGAATGCAACTCACAGCTTGGCAAATATCACAAAACCTAAATGTGTAATTGGGTCAGAAATGGATCAAACTTCTGGCATCCTTTCAAAACCATTGTCAGCTAGCATTTGTGGACATCCGACACTGAATGGCATTTAAATAAAGATGGGTTTGAGATACGAGGCTCATATCCCTGTAATACAAAAATCATTTGCATTCGAAAGGGAAAATGCTCAATGCAGGAAAGAGAACAGCCAAAGGCACAACAAGTGCTAAATACACTGATCATTTACTCGTAATCTCACCCTACATTAGACACTGTTGCCTGCAAAAGATGATATTCTTTGACATTTTCATTGATGATTTGCATGTGATTAAAAAATCCAGGAAATGTTCGTGCTCTCCTTCAGATAGATAAAAACATAAAAGTGATAGGTGAGTTGCTTTAATTAATCTCAGTCACTATAAATTACTCTAGGCCGCAATCCAATCCATCAGGAGTAGAGAAACTGTTGAAGAGGTTTGCCGCCCAGAGTTACTACGAGTGGCTAAGATTAATTCAAGCAATCCACAAGTCACTTTTATTGTTTTCATCAAAACGATACCGTAAGTGCGACCAGCATCCCCATACATGGAACACGGGCTCACTGTGCCACAGGACTCAAGCTGCACCCTAGTCACAAGAGAACAAAAAGGCTGAAACAAGTCAGAGATTCCTTGTGTTCTTGTTCAGAAGTCTGTCAGTTTGAGCTGAACTATGCTTATTGGAGCAAGACCAATTTTAATTTGCATTTGGCTGTTTACTGCCTGAGGTAGCATGATGGGCGAAAAAATGAAGGACTGAATAGTGGTCCAGAGTAATTATCAGTGATTGAGGTTAATTCTGTCAGTCAGTCAGTCAGTTAATCTTTTTTTTTGGTTTAGCAAACCATAAAAGATACACATTAACAAAATATCACATCACAATAAAAACAATCTTTCAAAAAGGTACCGCTAGACCAATGCATACATTTTATAATCAAGTTTCTAATCTAAGACCTTTGTTAATCCTTAAAAAAGATAATTATCATTAAAACACTTTTTACAAGTTTTAAAAAGATCATGAAAACATTAAAACATTGAGGAATTACAGCAATTTTCATATAAAAATGCCAGCAACCAAGCTTACTTACTGATTTTCTAAAAAAAATACTATTAATACAAAGCAAAATATATATGTCCAGGATAGTGTTCCAATTATTTTTCCTTATAATATTGTATAACAGATATTATAATGCTAATAATATACTTCATGTACTAACTAAAGTGCAAGGGCAAAAGACCAGTGTGATTTTGTGAAATTAAGTTAAAATTTCAGACCTTCCTTTCTTCTTAATAAACTTACTCCAAACAGGTACCTACTAACACTAAAAACCACCATTTGAGAAGTATCAGTTTTTAATATTCTTTCTGCCTCATTGAAGGATCTTATACCCAACAACCGGCAGATGGCCTTGATCCGTTTACTTCTATATTTTTTATAAGCTGGGCAGAAGAACTATATATGTACATCATTTTCTTTAGCACCCGTATGGCATAATACACCACACTCCAGACCTTCGTCCCCTTGTTTCTGGACCCATTTTGATGTATTCGAGTTTGTCTGTAAAACACCGAATCGGAATTTCAAATATAAAGATTTTGCTAACTGGGGCTGTTCTTCATCCAAAAATGGCTCGAAACTCTAGATCGATTTCATCGACAGAAACCTTATTGTTAAAGTACCAGTGGCTGAGTTATGATGAAAGCTGTTTTGAATGTAGGCCCAAAAATTTTGCTTGAGTACTTTCTATGATGCCATAGATCAGAGGTCTCCAAACCGGTCCTGGAGGGCCGGATCCATGCCAGATTTTTAAAATTACTACATGTATCTCAATGGGGATATCCCAAAAATCTGGAGTGACCGCTGAGCCTGCTTCAGGCGAGGTCACCCCCCACGCATCTCCAGTGCTGCCGCTGCCTTTCTCCTGCTTCCTGCCTGTTGCAGCCTGCCACGAGCGACCCAGCCACCGCTGAGCCGCCCGCTTGACACAGCCTTTCCCGCCGCTGCCTCCCTGCGGCCCCGCCCCCCGACAGCCCATTCGCCGCCCCGCTCCCGCCACCCAGCTGACCCGCCCTCCCGGCGTACTTCTTAAGGGGACCGCGCTGACCTCAAGGGAGTGACCGCTAAGCCTGCTTCAGGTGAGGTCACCCCCCACGCATCTCCAGTGCTGCCGCTGCCTTTCTCCTGCTTCCTGCCTGTTGCAGGCTGCCACGAGCGACCCAGCCGCCGCTGAGCCGCCCGCTTGACACAGCCTTTCCCGCCGCTGCCTCCCTGCGGCCCTGCCCCCGACAGCCCATTCGCCGCCTCGCTCCCGCCACCCAGCTGACCCGCCCTCCCGGCGTCCTTCTTAGGGGACCGCGCTGACCTCAAGGGAGTGACCGCTAAGCCTGCTTCAGGTGAGGTCACCCCCCACGCATCTCCAGTGCTGCCGCTGCCTTTCTCCTGCTTCCTGCCTGTTGCAGCCTGCCATGAGCGACCCAGCCGCCGCTGAGCCGCCCGCTTGGCACAGCCTTTCCCACCGCTGCCTCCCTGCGGCCCCGCCCCCGACAGCCCATTCGCCGCCCGCTCCCGCCACCCAGCTGACCCGCCCTCCCGGCGTCCTTCTTATGACGCCCACACCCACGTGCAGCGTTGACGCGCAGCGGGCGCGCCGATTGTGCGCCGAAGCGTGCCAAAGGTAAGCCCGTCTGCGCCCGTCCGTGCCTGGACAGTGCCCAGTGCCAGGCCTCCTGGCCTCCGCCGAAGCAAGACGACCCGACGGACCTACGACGCCGCAACACTCAACGCACTCAACACTGGCCGAAACCCTGCCTGCTACCGAGCCACCCCGAGACGCACCCACGGACCCTTCGCCTGCCAAGCCTGCCGCTTCTCCTGCTACCGGACCTGCACGGCCCCCGCCAAGCCCGGCACCAGCAGCAACCACCTGAAGTGCATCCTGCTCAACACCCGCTCCATCCACAGGCACGCCGTGGAACTCTGGGACCTGCTCGACACGACAGCACCGGAGGTCGCCTTCCTCACCGAAACCTGGATGAACGCCTCCTCAGCGCCTGACATCGCCATAGCCATCCTGGACGGATACAAGATCACCCGGAAGGACCGCGTCAACCAGACGGGAGGAGGCATCGCCATCGTACACAAGAACACCATCCGCATCTCAACTAACGCCGACGATACCTTCACCGCCGCTGAACACCTGCACTTTCAGATGTACACTGACCCCAAGACCACCCTCCGCGGCACCCTCATCTACAGACCACCTGGACCGCGCACACAATTCAGCGAAGACATCGCAGACTTCATCAGCCCGCACGTCCTTCCCTCCGCCAACTACATCCTCCTAGGAGACCTCAACTTTCACCTGGAAAACAACAACGACAGAAGCACCACCGCCCTGCTGGACAACCTCGCCAACCTCAGACTCAAGCAACTAGTGAACACCCCCACCCACTACGCCGGCCACACGCTCGACCCAGTATTCACATCCAGCAAGCACATCTCCTTCAGCCACACCCCCGGACTCCACTGGACCGACCACAGCTGCGTCCACTTCAGCTTCACAAAACCCACAACCCACCACCACCCGCAACAGGTCCCCCGCCGATGCTGGAGCAAGATCACCGCCGAGCAGCTCACCGCCTCCCTCAGCCAGAACATTCCCACCAGCACAACGGACCCCAACGAAGCAGCCAGCAACCTCACCAAGTGGCTGACCGCCTGCGCCGATGACCTCGCACCACTAAAGAACCCTCCCAGCAGATACGGCAGCAAGAAAACCCCCTGGTTCACCGACAAACTCAAGGAATCCAAGAAGAACTGCCGCACCCTCGAGAAAGCCTGGCGGCTCGACCACACCACAGACAAAAGGACCGCCCTCAAGCACGCCATCCGCAAACACCATCAGCTTATCTGCGCCACCAAGAAGAGAGCACTCAAAGAACGACTGGACAACAACACCCACGACAGCAAGGAACTCTTCAGCATTGTCAAAGAGTTCTCCAACCCCAGCGCCGGAAACAACGACATCACTCCCTCGCAAGACCTCTGCAACTCACTCACCTCGTTCTTCCACCGCAAGATCGCCGACATACACAACAGCTTCGACGCACAGACCACGCACCCTACCACCGAACCAACGCCTGCCACCACCACCCTCTGCAACTGGACCCCGATCAACCCCGAAGACACCACCCGCACGATGAACTCCATCCACTCCGGATCACCAACCGACCCGTGCCCACACCACATCTTCAACAAAGCCGACGCCACCATCGCACCCCATCTCCGAGACACCATCAACTCCTCCTTCCACACAGCCACCTTCCCGGAGAGCTGGAAGCACGCCGAGCTGACCGCCCTCCTGAAGAAACCAACGGCGGACCCCACCGACCTCAAGAACTACCGTCCCATCTCGCTCCTTCTTTTTTCAGCCAAAGTCATTGAGAAGACCGTCAACAGACAGCTGGCCGCCTTCCTCGAGACGAACGGATCTCTCGACCCCTCGCAGTCCGGGTTTCGGGCCAACCACAGCACCGAGACCGCCCTGATCACAGCCACCGAAGACATGAGAACCTTGATCGACAACGCGGAAACAGCGGCCCTCATCCTCCTGGACCTCTCTGCGGCATTCGACACCGTCTGCCACCGAACTCTAGTGAAGCGCCTCAGCAACATCGGAATTCGAGGAAAAGCACTGGAATGGATCATCTCGTTCCTCACCGGAAGAACCCAGAGAGTCCGCCTCCCTCCGTTCAGATCCGAGGCCACCGAAGTCATCTGCGGCGTACCACAAGGATTTTCACTCAGCCCAACCCTCTTCAACGTCTACATGAGCCCCCTCGCAGCCATCGCACGCCAGCACAACCTCAACATCATCTCCTACGCCGACGACACCCAGCTCATCCTCTCCCTCACCAGCGACCCCACCTCCGCCAGAGCCAACCTACACGAAGGGATGAAAAACGTCGCCGACTGGATGAGGAACAGCCGCCTCAAACTGAACTCGGACAAGACGGAAGTCGTCATCCTGGGATCATCACCCTCCGCCTGGGACGACTCTTGGT
Organism: Lissotriton vulgaris; assembly: GCF_964263255.1. NCBI lineage: Eukaryota > Metazoa > Chordata > Amphibia > Caudata > Salamandridae > Lissotriton > Lissotriton vulgaris. The sequence goes on from NC_141687.1 coordinate 1,999,197,689, forward strand.
GGCCCCCGGCCCTGGGCACCGCTCCCAAACCGACGGACCACACACGCAACCTGGGCTTCATCCTGGACTCCTCCCTGTCTATGACCAGACATGTCAACGCCGTCTCATCCTCGTGCTATAACACCCTGCGCATGCTCCGCAAGATCTTCAGATGGATCCCCATGGAAACCAGGAAGACCGTCACCCAGGCATTCGTCACCAGCCGACTGGACTACGGGAACACCCTCTACGCCGGAACCACAGCGAAACTCCAAAAAAGACTCCAACGCATCCAGAACTCCTCCGCCCGACTCATCCTCGACATCCCCCGACACAGCCACATCACCGGACACCTGAGAGACCTGCACTGGCTCCCCATCAGCATGAGAATCACGTTCAGACTCCTCACCCACGCACACAAGGCATGACCTTCTACACACCCACCTGCCAGCTACGATCGACCGGCCACGCTCTCACCACCGTACCACGCATCCGCAGAACCACCGCCGGAGGAAGATCCTTCTCCTACCTGGCAGCCAAGACGGGGAACTCCCTAACCACCCACCTACGGCAAACCCAAGACCATCTTGCCTTCAGGAAGCAGCTCAGGACCTGGCTGTTCGAGCAGTAACTTTCCCCTCCCCAGCGCCTTGAGACCCTTCCGGATGTGTAGTGCGCTATACAAATGACGTGATTGATAGGACCGGTTTAGAGACCCCTGACATAGACGATCCGGCAGGTTCCTCCCAAAAATGCTTATGTCCTAAATTATGGAACCAAGCATGGACATGCTTCAGCCATGGTAGCCACCATTTTCTAACCTGAGAAATTCCTTTAGCCCTTCCTTATAAAGTACAAGCTCAACTGTTGACCACAGTCGCACCCAGAACAGCAATGGTTGTAAGATCGCCTGGTAGTCTAGACAGCGTATATGTAGGTCCATTACAATGGGTATAAGCGGTGTACACACTGCAAGGCTTAACAATTTTCCCCAAAACTTATTTTCTCCCACCACGTATTACTGCTTGAAGGTCCCCATAGTTCTGCCCCATATAGGGCAGCCGATTGTGCTCTATACTTATACACCTCAAGGACAGAGGATATTGCTTAGGATAAACTGCTCCTGTGTTGCATTACTATTAGTAGAGCGTTTTGGAGTAGGATAGACTTGCTTTTCTCCATTTGCGGTTTCCAAGTCATTTTGGTGTCCAAAGTAATACCTAGATAATTAAAACTCTGCACATACTCTAGTTTCTGTGTTTTAACACCTTGACTGCTAGGGGGTTTTCCCCTCCTGCTCTGAAAGTACTTGAATACTATAGAATCATGACAAGGTCAACTCGTCACAAGCACAGGGCAGGTAAAACCCATGATGAGTTGACCTTGTCATGAGCATGGAAGGGGTTAAAAGTTAAGCTCTTTTTAAAAGACTTATGTGGATTAATTGCCATGTATTTTGTTTTGCTAGAGTTTATTTCCAGACCCTTGGCTTCACAGTATGTTCCAAAGTTGTTTATTTGACATTGTAAACCTTTGGGCGTTTAGGAAATGAATACAGTATTGTCTGCAAATAAGAGTGCAGGTACTGGCACCCCCCCTTGTTTGGGAGAATCATGTTCGCAGCCCAATAGATGTTCAGGAATATCATTTACATATAATGAGCATAGGGTGGGTGCCAGCACACATCCCTGCCTTACGCCCCTGTTTACCTGAATTGGTTCAGTAAGTTCTCCCCTTGGACCCCATCTCACCCTTGCCAAATTATCTGCATGTAATCTTATTAATTGAAAGAGTATTTCTCCCGGAACCCCTTGATTTTTTTTAGATTTCCAAAGGAGATTTCTAGGGATGAGGTGGAAGGCAGCCTTCAGGTCAACAAAGGCGATATACAGATGGCCCTTCTTAAATACTGTGTATTTCCAACTCATGCAGAGAATTTTAAAACGTGGCCAATGGTGTTGGTTCTGGCTCTAAAGCCCGCCTGGTACTTTGATAAAATATTGTTCTTTTCAATCCAACATTTAATTTTGGAAAATTTGCTGAGCATATATTTTCTGTAAAACATCTATTAAACTAATTTGGTCGATAATGCGAAGGGTCTTGGCGATTAACTTTTTTTAAAAATAGTTGTAATTTCAGCCCCTTTCCTTGATTCTGGAATAGGTGCATTTGCGGTGACTGAATTACATAAAAAATTGATATAAGGTCCCCAGACTTCTTCATCATGTTTCCATAGATCTCCTGGTAAGGGCACCCTCTCACACAAAACCAAGCACTCTGCCTTCAGGATTGTCAAGGCCTGCCATTGGAGTGACTTATAGGTTAATATGTGTCTATAGTTAGGTAGTTATAGGTATACTATTACTCAGTAAGGGGTGTTTGCTCCACCTTACCACGGCTGCAAGTGCAGACCTGTGTTGCCATTTTGGAAGGCTTACCAGGGGTGGTATAATACATGCTTCAGCCCCTGGTAAGCCTGTGGGGTACCGATGCCCTTGGTACCTAAGGTACCATATACTACGGGGTCACAAGGTAACTCAGTAACCAATCTGAGATGTACCTAAAGTACATGGTATCAATTTAGAGAGAGTACGCCTAGGCTGTGGCCCTGGTTAGCAGGGCCACAGCCAGACTAAAGTCGAAAAAACAGTGAAACACAGCAAAAAGTGGGGGTAACCATAGGAAGCAAACCTTACTCTCCTACACAACCCCCCCACCCCCAAACGCAATGTCATTATACTAACCTTGACCAGTTGAGTCTTCATATTCTAAATGGAAATATCTGGAGAGTCAATCTGCATTGGCCTGGTTACTCCCAGGACTATGTTCTACTGTATAGTCCATCCCCTGAAGGGAAATGGTCTTCCTGAGTAGATTGAGATTTTTACCCTTTATCTGTTTTAGCCATAAAAGGGGCTTATGGTCAGTCTGAACTGTAAAGTGAGTGGCAAATAAGTATGGCCTCAGTTTCTTCAGAGCCCAAACCATAGCGAAGGTCTCCCTCTCAATAGCTGACCAATGTTTATCTCTAGGGGTCAGCCTTCTGATAATAAAATCTACTGGCTGGTCCTGACCTTCCTCATTCAATTGTCACAGCAGAGCTCCTGCCCCCAACTCAGAAGCATCTGTTTGGACAATAAATTCTATGGAGTAGTTAGGACTTTGCAGAATTGGTGCAGTGCTCATGGCCTGCTTCAGGTCATCAAATGCCTTTTGACAGCTGACTGTCCACTGAATTTTCTTAGGCATTCTTTTAGAAGTTGTCATTCAGGAGTCTCACTATGGAACCATACCCCTTGACAAATTCTCCTATAGTACCAAGTCAGGCCAAAGGAAGCTCTGACCTGAGTCTGGGTGGTTGGAGCAACCCAGTCCATTATGGTCTGGATTTTGCTCTGCAATGGTTGAACCTGGCCCCCACCTACAAGGTGGCCCAGGTACGCATCTGACTCTGCCCTATCTGGCACTTAGTAGCCTTGATAGTTAGGCCTGCCTTCTGCAGGGCCTCCAAATCATTTTTCAGGTGGATCAGGTGATCTTCCCAGGTGGAGCTAAAGACAGCAATATCATTTAGATAAGCTGCAATTTAGGCTTCCAGACCTGTTAAGATTTTATTCACCAACCTTTGAAATGTGGCAGGTGCATTTGACAAATCAAAGGGCATTACCACTAACTGATAATGTCCACTAGGGGTTGAACATGCTGTTTTGGGCTTTGCATCATCAGCTAGTCTGATCTGCCAGTAGCGAACTGTTAGATCAAATGTTCTCAGAAATTTGGTAGATGCCAACTTATCTATGAGCTCATCTGCTCTTGGAATTGGATGGGCATCAGTCCTAGTGACTGCATAGAGACCTCTGTAGTCTACACAAAACCTCACCTCTCTCTTACCACCCTGGGTGTGAGGTTTGAGTACTAGGACTACTGGACTAGTCCAAGGGCATTCTGAAGTTTCAGTTACTCCCAACTCCAACATTTTCTGGACTTCTGTCCTGATACAGTCCCTGGCATGATCAGATTGCCTGTAAATCTTTTTTTTAACAGGCAGACAGTCCCCAGTGTCCACTTCATGAGTGCACCAGGTAGTCTGACTTGGAGTCAGTGAAAAACATATTCCTGAACTGTTGCAGAACTTGTCTGCAATCAGTTTGTTGCTGATCAGTGAGGTTGCCTGCCAAGACTATTCCATCCACTGACCCATCATCAGGGTTCTGAGAGAACAGGTCTGAGAGAGGGTCACTCTCTTCCTCCTGTCCGTCATCAGTAGCCATGAGCAAGCTCATGTCTGCCCTGTCAACATATGGTTTCAGTTTATTGACATAAAGCACCCTATGGAGGCTTCTGGGAGTTTCAAGATCTACCATATAGACAACCTCTCCCTTCTGTTCAACAATAGTGAGGGCCCACTTCACTTGTCTTGGAGAGCTGCTGGGGCCACAGGCTCCAACACCCACACTTTCTGTCCTGGCTGGTAAACAGTCAGTACAGCCTTTTGGTCATGCCAGGCTTTCTGTAATTCCTGGCTAGACTCAAGGTTGTTAGTAACCTTTTTCATGTGCTCTGCCATCCTGGAGCGGAGACCAAGTACATAGTCCACAATATCCTGTTTAGGGGGTTTGAGAGGTAACTCCCATCACTCCTTCATCAGAATAAGTGGTCCTCTAACAGGGTGCCCAGACGGAAGTTCAAATGGGCTGCAGCCAAACCCCTTCTGTGGAACCTCCTTGTATGCAAACAAAATGCAGGGTAGCAGGATATCCCATCTCTGCATGTGCTATTCCCTGAGACCCTTAATCATACCCTTTAAGGTCTTGTTGAACCTTTCAACTAGACCATTGCACTGTGGATGATAGGGTGTGGTGACTCCTAAGTGAAACCTACTGTTGAGAAAACTCCCAAGAGGGCTCTTGTCACAACAGGTGCTGTAGTCGTCCTCAGGGGACTTGCCTCTGGGTACCTGGTGGCATGATCCACTTTCACCAGGATAAACCTGTGCCCAGATGCAATTTGGGGATCCATTGGTTCAACAATGTCAATCCCTACACGTTCAAAGGAAACCCCCACCACAGGTAGTGGTATAAGGGGGGCCTTTGTAGTGCCACCTGCTTTACCACTGGCTTGGTAGATTACACCGGAGCAACAAAACTCATTGGTGTCTTCAGGCATGTGGGGCCAGTGAAAGTGAGGGTCAATCCTGTCCCAAGTCTTGTTCTGGTCCAGTGTACTGCTAAGGGAATATCATGGGCTAGTGTCAAAAGGAAGACCCTGAATGCCAAAGGTATAACAAACCTCCTGTCTGCATCAGGCTTGGGGTATCTACGCTCTGAATACAGGAGCCCTTCATCCCAATAGATTCTATGGGTGCCACTAGCATTCCTAGCAGCCTCAGCAGCCGCTTGCTGTCTTAGTGGTTCAAGAGAAGGGCAGCTCAACTATGCCCCCTGTCCCTAAGAACTCGACCTGATCAGGTTCAAGCTTCTCTGGGAAAGTTCCTTCTTCAGGCTCACAATCAGCTTCTTCAGAGTCAGGGGAGAAGGCACTGCCTTAACCTTACTGCTCCTTTTCTTGGTAGGCAACTGTTCCATTATTCCAGAATCCAGTGCCTGTCCAGTGTGAGACTCTTTTACCTGTGACCTAGTCACTGCAAGGACATGTGCTGAGATTCCTAATATTTCTGCATGGGTCCTATACTCCACTTCAGACCAGGCTAAAGTCTTTAGGTCAGTTCCAAGCAAACATTCTACAGGGAGGTCTGCACTTATCACAACCTTCTTAAGGCCAGTTACCCCTCCCCTGGAGAAATTATCAACTGCCATACTATGGGTGGTACTGACGTTGCTAGCATTGATCACTTGGTAAGTCTCTCCAAGTATGACTTGTCCAGGGTCCACAATGACTGGTATCACCATTGTGAAACTGGCACCTATGTCCCTGTAGGCCTCAGCCTTTTTCTCATTGATTAAAGTTGTTTGTCTGTACTTTGTGGAGAAATGTGGCTCACTGGTTAGAGGAGGCAGACCTGGAAGCAGAGGTCAGCCCGGGACCAGGGTTCAATTCCTGGCTCGGCGGGGTCTTGAGTCCTAAAATGTCCATGGACTTGACAATTCTCGCTCCGGTGCCTACTCGATTCACGGGTTCACACTCTGCGACTCTGGGCAATAGCTTGCTTAATCTCCACAACGGCCCCTCGCGGTGGGATGCCTGGCTTTCACCTTGCGGATACCCTGCCGGGGTTATCTCACAGGGGAATACCAGGACGGGTTCCCTAAGCAAGCGCTTAGAAACCGCTCGGTGATTTGCGCTATATAAATTCCTGTACATTTACATTTACATTTACATTTCCCACATTACTGGGGCTCACAGAGGAGGTCATGTCAATGCCTCCATCACAGATCAAAACAGCTTGAGTTGGTACTCTGACTAGTCCAGAGTCCATCTCAGATCCCAGGGTTAACCCTATTACACCCTTCTGCTGGGAACCCCCACTTGTAGCTGTACTAGGGGGAACAGTTGCCTTAGGGACAATGGTGGCTGGAGCTGTCTACTGTTTGGTGCAATCACTAATCCAGAGACTATTATTCTTACAAAATGTGCTCCATGGTTTTCTTGGACCGTCTTTCTTTTTAGATTGGGGGCCCCCACCATTAGAAGCTTTTTGGGGACCCTGTGAAGACTTCTGGTCTTTACCTTTCTCCCCACCCTTTTGGTCTTGCTTCTTTTGGTCTCCACCTTGGTTCTGTACCTTCTGCTTCACCCTGGTTCTGACCCATTGGTCTGCCTTCTTTCTCAATTCTTGGGGAGAGGTCAGATCAGAGTCAACCAAGTGCTGATGCAACAGCTGGTTCTGACAGTTATTAAGAACCTGTGCTCTCATGATTAGATCATACAATCATGTATAGTCACACACTTACTACCCAGTAACCAGCATTCCAGAGCCTTAGGAGCACAATCTTCAAAATGAACCCAGTCCTGAGTCTGTGCCTTTTGGGTATCTCTGAACTGCAACCTGTACTGTTCAGTGGTTAGGCCGAACCCATCTATCACAGCACTTTTCAGGGCAGTGTGATTGTCAGCATCCTCTTCTCTTACAGTGAAGAGCTTATCTCTACCTTTGTCTGCAAAGGAGAGCCACAAGATTCCTGCCCACTGCCCTGGGGGTACCTGCTGTACTTTGCAGGCCCTTTCCAGTGCAGTAATCCATTTGTGGATGTCATCCCCTGACTGATAGGGGGGACAATCTTGTTCAGGTTTCTATGGTCATAAGACCTATCCTTACCACTAAGGATATTGCTGCCACAATGGGACTCTAGTCCCATCTTTTTTCTCTCTCTTTCAAGAGCTAGGGTCTAATTTTCTGAGGCTTATCCTACATTGCCTTCTCTCATCCTAGCTTCATGCTCCATCTTCTTGGGGGAGGTCCTCCTCCTATTAGAAGAGGCAGGAGACCCTACAGATGCACCAGAATGGTTAGATTGCACTGAACGTGATCTGTTCATTCTAGGCACACCACCAGGTCTACTTGGGAGGATGGGGGGAGGTCCATTCTGGCCTTCCTCATCTCCAGGTAGATCTGTATTCCCCAGATCTAGGTCATTGTCACCTGTCTGGTTGTCATCATTGTCAGAGTCCTGGTGAGGTAACTCTCCAGTGTTTTCTCTTCCTCTGAAGTCTCCACCCTATTACCTTCCTGGTTAGGATTAGATGCTTTCTTAAAGTCATCTAGCATTAACACCTCTATAAGGCGTTGGGTATTGGGGTTATGTCCTGGCTTCAATTTTGTCAGGGCACACAAAGTCCTTAACTCCTGGAAAAGAAATGTGTCATACTTAGATACCTGTCCTTGACTGGCATCTGGAGCAGATCCACTGGGTCCCTCCTTTGAAGACATGACCAGGGCCGGACTGGCCGTAGCGGGCACCGGGCAATCCCCCAGTGCACCGCACGGGTGGGGGGGGCAGTTTTGGGCCCCTGGGGGCCAGTTTTGTTACAGGGCCGTTTTTGCAGCATAGATGCAAAATCGGCCCTGTAACAAAATCGGCAGAAAACCGGCCCTGGCAAAGAGTTCGGTGGCACCCTCAACCCCCTCCAGGGGGGGCACGGCGAGCACTTTGCCACGGACGGTTTTGGTTCCCAGTCCTGCCCTGGACATGACTAGTGGGGTGTGGTGTATGCACCTACCTACATTACTTGGTTTCCTTCTAAACCTCTCTAGTAGCTGTAGTCAAGGGGTGCTAAGCCCTTAACACCTACATCTTCTAAGTTCAGTAGAACTTACTGTATTCTAAGCATGATTTATATTTACCTTCTGGTACCTTTAGTGATTTTTCAAGATTATCTGGTAAAACAATGCAAGCTGGAATCCAACAAGCTGCACACCAATGTGAGAAGTTGGCCTGGCATATGATTTCCACTATTGTAGTGGGCACCTTGCCCCAGTCCAAGCGACCCTTATTGATGGTAGGTTTAGACAACCTTTATAGAAAGCTATCCTAGTGGTAGCTGTGGAGAACAGCCTTCAGGCTAAGTCTTGAAGGAATGTAATTACAAAACAAGGGTAAACCCGGAATCACTGGGACCTGGGTACTAGAAGGTATATAATAAAGTGGTCCCAGTGTATTACTGGCTTTCACATGGAGGGGAGAATTCTTTTTTTTACTTTTTTAAACATAAATCATGAAAATGGGCATTCAACAGTATGAGAGAGGAAACAATAATGTTCGACCAATGTTATTTAATCACACTGGGAATGCATGTTTATGAACAGTTTTAAGAAAAACTAAAAAAGTAACAAGTTCATATGGGTGGTGCTAAAATAATCTCTTGAATAATCAAATGAAAGTACACCACACAAGGTATATGTTATGTTATGTTATGTTAAAAGTATTTTTAAAGCGCACTTACACCAAGGGGTTTCATGGCACTGCGGACAGGAAAACTGCGGACATGGAGGGCAGTGGGATGTTTAGTCATATGCTTGTGAGAAGAGGAAAGTTTTAAGAAGAGTTCTGAATTGGGTATAGCAGGGCGCAGATCTCAGGTTGTTGGGAAGGGAGTTCCAGAAGCAAGGGGCTAAGAAGGAGAAGCTAAGGCCACTATGTTTATTCCGTTTGAAAGTGGGAATTGAGAGAAGATGCAGGTGGGCAGAACGGATGTCCCAAGAAGGTATATATATCAAATACATATGTATTTATTCTAAACACAATCTCTCTAGTCTCTTTATGAGGCTAGAGGCAAAAGTACAATACAGGGATTTTGAATAGCACACAGTAAATAGCACAGTATACGTTTTGCCCTAGAGGCCTCACAAACCATATACTAAAATAGTGGTATAGGAATAACATGAGGGATAGAAGTGAGGCCTAGGGTGCGTAGAACGGCTGGGGCACCCAGGAACCATCCAAGGTAGGGACGCATGAGACCCACGGGAGAAGCAAATCACCATTGACTTCTATGGTGGAAAAGCAAGTTACAATTTTAAAGATTAAGGACACTTGGGAGTGAACTACGATGAAACCCTTTCAGACTTAGACACTTCGAGAGTCAAGACCCACGGGAGCACCAGAGTACTCGTGTTACCTCACCCAGAGAAGATGGGTGCATAGGTGTCTTTTGGTGTCGGGTTTCGTCATCGATTCCAATGGAGAGCTGCGAAGAAGTGCTGCAGGCGACCAGACAAAAAGTGTCCAGGTGGATCGAAGAGTGGATCGGAGATCTGAAGAACCTGAAAGTAGAGGGGACAGATTCTGGGTCACTAGCCAGTGACCAGGATGGCGACAGGAAGATGCCAGTCGTTGACGGGTGCTTTCAAGTGAAGTAGGTGAAGCTTGACTCTTCAGCCACGAGGACCAGGAGGTGTTGACGATGACCAGGAGCTGGATTCTAGCTGTCCCACAAAGGATGTCGAGTGCTGCAGTGTCAGAATCCGGATTGGACCCAACTAGCCTTGGCAACAGCAAGCCATGCAAGAAGACAAGATTGAAGGGAATTCATGGCACGTCTTGAACAACCAGAAAAGTCCAAGAAACAAAGGATTGTAATTTTGTGAGGACCCACTAGCCAACAGACTAGAGATTGCAAAGGAGCCTTGAGCTGTGGTGAAGAAAGGGGACTCATGTTACACTTGTGGAGTGCTGGCCTCTCAGCTTTGGTGCAAAAGGTGCTCGGGACAAGGGCAACAAATAGCCCAATGCACAACTTTGGGAAACTTCGGGAAGCATGTGCAGGTGCAAACTAGCAGGATATATAGGAGTTCCGGTCCCACGTCTCTCGTGTCAGCTACAGGTCTCAGTTCTGCTGAGGACTCGTGTCAGCCTCGGAGATTTCTGGAATTCAATGTATTGTGTCGTTTTTCGATGGCTTTCTGACAGGAGTCTCATGTGTGGGGAGACTGTATCTCGAGTCTTCGCAAAAGGTTGAGGGGGAGTTATAGGCAACCTCATACTCGGGGTACGCCTATGGTGCCTTGATATGGGTGGCCCCGGGAGTCCCCTTTCAACATCAGGGGCATATTGTGGAGATGGAGGGATTCTATGTCATCCTGTGTGGAGCTCTAGATGGCGAGAGATACGTCTGATAAATTTGTATGCTACCAGGAATGATTGTGAGAACTTCTACAACGGATTAGTATCTGCTGCCACACCTTACCTGTCAGCAGAGGTGATACTATCAGGCGACTGTAACTGTGCACTTGATGGGGTGCTTGATTGCGAACCTCCTTCCAGAAACACAAAACCACAAATGACTAGGCTTCTCAGGGAACTGATGAATGGTTTAAACTTAATGAATATCTGGACAGAAAAACATCCAGATTCTAGAACGTTCTCCTGTTATACTCCTGCCACAGTGATGTACAGTTATCTGGATTACTGTCTTGTTTCCGAGGAAATGTTGAAGAGGGTGGGGGAGGTATCCTAACTAGTACATTACTTATCTGATCATTCAACGTTCCTGCTGAGCCTAGGTAAAGGTCGAATTTGCCTGTGGTACTGCTGTGGCGTTTGCAAGCAGAAGCACTGACTGACCCACCATTTGCAGATATGTGCGAGAGGTACTTTCTTACTATTTCCAGGAATATTGGGGAAGCTCCAGTAGTAGAGCATACGATTGGGATGCGATGAAGGTGGTGATTATAGGGGTATGCCTTAAAACATTGTATGGCATTAGAGACCAGCTGCACCGATACATAGCCCAGGGAGAGGCCCGACTCACTGTAATTGAAATGAAGCACCCATCACAGCCGCAGAGGTTAGAAGAACAGCAACAAACTTATAGGTACCTCTGAAATAGCTTGCACAGATTGGGGAAACACACTAACATAGCATATTGGTAAAGGTTTCATGTGGAGTGGGACAAGACAGGGGCGATGTTGGAGTGCCTGGTGAGGCAACAGGACTCCCAGGAACCGGTCATGGTGTTGTGAAATGCGTTCTGAAACTTAGTCAATTCTCAACAAGCAATCAATGAGGTATTGCAGGTGCACCTCTGCAAAGCATATGAGGTAGGAATTGTGGACCCGGGCTATCAAAGGGCGGCCTTCCTGGTGGAGATACATCTTCCATGCTTGGGGTCGAGGAGGGGCAGCCATTAAGGCACCTCAAATGCAAGAGAAAATCCTAGCAGCAATGCGAAGGTTGAAATATGCAAAGACGCTGAGATGACCTACTAGTGGAATTTTATCAAAGATATGCGGATGTGATCACTGATAGATTGTTGGAGGTATATCAGGAAGTACTCGAATGGGGACAATTAGCTGCAACTATTCTTGAGACCCATATAGTAATGGTTGCAAAACACGGCAAAGATCCAGTAGTGCTGTCCTCCTTTAGACCGCTTTCATTGCTGAATCTGGATGTCAAAATACTAAGTGGAGTTCTGGCAGCATGGCTGCGCCCATATCTGTCCTCACTAATACACGAGGATCATTCATTCCGCAGAGAAGCACCATGCATAACCTCGGCAGACTGGCTCAGGCCTTTCATGCACCGCACATGAGTGAAGGAATATATGCCCTGGCATTCCTAGACATTCAGCAGGAGTTTGATTCTGTCACCTGAGAAAACCTGTGGTGCATACTGAAGAAGGTGGTAATTGGCCCCAAATTCATAGTGTGGATTAAAATATTGTACACTGAACCAGGTGCCAAGGTGCAGACAGGTGACAGTGTGTCATCACAGTTCCAACTACATTGGAACCTGACAGGGCTGTCCTCTGTCACCCCTACTATTTGTACTAGCCATGGAGCTCATGGCAGCGCTGTTGCGCTGCACTCTGAAACCCTGGGGGCCATCGTGGGTGAGACACAGCATATTGTATCCTTGTATGCCAATGAAATCCTGGTACACATGCACAATCTAGAGGAATTGGTTCTAATACTTTTACGTGTTTTAGGGGCTTTTGGGAAGGTGCTTTCTGTGATAGTCCACAAATCTCAGTTATTACCAGTTGGCAATCCATCCAGACCGCGATACACCCAGAGCCACTTGGGGTTTCCATGAGGGGTGGAAGGTATATATGGGAACCATGATTGCCTGCTTGAAACAAACATCCTGGGATCTAAAAATTGGCAGAGAATTGGAGGGCTTGAGAGCATCGGTCAGGTTCTGGAGAGACCTTCCTTTGTTGCTGATCGGCACTTGTAAAAATGGTAGTCCTGTCACGGTGCCTGGTCAACCTGCAAGGTACTTTTTACAAGATTCCCAAAAAGTATTTTGTCAAGCTAGACAGTCTAATAGTCGATCTATTATGGGCTGCTAGCAGAAAACGGATAGGGTTACCTATGCTGAAGCAGACATAGGACCGGGGAGGAATTGAGCTTCCCAATGTAGAACTTTATTATTTAGCATCCCACCACCAACATGTGATTTACTGGTTGCACGGGGAGAAAAAAAGTGCTGCAGGGTCTCTTGGACACCTTACACTGCCTGAACAGCTTATGTGTGGTGCCCGGATACCGGTTCATTTGCCATATTTTATACGACATCTGGGACGGGTGTGGGAACATGCAGTCACAAAGGTGTTACGTCATGCGTCTAATGCACATGATAATGACTCCCAAGGTAAAATGCTGCAGAGTTGTGACCGATAATCCTTCGATGTAGTTTGCAATCATGCTACGGAAACAATCTAATAACTGAATATCACTTGTGTGCTGTATGCTTTGTCAAGGATGTAGAATGGATGTTTTCTTGTTGATCTTATGCAGTGCACTGGGCGTGAAACAAAAGAGTGATTTTAAACATTGATCTGTATTTGCTGATATTTTGCATTCCTACTATCATATTTATCTGCAGTGCATACCTCATGCCACTCTATATCTAAGAGTTTCTTTCCTCCCATTATAGGTTCACTTAATTACACTTTTTCACACTTGTCCTATAATACAAGTTGGGTTGATTAAAGTCGAGTTTCCCACATTTTGGAGCAACAACCCATCTTTAAGCCTTAGCCTTTCCTTGGACACTTTAATTGCAGCTATCTTCCCATCACCAAACAGATCTCCCTTTGTTTGTGCAACAAACATTCCTTCATTGTGACATATAAATGCTACTTGCTCAATTGGAGAAATAACTCAGTTTCATCAAGAGAGGCCACTGATTTAATGCATGTGTTATTAACCCCCCAAACAGGTGCACATACAAATGCTTAACATGCTGAGAAATAGAACTGAGGACAGGCCATTTCAGACCAAGATTCCGAATTAATATTCAGGATTTTATATCTGTGAATGTGATGAAGGTCCCATGTCTGAAACATTTGTTGAGAGACATCCACTGTATCAAAAGATGTATGCCCTGGGAAGATAGGGATTTTGAGCAAATTGTCTTGTTTCTAAGAAAAATGCCTTTCCATGAGACATTTTCTACTCCAACCAGCTTCCGAAAATAAAAGCATATTGCTAAATTTCACATTCTAAGAATTGACAAAAAAGTTCCACAATTCACTTAATTTGAAATTGGTGAAGAGCATGAGATTTCACAAATGTATCCATGATTTCGCATAAACGTATTTCAATTGCAGCATCTCAAGGACAATTGGGTTCTTGATTTGTGAAAGATAACGATTCTTAGCAGAGCAGTTTTTCATTATGTTGGTTGTGATAGTGATGGCCTCGGATTGATCATCATAATTCTGGCAGCTTGCTGGTAACTATTTTTCATCAAAAGTGCCCATAGATGAACCCAAATAATGCCCAAATATAGGCACATGAACCTTCTATCACAGGGTATGGAGGAGGGCCAGACAGAAATGTGAAACATGTTTTGCAGACGTCCTGTCACTAGTCCACTCTAACTAATGCCTAAAACATTGGCTGCCATTGACTGAAGCCTGTTGGAATGCTCAAAACACCTGTATATTGATTATGGAGACTGCAAATCTTCAAACTGTCTACAAGACCCAGCCTCGGCCAGAATGCACAGCCCCCTTTTATTGGCAAAATAATTGCACATTGGACAATATCTGCAAAGGTCGATTTGAACTGGTCAGTGTTAGGGTTCTTCTGGTGTGCAACATAGCTTTCTCTCTTGTAGATTCAGGTATGTGCTTGTGATCCTAAAAATATATAGCTAGCTCATAAACAAGGGGGAAATCCTCCCACTACCAGGTGCAATGCCAATGCCCATTGCGCCCAGAAAAGCAGGAATATGAGGACTGGGGCCTCAAGAGCAGGGTTGAATGTTTCAAATTGTCTAATCTTGTAGAAATTACTTCAAACTAACATCCCAAACATCTCTCTGCTGATCTGTTTGGAATTTTCATTTAGAGATCTGATGTTTTGTACTTCTTATTTACGTTTTATTATTTACATTTTGATTGTCATCACCTTTTTTGCCGTGACTTTTAACTCTCTGGTCCTGTGTTCAGTGTCTGACCTATAGTAGGCCATTTTGTACAGTCTGCAATGAACATTAAACATTTTTTTGTTTGTGTCAGCCAATTCAATGTTCAAATGTACATGCATTCATTAAACCTCACTCTAGTTCACATAGACAAGGAAGTGCAACGGGTGAGGGGCTACAGCCATAAAAGAGAAATGCACTGCCTTCCACCTTTGAGTGCATCCATTTCACGAGTGGATGTCCTTTTGGCATAACTCTCGCCACCAAGCAGACGTTGATCTCTAAATGGGACCCTCACAGTTCCTGATATAGCTCTAAGTAATTCCTACTTTCAGGAATAAGTAGTTCAAGATCAACTCAAAATCGCACAACATTTTCTGAGTAAAAGTTTTAAATAAAAAGTAATACAAGGTTGTTTTAAAGAACATCTGTGATCTGCTGCGCATACAACCAGCCTTTACATTGCTTTATTGAGTTTAGGATATTACTTATCTGCAGCTATGGTGCTGAGGAACTTGAAGTACTTTTCACTGCTTAAGCCACAAAATTACAGGTTCTAACCAGCAATTTGTGGATACAGATTTTAAGCACGGCTCTGTTCTTAGCATCACAGTAGGTCATGATTGACTTGTCCTTGAACTGTTCTGTGAAATAATTTGCTCTGTTTAAAATTAAAATATAGGCTTTACAAGGTAGTTATTTCAATTTTCTCTTATAGACCTTATTTACGAATTAGAAGCGAAATCTGTTAGAACATTTTATGTTCACAGTTGGAACACATATTGTACATAATACTTTTTGTAGGTGACAAATTATTGGTAGAGCTGAAAGTCATCTCTCTTATTTGTAAGATAATGCATATAGGTTATAGGTTAGCTAATGGGTTTTTCTTAGATTCATTAGAAACCATCTAGTGCTCCATTAACAAAGTACATTTTGGTACATCTCGTCGTATGAAGTTCTAGGTGTGCAATTAACATATTTTTCAAAGAGCAGTAACCTTATTCCACATTTTTTAAGTTAGAATGCATATTAGAGATTCACAATATCAGTACAGGAATGATGGGGCATATTACCAACAACTAGCGATATTTATCGCTAAATGGGATTAGCGAGTATTTATTTAACGCCAAGTATCGCCGGATATTATCGCAGAGATAACGTGCTATTAGCAACGTTTATCTCTAAAGCGATAAAATATAATTTTGCCGCTAATATAATTAGCGGCAAAATGCGTGAATATCGCTGATAATCCAGCGATATTCACACATTATTGCTAATGAGGACTTAGCCATAATATCCAACTCCCATTGGATATAATGGCTAAGAACTGGTCTGAGCAGGCATTAGTTTTTGGAGATATTCGCGCTTAGCGCGAATATTTCCATCGCTACGCCTGCCTTGCTAATAGGAGATAGCGACGTTAGCGACTGCTTTCAATCACTTACAGGTTGGGTACACCCACTTTGCATGTCATTAGCGATAAATATCGCTGACATGCAAAGCGGGCCCCAAACCGCTCGCTATCGCCTACAAGCTGTCGCTAACTGCTGTTAGCGACAGCTTGCTAATAGGGCGATAGAATTATTGCCGTTTAGCGGCTGAAAACGTCCGGTAAGGGGCGATAATCACATATCGCCCGCCTTGGTAATATGCCCCATTGTCATTAATTTGGGAAGTCTGCCATTAGGAAAGAGATCAGACTAATTATAGCTCATGTGCGTCAGAAGGTAAAAAGAGCGTTAGTGGTAATACAGAGATGGCTTGCAGGCGCACGTGTTTGGGAGATAAAATGTGTAATGACTCACTACCACTTTTAAAAAGTCACAGAAAACACCTTAATACAAAGTCAAAAAGCAAAGGTCCACTTGCACTGAAGTTCTATATATATGCAGAATCCCTGCAACAAGGCTCTGGCTTAATTTTAATAAAGAAACCCATGCTCAGTCCTCACGAACTCAGTAGCCACTGCCCCATCTCTCGCCTTCTAATGCCAACCTAAATGGTTGAGAAGGCTATGAACATGGAACTATCCTCTCTCTTAAACAGCAACCAACTGTTAGATTCTTCTATGTTTGGTTTTTGAGGCAATCGTAGTACTGAATCAGCTCAGATTGTGGCATCGGATGAAATTACAGTGATAGTGGACAATGGTGGTAAGACAGCACTTATTATTTTAGATCTGTTTTCTGTGTTCTACATGGTTAACCATACAGTACTTCTGGACTCTCTTGAGAACAAAGGGATTAAGGATTCTGATTTACCCATTTTAAGTTCCTTCCTCTCAGACAGAGAGCAATCCATCGCCCTTAATGACTTGAGTCTATCCCTTTTTTGCTCCCTGTGGGGGTCCCACAGGGGTCATCATCATTATGCCCTATGCTTTCCAAAGTGTAAGTTACACCCCTGGCTAGTTTGATTAGTACTTTTGGGTTCTCCATAGTATTTTATGCTGAAGACACTCAGATTGTTGTCTCCATTTCAAGTGACATTCATGATGCAGCAAATAGGTTCCATGACTGTATGATGGAAGTTGGTAGACCGATGAAAAACAATTGCATCAAACTTGATCCAGTAAGGCTGAGGTCCTTTTGTTTGGCAATGACACTTCCTTCTGGTCCGCCATCTGATGGACATAGGATTTAGAAATGTTGTCATCTCCCGTCATAAAAGTAAAGATTTTAGGAGTTATGTTTGATGCAATGATTACTTTCTCAGACCAAATCAATCTAGTCACTTCACCCTGTTTCTAGACCCTGAGAATAGTAAAAGAAAATTCTCTCGTCACTCCTGTTTGAACTGCAGATTACAGTAATAGTGACCCCTGATGTGCTATACAAAATTGATTACTACATGCAATATATATCAATATTTAACAGCGACTATTAAACACACTTCAGACCCTTCAAAATGCCACAACTCGCCTGCTATTATGTTTCCCTAAGTTCCATTTGGCTTGCCAGGCATTATTTGAACTTCACTGTTTATCGATCAGGAAAGGTATGATTTCAAGGCCCTCTGCATTGCCCATAAAGCTCTAAATGATATTCGCCTAGTATACATGAAGCACAATTTTAAGTGGTATGCTCCCTACAGAATGCTACAATATCCCTTTATTAAAAAAAGGGTGGTTCCTAAATTCAAATGGGCATCTTAGGATGGCAAAAGTTTCACTGGTTCCACTGCCAAACTACGGAATAGTTTTCCTCTACAAATAACATCTCAGAAAAATTTGCTACTTTCCAGGAAGGCACTCAAATCTGGTTGTTTTCCAATTAGGGTTCCAGTTTTATGGTGCTGATTTTTTGACATTTCCATATATATTTATCCATGTCTATTATTTGTTTATTTTATCTGTAGGTATTCATATTTATTTTGGGTTTTGTGAAAAAATGAATCTGTAATTAGTATATTTCCACATCTATTTAACAGAGAAATATGCACCCATGCTAGAATTCCTGCCAAGTTTCAATGCTATGAACACCCCAGAAGACAAATCAATGCATTTTTATTAAAATGTGCACATTTCAATATCAACGTAGTGCATAGCCTCTTCACTAGAACCCCTTTGCATTTTAACCTACTAACCTATCATCTATTGGCCTGGCAGTCATGTCAGACAGGATTTAGAAATACTCAAAAAGCCACCCATTTTCCGTTTTTATCCACAATTTTTAAAATGAATAGAGACAAAGTAGGCCTTGGATCCGTATGTTTCACAGTTATGGGTCTGAGGAGGCACTGAGTTGTTTGTGAAAAGGATTATTTTATTGGTTTGCTCTCCATGATGGCGCTCCCAATTACACATCAAACAACAGATTCTTCTGGTTTTTGGACTGTAGGAGTGAATTCTGATTGGTTTAAATGGCAAAGCTCGGCTGACCTGAAGTGCCCTGTCACCATAAGGTCCAGACCTCGCTTGATAGTTACACTCAAAGGGCATGATGAGCATGCACGCCAACCCTGGTAATCTGACATTCATTACTAGGAATGTGAATGGCCTGCTCCATAAGGTTACAAGAGAGGGCAGTCCTTCAGAAGGTCAAGAGATAACCCCTGATATATTGCTGTTACAAGAAACGCGCCACTGGGTGCTAGAGTCCGCTTTCTGGAGAGATATGGGTTTTTGGTGGGTTATCATCTGGGACTCGCCAGGTTTTTTCAGGGGTTGCCATACTTATGCAAAAACAGTGGATTTTCAGTCTCACTAAGATATAGACGGACACAATGGGGATGTATGTGGCAGTCACTGGCATGTTACAGGGGAGACTTCTTCCTATTAGTATTATGTATGCCCCTCCACTGCTAGGCGTACTCTTGGAGCAGTTTCAGCCTGAAGTTTGGTTGCTGTGTGAGTAACTTTTTGGGGTGTCTGACCGGGTGTTGGACCGCTCACGGTCAGGGCAGTCTCCACACTACGGACCCACTGGCCTTACCCAATTTCTAAATGCATGGAACCTGACTAAGGTTTAGTGCAGATTCCATCCAGCCACATAAGTCTTTTTCACGGCTGGACTATTTCTTTACTCAAAATGGAGGAAGTAAGTGGTATACGTATATTTGCGGACCACTCACCAATTAAGTTGGTGCTAAACTTTGGCTTACAATGGGATGGGTCGAGTTCTTGGTGATTTTTTGCCTCATGAAAGATGGACCCATTGTAGAGAAGGCTGATGCTTTTTTTCATGTTAATCAAGGACAGAGTGGAGTCCTCAGTGACTTTTTAGGCAGCCTTTATGGCCTCAGTCAGGGGAAAGTTATGCAGCAGCCAAGATCAGGCATCAGCAGGTGGTGGTGACATGCGCAGACGCTCAGTTCCTGGAGATGGTTTTCTAATACCTGCAGTTCCCAGATGCATTTATGTTGTGTAATAGCAAACACGCTAGTATAGTGGCAGCGGCAAAGGAGATGTAGCAGCTCACTCAGAGTTGCATCTACCAATGAAGCAATAAATAAAGCCAGTCAGACATTCCAGTGGTTGTGCGGTAAGATGAAAATTATGATCTATATAGATGAACCATATAACCCAGAAAGTTGATTTTCGAGGAGACATGGTAACAGGCAATTGTGCTATAGCGCGAACCTTTGCACGTTACTTTGCTACACTATACACACACAGACACACGGTCACCCCTGCTAAATTCAACAGGTTTCTTCAGGTCTCCAGAGAGTACAAAGACCTACCGGGTCATCTTTGGTCCAAGCCGTATGATGGGGAAAGTATTGAGGAAAGGAGGTGGTATGGGGGTGCAGGTATAGGGAAGGGAGGTCTATATTAACAATGCAATCCCGTTGGCCATGTGTATGGTGTGCTTTGTCAGCCTGGGGTTGAGTCGCTGTATGGCATGCCAGCCAGGGCCGGACTGGCCGTTGGGTGCATCAGGCAAACCCTCGGTGCGCCGCAAGGGTGGAGGGCCGTTTTTGGGCCCCTGGGAGCCGTTTTTGCAGCATAGCTGCAAAATCGGCCCTGTAACAAAATCTGCAGAAAACCGGCCCTGGCAAAGAGCTCGGTCGCACCCCCAACCTCCGCCCCAGGGGGCCAGCCGAGCACTTTCCCAGGGTCGGTTTTGGTTCCCAGTCTGGCCCTGGTGCAGGAAAGTACTCCCTAGAGGTAACAATCCACAAGCTTCCTTGCAATGAGGTGCAGAGAATTTGGCCTTGACCCACTTAATGGTGCAGTCTGCCAACGTCCCAAGCTGGGTAGCACACTTGCCTTTCAATTCCAGATCAATGTATTTGTTAGACGCCCACCTGGTTTACGATGCTTGTACAGGCCAGGTGGCTCCTGGCTCTGCCATCTATGTCCGTTCAGCCTGTGACTCTGGTGATATCGCTGGTGACCTCTATCCAGGTGGAGGAGCATCGCCCCACTGCCTGCAGCACTGCAAAAAAAGTAAAAGTTAAATGATAATAACGCAATGTTATTATCATTTTATTTTTCCGTGCTCAGGTAGCTTTGTGCGTGGGGCGGGCTGCCTGGCTCACAAGCACGACAGGGGAGGAGTGGTTTGCCCACTCTAAGTAAGCATGAATGTATGGTCAGCCCTCCTGGGCTGGCCAAACACAAATGCCCACTTTGCATGTTCTCCATCCAGTCTGTATTTCATGCCCCAGGTTCCCATCCCAAGCTGAACTCCAAAACACAGTGCTCAGACCAATCACCAATGTTATGGGTCAAGGGAGTCTGGGTGGTTGCTTCCTGATCCTGCCTCCTGTTAAGCAGAAGCAAGGAAGAGAGGACACGGAGGACCACGGAGAGGCGGTGGCTGGTTAGCAGGCCGTCTTGCAGGCAGGTAAGTGTTTCCTTTTTTTTAACTCTATACCTCCCTCTAATGCCATCGGGAAGCAGCCGCCACTGTCCTAAGAGTGCAAATAATGGTAGAACTGCAGAACATGTGTAAATGCCTGTCTCAGGAGCACAGCTGCACAGGCAATAGGAAGATGTCACTAGACTGTTGTGTTGGAATTGGGCATTACGGTAAACCTTTAGATGCGCTAGTACCCTGTCCCATTCCATGTGGGTCAGTTCTCACCCAATGTCATGCTCCTAAGCCCATCAGAGGGGGGCTAGCGGGTCCTAGATTTTGTGAGCAAGGGCTCTGGGAAGTCAAATGATCAACCGACAGCCAGTACCCCTTGTGTGCAGCACTTGTGTCAGCAGATGCAGGTCGAGCTCTGTATCTACTATGGCCCAGAGCTGAGGCTTGCTTTTCATATAGATTGATCTCCCTTTTGAATATGGAGGTCAAAATTCTGTTCAAAGCTCTAGCTAATAGGTTGCCATAAGGTATTCATTCATTCATTGTTGGTACATTATCAGAGTTGCTTTTTGCCAAGGAGGGCAACCTGACATAACATCAGACAATTAAATAGGACCTTGCCTTTAGTGGATATTCAAAAAGGACTGCTTGTGCTTTAACTGGAAGATTCTGAAAAGGCTTTTGATTTGGTAGGGTGAAACTGTATGTTTGCACTCTGGCACTGTGGGCCTAATATCCTCAGTATACATGGCTCTTGTGTACCAATCCGTCTGTGAGAGTGCGAATGGGTGGGGTGGTGTAAGATATCATTCCGACCAGCAAGAACACTAGGCTGGGCTGCACATTTTTCCACTCAAAGTCACCATTCTAATGAACCTCTGGAGGTGCCTGCGGAGATATGAATAGTCTGTGCTTTTGCTGATATGATTTCCCTATATCCCACTGATGTGCTTATCTTCCTGCAGGACATTTTAGGGATTATAGTGGCTCGGTACTCAATATGACTAAGTCAGTAGTCTACCCTTTGGGCACTGCACATTAGGATCTAGGCAGGGCCAGGGAATTGTTGTAGTGTTTTCAAAAATATGTAAAATATACAGATAATATATGAAAATTATTTTTCATAATTAGTGTTTTAGTGAAGCATAGAGTGGTTACCGATGAATTAATGATATTGCACGTAGGTCACCTAGAAGTGTCAATAATGTTATGAATAAGTTCATGCCACGTTTCAGTGTAATACCCTAACATTTCTCAAACAAATGCAGTTTCGGGGCATTCCATGAATAGTGTCAATGTTTTAGCAATATACAACATTGTTAGAAAACAGGTATTGTGAATGAAGCTTTCAATGTGTACCCAAAGTATCGTTTTGAAGGACTTCCACTGGAACGGTTAGTGTGGATGTGCTAATTCTATGAGTCATTGTTTAAGAAATGTTTCATTTGTGTCACATCTCCGTAGTGCAGTTTCTGAGAGAGTGGACTGAAGATTCCTCTTACCTTAAGAAATGGGTTAGTACTAAAGTTTTAGAATATTATGTGGTGGTTACCAATTTGCCTTTGCCAAATCTATAAACAATTTGTGTGATTTGTCAATAAAAACCTATGGGTTGCTGTCTTAGGACATTTTGTTCTTTCATTATTTTCCTTGTGAGCGACTTTCCAACTTTCCCCAAAGGCTCTGTTAATTTGGCCTTTAACTTGCTAACGGGATGCTGTGATTACTCTTTATGAGTTTGACACTTAGAATCCTTACTAAGATTCTGCCTAACTAGAGATTATTAGTTTTATGATTTTGCATTGTCTGTAATTCTGAAATTTAGCCTTCATGATATTTCATGCATTTTTTTCTGTACCACATTTTGACTATTCTGCAATTAAATCACTTTTTGTTCTATTTTTGATCTAAGACTCAATCTTTTATGCATTCAGTATTTTATTCGGTGTAACTTGTATTTTCCTGATGAGGAGTAACCACTAGATCAACTGGAGACATTCAAGACAAATTTGTTTGCTAAACATTAGAGTGATCAAATATATGGATTCAGCTAATTATAGGTGCTAGGCTCTCACAGGGCTTACAAATGCAACAGGTGGATTTAGAAATGGAGGGGTTTAGATTAGATCACCGAAGGCAGATCATGAGCATGGCAGGAAACATCCAAAAGTAGCCTGATAAGCTAAAAAAGTAAGATAGCTTTTTGTCCGTCCTGTCCCTGTTATCATGGCTGCCAATCTTAAAACTGGGCCCATGCCACAATTGCTGACCCACCTATAGAACATTCTAATTGAAATACCTTGCTGAATTTCAATCGTCTTAACACTCTGGTAAGGGAACTTTGAAGGTTTCAGAACGTCACTGGAATAGCCTTGACACAATGTTTAAATAATTGTCTGAAGAGGGAATGGGGCGGCCGATATTTCCTCATACTGTAGAGCTGTCTACCTGATGGTTGTCAATGAATAGATACAGGGCACACAAGCAGACCCAGCATATGTGACCGTAAAATGGTCTATGGAATGCACCCATGGACTGCACCTACTGTTTGGAGAAAAACATGGCCTGTCTCTACTGCCAACCACACACACTTTTTTCTGGATTTGGTGAAACACCTTAAAAGAGTGAGGTTGGGGAGGTAAACTTACCAAAGAAACTGAACTGAGATGGGGTGAATTATTGGGCCAGGTTTCCAAATAACAGGGATGTTGAGGGTGGAACAAAATATACATTTCCTGCCCGGAAGATGCATTGACTGGAATGGTTATACTCAAGTATGTAGATTTGCAAGAGAAATATGTAATACACAAACTATGTTTGTTTGATACCTCCAAATGCGACATGTGCTCACCCCATAAATTGCAAAATTGACCGAACTCCCAGATTTCAATCTGTTGGAGGCCTAATTTTAAGTAGGGGAAGTAAAGGTCCACAAAGTATCTCAAATATATCGTTCACTGGTGATCAACATCCCAGACTTCTTTGGAAATCTGAGGACTTTGTGGAAAAGCGATTTAAAGAAGCTGGTGAATGACAATTATATGGAAGCCAGAATGATCCCACATGAGTCAGTCATTGCTTCTCAGATTCATGTGATTCCTTTAAAATACTTGCACTGCATTTCACACACATGCCTGAAGCTTTGGTGATATGGGCATATAGTTTCTCCAGGGTGTCATTGGTACAAAACTCAGATGGGCAAATTTGTCCAAGTAATTTTGTACAGGCAGCATAATTCAGAAGTGCGGGGAGCAGATTTATAATACAATCGAGATGATGCTGGGGTGCAAAACACTACTAGACAAGGCAGACCCTACTATACATTAGCAATTGATATTTACTCAAACCATTAAAAACTAGCATTTCTGTGGGTAGGATTGTTGGTTGCCAATCAAGATTTTGTTCAAAGCTGGTAAAATTCTGATACTCCATTTTTGGAGGGGTGGCGCAAGGGCTTGGGTAACTGTATGAGGCTTGAGATCCTGGTGTCTAGGGCACTGAGATGTCCCAGGAAACATTGTAAGGTCTGGCAAGATAGATTTAACTCAAAGCCCATGTTGATTTTCTCCAAAATTGGGTTGAGGGAGCCATTCATAATTTGTCATTTTCGTTTAAATTTTGAATTGAGGGGTCAGTTTGAGCTACAGGACTGGAGGAGTGACTGGCCTCTGTAGGTCTTCTTTTCTTTTCTTTGCTGCACTTAGAGGGCGAAAATTGAAAATCCAATAAAATGTCTCATTAAATAGCTGCACTCTGGGATTGTAGGCAAAAAGTAATAGCGTTGTGTTTGACTGAAGCTAGAATGACATTTTATTCATTGGTCTTCTCTTTCTTGCCTGTATGAATCTTATAAATGACGTAATCCGCAAATGGTTCTTCATAATTCAGTCCATGGATACTTAAAAAAGGAATAGACTTTAGTGAGGGTTCTATTTAATTCTGTTTAAACACTAGTACCTCTGTCCCTAGCCAGAGGTACATTCTAGTACCCCTACCCCAACTGATATGCCCTAGCACCTCCATCCTCCAAACACTTTTTAAATTAATTTCGCCGCATTTGCAACATTTGCCTTACCTTAATTTTTAACTGTCACTTACATTTCTGATATTTCTCCCACATTGGTTGCTGCATTCCTGGTGCCTTAGGGGACATCAGGGGCCCATCCACGCATTGGGAAGGCTGTGCTCAATACTACAGCCTGCCCGCCCGGTCCGACTCGGCAAGTAGAGCCGTTGAGGGGAGGGCGGACAGGTAAGAGCCAGTCACTTCCGCTAGGAGCTGTGGTTAGCGCTCTAGTCTTCTGTGACATAGGGCTATTTAGGCAGGAAAGAGTGGCCGTCTGACTGCGGTAAGGAGGCAGTGGCAGAGGCTCCGTGACCCGCTGTTCGCCAGCAAGCTGTTCCTAAATACCAGAATAATTCAAGTACTGAAAGCGAGGGGCTGTTAGAAGCCAGGAAACGCTTTTTTAATTAATTCCGCCGCATTTGCAACATTTGCATTATCTTAATTTTTAACTGTCACTTACATTGCTGATATTTCTCCCACATTGGTTGCTGCATTCCTGGTGCCTTAGGGGACAACAGGGGCCCAACCACGCATTGGGAAGGCTGTACTCAATACTACAGCCTGCCCGCCCCGGTCCGACTCGGCAAGTAGAGCCGTTGAGCGGAGGGCGGACAGGTAAGAGCCAGTCACTTCCGCTAGGAGCTGCGGTTAGCACTCTAGTCTTCTGTGACATAGGGCTACTTAGCCCTGCCCTCGCTCAGAGCGCGCAGCGGTCGCGTGCAGGGGTGCGCCTAATAGCGCGCCTAAGAGAAGCCGAAGAGTAGCCTGTCTGCGGACGGATGGGGCCAGGGGCCATGGGCTCCATATCTACATCTAGGAACCCAGACCCTACTTGGAGCAACATCATCTGCTATACAGCACAGGCACTGAAAAGACTACAACTAGCCGTCCCAGTAGGCTGTATACGAGACAACTGGCCATGTCCTGAAGGCCCTTTCTTATGCATTATTTGTCGTTTTCAGGCATCCCTCATCCAGCCTTGTACCGGTGATCATACTCTAGCCCCTATAGGATCTCATTCTCCGGTATCTCTCACAAATCAGTTTACCTACAGAAACCCCGTTGAAAACTCCACTCAAATTGGGTTAAGAAGTTTTTTGTTAAACATTCGCTCTCTACCCAAACACTATCAGGAAATGTGGGATCTTATAGATACAACCACACCAGATATCTGTTTCCTCACGGAGACTTGGCTGAAGCCCCACACGGTGCCTGCCATCATGTTGGGGTTTCCCTCTGGGTATAAGATTCTTAATGTATACCGCCCCATCAAAACTGGTGGGGGCATTGCTGTGATATACAAAGAGGGCCTGAAGGTCTCTCTACTCAATCAGAGATGTTGCGCTCTAATGGAGGTCATGATTTTTAAAATCTACTCCACTTCAAAAACACACTGGAAGGGAGCATTAGTTTATCGGCCCCCGGGACCGAGTATAGGCTTCTCGCTCACTCTATCGGAGTTATTAGCCCCACATCTCAAAGCCAAGGAAGATTTTATTCTTCTTGGAGATTTCAATATTCATATAGACCTCCCTAATCACCCAGATACAATATCTCTGCTTTCTGATCTCTCTATACTGGGACTAGAGATTCAGAACATCGGTCCAACACACGTTGGTGGACACACTCTGGATCTAATTATAGCCAACGGCCCTAAAATAAAATGTCATCCTCCAACTCCTGTTAGTTGGTCCGACCACTCTATGGTCGAATTCAACTTCCTAGGTTTCCATCCGCCATACCGTAAGCCTTTGCCTGCAGTCTGGTGAAGACAATGGCATAAAGTAACTCTTGATGGGCTTCAGAAGGTATGCAAGGAACCTCACGTTTGCGAGAATGATGACGCTGACACTGGCCTCTCTAAATTTAATAAAGCCCTTCTGGAAGCAGTGGACTCACTTGCACCTCTAAAACTTCATAAACAATGTTATAGATCAAAACAGGAAGTATGGTACACAGAGCAGTTGAGAGTGGAGAAGCAGGGGTGTAGAAAGCTTGAGAAAGCCTGGAAGAAGTTGCATACACCCGATAGTAGGAAATTGTATTCAGAGGCTCTGACCATCTACCACAAAAACATAAAACTGGCCAGGAAAAATAGTCTTGCTCTACAGTTGGATGAAGCAGGAAATTCCTCTAGAAAATTGTATAAAATCCTTCAATCATTCGTAAAACCTGTAGCTTGGGAAAGTCCCGACGACTTTACTCAAATTTTATGTGATGACATCTCCGCATTTTTTGAGAATAAAATAGAGTCTATATATGAGAAGATCACCAAGGCTCCTAATTTCAGGAGCAATGTTGACTCCTCTCTTTCTTGGACACCTAAGTGCGGAAACAGTCCTCTCATCACGTTCCCCGAAATTAGCCTATCTGAGGTTGTCGCCTTGTATAGTCAAATTAAGACAGGGTCTCCAACTGATCTCTTGCCAGCCAAAATGGTAGCCCCATTAGGAGGCCTGCTCTCCTCAGGTTTCCGAACAGTAATCAATCTTTCCCTTAGAGAAGGGCTAGTACCCAGTGACTGGAAAAAGGCGATAATGAACCCTATTCGGAAAAATGCGGCGCTACCATGGTCAGACCTTTCCAATCTCCGCCCAGTCTCCCTCCTACCACATCTTAGTAAGATAACCGAGAGATATGTCAATACACATGTGTCCAACTTCATCGAGGCAACGGGCGGTCTGGACCATTCACAATCTGGGTTCAGACCTAATCACAGCACCGAATCAGCCCTCCTCTCCGTGACCGATACCATCAGGATGGCACAGGATAGAGGAGGCTCTATGATTCTGGTGCTGTTGGATTTGTCCGCTGCCTTCCACACGGTGTCACATGACATTCTTATCGGTCCTCTGAAAAGGGTTGGGATAGGCGGAACTGTTCTGTCATGGTTGGAGAGTTTTATCACTGGCCACTCACAAATTGTCTGTCTGGGCTCCCATTTTTCCATCTTTAGGGAGCTCACCAAGGGGGTTCCACAGGGCTCATGCCTAAGCCCTACACTTTTTAATGTGTATGTGGTCCCCTTGGCTGACATTGTGAGAGAATATGGGTTCACACCAATATCGTATGCTGATGACACCCAGCTTTTGTTTCCTTTCCAGACCCTGACGCCAGCAGTTAAAAACACCTTTGCTGCAGGCATGAGAGCTGTATCCGAATGGATGACCTCCATTTGCCTGCAATGTAATGTGGGCAAGACGGAGGTCAAGCTCTTCGGAGAAGCCCCGCTCCTTTGGTCTCCTGAGTGGTGGCCTTCTGACCTAGAACCTGTTCCACATCCCAAACAGGTAGTAAAAAACTTGGGGGTACGGCTAGATCAGTCCCTGCTACTAAAAGATCATGTAAGCCAGGTAGCAGGAACCTGTCTTAGGGTCTTTGGGCTCCTGAGGCGGGTATTCCCGTATCTAGCAGACAGTTATAGAAAAACCCTGGTCCAAGCGCTTGTTATCAGCAGACTAGATTACTGTAATGGATTGCTCCTTTCTGCCAATGAAGAGCAACTCGACAGGTTACAGGTAGCCCAGAATACGGCAGCCAGACTGATCCTGAATGTCCCAGCCAGATCCCCTTCCCGCCCCCTTTTGAACAAACTCCACTGGCTGCCCATCCGCCAGCGGGTTAGGTTCAAAATATGCTCCGTCATCCATAAATACCTGTTTGGCATTGGTCCAAAATATCTGTCAGAAAAATTCAAACCCTATGAACCATGTCGATCTCTACGATTCAAGAATCAATCACTGCTTCAGGTGCCGCGGATCAAAAGGGAAAGACAGGGCGGTCGAGCTCTCTCCTATAGGGGCCCCACCATCTGGAATGCCTTACCCCTTTCTCTCAGGCAAAATTCCAATCTTGGAGCCTTTAGGAAATCTCTAAAGACTCATCTGTTTTTGACAATATAATCTCTGAATTGATCCTGACACGAACGTCTCCTATTTATTTATGGCTTCTGGTAAGAACACAAGCGCGGAGATACCCTTTCGGGGGTCGAATTCCTGCGCTATATGAGCAAAAAAATAAATAAATAAATCCTGGCTTATACCCTACTACCTCCACCCTTTCCTACACATTGACGGGCTTATTTATGATAGTCCCTTGTCACTTTTGCACCATGTAAAGTGGTACATGCATGACACAGAGCTCTCATAAAGATTTATGAAGCCGCAAAAAGCCACCCTGTGTGGCTTTGAGTGGCCTCATAGAAGTCCTTGCCTAGGAGGCATTCAATGGGCAATTTAGGTAGGTTTTCTCAGACTGTACCCATAGAATTTGACGCTGCCCCAGATTTGCAAAGTGATTTAAACCTATGGAAGCATTGAATCTACATGCCTTGTGAGAAAAGGCATGATAAGGAGAAATGTGTTTGTTTTTCTTCATTTTTATATTCTCCCATGTGTGCTGCATTCTGCAGCACCCATAGAAAGAGGACAATGCCTCATAGAATGTTTTCTAGATTGATACTTGAGTGCTTACACCCATATCATCTTCCTCTACATATGTCTAATGACCTTATCATCGTACCACTTTCCCCATGCATAGCCTAGGACCTCCCCCAACCCCATTACTTCTACTTTTACCTCTACCCTTGCATCAACCCTAGTACGAGTACCCTACCTATGCGCCATACCTATACACCAAAACATTTACCCATCTATACATTAGTACCTTTTTCTCATCCTATACCATAGCACCTTCCCATGCCCATTTTAATTGTTGTGTCAATTGGACGGACGTTCACCAGCCTGTGGTTAGGCTGGTTTTCTCGATTTTGTTTCTCTCTTTAATGAGGATGAACCGATGAGTATCACCACAAAGTCGGAGAATAAATAAGTATTCGAGGTGCTAATTCAAATAGGGAAATCAGGAGACTAGAGAGCTTTTTTCTTGACTTTACACAATATGTATATATCTACAATGTTCACTTAATTATCTTTTGCTCTAACGATTATTTTATGCCATCAGACGGGTACATTTAATCATGCGTTAATGACAACTTGTGGTCCACGTGTGCTTATGTTTTTGTTCTGATAATCCTGACTCTACTTTCAACAAAAAAACGGGGCCATCATATATTTCATAGTGTATCCGGGGTACAGAATAAGCGAAAAAACAAAGTTCCATATGGAGATATTCAGAAACTGTATGGTTACATATACAGTACATGCATTTATTACTATATCAAAATATTATATTAAATGGCTACTACTTTTAAAGCTAGAAATAAATTGTCGGAGGGCCATTGGAATTTTA
Organism: Lissotriton vulgaris; assembly: GCF_964263255.1. Lineage (NCBI taxonomy): Eukaryota > Metazoa > Chordata > Amphibia > Caudata > Salamandridae > Lissotriton > Lissotriton vulgaris. The sequence goes on from NC_141687.1 coordinate 1,999,228,081, forward strand.
TTCAGAACGCTTATTGATAAAAAGTACAATAATTGTAGTGGTCAGATTCAAGATGCTGGGTGCAATTAACAGTGGTGCTGAAACATAAATGCCTCCTGACTAAAATTAAATCCATGACTGGTGCTGAAAGTTGTTGTATTTGAAATGAAGATACCTGGAATCTGAATGACACTCATAGACTGATGCCCATATTTATAAAAAAATCACGCAATGAACACATCAAGCCACCTTGCTACGCTGCACTGTGTGAAAGGGAAATGGCAGGAATGCGCCGTATTTACCATTATATGGGGCATTCCTGTCCTTTCCTAGTGCTGGCGCTCTTTTGGCTGCCTAGCGCCAATGCACGCACCCTTTTGCCATGTTTCTTTTTGTGCAGGAAGTGGGACCTGCCTGCACAAAAACAATCCTTAGAGGCATTTCCTCTTTAAAGATAAAGATATTTTATCCTCATTGCACCTCTGGTGGGGAGGCATACAATTTTGATACATCCTCAGTCTTCAGCGTTGGAAAATCTGGTAATGTAGTAGAATGTATGGGTGGATGTGTGGACATACCCACACTCCAACCATTGAACGCCTCCCTGCCGCAGAGTACCACAATGCAGTGCTTTGCGCTGCCTTGCATTACTCTACATTTATCAAGCCCTGTTGGGCATTGCAAGGTGGCATTTTATGGCTCGATAAATCTAATTTTGGTTTTGTGTCGCCCTTGCACCCCCTTGCATTGTTCAATTGCAATGCAATACCTTTATAAATATGCCCCCCAATATTAATCTACACAGGGCACCACTGGAGAGCATAAAGCTTGAAATCGAATGTGGAGAGGACACTTACCATTAATTGAAGGCATGGGGGAACACAGGATAAAAGTGTTGTACGTTCATCTTGGGGGTCACATGGCGGTGCCACAAACTTACTGCTGTTTCTAATGACAATGTTGAGATGCAGCAGTGCTTGTTCCCTGTCTTTGGAGCCTGGGATGGGAGCATCTATTTAATTTGCCACCGCACTTGTGCCGAAACAGAGGCCACCAAGTTGTACAGAGTGGTGGAAAAGTGTCCAGTGAGTTACCACTAACCAGAGTGAAGTTCGACAGAGATTGTAAATGGTGCAGGCTTCATCAGAAGCGGCAGCAATTTTGCAAGTGCATTTTTCTATTATCTGAGCAGAACACGTGAAGACGTAATCAAGTGTAGGGAAGAGAGTTATCAGGAATGTATGAATTACGTTATCGAAGTATGTAGTCTTTAGAACACGTGACGGCATATTGGGTGGAATCACCACACTCTGCGAATACATAATAGTGCATTTGAGGTACCTCCTTTAGTAAAAACATATAGGGGAGTCGGCTGTTGTTTCATATGACAATAGGTAGAAGGTCTGCTGGGAACTGACTATGAGCAATCAGCAGCATAAGCCAGCCAGATTTGTGGGACCAAAACTTTTGATTCGAAGACTGACATTAATGAGCACCTATTGTACTCTTAAGCCATGCCTTTTGTTGGAGCCTGCATGGTTTCAGAATTAAGAAGAGGGTTGGTTCAGCAAATGCAGTAGCGTAAATTGTCATGCAAGCAAGGAGGAATGGTATCTGCCTCCGATTTCACTGGAATCCACCATTACAGGATTAATGGGACTTGGTTAGCGCACAGGATGCATAAGTTCAAAGAGATATTTTTAAAAGTGGCAGAAACATAGTGAAGGCTTGAGCTAATAGAATCACCACATTTTTGGACAGCATCACAGGACAGGTAAATTAAATGCCTTTTTATAAAATCACATTGAGATCCGGACGAAGCCAACATATGTCTATTACATTTTCAGGTCATTGTTGAACACTCCATCAACCACTGCCTTGGAATGTAATCAGATATGCAGCTTTCATAAAAAAAATTGGATAAACTGAACCTGCAGAAAACAGACATACAAAAAAGAATGAGAGAGTAGGTACAGCAAAAGCAAGACTCTAGGGTTGTGTGAAGGAGTTGATGAACAAAACTATGACCCTCAAACATTGCCATGAAGACAGATCTTGGTGCTATAATGTCTGCTTCATCCCTATACATGAAGACCCTTTGATTGAAACAGTTCCTTCAAGGGTGCCTTGCAACTGTAATAAAGTCAAAAAAGGCTGTCAGCATACTTTCTTTTGAACTTGTCGTCTGTACCCTAACCAACATCTTGGGGTTCCTCTCAGAGCTGGTATAGCTCACTTTCTAAACTCGTAGGTTAGAGGTATCAAACTCTAAGAATTGAGAAAATGGGAGCTATCCAAAATGGAAATTCAAGGGTGCCTGTACAAAAACTGAGATGCAGTTATGATGGTGTCAAATGAGGAGTGAGGAATACTTACTTCAAATATTTGCTTAATGCTCCTACAAAATCGAAAGTGGTTGCAGTGGCAATAAACTGGACTTTCAAATGTGCTGAAGAACTATGGACTTGTCTTGATTGCAAAGTAAATGAGAGTCTTCCACAACACACATAAGGAGGGGCAAAAGAGAAGAAAGGCATAGGATGTACAAGGATGAACTGAGGTGAAACCTGACTCCTGTTGTTGGTGAAACGTCATTGAAGTGGAACAGCCCAGGAGAATGTCTGGAAAATTAAGGTATGAATAAATGGAAACCACATAGAACACCATGCTCTGATAATGAGATCAGCATCAGAGGTGAAATAAGGGGAAAGGCACCATATTGGCAATTCTGTCAACTGTTAGACTGGGAGGGATACATCTGCGAATTAATGCACCAGAGGGATACAGTTGGCAAAGTTACTGGTGGATTAAGAGTCTCAAGGACTTAAATGATTGTGCTATCCTATATCAAATAGTAGATGTAAACACTAGTTTGTATTATGGGTGTTATTTAAAGTGGATGCTATTATTGGTTCAAACACTATTCTTATTTGTTATAAAAGTTTGGTGTAAGGTGCAACAGACTTATCGAGCACTGGGGTGGGGGATAGTTCGAAACACACCTTACAATGGTGAGAGGTGTGGGATGGGTAGGGTTTACTCTATGGAAATGCCTCTTTTTGCAAGATCACCCCCAACCTTTTGGACTGCTGGTTGTGAACGCTTCCAAATCTGGGAGTACACTAATAGACCTCCTGCTAAATAGACCTCAGTGCCAGTGCTCTGACCCTTAAAAGTGTAATGTTTGATTGGCTTAACTCAACTTACTTATAAGGCACTAGCATATGCAGGGCCACTAGAATTATATGATTGTGCAGGTGTGGTATTGTTTTGCAAAACCATGGATCTGCCACATGTATTACATAATCCATCACCTGCTGCATGAACTGCAGATTTTAACAAAAAAATAATTTTGTTTGTAGCTCAAACTGTTCAAAAGCTACTAAAACACAGCACCACACTGATGCCGCACAGTGGAAGGTCCTTTTTAAAGGTTGTCTGTTCACCTTTATGCTGCTTATTCTATCTGTGGGTGTTAAACTGGTTCTAATTGAGTGCAGACTATGCCCAGACAGTTTTAGTAAGTGAAAAAAATGAGAAAATAAGGAAGTGATATTATAATAAAATGTGCTGCATAAGTCGCATAAGAAAACTTTTCTTGACACTTAATTTAGTCAACCCTGCGCATAATTTCACCTTCTCCTGCCGTATAATTCCATTGCCCCAGAGTATATGGTACCATGGGTTCCTAGCCCCTACATCTTGACTTTTTCCTCATGTCTGCAGCCTTTATTGTGCCACCCTGAGTGTGACAAAAGCCAAACATGTCTCCCAACCTGCCACTGCAGACTGCTAGTGCAGTACTGAACTGTGTGCTTCACTTTGTCTTTTAAACTAATGACAAAGTCCAGACCTCTTTTGTCATTTAAACTAATGGCAAAGTTTAGACCTCACTTTTCCATCCACCGCTGTATATTAAAAAGTAGGACATATATTTCTCTCTGGCCTAAAAGTAAAACCCCCAATTGTGATTTGTACTGTGTAATGGCTGTTAGCCCCATTGGTGAGTACAGGATTACATGTAGACAACTCAGCTGCGCTAATTTCTCAATAGGTCAAGTAAAGGTGGTACTTCAATGTATCAAAACTATTATTGCATTAACCTTGATTTGATGTTCAAGTCGATGTGAGTCTAAAAAGGGGAGCTTCAAAGGGTAAACCACCTTTAAACAGAAAAATGGTGGACACACATAGGAGGGGCTACACTTTTGTTCTGGTAGACATGTTGGTATAAGGTACATGAAGCCCGTGGGTTACCACATCTGTAGGATTGGCTATCAAACTCCACACACCAACAGAGGGGTCCTGCCATCTTGGGAGTGAGCAGAATATTGCATTCTGGGATTCTGAAATGCCACACAACAGAAGAAGTTATTATCAGGCAGGAAGGCACGTGGTAGTCCATTGGCTAGTAACCAATGCATCCCTGAGGGCACTTTTTGGGCATCAATATAGCACCCCGGGCACCCAGACCTCAGATCAAGCCTGCACTGGAGAGTGCACCAAAGAAGGATGCACTGCTGTTTGCTGGACCTGGCAAAGAGAGTCTGCACCAAAGGAGGATTACAACTGCTAGTCGTGGGCCAGCAAATAGTGGAGTGCCCCTGTGGTGTCTGGATTGTGGAAAAGTTGTCCACAAGTCGCAGACAGAAAAGGTGAACTCCAAGACTTAACCTCTGGTTTTGCTGTGACTGGATACCTGTACAGCAGTGGCCACTGGACTTTTGCGGGAACCACCATAATTTCGAGGGACATCAAGACCTGTGGCCAAAGTGGCCTGACCAAGACCATGGACAGTTGAGTAGCACCAGGAAGCTCTCCGCCCACCGCACAGCATCCTATTGCATCTTCAACATGCTGTATCCCTTACATCAGAATCACTCCATTTTAGTCTATGGCAGTTCGCTCATAGAGGCTGGATTTGGAGGGAGACTGCTTTGGTGACAAGGTAACAGTCCTACAACTCCTTACTTGCTCCCTAGACCTGCTCCCTGCAGGAGTTGGTCATCCAAAGTGAGCCTGAGAAACTAAACACAACTCTTCAAATGTTTTACAAAAGTTTCCAAAATTTCTGTTGGTTACAGTAGATACCAATGCTTGTTGACATGTTTAGTGAAAAGTCTCGATTTACATTTTCAATAAAATCTTAAGCTCTAGAACCCTTTACCTAATTCTCTTCATTTTGTGTAAAAAAATCATAAAAATAAGATCTATTTCCATATATTGGTATCGGATTTCTTCAGTGTCGTGTGACTTTCTTATTTCATTGTTTTGGTACTTCTAAATGCTTTGCACTTTTTTTCCTTTGTTTAACTCTGGCTGCTCAAATCCACAGCTACCCAGGGTTGGGCTAAGGTTGAGCTAAACAAACCAGCCTGACTCGACCTAAGAAGGTATTGTAAGTATATTACAGGTGAGTTCCCACAATCAGACCATGAAATACACCCACTTTTCTCACATTTACTATTTAAGGGTGCACAGACGTCAGTGTCATTTAAGTAACAGTTTACTGGAGCCCCATCAGAAATGTGTCTTAGAACAAGCTGAGACAGTGACATTACCAGCTGGGCTCAGGCACCTGACATGGAGTGTCAATTTCCTAGGCAATAATGTGAAAAGGGGAGTTGTGTATAATAATTAAACCAAATGCGGTAGTGTTCAACAAATGCGTATGGTGGGAATTACCTGTGGTTTCTTAGGAAGAGGGAAATACTAACTGATAGAAAACTCATATTTCACAACTTGATGTAGAGGGCTAGCGATTCTGCTGTAGAAGCTTGTGCCACTAATCCTAGAAAAGTAGGTTGCTTTGCGGACTTGGCAGGCAAATGGAATGGGGATCCTGGGATGATTATCTGAGAATACTTGTCACCAGAATTTGAGCAAGAGGTCCTAGACAGGATGGTTTTGACATTTGGATCTAAGAGGGATAGAGTTTAACAAATTGTTGATTTGGAGGTGAAGCTCATCCATATGGAAAGGGAATGAGTGACAGGGTCACCATACTGAGGCTTACATTTGTGAAGCTAGATTATAAACATTTAACTGAAAATTATGAAACGTCACAAATTTTACACACGCAAAGATGCCTAGGAGACAATGGTAATAAGGTGGGAACGCTTTTTGCCTAGTTGGGTAAGAAACAAACGGAGGATAGAAAGATAGAGGGAGTGCACAGTGATATTGGTAGAAAGTTATGATTCAACAAGGATGGACTCAAGGTGTTTTCCGACTACCTTGAAGCCTTTTACAATTTCAATGTTCCCAAAGAGAAGAAGAAATTTCTGATTTCTTCGAGATTGGTCAAAGTTTGGCTTACGTTTGTCACATACTGGAGTGGAGTGGAGTGGTGTGGCTCACTGGTTAGAGGCGGCAGACCCGGAAGCAGAGGTCGGCCCAGGACCAGGGTTCGATTCCTGACGCGGCAGGGTCTTGGACCATAGTCAGCGGACTCGATAATTCTCGCCTCGGTGCCTAATCCAACCATGGGTCCCACTCAGCAACTCTGGGCAATAGCTTGCTTAATCTCCACTAACGGCCCCATCAGCGCGGGGGATGCTTGTCTTCACCTTGGAGATGCCCAGGAGGGACCATCTCACAGGGAAAGCCAGGATGGGTTCCCCAGCAGTATACAGCGCCGGGGCGCCCCTTTGCTGGGCAGCTGTGCGCTTTACAAGTATACAATATTTAACATTTAATATACTGAAAGTATAAAGGCAGCCATTACAGAAGACAAAATCGCCAATGCATTATTTGAGCTGCAATTTGGAAATTGCCAGCTCCAAACAGACTTACACAGGAAATATTTAAGAAAATGTCTCAGGTGGTGCTTTATCACATTACTGAGGTATGTTATTACAGGTTTGAAGAAGGAATAATGTTGAGGGAGTTTAAAATGGCAACTATAATTATAATATCTAGAAAAGGGAAGCTCAGAGACATATGTGAGTCTTATCACCTGAGTTTTGCGGCTTAGTGTAGTAACCAAAATACTTGTGAAAATTTTGAATAATTGCCTGTTAAATGTGGTAGGTGAGTTAATTCAGCCTGATAAATCAGGTTTTATACTGAGAATGATGCAAGCATAAATCATAGGAGATGCACAACTGTCTTGATTGAATCTATGATAAAACTATTGCTGGACTCAATGGAGTTGTTCTTCATGTTTCTGGTGTTAGAAGAAATGTGAATAGGCTGCAGTATGTTGGGGTGGCTTAAACTACTTTAAAAAAAATGTATGGTTGGAGTCAGGGAAAACAGCACATTATTGCCACCATTTCAATTAATGAGGCCGATGATATTTTGCACTCTTGTGCTTGAGTCACTAGAATGCAGAATATGTTATTGCCACAGTGATTGTGCTGGTAGCAGAACTGTGCCTTGGGTTGACAGGACTTCAGAATGTAGAAAATGAGTCTCTCTACAACATCAGTATCTGGTGGGATAAATCCAGGCTAGCTCGAAGTGACCCACCTGAACTCCTAACTTTACTAGAGTAGCAGCTGATTTTGGCAAACCTAGAACATGACGCTCTAGTCCCCGAGGGAACTGTGAAAACAGATTATCACATTTCATGTCTCAATTATGCATGCCCTTCGTAATCAAAATAAAGTGACAAAGAAAGTTTACAATACATTTACTGAAACTATAGTAGTCTATTGTGAAGCATATGTCCTGCGATGAGTAGCCAAATACAACTAAGGAATGTAATCAGTATTACTGGCAGGCTGTATACAATAAACAAACCCGCCAATGCAAATGATACATCTGCCTAAGTCTACTCTCACTATGTGAGAACGGGGATATTAGTGAGCTATGGCATTAGCAAAGGACCTCATGCCTGGCATGCGTTCATTTCAGGAAAGGTCTCTCTGCAGGAATTCTCCTCTCTGCTCCCAAGGTGACAAGAAACAGTTTATATGATAACAACCAATGTGTTTAAAAGCCACAGCACTTCTATTGTGTTATGTCTAGAATGTTAGGAGCTGTTGCAGACCAAGCAGAATCAGTAGAACTTGGAGTTATGCATTCTGGATGACCTTGTATGGAATGTGCAGACTGAATTCCAGAAAATCACTGAATCACAAAGCAACATGTAAAGCATATTTCTATATGTGTAGGAGTGGGCAGAGTTCACAGAGTTCTGCTCTTCGGACTTCCACAGAGTTCTCTAAAAATTACGCAGAGTTCTGCCTGTGGCAGAATGCGATTCAGTCTAACACAGCTACAGTCAATTGACAGTGCAGAGTAATATAATCCCTTTAAATATGATAAATTCTAGCTTTATCCCTAATTCTGCACACATGCATATCCGAATCGTTTAAAAGAAGCTAGTGCAGCTTGCCCTTCCACATAAAGAGTCAAAGCACCTACTGCTGGCCGCGGAAAACATATCAGCATGTTCCCAACACCCTTGCTGGTTTAGCCCTTCTCAAAGCCAGGGATCTACATATTGCTCCAAACTTACCAATGCAACAAACCTCTTTGAATAGATCTCTGGGGTGGCTGAGACTGGCAATGTTGGCTTTGCCTGTCAAAGCCTAGCGTCTGATTATCATCACGGAACCAACACATTTAGGTCAGCCTCGAGCATGTGCTGGAGCTCAGGGAACCAAGGGGCAAAAGGAACCAGAGTAACTTCACGTGTGTGGGAGTCTGATCACAGTGCTAGCGATCCCATGTTGCCAGATGTTGGTAGAGACACTTATGACACAGTACTCCTGATGCATCAAGAACCCATTTTACGATTCCTTAATAGCGAAAAATACCGATTTGCTATTAAGGAATAGCAAAATGGAATGCATCAAGAAATCACTTAAAAAAATAGCGATTACTTAGAGCTCCTTAATTGTGAGTCGCAAATTGCGAGTCGCAATTAAGGAAAACCATCCCATTCATTCCTATGGGCCTAGAGGAATGAATGGGAAGACAATCTTAATTTGCAAATCGCAATTAGCGAATCGCAAATTGAGATTGCGATTTTAAGGGTGTAGGGGTGTTCAAAGGAAACCCTGTTGCACCCCTGAAATTGATCTGTGCACATATGTTGCGCACACACATGCCCTTAGGGCATGTGTGTGCGCAACATGAAACTTTGAAAAATGCACTTTAGTGAATTTTTCAAAGTTTTTGCAAATTACCATGAAGTTGTACTTCATGGTAAATTGCGCGCCCTATTAGCGAATTCGCTATTTTTAAAACTTTCATGCATTGTATTAAAGGAATCTCAATTTGAGATTCCTTAAATGCAAATAGTCGCAATTTAGCGATTTCTCAATTTGCAATTTTTGCATTCGGGATGATGCATCCCAAATGTAAAAATACCAGTTGCAAAGGGGCAGATTCTGAGAATCTGCCCCTTTGTGAGCGGATTTTTGTTTGATGCATCTAGCTAATAGTGCCTAGATATCAGCCCTTACGAACATGATTGACTGCGCTGCATTCTACTTGGATCTCAAATTTAATAACATCCCTCATGTTAGTCATCCACTCAATGTACAAATATCTGCTTGATACTTAATGAATACATATTACACAATGCATTACTCCACATACTCTGCAATTTAGAGAGAACATTCTGCTTTAATCCAATCCTACAAAATAACCAAACAAGCATTTTTAAGTAAAAGGACCACTTTATGCTTTCACTTCAGTTACCTTAAGTACAACACAGCCAAACTGTCATCACAGAGATGAACCCTGTCTGTGCACAAACTGTGGATGCAGGTGGCTCCTACAAGGCCGCAGCTGTTGCCTCCATTATCCTGCAGGAAGCCCTCCGAAGTCTTAGTGAGCAGCTGCAAACAGCTGTGTTGGAAATGGCCCTTTTTACAGGGTTATCCCCAAACGTCTGGTATCCCTGAACTCAGAATTTAATAACACATCTTTTAGGAAAGGTGGTTTTTAAATCCTGTGTTTGAGATCAGCGCTTTTAGAAAGTTGCTGTTCTCTTGTATGACCTTTCTGTGTGCCTTGGCCTGTTTGTGAATTGACTGTCTGGTTTGTGAGGGGCAGGGGCAGTGTGGCTCCCAGAGTCTGAGTGGGCCATCCCTCGGCTGAATAGCTCTATCTGCATCTAGAGTGGTAGGAGGGGGTAGCACCTGGACCTGAATAGGGCTGTGTCTGCCTTCCACAATACTGGCTCCACCTCCTGCTGGGCGGCTGATGACCCTGCCCCTCTCTCTGAAATAAAAGGAGAGGCCAGGAAAAAAAAGTGCTCCAGGAACTCCGAGAACTGGTTCAGACCGGGCTCAGAAGCCATCCTGCACAAAGGGAACAAAGACTTTTAGGGGTATAAGTACAGGACCCCTGACTACAGAAAACAAATTCATCCTGGAATCAAGAAGGAACCTCTGCCAAGGAGAAAGCTGAAACTGAAGAAGGAAGACTGTCCTGCTGCTGCTTTGCTGCACTGACCTGCTGTTGCTTTGCTGCCAAGGAGAGGGGAAAGACTTTGCTTTGTGCTGTGTCCCCTTGCTTGAAAGAATCTCCAAGGGCCTGAGAAGAGCTGGCTCCCTGTTATGAAGTCCCAGGAACAAAAGGACTTTACCCCCAGCTTCCCTGAACTCTACTGAGAGAGTTCTGTCCTTCCTGGAGTGCAAGGCCCCTGTGTGGTGCCTCTGGAAGTTGTACCTGTGTTGGCGAACTGGAAACCAAGCTTTTAAAGACTTTGCTACAGAAAATTTATCGCAATCCCGGCGAGAAAATTCCCGACGCTACGAAGACCGAGATCGTCGCAGCGCCTGTCGCCGCTGTCTAAAGACGTTGCACCCTTCGTTAGCGGGAAGATTTAGGCCGCTGCGAACCTCGTCGCAGAGCCTGTCATCGCTGGGTGAGATCACCGCATCACGTCACTGCGAGAAATATTGCAGAGCCTGAGAATCATCGCATCGAGCCTTTGCGGGAGAAAACTTCCTACGGAACCTCCGCACCGGAATCCATACAAGTCATCGCATTCCTCCCCATACAGATCGGATTTGTCGCTACACGCCGCTACATCCAGCGGAACTGTCGCTAACATCTCCCCAGGGTCTCAGGAGTAACGCATCGCTTGTTTTCCACCGGTACAGATTCTGTGCTTGGGACTTTTTATCGCTAACAAAGGTACTGTGGATAAAACATGACGCAACTGTGGATTATTTTAGCGGTAAACCTAAAAACACTTTTGCAACCATATTCTTGAACTGTGTATGTTGGATTTTTGTTGTTTTGGTCTTGTGTAGTTTAGATTAAATACCTTTATTTTTCTAAACTGTTGTGGAGTCAGTTTGTGGTGTTTTCACTGTGTTACTGCAAGTTTTGGTACAAATACTTTACACATTGCCTTTGATAAGCCTTGGCTGCTCATGCAAAGCTACCAAGGGGGTGAGCAGGGGTTATCTCAGAGGGTTTCCTCCTTACCCTGACTAGAAGCAAGGGTCCCTATTTGGACAGCGGTACATACCTCTGCCAACTAGAGGCCCCAGTTCTAACAACCAGCCACAAGTTTAAAGAATCATGGAGCTTAGAGTACTGAAAGTATAACTGCTTCCGGGCCATGACAACACCAATCAAGAAATAGACCTTGAGTATTCATCAAATACTCACAGTATTTTAAGAATAACTGTTTGGCAAACAAATCTGTTTATATTAGCTTGGTTTAGGTCAGCATGTATTTTGTTGCAGGTATAGTGTCAAGTTTAAAATAAAACGATTTCCAATCTAATGAATCATGTCCAAAAAAGTATGTGAATTTTTCTCTACATGGTTTTGAGCTCTCCTGTGAGGGGTTGGACAATGATCCCATTGTGTGTAATTAAAAATTGTGTTTTTTTTACACTAGCTCGATGTAAATAATTATGTTCATAATGAAGATAACAAAACAGTTCAAAACAGAAGAATGTAGATACAGGTCTTCCCTTTCAAATAAAGCATCATGTTTCAGCTCTGATAACATGAAGTTTGCATTAGCAACATCCCAATCACCATAATGTATACCATGTAGAATAACAACATCCATTGCGACCTTAAGGATATAAGGAAACTGCAGTCTTTCTGTAGGGCCAAACCTATCATAGGGGACCTTATCTCAAACAATTCCATCATTTTCTGGGACAGCTGATATGTTCACAAGGCGCAGGTCTCTTTTCAGTGTCATGTGAAGATGAGTGCGGCGTTAACACCTCGTCCACCAGTTCTGGTGCAGAGCATTCGGGAAGGTAATGACCATTTATCAGTAAGAAGAAAACAGTCACAAATCCAATCCAAAGAAATATGAAAATCAAGGAAAGTGTCATCCAAACATAAATCCAAGGAGGGACCAGATAAGTGTGTTTCAGCCATGAAAAGAAAACAAAGTAGCATGTAGGAGGAAAGTCAGACGAAAAATCATCTGTTCCCATATAATACCCAAAAGTAGTTGTGTGAAAAATAGGAGTCACAGTTGCCTTAAGAGAACTGGTAGATTCCACAAGAGGTGGATCAGTATAAACAATATAATCTGCAAAAAGCAGTACCAAGTACAGTACTCACTTCCATTGTATGTCTAGTGAGTAGCGCAATTTAAAATTCCCTGATTGATTGATTGACACTGGAGAAAACCCCCCAGAGTTGGCTCATGTAGTGCTTGGGGAGGAGATGGCTCCAGTTAGTGGGAGGGGGCAGTGAGGTTACCCTAGTGTTCCATGGGTGACATGGGGATGGTGCCCAAAGCCCACCTGACTTCCAATACCGCAAAGTATATGCAGTGGATCACATCAGTGAGAGGAGGTTGGAGGCTCTAAGAAACACAGAAGGTGACCCCAGAGAAAATAATTCCCAATACATTCAATGAGTTTGTAATAGCAGACAAAGGAGGACCTCTATCCAGTGGCCCTTGTTTCTTTTGAGAGGGGGGTCGCAGGTCTTCTGAAAGTTGCTGTGAGCCCAGCTAAGTGTGCAGATTGTTTGATAGGAAATTATCTTGAGCACACTGCCTAGAAATGTTATGGTTGCCTGAGAGAGTTTGTGCAACCACAAGGCCCATGGCTGCCTTGGAAGGGAGACATGGAAGCCTGGAATCTGTAAAAATGGTCCAGGCAGCTGCCAGGAGAGGAAAGGGCAAGGGTTGTGGGAAACCTGCCCTGAATATTTCACAGATGAGGTAGATGTGGCACAGGAAGAGGACACCCTAGAGCCCACTGGAAAGGACATTGGATCCCTTGGTGACCTGTCTGACTGTGCTAGACAGCAAGCAGTAGAAGGAACCACCAGGGAGGAGGTCTGTAACGCACAGAAGGAGTGCCCAACCCATGAGGGTATTAGGGCAACATGCTGAAGCCAAAGCAGTTGGTGATGCCTCTAGAGATCCCGAATCTATTGGGTGAATGAGCTCCTGTATAGTGAGCCTCAGCTACCTGTGCATGGGGCAACAAGGGCACTGCTAGTTCCCCCGTACTATACAGCCTTCCTACTGGGACTGGCTCATGGGATACTCTTTCTAGGGCATATGGTGGAGGACAAGACCTCTGCCAGTTTTCCTCAGATACATTATGCAGGATTTGCCTAATCTGCTAGGCCAGTGGGAATACAGGGAAAAGCAGAAATATTCTCTGATTCTCTTACTGTCATTAACACCCCTTTAAAATATTGGGCATCAACATTGTAGGGCTCCTGCACCATAAGGCAGCCTCTGACAACAGGTTTCTCCTGGTGGACCATGCCACATTTGTGTACCCATGACATTGGCACAGGAGACAACTTCCCGTCAAAAACAAAATCTACAGGTTATCGGACAAAGTGAGAGCCAGCATCAAGGAGGAAGTATCTAAGATGTTGTAGTTAGGGGTGATTGAGCATTCCAGCAGCCCCATTGTTGCTGGTACCAAAGGCTTTCCCACTGGGCACACCCCCAGAAATTCGGTTTTGTGTGGACTACAGATTGCTTAACTCCTTAACCAAGACTGATGCTCACCCCATCCCCAGAACCGATGAGCTCATTGATAGGTTGGGGGCTGCCAAGTTCCTGAATACCTTTGGCCTGACTTCAGGGTACTGGCAGAATGCGCTAACAGAAGAGGTTAATGCAATGTCAGCCTTTTCTACCCCAGAGGGCTACTTTCAATTAAAAGTAATGCCCTTTGGACTGAAAAATGCCTCTGGTACCTTCCAGAGGCTGGTGAATCGGCTTTTGGCCTGTATAGAGGCCTTCAGCGCTGCCTACCTGGATGACATAGCTGTCTTATGTGACCGCTGATTTGACTACATGTTTCAGCTTCAGGAAGTGCTTCAGATCATGCAGTATGCAGACCTGACTATCAAGACCAGTAAGTACCAGATAGGGCAGTTGTCTGTGGTGTATGTGGGACACCTTGTGGACAGGGGTAAGGTGCAGCACGTTCAGGCCAAGATAGAGACATTCATGGCCTGGAAGCCATATAGAGTCAGAGTGAGGTGAGGGCCTTACTGGGCTACAAAGGTTATTACAGGAGGTATGTCAAGGGATATGGTATCATTATTGGATCTTTGCTGAGCTGAATTCTAAGAAGCAGTCCAGATTAGTGATCTTGACTAAGGCCTCATAGAAAGCCGTTAACTCCCTGAAACAGGCCATGTGCATACACCCTGTGCTCAAGGCTCCTGACTTTTCCCGGAACTTTTTTGTACAAACAGATGCCTCAGAATATGGCATAGGGGCATTACTTTCACAGCTCAGTGATGAGGGCCTAGGCCAACCCTTAGCTTTCATCTATGGGAGGTTACTTGCCTGGGTACAGAGTTGGAGTTCTATAGCAAGAGAAGCCTTTGCTGGAGAGACCCTTATGCTGTGGTCCGGGAACTGAATAAGCTGACACCATACATGTTAGGGATTCACTTTAGGGTTCAGACCAACTACAGACTGCTCAGGTAACTAATGGAAATAAGGAGTGAGAGTGCAAAATTGTTGAGGGGGACCATCTCCCTGCAAGGAATGGACTTTAAGGGGGAACAAAGGCCTGGGTAAGACCACGCCAATGCTGAAGGTCTCTCCATCCACCTAACCTTTCTTTTTAATGCATATATGTCATCCCTATTGTAAGCCCTGGACAGCCCAGAAGTGGGGTCCAATGTATTTAAAAAGCAGGACATGTACTTTTAAATTTTGCATGTCCTGGGAGTGAAAAACTCTTAACTTTATTTGTCACTACTTCAAGGGCAACCCTCCCATAGGATAACATTGGACGTGCCTTATTATATTTCATAAGTGTCCTTTCCAAATGGAAAGAGACGACCCCCTTCATGATTGGCGTCTATGGACTCACAAATTAAAATGAAAACTTATGCTGATGTTGGATTTTAAACTGCAATTTTGAAAATGACATTTTTAGAGAGTTGGTATGTTCTTGCTTTTAACCATTTGGTGCATGCTGCCTGTTTCTGATCACATCTGGGGTGGGTGCCAGCTGCACTTTGTGTATTTCATCTAGATAGCCTCACACAATCGGAGGTAGGTGTGACTTGATGGATCATCCTTGAGGCATGGGAGGGAGAATCTGGATGCAGTCTCACTTACACCTGAATAGGCAGTGTCTTTTCCCAAAACAAAGGGTAGCATAGCCAGCCGAGTGAGTCTGGAGCAAGAGCAGGAAAGCATGACACCAGTCACCTCAAAGGCTTCTCTTTGAAGTCACACACACTTCAAAGGCACTCCTGGGTATAAGTACTTGACCTCAGACACTACCACTTCAGTATACTTTTGGACCTGTGGATACTCTGCCAAGAAGGACTGCTGTGCTGCTGAAGGACTCTCACTCTGCTGGACTGCTGAGCTGGAAGAACTTCTGCCCTGCTGTATTGACCACCTGCCTGCTGTGCTTCTTGCCTCGGTAGGAAGTACTCGCCCTACATCACTTGAGCCTTGAACCAAGAGAGACACCAATGTCTAGTTGGCATAACAAGCTTCCAACCACCCTGCATCTGCACCTGGACTCTGCCTACTGTTAGCCTACACTGCCTAATGGTGCCACCACTGTCCTGGGCCATTGAAAGTGGGACTAATGTGTTTCTAAGCATAACTGATGCATCACCTCTGCTGAGTGATGCATCCTCTAGCCCCTGGGTATTCAGAAACATTTCCTGAGGAGCCAAAAAGGCTTGGCTGTGAAACAACCAAGGGATGCATGGATGTCAGCAGAGTGAGGGTCGGGTGGCACAAAGTGGGTGAAGGGGGAAGCAAAGCATCTATACGATGTGGACAACACACCAAGTCTTCACGTGGCTTCACGGTGCCACCCATACTTTAACCTCAGGTGACAAGAATTGATGACAATAATTAACTTTTAATGCAAAATGTGAGAGAGAAAGAGATACTCATCTAGTGGCTGGATTGCACAATGTGAAGCTAGAAAAACAGATCAGGCCAGCTTCCCCATTTGACCAAACTGTGTCATCCTTGCAATTGTTTTACTTCACGTCTTCTTTTTCTTCATGACCTCATATGAGAGCACTTTAAAATACATATGTACAGCATGTGCACTGTACAAAACTTTCTCTTGTGTTTGATTTACTAAAGTACATAGTTTTCCGGCTATAATAAGAACCTAGGCGCACAGGGGGTGCCCTTACTAAATGATTTGCCTCTTGGTTCACTTTTGGGGTTGTTATCAGGACGGGGAGGCATGAATGTTTCTAACTTCATGTTTAAAAAGGATCACTTCTAATAAATTACTCTCAATGCACTGATGTAATTTGTTGTACTAAAGTGAAACTGTGGCAGAGAGTCTTTTAGCTTAGTCCAAACACGTTCTGTGCTCTCTGGCCCAATTTCCTGGCAGTAGGTGGAAACAGCATTATGTAAGGCAGGTGTATGGAAATCCCTTCCTACAACTATATTTGCAGCCAAGCTCTATTCAGCTCAGCCCTGACTCATCCTGAAAAGGCAGGACACTCCTCAACCCACCCAGTGGCTGTCTACAGCTAAGGCACATTACCAGCCCCTGTCACTCCGAAACCAGACAGTCAATCCACAAACCAGCAGAGGCACAAAGGATGGCTAAATAATAAAATACCCAATTTCTAAAAGTGGTATTTTCAAACACACAATATAACAATCGTCTTTACTAAAAGATGCATTTTTATATTCTGAGTTTAGGAATATTAAACTCCATCTTTCTACCTTGTCCAAATGGGAAGTTAGACATATAAGATGTTGTAAATGTACTCCCATTTTTCTATGGGACAGATAGCCTTTCTATAGTGAAAAACTAAATACATTGTATTTCACTATGAGGACATGCTTTACATATCAGTACATGTCCTAACTTTCACATACACAGCACGCTGCCCACAAGGGTACGTTGGGCCTACCTTAGGGGCGACCCACATGTAATAATAAGCATGGGCATAGCCAATAGGTCTCGCCTTTGGGACCTTATACGTTTTTAGCCAGAGCTATTGGCTTTGCCAATGTTTTAAGCTAAGTCTTAGAGCATTGTAGCTACTGTGCCTTATGTTGGAAAGTTATAATAAAAAAGGGTTATAAGCATATTAGTTACCTCATATAGTACCAAGAAAGCAACAGGAAAGTGGAGGTTGAGAAATAGTACCTGAATTACGAGCAGAGGACGGACACTAGTGGAGAATCAATGGATCCCAGATTCCAAGAGCAGACATGAAAGGTGTATCTGAGAAGGTGGGATGGCTGGAGTGGTCAGACGAATGTCAGGCGCTAACTGCTTAGCGTGCCACTGACACCGCCTCAGCCTGATCAGCTTTGCAGAGGCACTGGCTGTCGACAATCCTCTCCTTGTTTAATTTATTTTTCAAGCGCAGCCTTGTCACTTCGCACCATAACTGGTGCAAGTGTATCAAAATGAATGTCCTCAGTTTTACTTAATGTGTAAATGTGAAAGGCTGTATTTTCCGTGCTGGTACATGCGTTAACAAACTTTCTTAGTAGAACTGCACTGCCACGGCTCATAGAAAGACAGAATCCGCAATGGTAGAATTTAACAATAGAGATGTAATTTGGGGGTCTTAAACCAAATCTAATTTCTGAACTGGACGGTACATTGAGTCTGTGCAAAGTTAAGTTACAGTGTTGCTTATTTTTCTTATGCAACTATGTAAGCTAGTAAATAGTTATAAGCTGCTTACCTGTGCTGGCCGCGCCTGGTTTCCGGTATGGAGTGAAAGCAAGAAGCACAGGAAATATTCCAGAGATAAATGGATGGATGAATGAATATGAAGAAGTGTGCGCTGGTCGATAGAAGGGCTTGTGGATGAATGGATTATGGATGGGTGGATGAATAGTTGGATGAGTAATTGGACGGATGTCTGGATGATCTGAGGGAGCTTAGATGACTGGTTGGATTCATGGCTGAATGAATAAATGAACATGTATAGCTCAGCTCTGTAATATGAACAGCTGCAGAGTTCCTGCTGGCTCAAGAGTAGATACACAAAAAATACATATAAAGGTGAGTTTTGGTATTTTTCCCACCTGGGACTTAGCTGTGCGTCACGTCACCTGTGTCATGACCAGTTCATGAGCCAGTCTATAGAATTCATTTCCAACAGCGGCACAGGCATTGATGATGACAGCTGAAGGAGGGCCCGCGGTTATACAACTTCTCTACCACTATGAGATGTGCTCTCTATGTCATGTGATTCATTTTTTGCCAGATAACACTAGTGTACACAGTGGGTGAATTCCCTTTGCATTTCTGCATAGAAAGCCCAGAGTGGTCAATTCAATCTGTACACATGTTCCCTCCGTTACTTTACATTTTAGGAGGGGGGGTGAGGTAGGATGACCCTAAAAGCTCATACAATCCAATACCTTTTCTAGGCGCCTATAGGGTACATATTTTTAAAGCATGGCACACATCTTGTTGCTGTATCAGTGTAAATGCTGAGGTGCAGAAAAGGGTCATAGATGGGGCTCGCCCTCCTTGTGAATGAAAGTTGGCCCAAAGCGCATCACAATGGCAAAAAGGGCTCTGTATTTCTCCTTAGCTGAAGTATCTAAGTGCCCTCCTCCTCCCCACACCGTGGAAAATCTAAAATAATGATATGTTATTTTTTTTAAATCTTCTCCCTGGACATATTGTATTACTTCAGTAGGTGCAAGAAAACATTAGCAACATGACCCAGTGGAAACTATTTGTAACTGGCCAAGATCACACAAAGCGGTAAAGCGGGGAAGCCAGGATTAGAATTCTGGTTGCTTGGAGAAAACTGTCAACTTGCATAGTGCGCTATATAGGTGTCCTAGCTTTGGGCATCCGACACATGACCCACTGCTCAGCGGTACTCTAGAAGGAATTTGGGACTCACCATCCTGACCTGAGGTCTCCAAA
Organism: Lissotriton vulgaris; assembly: GCF_964263255.1. Classification (NCBI taxonomy): domain Eukaryota; kingdom Metazoa; phylum Chordata; class Amphibia; order Caudata; family Salamandridae; genus Lissotriton; species Lissotriton vulgaris. Next base: position 1,999,247,355 of record NC_141687.1, read on the forward strand.
TATTCTGCCAGGTCACGACCGAAGACGCCTGTTCCCTTTTTCTTGAACAGCCGCTTGTTCTTCATAATTAATCTAGAAAGATGCGACCCGGGTCCTCCGGAAAAAAAACCTTCCGGCGGCCTCTCATGCCGCGCCTTCCTCCGTTGACACAGAAGTTAGATGCTAAGCAACGGCCTGGGCACAGGAACATGAAACCTTGAAGGGATGCCCTGCTGCTGTGTATGCGGGAAGAAAACGATCAGCTGCCAGGGCACTTTGAATGAGGGGCATGTATGTGCTATTTATATAGCTCTTAAATCCCCAGGTATCCAAATGCTTGCTTCTTCCAGTTGGCTGTGAGCAGTGAGCAAGAAAACTGGTGTCACATCCTGGTGCACCAGGACGGCTTCTAGTTGCTACAATTCTCAGAGACTATTGGGTGAGGTCGTGGAGGTCTTCAAAGCGGCTCCTGGAATTAAAAAGCATAACACACCCCTTGGGTGTGATACACAAACTTGGCACAAGTTTTGAAGTTTAGATGCGGAATGTAAAAAAAAAGCATTTGCAATGCAAAAGGACTTGCATTTATACGATACCTATTGCGTTGCAAACGGGAGTGCGGGTGGGCGAGAAGGCACCAACAACGGGAGTGCAGGGGCCGAGAAGGTACGGACTGCGGGGGACAGGCACAGGAAGAAAATACAAAATAGTGCTCACAATCTAGATAAAAAATACTGTGCAACACTTGAAGTAAAGCGGCCAGTAGCCATGGAAGAACACAAATGACGACGTGACCATCAAAAGGAGGGACTAACAATCCTACAGCCAATCAGAAGGCAGCATTTAGGAATGACAAAGACACAAGCCAATGAAAAAGATTTGATGAGCTTCCACAGATTTTCCACTCTACACTGAATACTGCATGCCTCACAAAGAGAGCAGCGCATGGGCGCTGCCATTATAGGCTCGACCTAAAAAGGAAAGTTAGGACCTGGCAATTGGGTGCACTTGCCAGGTTGACAGGGCAGTAGAGACTGCATGCATGCACTGGAGTGGCAGGTCTAAGACCCCCTTGAAAGGCTGCTTTTGAGGGTGGCACAATCTGTGCTGCAGGTCCACTAGCGTCACAGCAAACAAATGATGGACGGATTGCTGACAATGCAAACATTCTCCCCCAGTTAAAAGATCTGGATTATATGCATTGTTCTTTTGCCCACTACGCCACCCCAGTCTGGATCCAGCCATATGCAAATCAGTCTTGACCCTGTTCCTCATGGGAACAGTCCATACCGAACTGCCAGGCTATGTCCTCCCTGGCCCAGAAACAAGCACCCGGGGACCGGTTGCAGGGAATGTCACCCTTCTTCAGCCAGGCTAGCTTGAGTCCAGTGGCACAGTGAGCAATGGACCCACGTCTGGGCATACCCATCCCACTTAGGGCGAAAAGTGTTACAGCAAACAAATGATGGACGGAATGCTGACAATGCAAACATTTTCCCCTAGTCAAAAGATGTGGGTTAAATCCATTGTTCTTTTGCCCACTACGCCACCCCAATTTGGACTCAGCCATATGCAAATCAATGTTGACCCTGTGCCTCCTGGGAACAGTCTAGACTGAACTGCCAGCCAGGTCCTCCCTGGACTGGAAACAAGCATCCTGGGACCAGGTTCAGGGTATGTCACCCTTCTTCAACCAGGCTAGCTTAAAACCAGTGGCACAGTGAGCAAGGGACCCACATCTTGGTATACCAATGCCACTAAGGGCGAAAAGTATTACAGCAAACAAATGATGGATGGAATGCTGATAATGCAAACATTCTCCCCCAGTCAAAAGATCTGGGTTAAATCCATTGTTCTTCTGCCCAATACGCCACCCCAGTTTGGACCCAGCCATATGCAAACCAGTCTTGACCCTGTGCCTCATGAGAACAGTCCAGACAGTCCAGACAGAACTGCAGGCCAGGTCATCCCTGGACCAGAAACAAGCATCCTGGGACCGGTTTCAGGGTATGTCACTCTTCTTCAGCCAGGCTAGCTTGAATCCAGTGGCACAGTGAGCATGGTACCCACACCTCGGCATACCCATCCCACTTAGGGCGAAAAGTGTTACAGCAAACAAATGATGGACGAAATGCTGACAATGCAAACAATCTCCTCCAGTCAAAAGATCTGGGTTAAATCAATTGTTCTTTTGCCCACTATGCCACCCGTTTGGACCCAGCCATATGCAAATCAGCCTTGACCCTGTGCTTCATGGGAACAGTCCAGACCTTACTGCCAGGCCAGGTCCTCACTGAACTGGAAACAAGCATCCTGGGACCGGTTTTAGGGTATGTCACCCTACTACAGCCAGGCTAGCTTGAATCCAGTGGCTCAGTGAGCAAGGGACCCACGTCTAGGCATATGCATCCCACTTATGGCGAAAAGTGTTACACAAAAACAGATGATGTACGGAATGCTGACAATCTAATAAATCTATCCAAGTTGAGATGTGGAATGTAAAAAAAAACAGCATTTGCAATGCAGTAGGACTCGTATTTACGCAGGACCTATTGCATTGCAAACGGGAGTGCGGGCGGGCGAGAAGGCACGAACAACGGGAGTGCGGGGGCTGAGAAGGAACGGACTGCAGCGGGTGGGGGGAAGGCACAGGAAGAAAATAGAAAATGGTGCTCACAATCTAAATAAAAAATACTGTGCAACACTTGAAGTAAAGGGGCCAGTAGCCATGGAAGGACACAAATGATGACATGGACGTCATAAGGAGGGACTAACAAGCCTAAAGCCAATCAAAAGGCAGCATTTAGGAACGACAAAGACACAAGGGACCCATGTCTGGGCATACCCATCCCACTTAGGACAAAAAGCGTGACAGCAAACAAACAATTAATGAAATGCTGACAATCCAGGCCATCCTAATTTGGACCGAGCCATATGCAAATGAGTCTTGACATCGAGCCTCGTGGCAACAGTCCAAACAAACTGCCACTATTTGACTTACCGGCCCTGGGTACAAACAGTACACTGTAGGGACTTAGTAAAATATCAAACACGCCAATCATTGAAATACCAATCCATATCCACAATTTACATTGGGAGCACTTGCACTTTGGCATTGCTAAGCAGTGGGAACGTGTCCAAATCATCTAGAGCAGCAAAAACCGAATCCAGCACACAGCAAAAATACAGGAGGCAGAGGCAAAAAGACAGGGGAAAACCGCACCAAGGATGCCATGTCTAACAGAAACCCTTCTACATTTTAATGAAATACACTTTTTTAATTTTGAAGAGCATTTCTCAAATTTTTACATGATTACCGCAAGATGTCTTTATATATTAAAGTGTTCCTAAAATTAAATTGTGCAGGACATCTTCTTACTTTTGCTTGCCCATTTAACAGCTTTAAGAATTTTCGTGTTTTATCAAGTAAACAGCAGACCGGTGCTGTTGTTTACTAGAGAGCTGCATATAAAATCAGAAGGGCCGCATGCGGCCCCTGAGTCGTATTCCTGCTCTAGCTGAACCGATGCTTCTTCTCGGCTGAGAAGAGCATCGTTGAGCAGAACTGGCACTTCACTGCTGTTGGGTGAATTGGGTCCAGCATAAAAGGTCCACTTTCTCCTTGTAGTTTTTGGAACTGACGCATCGCTGATGGCACAGTGCATCTGGAATCAAGGCCCTCACATATCTTGTTGACGGCAGCTCAATGACCACAGCCTCCCCATCATAGCCTCTCACGACATCGGAATCAGCACATCTTCTTAGTCGCACATCATATCCTTGACACCCGGACTTCACATTGCAAGCACCACCAACAGGATCCTCAACAACGCAACAAGGTCTCGCACTGCAGCCTCGCCACATCTCAGACCTGACGCATCACTTCGTCTGCACAACACTTCTTCGCCTTGGTTTCAAACAACCATTTGCTACCAGGATTTAAGGTACTTTGTCCTGAGGGCCTAACTTGGTCCCTGTAGCTGGACCACACTCCATTGTGGTAGGCAAGAACTTGTGACTTTGTCCAGGTCCGACACGACCAGATATGCTGTGTTAATGTTTTGTGCTTTTGGCGCAAAGTTAGCAGTGATGGCAGTCTAAAATCTAATAATCACTTGCATTAATATGACACCCATTTTCTAAGTGATGTATATAACAGATGTTCTGGGAAGCCGGAGCTATTAATAAAAGTCAGAATTTCATAATGGAATTCCTGCGTTTATGAGGTAATCCCCATGGAATGGGGAGTGATTGGGGTGCCCTGGATTTACTGGATGGAATTCTGCACAGTTTTCCCTTTCCGTGAGGGATTAACAGTCGTATTTATCAAGGTCTTTATAAAGGTATTTATCAGGGTCATATTATACGCTTCTTTTGCGCCATTTCTGAGGGTCACACAGAAACTGGAAAATGGCCCGGGCTGCTGTAATGCTGTCTTTTCTTCACAGAAATATGTACTGAGGGTAAAATCTTGTCAGGTGTTTCTGCCCTCTGTAAATCTGAGTGTGAGGGCCCATTTGTGAATAAGGGAAAAAGAAGGCAATTTCGTTCTGCCTGACTCGTAATCCATTATCCAGCCCTTAATAGTACTCAAATTAGCAATTTTAGAAGGGGCAGTTGGTTAAGGCAGCAGCTGAACGTGTGACTCACCTATAGAGGAAACTTCCAGTGCCATAAGCTACAGAATATTACATAACACTCCCATGCATGTTGATTATTCGGAAGAGAATACATTTATTTAAATATTGACCACGTGATCACCAAGCTATGACATGTCAATAGTTAGATTAAAAACATTTTGAATTTGTTGACTAGTTTACTAAATATGGCAAGGCGTTAATTTGAACAGTTTGTTACTTTAGAAAGGATATAATGTTAGACACTTAAAAATAATTTATTTTTCTATTTTAACGATTTATTAATTACATTTATATTAAAGACGAGAATATGATAAATATGCATTCCGGTCAATATGGAAATAGCGAGAATAAGACCTTGTGTAGCAAATACAACTATTAATAAAACAAAAAGAGCTCGAATGTACCTGAAAAAAATAAAAACAGCTAACAGTGAAGAAAGATGGCAGCTTGAAAAGTGTAATCTTGATCTTCACTAAGTGAAAAGATGACTATTCAAATGTTTGTACAAAGAAATAATTAGGTAATCCTCGGAAAAATAACGGAATGTTAGGTGTCATTTTTGACTATGGCATTGTATCAGCTTGGTACTCAGTCCCAGTTCTTGGAAAGACAGAGAGAAATTGTTTCCTCATTCTAAAAATAGCTTTCTTCTTAGCTTCGTAGCTTCTGGGAAAACATGTCACTATTCACCAGAATTAAATCTTTATAAGCATGGTTGTGCATGAGACGGGTTGAACACCATATGGTAAACAATCTGTGCATTGAAAACTAATCTGCAATCAGCACCATTTGTGTTTAAAAGCCTGGAAATATTACAGAAACTTTTTTTTATCAACATTGAAGTAATCTGGGATTGAATTCTCAGAACAATGTAACCGTGCACACAATTAACACTCAAAGTTCTTGCTGTGTCATTTGAAGCAATATTCAATGTCTATATATTTTTTTTATAAGTGCCATAAAAAACCTATTATGGTTACTTTTTCATAAAAGAATTCACAAAATACATTTTGGGTAAGCCCATTACTAACTATTGGCTTGCTGGCTTGTCTGTATCAGTCCTTTGGTTTTATTTCATGGCTTTCTTCCTATAAATTGTTTCTTGTTTAATCCCACTTTCGACTGGTCGAGTGGTAACCTTCCAAGTCTTAGATCTTTCAATACTTTTTGGGGAAGGCAGGGGATTATTTCTCATTTGACACTCCGAAAGGCATGGGAAAGTCCTGATCCTTCCTCTATATTTATGGGATACTTCTGTTATTTTCCTTTCACACCAGATCTCACGCAACCTATCTTTCTCCTCCACTCTCCCTCAAAATTCAGCGCTCTCTCTACAGGCACGACCCGTGATGGGCGCTGTACTGGGGCGGTGACGTCAGGCAGGGGAGGGTCAGGATGGGGGGGTGTAAAATACGGGATAAGGACCATTAGAGGTAAGTATCGGGAAAAAAAAAAACGAATTTCGTTGCCCACTCTGCATCGCCAAATGTGATGCAGCGTGGGCAACGAATTTGTTTCATTTATTTTTTTCGATACTTACCTCAAATGCTCCTTATCCCGTATTTTACATCCCCCACCCTGACCCTCCCCTGCCTGACGTCACCGCCCAAGTATAACGCCCGGCACGGACCGTGCCTGTCTCTCTACTCTATCTCTGTCCTCCTCCCACTCTGCTCCCCCTGTCCCATCTTGTGGAAGACCTTTAGGACGCCTTTGGTCTCCCATGTAGATTAGGCAGAGTATGCAATTGTCTCCTCTGTGGCTTGCAAGGCAACAGTTGGTATGCTTGGTGTATCTCAATATTGAACCTGGCCTTTTCTGCAGGTTCAGCCCCAAACATTTTGATTTCACCCTCCTGTTTTCTGAACCTGTTGTGTTGGCTTTAGGACTCTGAGCTCTGTACCACTGCTAACCAGTACGAAAGTGCTTAAGCTCTCTCCTTAAAAAATGGTAGGAATTACTTATACCCAATTGGGATATTTAATTTACTTCTAAGTCCCTAGTAAACTGGCGCTTCCTGTGCCCAAGGCGTTTAAATTAAATGCTAATAGTGTGCCTGCAGTACTGATTGTAGCACTTTAAACATATCCCAGGCCTGGGAGCAGGTGGCTGTGTCATGTTTAGTGTCTTTGGAATTGTAGTGAAAAGCCGTATTTAATGGTAAAATAAGGTTTTTTATCACAATTTTTAAAATGCCACTTTTAAAAAGTTACACAACTAGGGGTAAGCCTATATCTCTAAATGTAGAAAAGCTTAAATGATTTCGGCTTTTGGGACAAACACTTACAACTCATGTTTATCCTGGTACATTTATTCAAACCTCTTCACTTAATATCTTTATTTAAATTTTCACAATTTCATCACATGGAAGAATGAAAGCGATACTTACCTCAAATGGTGCTTCCTGTGCCCAAGGCATTTAAATTAAATGCTAATAGTGTTCCTGCAGTACTGATTGTAGCACTTTAAACATATCCCAGGCCTGGGAGCAGGTGGCTGTGTCATGTTTAGTGTCTTTGGAATTGTAGTGAAAAGCCGTATTTAATTGTAAAATAAGGTTTTTTTTATCACAATTTTTAAAATGCCACTTTTAAAAAGTTACACAACTAGGGGTAAGCCTATATCTCTAAATGTAGAAAAGCTTAAATGATTTCGGCTTTTGGGACAGACACTTACAACTTGTGTTTATCCTGGTACATTTATTCAAACCTCTTCACTTAATATCTTTATTAAAAATTTTACAATTTCATCACATGGAAGAATGAAAGCGATGTCTTTCAATATTCATTTCACAAAAAGACATATCATAAACATTTACACAAATGAAAAACATTTACACTAATGAAAGAACCAAGAAATCATATTTTACAAAACAACCTCGCATATCATTTCAAATAGACAATTACTATAACATACAGTATCTGAAAGATAAATATATTACAATAAACAACTACTTTTGTCCTATTGCCCTATTCTTAATTGTCTACAGAGATTTTTTCTTAATTTATCAAATCCATTGGACAGGATGTTGTAGGCATAAAGGGTATTTATCCCCTAGTTTATAATGGAATGAACCCATATGCCGACGCGTTTCAAATTCTGTTAAATTCTTCACAGAACTCTCATCAGGGCTTTTCTTCTAGATCTAAAAAAAAAGTTGTAAAATAAAACATTTTTTAGTGTCTTCTCCCTTCCTATCAAGTTCTCACTTACACTTATCTGTAAACACCTTGTAATTTATAGTACCTGAAACAGTATGGTGAGCACCTTTTTCGCTAATGTGGACGCGGGATCAATATTAATCAGCTCTCTTTCTGTTCACAATTTTTCTAAAACAATAAAATGAATATTTTAAATACAGGCCTCCATGTATGTTTCTATCGCACTCATAGTCTCATCTTTTCAATTGCCTACCGTATTGTAATTCACTCAGCACAGGCTATAGTTCTCAGTGACTTTAAATGTGGCCTGGCGCCTGGACCCTGCAATTAATATACATTGTTGTTCAAAATATAAACTTGGAAACCGCCTTGCTAATGTAGGTGAAACATATATATTAATAATTAAATCGGTACCTGCTCATGGAGCTGTCACAAACTATATTACTGTCTTCCTGTGGCTGTAGAGAGAGAGAGGGTTCTATTTAGTTCCTTTCAACCAAGCGGCGCAGTTTCTGCTCGTGGATACAATGTTGCCAGCAATTGCCTTTGTAATTGTTCCTCCCGGGTACCACGCTCTCCGGGTTATTCAAAGCCTTCCGTCAAATTTCGTATTTCCTAAAACGGAACACGTGAGCGAGTCTACTTGTGCGATCTACGCACATTTTTTTAAGAAGAAAGTGTTTCGATATTTTGCTTACCGCTATTGTCAAACTCTTTCATTCATCACTGGATTTCCTTCTTTCTCGATGCCGCCATTGCTGATTTACCGCATGTGTCCAACACAAATTGAAAAAAAGGTGGAGGGAGAAGGGGCATGACTAGTAACAGTGCCCAATAGCATTGCAGTCTCTCTCTGAGGTACTATGCAATGTATTCTAGGAAATGTCGTTTTTAGTTTAGCGTTCATTATTGAAAACACTCGTTCTTCAGAACCACATCTCTACCGTTGGTGCCAAAGTGGTAGGTTGCTTTATAATCTGAAGTTCAGGGCCAGTTGCTCGTATTACAAACTCTTTCATATCTTTCATAAACTGTTTGTTATAGTAACTATCTATTTGAAACGTTATGCGAGGTTGTTTTGTAAAATATGATTTATTGTTTTTTTCATTAGTGTAAATGTTTATGGTATGTCTTTTTGTGAAATTAATATTGAAAGACATTGCTTTCAGTCTTCTATGTGATGAAATTGTGAAAATGTAACTAAAGATTTTAAGTGAAGAGGTTTGAATAAATGTACCAGGATAAACACAAGTTGTAAGTGTCTGTCCCAAAAGCCAAAATCATTTAAGCTTTTCTACATTTAGAGATATAGGCTTACCCCTACTTGTGTATGTATTAACGGCCCTGCCTATTCTCTGTCCAGTGGGCCTAACTCCCCCTTGTTTTGCAAACTTTTAAAAAGTTAGCATTATTCTGCCTTAGTCCTTTTGTGGATGTACCCTGGCCTGGGCCACATGACTGGGTGTAACTGACAGAAAGACTTTGTGAATTCCTCCCAGACAGCCTTGTGATAGGGGGATCCGCTGGCAGGATGGGGGGTGTGGATCTGAGGTCAGGCCTGCATGCAACAGAATAGCCTGTGCTCTGCCTTCTCACAAAAGGCCTAACAACCTCACATTGTCACTACAGTCAGCTTGGAGGCAGTGCAGGGGAGTCAGGAAATTCCTTGCACTTTCTTACCACTGTCTGGAAACGTCTTCCATCTTTCAGATCCATGGAGCCAGGGGATAAAAGTAGGACCTCAGACAGCAACTCTTCAGGACACTTCTGGACCTATGGATACTCTACCAGGAAGAAGGACTGCTGTGCTACTGAAAGGTCTGCCACTCTGCTGGACTGCCACTCTGAAGGAACTGCGTCCCTGCTGTCCTGACCTGCTGCATGCTTTCCATTTGCATCAAGGAGAAAAGAACTGGACATGTAACTTCACTCTTGAAACAAGGACACCAGAGTGACTCCAAAGGACAGTATGTTGGCCTCCTGACCTCAGCCTCAGGGACATAAAAGGCCCTCAATAGCCTTCACTAGCCAAAGGACCCAGCTGCAGTGAGTTCCTGACACCCAAGTGGTTCCCCTCTGGTCCCGAACCTCAATATGGCTCAGGAAGCTTTTGAGCTCTTCGTGACCGTGAACGGGCCAGCTCACACCGAGACCTCTCTGCTCTTACCATGATTCCATGAGAAGCTCCAGCATCTGCCTATTCAAAGTACAGCATCAACCTGCACACAAACAATCTGAAATGGTGTTTTTCAGCTTCTATATGTGTTGCATTACCACACATAGAACTTGAAAAACATCATTTTTTTAAATGATTGTTTATGTGTAGGAAGGGACACCTTTCTGCATATAAAACAATCACAAGAGGTGTTTTCCTCTTCCTATGTGTTCTGCAGAATGCAGCAATGTTAGAGAGAGGAAATAAACAGTGAGACATTATTGCACTTCTCCTTGCTGCACCTCCCTGTGTCCCCCATTGGAGGCATAGCATTCAGACACATTTCCAGGCTCATGATTTCTCATTAATCTGGAAATGCGTGAATTCGGTCAATTTAAAATAAATAAATGCTTTTTGGGGCCTTGGGGGTCCTTTTTGGACCCCCTGAGCAAGCCTAGGGGATCAGGGTGTTTCAAACCTGCCCCCTTTTTTTTCTAATAATCTTTTTAACTGTTTTCTTTTGACTTGGTTGCCGAGTCATAAAATGGCTGCCAACACATTCTGGGTTGGAGTGTTGACAGCCAATCAGAATGAAGCTCGTGCTTGGGAGGGTTCGCGAAATCCTCCTTGGTGCTCAGATATATACATTTAAGTTTTTTTTAATTCCTCAGCAACTACTGAACCGATTTACCCCCTTTAAACAAACAGTCGCTTTCTGGAACAAGACCTACTGTTTTGCCAAATTTGGTGTAATTCCGTTTAGCAGTTCGGGATGTAGCTGTGTATAAAGTTCCTATGGAAATTAAAATGGGGAAAATGTGTTTTGCAATCCGCCTTTTTTCTCGGCCCCCGCTTGACGATTTAACCTGAAACTTTCAAGAGAGGAGCTGACTTAAGTGAACCATTAGTTTTGAAAATTTTGTGAAAATTTGTCAAATTGCGCAAGAGATATTGTCAAAAGAAAAAATGCTTTTTGAATTGAAACAAGGTCCTACCTAGTTGGGTAATTGCAGAAAAGAATCAATACTAACTGGCTGATTACATGAGTGCATAAGTATTGCCTGAGTGATTTAATGAGTGCATCAGTAAACTAAATGAATGCACAAGTCGTGACTGATAGCATGGATAACTGCATGAATAGTGCCTAAGTGATTACATGAGTGCAGGGGTAGTGTCTATGAAATTAGAGGACTGCATGTGTACTGCCTGAGTGATTAAAGAGGTACATAGGTAATGTTTGTGTGATTTTATGACTGCATGTGTAGTGCCTGGGTGATTGCATGACTGCATGGGTAGTGCCTGGGTGATTGGAGGAGCGCATGGTTACTGTCTGAGTGATTAAAGAACTGCAAGGATAATGCCAGCGTGATTAGAGCAATACACAGATGCTGTATTGGTACATCGGAGAAAGCATGGATAGTGCCTGACTGATTTGAACAATGCATAGATGGTACCTGGGTGATTGCATGAGTGCAAGGGTTCTGCCTGGGTCATTACATAAGTGCATGCGTTGTGGCTAGATGATTGAGTAGTGCCTTGGTGATTGCAGGAGTACTAAGGTAGTGCCTGGGTGATTGTGTAAGGGCATAGGTGGTGCCTGCGTAATTTTTTAAGTGCATGGGCACTGGTTAAGTGATTGGAGGAGTGCATAGATCCTGAGAGGGTGATTGGAGGAGTGCAAGGGTATTGCCTGGCTGATTGAACCAGTGTATAGATAATGCATTGGTGACTGCTTGAGTGCAGAGGTAGTGTCTTGGGGATTAGAGGAGTACATAGGTAATGTCTGGGTGATTGCATGAGTTAAGGAATAATATCTGGGGGATTACAGGAGTACATAGGAAGTGCCAGGGTGATTTTATAAGTGCATCAGTACTGTCTGGGTGATTGGAGTAGTACTGTGGTAGTGCTTCAGTGATTGGAGGAGTATGAAGATAGTCCCTGAGTGATTTTATAAGTGCATGGGCACTGGCTAAGCAATAGGAGGAGTACATAGATCCTGACAGAGTGATTGGAGGAGTGGAAGGGTAGTGCTTGGATGATTGAACCAGTGTATAGCTAACACATTGTTGATTGCATGATTGCAGCACTAATGTCTGGGGGATTAGGGGTGTACAAAGGTAATGTCTGGGTGAATGCATGATTTGAGGGATAATATCTGGGGGATTACAGGAGTACATAGAAAGTGCCTGGGTGATTTTATAAGTGCATCTGTACTGCTTGGGTGATTGCAGTAGTATGGTGGTACTGCCTGAGTGATTGGAGGAGTGTAAACATAGTGCCTGGATGAATTTATAAATGCCTGGACACTGGCTCAGTGGTTAGATAATTACAGGGATCGTGGCAGCGTGATTGAAAGAATGCAAAGTTAGTGCCTGGATAAATATATAAGTGCACAGGTAGTAGCTGGGCCATCGAAGAAGTGGTGAGTTAGTGCCTGGGTGATTGCATGAGAACAAAGTTACTGCCTGGGTGATTGGAAGGGTACTAGGGTGGGGCCTGGGTGATTTATTAAGTGCTTAGGTAGTGCCTGGGTGAATTTATAAGTACATGGTTACTGGTTGCTGGCTAAGTGATTGGAGGAGTGCAAAGTGCCTGGGTGATTTTATAAGTGCATGTGTACTGCCTGGTTGATTGGAGTAGTACTGCGGTAGTGCCTGAGTAATTGAAGGAGAGTAACAGAATACTGAAACTGCAGCATAAAAGTCAGGTCTATGACATGGTGTACACTTTTGTACTGCAGTTTGACATTTCTGTAACTACTTAGGGTGTTGGGCGTACTTATGCTATTGGACCTACACAAATATAAACTAGCAAAGCTTCACAAGACTCTGCTGTAAGTCTCACCATATTCCTAAAAGCATGCATGCATATGTCTGTACCTTTTACTAACAGCATCATAGATAAAAGTAATAAACAGATACATGTATACCTGTGTTTTAAACATCTATCATCTTCAGAAGCATAACACATACCATAATATATGTGCATGTAGAGACATACCTCAGTCACAACACCATCCACAGCTCAAAACTTCACAGACTACACTTCAATTTTCAAAAAGAAACTGAAAATGATGTGGTATATATGAAATATACCTTTCCAATCATACAAATTACTCTAATAAATAACATCTCTACAAACATATCTCAGACCTCTCTTTGTGCTGCTGCTTTACCATTCTACAGCTACTTATAATGTTACACATACCCAAATACAAAGCAGGAACCCTTCACATATCTTTGCTAAAAGTCTCACCATATTCCTAAAAGTATGCATGCATGTGACTGTACCTTAACACTATCCACACCTTAAAGATTCACAGAACAAACTTCCAATTCCAAGCAAACACAAAGGACTACATGAAGATAGGATGGCATGGAAAGAAAGATAGGCATCAGAAACAGTAAGAGGACACATTTTTACACAGCACTCCATGGAAAGAAAGATAGGACTACTCGTAAGAAAGATAGTACTACCCTAATTCAGTGCAGCTAGTGAGGGATATAGGACTTCCCCACAATACTATCCCACTCATTGAAAAAGTGATAGGACTACGCTGAGGAACTTAAGATTACCTCTGTAAATCAGGCAGCCATTTTAAACTGGTCTCAGTGCTCATAGGAAAGGCCACTCCAAGCACCCAAAAGAAAATAATTAAATAAGTAAATAAGTCAGCAGTGCACCACCTATACCCATCTGCTGCCCTCTCTTGTGTCAGGAACAGGATGGAACGATCAGGTCAGCATCAGCATACATACACCATCAAGTACCCCCCTAAACTCTCTAAAAAAGCAGCCAAACGTTTTAAAAACTCACTGCTAAAAACATACCCTAAGACCCCAATATCGGACACCTTCCACTCTTTGAAGAAGGGCCCTTTAACTAACAACATTATTTTTTACAGAAAAAGAAGAGTCCAATGGAGGAAAGCAATCTACATCCTGTTCTCAGTCTCCATGTCCAAAAAAACAGCACACGGTCTCAAGATCTCCATCATCCACTCCCTTTTTTTTAGGGCTTCAGCCACGTTCACCATTTTTCACACTGGAATCATTCTCTTGCAATCCTCCGACCAAAATTCAATCTTACTCAACAACATCTTCCCTCTCATCAAAGACAAAGTCCTTAGTTCCTCTCCTCCCGCCGCAAACACTGCATAGCTCCCACCACGTCCACACCAACATCCCCTCCCGGACATTCACCTTTAAACTCATCCTTCAATACTCCCATACCGACGCCAGGAAAGATAATAGCTCCCGATAACCACCCCCACAATGCCTACTTCACCTCCATACCACCCCATGCCCATAACACCCCCATGTCCACGCCAACATCGCCCCCTGGGCATTCACCTTTGAACTTATCCGTGCATATGCCCACCCTGATGCCACAAGACTGGAAAAGAGCAATAGTTAACCCTATCCGTAAAAATACGGCCTTGCCATGGACAGATCTCTCCAATCTTCGCCCCATTTCCCTATTGCTGCTCTTAAGCAAACTGGCTGAGAAGCATCTGAACACACATGTGTCAAAATTCATCGAGGCCACAGGGGGTCTGGACCATTCTCAATCAGGGTTCAGACCCAACTACATCACCGAATCCGTGCTCCTCTCCATGGCAGATAACATCAAGATGACACAGGATAGAGGAGGCTCCATGATTCTGGTGCTGTTAGACCTGTCTGCAGCCTTCAACACTGTGTCACATGAGATCCTTCTCGGCCGTTTGCAGAGAGTTGGAATTGGAGGCGTAGCTCTGTCCTGGTTGGAGAGTTTTCTCACTGGCTGCTCACAAAGTGTCAGCCTGGGCTCCTACTGTTCCACCTTTAGGGAGCTCACAAAGGGGGTTCCACAGGGCTCATGTCTAAGCCCCACAATATTTAATGTATACGTGGCCCCCCTTGCTGACATTGTGAGAGCATACGGGTTTACTCCAGTGTCGTATGCCAACGACACCCAGCTCTTGTTTCCCTTCCAGACTCTTACCCCGGAAATTAAGAACTCCTTTGCCGAGGGCATGAGAGCGGTATCCACCTGGATGGCTTCCAACTGCCTCCAGTGTAATTTCGGCAAGACAGAAGTCATGCTCTTCGGGAAAGCCAATCTCCTATGGTCTCCGGATTGGTGGCCCTTAGAGCTCGGACCCGTCCCTTGCCCAAAGCAATCAGTGAAAAATCTGGGAGTAAGACTGGATCAAGACCTGGTTCTAAAAGAACATGTGAACGTAGTGACAGGATCCTGTTTCCGGAGAATCGGTCTCCTAAGAAGGGTTTTTCCCTTCTTATCAGACGTTTATAGAAAGACCCTTGTCCAGGCCCTTGTAATAAGTCGATTGGACTATTGCAATGGTCTTTTCATCTCAGCAAATGAATACGTGCTCAACCGTCTTCAAGTGGCCCAAAACAATGCGGCCAGGCTGGTCCTCAATGTCCCCTTGAGAACACCATCTAGGCCCCTACTGGAACAGCTCCATTGGTTGCCCATACGTCAGTGAATCAACTTTAAGATTTGCTGCATCATACATAAGAGCCTTTATGGATCAGGACCCCAATACCTGACTCAGAAATTCCAAATCCATCAACCGGAACGTCTCTTGCGTTCAAGCAATCAATCCTTACTAAAAATGCCCCCCATTAAGAAGGCCAGGCAGGGCGGCCGAGCACTCTCATACATAGGACCCTCCATCTGGAATAAACTCCCTATCGGTATGAGACAAAATGCTAATCATCTATCATTCCGGAAAGCACTCAAGACATATCTCTTCTGTGAGACATAGCTCCCTATTTACACCCACTAAAGGCACCGAATCTGATACCATCAGCGAATCAGGCGCGGAGATACCCCTTCGGGGGGTCGAGTCCAGCGCTATATAAGCAAATAAATAAATAAATAAGAGTTATCCGATCCTCTGAGAACCACCCCCACAACACTGACATCACCTCACCCCACTCTCCATTCCACATCCTACACCCTCGCACCCAACGCACTCGCTTAGACATCACAATGACTAAACCGCCCACACCGGACCCTAGGTTTGATGAAATCCTACTGTCATTACAATATATCAAAGACGACCTCCACAAGCTTTGGAACCTGTTTAGGCTGCAACCCATGATCAGATTTCACACTGGTGATAAGAGCAGGATCCCCCACAGCAACAGCCCCACACCCCAGTACCAGTCGCCACGTCTTTTCCCTCATCAGCCCCCCCCCAAGATGGGGATCAGTTCCTAACTGCAATTCCACATCCCGTCCAATCCGCAGGAAGAATACTGTATCCGCCAAGGATATACACTCCCTCCTCCTCTCCTACGATCCACCCCCTCAACCCAACCAGTCCACAGTAGTCCTGAACAAGCCGAAACAATCATCTCTAATCAAAATCATACATCTCAGTATATAGACACTCTAATCACAACACCAGAGATATAACCCTGGAGAATCTTATGCAAGTTCCATTAAAACTGGCACCTCCAAACACCTCTAGGCAGTGTCTCAAATGCATCCTACTAAACTGAAGATCTTCCTCGGCACATGCTGCTGACATTGCTGATCTTATTCTCACTCACGAACCTGACCTCCTAATCCTTACAGAAACATGGCTAAATGAATCGTCCAACCCAATCCTGGACATACTGGTCCCCCCTAATTACGACATCACTAGACTAGACAGACCCATTAGAAAAGGTAGCGGTATTGCCTGCATCTACCGGAACAACCTCACAGTGAATCGCCCACCCTCACTGGATCCTTCCTCATGTGAATATCTTTGCTTATATATCACTGGTAATAACATACCAATTTGTTCACTGCACACATTTTACCACCCACCAGGCGATAACCTCACCTTCATCAAGCAATTCATGGATATTCTGACCACACATTTGGATCATCGAAATATCCAAATATTCCTTGGAGATTTCAATCTCCATTGGAACGACCTTAAGGACCCGGCAGTCAATAGCCTCAAAACATTCCTGTCAGACCTTGACATTACCCAAATCTGCAATAGCCCTACACATGTCAAAGGTTCAACCCTCGACTCGGTGATTGCCAACCCAGAGGCAATTCAGCTTAACGCAATCCTCCCCTGTGATTGGTCTGATCACCACTCCATCACCTTCTCCATGAAGGTACCAGTTAAACTATGCTCAGCACAACCAACAAGACCCAAAGTATGGAAGAGAAACTTAAAAAGCCCCCTTACAGATTTATCCTCATCCGCAAATGCCAGCCTCCTGCTTCCCCCGGAAGACCTTACGGAGGTTCAAGCTTTGACACAGTACTACTTTTACTCCATGACCACGATCCTAGATACTACACCGCCTCTACAACTACAGGCTTTCTACAAAAGACTCTAAACCTTAGTATGACGGTAGACTCAACCAGTAGAGACGAGCCTTAAGATTAGTTGAACGGAGATGGAGGTCATCACCATCCACCGAATACCTTAAATGGCTCATATCCTCCAGAAACTCGTACTATTGAAAGATCAGACACTCAAAGGCAAACTTTTTCAGGAATCAGCTAGATCAAGCCAAAGACCGACACAAGAAGCTCTTTTAACTAGTTAAAAATCAATCTCATGGCTCAGCTCACCCTCCCCAAGATGGTCATGCTCCCCTCCTGTCTGCGAAGAATTCTCTTCCTTCTTCACGAGAAAGATGGAACTCCTGAAAACAGGACTACTTAAGGCCTCATTTACTCAGAATGACATGCAGAAGACCACCCCAATACCCCAGGCACCTGCACAACCAAGCTTGCCCTCAAAAACAACACCTCTTGGGCCTCGTTTACAACTTACAGTGAAGAAACAATCCTAAAAGCGCTAACATCCTTGAACCCCACCAACCACTTCTCTGACCCCCTACCTGCTAACTACCTCAAAGATCTCATACCAATGCTAGTACCACTTTGGACAAAGATCATCAATGCTTCCTTAGTCCAAGGGGTTATTCCAGATATTCTCAAATCGGGACAAGTTTCCCCTATCCTGAAATAAACGACGGAAGACCCCACAGACCAGAATAACTAGAGACCAATTTCCAACATCCCAACTGTGGCGAAACTACTTGAAAAATGTGCTCTCAGCCATCTAGACAACCACATCAGCTCAATAAATTTCAATCTGGATTCCGTGCAGGGCATAGTACGGAGTCAGCCATGACCCACATTGTAGATGACGCTTTAAAAATACTTGATCAGAACGAAGCCTGCCTACTTATCCTACTTGACTTATCGTCAGCTTTCGACACCGTCAAACATGAAAATCTCCTTGACCTCCTCCAACACAGAATGGGCTTATCAGGATCATTTCTAAACTGGTTTACCTCTTTCCTCAGCAATAGATCCCAAAGGATCAAGGTCAACCAATCCCTGTCCAAGACCGTCCCAGGCGCATTAGGAGTCCCGCAGGGCTCCTCCCTTTCACTTACACTGTTCAACTTATTCATGGGACCTCTCACCGAAATCCTCAATTCATCTAATATCCACTTTCACATGTAGGCTGATGACACACAACTTTATTTAAAGATAAACTCACCTGGCGCCATCAAGGCTCTCAACTCAACTCTACAAAAAACTCAATCTTGACTGATAACAACCTCAAACTGAATTCCCTCAAAAACGAATTCCTACTAATCGGCCCCCCCAACCAAATAGACATCATTCAAGAATGGCTTAAACATCTTTCAGTGCTTAACTGCCAACCTCTTTTAATCGACTCAGCAAAATCACTGGGAGTAACTCTGGACAGCAACCTAAACATGCATAAACATATCAGTGCTACAGCAAAAGAAGCAAACTTTCAGATGCACACCCTGAGAAAACTGAAACCTTTCCTCCCAGCAATTGACTTCAAACTGGCAGTCACACAATTGTACTTCCTAGACTAGATTATAGTAGTGCAACACTTACTGGACTCCCTAGATCGTCAACTGCTCTGCTTAGATCATCACTTAACTTAGCGGCCAGACTCATCACGGGTTCCAAAAGACATTGCCACATCTCCCTAGACTTCAAAACGCTCAACTAGCTACCCTTCGAAGCAAGAATTCAACTGAAAATCGCCTGCATGACACACACGGCTCTACACCACAACACCCCGAGTTACCTGGCCCAGAAACTCGAGCTCTCATGTGGGAACGGATCCTCTAGGAGAGCCAAAAACCTCCTTCTGAAGCCTAAAAGATTTGCTAAGAAGAAAACATATATTCACGCTTTCTCTGAAATTGCTCCAAGGATTTGGAATGCACTACCACCAGAAACTAGACGCAACCCATCATTTGCATCCTTCAAAAAAGAAGTAAAATCCTTACTCATGACGAAATTCACATGAACATTATCTCGGATTCCTGGAACATTCCAGCTGTAACATATGTCTTCATCTCAAATTTCTATGTTTCTTTTGTACAATGCTTTTTTTGTCTAACTACCTCACTTGTGAAGCGCTCTAATACCCGTAAGGGTCTTGTTCGCACTATACAAAACCTTTAAAATAAAAATAAAATAGATAAAATTCTACCAACTGACTACCACAGCTAAGGACATGTTTTTATTACTTCCAGACATCCCTTCAAGATGCTTACAGTATGGATTGTTGGGCACATCCAAGTTTTCTGCTGCAAAAGGTATGCTAAACGCAGAGGTATTGACAAAGACCTAGCTTTGCAAAATGTGGATATTAAATGGATTGAGGATTAAAGTGGCACACATTGATGCCTTTGGTTAAAACCTTTTTGGATCTCCAACCCCCTGACCTCATGATTGTGCACTGTGGTGGCAATGACTTAGGCACATTGACTGGGATAGGACATGAAATGCTCATGAAGGATACCTTTACACAATTGATGTTGCTTTTCCCTCAAACTGTCTTTGTATAGTCTAATATATGCCAAAGACAGAAATGGAAGTGGTCAAATCAATTCTATCCACAGATTGAGAAAGCTAGAAAGAATGTCAATAAAGCTGTTTCTGCTTACCTCAGAGACATATTTACACATTGCCCCTGGGACCTGGCCCACCCGGGAGCTAATAGAAAATGAAGCACGGGATCCGTGCCTCCTTTTTTTTGACTGGACTCGCTCAGCTTGAATTAGGTCACATTTTTTAAAAAATAAATGCTTTTTTTGGCCTTGGGGTTCCTTGTGGACCCCCTGAGCAGGCCTCGGGGGTCAGGGTGCTTGAAACCTGCCCCCCTTCTCTTGTTTTTTATCATCTTTTTATCAGTTTTCTTGTGACTTGGTTACCAAGATGGCTGCCAACACATTCTGGTTTGGAGTGTTGACAGCCAATCAGAATGAAGTTCATGCTCGGGAGGGTTTGCAAATCCTCCTTGGTGCTCAGATATATGAATTACATTTTTTGAATTTCTCAGCAACTGATTTACACCATTTAAAAAAAAGTTGATTTCTGGAGCAATACGTATCTTTTTTCCAAATTTGGTGTAATTCTGTTCAGCAGTTTGGACTGTCTAAAGGTCCTATGGAAATTGTCATGGGGAAAACGCGTTTTGTGACCCCCCTTATTTCTCGGCCCCACTTGATGAAGTTGGAGGATTAAGGCCCCTTCAATCCTAAGGGTCCTTGGGGGCCAACTCGCCCACCAGGTACCTCCAGTAAGCGCCAGGGAGCTGCGTTGCAGAGTGGTGGTCCAAGGCCACCCCCCTTTTTTATACCACTCTGCAACACAGCTAACTGGAGGTTAATAATAAATACCAAAAAAATGTGTTTACTAATTACTTAAATAAAATTAAATTAAATTATTCCCCCTTAAACACGCAACCCGGTACACATAAACATTTACATATTTAATTGCATTGTCCATTAATCAATTAATACAAATTAATTACCAATTAATAATTAGTTAACAATAAAAATAAATAAATAAAATACAAAATTATTTATAATTAATATAATGATAAACTAATCAATTATTAAACACGTATGACCAATTACTATTAATTAAAAATAAATTAATAATTAATAACAATAAATGCAAAAAATATTGATTAATTAATTATAATTAAATTACTTCCCACCCTATTCCCCAATAAACCCACAACCGGATCTGATACTAAAACGCAAAATGTACTTTAAAAAAATGACTATTTTCTAAACATTTAACACATATATTTAGAAATAATTAAAATACATTACAAAAAATGTTAAACATACATATAAAATGCATACTAAAATACATAACACTAATATAAATATCGATATTGTTAACAACAACATTTTTGCTTACCATATTACTTTGATATTACTAACTTCGATATAAAAAAACACGATAGTACTTACCATAAAGTTGATATTCTGGTCAACGATATTCTTGACATCGATATTCTGTCCCTGTGATGTTGTAAATTCGATATAATTGTCGGTCCATATTAAAAATTTGATGTTTTACTGCTCACCCCTTTTAACGCCACTGTGCAAATGCAGTTTCTGCTGAACTGCTGGTGGGGTGATGAGGTCCTCTTGTGTCCTGAGGACCTCAAGACACAAGTGGACTTCATCCTCTGAGCAGCAGTGCACCAGAAGCCACGTTTGCAGCATAATGTAAAAAGGGGCATGGCCTCAGAACACCTCTCTGAAACACAGGTCTCTGGCACTTACTGGATGTACCTGGTGGGCTACTGGACCACCAGGGACCTTCAGGATTCAAGGGGACTTAACAGGGATGTCATAGTTAGAAAATAGCATTTAAAAAACGTTTCAAAATCACTGAAAAAACCATAGGTTCCAGGGATATTATAGTTAGCTGCACATTTCACTCCTACAAAACCATAGAAATTTGGCCTTTATAGTTAGTTCGGGTAACTATAACTCGTGCACCCGCAATGCACTGCTCATGACGTCACATATTACAGCATTCATGACATGGTCAGTGACATCACTGATAACATCACTGATGACATCCCAAATGACCTCACTGATGACATCATCCACGTGAAAATCTAATGCACCTCCTCGCACTCTAATATAACCTTTGATACACCCACTGTAAAATACAGAGTACCATTTTCTAAATCATTGACACTCCAATACCAGTTACTACATATGCACTCACTGATTCCTAGATCTACAAACACATCCACTTATTCATCCATGCAATCACTCACACATGCAGTAATTCATCAATACAACACTATCATATGCACTCATACACCTATACTAAGCATGGGTGGAAAATCCGTTCCGCTCGCGGATTTTGCGGATTTTCGGTAAATTCACAATCTGCGAGATTTGCGAATTTCCCGCAAAATCCGCAAATTTGCACGCGGCGGATTTTTTTTTCTTGGTGATACAATTTTGCGGCGTGCGGCGTTCACTTACCGTCATTCAGCGTTTGCCGAGTTGTTTTTCTCGATATTTTGCGAGTGCTGCGCCATTTTGGATCTTGCTGCGGGATCCCGCAGGAGTTTGGCGACCGTGATTACGTCATCGCAGCTTGCCACCTTGCACACCGAGAGTTTGTCAACGCGAGTACGCCGTGATCACGTATCGCGGGAGTTTGCAATTGCGAACACGTAGATGCGGCGGGCAGCAACAATCTCGCACTCGCGAAAATACAAAATTTGCAATTCTGCACAAGAAATCCACCAGCAAGCAGCATAAACCTTCTGGAAATGATGATTTTTATCAGAATAACTCCTCGGGTTGACATTTGCCTGCACTTTTTTTGCAAGGAGTCCATTTTGGGGGG
This sequence comes from Lissotriton vulgaris, assembly GCF_964263255.1. Taxonomy (NCBI): domain Eukaryota; kingdom Metazoa; phylum Chordata; class Amphibia; order Caudata; family Salamandridae; genus Lissotriton; species Lissotriton vulgaris. Next base: position 1,999,269,998 of record NC_141687.1, read on the forward strand.
GGGGGAGGAAGGAAGTGCCCCACAGTCTCCAACGTCCTGTTCCTGTCCAGCAGGCTCCTCCCAGTGCTTTCTTCATGTGCTGGTCACTTTCATTCAGATTCTTCACCTGGAAGGATTACTTTTTGTGGATGCTGCTGGATATTTGGATTTGAGGCATTTTTGACTTTCTTTGGATCACTTTTGGATTAGAAATTTCACAAGTAAGTTTGTTTGGGACATTACAGTTGCTGCAACTACAATTTTGAAATTTTCGATTTTTGGGCTGTTGTTGGGGCCTTTTGCCCAGGGGTACTCAGTGGTGGGTGGATTGAGTCTTTCTGTGGGGTCTCTTTAATAAAAACATCATGGAGGGCTTGGATGGCTTGGGATTGTGCTGATTTTTCTGTGATTTTCGTTTTTTTGGGCTGTTGTTGTGGCCTTTTCACCAGGGGTAGTGAGTGGTGCATGGGCCTAGTCTTTCTGTGGGGTGTCTTGAATTTAAACATCATGGAGGGCCTGGATGGCATGGGATTGTGCTGATTTTTCTGTGATTTTAGTTTTTTTGGGCTGTTGTTGTGGCCTTTTCACCAGGGGTAGTGAGTGGTGCATGGGCCTAGTCTTTCTGTGGGGTGTCTTGAATTTAAACATCATGGAGGGCATGGATGGCATGGGATTGTGCTGATTTTTCTGTGTTTTTCGATTTTTTGGGGTGTTCATGGGGACAGGCCATGTGGGTGGGGGCCATTTTGAGTGCTTCTACAGGCAGGCCCTGGCCATGTGCTGGGAGGCAGGGGGCCATTTTGAATGCAGGCAGTGTTCTTAGGTCTGCAACCATTTTGCCTAGCTTTCAACCTTTATGCCCAGGGGTAGTGAGTGGTGCATGGACCTACTCTTTCTGTGGAGTGTCTTGAATTTTAACACCATGGAGGGCTTGGGATTGTGCTGATTTTTCTGTGATTCTCGATTTTTTGGGGTGTATAACTGAACTGATGTTCCTCTGTCTTCCATTGCTTTTAGGTGCACAAGACTCAAGAGAACCACCAGTGCCAGGAAGAAGTCCTGCAGCGGTGTGTGTGTGCAGCATAACGTCACGCGACGTCACGTCTGGCCACAGACAACTCTGCAACTCGTGCAACTGCGGACTGCTGTTCTGACCTGCTCTGAAGAAGATGGACCCCGTAGCTCCTCTAGCAAGAAAGTTGCCAGTAAGGAGCAGAAGAAGCAAGTTACAAAGGAGACTGGTGTGCCGCCCGCCACATTTTTTGGGAGTAAAAAAAAAAGTACGCCTGCAGCAGCAGCGGGATCTGCTGGGGACCAAGCTGGGAGCAGCACCCCCACTCCATTGGGCTCAGTGCCACCACCACCACCATGCCAACTTAAGTCCAAGCCCTTGAGTGCTTCAGAGGCACTTAGTCTAGTTGTTCAATCACCATCGACCAGTGATGTTGGCTCATCGCAAGAAAGTAGCAGCAATGTCCCTCAATCAACACAGGTTGTTGTAACTCATCTGACGAGTGTTGAACAACCACAGCTGCAAAAACAACCACTTATGCAAGTACAAGTGGAAGGAGAGGCAGCGCAAGGAGATGTGCAAGCAGAGGTGCATGGAGGGTCACAAGTGCCCACAATAGTTGTTCCTCCCGAAGTAGGGGCACATCAGGAAATCGACAATCAAGGCGAGGTATCATTTGAGGAAGCCACTCCTCCTGATGATCATTCATTGTCTTCCACACCCCTAGCAAGGAAGAGATCAAGGGTGGTGTCTACATCTTCTTCAAGCACACCTCCTTCTGATGATATGGATCAAAATTGGGAGCCAGCACCACTGCCGTCTGAGAGTGAGGCACACCATGATCTGACAAAGGTAGTTAAGCGTAAACGGAAGCTCGTCCAAAGTCTCATACTTATGGAGTGTGATGAGGCTCAATAAGAAGTGGCGGATACTGCTGCTGATGAAGACTCTCACGACGACGACCCAGTCATCCTAAAGGTCACTGCAGCCCCAGCGGGCATGCAGCAAACAGACATTTTGACCCTAGCCCGAGAAGCTGCTAAGCGTGATGATGATTTGTCGACGAGGAGGCAGTGGAAACACCACAATCATTGGAGTTAACTAGTACACCAACACGTACCGCTTCCATATTTCTTCCTCGCAAGAAGGGACCTCCATCCACCTCGACCTCAATTAGTGGTGGTGAAAGTGCACAATGTACTAAAGTTCGGCAATCCACATCCTCCACTTCATCTGGCATTAGCAGCATGACCACCACCACCGGTATCGCCGCCTCCTCCGGCCCCCACAGACAATTCAAGTCCCCAGTTTGGGACTTCTTTAGTGTTTGCCCAAAAAGGGTAAACTTCGCCATTTGTAGCATTTGTAAGCATGCAGTTAGTCGTGGTAAGTTTGGTACCAACTATGGTACCGGAGGCCAGAGAGGTCATCCTAGGAGACAGCACGCTGTCCAATGGTATGCGCACCTAAAGGAGATCAAGGAAGCCCGAATTGCAAGTCAAGAAAACGTTGATGTTTCATCTGATGATGACGAGGAGGAAGAAGACGTGTCAAACACTTCACTTACACCCAGTACCCCTGTCAGCAGCACACCCCATGTGAGCCACACTAAGAGTGTGGGAGAGAGTGAGACACCAATGCGAAAAAGTTCATCAGCAAGCGTAACTGGGTCAAAGAAATCATCATCATCATCCCGTAAATGCTTGGTCCAGGGCAACATTAGAAACATGCTTTTTTCAGACGCGCCATATGAACGCAACCACCCACTGACGCGTCTGTATAACACTAAGCTGGCTAAAATGCTAGCTCTGGACCTTCTCTCTTTTTCTTTTGGAGAAGGGGTTGGTTTTCTAGAATTAGTGGCAGCGCTCTGCCCTAAATGGAAGGTTCCTAGCTGGTTGTATTTTGCCAGAGTTGCGGTTCCAGCACTACATGAAGATGTGCTGGAGGTGATTGGGGCAGCTTTGCAGAAGGGTGCTGTTCACACTATACATCTGACAACAGACATGTGGACCAGTGGCGCAGGCGCTGATTACATGTGCATCACTGCACACTGGGTCTCTTTTTCAGGGGTTAAAGCAAAGCTAAACGCATGTGTTGACCCGGACCAAGTTTTTAAAGCTGCTCGGAAACATGCAACACTAGCCATGTTTGGCTTGGAGAAACGTCACACAGCAGAAAACATTTTGAATGAGTTTAACACAAAGGTCTTTCACTGGCTGTCCCCAAAAAAACACCAGATTGGTTATGTTTCCACGGATAATGGTGCCAATGTAGTTAAGGCCATGGAGCTGGGTCAGTATTTCAGAGTGCCGTGTTTGGCGCACTGTATAAACCTGGTTGTTAAAAAATTCTTGAGTGATGAAGACAGTCCAGCGTGCGAGTTAGTGGCCACCTGCCGAAGAATGTGCAACCATTTCAGCCTTTCTTTTAAGGCCCGAAAGCATCTGAGGAGCCTGCTACATGAACGTCGAATGCCAGTGAAAGGACTCATCCAGGAGGTGGCAACACGTTGGAACTCAACCTTCTACATGCTTGAGCGTCTGTATGAGCAGTATACGGTACTCGATCACTATTTCTTAACACTGGGTACAGCTCAGAAGGACCTGAGGCTAGATACGGCGCAATGGAACCTAGTTAAAAGCCTGACAGACATGCTTCGTCCTTTTGAGGTCTTCACGCGTGCAGTCAGCAAGGAGGACTGTAATTTGGGAAAAGCTATCCCATTGTTGCGCATGCTGGAGCACCAACTGAAGGCGGTGTCTTCTATGTTTCAAAAAGATGAAGAAAAGAAAGACGCTTTTCTTTTGGCGGAGAAATTATTAGAGCGCCTACTTGGTGATGAACGTCTTAAAATGATCCACTCAGAACAGCATTACATTTGTGCTACTATTCTGGATCCACGCTACAAAAAGGCGCTGGCAGGCCAAGCATTCTTTCCTTTTGGTGATCAAGATGTTACAAAGTACAAACGTTGGCTAGCCTTCTCAGCCAAGAGGTTTGAAAGAGAATGGCAGCAAATTGAAGGAAAAGGCAGTACATCAGCATCAGCAGGCCATCCCAAGTCAAAAGAATCCACTTCTGCACCTGTGGCTGTGGCACAAGTGACCTCTCAGCCGTTAAAGACACCGGCAACCGGATCATCTGCACCAGACACAACAGTAACATTGGATGCAGAAGAGGATTGGCTAACTCGGCTTCGGTTTAGATCTCAAAAGGTCACAGCAAAAAGTAAGCAATGTGGAGGAACCTTGGAGGACCTTGAGTCGATGGTGCAGGACTATCTAAATGACTCAAAAAAGATCTATGTTGATGCTGACCCATTGGCGTATTGGCATGGGAAAAAAGAATTGTGGGCACAGCCCTCCAACCTGGCTATAAACTACTTGTCTTGCCCACTCACAAGTGTGTCTTCTGAACGTGTTTTCAGTGCTGCTGGTGGCATTGTAACTTCCAAACGGAGCCGCCTCTCCCCCAAAAATGTGGAGAGGTTAACAATGATCAAGATGAATCAGCACCTCATACCACCAGATTACAAAGTACGAGAAAGCACGCCGGATGAAGACGAGGTGGACAGCAACGTAGATGAGGGAATTTCTTCTCTGTTAAGTGACACTGACCTCACCCTGCCTGAATTCGCAGAGTATGATGACGAAGCCTTATTCTTATTCACTGACACCGAGCCCTGAAAATGAGACAATGAATTAATAACTTTCTTTTTCGTCCTTATTCACTTTTATTCCTGTGTGTCTGTCTTTCTTTGTTGTGCACAGTTAATATAATTCAAACTTTAATCACCTAATCACAAAAACAAGCCCATCAGCAGAACTGTCTTCACTTGTTTGCTTATTGATTTGAAGGTGCCGCAGTCTGCATTCCTCAGGTTCACAAGTTCACAAGAACATGCTCCTCTATCCTCCTCCTCCAGACTCCTATTTCCCTCAAAGCAGAGGGCTGGATTACGCCCAATGAAGAAAGACTCTGCACTTGTGGGGGTGTTCTACTTCTTTGCGGGTGAGTTGACGGCTCTGGGGCCATTGCTGGGAAGCTCTAATACCGGATAAAAGTGGTTTGGACCAAATCGGAGGTGAAATTTGTTTTGCGTTTTTGCTAACTTGCTTGCCTTTGAGGAGCTCTTTGGGGGGGTTCCGGGTGCTTGTGGGTGAGTTTTGGGGTCTGGGAGCACTGCTGGAAGACTCTAATTTTGATTGCATTTGCTTTTCAGGAAATCTGTGGTGGTAAAAGGGAGTTATGACCTAGCTGCACAGCACGTTTGGACCAAAGGCCGATAAATATTGTAAGTATGAGATTTTCCTTTTTGGCTGTTTGGGGGTGTTGAGCTTTTTTGCGGGTGGGTTGGCGGGTCTTGGGGCATTGCTGGGAAGGTCTAATACCGGATAGAAGTGGTTTGGACAAAATCCATAAGGAAAAGCCTTTTGGCACTTTTTGTAACTTAGGGTTCGTTAGGGTTAGCCCTAGCAGCAGGATTGCATGTGTTTCGGGGTGTTCTAGATTTTTGCAACTGAGTTCTGGGGTCTTAGAACACTCGTGGGAATGTGTAATTTTGGTTGCAAGTCATTTGAAGAAAATCCATTATGGGAAAGGGGGGATTTGGCATAGTTAAAGAAAGCCTTTGCCACTATTCTTAACTTAGGTCTCGTTAGGGTTAGCAGTATTTCTATTGCATGTGTTTGGGTGGGGGGGTTTTCGAGTCTTGGAGCGATGCTGGCTATGGATACTTTTGCTTGCTTGCAAGTGGTTTGAATACAATCCACGGTGGGTAAGGGGGTATTTGGGCCTACTTTTACTTTCAAAGTACGTTTTGTCACCAGTTTTCTGCTAGGCCTTGTTTTTTGAGATCTGATTGGGGGTCTTCTACATTTTTGCGACTGGCTTTAGTAAGGGTCTGGGTGGGAGCACTGCTGGGAAGGTCTAGTTTTGTTCTAAAACACAGTTTACAGTACACCTAGCTTGAGGGGAAAGATCCGCTAAATTAATTTGCCCATACTTATTTATCCTTCAAAAGGAGACTCAGACAGAGTACGCACTTTCCAAAATATTGTACTGTCTATTAGGAAACTCAAAGTGTGACTTTTTGCACTACACAGCGTACATACCTTATATTTATTTATCAGTGGTGTTGTAATATCACTTCCAGTTTTTCGTTCAATAATTACAGGCCGGGTTTCAGTCTGTGCAATGGGGAAAAAAGGATGGAGTCAGGCTTCACATTAGCGAGCCGCAATTCAGCATCCGCCAGGCAGGCAGTGGACAGGGTGTCTTCTGGTCACCAACATTCATGGACGAAGCGTCAGCTGGAATGGAGGAGTGCCGCTAATAAGAGGAATTGTTTGCTGCATGCAACTTACTTACCAAATTCAACAGGACAACTACAACAACATACAGATACAGTATCCATTGTTTTCTTCTATGAGTGTGACTGCATTTCTTGGATCTCTCTCTGCTTCTAAATTGATCCCTACAGCCATTTTATAGGTTTTACTTCGGATATTTTTTAAACCTAATTTAATGTAAGAAGTGTTTCTCTGAGTGCAGAGATAGGCAAGTGAAAACGCTGCAGCCCTGTACTGTCGCATTCTGTCATTCACGGTTGTCGAAAGTACTACTTACTTTTCAGTAACAATGCATGCAGTAGTGCATGCACTTCCTTTATGTCACTTAAAAGATTTATGGTTAGCTTTGTACCCAAAGATTTCTTTATCTTCAATTATTGTTTGTCCATGCTGTGCTTTTTTTTTCTTCTCTCAACAAAACCTACCCAAAAAGAAACCCCCATTCCCATCCATTTTCCAAACCCTAACCCTCTTCCCCCGGGCTGTGTGGTTTTGATTGATGTGTGACTAAATGACATCAATAATTCCACACACTTGCTGGGGAGGATAAGGTCATAGCAACAGGCTGGTGAAGGAATCCGAGGATATATTCTAGACTTACTCAGCTTCAGTACTATTTCTTGTAGTAGTAGCCAATGTCAAAGAAATTCAACGCAAGTACTAGTTATACTTTCAATACTTTACCATTTGTTAGGCTACATTGTGGCACTGTTCTAGTGTACTGTCACCTGTTATATTCTCTATCGTACCATTGTAATGCTACAGTAAGGACAAACCAGTTTTCATTTTCTTTTTTTCCATAGGTATGCAACTGCCACTGTGTCACACCACTAGTACCACCGCAATGAGGAGGATATTTCATCCGCCCAGGATTGCCAACCTTAATCGCCATTTCCTGTGGAGCCAGCCCTGGGCCTAGCCCTACTTTCGCACACAAATTACAGGTAAGATAAGCGTCTGGTGGGAGGTAGTATAATGGAGTATTAGGAGAGACGAGAGATTGACGGTAGTACTACTAAAGTCCTAGGACTCTTGAATTCACTTACTCTGTGGGAGGCACTTAATGTTGAAAACATTTAGCCATTTACACTTAAAGGATGAAAATGACACAGACTTAAGTTTCAGGAACACAAACTTTCTGTTAAACCCCCACCCACCAGACTCATAAGCAGTAAAAAACAGGTATGCTCAGATAAAGTTTCAGAAAGTATATTTTTGTAGCCCTAACAAAATAATCTCCCGCAAGACCCTCCCTAACCCCAACAATTGTCCTTCAAAAGTCCCAAAAACAACCCAACTCCCAATTCCCACCCCCCAAAAGTCTCTAAAAAAGGGACAAGGGACACTACGGCAGGCTGCTGTTCACTTTTGCGGCCAGGGCATCATACTCCTTGCGGAGGGTGGCATGGTCGGAGCGGAGGCCCTCCACCAAGGTCTTATACGTTAGGACCTCCTGCTCCAGGTAGGACACTCTGAGGCAAAAGCGGTGCTGGCGTGCCTTGCAACTCCTGTGGGGGGCAGCTGCTGTCTTTGCTGCTCAGCGGTGGCGGTTGGCTTTGGTAGCCCGGCTCCGTACCGCTGGAGCACTGCGCTGGCTGGCAGCCCGTGGGGGCACGGAGGAGGATGCAGCTGTCCCAGTGGATGTTGTACCGGTAGACTGCGTGTCCTCCTCCTCCAGGGCCACCAGCCGCCGATATTCGGCGACAGTGGCATCCAGCCTCCGTTGCCGGGCCATTCGAGCCAGCTCCTTCCTTGATGGTCTGTTTGATTTGGAAGGAGCAACTATATGAAGAAAGAAAGACATAGTCTGTAACCAATGCTCCTTAAGATTAACACAAAATGATTGAGCAGAAAGTTGTGTCACAGTACAAGTAGCAAATTGAAAGCACAGTACATAACTATTGAGGACAGTATCTATCTAATCTCCCACTTCTTCATCCTTGCTCTAACATTAGTGAGAGTTTAAGGAACAAATTCTAAGAGCACTATGGACTTCCATTACAGTCGACTATGACAGTACACCAGTCTTATTCTTCTTCTTCTCTCTTGTTTAGGAAAATTGATACGTTATCTTATGCAAGCCGGCATAATGCCAGCGCAGTGAACTTGCACCCGAGAAAAACAGACGCACACCATGATGAGTGAGACAGACTTGCGTTACTGTATCGGTCCAGTACATGCAGGTGGTGAAGCTCTTACTTTTCTATTACGGGTGGCACTGAGAATACTCTGTTAAAAGGGCTACTGCTTAATTAATTTAGCTTTCACCCTACAGTGCAAATGAGTACTAGAAAAGGAAAATGAAGAAGCTAAATATTCTGATTATCTATCAATTCACATGGGATGTATTTGATTACATATGGGATGACTTTAGGTGCTTTGCTTATTATTGAGTGAACAGTGATACACCCACACATGAATGACTTACTACTACTAAACTAAAGTTATTAAGAGAGGTAGGGAGTGTCCACCGTAAGAACCGGATATATGCTGTGCTTGCAGTCGCAATACAAACTACTGCTACTATTCATGGTAGTATTTGGACAAAATTACAACTTCTTTTCCTTGCCTTTCATACACTCGAACGGACGTGCGGGTGCGGTGTTACATGCTCTTCCAAGTAACACTTAGTTCATCCAGTGACCGTCTACTCTCTCTAGATACACATATGCTATCTAAGAGTATATGCTATCTAAGAGTCAGATAGTACCATGATCCAGGCATCCATCCATTCAAAGTATATGCACACATACAGTTTCTGTTTCACCCACCCAGGCTGTTCTCCTTCCACCCATCCTTGCTTCATCATTCACCCAGCCATGCACCATACCATATTCTTTCCTTCCCAGCCACCTCGGGGACCAAGCAAACACATATCATTCTTCTTTGCCAGTCATCATAAAATTTCTCGTCCTTCCACACTTACTTACACCCTTCTTTCGCTTTTCGTTCATCCCATCCATCAAGTTCATCTCAGATCTGATTGGGATTCTTCTCGCCAAAAACTACACAGCTAAGTCGAAGTACATTTAGAGGAGGCTACTACCTGGTTGATTTATAATACACCCGTGCAGATAGCGGGCGCAGGCTCCTTGCACTTGCTGGTGCGCCCCCTCCCCCTCCCCCTCCCAGAGCCCCAGATAGCACACTCTGCAGTCTTCAATCTCAATAAGTAAGGAATATATAGCTTACCTCTGCCCGCCACCATCGTGTGAACCCTCACAGGCACACTGGTGTCGTCAGGCACTTGCACCGCATCCTCCCCAGAAGTGTTCTCCTCATCCACCACCACCACCTCCGTGCTGGCCCCGCCACCAGATGTTCCACCTACAAAGAACATTTAAGAATGTTAGAATACACCAATCACTACTATATAATATTTGGTCTAGGAATAAAGAAATGTTAAAAAAACAGCAAACAATGTACTCATTTGTGGCTGTCTACTCTAAAGTAAAAATGTCCCTTTTTCCAGGGAAGGCTGTTCTCTTGCTGCACTTTTTGGCACAACTGATGAATGCTTGCTTTTTATTTTTAACATGCACCACTTTTTCTCCTAACAGACAGAAGCTTGACTTCTAAGAACACGAGCAAGATCAAGTTGAAACCAGGTGAGAGCTCGGCTTGACCACAAGAAATGTGTCCAATTAATCGTCAGCACTAAGCACTTTTCCATTTTCAGTTAAACGTTTACTTTTATGACAAACTTGATTTTAATAAATGTATTTACTTTTAATAAAGCTTTTAAACTTAAATAGACTCTGTGGTTTTTGGTCCTCCAGAATAGAGTGGCTGAGCTAAAGATTTTGGAATTTTTGCAAGCATGAGTCCGTGCCTCTGACACTTCTTGACTCTGACTCCGTACTCTGGAAAGGGGCGACCACTCGGTCCCCCCGAACGTATGGTCGGGTGCCCCGATCCTCCCGGGAAACCATTTTGGGCGGGAGGCGTGTCTCGGCTGGTATGCCCGAAGCGGCGTGGCCAGGGCGCGCCTTTTCCCGCCCAAGAGGGGTTGTCCTAGACACCTACACCGATGGCCACGCCCAGTAGGCGTACCTGGGGTGGGTACACGCCCTCCCCAAGAAGAATAAAGAGAGCGGGAATCCGAAGAAGCGTCCTCTTGTTCCTGTGCTTGGAAGGCTGCACCCACTCGTTGCTCGTGAGCCCTCGACGGAACAAGGAGCCATTTTTGAGAACTTGTAATTCTTGTGTTTCTCTTTCAGTGACTTTACAGAGAGGAGTCCTGGACCGTGTTGATCGACCCGGAGTGGATAATCGAAACCATGTCTGGCAAGAAGGCAGGAAAGGGTTCCGAGACAGACCAGGTGCTTCGCATGTTGGTGAACAGAATGACGAGAATAGAACGAAGCATCGGTCAAGTCCCAGCGCTTGGTCGGGATATGGCGGGCATTAAGAATCAACTGGCCGCAATGAACAAGCCTGGTAACCCGAAGAAGGTAATAGGCCCGGCATTGCCGGGAGTCGTCCCCGAGGGTAGAGGGAAACGGGTCAAGAGGAGGGCGGGGGCAGGGGAGGTTCCGGTCCCTGAGGTGCCCCCGGTCAGCCCTGCCATACCAGCTGATGCCCCAGTACCAACCCCAGACGCGGGTCAACCGATTCCGGTTGTGATTACGCCCGCTAACGATGAGGATATGCCTCCTGAATTGGCCACCCAGTTGGCCGCATGGCTCAATAAGAAGGCAGGGGGTGCTACAGCGCCAGGAGACATGGCCGAAGAGGCCAAACTACTAATCCAGCAGTTGCGGCAGTCGCGAGATGCTGCGAAGGCGAATCTCCCTCTTGTCTCCCCACAGGCGACACCAGACGGACCGGCAGCTGGTCTCGGGAACACGGCGGGAACAACGACCGCACCAGGTAAGCTCGCCTTGCCAGTGGCAGGGGAGGGCTCATTACCCTCAAGGCGGGAGAGGGTGGTTCAACATATCCCGTTGGCCACAAAAGAATTGATCTGGGCAGACAAGTATGTCAATATGTTTTCATTGTTAACCGACCATCGCGAGATGGAGTATGCTAAGACACAGAAAGATTTGTGGCACCCGAGTGTCTGGCACGCCAAGATGGCGGAGTTCAGAGTTGAGGAGACGATAACGAATTGGGCTAAGGCCTTTGCAATGTTTACTGCGATTATTGGCGAACGTAAACCCGAGGTATTGCCCGAACTGTCTTGTTATCAGGCACGTATAATGGATTTTTATGAAACATATGAGGGGGGTGAATGGAAAGGTTACGACATGAAGTTCCGTAAAGCAAAAGAGTATGATTCCTCTCTGACATGGGATTGCCTCGACTCAATTTCTTGGCATAAACAGCTCCTGCCTGGGGCGGCAAGAACTTCCTCGCCAGGTGGGAATGGGTCGGGGGTTTCCCGCCAGAAGCCCGCGGTGCCCTTTCGAGCAGGCACCGGTGACGATCACCAGCCGAAAACCGGCGGGAATGGTGGAAAGCGGGGGGTCTGTTGGGGCTTCAATAGAGGCAATTGTAACAGACCGCAAGGTACATGTAGGTTCAAGCACGTGTGTGCGGGTTGTGGGAATTCCTCTCACATGGAGAGATCATGCAGATCCAAAAATAGCGGGTCCGGAGGTAAAGGAGGGTCCAAGCAGGACTGAGGTGGATTGTTGGGTACAATTGCCTACTCCCGTTGATCTCATGGCTATGACTCCTTGGTTAAACAAATACCCTGATTATGTCTCCGCTGGGGTGTTGAGGAAGGGATTCTTATATGGCTTCCACATCCCGGCGGGGGATTTTCGTGGGGAACCTTTTTGCAAAAACCAGCTTTCAGCACAGCATAATCCAGGTGTGGTGGAAAGAAAAATCGCTAAAGAGGTGAGCCTAGGCCGAGTGGCTGGGCCTTTTCGGCTCCCGCCAGTGGCGAATTTCATCTGTTCCCCGTTAGGGGTGGTCCCCAAAATGGACCTGGGGGAGTTTAGGCTGATCCATAATCTGTCTGCTCCAAGGGGTTTCTCAATAAACGATGCTATTGACCCAGAAGTCTGTTCGGTGCGGTACGCATCATTCGATGATGCCGTCACCATGTTAAATCGCCTGGGCCCCGGGGCGCTGATGGCGAAATCGGATATCGAATCAGCATTCCGGTTGCTCCCGGTACACCCACAGGATCAGCGTCTGCTAGGTTTTGCGTTCCAAGGACGCTATTAAATGGATAAATGTATGCCGATGGGTTGCTCCATTTCTTGGCCTATTTCGAAAAATTCAGCTGTTTTTTAGAGTGGGCATTCACCGAGGCCACGGGGCATAGGCATGTTATGCATTACCTAGATGACTTTCTGTTCTTGGGAGCAGCCGGCGACACGAAATGTGCGCAGGCGCTACAGGATTTTTGCATCCTCATGAGGGAGTTTGAAGTGCCATTGGCACCAGGTAAGACGGTTGGACCATCTCCTTCACTTGAGATTCTGTGGAGGGATGTTTCCGTTTGCCAGTGGGAAAGGTATCTAAATTTAGGGCTTCCCTGGAACTTTGCCTTGGTAAGGCGAAAGTGACCCTGCACCAGTTACAGCAAGCAGTGGGTCAGCTTAACTTTGCCTTGAGAGTGATACCAATGGCCCGCCCCTTTTCACGCTCTATTGCACAAGCTATGGTTGGTCTCAAAGAAGGACACCACCGCACAAGACTGTCTGCAGAGGTTCGCCAGGACATGCGCATTTGGTTGGCATTCCTGGCGGACTTCAACGGTCGAGTGGTGTGGAACAAGCCGCCAGCGTCCTCGGACGAGCTGGGTTTGTGGACCGACTCGGCGGGGAGCGTGGGTTTTGGCGCCATCTTTGGTAATCGATGATCGGTGCAAACATGGCCGACATGGTGGCACACCAGCGGTCTCACAGGTAACATAGGGTTCCTTGAGCTATTCCCTATTTTTGTTGCTCTAATGGCATGGCCGAACGAGTTCCGAGACCGCTCGGTGGTATTTTGGTCTGATAATATGACTGTTGTCGAATGCATTAACCAACAGGCAGCACGCTGCAAATGGATCTTGAGATTGTTGAAGGAAATTGTGCTGCTTTGCATGAGACTAAATGTACAGTTCAGGGCAAAACATGTGCCGGGTGTACTGAATCATGCGGCTGATGCACTCTCTCGTTCACATATGCAGGCGTTCAGGGTTTATCTACCTACAGCGGACCTAGTGGCAGCACCATTCCCCGAAGCACTCTGGCTAATCGGTGCCCCGGATTATAAGACCTCGTGGCAGCAAGCTTAGCCCCCAGGACGAGGAAAGCATACGAAGGAGCGTTTCGTTCCTATTGTGCATTTTTGGGTCCGACTGGGAGTCAGAACTGGGGTCAGGAGGATTCCTTCCTTGGGTTCCTGGTAGCACTGCACAGAGAAGGCCGGTCAGCGGCTACGGCCAATAGACACAGGGCGGCCATCTCATTCATGGCACAGGTGCATGGCATCAAAGACCCAACAGGTTCCTTTTTGGCGAAAAAAAGCCCTTCGCGGCTGGCACCGCCTCGAGGGTCGCAAGCAAGACGAGAGGCGCCCGATTGGCTTAGAAAGGTTGTCCCTGCTCATGGCAAAACTAGGCACGACATGCTCCTCCCAATTCGAAGCAGTACTGTTCCGGGCAGCTTTCGCATTAGCGTTCCATGGGGCTATGCGGGTGAGCGAACTGGTCGCAAGGAATAAGAAAGATGTGGAGGGTGGCTTGTGCAGGGATCACATCCTAATTAGGGGTGATTCGATGATAGTCACGATAGCGAAGTCCAAAACTGACCAGGGAGCGATGGGAAACAGTGTTGTTGTCCAGCGCATGCGAGGGTCCCCCACGTGCCCGATAATGTGTATAGAGGAATACTTGGCACTGAGGGCGGATACATGGGGGGGAGTTTGCTGAGGCACATCGATGCCACCCCGCTGACGAGGTTTCAGTTCCAGAGGGTGCTAGCACTGACAATCGCTGCGGCGGGCATGGACCCGTGCGATTTCGGGACCCACTCCTTTAGGATAGGGGCTGCTACTGAGGCTACAGCCAGGGGTCAGAGTGCAGAAGAAGTGAAACAGTTAGGACGGTGGTCCTCGAATTGTTTTAAAAGGTATGTGCGATTGCACATGTTGTGAAGTCAAGTTACATGCACTCACGCTTCTTGTCTTCTGTTTGATTTACAGTTTCGCGAGCATGTCATGCGGGGCGGAATTTGCAGTCGACCCAGTACAAGGGGACCAGCGGTCATGGATCACCGGCTGAGGAGAGAGTGGTATGGGTCGTGGGCCACTCATACGTGAGGCGGGCCGGGGACGTATTCAAAGCAGGTGACGCGACTCGCGCAGCTGGGGAATACGGGTACAGAGTGGCCTTCCATGGAAGGGGCGGGCTCTGTATTGACTAATTCGAATCGTTTGTTGAGGGTCTCTTAGGGCGGCAGGGGTCACCGCCATCTATAGTCATAGTACACCTGGGGGGCAATGACTTGGTGACACTGGGTAGACGAGTATTACTCGAGCAAGTCTTGTCCACCGTTAGCTGGTTGGCAAAAAGAATCCCAGGGTGCACGATTGCCTGGTCCCACATGATTCCCAGAAAGGTGTGGCGGGGGGGCCTTTCAGTGTCAGCTCTGAACCATTTGGTGAAGAAGGTTAACAACAAAATTGGTAGATTGTTTCGCTCGGCGCAGTTGCATAGCATTCCTCATGGGTGTATTCGGGGTGATCACATGTATCTGAATGATGGGGTTCACCTGTCCCGGGAGGGGAATGTTTTACTCATAGGAGACTTCATAGCATGGCTAAGGGGTTTGAGGAAGCATGACCTTTAGGAGGAGTTTGGGGGGGGCCGGATAGCTGGTCAACTATCCGGCCTGTGGCGGTAAGGTCATGATCGGTGAGCAGTAATTTCAAGGTCCCTGGAGGGGGGGCGCCACCCACTATGGATGGGAGCGCCCGGGGGGAGGCGGCCATTGGCCCCTCCCACTGGGAGGCGGCACCCACTAAGGATGGGTCGCCTAAGGAGGAGGTGGCTATATGCCCCTCCCATTGTAAATACGGCGCACCATGGGTGGTGGTGGCGTGGCGCACAATTACTGGCGCATCCCTGCTACTTTGCAGGGATGCGCCGGTAATTAAAAATCTGACCCTTAGCGTCTAGCATTAGGCAGTTCTTTAAACTACACTCATGCATAATTTCACAGGCCAATGAAATGAGCACAAAATCGAAAACAAATAAGCATAGTAGCAGCGCTACTGAGAAGGAGAGCAGTGCACATGAAATGCACAGAAGATTTTGAAATATAATTTACCTACAATGTAATCAGCAGCATTATTGCTCTTGGTAAAAAACAAAAATTTGCAAGATAATAACACACAGAGCAGGAGAAAACATAGTAAAGAAATAGCTACTACTACTCACCAAGCCCGGGGATCTCAAGGCCGAGCAGGTCGAGCAGATCGCGGTCCGGGTCCAAGACAGACGTCCAGTGGTGGGTGGCCTGGTTGTAGGTGCGCCGGACCCGAGTGGGGTGGTACATGGCCCGACACACCTTCTCCCACCGCTTCCGGCGCTCCTGGACCCCGTACCCGCTAGCGATCTTGCCGCCTGCCATGATGGTCCTGGGGAGGCGGGCTGAACATAAATAATTAGAGCAGCCACTTCCTCCGGGATGAAAATCTCCTGGGGTGCGACCTGCTCCCCCCTCAAATGCCCGCACGGGAGCCGGGCACGGGGTGCGGGACCCTTCCCCTTCTCTGGATGCTTCCCGGCTCCCTTTACCATGGTCGGGGCAGAAAAGAAGCTAAATAATAAAGAAAATAGAATAGGGAAGAGAAGAAACGAAAAGAGTTTAAAAAAGTATTTTAGAATTAACCAAAAGTAGCAGAAAACACAAAAATATAGAGCTAGAAAAATAGAGGGATAGATAATAAGTAAAATAGATTAAAAAAACTTCAAACAAGCAAAGGATGGCAGAGATTCAGAGAGGATAGAAAAAGCATGCCCGGAACCATAGCAATGAATGAGAAACAAGATGGCCGCGCCCGTTCACGATCGCGTGGGTAAGTTCGTGCGAGATTTTCCTCGCGAACACACGCAAAATTGTACTAGCGAGCCGCACACTTTGCGAGATTACACATCGCGCCTGGAAACGGAAATACGTCATGCAAACAAGATGGCCGCGCCCGTGAATGACCGCGAGGGTAACTTCGCGCCGTTGCGCTTTAAGCGGCTCGCTAAAACGCACAAAACCTTGCGAACTAACACGCCGCAAAAAAACAAATCGCATATTCTCACGAGTTTGCGGCTTCCGAATTCGATCTCGCGCAAGTTCGCGCCCCGCGAATCCCACGAAATTGCAGAAAAATGAGTTTTGCAAAACTGAAAGCACTCAGCAGGTGCAAAAGTTCAAACTCATCATTAGTAACCATTCCCTGTAGTGCCTCCTGACTGGGGCCCCTCCAGAGTTCAGTTGCTAGTTGCAACAATTGTATGACCTTGCTCTGACCCTCACAGAAGGCTCATAGAATAGCTACAAGTAGGCCACAAAGGTCCTGGAAAAAAAATGCACTGCAACAGAAAGCAAATTACTGATAAGGAAGCAGGTGCCAGACTAGAATTTTAAAACAGTGACACATTAATAAACCAAGCCCAAATTAATTCATGTCAGTGGAAGCAGGGCAGGTGTGCTTGCTTTTCCCCCCCATAATCTACAGTGATGATGAACCAGAGGGTGGCATTGATGTACCAGAGGGTGGCATGGGTGAAACAGAGGGTGGCAGTGGTGAAACAGAGGGTGCTGGGAACCTGTGATGATGAACCAGACGTAGAAACAACACAGTCGCGACCGTTGCGAGCCGACAAGTAAGTTCGCAATTGCGAACTGGTACCAAACCCTCGCGAACTGGCAGAAACCCTTCCGAACACCAAAAAAAAATCTGCAAATTTGCGAGAATTCGCGGATTTTGCGGATTGCGAGTTCGCAAATACGCTAATTCGCGAACGCCAGATTCGCAAAATTCGCCCATGCTTAACCTATACAGGCACTCACACACCGCCACTCATCCATACAGTTACTCACACACCTAGTCAGTCATGCTAAGAATCAATCATACTCCCATTTACTGACCTATACAATTATACACACACCACCTCACTCATCCATACAGATACTAATGCATACTCACTCTCTTATATAATCAGTAATACAAGTTAACGCTCATCCCTTCAGCCAGTCTCACAATCACTGACTATCATGTAGAGTCATTTATATATTTCAACTCTCACATACACTGCCTTTTACATATGTAGTTACTTGGACATGTACCACTGAGACATCCATTCACTCACCAATACACACACTCATGCACCCATACAGCTGTTTCCACATGCACATGAATCAACCACTGACACATCTATGCACAGAGTCAAACACCTCCCACCCACTCACGCACACACTCAATCTCCCAATAAAATACACTGACAACCAATCAATAACCTACATAGACACTCATGTAGCTACTGACCAACCCATACAGCAGCTTGCACAACAACATACAGACTGATACAGACATTCACACAGTTTAGTCACTAACCTATGCATTCAGTAAGACACATTCCATCACTCACTTATACAGTCAGTCACGCACCTACTAAATCCTCCATCCAGACACTTATACACCCTCTCATTCTTCAATACACCTTGGAATATATATAACACATATTTAAACGTTACAGAAAAACACTTTCACTGGATGATGTCATCAGTGATGTCATTTGAGATGTCATCAGTGATGTCACCGACCATGTCATGAATGATGTAATATGTGACGTCATGAGCAGTGCATTGCAGAAGAGCGAGTTATAGTTTGCTGAACTATCTATAACCGCTGAATTTCTATGGTTTTGTAAGAGTGAAATGTCCAGCTAATTATAACGTACCTGAAACCTATGTTTTTTTCATATATGTATATATATATACAGGTGTACATCATAAGTATAACAGATCCTGTAATGCCATTGTAATAAAATATTGAGGACAAAATATTGAAAACAAAATATTGACTATTAATTAACCCCTTTGCTGCTAGGCCTTCCCCGTGCTAAGCCTCTTTTGGGTTATTTGGGGTAGTTTGCGCTTATGCCACTGTAACTTTAAGACCATATAAGGTATCCACACCAAATTTGCATCCTTTTCATCCAACATCATGGGGATTCTAAAGGTAACCAAGGTTTGTGGATTCCGCTGGAGGGGATGCAGAAATTAGCCAAAACACAGCTAAATATTGTTTTATTTTGGAAAAATGAGAAAAAAGGGCAACAGATGAAAGCATCTGATTTTTTCCCTGCAAATGGTATCAACAAAGGGGGTATAGTGCTGCAATCCCAGCTATCAGGGGCAAGAAGACTTTTGTCAGAAAAACAAAATATTTTACACAATTTTGGCATTTTTCTGGCACATAGCCTATTTTTGCTATTTATTTTGTCCTTTCAACCTCCTTCCACTTAGTGGTAGAAATGGACATGAAAGCAATAATGTATCCTGGAACGCTATAAATTTTAGAAAAGTAGAGAAAATTCTGAATTCAGCAAGGGGTATTTTTGCAGATCCTTCAAGGTTTCTTTATAGAAACTAACAGTTGAATTTAGGAAAAAATGAAAATTAGTTGAAAAAAACAGCTATTTGTATCAACATTTTCGCCTGTAAAGTGTTCTAATTATGACAGCTGTTTGAAAGCAATATACCGTTACATCTGCTAGACTTTTCTGGTTGTGAGGATACATAGGACTTGTAGGTTTATGAATCGGTATGACAGACACATATGACATTTTCTGAAATTGGAACAAAATATAGAGTTTAGACACAGGAGATATTTGCACATTTCTGAAATTGTGAGTACCCATGCTAGCATGAAAATTATCTGTCATTTTTCAAAATGACTTCTTTTTAACACACTGTTTGTCATTGGAAGGCAATAAATGCATCAAACGTCTATAGGTAATCACAGTTGCTCTACAATTCTGTGTTACCCTAAGTCTTCCAATAAAAATGGCACCTCACTTGTGTGGGAAGGCCTAGTGCTTGTGACAGTAAATGGCTCAAAATGCAACGTATACACACTTAATTTTTACAGTTAAAATTGACCCTTTTTTTGCAAAGTGCCTAGCTGTAGATTTTGAACCCTACCTCTGCTAGCACCCAGGGAAACCTAGCAAACCTTTAAAATGTTTGAAAACTAGACATCAAGGGAAATCCAGGATTCGCCATAAGTTGGCAGGGTATGCTCAAACGTGAGTCCCTTGCTCACTTTGCCACTGGATTCAAGCAAGCCGGGCTGAAGATGGCTGATATGCCAGAAACCGGTCCTCTGAAGCTTGTTTCTGGTCCAGGGAAGGCATGGCTTGGCAGTTCGGGCTGGACTGTTCCCATGAGGCACAGGGTCACACTGATTTGCATATGGCCATGTCTGAACTGGGGTGGCAGATTGGGCTAAAGAACGGTGATGGATTAAACCCAGATCTGTTGACTGGGTGTGAGAGTTTGATTGGTTCAGATGCTCCGTCCATCACCAGCTCCTTTTGTACCGCTTTGTTCGTCATAAGTTGGCAGGGTATGCTCAGACATGAGTCCCTTGCTCACTTTGCCATGGATTCAAGCAAGCCGGGCTGAAGACGGCTGAAATGCCAGAAACCGGTCCTCGGAAGCTTGTTTGCGGTGCAGGGAAGGCATGGCTTGACAGTTTGGGCTGGACTGTTCCCATGAGGCACAGGGTCAGACTGATTTGCATATGGCCATGTCTGAACTGGGGTGGCAGAGTGGGCTAAAGAACAGTGATGGATTAAACCCAGATCTGTTGACTCTGTGTGAGAGTTTGATTGGTTCAGATGCTCCGTCCATCACCACCCCCTTTTGTACCGCATTTGTCTCCATAAGTTGGCAGGGTATGCTCATACGTGAGTCCCTTGCTCACTTTGCCACTGGATTCAAGCAAGCCGGGCTGAAGACGGCTGAAATGCCAGAAACCGGTCCTCGGAAGCTGGTTTCCAGACCAGGGAAGGCATGGCTTGGCAGTTCGGGCTGGACTGTTCCCATGAGGCACAGGGTCTGACTGATTTGCATATGGCCATGTCTGAACTGGGGTGGCAGAGTGGGCTAAAGAACAGTGATGGATTAAACCCAGATCTGTTGACTGGGTGAGAGAATTTGATTGGTTCAGATGCTCCGTCCATCACCACCCCCTTTTGTACCGCTTTGTTCGCCATAAGTTGGCAGGGTATGCTCAGACGTGAGTCCCTTGCTCACTATGCCACGGGATTCAAGCAAGCTGGGCTGAAGACGGCTGAAATGCTAGAAACCGGTCTTCAGAAGCTTGTTTCCGGTCAAGGGAAGGCATGGCTTGGCAGTTCGGGCTGGACTGTTCCCATGAGGCACAGGGTCAGACTGATTTGCATATGGCCATGTCTGAACTAGGGTGGCAGATTGGGCTAAAGAACTGTGATGGATTAAACCCAGATCTGTTGACTGGGTGTGAGAGTTTGATTGGTTCAGATGCTCCGTCCATCACCACGCCCTTTTGTACCGCATTTGGAGAGGGGCTGCCCTTGGTGCTGTGCTGCTTGCCTGCCGCCGGAGGCTTCCGTAGATCCCCATTGGATCTAGCATTCTCGTGGGCCCCCAGGAGTGCAGAGCGATGTGGGCCAACTGACCGGCTTCCATCTTTTACTTGGCTAGATGCACCCTGTGCTGTTGTTGCGGCCCTGGAAAGGGGCCCTTGGAGTGGGCCAGAGCCAGGGCTAAGAGATCTGGACAAGGTGGTGAGGGTCTCTTGGTCACCTGCTGGTGCTACGCCGGGGAACCGCTGTTCTGACTAGATTCTTCACTTGTATCTGCTACTGGTTGCCGCTTCTAGGTGGTGCAGCCTGGTCTGGGGTGGGGGCTTCTTCAGTTGATACCTTAGGCCCCTCTTCTCTACTGTCCACCTTCGGGAGTGCTGTGATGGGCCAGTGGTTCTCCGGATGACGGGCCTGCAGTGGAGTACATCCAACCCCACGATGACACTCTCTAAGGGGGGAAAGGATGCATCAGGGGCAATCCCCAAAGACAACTCGGTGGCTGCAATGTGGGGAAAGACGAATACGCATGCCTCGACTGACTCTAGCCCTTTGCCAGGGGGGATTTGCCACCGGTCACGCAAGCGTTCATGACCTCTTTTACGGCAGAATTAAAGATGGAAATAGGCTCAATGCGCACTGAAGTGCACTCTTGCGTCAAAGAGCTAAGGAAGATGTGACGGATCTAGGTGACCGAGTCGATAGCCTTGAAAGGACTGTTGATAACCGCACAGAGGAACAGGAGCAGATATGGCAGTGTCTGGCCACCTTAGAAGAGCAACACATTGAGTTACAACTAAAGCAAGTGGACTTTGAAAACCGGAGCCGCCGGTACAACCTCCTCATCCGTGGGGTTCCACTCGGAGCAGATGGGAAGGACGCCCTAACATATGTAGCCCAGCTGCTGCATGAGATCTGGGGAGATGAAGAAGCCTAACCACCAACTCTGGATGGGGCCCATAGGTATCGGGCCCAGCTGGGTGACCGGGAGTTCTGCCGGACATCCTCACCAGAGTGCACTTCTTTGTGGAGAAGGAAGCCATTCTCAAGGCGGCGCGTGCCAAGCAGGATCTCACATATGATGGCCATCGGATCCAGATTTTTCAAGATTTGCCGCCCAATACGCTGTGGCGACAATCAGCTTCCAAACCCATCACGGACAAGCTACGAAGTCTGGAAATTCCTTACCAATGGTGGCATCCCTTTGCTCTCATCTTTGCATGGAAGTCCAAGCGCAGGGTGGTGCGATCCTATAGGGAGGCAGCCCAGCTGCTCCCCCTTCCATCCTCACCGCCGACCAGTCCCTCGAGACCCTCTGTCCCGACGAGGATTCCTGCCCAGCTGACCTGGTCCACGGTACGACTTCGCCAACGGTCGTCTTCCATTGATGAACAGGCAGCATTGCAGGTAAAGGAGGACATTATTGAGCACATCAGGTCCCTAGAGGGGGACGCAGCTGGCTCTCTGCAACAACCAAAGATTCCCTGATTGATCCTCATGTAGGCGCATTATGTTCTCTCTAGGCACTAGAGACATTCTCCTTCTATTGTTGGGGGAGATATGAGAGTTCCTTTCCAGTCTCTGCATGGGCCACCTGTTTGCATTATTGGGGGGGCGGGATCCTGTCTTGGATATTTTGGTTAAGGGGCACTACCCTCTTTTGGCTGTTCCTGTGGGAGTGACATCTCAGGGATTATCTGACCCTTGGGTGTAGGATATTCCAATCCTGGAACAGGATTGTATGGCCCTGTTGGCCTCTTTTAGGTCTTTCTCTTCTCTTTCTCCATCTTTGTATCTTGCTGGCTTCTTTTCTCTGTCCTATCTTGTCTTTTGGATGTGTTGGGTGGGGGTTCTTGCGGCTGCGGTGTGCTGTGCTGGTGGGGATGGAGGGAATCCTTAACATTTGTATGTTCCCCCTGAGGCGAAATGGGGGCTGCTAAGCGGGTTGGTCTAGATCAAACATGACTGCAGATCTAACTAGGCCATTGAAAGTCTTGACACTTAATGTGAAGGGCCTAAATTCCCCAAAGAAACGGAGGCAGACGTGGCACTATCTGCTTCAGCATAGCCCTGACATCATATTTCTCCAAGAAACCCACCTCCTGCAAGCTGATGTGCGGCGTATGGCTCACCTTAAATACCCCCTTCAATTCTGGGCTGTAATAGATACTAAGATGGCAGGTGTGGCCATATTGTGTAGAAGTGGCATCAGGCGGGGGAGGCTAAACCATTTAAGAGTAGGGACGGATGCTTCCTTCGGGTCAATGTGGGGATTGGGAGACTGTAGTTTACATTGTGTAATGTATACGCGCCCAACCAGATGCAGGACAGATAACTTCGAACTCTTTTAAGGGAACACTTGCCGCAGGGTGCTTCCTCATTGATATTGAGGGGTGATTTTAACTTAGTGTGGGATCCTAGTAAGGATCGTAGTGAGTCTTCCTTTAGCAGGATGGGGACTATGTCACTAGCTCTACGCAATCAGATTACGGATCTGGGTTTGTTGGACACGTGGAGGTATCACCCCCGGAGCTACGAGACTTCTCGTACTACTCCCATGTCCATCGTTCGTACTCCCGTATAGATTATTTATTTGTTTCCCACACTCTGGTACGAGACATGCTGGGGGCATCTATGTCTGATATCTCTCTCTCAGATCACGCCCATGTTGAGCTGCTCCTGCAGGATTCGGTTGCTTGCCTCACCCGCGAAGTGCGGTGGCGCTTGCCACCGAGTATTCTCCGGGACTCAGCTGACGTGGAAAGCAAACAGATTGCAATTGACTATTACTTTGCTAATAATGATCTCCTGGAGACGCCCTTCGCGGTAGTGTGGGATGCCTTCAAGACTATGATCCAGGGCCACATTACCTCCCTATCGATTGCGTCGGCGCGGGAGGCTCACAGAAGACATCAAGAAAGCCGAAAAGCAGGGCCAGGGTCGTTCCTCACTGGCGTCTAGGCGGTGGCTTGCTAACATTTGGGGTCAACTGAGAATCCTGCGCACGAATTGGGCTGAAAAAGCGGTGTTGGCGCTGAAGCAGCAGTACTTTGAGGATAGTGACATGGTGGGCAGACTATTGGCGGGGCGCCTGACGGCACGAGCGGCCAAGAATCATATAGTCAATATCCAGTTATCGGGCTGGACGAGGGTCACCGCGGAAAGGGATAAGTGTGAGGCATTCTGGGCCCACTATAATGCATTATACAAGGTGGAGACGCCGTCTCCGGACCTGTTGGAGGATGCCTTGAGTCGACTTATGTGGTCGCCGCTAAACCCCCAGCATACCAAAACCCTGGAGGTATTTATAGCTGAGGAGCAGATAATGGAGGTCAGGAGGGATCTCCCCCTTGGGAAGATGCCCGGTCTGGATGGCTTATCCCTGTCTTTCTAAAGCATGTTTCAAACCGAGCTCTGACCTCATCTGTTACGGCTGTATGAATCCTTCACTGATGCTGTTGGGCCGTCGTCTGATATGGGCATGGCGGAGATAGCGCTCATCCCTAAACCGGGAAAGGACCCCTCTCATTGTGCATCCTACCTTCCCATAACCCTGTTAAACACTGATCTTAAAATCTATACTAAGCTGCTGGTGAATCACCTGGACCCCCACATGCCGTGGCTAGTGGACCCGGACCAGGTTGGCTTCATCCACAATCGGCAGGGGGTGGATAACGTGCATAGAATTGCGCACTTGGTGGGGAAAGCTCACCATTGGAATATACCGGCCTGCCTCCTGTTGCTAGATGCTGAGAAGGCATTCGACCGGGTGGATTGGGATTTCCTGAGGGCAGTTCGACATAAGATAGGGCTCGGCCCAAACATGGTTGCCAGGGTTTTGGCAACATATCTCACACCGCAGGCCAGGATTAGGGTGAATGGACAGTTCACTGCACTCTCCCCCATTCATAGGGTACTAGGCAGGGTTGCCCCCTCTCACCCTTGTTGTTTGCCCGGGTAGTAGAGCCTTTAGCGGAGTTGATTCGACATTCATGTTATCCAACTTGGAGGACTCCAAAATAAGGTTGCACTTTTTGCAGATGACCTTATCCTTACTTTAACGCACCCCCAGGTGTCCCTCCCAGCTCTACACTCTTTATTGTGGCTTTTTGAGCGGGCCTCCGGCCTTAAAATTAATCACAACAAATCCTGGGCCCTGAATCTCACTATCCCAAAAGAGGAGATTCCTGTACTTGAGAAGCTTACGCCGTATTAATAGGCCTCCAACCACATTCGATATCTTATTCTCCACTTGACTCCCTCTCTAGACATGTGAATGCAAGTAAACTGGCGGGAGTGTCGCAAGGAGGTTCTGGAAGACCTACGGAGGTGGAAGCCCCTAACGATCTCATGGCTGGGCAGGCTCAATGCCATCAAGATGTAGATCCTCCCTAAAATGTTATACCTATTTCAATGCCTCCCCACACCTATCCCCCTGCGTCATATACAAGGTCTCCAACAAGAACATAAGGCATTCATATTGGGCGGTAATCGGCCATGTTTCTCATAGAAGCTTTTTATGTCACCGCATGATAGGGGGGGGCTGGCTTGTCCTAAGTTGGTGGATTATTATTGGGCCTCGCACCTTCGTTTTGTGGTTGAATGAATGACGACAGAGAGTGAGAAAGTGTGGCTACACATGGATCAGGTGGTGACGGGGCGCACCATTTGGGATCGCACATGGCTTCATCGGGCGGCCCGCTCTAGAAGTGCGTATATAGCGGTATCTACTAGAACGGTGCTGGATATATGGGACAAGGTGGCGGAGCGCAGAGGCCTTACAACGTTTCCCTCACCGTACACCCCTCTTGAGGGGAATCCGCTCTTCCCGCCGGCCCATCGTACGCGCACCTTTGCAGCCTGGGCACAAGGGGGATGCAGGGCTCTATGTGACCTGTATGAGGGAGGAATGTGTAAGACCTTTGCGCAATGTAGAGAGGAGTTCCATGTCTCACCGAAGGCAGGATTGCAGTAAGCTCAGCTGAGGCACTGGACTTCTGGAAAGAGATGCAGCAGGCGGCTACCCGCACCTTCACCCCCTTTGAGCAGCTGGTCCGCTCCTTTGATAAATCCAAGGGACTGATATCCCGGATCTATCAGATCCTGCAGCACCCTCCTGTAGCACCCCCCCACCCGTACCAATGGCATTGGCAATTAACATCCACAGCAGAAAATTACACCTGCGCAGTGGAACCGGTTATGACAGGAAATCCTCCAAATCTATTGCAGTATCCCGCAGCGGGAGAATGCATATAAAATTATGACCCAATGGTATTATACACCACTGCGTTTGCATAAGATGTTTCCTGCATCTTCTCCCTTATGTTGGAGGTGTCTGACTGCATCGCGGGACCTCATACATGTGTGGTGGACACTCTCAGCGTTGACCATGTTCTGGAAGGAGGTACTTAGCCACATTAGGGGGGTGTTGGGATTCCCTTTGTCTGAGGCCACAAGCACGATTCTATTGGGCATCAAACCTGCTGGCCTGAAGGCACTCACTTGGAGTGACTGGATTCTTGCACTTCACATGCTAGGGGTGGCTAAACAGCTCATAGCCCTATATTGTGAGGCTCCTCCAGTCGCCGCCTGGTTTGTGCGCTTATCACAGCGCGGCTGCAAGCACGTGATACCCGCTTTAAGGCTGTTTGGCAACCTCTGATTAAATATCTCAGCAGTCGAGCGTGCGAGCTACATGCCTACCAAGCTTACGGCGCTGCGCCTCTTCGAAGATGCGATTGTCTCATCTGACCGTGGTAGATTGCTCCCGTAGGCACATTACTCGCTTTCCCGCTTGCCTGCGGTACCCCCTTGACTTTGGTCCTTGCCAGCATATGCAATGACATATGCTTCCCCCCACCTGCACACACCACTCTCCTACCTTCTGTTCTGTCCTATTGTTTCTACCTCCACTTTCTATTCTCATGGTTCTAAGCTCTGTCTGGATCTGTCTGTTCCCTTTTGGCTTGTTGCCTGTCCAATATAGCTGTGGATCTTCAGAGGTTTCACTTCATGATATGCCCTACTGCCCTAATTCTATGTATCATTGCACGCGGCCGGCCCCTCTGGGGTTGTAGGCATTACGCTGTGCTAAGACTTGCCCTTTGTGGCGTTTTTTTTTTTTTTTAAGGCCACTAGAGAAACACTCACTTACGTGGCAGGCCCTGTATAGGGTTGTTGGGCTTAACGCTGTGTGTAGTCGGACCTATTTCTAGTGTTTATGTCTGAAAATAAAATAGATCTGAAACAAAAAACTATACGATTCACTTGCCAGCACCTACTCTGCAAAGACACAGCAAAAACCAAAGATATCCCACTAGAAAGAAAAAAACAAAACTAATTACTCACAAGACAACAAAATACACATTGAGCACAAATATA
Organism: Lissotriton vulgaris; assembly: GCF_964263255.1. Lineage (NCBI taxonomy): Eukaryota > Metazoa > Chordata > Amphibia > Caudata > Salamandridae > Lissotriton > Lissotriton vulgaris. The sequence continues at coordinate 1,999,297,302 of NC_141687.1, forward strand.
AAAAGTTTTTGACACTAAAAAAACAGAAGCCAAACATACTGCACATTCATGCAGAGAAATAAACAAATAGACAAATAAATTCTCTTACCAAACATGTGCAACTACACAAACAGCAGAACCACCAGTAACGAAACCGCAACCTGGAACAGTCTAAAGAACAAAAGACTTGAACTAGAACAAAAAGGGAGAAATAAAGCATTACAATTGCAATTCACAAGAAATAAAATAATTAACATTATAACACGCCATATCACTACCCAAATGGTCAATCTGCCAGATGGGCCTTCAAATAGGGCTGAGAAAAATGGGGGATGATCTTGCCCAAGGGATTCTGGTGAGGTTGTCTGCCAGGCCAATCTGTCTCCCAGGAGGGGCATAAAACAGCAGAAAGAATATTGCCCCCCTTGCAAGAGAAATAAATCCCTGGTGCCTAGTAGGGTTTTCTGCCTCCCCCCTCCCGCCTAGGGCTGAGAGGCCCAAAAAAGGGGCAGATTTGTCCCCAGGAGGGGCAGAAAAAACATTAACCAAATTGTACCCCCTTGGAAGCAAGCATGTCACTTCCATTACAGACAAAACAAAATCCCTGGTGCCTAGTGGGTTTTCTGCCCCAAAAGGCCAAGAAAACAGGCCAAGGGGGGAGGGGCAGAATTCACATATAAAACAAATCTGCCCCCTGTATGCGACCCTTGCCCAAGGGGTCGCTTCCATTTGAATTTTAAAGAAGTCCCCGGTATATGGTGGGGTTTTCTGCAGACAGGCTAAAAAAAAGGGCTGAATTGCCCCCAGTGGGGGGGCGGGGGGGGGGGGGGCAGAATATACATTAAAAAATATGCCCTCCAGAAGTGACCCTTGCCCAAGGTGTTGCTTCAATTTAAATTTGAAAGAACTTCCTGGTGTCTAGTGGGGCTTTAAGGCCAAATATACAGGGTGATCGACTCTAGTGTGCTTTTCTGCCCCCCCCCACCCCCAGGCCAGAAATGACCCAAAAATGCAGGTCATCTGTCCCCGGGTGGGGAGGCAGAAAAGTCTTAAAACTATTTTACCCCGGAAGGAAACGACCCTTGCCCAAGGGGTCGCTTCCTTTAAACACATAACTAATCCCTAGTGTCTGGTGGGGGCATTCCTGCTGCATGATCGAGATGCTGTGCACGATCGTGCAGCAGAAATGCCCTGCATTGAGACATCAGGGAAAAGGAAAAACTCTTTCCTCTCCCCCGATGCCTCAATACATCCCAAATTCCCCACCCCACCCCACCAAAGCAAGGAAACGTACCTCGCTCCTCCTGGACGACTGGAAGCAAATGGTTTCCAGTGCGTCCAGGGTTTCCTGATGACGTCAGCACGTGCTGTGCACGCTGATGTCATGGGGTTGCCGGGGGCAGGAAGGAGGTGGCAGGGGAAACTCTTCTGCTGCCATCCCCCTATGTGGGGGCTAGATGGGCTGCTCATGGGGGGAGCGCCAGCACTTCCCTCATGGGTGGGTGCCATGACGGAGCGGTTCAGTCATGAGCACACACCCACCATTGCTCATGACAGAACCGCTTCGTCATGACCATGGAAAGGGTTAAGTCTAGATTTTTCTATACCTAACTTCACCAAGTACATATATGCATAAATCTTCAAGGTATGTAGATGTGGAGTTAGGAATAGTAACTCTATACTTCCCTCTGTGCAGTTACTTTTCGATATTCCGCACTCAATATTATTGTACCACGATATTGTTGGTGTTGATATTCAGTAGTACAACTCTATATATATATATATATATATATATATATATATATATATATATATATATATATATATATATATATATATACATATATATACATATCATCGTGTGATCAAGACACCTTGGTGTGTCGAAACGCGTAGCGATATCCGGTGATTAAAAAACTTCACAACTGAAATCCTTGAGTGCGCGACTCTTTGCTTCAGTGCAGAACTTTTGGAATTGTGATTGAAACTTTCGGCTGAGGGTTTGCCGAATTTTCGCGCCACCTGACTACGGGAGGAGGTCCCAGCAGAACCCAGTGTGCTTTGGAATATATATATATATACATATGTATATATAAATATATAGTTGTACTACTGAATATATATATATATATATATATATATATATATATATATATATATATATATATATATATATATATATATATATATATATATATATATATATATATATATATATATATATATATATATATATATATACATATATATATATATATATATTCACTGAAAAAACCATAGGTTATAGACCATATATAGTTAGGAATTAGCATTTACAAAACCTTATTTTACTCACACAAAACCATTGAAATTTCATATATAGTTAGATGCACTAACTATATATCGCGCACCCGCAATCTACTGCTGATCATGTCACATATTACATCATTCATGACATGGTCAGTGACATCACTGATGACATCACTGATGACATCACTGATGACATCTCAAATGACATCACTGATGACATCACTGATGACAACATCCAGTGACTGTATGTTTCTGTAAAGTCAAAATATGTCTTAGATATTGAAGAATGAGTGGATGTATAAGTGTCTGGATGAAGGATTTAGTAGGTGCATGACTGACTGTATGAGTGAGTGATTAAATGTGTCTCACTGAGTGCATGGGTTAGTGACTAAACTGTCTTAATTTGTGCATCATTATACCTGTTGTTCTGTAAACTGCTGCATGTGTTGATCAGTAGCTTTATGATTAAGTATATGGGTTATTGATTGGTTGCCCAAGTATTTGTATGGGAGAGTGAGTGTGTGTGTGGGTCGCTGTGAGGTGTGTGACTATGTGCATAGATGTGTGAGCAGTTGATTCACTAGATGTATGGGTTCAAAAGTGCATGTGGAAACAGCTGTATGGGCGGTTGACTGTGTGCATTAGTGTAATAGCGAGTGAATGGATATCTCAGTGCTACATGTCAAAGTAAGTACATATGTAAAACACAGTACATGTGAGAGTTGACATATATAAATTACTGTGCATATGAGCCAGTGAATGTGTGAGTGGCTGTATGGATCATTGTGAACTTTTATCAGGGATTGTATAAGAGAGTAAATATGTGTTAGTATATGTTTGAATAAGTAAGGTGTGTATAACTGTATAGGTGAGGAAATGGAAGTGTGATTGATTCTTTGCATGACTGACTAGGTGTGTGAGTAACTCCATGGATGAGTGACAGTCTGTGAGTGTCTGTTCACTCTGAATGTATCTAAGATTATTTTAGAGTCTGAAGAGATTGATCGTATTATCCCATGAATGATGTCATCAGTGATGTGATCAGTAATGTCAAATGAGATGTCATCAGTGATGTCATCAGTGATGTCATTTGAGATGTCATCAGTGATGTCTTCAGTGATGTCATCAGTGATGTCATTTGAGATGTCATCAGTGATGTCATCAGTGATGTAATTTGAGATGTCATCAGTGATGTCTTCAGTGATGTCATCAGTGATGTCATTTGAGATGTCATCAGTGATGTCATCAGTGATGTCATTTAAGATGTCATCAGTGATGTCATGAATGATGTAATATGTGACATGATCAGCAGTAGATTGCGGGTGCGCGATATATAGTTAGTGCATCTAACTATATATGAAATTTCAATGGTTTTGTGTGAGTAAAATAAGGTTTTGAAAATGCTAATTCCTAACTATATATGGTCTATAACCTATGGTTTTTTCAGTGAATTTCATTGGTTTTTTAAAAGCTAATATCTGTAGCTGTAAAATGTATTTTTCTTTAAATCCAAAAATATATTTTATATGTTTATGTTTAATTTTTTTTAATATTTTTTTTTTCGCTCCCGGTTCGCGAACCGGGAAGCTTTCCGTTAGCTCAATTTGATGCTGCGACCCGGTCCGCTAACCGGCAAACGTTCCGTTTGCGCAACTGCCGCGTTAGAAATGAACATCGTGACGAGTCGCGGAAGCGCGACATATCACGATGCCGCATAATGCGTCTTATGACGCGCCGCGTTAGCGCACCCGGAAGTGCTCCGGACCGCGAACTGAGGCGTGAAAGGCAGCTTCCCGGAAGCGATCCGGAGCGCGGCGCGCAGTGCGTAACATAAGCGTAACTGGTCATGTGACTTGTAAATAAAACTTTTCATGGGTTCATTTCACTTTTGGTTTCCTAATGATGTAAGTCTAGGTCAGGTGACCTTACAATAACATTCAAACAACTGCAAAGGTGCACCACAGAAATTGTAACAGTTGTAATAATAATGATCAATCTTGAAGATGTTGGAGTTCTTCTTCAAATCCTTTATTTTCAAAACATTTAGTCAAACATAAACAGCCGACGCGTTTCGTCCCAAACTGGGACTTCTTCAGGGCTTTAAGTTAATCGGACGTCGCGTGCCTGGGAGAAGAAATAGAAGCGTGGTCCCGGGATCACCTTGCCAGCTACAATATATCCTATTATTTAGGTTCTTCCCGACGCTATTATTATATTATGTAAATGCTAGCGGGCGACAGCAATGCAGGTTTCTTGAGAGTTCTTCCGAGGTTTGATAGAATGTGCCACCTTACTGTAAATACTGTCTCAGTCCATATGCTGAGTTAGATGTGTAAATGATGTTGGACTGGAGGTCCTGTGAGTCCTATGGAGGAGGGTGTGGGCACTGTATCCCAGCAGGCCGTTAAAGTCAAAAACGGCCGGCGCCCATCCACAGCCCTCGTCCTGACCAACACCCGCAGCGACGTCGTGTGCATCTGTTACAATTTCTGTGGTGCACCTTTGCAGTTGTTTGAATTCTAAAAAATTCCCTAGGGAAAAGGCACAGTGATGATGGGTGCCACTCAGTGTGCACACGGTCCCCTTGTTTGAACTTAAGGGTTACAATATTTCATGGGGGAAAGATAGTCAGGTGCTTAGCCTAGAAAGGGTCCATCATCTTTGTAGTTTTTGACCTTACAATAACACTTTTCATTGGTTTAGAACTATTTTTTTCCCCAAATGATGAAAGCCCCACCTTTTTTTCTTCTCACTCAGCAATCAAAAAAGCTTCCGTTAGATGACAGCAGAGGGGACAGGCAACAAGAACCATCACTCAAAAAAGGGGAGGGCAAGTTCTTCCCTACCGGGTCACGTTGGGGCTCCACCGGAACTCATCGAATTGATAGTCTACAGTGTTTCTGGATGTTTCAGACTGAAGCTGGCGTCAGCATGAGAGCACCTCCATCTCGTAGCTCCGTCGTGGCCATTCCGCAAGTAATCTTCGCAGCCGCTCCCCACCGAAAGCCTGCGGGAGTCGGGGCCCCCAAGACTTTTGTAGAATCTTCAAGGCTGAACGGACGCTTTCGAGAATGGGGCCCAAGCCCTAGCAGACAAGCGTCCGAGTTCCAAGGTGTCCCAGGGCCATTTTAGTGGACCACGCCCAAATCCGAAGAGCCGGACGCCATTTTAGAAGTCCTGTGGCAGCCGCCTATCACTGCACCGCAAGAGTGGAAGCAACTCACCAACTGGTGAGCGAGACGCTGTAGCTGCAAAAGCGGGCGGTAAACAGCTGAATGGCGGAAGAGGCACAGTGTAGTAAAAGCGGGCGGAATGGCAACTGAAACGGTAAAGGGGCGCCCCACTACAGCAGACGAGCCTCCACCTGGGGAGGCCCATTCACGCCACCTTTCCCCCCCCCCCCCCGGGGGCGCCCCACGCCGTTTTTCGGAACAGCATTGTAGGATACCAAAACCAGTGCGGCAACTTACTGGACATGACCTGGGTGCCGTCCAGATCTCAGCGCGTTCTGCTGCCTTGGGACTATTCGCACAACAGACCGCTACTGACGAGACACAGTGCAGCAAAAGTGGGCGGAAAACCGCTGAATGGCAAGTGAAACGCTAGAACACGCTAGAATAACATCTGGAATAATTGTCGCACAGAAGAAGAACACACAAAACTCTGTAGTGTCGGAGGAAAGTAAAAACAGAGAAGGTCACTGTAGTTTCAGACACACTTAACACTAATAACTTAACAAAGATATTGTCTGTCTATGAAGCAGCTGTCATGTTCACAGAATTGACAAAGAAGTGTGCAGACACCAATGCTATTAAGAAACACAAGGAAATCCCTAACGCATCTGCATTCTCGGAAGAGGTTGACACAGATGACATCTTAAGGAACAAAGAAAGACAAATTGAGGGTGAGGAAGTTGTCACTTTAGTTTTTTCAATAATGGAAAATATGCAGTCATTGACGATGAAGGATGTCTAGTGAAGCAGAAAAAAGGCCATTTGATTAATCATCGAAAATTGAGTAATTGCGTAATTTGGGCATTAAAGTTATATTATTGGAAGTAGATGGTTATAGTTCTGGTTAATTTCCATTCAGAGTGTCCTACACAGCACCACTCTAGGTAAACACTACTTTATGTAAAACATGGGATATAGCACTCATTGGAATGTTTGTGATCTTTCCTGTTAAGTTGCATCGTAAGTTATTTTAACTATTCCATATAAAACATGCATAAAAATGAATACACAGACACAAATAACATGTGTATCCAAAAACAAAATACAGATTTCGGCCTTATTTCTTGCCTCTAGTTTTCAAAGGCAAATTTTTTTTATTTGCCCCACTGGACCCTTTAATAACCCCAACATCATTTCTAGGGGGTCAAGAGGAGTCTACCTTGCCCCCTTTCATTAAATTCCCCCTTCGTTTTTCTCCTCCTCTTGCCTCTCGATCCTACCGAGAGACAAGATGGCGGCCGCACCGGACTGTTTAGAATGTTGACAGACACCGGAGAGCCAATCAGCTTCCCTTTGCAAAGCTCCGTAACGCGAAAAGTACGTGAACCGGAGCGCTACCCGGAGCGCTGTCACAGATATATATGTTTTTTAAAACATTAATTTCTCAAAATCCACTGGAGCACATATATTGAGACCCAGCAAAGGCACATCGGGCTAACAGTCCCTACAATTCTGCCAAGTTTCGTGTAAATCCATTCAGCCGTTCGAGCTAAAAGTGAGGCCAAACGCCCTATGGAAAAAACGCGTTTTGGGACCCCCTTTTTTCTCGGCCCCCCCTTGACGAACCCCCCCCAAATTTTCAGGGGCTGCTCAGAAACGAAATGTGCCATTTTCCTGAAAATTTCAGCCAATTCCGTCCACAAACGCCAAAGTTATTAGACATAGAATTTTCAAAAATCCCATAGGGAAATAATCCTAACTATATATACCTACTGGCTATCGCCAGCAGGTAATATATAATATATATATATATATATATATATATATTACCTACTGGTGATAGCCAGTAGGTATATATAGTTAGGATTTTTTTCCTATGGGACTTTTGAAAATTCTATGTCTAATAACTTTGGCGTTTGTGGACGGAATCGGCTGAAATTTTCAGGAAAATGGCACATTTTGTTTCTGAGCAGCCCTTGAAAATTTGGGGGGGTTTCGTCAAGGGGGGTCCGAGAAAAAAGGGGGGTCCCAAAACGCGTTTTTCCCATGTTAATTTCCATAGGGCGTTTGGCCTCACTTTTAGCTCGAACGGCTGAATGGATTTGCACGAAACTTGGCAAAATTGTAGGGACTGTTAGCCCGATGTGCCTTTGCTGGGTCTCAATATATGTGCTCCAGTGGATTTTGAGAAATTAACGTTTTAAAAAATTTATATATCTGTGACAGCGTCCCGGGTAGCGCTCCAGATCGCGTACTTTTCGCGTCACGGAGCTTTGCGAAGCGATGCTGATTGGCTCTCCGGTGTATGTCAACATTCTAAACAGTCCGGAGCGGCCGCCATCTTGTCTCTCGGTGGGATCGAGAGACAAGAAGAGGTGAAAAACGAAGGGGGAATTTAATGAAAGGGGGCAAGGTAGACCCCTCTTGACCCCCTAGGAATGATGTTGGGGTTATTAAAGGGTCCCGTGGGGAAAATTAAAAAAATGTGATTTTTCACGGTAGAAGCGTTTCTCGGTTCGCAAATTAACGGCTGAATGGATTTGCACGAAACTTGGCAAAATTATAGGGACTGTTAGCCCGATGTGCCTTTGCTGGGTCTCAATATATGTGCTCCAGTGGATTTTGAGAAATTAACGTTTAAAAAACAGGTATATCTGTGACAGCGTCCCAGATCACGTACTTTTCGCGTAACGGAGCTTTGCGTAGCGAAGCTAATTGGCTCTCCGGTGTCTGTCAACATTCTAAACAGTCCGGTGCGGCCGCCATCTTGTCTGTCGGTAGGATCGAGAGACAAGAGGAGGATAAAAACAAAGGGGGAATTTAATGAAAGGGGGCTAGGTAGACCTCTCTTGACCCCCTAGGAATGATGTTGGGGTTATTAAAGGGTCCCGTGGGGCAAATAATAAAAATTTGATTTTTCGAGGTAGAAGCGCTTCTCGGTTCGCAAACTGGTAGCGAAACGTGAATTCGCCATTTTGTGTTTCGATTTCATTAAATTACTAGGTATAAGGGGGTACGGGAGACGTATCCTGACCCCTTTTGTTTTCTGAGGGTGGCTGAGGAGGCTCATATATGTTGATACATGTCTTCCAGCGGCTGTGCGTGAGCGTTTTTTTTTTTTGTTGCGTGACGTCTGTTAACGTTCGATTCGATGGAAATCAGGAAGTGTTGACCGCCATTTTGTCACTGCGAGTGAATATTTTGTTTTAAATAATTGTTATAAATTAATCCTTATTGATAAACATTGTCTGCGCCATCTTGTCTTTTTTGCAATGCCACACTTTTGTTGAGCACGGCAGCCATTTTAGATGCCTTGACCAGACCCACTCTCTGCACGCCGCCGATCCTCAGCATGGCTCCTCACCCTCGCAAGCATCTCCCCCACGCACTGGTCACCCCCGCTCTCTCTCTCATGCATGGGCCAGAAACCTCCTCCCATGTGCGCTGCTCTTCCCTGAGAATCACACCCTGTGCCCGCCCGACACCACCCTTTCACCCTATTCACTACCGCACCCTCTGACACTCTTCTTCCTCTGTGTCCGATTGTTCAGGCCGGTCCCAGGCTATCACCTAGCCCTGCAAATGTAGTTTATGGCCCCAGCTGTAGAGAATCACCCCTCTTCAAAGGAGTTACAGTAGATCTGTCACACCACATGCGTTCCTACTATCTGATAACCATCCTGTATTGTGCTTGGGGAGGGGATTCTCACTGTGAGGGTGTGTGGGACCGAGCCTGAAGCGGAAGATTCCAGGGATGCCTCTTTGTACATCAAAGTTTTTACAATTATGTGTCACATTATAAATATATAGTACTCCAACAAAGTAGGATTATAACACTTTAATAACTTTTAAATATATAGAACGCAACAAAAACAGTAAATACATTTAAACATTTTTTTGAAAAAAGAAGCAACAATGGTCAGTAGCTGTGTTTTGTGCGAATAGTCCCAAGGCAGCACAACGTGCTGAGTTCTGGAGGGCACCCAGGTGATGTTACCTGGGTGCCGCACTGGTTTTTGGTATCCTACAATGCAGCTCCGAAAAACGGCGTGGGGCGTCCCGGGCGGTGCGCGGGGAGGCCTCGTCCGTAGCGGTCTGTTGTGCGAATAGTCCCAAGGCAGCAGAACGCGCTGAGATGTGTATGGCATCCAGGTGATGTCCAGTAAGTTGTCGCACTGGTTTTGGCATCCTACAATGCTGCTCCGAAAAACGGCGTGGGGGGGTAGGGGGGGGGGGGGGGGGAGGCGGCGTGAACGGGTCTCCCCAGGTTGAGGCTCGTCGGCTGTACTGGGGCGCCCCTTTACCGTTTCAGTTGCCATTCCGCCCGCTTTTGCTACACTGTGCCTCATCCGCCATTCAGCTGTTTCTCGCCCGCTCTTGCGGCTTCAGCGTCTCGCTCACCATGTAGTTGAGTTGCGCCCACTCTTGCGGTGCAGCGATAGGCGGCTGCCACAGGAGTCTTAAAATGGCGGACGGCTCTTCGGATTTGGGCCTGGTCCACTAACATGGCCCTGGGACACCTTGGAACTCGGACGTCCCCTGAGCCTTGAAGATTTTACAAAAGTCTTGGGGGCTCCCGACTCCTGCAGGCTTCCGGTGGGGAGCGGCTGCCATGATTGCTCGCGGAATGACCACGACGGAGCCACGAGATGGTGGTGCTCTCAGGCTGATGCCAGCTTTAGTCTGAAACATCTAGAAACAAGGTGGGGCTTTCATCGTTTGGGAAAAAAAAATGTTTTAATCCAATGAAAAGTGATATTTTTAGGTCATATGATCAAGCCTTCCATCATTAGGAAACCAAAAGTAAAATGAACCAATGAAAAGTTTTATAAAGAAGTCACATGACCTGTTATGCTTACGTTACGCGCTGCTATAAAAAGCGTAGAAAATCCGTTGGCACGTGAGGCGGCGTCAGTAGCGGACCGATGTGCGAATAGGCCGAAGGCAGCACAACGCGCCGAGATCCGGATGGCACCGAGGTGGTGTCCAGCAAGATGCCGCACTGGTGTGGCCATCCTACAATGCTGCGCCGAAAGTCAGCGTGGGGTGCCTGGGGGGGGGGAGGTGGCGCAAACTGGCCTCTCTCGCCTCCCCAGGTGGAGGCACCTGATGTGCAGTGCAGCGCCCCTTATCTTTTCACTCGCCGTCCAGCAGAGTTGCGCCCGCACTTGCTGCTACAGTAGGCCGAAGGCAGCACAACGCGCCAAGATCCGGATGGCACCGAGGTGGTGTCCAGCAAATTGCCGCACTGGTGTGGCCATCCTACAATGCTGCGCCGAAATTCAGCGTGGGGCGCCCCGTTGGCCTGTGAGGTCGCGTCAGTCAGTGGGGACTGTTTGAAAAAGCAATGTGATGCTGTGCGTCGCCCCCAAGATGGAGGCTCCTCGGCTGCAGTGGGGCGCCCCTTGGTGTTTCACTCGCTATCCAGCTGAGTTGCGTCCGCACTTGCGGCTACAGTAGGCCGAAGGAAGCACAACGCGACGAGATCTGGATGGCACCGAGGTGGTGTCTAGCAAGTTGCCGCACTGGTGTGGCCATCCTACAATGCTGCGCCGAAAGTTCCATGGTCCGGCGGAACTTTTTTCCTTTTCCTTTCTGCATCTTGTCCCACAATCCGTTTAACCTTTAGACACGACCAGGTCCCTGAATGTGTGCAGGGGGACGCTATTGATTGAATCAAAATGGCGGCTTCACACAAAGCTGACTCAAGCGTTGCTGGTGATGCTATACAGACAAAAAATGGTTTTCAGTTTGTACATTCTTCAGGATTTTTCCATCCAAGTCTGCTTGAGAGTTTGTAGAACAATGCCTTTAGATCTTGCCCTCCCCTCTTTTGACTGTTGGTCTTGTTGCCTATGTCTTCTGTTGTCATTTAACTGAACCTTTTTTGACTGCCGAAAGGGGTTCTGGTCCGACCGCTGGTTGGTGGAGATATTTTGACTATATCCTGGACCTGCCCGGCCTCGCCCAAAATGGCGCCGGTATAAATGGGACTCGTACCTCCTTGTTGTGTGCTGGTTGCACAACCTTGATATCACGAGATACGTATGCAGTTTTGAAGCACATGGCGGGCGGGAATGAGAATTGATTGAATATTTCGACATCCCTATTGATATTAAGTTCTGATGTGTTATTGATTACTGTACTATTGAAAGTTCGAATTAACGTCACCCATGGTACTTGCCCGCAAATGTATATCTAGATAATTTTATTGTAAGTGGCCCTGTCGTATTTTAATTACAAAATGTACGTCCACCGATTCCGCAACTGTTAGACACCTTAGTTCTTGCAACCTAATGGCCCGCTCGTTGCGTTCCTCTACAGTGTAAATGTCTCCTCATCATATACGATTCCAGTTTGCTCCGTGGCCGGCCCACGTGGTTATAGGCCCGTATTTGTATACTGACATTTTCACAATAAAGGTTTTTAAAACAAAACATGGTAGTAGTATTTACATTGGTAAAGTTTTTAATTTTAGTCACTGTTTTCGAATCAGTAAAAGGCAAGTGAAATAAAGCAGTCCAATTACATGACGGATAAAAGGTATAATACGCAGGAACGCAGTAAAGATAAATGGTCAAGGGCTGTTGTGTTTTTTACTCCTGCAACATAAAGTGATCGATAAGAATCTGATATTCGGGCGTATCGGCGACTAAGACAGCAGGCCGAGCATCTTTTGCTCAACGGCTCCGTCATGGGACGAAGAAACGCCCTTTTGCTAGAAAAAGGAATATATTTTACTTGCAGGACAGTTGTAAATTTTCCGGGAAAATACATTAGCCTGGAACATTATAACATATATGTTTAAGAAAAAATAATGTTCGAAAGCAATTAAAAGCATAATTTTTAGGTCATATGACCAAGCCTTTCATCATTAGTATAACAAAAGTAAAATGAACCAATGAAAAGTTTTATTGACAAGTCACATGACCTGTTATGCTTACGTTACGCGCTGCGCGCCGCGCCCCGGATCCCTTCCGGGAAGCTGCGCTTCGCGCACTGGAGTACTTCCGGGTGCGCTAACGCGGCGTGTCATATAACGCATTACGCGACAACGTAGGTCCAGAATATAGTCAAAATGTCTCCACCAACCAGCGGTCGGAACACAACCCCTTTCAGCAGTCTAAAAAGTTCTGTTAAATGACAACAGAAGGGACAGGCAACAAGAACCATCAGTCAAAGAGGGGAGGGCAAGTTCTTCCCTACCGGGTCACGTTGGGGCGCTACCGGAACTGATCGAATTGGTAGTCTACAGTGTTTCTGGATGTTTCAGACTGAAGCTGGCGTTAGCATGAGAGCACCACCATCTCGTATCTCAGTCGTGGCCATTCCACGAGCAATCATGGCAGCCGCTCCCCACCAGAAGCCTGCGGGAGTCGGGGGCCCCAAGACTTTTGTCGAATCTTCAAGGCTCAGTGGACGCTTTCGAGAATGGGGCCCAAGCCCTAGCAGACAAGCGTCCGAGTTCCAAGGTGTCCCATGGCCATTTTAGTGGACCACGCCCAAATCTGAAGAGGCGGCCGCCATTTTGAGAGCCCGGTGGCAGCCGCCTATAGTTGCATCGCAAGAGCGGGAGCAACTCAACTACATGGTGAGCGAGACGCTGTAGTCGCAAGAGCGGGCAGTAAACAGCTGAATGGCGGAAGAGGCACAGTGTAGCAAAAGCGGGCGGAATGGCAACTGAAACGGTAAAGGGGCGCCCCACTACAGCGTGTCTTCAGGTCAAACGGATTGTGGGATAAGGTCCAGAATGGAAGAGTCATCAAAAGGCAAAAAGTTCCGCCGGACCCCGGGAGCCGGCCGCCTATGTCGGGGGCGATCTTAGGCCACGCCAGGGCAACACGACTTGGGGAGGGGGCAGAAGTCAAGCGCACCCTCCCAGTCCGCGCCACCACACCGTATGTTGAAAATCTGAAGCCATCGTTCTACAAACTCTCAACCAGCCTTGGATGAAAAATCTTGAAGAATGTACAAACTGAAAACCAGTTTTTGTTTGCATAGCATCAGCAGCAACGCTTGCTATCAGAATGCATGAGTTTCATGCTCGATCGATTGAGCTAGCCGGATCAGGCAACAAAAAGTATAAAATAGTTATGTAAATAGTTATTTAATAAAATGTTTTACCCTGTTACTTTGCTGGTGTGTTGTATATATTTATAATATTTGCATAGAGTTTATCGTTATTTTGGGCGGGGTGGGTGGCGGAGCCGAGCTGTCTTGCAGCCATCATGGTGTGGAGCTCAGTTCATCTCACTAGTTTCGTATTTCTCATGAAGGGTTGTTCCTAATGTTTCTATTTTAGCGAGGTCAAAAAGAGATCCTATTAGTGGCCTACTGATTTTGCTCGATTATTTTTTTTTAACACGATTTTTCACTATCTGCAAAGTCTAAACAGAGTATTGCGGCTTTGTGCTTGTTAGTAAATAGAGAATGAACCAAAGAGAATAAATTCTAAAATAGTAAATGCTTGGATAACAATCAATCAAATGGAGAGACAAGCAGGCACGACGGATTACAACGGGGGCAAAGGCCTGCGTTAACTACCCTTCACTATCTGCAAAGAGAGAGTACTTCTAAGAGAAAAGAGGGGGGGGGCAGCGTTTAAAGCACATCAGCGTGCATAAACACGAAAATGTTTTTACCTATCACGTACTTGACATTTGACAGCTTTTGATATTTGTTATTAAAAAGCCATTGAAATTCAATGAAAAAAACATAGGTTTTAGCCCATATATAGTTAGGGATTAGCATTTTCAAAACCTTATTTTACTCGCATAAAACCATTGAAATTCGCATATATAGTTAGATGCGCTAACTATATATCGCGCACCCACAATCCACTGCTGATGATGTCACATATTACATCATTCATGACATGCTCAGTGACATCACTGATGACATCACTGATGACATCTCAAATGACATCACTGATGACATCACTGATGGGGTCGTTTGCTGTGTGTGTTCCTGCTGCCGTTGGGAGACTAATTTTACTACTTGCGGAACCCGCTTCGCGGGTCCCGCTGCGCTGTTGCCGCCACCGGAGCCCAGGAGTCACAGGAGCCAGCTGGGTGAGAGAGCGTGCGACAGGGCTGCGAGCGAAGGAACCGGGACTCGCTTTCCCAGGAGTCCCGGCAATCCTCCGGCCTATCATCTGGCCCGCTCTCCCTGACCGCCCCGCCCAGCTCACCTTTAAAAATCCCCGCCTCCTATTGACATTGGGGTCGTTTGCTGTGTGTGTTCCTGCTGCCGTTGGGAGACTAATTTTACTACTTGCGGAACCCGCTTCGCGGGTCCCGCTGCGCTGTTGCCGCCACTGGAGCCCAGGAGTCACAGGAGCCAGCTGGGTGAGAGAGCGTGCGACAGGGCTGCGAGCGAAGGAACCGGGACTCGCTTTCCCAGGAGTCCCGGCAATCCTCCGGCCTATCATCTGGCCCGCTCTCCCTGACCGCCCCGCCCAGCTCACCTTTAAAAATCCCCGCCTCCTATTGACATTGGGGTCGTTTGCTGTGTGTGTTCCTGCTGCCGTTGGGAGACTAATTTTACTACTTGCGGAACCCGCTTCGCGGGTCCCGCTGCGCTGTTGCCGCCACCGGAGCCCAGGAGTCACAGGAGCCAGCTGGGTGAGAGAGCGTGCGACAGGGCTGCGAGCGAAGGAACCGGGACTCGCTTTCCCAGGAGTCCCGGCAATCCTCCGGCCTATCATCTGGCCCGCTCTCCCTGACCGCCCCGCCCAGCTCACCTTTAAAAATCCCCGCCTCCTATTGACATTGGGGTCGTTTGCTGTGTGTGTTCCTGCTGCCGTTGGGAGACTAATTTTACTACTTGCGGAACGCGCTTCGCGGGTCCCGCTGCGCTGTTGCCGCCACCGGAGCCCAGGAGTCACAGGAGCCAGCTGGGTGAGAGAGTGTGCGACAGGGCTGCGAGCGAAGGAACCGGGACTCGCTTTCCCAGGAGTCCCGGCAATCCTCCGGCCTATCATCTGGCCCGCTCTCCCTGACCGCCCCGCCCAGCTCACCTTTAAAAATCCCCGCCTCCTATTGACATTGGGGTCGTTTGCTGTGTGTGTTCCTGCTGCCGTTGGGAGACTAATTTTACTACTTGCGGAACCCGCTTCGCGGGTCCCGCTGCGCTGTTGCCGCCACCGGAGCCCAGGAGTCACAGGAGCCAGCTGGGTGAGAGAGCGTGCGACAGGGCTGCGAGCGAAGGAACCGGGACTCGCTTTCCCAGGAGTCCCGGCAATCCTCCGGCCTATCATCTGGCCCGCTCTCCCTGACCGCCCCGCCCAGCTCACCTTTAAAAATCCCCGCCTCCTATTGACATTGGGGTCGTTTGCTGTGTGTGTTCCTGCTGCCGTTGGGAGACTAATTTTACTACTTGCGGAACCCGCTTCGCGGGTCCCGCTGCGCTGTTGCCGCCACCGGAGCCCAGGAGTCACAGGAGCCAGCTGGGTGAGAGAGCGTGCGACAGGGCTGCGAGCGAAGGAACCGGGACTCGCTTTCCCAGGAGTCCCGGCAATCCTCCGGCCTATCATCTGGCCCGCTCTCCCTGACCGCCCCGCCCAGCTCACCTTTAAAAGTCCCCGCCTCCTATTGACATTGGGGTCGTTTGCTGTGTGTGTTCCTGCTGCCGTTGGGAGACTAATTTTACTACTTGCAGAACCCGCTTCGCGGGTCCCGCTGCGCTGTTGCCGCCACCGGAGCCCAGGAGTCACAGGAGCCAGCTGGGTGAGAGAGCGTGCGACAGGGCTGCGAGCGAAGGAACCGGGACTCGCTTTCCCAGGAGTCCCGGCAATCCTCCGGCCTATCATCTGGCCCGCTCTCCCTGACCGCCCCGCCCAGCTTATTCCAGCCTTAGGCCCATATAAACCTTTGTAACCCGCTGCGCGGGAGCGCCCGGGGCGAAGCCCGGGCAAAGGGCGGGCCCTCTGAGGCCCTTGTGGGCCAGAGCAGGCCGGGCTGGGCCCACTCTCTAAAACCCACTCCGTGGGCTTGTGTTACAGGTTAGTTAATGGCTACCCTACCTGATGGGGGGTCACCTGGGAAGAAGGGCAAACTTCGCAATGGGTCACTAGACAATTACTTTCCCAAGGTACTGTCCGAGGGGGAGAAGGAATTGATCATGGCTGAACGCAGGGCTGAGCGGAGGCGTTCAATCGAAAGCTTGAAAAACAGATCCTTTATTGACTCTGCGTCTGTATCCTTGTTCACCGAGGGGGACTTAATCGACCTTGGGAGGGAAACCGTTAGTCAAGAAGGCTTCCCACTTTTACTGCGTGACTGTACATCTTGGCCTGGTATGTCCCTTGATCCTATTGTGATTGACCCCCCTACCCAGATCCCATGCCACTCTGCTGCTCCCCTGAAGCTTAAATCATTGAAATCCAAGCAACTAGTGGTTGCACAGATACACGGTCCACCACCAAATAAAAAAAGGAGGAAATTAAGGGCGGGACAAGGCAAAGTTAAAATTTCCCATTTAGACTTTGGCAAAGGCCCTAAATTATCTTCACCGCATGTAAGGGCTACCTTGGAAGTTGCAACTACTGTAACACCCGAGGCATTACCAATGGTGGCTACTTCGCTTGTTGAGGTCCCCAATATAGCAGTTTTAGTTAACAGTCAGGGGCCCTCATTTACAAACTCATTGACTCCTCCTCCACCTGTAGGGGATTTCGAACTTTTACTGAGGTCTCTGTTGCTACCCGTGATTGAGAGTCTTAGGAAAGTCGAAAATAGATTGACCCTAGTAGAGGCTGCCTTAAATAGTATGGCCACGGCGACCAGGGCTCAGGGGAGTGGGGGAACACAACCAACACCTTGCACTGGGGTCTCGTCTAGCGAGACTGTAAAACCCCCAGTAGCTACCCCCTCTGCTCTACTCCAGCCGTCTAAACAGTCGTCTCAGCATAAGGGAAAGGCGGCGCCTGCTATACATAAAGAAAATCCCACAACGAACCCGATCATTTCTGTAGCTGGGACAGAAGGTGGCCCCCAAAGGCCAATGACAAAGGCTCCCCCAGTAACCAGTAGTGAGAGACAGGGGGAAGGGGGACGCACCAGAGGTCCTTTTACTAGGGTACCTCAAGTGGAAATTCCACCTCAGGCGGTGCCCTATGTAGTAGTTATGACCGGGGTTCCTCCATTAGCAGACAATAAGAAGGAAGGTTATGGCCAATTGAAAAATAAAATAATTCATTGGTTGAGGACATTCAGGCCTATAGCCCCAAATGTGGATGGAGATATTGTACATGTTAGAAGGATCCCGTGGTTGGGTAACACTAGGAAAGATATTGACGGGGATCTAGTGGTGGTCAATTTTAGAGACCCCCGTGCAGTGGACTACATTTTAAACTGGCCATATGCAGGAGGAGGAAACTCTATTACACCTAGGCCCTTAACCTACTTTTACCCGAGGCCGGTTCCTTACCCCCCCAAACATAGGGAAGAGTCTTATGCCCTATGGCCCAAGCAGTTTGGTTATAATACTACTCATCAGGTATTTGGCCAGCATCAGCTTTACCCTAATGGTCAGTCTGGTTGGTTTACGGTTCCACAGAGACATCACTTAAGCCACAATGGTGCAATGGAGCATCTTAGACCCTTCACCCCCTTAGATACTTTCAATAGGTTCTCGCAGCTTAGTGGCATGGAGGACTGCGATTGATGCTTACAGCCTATGGAGGAGGGAGGCGGTAGATATGGAGTGGATCCCCAGCAAGGAGGAATTATTTGTGACAATTCCCAGGAAGTAACCATAGATGACTCTAATGACATCCATTCGAATATGCCTCATTTTGATGCCCCGGGTATGTCTATTGTTGTTGATTGTTCTGAACCCGACAGGCAATTTTGTTGTGTGAGTAACAGCCACCAATCTAGAGGTGTGGGAATGGAGCCGGGGGGGGTGATCACGAAAGGGTACTCTCTAGTGCACAAGGGTTCTAGGGTAATAAACCTGATTTCCTGGAATGTAGCCGGGCTAAAAAGGAAGTTAGACATTCCTGAATGGCATGAATTCATCGAGAAGTTCGATGTCTGCCTATTTCAAGAAACTTGGTGCTTGATACCAATTGATAAATCTGGCTACACTACCTTCTTTTCCCCAGCGATAAGTAGAGGGAAAGGTAGACCAGCAGGAGGTCTTTTAGTCTGGATAAGAACTAACCTAGATTGGGACATGGCCTCTAATGACACCCAGTGTAATGATTTAATGCACCTTTCTTCCAGGGGTCATATCGGGGGGATTAGGCTTGAACTTTTTAATGTGTACGCTAGAGGGGCTGCGGGGGATAATACTTCGGCAACCATATTGAGCCTTGATTCTGCTCTAGCTAATTGCCCTCCCTCAGCCAGAATTATGGTGGGTGGCGATTTTAATTGCACGTTCGAACCTCTTCTTGGTGATGATCCACTAGGTACTGAGGAGGACGACTCCAGGTGGTCTATCCCCCCCTTGACGGTACCCCCCATCCGGAAATGGTCTGCTAGGGCAATCCAACTGAACGCCCTCACTAGGGAGCACAAATTAAGAGCCCTTAATGGCAGGACCCGGTCTGATATATTAGGTGCAATGACTTTTAACAGGCTATCGGCCCCGTCCAGAATTGATTATATTTTAATGAGTGTTAGTATGTGGATGGACCTTATTGATATGGAGGTGGTACCCACCCAGGATAGCGACCACAATCCGCTTTGCTGCAAGTTTAAATGGGGCAAAATTAAAGAGAAAGGGATGAGTTCACCGTTGAAACTAACCAAAGAGATCATCCCCTACGAAAACAATCGTAGATTGAAGTGGGACAAGGCTCAGCTAAACGCAGACCAACTAGAGACCATTAAATTTACCATCGAAGCCCTGTACAGGGACTTGGAAGTAATGGATCGGGTGGTTGCTAGCCCTCCGTGCCTTTCTTTACAACTAGACTCTGCATATAAAGGCACGATAGATCAAGTGAGTCTTTATTTCACCTCTAAAGGGAAAACCCCCAGATTAAATAGGACTCCCCCCATATCCAGCAACCCATGGTATTCAACGGACTGCAGGGGGAAGAGGAAAAGTTTGTCAGTTGCCTTGCTCTCAAGGAATCCTACTCTGGTTAGAGCGGCCAGGAGGGAGTACTTGAGAGCAATTGCTCTGGCAAAGCGCGAGTGGGAGGAGGAGCACTGGAGGGAAATAACAGACGCCGTCAGCAGGAGGGACTCGACGTTATTCTGGGATTTAATCAATAGAGCTAGGCAGGGTAAAACCCAGCCTTTAGCAACCCATATAACCAGCCTGCAATGGTTCAATCACTTTTCATCTCTGTATGGCGGCAGTGAAGATACATCTGGCCCTTTGGTTGCTTGTGGGGAGGGAAGGGAGCCTGACGGGGAGACGGAGTGCTTATTTATGGCCTCCGAAGTAGTGGCAGCAATTAAACATTTGACGCCCAAAAAGGCAGCTGGGCCGGATGGGATCCCTGGGGACCTCTTGATTGCTGAACCCCTAGCCTGGGCAAATTTAATAGCCACCATAATGAATTTGTTAGTAAAGGGACACCCCGTGCCAGATTCATGGAAGGGTGCCGAGGTGGTCACAGTGTACAAGAAGGGGGCAAGAGATGACCCTGCCAACTACAGACCGATTAGTCTGATAGACATAATCCAGAAAGTGGTTGGCAGGGTCATTATCGCCAGGGTGGGCGACTGGATGGAGGAGGAAGGCATTCTCTCTCATCTGCAGGCCGGATTTCGCCAGAGGGTGGGCACGATGGACCAGGTCTTTCGGCTGTTTGGGATCTATTGGAAGGCAGTTACCATCAAGAAGGGGAGCCTATATTTGGCCTTCATAGATCTCAAGACGGCCTTCGACCTGGTCCCCCGTGCTAAACTGTGGGAGATCCTGAAAAGTTTGGGCTTTCCTGGCTCACTCTTAAGATTAATTGTAAGACTCCACGAGGGGACATACGCTAGGATCAGATGGGGTACACAGGGCCAACTGACAGATAGGGTACCTGTGAGGAGTGGAGTCCGTCAAGGGTGTGTCATGGCTCCGACTCTCTTCTCCTTGTTTGTGAATGGAGTGGTGGACCATCTGAGAGGAGAAGAGACGGATGCCCCAACCCTGGCGGGGGAAAAGATTCAGACCCTGCTCTTTGCTGATGATACCTTACTGATAGCTAAATCCCCGATAGGCCTGCACAAACTCCTGCAGCGTTTCTCCTCCTTTTGCACAGAGAGAGGCCTAACTATCAACACCACCAAAACCAAATTGATGGCCTTTTCACCCGCCAAAAATTTTAAAAACAATTTTCTGCTTAAAGGGACTCCCTTGGAGTTGGTCGAGGCATTCGACTATTTAGGGGTCCGGATAAATAGCCGAATGACCTGGAAGGACCACTTAGCGAAAATGCTATTGGGCCACAAAAGAGTGTCGGGGGTGATCTTACGAGAGCACCGGGCATCAATTAGTAAACCAGTGTCCCCGGTAATGGCCATCTACGATGGCCAGATACTCCCGGCTGCATTGTACGGCTCCGAATTATGGGGGTTCGACAATGTAAATGAGCTAACCTTAGCAGAAAATAAGTTTTTGAGAGATGTGGTGGCACTCCCTGTTTCTACCCCGCTTATCCCCTTGCGGTTAGACCTTGGTAGACGTGCCCTAAAGGATATAGTGAGGCTGCGACCATTGCTTTTTTGGGTCCGCCTGAGAAGGACTAAGGAGTTGGCCAAATATGCTGAAGTACTGGACGAGCTAATTTTACTCGACTCTGGGTGTAAAATTGGCTGGTTGAAAAATTTGAGGCTATTGGTCTCCCAATTGGGTTTGAGAGATATTTGGGAGTCTCAAGCGCCCCCGCCCAAAATGGTGATCAAGAAATTATATTGGGATTGGGTTCAGGCTGAAGCATCACGTGGTATACCAGGGGGTTCACTTACAGAGTCTTTTCTGGAGTGTAAGTGTGTAAGGAAACTTGAACCCTTCCTTGACTTGGTAACTAAGCCTCTAGACAGGGCCCTCTTTTTAAAATTAAGGTACGGTACCCTCCCGGTACGCGAATTTACTTCAAAATGGTCCAACCAGGGCGGCCCCTTGCGATCTTGTCCTGGCTGTGCGGCCCCTAAAGAGTCCGTGGCCCATCTTCTTTTTGCCTGCCCCGCGTATAAAGTGGCGCGGAAAAACTGGTTGAAACCAGTATGTAAAGGTTTGGGGATGAGGTGCCATCGCTCGGCCTTACGAGTGATTACATCGGACCTATCATCTACCCCATTGATATGCGGGGTGGCAAAGTTTTTAGGTAGTGCCTGGATTATTAGATCAAGATCTCTGGGAATGATTGCAAGGCCTCTACCTACCCAGAGTGGAGTTGTCTGAAGCTGCTAATTCTGAGTGCCTGGAGTATTTTTTTTTTTTTTTTGTCCGTGGTTTTATCAATTATGTCAGTGCTCAGTCGTATTTTAAGTATGGTCAACCCTTGTTGTTGCTAGTATAATTTGATGGAATGTATTTTAAAATGTATATTGTTGTCTTTTATGGTGATCAATTTACCGAATAAAGATTTATACGCACATCTCAAATGACATCACTGATGACATCACTGATGACATCACTGGTGACATCACTGAAGACATCTCAAATGACATCACTGATGACATCTCATTTGACATCTCATTTGACATTACTGAGCACATCACTAATGACATCATTCATGTGATAATACGATGAACCTCTTCAGACTCTAATATAACCTTAGATACACTCAGTGTAAACAAAAACTCACAGACTGTCACTCATCCATGGAGTTACTCACACACCTAGTCAGTCATGCAAAGAATCAATCACACCTCCATTTCCTCTACTATACAGTTAAACACACCTTACTTATTCAAACATATACTAACACATATTTACTCTCTTATACAATCCCTGATACAAGTTCACAATGATCCATACAGCCACTCACACATTCACTGGCTCTTATGCACAGTTATTTATATATGTCAACTCTCACATGTACTGTGTTTTACATATGTACTTACTTTGACATGTAGCACTGAGATATCCATTCACTCACCAATACACTCATGCACACAGTCAACCACCCATGCAGCTGTTTCCACATACACTTTTAACCCATACATCTAGTGAATCAACTGCTCACACATCTATGCACAAAGTCATACACCTCCCAGTCACCCACACACACTCAGTCTCCCATACAAATACTTGGGCAACCAATCAATAACCCATATAGTTACTCATATAGCTACTGATCAACACATGCAGCAGTTTACAGAACAACAGACATAATGATGCACAAATTAAGACAGTTTAGTCACTAACCCATTCACTCAGTGAGACACATTTAATCACTCACTCATACAGTCAGTCATGCACCTACTAAATCCTTCATCCAGACACTTATACATCCACTCATTCTTCAATATGTAAGACATATTTTAACTTTACAGAAACATACAGTCACTGGATGTTGTCATCAGTGATGTCATCAGTGATGTCATTTGAGATGTCATCAGTGATGTCATCAGTGATGTCACTGAGCATGTCATGAATGATGTAATATGTGACATCATCAGCAGTGGATTGCGGGTGCGCGATATATAGTTAGCGCATCTGACTATATATGCGAATTTCAATGGTTTTATGCGAGTAAAATAAGGTTTTGAAAATGCTAATCCCTAACTATATATGGGCTAAAACCTATGGTTTTTTCATTGAATATATATATATATATATATATATATATATATATATATATATATATATATATATATATATATATATATATATATATATATATATATATATATATATATATATATATATATATATATATATATATATATATATATATATATATATATATATATATATATATATATATATGCATACATGGACTTTCAGTTGACCCTGCATTGCATGCAGTATTGGCCAATAGGTCAGCCCATTTTCTCCCCCCCTGTGTTTGACAGAATTCTAACTGTGCACAATGTGCACAGTTAACATCAGCTTCAAAGGCATTCCCTTATAGTGCCACAGTTAACATCAGCTTCAGATGAATTCCCTTATAGTGCTAGGGTCTGGTCAGCCCATGTTTGAATGCTTTTGTTAATCATAATTTTTGCCTTGCTTGAAAATCGTATTTTGTATCCCCCTTCCCAATTTTTGAGGGAAGTGTTCATTACCATGAGCAGTCTTGTTGTGTCTTGGGAGAGAGCGTGTTGCACACTCTGTCTCCTCTCTTGCACCTCCAGATGTGATTTCAAAAGAAAAAATGAAGAAATCACAGTACAATGTGAGAGCAGATATCTTGCTCTCGAGGATGCCATGCGCCAGCTGCCTCCCAGTCTCTGCTACTAATTCCTATTCGCCACACCCAGCCCGCATTGCTGCAGCAGCTCCTACTCAGTCATGCTTAACCCACATGTAGACACCACATGCTGGTGGCTGGTCTCTGCTAATTATTTAATCTCCGGAAACAATACAAATGGTTTCATCGTGTCATTGGTTCCTGGAACTATCTCCATGCACTGCTTTATTACTTTGATATCATTTTGGAGAACTGCACAAAAATACTGTAATTCATCGTGTGCAACTACACAAATACAATACGACAATACAACAGCTTGTCAGTTCTTCTGTACATTGCTCGTTACATTTAAGCCATTTTGGGCCAGATTATCAAAAAGTTCATGCAGCACAGGCCCCAAAGAGACTGCACTGTGTTGCATGAGAGGACGGTAGCAGGAGAGCACCATACCTTCAGAGATATGATTCCCCCCTCCCTTTTCTCTAGCGTCAGTGCTGATTTCAACTGACGTGTGCCAGGTATACACTTTAATGCCTTAGCACTAAAAGGTCATGCCTGAATCTAGCATAGGTTTTGTACAGGAAGGGTACACTTCCTGTACAAATTGCTATACCTAAACAAGTTTCAAAGCTATTCCCACTTTATATGTGTGCTGCCTACTTTGAAGTGGCGTTTACTTTTGGCGCAAAACCATCTCTACAATTCTGTGTAGATACACTTTTGCGTCAAAACTGGTTGCTTGGGGACGCCATGTACCACCGATGAAATGCCCCCTCGGTGCTAAGTAATGAAAAGCAATGCTTCACCCTGCTTTTCATTACTTTTAGGGTGCTTTCCAACGCAAAACTTGTTTTGCGCTGGAAATGTTATTCCACAAAAACATTGTGGACTGGTTATTATCACTTTTGTGATTCTAACCCAGCACAAATTGTGTGTACCATTTGAAAACATATTTTCAGACTTAAAAGTGCAAATTGAGAGTGGGTATTTGTATAATTCCTTCTTTGCCAACACTGACTTAATTTTAAGTTAGATTATTTGTGCTACTTGATGAGCTGGTATTATGAGTTCACGGGGCTGGAAGGCATTTGGATAGGCAAGGAACCTTTAAAATGATATTTACTACCAATGCTAAATCTATCTCAAATGAATCTAGACTCTCCTTTTCAGCTGGCTTTTACTTAAAGTAGTATACTGGAAAACCGGGTGTGGATGGTGGCAGAAAGAGTTTTGAATGCAATGCTGTTTTAAAGATCTCAAACTTGGGCTCCTTCATTTACAATTTTTAAAGCCATGATTTTCAGCAAAAGGTGCAAACAATGCCTTATACCCTACCTGATTCATGATGGCAATTTGCTATTAGGATGTTAAAAGAAGTTCCAAATTCAATATGTGACAGACGGCCCGATTATGAGTTTGGCAGTGTGGAAGAAGGCCGCCACGCCTCAACCGCACATCCCACAAAGCCAAACAGACTTGAAGAAAAGAACATTCAGGGGACAACCGTCCTTGTAAAAGCATTGAATTAATTGCTAATCTGCAGAGTGTGATTGTTTTCAGATGAGAAGGACTTCCATCTCAATTGATGTGCATGCTGTTGATTTGGCCAATTCTGAATTGAGGGGATGTTAATAGAAAAGAGTGTGCAGATTTTAATGTATCTAAATGAATGGTGTTATTTTGAAGTGAGGATTGTTTACAGTGTATTTTCAAATTGAAAAAAATGTGTTACTAGCAGGGGCTTTATTTTGCAATAAAGTTGAAATTGGAGCACCATGGAAAATTGGAACTCAGAAGGGAAAGATTATTTATTCTATTGACTGCTGTTTCAAAGGAGTTCAATGTGCTGGGTAACCAAGCCCAACAAGTGGTATTCTTGGAGTTTGTTAATTCTTAGTTTCTCTGGAGGTCATTACAAGATATTTCCATGTATTTAAAAAAAGTCATGAAGTTTTTTGATTATAAAACATCACAATAGCATGGTGAACAAGCATTAGCAAAGTCAAGATGTCTCAGCAATCAGAGAGCTATTGGTGTTGTCAATGTCAATGTCGTTTAGCTATGCTGTTTTTTCCCTGAAGTAATACATAACTGATCGCAATCGCATCAAAGCCCTAGCGCTGCTGTCTCTGAAAATGGCATAGGCAAGAGAGGTAGAGGTTGGCTCAGGCCGTATTCATCTTCTGTTTATCAGGCATGAAAGACCAGTAAAAGACGGGCAGCGAGGCATGAAAAGTGAAATAAATCAATCTCCATTTGCGATGTCTACAAAATGGGGAACTGTGCAGTTTTCATGGTTATTATTCTGTTGGCAGAGGATGTGGCATAGCAGTTAGAATCCCTAACCTTCAAGATGTGGAATCGGGTTCAAGTCTCGGGAGGAGGCTCAACATTCTGTGATTCTGGGCAAATAAGTTAGGGGCTGATTATGCATTTGGTGGTCCTGGTACCACTGTGCTGTCGGGTCCTTCTACCCGATTATCCTGCGGTGCTGTGGAAAGCGGGGGGATTGGAGGCAGTGCTGATGCCGGCACTGTCGTGCCAATTAGGAGTTGGAATTTTGTGGATGTTTTCAAGACTGAAAAATGTCAGTGGAAAGGCAGGGAAGGAGCCTAAACAGAGCCCCCGGGGGCTTTTATTCATTAGGTACTGTAGCTGGGCATATGTTGTGCCCCTCTATGTCTGCACTGCTGTGCGTGTAATGTGCGCCATGCATGTCATGGTGAATGACAGTAGTGCACGCACAACAATGCAGGTGCTGTTGTGTGGCTGCATTGCCTTTAAGCTCACTCTATAAGCCGAAGCATGCCGCCGCCTCAAGACCACCTCCGGCCCAGCAGTCAACTTGTAATGCGGTGTTTGGATGCCACTGGCTCAGGAGCATTCTCTCAACTACTGCAAAGGCGGTCCTGCACTCGGACCACCAAATTTGTAATCACCCCCTAAATCTTTCTGTTCCTAAAAATTAACATGTCCATCTGTAATGCAGCTAGTGCTCATGTAAACCACAATGATACCTTCAGGTTTAGTTTGCACTTTATAAAAGACTGCACATTTAAATAAAACCTAACACCAGTTTGCAATGTTGCTGCTTTGTAGTTAGTGCAGTTTAGGAATCTATGCACAGTTGGAAATGAAGCCCAGGTGGGAGGAGAAGAAGGAGCTTGTAAAAACATGAGTACTCATGTGGAGTGCTCAAACACAAAGAAAAAAGCATCTCCTAAACAGGAGCAGTGGATGGGCACAAGTACTTGGTCCATGCTCTGTAGAGGGCTAAACCCAAGAAGAGGCATGACACATGCATGCCACAGAGAAATGGGGACAAAGGATATGAGAGTGATAACCCTATGGGCAAACTGAAGCCCACAGATTGAGTGTTAAATGTCTCTATGAGAAAATGCATGTGCTGTCTAGCCGATACCTAAAAAGGAGAGTGGATGTATATGTTTATTGCAGTAAAACAGCATAACATAACTTGCCTTTGCTGTTTTTCAATCTAAAATGTGCTTATTCCTATTCTTGAAAACTATCTGGTAAATATGATAGTGTACATTTTGTCACACATTAAATCTTGTCATCAAGGAATGTGAATGTTCAAATGAATGAATCTTTATGGCATAAAATATATTAAAATATTCACAGTGAACATATTAAAAACATTAAACTCATAAAGATATCTGCAAGTTTTCCTTTAGAGCAACTCTTCAATCACACTTCCTGAAGACAGGAATTAGCATTATCTAAATATTTAGGTAGTTTCCTGATAAATTGACATCAATGTTCAATTGAATGATGACTGAAATCAGAGATCATAAGAAACAAACTAAAAAGTATGCTTTAATTATTGTATAAACATACAAGGACTTTCTGTAAAGAGATGCGAAAAGGTTTTTGCTGGATATGTGTATTTAAGGGATCTATTGTTGGCAATGTCTAATTAATTAATCTCATAATTTCTTAGTGCCTCGCTGATCTTTGTGTTATGTTTTCACACTGGTAAAAAGCACATTATTGGGAATCCTATTATTCTTTTGTTGTGGTTATAGAAAATAATTGATTAAATTGGATAATGATGTGAAGTGTTCACAAAAGTATTGAAGGCTAATGGGTAAGTGCTGGTTTTAACATTTATTAGAACACTGGAATGTTGAGAGCTCCATTGAACACAATGGAGCCACTGAGGACAGGAAACAGCCTTAAAACACAGGGGCCCATTATGATGTCGGGCGGATTGCCCCTGCCAGGCTGGCGGTACCCACCGCCAGCCTGGCAGGGGTAATCTGCCCGACATCCACACTCGTTTTCCCCACCGCCATATCAGTATGGCGGGGGGAACCTCGGCGGACGGAAAGACCGTCCACCGCTTTTCCGCCCCGGTCGCCTTGCGGCCGGGGCAGAAAAGGAATAATATGGTGGCGGTGTCTATCAGACCCCGCCAGCCATATTATGATGGGAGTCTGTAGGTGCCTTTCCGCGGTGGCGATGCCGATGCCGTCACGGATAGGCATGCGGTCTTCACTCTGGGGGACCCCTGCGGGCCCCCAGAGTGAAGGAGAGGTGGGGGGTGCACACGGGGGGTAACTGTGGTACCCCCTTTCATTTGCATAAACAAAGCGGCATGTGCCTGCCGCTTTGTTTATGCAAATGCATTAATGCATTTTTAGCATTGTGGCGGGTGGTGCAGAGAGCACCGCCCGCCACAATGCTAAAAATGCAGGATGTGCCCGCCACTGTGGCGGGCACATCCTAATACCCCCCACTGGACCCCCGCCCGTATGGCGGCCGGTCCCGAATTCCGACAGGATGGCGGGCGGACTAGGTCCGCCAGTCATCCTAATGAGCCCCACAGTCTTTAGTATAGTATAGGAGAACTTTACCACACAGTTTTTGCCACAAATGTGTCTTTGCCATGCATGTCTTTGTAATGCAAAATGGTAAGTATAGGTAAGTGTTGGTAGGTATGTTTTATTTTGAATATATTGATTTAAAAAATATTGCTTAGAAACATTGTTTCTTTCAGGCTGTATGTTTTCTAAATCAATTTTTGTTATAATAATATATATAATAATATATTTTTTGGAGAATGGGTGAGCCAATGTATACATTTACTGCTAGGGTAATGATTTGAAAAATAAATATTAAAATGTTATTTTAATGTACAAGTAAAAAAATTTGAAAATTATGTGTAAAAAAAGACATGAATACGTTGTAGGGATGGGATGTAGGAGATATAGAGACATTGGATGGGGAAGTGAATCAAAACTCAAATACAATATTAAAATACTTGAGTATTGAATTATAAAAAATTATGCTCTTTTAAGTTAAAACAAAGAAACAGATTTTATGATTTTTTTATATTACATTAAACTGTCTTAGGAATAGAATGCAAGGGATATAGAGGTATTAGGTGGGGAAGTGTATTAATAGTCAGGCAATAATTAAATATTTCAGTATTAAGATAAAAAAATGAATATTTTATGGTAAAATAAAGAAATTGATTTTATGATTTTATTTGAAACATTAAAACCTTTTAAGGGCGGGATACAAAGGCAGCAAGGGATTTAGGGTTATTTGGTGGATAAGTGTTTCAATATTCAGGTATTAACACTTGAATATTATTTTTTTAATACAACGTTAAAGTAAATCAAAGAATTAAAGTTTAGGTATTTATTCTTCAAAATAAAATTAAAAGATTTGGGGATAGGATGCAAAAGATATAGGGTTATTGTGTGGGGAAGTGGATTAATTTGTAAGTATTAATTTTGAAAACCTAATTCTTTTTTAAAGTAAAACAAAGATATAGATTTTATGAATTAATTTTTTTTAATAACATCCCAAAGTTTTAGAGACCGGGTGCTAGAGATATAGGAGTATTGTGTTGGGAAGTGTATTAATACTCAGGTATTAATTAAATATACATCTCATATAATAAATGACATTTTAAAAACGTTTTCCTATGCTTGGCTATTGATTTAAATTTAAGAAATGTTTTTTTTTTACGTTTCATGTTGACAATTGTGGTTGTACATATGGCCGAGATACCCGCCACCCCCTCTCAACACAATCCCCAAGGATGGGACACCGGAAACGGTTCTGAACTTTTGGAAGACGGGAGGGAGTGACCCTCCCGGCCGTATTTATTAAAATATGAAACAAAATTAAAACATAAAAATAACAGTTTCATATTAATGCACAATTTCATTTCACATTGCGATGTTTGGCTAACCTTAACATATTCTCTAATACAAAGGTTCTCCTAGCCGAACTAACATCCTACAAAACATTTAACTTGAAATTGTACATCCTAACGTTTAAGGGCCAACGGCAAGGTCGTAACCGGTGTCAGGATCCCTAAACCAGACATATCCCCCTCACTTGTGAGGGGCGACCGCACAGAGGCGTACCTCAAGTGCATTTACCAATTTCCCTTGACTTGACGGGGGCCCCAATAAACTCGACGCCATTTAAAGGTCGTCCGAGGACACGTGTGAGGTATCTAGAAGGTAGCGTAGAACCCCTCCCAAACCCCACACAACTTACCACATCTGCCGTCGCAGATGTCCTGGCCCCGGGAAATTCCCCAGGAGGGGGCTGTAGCCCCTCCTACCCAGGAAGGGGCCTTGACCGCCTTTCCTTTTCTTTCGGCGGCCCATCCTTAGAAGGTACCGCCTCCCCGTTGAGGGGCCAATGGCCACCTCCCTTGAGCGCTCCCATCCGTAATGGGTGACGCCCACCCATAGGGATCCTCCAATTACTGCTCACCGATCATGACCTTACCGCCCGACCAAAATAAATACGACAATTCTAACTAAACTATTAAATTACTAAATTACTAAGAGACAGTAACAATTACCACTTATCAACAGGCATGATTACTGATCACACTAGTGCATCATTACTTTATTTGCAAAACAAACTACAATTTGACCATTCTTTATTGCATATTCAAAGTTATCACGAGAATCGTCACAACCTGTAAAAATTAGCGTTACCACATCAAACTTTATTCAAAAACCACTTGCTGTCCTCAGGGGCTGGTGGGTGGGTCAAAATTGGCTCTTCGTTCCGTCTCGAGCTCACGTGCAGCGAGGAGGTGCAGCTTTAGAGCACAGGAACAAGAGGATGCTTACTTGGCTTGTTGCTCCTTTTATCCGTCTTCGGGGCGGGCGTAAACCCGCCCCTGCCTGCCCCAAAGGGCGTGGCCGGCCGCGTCAGTGTCTAGGCCAGCCCACTCCAGGGCGGGAAAAGAGCGCGCCCCGGCTACGCCGCTTCGGGCATACCAGCCGAGACGCGCCTCCCGCCCAAGATGGCTTCCCGGGGGGATCGTGGTACTCCGCCATACGTTCGGGGGGACCGAATGGTCGCCCCTTTCCATATGGCCGAGATACCCGCCACCCCCTCTCAACACAATCCCCAAGGATGGGACACCGGAAACGGTTCTGAACTTTTGGAAGACGGGAGGGAGTGACCTCCCGGCCGTATTTATTAAAATATGAAACAAAATTAAAACATAAAAATAACAGTTTCATATTAATGCACAATTTCATTTCACATTGCGATGTTTGGCTAACCTTAACATATTCTCTAATACAAAGGTTCTCCTAGCCGAACTAACATCCTACAAAAGATTTAACTTGAAATTGTACATCCTAACGTTTAAGGGCCAACGGCAAGGTTGTAACCGGTGTCAGGATCCCTAAACCAGACATATCCCCCTCACTTGTGAGGGGCGACCGCACAGAGGCGTACCTCAAGTGCATTTACCAATTTCCCTTGACTTGACGGGGGCCCCAATAAACTCGACGCCATTTAAAGGTCGTCCGAGGACACGTGTGAGGTATCTAGAAGGTAGCGTAGACCCCCTCCCAAACCCCACACAACTTACCACATCTGCCGTCGCAGATGTCCTGGCCCCGGGAAATTCCCCAGGAGGGGGCTGTAGCCCCTCCTACCCAGGAAGGGGCCTTGACCGCCTTTCCTTTTCTTTCGGCGGCCCATCCTTAGAAGGTACCGCCTCCCCGTTGAGGGGCCAATGGCCACCTCCCTTGAGCGCTCCCATCCGTAATGGGTGACGCCCACCCATAGGGATCCTCCAATTACTGCTCACCGATCATGACCTTACCGCCACAGGCCGGATAGTTGACCGGCTATCCGGACCCCCCACAACACTCCTGCCTAAAGGTCATGTATTAAAGTTTTCAACCAAGCTATCAGGTCTCCTATGAGTAACTCGTTCCCCATTCGAGACAAATGAACACCATCCCCCAAATACATACTGTCCCCTTTAATACAACCATGCGAAATAGAATGCAGTGTACTTGAACGGAACAGTCTACTCACTTTATTATTAATTTTCCTTACTGAATGATTCAGAGCAGAGACCGAAAGAGCCCCCCGCCACACTTTCCGTGGGATCATATGGGACCATGCAATTGTGCACCCTGGAACTCTTCTCGCTAACCAACTTACCGTGGAAAGCATCGCCTCAAGAAGAAGTCGTCTACCAGTGGTCACCAAATCATTGCCCCCAAGATGTATTATGACTACAGACGGCGGTGACCTTGTCTGCCCTAACAAACCCTCGAAAAATGAGCGAAACTGGTCAATACAGAGCCCGCCCTTTCCGTAGAAGGACACACTGTACCCGTATTCCCCAGCCACGTGAATCATGTCACCTGCTTTGAATACGTCCGCGGCACGCCTCACGTATGAGTGGCCCACGACCCACACCTCCTTTTTCACAGCCGGTGATGTCTGACCGCTGGCCCGGTGTTGGGTCGACTGCACAGTCCGCCCCGCCTCGTAGGCTCGCGCAACTGAAACCAAACAAAAACAAGAAGCGTGAGTACATCATTACAGCTTCACAACATGTGCAACCGCACATACCTTTTATAACAATTCGAGGACCAACGCCCCACACGTTTTACTTGATCGACATTCAGACCCCTGGCTGTAGCCTCGGTAGCAGCCCCTATCCGAAAGGAATGGGTCCCAAACTCTCCGGGGTTCATGCCCGCGGCAGAAATCGACATCGCAAGCACCCGCTAAAACTGAAACCTCGTCAGTGGGGTGGCGTCAGCGTGTCTCAACAAGGTCCCCCCCCATGATGCCACCCTTTGCGCTAAATATTCCTCAACGCAACCCACCGGGCACATGGACGATCCGGGAATCCTTCGTATCATTATGCAGTCCCCCATCGAACCCTGATCGGTCTTGGACTTGACAAATGAGACAGTCACTGTCTCCCCCCTGACTTGGACGTGCTCTCGGCATAGTCTCCCCATGGTATCCTGTTTGTTCCTTGCCACTAGTTCGCTTACCCGCATAGCCCCATGGAATGCTAGCACAAAAGCGGCTCGGAATAACACTGCTTCATACTGGGATGAACAGGTTGCCGGAAGTACAGATAATAACAAAGCCAACCTATCCAGACCTATTGGGCGCCTTTCATCTACTCTGCGACCCTCAAGGCGTTGCCACCCACGTAGCGCTTTTTGCACAATGAAAGACGCAGTCGGGTCCTGGATCCCATGAGCCCTTGCCATAAAGGAAATGGCGGCCCGATGCCTCTGGGCCGTAGCCACTGATTTGCCTGCCTGATGTAGGGACAGCAGAAAATCCACTACCAGTTCTTCCTGACCCCAAAGCTCCCTCCTAGCATCCCCCACAAAGGCCCAGTAGGATCGGAACGCCCCTTGGTATGCCTTCCTCGTCCTGGGTGCTAAACTCTCTCCCACGAGGTTCTGTAATTCGGGGCGCCGAGAGACCAGAGAGCTTCGGGGAAAGGTGCCGCCACCGGGTCCGCTGTTGGCAGAAAACCCCAGAAGGCCTGCATACGAAAACGAGAAAGCGCATCAGCCGCTTTATTCATTACCCCAGGCACATGTCTTGCTTTGAATAGTACATTCAACTGCATACACAATAACACAATTTCTTTGAGCAATCTCAGAATCCATTTGCATCGTGCTGCCTGGCTGTTGATACACTCCACCACGGTCATGTTATCAGACCAAAACACCACAGAGTGATCTCTGAACCCTTCGGGCCAAGTTTTCAGGGCCACAAGAATGGGAAAAAGTTCCAAAAAGGCAATGTTACTCGTCAGTCCACACTCATGCCACCATAACGGCCATCTTTGAGCCGACCATCGTGTGCCGAATATGGCACCAAAACCAGTGTTCCCTGCCGAATCTGTCCACAGCCCCAGCTCCTCGGAGGACACCGCCGGTTTGTTCCAAACAATTCGACCATTGAAATCCGCCAGAAATGCCAACCAAATGCGCATGTCCTGACGAACCTCTGCCGATAACCGTGTGCGATGATGAGCCTCCTTCAGGCCGACCATGGCTTGAGCGATCGAGCGGGAAAAGGGGCGGGCCATCGGCATGACTCTCAGGGCAAAATTCAGCTGTCCCACCAATTGTTGCAACTGATGCAGCCTGACCTTGGACTCGCTAATACAAGCTTCCAGGGCAGCCCTGAATCTTATCACCTTCTCTTTAGGTAATCTAAAACAACCTTCCACAGAGTCGAGTTCGATCCCCAGGAACTCGAGGCAAGTCGAGGGACCCACAGTCTTACCTGGTGCCAATGGCACACCGAAATGCTTCATTAAAATACAAAATTCATTCAAAGCCTGTCCACCTTCGGGACCCCCGGCCGCCCCCAGAAATAGAAAATCATCGAGATAATGCATGACATGCTGTAAACCCGTCTTCCTTGTGAAGACCCATTGCAGAAAACAACTGAACTGCTCAAAATATGCACAAGAAATAGAGCAACCCATTGGCATACATCTATCCATGTAATACTGACCCTGAAACATGAAACCAAGGAGACGCTGATCGTCTGGGTGTACCGGGAGCAACCGGAACGCTGACTCAATATCTGACTTTGCCATCAGCGCCCCGGGCCCTAGGCGATTCAACATGGCCACGGCCTCATCGAAAGATGCGTACCGCACCGAACACACATCCGGGTCTATTGCATCATTTACGGACAGACCACGTGGGGCTGATAAGTTATGTATCAGTCGGAACTCACCCGGATCCTTCTTAGGGACCACCCCCAAAGGAGAACAAACAAAGTTAGCACACGGTGGCTCATCAAATGGACCGGCGACTCGACCTCGAGTAACCTCTTTCCCAATCTTTTCCTGTACCACGGTCGTATGTTGCAAGACCGACATTTGATTTTTACATTTTCTTACACCCCGAAACCCCCCCACTGGGATGCGGAAACCATATGAAAACCCGTTCCTCAACAGCCCAGCGGAAGAGTGATCCGGGTATTCGCTGAGCCAAGAAATCATTGCCATGGTATCAACCGGAGTAGGTAAAGGCGCCCCTCGGACTATTTTAGACCTGTTTGGTGCCTCCTCTCCCCCCGTTATCACCCGTTTTGGCTCTGCACATGGACTCCGGATGGGATGGCTGCCCACACCCTCCACATTCGTGACGGAATTTACATGACCCCTGGGGCCTCGTACATTTACCTCTATTGAAGTTCCAACAAATCCCCCTTTTACCTGTGTTGCCGTTTGGCCTCGAGTTGTACTCGTTACCTGTACCTGATCGAAAGGGGGTCCCGGCATATTGGCGGGAGGATTCACCCCCGCTACTCCCTACTAATGGCACTTTTAACATACCAGTACTCTCCATTTTTGACCATGAAACAGAATCGTAACAATCCCAAGTTAAGTTTTTATCGTGTTCCTTTGCTTTTCTAAAAATATTATCGTAACAGAACCACTGATTGCCCCCATATGATACGGAATATTCCATGATTCGTGTCTGGTATATCGGCAATTCGGACAGCAACTCAGGTCTACGTTCGCCCACGATGGAGGTAAAAATTCCCCACGCCTTCCCCCAAGTGCCAATGTTTTCATCCACTTTAAAGGCGGCCATCTTTGCGCGCCAAACACTCGGATGCATGAGCTCCTTTTGACTCTTAACATGCTCCATCTCATAATGATCGGTAAGCAACGAGAAGATGTTTACATACTCATCTGCCCATATCTTCTCCTTAATAGCCAGAGGGACATGTTGACCCAACTTTTCCCTTCGTGAAGGTGCAGACTCGTCCCTCGCAATCGGCAATGGCCGCTTACCTGAACCGGAAGCTGTATCTGCGGCTGGACCTGTTCCTGGTGCTTTTTCTACTGCCGCAGCCGGCGTGATAACTGGCGATGAAGCCTTCGCCGCCTCCCTCGTCTCACGCAGTTGCTTCATCAACACCCGTGCGTCGTCAGCCGTGGCGCCCTCGCTTTCTTTTCCCAACCACGCTGCCAATTGTGCTGCCAGCTCGGGCGGCATATCCCCCCCGGACACGGGGGTGATCACCACGGGAATCGGATTCCCCTCTGCCGGCACCGGAGTTGGCTCTTCGAGTGGGGCACGGGGAACCGGGATGTCCCCCCCAGCTGCTCCCCTTCTGGGCCTCTTGCCTTTTCCTCCCGGAGCAGTTCCTGCCAAGGGTCGCTTCGGTCCCTCTTCCCCGTCTCTATCCGCCATCCGTTTCTTCAGATCGGTCACTTCTTTCATGAGTAAACGCAGCATCTGGTCGGTAGTCATTCGCTTTCCGACTTTCTTAGGCATTCTCCGACAGAGTATCTGTAAGACAAAAAGAAAGATTACCACGCTCAAAATTGGCTCTTCGTTCCGTCTCGAGCTCACGTGCAGCGAGGAGGTGCAGCTTTAGAGCACAGGAACAAGAGGATGCTTACTTGGCTTGTTGCTCCTTTTATCCGTCTTCGGGGCGGGCGTAAACCCGCCCCTGCCTGCCCCAAAGGGCGTGGCCGGCCGCGTCAGTGTCTAGGCCAGCCCACTCCAGGGCGGGAAAAGAGCGCGCCCCGGCTACGCCGCTTCGGGCATACCAGCCGAGACGCGCCTCCCGCCCAAGATGGCTTCCCGGGGGGATCGTGGTACTCCGCCATACGTTCGGGGGGACCGAATGGTCGCCCCTTTCCATTTGTTACTGCAGTCGGTAGAGTGTTACAGTCAGTATTGGAATCATAGAGGAGCTGTGTGTTAAGTAAGACTGATTTTATTTATTTTAAGTAGGATATAGGTTAGGTATCTTATTGTAAGGAGAGGGGCTGCGATTTAGTTTGATGTTAAACGATATTTAAGTGTTTGTAATGTTATTTTAACCAGTTTTAAATCCCCATACCGGTTGTGTTTGTATGTGCATTGTGGGCTTGTTGTTATATTTTTAATGTAGGTTTAAAAAGAAGTATAATCAGATTTAAAATACTCCTATTTATACATAACCTAAAAAATCTTTAGTGTGATTTTTATGTTTCTTACTTGTTTACTAAGAAGACAACAATCAAGAAGAGAGAAGATTTTAACATACTTTTTAATAACAATTTCAAAAATGCTAATTTAGTTTCCATTTTTGTGATAAAAAAGAATAGTAATGCATGTAAATGTTTAGGCAGATTAATAATATAGGATATTAGCAATGTTTTTGAGGAAGTCCAACTCTCTCAACATAGAACACTGTTGAATTTGGGCCAATAGCCTTTCATGCATTTCTTTACTTTTTGGGATACTCAAGGATACCTGTTAAAGACAGTGCATGTCTCATTTCCTGAAAATTGTGTTCTATTTTTTAGTCACAGTCATAGAGTGTTATGCCAACCCTTGATGTCATTGAAAAGCGTTGTTTCCTTGTCTGACTCAACCTGCTTAGATGGTCCATCTTTTTTCATCAAAATAATTTAAAAGGGGCGTAGAAGTTTCTCCTTTTTGTGTAAGTTAGTCAGATTGTTTAATTGTTGTGTAGAAGTCATACACACAATCAGGAGGCACAAAACACACAATAAGTTTGAATTGCAGTTTACTGCTAGACAAGTAATCCTCAGCTAAGGATGCGCTTTGATTTTTTTCCCATTATGCCTGGAAAAACTTTTTAAAAAAACGTTGTTTTGGGTATTTGGGTAAGGTTTAGCAATAGTGTTCTTTATCTGTAAATCAAAGTAAATAATTATTTAAGATGTGACAGTCAATAAAGAATTTTGTATAAGTTGAGAATTGCTTGTCAAAGTGTAATCCATAGGTAGGTGCAATAGTAGTGTGATTCATGATAACATTTGGAGTATGAATTTGCCTAAATGGCAAATGGATGAGTTGTTGAATTAAACATTAAAGGTACCATCCATAATCCAAATGTCACTATTTTGTAGGGTAACAGTATTATGAAGGGGAGCAAAGATTAGTATGCACTTTAGCTAGGATTTGTTGTCAAAGAGAAGGAAAATTTCATGCTAGAAAGACTCAGTTAGTTTTGGGGGAATGTTACTATCTGAGTAATCAAGTCAAACATGACGTTTATTTAGACCATTTGGCCTTTAAACCCATAAAAACATAACCCTTTACAGTAAATCTAAAAATATGCTCGATTCATCATAACTTCCAGTACGATGATCCAATTTCCATGAACTTTTTCCCTAGTTTACTCGGTATTAAAACTGTAATACATACACACTTCCATAAAATGACATAGACATTTGTAAAACAGTAAAAACTTTCTATTATACAATATTCTTAAAACAATATAAGACATAAGGCTTTATCTAACAAGGAAACTATACTAACTTCCATCATATCTCTCAGCCATTCATTACCCTTTCCATGAAAAACCTTTTTTGCGGCCTCCATATACTTTGCGATGGCTACTGAAATATCAAGATTTATCATATCAGTAGAAGTTTGATTGCTTGTGCGCGTAAAGCGGTCCTATATTTTAAAAAAATGGGGTGTAAAAATCTGTTTCTAAAGGGCTGGCACTTTTGGGTAGTCTACTAAAATATGTAAATTGTCGCCTTTTGTGCCCAGCCACCATATACATTTACCATCAGGTTGCCTCATTTCTGCTTTTACTTTCCCGTTGAACCTACCAAAATTCACACCAATTCTCAATCTTAAAACTTGCGCTCTAAACCATTGATTGGGTAATATATCCAAATAGGGGAACCACATTTTTTTCTCCCAACTTGCTATCATGAATTTCATTGACTCTTTATTTCTCAGATACTCCATGTATTCCATCTTAGACAATTACTTCCCTAGAGTTCTGAGTTCACTTTTTGTTACTTCTACTTGTAGAGTCTCCTGGTTAATTCTCACATTTAAGAGTTCACAAACTAGATACAGTTTCTTCCTGACCTCTTTTCCCCACTTTAGCTAAGCTAGGCCTCGTTCTTGCACCACTGTGACACTTTTGTGGCCTCTCCTATGTCCAAGCGGCCTAGACCTGACCTCGGTCTAGGCAGCACTCTCCCCAGTAGCTCCACCAGTAACTTCCGCCTACAGCAGCCCCAGCAGCAGAGTTCAAGCCTCGCGCCCGACTCTGCCACATGTTTCTGAATACTTGGGATATCGAGCTTCTGACCAGCGCTGTGTGACTTTTCTGTTTTTGTATTGTGGTTTCTCTTACAAGTCTCTGCTTGTTCTCTCCTTAGCCCCTCCCGCCTTCAGAGCTCCAACGTTCTCTCCCCTTACCCCCGCCCCATACCAGACTCCCACCCGCCTCCTCCTCGATCCCTCCCACCTCCCGTTCATTACAGCGACCGCTGCAGGGGAGCGCGTGTGTTGACCTGACCTCGGTCTAGATAGCACTCGCCCCAGCAGCTCCGCCAGCAGCTTCCACCTACAGCAGCCCCAGCAGCAGAGTTCGAGCCTCGCGCCCTACTCTGCCAAAGGTTTCTGAATACTTGGGATATCACGCTTCTGAAAAGTTCTGTGTGTGACTTTTGTGTTTTTGTATTGTAGTTTCTCTTACAGGTCTCTGCTTCTTCTCTCCTTAGCGCCTTAGCGCCTCCCGCATTCAGAGCTCTGATGCTCTCTCCCCTTAGCCCTGCCCCCTACCAGACTCAGGCCCACCTTCTCCTCGATCCCACCCCCCTCCCCTTCATTACGCTGACATCTGCAGGGGAGCGTGTGTGTTGACCTGACCTCGATCTGGGCAGCAAGCTCCCAGGCAGCTCCGCCATTAGCTTCCGCCTACAGTAGCCCCAGCAGCAGAGTTCGAGCCTCGCGCCTGACTCTGCCACAGGTTTCTGAATACTTGGGATATCGCACTTCTGACCCACGCTGTGTGTGATGTTTGTGTTTTTGTATTGTCGTTTCTCTTACAGGTCTCTGCTTCTTCTCTCCTTAGCGCCTCCCACCTTCAGAGCTCTGACTGTCTCCGCTTAGCCCCGCCCCCTACAAGACTCCCGCCTGCATCCTCCTTCATTACGGCGACTGCTGCGCAATGGACGCGCGTAGTGGCGCACTGCTGACGCTCCAAACGCCTGTCAAAGGCAAGCCTTTCTGCATCCGTCCAGGCCTGGACCGCACCCAGTGGCAGGAACCCTGGTTCTTCAGGCCTCCACCGGTACACCTCCACTAGCCTACTCGCACTCAAGCCCAGGCACCTCGCTGACTGCGAATGAGCCTCACCGACAACACTCTAAGAGCGTTCTCGTGCTTTCACTGCCGGAGCTCCCTCTCCATAGACGCTATGCCTATAACCATCAAAGGACTGACCTGCCACCAAACCCTCCGACCTCATTACCTGCATCCTTGGCAACATACGCTCCCTTCACCGGCATGCCATAGAGATATGGGACATGCTCAACACACTCGCGCCGGACGCCATCTTCTTCACTGAGAACTGGACTAACCCCAACACCTCCTGACCAGACATCGCCACGGCTATACCGGACGGCTACAAGCTCCAGAGAAAAGACCACCCAAACCGCCTGTGGGGAGGTCTCACCATCGCACACAAATCCTCCCTCCAACACTACACCTCTAGCCCAAGCAGCACTCTTCCCAACATAGAACACCTCCACTTCCAGATCCATACCAACCCAAGGACAACGCTACAGGGCACGCTCATCTACAGACCACCAGGACCTTGCGCCTGG
Organism: Lissotriton vulgaris; assembly: GCF_964263255.1. NCBI lineage: Eukaryota > Metazoa > Chordata > Amphibia > Caudata > Salamandridae > Lissotriton > Lissotriton vulgaris. The sequence goes on from NC_141687.1 coordinate 1,999,337,980, forward strand.
CACACTTCCACCATCCCCGAACTCGCCGCATCCCATGCGGACTACATCTTGCTCGGGGATCTAAATTTCCACCTCAAGAACCACCAGGACCCCGACTCCAACGCTCTCCTCGAGAACCTCGCCAACCTGGGACTTAATCACCTTGTAAGCACACCCACCCACATTGCAGGACACACACTGGACCCCATCTTCGCGGAAGGGTCAAACATCCGGTTCACCGACACCACTCGGCCCTCCTGGACAGACCACCACTGCGTCCACTTCACTTATATATCCAGCACTGCACCCAAACCAGCCCCGCGCCTGCCTTGACGGAACTGGAGTAGGTCATCAAAGAGCTTCTTACCTCCACCCTCCTCCACAAACCCCCCCTCGGCCACCGCCAACACCAACACCGCAGCCAAGGAACTCCACCGGTGGATCACCAGCTTTGCCGACAAACTAGCAACTCTCCGGCAGACTGCCATAAAACGCCATCCTAAGGCTGCCTGGTTCACCACCGAACTCCTAAAAGCCAGACGCGCCTGCAGATGCCTCGAAAAAAAAAGTGGCGGAACCAGAAGACCACTGAAGCTCACACCAACCACAAGATCGCCATTAAAAACTACCACCAGCTGATAAGGGACACCAATAACCTTCGTCTGGGAAAAAATCAACACCAACGCATCCAACACAAAGGAGCTTTTCAACATCATTAAGCAGTTCACCAAACCCTCATTCGAAGCCGCCGACATCACACCCTCCCAAGAACTCTGTAACAAGCTCAGCTCCAACTTCCACCAGAAGATCATCACCCTTTACGACAACTTCAGCGAGCAAGCATATGTCTCCACCCCCCCACGGTCGATCACAGACACACCAACCATCATCACCTGGGACCCCGCCTCCATCGAACTTATCTCCACCACCATGAAGATAACTCACTCAGGAGTCCCTACTGACCTGTGCCCCCGCACATCTTCCACTGAGCCTCCACGGCCATCGCCCCTTTACTAGCCCACACCATCAACTCCTCCCTGGCCTCCGGCACCTGATCCATGGACTGGAAACGTGCGGAAGTGAACCCTCTCCTCAAAAAACCATTGGCTAACCCTACTGACCTCAAGAACTACCGACCCATCTCACTCTTCCCTTTCGCAGCCAAAGTCACAGAAAGGCTCATGAACACCCAACTGACCGCCTTCATCGAAGAAAACTGCATCCTGGACCCCTCCCAATCCGGTTTCCTCAGCAACCATATCACTGAGACCGCCCTACTCGCCGCCACCAACGACATCCGCATGCCCTTATCCTCCTGGACCTCTTCGCAGGCTTCGACATGGTCTCACACCGCACACTAACCACCAGGCTCTACAATGCAGGAATTCAGGGGGACGCCCCCAATTGGATCCGATCCTTCCTCTCCGGCAGAACACAGAGGGTCAGACTCCCCCCCTTCCTCTCCGACCCAACCAACATCATCTGCGGAGTTCCCCAATGATCTTCTCTGAGCCTGACTCTATTCAACATCTACATGACCCCCATTGCCGCCATCTTCAGGCAGCACTAGCTCAGCATCATATCCTATGCTGATGACACCCAGCTCATCCTCTCCCTCACCAAGAGCCCAGAAGACACTAGACTCAGCTTCCAGTAAGGAATGAGAAACGTGGCCACCTGGATGAAGGACAGCTGTCTCAAACTCAACTCCGAGAAGACTGAGGTTCTCAACTTCGGACCCTGCCCCTCCGTGTCAGACAACTTCTGGTGACCTCCTGTCCTCTGGCCCCACCCACCCCTACAGACAACGCTTGGAACCTCAGCATAATCCTCGACTTCTCCCTCTCCATGAACCGCCAAATCAACGCTATCTCCTTCGCTAGTTTCAACTGCCTCTGGATCCTACAAAAAGCATTCAAGTGGATCCCCCCAGACTGCAGAAAGACTGTCACCCACGCACTCATCACCAGCAGGCTCGACTATGGCAACACCCTCTACACCAGAATCAACAAATCCCTACTACGCAAGCTCCAAATCAGCCAAAACGCTGCTGCCAGGCTCATCCTAGAGATACCGCGCCAAGAACATATGACCACACACCTGTGAGAACTCCACTGGCTCCCCGTCTAGAAGGGGGTCACTTACAAACTACTCACACATGCCTTCAAATTCCTCAACAACATTGGACCCAAATACCTCAACAACCGAATAAGTTTCCACGCACCCAAGAGAAACCTCCGCTCAGCTGACCTCGCCTTGGCAGAGGCCCTCCGCATCCACAGAAGCAGAGCTGGAGGGAGAGCCTTCTCCTACACTGCAGCCACAACATGGAACACTCTCCCAGTAGAAATCAGACGCTGTCCAACTCTGCATATCTTCAGATGGGCTCTCATGACCTGGCTTTTCGACTGACCGGAGTAGTCCTTCTTTCCTTCCCCTCAGCACCTTGAGACCCTCGCGGGTGAGTAGCACACTTTCCCAACCCCTGATTGATTGATTGAGTTTCTTCCTGACCTCTTTTGCCCACTTTAGCTCTCTAAGCAAGGCCTCGTTCTTGCACCACTGTGACAATTTTGTGGCCTCTCCTATACCCAATCTTTTCCAAAATCTTACTAAGGTCACTTGTGCCTGTATATTCAAGGAAGTCATTCCCAGCTCTATTCTAATTGCCTGGACCATGGATGAACCTGGTAGAGACATTAGGGGTTTTATGCTTTTCCCTTCCTCTACATACAAGCTCCTTTTGTCCCTTCAGCCAATTATTTCAGCGCCATATTGTAGTTGTGGTGGTATCATACATTATAGACCTTTAATACTGGTCTGTGAGACACGTCCCCCAAGATACAATTTAATTTTTTTAGCCCGACAGATGTCAGAGCTTTGACTTTTTGGGCCTCCAAATGCGTACGCCACTTTAAAGATTTGTCAAACCAGACCCCTAGGTATTTGTATTCCTTCACAATAACCAATTTAGATGTGCCCAGGTACCAATTCAACCCCTGATCTCTCTTCCCAAAGCCTAGAATCTTAGTCTTCTCCATATTTACAGTTAAATACTTTGTCCCACAATATTTACTAAGTGCATCTAACTTCTGCTGCACACCCAGCTCTGTCTGGTCCAGAATTACTAGGTCAACAGCATAAAGTAGACAGGATACTTGTTTTCCGTTAATTAATAAGGCTTGCACTTCTGTCTACTTCCAAAAACCTTGGCAGATGTGCCAAAAAAATAGCAATGGGGGCGAAAACACAGCCCTGTCTTAGGCCATTGTTGATCGCTATTTTCTGTGCCAAGGATCTTTCCTTATCTTTATTTACTTAGGCCCAGTTCAGAGTGTAACTCCTGGATTACCACCAGGAGCCTTTCTAGGATGTCAAACGTGGTGAGGAAGACTACAAAGCAACAGTACAAGTTCCCTCTTTACTCCATATACTTTTGTGCCACCGCCCATAGAGCAAAACAGTGGTCGATCATTGAGGGTCCTTCCTTAAACTATCCTTGAAAAGACATTCTCACCAATATCTGACAAGTTAATCAATCTATAGTTCTTTGGGGCTCTCTTGTCCCCCTTCTTGTGTATTGGTCTAATTATAGACCCACTCCAGTTTTTTGGAATATTACCAGTCTCTAATATGGCTATAAACTTGTGAGATAAAAATTCTGCCCACCAATTTAACTGGAAATTTATTATAACTGCAGGGAGGTTGTCAGGGCCTGCTGACTGGGATTATGTTAACTTTCTTATAGCATCCTTTACATTATCTACAGTAAAGAGATTTTTCAATTCATCAACCTTCCCACCCCAGTGTGTTTGTTTACTCACTGTGGCCACTACATCTGTCCCATACAATTCGCCTAAGTACTCTTCCCATGCTGCTTCCTCCACTACACAGCTCAAGGTCCCAGGTGTCTGTCCAGTTGCTTCCTGTATTAGTCTCCAGAAATGGTGTACATTTTGTGTTTCTATTGTTTCCAGTAGGTTCTTCCAGCTTTTGTCTTCATAAATCCTTTTTGGTTCTTAATTAACCTTTTATACTCCTTTTTAAGTTTAATCAATTTTAGCTCCCTGTTCTTAATCTTTTGGGTAGGTATGAGGAGCTGTTTGTTGAGAATTACTTACCTTTTTTTATGTTGTACCAATGTTTTTCAATTTGGAATTTTAGGAAAACTAATAACGACATGAATGGGGATGATCTGGGTTACCTTACTCAAGATTGAGCCCAGGGGTTCATTGGAGATATAACCATGTCTTTTAGTGTGGCGTACATTTTCTCTCACTTACAACTCCATTGTAGAGGGAGACTGGTTATGCTCTGAAGTTTTTTCACCCATATTTCCAAGAGTAACAACTGTGCCTTTTCAATAGATTAAGTAATAGTCCTGATATCCTATGACTCCTTGGCTACGTATGTCTCTCCTTGCTATAAAGGCACCCTCCATAGAAGTTTAGTTCCTCTCTTAGATTGAACGTATTGTGCTTGCCTTGAATTTTCCATGTTGTTTTCTGAAAGAATAGAAAAAAGCAATACATTGGTACTTGAATATAGAAACATTTTACATGCTATGCTGAATTCTGTGATTTCTTTTGACTTTTATCTGTTGTCCTAATGAAAAATTAATTGTTACTTACTGGAATTCAGTGGTTGTAAAGATGTTATAAGTAGTAGATAATAGTATGCTTTGGTTTATCCTTTGAAAAGAGATAGTTATTTTTTTTTAACACATTGTCCAAATGATAGAATAACGTCAGTTGCTCTAATTCTGCAGGAGGAATAACTTTATAAGTAGTTATTCTTCTGTTTAATGAAGAACATTTTTTACATGTTGTTTCGCATGAATGTAGAGATGTTTGCCTTTTGGATTGGAGTTTTGGAATTAGTTCAGAATCTTTCTTGGGAAGTTTGTGGTTATTTTCCCCAAGTTTTCAGAGGTTGCTGTTCTAAAATAAGTTTAAGGTGATTGTTAACATTTTTACATATGTTTAAAGTATGTAAGTTAAGTCTGTAAAATAAAATAGTATGACATACCTTTGAATCGCAGTTTACAAAAAAGATATATTTTATGTTTACGTTTGATCTGGTTTGGCTCAGGGGGGAATTAGGAACAGCAAATAAATCCCCTTTCAGTGTTCAGCACCTTCTCTGAGTTGGACTGTGCACTGACCGTTGGCTGAAATTGATACCATCGCCTGCACAACCTAGGAGTGGGATAGATATCACATTTGCGCTCACTTAGGTTACTTTTACTCACCTGGCATCCCTATGAAAGGCCACCTGATGCTCCGGACAGCAATGAGCTACAAATGTCTGCTGCTCTGCACAATGGGCGATTTATATCTGGAGGGTCTATTTCTCTCCATGCATTGTATTTGTACCTCCCACAGCACACCCCAATTGATATCTTCACATACATCCAGCTTTGGGTGGCGCTCTGTACCTTGCATACTATATTCCATTCAGCCACCCTCATTATTCCCTGCACTCGGCCTGTTCCTGGCCAGTATATCTCCTCATAAACTGATTACATGACTATACTCTACTATGCAGGAAAAGTCTCCTGTATGTACTCCAGGACTTGCCTTAGTTGGAAAGCTGACCCAGACGCCCCTTTGACTGCCAAACAATGACAATATTGGTGTGAACTAACTGAGACACTCTCTTCTAATTACAGAGTGTGCCTGGTCCACATAAAATGTCTTCATACAATGTACTGTACCCCTATCCAGATGCAGGCAGGAAAATGCACATTCTCCATCTTGCACGGGAGTGCCCAAGGATGGCCGATTATTGGTCCATGGTATATGAAGCTATAACTTTTATCACAGACCAACTGTCCCCAAAAAACACTACTGGTGGCACTCTTCAGCTATGTTCCGCAGGAAGCTTGACACCTGACCGCAATGAAAAGCAATTACTTCTGCCAGAATTGTGGTTCACTAGGGGCATCACCATGTGCCCCAAATAGAGAATTGGCTGCGGGATGTGACATATTGTAAGGAACAACTTACCAATTATTGGGACTTGAAGCCCCTAGGATCCCTGCCAGCAGACATTTGGCCCCCCTTTGTTTCCTACATGGCGTTATATGCAGCCTTGGCTGACACTTGAAGCACCATCAGCACCCAGCCCTTGGGGGGTATCCTCTTTACAATGATCATTGTCTATACTCATTTAAGCTCCTGCCGCCTTACTTGGGGTCTGCTCCAATTGTTTCACGGCAAATCGGACATGAGACGTATGATACCTTCCCATGGTGGCCCCTTGCACATTCGATTAGCTAACCATTTGCATGTTGTATTGTGTCCTGGGTCTGTCACCAGGTTTGTTCTGTTACCCACAAACCATTATTTTCTCCTCACTGGTTATGTTTCTGAGCCGATAAGCTGATTCTGCCTTTCACCTTTATTATTTGGTTGTTCTTTCTGTATTTTGAATTGCCCAATCTATATATATAAAAACGAAAGTATGTCTGTCTGTTTGTCCTTTATGCATTACTACACCATTCATACGATCGCCATAAAACTTTGGGAAGTTGTTGAGTACACTCCAGCGAAGGTCTCTGTCAAACTTTTAAATCGGCCCCCTGGGCCCTCATAATCTTTCGGAAACTGAAATAGACAGCGAATTTGCGATCATCATCGACAGTTATGACCCCCAAACGGAAATCGATTGGTCAATCTACATCAGAAGCACGAAAGAAAAAGGCATTACGAGCTTCAGAAACAGACGAGCAATTAAATTAGAAGCTGTTCGAATACAAACAGCGTAAGCACGTTATTCTCAAACGAACAAGCAACAAGAATCAAGATTGGAAGCCGATCGAGTATGCACTGCTCAAACCCGTTCTTCTCAAACGAACAAGCAACGAGAATCAAGATTGCTAACAGATTGATTACGCACTGCTCAAGCCCGCTCAAATGAAACAGGAGAGCAACCAGAATCAAGATTGGAAGCCAATCGAGGACGCTCTGCTCAAGCCACACTTAGAAATGTTTTCAAAAATAAAATGAAAAAATTTTCAATAACAATGACACAATGTAAATTTAATGTTATCATAACGAGTTTTCTTGAATCTCCTTTCTTCTGAGATCGCGGCAACGCGTGACGGGTAAGCTAGTAAATTATAAAAATGAAGAAAAAAAAACATCTGTCCCTCACCAGTGTCCAGCACCTGCCCAGAGTTTTGTCTTCTCTATAGTAATGATATCTCATTTCTTCCTCTTACCACTAAACTTCGTCGGAGGTGCATAATACATTTTACAATAAATGTATAAAAGAAATAATGCAATTTACTTCTGGAAAAAACATTTTTTTTCTGTGCTAGTCCAAAGAACAGATTGCATTCACTGAAAAAAGTACAGTTCTTACTCAGAAATTGTTTAAAGGTATACAAAAAAAAAATAATGATTTCAAAATGAACATAATCTGTTGGAGGTGAGTATATGTGTAATAGTAGGAACACAGCACAAAAAAATAATTTCATTTTCAGATAGGTAGCATTACGTTAAGAATGTAGCTATGTTTGTCTCTTCATCTCAAAACAACGCATCCCGTAGGCATTCAGTAAGCATTCTGTTGAAGCCAATAAAGAAGGGGGTGAATCATTGTGTGGTAATCCTGCCCAATCTATAACAATCCTATGATCTTGGACAATTGAGTGCTGAGTAGCTGTGAATAAATCTAGACATTCTTGTTGTTCATTAGAAGGGCTGGGCTCCTTAAATTTCTAATGGGTTATTGGAACTTATCAATGTAACCAAACTTAATAAAAAGTATAAATTATATAAAGTTTAGTTACATTATTTTCTTTTTATTTATTTTTAATTGATAATAAACGAATTAACTAACTGTTCAGCAGATAGTGCCACAGATATTCACAACAACGGATCAGGCAGTTTCGAAGGGTGAACATTCCCTCATTATCGTTTTATGTATCTTCTGCTGTGTTTGTTTTACAACCTGATCATCAGATAAACTATAAACATGTAGCCATACAGAGAATACGTGTTGATTTTGAGTATACTGTTTTATACACATGTCCATTATTGCCAGCTGAAATCTCATCTCAGTTCCCCGATCAGAATCACAGACACAACACCGGAGAAAAACCATTCACTTGAAAAAAAAAACTTATGTCACCCCTCTGGTGGGGATTCACAATGGGACGACGACTGCAAGCTCCATGACTCTCATGCTGATGCTGTGGTGCTTTACTTTGATGTCAACATTGTGGGGAGATTTCTGCCCCACCTCTGAATTTCATAGGTCTTTGGAAGAATACATTTGATTGGCCGGTAGGAGAACTGTTCACGTTAAGAATTAGCATCGGATGTGACATCTTATACTCAAGTAGGTCTCCACCAAGATAAATGTTGCACCAGCTGCCTGTTTTCTCAGGGGTCGCAATACCTGAAATACAAAATATTGCTAGATTTAATAATCGTATCTAGTACTCAATCCATTGATGTAGATGTGTTGGTGTAGATGCACTGCAAAGATACCTGAACAAAAAAGAACAGGAAAACATTAAGACATAGAGCTAGTTGGAAATCATCCAGTTATTAGATGTAAATTAAGAAGCCCGTTTGGTGCATGCCTAAAGCCAGAGAGGACACTATTGTTTTATAAATACAGTGATGTTGATGTTCTGCTTTCAATCATCTTTCTTCCCAGTTGTTAAAGGGAAGTACTTGCACTTTACACTTAGTGCATGGAGATTACACCGTAAATACAAAAAAAGTGGGCTGTATTTTAGAAATGTTTAACATTTTGAGATTTTTCTTGTAATAACTATTTTTGTGTGAACTTAATTTTAGGTCTGGGAAATAGCATTAGTTGTCTTCTAGTCTCATGTTGTCTTTAAAAATGCATAGCATTACATGAAAATGCAAAAACAAAATTAGTGTTGTGTCATCCTTCTTATGCCATTTGTTATTTTAAATTTGTGTCAGCCTCCAGGAACATAGAGAGAACGCTGTAATGGGTTAGCCTTCATTAGCCACTGACTTTTGGCAGGGTCAGCTTTATTTCTGTTTTATTACAAGGACAATTTTTGCATAATTTCATTGTCTATTAAGGTGAGCAACAACATTTTACTTCTACATATTACATTTTTTTAACTTATAGTAATATTTTGTTACCATACGTAAAGCCAGGTGCAGCATAGGGTCAGCTGTAGCGCAACCAACCCACTAGCTCAGCACGCCTCCCCAAGTCAAGTCGGGCCCCAGGGACCCCATGACAGGGTACAGTGATGCAACCTTACCTGTTAGCTTGCACAACAACGTTGAAGAGACGATAATGACCCACCTCCCAGTGCCCTACCTGTCCTTCAGGAATTGTAGCTTACAGGGAAAATTATGGGCAAGGCACAGGGAGAAGGGCCTTCGAGGATGTTGTCTTCCCGTCTATGTAGTCCTGTAGTGAACCTTTAAAAAAAAGGGACTTTACTAGAATGCTCAACTTGTGAACGAATCCACCCACCATGAACTATAATCTAAGACTCTACGGAGTGGTACTTGCAAACAACTGGAAGACTGTTTGTTGAAGATTGCAATGTTTGCAAGCCTTTTTTTTGCTGACAAGTGCTGAAGTGCAACTATGATAGATTACTGAAAGATATCCAGATCACAATCATATACACATACTGTAATACTTGTACCACTGTACCACTACACTATAGAATCATGAACACGTTTCTCACTTTAAACAACTCTGGGTTTGCGTTGCATGATTGTCCTACAGAAGTTACATCCTTTATGCCAAATAATTCCATAGCGTGATGCGCATTATCAACATCAGTGAATCACACAAATTGTTATTACACTTTAGCATAGTTCTTGATTCGTTGTAATGCACGAGGAGTATGATATTAAATCAACTTTTGGGTTATCTTCACACCCATGGAAACAACCCTGCAACCACATCAAGTCCATTAGCATACAGGAGTTAGAACTGTAAAGAGTTAGCTAGTGGTATTATGGTAAGTAGTTTTTGTCTGTTACGGGCACCTATAATCCAAAAATTAGTGTGTTACCTGTAGCAGAAATTCTCGTTTTGCAGCACAATGCTTGGTTCTTTTTTATCTTGCTTGTCTTCATAAGCGCTTACAATATCTGTCTTTTTAGGTCAAGCCTAGCCAGTGCATGCGCTGTCGCAAGACCTTAAGTAAAGAGAATATGGGGGGTAATCCCAACTGCCAATTCACATTTGTTCACTCTGGCATTGCTCCGCTTATCTGGCTCATTATTGGCTGGCCGTCCGATATGTCACTTCCATTTTGTGGGAAGCAGCATCGACCAACTACAGTTTAGTTACGCTGGTCGGTATCTTTTTAGCTTTGGGACTAAATCACCGTCTCACTGTCCCTGGCATCATAAACAAATGCTTGCTCTCATTGCGGTCTCGGGGGACACGAGCCTCAACTGTGACTACAGCAGCAGCGCTAGCTGCTCGAGGTTCAGATAGATTGGAACACAATGGAGGGGCAGGCCGGTGACAAGGAATGTTCTGCCGTCTGTGTTTGCAAGCCTCACTAGTAAATACTTAAGTAATTAAGCTTATTTTCATCCTGGGGAATGGGGGCTGTAAGTGGTGTCTTTCTTTTGATTTAGGGCACCCCCTTCACAGACGGGTGCCACACTTTTGTTTTTGGTCTGGTTTCTTACCTTATGTTCGCTGCAGGCACCGGGAACTGTGGAATCAACTTTTGGTTAAAGCTGATGCAGCCACTCCCTCCCTTGGATTTATTTTTCAACAGTAGTGTGTGAAAACAATTTTTAGGATTGGTGCCGCCTTTCTTTTGTTTTGCACGGTGCTGCATGATCCTTGAAGCAGTTTATGCTTCCCCCTCTCGCTTTGCATTATGAGCCCTCCCCCCACACTCTAAGCACAAACGTAGCCAGGTGGCAACGCTTCCTCATTCCTCCTCCCGCAGGTATTCACTGCTCTCCCTAACCTCCTCCCAAGGGTCTCCCCCACCACCATGGCCATCACAATGCTGCTGTGTGTGGGCATGAACGAGCCGCCTTGATTCCATCACTCTGTTACGTTGATGGCACAAATCAGTGCAAGGAATAACCAGTTTACACGGAAGTACCCACCTGCATTTTGTAAGTGCTGGAACACACAGACACCTACACAGCTATGGAAGCTTAACCCAGCTACACAGGTCCCGCTTGCGCTTACAAGGTTTGGGCTTCCGCAGCTGCACTGTGCATTTTCAGCACGGTGCAGCTGCAGGCTGCAAATGAGCACAGGGACTGGAGGAGGTCTCCCGAATAGTCCCCATGGATTTATTTTTCCCTGTCATTGCTGGCTTTTAATTTTATGATTTCAGCGGAGTGTTCAATAAAGAAGTTACCTTGCTTTTTACTTCAGCACTGGAGGCGTGTAGTGGTGCGTGTTTGTTGGCATGAAGCATGTGTAACTGTCTTGGTGTAAAATGAACCTTTTAATAGACCGGTCGTTGACCACTTCACTCGTCTGTTCAGTCTAATCTCAGTACCACAGACCAGTAGTGTGTAAGGGGGTTTGGGTGGATTACATGGTTTGGGGGTCACGTGGTACAGTCACCGCCGGACAACACTCAACCGAAGCACAAAACCTATTGCACTTATTTGAAACAACTTCCTAAGGTCTCTAAACCTTCACTGGAATCTGGTCCTTCCCCCTGGTTATGCTGTGGCTAAATAGGATAGGACTGAAGGTAGCGATGGAGGGGTATAGCCCTGATATATCTAGATTACCTAAATCTGCACTTTGAGACCACTACGCTGCTTCCTGCAGAGACGTTGCATTTCTCCTTTAACCCTTTCGATGCTCATGACGAGCTCAGCTCGTCATGAGGCACGGTTGAGCTGTGCTTATGACAAGCTGAGCTCGTCATGAAACTATAGTTTTCAAGCAAGTTCAACACAGGAGGGGAAAAGTCACAGCAGCCAAGGTGTTAAACTTAATGACTGTTCTACGCTTCAAGGCCTACTTGTGTACCGACCCCCTAGGCCCAGAGTGGCGTTTTTGCAAGCCCTCCTAAACTTTCTAGAATTGTGTCTGGACTCGGACTCACTTACCATTCTAGGTGATTTTAACTATCACCTTGAGTTATGTAGTAACCAAGATACAGCTAGACCTTTGGACAAACTAGCAGCATATGGTCTTACCCAATTAGTGTCCAAACCCATGGATGCTGTGGGTCACACGCTAGATGGGATCTTCACCGAAGATCCAGATATAACTATGACCAGGACCCTACATCTACCCTGGACTGATCACAGGGCCATTTACTTAGAGGTAATGAAAATCAGGTCTAGCCGATCGATTCCCACCAACACCAACCACTAGGGCGAGGTTCCAGCAGTAGAATACGAAACAAGGGAGAGATCTGGAATAGGTGTTGAACTCTTGTCTGCCAATCCTGATTAGTAACAATGATGTAGCAGCTGATCAGTTGGATTACTGGATTCGGGTAGCTGTAAATGGCATTGCTCCCAAAGTAAACTCCACAGCTAAAAGAGTCTCAGCATCTGCACCTTGGTAGGGTTCTGACCTTAAACGTGAAACGATGAATTGTAGAAGAATGAATGGACCTGGAGGTCCATCTATAGCATGAAGCCTACAACTTAAATGTAGAAAATACAAGAGGGCCATTATTGAAGCCAAGTGGGCATATTTTACTGCTAAACTGGAGGTGGCCTGAAACTCTTCTAAAGAACTTCTTAAAACCGTTCCTACATTAGTTAAACCACAGCATGCTGATCAGGTCAGACCAGATCAAGTTTTCTGTAACAAATTGGCCACCTTCTGCCCCCGGCCATCTTTCAATTAGAATCTGAAATTATCTGTGCCCACCTTACCCCTCTTTTAAACCAGGTTTTAGAAACCTGTAAATATCGTAGTGCATGGAAAAAAGCCTGTATTAGGCAAATACTTAAGAAACCAGCTCTTGATCCCATGGAGACAAAAAAACTACCGGCCAATTTCTAGGCTGCCATTGACAGCAAAAATCCTGGAAAGAGCAATCAATGAGGAGCTAATACAATACCTTGAAGAAAATAATCTGCTAGACCGACACATCATGGCTTTAGGCCTTGTCATTCAACTGAGACGTCCTTGATATTATCCACTGAGGAGATCAGGAAGACAGTAGATGGCAGGGCAGAGTGGTCCTCATCCTTTTAGACCTATCTGCAGCATTTGATACCGTGAACCACACAGTATTAGTGCAGTGGCCGAGGGACATGGGAATAGAGGTTATCGCTCTGACCCTCCTCTCCTCCTTCCTAAAAGGCAGGGAGCAGATCATTCACTGGGAGAGTCTACAGTCTGAGACTTTCCACCTCCCTTGCGGAGTTCCGCAGGGATCTGCCTTATCACCTACGCTTTTTAACATGTATGCAGCACCGCTAGCTGATCTTACCAGAAAACATGGATTTTCCTCGATCACATATACCGATGACTCCCAGCTCATGATATCAGTATCTAAAAAACCAGAGACCACTGCCAGCAGTTTTCATGCTTGTCTAGAAGATGTCATGAGCTGGATGAGTCAAAATTTCCTGAAGATAAATAATACTGACAAGACTGAGGTCCTGGTGTTTGGCAAGGGACCTTCTCTATTGAATAACACCTGGTGGCCAACAGAGGTGGGTGACTGCTCATGCCCTGTCTCTAAAGTTATGAACTTGGGTGTGATATTTGATGATCAACTCAATTTCTCTGCCCAAGTTAACCATCTGACCTTCCTGCTTTTTCCTTCTGAAAAATGTAAGGAACATCTTTCCATTCATCCCACATGAACTCCAAAAGACTGTTGTAGGGGCACTCTTTCTTTCTAAGTTAGACTACTGCAACACTATCTTTTTAGGAATTGATAAAACGCAGAAGATGAAATTACAATCCCTGCAAAATGCCGCAGCCAGATTACTTATGAACATTCCTAAGGGCTTCTCCACCTCGGCTGCCATCAGGACTCTGCATTGTCTCAGAGTCCAGCAACAAAGGGAATGCAAGTCCCTCTGTTTGGTGCATAAGGCCCTTTATGAAGGAATTTCTGGGGAGATACACAAGCTGTTCTCCAGCTATTCTCGTACTAGAACACTCAGATCCACAACGATGGGTCTCATTTGCATTCTGAAAACCCGCAAGGTGAATTGGGGGGGCTGTACCTTGTCATTTTGTGCTGCTAAGCTATGGAACCAGATGCCGCCCACCTTACGACTCCAACCCAACATACAAATGTTTAGGAAAGCGCTGAAAACGTGGTTATTTTCCGCGATCTAATAGTCTACTTCAGAGCTCTTTTTGCCTTGTACCTCAATCAGCGCCAAGACGCCACAGCATTCAAGCGCTCTACAAGTAACAAATCAAATCAAACTTTACCTGTCAAAAGTGAAAGAAAGCAGAGCATTTCATTCCAGTACATTTTATTTCATATAATATTTTTTTATTTTCACCCAGCGCAGCTCTGTTCGAAGGTTTGGAACTACAGGTGAACGTGTGAATATTTAAAACAGACTAACACATGTTACCTCTGGTCCTTGCTCCTGTAGCATAGATTTCTCATAACATTTAGACATGTTTACACCTGAAAAGGTTTGTGTTTGGTATCAGAGTTGGTCTCTGCAGCTGATAACACGCCCGCCACAAGTCCCACAGAGCAGGTCTCAATCGCCGTTTACTCAACTCTTTTTTGCTCTTCTTAAAACAGAGGAGCAAAAGAGGCCTGCTCAGGATCACACAGAGTGATATTGACAGAGCGGAGAATAATCTCAACACTGGTTTAACCAAAATCCCACAAAAACTCAACTGTCCGACTGTTTAAACTGATGCAGGTGGAAGGAAAGTGATGTGCCCCGGGTTTTTATTTATCCAATTTTTTTATAGGATGGACATTACCCAAAGGTGTCAGAATGCTTATGATAGAAATGGATTGATACATACTGTACATCATACAAAGGTGTTACTACAATAGAGTATAAGAGCCAGGTATTACATAAGCAGCAGAAGCGAGTGTGGCAGAACTCAACTAAGAGTAATAAGGTGAGCAGATAGAAACCCCAAACGCTTAAACTCGAGGTTGCGCCACAATGAGTTTAGTTAAACTTAGTCTCGTGATTTATTTACAGCAGGACACAGTTCCCGCGGTTGCCAAATCATTAACGGAGATGCACCGCCAGTAAGAAGAGTGCCGCCTCAAGTAAGCTGTTCTGGATTCATTAAAACAGTGGCCCTTATTTATGAGGCCTTGCGTCAGTTTTGCGCCGCCGGTGCGTCACTTTTTGTGACGCACCAGCGGTGTAAAAAATGCGCCCTGTTGCGCCATATTTAAAAAGTGACGCATCTAGGTAAATGCGTCACTTTTCAAACCCCTGCGCCACATTATACCTGCGTCAGGTATAATGTATGCAGAGGGGGCGTTCCCCCGCAAAAAGCCTCGTAATAGTGACGCAGTGAAATCTATGAGATTTCACTGCGTCACTTTTAGGACGCTGTTGCATCAAAATCTTGCGCCTGCCTCACAGCAGGCGTAAGACTGATGCAAGCACTTTCACATGGGGCTTTCCCCATGTGAAAGGACGCATTGCTGGAGTTGCGTCACTTTTGTGACACAATACAGAAATGTGTCACTTTTGCGCTTACAGATACGTCAGAAAAACTGACGTATCTGTAACTCCTTGCGACATGATGCATCATACATTAAATATGACGCATCAGGAATGTCGTAAGGAGTGCGCAGTGAAAAGTGACGCATCGCTGTTTTCACGCAGCGATGCGTCACTTTTCATAAATGAGGCCCAGTATGTTTATACAAACTAAGACCCACAGATAAATAAAACGAGCTTTTTTTAAATAGACGGTGTAAATTTCAGGAAACACTGCTCAGCAGATTCGGGCTGCAGCACAAGCTATTTCCCAAGTAAGTGGTGAATAATACATTTTTAAGACAACAAGAAATGCCTCCCGTTCTGAAAACAGGGACAATCAGTGTCTCTTTTCACAAACACAGGTCAGAAAAGTTCTTTCCCGGAATACAGAAGACATCGCTGCGCTGGAACAATAAGGTACACCTATGTTCTACAAAGCGCCATGTTTAGTTTAAACAAATAGGAGAAGGTACTAAAAGAAGTTTATTTTTTATTTTTAACACCATTAGGTACCCAGGTTGCCCTGAGGAAAAACCCGAACACTTAGGACCGGGTTTGGAAACGCGTCGGCTTTTCCAAGGGATTCATCCTTTCTTTCACCAAAGGCAAAAAATACCAGTCCCAGGCTGTTGGACATAATTTGATTAAAAAAAGCCTATGGTGAACTTCAGTCCCAAACAGCTAAAGAAATAGGCAGGCAGGACTGATACAACTGTTTCTGGTGTACCTTACAAAGAGGAAATCACACTAATTTGATGTTCTTATTTTGCATAAGAAATTTGCATTTAATTCATTTGTATATAATATTTTGCACAATATGTTTATAATGTTTTCACCAAATGTGTATAATTTCTGTTAAGGTTGTGTTCAAACCTCGCATTTCCAAAAAATGTTTCAAAAAAAGGTAAATATGTGAAAATACACAGGAGCTTTCTAATTAATTTGAAGCTTTATGATTGCTGATAATTAAAAAACAGCACATAAACTCGAGACCAGGCACCCTTGTCTTTTTCAAAGGTATTACATAAGGCACAAAATTACATTGCCCGAGGATTTAGGTACATTTAAGCCACACACATTGGAGTACAGTGTATGTTGCAGTAGTCATGAAATGCGAGTAAAAGTATTTCGACTGGTGCCAAGATGGAGTCTAATTGAATGGATCAAGGGCCAGATGTAGGTAAATATCATTTACCTATTCTAAAATACCGAATGATACCGGTATTTTTACCGGTATTTTATCGGTATTTTAGAATCGGTAAATTATATGTAGGTAATGATTCAGTAAATTTTACTGAATCGGTAAAATTCGGTAAATACCGATTTGGTATTTACCGAATCGGTATTCCCTATTCATTCCTATGGACCGAATCGGTAAAAGGGGTTAGACTTACAAGGGTGGCAGGGTGTCACATGGTGTCACATTGACACCCTGTTTCACCCCTGTATAGTGCATGGGTGCATGGGTGCACATGTGGCACACATATATGCCCTAAGGGCATGTATGTCTGCCACATGGCACAGTTGAAAAAAGCACAAAATTGCTTCTTTTAGGTTTTTCGATATTTACCACCAACTTGTAGTTGGTGGTAAATAACGAATCCTTACAAGTGAAAAGCACTCACTTGAGTGCTTCCTACATTAAGGATTCGGTAATTTACTGAATCGGTATTTAAGAATTCGGTAATTTACCGATTCCTTAAATTACTGAGTCGGTAAATTACCGAATCCTTAATTTAGGCCCCTACATCTGAAAAGCCTAATACCGGTGGGTAATGGCTGAAATTCGGTAATTTCAGCCATTACCGACGGGTATTAGGCTTCCTACATCTCTCCCTAAGTGAGGTGAATCTCAAGGAACCAATAGGAGTGGAGAGTAAACCAAAAAGGTGAAACCTAGGGAGGAGAGGTTAGCTAAAATACCCTTGAAGGAGAAGCACTTTCAGGTGGTGCAAGTTTAAGTTTAAGTTTAAAATATTTATTAAGCGCAACATACACCTGAGCGGTTTCTTGGCGCTGAGATAGCAAACAGCCAGCTAGGCAGAGTCAGTCGCTAAGACATAGACTGAAAAGGGGGACAGAGTTTAAGACAGGAAAGCCTGAGTGAATAAAAATGTTTTCAATGCTTTACGAAAAATGGAATATTGGGTGAGAGACCTAAGGTGGAAGGGGAGAGAATTCCAGAACATGGGGGCAAGAGTGGAGAATTTCGAGCCACCTTGTTTTTTTTTCCGGTAGCGAGGGACTGCTAAAAGATGTTGTGCCGAGGAGCGAAGGTCTCTGCCAGGGACATAAGCTTTGATGGCTGAAGATATAAAAAGAGGGGCCAGGCCCGTCCTGGCCTGAAACGCCATGCAGCCTAATTTAAACAAGGCGCGTTCCCGTGGTGCAAAGGTTCAGCTGTAAGGATTTCCTTATTCTGGTCGCGCTTCTTGAGAAGTACTGAACCGTGAGTCATTTCTTTTAAAGGGCGGTTTTGTAGGAGTGGTGCTTCAGCATTTCTCAATGGTCTAGTGCCCCCAGATATCTTACGTTTGTCAGCGGGGTGCCGTGGAGTGGATGTGTGTAGGGACTTATGAGTCATACAAGCCTTCTTGTATACGGACCTGAAGTTCAGGTATTTTTTCTTTGCCAATAGCTCTGGCTACACACTTATAAGGTCCCACAGGCGAGACCTATTGTCTATGCCAATGCTTGTTTTTGTCTTTCAGGTGTTCAGAATTCAGAGACCTCTGATGGAGTTCGCGTATTTGAGAGTTTCGAGGCCTGGATGCAGAGCAGGAGCAGGTAGGTGCGTATTGGATGACTTTCTCAACGCGAAGCGTGTCTCGGCAGTGGGGAGCAGTTTAAATAGGCCGTGCCCGTGACTGCACCCAAAATAGCTGCTGGGATCTTCAATTTCTGCAAGATTTTGGCCTTCCTGGGAAAATTCTGGTAAATAATGGGACGCGCTTAGCCCTACTACCATTCTGAGGGCCATGAAGGTAGTTCATGAGAGCAGCGGGCAGGCTGTGATCATAATACTATGAAATCTCCGAACGCCAGTAGCTGAGATAATTAATGAACATAATTCTCTTGACAGCATGTTGCTTAACTGAAAGCATGATTACACACAACAAAACTTGTTCTACAATATGATTCAAGTAAAGTAATTGGACATGCCACGATGAGATACATGCACCCTGCACAATGTCCTCAGATATGTAAATCTTGACACCCCATCCCCCGATATCTTATTTTTAAAGGGGAGGGGGCCACATGGCCCCCTCCCTTTGCCATTTCGGGGCTGGCAAGAAGAAGCAAACATATGGTTCCCTTCCTGAACTGATGGTGGGAGGGAAACTACTGTGTCCTGGGGTGGTGTCCCCAGGGCACAGTCAGTGAGCCGGCCCTAGGGAATGTCATTCCTGTGGCTTTTTAAGGCTTGGGAAGTGGGGCTGCACTCCTCTTTTACTTATTCCAAAGAGTAATACCATGGACAAATTATGGATATCCGATTCATATGCTATATGATTTTGGATGATTAATTTGATATTTATGACTGTTTTATTTCACATGTTCTTTTGTGTATATACATATTATAAATTCACGCTGCTCCACTCCAGTCTACAACACGCTACTCCACTTTATGTGACTTTATTCCACTCCATGATATGCCACACACTCTAATCCAGTCAACACCACTCAACTTGACATCATGCCACTGCAGTCTATGACACTTTACTCAACTCTACGCCAATCTACACTACTCCACTTCACTTCACTCTGCTCCACTGTACAACATTTTACTCCATGTTACCGCTCTTTACAACACTGCACTCTATGCTTCTCCACTCTATAACAGTCTACTCCACTCTGTATCAAGCACCTCTTCAACATTATACCAGGCCTGGTTGGAGCTTGAAGAGTTTCACTCCACTGAATTCTGTGGAGTTACCGAAAACTCTATCAAATTCCACTGGCGGAATATTGCTTGACTAGTATTTCCAGCTATTACAGAGCCCCCATTTATGCAACATACACATCCTCCTCTTAGCATGCCCAAAAAACTGCCTGCCAAAGAGAGTCTTTTCTATGCTAACGTTACACAACTATCTCTTAACTGCCAAAAAAAATTCACAAATGGGGAAGTGACACTGTTGGAAAACGAGGCAGTATCTGTGAGGCCTGCACAAATAACATGTCACATTTGTCCTTCACTGGGAACCAAACACCCTAGTGTAGCGCTTGACTCTCAGAGGGTAGCTAGCAGAGCAGTCTAAGGCTTACTCAAGGGAGGTGGTGTGAGCTAGTAATCGCCATTTACAGATATGCAGAAATAACACTCAATAATTGATTGTCCAGTCTGTACTTTGCTTCATAAAAGTAAGAGTACATTTATTAAACACACACACTACTCAATACTATGCACCAATTTACAGATATACATAAGCTGTTGGAAATACTTTGTGACATTGCATAACATCTCCACCCCTCCCGCAGGAGGGGTGGGGTCTAGTATCACCACTCCTATGTATGCACAACATCTTGCCCCTAATGCAGTTAGTTGAACATTACCGGGGGTGAGAGCCCTGCGCACTGGCACCATCCCAGTTGTGACCCACCCCATTATCTCAACCAGCATTTAAAATAGGCACATCTGCCCTGGTGACACATAAACCTGGCTGAGCATCCCATACCGACCAAGAAGTATACACCTCTACATCTTATAGGCTAACAGTCTTGGTTCTTCTTCACCTAAAGCAGCAGCAAGAATACATGTTTAGGCATCTCTTTAAAATGAGGTACTTATTAGACTTGATAACATTTATAATGCATTGAAATTTCAATCTCTAAAACCCCTCACAGATGAAATCCCAGAATAAAGCACATACAGCCAGACACCCTAGCAGGAATGTCTAGCAACATAACCCCTAATTGCTTATGACTTCACATTACACATGTGACTTACAGTCCCTCCATAGCAATAACATTAGCAAATGCACTTCTCATGATGAAATCACAGGATTAAGCATATACAGCCAGACACACCAGCAGGAATGTCTAGCAACATAACCCCTCATTGCGTATGACTTCACATTGCACATGTGACCTACAGCCCCTCCATAGAAATAACATTAGCAAATGCACTTCTCTTTGCCTCCAGGGGATGCCCTCCTCCAGACAGCCCCAGTACAGCCTACCATATATTGAAGCAGCCCCTAACACCCCCCCTGGCTGCAGAAGAAAAGGTCCATCTTCTGGAAGTTGATAATTGCTGGCGGAGCCCTTGAGGGGTTATTTCTCCTGAGTCCCCAGAGACTTAGGAAGGAACTTTTCCTCTTTGTGCTGGGGGAGACTGAGTTTCTCCTGAAGCTCGCCCATGGACCTTGGTACTCGCTGGGTGGTGACCTCGTTCTCCTGGGGCCACCACAATCAGAGGAAACACTGCTTTTACTTGCTGGCCGGTCCGGGCCTGCAAGCCATTATGGGGCGCTTCTCCTCCAGTCCCGTGAATATTAGATGAGCATCTCTCCCGCTGCGCCGGGTAGAGCCGCACTGGTGGTGCTGGTGGTCTTTGGCTGGATTCTTGCCTCGTTGGGGGGACCAGTCCCACCCAGACCCCCAGGTAAGGGAATCAGCAGCTCAGGGAGCCCACCCGTGGCTGTTCTTGTTTCTTCTCCGACTCCTTTCTTTTGCGGGGTCCCAGTCCCAACCGGGAACCTTGTGTAGCTCTCTCGTTGGATGGCAGCCCGGGGAGCCCGCCTCCCGCTGCCCTCGCCAGCTCCCCTTTTTGGCCAGCACCCTTGCCTGCTGCCGCAGGAGTTGGCACCACAGTTCTGTTCTGCTGTCTGCTGCGGACAGAAATGGAGGACGCGCTGCTCCTGCTGGACCTCGGAGGAGTGCAACGGCCCTCCTGCCTTCCTCTTGCCAAGGTTGAGTGTGGCAGCATTCCCCTGTCCTGCTTTTCTCTTTGGGGCCCGGGGATGGGGTCCTGTGCCCCTGGGCCATTTTCATGGGGAGCGTAATGGTGCTCCCCCACTTAGCTTCTCTGCCGGGGGCCAGGGTGGGCTTCTGGCCCCCCACTTCACCGACCTTCACAGGGAGCGCGTCATCAACCTTCTAAGGGGCATATCTCAGCCCACAGGGGTCTGATCTTCATAATCCTGCTTTTAGTGGTGCTCCCAAGTCCCTGGGAGCACTCTCCTTTGCCCTCCTTGTCTCAAAGAAGGTGCATGCAGCAGGGAGCTGTCTTCATGGGCTCCCTGCACC
The DNA here is from genome assembly GCF_964263255.1 of Lissotriton vulgaris. Classification (NCBI taxonomy): domain Eukaryota; kingdom Metazoa; phylum Chordata; class Amphibia; order Caudata; family Salamandridae; genus Lissotriton; species Lissotriton vulgaris. Next base: position 1,999,359,855 of record NC_141687.1, read on the forward strand.
AGCCTTTCACCTGGCTCTCCTCGTGGGCCTCTCTTTTCCTTGCACAGAGGCCCAGGCTTCCGCTCACTGGACCCCTCTGCTGGCGCTATTCAGGACCCTGGGACAGTCAGGGGTTCCTCCTTCCAACTTCCCATGGTGCCAGGCTCCATCACCCTCTGCCTCAGTGGCCCACACCCCAAAGATAGCTCCTCTTCCTGTGCAGACTCTTTTAAAAGATTGGGAAGGGGGCTGGCAGGAAGGGTCTGTTTGCCCTATAACACAGAGCAACACATTACTTCTCTGTCCCTGCTCCCTCCTACCTGCCCAGGCCACTGGGTTTGTTCAAAATGGCGTCGTCCAGGGGTGTCATGCCACATGGTCTCTGAGAGCCCCTTACCCCCTCACTGCCATCCCTCCAAAGCAGCTTGGTGCCTGGCACCAGGTATCAGCTGCTGATGGATGAGCCTGTAGCTCTGGGGAAGTGTGGCTCACTGGTTAGGGCGGCAGACTCTGAAGCAGAGATCAGGCCCGGGACCAGGGTTCAAGTCCCAACACGGCAGGGTATTGGGCTCAATGTCTGCAGACTCGATAATTCTCACCTCAGCACCTACTCTAATCATGGGTCCCATGCTGCGACTCTGGGCAATAGCTTGCTTAATCTCCACAACAGCCCCTACAACACTGGGATGCCTGGCTTCACCTTGGGGGTGCCCAGGAGGGGCATCTCACATGGAGAGCCAGGAAGGGTTCCACAGCATTATACAGCGCCGGGACGCCCCTTTGGGGCAGCTGTGCGCTTTACAAAATACACTACACACGCACAGCTCCACCCATCTTCTCGGAGTGGAGGCCTTTGCCCTTGGAATGCTTGTTGTGTTTGGGCTGACTTGGGGGAGGAAGGTCATTTATTCAGCCTGGCAGGGTCAGCCTCAGCCAGGCCCTGGTTATGAGCTGACTCAGAGAAATATGACATTTCGGGATGACTCAAAAGCAGTACAAATATGACTTTGGACTCTGCCGGTTTCTTCCTCTCACTTAAGTTACAGTGGACTTTAGTGTGTGTCTGGAATGTGTAGGCCCTAGGAAAGTGAAACTAGACCAGCTGCTCTCAACCTCATAGGAGAATATTGAAGTGAAAAACAGTAAAGCATACTGACTTTCCCTGGCATGTTTCTTCCCACTGTATAAAGCCTATTCCATATCACCACCCATCTCTTCATAAGACCTGTCACACCATTCCACCTGTACCTGCTCCTGGGCTGAGCACATCAGGAATCTCCCCTGTGCAGCCCCAGAGTGTGCACACGCATGTACACATGTGCATGTATGTAACCAGCCCAGTGCCCCTTCCTCTAGCTGCAGGGCAGCAGCCTAGTCAAGCCAAGGGGACACTGGTAAAATCCACATGCAGTCTCTTCAATCATAAGTTCACTGTGGGTGAGTTCCAAATTATGAGGCTGTGCCACAGTAAAAGCTCCACAATTAGGTGTCGAAAAAACGAAAAATCTGGGCGGCTCAGATGGTCAGAACCACCATCAGACAGACACCAAATCAAAACATCACACATGATTGATTCGTGTCACAGAACAGAGTGGCACATAATAATGCAACACTATGGCTTCTTCGCAGTGGCTGTGTACCAGATGTAATCAATCAGTGCTGCTAAAGTGGGAGGAGGGAGTTTGTTGTAGAGCGAGGACAAGATGTTTTCAGAAAATGGAAGACACATTTCTTCCTTGGTGCTGCCTGAGTCAGTGCCCACATGTTAATGCTTTCATAAGGTCAGAACTGTCATCATTAATGGCTGTGCATTGGCCCCACTTCTGTCAAATGAGAACATTTGCTTAGATTGAAGCAGAAGGTAAAACTCTGTTTCAAAATTTGGGAAAGTTTCAGAACATCTTTGTATTTCCCACAGACGTGCCTTCATGGCAGAATCTTTTGCTTTGGGGGCACATTCTCTCAACCATATTAATTTGGCCTAGGTATTAATGGTAGGCTGGGAATAAACAGGTAAGAAGGAAAGGAGGAGGGTAAGTGCGCAGGTTTGGTAGAGAAGTATAGGAACTGGGGCTTGATTGGAAAGATTAGTACCCAGGTAACTATGAGAACCTAGATGAGAAAACCAGCTGCTAATTTTATACCATCACACCATGCTTCGGCAGCAGTGTCAAATCACAGCCATTGTGCTTATGCCCCTCATCCTCCCACCCCTCAGCCACATGCCAAGAAAGCTCTCAGGAAGAAAGGGGGACGCCGCTGTTCATGTAATGTTTTTAAACATCATGTCAATTTTTGTTGGCACACACACACATATTACATTAGAACATTATCCTTGCAATGATTGGGCACCTGTAAATGTAGTCAAGTCAAGAAATACTTTATTCGGTTCAATTTACAAAAACCATAAAAGTACAAGACACATAAAAATGGTCCACAAATCACCAAGCAACATGACAATTAAAAAAAGCAACATTCTATAATTAAAAAGGAACATCAATAAAAAATTACAGGATAAAAAACTTGATTCAAGTTACAGTGGGCAATGTTTATGGTGGATGTTCTACAACCAATTGATCTTTTTACCCAATCTCACCGCAATGGTTAAGAACTTAGCCACATTATAAATTTCCCAGATTTCTGGTAACAATTGGAGATACAGTAAAGCTGGTTTGACCTGCCTGAACCCTTTCCCCTTTAACAGGGGTATAATAATTTTTTTCCTAATGACTTTGAAATGATCACAAAAAAACAAGAAGTGGGCAGTATCCATGATTGAGTAACCGTCACAGTTACATAGATTCAAATCCAAGTCCCTAGTCCAGCTGGGGCGGCCTGAGATTAATAAGTGGACTTTGTTCAGTCGGAACTTGGTTAGAAGATACCTGTGGTTTGTGTTGTTAACAACCTTCAGGTAAATTTCCAGATCATGGTCGGGAGAAGCAATCAATTGATGGTTCCTAACAGAGGACTTTAACAGCTCCCTGCCTTCTCTGTCCATACCACTGTACAGCAAAAAAGTGTTCTTTGTCCACTTCAGATCGGCTTTCACCAGGGCGGATGGTTTGTGAAACAGTTCGGGCCGTTCCAACTTTACACACGTCTGTTCTACATATTTCATCCAGGGAATCTTGTTCCAGTGATCTAACTTTAGGCAGTCCTTCAGGATTTCATGGTTGACTTCAAGCTCTGGATTGAGCCATACCGATATCCATTTTAAAAGGGGGGCCATAGCAATTCGATCCTCCAAATAATCCACGCCGCATTCCTGATGGACTATGAAGCTGGCCGTGGATCTTGGCAGGGAAAGAATTGATTTTAAAAAGTTATCTTCTATGACTTGAAGAGATTTGATAGGCTTAAAGCCCCACAGGTCTGCACCATACATAGCAATGGCAATACATTTAGCAGCATACACTTTTAAAACTGCCTCTATGGGCTTCACCCCCAATTTGCGTGAAAAACCCAGCACCGCGGAGATGGAGCGTGCCAAAACTTTTTTTTTCTCCAGCATTTGGGGGAGCCATGTGGAACAGTCATCGAAAACAACCCCCAGATAAGGAAATCTGGAAACTCTTGACAGCTTGTGGCCATTACAGTGCAGCGTCATCACATTTTTTTTGGCCTTTGCTTTGTGGCCTACCACCATAACATGAGACTTACCAAAGTTAATACTTAAATCAAGGTTTGTCATAAAAGCATAAAAAGAATTCAACAGGCTTTGTAGACCCACTACGGTTCTAGCTATAAGGGCAGCGTCGTCCGCATATAATAGGGCAGGCAGTAGGCATTTCCCTGCCCTGGGGATATCCTTACAAGCTGTGCCCAAAATTCCGCCCAGGTCATTTATATATAGTGTTAAGAGCAGGGGAGCAAGAATGCATCCCTGCCTTACACCATTGATAATACTAATTTTCCCCGTACAGTTCCCTTTTCTATCGTAACGAACCGTGGCAGTAAGGTCCCTATGAAGGTCTGCTAGAAAATACACGATATTTGGGTCTACTCCAACACTAAGAAGCTGGCCCCACAACTTGGATCTGTTAACTCGGTCAAATGCCGAGGACAGATCCATGAAGGCAATGTACAGGAATCCTTGCTTCACTTGTGTGTATTTCCCTATGAGCAGTTGTAGATTTAAACTTTGGTCGATGGTGCTACGCCCCTTTCTAAAACCATACTGAAGGGGGGAGAGGGTGTTAGTCTCCTCTAACCATTCAGTAAGTTTGCATAAGACCACTCTACCTAGGACCTTGACTGCGGAATCTGTGAGGAATATGGGGCGATAATTTCCGGGGTCCCCCCTATCCCCTTTTTTGTAAATAGGGACAATCACTGATTGGGTCCATGATTCTGGGATACCTGCTTTGAAAATTCTATTAAAAACTCTTGCTAAGATTTTGGACCAAAATAAAATATCAACTTTAAAAAGGTCAGCGGGAACCCCGGGGGCTTTGTTACTGGTCATTTTTCCAATGGCCACGGCCACCTCTTCCTCGTCCACTGTTAAACTATAGGGAAGTTGGTAAAAGCTGGTCGTGCCCTCAGCCCCCAATGTTTCCTGTTCATAAACAGATTTAAAGTGCAAGTGCCATTTGTCTGCTTGGATTCCACAATCCAGTTCATTGTTGCTTGAGTCGGAGAAAAAGGGTTGATTGACCACGGCCCAAAATTTGGCGCTGCTTTTCAAAACATCGATTGAGGTCAAATCGGCCCAAGCGTCCTCTCTGATCTCGCGCCGCCTTTTTTCAATGGTGATCTTGTATTCTTTCCTGAGGGTAGCCACGAGCATTCTATCTACTGGTTTAGATTTAAGTGCTACTTTAAGTTTATGGTTAGCAGCAGAACATTTCTTATCGAACCATCCTTCCATCCCTTGTATTTTATTTTTACCCTGTCGCGTCAGGTTGGACAGAATGTCGGCGCAGACCCTTTTATACGCCTCTATTACCTCATTGTCCCCCGCCTGATCATCCATACAGAGTTTTAGGGCCTCCTGGCTACTAATGCAAAGATTACAAAAGAAATCCTCAGGAATTATTCTACACCGCTTAATTCTACGTGCCTGGTCAGTCGATCGTATATCACATTTATCTACTAGATTCAAGCTACATTCCTTGATAACAAGTACATTCTTAACTTTTAATACAACCAGATTGTGGTCACTAAAATGGGACCTTACAACTGAATAGCTAATAATTTGGCTCCCATAACTGCTACTCAAAAAGATGTAATCAATTGTAGACCCACTGCCATGACCTATGAAAGTGGGGATATCCTCGTCACACCCAGTTGGCAGCATTAACCCATTTTCGGCCAACAGGGATTCCAGAAACGTTCCCTGTTCTGAGTGTTCAAAGTGGGTATCCTCCTCTTCCGGGGGGCCAAATAGAACATTGGGGGGACATTTATCCTGGCAACCATGGACATTAAAATCTCCCATTAAGATGACAATACATTCAGACTCTATAGACTCCTTGAAGTTGACTAAAAAAGAGTTTAACCTCAACAGGTTGCCAACCGGATGTTCCCTATCAAAGGAGTTATAAAAGTTCACTACCAATACGGTATTAGAGCCCCTATGAGTAATTAGAACTGCTAGGCAGTAGGGGCTACCAGTTGCTATTTCTTTATAAGAGCCCGGGATTTTGGCGGATATCAAGGTAACCAGACCGCCTCTGGCCCGCCCCCGCTTTGAGTTGACTGCTGGGAGAAAAAAAGTAGTGAAGCCATCAACTGTAAGCATGTTTTCGGTAGCCCAGGTCTCCTGCATAGCTATTATGTCCATGGTGCCTATGAGATCCCTCCAAAAGGGGTCATCCATTTTACTCCTGAGGCCCGCAATGTTCCATGTGGCCAGGGTTATCCCATTTCATTATCCTCTTTCACACAGAATGATGTCCCGCCCTCAGTACCCTGACCTGTGGTTAAGGCTAGGTCGGTGTTTAACTCAATATTTGACTCCTGCATGGCCTGACTACTTTGTGGGGCAATGGGAAGGGTGTTTTGCATCTGTTTAATAGGTGAGCCCAGTTTTTGTCAATCAACCCATTCCATAAATGACGGGCACTCATAATGATTGAACGTTGGGATGTTAAAGTAGTTTTCTTGCCCATTCGCAATATGGTGGTCATAATGTGGGTGACTATTTCGGGGCCCTACAGCAAACCCTCCCTGGAAAGGTCTAGCTCTTCTTCTCCTGACCAGGTTCCATCCATCCTCACCGCCCTTCTCCCAGCCGTGGGCTTGCACCTCCCATGGGGGATTGAACCTCTGTCTGATTTTGTGTTCATGTGGACCCCTTAACCAACTCCATCTTTTATCTACTTGATTCCCCAGTGAATAGAAATAAGAAAGGGGCCTGGCAGTGACCGTGCTTGCGTGATAGCGCGGAGTTCCTCCACAAATGTGTCTTACCACCTGTGGGTTCTCAAAGGTGACCACGATACAGTCTCCTTGTAAGTTTTTTCTATTACCACCAACCCAAGGAGTTCTCTCCACCATTAGAATGTTACTAGGCATATTGGCTGGTAGTGGATGGTTTTTGGACAGCCAATGGCATACTTTATTTTTCAAGGCCTGGTAAGATTCTACTTCAGTTGATGCAATTTCAGTGACCCCAGTCAAGATCACAACATATGGACATGCATCCGGAGGAAGATGGATGTTCCTCCGGGACTCTCTCTTATCTATTAGGGCCTGGTCCAATTTTGGAGTCAGGGGTGTGGGATCTTTAAATGTGACTTGAGGAGTTACCTTAGGTTTGGCTGGGTTCAGTGTTTGTTTGCGGGCAGTGGTCTTTGTTGTGGTACCTCCTGGATTAGTGGTGTTACCAGGGTTTCTGGGCACATCATTTTTAGTGATAGGGACACTTTTATCAGCTAAGGATGGCTTGTTCACTGTAGTTTTTACATGGGGTGCTTTGTTATTCAGGTTGAAACTAGGGGCACTTATGTCTTTGTGAATATTTTTTAGTATTGTTTCTAAGCAGCGTAACCTAACCTCAATGGGTTCGAGGAGGATTTTTAACATTTCAAAGATGTTATTGTTAAGCATGCTTAGGCTACTTCTGTCCTCACTACTTCTAACTTGGTTGTTTGCCTCGCCACTTAGTTCCAAAATTTCCTCCAGACTGCTGTCTACAACAGTATCATCTGGGAGGCTTAGGGGTAGGCCGACATTGGCCTGGTGCACTCCCCTAGTGTCATTAGTATGAGCAACCAGGGTGCTGCTCGCATTCGAGATCACCGGATCTAAGTTGGTTAGATCTTGGTTATGGGTAATGTGTGCTTTTTTCCCTTTGCGAATGGTGGATTTGTTGGCCTTTTGTTTTGGAATTGCCCCCTCTTTCATACCCCTTTGATTTAAAGCACTAGCCATAGATAGGTTATCAGTCTCATTTCCCACTAGGCTGTTATCTACTAGCAGGGTGAGATTAGGGGTTGCCTCCAGACCCTCTTGAGAACTTGGAACATCATAGCCCCCATCATTATGTACCATTACAAGAGTGTTCGGACCAGTTACAGTGTTAGGGGTACAAGCTTGAGCGATGAGGCCTAAAGAGGATCGCTTAGCCATGGCTAAGTCTTGAGACACCCTTCTGTCCATTAGGATAATCCCTTCATCAATTAAAGCGTGCGTGCGGACAATAAAGTCATCGAGGGTACCAGTCAACTTTTTTGCTCCTGCTGCTGCCATGCTTCTGGTCTCTCGGCAGTTCATAACAGACCCTATAAGTACCCAATAATATAGCAGTAGGAAATTTCGACAATTTTGTCAGCCAGTCTCAAAGAGTCAATGTCGTAAATAGCTCCCAGTGGTAAATAACATAAACGGTTAGCAAACTTACAGTTTAGATGTCCATGAATCCGTAAGCTGGTGGCAGTCGGGCAGGGTGTGTGGCCCAGGCCAGGCTCCTCAGGCCTCTGAGGGCCACAGAGGGCCCGCCCTTTGCCCGGGCTTAGCCCCGCGCTTGGTCCCGCACGCGTCCCGCTACGCGGAGGGGGCGTTACTGTTTTAAGCGCCTGCTTGCACGTCACAACTGCGCGCCCCCGCAAAGGCTCCTGGGGGTTGGAGTCCCCCCGCTCAGCAGCCGCGTCGGTGGTGAAAAGAGGCGGCGGGGGGGACTCTGCTCCTGTTGCTGCAACTTCGGTGGTCCTGCTGGCAGACTCGTTCTCCGCCTAGCACCCGGCAGCGTTCCACTCCTTCAGGCGTGTGCAATACGGAAAGGGCTCCCTGTAAATGTAAAAATGTTTATGTGTAAGAACTGCTGCCCCCCCACCACTCCCACACCTTTAATCAAGTCCTCGGAGTCTTAGTGCTGTATCTCCCCTCTCTGGCCCATTTCCTGTACTCTTCACTGCTACTGGATTGCCATGTGACAACAATGTCTTCTTGATTGAGCATGTGCTGTGAGGCACTTGCGGCCTTACTTCCTATTCCCTCCTGACCTCCTCCCTCTCATGCTGACTCCAACCCCTCCATCGTATGACTACCAAGACCGACAGCGCATATGCGCATGACATGCGAAGCAGTCCTGAAGTGATGTCTCAGAGAAGGAACCACGAAGGCAGCAAGTGGCTAATCCACTTTCTTGTTCATTTCAGAATGGAGAAAGGTTTGTGACATGACGCGAGTGATAAATAGTTTGAGCGTGGGCTGGTAAACTCCGCTCTGCCGATGGTTGGTGGAGTTTTTTTTGCCAACACACCGTGCTCCAAGCTCCGCCGGCAGAGAGGAGTTTACCGCCTACCCCTAGATTATACTCCACTCTATACCACTCTACTCCACTCTACACCACTCTATATCCCTACTCCCCTCTATGAAACTCTATGCAACTCTCTCTCTGCAATTCCATGACACTTTGCTCTACCCTATTCTATGACACAGTACTCTATTCTACTGCACTCTACTCCATTACTCCACCCCACTCTAAGACACTGTGCAATACGTCACTCTATGACAAGCTGCTTCACTCTACTTCACAAAATGCCACTTCACCCTATAAGTCACTACTCCATTCTATTCTCCTCCAAATCTATGACATTCTACAACACGCCACTCTAGGAGATACCACTCCCCTCTATCCTTCGACACACCATTCCACTCTACTCTGCTCCCTGTATAACAGTCTGCTCCATGTCCATCAACTCTATACCACACTAATCTCTCTAAAACACTGTATGACACACCAATCCATTTCACTCTATGAAAAGCCACTTCATTCTATGAAACGCCACACCACTCAACAACATGTCACTCCAATTTACAATGCCACTCCACTCTACGACAATCCACACCACCCCACTCTATGACATGCAACTCCACTCCACTCTACGCTCTTCCACTCTAGGATACTTTGTGGCACACCACCCCACACTAATCTACCACAAACCACTCCTCTCCAGTCTGCGACATGCCACACCACTCTATGCCGTTCCACTCTACAACACTTTACTCCACTTTACAACATTCCAGTTTATGACATTCCTCTCTGTGTCCCTCTACTCAGATCAAATCAAATCAGGAATATTTATTGAGCGCACATATCACCCAAAGGTCTCATGGTGCTGATGGACAACTCTGACTTTCCGGCTAGAGAGAAGATCTTGCTGATTTAATGATCAAACAGCCATGTTTTTAACTCCCTACGGAAGCAGTTGTGATCGGGGACAACGCGTAGGTGGGGAAGCAATTCATTCCACAGGGTGGGCGCCAAGAAGGAAAATGATTTCCTCCATTTTTGGCAGTATGGACTCTGAGAGGGGAGAGGAGAAATGTATTGCTGGACCTTAATGGCCTGCGAGGCTCGTACCAGATGAGTCTCTTGGCTAGTAGCTGGGGCACCTACCATACATAATGTTGTGTGCCAGGCAGAGAGTTTTAACCCTGGTACTCTTCCTTACAGGAAGTCAGTGAAGGAGTTTTAAGCTTGGTGCTGAGGGTGATCTAGTTGGGAGATTCAGCACCAGCCTGACCGCAGTATTTTGCAGGACCTGTCGCCTGGACAGCAGATCTTCATTTATTGGTGTCAGCAAGGCATTCCCATAATCCATCCGGCTGATGATCAGTCCCTGTGCTAGAGGTTTCCTAGCTTCCATCTGGATCCATTTAAAGATTTTGCACAAGTTGTGCATGATGCCAAAGCAGGTGCCTATCGTTTGGTTAACCTGGTTCTTCATTGATAGTTGGTCATCAAAAAGAAAACCAAGATTACGCACTGCCTGCCTAAGAATTGGACAGGGGCCTAGTTTGGGAGGCCACCAGTCTTTTGACCAGTGCTCATGTGCCTTCCTAAAGAGTATCACCACAGTCTTGTTACCATTAGGGTGCAGATGGTTAGTGCTCATCCATCTGTCAACGTGCATCATGCAGTTAATAAAGCTTGTTTTTGTGTCCATGGGATCAGGACCAAGGGTAATCAGAATATGAGTGTCATCAGCGTATGACACTAAATCAAAACCATATGATCTGATCACCCTGGCCAGTGGAGTTACATAAAGTTTGAAGAATGTTGGGCTCAAAATAGAGCCCTGGGGTACTCCCATCCTTACTGGTTGACTGCATGAAATCACGTTACCGATCTGAACTGCGTTGGCTCGATTGGTTAAATAACTCGAGCTAATTCAAAGCCCTCCCTCTGACACCAACCTCCCAGAGCCGTTGTTCCAGAATGCTGTGGGAGATGTTGTCAAAGGCAGCCAACAGATCTAGCAGTACAAGGATATACGATTGACCCTTCTCCAGTGCCAATCTGATATTGTCTACGGATTCCACCAGCGCTGTTTCAGTGTGCAGCCCTAAAACCCGATTGTGATGGATCCAATATGCCATTACTTTCAAGATGGATTACAAGTTGTCTGTTGCTTAAAGACTCAAGCACCTTCCCAAAATAGGAAAGTAGTGAAATCGGCGGATAGTTGGTCAGAATTTTAGGGTCTGCAGAAGGTTATTGGCCTGACTCTAGCAGCCTTCCATATCACAGGAACCGTTGGTTGCATCAGTGATCCATTAAATAGGTCAGTAAGGTTATCAAGAAGCAAAGGGGCAATGGTGGAGAGGAAGCGGGCAGCATCAGATCCACTGGTGAGCCAGATAAAATTCCCGACATGGCCATTGCCACATCCTCCAAATTAAACTGGGAAAAAATCTACCAGTAGAGGAAGAGGGCCAGGAGAAATGATAACATCCTCTCCCAGAGTGTTTAAGGATTCGGAAGACGGAAAAGAGCAATGGATTACAGAGTTCTTGTCCTCAAAAAAGTCAGAAAGGGAGTCCGTCCGTCCAGTCCTGTGAGACAGAAGCACAGGTCTGGACCGGGATAGTCGAAAATTCTTTAAGGATTTTATAAAGTTCTTTATTGGAATTGGCTGCCTTTTCAATCTGATGTAGGAGAAACAGTTTTTTTGGTTTGGCTGATATTTGCCATGTAGCTATGATGGATACATTTATATTTTTAATGATCCATCGACTTTTTACTTTTCGCCATTTCTGTTCTGCAATCCTACATAACAGTTATTCTGTTTTTAGTTGTTCATTAAACCAAGGTACAGATCTAAGTTTGAGTGTAACCTTAGTGAGGGGGGCAACCTTGTTTAATGTTGTAGTTATTACATCCTCGAAGCAGGTGGCTGCCTGATCTAAACTGACCATGTGGCCTGTGAGAGGGGGCTCCCCCAGAGGAAATATATAGTGTGTCGAGAAGGAAGAGGGAGAAACTTTCCGTCGAGACCTTCTCCATAAAGTTTCCTTACCAATCTCATTTTTAATAATGTGCACTGGGATGGTAAGTTTCAATAGACCGTGATCTGTCCACAAGAGTGGAAGCGGAGGTTCAACCAAGATGACTTTTGAGTTGGAAAACAAAAGGTCCAAAGTATATCACACGGAGAGTGCGGAGTCAGTCACCATTTGGACAAACCCCAGAGTAACCATACTAGTGATCAATTTATTGGTGTCTGGGTCTGATAGAATGTCTGCATGGTCATCAAAATCCCCTATTAAAAGGAAATTCCCTGCGGAAAGGACATGAGGGGCTATTATCTAGAGCAGAATATGTGTAAAATCCTTTCTCGGCCCAGGAGGTCTGTATACTAAGGCTCCTCTCCAGGTGCACTTGCATAGCCCATCTATTCTAAAAATACAGAGTTCCAGTTCCTCTGAGCTCATCTATTCCAAGGGGGTGATTTCCAGGCCTGCAACTGAGGCTATGAAAAGACCCCCCCCTCTTCTAGCATTCCTAGCTACTCTAGATATGTTATATTGGGGAGGGAAAGCATTTACCACATCAGAGGAAGCATGTTCGTGGAGCCAAGATTCCGTTATCAAACAGATGTTGGGCCGTTCCATGTCCAAAAGTCTCAATGTTTCAATGGCATGCTTTGGAATAACTCCACCCTACGACACTTTAAGCCTGTCCACTTTACAACATTCTGCTCCACTGTATGACACTCCACTCTATAACATTCTATTCCACCTCATCCTACCCTATTCCACTGTACGAGATTCTACGACTCGCACTCTATGGCACGCCACTCCTCTCTACTCTACGACACCTCACTTCACTCTACAACAATCTACGTCACTCCACTTTATGACACACCACTCCACTCTCCACTACGCCCCTCCACTCTACTCCATTGTACAACACTTTGCTCCACTCCATGCCACTCTGAGAAACGTGATTCTACTGCCCAGCCCCACCAGCTACCCAGCTTGCGCCCATCAAGGGTGCAGCGGGAGCCGGCGTTGCTCCAACCCCAGAGGTGCAGTTTTCTTTTGCTCCCACATGGTCAATGCATTTCCCTGCCTAAGAGCGCATGCTGGGAAACAGAAAGTGTCCGGGAGGTTGGGCACCTTGGGACACTGTCTCTGAGTCAGCTATGGGATACCTGGGGCCATTTCAAACTCAGGGAGGCCCCTCTTCCCCTTATTCAGTATGGACCTTGGAAATACGGTACCCAAGACCTGTCTTGGCTCAGGGAGGGGGCCACGTGCCCCCTGCTCATTATTAAATTATCCTCCGAGGGGATAGGGTCCCTGGGACCTATTTATGCTCAGGTAGGGGGGCCGGGTGCTCATCCTTTTAATTTATTTCATGACTCCAGGGAACAGGATCCCTAGGGCCTTTTAAGGCTTGGGGAGGAGGTCATCCTCCCCCTAACCTATTCACCACACCCCCCGCCACCCCAGAATGGGTTTATAGAAAAGGTCCGAGGCCCACACCTTTTCTTATACCCTGCCCCCTATGTCTTTATTTTTTTATTTTTTTAGTACTCAGGATTGAGTCCCAAGTCCTAAGATATCTGCCACCACTTCCTGGTTGCTGTGGTGGCAGCCAGTCATGTCTAAACAGTAGATCTGTCGGGTCGGCGGATCCTCAGAGCGTGAAGTATAACAAGTTTTTTAACCTTAACTCCTCCAAAACAACTGAAAATATTTACAACATGAAACACACCCTTTCTGGGCCAAGATCTAGCTTTCTGTCAAATTTGGTGTAAATCCGTTCAGTGGTTAGGGCTGTAGCTGTGTCTAAAGTTCCTATTGAAAAATGAATGTGGAAGATATGCTTTGGACCCCTCCTTTTTCAAAGTCCCAGCTTAATGGAATATCCCAAATGTTTCCATGTGCAAACTAATCAAAAAGTAGCACTTTCTGAAGAAGGTTTCGTGGAGATTTGTCAAACAGTGCTAAAGTAGTTAGCAACACAAAAAAGGTTTTTTCTATGGGAGCACAATTCTAATTGTAACTACCTAGTGGGAACAGCCACTGGACAAAACATACATATATTGATATATATGATTTGCATAAAAGAGGTTTGTCAGGGGATTTTATGCGGTGTTCTTTTTTATGTGTTTTACAGGCTATTGTTTTAAGTGATGTTTCTATAATTGTTTTGATGCGTTATAGTTTAAATTGTCTTTAAAAATAACTTTGGAGTATGTTAAGTAATACTTTCTTATATACAGTCTCTTGTTTGCATTTGTGAACGGTCCGAAACATCTAAAATGTAAATATTCAGGGAATAGTCATGTTCAATTAGTTCTAATAGTCATGTTCAATTAGTTCTAATAGAAATGACTGTGCCCTCTTTGCACTTTTTCTAGTGGGGAGTTGGACTTTTCAGAGCTGATTAATAAAGTCATGCAAGAGTGCTTAAAATAATATCTATTACTCAAAATTGGTTTTGTGATTCAGCTTACATATCTTTAATTACTTGGTGAAATTTGAGTTTGTAGTGTCTACAACATAAAATCACAAAACAATCAAATTTTTCTTTTTCAGAAGTACAAATTGGACAAATCAATGGTGTTAGTGCATTTCCGTGTGGTGTGCTTTTCAATACGAAATGCCATTATTGGTAGAAATTAATATAAGTTTTGAATGCAGTAGAAATATTAATGACACCATATGCAAAAGAGGAGGGCTGTTTTGTGTGGTCAGACTACATCTGACTACCTACGTCGGTGCCAATGCCTTCGGACTAGCCTCCGCTCTTAATATATGTGGTCTGGGCCCTACGGGAATTTATTTTACAACTAGACGCGAAACATAAAAACAGCAGTCAACCTTATTCTGGAATTTTAACTACTCGTAAAATATGACCAAATACGCAGTGGATATGTCACTTTTTGAACCACGGCATAAGAGTGTTACTTTTAAGCTGTGATGAGTAAGTACGTTTTCAGCCATAATGCAATCTGTGGTTACTTTGAAGAATTATTTTCCAAGAAATAATTTTGCAAGTTGCACGCAGCTGCTGGTAAGTGGTCTACTTCGTATGAAAGATAAGTGGTTTCCGCAGAATGTAGGTAAATAAAATCTGTTTCTATTGGGAAGAATACTAGTAGGAAGACTTGAAATATAAGCATTTTACTGAGAAATCTTCACAGTTTGGTTATTTTAACTTAAAACCTCGAATAAATAGATGTGCCATGTTAGTGTAGCGTTGGTTCGCATTCTAGACCAAATGTGCACTTACTAGTTTATTATGGGGAGCAGCAGAATAGTAGGTGGCAATGAAATCTTAAGAATTTTTAGAGCCTTTGGAAAGACATTTTCTTAATACTCATTCCCCCAGATTCATCAAAGTCATGTTTTGCGAGTCCTTAATAGCGAATTTTAAGGAATCGCTATTAAAGACTCGCAAAACGGGATTCATGTAGAAATCACAATATTTTTAGCGATTTCTACTGCTTCCTTATTTGCGATTCGCTAATTGCTAATCGCAAATAAGGAATGGCTTTCCCATTCATTCCTATGGGCCTATATGAATGAATGGGGAGTAATTCCTTATTTGCGATTAGCAATTAGCGAATCGCAAATAAGGAAGCAATTTCAAGAGTGCCCTGTTGCACCCCTGAAATGGTAATATACACTGGTGTTGCGCACACACATGTCCCAAGGACATTTGTGAGTGTAACATACTACTTAGTAAAATGCACTAAAGTGCATTTTTCTAAGGTTTTGCTATTTACCACGTAGTTTGACTTCGCGGTAAATAGGGGCCCCAGATTGCGAATTTGCAATCTAGGAATGGTTCATGCATTGCATTTAAGGAATCGCAAATTGCGATTCCTTAAATGCAATCGCAATTTGTGAAATTGCAATTATTTGCGATTTCCTAAATTGCGAGTGCATGGACCATTGATGCATCTCAAATGCCATTTTTGCGGGCCAAACGGCCGAGTTTTGCGATTCGCACCGTTTGCGCTCGCAAACATGCTTAATGAATCTACCTGATTGTTCGCTAATTCAAGTCTTCACTATGCTAAATAACAGAGTTGTACTTTAAAAGTGGGGCACGCAAAACAGCTATGAGTTCTAGATACCTTGGCTTTGCTAGGCAAATAGTGCCAAAAGAAACATTGAAAAGGCATTGGTCCAAATTAGGTTTTGCATGCAACAGCAATATTTTATGTGTAGTGCAATGTCTAACCAGCATGTGCTTCCCATTCCAAAAAAAAGGTAAAGTTGACTTGTTGATTGGTTAAGCCAACAAGTGAATAATATTTAAAAAAAAACATAAATAGCACTTGAAATTGTAACTTTGATTGCCTTATTATCCCTAATCACTTTTTTCAACTGGCACTCTATCTGCAGTAAAAAAAAATCGAAGCAGCGCACCAAGGGATTTCAGTATTCCATTGAGAGAAATTGGAACCTTTTCTCTCTAATACTTTTCCCTGCCTTGTCTCTCCTCTGCTTTGGCTATTATCTCCTGCCTAGACAGTGATCTCCAGCTCGGCTGATTAAGCGACGTGAAAGTGCACAGAAGACAGGAGAACAACAGAGGTAAAGAGAATGTATAACTTGAAGGTGCAGTAGAGGGGGATGGGTGACAAAGAGAGAGATGAAGAAGAGGGGTAGGGGCATATTATCAAGGGCCTTATCTCTGCTTTTTTGGCTTTAAAAGTAAAAAAATGGGAGATAATATTTTCACCCTATTTCTTTTGCTGATATGCCCCGTAAGATCAAGAGAGAAAAGTGTGGTAGCCATTAAGAAGGATGCAGAGAGGCAGAAGGAGGAACAGCTAGGTAGAGTAAAAGAGTGAAGCAATAGATAAGATGTTAGAGTTAGGTTGATGGAGCTAAAGACAGGGACAATCACTTCTGAAAAACAGAGAGTGTGGGCAACACCAAGTGGTGGAGAGAGAGCTAAGGTAGCAAGAGAGGTGAATGTGAAAGATGTAACAGTAGAGAGAAGTATTGGAAGACAGTAGAAAGGTGTGGTTGTGAGAGAAGTATAGGGAGAAACAAGCTAGAGAGACATTGGTGCGGTAAGAGACGGGCAAATTGTCAGTAGTGAGGCAAGATAGAGGCATCAGAGGCGGAAAGAAAGAGAGAGGACGTGGAGGCATGAAGTAGTGAATGAAGGGTGATATAGATTGGAATGTTCAGCAAAGAGTGATTTGAGAGAGAAATGAGATGAAGAAAGAGGTGAGGTAGATAGTAGTTCGGTGGAGAGAAGTGTGAGAGGTTAGATAGTGGAGAGCTATAGAAATGAGAGAAAGAGCACAGATGAGTTTGATTTAGCTGTGAGGTTGAAATACAGAGAGAAGAGATGGAAACGGAGCAGTGAGGTTCAGAGAGAGGGGTCACCCAGAGAGCGCAAGGTAGATACAGGGTACTTAGTGGTAGGCATGGGGCCATAAGCACAAAGATTGGTGGAGAGAGAAGAGGTGATGAGATACATGTAGAAAGAGGTGCAGTCGAGATATATCTATTGAAAGAGAAGTGACATATGAAGAGCAGAGATGGAGAGACATAGGGCCAGATGTAGGTAAGAGGCATTTACCGATTCGTAAACACTGCATTTTACCGATTCGGTATTTACAAATCGGTAAATGCCATGTAGGTAAATATTCGGTAACAATTACCGAATCGTTAAGATTCGGTAATTACCTTGAGGCCCATAGGAACCAATGGCAATTACCGAATCTTTAAATACCGATTTGGTAAAATTACCGAATAGTCAAGGGTGGCAGGGTGTCACTTTGACACCCTGTTGCACCCCTGATTCAGGCTTGTGTGCCCTTAGGGCATGTAAGTGTGCCACATGGCACAGGTGTACATGCACAGATTTGCATATACACAGGTATTCGTTATTTAACCCAACTAATAGTTGGTGGTAAATAATGAATCCTTAAGGCCCTGTGGCACTGTTTCAGTGCCACCTACATCTCAAATTACCGATTCGGTAAATTTACCGATTCGGTAATTTACAGAATCGGTAAATTTACCGATTCTGTAAATTTACTGAATCGGTAATTTTTAAGGCTTCCTACATCTAAAACTCCAAATACCGGTATTTGGCCACCTACATCTGGCCCATAGTCACATAAATATATAGGGACTGGTAGAGATTGACAGAGAGAGAGTCAGAGGGAAGTAAATGAAAGTGAGATAAAAGAGGTGAGGCAAAGTAAGAAGAGAGGCATGAGAGAGGAAGATGGGTGAGACAGGCAAAGAGAGAAAAATGTGGTAGAAAGAGCTGACAAAGGTAGTCAGAGAAATGGGTAAATGAAGAAGTGCAGTAGAGAGTGAGGGTGGAGATTATGTGATTGGAGAAGCAGAGAGAGGAGAGACACAACAAGATAGAGAAAAAGACACAAAAAGAAGTGGAGAAAGGTGAGCTAGAAAGAGGGGAGAGAGGCAGACAGAGAGTGGCATGAGTATGTTAGAGAAAGGCAGAGCAATAATTATAGAGAGGGGTCTAGAGGGCTGAGTAAGACAGGGAGAGGAGGATGATGGAGTGAGAGATAGAGGAGGGGAGAAAGTGATCATGTGGGGATAGGTTGAGAGGGACAGATTCAGGGGTAGATATAGGAAGAGTGGGGAAGAGATATTATTTAAAACCAAGTTTGAATCTTTCAATAGGGGAAGGAACAAGAATGAGGGGAGAAATTATTAGGAATGAATATTAAAAAATTAATAAACTTAATACTGCCTAAAATCAGTAATACTGTAATACATTAAGGACCATAAAGAAACGTTATAAAATATAGTCTAACTGTATATCTACATATAATCTGAAAAAGAAGGTATCTCATTTAGCATCAAAGAGCTCAAGGTGGCCTCAAGATATCCAATAATATACGAGGCTGATAGCTGTCCAATACTATCATCTAAAAAAGGCATGAGGTAACCAAAATAAATCGCTATTAACTTTATAACTACAAAATGACATAAACGTTCCATCCAATTAATGATCAGACCAAACCCGTTGCCACCAAGCTTTGCATAAAATATTAGAAGAATGTTTCTGAATAATAGTGATTTGTCGAAAAGCAACAGCTAGAAACAAGTCCAACAGTTTATTTTTAGAAAATAGAGGTGCATCATTAACATCAATTAAACTACCAAGAAATAGATCATCTTATAAGGGTAATGGCTGTGAAAGACTGCACTGATCTGCTACAAGACATTGTGCCAAACGAAAGAGTAGGTGGGCATCAAAACAACATATGCATTAAATCACTATTAGGATTAATGCAGGACCAACAATTAGCATATGGCCTCAGGGAGAATTTAGTCGAAAGCAAAGGAGTAATGTGTAAACAACAAACATGGTGTTGTGTTAGCTGTTCAGGATGTCTTATAACATTTTCCCCCAGTTTTGTTTTCAAAACACTCTTGACCATGTAAATCCCAAATCTGCTTTCCAAAGTTGTTCTGTTTTAGATCTGGGCCTCATAGAGTCAACTGAGGAAATATATTTATAGGTCTGAGAAGCTTTTGGATTTGGAGTTTAAAGACCTAACACATTCTGATCAGAAGAAACTGAAGAATTTATGCTGTCCAAGAAATCCAATACCACATTTATCAAAAGGGTAAATGAAGGTTGGAAAGAATTAGGGCAGTTAACAGACTGATGAAACTGTAGGAATGTGATTGGTGTATGGTCTTGAAATAAATCAATACCTCAATTATATTCCGCTCACTCCAAGTCTTCCAGAACAATGTGTTATTCCCATGTTTTATCAACTTTTTATACCACAAAGGGGAGTGCAAAAAGGCATCTCAAGATCAGTGATGTCAAATGAGATGTCATCAGTGATGTCATTTGAGATGTCATCAGTGATGTCATCAGTGATGTCACTGGCCATGTCATGAATGATGTAATATGTGACATCATCAGCAGTGGATTGCGGGTGCGCGAAATATAGTTAGTACAAATAACTATATAGGAGCAATTTCAATGGTTTTTTAAATGCCAATTCCTAACTAAGGCCTGAATCCTATGGTTTTTTATGTAAATTTGCAAGGTTTTTAAAATGCAAATTCCTAACTATATAAGGCCTGAAACCTATGGTTTTTAAAGTGAATTTGCAAGGTTTTTTAAATGCTAATTCCTAACTATATAAGGCCTAAAACCTATGGTTTTTTAAAGGAATTTGCAAGGTTTTTTAAATGCTAATTCCTAACTATATAAGGCTTGAAACCTATGTTTTTTTCAGTGAATTTGCAAGGTTTTTTAAATGCTAATTCCTAACTATATAAGGCCTGAAACCTATGGTTTTTTTAAAGGAATTTGCAAGGTTTTTTAAATGCGAATTCCTAACTATATAAGGCTTGAAACCTATGTTTTTTTCAGTCAATTTGCAAGGTTTTTTAAATGCTAATTCCTAACTATATCAGGCGTGAAACCTATATTTTTTTTCAATAAATTTCAAAGGTTTTGTAAATGCACATTCGATTAGCGGATAATGTTTAAATATGTTATTATCCTTCTGGGACCACCTGAGCAGCCATCTTGTTTCTCTGGAGAAGTGAGGCACAAGAGAGCACAAAAAAAAGTGGAAAACACAAAAAGGGGGCAGGGTTGAGACCCCCTGACCCCCTAGCCCTTCTTAGGGGGTCCCAGAAGGACCACCAAGTTTTTTTTTTTAAATCGCAGGGTACGCGCACGGTACGGGTACCGTACGCGTACGATGCGCGTACCCCGCATTTTTTATGATTTTTTTTTTTTTGCCCTTGGGGGTCCTTTTGGGAGGTCTCTACCCTGCCCCCTTTTCGTGTTTTCCACTCTTGTTTTGGGCGCTCTTGTGCCTCAGATCTCCTGAAAAACAAGATGGTGGCCAACACTTCCTGGTTTGGACAGTTTGGAATGTTGACAGTCGACTGCCAGCCAATCAGAAACTCGCTCGCGCACGTAAGGGTACGTGCACGTATGCGTACGGTACGCTCAAATTCAATTTTCTCAACAACTACTGGAGGGATTAGTGTAATTCTGTTCAGCCGTTCAAGCTGTAGCCATGTCTAAAGGTCCCATAGAAAATGCCATTTGAAAAATTCCAAATTCAATTTTCTCCAGAACTACTGAAGGGATTTTCACCAAACATAGCAAAGGCACATCTGCATACCAGGCCCTACCATTTTGCCAAGTTTGGTTTAATTCTATTCAGCCGTTCGGGCTGAGTGATGTCACTGACCATGTCATGAGTGATGTAATATGTGACGTCATCAGCAGTGCATTGCAGGCGCGCGTGGTATAGTGAGTCCAACTAACTATAACGTTGGAATTTCAATGGTTTATGTCAGTAAAATTTGCAGCTAACTGTAACTGGTGTGAAACCTATGGTTTTTTTCAGTGAATTTAATAGGTTTTTTAAATGCTAATTCCTAACTATAATTGGTGTAAAACCTATGGTTTGTTCAGTGAATTTCATAGGTTTTTAAAATGCTAATTTCTTACTATAACTGGTGTGAAACCTATTTTTTTTTCAGTGAATTTCAAAGGTTTTTTAAAAGCTAATTCCTTTCTATATCAAGTTTCTAACCTACGATTTTTTTTATAAATTTGCTGTTTTGTGTAAGTATTAATTATTATTTTTTATTTTTTATAATATATATTTTTTTTATAATTTTTTCCTGGGGCGCTCTGGGTGCGCGCACCGGTAAGCTCTCCAGAAAGCGCACCCGGAGCGCTACTTGCGTTCGTGAAAAAAAATATGAATGAAAATAAATAATAATGCAAGACTTTTAGTACCATACATATAAAAGCAGTTTTTTTGAATAAGGAAATGAAAATGATTTTGCATTTCCGCGAAACTATCAAAACGTCACATAGGTTCGCCGCGTAAGCGCCCCCGGAAGCGCCTTCGTTCGCGCCGCGTATGCACCCCCGGAAGCGCCTACGTTCGCACCGCGTGAGCGCCCCCGGAAGCGCTTCGGTGCGTGCAGCGTAAGCGCGTCAAGTCATGTGACCTTAAAATAACACTTTTCATTGGTTGCTAACAGTTTTTTTTACAAAGAATGAAATCCCCACCCATTTCCTTCACTTCTTCTTTCACTTTTGTGACTGAAAGACCTATTTTTTGCTGTTGGATCTTTCTTGATTTACCATGGCTGCCAGAGAATCCAGCAGTGATGCTGACAGAGAGACATTTATTGATGAAGAGGTTCCTCCACCCCGGGTAAAAGAACCCTTCATATGGAAGACCAAAAGAAGGTAAATGCTCCAAAAGTGGAGTGCAGGATCTGTCACACAGTCCTGTCACAGTCCTGTCACGGGGTGACCCCACTAAAAAATATTCTTTTGGGAACTCCACAATGATTCGCCATGTGGAGAGGAGGCACCCCCGGAAAAGTGTCAGGTCCTTGGCACAAGAGGTTCTTACTGATGGGGCCTCTACATCCACCAGAGGACCAACAACATCGGTGAGGGGGAGATCACAAGAGCTGGTTCCGAACATTCAGCCTGCATTTAACAAAGGCGTCCTTAAATGCAGATACTGTGATCAGCTACTTTGCTATGGGGAGCAAAGTGTTCTGCTCATGGTTCGATCATTGGAGAACCATCGCTGCCGTTCCCAGCCCTAATTTATTTATTTATTTATTTATTTATTTTTTGCTCCTGTTGAGCAGTTTCCATTCCCTGTTTTTGTTTTTGTTCTAAAAAAAGAAAAAAGAAGAAAAAAAAAGTTCTTTTCAGTACTACCTCCAATTCTCATCAAAGAGCTATATTCTTAAAAAAATGAAAAAGAGTAAGTGAAGTGAAGTGGAGTGCATTGATAAAGGAAAGGAAAATGAGTAAGAAAGAACAGAAAGGTATGAGAGGGGAAAGGAAGTGAAGTAGGGGGACTGAAAGAGGGTGAGTGTTGGGAAGGAAAGTAAGGAGAAGGAGAGTGAACATGGAGAATGTGGATATTCAAAGAAAATGTAGAAAAGGAACAGGGGTGTGGAAGGGTAAGAAAAGATGCATTGCTGGAGTTGCATCATTTTTGTGACGCACACCATCAATGCATCACTTTTGGGCTTACAGATACATCTGAAATACTGACGTATCTGTAAGTACTTGTGACATAATGCGTCATATATTTAATATGACGCATGAGTAGAAGACTGAAGGCCTCATTTATGAGGCCATGCGTCACTTTTACGCCACAGGTACGTCACTTTTTGTGATGCACCAGTGCTGTAAAAAATGCACCTTATTGAGTCATATTTACAAAGTGACGCATCTAGGTAGATGCGTCACTTTGTAAACTCCTGTGCCACATTATACCTACGTCAGGTGTAATGTATGCAAAAGGGACATATTGACGCAAGAGGTGTCACTTTTATGACGCTGTTGCATCAAAATCTTGCGCCTGTTTCACAACAGGCGTAAGACTGATGCAGGCCCTTTCACATGGGCCTGGCCCCATGTGAAAGGATGCATTGCTGGAGTTGCATCATTTTTGTGACACACTCCAGCAATGCATCACTTTTGCGCTTACAGATACGTCTGAAATACTGACGTATCTGTAAGTACTTGCGACATAATACGTCATATATTTAATATGACGCATGAGTAGAAGACTGAAGGCCTCATTTATAAGGCCATGCGTCACTTTTACGCCACCGGTACGTCACTTTTTGTGACGCACCAGTGCTGTAAAAAAAATGCACCTTATTGAGTCATATTTACAAAGTGACGCATCTAGGTAGATGCGTCACATTGTAAACCCCTGTGCCACATTATACCTACGTCAGGTGTAATGTATGCAAAAGGGACGTATTGAAGCCTACGTCAGGTGTAATGTATGCAAAAGGGACGTATTGAAGCAAGAGGTGACGCAGTGAAATGTATTAGATATCACTCTGTCACTTTTATGACGCTGTTGCGTCAAAATCTTGCGCCTGTTTCACAGCAGGCGTAAGACTGATGCAGGCCCTTTCACATGGGCCTGGCCCCATGTGAAAGGATGCATTGCTGGAGTTGCATCATTTTTGTGACACACTCCAGCAATGCATCACTTTTGCGCTTACAGATACGTCTGAAATACTGACGTATCTGTAAGTACTTGCGACATAATACGTCATATATTTAATATGAAGCATGAGTAGAAGACTGAAGGCCTCATTTATAAGGCCATGCGTCACTTTTACGTCACCGGTACGTCACTTTTTGTGACGTATCAGCAGCGTAAAACATGCACCTTATTGAGTTATATTTACGAAGTGACGCATCTAGGTAGATGCGTCACTTTGTAAACCCCTGCGCCACATTATACCTACGTCAGGTGTAATGTATGCAAAAGGGGCGTATTGACGCAAGAAAGGGTCGTAGAGATGACGCAGTGAATAAACTGGGTTTTCCCCATGCTACGCTCCCCGGTCTGCTCCCCGGTGCGCGTACCGGGCGCCCCCCCCCGCGCAAATCGGTAAAAAAAAAAAATTGTTTCCCGCAGGGCCCTTTTACAGCCCCCACATCAAACCTAGGTTGTCAGGGGGGTCTACTCTGCCTTCTTATGGTCATTTCCCCCTTTGTTTTTGCCACCTCTTGTGTCTCGATCTTACGGAGACATAAGATGGCGGCCGCTCCGGACTGTTTCGAATGTTTACAGACACCCGAGAGCCAATCAGCTTTCCGTGCGCAAGTCGCGTAGCACGAACGTTGCGCTACCCGGTGCGCGTACCGGGGCGCGCCTATAGATATATATATTTTTTTGAACCTAAATTACTCAAAAACCACTGGAGCACATATCTTGAGACATAGCAGAGGCACATCGGGCTACCAGTCCCTACAATTGTGACAAGTTTGGTGGAAATCCATTCAGCCGTTCGGGCTAAAAGTGAGGTCGACCGCCTTATGGAAATTAACATGGGGAAAACACGTTTTGGGACCCCCCTTTTATCTCGGCCCCCGCTTGTTGAATCCCCCAAAACTTTCAGGGAAGGGCCGGAGCGCCGCGAGGCAAATTTGAGGAAATTTTCAGGCAGATTCCTCAACCGGCGCTAAAGTTATTCCCAATAGAATGTTGAGATTTTGCATTGAAAAAAACCATAGGTTTCACACCAGTTATAGTTAGCTGACGATGTCATGAGTGATGTAATATGTGACGTCATCAGCAGTGCATTGCAGGCGTGCAAGTTATAGTGAGTCCAACTAACTATAACGCTGGAAATTCTTTGGTTTTATGTCAGTAAAATTTCCAGCTAACTATTACTGGTGTGAAACCTATGGTTTTTTCAGTGAATTTAATAGGTTTTTTAAATGCTAATTCCTAACTATAACTGGTGTGAAACCTATGGTTTTTTCAGTGAATTTCATAGGTTTTTTAAATCCTAATTCCTAACTATATATAGGGCCTCAAACCTATCAAATGTAATATTTTTTATAATGAATCCTATATTGTATATTTATAGAAATACTATTTTTTTATTTATTTTTTTTTTTTATTTTTTTGCCCTGGAGCGCTCCCGGTGCGCGCCCCGGTGTGCGCACCGGAAAGCGCAGTTTTCCGGCGCGCCCACCGGTGAGCGTCCTGTTAGCGCTATTGCCACGAACGAAAACATCATCGTGAGGTATCGCATAGCCACGTCCGAGTGATACGCACGGCGTAAGCGCACCCGGAAGCACTCGAGCGAATACGATCGTGCAACGTAAGCATCCGACGCACTTACGGGGCGTGCCTGGGGGCGCGTAGTGTAAGCGCGTTGGGACATGTGACCTGAAAATAACACTTTTTATTGGTGCAGAACAGTTTTGGTTTCCAAATGATGAAAGCCCAGGTCATGTGACATGAAAATAACACTTTTCATTGGTTCAGGACAGTTTTTTTTTCCAAATGATGAAAGCCCCCACCTTTTTTCCTTATTCTGACTTTGTCCTTTGACTGAGGAAGACCTGTTTGGAGATCTTTGATTGATATTTTGTACTTTAAAATGGCTACAGTAGCAGCAGCAGCTGGAGCATCTGCACCACCACCACCACCACCACCACCACCAAGAGGGCCACCATAACATCACATTAGTGGTCAAGAACAAGAGGAGGAGGAGGAGGAGGAGGGGAGGAGGTGGCTGCCAGAAGACAATACCCCATACAGGCCAAAGCAGCACATTGTATGGGAGTTTTTTTCCATCCCAGAGGGAAAGAAGAAAGTGAATGCGCCAAAGGTGTCTTGCCAAATCTGTGGCACTGAACTTTCAAGGGGGAACCCTAATAAGAAATATTCATTTGGTAATAACACCATGATTCAACACATGCAGCGCAAGCATCCCAACAACTATGCTGCGGCAGAGGTGAGAGAACTGGTCAGTAACCCTCCCCAATCTTGACCCAGCACCTCCAAACGAAAGCAACCCACTCCATCGGGACCAGAAACAAGGAAGATGGTCCCAAACATTCAACAAAAGTTTGGGCAATACAAGATCTCTTGTATGTTTTGTGGTAAGACCATCACCTATGGTGAGAAAAGCATAACGCTCATCAACCGTGCTGGTGACAACCACAAATGCCCCAAAATTCCATAATTTTTTCGGGTTTTTTTTTGCTCCAGTTGAGCCATTTTCAATTCCCAGTTTTTTGTTTCTCCCCATAAAAATAACAAAAAAAATATAAAATAGTTCATAAAAGCCAAAAAAAGTACAAAATGTTCTAAAAAACATTAAAAAAATGTAAAACAACAAAAAGAAGAAAAAAACCAATTCTTTTTAGAACTACCTCCAATTTATAAAAAAAGGCTACATTTTTTTAAAACTCTATCATTCTTTTTTCCCCATTGTACGCTCCCCGATACGCTCCGCGGTGCACGTACCGGGCACTCCCCCCTCACAAATCAAACAAAAAATATATATTTTTTTGTCCCGCGGGGCCCTTTTATAGCCCCCACATCAAACCTAGGGAGTCAAGGGGGGTCTACTCTGCCCCCTTATGGTGATTTCCCCCTTTATTTTTGCCACCTCTTGTGTCTCGATCCTACCGAGACACAAGATGGCGGCCACTCCGGACTGTTTGGAATGTTGACAGACACCCGAGAGCCAATCAGCTTTCCGCGCGCGAACTCGCGTAGCGCGCTGGTTAGCGCCCCGGTGCGCGTACCGGGGAGCGCCTATAGATATATATATTTTTTTTAACCTAAATTACTCAAAATCCACTGGAGCACATATCTTGAGGCATAGCAAAGGCACATCGGGCTACCAGTCCCTACAATTTTGCCAAGGTTGGTGGAAATCCATTCAGCCGTTCGGGCTAAAAGTGAGGTCGACCACCCTATGGAAATTAGCTCTGGGGAAAACACGTTTGGGACCCCTCTTTTTTCTCGGCCCCGCTTGACAAATCCCTCCAAACTTTCAGGGAAGGACCGGGGCGCCGCGAGGCAAATTTGAGCAAATTTTCAGGCAGATTCCTCAACCGGCGCCAAAGTTATTCACAATAGAATGTTGAGATTTTATATTGAAAATAATCCTAACTATATATATATATATATATATATATATATATATATATATATATATATATATATATATATATATATATATATATATATATTCAATGAAAAAACCATAGGTTATAGGCCATATATAGTTAGGAATTAGCATTTACAAAACCTTATTTTACTCGCATAAAACCATTGAAATTCCATATATAGTTAGCTAACTATAAGCGCTAACTATATATCGCGCACCCGCAATCCACTGCTGATGATGTCACATATTACATCATTCATGACATGGTCAGTGACATCACTGATGACATCACTGATCACAACATCCAATGATTGTATGTGTCTGTAAAGTTTAAATATGTTTCACATATTGAAGAATGAGTGGATGTATAAGTGTCTGGATGAAGAATTTAGTAGGTGCATGACTGACTGTATGAGTGAGTGATTAAATGTGTCTCACTGAGTACATGGGTTAGTGACTAAACTGTCTTAATTCGTGCATCAGTATGTTTGATGTTGTGTAAGCTGCTGCATGTGTTGATCAGTAGCTATAAGAGTGGCCATATGGGTTATTGATTGGTTGCCCAAATATTTGAATGGGAGGCTGAGTGTGTGTGTGGGTGGCTGGGAGGTGCGTGACTCTGTGCATAGATGTGTAAGCAGTTGATTCACTAGGAGTATGAGTTCAAGAGTGCATGTGGAAACAGCTATATGGGCGGTTGACTGTGCATGGGTGTGTTGGTGAGTGAATGGATTTCTCATTGCTACATGTGCAAGTAAGTACGTATGTAAAACACAATACATGTGAGAGTTGAGATATATAAATAACTGAACATAAGAGCCAGTGAATGTGTGAGTGGCTGTATCGATCACTGTGAGCTTGTATCAGGGATTATATAAGAGAGTAAATATGTGTTATTATATGTTTGAATAAGTAAGATGTGTATAACTGTATAGTTGAGGAAATGGAGGTGTGATTGATTCTTTGCATGACTGACTAGGTGTGTGAGTAACTCCATGGATGAGTGACAGTCTGTGAGTGTCTGTTTATACTGAGTGTATGTAAGGTTATATTAGAGTCTGAAGAGGTTCATTGTATTATCACATGAGTGATGTGATCAGTGATGACAAATGAGATGTCATCAGTGATGTCATTTGAGTTGTCATCAGTGATGTCATTTGAGATGTCATCATTGATATCATTTGAGTTGTCATCAGTGATGTCATTTGAGATGTCATCAGTGATGTCATCAGTGATGTCACTGACCATGTCATGAATGATGTAATATGTGACATCATCAGCAGTGGATTGCGGGTGCGCGATATATAGTTAGCGCTTATAGTTAGCTAACTATATATGGAATTTCAATGGTTTTATGCGAGTAAAATAAGGTTTTGTAAATGCTAATTCCTAACTATATATGGCCTATAACCTATGGTTTTTTCATTGAATTTTCAAGGTTTTGTAAATGCAAATTCCTAACTATATATCCACTATAACCTATGGTTTTTTCTGTGAATTTCATTGGTTTTTTAATAGCAAATATGAAAAGCTTTAAAATGTCAAGTACGTGATAGATAAAAACATTTTCGTATTTATGCACGCTGATGTGCTTTGAACGCTGCCCCCCCCCTCCCCTCCGTTGTAATCCGTCGTACCTCCTTGTCTCTCCATTTGATTGATTGTTGTCCAAGCATTTACTGTTTTAGAATTGGTTCTCTTTGGATCATTCTCTATTTACAAACAAGCACAAAGTCGCAATACTCTGTTTAGTCTTTGCAGATAGTGAAAAATCGTGTAAAAAAAATAAAAGTAATCGAGCAAAATCAGTAGGCCACTAATTGGATCTCTTTTTGACCTCGCTAAAATAGAAATATTAGGAACAACCCTTCTTGAGAAATACGAAAATAGTGACATGAACTGAGCTCCACACCATGAGGGCTGCAAGACAGCTCGGCTCCATCACCCATCCCGCACAAAATAATGACAAACCCTATGCAAATATTAAAAATATAGACAACACACCAGCAAAGAAACAGGGTAAAACATTTTATTAAAAAACTATTTACATAACGTTGATTTATAAGATGATGTCAGTAGTGGACCGATGTGTGAATAGATCGAAAACAGCACAAGGCTCCAAGATCCGGATAGCAAGCTCCTGGATGTTGGGTGCCATAGTTTAGAGTTCTGAATTTCAGCCTTTTTCAATGCCTGTGCTTTGTTGAATCAAAATGGCGGCTTGACACAAAGCTGACTCAAGCGTTGCTACTGATGCTATGCAGACCAAAACTGGTTTTCAGTTTGTACATTTTTCTAGATTTTTCAATCCAAGTTTGGTTGACTTTGTAGAACGATGGCTTCAGATTTTCAACATACGGTGTGGTGGCGCTGACTGGGAGGGGGCGCTTCGCTCCTGCCCCCTCCCCAAGTAAGATTTTCATACGTGAAAGTACGTTAATGGTTTTGGTCCCTGAGATGCTTCGATGTCACTACCATTCTCAAATAGCATAAGTTCTAGATGTTGGGTGCCATAGTTAAGAGTTCTGAGCAGCGCTTGTAACACTGTCTGAAGCTTATTTCCACCTACTGCAGCTTCACTATTCTCAAAGTAAGTGAGTGTCGTTTGTGGACCTGACTGCATTAGAAAACAATGTGATATAGTACCTCCCTAAACAGCTTGACGGAGGCCCCTGAGGGACGCTGTGATGGCCATGGACTCGGAGAAGACGCTTGGCTCCGACACCCTCCCCAAGTCTTATAGCACTGGTGTAGCCTGAGATCGCCCCCGACATAGGCGGCCGGCTCCCGGCGGTACTTTTTGCCTTTTGATGACTCTTCAATTCTGGACCTTGTCCCACAATCCGTTTGACCTGAAGACAAGCTGTAGTGGGGCGCCCCTTTATCGTTTTAGTTGCCATTCCGCCCGCTTTTGCTACACTGTGCCTCTTCCGCCATTCAGCTGTTTTCCGCCCGCTCTTGCGACTACAGTGTCTCGCTCACCATGTAGTTGAGATGCGCCCGCTCTTGCGGTGCAGCGATAGGCGGCTGCCACAGGACTCTCAAAATGGCGGCCGGCTCTTCGGTTTTGGGCCTGGTCCACTAAAATGGCCCTGGGACACCTTGGATCTCGGACGCTTGTCTGCTAGGGCTTGGGTCCCATTCTCGAAAAGCGTCCCCTCAGCCGTGAAGATTCTACAAAAGTCTTGGGGGCCTCCGACTCCCGCAGGCTTCTGGTGGGGAGCGGCTGCCATGATTGCTCGTGGAATGGCCACGACGGAGCTACGAGATGGTAGTGGTCTCATGCTGACGCCAGCTTTAGTGTGAAACATCCAGAAACACTGTAGACTACCAATTCGATCAGTTCCGGTAGCGCCCCAACATGACCCGGAAGAGAAGAACTTGCCCTCCCCTCTTTGACTGATGGTTCTTGTTGCCTGTCCCCTCTGTTGTCATTTAACAGAACTTTTTGGACTGCTGAAAGGGGTTGTGTTCTGAACGCTGGTTGGTGGAGACATTTAGACTATATTCTTGACCTACGTTGTCGCGTAATGCGTTTTATGACACGCCGCGTTAGCGCACCCGGAAGTGATCCGAGGCGCGGCGCGCAGCGCGTAACGTAAGCATAACAGGTCATGTGACTTGTTAATAAAACTTTTCATTGGTTCATTTTACTTTTGTTAATTTAATGATGAAAAGCTTGGTCTTATGACCTAAAAATTACGCTTTTTATTATTTTCGAACAATATTTTTTTTTCAAACATATGTTATAATATTCCAGGCTAATGTACTTTCCCGGAAAATTTACAACTGTCTTGCAAGTAAAATATATTCCTTTTTCGAGAAAAAGGGCGTTTCTTCCTTCCATGACGGAGCCGTTGAGTAAAAGAGATTCGGCCTGCTGTCTTAGTCGCCGATACGCCTGATTATCAGATTCTTATCGATCACTTTATGTTGCAGACATGAAAAACACAACTGCCCTTGACCATTTATCTTTACTGCGTTCCTACATATTATACCTTTTATCCGTCATGTAATTGGACTGCTTTATTTCACTTGCCTTTTACTGATTCGAAAACAGTCACTAAAAGTAAAAACTTTACAAATGAAAATACTACTACCGTGTTTTGTTTTAAAAACCTTTATTGTGAAAATGTCAGTATACAAATACGGGCCTATAACCACGTGGGCCGGCCACGGAGCAAACTCAAATCGTATATGATGAGGAGACATTTACACTGTAGAAGAACGTAACGAGCGGGCCATTAGGTGACAAGAACAAAGGTGTCTAACAGTTGCGGAATCGGTGGACGTACATTTTGTAATTAAAATACGACAGGGCCACTTACAATAACATTTTCTAGATATACATTTGCGGGCAAAGAGTTACGAGTCCCATTTATACCGGCGCCATTTTGGGCGAGGCCGGGCAGGTCCAAGATATAGTCAAAATGTCTCCACCAACCATCGGCCAGACCAGAACCCCTTTCGGCCCTTTATGTTACAAGATGGTGTCTTCTATTCAGAAAATATTGGTGGCAGCATTTTGAAAGGAAACAGAAACAGCCGTTCTCCTAGTGAGTTTCACATTGTTACATTTAGGAAGAATGTTGAAGAGTAGTATGTGGAAAATCTGAAGCCATTTTTCTACAAACTCTCAATCAGACTTAGATGGAAAAAAAAACCTGAAGAATGTACAAACTGAAAACCAATTTTTGTCTGTATAGCACCAACAGTAACGCTTGAGTCAGCTTTGTGTCAAGCCGCCATTTTCATTCAATCAATAGCGTCCCCCTGCACACATTCAGGGACCTGGTCGTGTCTTTAGATGAAACGCATTGTAGGAAAAGAAGCAGAAAGGAAAAGGAAAAAATTTCCGCCGGACCTAGTGAAGCTGCAGCAGGTGCAAATAAGCTTCAGACAGTCTTACAAGCACTGCTCAGAACTCTCAACTGAGGCACTCAACATCCAGGACTTGCCATTCGGATCTTAGCGCCTTGTATTTTTGTTTTGTTCTTGATGGAGGGGAAACAACAAAAAACAGGCATTGAAAACGGCTCAACTGGAGCAAAAAAAAAATTACTTCTTGGGTGCATTAGGGCATTTATGATTTTCGAATGCCGTATTCATCAGGTTGATGCTCATGTTGCCATAGGACAGCATAGCACCACAGTGTATACAAGTTAACTTCATATGTTCAGATGAGGCAGGTGGCATATTTAGCATTCACCTTCTTTGATCCAGGAGGGATGGAGAAAAACTGCCAGATGAAACTTGAAACTTGGCCATCCAGATCTCGGCGCGTTCGACTCACTGTACCGCAACAGTGACCGCAACTCTGCTGGACACGCCGTCTTTCGGCGCAGCATTGTAGGATGGCCACACCAGTGCGGCAATTTGCTAGACACCACCTCGGTGCCATCCGGATCTCGGCGCGTTCGAGTCACTGTACCGCAACAGTGACCGCAATTCAGCTGGACACGCCGTCTTTCGGCGCAGCATTGTAGGATGGCCACACCAGTGCGGCAATTTGCTGGACACCACCTCGGTGCCATCCAGATCTCGGCGCGTTCATTCATTCAATAGCGTCCCCCTGCACACATTCAGGGACCTGGTCGTGTCTTCAGAAGAAACGCATTGTAGGAAAAGAAGCACAAAGGAAAAGGCAACAAGTTCCGCCGGACCTAGTGAAGCTGCAGCAGGTGCAAATAAGCTTCAGACAGTTCTACAAGCACTTCTCAGAAATCTCAACTGAGGCACTCAACATCCAGGACTTGCCATTCGGATCTTGGCGCCTTGTGCTGGTTCCGACCTATTGACACATCAGTCCACTACTGACATCACCTCATAAGCCAACGGGGCACCCCACGCCGACTTCCGGCGCAGCATTGTAGGATGGCCACACCAGTGCAGCCACTTGCTGGACACCACCTCGGTGCCATCCGGATCTCAGCGCGTTCGAGTCACTGTGCCGGAAGAGTAACCGGAACTCAGCTGAACACGCCGTCTTTCGGCGCAGCATTGTAGGATGGCCACACCAGTACGGCAATTTGCTGGACACCACCTCGGCGCCATCCGGATCTCGGCGCGTTCGAGTCACTGTACCGCAACAGTGACCGCAATTCAGCTGGACACGCCGTCTTTCGGCGCAGCATTGTAGGATGGCCACACCAGTGCGGCAATTTGCTGGACACCACCTCGGTGCCATCCGGATCTCGGCGCGTTGTGCTGCCTTCGGCCTATTCGCACATCGGTCCGCTACTGACGCCGCCTCACGTGCCAACGGATTTTCTACGCTTTTTGTAGCCCTATGTCGCATAACAGGTCATGTGACTTGTTTATAAAACTTTTCATTGGTTCATTTTACTTTTGGTTTCCTAAAGATGGAAGGCTTGGTCATATGACCTAAAAATAA
The DNA here is from genome assembly GCF_964263255.1 of Lissotriton vulgaris. NCBI lineage: Eukaryota > Metazoa > Chordata > Amphibia > Caudata > Salamandridae > Lissotriton > Lissotriton vulgaris. The sequence goes on from NC_141687.1 coordinate 1,999,393,405, forward strand.
CACTTTTCATTGGTTTAGAACATTTTTTTTTCCCAAACGATGAAAGCCCCACCTTGTTTCTGGATCATTCAGACTGAAGCTGGCGTCAGCATGAGAGCACCACCATCTCGTGGCTCCGTCGTGGTCATTCCGCGAGCAATCATGGCAGCCGCTCCCCACCGGAAGCCTGCGGGAGTCGGGGGCCCCCAAGACTTTTATACAATCTTCACGGCTGAGGGGACGCTTTTCGAGAATGGAGCCCAAGCCCTAGCAGGCAAGCGTCCGACTTCCAAGGTGTCCCAGGGCCATTTCAGTGGACCAGGCCCAAAACCGAAGAGCCGTCCGCCATTTTGACAGCCATGTGGCAGCCGCCTATCGCTGCACTGCAAGAGTGGGAGCAACTCCACAACATGGTGAGCGAGACGCTGTGGCCGCAAGAGCGAGCGCAACTCAGCTAGATGGCCGCCACCTGGGGAGACCCGTTCACGCCGCCTCCCCCCCCCCCCCCCCCGGGCCGCCGCACGCCAATTTTCGGAGCAGCATTGTAGGATACCAAAACCAGTGCGGCAGTTTACTGGACATCACCTGGGTGCCTGTCGTACATGTTGTGTCAGCCATGTGACACTGGACACAGACCGCTACTGACGAGGCCTCCCCCCGCACCACCCGGGACGCCCCACGCTGTTTTTCTGTGCTGCATTGTAGGATCCCTAAACCAGTGCGGCACCCAGGCGACATCACCTGGGTGCCGTCCAGAACTCTGCACGTTGTGCTGCCTTGGGACTATTCGCACAACAGACCGCTACTGACGAGGCCTCCCCCCGCCCCACCCGGGACGCCCCACGCCAATTTTCGGAGCAGCATTGTAGGATCCCTAAACCAGTGCGGCACCCAGGCGACATCACCTGGGTGCCGTCCAGAACTCTGCACGTTGTGCTGCCTTGGGACTATTCGCACAAAAGACAGCTTCTAACCATTGTTGCTTTTTGTGTTAATAAATGTTTAAATGTTTTTAGTTTTTGTTCTGTTCATTATCGTTAAAAGTTAATAAAGTTTTATAACCTTAATTTGTTGGAGTGTTATCTATTTTTTGAAAAACGGGTGAATGGGGCCTTGAATCGGGTTATTGTCATGTGTGGGCTTTGGAAGTGTGCTGCTGCAGGATCGGACATTTCAAACTCAAATGCACGTTCTTTTTCTTACCTTTCCGAAGCATGGAGCGCAATAGCAAGCAGAGAAAGGGTGATGCACGTGTTGAACACTACCTGACCTGGCAAGTTGCTGGCAGTGCCCCCCCGCCCGCTCCTGAAAGAGGGCACACACACACCGCCGCCCCGAGTACTTCAGAAATCTTTAAAAGACCATGCGCTTGTTCATGAGGCTTAAATGGTTTATCACCTCTTCTAGAACCCCTACATCGACCCTCTGACGTTTCATGGAAAAATTACCATGTAACACAATACCAAGCCCTATCAGCTGAAACCCCCAAGGAATCGTGGGGCATATTAGCAAGGGGGTTTATCTCCCCTTTTTTGGCTTTAAAAACCATGAAAGCGGAGATAAAATTATTTCCCTATTATCAAGCTGTCGCTAACACCAGTTAGTGACACCTAAAAGGAGATAGCGACCATCTTGGGCCCGGCTTTGCATGTCAGTGATACTTATCACTAATGACATGCAAAGTGGCGTGCCAAGATGTTAGCGACTGGAAACAGTCCCTAACATCGCTACCTTCTATTACCAACTTTTGGAGATATTCGCACTAAGCGCGAATATCTCCAAAAGCTAACACCTGCCCTGAGCAGGTTTTAGCCATGTTATCCAATGGGAGGTGGATAACATGGCTAAGAGCATTAGGTCGATAATACATGAATATCGCTGACTTTTCTGCGATAATAGCAAGGTTTATCTGCGATAAAAATCGCCGATGTGCGGCGATAATTTTTGTCTCTAAACAAGTTATAGACAAAAATTATCGCTAGTTGTTAGTAATATGCCCCCGGGTTTTTGCTTGCAGAAATCGGGAGGCGGGAGACTAGCACTGAAATCAGTACTCACACGCCTGAATCAGGAGGATTGGCATGTCTGAATTCTCTACAGCTGGGGCCATAAACTACATCCGCAGGGGTAGGTGATAGCCTGGGACCAGCCTGGCATCTAAAATGGCTGCCGTGCACGACAAAATTGTGGCATTCGAAAAAAGGCAAGATGGCGCAGCCGCTGGAAGAGATGTATCAACATATATCAGCCTCCTCAGCCACCCTCAGGAAACATAGGGGATTAGGATACGTCTCCCGCACCCCCTTATACCTAGTAATTTAATTTACGAAGCACAAAATGGCGAATTCCCGTTTCGCTACCAGTTTGCGGCCCAGTTCGCGGCCCGTGAAGCGCTTCTACCGTGAAAAATCATTTTTTTTTTATTTTCCCCACGGGACCCTTTAATAACCCCAACAACATTCCTAGGGGGTCAAGAGGGGGATACCTTGCCCCCTTTCATTAAATTCCCCCTTAGTTTTTCACCTTTTCTTCTCTCTCGATCCTACCGAGAGACAAGATGGCGGCCGCTCCGGACTGTCACGCAGCAAAAAAAAAAAAAAAGCTCACGCACAGCCGCTGGAAGAGATGTATCAACATATATCAGCCTCCTCACCCACCCTCAGGAAACATAGGGGATTAGGATACGTCTCCCGTACCCACTTATAACTAGTAATTTAATTTACGAAGCACAAAATGGCGAATTCCCGTTTCGCTACCAGTTTGCGGCCCAGTTCGCGGCCCGTGAAGCGCTTCTACCGTGAAAAATCATTTTTTTTTTCTTTTCCCCACGGGTCCCTTTAATAACCCCAACAACATTCCTAGGGGGTCAAGAGGGGGATACCTTGCCCCCTTTCATTAAATTCACCCTTCGTTTTTCACCTCTTCTTCTCTCTCGATCCTACCGAGAGACAAGATGGCGGCCGCTCCGGACTGTCACGCAGCAAAAAAAAAAAAAAAGCTCACGCACAGCCGCTGGAAGAGATGTATCAACATATATCAGCCTCCTCACCCACCCTCAGGAAACATAGGGGATTAGGATACGTCTCCCGTACCCACTTATAACTAGTAATTTAATTTACGAAGCACAAAATGGCGAATTCCCGTTTCGCTACCAGTTTGCGGCCCAGTTCGCGGCCCGTGAAGCGCTTCTACCGTGAAAAATCATTTTTTTTATCTTTTCCCCACGGGTCCCTTTAATAACCCCAACAGCATTCCTAGGGGGTCAAAAGGGGGATACCTTGCCCCCTTTCATTAAATTCACCCTTCGTTTTTCACCTCTTCTTCTCTCTCGATCCTACCGAGAGACAAGATGGCGGCCGCTCCGGACTGTTTAGAATGTTGACAGACACCGGAGAGCCAATCAGCTTTCTGCGCGCAAAGTTCCGATAAGCGAAAAGTAAGCGGACCGGATCGCTGCCCAGAGCGCTGTTACAGATATATATCTTGATTTAAACGTTAATTTCTCAAAAACTACTGGAGCACATATATTGAGACCTAGCAAAGGCACATCGGGCTAACAGTCCCTACAATTTTGCCAAGTTTCGTGCAAATCCATTCAGCCGTTCGAGCTAAAAGTGAGTCCAACCGCCCTATGGAAATTAACATGGGAAAAACGCGTTTTGGGACCCCCCTTTTTTCTCAGCCCCCCCTTGACGAAACCCCACCAAATTTTCAGGAGCTGCTCAGAAACAAAATGTGCCATTTTCCTGAAAATTTCAGCCGATTCCATCCACAAACGCCAAAGTTATTAGACATAGAATTTTCAAAAGTCCCATAGGGAATTAATCCTAACTATATATACCTACTGGCGATAGCCAGTAGGTAATATATATATATATATATATATATATATATGATGCTGAATGTCTGATTCCCTAGTGTCTATACCATGGAGGAATAAATCAGCAGGGATGCAGTCAGGCCCAGGCGCCCTGCCTCTTGGGACTAGGAGTAGAGCGTTTTTCACTTCTTTGTTGGTAAAATATAGAGAGGGAGCAGGAGATGTAATTTCAAACAACTCGAGTGCATCTCCAGCTCATGCAAACTGGGCTCTAAAATGAGAAACCTATTTGTCGGGCTCCACATGGTTCATGGGCACCTTACTAGGGGACCCACTGCCCCACTTCACCATGTGCCAGAAAGCAGTCATGTTTCTTCCAGAATATGCTTTAAGCAGTTCTGCCCATTGTTGTTCATCCCAATCACTGTCAAGCATGCCCAACTCTCTGGTGCTTTGCTGAAGGAGCAGAGAGTATCACACACCAAATCAATGGCCCCTGTGCTACAAATCTATAACACCAAAATTTGTGCATCGATTCTATACGGGGCAGAGCTGTGGGGTTATGCCAATTTGGATTCTCTGGTGGCAGTGTAAAACAAATTCTCGAGGTCCATAATTGGCCTCCCCCAGTCCACCCTGTTACCACCCCTATATTTAGATCTGGGATGCCACTCGATTAGGGATGTGGCACAATATAGGCCAGTTGCATACTGGAGGAGGCTTTGGGTGACACCCAAGCTGTCACACTATGCTTTGGCTTTACTAAAAGTTAAAGAAACTGATGTTACCAGGAAAATTCCGTGGTTATGGTGTGTCAAAAATACTCTCTATGAGATGGGGATGATTCGTGTATGGACATCCCCTGCTGAAAGCACATTTCCAACCAAAACCGAGCTTAAGGCAGCTTATTGGAACATGATAATCATGATGCGGTTTGCAGATTCCACTAGCCCCTCTTTGTCTAAAACCTTCCTTGATAGCAAGCATGATGTAAAATATGAGGGTTATTGGTATCTAAATACTACCCCTAAAGACAGGAAGTTGTATCACCAGTTTTGGGTGGGATCGCTCCCTACAAACATTTTCACCAACAAATGGAGTAGTTCAAATACTAGTAATTGCCCATTTTGTCCTGATAAGAACGAATCACAGGCACATATTTTCTTTGCATGCCTAGCGTACCGCAATCCCAGGTCCCGATGGCTGAAACCCATATGTTTAAACTTGGGGACTAGGCTCAGCAGCGCGGCATTCAGGATCCTAAAAACATCTGCCGAGGGGCCCATAGTGATCGCTGTTGCAAAGTTCCTGAGATTGGTGTGGGTGATTCGTTGGAAAGTGAGGAGACTTAGGTAAAAGCTTATGCCCATGTTTTGTAGTCTCACATGAACAACTTAGCACTATGCACTTTTCCTTTGTATTGATGACTGTCTGTTATTTGGAACAACGAAGGTTGATTTCCCAGACGGCAGTACTGCTGAGTGTATTTTATTGTATTTAAAGTTATTTATTGTATCATCATGAAATTCTAGGGTGGTTGTTTTTATCTTTTGATAATAATACTACAAAGATGTGTGTTGAAACATTTCTTTCCCCTCTATGTGTATGTTGTCCCAATTGTTATGATTTTATTTAAATCAAAATAAAGTGTATGACTATGTATATAGGTGTTTTTACTGTATTCTAAGTGTTTTAGCATAGCACTGGCTCTAGGACTGATTAGTCAGAGTCAATTACCTCCAGTACCCAACTAAAAAAATTCTAAAAACGGCACCAAAACCCAAACACTTATAAATTCACCTAGGTACTCTCCTTGCAGTACTCTAATCATTCAGTCAGTACCCAAAGACTCATGCAGTGACCCAGGCTTTAACACATGCACTGCTACAAACCCCTGTCCACTACACATGCAGTCCTCTAACCACATACACACTTGTCTTTCACACCTTCAATTACCCAGGAAGTACCTATACACTCCAGCAATCACCCTGTCACTCCCCAAGCACTCTTCCAGTAAGCCAGCAAACACATATTCTAATCCAAACACTACACTAAAACCCAAACACTTATATTCCACCTAGGTACTCTTCTTACTGTTCTCTAATCATTCAGTCAGTACCCAAGGATTCATGCAGTGACCCAGGATTTAACACATGCACTGCTAAAAACCCCTGTCCACTATGCATGCAGGCCTCTAACCTCCTACACACTTGTCTTTCACACCTTCAATTACCCAGGCAGTACCTATACACTCCAGCAATCACCCTGTCCCTTCTCATGCACTTCTCCAGTCAGCAATCCAGGATTTATACTAATCCAAACACTACTCCAAAACCCAAACACTTATAAATCCACCCAGGCACTCTCATTGCAGTTCATTCTGTCAGTACCTGAGTAGTCATGCAGTGACCCAGGCTGTAGCACATGCACTGCTACAAACCCCTGTCCACTACGCATGAAGTCCTCTAACCACCTACACACTTGTCTTTCACACCTTTAATTACTCAGGTAGTACCCATACACTCCAGCAAACACCATGTCACTCCCCATGCTTTCCTGCAGTCAGCCAACTAGCACCATGTACTAATACATTCACTGCGCCAAAATCCAACCACGTATTACTTCACCCAGGCACTCTCCCTGCAGTACTCCAATCATTCAGTCAGTACCCAAGTACTCATGCAGTGACCCGGCCTTAACACATGAACTGCTACATACTCGCTCCAATACGCATGCTGTCCTCTAACCACCTACGCACTTGTCGTTCACACCTTCAATTACTCAGGTAGTACCTAGACACTCCAGCAATCACCCTGTCATTCCCCATGCACTCCCCCAATCAGCCATCCAGCACCATGTACTAATCCATTCACTGCGCCAAAACCCAAACACTTATAAGTTCACCCAGGCATTCTGCTTGCAGTACTCTAATCATTCAGTCAGTAACCAAGTACTCATGAAGTGAGCCAGGCCTTAGCACATGGACTGCTTCAAGCCCCTATCCACTAGGTATGCAGTCCTCTAACCACCTAAACACTTGTCTTTCACACCTTCAATTCCCCAGTCAGTATCCATACACTTCCAGCAAACACCCTGACACTCCCCTTGCACTCCACCAGTGACCCATTCAGCACCATGTACTACTCAATTCACTGTGCCAAAACCCAAACACTTATAGGTTCACCCAGGCACTTCCTTTGCAGTACTCTAATTATTCAGTCAGAACCCAAGTACTCGTGCAGTGAGCCAGGCCTTAGCAGATGGACTGCTCAAAACCCCTATCCACTATGTATGCAGTCCTCTAACCATCTAAACACTTGTCTTTCACACCTTCAATTCCCCAGTCAGTATCCATATACTTTCAGCAAACACCCTGACACTTCCCTTGCACTCCTCTTGTGACCCATTCAGCACCATGTACTAATCCATTCACTGTGCCAACACCCAACCAATTATAAATTCACCCAGGCACTCTCCTTGCAGTACTCTAATCATTCAGTCAGTACCCCAGTACTTATGCAGTGAGCCAGGCCCTAGCACATGGACTGCTTCAAACCCCTATCCATTATGCATGCAGTCCTCTAACCACCTACTAAGGGTGGGCGTAAAATCCGTTTCGCGGGCGAATTTGCGGATTTTCTGCGATTTCGCGATCCGCGAATCTCGCGAAATCGCGGTAAAATCCGCAAATCAGCGGGGACGAATTTTCAGCCAAGCAAGGGTTACAGCAGCAGGTGCAAAAGTTGAACCTAATTTCTTTGTAACCTTTTAAAAAAGGGATTACAAACAAATTAACTTCAACTTGGACACCTGCTGCTAATTGCTTCCTGGCGCCTCGTTGCCTACTTGCAACTATTCTCTGACCCTGCTCTGACCCTTGAAGCAGGGTCAGAGAATAGTTACAAGTAGGCAACGAGGCACCTGTCCAAGGAATTAAACCTCATCAGGAAGCACTTACAGATATAAAAAACAGGAAGAAGGGAGAGGATGGCAAATACACCCATTTTGAGTTGTCAGGAGGGGTTAAACTAAAAGAGACCTTTACAGCACAATTTTCATATACATTTTGCTAAAAATAAAAAAGCTGTATGTTCTGTAGGGGCAACTTAGGAATCTGGCCCTTCAGAGATCCGGCCTCTCTTTCTTTCTCTCGTTGTCTCTCTCCCTCTCTCTTTCCCTCTCTTTCTCTCTCTTTCTATCTATCTATCTATCTATCTATCTATCTATCTATCTATCTATCTATCTATCTCTCTCTCCCTCTCCCATAAACGACTGCATGGGTAACTTCGCTATGCAAGCGGCTCGCGAAGACACAAAAAGCCCCGCGAACACGCAAAAAACCCCACGAACACGCAAAAAACCCCGCGAGCACGCAAAAAAACAAAAATCCGCAAATTCGCACAAATTCGCGGATCGCGAATTCGCAAATTCGCGGATCGCGAATTCGCAAAATTCGCCCATGCTTACCACCTACACACCTGTCTTTCACACATTCATTTCCCTAGTCAGTATCCATACACTTCTAGAAAACACCCTGTCACACCCCTTGCACTCCTCTACTGATCCATTCAGCACCCTGTACTAATCCATTTACTGCGCCAAACCCCAACCACTTATAAATTCACCCAGACACTCTCCTTGCAATCTCTAATCATTCAGTCAGTAACCAAGTACTCATGCTGTGAGCCAGGCCTTAGCACATGGACTGCTTCAAACCCCTATCCACTATGCATGCATTCATCTAACCACCTACACACTTGCCTTTCACACCTTCAATTCCCTAGTCAATATCCATACTCTTCCAGCAAACACCCTGTCACTCCCCTTGCACTCCTCTACTGATCCATTCAACACCATGTACTAATCCATTTACTGCGCCAAAAATCAACTACTTATAAATTCACCCAGGCACTCTCCTTGCAGTACTCTAATCATTCAGTCAGTACCCAAGTACTCATGCAGTGAGCCAGGCCTTAGCACATAGACTGCCTCAAACCCCTATCTACTAAGCATGCAGTTCTGTAACCACCTATACACTTGTCTTTCACACTTTCAATTCCCCAGTCAGTATCCACACACTTCCAGCAAACACCCTGTCACTCCCCTTGCACTCCTCTAGTTAATCATTCAGCACCATGTACTAATCCATTCACTGAGCCAAAACCCAACCACTTATAAATTCACACATGCACTCTCCTTGCAGTACTCTAATCATTCAGTCAGTACCCAAGTACTCATGCAGTGAGCCAGGCTTTAGCACTGGACTGCTTCAAACCCCTATCCACTATGTATGCAGTCCTTTAACCACCTACACACTTGTTTTTCACAGCTTCAATTCCCCAGTCAGTATCCATACACTTCCAGCAAACACACTGTTACTCCCCTTGCACTCCTCTAGTGACCCATTCAGAACCATGTACTAATCCATTTACTGCGCCTAAACCCAACTACTTATAAATTCACAGAGGCACTCTCCTTGCAGTACTCTAATCATTCAGTCAGTACCCAAGTACTCATGCAATGAGGCAGGCATTAGCGCATAAACTGCCTCAAACCGCTATCTACTATGCATGCAGTTCTGTAACCACCTATACACTTGTCTTTCACACCTTCAATTCCCTAGTCAGCATCCACACATTTCCAGCAAACACCCTGTCACTCCCCTTGCACTCCTCTAGTGAATCATTGAGCACCCTTTACTAATCCATTTACTGCGCCAAACCCCAACCACATATAAATTCACCCAGGCACTCTCCTTGCAGTACTCTAATCATTCGGTTAGTACCGAAGTACTCATGCAGTGAGCCAGGCCTTAGCCCATGGACTGCTTCAAATGCCTATCCACTATGCAGGCAGTCCTCTAACCACCTACACACTCGTCTTTCACACCTTCATTTACCCAGTCAGTATCTATACACCCCAGCAAACACCCTGTCACTCCCCTTGCACTCCTCCAGTGACCCATTCACTACCATGTACTAATCCTTTCACTGCACCAACTCCCAAACACTTATAACTTCACCCAGGCACTCTCCTTGCAGTATTCTAATCAGTCAGTCAGTACCCAAGTGCTCATGCAGTGAGGTAGGCCTTAGCACATGGACTGATTCACATGCCTATCCACCATTGTGCAGCACAAATAAAAACAGCGAAACACCATGCATGATTGTTTCTGTGCAGGAAGTTGTCCTTTTCGGCACATATACAATCATTTTAAAAATGTGGAGTTGCAACCTTTATGTGTGCTGCGCAAAGCAGCACACATATAATTTGCAAAGCACCATTTCAGATTGTTAATGTGCAGGAAGAGACACCTTCCTGTACATAAACAGTCTTTCCCCATAACACAGGCACCCTTGCACTATGGTGCTTGGGTAGGCGCTAGGCAGCTGAAATTAGTGCCCGCGCAGGGGGAAATGCCTGGCTACACTGTATTGTCAATACAATGCAGACCAGCGTTTCAGAAGTGGCGGAGCGCTGCCTTAAGCCAAGAAGGCTAACTTCTTTCTAAATATGCCCCTCAGATTTTTTGGTCTCGACTAGGCAGTGTGCATGCTCTATCTCTCCGAGACATCTAGTAATCTGTATAGCTAGGGTAATCCCGCCTGCTGCTTGCCTGCTGCTTGCAATTGGCTTATTTATGATTTCCGGACTCCCTATTGGTAGCTGGTCCCATGCATCACTTCTGTTTATATCGGAAGCAGCACCGACCAACTACAGTTTCATTGTGCTGCAGCAGTTGGTATGTCATGTTAAGGGACTCTTTGCTTAAACAATTGTAGGCTTTATTTATCAGAGAGGTGGGTCGCGCTTGACCCCCTGCTCAACCTTTTATCTGGCGCTCACTCTAGCACCTAAAGACCCCTAGCAGCTGCAGCAGGACAATGCCAAGCACAGCCTTATCAGCACTCATGCTTTAAAATAAAATAAAAAGTGTAAGCGTGTTTGAAATACCTACCGCATCGTGTCTTTACCCGTGGTGGTTTAATCAGGCTCACAGTGGTGTTAGCTAGTACTCTTGTTTTCTTGGCAGGTTCATACAATAATGGCGACTGCACTGCTCTCTTTTAATTTAAAATCAGCGCAACTACAGCTGAGCTACATCTTTCCCAGCCGTGTGCTTTTGCTGCCTGTTAATATTTTATAGAGAAAGCACGCTTCCTTAAAGCTGGCCTTTCCCTGGGGAGAGCAGCACCGGACTCCCATTGCAGTCTCCTTGGGCATGCCTGTCCAGAGGAGAGCCATGCGCATAATTTTAGGTTGTGCCGAGATCGGGTGCCACGCTCACCAGGAAAGGGCTGGCATTTAGAGTTAAGACCGCTGAATTTGTCTCATTTTAAACAGCTTCGGTACCGTCACGGCAGGCTGCAGGTGCTGGGAAGGTGGGGTTTGCATTGCAGCTGATGTCCGACCACTTGAGCCACATGGAAAAAAGTGTGTTTATATTCACTTACTTCCTATTAAAATAGGGCCTTTCTTATTAACAATTATCTCTTTATTCTATGACCCCAGTTAATAAATAACTGTCCTGATGAATGTATGGCTGCCAAGTGACAGCATTACATGTGTGGCAGCTTCAGTCAACCCTGGGTTTTCAACCAACATTACTATCAATTTCCAGACTTTTGGTCTCCTGTTTACTTATAGATGTACTTAGAAGACTCAACGTGCAAAGCACTGCTGGCTGAAGAAGGTCGCAGCTGTGATGTGGTATTTAACTGTGATCTGAAACACAATACATTGCAGAGTCACAACCTGTTCTACCCATGTCATCATGCTAACCTTAGGCCAGTGTAATAGTGATAGAGCGCTGGTTCACCTGCCTAAGATTTTACCATACTCACCTGGGCCCATAAACACAAATACACTTTAAAGGGGTAAACCTACGCTTAACCAGTGATTAATTTGAACCTTTTAGGACCAATACCTTGATTTACCAATCCTTGTCACCGATACCTAGAGGCCTAAGGGATCAAGGGAGTTAGGAAGAAAATAGGTAGTAAATAAACATTTGCACTCATAAAATAACCACAGAGTCGGGAAAGATTTAAATGTTTTATCTAAATAATTTCTTTCAATGTCAGAGTCCATACTAAATTAATCAGAGCTTGATCAAATAAGAATAAAATAAAAGCAAGATGATGAGAAAGTATCATGAAACTTTCTTTAAGCATTGAAACACAGGAAGGGTAAGAAGAAGGAAACAGCACAATGAAATACCCATGCAACTTTTATATTTACCTAGAATGGTGTGAAGACCAACCCTGTCCACTGGCTAGGAAAAAGGACAGGACCCCCGATAGTGCAAGTACCAACAGGATAGAACAGGTGCAGACCAGAATCAGGATAAGTACGGACCAAATTGCATCAGGACAGGACCACAGCAGGTCAAGACCGGTACCCACAGCTAAAGTGCAACACCAGCTTCACACCCCTCTCTGCAGCTAACAGTCGGATCCCGATTGGGTTATCGAATCTTCTCCCTCTGGAACCCCGATTGGGTTATCAAACTCCTTCCGAGAACCCCGATTGGGTTATTGAATCTTCTAACAGAGTGCTCCGTCAGCACCTCTGCTCCCGAATCTTCCGATAGAGTGCTCCGCTAGCACTTTTGTTCTCGATCGCCTATTGAGTGCGTTGGGTCAGTGACAGGTCAGCTATAAGGACAAGTCGGACAATCTAACTGGCTAAGCCTACCTTAGTTATACCATTTTCCAGGCCCATGTACCGCTCCCCAACGTTGCAAATGTGTGTATTCCCTCAATTTTATTGGTCAAAAGAGGAGAGGTCATCACACCATACCAGTTATGAGGTCATGCTCTTCAATATTCAGACTAATGTTCCCGCCCAATATTTTATTTTCCCATGCACTTTTATTCCACCCGGCAATGAATGTTGCAATAGTTAATACAATGTATATTTTGACATCCTCTCGGAGGTTCAGGAGGTCGAGTTCCCAGGAACATCTAGCAAGTCGGGAGCTGGCAGGAATTCAATGCCATGGCTTGTAGACTCAGGTGAATTCGGCGCATGCCCAATTTCAGGATCGAAGATGGAACATCAATATACTCGATTGGTCAGAACACGAGCTAATAGCAAAGTCAAAGAGAAACAGTTTTAGAAACTTTTATAAATGAATGCACGAACATAGAGCTGCCATCTTTAGTTCTAGTGCTCAGAAGCAAAGTTTTCCCACCAAACAGTAAGTACTTCACGTCACGTGAGTATGATAGACGCATGCGCAGAAAATATCCCGCGTTGCGGCGGCCTTTTTAAGACACTTGAGTTATGGTTAGTAAAAGCACATATGCAAGCTTCCCCAGCTTACTAGAAATGTCGTGTTTTGCATTGTTAATAAGACGAAACATGTTGGTTAAAACATTACTTATTATTTTGAGAGGGTTGAGTCCAAGCAAGTCGCTTTACGTGCGAAACCTTGCTCCATCAATCCCCTCTTTGATGATATTTTATATCATCACAAATTACAGAAACAGATGCCAACTTTTCAACATTTACTCATTTTTTTTTCTTCAAACACTCTTTTAGGCTTTCCCCCATCTTCTTGTACAAATCCCCATTAAATTCTTCAAGCTCAATTTCACGGACGTTTCTTTTCTTTCCTTTCTGATTTACTTTATATGTCTTTTTATGTTTGTGACATTTGCAACAAATTATTATCCCTAAAATCAGTAGTGCTACTCACACCATTGGCATCAGTATTTTACCTACAAAACTCTTTCCTACGTTAGTGAACCAACTACCTATTGAGGAGAGACCACTAATTAGTCTCTTCCATGCACTGTCAACCTCCAGTGGTTTCAATTCTTCTCTCAAATTGGTAATATTTATCGCGTACCTTTCAATTTTTATGCTTTCATCTGGAATGTAAGTGCAACAATGTTGCGTCTTCAGCATTCTACAGACTCCGCCCTCTTTTGCCAATAATATGTCAAGAGCAAGTCACTTTTATAAAACCATTGGTCTAACCGCAACTAATTCGGTATTGATAATCAAAAATCCACTAGCAGTGTTAGTCGATATGCGATCCATCACTGTTGACAATTTGCAAATTCTTTGAGTGTTCAGTACCATTCCCGATGAAGGTATTATTGCACTAAATATGTCACCTACTATTTCAGAAAATGATGCTCTTTTACTACGAGTTAGTCCATTAGTTTCTTCATTGCTTCCAGTGATTTTCTCTACGTGATACACTTTTGGGAATACTATTCCAAAATAGCAACTCCTGTACCAATGATCAGACAATTTAAAATAGGCCTTGTTCCCACAAATGTAATAAATTCCAGGGAATACTGGTTCAGTTCCATCTTTGAAAGCCCACATGTTAGATTATCTTTGTGAGCCTTAGCTATATCTATTGATCCCATTGTTAGAAAATAATCCCCCATAAAGTGTGTGGTCTCTAGTACTAGAAATACGATTTACATTTCTACGTAAAGGAACTTCAGAAAAGACTACATCAAAATTAGAAAAATAATGCTGTATTTTTCCAGGTCTATAAAACAGACTAGCTAAAATGCTACACGAAATAGCATAGGTCAGTGGTAAGTGATAGTAAGTGACCCCTTCAGCTACTGATGTGGGCAACTTCATGCACACGTAGCAGTCACTGATTTTCATAGCTTCTACATAATGTACTAACAAATTTGCAAATACATTTAAATGAGTTCTATTTCTAGCTCTTCTATAATGTAAGTCTCCCTCATCTGGTGCTTCTAAATCTACTCCAGGTTGCTTAAGACTAACTGCTTTCTCATGTGTATGTGTATCTATTGTCTTAGGTGAACCTACTTGCTCGGGTATATTAGTATTATTCTGCATTTCTTTGCTCATTAGGTAAGATATAGCTAATGTCAATCCAAACCACACTATAACTACTATTACTAAACTACATGTGCATATTCTACAACATGTCTTTAGACAATTTCTTTTTGGTCTTCCATTAACATTATAATCAGACGTTTCTGACTTAAGGAGATTTTATCCCCTCTTTGCAACTTTTCACAGACTTTTAACCTGTGTTTCTTTCTCAAGTTGGTCTCACTTCTTCGTCAGTCTGATGAACAATCAGTTTGTCACCACTCAATTCAAGATTTTCAAAATCTTCAAGTATGACATACGTCCACTCATGTCCTCTGAACTTGTTATTTAGTCTTTTAAAAAGTGGACTCCTCCTTCTTTGTTGCTCTTTGGATGGTGCAGCTTGGCTTGATATTTCATTTACTTGCTCTGGTCCTTTATTTATAGTTTTAAGACGAAATTTCAGTCTTTTGACAAAACCAGGCCACTTATCTCCTTTTCTGAGTCTTTTAGTTGGCACTGTGCTTTGACTTTCTTCAAATGCTCTTTTATTTTGTTCAGTTGTGGCACTACTTGTTCTCTGTCAACTTCTGAATTCCTCTCTATCTACTTGATCCAGGTCTTATTTTTATTTCTTCTGACTGGAAACTAATCTGGCCTTGTTCAGGAGCTTGCCGAACTTGACTTTGACTTTGTTCGCCTTCTTCTTCCTGAACACCTTTTTCTACTCATATCTGGTCCTGCTCAGGTCTTTGGATTTCTTGATTGTCTTCTGCCTGAGCTTTCACCCTAATGCCTATCTTTCCCTCCTCAGACTCTGGAGTACTGGCTGACTTTTCAAATGTCTGAGTACACCGATCTTTCCTTATCTGGTCCACCTCAGAATTACTTCTGACTTGGATTTCTGTTATCTGAGTACATTCTTCTATTCCTGACTCATCCTCACTATCACTCTGTCTGTCTAGATAGGTTTGACTTCTGGTTCTCACATAGTCTGCAGGTATGTCGAATGGAGGAATCCATTCATCCTGACTGGTGCTCGGATGTTCCTCATCAACTACTTCTGGATGAGCTTCTTGAGACCCCTCAGCTGCGCAACCTTCAGCCACTATTTCATCAGGTTCGGTCACCCTCTTGGTGTGGCTCGCGTGGATCCAATTTGGAAATCCCCTGCACTTTACACCTGGGTAGTAACCAATATCACTTGATGTGGCTCTCCCCACCTTGTTGCTAGGCAAGAGTCTCGAGTATGTTATTTTATCACTACCCAGTCACCTGGATTCAGGTCATGTGCTGGAGTTGACTGTCTGGCGACAGCGTCTTTCCCAACCTGGTGAGAGATAGAACACACTTGGTCAGCCAGTTCTTTGCAGTACTCGAGCACCAAATCATCAGATTACCCATGCCAACCTCATTGCTCTTCCCATGAGTATTTCATGGGGACTCAAGGTATAGCATCAGGCCACTCCAATCAGGTAGATTCATACATCTTTCCAATCGTGACTTGATTGTGCCATTCAGTTGTTCTACCACTCCAGAAGCCTCTGGGCGGTATTCAAAGGGCAGTTTTTGCTCAATTAGGAATGCTTCACAGATCAGACGAATAATTTCATTAGTAAAATGAGACCCTCGGTCTGATTCAATCGTTGCCGGAAAACCGAAACGTGGTATGAGTTCCCTCAGTAGTAACTTAGCTACAGTGAGGCTATCATTTCTGCGTGTAGGGTAGGCTTTCACCCATTTTGAAAACAGGCAGACAATGACTAGGACGCACTTCAGTCCTCGGCAAGGGAGTAATTGGATGAAATCAATCTGGAGTCGTATAAAGGGACCTTCTGCCATTCCAATATTTCCTGGCAACACTACAGTTCTCTTACCAGGATTCATTCTTTGGCATGTTATACACCTCTGGCAAAGACTCTCTGCTATATTTCTGAACCTCGCATTGAACCAACTCTGTCTGAACTGTCTAATCATCGCATCTCTACCTATATGTGAGCTTCCATGATACATCCGAGCCATAGGAGCAAGCATACAATCTGGTAACACAGGTCTCCCATCAAGGTAACACTTCCACCTCACGAGTGGTTAGCGCTGTAACTTCCACAACAGCAAAGGCTACAAAGCTCTCCCCTCACATTGAGCGCGCAGAGGTCGCGCGCAGGGGTGTGCCTAAGAAGTCGCCTAAGAGGAGCCAAAGAGTAGCCCATCTACGCCCGTCCGCGACAGGACGGGACCAGGGGCCATGCCCCCTATATGCGGTATCTCTGGCTCGACTACCATCCCTCGGGTAAGCTACTCTTCACAAGAACTATTAAGCTTATGGACGTCCGCTGGCAGTTGGGATGTTCAGGGGAGGTGGGAGATCCTCCAGTAGGCCCGTTCTCATGCCGAACATTCCACCTTCAGGCTACTGCTGAGGAGAAAGATTACGGACAAGGTCTTTCTATCATAGGGAAGACAGAGCCTGATCTAAGACTGGGTTACAGGAATATACTGTGTAATATAAGATCACTGCCCAAACACCATGCGGAAGTCTGGGATCTCATCTCATCAATACAACCAGACTTATGTTTTCTAACCGAAACATGGTTAAAGCCCCATATGGTCTCAGCTATCACCTTAGGGATCCCACAGGGCTACCATATAGTTAGATTAGATTGCCCAGTTAAAATGGGTGGAGGCATAGCAATTGTGTATAAGAATGAGTTACGACTATCCATTATAGAGGAACGTAGTACTCCAGAGTTGGAAATACTAATTTTTAAGATTGAAACATCATGTAGAAAGAGTCGTAAAGGGGCACTAGTTTATCGCCCCCCTGGCTCATGCGCCAACTTCTCCACCACATTGCTGGAAGCGCTGGCCAGCTATGTTAATTTGGGAAGTGATTTTTTACTCCTTGGAGATTTCAATGTCCAAAGCGAAATAATAGAATGTGGCGAGGCGCAGTCCTTGCTGACTAATTTGGCACTACTGGGTCTTACACAGATTAACAGTGGACCAACGCATTTGGCAGGACATACCCTGGACCTCATCTTTTCGACTACACCAAATACCATTAATTGCTCTTCTCCCATAAAAGTGAGCTGGACAGATCACTACATTATGGAATTTCATACCTCCAGGCCTGAGAAACTCCTAAAACAAATAATAACTTTACCTAGCAGACGGAGACTATGGCATAAGGTCAACCCGGACGCTTTCCAGGAAGGGTTTATTGAGCCCTCTGTCTGCTCTACGGACGGAGTGGACAGTGCCCTAGCTAAATTTGACCAAGCTATGCAGATAGCAGTGGATACAATTGCCCCCATGAAAACCTTCAAAACACGCCCTACTCAGAAGCAGGAAGTGTGGTTTTCAGAGCATTTACATTCTTTAAAACGGGCAGCCAGGAAATTGGAAAAAGTTTGGAGAACATCCCATAGAGAGGATGACAGGAATCTTTATTGGTCGGCCCTTTCTATTTACCATAAAGCCATTCGATTGGCACGCAAGACTCACATTGCGTCCCTCCTGTCATCTGCAGGAAATGCCCCGAGGGTGCTGTAACAAGTTCTGCAGTCCTTTGTCAAGCCAGCAGCCTGTGAAAGTCCTGAGCTGACGTCACAGCAATTATGTGACGAAGTAGCACAGTTCTTCACCAGTAAGATCGACAGGATCTATGATAACATTAACAATGCTAATCTATCCGCCACAGGAGGTGTGGTGATGCCACAGGTTCCAATTAATTCCCCCTCATGCTCCCTTAGCACATTCCCTCCAATCTCTTTAGATGAGGTAGATGGCTATATTAATCAAATTAAGAGTGGAAGCCCATTGGACATTATTCCAGCAAGAATAATGCCAATTGTTGGGAATATACTGGGCCCAGCCATTCAGAGAATAGTGAATCTTTCATTGGCAAATGGTCAGGTGCCTAGAGAATGGAAAAGAGCATCGGTCAGACCGATCAGGAAAAATCCTACCATCCCATGGATTGATCTGTCTAATCTAAGACCGATATCTCTACTCCCTTTTATGGGAAAATTAGCTGAAAAGCACGTAAATAGGCACTTATCTAATTTTCTTGAGCAGACCAATTGCTTGGATCATTCTCAGTTTGGCTTCAGGCCCAAACATGGTACGGAGACCGCGTTACTATCAGTAACAGATGATCTCCATAGATATCAAGATAGAGGCTTCTCCGTTGTTCTGGTGCTGCTAGATCTGTCAGCAGCGTTCAATACTGTTTCTCACAGTATCTTACTCAAACGATCTGCTGACATTGGGCTGAAGAACACGGCCTTAGCTTGGCTAAAAAGCTTTCTATCTAACCGGACCCAAACTGTTAGCATGGGTACATTTCGTTCAGCTGAAATGGAGATTGCCAAGGGGGTGCCACAGGGCTCTTGTTTGAGCCCGACTCTTTTTAACAACTGTGTGGCCCCCCTGGCAAATATCCTGAGAGAGTTTGGTTTCATACCCGTATCTTACGCGGATGATACCCAGCTACTGTACCCTTTCAGGCATCTCACGAACAAAGTGAAGGTCTCCTTTTCCAATGGCATGAAGGCAGTAGCCAAATCGATGTCATCAAACTGCCTTCAATGCAATGTAGGGAAGACAGAGGTTCTGCTGCTTGGAGAAGCTAAGATCCTATGGACTCCAGATTGGTGGCCACAGGATCTTGGGCCAGTACCTGAACCCAAACTGGTCGTGAAAAACTTGGGGGTACGCCTGGATTGAGATCTTTCTCTGAAGCAACATGCCAACTCAGTGGTGGGCACTTGCTTTCATGTGATCGGCCTTCTTCGAAAAGTTTTCCCCTTGCTACCAGATGCCACCAGAAAAACCTTGGTGCAGGCTCTGATCCTTAGTCGTTTAGACTATTGCAATGGGCTCCTGCTGTCAGCCAACGAGGGAGTTAAAGCTAAACTCCAGGTTGTGCAGAATACAGCAGCAAGGCTGGTTTTAAACACCCCTCCAAGAACGCCATCCAAACCACTCCTGGATAAATTACACTGGCTCCCTGTTCGGAAAAGGGTGATATTCAAGATCTGTTGCCTTATCCATAAGAGTTTAAATGAATTAGGGCCAACATACTGGACAGACAAATTTGTACCGTACACTCCGGTGCGATCTCTCAGGTCCAGTAACCAGCTGCTCCTAACAGTGCCAGCTGCTAAAAAAGTAAGTCAGGGTGGTAGGGCTTTGTCCGTAGCCGGTTCCACCTTGTGGAATGGATTACCCCTGTCACTTAGGAAATGCACAGAACATCTGAGTTTCAGGAAACAACTTAAGACCTTTTTGTTTCAGTCATAAATAAATCATTTCCTTCTGGACTTGCTGAAAACGCTATCTAGGTCACAGGCGCAGAGATACTCCTCCGGGAGTCGATTCTAGCGCGGTACAAACCTGTAAATAAATAAATAAAAAGGTAAACAATAACACCATCCTCAGCCCTTCTTTGACATCTTATTCTCTCCCACTCTTCCTTTTTCTTCATTTCTGCCTCGTTTTGCAAATCTCTCACTTCTTCCCATGTTTGCACTCTTTCAAGCAACATAAGTTGGCATCTGTTTCCACGTGCATCAATGCTTTCCAAACCACTGTACTGCTTAAATACCTGTAAAAGGCGTTCAAAATATGCATGAACTGGTTCATCTTTATTTTGGGTGGTTCTGTCTATTCTTGTGCAGTCAGTTTCCTTTGGGGGTACCTTTCCTTTCAAGTACAGTATTACTTGATTATATTTTTTCATAACCTCATCTGACGGGGCTCCTGTCTTCGTGTCTCTAAGGTACTCCTCATTAGGCCAATCAACCGCTATCTTACATTCTGTCCATAGATCCACAGGAACCACAATGTCAAATAACCCATCTAAATCTTTTAGCAGCACTTTTGAAACCTTTACCAATCTCTTGACGTGTCTGTACCACTCTACCGGTTTCTCTCTGAGTTTCGGGAAATCGTTCGTAAATCACAAAATATCTTGTTGAGACCATGGAACATGCACATAACCTCCCCAAGGCACTTCTCTCATCTGGCACAACCTTTCCACTTTTTCTGGTTCTTTTAATAAATATTAATTTGCAGTATTTTCGCTTGGACCTCCTCCTTTTATTTGCCCATCTAGCTTTCCGTTTATCTAAATCACCCCACTTTTGCAACAACGATAGTAACTCCTTGATCTGCACTTTACATATATATATACATATATATTCATGTTTTTCTAAATATTTGTCAGAAAATTCAGCTCAGAAAGGTTTCTGTAAAACTTTAGATTTTCCAATATCAATTCCCATTTCAGAAGCCAAACTCATTAACTTATCATGAAATGTTTTAGTATTGCGAGTGATACTTCGACATTATATTCAACAATTCGTCCTCATTGAGAGTGTTTAACCTTTCTAAACCCACATTTCCAGCCATCATTTCTTCTAATTCAACTCTTAATTTAAAAATATCCAATACCTTTGGCTGTGAGTTTGGTTTTTCTATTTCTCGGGACCATCTCTCTATTTCTTCTGGGGTTACTACAGTAGTGCTTCTTGTACCTGTGGATGTTTCCATCCGTACCTCTTTAGAAGTTCCAGGAGTGTTTTTCCTGACTGAATCATCCAGTGGTTCCCTTATGGGTAAATCCATCAGGGAAATCACTGACTCACATTCACTAGCTTCGTCATCGTTATCAAAGGTTCTTTTCTAGAGTTCACTACAGGTGTTGTCAGGACAGGAGGTTTGGGACAGGACTGTTTTTCTCCATATAATGGAACAACGGGACCTATGGTTACCGGAATAGTCAAGGCTTCAGGACTCATATTTAACTGTGACATTTTCTGAATTAATTCATTTCTCTGTTTATTTATGGCTTCTCGTTCCCTTTCCTGTAGCACTTATTCTAACGAAGTGTCATGCACTACTTGGGGAACCAAAGGAGGTTTTAAGAACGGTGCACTAGGGTTAACTCTATTTGCTTCTTCATGGTATGGTGGCAGACTTTTCATTAACAAATCCTCCAAATAGTCATCATCTGATTCACCACTAGTTGTTACATTTTTCGTTTTCTCTGTGCATTTGCTTCCTGACGGTTCCTCTAAAGTCTGTACAGGATATAATCCTTCTTCTAACATAGACTGTCTCCATTTCTTCATTTGTTTATCTCTTGTCTCTTTTGGAAATCTGGGATATTTCTGTCGCTTCTTGGTCTATCTCGCTCGAAAGCCTCAGTCACCCATTCCTCTAATGCTTTGTACTGAGTTAATCTAGGTCTGGGATCTAATTCATTCATGCGTGTTCTCAAATTGTACAAAATTCTACCATTAAAAGTACCATGTTTTGGAAATGCCAAAACACCGTCATCTTTTGTATACTCTGTCCAATTCTCTAACCACTCACAGGTGTGGTAGCCCCTTTCTACCATCCTGTATGATGTGGGCGTATTTGGTGGAGGAATAATAATTCCCTCTCTAGTTTTAATCGTTTTGTCCTTTCTAAAGAAATTCTTAATTCTTTTAAATAGCGACATTTTTCTCTCTCCTCTGTACATGATATAAGGTCTTCCCCTTATGTATTGCTCGTGCGCAAAACCTAAGTACCTCCTATCGGGTCTATTTCCTATAACTGTTGGATCTAAATGTCACATATATTTTGTACCAATAAATGTATTATGCAGCTACACTAAATTGTTTACTAAATGCTTCACCAATACCAAGGCGTTTCTTATTTTTGAGAACCAATCAGTATTTAGAATTCAAATAACTTTCGACCAATGATTGCGCAGCTTTTCTTGTGGGACAAGTTCTCACGCTCCTATACTCACCCATCCTTTACAATTACATACCCGCTGCCTAAACCAATACCAGCGCGGCTCGAGGTGATGTCAGCGCAGCTCCGCAACTGACTCCCCCATTTGCTTTTTTTTTTTTTATTGAACCAGATCCGAACAGACAATATAAACAGAAAAAAAACAAATTACAGTCAACTCATTACAAATAATACAAATAATACATCAATAACTGAATCAGTATAACAATTAAAGAAAGCGACACAGAGTTATAAAAAAGAATATATAAAAAAAATTCTAGCAAATAAAATTAAATTAACTCACAGTTACGGCACCAGTTTTCCAATTTGTTATTGGGTACCATAATGAATCTCCAAGTTTCTTTGCTCTAGTTCC
This sequence comes from Lissotriton vulgaris, assembly GCF_964263255.1. Classification (NCBI taxonomy): domain Eukaryota; kingdom Metazoa; phylum Chordata; class Amphibia; order Caudata; family Salamandridae; genus Lissotriton; species Lissotriton vulgaris. The sequence goes on from NC_141687.1 coordinate 1,999,416,189, forward strand.
CCTAGTAGCATAAATAGCCGTCTCATAACTGAAAACTGCTAAAAATCGAGCTAACCACATCTGGAAGCTAGGGGGTTCAAGTTCTTTCCAGCGGGCTGACAAAATGATTCTAAGAACAGCCGTTCCAATAAATAGCAATCTTTCCTCATGTTTTGAAAGTTCTAACGAGGAGTCATAGCCAAAAATAAACAGTGTTTCGGATTCAGGGAGTTTACGCCCAAATATCTCCTGCCAATAATCACTAATCGCTATTTTAATGAGATCTAGCTTGGGACAGCTGCTAAACATATGTATTAGTGTCGCTGGGCCCTGTAAACATCTAGGACACAAATCATTTTCCCTTTTACCCCAGATGAATAATTTGGCAGGAGTACAATAAAGGTTGAATACAGTTTTATACGTCTGAGCTTTAAGATTGCTAGCCATAAACAGTAAGTTGCTTAGTTCCAACACTTTATAAATATCAACATTAGGATTGCTAAGTTTAGTAGCCCAGTTTGCTTCGGTTTTCTCCAAGTCGTCTTGGATGTTAATTAATAAAATGTCATACAGCAATCCTATTTTTGTATTTGATCTGTTAACGGCTTCGATAATATCCACTCTCATTAGTCTTAAGGCCGATCCTTTTGCTTTAAGATTAGCATAGATTTGTACATATTTGGTATAATCACCATTAGATAATTGATATTTATTCTTTAAGTCTATAAACTTAGTTTCAAAATTATTTAACAGGAAATCCTTTATTCTGCAGATTCCAAGTCTTTGCCATTTCCTAGCTATAACATCATGGGAGAGGCCATGAGTGATTTTCGGTTGCCATAATGAGGTTTATCTATTAAATTTCATGATTTTCATATGCTTGACAATCTTAGCCCATACCTTCCAAGCACTACTTACAATTTCGAATTTACATTTCTTTCTAATATCTTTTGCTTCTGTTTGTTGTAAAAACAGCCCATTTGCATCTCTCCCAAGAACTAGCTCATAGATTGATGGTAAAACATTAGCGTCTTCGATAGCTACCTCAGGAGTAAAATTGAGCAGGGGTGACATTTGTTTAAGGAGTGCTGCCCAATGGTATAGGCTAGTATTGGGAATGGCAAGCCCACCTCTATCTCTAGGTAGTGACAATAACTTATGAGATCTCCTGATCTTTCCTTGTTGCCATAAGAATTTACTCATAAGAGAGTCGAGTATTTTTAAAGTTTTGGAGGCAACTGCAAAGGGAATTGCACGGAACAAATATAGACATCTAGGCAGCACATTCATTTTAAGAAAATTGCCTCTTCCGATGATTGATAGGTTCAAATCATTAACCCGATACAGATCTTTTTTAATTTTTTCAATAAGAGGGTTATAGTTAAGGCCATCTATTAATTTAACATCAGGGCTAATAATGATTCCTAAATAGGTAGCCTTATCAGCTCTTCTCTGGTCGATATAGTTAATGTTATCTGTACAGAGTACAATTGTCTTCCCTCGGTTCAAAGAATACCCTGAGTGGATACCATATTCGGAGGTTAGGGTCACGATTTCCTCCATAGCCTCAATCGGGTCAGATGTAGTAACCGCGATATCATCGGCATATGCCAAAACCTTTGTCACGTATTGATCACAAATAATTGGATTGATAGATTGGCTCTCAAGAAATGTTCAAATTAATGGGTTTATATACAATGCAAATAATAGGGGTGAGCATGGGCACCCTTGTCTGGTGCCCCTGGTGATGTTAATATGACCAGATTTAGATCCTAACATCTGAAGTTTTGCTCTAGGTGATATATACATAGATTTAATGGCTTTAATAAATTTAGGGCCAAAATTATTGTGTAACATAACTGCCCAAAGGGAGCTCCACGAGACACGATCAAAAGCCTTTTCGGCATCCAGCAGGTTCATTGACATCTGACCCCCCATGACTGACATGGCATCAAAAAGGGCTATCGCCCCACAGGTATGATCGGTAGTGCCTTTACAGGGAACGAAGCCATGTTGCCAGGGGGAGACAAGTTGTTCAATAACCCTGCTGAGTCTCGTGGCCATCACTTTGGCGTATAATTTGGAGTCCGAATTGATTAAAGAAATAGGGCGATATGAAGTTAGTTGCTCGGGGTTTTCCTTTTTTAGGGAAGACAATTATATTTGTTTCATTCCATGTCAGGTCAAGTCAAGTCAAGGGATTTATATAGCGCGCTACATACCCATAGGGTCTCAAGGCGCTCGAGGAAGGGTGGGGAATTACTCGTCGAATATCCAAGTTTTAAGATGCTTTCTGAATGCTAGGTGGTTCTGAGTAAGGCGAAGGTGAGTGGGAAGTGAGTTCCAGGTTTTAGCTGCCAGGTAGGAGAAGGATCTACCTCCCATGGTGGTTTTGTTGATGCGAGGTACAGTGGCAAGGGCTTGGTTGGAGGATCGAAGCTGACGGGAGGGGGTGTAGAAGGACAGTCGTGTGTTGAGGCATTCGGGTCCAAGTTCGTAAAGTGCTTTGTGTGCGTGGGTTAGGAGGCGGAAAGTAATCCTCTTATTTACGGGGAGCCAGTGGAGGTTTTTCAGGTGACCAGAGATGTGTTCTTTGCGCGGGATGTTAAGTATGAGCCTGGCTGAAGCGTTCTGGATGCGTTGGAGTTTTTTCTGGAGTTTAGCGGTGGTACCGGCGTATAGGGTGTTTCCGTAGTCCAGGCGGCTCGTGACCAGAGCGTGGGTGACCGTTTTTCTGGTTTCGGTGGGGATCCAGCGAAATGTTTTTTTTAGCATGCGAAGAATGTTGAAGCAGGATGATGAAACGGCGTTGACTTGTCTGGTCATCGAGAGTGAGGAGTCCAGGATGACGCCCAGGTTCCGTGTGTGGTCCGTCGGGATGGGTGCTTTTCCAAGGGCCTCTGGCCACCAAGAGTCATCCCAGGTGGAGGGGGAGGTGCCTAAGATGAGGACTTCTGTTTTGTCTGAGTTCAGTTTCAGACGGCTGTGCTTCATCCACTCGGCTACTTCTTTCATTCCTTCGTGTAAGTTGGTTTTGGCGGTGTTAGGGTCTTTGGTGAGTGATAGGATCAGTTGAGTGTCGTCAGCGTAGGAGATGATGTTGAGATTGTGTTGGCGAGCGATGGCCGCAAGGGGGCTCATGTATACGTTGAAGAGGGTGGGGCTGAGTGACGATCCTTGTGGCACGCCGCAGATGACTTCAGAGGCCTCTGACTTGAATGGTGGGAGGCTGACTCTCTGGGTTCTTCCGGTGAGGAACGAGGTGATCCATTCCAATGCTTTTCCTTGGATTCCGACGTTTCTGAGGCGCTGTAGAAGGGTGCTATGACAGAGGTCGAGGAGGATGAGGGCGCCTGTGTCTCCATTGTCCAGTAGAGTTCGAATGTCGTCTGTTGCTGCGATAAGTGCGGTCTCGGTGCTATGTTTGGCTCGGAAGCCGGACTGTGAGGAGTCGAGGGATATGTTGGTTTCTAGGAAGTGAGTGCGGAGATTCCATTGTATCCCTAGAAAAAGATCAAGAAGCAGAGGATATAGTTGACGACTTAGTATCTTGTACAGATCTATTGGTATTTTATCAGGTCCAGCTGCTTTGCCCGATGAGAGTGACAGCAGAGCATTTTTCACTTTGTGTAAAGTGATTTCAGCTTCTAAATCTTCCCTAGTAATATCATCTAGGATTTTTGATGCCTCATGATTATGAAGGAGATTATTAAGAAAGCAGAATGTTTCATTATCAGTAGATTTAACTTCTTCAGTATAGAGTTTCTGATAGTATTGCTGAAATTGCTGAATGATATCGGGAGTATTAATGTATGTTCGACCACTATCAGTTATCTGATTGATATAACTAGAAACATTTTTTTGTCTTGTGCGTAGAGCCAGTTGCCTACCAACTCTCTCCCCACTCTCATAAACATCTTTCCTATAAGCTTTATAAGTTTGGGCCGCTTTTTCAGTAAGGCTTGCATTCAGCTTCGCTTTTAACAATGATAATTGATACATTTGTATTGTTTTGCATCTAATCTTTGTGAGATGATCAAAGTGTGATTTTCTTCCGCCTTTGCTAAAGCCGCCAGTTTCAAGCTATAGTTGCTGGTATTTTGTTTTTTTGCCCTGGCTTGAAAGCTTATAGTTTCCCACCTAAGTGCTGATTTATAGCAATCCCATACCACATTCCTTGTGGTGCTAAAACGATTAATATTGAAGAATTCCTCTGTCCAATTATTGATATGTTTAATATAATCATTATTAGAGAGCAATTTGCGATCAAATTTCCATTGTCTAGATTTGTTAGTTGAGGTTTCTACCTTCATTGTAAAGACAAGGGCGTTGTGGTCTGATATAATTTTAGGGTATTTACTGATAGAGGATTGTGTGGCTAAATCCCTTGTTGAAAAAACAAGGTCTATACGAACGTGTTTTTGATGTGGGTGCGAAAAATAGGTGTACCCAGCCTTCTGGATGTTCTGATTTTTTTCCTCCCATATATCAATTAACCCCAAACTATTTACAAGTCTCCTAATTGCTTTATATACTTTAGGTTTTCGGCCAGTATAGGTCTGTTGTATAAGACTATTATTATTAAGCATAGGATTAAGAGAGATATTGAAATCCCCACACATAATTAGAGGGCCCTGCCGAGTAGCAAGTTCTGATTCAAGAAATGTAAAGATTGTAGGGTCATCCTGATTGGAGCGGTAAATAGTGCAGATGGTTATGCCTAAAGCAAGTTTCACAATTGCCCATCTTCCATGAGAATCAGAGAGATGACGTACCGGCTCACCTAGGTATGATTTAGCTAGATTGCGACCCCTCTTATATTTGATGACTGCGTAGATGCAACTAACAAATTATAGCCTCTTACTTTCAATAATGATCTCCTAGCCCATGGCACATGTGTCTCTTGGAGACACAATATATCTACTGGATTCAGGCCAATTAGTTCAGCGAATCGGCGTTGTTTCTCATTGTTCAATAGTCCCCCTACATTCCGGGTTTGCATAACCAATTTACTCATTGTTTATCACAAAAGATTGACCAAAAGACTCTTAGGTGTCCTAATATTACGATCAGTTATTATCCAATTCATAGGTTTTTTAGTATATTTGATGAAAAAGAAATTGAATTTTTTTTTGTCGTCGAATCAGGTTCGTTTTCATTTTTTGTATGAGTGCCCCCCCAACTTCCCCCCCAACCACACCTAGCAACCCCGCCCACCCCCCCCGCTCCCTTTCCCCCCGAAGTGTAGGCCATCAGACTCTCTTCTAATCAAAGAGGGGGAGGTGGAAAAGCTGATCCATTCAGTTTCCAGATTACATATACTAATCAAAAGGAGAAAGGATCACTCGTCCTGCACAACCTTAGGTATGCTGGAGGAACGGGGGAGGTCCCAAATTAAAAGACCCTCGTGATGGGTATGATGGTATCTGAGCAGTATATCTTGGTTCTCCGCTGTCTAATCACGTGTGTGCATATTCATCAGGTCGATCAAGCTTTCTGTGCTTTGAGGAAGGAGAACCCTTGTGTGCTGTTTTTCCCCCGCTGGACTGCCTTTCTTTGCTGGGAGACCTCGCGGAACCCGCTGCGCGGGTCCCGCTTCGCCTGTGTGTCAAGGCGCTTTCCTGAGGATTTTAACATCGGACACCGTGGGCAGGAGGAGGAAGTACAGGGCTGCGAGTGCCAGGCGAGGGACAGGGACTCCATTGCCCAGGAGTCCCTGTGCTGTAATCACCTCCACCTGGTCGCTCTCCCTGTTTGCCCCGCCCTTGAGCACCGAGTGAAAGGTGCCTGCAAGTTGCTGCCTCAGTGGGAGACGCTTTCTGTGCTTTGAGGAAGGAGAACCCTTGTGTGCTGTTTTTCCCCCACTGGACTGCCTTTCTTTGCTGGGAGACCTCGCGGAACCCGCTGCGCGGGTCCCGCTTCGCCTGTGTGTCAAGGCGCTTTCCTGAGGATTTTAACATCGGACACCGTGGGCAGGAGGAGGAAGTACAGGGCTGCAAGCACCAGGCGAGGGACAGGGACTCCATTGCCCAGGAGTCCCTGCGCTGTAACCACCTCCACCTGGTCGCTCTCCCTGTTTGCCCCACCCTTGAACACCTCCCCTACATATAAGGAGTAGTCCTTGCCGCGGGAGCGCGCAGGAGCGACCGGGAGAAGCTCAGGACAAGGGCGGGACCGTCTGTGGCCGTCAGGGGCCGAAGGAGGCCGGGCTGGGCCACCCCATTGACGAGTAGGACTAATAATTTTCATGCTACTTTGGTGGACTATACTGACTCATTTAAATTTGTGCCCTATTGTGATCAAGTAATTGTAGTTTTGTTGTGGGGGGCCATAAATAATGTCTCTTATGCTAAATAGCACTAACTTGGCACCCTCTCAGGTTGAGAGTGGACCAACCATCCTTGGCCCATTAGACACATTTTTTAATCGTGTTGTCCAAGATATTGATAAGGAGATCTCCTTAGCAGAAAAACGAGCCGTGCGTAGGCTGTCTATCGAGCTCCTTAAAAATTCTACAGAAAAACGCTTGCCGCAAGCCTTCCCGGCATTGGTTACCCCTTTGTCCTCCATAACCCTGCCTGCTGTGTTTGAAATACCCAATGTTTCTCCTTTAATTATGGAGCCTGAGGGTGGTTCGCCACTGAGATCGGATATTACCACCCTGTGCACAATTCCATCTGTAAATCCCATAGACTCCCCATCCTGTATAGATGAAGCTAGTGTGTCTGATTCAAGACCATGCGCGAAAAGAAAAAGGAGTACTGCTCAGAGGAAATGTTACTCCTCAAAACCCCCTAACAAGGTTAGGAAAGTCGCAAAAAACCTTTACCTACCCAAAAGGAGAATAGTGGGGTTAGCGAAAGTGGTGACCTATCAAATGAGGGGGGAAATGTAGACTTGGCGAGCTCAAACCCTTCTTCTAATGACTCCCAGGGGAAGGGGTTGGCTGTGAATGCCCTCTCGACAGATCTACTGATACCCGAGTTGGAAAAGCTATTAAGGTCGCTTTTGACACCCATAGAGGTTCAAGTTAATAAGCTAGTTAACCGTTTGGATCATTTTGAGCAGGCCACCTTAGACAATTTTTTCAACACAAAGTCGTTATTCAAATCACAACCTAGATTAATTGATACTAGCAAGGTTCAGGAAACCACGGGAAAGACAAAAAATATGCCTATTTCAGAATTAAAACCCCCGTCAGGCAGAACTACAAACGTGTCCCAGAAAAAGGGACCAAGTCAATTGCCCAATCCTGTAGTGCTAGTCTGTACGGGTACTAGTACAGGCGAAAAAGTAACTAAGGTCCCAGACCCGGTGCCAAAGGGCAATAATAAAGAGTGTCCGCAAAATAGTACCACTGTTCCAAATAACCCCCAGCCCACACCAAGCATTCTTAAACCTCACCCTAATGTTGGAGAGGGGGGTATTAACAGTTCCAGGCTAAGCAATGCTGTACCCACTAACTCCCAGCAAACAACAAATATCCCTATACCCTGTCCCAATGTCCCAGCTACCAGACAACCACCAACTTATCCAATGAAGCCACCTCAAAGGATACCACCTGTGAATCTTACCCTGGACTCCCATCCCTTCGTCGCGGTCCTCACCAATGTACCACCTCTTTTGGTTGGACAAAGAGAAACCTTCCAGATGCTCAAAAACAAAGTAATGCACTGGTTAAGGGTACATAGACCATTACCGGGTTAAGTGGATGGGTTGATAATAGGGGTAAGGAGGATTGACTGGATTGGCTACACTCCCAAAAACTTGGGGGGGGACTGTATTATTATTCATTTTCAAGACCCCAGGGTAGCTGGTTGGATAACGAGGCAGGGTTGGGGTACAAGTAGTGGTGGAATTGGCATTGTGGACCTCACCTTTTTTTACCCAAGGCAAATATGTGCCAAAGTAGGAGGGCCTAGGAACATAAACAGCTTTAACAACCCCCCGATGGTAAGGGTTGCTCCACCATCCATTACTCCATTGCAATGGCAAACCCACAGTAATGGTTTAAACTACAACTATCTGGAAGGCATGCAATGTTTGAATTGTGGTTGTTGACCAAAGTTTGGCTATTGGAACAACAGGGGAGGTACATCTTGTTGGAAGTCATGTTGGAACCCTGATGTCCCTCCATTGAATACTGATGTTGTGTCAAATGAAATAAATGATGGTGAAAGGATTGTATCTGAGGAGGAAGCTGCTGGGGGGTTAATGCAAAACTCGGGGAGTGGGGAACCATTTGTTTTAAGCATTACTGTTTCTCAAGGAGTTGAACAAAATACCACGGGTAACAACCAAAATTGGGGAGAGCAGGGTGGTAGTCCAATGAACTCCTCTAGATTGCCTATTACAAGAACAGTATGCAGGGATGGATCTGCTCCAGGGAGTTTTATATCTTGGAACATTGCAGGACTGGGGAGTAAGTTGATGTCACACTCATGGATTGATTTTATTAATGGGTTTGAACTATGTTTTCTACAGGAGACATGGGCTTGTGATCCTATCTATCTTCCAGGTTATTTAAATTTTTCGATTCCAGCAAGTAGAGGTGTCAGGGGTAGACCCATGGGAGGCCTCACAGTCTGGATTAGGCAGAACTTTGATACCACTGTGAAAATGTGGGATCTGGGTTGTAGAGACATTTTAATTTTGCGAATTTCCTCAGCAAAGTGGGGTGTGATAGATTTGTATAATGTCTATGCTAGAGGCTCCAATACTGGGAGTTCCCCCACTTTAGAGGCCTTATCTAATTTTCTGCAAACCAAGTCACTTGGAAATCGAATAATAATAGCTGGGGATCTAAATAGGACCTTTGAACCCTTAGACAGTACTAAAGATCCATTGGGGCGGGAGGAGGACAATCTATGGGGAGTCCCTTATCTGAATCTAGCTCCTGTTAAACGCTGGACGGAGGATATACTTCTCCTAAATGCTATGTGCTTGGAACATGGGATGAGAGCCCTCAATGGAAGAACAAAGGGAGACAAGGAGGGTGTGTGTACATATGATAATGGTCACAACAGAAGTAGGATAGACTACGTTATATGTAGTCTTAAGCTCTGGCAGGGGGTTTGCGACATGGAAATCAAGGGCAGGATAGAAAGTGATCACAACCCCCTTTGTGTGACCCATACCTGGTGGAAGTTAACACAGCCCAACTTCCAAGCAAGTGATGGGTTGCTCCCAGACATGGCAAATGATATGCGCAGACTTAAATGGCCATGTGTGTTGGCGAATGCAGCATCTATGGACTCTATCGCTTCCGAGGTGGATAATGCAATTATCTACATGGAACTAGCAAGCTCTACAGTCCCAGGATCTAGGACAATTACTGATATTCATAACAATCTCTTCTCCCTTTTAAAACCCCATTTTGTGAGAGCATGTAAGGGAAATCGTACAGCACCCGCCAAACCAGCTAGGTGGTTCAACCGAGAGTGTAGGGCAGCCAGATTAACTCTGGGTAATGCTATTAGAAATGGGGACAGGGCAGCAATTATAGCAGCAAGGAAGCAATACAATACAAGCATCTCCCTGGCAAAGAAAACGTGGGATGAGAAGTATTGGGATGAACTAAAAGAGGCCTCTAGAGCCAAGGATTCCAGGCTTTTCTGGAAGATAGTCAAGTGGGGCAGAGGTGGTACCCCAAACAAACCAGATAATAACGTTGCAGAGTCCGCTTGGGTGAACTATTTCAGGCCCCAATATGCAGAGACAAAGGAGACGGTGGGAGGGGATGCAATTTTAGCTGTATTTCCCAAAGGCAATTTGTTTTCCGCCAAAGAAGTTGAACTTGCAATAACTTTCACACAAGGGGGTAGGGCCCCCGGTTTAGATGGGATACCCTCGGATGTCTTTAAAAACGACAAAAACAGGTGGGTTAGGTATGTGTTTCTATTGGGGAATGCCATCGCAAAAGGTGCGCTAGTCCCAGACCAATGGAAGGGAGCTATTATTATACCGATCCATAAAAAAGGAGATCGATCCCTTCCGGCTAATTATAGGCCAATAAGTTTGATTGCCACTATCCAAAAAGTAATTGGGAAGATGGTGGTAAACAAACTTATGGAATGGGTGGACGAAAATGACTCTCTTTCCCCCTTCCAGGCAGGCTTCCGGAGGGCCACTAGCACCATTGACCAGGTGTTTCGTTTTACTATGTTGCGGTGAGGGACGGTACTTCTTGGCAAGGGCAGCCTGTATGTCGCTTTTGTCGACTTGCGGGCTGCCTTTGATTTAGTTCCAAGAAGTATGATCTGGACAGTTTTAAATAGGATAGGCATTCCAGCAGAATTGCTCACTCTAATTATGAGGTTGCACGAGAGCAATTTTGCTAAAGTCCAGTGGGGGTTGAACGGCCAATCCTCCATCGACTTTCCAGTGGAACGAGGGGTTCGCCAAGGTTGTGCAATGGCACCCTTGCTTTTTACATTATATATTAATGGGATAGTTGGCAGGATGCTGGACGCTAATGTGGACGCACCTTTGTTAGCGGGCATCAGGGTTCCAATCCTGATGTTCGCCGACGATACGTTAATAATGTCTAAGACCCCGGCCGGGCTACAGTGTGCCTTAAATATCTTTAATGAGTTCTGTCTGGAGCATGGACTTGAAGTAAACATAGGTAAGACCAAATTGATGGCTTTTTCCCGAGGATGTAAACCTCGCCCTAGGATACACATGAATAACATCGGGCTTGAGGTAGTAAGGGAGTTTACCTACCTGGGGGTACAAATAGCAGATAACCACGGCTGGTCCCACCACATAGAAAAAGCGGTTTTGAAACATCAGCAAATTTCGGGGGCTCTACGGGTGGAGCACAAAAGATCAAAAACAAAGCCCATAAAACCTGTCCTTGCTGTATATGATGCAAGGGCAATAGGGTCGGCCCTATATGGGGCTGAGCTGTGGGGTTTTGAAAAGTTTACTTCCCTACAGATAGCAGAGAACAGGTTCCTTAGGGGAATTACGGGACTTCCCCAGAGCACCCCACTAATCCCTCTTAGTCTTGACCCGGGGAGAAGATCTGTCAGCGATCGAGCTAGATTGCGTCCCATTTTATATCGGAGACGACTTTGGTCCACTCCTGAGATTAAGCACTATGCAGATGGGTTTCTGGCAATAATTAAAATGGACACCATCCATAAAATACCATGGTTGAAAAACTTAAGGGTAATTTTAGGTGAACTGGGTCTTTCCAACCTCTATGATAACCCCGCGGGGGAAGTTTTCCCAAGCAAAAACACACTTAAAACTCTATATTGGGAGTGGATAGATGGTAGGCTTTGGAGGGGGGTAAAATCTGATTCGATGGGTGGCAGCATAACTGTCCCTATGGACAGGAAGTTGTTTTTCCAGCTAAGATCTGGCTCCCTCCCCCTGAGACATTTAACAGGCAGGTGGAAGAGTCGGAATAGCCTGTGCTGCCCAGCATGTGGCGCAATTAATGAAAGTGTGGGTCACTTCCTATTTGCTTGCAACGCCTATGCCACCCCAAGAAGGGTATGGTTAACCCCAGTTTGTAAGAACCTTGGGACATCCAGTGCTGTTGAGGCTCAGAGAATTATCTGTACCACCACGGAGGAGCCTATTGTCATGGGAATAGCTAAGTATCTGGGGTGGGCCTGGTCCATTAGGCGGAGAGCTCTTTCTTCAAATGTGTTTTGATTATTGTTTTAAAACTGTGCTAATTTTTATATTGATCAAACTTGCACAACTGTTTTATAAACATGTATTTGACTAAATGTTTTATTACCAATTGCGAAGTTTTAAAATGTATGTTGTGCTTTTATGAGTATGCAACTCGAATAAAGCTTTCTACCTACCAAAAAAAATAAAATGTTATGCAGCCTCCACCAGGAGGTTCTTACCCAAGGTTGAAACAGTAGTGAGCCAGTGATAAAGGATCTTAAAAAGGCCCAGAAAACCAGATGAGAAAAATTTTATTAAGTCTGGGTTCGGGTCTGGTAAGCTCTGGAACAGTGCATCTTGTAAACTTTACTATGAGCAATAGGTGCACTCAGAGTGTTGAAGTAAAAGATTGTGAAGGGGAGGGGGTTAAAAAGGACTTACATATTCTAAACGAGGATAACAATCCTTATCGTCATCATATACTGTTCTGGAAACGGTATATTGATGACATTTTTGTCATCTGGCAAGGAGACCAAAACAGCTTGTCTGAATTCCACACCTGGCTCAACCTAAGAGATGAATGCTTGAAATTCACCTACTGTGCGGACCGTAAGAGCATTGACTTTCTAGATATAACCATCTAAGCTGAGACTGGCACTCTTAAGACTCGAACTTTCTTCAAAACCACTAGTAAGAACAGCCTTCTCTCTTACAAGAGTTTCCACCCCGCCCCCTGAGGGAGAATTTACCATACAGCCAATTCCTCAGGTTACGGCGCAACTGCAACAACACCACTGAGTACAAGTCACAAGCTAACGACCTGTGTAAAAAACTGGAAGCCCGGGATTACCCTAGGAAGGTCATAAACAAATGTAAGAAACGTGCCAGGAATCAGAATAGAGAGGCACTCCTTGAATTTGTACCAAAACCACCCTCTGAGGAAGTCCTAACATGTGTAACTACATATAGCCCAGTGACTAACAGCGTCAAAAAGATTATAAATAAGAATTGGTGCATTCTGACATCAGGTAACCTCCCATGGCCAAAACCGAAGTTTGCAAATAAAAGGAGTCGGAATCTAAAAGACATCCTAGTCCACACAAGACCGGCCCCAAGAGTAGTCAGAGAGCCCACAAACCCATGGGGTGCCCCCCAAGTGACAGGACACTATCCATGTGGCTCATGCTCTGTGTGCAGCCTTACTAAACCTACTAAAGAACTCCAATTATTGCCAGACTTCAAATGGACTCTGTGAAGCCACACTAATTGTAATACTAGCCACAAGGTCTACATGATCACTTGCCCCTGCAACCTCAGATATGTCGGCATGACATGCAGGAAAGCCAAACAAAGACTTTGTGAACATCGGAGCAATGTGAAGTGTAAAAAGAGTACCACAAAAATGGCCAATCACTATCTAGAAAAAGGCCATACAACACAAGACCTTCATTGGGTCATCCTTGAGACTCTACCCAGAAAAGACAGGAATGCTGAAAAGTTCCTCTTCGAGAAGGAGCAAAGATGGGTACATAGGCTCGGAACTGACCGTGAAGGGCTGAATGACAACATCCCCTGGCTCAGCCTATCCAAAAAATAAAGACACACTGTCCGTTCCGAACAAACCATGTCATGCGGCAAAACAAATTACTAAAGTCCCGAACCCTATCCCTGAAAAACTTGTAACTAAACACTGTTCCTCTAAACAACATCACGTCGGTATGCCTCAGCCCTAACATCAGAGCATACATCAAGCCAGTAAAACTATGCCTTTGATGTACCGATATTGCGCCTTGAATGCGACAATCCTTGACATCGAGAACTAACATTGCTCCATGTCACGCCATACTCTAACATAAGGTTTAAAAGACACCGATATCGTAACAATGTCATTATATTACGATCGGGAATAACATCAGTCGTAACACCTCTGCCTTTGCCGTATATCAACACCACATTATTAATTATCTGTACGGTGAACTGAACAACAACTATCTATACGGCGAACTCTCCTTAACGTTGCCATAGTAACACCTGGTTAGACCAATGAGATCCTCCCCAAAACGTAACCGCCGCCCATAATACTGACCCGGAAACAGAATTGACTGTTTCCGGGTTGACTTGAGCAGCGCGCACACAGAGGACGCCAGGAGTGGACGCAATAGGTAGTGAGACCGGAGCCGCAAGAACGCTGTAAACCGCAAGTATCTTGAAACCGCTGGGTATTAATCCAAGCCTTCCCTCTCTTCAGTCTCCCTGTAGCTCACCACCCGACTGGAGCGCGTTAGCTATACGTGCAAGGTAACGAGTAATTCCCAACTTTTTCTGAACAGACCGAGGTCTGTCAGAGACACACTTTGTATACAACTCGTGTGATTAGGCACCAGAATACATCACAAGAAAAACCTTCACGTAATAACTAGAGATGGTATGCACATACGTGTTGGTCTTTTTCACGTAGTAATAGGACACCAACTGGTGGGCACTATCACCGAATTATGTAGAGATAAAACCACCGTATGAATTACTCTGCGTCGACAGATACACTGTTAATACATGCATGCAACACCAACCTCTGAGCATGCTATAGCCCTCTGCATGAGTGTGAAGTGTGAGAAGAGAGAGTTGACATTGCCATATCTACCTGCCGGTTCATGAAGTATTGCCATTTTTTAGTTGTTGAAAAGTCTATCAATAGAGAGACGTGTTAAGCAGATTTCTGCTTGGTATGTGTCCCTATGTACCCCCTCCCTTGTGTGCTGAAAAGTATTTGTGGTATTTTTCTTACAGGTACATTGAGACCTTTATCACAAAGAAACAGGTTAATATCCATATTTCTAATCACTTGATTTGAGAGCACATTATTTTTACTTCCCCTTCACGTTATTCACTGAACGGTCCTGATGAATGCCCGTAAGTCCTAATCAAGGCAGACAAGGCAGAAACATGTCAACCAATTTTTAACTCCCTCTCCTTCACAATCTTTTACTTCAACACTCTGAGTGCACCTATTGCTCATAGTAAAGTTTACAAGATGCACTGTTCCAGAGCTTACCAGACCCGAACCCAGACTTAATAAAATTTTTCTCATCTGGTTTTCCGGGCCTTTTTAAGATCCTTTATCACTGGCTCACTACTGTTTCAACCTTGGGTAAGAACCTCCTGGTGGACGCTGCATAACCTGATCGACCTGATGATTATGCACACACGTGATTAGACAGCGGAGAACCAAGATATACCGCTCAGATACCATCATACCCATCACATGCATGAGGGTCTTTTAATTTGGGACTTCCCCCGTTCCTCCTGCATACCTAAGGTTGAGCAGGACGAGTGATCCTTTCTCCTTTTGATTAGTATAGGCCATCAGACTCCGCCAGAGTCTGGATGATGAATGCAGTGTAACACCTGAGCTACCGCTTCAACTACATGAAAAGAATGAATGGATAGTTTTATAGTGTATTAGTGTAATGAGAGAAATTAAATAAACCAGAGAAGGAAAAAGAAAGCATGCTGCTAAACATTTTTAAACATATCTAAACATACTTAAAACAGGCATGAAAAGCATGGATAAATATGAGAATTATTCTTAGCTATAATAGTACACTCACAAAATAGAAAAAAATTGCAAATCTAGCTTTCCATTAATATTCTATTCAAACTATTATTGCAATTCCTCTAGGTAGGTTTTTGCTTTGATCTAAGAAACAAAGAATTTAGTTTGGCCGCCCCAGACAACCTTGAGCTTAGCCGGATTATTCAAAAATGCTTGGGCTCCTTTCTCTTGAAAGGGTTTGATTAATGACCTTAGGCGCCAACGTCTCTCAACAGTAGCATGACAGAAGTCCGGTCTAGTAAAGAAAGTAATTTCATTAAAAGTTAATTTGTGATCAGGTCTCGCCTTTTCTGCTACTGTTTGCCTTAACAAAAAGTTACCAAAATATACTAATTTGGCACGAGGATATAGACCTGGTGTAGGCGGGGGTTGAAGGGCATTCGATGGGCACGCTGAACTTCAACATCCCAATCCCAGGTTGTTAGTTCCGGCATCGCTTTGCTAAGCAGTTTCACAACAAAAGAACGTATATTTTCGCCCTCCATCTTTTCAGGGACCCCCAATATGCAAAAATTGTTCTTGCGCTGCCGATTCTCAAAATCCTCCAGCTTCCATTTAATGTCGACTAATTCAGCGTCTTGCTGCTTGATTTTCCCTGAATTTGCCGTTACCTCGTTCTCTGTAGAGAGTACCCTTGCTTCTATTTCGGTAACTCTTTCCCCAATTTGATAACATGTCTTAGTCAATTTTTTAACCACCCCTTGAACCTTGCGTATAGCTGCCCGGGATCGTTTGCTGTCAATAGCTGTCTGTTCCCTATGAGCAGCGATAGCCTGTAATATTGTTTCAACAGCATTTAAAGGGATGTCTTGGCTATTGGCCATGTCTGCATCTACATCTGACCCTGGTGTAGCTTGTGTAGGTTGCATATTGGTTTGAGAGATAGCGGGATGCTCAGCTGCCGCTCGTTGACTCAACCTGGATACTGTTTTAGCCTTAGATCTGATCGTGTTTAGTTGTAAATCTTCCTCAAGGCTTCCTTCATCCGAAGTGTTAGAAAAGAGCAAAGATTCGTCATTTTCATCTTCGGATTCATCACTAAGTTTTTCATCTCCGTCATCGAGTGATCTAGATTCTGACTCAACCTCTACGCCTGTCTCGTCAGAGAATGAGTAGAATACATTTGTCTCTTTTTCCCCTTCAATAGAAGCCGGGTGATTAGAATTTTTCGGGTCAACATCGGACGTTGGCTGTTCACCAACATTGAGTTTGTTAGGTTCAATGTCTATCGACTGAGGCGGTGGGTCGGTAGCTAACTGTCCATAAGCAACAATAGCTGGGATAGGTAGTAGCGTGTCTGTTCTAATTTGCTCAATCCCAGTCTCAATTATCTGGCTAGGAGTTTTAGTTGTAGTTGCAGAGGAGATCAGCGTATTTTGCCCTTCAGCAGTTTCAGCTACACCCATGATATTGTCTTTCCAGCCCCAGAGAATGACATACTATGTTTTCCCGTAATTATTTCTTGGCTAATACCTGTACTAGAAGGCGAATCAACAATATCAACATCAACAAGTGCCGCTTCATTAGGCTCCCCAATGACTTGTATACTCACAGTTTTGGTGGTTATAGCAGGCTGCTCACGTTTAGGTGAACCCAGAGAGTTACAAACATTTTCCAGATTCGGCAATGGTAAAGAGTTGAGATGTTGAGAGATCGGAGAGGCGTTTACTGTAGCACCTTGTTTTCTCAGCAGTAGATCTATTACTGTATTTCCTGGAGTAGCCATTGTCGGCGTGTTATCCTTATTTATTTTGCGTTTGGATGCCAGCACCTCCTGTCGTGGTGAAGACTCAACAGAAGCAGTAGGCTGTTTTTTATTCCTAGTTTTCGTGGTTGTATTACTGCTAGATACAAATCCTGCTCCTTTCTGTGAGGTGTCTTGATGTTGCTGTTGTTCTTCTAATTCCGCCTCACGTAGAGCTCTGGCAGCCTTTGCTAGTCTCGAGCGGGCTGCCGCTGCAGACGCGGCTTTGGAAGGCATATCATTAGCTGCTGAACTGGCGATGCAACATCTGGTTACCGCTGCAGGGTTAAGGGGCGAGAATATCAAGCGCTAGGTACAGATCCTCCGAGAAATATTTCCTCCGATCGTGTAGTTGTTTGCGATAAACAAGAAATGCGGAAGACGCCTCTGCCTCTACCTCCGCTTTGCTTCCCGGTGCACAGAAGACGCTGGATACCTGCTGACCCTGACTCTGGCGGTTCAATTGGGAGCACCGGTGAGTAGTTCCACCCTCAATTCTGCAGACGATCCAGCCAAGCAGTGCCTGCAACCCTTCAATCGAGTCCGTCTTCTCCTGTGTTCATTCATCAGGATATGGTGTTTCACAGCCTTTGCCGAGCACTTTCATCCCAGTTCTCCCATAAACTTTCAGGATTTCAGGTTTGGCTTTCGGCTTCAGCTCACCCGGCGAAGAATATCCTTCTCTGTATTTTCGGATCTTTTCTTTATCTGGCTCCTCTCACTGGTTTGCAATGCTCCGTTTTATTTGTTATTTATAATTGTTTTCACATCTCATCGATTCCCCCTTTGCAAGTTAATACGTAAACTTATTTCTCTTTACTTTTAAATGCAATATTCATTAATTGACAACGTAAAAACATTTGCCACTGTGCCTAAGTGACTAAATTCAAAGGAAAGGTGCTGCTTACTCTTCATACACTGCAAGTAGATCCCTTCCTCATACTCTTCATACAAGCATTAGAGAACTTGTTACTCCCTCAGGCTTACCCTTTCTAGGTGATATAAGGCCAAAGTTTCACCAGCGAACTACTTTGCTATCATTTATTCACACATTTATTCAGAATATCCCTAATCAGTGCTTCCAGTTTTACCTAACCATGCACTTACTTCCTTAGGCAAGTGCTCTCACTGCAAAGTGGCTTCCATTTACCACCCGCTATTCTGCCCCCAGGGATTCCAAACACACATAGAACAATACAAACGGGTTTTCGTTAATACATAAAATCAAATACAATCAATTTATCAATACCCGACTAACTACCTAGCTTAACTAAACCCTAACCATCTAACTGCTGCCAAAAGAAATACTGAGCGTGGGTTCACCTGCCTAAGATTTTACCATACTCACCTGGGCCCATAAACACATATACACTTTAAACAGGTAAACCTACGCTTAACCAGTGATTAATTTGAACCTTTTAGGACCTATACCTTGATTTACCAATCCTTGTCACCGGTACCTAGAGTCCTAAGGGATCAAGGGAGTTTGCAAGAAAATAGGTAGTAAATAAACATTTGCACTCATAAAATAACCACAGACTCTGGAAAGATTTAACGCTTTATCTAAATAATTTCTTTAAATGTCAGTGTCCATACTAAATTAAACAGAGCTTGATCAAATAAGAATAAATTCATAGCAAGATGATGAGAAAGTATCATGAAACGTTCTTTAAGCATTGAAACAGAAAGGGTAAGAAGAGGGAAACAGCACAATGACATACCCATGCAACTTTTATATTTACTTAGAATAGTTTGAAGACCAACCCTGGCCATGAGCTGGGATAAAGGACAGGACCCCAGATAGTGCAGGTGCCAAAAGGATAGAACAGGTGCAGACCAGAATCAGGATAAGTTAAGTACGGACCAAATTGGATCAGGACAGGAACATCGCAGGTCAAGACCAGTGCCCACAGCTAAAGTGCAACACCAGCGTCACACCCCTCTCTGCAGCTAACAGTTGGACCCCGATTGGGTTATCGAATCTTCTCCCTCTGGAACCCCGATTGGGTTATCGAACTCCATCCCAGAACCCCGATTGGGTTATAAAAATCTTCTGACAGAGTGCTCCGCCAGCACCTCTGCTCCCGAATCTTCTGACAGAGTGCTCCGCTAGCACTTCTGTTCTCGATCGCCTATTGAGTGCGTTGGGTCAGTGACAGGTCAGCTATTCGGACAAGTCGGACAATCTAACTAGCTAAGCCTACCTTAGTTATACCATTTTCCAGGGCAGTGTACCACCCCCCAATGTTGCAAATGTGTGTTTACCCTCAATTTTATTGGTCAAAAGATGAGGAGAGGACATCACACCATACCAGTTATGAGGTCATGCTCTTCAATATTCAGATTAATGTTCCCGCCCAATATTTTATTTTCCCATGCAATGAATGTTCCAATAGTAAATACAATGTATATTTTGACATCCTCTTGGAGGTTCAGGAGGTCGAGTTCCCAGGAACATCTAGCAAGTCAGGAGTTGGCAGGAATTCAATGCCATGGCTTGTAGACTCAGGTGAATTCGGCGCATGCCCAGTTTCAGGGCCCAAGATGGAACATCAATATACTCGATTGGTCAGAACACGAGCTAATAGCAAAGTCAAAGAGAAACAGTTTTAGAAACTTTTATAAATTAATGCACTGTATAACAACCGAGCCGATCCTGCGCCAGGAAGCCAACCTGAGATGCAGAAGAGTCAGAGGTGAGGGGACAAGAACAATTTAAGCACTGCGGTAAATTTTGCCTGAATGTGGCTGGCAAAGTAGAGAGGGAGCTCAGGGAAGCTCGGAAACCGGCCTGCCTGTCGTCAAAATGGCAGCTGCTACGTACAATAACAGACATGCAAGTAGATAGATGGAAGGGAAAGAGGACTAACTGCATAGCTTAAGATTTGATCTCACTACGATCGGTGAGTAGATTTGAAGGAGAGGGAGCCTAAGTTTTACAATCACTAGCTAGAGGAAAGGAAGGTATATTTAGATTATCAAGAACTGGGAAGAATATGCAAGCCCTGCCTGACCCTAAAATGGCGACCTCAGCAGACATATGATACTGAGGAAATGACAATTAATTGACCACTCCCATTCACGAGTTGATGGAAAAGGAGGGCATCAGTTCAAGACTTCTAAAAAAAAAAAAAGAGGGCCATACTTAGAATTTGATGAAAACTGTACACGGGACAGTCAGAACTGCCCTGCCTGGCGTAAAAATGGTGGACAAGAAAATCGAACAAAGGAGTTGGGAATCTAATCAGTGGTAATTATTTAAATTATAAGAGGTGCATAGCTCCTCCCAGCGGCCCAGGAAATAAATACTTACGTTAAAAGCCTAAACATTCGGTAGGAATAATTAACAAAGAATGAGGACCAGCACGGCCTGATCCTAAGTTGGTGGCCTTCGCAGATGCTGCAGAGGCAAGTAAACACAACTAGGCAGAACAACAGGACCCAACTCATCGAAACGACTTCAGATCAGCAGTCAAGTAGAGTAGAGTCTCCTTAAGACCACTGAGAGGAGCAAACATGGAAGAAAGCGATCCACAGTCAGTTGGCTGGAATGCCAGAGCATAAAATATCCTGCTAAGCTGTCCAAAAACTCAGCCAAAAAATTCAAACATAACATCTTGAGAAAAAACTCAGACACTCTATTCTACAACCCCTACGTTAGCGTAGTTAAAGGCACTATAGTGAACGACCTGATCTTTTTCACAAATAAAACGGCTAAATGGCAAAACGTCATCTCAAGAATGCTTAACACAAAATCTATAAAAAATATTCCACATGGCGCAAAATGATGATCATGCCATCAAAAAGATGCAAAGCGGAACTATGCATCACTATATATAAAACTGGAATAGTGATGATACAAGTGGCAAACAGCGAACTAGAGAAGTTTGACAATGTTTTCCCGTCCTTAAAGGAAACATCAGAGTGTTTAAGTAGGCAATCACACCGGACTACACCTGATGTCAACCCGGTCAATAACAATACAACCACCAGAGACATCAAACGGAAGAGAGGACATCAGGAACAAGCTACACGTGCAGGAGACATTATCGAAATAGGAACTTCAACATCGGAGAATGAGTCAGAAAGGAGAGAGAGGCCGGAAAGACACGCGAATAGTGAACAGGACCTACTTCAAAGGGAAGAGACGACACCGCTCCCAAATGAAGAGACACAGTTAGAGGGCACAAGTTGTGAACTACACCGGTCCCCACCAGCAGACAGTTCTGACAATAACAATTCTTTGTCCAGAGATGCCAAACGAAATGTAGGCCAGCAGGACCAAGCTACAAGATCAGGAGAAAAAATACAGCTGTCGGTAACAACATTTGAGAAGAAGACGGAAGGGTTAAAGAGGTTAACGAGTCAGGCGAGCAAGGAATAAGACCAACTACAAAAGGAAGAGACTACGCGGATTCCAAATGAAAAGACACCTCACTCAGCACAGACATCTCCTCTGAGTGAGACACTCAATGATAACAGGGACACTGATATATTAGAAGGTATCGACCAATCCTTAGAACCCGCTAGTACAACGCAAGAGTCACCTAGAACCCCACCCACAAATGCACTGCTTTCATATCAAAACGCAGATAACACATCCCACATCGGAAATAGAATCGAACATAACAACCAAACAGTAGAAAAAAAGGAAAATATTTCGGCAAAAAGATCAGATCAAACACATAGAAAAGCAAAATGCAAAGCACGGATAGATAGGCTATCCATAACGAAGAGAACACACTACAATAACCAGAAAAATATCAAGGAGATTCAGAAACAAATTGGCAACATGGCTCAAGACACACTCAATACCCTACACGCGATGGAAAAAATACTGGAAATGACGGTAAGCACCCACTCCAAGGTCACGCATATCCAAAACCTGGTACATTTTGCACAAAGAAAGAGCAACGAGATGGCCATGCCACTATCAACTAGGCACATTCGACCAGTTAGGACGAAGTCCCAGTCGAATGAGGATACCTTAGCCTTACTCAGAACTTACGAACCAACGGACCGCAAGAGGGGGGAGAGAATCAAAACAGTACCGATTGACCCCAATAGATCTCTCAGACGGAATGAAAGAAAATCTAACCTCAACAAATCAAGCTAACATCGGATGCAATAAATCTGAAACTTCGCAACTCAGGGAAACCACTGATATGCCTACTACTCAACTGTCGATCTGCAACTAAACATGCATCTGACATAGCAGACTTCATCATCAACAAGGGTATTGATGTGGCAATCCTGACAGAAACGTGGCTATCGGAGTCATCTTCTCCAACCATGGATCTCTTAGTACCACCTCAGTATAACATTGTGCGTCTAGATAGGCTAAAAAAGTTAGGTGGAGGTATAGCCTGCATTCACCGATTGGATATAGAGATTAACCAAACACAATCCGACCCACTAGAGGCCTGTGAATACCTAAGTCTTAATATAAGATCAGCAGACAATCAAAGATGCAACCTGCGTGCGCTTTACCACCCGCCGGGAGAGAATGCCAAGTTCACAGAACACTTAATGGAGATCATAACAGCCAACTATAACACCGATACCAAGAACATTTACCTAGGTGATTTCAACTTACACTGGGATGATTGCAACGACAAATTGGTCAACGCGCTTAAAGATTTCCTCTCGGAGCTAAACCTCACTCAAGCATGCACGCAACCCACACACTTGAAAGGAGCAACGTTATACTGGATTATATCAAGAAAATAAGATACCTCAATCCTCTCAATAACACCGTGTGACTGGTCAGATCATTATGCCATAACATTTATGATACCCACATGGAAAAAGAGCAAGACCTCGCAACCCGTTAAGGTTAAAAAATGGATGCGCGAAACAAAAGAGGAGAATATTGGGCGACTAGTAGAAAGATGTGAGAGGGACCTGAAGCTACCTAGCAACTTGCAGAATGTAAAAGAGTTGACAGATCACTACACAACATCAGTGGCGAATATCGTCAACAACACACTGCCACTAAAATGGAAAAGAGTCACAGAGAAGACAAAAAATCCATGGTTTAGTGGGGTACTGAACGAAGAGAGGCGAAAATTGAGATTGGCGGAAAGAAAATGGAGACAACACCCATTACCCTATGAGCTGAAATCACTCAGAAAAATCAGAAACCAATACAACAAAAAGATCATCAACTCCAAAAAGGAATTCATAAGATCAGAACTGGACAATGCCAAAAACAGACCAAGGAAACGATTTGAAATCTTAAAGCAACAATCAAATAAACTAGCCAAATCAGCACAAGAGAACACTAAAACGTCACTAAGCTGCGAACAATTCTCGACATTCTTCACAGAGAAAGCCAACTCGCTTGAGAAGGAGCTCAGAAGGGCAGCGTATAATCTACCTAACCAGCCTTTGGCTACGCTCGATACCAGGGCAAAAACTGAAGTAAATAAGTCTAAAAACAAGGCACATTGGGATAACTTCAAACTATATGACCAAGATACCATTGCCAAAAAGCTCTCGGATATCAAACCAAACAACCACTATCAGGACCCTTTACCCGCGAAATGCCTAAAGGAAATTAGCCATATTGTGGTTCGAATCTGGACCAAAATAATAAATGCATCGCTAGCGCAAGGGATCCTCCCAGACTGCCTAAAAACAGGTCAAGTTGTCCCCTTAATCAAAAAACCATCAGCGGATGCAACAGATCCGAATAACTTTCGACCAGTGACCAACATCCCAATACTGGCCAAACTAATGGAGAAATGCGTGCAAAGCCAACTGAACCAGCACATCAATAACTTCTCCCTTCTAGATGAATGCCAATCAGGATTCAGAGCAGGGCATAGCACAGAAACAGCGATCCTTCATATTGCTGATGACGCGCTACAGGCACTGGATCAAAATAGAGCATGCCTACGGATTCTACTAGACTTGTCATCAGCATTTGACACAGTGAATCATGAAGCACTACTGAACAGGCTGCAGAAAAGGATGGGTCTGTCTGGAATTGTCTTGAAATGGTTCGAATAATTTCTGCGGAACAGAACACAGAGATTCCTGGTCAACCAATCACTATCACCATCATGTCCTAACTCAATTGGAGTACCTCAAGGTACGACACTATCCCCAGCACTATTCAACTTATATGTCGAACCGCTCACAGAAATTCTCCGAAATGCACAGATACAATATCACATGTATGCGGACGACACGCAAATATACATGAAGATCGGGTCCCTGGAAGACATTGAACTGATGAATGAGGCGTTAAAAATGACATTGAAATGGTTAACAACAAATCACCTGAAGCTAAACGCCCATAAAACAGAGTTTCTACTAATCTCACCAGCAAGGGCCCAGTTGGAAATTAAGGAATGGACCAAGCTGTTGACAGCGCTACACTGCACCCCAACCCTAGTCAACTCAGCGAAATTGCTAGGAATCACATTAGATGAGAACCTCGACATGCAAGTCCACATTAAATCAATGGGTAAAAGTGCACAGTTCCACTTGAACTACATAAGAAAATTGAAACCTTTCATCTCAGAGGCGGATCTTAAACTGGCAGTCCAATCCTTAGTAATTTCAAGGATTGAATATGGATGCACCACCTTAGCCGGTCTACCAAAAACGACCACAGCACCGCTAAAAGCATGACTAAACGCAGCAGCAAGACTGATCACTGGATCTAGGAAATTCGACCATATCTCTCCTCGCCTGAAAGCATTAAACTGGCTCCCCTATGAAGCCAGAATTCAATTAAAAATAGCATGTATCACTCATAAAGCGATCCACTACAACACACCAAGATACCTGGCAGGAAAAATTGAACTATCAGGAGGAAACAGACCAGCTAGGAGTGCCAAGAAGCTGCTGTTGCGGCCAGCATTCTTTCGGAAGAAAAAAACTTATGACCGAGCGTTCTCAGGAGCAGCCCCCAGAATCTGGAACTCACTCCCTCCAAAGATTAGAAAGATTAAAAACACTGTAACTTTTAAGAGAGAAGTGAAGAGCCTCATGATGAGTAAATACTTTACATAGGGTAGTTTACAGAGCACAGAGCTGACCTGGTTGCTGCCCTGCCCTGACTTAGAGCAGCAAGATCATTATAAGGAAAAACAGCCTTCTTGAACAAAGATATAGGATGAACTATGATTCGGGACATCGTGACTACCGAGTCCAAGCTGTATCCTTACTGCTACCTCTTGTTAATTTGAATTTATATATATATTTACGCAACTATGTAATGTCATAGAATTATCTACCTCACGTGTGTTACCTTTAAATTATATAATATATACCTCACGTGTGTTACCTTTAAATTATATAATATATATGTAAATTCTTGACCTACCTCCCAATATATAGCGCTCACGTTAAGGTATATAGATATATTGATGTCACCTCCTTATAGCCGCTTAGAACCTACCTCATATCTTCTTATTCTCAAACTATTACTAGTTGTGTTGATGTTTACCTACCACTGAATGTAAAGCGCTCTGATACCCACGGGTCATGTTCGCGCTATACAAATTATTAAATAAATAAATAAATAAATACTCTATTCCCATTACTTTATTTTAACTACAGTATTTAGGGATTAGGCAGAATGAACAACTTAGTAAAAGCAGCAATGCAAGCTTTTAGCACATGAGAACATAGACAATCCATCTTTAGTTCTTGTGCGCAAAGTTTTCCCACCAAGCAGTAAGTACTTCATGTCACGTGAGTATGACAGACGCATGCGCAGAAAGGTTCCCGCGTTGCGGCGGCCATTTTAAGACACTCAAGTTATGGTTAGTAAAAGCACATATGCAGGCTTCCCCAGCTTACGACAAATGTCTTGTTTTGCATTGTTAACCCCTTGCGTGCTGCCGTCGGCCAATGCCGTCGGCCAATGCAACCCCGCCCACTCTTCAGAACGCCCGCACCTCGGCGGAAAAAACGCGGTTAAGGCGTTAATAAGATGAAACATGTTGGTTAGCACATTACATATTATTTTGAGAGGGTTGAGGCGAAGCAAGTCGCTTTACGTGCGAAACCTTGCTCCATCAATAGTTTAAGTCACGAAAGTGTACCATTCCGGGACTTGGAGGCCTATACTGCATAATGTGAAGCTATAAATCCCATAATCCCTACTGCTATTGATTAACACACTGGAACTAGCCAGCTCTGTTCCAGTTGGCACCTTGGCATTGCTGCTCAGACATTGGGGGACGGGAACCCCTGTACAAAGTTATCTGCCGCTGAAACTGAAGTCTCGGTGGAATGAGTATCTCCTTATCAAGGTGGTTTGAAGGGCAGGCAAACAATTGTCGGAGCCAGCGTAATGCCAAAGAGAGGTTGAGTAAACATAAATAAAGAGGCAGAGAATGTAAGCAATGTTTCCCTTCTAGTACATGTGTTGTGTGTTAATGCAGTTAGACTTTCAGATATCTTGTTACACCACCGTGTGCTGCAGAGTGCTCGCCTGCTTGTCAGGTGTCTATTAGACTTGAAGCAGCTTCTGTACCGACACTGCAGGTTGCGGGTGCTGGGACAGTAGGGTGTGCACAGCAGCTGATGGTCGAATGACTGGGTCGAGGAAGTCAGCCCGGGGTAGCGATCCTCTGCTGGAAGGCCAGCAGGGCGGTTGTATAGGTTGAGTAGGGTGAAGGCACCAGGACACCTTACCTATCCGTGAGACAACATATTGCATTTGTGCCGCTTATCAGACTCTTGTGACACAGTCTATAAGCTGTGCAAGAGAGCATCTCATTTCAGTGAGGAGCAATGCCCGGATGTGCCCTGCTAAGCGTTGCACTCTTTGTGCGTTGTTATTATTGTGCATCTGACCAAGCGGAGCTGTGACTGAGTTGCGTTGGCAGGCTGTGTATGCTTGCGCTGTTTGTGTTTGGGGCCAACCCTACATTTATTTTCTTTACAGTAATTGTGCTTTACAGAGTATGTAGCAAAAAACAAAGTTGATGGACAGAAAGCAGAACAATGTCTTACATTCACCCCAGTACAAAGATCTGGGCCTAAATCCATCGTTTTTTTGCACTCCACACCACCCTAGGGCAGACAATGGCTATATGCAAATCAGCCTTGACCCTGTGCCTCATGGGAACAGTCCAGCCCGAACTACCAAGCCATGTCTTTCCTAGACCAGAATCAAGCATCCAAGGACCGGTTTCTGGCTATGAGCCTTCTTCAGCCTGGATAGCTTGACTCCAGTGATGTGGAGCGCCTGGAAATCACGTCTGAGCATACCCAGCCCACTCGTGGTGAAAATTGCAAAAAACACAGTTGATGGACAGAATGCAGAACAATGTCCTACATTCACCCCAGTACAAAGATATGGGCCTAAATCCATCGTTTTTTTTGCTCTCCACACCACCCTAGGTCAGACAATGGCTATATGCAAATCAGCCTTGACTCTGTGCCTCATGGGAACAGTCCAGCCCGAACTACCAAGCCATGTCTTTCCTAGACCGGAATCAAGCATCCAAGGACCGGTTTCTGGCTATCAGCCTGGATAACTTGACTCCAGTGATGTGGAGCGCCTGGGAATCGGTTCGGTTAAAAAACTTTATTCGATTCAAACAAAGAATCATATAAGTATACATTTTATATTACAAAACATGATTGCAATTTTAAAATGAACCATCTATAATTTACACATTAAGAAGATTAAAACATAAGTTGATACATTCCACAGATCATTTGTCAGGATAAAGACATACAGACAATAGGACCCATACTAATCACCCTAAGTCAGCGAGTATTATTACACACAATAATTATAATTGAGTGGCCATCATACAGCAACAAGTAAATACAGGTTCCCACAACAATGTACAGGTCTAAGGCCAAATCAGCCATACCGTTTCCTAATCTGGAGTGACACTCGTATAAAGTTTAACATGGTGCAACATACTCCAGAAGATGATATCGATAACAAGTAGTCATAACCTTCTTTATAATTACATGGTTGCCGCCCCTTCAGGATGGGCTTGATAAATCTGGTCCTTGGTTCCTGATATAAAGAACAAAAGAGGACAACATCTATGGTACTCTGACTAACTCTGTTATTGCAAGGGCAAGGGGGCAGCCTCTCACACCAACCTCCTTGTTTAGGAAAGGCGAAAAGAAAGTGAAGAATGTTTAGCCTAAACCTTGTGAGATAAAACTGCCATTGCACATGGGTTGTAAAAGTTAAATAAAACTGGTGCTGTAGTTTATCCACACAACCTGTTGGCCTAACCGAACATAGTGTGTTTAAGGATTTCCGGTAACTTGTTTTAATTTGGGCTCTAATGTCTCCCTGGATATTTTCAGGATTGTCATAAACATGACCCAAACCTATTTTATGTAACATATCACTGACATATGACAACCAAGGGATCTGCTTTGCATTATCAAGACTCTTACAGTCTTGGAGAATATCTCTGGAAAGCTGGAGGTCCTCAGATAGCCATATTTTACCCCATAGTAATAAAGGCGAGAGACGAATGATATCAGTCACATAACTCATTCCCATTTCATCATGGCAGAAACTATTTGATGAACCCGATGGAATTGATAATACGCGCTTTAAAAATTTGTTTTCCATGACCTGTATCGTGGCAGGGCTTTCAGTCCCCCATACCCCTGCCCCATAAGTGGCCACAGATAGGCATTTAGATCTACACAGGGTTTTTAGGTGTGCGACCGGTTTTTGATCCAGCTTACCACAAAAGCGGAACAGGCGCTCTATGGATCGACTGGCACTCTGAACTCGAGCCTTCATTAATGGGGCCCAGCTCAGTTTGTTATTAAAGAGATTTCCCAGGTAATTAAAGTTGTCTACCTTTTCAATGGTAAAGTTATTTACCATGAACTTCCTGGATTTTGACCCTTTCAGACCACAGACCATTGCGAAAGATTTTGCAAAATTTACCTTCAGATCCAGGTCCAGCATGAAGGTATTAAAGGCATCAAGGCAAATCTGCATACTATTTCCTGTAAGGGTCATTAGTACTGTGTCGTCGGCATAAGAAAGCATGGGGATACTCCTACTATTTACCTTTGGAAAGTCACAGCAGTGATCCAACAAGTACTTCTCCAGGCCGTTTGTATATACTAGGAACAAGAAATGCGCTAAAATGCAACCTTGTCGCACACCCTCAGTTGAGGGAATAGATTTTGTTTTTTCCCCCCCTGGTCCGAACCTTATAGCCACAGTTGTTGCTGCATGCAATCTGCGGAGCAATGTAACTAAGGGTTCCTCAAAACCCATGTCATCCATCATTTGCCACAGCTTGCTTCTACAAACAGTGTCAAAGGCACTTGACAAGTCCATGAAAACAAGGTGGATGGAGGAATTCTTTGCCTTCATGTACTTGCCTATAATTAGTGCCAAATTCAGACACTGTTCGACCGTCCCCTTTCCTCTTCTGA
Source organism: Lissotriton vulgaris (assembly GCF_964263255.1). NCBI lineage: Eukaryota > Metazoa > Chordata > Amphibia > Caudata > Salamandridae > Lissotriton > Lissotriton vulgaris. Next base: position 1,999,445,564 of record NC_141687.1, read on the forward strand.
ATCCGTATTGGGAGTTCACCATAAGGCCCACAGAGTCTGCCCATGTTTCCAGTCTGGCCAGGATAACCCTTCCCAACAATTTGCATGATGCATCGATTAATGATATAGGGCGATAGCATCGGGGATCACACCTATCACCCTTCTTAAAAATCGGCACCACCACTGCCTCCTTCCATGATGCAGGGATACGGCCAATAACAGCTGCCCTAAACACATTCAGTAACAATGGTGCCCATACATCAATATTATGCCTAAAAAAGTCCAGAGGCATAGCATCAGGACCAGGAGCTTTTAATAGTATACCTTTCCTCAAGGCCTCCTCCACCTCTTGCAATGTAAGCGAGGAACTCAGAGACAAAGCTGTGGATGAGGCCACCAAATCCCTAGTGTCATCCAGCAAGCCCAGAGGTGATATTGCATTTGGGTTAAAGATTTTTCCAAAATGGGCTTCCCACGATCACCAGTAATCTGCATCACTATATTATCTTTACCATCGCTCGTAAAAAGGGGACAATTTACTACTTCCCAGAAAAGCCTACTATCTTTTAGCTCTGAGGCCTTCTCTAGATCTTCCCAAGCAAGGTTTTTTAAATCCTGCTTCCTTTTTTTAATAGCCTCTTTATAGGCCATTCTAGTCGTTCTTACCAACTCTTTATTCCTTGGTTTTTGTTGTAGGGCCATTTTTAGGGATTTGTGCGATGCAGAGCACACGGCATCAAACCATCTAAAACCCTTTGATTTGTTTTTCCCAATTGGTTTTTTAAGATGCTCAGGCACATGCCCACATAAAATTTCGAAATTCCTAATGACCTTTTCAGGATCGGATGTTGGCGATAATCATGACTCAATTTCAGAGCTATGGGCGTTTAAGATCTCTGCCTCTAGGCCTACAGCATCTATTTTCCCCCACTCCAAGATGACACCTTGGTTCCTGTTATATTTTATGGGTTGCTCCCAAACTGGATGTTTTATGGTAACAGGACAACACAAAGATAACATTAGGGGGTTGTGATCACTTGCAGCGTTTGCAATTACCTCAAGCTTGTCAACATAATGGAAGTAGCTACTATACACAATGGCAAAATCAATGACACTCATCGAACCTCTAGTTCCCTGGAAGGTTGGTATTGGTGATAAATTAGGGGCAAACCAAGGCTCCACTATGCATAGATCATTTAAAACAATGATGTTATTTAGTGCGTCCCCCAGGGGTGTGTGCTTAAAGTGTATCAGGGGTTGTTCATTTAGATCCTCCAAACCACACACATTTGAGCCACCAAATTTACACAGCGAACAGTTGAAATCACCAACCCAAATGACGAATAATAGAGGCCGGTCACTGCGTGCCTTACATATTGCTTCCTCCATGCTCATAATTATGGATATCTCATTATCATCAAAGACATTGTGATACCAGTTGATCAGCAACAGCGGCTCAGGGAACAGATTTTCCAACAAAAGCAATTGGTACCATGGGGTATCCACTATCTTAGAAGTTACCAAATTCTTCAATGTAAGGGAAATTGTTGTCATTATCCCACCCTTTGCCCTCCCTGCTGGTGATGGCACCGCCAGAACATTAAACGGTTGAAAGCCATCAATGTCCTGGGCCGTTTGGCTCCATGTCTCCTGAAAACACAGGATATCATGGCCGCCCACATAATCCAACCAAGCCTCATCCTCTAGTCTACCAGCAAGACCGCGATATTCCATGAGATTAGGCACAGCCTTGGTTCCCCTAAATTGTCACCCACAAGTTCTGGTCGAGTTGCCAAATCTTGTCCGGGGGCAGATAAATTCGGCTCACATTCTGAAATAATAAGAACCTCTGGCTCTAAAGGGTTAATAATCTGTGCTTCACAGGCTTAGACATCCTCCACAAAGGTATCCTTCCATCTTTCACCCTCATTCTCCCTCAAGCTCAACTCTCCTATGCGGGATACATTTTCCTTTTGGCTGACTGATGGTCAATCTAACCCCTCCATTCCCACTAGTGGATCAAAACGGTTTCTTAGGGGAATATTATTATTTGGCATCCACCCTAGATATTCCTCTCCCTGAAATCTCATTCTTGGGTAATTGTAGGGTAGTTGCAAACAAATATTACTTGGCGGCCCCCTAAAGCATCCATCACCCTGGTACCTCATTCCAGGGTGATTTTGGGCCGGCCGTGCAACAACATTACTCTGTGTCCACCCAGGATGTCTTTCACTCTGTAATCTTAACCCAGAATAATTATGACATAGATTAGGGGGAACATGATTCAGGTTTGGGTAAAAGTATTCCAAACCTATACATTGGATATCCCCCAGTCTGCCAAACCTTGGTTTATGGCAAATCAAGTCTTTTACCCAACTGTCCCTAAAATTAATAAGGATACAATCCCCCTCTAGATCTTTCTCACTTGGCCCCACCCAGGGGACCCTTCGCACACTTAGTATTTGTGTTTTAGAAGCAGGGGGAAGTGGCCTATTGTTATTAAGCCAGAATGTTACTTTATTTATAAGGTCCTGACTTGATTCCGGTTTGTTTGGCGCAACTACTGGGACTCCTGTCAGGATTACCATAAAAGGGGCAGAGTCAGGGGGTAGGTTTACACAAATTGGTTTATTTAGAGGAGCTATTTCACTAGGAACTATTGCTCCCCGCGATGGAGTTGGTTTGGGCCCAGAAGTGACTGCCTGCTTAGATGTAGTTGACTTAGATGTTGATGCTATGGCTGCTACAGTCTTAGACTGAGAACCCACAGTAGCCGCCAATGTAGGTTTAGTCAAAACTGTTTGTACGGGGACTTCCTGGGGGTCCGCAATTACAGGGGTTTGGGGCGCTTTACTTTGATTTTTCTGACCCCCCTTCTTTGTTGTAATATGATTACCCAAAGTCTCAAGAGGTTTACTCTTATTAGCGAATGTTTCAAGAGAGTGAGTATTTACTGATATAAGATGTTCTAATTGATCCAGTTTTAGGTTAACAATTTGCGTTCTCTCTAAAAGGGGCATCAGAAGGCTTTTTACCAGCTTCTCAATATTTACCAATAGTTCTTCATTATTATTTGGGCAGGAAAGGGTTGCATGTCCAACATCCCCAGGAGGAATTCCCTTTTGTCTAGCTGAGTTTGCTAAAACTCTTAATGCAGTCGTCTTTGCTGATTTAGCTCTGCTTCCCTTATTATGACCCCCCCTCTTTTCCGTTTACTAGTTTTTATAACTACTGGGTCAGAGTCCAGAACCTGGGGTTGCGAAGGAATAGGCCCTGTGGCACTCAAATTACAATGTTGGGTACTATCCCCCGTGGTACTTGATGATATACGGCCTTCATTTGGACAATCCACTATATCATCCATAGGGGTTGGTTGGGAATCAGGAATTACTACGAGAATTGGACTGGCTTCCAAGTCATTGGCTATACTCTTTTCGGGAGTAGTTGCAGAGCCAATCCGTCCCAAGGAAGAACGTTTCCCTGTTACTAAGTCTAATCACAAATTCTTTTCTGTAAGGGCAATTTCTTTTTCCAATATCCCTGTTGCCCGAATAATAAAGTCATCTAAAGTTCCAGTTGCTTTAACACTACTCATCTTTACTGTTACCTGCCTACCCTTCCCTGATCTTAAGGACATCATATAAAGTTAAGAAGTACAGTTTATAAAATTAAGACAAAGCGATAGGTCTAAACCTAAACAAAATAGCCAAAATAAATACCTAATAACAATAATTAAAACGGGTACTTTGAGTCCTCGAGTCCACGAAGAAAGAGAATGGGCCCGGCCCGTCCTTGTTCGCTCTTGGACTGCCTTAGACGGCCCGCCCTCTGCCCGGGCTTCGCCCCGGGCGCTCCCGCGCAGCGGTACTTGGGATCAGTAATGAAGGAGAGGTAAGGCGAGGGGCGGGGCAGGCAGGGAGAGCGACCCAGGTGTTGCGGGTCTCGACCTCACGCAGGGACTCCTGGTACTTCAAGTCCCTGCGGGTCAGCTCGCAGCCCTGCGGTTCCCCACACACACGCTCTCTAGCACCAGAGTCCTGGGCACTTCAGATTTAGACGTTCACCGCACCAAACGACGAAGCGGGACCCGCGCAGCGGGTCCGGCGAGGAGCTAATTGCAATCCGGCAAAATCCCAGCTCTAGGACAAGGGCAGGCTCAGTCCGTGAGTCCCAAACGGCATACAAGAAGATCCCAGCAATAAGGGTAACAGGAGGTTCTTATTTGCTGAGGCGGGGGCGGGGAAGGCAGGGAGAGCGACCCAGGTGTTGCGGGTCTCGACCTCACGCAGGGACTCCTGGTACTTCGAGTCCCTGCGGGTCAGCTCGCAGCCCTGCGGTTCCCCACACACACGCTCTCTAGCACCAGAGTCCAGGGCACTTCAGATTTAGACGTTCACCGCACCAAACGACAAAGCGGGACCCGCGAAATCCCAGCTCTAGGACAAGGGCAGGCTCAGTCCGTGAGTCCCAAATGGCATACAAGAAGATCCCAGCGATAAGGGTAACAGCAGGTTCTTATTTGCTGAGGCGGGGGCGGGGCAGGCAGGGAGAGCGACCCAGGTGTTGCGGGTCTCGACCTCACGCAGGGACTCCTGGTACTTCGAGTCCCTGCGGGTCAGCTCGCAGCCCTGCAGTTCCCCACACACACGCTCTCTAGCACCAGAGTCCAGGGCACTTCAGATTTAGACGTTCACCGCACCAAACGATGAAGCGGGACCCGTGCAGCGGGTCCGGCGAGGTGCTAATTGCAATCCGGCGAAATCCCAGCTCTAGGACAAGGGCAGGCTCAGTCCGTGAGTCCCAAACAGCATACAAGAAGATCCCAGCGATAAGGGTAACAGGAGGTTCTTATTTGCTGAGGCGGGGCGGGGCAGGCAGGGAGAGCGACCCAGGTGTTGCGGGTCTCGACATCACTCAGGGACTCCTGGTACTTCGAGTCCCTGCAGGTCAGCTCGCAGCCCTGCGGTTCCCCACACACACGCTCTCTAGCACCAGAGTCCAGGGCACTTCAGATTTAGACGTTCACCGCACCAAACGACGAAGCGGGACCCGCGCAGCAGGTCCGGCGAGGTGCTAATTGCAATCCGGCGAAATCCCAGCTCTAGGACAAGGGCAGGCTCAGTCCGTGAGTCCCAAAGGGCATACAAGAAGAACTCCACACCACCCTAGGTCAGACAATGGCTATATGCAAATCAGCCTTGACCCTGTGCCTCATGGGAACAATCCAGCCCAAACTACCAAGCCATGTCTTTCTTAGACCGGAATCAAGCATCCAAGGACCAGTTTCTGGCTATCAGCCTTCTTCAGCCTGGATAGCTTGACTCCAGTGATGTGGAGCGCCTTGGACTCACGTCTGAGCATATCCAGCCCACTCAGGGTGAAAATTGCAAAAAACACAGTTGATGGACAGAATGTAGAACAATGTCTTGCATTCACCCCAGTACAAAGATCTGGGCCTAAATCCATCATTTTTTTGCACTCCACATCACCCTAGGTCAGACAATGGCTATATGCAAATCAGCCTTGACCCTGTGCCTCATGGGAACAGTCCAGCCCGAACTACCAAGCCATGTCTTTCCTAGACCGGAATCAACCATCCAAGGACCGGTTTCTGTCTATCTGCCTTCTTCAGCCTGGATAGCTTGACTCCAGTGATGTGGAGCGCCTGGGACTCACGTCTGAGCATACCCAGCCCACTCGGGGTGAAAATTGCAAAAAACACAGTTGATGGACAGAATGCAGAACAATGTCCTACATTCAATCCCAGTACAAAGATCTGGGCCTACATCCATCGTTTTTTTTGCACTCCACACCACCCTAGGTCAGACAATGGCTATATGCAAATCAGCCTTGACCCTGTGCCTCATGGGAACAGTCCAGCCCGAACTACCAAGCCATCTCTTTCCTAGACCGGAATCAAGCATCCAAGGACTGGTTTCTGGCTATCTGCCTTCTACAGCCTGGATAGCTTGACTCCAGTGATGTGGAGCACCTGGGACTAACGTCTGCGCATACCCAGCCCACTCGTAGTGAAAAATGCAAAAAACACAGTTGATGGACAGAATGCAGAACAATGTCTTACATTCACCCCAGTACAAAGATCTGGGCATAAATCCATCGTTTTATTTGCAGTCTAGGTCAGACAATGGCTATTTGCAAATCAGCCTTGACCCTGTGCCTCATGGGAACAGTCCAGCCCGAACTACCAAGCCATGTCTTTCCTAGACCGGAATCAAGCATCCAAGGACCGGTTTCTGGCTATCAGCCTTCTTCAGCCTGGATAGCTTGACCCCAGTGATGTGGAACGCCTAGGACTCACGTCTGAGCATACCCAGCCCACTCGGGGTGAAAATTGCAAAAAACACAGTTGATGGACAGAATGCAGAACAATGTCTTCCGTTCACCCCATTACAAAGATCTGGGCCTAAATCCATCGGTTTTTTTGCACTCCACACCACCCTAGGTCAGATAATGGCTAAATGCAAATCAGCCTTGACCCTGTGCCTCATGGGAACAGTCCAGCCCGAACTACCAAGCCATGTCTTTCCTAGACCTGAATCAAGCATCCAAGGACCGGTTTCTGGCTATCAGCCTTCTTCAGCCTGGATAGCTTGACTCCAGTGATGTGGAGTGCCTGGGACTCACCTCTGAGCATACCCGGCCCACTCGGGGTAAAAATTGCAAAAAACACAGTTGATGGACAGAATGCAGAACAATGTCTTACATTCACCCCAGTACAAAGATCTGGGCCTAGATCCATTGTTTTCTTTGCACTCCACACCACCCTAGGTCAGACAATGGCTATATGCAAATCAGCCTTGACCCTGTGCCTCATGGGAACAGTCCAGCCCGAACTACCAAGCCATGTCTTTCCTAGACCGGTATCAAGCATCCAAGGACCGGTTTCTGGCTATCAGCCTTTTTCAGCCTGGATAGCTTGACTCCAGTGATGTGGAGCGCCGGGGACTCACGTCTGAGCAAACCCAGCCCACTCGGGGTAAAAATTGCAAAAAACACAGTTGATGGACAGAATGCAGAACAATGTCTTACATTCACCCCAGTACAAAGGTCTGGGCCTAAATCCATCGATAGTTTCAGATGCTTCGTCCATCACCACCCCCTTTTGTACCGCTTTTGGCCGCCATAAGTGTCTCAGGGTATGCTCAGACGTGGGTCCCTTGCTCACTTTGCCACTGGATTCAAGCAAGCTGGGCTGAAGACGGCTGGAATGCCAGAAACCAGTCCTCGGAAGCTTGTTTCTGGTCCAGGGAAGACATGGCTTGGCAGTTCGGGCTGGACGGTTCCCATGAGGCACAGGGTCAGACTGATTTGCATATAGCCATGTCTGAACTGGGGTGGCAGAGTGGGCTAAAGAACGGTGATGGATTAAACCCAGATCTTTTGACTGGGTGTGAGTGTTTGATTGATTCAGATGCTCCGTCCATCACCACCCCCTTTTGTACCGCTTTCGGCCGCCATAAGTGTGGCAGGGAATGCTCAGACGTGAGTCCCTTGCTCACTTTACCACTGGATTCAAGCAAGCCGGGCTGAAGACGGCTGGAATGCGAGAAACCGGTCCTCGGAAGCTTTTTTCCGGTCCAGGGAAGACATGGCTTGGCAGTTCGGGCTGGACTGTTCCCATGAGGCACAGGGTCAGACTGATTTGTATATAGCCATGTCTGAACTGGGGTGGCAGAGTGGGCTAAAAAACCGGTGATGGATTAAACCCAGATCTTTTGACTGGGTGTGAGTGTTTGATAGATTCAGATGCTCCGTCCATCACCACCCCCTTTTGTACCACTTTTGGCCGCCATAAGTATGGCAGGGTATGCTCAGACGTGAGTCCCTTGCTCACTTTGCCACTGGATTCAAGCATGCCGGGCTGAAGACGGCCGGAATGCCAGAAACCGGTCCTCGGGACCTTGTTTCCAGTCCAGGGAAGACATGGCTTGGCAGTTCGGGCTGGACTGTTCCCATGAGGCACAGGGTCAGACTGATTTGCATATAGCCGTGTCTGAACTGGGGTGGCAGAGTGGGCTAAAGAACGGTGATGGATTAAACCCAGATCTTTTGACTGGGTGTGAGTGTTTGATTGATTCAGATGCTCCATCCATCACCACCCCCTTTTGTACCACTTTTGGCCGCCATAAGTGTGGCAGGGTATGCTCAGACGTGAGTCCCTTGCTCACTTTGCCACTGGATTCAAGCAAGCCGGGCTGAAGACGGCTGGAATGCCAGAAACCGGTCCCCAGAAGCTTGTTTCCGGTCCAGGGAAGACATGGCTTGGCAGTTCGGGCTGGACTGTTCCCATGGGGCACAGGGTCAGACTGATTTGCATATAGCCATGTCTGAACTGGGTTGGCAGAGTGGGCTAAAGAACGGTGATGGATTAAACCCAGATCTTTTGACTGGGTGTGAGTGTTTGATTGATTCAGATGCTCCGTCCATCACCACCCCCTTTTGTACAGCTTTTGGCCGCCATAAGTGTGGCAGGGTATGCTCAGACGTGAGTCCCTTGCTCACTTTGCCACTGGATTCAAGCAAGCCGGGCTGAAGACAGCTGGAATGCCAGAAACCGGTCCTCGAAAGCTTGTTTCCAGTCCAGGGAAGACATGGCTTGGCAGTTCGGGCTGGACTGTTCCCATGAGGCACAGGGTCAGACTGATTTGCATATAGCCATGTCTGAACTGGGTTGGCAGAGTGGGCTAAAGAACGGTGATGGATTAAACTGAGATCTTTTGACTGGGTGTGAGTGTTTGATTGATTCAGATGCTCCGTCTATCACCTCCTCATTTTGTACCGCTTTTGGCAGCCATAAGTGTGGCAGGGTATGCTCAGACGTGAGTCCCTTGCTCACTTTGCCACTGGATTCAATCAAGCCGGGCTGAAGACGGCCGGAATGCCAGAAACCGGTCCTCGGGACCTTGTTTCCGGTCCAGGGAAGACATGGCTTGGCAGTTCGGGCTGGACTGTTCCCATGAGGCACAGGGTCAGACTGATTTGCATATAGCCATGTCTGAACTGGGGTGGCAGAGTGGGCTAAAGAACGGTGATGGATTAAACCCAGATCTTTTGACTGGGTGTGAGTGTTTGATTGATTCAGATGCTCCATCCATCACCACCCCCTTTTGTACCGCTTTTGTCCCGCCATAAGTGTGGCAGGGTATGCTCAGACGTGAGTCCCTTGCTCACTTTGCCACTGGATTCAAGCAAGCCGGGCTGAAGACGGCTGGAATGCCAGAAACCGGTCCTCGGAAGCTTGTTTCCGATCCAGGGAAGACATGGCTTGGCAGTTCAGGCTGGACTGTTTCCATGAGCACAGGGTCACACTGATTTGCATATAGTCATGTCTGAACTGGGGTGGCAGAGTGGGCTAAAGAACGGTGATGGATTAAACCTAGATCTTTTGACTGGGTGTGAGTGTTTGATTGATTCAGATGCTCCGTCCATCACCACCCCCTTTTGTACCGCTTTTGGCCGCCATAAGTGTGGCAGGGTATGCTCAGACGTGAGTCCCTTGCTCACTTTGCCACTGGATTCAAGCAAGCCGGGCTGAAGACGGCTGGAATGCCAGAAACCGGTCCTCAGAAGCTTTTTTCCGGTCCAGGGAAGACATGGCTTGGCAGTTCGGGCTGGACTGTTTCCATGAGCACAGGGTCACACTGATTTGCATATAGTCATGTCTGAACTGGGGTGGCAGAGTGGGCTAAAGAACGGTGATGGATTAAACCCAGATCTTTTGACTGGATGCAAGTGTTTGATTGATTGAGATGCTCCGTCCATCACCACCCCCTTTTGTACAGCTTTTGGCCGCCATAAGTGTGGCAGGGTATGCTCAGACGTGAGTCCCTTGCTCACTTTGCCACTGGATTCAAGCAAGCCGGGCTGAAGACGGCTGGAATGCCAGAAACCGGTCCTCGAAAGCTTGTTTCCAGGCCAGGGAAGACATGGCTTGGCAGTTCGGGCTGGACTGTTCCCATGAGGCACAGGGTCAGACTGATTTGCATATAGCCATGTCTGAACTGGGGTGGCAGAGTGGGCTAAAGAACGGTGATGGATTAAACCCAGATCTTTTGACTGGGTGTGAGTGTTTGATTGATTCAGATGCTATGTCCATCACCACCCCCTTTTGTACCGCTTTTGGCCGCCATAAGTGTGGCAGGGTATGCTCAGACGTGAGTCCCTTGCTCACTTTGCCACTGGATTCAAGCAAGCCGGGCTGAAGATGGCTGGAATGCCAGAAACCGGTCCTCGGAAGCTTGTTTCCGGTCCGGGGAAGACATGGCTTGGCAGTTCGGGCTGGACTGTTCCCATGAGGCACAGGGTCAGACTGATTTGCATATAGCCATGTCTGAACTGGGGTGGCAGAGTGGGCTACAGAACGGTGATGGATTAAACCCAGATCTTTTGACTGGGTGTGAGTGTTTGATTGATTCAGATGCTCCGTCCTTCACCACCCACTTGTGTACCGTTACAGAGTATGTATGCAGCACCAGAACTATATATTGAATGTCAGGTGCAGTACCAATATCATGCAGCTGTTGTATGTGTGCACTGACAGACCTCTGCATCTTGAGTTTTTACTGTGGCTATAATCCACATAAACACTCAACGTACCAGAACATACGTCTGCAGGGCAAAGTTGGTATATTGCCTTTGTTTTTTGTTTGCTCGTTTACCCAGTGGGGACAAATCTGTACTACTGTGTAGGTACTGTCTTTGTACGTTACAAAGCTGTTCATCTTCGCTCTGTCTCTGCAGTTCCTGGTATCAACATCTACAAAGTTTTCAGATGTTTAGATGAGTTGTTTGCTGCTGTCTTCTTACCATGCTGGATTTGCTTGTCTGTGCGCATCACTAGTATTTTAGTGTATGTTGTAATTGAAGTTCACATTGCGAGCATGCCATGCAGACCACTGTTGTTGGTGTGCTCTTTCAGAGCAGTGTGTACCCAGTATGCTCTGTGTTTCAACTTCTTTTGTTTTTTAGCTGTAATGCAATGCAAATGCTGCCACTGCAATGTTTATTTGCTTTGCGCAGTCTCTCAGCACTGCAATTTGCAGCCAGAAAGAGGAAGAAATTCCCTCAATAGAAAACTGCAATAGGATCGCAGAATTCTTTGCAGAGAAGGTGGCTAAGATATTTAATAATATACCAACAAAAACCTGCATGGGGGAAAGTTCAGACATCAAGAAAGTTGGATCATTTATTGGGGATAGGTTCAGTGAATTTAGAATGCCCGAACTAGAGGAACTGAGAACAATTGCTAAAGGAATTAAATCCGGCTCCCGCCGAGACCCGGCCTGTTCGGAACAACTCCTGAAGGGGGAAGAGTCTATTATGCCTTATATCCATGAGCTTATTAACATCTCCTTCCAGAAGGGGGAAGTACCCAGCAGGTGGAAATAAGCAATAGTACGCCAACTGAAAAAAAAAGTCAATAGACTCAGCAGTCTTAGAAAACTTATGCCCTATCTCGCTACTACCTTTTGTTGCTAAGATTGCGGAAAAAATAGTTAACAAACAGCTAACTAATTATATCGAGCTAATTGACATACTACATCCCTCCCAGTATGGCTTTAGAACAGCACATTCAACAGAATCCGCTCTACTCCAGGCTACTGATACAATGAAATGCTGCGCAGATGAGGGACAGACGTCAGCTATGATTTTATTGGCCATAAGGGCAGCATTCGATACCGTCTCACATGGGATGCTTTAGCAGAGACTAGAGGAATGCGGCTTAGAGGGCACCATACTACAATGGATGACATCCTTCCTATCGCTACAAAGCTTCCAAGTATTACAGCAGTCACAACTTTCGAAGAGTATCTTTTTGCCACAGGGAGTCCCGCAGGGATCAATTTTGAGCCCCACATGATTCAATCTCTATGTGGGGCCATTGGCAGAACTAGTGGAAAAACATCATGTTACCATCTTATCATATGCTGATGATACTCAGTTAATTGTGACACTATCTGGAAGTAACAAATTGAAAGCACCGAATTTCATCAGGTGTCTAGAAGAGGTAGCAGGATGGATGTTGGATCATTACCTAAAATTGAATAGCAATAAAACTGAGGTGATGATAGTAGGCAATGCACTGAGTTTGTGGTCCTCTGTTTGGTGGTCAGAATCCTTGGGACCTGTCCCAACACCTAAATTGGAAGTTAAAAATCTGGGTGTCATGTTTGACCGGGAATTGACCTTCGAGGCTCAAATTCGAAGGGTAGTTGGCAAATGTTTTGGAACCCTTAAAACTCTAAGGAAAATCTTGGACCTCCTCCCCAAAAATGCAAGGAAAACCATAGTCCACGCGTTGGTAACATCAAAATTGGACTTTGGTAATGTACTGTACCTGAGGGCCCCAAAAAAAGGGATTAGCCAAACTACAGGTGGTGCAGAATGCGGCTGCACGGCTGATATTGAATCTCCCTAGAAGAGTTTTCGGTAAGAATGCTCTAATAGAACTGCACTGGCTTCCGGTGGCAGAAAGGGTCCTTTTTAAATCCATGTGCTACTGCCATAAAATACTCGCAAAAAAGGGTCCCAGCTATCTGTCTCCTCTAATTTCCAAATATATTCCAGGTCGTAACCTACGATCAGAAGGTAGGCTACTAGTGAAAGTTCCGAGAATTCGGAGAGCAAGAATGGGGGCCACGTCCTTCAGCTACCTTGCGGCAAAATATTGGAATAGTCTCCCAGAAACAATAAGAATGGAACCTAGTGAAGGCCAATTTAGGAAGAAGCTAAAAACCTGGCTATTCTCCTCCGCCTACTAAACTATAGGAGCTTCCTCAGATGGCATTAGTTGGCAATTTACAGCAAAGTGCTTATGGTTAGGTTCTAGTTAGAAATCCGCTAGCGCGGGACATGCCAGATGGCGTAACCAGGCGCTTTAGAAATGTAAAATAAATAAATAAATAAATAAATTTGCATTTGGTGCAGATGCACTATTTTTATGCTTTAATGCTGCCATTATATGTTTTACCTGAATGCAGAAATGGCTGCTGGGTTATGTGAAACAATGGTAGATGGATGAATAGATTTACGGATGTATTGCAAGAGTTTTTTTCACAGTGTTGTATGTCTACACATATTATCGACGGTAGCTTTTTAAGAGTACTGTATTAGTCAAACCCAGTGCCGCACACATATAGATTCTCATATGAGGGATATGTATTTTTAGATTGAATATTTTCAATGCAATAGGTGTCGCATTTAGGAGAGTTTAAGCTATTGGCATTGTAAAAGCCAATAGGTCAAACTCTTGTAAATGCGAGACCTGTTGCATTGCAAATGCTTGTTGATAGTAACATTCACTCCTGTCACAGTATTTGCATATCCAACCACTCTTTAGTGTGGGACTCTTATGTTTGTAGGAAGAGAATGTCTTGACAGCTTTTCATTGTGCCCAGTGCCTAGATAATCTACTGTATTGCTCTTTTACGGGATTTCTTTAAACTTGATTGGTAAATATACTGATGTCTAGTTTTTCATACTGTTTCCAAATTCAGCAATAGGCCATAATTGAACTGCCTTAAAGCCGAAAAAAGGAAAAGATGTTAAGGTGAAATCTTTGAACACTAGGTTGATGACAACTGCTCGAAAACTTATGAGCCTGAAAAAGTATTTATTTGTACCAATGTATGATTGTTGGCATTCCTCTAACAGCTCATACACAATTAAATATGGTCTTAAGCTTACCCTACTATGGCTAATGATTTCAAAGAATGTTCCCCTATTGAAAACAGCGAAAACCCATATGTTATCACCTCTTTGTTTCACTGATACAGTCTCTACAAGCCCTCTCCTGACATTGCATATAATTAGTTGCTATTCTTACATTTTAATTGCTGCCTTTTACTTTTCAGACAGGAAATAATCCTCTTTGTTTTCATATATATTACTGAACATTTGGACAGGATTTCTGTATAACCAATGAGCAAATCCATGTTAAATGCACATTAAAGTCTCTGAACAGTATACTTTGTTTTTCATATGTTTCAATAAGCATTACATTTATTGTGTTTGTTCTTATAACTCACCAAAGCATCAGGAGATTTGCACTATAATGAAATTCTTGTTACATAAAGATAGAGTTGCCAATAAAATAATTATTTTATATTACGTTCCAAATATTATGTCATATATTCATATGCAAAAGAAGCTGAATCACGGTGGAACATTGGGCAGTAAACAAAATATTACTGCATGGCTCTCATCAATTATGCAAGCAGCAGATACACAGCTAAAGTATCATTACTTAGGGCATGCGGCCAAAATTACGCTCTCCTCCTAGATCCACTCAACTTGGCGACAAGCTCAGGAGTTATAAAAGCGCAACTACTGTTGGCAGAATAGAATTACCACTGTTATACATGCCAGCAGTGTTTGGATGATTAATCGGTAATGGCTTGAGTCGCCCTCATGCAAGAGATGACTAGTGAAGGATTCTACTGTCTACCTCAGCCAGTAAAGTTGATACTGTAGGTATTGCCTTGTGGGTGTTGCACTTTTAATCTGTCACCCTTCTTGGGTTCTTTTATCAGATTTGGACTTTGTGGTTGATGCAATTGTTACACTTTTCCTTTCTAAACCCAATTTGACTGTTGGAAATGGCCCTTTCTCAAGGGTCACCCCATATTTGTGCCTTCCTCCTCCCCTTTTTCACACCTCATTTTTGTTGCTGCTATGACTCTGGGCACTTAACCATTGCTAATCAGTGCTAAATTACACATACTCTCTGCTTAAAACATGGTAACATTGGTTCATCCACAAAGGACATATTTAACTTACTTATAAGTCCCCTAGTAAAAGTGGACTACATGTGCCCTGGGCCTTTAAATTAAATGGTATTTGTGGGCCTGCAGCACTGAATGTGCCACCCACTTATGTAACCCTTTAAACATGTCTCAGGATGCCATTGCTGAGCCTGTGAGTTTAGTTCCGAATCCCCATATCAACCTTGTAAGTTAGCATTGTTGTCAGGCCCAAACCTTCGTTTTTAATACATATAAGTCACCTCCAAGGCAGGCTCTGGGCGAATCAAGGACAGGGTGCAGTGTATTAAAGAAAAGGCATGTACTTTTAAGTTTTACATGTCCTAGTAGTGAAAAACTCTTAAATCGCTATTGCAAGGCCTATCTCTCCCATAGGATAACATTGGGATTACCTTATTACATTTTATAAGTGTAACTTCCAGTTGGGATGAGATGGAACCCCTTTGTCCGGCGTCTCTGGACTCAATTTAAAATTCTAGAAAAGTCACTTTTAGAAAGTAGGCATTTTCTTACTTTAGCCAATTGGTGCCTTCTGCCTGTCTCCAATTACGCGTCTAGGGCAGGTGACAGCCGGCCTTTGTGCATTCCCTCTACCACACACAAAGGGAGCTTAGGTATGGCTGATGGACCATCACATCCTGATGGGCCATCCTGGGAAATGTGTGAGGAAGGGGCTGATCCTTACACCTGAATAGGTTGTTCCCTGTCCCCACCCAAAGGCTGCATACCCCCTTGTAGTGAGTCTGGAGCCATGGCATGAACAGCAGGGATTCTGTGCACTGCAAAGGTTTCACTTCGAACTCTCATCCACTTCAAAGGCAGAACTGGGTGCAAGTACTGAATCTCAGGCACCATCACTTTGGTACACTGGACCTGTGGATACTCTGCCCAGTAAATGGACTGCTGTGTTGCTGAAAGGACTGGCTCTCTGCTTGACCGCTACTCCACAAGAACTCAAGCTCTACTGTGCTGACCGGCTGCCCCTTTGCCTTGGAGTAAGAAAGACTGCATCTCCATCCCTCCAACCAAGAACCAGACTGACTCCAAGGACCTGCCTCCTGTTGTGAAGACTCAGGGACATCAAAGAGTTCCAATTAACGCTGCTGCCGCACCTGGACTCTGCCATCTGTGAGTCTTGCCCTGCCAAGTGATGCCAACCCAACCCTGGACCCTTGTAAGTGGGTATAAAGTACTGCTCCAGCAGGTATCCACACATCAACGGTGTTGTGGTGCTCAGAACTGGCTCATCTCCATCGACAGCTTTGCATCGCAGCGGCTGCAAGGAGTGAGTACATAGCTTCACGACTGCGCTGTGCATCACCTTCATTTCCAATGCATCTTAGACTTTGCGCAGTTTGGAGCCAACGCATTGCCTTAATTTTGTGGTTCAGCAATGATGCATTTCCTTCACCCTACGGATCGTCAACAACTCATTCCTGCTCTGCTCCTCACATATCATCCTCGACATAGACACAAAGTACTTTGCAATGGGCCAAGGCTGATCCGTGTATCAGACCAGCGCTCCCTTCTTTACAAATTCAGAATTCTGGTTCTACTTATTGTTATTTTGTAATTATGGCTTTGTTGTGTTCATTAAATTAAGCTCTATTATTCTAACCATGTGTGGTATCTTTTTGTGTGATGTTTTCACTGTTATACTGTTTGAAGTGTTGCACAAATACTTTAAACGTTGTCTCTTCAATTAAGTGAGACTGCACAGTGCCAAGCTACTAGGGGATGAACACAGGTTAATTTAGGGTGTGTTTGTGACACAACCTGACTAGGACTGTTTATTTATTTATTTGTTTGAAAGGTTTTATATAGCACTGGCTAGACCCGGGGGTATCAGAGCGCTTTACATGAGCAGAAGCAGTCAAGAAAAAACAGTTGGTCAGTGTAAACAAAAACAAGCAAGTACATATCAGATTAAATTAAAAAGGGGCCAAAGGACTATAAATGAGTAGAAGCAATCAAGAAGAGCAATTTTTTAGGTTAACAAAAACACACAGGTACAAATCATAATTAAGTCAAGGGTGGGGCAAAATTTCTGGAAGGATTAACGGGTAATCAACAACTAAATAATACAAATGGGTGTAACAATTTAGGGTAGAGAAGAGAGTATCAATGGATAAAGAATAAAAGGTAGAGAAAGAGGGTAATGGTAAGAGAAGAAGTGTGGGAATCCAAAGAGGGCAAAATCAGAGTAAAACAAGGGTGTTATGTAAAAAGGGAGAGCGGGGTGAGAACCAGGAAAAAGAGAAAGATAACCAATGTAGATAACCAATGTAGGGAACAACAGATAGCAAGGAGTGATTCTGGACCCCAATTTTTGTTGAGAAGGTGATGTTTTAGGTCTTTTTTAAAGATGAGGTGAGAGGGGTTACAGCGCAGGTCCCTCGGGAGGGCATTCCAGATGTTCGGGCGTTACAGGAGAATGAGCGAGATTCAGTGTTTTTCTTTTTTAACAGCGAGTGTTCGAGGAGGAGCATATAGGTGCTTCAAATTGGTCTGGAGCAGCCCACTTTGTTGAGTTTGTTTGTTAGGTAAAACGGGGTTTGTTGGTGAAGAGCTTAGTGCGTGATGCATGCAGTCTTATAAAAGCATCTTCCTTCAATGGGTAGTCAATTTTGAGCTTTAAGGGCAGTATAGATGTGGTCAAATCATTTACAGTCAGTGATAAGCCAAGCTGCCAAGTTGAGCACAGATCTAAGGGGGGCTAGGTATACTTTAGGGGTTCCGGTGAGGATGGCATTTACCTAGTCAAGTTTAGAGAGGACTAGTGATTGCACAACCCATTTGAAGTCGTCTAAGGGAATGAATGGTTTGATTTTCTTAAGGTGTCAGAGAGTGAAAAGAGCTCCTTTAGCCGAGTTTTTTTATATGGTCCTTAAGAGCCAGGTTTTTATCAAAAGTGAAACCAAGGGATTTCGCTGAGTTAGATAAGGAGAGTGAACAACCAAGGGCATTGAGGTCCGTGATCCAGCCTTGGATGGGGAGCCGGTTGTTTTTGGGAGAGAAAAAAATAATTTCATTTTTTTTAGGGTTCAGTGTAAGATGGTTGGAGTAGAACCAGGATTGGATCTTACTTGGGGTATTGTTTAAATGTAGCATATCGGAGTGGGATTTAATCTTATAGTAGAGTTGGGCGTCATCAGCATAGAGGTGATAATTGATTCCAGCTTGTTTCAAAATGAGGGTGAGGGGTTCCATAAATAAGTTGAAGAGAGAGGGGGAGAGAATAGAGCCCTGGGGGACACCCAGGCAGACGGGTGTATGATAAGAGAGTCAGGTATTGATTTTGATTTGTTGTGATCTGTGTTGGAGGAAAGAAGCAAACAATTTGAGAACCAAACCATTAAGGCCAAAACAAGCTTTAAGCGAATTAAGTAAGGAAGAATGGCTAACTGTATCGAAAGCTGCCGAGAAGTTGAGGAGAATATGAAGGCAATATAATTACAAAAAGTGTCTAAGGACAGAAAAAACTCTACTGCGTAAATCATCTGAGACACAACTAATAAATGACCAGGTGGTGATAGGGAAACAAGGAGTATCAATGTGTCCTAGAGGCGTAACAAAATATCTCTAGGGTATGGAAAAAATTCCCATCAGTTCCCGCTCGGTACCGCCCTTTATCATCCTATGGGTTTTCTTTATACCCAGGAGAATATGCTGTCAGTCACCAGATGTTACTGTGACTGGTGCTCAACCATTGATAGCTATGTGTGTGGGTGGGAACATACTGAAATCAGTTTATGAAGGGGTAACTGATTTGCAGTGCAGAAGTGAAAAAGTGAGAAAGTGAGGTATATAAAATTGGAGAGATATGAGTAGAAGGGGAATTTTAATAGTATCTCTCAATTCTTCCAAAAATTAAAAACAATCTGAAATACGAACAGATTTAACAAAATATCTGTTTGCAGGGAAGGTCTATGGCAATTCTTTAGCCAATCCTTTCTTCAGGACCAGTGTGTTTGCTACTGCAAAATAAGTAAAACTATAAAAAATATCACCTGTTGGTTCCAGGTCATAGTAAATATCCTCCAAAGAGCTGAAGAATTGTTGTATCAAGGACAGGATACACGGAGAAGAAAAGAAGAAAAGGTGGACAAACATAACAAAAAATGTCAGGAACACATCGTGCATTTTGTTCTGATTGTCATTTAGAAAGTATGGGCAATGACCCCATTACTCAAGAATAAGCTCCGCTTACCTACTTGGTAGGAGGATAATGCATCACCCCACCTGGCTGCAGGTCAGGTAAATTGAGCACCGCTCTAGTTAAAAACTAGGATACACAGTCAGAATATTCATATATAGTATTAGTATTTAGTATTAGTGAATGCTAATACCCCTGAGATGGCAGATTTGTGATAAATCATGTAACGTTATTATCTATGGCAAGGGCTTGTATTGGTAGTCAATCGCACCTCCGTTGTATCAAAGTAGAGACGAGCAATAGTGCCACCCTAGGTCTTGATTTATAATGAGTTCAATGATGTGTCAAGACTACTGAATACACATGCCCTCACTGTCCGCTATTCGCTATTCAGCCAACCGACATGATAGAACTGTGTCTTAGGCATCAAGTAGAGGCATTTATGCGGGAGTTCAAACACGCGTAACAGCGATGACATACAACCTGTTACTAGCGTGCGTAGGCAGCGTAATTTTTGTTATCAAACCCCTCTCAGAAGAAGCTCTAGCAAGCGTGCCTGAACGGGCACTAACCTGTCCGTCGGTTCTCCTTGGCGTCCCTCTGTGCTGTCTGGGGGGGGGGTAGAAAACAACGTCTGGATGCCATATTTGTTAACCGAGTGCATCCGGACACGTGATGCGTCACGTATCTCGACTGCACTCTGCTTTGGACTTCTGGGAAATGTAATAATCAGTTTTGAATGGCGTTTTCTCAAAAATTGTGTTTTTTTAAATAAAGATCATGGTAATGAAATTCAGTGGTGAGAGATGTTTTAAACCCCGTGTGGATAGATAAAGTCAGGCATTGTACATGAATAATCCCCTACAATTTACAGTAAAACAGATAATGTTAAGGTTTATTTATTTGCTGTAACGTAGCACAGCACAAAAATTAGCTCATTCTTGCAGTCGTTTTTAGAACAAATAAAGCTCGATTGAAAGAAGGACATAACACCACACATGGATAAATTAAATCGAGCATTTGGCATCATTACTCTGTCCCATAAAACAGTAAGGAACGGATTGTTTACTAAATAGATCATAATGTGACGCATCGCGAAGACGATATCACATTATAAAATGTTAGAACGCCCACTTCTTCAAACTGTGTCAATGGGCATTCAGGGTGGGAAATGTTCCTTAATACCCATGGGAACAAGCATAGACTGCCCCGCTAAATAGCAAAGAATGCGTTGTAAGTACTCCATAATAGTTGTGTGCCTCTTTGCCTGGCAGGTATTAATAACCAATGGACTTTATAATCTAGATTACTAAGCAAACTTGGTGCATCATAACCTGCATGACAGTGGTCTGATGCGGATAGTGAGCAGTTATAATTCATCCATGGTTGAGCACCAGTCACAGTAACATCTGGTGGCTGACAGCATATTCTCCTGGGTATAAGGAGAACCCATATCATGATAAAGGGCGGTACCGAGCGGTAACTGATGGGAATTTTTTCCATACCCTAGAGATATTTTGTTACTCCTCTAGGACACATTGATGCACCTTGTTTCCCTATCACCACCTGGTCATTTATTAGTTGTACATAGGTGAGGGCAGAAGTACTACACTCTACTTTGAGGTGTGCACATTTACACTTGGACCTAAGGTGGTCCTATTCTTCAGTTCATCATTGTTCCACAAGAATCCATGAAAAAAAGTTTGTTCTGAGGCATCTTCCAATGCAATATTTTATTCAATGTTTTTTCCTCATTAAACTCATGTTTTCAAATATTTGCAGATTTCATTATTTAAAGCATTTCACATCAACCCAATGCATTTCGGGTACAAACGGACCCTTCCTCGGGGGTCTCTATGGAAAAAAAAAAACACAATTTTGAGCCCAAAGCTATGTTCAGAAATGTATACAAACTAAATAATTACATGGTTCAACACACTACACTGTTTAAACCCAACATTTTGAAGATTTGTGTAGCATACGAATATACGCAAAGCAAACGTGATTACCCATCGATGATTTCAAAACTCTTGGTTGTAAGTTAGTGCGCATTGTGTATGATCAGTAACAACATTTTTATAGTCTCACTGTAGCAATAAATGATGACAATCCCAGCCTGACTCGATTATTCTGACAAATGAAATACATCACGATAGTCTAAAGAACCTTTCTTTCAAGCATTTTAAGGTCGGAACGACTCGCGTTCCGTGTCAGTTACTTACAGAAATGCTCACTCGCAGACCGCTTCTGGTTTCCACCAATGCCGGTATAGCTAAGATGGCGTGAATGGCTCTTAGCTCTTATTTACATGCTCATTGGTTGGTTATGCGGTCACATGACCGCAATAGTTCAAAACATATGAATATATGAACGAAAACTAATGGAAAAGACTGAACTGAGTTATAGTGTTCCCATATCACGCAAACGAAAAAAACATTAATCCATTATATAAAATAGCTTGAAACACCTTTAAGAAATTGCTGTAAATAAACATTATATGACAGGTAACTATTATCACGGTGATGACGTGTCGGCCATATTGAAATGGGATGTAACCAAGGTACACAATACATATTATCATGATGGTTAACATGTTGATCGTCTTGTAATGAGATGTGGCCACAGTTCAACAAAGTCAACCGGGGTCAATACAGGACAAGCAAATGACTTTCTGCTGATTTTATAAAAAACATGCTAATTCTGGTCTGTCATTAAGCCCATGTGGCTGGAGACTCCCCATCTTTCTTATCCAGAAATACTCCGCTCTTAATCTCATTTTATGTGTGTCCATGACTGGGCGTGTTTCGATCACCTCCAGTATAGTAAAGCGTAACTGCGAAATGTTATGCCCTGTTTCTGCCCAGTGTGCTGCCACTGTGGATTTCAGATTTTTTAGCCGAATGTTGCTCTTATGCTCTGTTATTCTTATCTTAATTTTCCGTTCTGTTTGCCCAACGTATAATTTACCACAAGGGCATTTAATACCATAAATCACACCTTTGGTGTCGCAAGTGCTTGAATGTCTTAATGGAATTAGTTGCCAAGTTCTAGGATGTGTGAAGGACGACCCTGTCATCACATTATTACAATGCGTACAGTTCTCGCACTTTCGCATTACTTTGTGGATTGTCTTGCTCTGATTCATTTCTTTCTTCTTCAGCAATTCTTTTAAATTTTTAGATCTGTTGTAGGCAAATGTTATGCGTTCTGAGAACAAAGGTTGAAGATCAGGTTCTTGAATAATGATGGGCCAATGTTTTCTCATGATATTGGTGATTTGAGGTGACTGCATAGAATGTTTTAGAACACACACTGTGAGGTTTTGATTAGACTTGTCCTTTTTTGTTAGTAAAGACTCTCTCGTCATGGCCATGACTTTAGTTTTTGACTCTTGTAGTAATTTAGTTGGATATCCTCGTTTTGCAAATTTTTTGATCTGTCTGTCGATAGTGTCTGAAACCTCATTGGAATCCGATGTGATCCTTTTATATCGGATGAACTGGGATATTGGTAAATGACTCTTAAGAGCATGATGGTGAAAGCTAGAAAAGTGTAATCCGCTGTTGCGGTCAGTTTCTTTTATATGTACATTCGTGCATATTTGACCCTGTTTTATGGAAACTTTTGCATCCAGAAAAGATAGTTGATGCTGATCAATCTCATGTGTGAATTTAATTCTTTCATGTTTCAAATTCAATATCTCAATGTTTGCTTCCAGTTCTTCTTTCTTGCCTCTCCACATGATGAAAATATCGTCTATATAGCGTTTATAGACCAGTAGTCCTGTTTTCCAATTTGGGTTGTCAAGTATATGATCGCTCTCCAATTTGGACATAAAAATGTTCGCATATGACGGTGCTCCAGCAACGCCCATGCTGGTCCCACTACATTGTGCATAGTACTCTTGTTCCCATTCCAAGTAGCTGTGAAAAAGCGCAAAATGTAAGATTTCCATCAAAAAAAAAATTTCGGGTCCCTCAATTTCATTCTGTAGTAGACACCACTCCATTGCTTCTAATCCTTCGTTGTGAGGGATCGAGGTGTACAGTGCAGTTACATCAATTGAACTGAGCCATATCTCTTCATTTTTTGGAATCTCAACACTCTGTAGAATATTAAGGAATGCGGTAGTGTCTTTTATGTGGGTGCACCAATTTTGGACTAATGGTTGTAGAAACCAATCCAAATATTGTCCGATTGGTTCAGAGAGTGAACCGCAGGCTGATACAATGGGCCTAAATGGTGGTCGTGTTGGATGTTTGTGCATCTTGGGCAACATGTAGAACTGTGGCCTCCTTGGATATTTTATATTGAGAAATTGATGAGTTTTATTGGTGATCCATTTCATCTCCAAAGCTTTATCTAGTATCTCCTTGAGTGTGGCTGCAAAAATTTCTGTAGGGTCTTGATCAAGTTTGTGGTGGATATTAGTATCTTGCAGATGCTGGTTAACACTTTCCTTATAAAATGTCGAATTCATTACCACTAGGGCTCCCCTTTATCTGCTTTCTGAATAGTTATTTCCGTCATTTCTTTCAAAGATTTAAGTGTGTTCCATTCTTTCTTTGAAAAGTTGCTTTTGGTGCCGCTCTTGTAGTTAATTTTCTTGATTTCTGTGGTGATCACTCGTTCATATGCATCAATTGTTTTTTGTGATGTAGGGGCACAGAATGTGCTCTTAACTTTGAATTCTTTGCTTGTGCTGTCTAGTTTTTCTGTAGGTGGAAGAGTATTAAAAAAGTTTTTTAGCCTCAATGTGCGTAGAAATTTAAATATGGCTATTTCAGTCTCTTCAGGGTTGGATTTATACACAGGAACAAATGTGATGCCTTTATTTAATAAGTTCATCTGGGCTTTAGACAAAGATATATCCGAGATGTTAATTACAAGTTCGTCTTTTTTTTCTTGGATCTCAGTTCCCGTTCCGCTTCTGACTCCTTTGCTTTTTCTTTTTCCCCTCCTGATTTTGGAGGTTCGGCTATTGCGGATGTTGTTGGAACATTGTTGGCCGCAGGGCTTATCTCTAAAAAAGCTTTGTCTGATTGAGCTTTCTGTCCTGCTTATACATTTTTCTCCATTGGTTTTCTGTTTTGTGTTGTGTCTGACTCGGATACAACGCTTTCCTGAGAGGAACTGATGTTTGTAGATGGTTTTTTCCATTTTCTTTGATTATAAACCTCCGCCCAACTGTACACTTCCTCCAACTTATAATCTACTGTATCTCTTCTGTATTTCTTTATTTTTCTATCTTCTATTTCTTTTGCATATTTATCCAATTTTTTATTGATGTCTTCCAGTAATGATGTTAAGTCTTCATGTTTGTTAAGCTCCCTTTTGATGCCTTCTAGTTCTTCCTCAACTTCTTTAAGTTCCTTTGATAGTTCCTCCACTATCAACAAGATCAGGTCTAAGCTGCATTTGTTGAGTATTTGGTACCATTTATTGAGAAAGGATTTGTTGTTCCTGCATAACATCGGTTTAAGTGCAATCCTTAACCCTCTCGGTATACGTTTGTTTCGATGATAATGTATTAGTGTTGTGGCATGTAACCGTTTGCTGATTTCACATTTGCTCATGTACTCCAGTTGTTTCAGTAATTGATTCGCAGTGTTTAGTTGTGGGCTGAAGGCTCTGGTTTCTTTGATCCGTCCATAGATTTGTTCTGCCTCTTCTGAAGTGTATGCTAAGGTCTCCGCCTTATTTGTGGTAATCTGAGCAATGTCTTCCAAATTCATCTTCATTTGGGGTTGGTGCTAACTGTGGGGGGTAGACACGCAATGAATAAATCTTTATATGTCCATCAGTTGCACTCTTGTAGTTCTAATTTAAACTTATATTTAGAAATTTTCTTAACGTTGTGCGACTCCCTCCTGAAGTGTTTTGTCTCGAAACACTGTCTATTTAATTCAACATAGGTGAGGGCAGAAGTACTACACTCTACTTTGAGGTGTGCACATTTACACTTGTACCTAAGGTGGTCCTATTCTTCAGTTCATCATTGTTCAAAAAGAATCCATGAAAAAAAGTTTGTTCTGAGGCATCTTCCAATGCAATATTTTATTCAATGTTTTTTCCTCATTAAACTCATGTTTTCAAATATTTGCAGATTTCATTATTTAAAGCATTTCACATCAACCCAATGCATTTTGGGTACAAACGGACCCTTCCTCGGGGGTCTCTATGGAAAAACAAAAAAACACAATTTTGAGCCCAAAGCTATGTTCAGAAATGTATACAAACTAAATAATTACATGGTTCAACACACTACACTGTTTAAACCCAACATTTTGAAGATTTGTGTAGCATACAAATATACGCAAAGCAAACGTGATTACCCATCGATGATTTCAAAACTCTTGGTTGTAAGTTAGTGCGCATTGCGTATGATCAGTAAGAAAATGTTTATAGTCTCACTGTAGCAATAAATGATGACAATCCCAGCCTGACTCGATTATTCTGACAAATGAAATACATCACGATAGTCGAAAGAACCTGTCTTTCAAGCATTTTAAGGTCGGAACGACTCGCGTTCCGTGTCAGTTACTTACAGAAATGCTCACTCGCAGGCCGCTTCTGGTTTCAACCAATGCAAACGGTTACATGCCACAACACTAATACATTATCATCGAAACAAAAGTATACCGAGAGGGTTAAGGATTGCACTTAAACCGATGTTATGCAGGAACAACAAATCCTTTCTCAATACATGGTACCAAATACTCAACAAATGCAGCTTAGACCTGATCTTGCTGATAGTGGAGGAACTATCAAAGGAACTTAAAGAAGTTGTGGAAGAACTAGAAGGCATCAAAAGGGAGCTTAACAAACATGAAGACTTAACATAATTACTGGAAGACATCAATAAAAAATTGGATAAATATGCAAAAGAAATAGAAGATAGAAAAATAAAGAAATACAGAAGAGATACAGTAGATTATAAGTTGGAGGAAGTGTACAGTTGGGCGGAGGTTTATAATCAAAGAAAATGGAAAAAACCATCTACAAACATCAGTTCCTCTCAGGAGAGCGTTGTACCCGAGTCAGACACAACACAAAACAGAAAACCAATGGAGAAAAATGTACAAGCAGGACAGAAAGCTCAATCAGACAAAGCTTTTTTAGAGATAAGCCCTGCGGCCAACAATGTTCCAACAACATCCGCAATAGCCGAACCTCCAAAATCAGGAGGGGAAAAAGAAAAAGCAAAGGAGTCAGAAGCGGAACGGGAACTGAGATCGAAGAAAAAGAAGATGAACTTGTAATTAACATCTCGGATATATCTTTGTCTAAAGCCCAAATGAACTTATTAAATAAAGGCATCACATTTGTTCCTGTGTATAAATCCAATCCTGAAGAGACTGAAATAGCCATATTTAAATTTCTACGCACATTGAGGCTAAAAAACTTTTTTAATACTCTTCCACCTACAGAAAAACTAGACAGCACAAGCAAAGAATTCAAAGTTAAGAGCACATTCTGTGCCCCTACATCACAAAAAACAATTGATGCATATGAACGAGTGATCACCACAGAAATCAAGAAAATTAACTACAAGAGCGGCACCAAAAGCAACTTTTCAAAGAAAGAATGGAACACACTTAAATCTTTGAAAGAAATGACGGAAATAACTATTCAGAAAGCAGATAAAGGGGGAGCCCTAGTGGTAATGAATTCGACATTTTATAAGGAAAGTGTTAACCAGCATCTGCAAGATACTAATATCTACCACAAACTTGATCAAGACCCTACAGAAATTTTTGCAGCCACACTCAAGGAGATACTAGATAAAGCTTTGGAGATGAAATGGATCACCAATAAAACTCATCAATTTCTCAATATAAAATATCCAAGGAGGCCACAGTTCTACATGTTGCCCAAGATGCACAAACATCCAACACGACCACCATTTAGGCCCATTGTATCAGCCTGCGGTTCACTCTCTGAACCAATCGGACAATATTTGGATTGGTTTCTACAACCATTAGTCCAAAATTGGTGCACCCACATAAAAGACACTACCCCATTCCTAAATATTCTACAGAGTGTTGAGATTCCAAAAAATGAAGAGATATGGCTCAGTTCAATTGATGTAACTGCACTGTACACCTCGATCCCTCACAACGAAGGATTAAAAGCAATGGAGTGGTGTCTACTACAGAATGAAATTGAGGGACCAGAAATTTTTTTTTTAATGGAAATCTTACATTTTGCGCTTTTTCACAGCTACTTGGAATGGGAACAAGAGTACTATGCACAATGTAGTGGGACCAGCATGGGCTTTGCTGGAGCACCGTCATATGCGAACATTTTTATGTCCAAATTTGAGAGCGATCATATACTTGATAACCCAAATTGGAAAACAGGACTACTGGTCTATAAACGCTATATAGACGATATTTTCATCATGTGGAGAGGCAAGAAAGAAGAACTGGAAGCAAACATTGAGATATTGAATTTGAAACATGAAAGAATTAAATTCACACATGAGATTGATCAGCATCAACTATCTTTTCTGGATGTAAAAGTTTCCATAAAACAGGGTCAAATATGCACGAATGTACATATAAAAGAAACTGACCGCAACAGCGGATTACACTTTTCTAGCTTTCACCATCATGCTCTTAAGAGTCATTTACCAATATCCCTGTTCATCCGATATAAAAGGATCACATCGGATTCCAATGAGGTTTCAGACACTATCGACGGACAGATCAAAAGATTTGCAGAACGAGGATATCCAACTAAATTACTACAAGAGTCAAAAACTAAAGTCATGGCCATGACGAGAGATTCTTTACTAACAAAAAAGGACAAGTCTAATCAAAAACTCACAGTGTGTGTTCTAAAACATTCTATGCAGTCACCTCAAATCACCAATATCATGAGAAAACATTGGCCCATCATTATTCAAGAACCTGATCTTCAACCTTTGTTCTCAGAACGCATAACATTTGCCTACAACAGATCTAAAAATTTAAAAGAATTGCTGAGGAAGAAAGAAATGAATCAGAGCAAGACAATCCACAAAGGAATGCCAAAGTGCGAGAACTGTACGCATTGTAATAATGTGATGACAGGGTCGTCCTTCACACATCCTAGAACTGGGCAACTAATTCCATTAAGACATTCAAGCACTTGCGACACCAAAGGTGTGATTTATGGTATTAAATGCCCTTGTGGTAAATTATACGTTGGGCAAACAGAACGGAAAATTAAGATAAGAATAACAGAGCATAAGAGCAACATTCGGCTAAAAAATCTGAAATCCACAGTGGCAGCACACTGGGCAGAAACAGGGCATAGCATTTCTCAGTTACGCTTTACTATACTGGAGGTGATCGAAACACGCCCAGACATGGACACACATAAAATGAGATTAAGAGCGGAGTATTTCTGGATAAGAAAGATGGGGAGTCTCCAGCCACATGGGCTTAATGACAGACTAGAATTAGCATGTTTTTTATAAAATCAGCAGGAAGTCATTTGCTTGTCCTGTATTGACCCCGGTTGACTTTGTTGAACTGTGGCCACATCTCATTACAAGACGATCAACATGTTAACCATCATGATAATATGTATTGTGTACCTTGGTTACATCCCATTTCAATATGGCAGACACGTCATCACCGTGATAATAGTTACCTGTCATATAATGTTTATTTACAGCAATTTCTTAAAGGTGTTCCAAGCTATTTTATTTAATGGATTAATGTTTTTTCGTTTGCGTGATATGGGAACACTATAACTCAGTTCAGTCTTTTCCATTAGTTTTCGTTCGTATATTCATATGTTTTGAACTATTGCGGTCATGTGACCGCATAACCAACCAATGAGCATGTAAATAAGAGCTAAGAGCCATTCACGCCATCTTAGCTATACCGGCATTGGTGGAAACCAGAAGCGGTCTGCGAGTGAGCATTTCTGTAAGTAACTGACACGGAACGCGAGTCGTTCCGACCTTAAAATGCTTGAAAGACAGGTTCTTTAGACTATCGTGATGTATTTCATTTGTCAGAATAATCGAGTCAGGCTGAGATTGTCATCATTTATTGCTACAGTGAGACTATAAAAATGTTCTTACTGATCATACGCAATGCGCACTAACTTACAACCAAGAGTTTTGAAATCATCGATGGGTAATCACGTTTGCTTTGCGTATATTCGTATGCTACACAAATCTTCAAAATGTTGGGTTTAAACATTGTAGTGTGTTGAACCATGTAAATATTTAGTTTGTATACATTTCTGAACATAGCTTTGGGCTCAAAATTGTGTTTTTTTGTTTTTCCATAGAGACCCCCGAGGAAGGGTCCGTTTGTACCCGAAATGCATTGGGTTGATGTGAAATGCTTTAAATAATGAAATCTGCAAATATTTGAAAACATGAGTTTAATGAGGAAAAAACATTGAATAAAATATTGCATTGGAAGATGCCTCAGAACAAACTTTTTTGTCATGGATTCTTGTTGAACAATGATGAACTGAAGAATAGGACCACCTTAGGTCCAAGTGTAAATGTGCACACCTCAAAGTAGAGTGTAGTACTTCTGCCCTCACCTATGTTGAATTAAATAGACAGTGTTTCGAGACAAAACACTTCAGGAGGGAGTCGCACAACGTTAAGAAAATTTCTAAATATAAGTTTAAATTAGAACTACAAGAGTGCAACTGATGGACATATAAACATTTATTAGTTGTGTCTCGGATGATTTACGCAGTTGAGTTTTTTCTGACCCTTAGCCACTTTTTGTTATTATAGTGTATCCCTTGGGGCCCGTGTCTATTGGATGGTCATTAAATTTGCCCATAGACCCCCATTTAATCTGTTGTTTTTTGTAGAATATGAAGGCAAGCCTCACCATTATCTAGGGAACTGTGGATGTCATCCACAATGTTCAGCATGGCCGTGTCTGTACTGTATCCTTTCCTGAAACCGAATTGAAAGGAGTCAAGTATGTTGAAATTGCCTATGTGTTTGTCCAATTGAAGCAATGCACATTTTTCAAGTGTTTTAGCAAGAAGTGGAAGGTTAGAGTTGGGCAGAGATTGTTAGGATCATTGGGATCAGCAGTGAGGTTTTTAAGAATGGGAGTGATCTGCCCGAGTTGGAGTGAGTTGGGGTCACATCCAGTGGAAAAGGAGGAATTGATGATAGTAGTCCAATAAAGGCAATGATGTGGCTAGGATTGTGTACTAGGTTAGAAGGGAGAAGGTCTTTGGTGTGCGAGGTCAGCTCTAGTTTAGTAATGATATTAAAGACTTCAAGCTCAGTCATAGGATGGATATTGTGCCAGAAAGCGTTATTTTTCAGTTGTAAGTTGGAAAGGATGTCATTGGGCGAAGTTGGCATGGGTAGGTGAGTGGTAGGATTAGGTGGTGGGGGGGTGCCGACCAAGGAGGTATGTCTAGGGCAACATCTAAGGCATATTGGGGGCTGGGTGGGACATGACTTAGACAGAAGGATTGGTCAATTTTGGCAATTTTATCTGAGAACAAGTTTGCAATTTTTTTACATCTCTCAATTGAAGCCTTCAGCTCTGGAGGGACAGTAGATGTTGGTTTTCTAACAATATTAAACAGTTCTCTGTGCCTGTTTCTGCGACGATCAAGTTGAGCATGAAAGAAGGATGCCTTTTCATTGAAAATGTGCTTCTTATAAGTTGATCTAGCAGATCTGAGGAGGGCAAGATGGGAGGGTGAGGGGTGTTGTCTCCACGTTCTTTCTGCCAGTCTAAGTTGTCGTCTTTTGTTATTGAGTTCAGGATTGAACCAAGATTTGGATTGAATTTTTCGTTGTTGTTTTAGTTTAAAGAGGGGCAGCTTGGTCAAGGACGTCACTTATGGTCTTATTGAAATGTTCAGTGAGCTTGTTGGGGGCTGGGTGGGACATGACTTAGACGGAAGGATTGGTCAATTTTGGCAATTTTGTCTGAGAGCAAGTTTGCAATTTTTTCGCATTTCTCAATTGAAGCCTTCAGCTCTGGAGGGGCAGTAGATGTTGGTTTTCTAACAATATTAAACAGTCTCTGCGCCTGTTTCTGCGCCGATCAAGTTGAGCATGAAAGAAGGATGCCTTTTCATTGAAAATGTGCTTCTTATAAATTGATCTAGCAGATCTGAGGAGGGCAAGATGGGAGGGTGAGGGGTGTTGTCTCCATGTTCTTTCTGCCAGTCTAAGTTGTCGTCTTTTGTTATTGAGTTCAGGATTGAACCAAGATTTGGATTGAATTTTTCGTTGTTGTTTTAGTTTAAAGAGGGGCAGCTTGGTCAAGGACGTCACTTATGGTCTTATTGAAATGTTCAGTGAGCTTGTTAGCATTTTGGGAGAGAGGGGTGAGATGAAGTTGAGCTTGGAGTTTAGATTGAAGTTTACCGGGGGGATTTGTTTAAAGTTTCTGGTCCACTTCATGGGTTTGTTATTTATTGTAGGAGGGAGTAGGGCACTGGTTGCGATATTAAACAGAATGAGGTGATGGCCAGACCAGTCAATGGGAATGATGTTGGAAAGGGAGGCCAAGTCAGTGTTGGAGATAATAGTTTCGAGTGTGGCCCCTTTGAAATGGGTTGGATTGTGACATAGTTGCTTAGGGTCATTCATCTCAAGAAGGTTGATGAGGCGCATGACAGTAGGATCCACTAAATTATTATTCCAGTGGATGTTGAAGTCACCTAAATGTGATTATTCAAATCAGGAGTGTGAGAGAAGGTCTGATAATTCATCAGCAAAAAGGAGAGGTTCACCAGAAGGGTGATAGATGTTATGTAGTCTAATCGTAGAAGAGACCTTGACAGTTAGTTCAACGCCAAGGTATTCAAATGTTAAGTGATAGGTGTTCTCTAAAAGGGTGAGTTGAAGTTCATTTTTATAGGTTATAGCTAGTTCCCCCCTTTTCTGTCTGGTCTGTCCTGTCTAATGATGGTGTAGTCAGGAGGGGTGAGTAAGTCAAGAATAGCCGTCGAGTGGTCATTGAGCCAGGTTTCTGTAAGGAAGGCGATGTCAATAGCCTCGCTGAGGATGGTTACCGATATTTCAGTCGCATGTCAGACTGCCGATCTGCAGTTAACAAGCATGCAAGAAAGGGGATTTAGGTTGTCTTTGACAGGCTTAAAAGAGTGGATGGTGGTAAGTTGTGTTGGAGGTCTAGGAGAGATGGATGAGGAGGGGACTCTGTTAATGCCCACAATAACTGGTATGCTGGAGTAAGGGAGGGGTGATCAATTATCAGAGGCTTAGGTAGGTAAGAGTTACATAGGTTAATTAGGTCTGAAGTGAAGAGGTAGTTAACAGCATGTAGCGGCCTATAAGTTCGAATGCAAAGGGATATAGTCCTCCATCTGGTATGTAGAGAAAAGTTGTTGGAGCAAGAGCAAAGGGAGTTAGTGTGATTGGGGTAGGTCCTGGAGTTAAGGGCTCTGAAATCCCCTCTGAGACATGTTAATTCAGTTGTCATAGCTGAG
This sequence comes from Lissotriton vulgaris, assembly GCF_964263255.1. Taxonomy (NCBI): domain Eukaryota; kingdom Metazoa; phylum Chordata; class Amphibia; order Caudata; family Salamandridae; genus Lissotriton; species Lissotriton vulgaris. The sequence goes on from NC_141687.1 coordinate 1,999,477,940, forward strand.
AGTTTGCACTTTATGTTGATTAGTGTCTGTGCTATAAGATCAATGGGGAAACCAGCTGAAAAGGAGGAGGAGGAGGAGGTGGAGTCAGTGGTAACAGGGGAAGGCAGTCCAACGAGCCGATGGGGAGTGAGGCCAGGTGAGGCAGTCTGAACAGTGTTCAGACTGTTGTACAAAAGATTCCGCGTAGAGAGGGATGGATCAGTAAAAGAATCAGGAAATGTGGTGGGAGAGAGCAAGAGAGAGTGAGGGTTGCAGAAATCAACCACTTCGGATTGATTGGTAAGGATGGTATTAGGAGACGGAGAGTTAGACTTAGGGGAGAGTACAGTGAGGTAAGCTAAGGTAAATGTTTATTATGCTCGATTATTTTATTTATTTATTTATTTATTTATTTATTTATTTATTGAATTTGTAGGCCGCAACAGCTACCCAAAAAGGGTTTCCCGGCGCCTGCACGAAGCAGATTACAGAGGAATAATGATGAAGGACGTTACTGCTTAAACAACCAGGTCTTTAAGGATTTGCGGAAACTGGTGTAGATGGTTTCTTTGCGAATAGCGATCGGGAGAGTGTTCCAGAGCATTGGGCCAAGATAAGAAAAAGACCTGCCACCCATCCTAGCAACATTGAACCTGGGGACCGTAATTTTTGCAAGAGTGGCGGAGAGAAGATGGCGTGTAGGGATATATGGATGAACAAGAGAGTGCAAATATTGTGGTGCTGAACCCCATTTGATCTTAAACATGTAGCTGAGGGCTGTGAATTTTATGCGGTTTTCCATTCTGAGCCAGTGTAGATCACAGAGATAGCCAGAAATGGGAGTGGAACTAGGCACTCTGCAAAGAAGTCTAGCTGCAGAGTTTTGAACCAGCTGCAGTCTAGAGGTCACAGCCTTATTTGCACCCTGAAAAAGGACATTCCCATAGTCCAGCCGTGAGGTGATAAGGGCATGGACCACTCTTTTCTGGGTGGGATTAGGTAGCATCCAGAGGATCTTCCTAAGCCATTTTAATATGGTGAAGCAAATAGCTGTGACCTTGACTGCATGATGATGGATGGACAAGGAGTCATCAATGTAAACGCCCAGGTACAGGACATGACTGGGGGGCCGCGGAGGAGCACCCTTCTCGGCAGGCCAATGTAGCGGACCCCAAAGATCTTTCTGCTTACCAAGAATTAAGACCTCAGTTTTTTCACTGTTTAGTTTCAGATAGTTCTGGTTCATCCATGTTGCAATTTGCCTAAGACCCAGCTCAAAACAGGATGTGGAGCAGGGGTCAGAATGTGAGAGTAAAAAGATGATCTGAGAATCATCGACGTAAGTAAAAAGGGTCAAACCAGTCTGTTCTGCAATGTCAGCTAGAGGCCTGACATACAAGTTAAAGAGCATGGGGCTCATTATAGAGCCCTTGGGTACCCCATAGGGTGAGGGATGGATATCAGAGCTATCCGTAGCCAAAAAGATCTGAAGCGTGCGGCCGTCCAAAAAAGAGACAATCCACTCTAAGGCTGAACCACATATGTCAAGGGGCCTCAGTGTGTTGACTAATAAGGGATAGCAAATCGTGTTGAATGCTGCGCTGAGATCTAACAATATGAGCGTGGCGGTGCCTCCGATATCGAGGTGATGGCGTAACCTCTCTGTGACCCCCAACAAAGTGGGGTCCGTTGAAAACCCAGTTCTGAACAATTGAGAGTGGTGGAGAATTTTGTTTGTCTCAATAAACTGGGAGAGATGGAAGTGAATGTGTCTTTCAAGGATTTTGGAGAAGACTGGCAGAAGGGAAATCGGTCGGTAGTTTACAAGAACGGTAGGGTTGGCGCTGTTTTTTTTTAGAAGCGGAGTCACCAAGGCATGTTTCCAATGAGCGGGAACTTTGGACTCAAGTAGAGAATAGTTTAAAACATTGAGGATGACATGCATATGGGAAGGAGAAAGTTGCTTGAGAATAGAAATAGGTAATGGGTCTTTAGGAGAGCCAGACTTTACTTTGTCTAAAATGATGGCTAAGGAATCTAATTTGAGAGGGGGCCAGGAGTCTAAAAGGGGGAGAGTAGTGCGGAACCCCGTAACTGATACTGTGTGTGGTGTGATGACAGTCAGACAAGGAGAATAAAGTATGTGGTTAGTGGTAGTGGAGAGTGGTTGCAGGGACCTGCTGTAGAAAGAGGGTTTTTGTGTTAAAATGGTGATCCTTATGCTGGATTTAGTTTGAAGACCTTTATTAGGTTTTAAGCATGGAGAAAGAAAAACCCACAACCGCTCATCCTAGGGTTCCCGCTGCAACTGTCAAACTCACAGAAGCATGAGAGCTCCAGAGCGATCGGCATATCAAAATGACAACAGTGCCTGAGAACAGGCGCGCAACAGACAAATTGTCCTTAAAGGAATAAGGACAATTTGTCACCACAACATTATCCCCCTTCTTTTGACAAAAAAGAAAGGGGCATTAATAACAATCAATGACAAAGTAGAATGTCATAAAATGCAACAAGAAGGAAAGGCAATGCAGAGAACAGAAAAGAGATTTGGAAAAGAAGTTACATGGAATGATAATTATTGTTTATGAGGATAAAAGGAGAAAGTAGGAAAGACAGCAGGAAAGAAAATACAAACAACTCATGCATCTTTTTCAAAAAAGATAAGCGCCCACTCCCTCACACAAACAAAATAAACAATAACCCAAGTACAAACATAATGAGAGCTGGCCAGGCTGACAGGAGTAAAGTACAGTGTTAAGGCAATCTGTAGAAGGATTGATATGATGAAAAGAGTACAGGAAGCAATGAAAGGGTGGAGGACTGGTGTGGGCAGAACAAGCAAAATTAAGTAGTGTTAAGCAGTAGTAAGAAAAATTAAACTTTAAGTGACAAATCCATAAGAGAGTGGAACGGTCAAACTACTTGAAAATAGTAAAATACAATGTAAATGACAAATCCACAGAAGGTGGATCATTCAAATTACTTGTGCACCATGAAATAATGTGTAAAATGCACAGATGTGGTCGTACCACATCAAACAATATGAAAAATACACAGATGAGGTGTAAAGTACCTATGAAGTGTGAACATGGCACACTGAACAAAGCAAAAAGTACATATGAAGTGGGTACATGGCACACTGAACAAAGCAAAATGTACGTATGAAGTGTGAACATGGCACACTGAACAAAGCAACATGTACAAATGAAGTGTGAACATGGCACACTGAACAAAGCAAAATGTACAAATGAAGTGTGAACATGACACACTGAACAAAGCAAAATGTACATATGAAGTGTGAACATGGTACACTTAACAAAGCAAAATGTATATAATAGATGTAGGTGAAATGCACTAAACAAAATATAATATTATGAAGAGTAAAAGTGGGTGTAGGCCACATGACAGATCAATGCAAAATGTACCTAATAAATGTGGGTGCAAGCTACATGACTAAAAGCTACTACACTGTAAAATGCAATGCATAGAAACCACAACTGAATAAAATCCAATAAGTATATATTTAGATGTGGTGGACAAACCCCACGGTACGAAGCTTTAAATGCAAACTGTAAAACTGGGTGTATACGTTAGAGGAACTTATTGTATATGAAAAATTGTAAAACTGCAATCTTTTAGTAGGTGTGGCATTTGGCATATAATGCCACACAGTATAATGTAACACTAGAGAACTCCCCCAATCACAAACTAGAGGTAAAGCTGTGACAATTAGTCACATGGCAGCGAGAACAAAAACTGAACATGCAAATCATGAAATTACTTATTACAAATAAAAACGTAAAGATATTCAGGAAATACTTGTTCAAATATAACTGCAAAGAATATCAATCCCATGTAGAATACCTAAAGAACATTGCGGCAAAAATAAAGTGACCTTATCCCCATGTACAATTAGGCTTTTTGAATAGAATTATACAGAATACATAGGAAAGAAGAAATACTGTCCCCAGAAAAAAAGTTAAAATAACTAAGGTGGTTACCGTGGTCTTGATGGATAATTCACTCCATCTGCTGAATAACAATGTCTTGCCTTGTAGAAGACATCCATAAACAGCTTGAGGTAAGTCTTGAGTTAATAATCATCCCAAATCATAGGTGAGTTGCAAACGGCTTTGAAGGTCGGAGTAGAACACTCAGGTTCTCTGGCAATCAAATGAGATCTCTTTCTCATAAAACTATTTCATTGAGTACATATTTTGAGAAGAATATCGTGTCTGCCTCGCATTTTCACTTTAAGGGACGGCGGTAAATTATAAAGTTAGCAGATGTGTGCACCAGCAGGTTCTTTATTTCTGAGACTCACCGGTGTTGCAATATACTGTTGGATTGACAGTTTATTTTAATTAGGCAGCGGTAATGTGGGAGAAACTGCAGAGTATGGCCGCTTTGCGTGGTGTGCGAAGACGTGCTAGCAGATCATCTTCGGCCGCTCGCTGGTAACCAGGCAGCAAGGGAAGCACTGGAAGGCATATGACGTAGTGCGCACTGCCTCTCCACCAGTACCCCTGAAGGTTCCATGACGTCACTAGAAGAAGAGGTGCTTCAAGGAGGAACAGATCAACACGGAGACACTGGGAACTCCACGTAGCAGGCAGGCAGTCAATCAAACTGGCAGTAAGATAGGAACTCATAAGGAAAACAGCAACGTACTCGGTACTTGCGATTATTTGACTTTTTCACCTTGATCACGTAGTCAACAGCTGAGGTGAATGGCTTGAAAAGTACTTCACGCTGTTCTCCGATTACACATTTCTTTGAATTAAGTTACTGGCAACTTACTTCCTTTAAAGAATGGTGATTTTCTTTTCTTTGACTTTTCAAGTAGGTAGGTTGTAAGTGGCACGTGGTAAAATGAAAGCGTAGGAGACGGTCCGTGGGTTTATTCTTTCTTTCTCCTCTCGTCGCTCGTCGCCATATGTAGAAAGAGGGTTCTTGTGTTAAAATGATGATCCTTATGCTTGATTTAGTTTGAAGACCTTCATTAGGTTTTAAGCATGGAGAAAGAAAAACCCAAAACCGCTCATCCTGGTGTTCCCGCTGCAACTGTCAAACACACAGAAGCACGAGAACGATCGGCATATACAAATGACAAAAGCACCTGAGAACAGGCGCGCAACAGATAAATTGTCCTTAAAGGAATAAGGGCAATTTGTCACCACAACACCTGCTCGGATGGGAGCTGGCTATTTCAAGATATATCTTCTCAATTTTATGTGTGAAGAAGTGAGCAAGATCTTCACACTGATTTTTATTTAATGGCAAAGGGTTGCCAATGGTTTCAGACCCAGCAAGCTTTTTTACTAGACAAAAGAAAATTTTTGAGCAGTTGGCGGCATCAGTAATGGTCTTGGAAACAAAACTGGCCCTTAGCTGTATTGCAAAGGTGGTGGTAGATTTTTTTTCGCCTTTTTATAGGCATCTTTAAGGTCAGGCGCATAGCCTCTTCTCCATTTCCGTTCCAATACTTTCCATTTAGATTTTTCAAGTTATAAAGTATCATTGAACCATGGCACTGGGGGACGATGGTGTATACGTTTTTTATTGGTCAAGGGAAGACAAGATTCTATAGCATTAGAAAGCCAGGTATGAACATTCTTAGAGAGCGTATCTACCTGCGAAACAGATGTGGGAAGATTAGAACGTAGAAGATTGTTAAGAGCGTTAGGGTCAATTTTTTTCCAATCTCTTTTGGCAGTCGTAAGAGAAGGAAATGAAGACAAGGAGGTGGGAGGAGGAGAGACTTTAAACTTTAGTAATAAATGATCAAACCAGTGAATAGGAGCTGCTGGAGTGCTTTGAATGAACAGAAGGCTGGAAAAAATGGGGTCAAGAAAATGACCTGCTTTGTGCGTAAGGCCAGAATTACAGAGATTAATATTCATGGAGGCAAGATCAGAAATAAAATTAGAACATATGGAATTGAAAGGATTGTCCAAATGTAGATTTAGATCACCAAGTAGTGAGAAGTTATCAGAACTCATAAGTAAAGGGGATAGAAGATCCGGGAGAGATGTAGCCCAGGAACTGGGAGGGCCACGCAGGTGATAAATAGGCATGGGCGAATTTTGCGAATTGGCAATTCGCGAATTTGCGGATTTGCGAATTGGCAATCCGCAAAATTTGCGAATTCGCGCGAATTTGTGGATTTTTTTATTTTTGCGTGTTCGCGAGGCGCTTTGCGTGTTCGCAGGTGTTCGCGGGTGTTCACGAGGCGCTTTGCAATTTTGCGGGGTTTTTTTTTGCCTGCTTAATCACTGCCACCCTCTTGTTTTTATGCCCATCTGCCCTCTGTACCACTAGTTTCTGTGCCCTTCTGCCCTCTGCCCCACTCATTTTTTGTCCCCTTCTGCCCTCTGTCCCACTTTTGTGCCCTTCCGCCCTCAGCCCCACTTAGAATGGCGCCGGCAAGCTGCCAGCACCATTCTAAAATAGCTAGAAATAGCTTCAACAGGAAGCACTAATAGATAAAGTAAAGCAGGTGCTCCAGTTGAAGGTCAAATTAAATTACACAATCATTAATCACCCCAAGTTTGGGGGTGATTAATGATTGTGTAACTGAATTTGAGCAGCACCTGCTTTACTTTATCTATTAGAGCTTCCTGTTGAAGCTGACTTTTGTAACTATTTTAGAATGGCTCTGGCAGCTTGCTGGCGCCATTCTAAAAGAGTCACAAAAGTCAGCTTGAACTTTTGACCCAATCCCCGTTCGCGGATTTCCGTTCGCGGATTTTGCGGGAAATTCTTGAATCTCGCAGATTGCGAATTTACCAAAAATCCGCGAAATCCGCGAGCCGAACGGATTTTCCACCCATGCTTAGTGATAAAGTAAAAGACCTGAAAAGGTGAAATTGGGGCTAAGTGCGATTTTAAACAAGGCGGCTTCACAGTTAGGGATGTCCACTGAATTAAGTTTACATTGAAGGTGTTTCTTATAAATGGTGACAATTTCCCTGCCTGTTCTTGTGACTCTATCCATTCTAATGATGGCATAGTTTGATGGCAGAGCTGTTGCAACATTGGGGCCCGCACTCTCATTAAGCCAAGTCTCTGTGAGGAAAAAAGCATTGGGTAGTTCCTTGAGGAGAAGGTAAAAAATATCTCTTTTGTGGTTGGGAAGAGAGTGGCAGTTAAAACTGAGATACGTGAACTCTTTTGTAGGGGAGCCATTCGAAGGAGTGTTTGACTTGTTCTCCGTAGGCATAGGGTGACTTAACTGGGGGGTGGCAAGTGAGCAACTGCAACCAGGATAGGCTTCTATAGCCAAGTTGTCAACTGAGAGCTGAGTGCAGTCAGGTTTCATTGCAGGACGAAGGTCTAGGAGTTGTTTGGACGAAAATATGCGTCTATTTAAAGGATTTGGGCCAGGGGTCGTGGCCCCCGGTCCCGGCTTGGAGCAGCCGGGCGGAGACGGGCTTTCCTTTGCACCAGCAGCGCGTCCGCTGCGCGTGCACCTTGTCACATGTTACAATAGGGGTTATCGCTAAGCATGGGCGGAATTTGCAAATTCGCGATACGCGAATTTGCGCAAATTCATAATCGCGATTTGCAAAAATCCCCCAAATTCTGCAAGCTTGCAAATTCTTTTTTTTTGCAAGTTCGCAGGATTTTTTTACCAGTTCGGGAACGAGAACTTGCACATGCGGTCGCAGTGGTCGCGAACATGTTGTTTCCACTTAACCAGCCTGCTCGCGATACCTTTTTCCTGTTTTGGGTCGCAATGACGTGTTCGCGTTCGGAATTTCCTGTTTGGGGTCACAATAACGTGTTCGTGTTCGCAATTTCCTGTTTTTGGTCGCAATGATGTGTTCGCGTTCGAAATTTTCTGTTTCCAGTCGCAATGACGTGTTCGCGATTGCCGCGTCGCTCGGCCAGCTACCAAAACCTCTCAGCGCACGCGGACAGGGAGGAAAACTCATCAGCGAACGCAGAATCATGGTAAGTCAATGCTGCGCGCGCAAGATTGTATTTTTGAAGCGCGAACAAGAAAAATAAACCGCCAACTCGCAAATTGTGGATTTTTGGGCAATTTTGCGTGATTCCCGGTACGCAAAAATGCTAAAAATATGCACATTTCGCAAGCGGAACAAATTTTCCACCCATACTTAGTTATCGCAGGAAGTTTAGTCCGCTAACCACTGCTGCCCGGACGTGTAGCAAACTCCAATGCAACCAACCCAACCCGCCTTCTGCTCAAACGGCACTAGCCACGACTGACCGAGGCGTGGGTGAGGCAGTAAAGAGGAGCAAGCACCCGGTCCCCAGAGTGTCGTGGAGTTTAAGGAGGCACAAGGTAAGTTTAAAATGTGCAACACGCAGATATAAAAAGCAAAATTACAAAGTGATTCACAACAGGATTTAGCAACAAAGAGCTTTTTTCAAATGTATAAGCACTCACACACAGCTAGCAGCACCATCTTCCATGGTAGTTATGCATCCTCCGCTGCGTATGCGCCCTGTCATGTGTTAAAATAGTGGTTTTCGCGGGAAGTCTAGCCCACTAACCACTGCTGCCCGGAAGTGTAGAAAACTACAATGCCACCAACCCTACCCGCCTTCCACTCAAACAGCACTATCCGCGATAGACCGAGGTGTGGGTGAGGCAGTAAGGAGGAGCAAGCGCCCGGTCTCCAGAGTATCGTGGAGTTTAAGGAGGCGCACTGTCATTTTAAAATGTGAAACACACAGATATAAAAAGTGAAATTACATGAATAAAACCATTGCATACAAAGACAATAAAATCAAACCGGTTGTGTTGGCATAAAAATTAATCAATAATAACAGTTGTTCCACTTTGTTTTTACACATAAAACTAATATGATTATATTATAAAAAGTCATTTCCTTAACAATTGGTGCACAGTCTAAAAGATTGTTTAGTAGAATTGATATTTTAGATTCTCACTCTGCCAAAGTCTCTTGCAAAGCTTCCACTCTGGATTATCTAGTTTTTCCTAAGATTGCGCTAAGCGTTAAAAATGGACCCAAGCTGCAAGCAGTTATTGGCTGTGAATATTTTTGGCGACATAGAGCTGTTAAGGGTGTTGTCTTGATGAGCCATCTTGTGAGGCAGAATTCACGGCCAATTCACTCAACGCTGCTGTCTCGGCTCTCGGACATAGGAGTGAAGGACCAGGCACTAGCATGGCTCGAATCCTTTCTCACCAGAAGATCGTTCCAGCTACACTGCCCACCCTTTAGATCATCTTCTCGAAGCGTGAGCCATGGGGTTCCACAGGGCTCCAGCCTGAGCCCTACCTTATTTAACATCTATATGGAACCCCTGGCTCACGTTGTAGAGAATTATGAGGTGGGCATTGTCAGCTATGCTGACGACACTCAATTAATGTTCAAACTAACACCGGACAGCAATGAATATGCCACCAATTTCTCAAGCTGCATGGCTGCTGTAGCCACTTGGGTGGACAACAATTGTCTCCGCTTAAATGGAGACAAGACTGAGGTGCTGGTGGTGGGGAAGGAAACGTCGATTTGGTCCCATGCTTGGTGGCCCACTGTTCTGGGTGAACTACCCTGCCCTGTAGAAAAGGTTAAAAACTTAGGGGTCATGTTAGACTCGGACCTCTCGGGCAAATCCCAAGTCAGCAAAATAACAGGAAAGTGCTTTGGCACATTAAAAGTCCTGCGTAAAATCATTGACCTAATTCCCATCGGAGCCAGAAAAACAATTGTACATGCTCTCATAATACCCCATTTAGATTATGGAAATGTTCTCCTACTAGGCCTTAACCAGAAAAGCTTACACCAGCTACAATGCATTCAGAATGCTGCTGCTCGTATGGTGTTAGGTCTTCCAAGAAGAACCTCTTCCAAAGCTGCCCTATCTAAATTGCACTGGCTTCCCGTTAGGGAAAGAGTCAGATTTAAAAGCCTCTGCTATGCCCATCGGATTGCCCACACTAAAGGACCTATCTACCTCAGAAGTCTCTTAACCATCCATCGCCCGATCAGAGACTTAAGATCATCTGGCATGATGCAATTCAAACTACCCCGCATCTCCAGAGCGAAAATGGGGGGTAGATCCTTCCGCTATCTGGCAGTTAAACACTGGAATGCCCTCCCAGTACACTTGCGGATGGAGCCTTCCGAAACTCTATTTAGAGCTAAATTGAAAACTCACCTTTTCCCGCAATAACTTCATGTTTTTACTTGCTTTTGTCTCCTCTCCTCTGGAATTTTTTGTTAGCAGTAAGCGCGGGGATACACAGTTTTGTGCAGCCAGGCGCTTTATAAATGTCTTATTATTATTATTATTATTAATGAAGTTGCGTTTTTCAGTTTCAGTGTAGTGAGATCAAAAAATTTGTAAGGCAACAGTTTAGCTGTATTAAAGTTGGATTGAAGCACAGCAATACTGCCTGTCTGAATTACCTGAATCCATGCTGGTTATGGAAACTAGTACCAGAGAGAACAAGTGTAGGGTTTAAAGGAAACCACAATGTAGCATGGGTAAGATACAAAGACCAAATTCATTGGAATGTTTACCTTCTGATTTATTCTCTGAAATGGAGCTCAAATCCTCAGCAGGGCTAGGCTGCTGGCTGTGGCTGAGATGGGTTCCACAAGGTAGGAAAGCCGTCAAATGAAGTACTGGTGAAGTCATTGATTTTTGGCAGGTACGCTCAGAGCAGGAAAAATGCAAAATGCATGCCCACTGAAGGTCCCCAGTTGGCTGGATACTTGTGGTGCCTATGGCTGATGAAGATTTAAACTTTTTTGGAGCACGTCGTCCTATAAGTGAGGTAAGGCTGCAAGCTGTAGCAAGACCGACCTGAATCTTTGGTCCAGCTGCAACATACCTATGTCGGATTGTCTTGGCAGTTTGTCCCAGTCTTCTGTTGGTTCTCCAGACAAAAAGTATTGAAAAATGTTTCTGAGTTCCAAATTTTAAGGTTAGGCAGGAGGAGGACACTCTGGCACCAGCCAAGTGTTCCGGGACCTTAGGTACAGCACTTGAGGGTCAGTCGCACTAACAAACATTTGCAGCTGCTCCTGTATGATGCAAGCGAACACACAGTGCCCCTCTCTATCTCATACCAAGATGCCAGAACCTTTCCTCCTTCTTGCAAAGCTCCTGTGCTCACCCTAGAGGTGTGGCCAGGGAAATAAGCAACAACGTCTTGGTGGTCACTTAAACTGTTTCTGTGGCAGCCTCTCTTTCACTGGGATTGTAGCCTGGCTGCCTAGAAGGACAAGATGGAGGCAGTTCCAAGTGTGAGCTACATCTGCCAGTGAGAGGGTAGACATCCTTTGAAGATATGCTAGGGAACAGGGGCCAGCCCCCATACCATCATGTCAGGGGAAGGTCAACTTTCTCCAACGTCCTTGGCATTTACCTCAGGTATGGGAGCCAATGCTTGCCTCATCAAGGAGTGATTCATCTCCTGGGTGACAGCTAGATGCTTAGGCTAATGGAATTCCAAAGGCTTTAGACGGTTTAAAGGTAAATTTTAAAAGTACAAATTGTAGATTATTTGACACAAATCTGACTTTACCAATAAATTGTATTTGTAATAAAAATTGTAAAAGGTCCAAGAAATTACTTTTTATCAAGAATCAAGGTGGATATAACATTAACTTTAATAATTGATACCTATGTATAAGGCCTACCGAGGGGGGTATGTTTTCAGTGTTTAAAAGGAGTCAGGTTTCATTGCAGGGCGAATATCTTCTATCAAATTGTGAGCATATGTAAGGGTTGCTTTTGATCTAAATCACTATATAATCTCAATATGGCCCCCTGATTCTATCCTTCTTGAAATAGACTCTCAAATATAGTTAAGTCCCAACATCCTCTTGTTCTCTCTGCAGGTGTACAAGTTCAATATAGCAGTTGTGTGTCTATAAGTATCATGTGGGCATAATAGGAACTCGTTGGCACATCAATCTATCTTAAGTATCTCCCCTCCATACAGCATACTCAAACAAATTTCATTACATGCCTCCCAAATCTGAAACCTATTTTCAGTCAGTCCTTTTGAAAAAATAGGATTAACCACAGTGGAGGACACAGGCGCCAGATGGGTTCTAGCTTAATGTGAGTGCACTAGCCATTGCTAGTATTGTAGTGTTAACGGGGGAAAAGATAGCAGTCACCCCTGTAATATATACGCTCGAAGTGGGAGTCAGAGTAGGTGCTAAGAAAGTTTTCTGTAGAGGTTAATCCCAGGACTTGTTTTTGTGTTGTGTGATCCAAGTGAGGTTCAGGACAATTTGTGCAGCTAATGTGTACGTGTTGATGTTGGGCCCAATACTTCATATTTTAGTAGTGAGGCCCTGCTCAGTAAGGCAGTAGTCCTATAAGATCCTTCACTTGGAGGGTCTTTGTTAGCTTATAAATAAAGCCAATTCCATCATCGTGGGGATGACTGTACAAGTATCCAAAAAGGTTGTAAACAATTTATAATTGGGAAATCATGAGATTTACAAATGTCTTGTAAAAGGAGTTTGAGAGACTATCATGCCTGAGGCATTATTGTTCAGGAGCCATTTAATGGTATAACATGTGTCCTCTTCAGAAACTGGGTCCCCCAACTCTACCAACAGGCCTCTGGAAATATCAGGAAAGCGAACCCCTGTCATATGGCTTATACTTTCTCAAGTAAAAACTGTGCATTTGTTGGACAGCATAAACATTGGACTGGAGTGAGACTGATTCTAAGCACCTCTATATTGACCTGTAGTCCTGCCAGATGACAGTGTACCATCTGTACCCCTAACCTTACAGGGTAACAAATGGATGTGAAACCTCAAAACATGACAACCCTGACTCCGCACATAAATCGTGGATCTTCAACCTTTTCCTTCAGTTACTTATACATACCTGAAGATATTCATGAGAAATACATAGTGAAGTGTTTCAATATTTATTGAAGCATTGTGATTGTTGAGTAAAACACTTGTACTGCAATGATTAATAGAAGGGAATAGAATAATGTGATTAACATTACAAGAATGGTGAAGAAGATGAACAATTCAACCATTTTGCTGACTACATCAAACAATATGCTTGCATACAAGTACTGTAATATAGTGTACTCCTACCTAGCGCATTCTACCCTATCATGTCTGAGGGGATTAGGTGTAGAATTGACCAGCATCCCTCACATGAGGTGATAGAAATCAACTGAGCTGGAATTCCGCCATGGACAGACCTCTCAGTGCCAGTGAAATGCTTCACTGAATTAACAAAGGCTTGATGTCATATATATAAGAACATCCTTTGAGTTACCATGCAGAAGCTTGCAGGGTTGTTGTTATTTATTCTATTTTGATAGCTCTTTCACTCTAGCGGCCCCAAAAAAATGACAACATATTGCAAGCTGAACTTAGCCCTTGTACAGAATGTTCAAGGTGGTCTAATGGAGTGCCTATGGAGTGGTATTGTAAGCAAACTGAGTTTGAAGAATGTTATTCTCTGTGTGCGCACAAAGCAATGTTTCAAATGTCGAGTTAAGGGATACTTAAGAATGTGAGCATGTAAAGATAGTGATTCTTTACCAGTCCTAATACCTCCATGCGACACCCACTCCTTAGACGTAAGATGACAAAAACAAAGCTACCTCAATTCAAGGGTAAACCTACATAAAACCCTAAAACCCCTTACAAATTTAAAAATGCACTATATTGGTTTGGGGATAAAGCATACAGAAAGCCATAAAAAGTATACATCAGATTTGAAAAATGCATTAGAAGGCAGTGTATAAAACAATTCAGTATGTTAAAACAAGTCAATATTTTCCGAGGAGTAGACAAAACATTGCTATTACCGCAGACAATGATCCTAGAGGCACCCAATGCATCAGGTCTATAGAGCAAAGCTGTTCCACCCATCCACCTCAGTGTATGCCAAGGGAGGAAAAGCTAATTCTGATTCTACAGATTATGAGCCAGCATCCACATCACCAGGAGTTGAAGCATCCCAGGAGGACTCATAATATACATTCAGGAGCAATTGAAAGTGTGAGGGGCAGCAGTACAAGTGAGCCATTGAGTGGTAGTGCTATCCTCATTTGGCCTTGTTGTGGGGCATCCATTGTGGAGTAGAAAAATTAAAAACACAATCCTGACACCAAGGAACAGAACAATAGGTAAGCCTCCAAAAGTGCTTCTAAGGACACAGTGTATGAAAGATGGAATAACTCTGAAGACTGTCTGGAAGGTGCTAACCAACCCGAGGCAATTGTCTTTAAAAAGTGTATCACTAGCACTGTATAAGACATGCTAAAAATGCAGTGCACACGCTCCCAAAAATGGTGTGGGAAGGTAGTGCGGAGTAGCACCTGTAGATGTCTCTCTTGCAGCTGTTAAGGCTACATCTTTCTGGAACAATATGACTTTCAGCCTGCTTAAAGTGACAAAGCACACATTTGTAAGCTTTATCAAAGGCCAAAGCGTCACATCCCTAACTGTGTGGGCAGGTGGAAATAGTACTGTGTACAACAATTCACAACTACAGAGACCGTTCCCAGATAGGCAATGCTCCCTCTCATCAGCAGCCTTAATCATTAAGCACCAATTAGGCCCCATTCAAGAGTAACCTGAAAGCCAGACAGATTACAGCAGCTGGGGAACCTTTCAAGTAAGGGTGGGCAGTAAACTCTGCTCCACCGGTGGAGGTTGTGGAGTTTTGCCATGCTGCGCTCTGCTTTGAGCATGGAGTTCAGTAAAAAACTTTACCATCCACCCAGAGGTGGAGTTTACCACCCACCACAAAAGGAATAATGAAATGAAGAGGCACCACAGATAAGCCAGCAGGAGTCTACCCTGTGCTCGCATGGCAACCTCCCGCCGCTCATGTGGCTGTGACAGGAAAATGATCAAATGTGCACGTCCAGCTTGCTCAGCCAAGCAAAGCGGCTTGGCCATGTCCAGAGCTGGAGCAGTTCAGATGGCAGGATGCGGGTGTGCATGTGCTCCCCCTTGGCCCACTGAATGTTCAAGCCATGGGGTATGCTAAGCCTCAGACTTCATGATGGCTATTGGTCAGCCACCCTTGAAGGATGTGTATGAGGGAGCTTTGATTCCTCTTAAATTATATATGGAATCTCATCAGAGATTGCTTCTCTCAGTTTCATGCATCGATTTGGAACATTGAAGGTCTAGTTCTTGCTCGGATTTCCATGACCTGGAAGCAGTTATGCTTTCACTCCTCAAAGCTCCATGCTTCTTTAAACTTGGGGCAGGTGTTTGCAGCAGCAAGCTAGGACTTTGGGGGGCTTCCTGCAGCATAACGCAGGCAGCAACTGCAGCCTTGTAGGAGCCACCTGCATCCACAGATTGTGCTCAGAAAGGGTTAATCTCTGTGCAGACGGTGTGGCTGTATAGCACTTAAGGTAAATTTAAAGTGAAAGCATGAAGTGGTCCTTTTAAAAAAATAAATGCTTGTTTGGTTATTTTGTAAGATTGCATTAAAGTACAACTTTCTCTCTAAATTACACAGTATGATGAGTAATTATGTATTCATTAATTATCAAACAGATATGTGTACATTGTATGGATGACTAGTATGAGTGATGATATTACCTTTGAGATCCACACGGAATGCAGCACAGCCAATCACGTTTGTAAGAGACGCTTTCTAGCCATGCAGTGTCATAAGTATCTCTATTGACATCTGGTAATATGAGATTTCTAGCCCTGTGATAAGTCTCCCATGCATGTGGAGTAACCCTGGTCCCTTTTACCTTGTGGTTCTCTGAGCTCCATCACATGCCCTGTGGCTAACCCAAGTGTGTTGGATGAGTGTTGTGGCAATCAGATGCTAGTCTTTGAAAAGCAGAGCTCACCCTGCCAGTCCCACCACCCCAGATATCTGTATGAAGATGCTTACAGCTAAGGTAGGTTTGGAGAAATTTGTAGATCCCTGGCTTTGAGAAGGGCTGAACCAGCATGGTGTTGGGAACATGGTGCTAGAAGTGAAAATGGCTAAAATGTTTTCTATGGCATGTAGTAGATGCATTGACTCATTATGTAGAAGGGTGAGTTGCGCCAGCTTCTTGTAAATGATTAGGGCATGCACATGCTCAGAATTATAGAAAAGGCTTGAAAGGAGCATAGTATAAGGGCTGCTATTAGTCTGCATAGCAAATTGACTGTAGCAGTGTTAGACCAGGCGGCATGCAGCCATAGGTAGACCTCCATGGAATTTCACAGAGTTTTTAGACAACTCCGTAGAATTCTGTGGAGTAGAACACTGTAAGCTCTGCCTACCCCTACTTTCAAGTATCATTAAATGAGCCGTGAAGCAAAACTTGCTGCAAAGGAAGGAATTAACCAAGGTACACGCACAGTCAGTCCCATTAAGAAAACCCTCAGTATCCCTATTCCGATATAGGTATTTGAAAGGTAGGATCAATGACTTGTGTGCATACCCCTCTCCTAGCATCTCAAATCAGCCCACTTGTTGATGTTGTAAGCAGTATTGGAAGTGAAATGTCAAAATTGGGAGAGAAATTAATCCGTGGAGTATCCAATCCACGGAAGGTGTTTCAGCAACAGTGAATGGCAGTTTATCAAGCTTCTCTATGTGCAGGATCGTATGAGTTGTGCCCCTGACTGTCTGTTCTTTGGTGAGGTTATATGGCAAAAACAAGCCAGTGGTATTAAGGTGTTTCCATGGAACGCGAACAGCCTGAAGTGTCTGCAGAGTCCAGCTCAGTAACTTTACAGCTCTAAGCTGCGACTGCCCATGTTGTAAAGAATACATTGTTACGCTGATGTATGTAAATTGCAGATGACACTATGCTACCCAGATTGCATATTCTGGTGATCATACTATTATCTACTACTGCCTGAGCCGTTTTTAAATTTGCCCTGTCAATTTTGTACACTCTCTCAGCAGCTTCCTGCTGCGAAATTGTGTTGACGTTTTTAGCCAATCTAGGCACAACTTACCAGCACTGTTAGAGGTTACCACCTGATTGTTGTGCCTGCACATATCTTGTTTTGGGCCTACTGATCTTAAACCTGTCTGTGTCACCCAAACAGCGAGCCTGACATCCCTTAGTAGCTCACAGCCACACTGACCATCCCTCTTGATTGGTGTCTGAAGAATTGTATGATCCATTACAAAGCATGATGTCTAATATTTCTTCTGTATATTTGGTGAAATGTTGTGGTTCACAAATGTGGGAATGTTTGGCGTATTTACATTTCTTTATCTTAGCCAAGCTGCTGCACAGTTTGTTTCAGGAAAATTATTTGCTATGGTATAAGGCATGCTGTAAATAAACACTTGGGTCCAGATGTACGATCCACCAATTAGCGACTCGCAAATTGGGATGCACAGCAGTGTCTAAGACACTGTGTGCAATTCCCAATGGGGGTCACAAATTGCATGCGTCATGCATATTATTGAGGCAAGCGCAATTTGCTACCCCATTGGGACTTGCTGTCACTCCCAGGGATGGTGGCGTGCCGGGGTCAGCAGACCACCATGTCAGGGACTGCTTTTAAATAAAGCAGGTTTTATTTTTTTGTAATGCAGCCCATTTTCCTTACAGGAAAACGGGATGCATTTAAAAAATAAAAATTCAACTCTTCAGTTTCATTTTTTTAAGGGCAGGCAGTGGTCCCTGGGACCCCTTCCTGTTTGTGAGTGGTTTACCATCCTTGTATGAAGGCTGGTAAACTATGACTGTTTTGCGACCGCAATTGCGATTGCCAAACAGTCATACATAGCTTAAGGAGTCGCTATTGGGAAGGGACGCCTTTGGAACATTCCTTCCTTTACTTGTTTGCTTCCATCTGACCGTGCCGCCCTCTTCCCCTTCCTCTGTTTCCTTGCGGCTGTGTGCTCATGCTTTTTTCCCACTGGAACTGTTCAAGCACTAGCCCCATATCCCCTAAAAAAGTGTGTTTTGTTGTTCCTACCTTTGGATCTGTCTCTCCTTCACTGGCATCAGTTGAGGTTAGGGACGATACACTGCATGATATATTGGTGATGCCATTCATTTTATCTTGTTGTTTTAGCATAACAAACTTTATGGCATACATGAAAATTCTCCCTTCCGCATAATCATCTTTATCTTGCTCAAATTTTGTTTCGCTTACGTAGTGGGACAGATTCCTCATGTCCTTCAATCTGTTGTTCCAGTTTTTCCTTGAATTTGCTCATTTCCGGATTCAATTCTAGTGTTGTTAACTCTTTTTCTAATACTAGTAGTTGTTCCTTGATTTTACTTAATGCAATTTGAATAAGTTTGACCAATATGACCATCAAACCCATTGATGAGTTTAAAATATATTCCCCTATTCTTGCAAAAATTAATTACTTGAGTCCGGATTGCTGGGCATCAAGGTGATTCGTAATCCTCTTCTTTGTACCTCCAGATATTTCTTTGGGATAATGACCTCCCACCATTTATTTATTTCTATTTTTGAAATTTTTTCCAAAGCTTTAGTTTGCTTTCGATTTCCGATTTTTGGGGGAGAGATTTATGTTAATTTCCACTGGTCCCACTTGTGTCTTGCTCAAAGAATGATGATAATGACATTAGTGTTTTAGGTTTCGATTCTCCATTTTTGTTGTTCTCGGTTATTTCCGCTATTTTTAATAGTTTTGTGATCCTTGTTACTATGCAAATTACCTCCCATCTGTAGTATCAAGCATATATACTCCCAAACACCAGTTTACACCACCAGTTTACAATGAAACTACTCAATTTGGCTAGAATACATATATATCCTTGTAGAACTTCAATCCCAGGGAGATGGAGAACCGCACGCCAGTGTGCAAAAGATAACCAGCACAGTAGTCTTAATCCATGGTTTATTAGTGCAAAAAGTTACCAAACAAAAACCCAATGAGTTTTGGCACCCTGCACGCCTTGATCATGGGTTAGGATTTACATGCCCAACACCAGTAGATAAACACATTAGTGGAAGTAAACAAAGGATGGGGTCACCATGAAAGTAGAAAAAACGTGGTGGCCATTTTGATGTGGTATGAGCATATAATCAATAACAATGTACTCATTATGGCTAGTTCACACACTATTCCTATGTGTGTACATAAATCTTGTGTATGATACATGATACATGATAGCCAAGTAATGCGTTTGTCAGTTGCCCATATTGGCGTGCCAAACATAAGAGCATGCCACCGGATGATCGCCTCTGAAAATGCAAATGCCATTTCACAATACCTCTTCTAAGCGTGATACCTCATATTTGTAGTTTGGAGATTGCAATGCAACAACTCATAACATGAAACTTAAAAACGAATGCCTAACTATGAGATATGCAAATAGAGTTGCCAACTGGGACCAGGAATCCAAAGCAGGCCAACACCCTATCCAAAAGTCAAACTGTCAAAATGACAGTAGGCCCAAATAGTAAAACACCCTTCAAGGTATTCCATAACACACATGTGGTTATGTCTGTGAAAATAAATTCAGCCCCAGAAGGCATACACTCACTAACCCTGGGCTGGTATGGTGGTACAGAAAGAAGCCATACCCCTCTCTCCGGGTAACTACTCCGTCAATGAATTTACAGCTATGGGGTACACCATGCCCAACAGTCATGAAAGTGTGCAAGTAAGAACAGGTCAATGGTGGGATCACCCATCGCATGTGGTTTACAGCACTACATACAGCCCGATTGGGCATATACATCCAATTTCCAGACCCCTCTAGTTTCTGAAGGCCTATTCCTCTCCAATGTGTCCAGACCACCACTCATTGATCACTGGGTTGGGTCTGTAATTCAGGTGGGGGGTCCCCCTGCCTTCAAGGGCTGACAGTAAAAATATCATGGTGTTAAACATAGTATAGCATTAATGCCCAGAGCTCCAGACACTGGCCGTTACAACTGTAAGAATGTTCACAGGGCAGTGCCCATTAAGTACAAAATAAATTGAAATGTCAATATATCATTAAAGAAGAGGAGAACAAAGAGAAGAAAAAACATGAAATAAGATCATCTTATCTCATCGGTCCGACTGTGTGGCAAGATAAAACAAAAAAAATATTGCCAAATTAACTGTAAAATATTAAATGAAGTACAAAATTATTTAAATATAAAAAGCTATTAAATCCCAAAAAAGATTTACTAACTATATCATAAAAATCTAATATATATTACCTATTGGCAGTCGCCAGTAGGTAGTGTAGTTAGGATCTAGTTACTATTCAAAAAGCCTTTTTTCGTCTGCCAATATCTTTGGTGCTATTTGACGAATCATTGCAAAATTTTCAAACCTAATGGCCTACTCACTTTAACTGTTGGGCGGAAAGTTTTGGGATGAGTCATCAAGCAGGAGCCGGGAAAAAAAGGGGGAACCAAGACATGTTTTCCCCATGTTAATTTCAAATGTAAACTTTAGACACAGCTACAGCCTAAACTGCTGAACAGAATAACACCAAATTTGGCAAAATGGTAGCTCCTGGTTCAGAAAGCACTCTTTTTGTTAAATCTTGTAAATCCGTTCAGTAGTTTCTGAGAATTATATCAACGCAAACTGATTGGCTGTCAACAGTTCCAACCAGGAAGTGTTGGCAGCTATCTTGTGATTCGGTTGAACTGAATCACAAGGAAAAAGGTTGAAGAACATTAAAAATTAAGAATAGGGGGAAGGGTAGAAACACCCTGACCCCTTAGGCCTGCTTAGTTGTTCCCACAGAGACACCCAGGACCCCCCAAAATTATTTGTTTTAAATTCGGACAAGTTGCGTACAGTCCGCGAATCCAGGCAAAAATATTTAAAAAAATTAAGTGCTGTCTCCTGCGCTTCATTTCTTTCAAGATCTGGGGGGGCCAGGTACCGGTGGCAATTGTAATTAGATATGTGGGAGCCCAGGGGCCCGAGGGACCACCACCTCCCTGGGGTTATGTTAATTAAGTGCAGGGGTGCCATGTGTGCCCCCCCCACAGCCACGGGGACCGCCATCTCTTTGGGGCTATTTACTAATTAGGCGTGGGGGGCTTATACCCCACCATGCAGCCCCAGGGCCCACCACCTCCCCAGGGCTTTAGTATTGATGGAGGCGGCCTCGTGGCCACCCTCCTGGAGATGTAAATGGCCCTGGGCACCACCTCCCCCCAGGGCCGGCACCAGCAATGTTCCGTGGTGCCCACCCCTGGAACATTGCAGTTTGCTATGGCATGGCAGCAGGGCAAACTCTTCATGGAAGTGAGAGCTTGAAAAAGGCTCTAGCTTCCATGAATCAAAGCAGAACTGCTTTTGGGCAGAGGGAGTTACATGTTTGCAGCTCCCTCTGACCAAAAGCATTGCCGGCTCCCTCGGGTGGCAGGAGGCCAGCAAGGACCGCAGGGGCCTGGAGCCTCCCCTGCCATCCCTAACATTGTGGCTATGGCCCAGGGTATGGTGTCCCTAGGGCAATAAGTGCCAAGCTAGGGGGGCACGCAGGCCCTCCTACCCATTTTATTTTTAAAGCATAAGGCCTGGCCCCAGGGGATTCGTTACCCAGGGCCAAAATTTGCCTCAGGAGGCTCAAAATAGGCCGTGACAACCTGTGAAAATTAACATAGCATACACCCCTGTTTTATGATTCTATACTGGAATACCAAGGTGGCCTTGAGTAAATTAGTGTCTGGTGAGGTGTCCCAGGAGTCTTAACGTGCATCTCAATGTAGTGAAGGAAGTAACCCGTTTAGGGCCACCCGGGTCACTAATGACCACCTCTCAGCCTTATGTACTAAATAAAGGGCCGGAGTATAGAGAGCACAGACCAATAACTGTTTATTCGTGTACACTCAGAGCAGAGCTTCATCTGCCCTGTCGCTAAGAGTGCTGCAGAGGGAACTGAAATCAACAAGCATAAAGATACATTGTGTACATTTTGTAACCGGGCAAATAAACGCCCACAGTCGAATTTTCCAAACGGATACAGCAAAACAGTGAAATACATAATATGTCCTGACATGAACAGTATCCTCATTACTGAAACAAAACCAAAGAGAAGAAACAGAACTCAAAGAGGAGCATTTCTCTGAATCAAACTAGATCCGTTTTGAACAGCCTAAACTGGTGCCCAAACTGAAAATGGTGCAGCGAATGATAAGTTACATGGAGCATGCGTGAGCATAAACGATTTGTATTCTATCAGCAGTTAAATCCTGCTGTCCCTTTTCCCGTTCTGGTGCCGACCCAAAGCCCTGTATTACCTTACCTTCAGGACAGACTTATGTATAGAGAACTTCAACACCCATCACCTCTTCACACTATCTCTAAATTCTCCCCCTCATTTTGCCTCCCTTGTATCTCCTCCACCTCCTTTTCTCAGTCTGGTCCTCTGTGGCCCTGCCACAGTCCCTTGACCCTATTCCAGTCAGCCACATGCCACCAGCTGGTTCACCCCAGAACTACTAGCCTCCAAGCGAGCCTTCCGGAAGCTAGAGAAGAAATGGCACAACGAACAGACTCCAAACAGCCACGCAGTCAACAAGTACGCTACCCGCAACCACCACCACTTCATCAGGACAGCCAAGAGGACCTCCTTTAAAGACCATCTCAACAACAATGCTCACAATAGCAAGGAGCTCTCAAACATCATGAAGGAACTCTCCAACCCCAGCTCCAACATCAACAATATCCCGCCGTCGCAAGCCCTGTGCGACTCCCTCTCCACTTTTTTCCACCGCAAGATAGCAGACATCCACGACAGCTTCAACACCCAGACAGCTCCAACAGACAGCAACACAACAGTCCCTCCGCACAACATCGACCACGACCCCCTGCTAGCATGGACCAGCGTGAGCAGCGATGACACCATCAATACCATGAGCACAATCCACTCCGGCTCCCCATCAGACCCATTCCCGCACCACATCTTCAACCAGCAGCTCCATTGCACCCCACCTGCGCAATGTCATCAATCTCTCCCTTGAGACTGCGACTTTCCCAGAAAGCTTAAAACATGCAGAGATCAGCGCCCTACTCGAAAAAACCAAGGCTGAGCCTAGAGACCTCAAAAACTTCCAACCCATCTGTCTATTCACGTTCCCAGCCAAGGTCATCGAGAAGATCGTTAACAGACTGCTAACCCGATACCTCGAAAAAAACAGAATCCTGCACCCTTCACAGTCAGGATTCTGCAGCAAACACAGCACTGAGACTTCCCTCATTGCTGCCACCGACGAAAGGATACTGCTAGACAACTGTGAGACCGCAGCCCTCATCCTCCTGGACCTCTCCGCTGCCTTCGACCCAGTCTGCCCCCACACACTCCACGCATGCCTCCACGCCGTAGGGATCCGAAACAGAGCCCAGGAATAGACCACCTCCTTCCTCTCTGGTAGAACCCAAAGCGTCCGCCTTCCCCATTCCAATCTGAAGCCTCCGAGATCATCTGTGGCGTACCCCAAGGTCCTCTCTCAGCCCGACACTGTTTAATATTTACATGGCCCCGCTCACACACGTCACCCGACAGCATGACCTCAACATAATCTCCTACGTCGACGACACTCAACTGATCCTCTCCCTCACCAGGGACCCCATCACTGCCAAAGCCAACTTCCACGATGGAATGAAGGCCGTCGCTGACTGGATGAAGACCAGCTGACTGAAGCTGAACACGGACAAAACCGAAGTCCTTATCCTCGGCTCCAACCCCTCAGCCTGGGACAACTCCTGGTAGCAAACGGCACTGGGGCAGCCCCGACACCCACCGACCAGGCACGCAACCTGGGAATCTTCCTCGACTCAATGCTCTCCATGACCAAGCAAGTCAACTCCATCTCCACCTCCTGCTTCAAAACCCTCTGCATGCTCCTCAAAATCTTCAGGTGGATCCCGACAGAAACAAGAAGAACAGTCACCCAGGTCCTCGTCAGTAGCAGACTTGACTACGGAAATGCCCTCTATGCAGGAGCCCCGATAAAGCTCATGAAACAACTGCAACGCATCCAAAACGCCTTGGCACGACTGATCAGCAATGTACCATGCCATGGCCACATCACTCCCCACCTGAGAAACCTGCACTGGCTACCCGTCAACAAGAGGGTATCCTTCAAGCTCCTCATCCACACACACAAGGCACTCCACAAGACCGGTCCAGCCTACCTCAACAAACAACTTTCCTTCCACACCCCCCAACCGCCAGCTCGGCTCCACCAACCTCACACTCACCACCGTCCCATGCTTCTGAAGGAAAAGCACCGGCAGGAGGTCATTTTCCCACCTCCCCGCCAAGACCTCGAACACCCTACCACTGAACCTATGACAGACCCAAGACCTGCTGACCTTCAGGAGGCTACTCAAGGCCTGGCTGTTTGATCAGTAGTGCCCCCCGCCAACACCTTGAGACCATCACAGGTATGTAGTGTGCTCTACAAATGTTGTTGATTGATTGATTGATTCCCATGCCTCCTCGGGAGATTTGACATCTCTCTACTGCTTCGAAGCTGCGTTGTTGGCATTGGACGTGTAATGTAAGATCAGGGAAGAAGCAAATCAGGGTGTTTTCATAATGGAGATCTCCCCTTCCTCTTGCTGCCTGTAGAATTAAATCCCTGTCATGATAATTAGAGCTCTTGGAAATTATTGTCAGTGGAGGAGCGCCTGGTGTGTGCACGGGGCCCTTGGTCTTGTGGTGCCCCTTCGATCGATAAAAACTTGGATAATCTTTTAGGTAGCAAAGTCTTCGGTATAAAATGCTCCAGGAAGAGATCCACACTGGGGCCCTCCACCCCCTCCAGTACCCTCACCGCCCTGATTTTATTTCTCCCTGCCCTGATTCTTGGTCTTTAAGTTTTGTCGCCATTTATTTGGCTGGTTGTGTTAAGGACTATCTTGTGTCTCTAGACGATTTGTTGTGGACTGAAGTTGGGGTATTTGGACATTTGGAGGTCTGCCCTGATCAAATTGACCTCTATTGTCACTGTGTCTATTTTGGGTTCTAAAGTGCCTTTCACACCTTTTAATCCCCGCCATAATTGCACTAGGAAGGATTCCTTAGCTGTGCTCTTCTCCCTTGTCGTAGAAGCTTTGGGAATTGCTTAGTTGTCCATTTTGTTTGTCTGGGGAGGCCCAGGTGCCTTGGGCTTCACCATCCCGAGGACACTTCTTCCTGGTGGGTTTCGGCCCAATACCTCTATCACCGCCTTCCAAACATCTCGCAGACTCCAGAATTCAACACCTCAACCTTAACTATGTTCTACGGCCCCGGGCGCCACCTGCCCTTTGATGGACTCTGGCCTATGTATCACCTTCTCAGGTGGCCCCCCAGTGCTGACAGCAGCAAGAGGCTGCAGGTGTAACAATCCCTACAGCAAACCAGGCCCGGGCTCAGCAAAACCACTAATCTCACCTCTGCGTCAAGGCTATGGGGGTCGCCCATGCATGCCGCACTCTGTGCCAATGGTCGTGGTAAGCCATTATTCCTCTAGACCATAGCTTTACCGTCTCACGTGGTCCTCGGCACAGCCAGCAGCTGGAGGCCTCAGGTGCAATAATCACCTCAGTTACCCAGCTTCCTGCTCAATCAGCGATGTTCCCTGTGGGCTAGTTCTGCTCCCACTCATCTCCTGACAGCCCTTCCTGCTGCCGCTGTATTTGTCACAGCCCGTGGGGATCTCCCCGCCTGCTGCGAGCACTGGCTCTGCTTTCCGACGTAGATCGGCCTGGCTCTTCCACTGTCAGCATTTCACCGCTGCCTGGGTTTTGCGGATTTATCAGTCAAATATTCTGCAGCTCACAGCCAGGCCCGGCCCCACAAGCATTTAAGCACTGCGGCTCATCAATTTTGCATCCGCAGTCGGTGAAACAGAGGAGAATATGGGGGGGGCAATAAGACTAACTCTGCCCCGGATGAAGTCCCCCCATGCGTCTGGTGTTGTGGGCTCTCAGGGATAGCAGATATAATCTAGATCTCGTGGTAAACAAGCTTATGGAGTGGAGCAACATCTAAGCCACACCCCCTGCACCTAAGATTTTTAGTCATTTGCTTCAGAATAAATTTTTTTTTACACAAAAAAGCCTACCTGTTTGGTCTTATCTTTCCTACTTATCATGAATTAACACCATGTGTCTCAGTGCCACCAATTTGGTCATACCACTTTGCTATATCTATCCACCTTAACATTGCATGGCAAGCAAAAGCCTTTGAGTCGAAGATCACTTTGAAAAATAAAGTGTGGAAGCATGTGTCACTAAAATCACTTATCTTTCAAAACTATAATATTTTTTTAAGTACATGTAAATAAATAATGCCTTACATTGTAATGCTAGGAATAATGTCACTACCATTAACCAGTCTCTATTTAAAAGTGGAAATAATTTTATTCCAATTGCTGGACTTGGCCCTCTTTGCAGGGTCATCCCCAAATTTTTTGGTTTTATCTCTCCTGTACTCTGAACCCACTCTTGTTAGCTTTGTGGACTAAACCACAGCTAACCGGCACCAAAGTGCTTGTACTCTCTTTAAAATATACTACAATTGACTTACATCTAGTTGGTAAAATTGTTTTACTCATAAGTCCCTGGTATATGGTACCAGCAGCACCCTAAGGACTGTAAATTAAATGCTATTAGTAGGCGGCATCACTCATTGTGCCATCCACAAAAAGTAGCCCTTTTCAAACCTGTGTTAGGCATGCCATTGCATCTTGAACAGCAGTTTTCAAAAGTCAATTCAATATGTCAAACTAAACCTTCTGCCAAGTCTAAACCTTGCTTTTTAATACATGTAACTCACCCCTATAGCAGGCCCTGAACAGCCAATAAGGCTGTGTTCGTTTCATTTAAAAATTAGCAATGTAAGTTTAAATTTTAACATAACCTGGTAGTGAAAACCTCCCAAATGTGTTTTTCACTACTGTGAGGGCTACCTCTCCCATAGAACATTAGATTACCTTATTACATGTACTATGTGGTAAATGTTGTTTGGGAGCAGGTAGAAATGTAAAGTTTGGACTGAAATGACTAATTACATTTTTAGAAAGTTGACATTTTCCTGCCCTAAACTTTCTTAGGCCTTTTAAGAGTTCCAGCTGCCTGTGCCTGTTAATTTTCCCATTATCAGGAATGCGTAGTGGGCCCAGGCAGTAAACAGTAGAACCTGGGTTTTTGCTAGGAGAGGGCCATCTTACCAGAATGGGTGGGGCGGAGATGTCCCCTACCCTACTTACATTTCAAAGGCTGCCTCCAATACACTCACAAATACATTGACACCAGTCTATTGTCATCCACACCCCTTACAGTCTGGCCAGCAAGGAAGGAAATTCCAGAGCCAACTGTGGGGGGGAAGGGGAACTCTAGATGTTTCTTCCACTTGAAAGCTGGCACCAAGTATACTAATGAAATCCACTCCATAGAACCTGGACCCTAGTAAGACTACAGAAGAACTGCCCTGCTGCTTGAGGTCTGCTTTGTTTCTCAGGGTACTACTCTGCTGCTACCATAGGACTACCCTTCTTCACAAAGGGCCTCTGCACTTGTGGTGGAGGCCACACAGTGGTGAAGGAATCCCGCCACTTGAGTTGGAATTTCCCCAAGGAGAATTCTTATTATGAAGATTCTGCCTAGAGTGCAGAAACTCCTCCACAACTGCGGAGCCACCCCCATGACTGCGGAGCCTCCGTCACGAGTGCGGAGGACCTTTGTGTCTCAAGCCCTTTATGTCTCCTCTGTGAACCACAATTATTCGACCAACTCCTCTAGTCTCTTTCTAATTGATAGTGGTTTTTAAATGAGGCAAACTGCATTTTTTCATAGGCTCCGTAGTGTCTTTGCAGAAGCAAACTTCAGTTATCAAAAAAGATATAGCAGTGATAAAATATAGAATGTATGCTTGTTCATAGGTCTGGTAGTGTTCATGACTGTCTTTATTGGCAAGAAATGGATACTTGAATTAACTTAGGGGCCTACTATGATCTCGGTCGGAAAGCCTGTGACCTTAGGTCAGAGGCTTTTAGACTGAGATCGTGGTTTTCACTTCTGACCACATAATTACAATTTAAGTGGTCAGAAGTGAAACAGGCCCGTCATTCTGTCTGGATTCTGACGGGCTCAGGGAGCCCATCTGGCAGTCGGATAAACCGCAGAGTAATCCATATGGATGGCATTTTATGCCATCCGGATCACGGTTTCCAAAAGGCTTTCCATGCTGACCTTTCGGACATAGAAATTCAGTTGGAAAGCATGTTAGGGGCCCCTAGCAGGGCCCCCATGTCTTTGAAGCCTCCAGTTGAGGGTGAAGGGGGCGCCTGTGGTGCCCCTGTGTTCATCCCTGCACGGTGTCGCAGGCACCCCGGGGTGCCTGCCAAGTGGTGCAGGGATGAACACAATCTCCTTTTTCTGTAGGGGAGCTGGTGCTACAGCCTCTTTATGGCTATAGCACAAGCTCCTATACAGAAAAGGGATATTCTGAAGCGGTTATATCAAAATTAGGTGGTCGGGACCGCTGACTGGAGGCCCGTCGGACCCATATCCGCAGCAGTGTTGGGCAGACGCAAGTCTGCTCGACATCTTAAATCTTTATCGGCCCCTAAGTGTTCATTAACATTTTGTAGGGGAAGGTAAGAAGGTAACTAATGGGTGCAATCATGACTTTTACATTGAATGACTCAAAATATGCAAAGAGATAGTGATCTGAAGTGGGCATACGGGTTTATAACAAAAACAAACTTGCAGAAACTGGTTCTGAGGAAACGTTTTAATTTATCTGTTTTTAGATTCATATTTAACCATGAAAGGCATTCACCAAGTTCACAAAACAATCAGGGTAATTTCTCTTCTCAGTGAAAATTCAGAAATGTAATTTAGATTTTTTGTTTTTACCATTTTGCCCCCCCTTTCAATGGTTCCCTTAGGAAATAAATAAAGTGTGGTACTCAGATGAACATCATGCAGGGTACGTAATATAGCAAATACACAGGGGATCATTTACAAAGGTGAATCTACATGTATAGACTTACTACAAGTACATTTACTCTTACACCTGTGAGTAATTTTACTTGTTTGGCTAGTCAGTATTATCAGTGTAAAATTAATCAAAAGTGCACATTTACATGTCTCCACTCCCCTGAAAAAGAGCGTGGAGGTCAGTAAAATGTCAAATACAACTGTAAAGTTACTACTAGTAGTGACTTAACAAATGTATTTAAAGTTTATTTATAATTTTAAATAGTTAAAAAAATGTATATATTTCGACATTAGGTCCCATGGAGTTTTATTTTAAGTCCCTACCCCCATTATTTTCTGTAGGAGGCTATTGCAGTACCAGTAGTTGGCCATGTGTTGTGCTGGACTTTTTACAGCTCTGAGCTGGAGCATATTTGTGACTGTTGTGGATCCTTTCTTGATGTAATAACCATAGAATGACAGTTTGTGAATAAGAATAGGTCACCCTGTTTTAATTATGGATGGACTGCAACATGTCTCTCTCTTAACCCCTCCCAGATCTCTCTTTACCCGTCCATAAACCCCCTTAACCACCAATTTAATAATAAATATTCTCCATTTTCTAGCCACTTCCTCGACCCTCCTACGGTTATTACTAAAATGTATGGCTATCTGTGCAGAGATCTCCACAGTCGGAGTGGCGAAAGCCAGACAGAAAAGATAGGGGAGGAGGAGACCTCCGCATGTAGGTTGGTGAATAGAATTTTGTAGTACATTTAGTATTAGAGATGTCATGCTCCAAAATATGCATTACCCCTGCACATCTGAAATTCTTAATCACAAATGTTATTCCGATTATTTTTGTCATGATAAGATGAATGCAAAATCTGACAATTCCTGGCACTTCATAGAAGACCTTATGACTTTCCTCATCTTTGTTTCCTTTCTTCCAAAGGGCAGAAGGGCTCTCTTCTGCAACTAGATATTGGGCCTTTTTATGAGTTTCGCTGTCCAGCCACCTTAGAACTGTGTCCACCCCTGCCATCATCCCACAGAGCTGGTGGTCCTAAGACCGCCATATTACGAGTTGACCACTGGGCTGGCAGTGTGGAGGCAGAGATCTTGTGGCAGTGGTGAGTACTTTTTCTAAATATATCGATGCCTGTGTTGGATGCTCACATATGTATGATGTATATGGAAAAATACCATGTACCCATAACTGGGAGGTAGCCCATATGTGGGCAGCCCTGTCAATGGGTATATGGGTCATAGTCCTCACGGTTAAGATCCTACAGTGAAGTGGGGACATGGAGATAGGAATGCACGTCAGAGAGTGCCTGGAGAAAGAAGAAATCCTTCATCACTGCCACCTTAAAGCCTGTGGTCGGACCGCCACGGTCAGCTCATGGATCAGGCACCTCGTAATATGCACTGTGATGCACCTCCCCCATACCACCCTATGGCAGCTGCCTTGCCCCAATTGCAAACAAGGCAGTTGGTGGTCTGTTGGCCACTCAGCAGTCCCGCAGTGGTCTTCCCTAAGCCAATCCACCCAACTCGTAATACGGCGGTCAGATCGCCGAGCTCTCCATGCTCGGACCCCCACCGCCAATACGACAGTCTGTGGGTACGCCAAACTCGTAATAAGACCATGTCTTTGCTCTGCATGTTAAATGCTCAGCAAACCTATTCTACACCAAAGGAAATGTGATGTAGCATCCCTTTAGCAAGTCCCAAGTGTAGAATTAATGATCTGAGGAGAACTCGTTAAAAAATGCCAATGATCCAAAACGAGTGTCTTCATCTGAAAAAGTCGACATGGTTGCAATAAAGAAATATGTGAACGTGTGACTAATTAAACATTACTTCTTGTAGGGGGCGGGGTTAGGATGCACTTGCATGTCTAGTTGGTATCTGCATGTCTCCTGTTTATGTTTATTTATCTTTTTGACAGCGTATTTTATGTATATTGACATATTTTTTATTACTCTAAAAATTACTATGTTTAATTTTTGTTCCACCCTCTCATTGAATGTTTTTCACCCTTAGTATTTTCAACATGATTTCTAAATTAGCTGGCGTTTTCTCAAAGTGACCCAAACAGTGCACTTCCACGTATTTAGCAATATGTCAGGCTCCAGAGTTGTACGACAAATGGTTCATGGCCCATATTTAATAGGTTATCATGCAGCACAGTGCAGCAGCCGCAAAAGCTGCGTTCAATGAGGGGGAAAGAGCAGGAGAGCACCATATTTACAGAAATATGGCACGCTCCTTCCCTTTCCCTAGCACCAGCACAAAAATGTGCTGCCACACGCTATGTACACACATTTGCAAAGGTTTTGAACTGGCAGGGTACCCTACGAGTACAAAATGTAATGCTCAGTCTAACCTAAAAACGTGTGCTGTACAGTGCATCACACAGCAAAGTCTAAAAAGAAAGAAGAAATTGAACATTTCTTCGTGATAGCACCTGGTTGAAGTGGGTGCTATTTTCTGATGCAAAACCTTATCTACTTTGTTAAGTAGCTAGGGCTTAACATCAGAAACTGTGGTAAAGCATGGAACGCCCCTATGGTGCTAAGCAATGTAAAGCAGCCCCTTGCGCTGCTTTATACTACTTTCAATTGAATTTGCAGTGCTAAACAAGTTTAGCGCTGGAAAGTAAATTAGTAAAAAATTATTTTGCCTTGATTTGCATCAACACAGCGCTAAAACCTAGTAATTATACCCCATAGTCTTTTTTCAGGACTCCAACCTTCGTCATCGGTAATAGTTCAAATGATAACTCATTGAACCTGGTTTTCTTATAGTGAAGGTAAACTGAGGAAAATTAAACTTTTTACAAAAATAGGATTTATTTTCAGAGATACCTGCTCTGACATTTGAGATCTTTTTCAATAAATATATATAGTTTGTGGTAGTTGCTTTAATAGAGCAGGTGGCACCAAATGGTGCAGCTACAATGAAACAGCTATGAGTGACATGGCAAGGCACAAAAAGTAATCCACTATAAATGCGTACAGATGTGAAGTGTATGTTGTAAGCATCTTTATGAGACTGGCTTGGTGCACAACGCACACCCGTATTACAATTTCTGTAGAAACTGAATTGTATCATTTATGTATATCTGTATGCTTCATGTATTTTTCGCAGACACAGTTTTTCATGTTGGCTCAACATAAATTGCACACATAAATAAAAGTCTAGAGGTGGGGCTATTGCAAGGTACTTTCTGCTCTAGTCAAAGATCCCTCCTTAGCATAGTGGCCACATTTGTTGCTTATCGGGGTAAACTTTTTTCCCTCTCCTGGCAGGTTTCTTGGCAGCCATTTTGTTCAGTTCTCCAATTTTT
Source organism: Lissotriton vulgaris (assembly GCF_964263255.1). Taxonomy (NCBI): domain Eukaryota; kingdom Metazoa; phylum Chordata; class Amphibia; order Caudata; family Salamandridae; genus Lissotriton; species Lissotriton vulgaris. Next base: position 1,999,510,122 of record NC_141687.1, read on the forward strand.
TGTACGGGTCTCTCATATTGACATTGCACATACTGTAACCATGCATGCCTTTACCAGGCATACCTTTACCAGGCAAACCTTTAGCATGGTTTATGTGAAGGTAAAAATTACGATTAAATAAAAAAAAAAAAGTAATTTTATAAATGTTCCCAAATGTATTTAAATATACAAGAAAATATTTTGACAAACATAAAAGTACTATTGTGCAGCACATATGTGTGCAACAGAAAACAACAACGATGCAAAACAATACAGGACATCATAATACTATGCAAATAAAATGTATTTTCCATTCCAACAACACCTGTAGCACTGTCACCAACCAAGATGGTGGACAAAGTGTCTGAAGGAGGTAAAAAAAATGTAAAAAAAAAAACAGTTTCAATATAATTATACTTTTAGGGTCAGATGTAGGTAGACATTTACCGACCGGTAACGGCCGATTTGGCCGTTACCGACCGGTAAATGGCTATTCTAGATGTAGGTGGCCTATTTTACCGAATCGGTAAATATACGGAATCCTTAAATTTACTGAATCGGTAAAATACTGAATCGGTATTTTTACCGATTCGGTAATTTTGAAATGTAGGTGGGACTCTTTTGAGTCCCACAGGCCTTACCGAATCGGTATTTTACCACCCAATCCAATTGGGGTGTAAAATACTGATTCCAGGTGTGCATGCACATGTGTGCATGCACACCTATGGCATGTGACAGACGGACATGCCCTTAGGGCATGTCTGTGTGCCACATGTCACACATGCCTTAAATCGGGGTGCTAGAGGGTGTCAAAGTGACACCCCCTGCACCCTTGCAAAATTCGGTATTTATCGAATCGGTAAATACCGATTCGGTAATGCCCATTGATTCCTATGGGCTTCAATGCCCATAGGAATCAATGGGCATTACCGAATCGGTATTTACCGATTCTTACAGAATCGGTAATTCAATTACCGATTCTTTCTACATCTCCCCCCTTCTATTTTACCGATTCATAAATACCGAATCGGTAAAATTCGGTATTTATGAATCGGTAAAATATACTTACCTACATCTGGCCCACAGTCAGTTATTTCATCACCCAAAAACACAGATTACAACAATTATTTTCCTGAAAATTGTAGTTGAACCTTACAAACGATGTAAAAACAGGCGTCCATCATTTTGTCATCGGTGGTGCTCTGCCTTCTGAAGTGACCACATGCATGGGAGAATGCATGGCTACTTCAAAGACACTATTAAAAACACTGCCATCTATCTGTCACAGCAAGTATAATTATAAATGTCAGTGCAAGTTAAAGGACAAAAACATATTAAAGCTAAAGGATTGTAATCATTACTTTTTACAGGTTGAGAATTTACTAGCTGGGGAGTCTACCACCTGTACGAACATTTAGATTTGTCATAACTGCAAGTGAAAATAATTTTAGAAATTGCATTTAAAATAGCAAAATGAAAGCTTGCAATGTTATAAAAAATAATTCTGCAATTTTTCACAAACAAAATGTTTTCAAAGAAGAAATCAAACAGTAAGTGTGTGAACCATTAACCTTTCCGACTCCAATAAGTGTTACCTCAGTGAAGGAGCTGGACAGTGGCTGGGCGACAGATTCACAATTCTAACTCTGCCAAGTACTTACCTCAGATAAGGTGCTGGAGAGTGGCTTGAGGGCAGATTTGCTATTTAAACTCCAGCAAGTATCTCAAGGAAGGTGCTGAATAGTGGTTTGGTGAAAGATTTACTATTCTAACAACAGAAAATACTTACCCCAGGGAAGGGGCTGGACAGTGACTTGGGTAAGATTTTCTATTCTACTGAAGGAAAGTACTTTCATCAGGGAAGGTGCTAGACAGTGGATGGCTGTTAGATTTACTTATATAACTCCCCCAAGTACTTACCTCAGGGAAGGTGCTCGACAGTGATTGGGAAAGAGATTTGGTATTCTTACTCCACTAAGTACTTAACTTAGGGAAGGTGCTGGACAGTGGCTGAGAGAAGATTTGCTATTCTCACTCTGCCAAATACTTACCCTGGGAAGGTGACAGTTGCTGGGGGGTAGAAATTACTATTCTAACTCTGCCAAGTACTTACTTCAGGGAAGGTGCTGGACACTGGCTGGGGGCAGATTTACTATTCTAACTCTGCCAAGGGCTTACCTCAGAGAAGGTGCTGGACAGTGACTGGGGTCAGATTTACGTTCTTTCCAACAACCATAAAACATGTCTAAAGAATTTTCAAAACAAACCTGAAATAAAGATTTTTAGATCTCATATTAGCATACTATTCTTGTATATTTGTCCATCAATTAGTTAAAAAAAAACGCCATGATAAAGAAATCCAGCATACAACAACTTTTAGGATAACTGTCACAGGTAAAAACTATTTCGTGATTAAATAGCATTACTTTAACATGAATATTCAATCACACAGAAACTGATCAACTCATAAAAATCTTGCATCACAACAAGAAAACAAGCTTCTTACCTAATACATGGTGTAAATTTAAACATAATTTTTCCTCAAGGAACCCGCTTAAATGAAAGAACCGACATCATAAATCAAACTGAAAAAACAACTCCAAAAGAACAGACCAAACATTTATTACTAAAAAGGTCAATACTATTAGTAAAATAAAAAACTTGAATAAAACATATATTTAACGTTAAGAAAAAACATTTTCTTCAGCAAATACATTTTGGCATTTGAATCCAAACAGGTTTTTACAACTAATAAAATTCTTCTGTATACAACCATAGGTGCAACAAAAGGTCCAGACAACTAATGTAGACCCCTTACAAAATATTTAACTAAACCATTTTCAGTCAGAAAATGGAAAATTGACAAGCTGCTTATGTGCTGTCATGCTGAGGAAACTGCCTTCTGAAATACAAAGGTTACCTTTTTTAAGGAGAGATTATTGAGCCCAGTACTCATTGGCTGTGTATTGGGTGTTTCTCATCCTGTTGCAAAGGCATAGTGGTAACCCTTGGTAATATAATTGAAAGAACCTGTGAAGATAACCGCTGTGCCTCTGCAACAGAGATTGAGGTAAGAGAAAATTTACAGCAAAAATAAAACTCTAGCTGCCACCGTCCAGGAACCCTGTGGCTCAGTTTTGAGGGAGGTAACCCACAATCTCAAATGTGAGAAGAATGATACAATGGAAAAAAAAGACGAGTAATTCCATGACAGTAACACCCAGGACCCACTCAGATATTAGTATTTCCCCTGAACTGACTAAAACCTTCAACCAAGAACTTTTCTTATTATTTGATAATGAAAAACAAGTCAACAGCATACTAATTTCCTGTGCCGTTCATTATACAGTTACACTTGAGAATAGTCAAATTTGGATGGATATTTTAAATCAACACCCCATCGATTTACCCAAATGTATAATATTCATGCAAATATAAATAACAGTAACATTCCTTTAATTTATAGATTACTGCCTGATAAACATTCCTCAACATATACTGAATTTATGTCAGTTATAAAAACCAAAACAACTCACAAAAGTGCTAGGAAAATAAAAATTGCCTTCAAATTACAAATGATAAATACTATTTATAAAATCTACCCAGATACCCTACATCAAGGATAATTTTTTCACTTTTCCCAGACATATTGGAGACTCATTAAAAAAGGCTTTAGTTGAGAAGTACAGGACAGGCAGTAAGCTTCAATATGAACATAAGAAACTAAAAGCATTGTGTGTTGTACCTCCTGAATGAATGGTCGAATTCTGCACCCCAACTATAAAAACAGACTTTTTTACCCTACATGAGGACAATCTGGCACCACATCTAAACTACTTTGAAGATACATGGATTGGCCATCTAAGCAGGTCTGACTACAGAAGGAAACAATGATTTACAACTGGGTGAGGAAACTGTTACTCGACCTGGTTAGTGAGAGGTTCAAAAACCAACAATTCAATAGAGGGATGGCATAATTCATTTAACAGTAGTATTGGTAAAACCCAATCTAACCTATACTACTACTTGGCAATTTTGTGAAAAATGAAATGAGAACGGAACAATCAATGTCAGGTACTTTGAATACCCGAGTTAAAAAAAAATTTAAGAAACACAGGATGGGCCTAGGAGGTACCATCATCAAATGGTTTGGTTCCTTCCTCCAGAACCGTACCCAGTGATTCTTAGTCAACAACAACCTATCGGCTCCTTCCCCGATCCCTATCTTGAACCACTACCTGAAATCGTTCGCACCGCCAACATCTCCTTCCACATGTACGCCAACGACACTCAGATATACATCAAAATCTCTTTTCTTGAGGAGATTACCTATCTGAGCGATGCCCTGAATCTGACCGTTCAATGGCTCGCAAACAACCAGCTCAAATTGTATCCCAAAAAAACGGAGTCCCTTCTCATCTCCCCCCAAAAATTACAATGACATACCTGAATGGATTAACTCAATCACAGGACTCAACTGCACACCAACAATAGCAGATTCTGACAAATCACTTTGGACAAACTTGGACTGCAACCTGAATATGCATGAACACATCAATTGGATGGTCAAAACTGCCAGGTTCCATATGAGCTACTTGAGAAAACTAAAACCATGCTTTGATACTGCTGACCTAAAAACCACAGTTCAGGCGTTAGTCATATCCAGGCTTGAATACAGCTGCTCTACCCTATCTAGCCTACTAAAGACTTTGACAGCCCACTTAAAGCTTGCCTCAATGCAGCAGCTAGACTCTTATTTGCTTAAAAAAAATTGGACCACATTTCACCACATCTGAAGGCCTTGAACTGGCTTCCTCTTGAAGGCAGAATCCAGCTCAAGCTGGCCTGCATCACTAACAAAGCCTTGTACATGAATGCCCCCAAAGTATCTTGCCCAGACAATTGTGATTTCTGGGAGAACCAGAAGATCTCGGTCCGCCAGAGACCATGTACTCCAGCCACCCCACCTACGCAATGTAAAAACACATAAGCGAGCGTTCTCTGGGGCCGCACTAAGAATCTGGCACTTGCTACCTCCCTCCATCAGAAGAATTCCTACTTTGTCTTGCTCCAAAAAGGAAGCGAAAACCTTCCTAATGAGCAAATTCCTCCAATAACTCTGCTTTATTGCGCATTCTGTCTTTTCATGGCCTATGTTTATGTACATAATCTCCTGCATTGCTTGGCCCTCTCCATGTATCAATTGTTCCCCTTGTTTATTGCTGACATGTCGCTTGCTGATTTTGGTACTGTACTGTTTACTGTATATAACTCTGACTTTTATTCTACTGTAGTAAATTCCCTAACCCCATCCTTGTATTTTGCCTATGCCTATACTGTACGCAACATGTTTATCCCTGTAAAACCCTCTGATACCCTAATGGGTCATTTTCGCGCTATAAAAACCTCAATTAAAATAAATGGACTGCCAGAATTTTAGAGAGATTTTCTTTGCTTAGAATTCATAACTTTTTGTCAGAAATCATTTTGAAATATCCAGACTACAAGATCTGTGTTACAAGGGAATTCATTATTAACTGAATAGAATTCTCTCCATATGAATCAATGTATAACCTGTTGTTATCTATTCATGACCTTCCCTGGCATACGAAGACAGTAGAGTACTAGAGGTCCTCAATTTCAATTTGCCAACTGTTTGAATGAAAATAAAAATGTTAATAGTAGCATACCTTCAGCAAGATAATAGTTTTAATAGACACCATTCTGCTTATCTATGACATGTAATGCAATTAAGTTATAGATAGCTTCATAATGATGCTGATATACACTTTAGATTATGAAAGCTTTCCTGGGCACACCAAACTGGAGAAATGTATTTTAATTATATTTTCCCCCCTTTAGTGCTCCAACATTAAGAATCATTGATTCCAAATTTCTACTGCGTACTTATAAAAGTTGACATTTTAAAAAAATGAAAGTATTTTTATCACATAAGGACAATTATTGATGGCGTTTTTCTTATAAATGTAAATGTGGGTGTACTTCTAAAGTGCACTGCGACTCCATGGAGTATCCTGGCGCTGAAGATCGCTGGGGAGATGGTCCCTTTCTGGGTATCTCCAAGGTGGAACCAGGCATCCCCGGCGTCTGTGGGGTGCTGTTGTAGAGATGGTGCAAGCTTAATGCCCAGAGTTGCCGAGTCTGTTCCCTGGTTAGAGTAGGCACAGAGGCAAGAATTATCGAGTCCATTTTGACCCTGGTCCACGACCCTGCCGCGTCGGGAATTGAACCCTGGTCCCAGGCGGTCCTCTGCTTACGGGTCTGCCGCATATAAACAGTGAGCCACACCACTCCACTCCTTATGCTGTCTATATCTATCAGGATGGTAACCTAATAAAGACTATCTAAAACCTGCCAGCCCAAGGCAATACAACCCTGCTTTGCCTAATCCACCTGTCACCCACAGTACCATTTTGCTTGAGAATATTTTTCGAAATATGTGACAAAGTATTTTTGTATGGGTATCCCCTGATTTTGTGGGCTGATGCTTCTTGTTTTTTTTAACTCTGAGCACTGGGGTACTTCTGTCCAGGACCCAGAAGATGCACTCTGAACCTTAATCCATGGCAAATTTGGCCCTGATTGTGATATGTAACTGTTAGATATGACATCCTTGGCCTGATATTCCGACGCACCCCCTGTTGTTGATTGCTGAATTTGTTTTGTTTGCATTAGGACTCTGTGATTATCTATCACTAGTGGTAAAGTGCTTGTGCTCTCCCCTCCAAAAATTGATATACACCTAATTGGCATATTTAATTTTCTTATCAGCCCCTGGTAAATGGCACTACTTGTACACAGGGCTTATAAATGTATTTCCACAAGTGGCAGCAGCACACTTTGTAACACCCACTGACGTAGCACTGTGAAACAAGTCTCAGGCCAGTCACAGCAGCCTGTGGTTCATTTTTAAGGCTGCCATTTTGACCTGGCAAAATAAACCTTGTGCTAGGTCTAAACCTCCTTTGTAATCCCTCTAAGTCACCCCTAAGGCAGGCCCTTTAGGTTCACGGGGCAGGATGTATGGTATTTAAAAAATATATCACGCATACTTTAGCTTTACATGTCTTAGCAGTGAAACATTCCCAAAGATGTTTTTCACTATAGCAAGGCTGCCTCTCTCATAGACTAACACTGACTTTCCTTAATACATGATATCTTCAGTTTGGAAGCAGACAGAGAAAGACTTCTTCCACTCATTTTAATTGCAATTTGAAATCTTCTTTGGTAGTAAAGTCAGATTATAAGTTACCATTCTGATTATGCCACTATCAGAAAGTTGTACCCCAAAAAGAGGTGTTCGGCTCTTATAGTCAGTGAGGCTGAGACACCTTAAATTTGCACAAGCTAACAATGTCAAAACTGACTGATCCTTTTTGCCATTGTTTTGTTTGTGCACACTTTCAGAAAGTTGACATTTTTCTGCCTCAAACAAATGTGCCTTTCTGCCAGTGTCTAGGATCACATTCATTATTAATACAATTCATTTTTACATCTAAGAACAGTGCTCAAAATATCGGTATATCAAGAGGCCATAGGACTTTAGGGGAATTCCCAAACACATACCTCTACTACAGATAGGGTGTTTTGAATCCTAAAATTCCCACTTCATATGCTCTGTAACATGTATGACAGTTAACCCTGAAATTAACAGGGGAGGGGGTGCAGAATAAATGAGATAGACAATTTATTCCAAACTGTCTACGTTTAGCCAAATATTCTGTTGAATGTTATAATGTATTTCTTTTACACAATCTAACTCAGGATGATAGAGAAGATAATAATTGTTGGTTTATTGTAATTTTCATAGTACTAAATGTCATTTCCTGCGTATTCCCTTGAGCTTCCTTCCTTCTAGTATAAGGTTGAAATCACCTCGGAAGATCCCTCTTAGGTAAACTGTAAACCCCAAAACGACAGGAAATATTCATAGTAGACATCCTAGCTGACCAGTAGTAGGAATGTAGATTATTGTGACATTGCTGACAATGACGTCAGCTCTTAACTATTATGAACCTGCTGTAAGCATCTACTTTCTGGGACTCTAGCTAAAAGGGGAAAACATCTTTAAGCAGATTGCAGCCCAGGCTGTTTCGAATTTGGTGGATGCAATATATTGCTTTTCGTAGACTCTGCATAGTCGCGTTCGATCTATACTCTTATAGGATGTTGTAAAACAAATGTTGAAGCGCCTCTTGATTATGCGCTTTGAGTAGTGGAATTTATACATAGGAAATAACATTATCATTACATCGATTTTATTAACATCATAAACAGAATACGAGAAAAGAAAAAAAATGTGAGTAAGTACTGTCTGGTTCCAAATCACGGTACCCATCAGCAATATTTATTTAATACAATGAACGGATGTGAAAGTCATATGCTTAGAACAACAATATTGGTTTCACTTCCATTGTCAACCGGTGTGTTAGCATTCCAAGAGGGAAACCTGTACACCTTTTTAACCATCTTTTCCTCTCTTTAAGCAATTAGTCCAAGATATTTCCCAAAACATAAATCCATCTCTGTCACAATCAAGCCTGTGGAGTCAGAGTAGCCAACCCCCAGATTCTTATGGGTGCACTGTACCTTAAAAGTCTATATGCTTCTGCCTAGCGTTATCATTGCCCCAGAAACTCTGTCATTGAAGTCAGCCTGACTGTTCTTCTACTCCTCAATACAATACATTTGGTTCAGTCAAAGTACGTTAGCAACTACTAGCACCAATGCTCTTCCTACCTTGTCAAGTGGCTTTTAGATTGTGTCTAACACAGTCATCATACTCATATCCTCCCCTGTGGCCTCCTCACCTTAAACTTTTGTAAGGAGCAGCTGTTTTTGTTTGAAGACTGTTAGACCCAGCAGTTTCTGGCTGGGTTGCATTGAAGCCAGACAGAATCCACAGTCCTTCGTAGAATAAATACGATACACTTGTCTGATACCTGTGCTCACCCTTGGGTGGCTTAGCACAAAGTAGTCAGGCTTATCCTCAGCGTCAAAGTGTAACGCATTGGCACAACACCACCCTCGCAACATAATAAGTACACTACAAAAAGACTCCACACCGTATGTATAAAACACTGATTTTTGGATTACACATATTGAAATCAAAACAACATACACATTGGATGTATGCTTTACAGTTATATGCAATTGTCGAATTCTCCCATTAGCATCAGAACGGCATGAACATATATGTATTAGTCAGTCTTATTCACTTGCCCCGTTATCCCCTGAGCCTCAAAAGCAACATAAACCCATGTGCGTGCTTCTCCGAGGTACTCATGATCCAAGCGATTCCTCCCACATCAAAAGCGATAGAAACATATAAGCAGGCTGGTCAGAGGTATTCCACATTCCCGCTATCACATTATCACATTATCACATTATCACATTAGTGTAAAACATGACATTCCCAGTATTGCATACTCCGTCAAATGATAGAGGCTGGAGACAGAGAATCATGTGACACGACAAGCAGCAGTACAGAAAGGAGTGGTGAGAAGAGGAGATGCGGAGGAGCTTCGGAGGCAAGGCGGAGTCGAGGCGAGACAGCTCGGCAACTCAGCGTGGAAAGTAGGGGGGCGATTAGGATTGCGGTTCTTCCGCATCGTCCGGGCCGGCGGAGGATGCGGAAAAACCGCTGCCGAGCCTTCAAAGACCCCCTGCCAGATTAGGATGGCTGGGGGGTCAGGAAGACCGCCCGCCGCTTTTCCGCCGCGGTCGCCTTACGACCACGGCGGAAAAGCTCTAATATGGAGGCGGTGTCTAACAGAAACCGCCAACCATATTAGGATGGGGCTCAACAAATGCCTTTCCACGGCGGCTTCTCCGCCATGGAAAGGCATACGGTGATTTATTTGGGGGCCCGTTGCGGGCCCCCAGGGTGATGGGGTGGTGGGGGGTGCACCTGGGGGGTACCTATGGTCCCCACAGCATTCGCATGCACAAAGCGGCAGGCACCGCGCGGTGCCTGCCGCTTTTTGCATGCAAATGCGAAGCATGCATTTTTAACATTGCGGCGGGTGCTGCTTCGAGCAGCACCCGCCGCAATGTTAAACATACAGGATGTGACCGCCAGGGTGCAGGTCACATCCTAATTTGCACGGAGGGGCCGCCGCCGCCCCTGCGGACGGTCCCTCCTCCTATGGGGTGGCAGACGGATGCAGGTCCGTCCGCCATCCTAATAGGGCCCTAGGTTAGGCCTGTGTATCTGTGCTGAGTAGCCGAGCGGCGGAGCTCAGCCGGGAGCTGGGGCGGCCAAGCCGAGCCGAGCTGAGCTGAGGAGCCAAGGCAGTGAATTGTGAATTGAATTGCATACTCCATACAGTTGTACTAGCCAAGAAATCAGAGGTTTTGGCTATGCGTCGTGACAGCCACTCAAACTACACCAGCCAACGATACATGTTGCACCCGCTGGTGACACTTCTATTAGATTGTGGTAATCACCTAGATCAAAAGAAAACAGTTACTTGGTTTAGTCCCTCCAGATTAGGCATTCAGGTACCTAGCGCCACCTTCACAAGTGCAGGACCAGTATTATCCCCCCCGGAGGCATAAGACTGTGACACCAGAAGCTTCCATGCTTCCAATTTGGAGAAATGTTCCCCCTCAGGCAGAGGAGCGAATTGCAGTTGCTCCAGGCAGCCAGCCGTGGGTGCACACCAGGCACAACAACACCCTTCGGGTTCAGTCACGATATTCTCATCATCACCTTGTGGTGTGGGTCATGGGGGAGAGAGCCGGTGACCTCGGATGGAGGCCGCAATGTCAGGCACTGTCAGCTTCCTGATCTGGAGGTCAGAGACAGTCTAGTCTTCCAGCTTGGGTCCTGCAGACTCAGCAAATGTCCCTGAACATCCATCACAGATTACTCAGTACGGAGTGTGAGCAAGCACAGGGTTCCAGTTGTCTCAAACACTGCAAACTTCCCCAGCACTCCTCAAAATCTGCATGTTACGACACCCATGGTGGGCTGCTGATCTTTACAAGTACACTCCTCTGCAAAGTGTTATTATGGCGTATGTCAGGACGGTCCGTGTCCTAACCGACAATCACTGCCACCTATTTTTGCCACACCCTGTGCAGTCCTTGGACATGGGGAGATCCTTTCTGTCCCTAGGATCTTATGGAGAGCAGGTCAGCCAACTGACCCTTGGGGAGAGCTTAGGGACCAGGGCCATGAAAGTTGCCAATTTGCTGCATGCCAGCAACATCCAGTCAAAGTTCACCAAGTGATAGTCCCCTTCCTGGAGCACAACAAGCCCTAGGACACCCTAATACTGCAGACAATCCAGTTGCATCACCACCTGCCCCATTCCTCGTGTAGGTGTCCCAGCATCGAACCCACGTAGTATGGTTCCAATCCCAAAAGTGTCTCTAACTCCTGAGGGCAGACCTCTAGGAGTCATACCCACAATGGCCTTTGAAGATGAGACCAATTCAAAAAGCCACCTTTGAAATGTATAGGCCCTCTCTAAATTTTGCCATCTGTCATCATACCCTGGGAAGGCTTGATCATTATCTTTAGTGGGACCAGGACCCTTCTCCTTGGAATGCAGGTACCAATTCCACACCCTTGTATCGATCCCAGGAAGGCCTCTCAGAGGTGTCAGGGGGTCGGTGGGGACATTGTCGACATCACTAAGCAAGCATGAGCCTGTCAGCAATGCAGCTCAGCACGTTACTAGCTACTTTTTTTTTTGCAACGTGTCTGTCCATGCCTTTCACATGGGAACTGTTCACTGTGTTAGTTCTCTGCGGGTTCCTGGAGTTCAGTCTGAACATTGTGAGCAAGGTTAACAAAATGATGCCCCTTGTTGTTCTGTTCTAGTCAGGCCTTAGAACTTAAATACAACATACCAATGCAGCTGGTGGGAGACTAACATTTTGATATTAAGGGTATGTACGCCTAAGGAACGGACCCATGGAGAGCGACCTCTGCAGGGAGAAAGGCAATGCGGTTCCAATGATGTAGATCTACCATCTAGGCACTAAGGTATGGGGTCTGCTGTCAAAGCCCAGAGATCTTCTATTATATCATAATGCCTATTCCCAGCAAGGGAAGGGAGGTTAGGCTGAATTGTCTTTCCTCTATTGTCTTTTCATTATGACATCTCCCTTCAATATATGACCTAGTTGCTAAGCTGACAATATTTGAATTATGCATTTTTCTGCTTGTTGTGGCACGTATACTGCATTATAGAGCACAATAGTTAAAATAAATATCCTAAACTATTTCCTGTCTCTGTCAGACTTTATTGTGGACAAGCTCAAGAGTGCTAAAACAAACCACGAGGTGCTATACGGACTGGAGGTACGTCTATCGGCGGAGGAGACTGATCGAGCACACTCGGTGCTCCCGCGAATCAGCCGTGGTCAGAGGGAAGGCTCCCGGACTCAACTGAAAATGTCGATCTGACCAACATCTTGGGATACCAGTCTTCACTACAAGCCTACCCTCCAATATCCTTGACCAGGGATCCTCTCTCCTCCAGAAAAGTGATCAGATATATTTCACCACATCCATACAGTTATTGGTATGGACGATATTACTTCCACCAACAATCCCAACTGCTGTTTATCTTATATGATCAGCTACTTCACTCATATTCATCTTTCACACCCTGAAGAAGTCCCTTTTGGGACGAAACGCATCGGCTGTTCCTCAACATTAATGGAATAATAAAGTGGATTTTTTTCTAAAAAATTTGGACATTACTTGCATCGTCTTTGTAATAAGTTTTGTGATAAATATCTTTCACAAATTCTATTTGTGGTGCATCTGAGCGTATGTATGAAACTCAAGAGTTCTAGCGAAAGAGTGTGCCTCATTACCACAATTCCTGAGAGAGTCGAGAGTGTTGTGTTCTGGGGTGTCAAATCATTTGCTTGTCTGTGAGTGTGTAGGAGAGCAAGTGAGACACTATAGCAAGTTAGTCCTGGGCTCGTGGGCACCGAGGTGGTGGGAAGACTTAGCTCCTTTACACCGAGGTCCCATAATCCTGCACTTGCTACTGTGTATGTGCATAATCGCTGCAACAGAGGTCTGTTTCCCTTAAGCCCCTAGTTTATAGCTGTCTAACAGGAACCCACAGATGTAGCTGTCCCTCCGAGCACCCAGATGTGGATTGGAGACAGAGCCACGAGCACCGAAATGCCCACTTTGCAAAAGTGGCATTTCCACATTAGTAATGTTGAATCCACTAGCCCTACCAGAGAGGATTTGCCATTACTAACTCATCAATATCAAACACTATACTGCTACTTTTCTGTACATAGAAAATACTGAGCAATAGCCTTTCAACTGATCCACCATGTTATTCATTGTACAAAGCAAGCCCCACGGTACAGACCACACCATCCAATGCCATTCTCTACCAGTGCATGTAGCTGCCTCTTCCAGACAAAACACCCTGCCCCCAGGGAATAGTCCAATGTAGCACGAGGCATGCAGGACCCTGCCAAGCCGAATAACAGTAACCTGCACACAGGCCCCTCCAGGGAAAACATGTGGCACGTTTGAAGAACTACCTCCATGGATGGCACAACAGTGCTGCAGGCCCACGGAGGAGCATTTGAGTTACATGCCCTAGGTATAAGTCTTACCCCTAGACAAGGGACTCACAGCTAACTTGTTATCGCCAATCATGTATGCACCAATCACCAGTATGTATATGATAAGCACAGCGCTTTGGCACTGAATGGCAGGGTCAAAAGTGCTCAAAATCCTAAGAAAGCACATAGATCAGCGGTAAACCAGGAGGAACAAAACCAAAAAGTAGAGGGAAAGCACCATAAAAAGGCCATTTCCAACAAAGCCCCTTCATGCTGCCTCCTCCTCCAGCCCCGATGTCCGAGGTTGCCTGTGGAGAAAGCATTGGCCCCAGTTCAAGCAGCACCTGGCGGGTGCCTGGAGCTCCTCAGTCACTGCCAAACTCTAGCACTGAGGTCTCTCTCCAGACACTTTCTCTACTCCTCTTGCAAACTGGGGGAGCACCTCTGAGGCCACTTTGCAACAGCAGTGCCTTCTCACTTACATGGTGGCTGTGCAGGATCACACTCCCAAATATTTTTGTTTTTTTCAAGGCCTCTGTTTCAAGTGTTAAACATTCTAATTCACATTGTGAGGATTGTCAAGGTTCCAAAAAATATTACAATATAACTTTCAAAATGTTTACATTTGTCTCTCAGGATGCATTAGCAACTATAGACCCTCAGTTAGAAGCTGGCATGTGGGTCACTGTTACTCTGCCATGACTGTTATCAGTAAGATTGGCAGAAAACTGCTTTCCATATTTATGGTTTGTCTGACATGTCCATCAACTGTGAAGTCAGAGTTAGGTCCGTCTGCACTCCCTTGGATCAGCTGCTCTCCGATGACAGTCATATATCCATCAATGTTGGTGTGGCAGAAAACTGTCTGACATCATTTAGAGTTGTCTGCTGCCATGGTGTGATGTACAAGCTTTTGTGTCAGAGAATGGCAATGGTGGAAAGCCAAGCATATGTTGGACGGCCTTTAAATTTAAGTGGATGATCCATCAAGACACACCTAATGCAGATCTACAAAGCATGGATCACGAATGAACTAAGACATTTACTACTCACAACACAGGCCTTTGTTGCTCCACAACAGAAGTCACTAACATGGAAGGCAGAAGAGCTTCTTACTTTTCTGAGCTAACTGTAATGGTGAATGGAATTGTGAGATTTGAATTGCAGTTATTTGGTGATCACATGATGAAATATGGGACAGGATATTAGATAGGGTGAATGTTGTGTCCAATGTGCGATTTTAGAATGAGCAAATACATCCTATTCACGTTATACCATACAGGGCTCCATGCCTTAAACATATAATAATGCCCTGTCCTATACAAAATTGAAACAGACTCAATTATGACTCTTATATACTGAAATGTTTTTCCTGGTGAGTCTTACTCTGGTTCTGCTGATGTAAATCAAATACAGATGGTTTGTGACATCTTGTTGCTTTGATAAATGTAGTTAACACAGTGAAACACTTAGATATTACATAATTGAAGAAAAAAATGGCACCACAAATAAATCGACAATACTTCTTTAAAAGTTCACTTTCCTTGCCAGCACTGACAGGATAGCCACACTTTAATTGCTTCTGCCATGCAGATCTGCTGGGATTTAAAATGTCTGATGGATCCCGTGGCAGTGCACTCAGCTGGAAATCTTGGCAGAAGGTGCTCTTGTGAAGTATCCTCAATTTTATGGCCCAGCAGACAAACAGCATTTAATTGTTAATTAGGCCTACAATGTATTGTTCTTATTAGCAATATTTAAACATAATATTTAAATAAATGATTATATTTACTATTATTTATTTCTACACATCTGGATTTTAACAAATATATGGTATTACCCAGGAAATAATTTAGTTAACTAATTTATTCCATTTTCTACATCTACAAATGCTTTAGTTTCGTTTTTTTCTCACTATTGCCAGACCTACAAGATTCAGTTAAATAATTAAGTTAAATAATGAAGCTGCACTCTAAGTTGTCACTTGATTTTTTCGTATTTGCCCCTTATTTACAGCCTATGTACAGACCCTCTCCTCTGTCCCAGTGGCCAGGTTGAAAGCCAAAGGAGCATTATCTGACCCCTTCCCAAACGAGAGGGACACAGACACAGGTTTCTCTCTCTCTCCATTATTATTTGCCCTGGCCATTGAACCCTTGGCAGAATGGGTCAGAAGGGATGCAATATTATGTGGATTTATTTGGGGTGTGACTACTGGGGATCATATCTCCCTATATGTAGATGATGTTCAACTCTTTCCCAGTGACCTGCAAGATGCGGGACCCACTCATGCAGATACTTGAGATTTATGGATCAGTCTCTGGTATATTTCTATGTCTCCACAATCGAGCGGGACTTCCAATATTGTCCCATTGCTTGAAACCACAAACCGAGACCTAAAAAAGTAGTTGCTTCTACCTCTTGCCATTCGCAATACAATTGTCAAATGTAAGATGATTGCAGTCCTCCATATGCTATAAAACCACCCCTACAAAAAAACTGCCACCACATTCTAGAACATATGAGCGGCGTTTAAGGAATTTCTTTGGGCTGTGGGTGAGATCTAGAGTATCTCTGATACAGTGCACATTAACCCTATATGAGGTGGGGTTAGGTGCTATAGATATGCAGCCTGATTCATGATCGGGCCGTTTTGCGAGGCTCAAATAGCGAATCATAAGGAATCGCTATTTGAGACTCGCAAAACGGTAATCATGTAGGAATCGCAATATTAATTGCGATTCCCACTGATTCCTTATTTGCGATTAGCTAATTGCTAATCGCAAATAAGGAATAACTCCCCATGCATTCCTATGGGCCAAAAGGCCCATAGGAATGCATGGGGAGTATTCCTTATTTGCGATTAGCAATTTGCTACTCGCAAATAAGATAGCGATTTAAAGGGTGCCAGGGGTGTCCAAAGGACACCCTGTAGCACCCCTTAAATGCAAATTGAAACAGGTGTTGCGCACACACATGTCCAAAGGACATGTGTGTGTGCAACATGCAACTTAGAAAAATGCTTTTAAAAGCATTTTTCTAAGTTTTTGCTATTTACCGAGAGGTCTGACCTCTCGGTAAATAGCGGCCCAAAATTGCATTTTCGCAATTTTCAAATGCTTCATGAATTGCATTTAAGGAATCTCAAATAGAGATTCCTTAAATGTAATTCCTCGCAATTTAGCGATTTAGCAATTACCGATTTTTGCATTTGGGATGCTGAATCCCAAATGCAAAAATCGCACTCGCAAAGGGCCGGATTCTCAGAATCCGGCCCTTTGCGAGCCGATTTAGCCTTCATGAATAAGGCTGATGGAGCTTTACTAATGGGCAGCCTACATGATGGTGATCAATGAGCCTAGGAAGATCTGGACCTTTTGACTGGAAATACAGTCTTTGTGAGACAGGGAAAACCTTCATACCTTGTACAGCTCCAGGTCCCAGCGGAGACTGCCTGAGGTCACTAAAAACACCTTGTCAGCATGGAGAAGAGGCTTTAGTGGATGGGACACCAATGGCCTTTAAAAACTAGGCAATGTCTTGATCATTACCCACATTAAATATTTTCAAAGAACTTAAATAATAATTAGATCTGCACAAAACACAGTTCTTCCTGTTCTTACAACTGAGGCATATCCTCAAAACCCTTCGTGACTCCATACAGTCCACATTCAGCCCACTAGAGTCCGTAATTGACTATAGAACGAACTGCCCCAGACTTAACTGTTCCCTTTTGGCTAATATGCCTGACCTGTGTGTTTTGTTATGTGATAAGTGGCCTGCTGATGTAGAAATATTAGATGGTGATATATGGAGAGAAAAAAGGATTGCCCCACAAATGTTAACCATTTCGGTACAAAGTAGACTAATCTTATTTCGCTATCTCTACATGATTTATTACATGCGAGTGAGACTCAGACAGATTGGTTGCAGAATTCACTTGAACTGCACCCATTGTGAAAATATGAAATGTATATTTTTTCACATGATCTTAGAATGGCCAGTAATTAAAAAATGCTGGGCTGGGGTAGAGCAATCATTGGCAAGTGCCCTTAGTAGTCCCATCACACTTACGTCTAAGATGACTCTACTGGGACTACGTGAGTAATGGGACAGCCCCAGTTGCACTGAAAGCTCATTGGAATCGGATATACACTCACTAAAAGAGATATCACACACCAGTAGAATAGTAAAATGGAATAGACCACTGTGCAGGTATTGAACTAGAGGTCTACATGACAAGAGAAATCTCCCAGAAATATGACAAGGTTTGCAAGCCAGGGGTGGCATAATCACAGTCTATAGTTGCATGGGTCAGTCTAATGCTTACACCAAACTGTATTGCGGTAAGCCATTACTTGGTCCATTACTTGGTCCCGCCACACCATTAGGGGAAGGGATTACTCATCAGATCCCGGAAAGGCCCGGTTACCCTACACATACAGACACTTGTAATTGTTTTCTTTCATGTGCAGTAATACAATGTACATGTTTGTCTATTACCTATTTTACAGGGAATAGAAAAGGGATCGGAGGGAGTGGGTTTTTTACTTGTTGCATAAATAACATAAGAATGTTCTGGGGCAATGGGATACCTCGTGCAATGTGGAATTGTTACTGTTGGAAAACAGATTGAAAATTCATATTAAAGAAAAGTTGACAAAACTACAATGCTTTTGTAATATGACAGACAAGTCATCCGCCACATTTGTTATGGAGTATCACATCTGCCAAACTCTAAATAAGTTACTTAATGGGTTCACAAGGCTTTACAGCAATGGATTTAATTCTACCAGGGCACAGAAGCCACATACATCGCTGCCCTGCTGGATTACAAGTAGACATATTTAGAGATCTTCACATGCCTGCCAGATTACTCTATGCCTTCAGAAGAGAGACTACCACTCTAACGCTAGGTTTGTTTAGCAGCCATGTTTTGTGAGGCCAATGAGCAATCTTTAGTTTTGATTGAAAAATGTTGAAGTTTGATTTACAAAAACAAATAATTACCCTGACTACCTGGGAGTTCTATTCTCAGGGTGTGTTGGTCATTATCATTTCTTTCTGTTCTGTACCACCAGCTTGCTTTTCCTGGTGGTCGGCCACATGTAGAGACAGCTAAGAATCTGACTAGCAACAGACCACAACTGTGGTCAGTTCAGGAATCCAATCTAACGCACAGGGCTACTTAAATCATACAGTCATAAAAAATAAAGTTGAATATCATAACCAATAATTTAAAGAAAATTTGCTAAAACTACTTCTCAGATTTTAAACTTTCATTAGTGTATCAGATCTGATTATGTGAGAGCTTAAAAAACCTGATTTGATTATTTATGTTGTGTTGGCACTGGAAAACCTCTTACCAAAGCCCAGACACACTTCACTTGAAACTCAAAGGTTTTTTCAAAGTTTCTGAAATATCTTTTGAGTCAAGAATGTCTCACTTCAATTTCTTTTTTTCTTTTTTCTTCTTCTTATAGAATGTTTTGAAATCATATGAAATTAACTTCATTCATCTTTTTGCACATTTTCTTATGGTTGTTTATATGGTCCAACATCATGGCAATTCATGGTGCTATTTACAACATCCAATAAATGTCAACATTGGACTGCCATTCCCAATGCATTTGGGTCCTATGATCCTTCGTCAGGAGTCTCTGAAAATAAATGATAAGACAGTAAGTGTTTTTATGCCGAGACAGGCTCCTATCAACACAACATGAATTCAACTTGCAGGAGACTCTAAATATGGCTTGCGTCGCATAACAAAAAACCTACCACTGGTTCATATTAACAACAATCCACATTTAAGTGCAAAATATACCAAAGTAAGTTAAAAAAGTTTTAAAGCATCAAAGTTTATACAAAATAGTGCCTTGCATACTCTCCGATATTCTTCCTGTGGTGTTAAGGATATACGCTTGCATCCAAAAAAGAAAACATAACACTTCCATTATGTGTAATTCTTCTTGCCAACACTTCATAAAATGAAACATGTGCCGCTTCTTTCTGTGTGCCCTTAATAATGTTAAGAACCGTGTCACTTGAAAAAGTGCTCACCACTGGTGCTTGTTAATAACACTGCGCCTGACTGCCAATGTGATGCCTTATTTGGCTGTAAATGGATCAATATTGGTGCTCGGTAATACGCTGTGTACTGCCAGATAAACATATAACTTACTTTTTTAGAAAAATGGCTGTGAATATGCCGCATCAGTGAATTTATCAGTGATGTCACTTACGATGGCATGAGTGACGTAATATGTGGCATCATAAGCAATGCATGCATAAGTTATACCTCAGGTATTAATGACTGTTGAATGTCTATAGTTTTGTACAAGTGAAATTTGACCCTCAGCTTCCAAGGGGACTTAATTCCCCAACAAGTAGCGCACCAGGAGGTGCGTTTGTAGAATGGTGGGGAAAGGCGGCGGGCCTCCGATGATCTTTCAGCAATCCTGCTGTTTAGAATATAGGGGCTTATTGCCAAGGGCCTTTTCGCCGCTTTGGCAGGACTTTTTCCCGCTAAAGCGGCGAAAATTTCATCGCCCAATTACCAAGCTGCCGCTACCACCAGTTAGTGACAGCTTGTAGGCAATAGCGAGCATTTTGGGGCCCGCTTTGCATGTCAGCGATAATTATCGCTAATGACATGCAAAGTGGGCGTGCCAAAATGTTAGCGACTGAAAACAGTCGCTAACATCGCTATCGCCTATTGCCTACAAAGGCGAAGCAATGGAAATATTTGCGCTACGCGCGAATATCTCCAAAAGCTAACGCCTGCTAATACCAGTTCTTAGCCAAGTTATCCAATGGGAGGTGGATAACATGGCTAAGAGCTGTTTCACGCTAATGCATGAATATCGCTGTATTTTCAGCGATATTCACGCATTTCGCCTGATTTTTATCGCTTTTGAGATAAACCTTGCTAATAGCAAGTTATCTCAGCGATAAAAATTGGTGAAGTGCAGCAATAATAATTTTGCCGCTAACCCTACTTAGCGATAAATATTGCTGTTTGTAGGAAATATGCCCCTGAGTGCTGGTAACAGGAGGGGTTCTTGGCCCCCCACGGACCCTCAGCATTCAAGGGGACTTCATCCCTTAACCAGTAGTGAACAAGAAGGTATGTTTGCAAAGTGGTGGACAAAGGGCGAAGCACCTCGGATGAGCTCTCAGCAATACCGCTCTGTGATATTTACTGGAGGTAAGAGGAGGGGTTGTTGTTACCCAAGGACCCTTAGCATCCAAGGGGATTTCATCCCCCAACCAGTAGTGTGCCAGGAGGTGGGGGGTGGTTTGGGGCCCCTAGGGGCCATTTTCGTTACAGGGCCGTAATTGCAGCATAGCTGCAAAATCAGCCCTGTAACAAAATCGTCCGAAAACCGGCCCTGGCAATGAGCTCAGCCGCACCCCCGGAACACCCCCTTCGGGAGGGGGGCCAGCCGAGCTCTTTGCCAGGGCCGGTTTTGGTTCCCAGTCCGCCCTGATTGTGCCCTAGTCATTTGTATTCATTCATCCGTCTTTATTCTCTTTTTGCATTCTCTCACCTGTTTTGTGCTTTATCTCTTTCTCTTTGCATTCTTCAACACATTTCTGGCCTTCAGTCGTGCTCTCTTAGCTCTCCTCCCCCTCTTGCACCTTTTTCCCAACTCCCACTCCATGCTCCTTACCTGTTCTTCCCTCCGTGTCTCCTTCCTGCATCTTCTTTCTATGCTTCCACAGCACCGCATACCACCCCACGGTTCTTCCCCTCCACAGACCTATTTAATGGCGGACGAAGGAACCAAAGGAAAGCCGGTTGCACCCGTCCCAACCTGAACTGCGCCCAGTGCCACGAACCGTGATCTGATAATCCTCCAGCATTACACTGCAGCACTCCTCCACTTGCTCAACCCCTGACCTGCATTGCCCGCTGCCACCGTACAGCACAGCACTACACTGTAGGAGCCTTCGCCTGCATTCCCTGCTAGTTCTCATGCAGAAGCCCAAACACACACCACTTAAGCACCAGCAACATCCTCAACACCCCCACCCAACACATCAACCCCATACATCAGCATTCAAAAGTGTGCATGCTACTCAATACACAATCTCTCGGCAAACAAGCAACAAAGATTTGAAAAACCACGAAGCAGCAAAGCGCTGGACCTCCTCTTCCTGATGGAAATCTTGCTCAACTGTGCATTGGAACCCAACTTTGCCATGGCAATCCCAGGATGCTACAAGCTCACACGACAAGACCGACTTCACATGCCAGGAGGTGGGCTCACCATCATACACATGGACACTATCAAATTCTCAACATCCTCAGACAAAAACACCCCCTTCATTTCATGAAACACCTGCACTTCAAATTTCAAATCAGTGAAACATTCACACTGAAGGGAACCCTCGCCTACCGACCACCCGGACTGTGAGCCAAATTCAGCAGCCACATCATGGACTTCATAGCCTCCCTAACCATCAACTTCAGAGATTTCAAACTAGTCCAAACAATTTTAAACAGAGACCTCAATTTCCCACTAGAAGACCAAACAAACTGCTACTTCGCAGCACTCCTAAAAAGCCTGGACACAATCAGACTTACTCAGCTCATCACAGATCAAGCACACATCGTAGAACACACACTAGATGCAATCTTCACCACCAGCAACATGATAAAGTACAACTCCACATCATCGCTCACATAGGCAGACCATTTGATCATCCACTTCCATATTACCACACCACAGGTCAACACAGCCGCCAGCATCAGCCCACAGCTGGGGTAAAATCTCAGAAGCAGATTTGCTCAATGCCCTTAGCATGGACCAACTTAGGACCACCAAAATCTTCTACAAGTATATCACTAATTTCAGCAAATGGATCAATATCTGTGCAGACTTCCCTGCACCTGTCAAAACCAACAAACAACAAAGAACCAACAAACAAGCAGCTGGTACACAGAGGACCTCAGAGACACAAAACATCACTGCAAGCAGCTAAAAAGGAAATGGAGAACCAGTCATATGACCACCACCAGAAGCACAAACAAGGTTGAGCTCAGGCGCTACCACCAGCAACTAAGAGACATAAAAAAAGACCACTAGACAAACACATCATTGTGAGCACCAACAGCTGCAAGGAAATCTTCAATCTCAAGGAATTTAACATCCCCGGGGTCGCAGTCAGCAGCATCACCACTACTAAGAAGGCGACAACTTATCAAACTCCTTCTACAGCAAGATAGCAAACATCCACTTTAACTTTAAACCACAACCGGACCACAGGGACTGATTACCAATCTGCCCACCAGCAACCAAGTCGGACACATGACCAAATGGAAAACACTCACCAGAGAAGACACAGCAACACTCAGGCAGACCGTCCACTCCGAGACCCCAACAAGTCTATACCAACAGCCAAAGTGATGGAGAAGGGCATCTACAAATAACTCACCAACCACCTCGAACTACACCACCTACTGGACCACACCCAATCAAGATTCAGAAGTAACCATTGCACCGAAACAGCAGTCATCATGGCCACAGACAACATCCAAACCATCCTGGACAGAGGTGAGATTAAAGCCCTCATCCTGCTTGACCTCTCCACAGTATTCGATACATTCTCTAGCAATACACTCATCAGAAGACCCCCCAAAATCATTATCTAAGGACCACTATTAACTGGAAAGGCTCCTTCCTGATGTAGAGAAAACAGAGAGTCAGACTACCTACCCTACACATCGGAATCCAAGTCCTGATCTGTGGAGTCCCCCAGGGCTAATCCCTTAGCCCCACCCTGTTTAACACCTATGTGACTCGGCTTGTCAACATCATATGATCCCAAGGCATCACCATCATATCCTATGGTAACAATACCCAACTCCTCCTATCCCTAACGGACAAGATCACCACCACCACCACAACCAAATGAATCAGATGCAGCTGCCTAAAACTCCACTCTGACAAGACTGAATTGGTGTTTGAAAACAAAAACTCTCCATGGGACTCTATCTGGTGGCTGACAGAGCTAGGACCAACTCCAACACCCACCAGCCATGCCAGAAACCAAGGAATCAACCTGGACGATAAACTCAATGACAGCATAAGTCAAACCAGTGAGTTCCACCTGCTGCCACATCCTATGCATACTATGAAAGATATTGAAATGGCCACCCTAGAGCACCAGATGTACTGTCACGCAATCGCTCATCACAAGCAGACTCGAATAAGGCAACACATTCTCTACTGGATTACCCAAACAGCTTCTATACAGGCTACAGACCATCCAGAACACTGCCTGGAGATTCATCCTCAACCTCCCACAACGCACCGACATCTCACTACACCTGAGAGAGCTCCATTGCTTCCCATTCAAAAACACATTGTATTCATACTCCATGCACCACATGCAAAGCACTGCACAGCATTGGACCAGCATATCTGAACAGCAAATACACTTTCACCAGCCTAACAGACACTTGCGCTCTGTATAACTCTCCCTCACTTACACCCCCCACATTCACAAAGCTAGAACTGGAGGTCGTTCATTTTCTTATATCATACCCAAAATATGAATCAGTCTCCCACAACACATCAAAGCATCCTTGCTTCTTGAATTCCACAGGAGGCTACCTGGCTTTTTTACCAACTCTTCAAGGGCTCATGCCTACAAACCTGCTCAAGCACCTGGATACCCTTCACTGATGATTAGCATGCTATGCAAATCCATATAACATAATACCTAAAGATGATTAAACCTTTATTCTTATGCCGACGACTCACAAATTGTTTTCTCACTGTCTCAAACTGATCCCACTGCTCTCTCCCCTTTGCAAACAGGACTCAGCAAAATATCCGAATGGATGAACAACAACTTACTCAAGTTAAACGGCGGAAAGACGGAGGTCCTGATTCTTGGCAACACACCTGATCTCTGGAACCTGAGTCACTGGCCCACTACCATGGGTCCCCTTCCAACTCCATCTGAACAAGTGCGTAACCTGGGTGTAATTATCGACAGGGGACTATCCACGAAAGATCAGGTCAACAGAGTCACAGCTACCTATTTTAACATTCTACGTTGGCTGCGTAAAATCTTCTGGATGCTCCCCAAAAACACCCAGAGATCTGTTGTGAATGCCTTGGTGACCTCCAGATTGGATTACGGCAACGTGCTCTATCTGGGGTCCTCAAAGGCCGTCACACGGCGCCTTCAGCTGTTACAAAATGCTGCAGCTCGGCTTCTCTGTGGATTTCATAAACGTGACCACATTACAGAACGCCTGAGAGAGCTGCATTGGCTTCGTGTTGAAAACCGGATAAAATTTAAAGCTTTGTGCTTTATGCACAAGATCAAAATCGGATCAGCACCCCTCTACCTTCCGGCCCTTGTCAGCCCCTACCTTCCTACTCGTGCTCTCCGTTCTTCATTCCTTCATCTCTTTAATGTACCTAAGTTCAAACTTACCAGAATGGGTGGTAGCTCCTTTGCGAACTTAGGACCCAGACTCTGGAATTCACTTCCACTAGCCCTACGGATGGAAAACTGTCACATGCGATTTCGCAGAGCGGTGAAGACCTGGCTCTTCGATATCTAAATCTTCTGCCTTATGTTGTCGATCTGTCTCTAAGCGCCGGGAAACCCTCAGGGGTAGCTGTCGCGCTTAATAAATTTAATTAATAAATAAATAAATAAATAAAATATATTAAATAATGTTAACAACTATTTGAATTAAAACAATATATTTTATATATTGTTTCATATATATATATATTTCAAAAATAATGTTAAATACTTAGAAAACGATATTCTTACGATCTGTATTCTTTCCCACAATATTTTTTAATTGATGATATTCTTGACACAATATTATTGTATCACAATATTTTTTCTTCAATATTTTGGCAAAAGTGCAACATTTATAAAACATTTTTATCACCATTACCTTTTACATTTTATTGGTTTATTATGGCATCCACCTGCATTGGACCAAGGTCTGTGTGCCCATGTGGCAAGGATAGAAAGCAATGATCACGCTGGCACCTACCTCTCAGGTGGGGCCAATCTACACAACTATAGGAAGTTCTATGCTCAGTTGGGAAACAGCCAGACCACCTTCAGCCACGCGTGTTCCGACATCTCAAGCGGAACCACACTTGCCTTAACCGAGCATATGTCTTAACCATACATGGCAGTGCACGATCTATCTGCTGGCTGCTGCAGAGAGGAAGAGAGGTGCGGTGAAGTAAGTGGGACTGGGGGTAGTTTTCTGGGCTGGGGATTCAGGGCTAGTTTTCAGAGCTGTGGGGTCATGGGAGTTTTCAGGGCTGGGGGGGTTCGTAGTTTTCAGGGATGGGGGTCAGGTAGTTTTCAGGGCTGAGATGGTCAGGGGTAGTTTACAGGGCTGGGGAGAGTCAGGTAGTTTACGGGGCTGGGAGAGGGTCAGGGTAGTTTACAGGGCTCTGTAGGGTTGGGGTCGTTTTCAGGGCTGAGGGAGGGTCGGGTATTAGGCCTAAGGGTAGTGGAAGGGTTTGGTTAGTTTTAGGGACAGCATAGGGATGGGTGGGTGTCGGGGTAGTGTATGTTAAGGGACGGGGTTTTAGGCATAAGGGCAGGGGGAGGGGAATGAGTAGTCAGGTCGTTTTTAGGGCTTAGGGATGGGTGGGGTCGTTTTTAGGGCTCGGGGTACTTTTTTAAAGTAGGGGTTTGGGTTTTAGGCCTAAGGGCAGTGAAGGGGTTGGCGTAGTTTCAGGGAAAGTGCATGGGATGGGAGGGGGTATGCTAGTGTTTGTTAAGAGCTAAGGACTGAGTGGGAGTTAGGAGGGGGTCTGGCATTTGGACCTCAGTGCTGGGGGGGGTATGGAGTTTGTAGCTTGAAGGCAAAGGTAGTTAAGTCGCGATCTTGGGCACTCACACCGCTTTACAATTCATGCCTCTACCATAAAATCACGTGGAAAAAGCAAGGGTGGTAAAGGAATGCGTGGTTAAGAGGCATTCATTGTTGAGGCTGCGTGGTAGAGGCACACGTGGCATACAACCACTCAGTCAGATGTCGGCGCAGATGCTGACCCCTCCTGAAACAAGTAAGGCTCATGACTGACAAAACAGGGCAGGAGAAAAGTGTAGAAGTGTTGCTGTAATGCCATATCAAAGGAGAGCTCAGCTTATCTGATACACCTACAGACACAGTAAACAGGGTGCTTAATCTTTTTATGCCGCCTCCAGTGAGAAGGATGAGGTGTCTAAGGAAGCAGTCTTTTGATGTGTTCCTGGGTAGGAAGGATTTCTAGGGCGAGGTAGGCACCTTCAAAATTCGAGGAATAGGACTAGAGAGTGTCATTAGCAAGTAATGCATTTTTGCCATTACTCAAACACCTTGACTTTTTTGGGCGGGGAGGGGAGGGGGGGCAGGGTGTGCATGACTTCCTCTCTTCACTATCATCCAATTTGCCAGAAAAGCATGACATTTGAGTTTCCACCACTAAAATACATTACATTTTTGAGGCATAGCATTGACATCGAAAACATCACACAAAATGAGTTTTCTAATGATTCGTGCTCCCCAAGGAACTGTTTCCGACTTGTAGCTGTTTTCGCATAGCCTTGTTTTACCGTAGAAATACGGACGAGATATTGGCAGACTATAGGAAACCTTGGGCAACTTTATAAGGCACTGCCGAAAAAAGATGCCAGATTTTATGTAAAATCAACTAAATAGCAAATAGTGCCTTCATTCAAAGGGTGGGGCCGTGTGATGCTTATTGTGTTAAGAATCCGCACACCTGCTGTGACAATTAAATGGGAATCCTTAATTATATACTTTTCTGCTCAAGATATGCAATTTGTTAATATACTTTTTTATTCTCTGTTACAATGTTCGGCATTTAATAAGATACTGTGTGGTTTCTTCTTAGAGAAATTAACTACTGATGGAGGATTCACAGTAGCATTTGAATTTGAAAATGAGTGAGATAATAACTGGCACTTGTAGCAACAATGACGAGGTGACAGGTTTTAATGAATGTTGTGCAACGCAAGCAGGTGTGCCCTCTAATAAGCGTGCCAGGAAACTGCTTCCTGTGCCATTTGTTAGTAATTTTTTTACAAACATTATTTATCTACGTAACGTAGAGCATTTTTAGCGAGATTTGTACCGCATTCATTTTGTCAATATTACAGGTTTGATCGCAGGTAAAAAACCTGCATTTCCTTTGCAGTTACATCTGCAAAGCAAAATCTCATACACATGTACAATGTAAGATTTTGCACAACTGATATTTATTAAAAATGTTTAAAAAAAAGAAGTTCATTTCAAAAACAGAAGAAACTGTAGCCGATAAAATAACAAAAAACAATTTCAGGCTAGCATAATTCAATTTAATGAAATTTTTCTCATATATGAATAAATCAAATTCTCATTTTATTCCACGCAATTAAAAATACATTATTATTGGGGATGGAGCAAATCCAATTTTTGGGGAGCAGTGGCTTTCCTCCAAAAGAAGAGAGCTTTTATTGGATCGCAAAGGTTTAGCTGTGACCGATCGTTCTTCCTTACCAAAAATGATACCGAGCTTTTCAATTCATCTCACCCATAGCAATAATGCCGCCTCTGGACTCTGCGCGTCTGCATTCAGCAAGAGCATGCTGTGATTATTTTTTCCTCTCTCGTGGAGGTCAGTTCGGAAGCCGGCTGCTACCCCAGTTGCTACCCCAGGCTCACCCTTTCAGCCGACGATTACACCTGCTCCTTGGGAAATTAAACCTGCGGCTGGAAGTGAAATTAAACAGATCTCCAAGAGCTGTATTTTTTCTTTCCTATATCCAAGCATTTTAGCAGCAAATATTAAGTTATTGAGGGGCTTAACCTTTTTGAAGGGTCGACGCTGTGATATCAAAAATAGTAGGATCGCCCTTAAAGGAGCCAAACAGTTAATGATTCCATAAAATATCTCAAAAAGGGGACTGACATTTATTTATTTATTTATTAATTTTTATATAGTGCAAACGTTTCCCGCAGGTGTCAGAGCGCTTTACAACAGAACCAGTTACAGTACATAAGGTCTTCAGATTACATGAATTACATAAAAGATACAAACAGATATACTCTAAATTCACATAAGAATTGTAGTAAGTGCATTAGTCTACGTTATATACTTGTGGTTACAGTTACATATATACAAGTTGCAAATTCACTCAAGGTTACATTTTAAGAAACGTTGAAGCAATTAGGGTTGGACAAATATATATTACATATTTACACCGCATTATCTTCACACTATTGCTGCGGTACATGCTGTCAGCCCGGCCTTTAGGTTGTTGCACTCACAGACGTGATCTTGTGTCTGGAAGGATCTCCAAGCTGGTGATGGCCAGGCGTCCTCGGCACTTGTTGTCCCGGTTCCCTCAACAATCCTAAGAACTCAAGAATGGTTTATGGCGCAAGGGCCAGCTCATAGTTGTGGGAGGCTGGTAGCTGAGGAGTGGAAAGGTGGGGACATCATGGCCGCCTTATTCTCTTTAACATGGCTGCTCTCGACCATCCCCTGCGAGATCACCGATGTTCAGAGAGACAGCGTCGGAGCGCCCCCGCATCCTGGTCCCAGATTGGAATCCTATCTTCTACCGCAAGAGGATGGGGTGTGCAAGACAGCAGGACCAGAGGACATCGGCAGTCATCCAGCGGTCGACCGGTGGACGGCTCACTCTGTAACAGAATTGCCGCCCAGCTCTCTCCCCCGACAGGTCACGGGGCGCAGGGGATTGGGTTGACATCATCAAACAAAGCAACAGTCTGGAATGTCTGTTATTGGTGATTGTTTGAGATACAGAAGTGGTCAAGATAGGAGCTTTTATCTCTCCACTGAATGTCCTCGTAACCTACCAATAGCATTTTGGTGCATAGACATTCCGGTATGGACACACTACATATGTCTTCACGTGCCTGTTGTTAATGGCAGCACAGGGAATGACAACACTGAGAGATAATTTCTTCATTTTTTCAGTGATAAATGTAGCAGGTCAATGTTCTTACCTATATTTTTGGAAAGTTAATTTAGTGACACTTATGGTACTTTTACATTCAAAACTGAAGCATGAGTTTGAAATAAGCGGTGCTTTTTGGCTAACTATGCCCTATCTTGAGCAATTCAAATCAAATGAAAGTCGTCATATGTAGCAATTCTGATTGAGCCTGAACCCGTTAGGTTAGAACTGTCCAACAAATATGTGGGTATTTACCCAACTAAATTAGTGTAATATGTGTAGGTAAGTTGGGGCACACCAGTTGTACCTCAAAAGTGGGGCAGGTCTTGAGACTACGACTTTATGACCTGAAAGAAGGCGTGCCCCCTGAATAAAAGTGCACCATTTTTTTTTTGTTTGATTTCAAAATACTTTATTGATTTTCACAAGGTATACAGAAAGCTTAAAGCAGGGTAAGCATAACGTATCCAAGGCAAGTTTTACATATGTAGTCAGAAAGTGAAGTTAATGTCCTATTACTTACCGGTAATCTTCATTACTCCTGGTCCCGTTGACCTCGTCCCATTCCTTAAACTATGGAGATGACCATCTCCACGACAGAAAAAAGAAAAGGAGCATGATGGGATACCCTACCTGCTCCCTCCCACTGGGAGTACATAAGCGGTACCAACCAAGCATGCAGCCTGAAAACACCAAGCCAACAACAGGAAGGCCGGCCGCGAGGGAGGGAGGGAAGTAAGGAATGGGACGAGGTCAACGGGACCAGGAGTAATGAAGATTACCGGTTAGTAATAGGACATTACCCCCAGGTCCCTCCCAGTCCTTAAAATATGGAGAATACCAAAGCAGAGAAGTCGGCCTTCCGGAACCCCACCAACAACAAGGGCACCAGACCAAAAAACAGAACCCCACAGACCTGTACCAAGACCCCCAAAGGCCAGAAGGGGACTGCCACGAAAACAAGAACCACCATCCAGGCAAGCCGGAAGGGAGGCACAGAAGCAGAGCCAAGCCCCCAAGGGAGCAAGCAGAGGGGCCAAAACCAAGCCCCCCCCCCTCCACGACCAAAGGAAGACCAGGATAAGCGCGTGCGCCCCAATGGAGAAAGGAGCCAGGAAAGGGTAACCAACCAGCTAGAAACCCCCAAGGGCGAAGGCCCAGGAACCAGGCCCCACCAGGCCGCCTAACAACCAGGGACCAAATGGCCAACCCAGCCCAAAGGACAAGGGCAGAAAGAACAGCCCGCACAGGGCGGAGGAGCCGAAGGACCACGAAGGAACAAAGCAGGAGGATGACCCCCACATAGCAGGGGAAGCCCCCAGCAGAACCAAAAGAGGGCAGCAACAAGGAACCACAAAGGAACCAGGCCACAGTGCAGGGCCGACCAAAGGCCAACCCCAGCAGACACCGAAGCCAACCAACCGGGAGAAGAACCCGG
The DNA here is from genome assembly GCF_964263255.1 of Lissotriton vulgaris. NCBI lineage: Eukaryota > Metazoa > Chordata > Amphibia > Caudata > Salamandridae > Lissotriton > Lissotriton vulgaris. The sequence continues at coordinate 1,999,541,095 of NC_141687.1, forward strand.
CGCCCCAGAAACGACCAAGACCGGGGCAAACCCCCAAAGCAGGAGGCACCTGGACAAAAAAACAGCAACCACCACAACAGAGGCAGGGAGAGCAAAAAGCCCAACCAAAAACAGACCCGGCAAAACCCAGGGCACAACCAAGAAAGACAACAAAGGCCCACACAGAACCAGGGAAACCAAAACCCCAGAACCGGAAAAGGAGGAACCGACCCCCAGGAGGAAAAGGGGGACACCACTCAACCACCGAAGGTGAAACCCCAAAGGCAGAGGGCCAACAACAAGGCCCACAGCCCAACCCCAAGAAACCAGCCGCAGAAGAGGCAAGCCAGCCAGCCAGGAGGCACACAACACCGCACCACCAGGACCCAGAAGGAGAGCCAAAAAAGGAACCTCCAACCAGGAAGGGGCCCAGGAAAGGCACAACAGCCAACCAGAGCCAGACCGCCCCAGAAAGGAGAACCAGAGGGAGGAAGCCCAGAGCCCACAAAACGGACCCAGCGCCATAGCCAACCGAAGGGAGCGGACCCGGAAAGGACCGAAGACCATCCCAGGATCGCGATGAAGCCCAAGAGAAGGAGCAGCCAGGAAAGGACCCCAGCAGGTACCAAAAAGGACCCTACGAAAAGGAGGGTCACACAGCACAAAGCTCAACACAACCAAGCCAAGAGGAGCACCAGCGACCCAACCGCAAAGCGAACGGGATGCCAAAACGGAGATCGGAAAGGCAAAACCACAGAGGCAGAGCCCCGGCCCCCAGAGCACCCGGGAAAAACCCCGGCACCGAAAGCAAAGGAGAGGAGCTCAAAGAAGCCCAAGGCGCACAACTCAACATTGAGCGGGAAGGAACACCCCAGCACCAACAAGAAAGCAAAGGCCGAAAACAGCCCGCGCGGGAGCACAGGGCCAACACCAGGCCCCCAAAGCCCCAGACCTGAAGCAAAGCCAACCGCAACCCAAGGCAGATCGAGAGGGGCGGGAAGCAGAAACCCGGCCACACACCAGGAAAGGCAGACACCCAACCCCACAAGCAGGGAAAAGGCACGGCCAACAGGGCAGGGCACAAGAGCCGAACAACCCAAGAACAAGAGGCCACCCAAAGCAAAAGCCAAGGAAGACCAACAAATCCCAGCCACCACCGGAGGGAAACAGGACGGCAGGCGAGGAGAACCCCGAGCCAACACCACCAAAAAGACCAAGGCCCACCAGCACAGAGGAAGGGCCCAACAAACCCAACCCCCCCCCAGAAACCTAGGGTGGGTACACCACCAGAAGGCAGACACCCCGAGCACAGGGCAAGCAAAAGCACCCGGAGGGAGCAGGAAGCACCCAACAGCGAAAAACCGCAGGCAGGCAGGCAGGCAGGCAGGCAGGCCGGCACCCAGATAGGCACACACCCCGGCCGAACCAACAGAAGGGCAGGAACCAAGGGGCGAAAGGAAGACGCAGAGAGGCTACACACCCGGGGAGACTGACACCCAAAACCTACCAGCAGGGAAAGGGCACAGCCTAGCCAGGACCGGCAAACAGGGTGGGGCACAGGAGCCAGGCACACGAAGAACAAGCGCCCATCCAAGGCAGAGCCAACGACCCAGCCACCACCGGAGGCAAGATCGGCCAGCGAAGCAAAGCCCCAAAGCACAACCATCCAGAGAAACAAGAGGGGAGAAGGAAACCACAACAGGAAACCAAACCCCACCAGGCAGAAGGCGAGAAGCAAATCCCACAACAATAGGACCCATCAGGAGCCCAACCTGCCCGGCCCACGGCCAACAGCTGAACAAGGACAAGGCACCACCAGGACAGAGGAAGGGCCCAACAGCCCCCGACAAGGAATCAAGGAGAGGACACAGGAACCCACTGAAAGCCAGAAGCCCCAAGCAGGGCCCAAGCAAGGCATCCGAGAGGAAGCAAGAAGCGACCAGCAGCGGAAACCACAGGAACCTGACAGGCACGCACCAGGACCAAACCCACAGGAACGCCAGGAACCAAAGGGCAGCAGGCCGCAGAAAGTGAGCCACGGCCCGCAGGAAGACACCCCACCAGGGATGGCCAGGCAGCAGGAGGACCAGAAGCCAAAGCCACAAGGCAACACAGCCGCAGAGCATAAGCGGCAAACGACCAACAGCAAGCGACAAGCACCAGAGGGACATGCCAGATAGAAACAGCATAGAAAAGCAGCAAGAACCCCGGAACCAGAAAGCACAGGGAGCCACAGCAGCAGGAGAAGGCCAGAACACGAGCCCGACAAGGCCCAACCGGAACCCCCAAAACAGCACCCAGGCCAGGGGAACAGGAAGAAAAAAAAAAACAATCCACGCCGCAAGGGCACGCCAACCAAAGAGGCATGCCAACGGCACACAGGAGAAAACAGAGGCGACCCAGGAACACAGAGGACCAGGGCGCAGGCAGGAAGTGAGAACCGTCCAATCCCAAAGAAAAAAGGGGGAATGCTCACCACACCAAGGGCACAAGCGCACCCCACCAGGGGCAGAACAACCGCACAGCAGGGGGCCCAAGCAACAGGGGACCCCCCCAGCAAGAAAGACGGGCCGGAGAACCCCCAAGAGAGCCAAAAGGAGGGGGCCCACCTGAACGAAGCAGGGGTCCCCAAAACTCTCTTCAAGAGGGTGGTAATGCAGTAGCAATTTGGAAGGGGATCCCTTCCACTTTGTGACTGTCACTAAAAATACATTTAACTTTTTTTTTAATGCATTCATTTTCCTTTAAGGAAAACGGTCTGTTTTTAAAAAAAAAAGCTGCTTTAATAAAAATCAATCCCAGACATGGTGGTCTACTGAGCCCAGCAGGCCACCATCCATAGGAGAGCAGGCATTCCCAATGGGCTCCCAAATTGCGAGAGGCTCATTAATATTAATGAGCCTTTCAATTTGCGACCCTATTGGGAATCGCAAAACAGTGTTATAACACTGTTGTACATTTCATTTTGAGTTGCAAATTGTGAGGCACTAAATCAAAGGGTCGTACATCTGGCCCTAGGCTCCATGCTGTCTTTTGAAGCATGCTTCTTTCTCTGTATGCTTCCTATGAACACATCCCCAACCACAGGAATGGCCATCTCAAATGAGCACCGGATTTTTCAAAAGACGGCCTGTTTTATGAGGCTATAACTTTGGTTTTTATGAAGAATTTCTTTGAAAAAGTATGCACCAAATCTTCACATATGTAATTGAAACGCAAAGGGGTGGCAATTTATGACTATACGAAACAGTGTTTCACATAATAGATTGAAAAGGGCAAGTGTTAATTCATCACTATACAAAACAGCAACATTTGACTTAGCACAATTACCTAGAGAGTGTTACAGAATTTTCAGCAATAAATAGAATCAAAGTTGATCTACTGCATATGCAACCAGCAATAAAAAAAATAATATGTTCAGTAAAAAGATATTTCAGATATGTAAATCATACAACACCTAAGTTGTTGATTTTATGTTATGTCTAATTTGAAGAAAACAAACAAGTTATGAGTGGATTACTTGAATGGATCTCAGCCACTAGTAATTACCACGCACCTTTACCCACCATTCTGTCTCAGATGGAAATCAGCCATACACAAATTGGCCTTGGTCCTTCTCGAGGTGTAACAATCCTTCCCAAACTGCCACTCCTGGGACGGACTGTTCCCAAGAGAGTCAGGGTAAATACTGATTTACATAAAGGGGACCTCAGCATAGAAAAAGACAAAGCAAACCAAAACAATGGGTTGGAATCATGGAGTTCATTTAGGGGTCGCAACCCTGACCCCTGGCCTGCCCCTTGCAACAAACTGGCACTGCGTTTGCGACCCCTGACTTTAAAGGTGGTAAAATCAGTGCATGGATAACAGCAGTAGCTCATCCTTTTGGACAGCGGTCGGAGTTCTCTCTCATTGTTTTCTGTCAATTTTTTATTAAACTAATAGTGAATACTATTCTGTTGGACCTGGCCCTTTTGGCAGGTTCACCCCAAAACGTTTTGCTTTTTCCTAGCCTGTTTTTGGAACTTGGTGTTGGTGATTTTAGGTCTCTAAGCACTTTTTCGCTGTGGTACAGTGTAAAATGCGTGAGCTCTCTGTGTATGTGTGGTGAGAGTGACCTGCCCTCCCATAGGAATGAATGGGGAATATGTATGAGCATGGTAGTTCCTGATGTGTAGGGAGTGCAGGGTCGAGTTTGGGATGTGCGAACTCGTGAGATTGAATGCTGCGCAATGATATATGCTTTAGAAAAGGGGGGTGGTGATGAACAGAGTGTCTGAGTTAAACAGACCACTCTTACCCAGTCCAAAGATCAGGGCTTGATCCATCACCGTTATTTATCTCACTGCCCCATCCCAGCTCAGAACCTGGCTATATGCAAATCAGTCTGTCCCTGGCCCAGTGCATCATGGGAACAGGGCAGACTAAACTACCAAGCCAATTCTTCACCAGAAAGGAGACAAGCTACCGGGGACCGGTTTCTGGCATTTCAGCCTTCTTCGGCCCGGCTTGCTTGAATCCTGATGGAGCAGTGAGAAAGGGACTCATGTCTGAGTATACCCTGCCACACCTATAGTGGCCAAAAACGATTTAGAAAAGGGGGTGGTGATGAACAGAGTGTCTGAGTTAAACAGACCACTCTTACCCAGTCCAAAGATCAGGGCTTGATCCATCACCGTTATTTATCTCACTGCCCCATCCCAGCTCAGAACCTGGCTATATGCAAATCAGTCTGTCCCTGGCCCAGTGCATCATGGGAACAGGGCAGACTAAACTACCAAGCCAATTCTTCACCAGAAAGGAGACAAGCTACCGGGGACCGGTTTCTGGCATTTCAGCCTTCTTCGGCCCGGCTTGCTTGAATCCTGATGGAGCAGTGAGAAAGGGACTTATGTCTGAGTATACCCTGCCACACCTATAGTGGCCAAAAACGATTTAGAAAAGGGGGTGGTGATGAACAGAGTGTCTGAGTTAAACAGACCACTCTTACCCAGTCCAAAGATCAGGGCTTGATCCATCACCGTTATTTATCTCACTGCCCCATCCCAGCTCAGAACCTGGCTATATGCAAATCAGTCTGTCCCTGGCCCAGTGCATCATGGGAACAGGGCAGACTAAACTACCAAGCCAATTCTTCACCAGAAAGGAGACAAGCTACCGGGGACCGGTTTCTGGCATTTCAGCCTTCTTCGGCCCGGCTTGCTTGAATCCTGATGGAGCAGTGAGAAAGGGACTCATGTCTGAGTATACCCTGCCACACCTATAGTGGCCAAAAACGATTTAGAAAAGGGGGTGGTGATGAACAGAGTGTCTGAGTTAAACAGACCACTCTTACCCAGTCCAAAGATCAGGGCTTGATCCATCACCGTTATTTATCTCACTGCCCCATCCCAGCTCAGAACCTGGCTATATGCAAATCAGTCTGTCCCTGGCCCAGTGCATCATGGGAACAGGGCAGACTAAACTACCAAGCCAATTCTTCACCAGAAAGGAGACAAGCTACCGGGGACCGGTTTCTGGCATTTCAGCCTTCTTCGGCCCGGCTTGCTTGAATCCTGATGGAGCAGTGAGAAAGGGACTCATGTCTGAGTATACCCTGCCACACCTATAGTGGCCAAAAACGATTTAGAAAAGGGGGTGGTGATGAACAGAGTGTCTGAGTTAAACAGACCACTCTTACCCAGTCCAAAGATCAGGGCTTGATCCATCACCGTTATTTATCTCACTGCCCCATCCCAGCTCAGAACCTGGCTATATGCAAATCAGTCTGTCCCTGGCCCAGTGCATCATGGGAACAGGGCAGACTAAACTACCAAGCCAATTCTTCACCAGAAAGGAGACAAGCTACCGGGGACCGGTTTCTGGCATTTCAGCCTTCTTCGGCCCGGCTTGCTTGAATCCTGATGGAGCAGTGAGAAAGGGACTCATGTCTGAGTATACCCTGCCACACCTATAGTGGCCAAAAACGATTTAGAAAAGGGGGTGGTGATGAACAGAGTGTCTGAGTTAAACAGACCACTCTTACCCAGTCCAAAGATCAGGGCTTGATCCATCACCGTTATTTATCTCACTGCCCCATCCCAGCTCAGAACCTGGCTATATGCAAATCAGTCTGTCCCTGGCCCAGTGCATCATGGGAACAGGGCAGACTAAACTACCAAGCCAATTCTTCACCAGAAAGGAGACAAGCTACCGGGGACCGGTTTCTGGCATTTCAGCCTTCTTCGGCCCGGCTTGCTTGAATCCTGATGGAGCAGTGAGAAAGGGACTCATGTCTGAGTATACCCTGCCACACCTATAGTGGCCAAAAACGATTTAGAAAAGGGGGTGGTGATGAACAGAGTGTCTGAGTTAAACAGACCACTCTTACCCAGTCCAAAGATCAGGGCTTGATCCATCACCGTTATTTATCTCACTGCCCCATCCCAGCTCAGAACCTGGCTATATGCAAATCAGTCTGTCCCTGGCCCAGTGCATCATGGGAACAGGGCAGACTAAACTACCAAGCCAATTCTTCACCAGAAAGGAGACAAGCTACCGGGGACCGGTTTCTGGCATTTCAGCCTTCTTCGGCCCGGCTTGCTTGAATCCTGATGGAGCAGTGAGAAAGGGACTCATGTCTGAGTATACCCTGCCACACCTATAGTGGCCAAAAACGATTTAGAAAAGGGGGTGGTGATGAACAGAGTGTCTGAGTTAAACAGACCACTCTTACCCAGTCCAAAGATCAGGGCTTGATCCATCACCGTTATTTATCTCACTGCCCCATCCCAGCTCAGAACCTGGCTATATGCAAATCAGTCTGTCCCTGGCCCAGTGCATCATGCGAACAGGGCAGACTAAACTACCAAGCCAATTCTTCACCAGAAAGGAGACAAGCTACCGGGGACCGGTTTCTGGCATTTCAGCCTTCTTCGGCCCGGCTTGCTTGAATCCTGATGGAGCAGTGAGAAAGGGACTCATGTCTGAGTATACCCTGCCACACCTATAGTGGCCAAAAACGATTTAGAAAAGGGGGTGGTGATGAACAGAGTGTCTGAGTTAAACAGACCACTCTTACCCAGTCCAAAGATCAGGGCTTGATCCATCACCGTTATTTATCTCACTGCCCCATCCCAGCTCAGAACCTGGCTATATGCAAATCAGTCTGTCCCTGGCCCAGTGCATCATGGGAACAGGGCAGACTAAACTACCAAGCCAATTCTTCACCAGAAAGGAGACAAGCTACCGGGGACCGGTTTCTGGCATTTCAGCCTTCTTCGGCCCGGCTTGCTTGAATCCTGATGGAGCAGTGAGAAAGGGACTCATGTCTGAGTATACCCTGCCACACCTATAGTGGCCAAAAACGATTTAGAAAAGGGGGTGGTGATGAACAGAGTGTCTGAGTTAAACAGACCACTCTTACCCAGTCCAAAGATCAGGGCTTGATCCATCACCGTTATTTATCTCACTGCCCCATCCCAGCTCAGAACCTGGCTATATGCAAATCAGTCTGTCCCTGGCCCAGTGCATCATGGGAACAGGGCAGACTAAACTACCAAGCCAATTCTTCACCAGAAAGGAGACAAGCTACCGGGGACCGGTTTCTGGCATTTCAGCCTTCTTCGGCCCGGCTTGCTTGAATCCTGATGGAGCAGTGAGAAAGGGACTCATGTCTGAGTATACTCTGCCACACCTATAGTGGCCAAAAACGATTTAGAAAAGGGGGTGGTGATGAACAGAGTGTCTGAGTTAAACAGACCACTCTTACCCAGTCCAAAGATCAGGGCTTGATCCATCACCGTTATTTATCTCACTGCCCCATCCCAGCTCAGAACCTGGCTATATGCAAATCAGTCTGTCCCTGGCCCAGTGCATCATGGGAACAGGGCAGACTAAACTACCAAGCCAATTCTTCACCAGAAAGGAGACAAGCTACCGGGGACCGGTTTCTGGCATTTCAGCCTTCTTCGGCCCGGCTTGCTTGAATCCTGATGGAGCAGTGAGAAAGGGACTCATGTCTGAGTATACCCTGCCACACCTATAGTGGCCAAAAACGATTTAGAAAAGGGGGTGGTGATGAACAGAGTGTCTGAGTTAAACAGACCACTCTTACCCAGTCCAAAGATCAGGGCTTGATCCATCACCGTTATTTATCTCACTGCCCCATCCCAGCTCAGAACCTGGCTATATGCAAATCAGTCTGTCCCTGGCCCAGTGCATCATGGGAACAGGGCAGACTAAACTACCAAGCCAATTCTTCACCAGAAAGGAGACAAGCTACCGGGGACCGGTTTCTGGCATTTCAGCCTTCTTCGGCCCGGCTTGCTTGAATCCTGATGGAGCAGTGAGAAAGGGACTCATGTCTGAGTATACCCTGCCACACCTATAGTGGCCAAAAACGATTTAGAAAAGGGGGTGGTGATGAACAGAGTGTCTGAGTTAAACAGACCACTCTTACCCAGTCCAAAGATCAGGGCTTGATCCATCACCGTTATTTATCTCACTGCCCCATCCCAGCTCAGAACCTGGCTATATGCAAATCAGTCTGTCCCTGGCCCAGTGCATCATGGGAACAGGGCAGACTAAACTACCAAGCCAATTCTTCACCAGAAAGGAGACAAGCTACCGGGGACCGGTTTCTGGCATTTCAGCCTTCTTCGGCCCGGCTTGCTTGAATCCTGATGGAGCAGTGAGAAAGGGACTCATGTCTGAGTATACCCTGCCACACCTATAGTGGCCAAAAACGATTTAGAAAAGGGGGTGGTGATGAACAGAGTGTCTGAGTTAAACAGACCACTCTTACCCAGTCCAAAGATCAGGGCTTGATCCATCACCGTTATTTATCTCACTGCCCCATCCCAGCTCAGAACCTGGCTATATGCAAATCAGTCTGTCCCTGGCCCAGTGCATCATGGGAACAGGGCAGACTAAACTACCAAGCCAATTCTTCACCAGAAAGGAGACAAGCTACCGGGGACCGGTTTCTGGCATTTCAGCCTTCTTCGGCCCGGCTTGCTTGAATCCTGATGGAGCAGTGAGAAAGGGACTCATGTCTGAGTATACCCTGCCACACCTATAGTGGCCAAAAACGATTTAGAAAAGGGGGTGGTGATGAACAGAGTGTCTGAGTTAAACAGACCACTCTTACCCAGTCCAAAGATCAGGGCTTGATCCATCACCGTTATTTATCTCACTGCCCCATCCCAGCTCAGAACCTGGCTATATGCAAATCAGTCTGTCCCTGGCCCAGTGCATCATGGGAACAGGGCAGACTAAACTACCAAGCCAATTCTTCACCAGAAAGGAGACAAGCTACCGGGGACCGGTTTCTGGCATTTCAGCCTTCTTCGGCCCGGCTTGCTTGAATCCTGATGGAGCAGTGAGAAAGGGACTCATGTCTGAGTATACCCTGCCACACCTATAGTGGCCAAAAACGATTTAGAAAAGGGGGTGGTGATGAACAGAGTGTCTGAGTTAAACAGACCACTCTTACCCAGTCCAAAGATCAGGGCTTGATCCATCACCGTTATTTATCTCACTGCCCCATCCCAGCTCAGAACCTGGCTATATGCAAATCAGTCTGTCCCTGGCCCAGTGCATCATGGGAACAGGGCAGACTAAACTACCAAGCCAATTCTTCACCAGAAAGGAGACAAGCTACCGGGGACCGGTTTCTGGCATTTCAGCCTTCTTCGGCCCGGCTTGCTTGAATCCTGATGGAGCAGTGAGAAAGGGACTCATGTCTGAGTATACCCTGCCACACCTATAGTGGCCAAAAACGATTTAGAAAAGGGGGTGGTGATGAACAGAGTGTCTGAGTTAAACAGACCACTCTTACCCAGTCCAAAGATCAGGGCTTGATCCATCACCGTTATTTATCTCACTGCCCCATCCCAGCTCAGAACCTGGCTATATGCAAATCAGTCTGTCCCTGGCCCAGTGCATCATGGGAACAGGGCAGACTAAACTACCAAGCCAATTCTTCACCAGAAAGGAGACAAGCTACCGGGGACCGGTTTCTGGCATTTCAGCCTTCTTCGGCCAGGCTTGCTTGAATCCTGATGGAGCAGTGAGAAAGGGACTCATGTCTGAGTATACCCTGCCACACCTATAGTGGCCAAAAACGATTTAGAAAAGGGGGTGGTGATGAACAGAGTGTCTGAGTTAAACAGACCACTCTTACCCAGTCCAAAGATCAGGGCTTGATCCATCACCGTTATTTATCTCACTGCCCCATCCCAGCTCAGAACCTGGCTATATGCAAATCAGTCTGTCCCTGGCCCAGTGCATCATGGGAACAGGGCAGACTAAACTACCAAGCCAATTCTTCACCAGAAAGGAGACAAGCTACCGGGGACCGGTTTCTGGCATTTCAGCCTTCTTCGGCCCGGCTTGCTTGAATCCTGATGGAGCAGTGAGAAAGGGACTCATGTCTGAGTATACCCTGCCACACCTATAGTGGCCAAAAACGATTTAGAAAAGGGGGTGGTGATGAACAGAGTGTCTGAGTTAAACAGACCACTCTTACCCAGTCCAAAGATCAGGGCTTGATCCATCACCGTTATTTATCTCACTGCCCCATCCCAGCTCAGAACCTGGCTATATGCAAATCAGTCTGTCCCTGGCCCAGTGCATCATGGGAACAGGGCAGACTAAACTACCAAGCCAATTCTTCACCAGAAAGGAGACAAGCTACCGGGGACCGGTTTCTGGCATTTCAGCCTTCTTCGGCCCGGCTTGCTTGAATCCTGATGGAGCAGTGAGAAAGGGACTCATGTCTGAGTATACCCTGCCACACCTATAGTGGCCAAAAACGATTTAGAAAAGGGGGTGGTGATGAACAGAGTGTCTGAGTTAAACAGACCACTCTTACCCAGTCCAAAGATCAGGGCTTGATCCATCACCGTTATTTATCTCACTGCCCCATCCCAGCTCAGAACCTGGCTATATGCAAATCAGTCTGTCCCTGGCCCAGTGCATCATGGGAACAGGGCAGACTAAACTACCAAGCCAATTCTTCACCAGAAAGGAGACAAGCTACCGGGGACCGGTTTCTGGCATTTCAGCCTTCTTCGGCCCGGCTTGCTTGAATCCTGATGGAGCAGTGAGAAAGGGACTCATGTCTGAGTATACCCTGCCACACCTATAGTGGCCAAAGACGATTTAGATAAGGGGGTGGTGATGAACAGAGTGTCTGAGTTAAACAGACCACTCTTACCCAGTCCAAAGATCAGGGCTTGATCCATCACCGTTATTTATCTCACTGCCCCATCCCAGCTCAGAACCTGGCTATATGCAAATCAGTCTGTCCCTGGCCCAGTGCATCATGGGAACAGGGCAGACTAAACTACCAAGCCAATTCTTCACCAGAAAGGAGACAAGCTACCGGGGACCGGTTTCTGGCATTTCAGCCTTCTTCGGCCCGGCTTGCTTGAATCCTGATGGAGCAGTGAGAAAGGGACTCATGTCTGAGTATACCCTGCCACACCTATAGTGGCCAAAAACGATTTAGAAAAGGGGGTGGTGATGAACAGAGTGTCTGAGTTAAACAGACCACTCTTACCCAGTCCAAAGATCAGGGCTTGATCCATCACCGTTATTTATCTCACTGCCCCATCCCAGCTCAGAACCTGGCTATATGCAAATCAGTCTGTCCCTGGCCCAGTGCATCATGGGAACAGGGCAGACTAAACTACCAAGCCAATTCTTCACCAGAAAGGAGACAAGCTACCGGGGACCGGTTTCTGGCATTTCAGCCTTCTTCGGCCCGGCTTGCTTGAATCCTGATGGAGCAGTGAGAAAGGGACTCATGTCTGAGTATACCCTGCCACACCTATAGTGGCCAAAAACGATTTAGAAAAGGGGGTGGTGATGAACAGAGTGTCTGAGTTAAACAGACCACTCTTACCCAGTCCAAAGATCAGGGCTTGATCCATCACCGTTATTTATCTCACTGCCCCATCCCAGCTCAGAACCTGGCTATATGCAAATCAGTCTGTCCCTGGCCCAGTGCATCATGGGAACAGGGCAGACTAAACTACCAAGCCAATTCTTCACCAGAAAGGAGACAAGCTACCGGGGACCGGTTTCTGGCATTTCAGCCTTCTTCGGCCCGGCTTGCTTGAATCCTGATGGAGCAGTGAGAAAGGGACTCATGTCTGAGTATACCCTGCCACACCTATAGTGGCCAAAAACGATTTAGAAAAGGGGGTGGTGATGAACAGAGTGTCTGAGTTAAACAGACCACTCTTACCCAGTCCAAAGATCAGGGCTTGATCCATCACCGTTATTTATCTCACTGCCCCATCCCAGCTCAGAACCTGGCTATATGCAAATCAGTCTGTCCCTGGCCCAGTGCATCATGGGAACAGGGCAGACTAAACTACCAAGCCAATTCTTCACCAGAAAGGAGACAAGCTACCGGGGACCGGTTTCTGGCATTTCAGCCTTCTTCGGCCCGGCTTGCTTGAATCCTGATGGAGCAGTGAGAAAGGGACTCATGTCTGAGTATACCCTGCCACACCTATAGTGGCCAAAAACGATTTAGAAAAGGGGGTGGTGATGAACAGAGTGTCTGAGTTAAACAGACCACTCTTACCCAGTCCAAAGATCAGGGCTTGATCCATCACCGTTATTTATCTCACTGCCCCATCCCAGCTCAGAACCTGGCTATATGCAAATCAGTCTGTCCCTGGCCCAGTGCATCATGGGAACAGGGCAGACTAAACTACCAAGCCAATTCTTCACCAGAAAGGAGACAAGCTACCGGGGACCGGTTTCTGGCATTTCAGCCTTCTTCGGCCCGGCTTGCTTGAATCCTGATGGAGCAGTGAGAAAGGGACTCATGTCTGAGTATACCCTGCCACACCTATAGTGGCCAAAAACGATTTAGAAAAGGGGGTGGTGATGAACAGAGTGTCTGAGTTAAACAGACCACTCTTACCCAGTCCAAAGATCAGGGCTTGATCCATCACCGTTATTTATCTCACTGCCCCATCCCAGCTCAGAACCTGGCTATATGCAAATCAGTCTGTCCCTGGCCCAGTGCATCATGGGAACAGGGCAGACTAAACTACCAAGCCAATTCTTCACCAGAAAGGAGACAAGCTACCGGGGACCGGTTTCTGGCATTTCAGCCTTCTTCGGCCCGGCTTGCTTGAATCCTGATGGAGCAGTGAGAAAGGGACTCATGTCTGAGTATACCCTGCCACACCTATAGTGGCCAAAAACGATTTAGAAAAGGGGGTGGTGATGAACAGAGTGTCTGAGTTAAACAGACCACTCTTACCCAGTCCAAAGATCAGGGCTTGATCCATCACCGTTATTTATCTCACTGCCCCATCCCAGCTCAGAACCTGGCTATATGCAAATCAGTCTGTCCCTGGCCCAGTGCATCATGGGAACAGGGCAGACTAAACTACCAAGCCAATTCTTCACCAGAAAGGAGACAAGCTACCGGGGACCGGTTTCTGGCATTTCAGCCTTCTTCGGCCCGGCTTGCTTGAATCCTGATGGAGCAGTGAGAAAGGGACTCATGTCTGAGTATACCCTGCCACACCTATAGTGGCCAAAAACGATTTAGAAAAGGGGGTGGTGATGAACAGAGTGTCTGAGTTAAACAGACCACTCTTACCCAGTCCAAAGATCAGGGCTTGATCCATCACCGTTATTTATCTCACTGCCCCATCCCAGCTCAGAACCTGGCTATATGCAAATCAGTCTGTCCCTGGCCCAGTGCATCATGGGAACAGGGCAGACTAAACTACCAAGCCAATTCTTCACCAGAAAGGAGACAAGCTACCGGGGACCGGTTTCTGGCATTTCAGCCTTCTTCGGCCCGGCTTGCTTGAATCCTGATGGAGCAGTGAGAAAGGGACTCATGTCTGAGTATACCCTGCCACACCTATAGTGGCCAAAAACGATTTAGAAAAGGGGGTGGTGATGAACAGAGTGTCTGAGTTAAACAGACCACTCTTACCCAGTCCAAAGATCAGGGCTTGATCCATCACCGTTATTTATCTCACTGCCCCATCCCAGCTCAGAACCTGGCTATATGCAAATCAGTCTGTCCCTGGCCCAGTGCATCATGGGAACAGGGCAGACTAAACTACCAAGCCAATTCTTCACCAGAAAGGAGACAAGCTACCGGGGACCGGTTTCTGGCATTTCAGCCTTCTTCGGCCCGGCTTGCTTGAATCCTGATGGAGCAGTGAGAAAGGGACTCATGTCTGAGTATACCCTGCCACACCTATAGTGGCCAAAAACGATTTAGAAAAGGGGGTGGTGATGAACAGAGTGTCTGAGTTAAACAGACCACTCTTACCCAGTCCAAAGATCAGGGCTTGATCCATCACCGTTATTTATCTCACTGCCCCATCCCAGCTCAGAACCTGGCTATATGCAAATCAGTCTGTCCCTGGCCCAGTGCATCATGGGAACAGGGCAGACTAAACTACCAAGCCAATTCTTCACCAGAAAGGAGACAAGCTACCGGGGACCGGTTTCTGGCATTTCAGCCTTCTTCGGCCCGGCTTGCTTGAATCCTGATGGAGCAGTGAGAAAGGGACTCATGTCTGAGTATACCCTGCCACACCTATAGTGGCCAAAAACGATTTAGAAAAGGGGGTGGTGATGAACAGAGTGTCTGAGTTAAACAGACCACTCTTACCCAGTCCAAAGATCAGGGCTTGATCCATCACCGTTATTTATCTCACTGCCCCATCCCAGCTCAGAACCTGGCTATATGCAAATCAGTCTGTCCCTGGCCCAGTGCATCATGGGAACAGGGCAGACTAAACTACCAAGCCAATTCTTCACCAGAAAGGAGACAAGCTACCGGGGACCGGTTTCTGGCATTTCAGCCTTCTTCGGCCCGGCTTGCTTGAATCCTGATGGAGCAGTGAGAAAGGGACTCATGTCTGAGTATACCCTGCCACACCTATAGTGGCCAAAAACGATTTAGAAAAGGGGGTGGTGATGAACAGAGTGTCTGAGTTAAACAGACCACTCTTACCCAGTCCAAAGATCAGGGCTTGATCCATCACCGTTATTTATCTCACTGCCCCATCCCAGCTCAGAACCTGGCTATATGCAAATCAGTCTGTCCCTGGCCCAGTGCATCATGGGAACAGGGCAGACTAAACTACCAAGCCAATTCTTCACCAGAAAGGAGACAAGCTACCGGGGACCGGTTTCTGGCATTTCAGCCTTCTTCGGCCCGGCTTGCTTGAATCCTGATGGAGCAGTGAGAAAGGGACTCATGTCTGAGTATACCCTGCCACACCTATAGTGGCCAAAGACGATTTAGAAAAGGGGGTGGTGATGAACAGAGTGTCTGAGTTAAACAGACCACTCTTACCCAGTCCAAAGATCAGGGCTTGATCCATCACCGTTATTTATCTCACTGCCCCATCCCAGCTCAGAACCTGGCTATATGCAAATCAGTCTGTCCCTGGCCCAGTGCATCATGGGAACAGGGCAGACTAAACTACCAAGCCAATTCTTCACCAGAAAGGAGACAAGCTACCGGGGACCGGTTTCTGGCATTTCAGCCTTCTTCGGCCCGGCTTGCTTGAATCCTGATGGAGCAGTGAGAAAGGGACTCATGTCTGAGTATACCCTGCCACACCTATAGTGGCCAAAAACGATTTAGAAAAGGGGGTGGTGATGAACAGAGTGTCTGAGTTAAACAGACCACTCTTACCCAGTCCAAAGATCAGGGCTTGATCCATCACCGTTATTTATCTCACTGCCCCATCCCAGCTCAGAACCTGGCTATATGCAAATCAGTCTGTCCCTGGCCCAGTGCATCATGGGAACAGGGCAGACTAAACTACCAAGCCAATTCTTCACCAGAAAGGAGACAAGCTACCGGGGACCGGTTTCTGGCATTTCAGCCTTCTTCGGCCCGGCTTGCTTGAATCCTGATGGAGCAGTGAGAAAGGGACTCATGTCTGAGTATACCCTGCCACACCTATAGTGGCCAAAAACGATTTAGAAAAGGGGGTGGTGATGAACAGAGTGTCTGAGTTAAACAGACCACTCTTACCCAGTCCAAAGATCAGGGCTTGATCCATCACCGTTATTTATCTCACTGCCCCATCCCAGCTCAGAACCTGGCTATATGCAAATCAGTCTGTCCCTGGCCCAGTGCATCATGGGAACAGGGCAGACTAAACTACCAAGCCAATTCTTCACCAGAAAGGAGACAAGCTACCGGGGACCGGTTTCTGGCATTTCAGCCTTCTTCGGCCCGGCTTGCTTGAATCCTGATGGAGCAGTGAGAAAGGGACTCATGTCTGAGTATACCCTGCCACACCTATAGTGGCCAAAAACGATTTAGAAAAGGGGGTGGTGATGAACAGAGTGTCTGAGTTAAACAGACCACTCTTACCCAGTCCAAAGATCAGGGCTTGATCCATCACCGTTATTTATCTCACTGCCCCATCCCAGCTCAGAACCTGGCTATATGCAAATCAGTCTGTCCCTGGCCCAGTGCATCATGGGAACAGGGCAGACTAAACTACCAAGCCAATTCTTCACCAGAAAGGAGACAAGCTACCGGGGACCGGTTTCTGGCATTTCAGCCTTCTTCGGCCCGGCTTGCTTGAATCCTGATGGAGCAGTGAGAAAGGGACTCATGTCTGAGTATACCCTGCCACACCTATAGTGGCCAAAAACGATTTAGAAAAGGGGGTGGTGATGAACAGAGTGTCTGAGTTAAACAGACCACTCTTACCCAGTCCAAAGATCAGGGCTTGATCCATCACCGTTATTTATCTCACTGCCCCATCCCAGCTCAGAACCTGGCTATATGCAAATCAGTCTGTCCCTGGCCCAGTGCATCATGGGAACAGGGCAGACTAAACTACCAAGCCAATTCTTCACCAGAAAGGAGACAAGCTACCGGGGACCGGTTTCTGGCATTTCAGCCTTCTTCGGCCCGGCTTGCTTGAATCCTGATGGAGCAGTGAGAAAGGGTTCTGAAACTGGGATGGTGCAGTGAGCTAAAAAACGGTGTTGGATCTAGCCCTGATCTCTTGACTGGGTGAGAGTATTCTGTTTAATTCAGAGACTCTGTCCTTCACCACCCCTTGTTGTAAATATTTTTGTCCACCCTAAGCGTGGAAGGGTATACTCAGATGTGAGTCCCTTGCTCATTGCACCATCAGGATTCAAGCAAGCCGGGCCGAAGAGGCTGAAATGCCAGAAACCGGTCCCCGGTAGCTTGTTTCCTTCCCAGTGTAAGAATTGGCTTTTGTAGTTTGGTTTGCCCTGTTCCCATCATGCACTGGGACAGGAACAGACTAATTTGCATACAGCCAGGTTCTGAAACTGGGATGGTGCAGTGAGCTAAAAAACGGTGTTGGATCTAGCCCTGATCTCTTGACTGGGTGAGAGTATTCTGTTTAATTCAGAGACTCTGTCCCTCACCACCCCTTGTTGTAAATATTTTTGTCCACCCTAAGCGTGGAAGGGTATACTCAGATGTGAGTCCCTTGCTCATTGCACCATCAGGATTCAAGCAAGCCGGGCCGAAGAGGCTGAAATGCCAGAAACCGGTCCCCGGTAGCTTGTTTCCTTCCCAGTGTAAGAATTGGCTTTTGTAGTTTGGTTTGCCCTGTTCCCATCATGCACTGGGACAGGAACAGACTAATTTGCATACAGCCAGGTTCTGAAACTGGGATGGTGCAGTGAGCTAAAAAACGGTGTTGGATCTAGCCCTGATCTCTTGACTGGGTGAGAGTATTCTGTTTAATTCAGAGACTCTGTCCCTCACCACCCCTTGTTGTAAATATTTTTGTCCACCCTAAGCGTGGAAGGGTATACTCAGATGTGAGTCCCTTGCTCATTGCACCATCAGGATTCAAGCAAGCCGGGCCGAAGAGGCTGAAATGCCAGAAACCGGTCCCCGGTAGCTTGTTTCCTTCCCAGTGTAAGAATTGGCTTTTGTAGTTTGGTTTGCCCTGTTCCCATCATGCACTGGGACAGGAACAGACTAATTTGCATACAGCCAGGTTCTGAAACTGGGATGGTGCAGTGAGCTAAAAAACGGTGTTGGATCTAGCCCTGATCTCTTGACTGGGTGAGAGTATTCTGTTTAATTCAGAGACTCTGTCCCTCACCACCCCTTGTTGTAAATATTTTTGTCCACCCTAAGCGTGGAAGGGTATACTCAGATGTGAGTCCCTTGCTCATTGCACCATCAGGATTCAAGCAAGCCGGGCCGAAGAGGCTGAAATGCCAGAAACCGGTCCCCGGTAGCTTGTTTCCTTCCCAGTGTAAGAATTGGCTTTTGTAGTTTGGTTTGCCCTGTTCCCATCATGCACTGGGACAGGAACAGACTAATTTGCATACAGCCAGGTTCTGAAACTGGGATGGTGCAGTGAGCTAAAAAACGGTGTTGGATCTAGCCCTGATCTCTTGACTGGGTGAGAGTATTCTGTTTAATTCAGAGACTCTGTCCCTCACCACCCCTTGTTGTAAATATTTTTGTCCACCCTAAGCGTGGAAGGGTATACTCAGATGTGAGTCCCTTGCTCATTGCACCATCAGGATTCAAGCAAGCCGGGCCGAAGAGGCTGAAATGCCAGAAACCGGTCCCCGGTAGCTTGTTTCCTTCCCAGTGTAAGAATTGGCTTTTGTAGTTTGGTTTGCCCTGTTCCCATCATGCACTGGGACAGGAACAGACTAATTTGCATACAGCCAGGTTCTGAAACTGGGATGGTGCAGTGAGCTAAAAAACGGTGTTGGATCTAGCCCTGATCTCTTGACTGGGTGAGAGTATTCTGTTTAATTCAGAGACTCTGTCCCTCACCACCCCTTGTTGTAAATATTTTTGTCCACCCTAAGCGTGGAAGGGTATACTCAGATGTGAGTCCCTTGCTCATTGCACCATCAGGATTCAAGCAAGCCGGGCCGAAGAGGCTGAAATGCCAGAAACCGGTCCCCGGTAGCTTGTTTCCTTCCCAGTGTAAGAATTGGCTTTTGTAGTTTGGTTTGCCCTGTTCCCATCATGCACTGGGACAGGAACAGACTAATTTGCATACAGCCAGGTTCTGAAACTGGGATGGTGCAGTGAGCTAAAAAACGGTGTTGGATCTAGCCCTGATCTCTTGACTGGGTGAGAGTATTCTGTTTAATTCAGAGACTCTGTCCCTCACCACCCCTTGTTGTAAATATTTTTGTCCACCCTAAGCGTGGAAGGGTATACTCAGATGTGAGTCCCTTGCTCATTGCACCATCAGGATTCAAGCAAGCCGGGCCGAAGAGGCTGAAATGCCAGAAACCGGTCCCCGGTAGCTTGTTTCCTTCCCAGTGTAAGAATTGGCTTTTGTAGTTTGGTTTGCCCTGTTCCCATCATGCACTGGGACAGGAACAGACTAATTTGCATACAGCCAGGTTCTGAAACTGGGATGGTGCAGTGAGCTAAAAAACGGTGTTGGATCTAGCCCTGATCTCTTGACTGGGTGAGAGTATTCTGTTTAATTCAGAGACTCTGTCCCTCACCACCCCTTGTTGTAAATATTTTTGTCCACCCTAAGCGTGGAAGGGTATACTCAGATGTGAGTCCCTTGCTCATTGCACCATCAGGATTCAAGCAAGCCGGGCCGAAGAGGCTGAAATGCCAGAAACCGGTCCCCGGTAGCTTGTTTCCTTCCCAGTGTAAGAATTGGCTTTTGTAGTTTGGTTTGCCCTGTTCCCATCATGCACTGGGACAGGAACAGACTAATTTGCATACAGCCAGGTTCTGAAACTGGGATGGTGCAGTGAGCTAAAAAACGGTGTTGGATCTAGCCCTGATCTCTTGACTGGGTGAGAGTATTCTGTTTAATTCAGAGACTCTGTCCCTCACCACCCCTTGTTGTAAATATTTTTATCCACCCTAAGCGTGGAAGGGTATACTCAGATGTGAGTCCCTTGCTCATTGCACCATCAGGATTCAAGCAAGCCGGGCCGAAGAGGCTGAAATGCCAGAAACCGGTCCCCGGTAGCTTGTTTCCTTCCCAGTGTAAGAATTGGCTTTTGTAGTTTGGTTTGCCCTGTTCCCATCATGCACTGGGACAGGAACAGACTAATTTGCATACAGCCAGGTTCTGAAACTGGGATGGTGCAGTGAGCTAAAAAACGGTGTTGGATCTAGCCCTGATCTCTTGACTGGGTGAGAGTATTCTGTTTAATTCAGAGACTCTGTCCCTCACCACCCCTTGTTGTAAATATTTTTGTCCACCCTAAGCGTGGAAGGGTATACTCAGATGTGAGTCCCTTGCTCATTGCACCATCAGGATTCAAGCAAGCCGGGCCGAAGAGGCTGAAATGCCAGAAACCGGTCCCCGGTAGCTTGTTTCCTTCCCAGTGTAAGAATTGGCTTTTGTAGTTTGGTTTGCCCTGTTCCCATCATGCACTGGGACAGGAACAGACTAATTTGCATACAGCCAGGTTCTGAAACTGGGATGGTGCAGTGAGCTAAAAAACGGTGTTGGATCTAGCCCTGATCTCTTGACTGGGTGAGAGTATTCTGTTTAATTCAGAGACTCTGTCCCTCACCACCCCTTGTTGTAAATATTTTTGTCCACCCTAAGCGTGGAAGGGTATACTCAGATGTGAGTCCCTTGCTCATTGCACCATCAGGATTCAAGCAAGCCGGGCCGAAGAGGCTGAAATGCCAGAAACCGGTCCCCGGTAGCTTGTTTCCTTCCCAGTGTAAGAATTGGCTTTTGTAGTTTGGTTTGCCCTGTTCCCATCATGCACTGGGACAGGAACAGACTAATTTGCATACAGCCAGGTTCTGAAACTGGGATGGTGCAGTGAGCTAAAAAACGGTGTTGGATCTAGCCCTGATCTCTTGACTGGGTGAGAGTATTCTGTTTAATTCAGAGACTCTGTCCCTCACCACCCCTTGTTGTAAATATTTTTGTCCACCCTAAGCGTGGAAGGGTATACTCAGATGTGAGTCCCTTGCTCATTGCACCATCAGGATTCAAGCAAGCCGGGCCGAAGAGGCTGAAATGCCAGAAACCGGTCCCCGGTAGCTTGTTTCCTTCCCAGTGTAAGAATTGGCTTTTGTAGTTTGGTTTGCCCTGTTCCCATCATGCACTGGGACAGGAACAGACTAATTTGCATACAGCCAGGTTCTGAAACTGGGATGGTGCAGTGAGCTAAAAAACGGTGTTGGATCTAGCCCTGATCTCTTGACTGGGTGAGAGTATTCTGTTTAATTCAGAGACTCTGTCCCTCACCACCCCTTGTTGTAAATATTTTTGTCCACCCTAAGCGTGGAAGGGTATACTCAGATGTGAGTCCCTTGCTCATTGCACCATCAGGATTCAAGCAAGCCGGGCCGAAGAGGCTGAAATGCCAGAAACCGGTCCCCGGTAGCTTGTTTCCTTCCCAGTGTAAGAATTGGCTTTTGTAGTTTGGTTTGCCCTGTTCCCATCATGCACTGGGACAGGAACAGACTAATTTGCATACAGCCAGGTTCTGAAACTGGGATGGTGCAGTGAGCTAAAAAACGGTGTTGGATCTAGCCCTGATCTCTTGACTGGGTGAGAGTATTCTGTTTAATTCAGAGACTCTGTCCCTCACCACCCCTTGTTGTAAATATTTTTGTCCACCCTAAGCGTGGAAGGGTATACTCAGATGTGAGTCCCTTGCTCATTGCACCATCAGGATTCAAGCAAGCCGGGCCGAAGAGGCTGAAATGCCAGAAACCGGTCCCCGGTAGCTTGTTTCCTTCCCAGTGTAAGAATTGGCTTTTGTAGTTTGGTTTGCCCTGTTCCCATCATGCACTGGGACAGGAACAGACTAATTTGCATACAGCCAGGTTCTGAAACTGGGATGGTGCAGTGAGCTAAAAAACGGTGTTGGATCTAGCCCTGATCTCTTGACTGGGTGAGAGTATTCTGTTTAATTCAGAGACTCTGTCCCTCACCACCCCTTGTTGTAAATATTTTTATCCACCCTAAGCGTGGAAGGGTATACTCAGATGTGAGTCCCTTGCTCATTGCACCATCAGGATTCAAGCAAGCCGGGCCGAAGAGGCTGAAATGCCAGAAACCGGTCCCCGGTAGCTTGTTTCCTTCCCAGTGTAAGAATTGGCTTTTGTAGTTTGGTTTGCCCTGTTCCCATCATGCACTGGGACAGGAACAGACTAATTTGCATACAGCCAGGTTCTGAAACTGGGATGGTGCAGTGAGCTAAAAAACGGTGTTGGATCTAGCCCTGATCTCTTGACTGGGTGAGAGTATTCTGTTTAATTCAGAGACTCTGTCCCTCACCACCCCTTGTTGTAAATATTTTTGTCCACCCTAAGCGTGGAAGGGTATACTCAGATGTGAGTCCCTTGCTCATTGCACCATCAGGATTCAAGCAAGCCGGGCCGAAGAGGCTGAAATGCCAGAAACCGGTCCCCGGTAGCTTGTTTCCTTCCCAGTGTAAGAATTGGCTTTTGTAGTTTGGTTTGCCCTGTTCCCATCATGCACTGGGACAGGAACAGACTAATTTGCATACAGCCAGGTTCTGAAACTGGGATGGTGCAGTGAGCTAAAAAACGGTGTTGGATCTAGCCCTGATCTCTTGACTGGGTGAGAGTATTCTGTTTAATTCAGAGACTCTGTCCCTCACCACCCCTTGTTGTAAATATTTTTGTCCACCCTAAGCGTGGAAGGGTATACTCAGATGTGAGTCCCTTGCTCATTGCACCATCAGGATTCAAGCAAGCCGGGCCGAAGAGGCTGAAATGCCAGAAACCGGTCCCCGGTAGCTTGTTTCCTTCCCAGTGTAAGAATTGGCTTTTATAGTTTGGTTTGCCCTTTTCCCATCATGCACTGGGACAGGAACAGACTAATTTGCATACAGCCAGGTTCTGAAACTGGGATGGTGCAGTGAGCTAAAAAACGGTGTTGGATCTAGCCCTGATCTCTTGACTGGGTGAGAGTATTCTGTTTAATTCAGAGACTCTGTCCCTCACCACCCCTTGTTGTAAATATTTTTGTCCACCCTAAGCGTGGAAGGGTATACTCAGATGTGAGTCCCTTGCTCATTGCACCATCAGGATTCAAGCAAGCCGGGCCGAAGAGGCTGAAATGCCAGAAACCGGTCCCCGGTAGCTTGTTTCCTTCCCAGTGTAAGAATTGGCTTTTGTAGTTTGGTTTGCCCTGTTCCCATCATGCACTGGGACAGGAATAGACTAATTTGCATACAGCCAGGTTCTGAAACTGGGATGGTGCAGTGAGCTAAAAAACGGTGTTGGATCTAGCCCTGATCTCTTGACTGGGTGAGAGTATTCTGTTTAATTCAGAGACTCTGTCCCTCACCACCCCTTGTTGTAAATATTTTTGTCCACCCTAAGCGTGGAAGGGTATACTCAGATGTGAGTCCCTTGCTCATTGCACCATCAGGATTCAAGCAAGCCGGGCCGAAGAGGCTGAAATGCCAGAAACCGGTCCCCGGTAGCTTGTTTCCTTCCCAGTGTAAGAATTGGCTTTTGTAGTTTGGTTTGCCCTGTTCCCATCATGCACTGGGACAGGAACAGACTAATTTGCATACAGCCAGGTTCTGAAACTGGGATGGTGCAGTGAGCTAAAAAACGGTGTTGGATCTAGCCCTGATCTCTTGACTGGGTGAGAGTATTCTGTTTAATTCAGAGACTCTGTCCCTCACCACCCCTTGTTGTAAATATTTTTGTCCACCCTAAGCGTGGAAGGGTATACTCAGATGTGAGTCCCTTGCTCATTGCACCATCAGGATTCAAGCAAGCCGGGCCGAAGTTGGCTGAAATGCCAGAAACCGGTCCCCGGTAGCTTGTTTCCTTCCCAGTGTAAGAATTGGCTTTTGTAGTTTGGTTTGCCCTGTTCCCATCATGCACTGGGACAGGAACAGACTAATTTGCATACAGCCAGGTTCTGAAACTGGGATGGTGCAGTGAGCTAAAAAACGGTGTTGGATCTAGCCCTGATCTCTTGACTGGGTGAGAGTATTCTGTTTAATTCAGAGACTCTGTCCCTCACCACCCCTTGTTGTAAATATTTTTGTCCACCCTAAGCGTGGAAGGGTATACTCAGATGTGAGTCCCTTGCTCATTGCACCATCAGGATTCAAGCAAGCCGGGCCGAAGAGGCTGAAATGCCAGAAACCGGTCCCCGGTAGCTTGTTTCCTTCCCAGTGTAAGAATTGGCTTTTGTAGTTTGGTTTGCCCTGTTCCCATCATGCACTGGGACAGGAACAGACTAATTTGCATACAGCCAGGTTCTGAAACTGGGATGGTGCAGTGAGCTAAAAAACGGTGTTGGATCTAGCCCTGATCTCTTGACTGGGTGAGAGTATTCTGTTTAATTCAGAGACTCTGTCCCTCACCACCCCTTGTTGTAAATATTTTTGTCCACCCTAAGCGTGGAAGGGTATACTCAGATGTGAGTCCCTTGCTCATTGCACCATCAGGATTCAAGCAAGCCGGGCCGAAGAGGCTGAAATGCCAGAAACCGGTCCCCAGTAGCTTGTTTCCTTCCCAGTGTAAGAATTGGCTTTTGTAGTTTGGTTTGCCCTGTTCCCATCATGCACTGGGACAGGAACAGACTAATTTGCATACAGCCAGGTTCTGAAACTGGGATGGTGCAGTGAGCTAAAAAACGGTGTTGGATCTAGCCCTGATCTCTTGACTGGGTGAGAGTATTCTGTTTAATTCAGAGACTCTGTCCCTCACCACCCCTTGTTGTAAATATTTTTGTCCACCCTAAGCGTGGAAGGGTATACTCAGATGTGAGTCCCTTGCTCATTGCACCATCAGGATTCAAGCAAGCCGGGCCGAAGAGGCTGAAATGCCAGAAACCGGTCCCCGGTAGCTTGTTTCCTTCCCAGTGTAAGAATTGGCTTTTGTAGTTTGGTTTGCCCTGTTCCCATCATGCACTGGGACAGGAACAGACTAATTTGCATACAGCCAGGTTCTGAAACTGGGATGGTGCAGTGAGCTAAAAAACGGTGTTGGATCTAGCCCTGATCTCTTGACTGGGTGAGAGTATTCTGTTTAATTCAGAGACTCTGTCCCTCACCACCCCTTGTTGTAAATATTTTTGTCCACCCTAAGCGTGGAAGGGTATACTCAGATGTGAGTCCCTTGCTCATTGCACCATCAGGATTCAAGCAAGCCGGGCCGAAGAGGCTGAAATGCCAGAAACCGGTCCCCGGTAGCTTGTTTCCTTCCCAGTGTAAGAATTGGCTTTTGTAGTTTGGTTTGCCCTGTTCCCATCATGCACTGGGACAGGAACAGACTAATTTGCATACAGCCAGGTTCTGAAACTGGGATGGTGCAGTGAGCTAAAAAACGGTGTTGGATCTAGCCCTGATCTCTTGACTGGGTGAGAGTATTCTGTTTAATTCAGAGACTCTGTCCCTCACCACCCCTTGTTGTAAATATTTTTGTCCACCCTAAGCGTGGAAGGGTATACTCAGATGTGAGTCCCTTGCTCATTGCACCATCAGGATTCAAGCAAGCCGGGCCGAAGAGGCTGAAATGCCAGAAACCGGTCCCCGGTAGCTTGTTTCCTTCCCAGTGTAAGAATTGGCTTTTGTAGTTTGGTTTGCCCTGTTCCCATCATGCACTGGGACAGGAACAGACTAATTTGCATACAGCCAGGTTCTGAAACTGGGATGGTGCAGTGAGCTAAAAAACGGTGTTGGATCTAGCCCTGATCTCTTGACTGGGTGAGAGTATTCTGTTTAATTCAGAGACTCTGTCCCTCACCACCCCTTGTTGTAAATATTTTTGTCCACCCTAAGCGTGGAAGGGTATACTCAGATGTGAGTCCCTTGCTCATTGCACCATCAGGATTCAAGCAAGCCGGGCCGAAGAGGCTGAAATGCCAGAAACCGGTCCCCGGTAGCTTGTTTCCTTCCCAGTGTAAGAATTGGCTTTTGTAGTTTGGTTTGCCCTGTTCCCATCATGCACTGGGACAGGAACAGACTAATTTGCATACAGCCAGGTTCTGAAACTGGGATGGTGCAGTGAGCTAAAAAACGGTGTTGGATCTAGCCCTGATCTCTTGACTGGGTGAGAGTATTCTGTTTAATTCAGAGACTCTGTCCCTCACCACCCCTTGTTGTAAACAATGATATATGCAGCATGATTGTGCCTAGTGCAGAAGTGCCACTTTTAGAAGTTGGCATATATGTGTAATTGGTGTCTGGTGTGTGATTGGCTGGTGAGCCTGGCTCCAAGAGTCTGGGAGGGTCTGCCCAAGTGGTAAATGTGGAGATTAGCATGTTGATGTGAGGGGAGGAGTGCACCTGGGTCCTGAATGGGGCTGGGTTTTCCCCACACAATGCTGGCTCCACCCCCTGGGGTGCGTCTGATGTCCCTAGCCTGGCCTGTGAAAGGAGTTCCCTATAACCAGTTGTAGCTGGTTCTAACACTGCCTGCACCCTGCTAGACAAAGGATTTCTCTGTATAAAAAGGGGCTGTGTCCCCTTACAAAATGTTCTTGTTTCTGACTTGAATCCTGCCAGGGGTGTGCTGCTGCTTGGGCCCAGGGGAAGGGTTGCCTCCCTGGGCCCTGCCCAGCCCCTGGATTGCTGGAGGACTTCTTTTGGACCCTTCTGCCTTGCCTGAGGATGGCTGGGGGACTTTCTCCGTGCTCTGGGAGACTTTCCTGTGGGGCTGGATGTTTGCTGTGCCCGAGAACCTAGTAGGTGTTTGTTTCCCCTAAAGGAGCCTTTGTTTTTGCCCTCGCATGAGCCTACCTTGCGCTATGCCCCGTATATTTAATTATTTTTACTGATGGGTGCCTGCCCATTTATTTAATTGCCTAACGGGTGCTCACCCCGTTTCTACTTTTATTTTTGCAACCGAGGGTGCCCACCCCTCCTTTTGCCCCTTGTTAATCACCGCTGCGGCCCTCTCGCGCCGCCAACAGGAAGCCAAGCATCCTAGTGCCTGACGCGGGGCGGGACTTCCGATTTTTGGAGGAAGTCCCGCCCGCCGCCGCGCTCTGATTGGCCAGTGCCCTGGCCAGAGGGAGAAGGAGCATGGCGGCTGGTCGGCAGGGCTCCCGTGAGCAGAGGGAGCCCTGCAACATCTGAAGGAGAGACTGGGTATGGCAGTGCAGCCCGGGTCCCAGGAGGGGGCCCGGGTACAGAAGGGAGAGGCATTTGTCAGGGCGCCCGTGTGCCAAAGCGAGCCCGCCTGCCTGTGAAGAAGAGACCTGGGACTGGGTGTAGCTGTCCCGGAGATCGAGCTGATGCCTGCAGCAGGCCACGCAGAGAGAGCCCCCCGCAGCACCGAAGGAGGAGGAGACCGGCCCCAGAACGTGTACCAGTGAGTGGGGCTCGGGTGTTTGGCCGAAGTCCGGCCCTGGGACGCTGGTGCCTTTAGGGCAGCCCCGGGTGGCAGTGGGCCGCCCCAACATTGTTTAGAGCCTGTTAAGGCTCCACCTGTATGGGGGCATTATTGGTTATTTTGAGCCTGCTGCTGCTCCCACGACCACGGGGCATCTTTATAATTCAAGCCCTGAGGGCCCAGAGGGGCCCGTGTTCTGCCTCTGAGGGCTCCACTCTTTGGAGACATATTTATTTAAGGAGCCAGTGGTCTACGGGGGTACAGTGTCTTTAGAGCCTGTGGGGCTCCAGCATTTGGCCACAGTATTTGTTTTAGAGCCACGTGGCTCCAATGTGGGACAGTTACAGAGCCATATGGCTCCAACGTCCCTCTGTTGATGTCAGATTACTGGTTGTGAAGCCTTAGGTTTTACACTTGGCCTATCGCCTCGTCAGACGTGCACTGGGCTCCTTATCTATAGAGCTCCCGGGCCCCTCGGCTCTTTTTTTGACGACTTGCAGGTGGCGCTTTCTGTGCCCTGCTTGAGATCGGAGCATTGTATCTTGCTGGGGGATCTGAATTTTCACATGGACATTGTAGCGGATCCTGACACGATTAAGCTGCAGGATATTGTTTCTCCGCTAGGGCTGGTTTCTTACATCGCCAGCCCCACCCATATCAAAGGCCATACCATTGATCAGATTTTTTCAACCAGGCTGGTTTATGTGTCTGTGCCGCTTCCAGTGTTATGGTCTGACCACTTTTTAATTAATTTTAGCATTCCTTTCTTTGCTATGACTGGCCAAAGAGTGCTGAAAGACATGAAATGGCCGATGAGGTCATTTCTTCAAGTTACGGCGGAAATGTTGTCCGATGCTCTCCGCTGACATCCCTGTAGGCTTACGGATGACCTGGAGGAAAATCTAGACTCTGTTCATAAGTGGCTGATAGCCAGATTTGATGAGCTAGCCCCGGCTAAGCCAGCTAAATCCGCGGCTAGTCATGTCTCTGCCCCTTGGTTTACCCCTTCTTTAAGGAGAATGAATCAAGATTGTAAAAAAGCCGAAAGAGTGTGGCGGCGCAAATATGATCCGGATGATAAACTAAAATATCGGTTTTATCATAAGCACATCTTTGATGGTAAAAAAGTATATCTGGAGCGCAGAATTGATGAAGCGGAAAATATTAGCAAAGAACTCTTTAGGATAGTAAAGGAGTTTGTTTCCCCTACCTTGAGCTCGCCATCTCATTCTCATTCCGAAGTTTGGATTAGCCAACTTGGGGATTTTTTTGCATATAAAATTAAGTCTATTCAGGACTCTTTCACGGATGCGGGCCTTATTCCAATGGTTTGCAAACCGACCTCTCTCCCCTTACCATCGGAAGAGAATGGTCCCGTTCTTTCGGTTTTTCCGCCTTTGTCCTCTGCTACCACTCTTGATCTTTTGTCCCAGCTTCATTCTGGCTCGCCACTGGATCCTTGTCCTGCGAAATGCCTGGGTAGAGTAGCGACGGCAGTTAACATCTTGATTAATCCACTGCTTAACCTCTCCCTGAGCACGGGAGTGGTTCCGGTGGCGTGGAAACATGCTTTGATCTTGTCGCTACTCAAAAAGCCTACTTTAGATCCCCTTGTTCATGCTAACTACAGGCCGATCTCCCTTCTCCCTGCTCTGGCAAAGGTGATTGAGAAACATGTGCAGCTCTCTATTACAAACTTTATTGAGAGCAACAACATCCTACATGATTCTCAATCGGGCTTCTGTGCTAATTATAGCACGGAGACAGCCCTTCTTGAGATCACCGAAGCCATCAGAGAAACTCTTGACCTCGGGGGAAAGGCTATCCTGGTTATGCTAGACTTGTGAGCGGCTTTCGACACCGTCCCTCATGAAGGTCTCCTTTTAAGACTCTGGGCGATCGGGCTTCGTGGGACAGTGCTGGAGTGGTTTAAATCTTTTTTGTACGGCCGTCGACAGGTGGTCTGGTCACCTCCGTTCTCTGCTGAAATGCCGCTGCTAGAGGTGGGGGTTCCTCAGGGGTCTATCCTGAGCCCCACCCTCTTTAATATTTATATGGCCCCTCTGGCAGCAGTAGCGGAGGCCTTCGGTGCCCAGATCATCTCTTACGCTGATGACACCCAACTCCTTTTTACGTGCAAGAAGGGAGAGGCTTTTGATGGCGGTAAGATCAAAGATTGCCTGGGTGCGGTCTTTGACTGGTTTCAGCGGCACAGTCTGAAATGCAACTCCGATAAGTCGGAGCTGCTTTTTTTCGGATGTCCGCCTGATCCCTGCTGGAAAACATAGTGGCCCCAGGACATGTTTCCTCCTGATGTGGCCTCTACAAAAGCAAAAAACCTTGGTGTGCTGTGTGATGACGGCCTTTCTTTCAGACCCCAGATCATCGGGCTGTTTGGGAAATGTTTCGGCATTTTGAAAATGCTTCGGAAGTTTCTTCCGCTGCTGTCCCTGCAACACAAAAAAATCATTGTTCAGGCGTTAATAGGATCGCGATTGGATTATGCTTATGCCCTTTATTTAGGGCTGCCTAAATAACTGCTGGCCCGTCTGCAAATTGTGCAGAATTCGGCGGCAAGAGCCATTTTTGGCCTTCCGCGCAGGGCAAAAGCATCCAAATTGCTCAATAGACTGCATTGGCTGCCTATCTCTAAAAGAATTACATTTAAGATCCTGACCCTTGCTTTTAAGTCCCTTCATTCAATTGGCCCTAAATACATTGGGAAGCGCATGGCCTTTTATGCACCCAGGAGGACTCTACGATCGGCCTTGTTGGCCAAAGCCGTTGTTCCTCCTATCAGACTCGCCCGGATTGGAGGTCGTTCCTTCCGTTACTTGGCTGCACGTTGCTGGAATGAGCTTCATGTTTCCTTAAGGAAAGCTAACAGTCTCCTTTCTTTTAGAAAGGAGCTGAAGACTTGGCTTTTTTCCGTTTGATTCTTAGCGACCTCTGCGAGTAGCTGTGCTGTGTTTATCTTCCTCAGTTCTCTTTGCCAAAGCGCCGGGACACCCCTTGGGGTAGCCGTGCGCTATAAAAGAGACATTACATAACATAACACAGCCTGTGTGGCTCCAACCCCTGCGGCACAGTTTATCTTGAGGGTCAGTAAGGACCCTGTCGCAGTTTTGATTCCCCAGCTGCCCAGCAATTAGTGGGCAGCTGCACCGTTTAGGCGCTTGGATTAGTCCTCAGCTGCCCAGCAATTAGTGGGCAGCTGCAACGTTTAGGTTTGTGCGCGGTGGCGCACCCCTGACTGGCGCTGCATTTGGCAGCGCGCCCTGACATTCTGGACACAGGGCTCTTTAGTCCCTTTATTGAATGGCCAATTCGCCTGGGGGTCTGATAGGTGAATAGGGCGCAAGGCCCTAAGGTGATTTTGCGCAATGTGGTTACCTGCTATGTTTATGATGGTAATTGCCTAATGTGAGTTTTGCGCAATGTGATGTGGTGCTAGGAAATGTAATGGATTTAATATGATTACGCACCTTGATCTTACTCCTCTGAATGTTTTTAGGCATCATGTGTTTTTGCGCTATTGAGTTGTGTTCTGGCACCTTTGAATGTTTTTAGGCATCATGTGTATTCCTTGTTCTTACACCTCTGAATGTGTTTTGATGCATCATGTGCTTTGTTCTTACACCGCTGAATGTATGTTTTATGCATCATGTGTTCTTTCTTCCCTACACCTCTGAATGTTGCGATGCATCATGTGTAATGTGTTCTTGCTGATACCCCTAATCGTATTGTGATACTTAGGTGGTTGTTCTTTCTAGTACAGGTGGTCCTAGTGAGGTCCTGGTTCCCTGTGTGACATTCTCCTAAGGTGTTTAGGGTTGCGTAGGTGGTACTTACCTGTTACCAGTGGTACTGGTTGTGTGCTATATTTGCTAATTTGTGCTACGGTGATTTTATATCCTAAATTCTATGTTCTAGAAGTGCAATTTCCACTAAGTGCTGATTCTGACAGGCGCCCACGTGGCCCTGTCCTGTGTAAATAATCCCTTGTGAATATTGCCCGTGCCAGTTGGCACCATGTATATTGTGTGATTACTATCTGATGTGTTTGACAATACAAAAGTTGTTTTTATATAACCTTGTGTGGAGTTCCTTTTGTGGTGTGCCTAGGATGTTGTTGCTGTTGTGTGCATGCGCAAATGCTTTACACATTGCCTCCGGGATAAGCCTGTCTGCTCGTGCCAAGCTACCAAGGGGGTGAGCAGGGGTTATCTTGGCGTGAGACTCCCTTGCCCTGACTTAAATGGTAGTTTCTGCCTAGCTTTTGTGTCAGCCTTAGCCAACCAGAAATAGCCAGTTCTAACATATTCCATTATTCACTATTAGTGTAATAAAAATGGAAGACAACTAGCTGGAATATGACCCTCTCTGACAACTGAGGTAAGTAAAAAAAAGGCCTTTAAATGTATGTTGTGTGCGTGCTTGCAGGTAAGAGCGCGTTTATGTAAGAAAGAGTGTAGGTATGTGTGATTATGTGTATGTGGGCATTTTGGTGAATTGACATCCATGGTTGGAATCCTACCCAATGTGATTGCCAGTAGTTGTGACTGATTTCAAGCATTCCTCCAATCACCTTTTGTGTATTTGAGGGCTCAATGTGGTCTAGATGGTCAGTAGTATACCAAGATGTGGGTCGCTTGCTTGCTGTACCACTAGATCCAAGCTATACCTGGCTATACCCTAGACAATACTGGTCTGGGGTTGCTTGTGTTCTCTTCTGAAGTAGACCTTACCTGGTATTTAGGGTGGGCCTGTTCCCATGAGATCAGTATTTATTTTTATAATATGGGCCTCTGCTTAGAGTTGCTCAGTGGCTGAAAAATTATTAGTTACATTGATACCTGGACAGTGGTTTAGATTATTTGAAGCATTACTCCCATCACCTTTGTTGTGCTTGATTCAATGCACTAAGTAGCCATCAGTATGTCCAGACATGGGTCCTTTAATCGATGCGCCACAGAATTCAAGCTATAGCTCAATGGCGAGGCCTTATAAGGGGTACCCAGTTTCAGATTGCTTGTGTTCCTGTTAGGGGTTCATCTGAGTACACCAGAAAACTACTAGTTAGGGTCAGGATGCTTGTATTTTCATAGCATAAATTACTATTAGCCCATTTGCTTAAGGTAAAATGTTAACTTATTAGTGCCTGTTCATTAATCCTTTGGTGTCTCTATGCTGTCACACTTAAATAGGTTATCTTCTTTCCAGGTGTATCCTGTCTTGGAACCAAACCATGCATGCTCCCCTCACTCCCAGAGGAAACAAAGACCATGTGTCAGATGAGGTGATTTCTCAGTTCTCTCAAAGCTATACTGCTTCTTTCCCTCTTTTTCCATCTGTATGTCCTTAATCACAATATCATCCATGCTTTTGTCTGCAAATACCTCTTAGTCCCAGGTGTTTGCTCAGGGTTTTTACCCCTTTTCTCCTCTTTGTTCTATACTCTCACCCTTTGTGCTGCTAGACTCTATGTGCCCTGTTGCTGAATAATGCCTTCTTTGTTTTGCTTGTGTTTTGTTTTTAAAGCTCAATTGCCCAAGGGTTGCTCATTTCTTCCCCCTTCTCTCCATTGCTCTCCCACACCTTCCCCATGTGAGCTGGTATCCCCAGCCTTGCACAGGACCAGCAACTTGTGTAAACCACTTTCCTTTAGGAAAGAGATGAGTGTCCAGTGATGGTCCGCTAGAGATTGGAAACACTCAATAGACCTCTATGTAGCCCTTCAAACAGGACAGGTCCGGCTTCTCCTGCTACCCGGTCATCTGCTCTTATTAATGCTTTGAATGTCTTCCCAAAGTGTGGTTTTTTACACTCTCACCTGGCAGGTCCTCCCTTCCTCTGTCTTCCATTCTTTTCCTTGTTCTTCTTAGTCCTCACACTTATTGCTCTCTGTGGCATCGACGGAGAACAGGGTTAAGAATGTGTTCTCTCTATCATCCTCTCATCTCTCTTCTTCTCCATCCTTCTTCTCTTGACTTCTTCTTCACTTTCATTTTCTCTCTTTGCAGGTTGCGTGGGGTGCCGGGCTACCTGCTGCAGCAAAACCTGTATGGCAACAGGTAAGTCCTCCATCTCACCCTCACAGTTACTATGTCGAGGGGGGCTCACAAGGCATTTTTGGATGGACTGTTCCCAAGGGGAGCAGAATCAGTACTTATTTACATGAGCTGGCCTTGGCGAGAGAGGCACACTAGGCCAAATGATGGGTTGGAATGCCACTCAGAGTAACTGCAAGTGGTTTTGACAATTTGCATTCCTCTCATCACCTTTTGTGTTATTGCTAACTTGACCAATATCCATGATATTCCTCGAGCCCTGATATAAATACTGACTATGCATATGTGGTCTTGGTGAGCAGTTATATCTCCATAACAATGTGAATTCTATGGCAACCACATTCACCTCTGTTGTGATTAATCTATTTGTGAACCAATCAGCATGGCCCTTCATTCTATCAATGAACAATGAAAACACCCAACACGATACTATTGGAAGCATTGTATTACTAATGTCAATTAGGTCTGATAGGGTAATGACCACATAATTTCTGAATTCCTGCACTGATTGTATATCTATAGTGTGCATTTTAATTTATTCCATCAATTTGACGAGCATCTATTAACTTTTAAAAATAAATACAAAAGATCAAAATTCTCTACTGCACTTGCCTGCTTCTATCCAGTAGCCCTCTTTCGAAACCTCCCATTTGACCAATTCCCCAGAGGTTAAGAGCTTGTTTTAATCTACAAGAGTATTGTATAGCATTTTAGGACCCTAGGGTAATTTTCCCAATTCAGGCCTCTATATAGGTATAAATCACCTTGTCCTTATATAGACATAGAAATCATAACCATATTTAGACATAGCCCATGCAGTCCAATCACAGGCATGGATACTTCCTCTAGTTCCGAAAAGCCACAACGATTTTTTGGAAATTGGAGTTATCAAAGAACTATGACTCTTTTATGACGTTATTATGTCCACCTTTACGTCAGACTCGGCACCTTCAAGGTATAAATATGCCCACACTTGCCCTAGCAAACACACAGTGGTTTGGAGCAGTCTATTTGTCCGACGCATCTCGCTACAGCAAGTGCTGAAGGAAGCCGATGCTGAGAGAGACGATTCTCTATTCTTTAGCTCCAGTGTTTCCAAGCTCCCCTAGCGGGGTGTTGGGAAATCGAGTCCAGAGACAAAGAGATACCAGACCTCCTTCATTCTAAACGAAGGTACGGAGCTGATTAGATCCTAAGAGAAATCTTGGATAGATTCTTGGCAAAAGAATACTAAACTTATGCTACACCACACTTACTCCTTCCCTCGTACTAGACTTAGGTTAGGTACATCGGGGTAGGCGTATTTTAGAAGCACCAGTTGAGTACTTCTAGGCCCAGATGTAGGTAAATCACATTTACCGATTTTGAAATACCGATTCGGTATTTCAAAATCGGTAAATGGGATGTAGGTACCAACATCTGGATTTGTTACCGATTCCTTAGAAATTCGGTATTTACCGATTCGGTAAATACCGAATCGGTATTTGCTATTGAATCCTATGGGACTTGAAGCCCATAGGATTCAATTCAAATACCGATTCGGTATTTACCGAATCGGTAAATACCGAATTTGTCAAGGGTGCAGGGGGTGTCACTTTGACACCCTCTAGCACCCCCAAATTGGGCATGTGAGCAATGTGGCACACACACATGCCCTAAGGGCACATCTGTCTGTCACATGGCACATGTGTACATGCACAGATGTGCATGTACACAGGAATCGGTATTTTACCATGGATTTGTATTCCATGGTAAAATACTGATTCTGAAAGCCATGTGCCAATGGAAAATTGGCTACCCACATATCAATCTAGCATTTTCGGTAATTTTACCGAATCGGTAAATATTACCGATTTGGTAAAATTACCGATTCGGTAATAATACCGAATCGGTAAAATTACTGAATATGTGCACCTACATCTCCATAGCCCTTTACCGATCGGAAACGGCAGAAAATCGGTATTTTCGACCGATTCCGATCGGTAAAGGGCGACCTACATCTGGCCCCTAGTCTTTATTTATTTATGTATGTATTTTATGGCTTAGAAACCATACCATACTTTTACAGTATTATTTTATAATACTCTTCTTGCTGTATGCATTATACTTTACAGCCAGTATTACGATTGTAGCAGTTAATATCTACTGCATGAGAAAGAAGACTGTTCAATAAAAACTTTTATTGAAAACACCAGTCTCTCTATTTCTCTGCACCTCTGGTGAAACGAAGCATGCATGAATGACTAAGTGAAATATCTATCTATTGTTTCCACGACTCTGAAGATACGTTTATCTTGGAGAAACAAAGTTGTCATGTTTATGCGGTTGTCAGAAACTAATGCCTTCTTGTTTATTCGAGAAAGTTTCTAGTGACCTCTGAGCTAGCTGGCGCTCACAATTAAGTTTAATATATTCGATAGAGACCTAGTCGACCTCAGTCCTACTTCACATCTATAGGATATATTATTCCAATGTGCAGAGCCTATTGGGAATATAGGAACTAGACTGCAAGGGCATGTATCCTGTGATGTGGAAATTATAACAAACATTCATTACCACAGGTATCCACATAATATCCCAATAACGGCATATAAAACTTGCCTTAAAAAATAACCTTGAAGCCATCAGATAACAAATACAGAGGATAAAATTACTCATGTGACAACATGTAATCCCTAGCAAAACAAATGAAGCAGAATATGCTAAAACATTGGCAGATTCTGAAAGTACAGGAGTTCATCCTCACTCCTACATGTTTGTCTTTAAGAAAGGTCCCAACCCAGAAGATGCAAATGTACCTAGAATGCTCTTTTGGTTCAGCCTGGTAAATTGCCACAGTTAGTGGGAAAAAATGCGATCTCTAAGACTATGATCCATACAACTCGTGTTGATCGCTAGCTAACCAGTGTAAGGGAACAAAAAATCAACACAGCTGCAAATGTAGACATATTATGTTTTTTTAAATATGTTTTTTTAAATGTTTAACATAGATTGAGATGAATAGCCATAAGACTAGGTTCTAACTAGATGGGGAGGAAAGCATAATTTAGGTAGCCAACTTCAATCCTAAACATATAACCTACTTCCAAAAAACATAACCAAGCTTTCATGCAATTGATAGCCATGTTTTATGCTGGCCAAATACCATAATAATCAGTCCCTTCACCAGAAGAAACAAATGTCGATCCAACATCTTCAAAATTCATGACTAAGTGAAAGAATGGGCTGGCAGGAAGTAGTCACTTATATTACTTAAGGCACTACTTTTTGATGTGTTACACAAAAGGAGCTAGAATATTTGTTTTTCCCTTGTGACCCTTGTGTAACTTTTGTTACCAAAGCTACTCTACAATTTATTAAGAGCCAACAACTATTATTTGGTTCTAGATCTGATATTCTGTATGAGCATAGCAAATGTCCCCAACCTTTCAAAGGTTTATACACCTTTTGACTCAATTCCTCCTTTGAGATGATCCCATGATCATATCTTGTGATATTATATGCTAGGCAGTTTTCTGAAACGATCTTAGAAGAAATTGTACACAGATAATTGATGCAGCACATTTAAAGGAAGAGCTTGTGCCAGTTGCTACAGCTTAGTTGGCCTTCTTCAATGTATGGCCCAAGGAAATATACTCCTTTCTAATTTCAAGTAAATATACCCCTATTTTCCAATTCTAATGTATGTTAATTTCTAATATAAGCAACATATTCTGTTGTGTAGTTCCAA
Source organism: Lissotriton vulgaris (assembly GCF_964263255.1). NCBI lineage: Eukaryota > Metazoa > Chordata > Amphibia > Caudata > Salamandridae > Lissotriton > Lissotriton vulgaris. The sequence goes on from NC_141687.1 coordinate 1,999,578,185, forward strand.
GGAGTCCACAAGGACCTGCATGTTTTGCGTGACCTAAACTGAGGGCGTGGTGTCCAAACCGACTCTGGACACCCCCAAAGGATAGACCAGCTTGCTCTACAGTGCCACTGTTACCCCCTGCATTCTACAGTGGCTTAGGTAGTTCCTGGCAACCACTTAACATGACAACCCTGATTCCTCAGGGATTGTGGAAAACCGTACATTATGTTTCACTCAGACACTCGTGCTCGCTTTCTCTCAGAAAATACACAGGATGGCGATTACGACGTTACAATAAGAATTTATTGGTCCAGCAACAACCTTGTGTGAAACATATGTGCTGTGACAATCAGGAGACAGAAGCATACAAAAGAGATTGCTAGTACCAATATAGTAAATAGTAGATAAATTTCTACCATAGTACTAATAAGATGAACAGCAGCAGTTCAAATAAAAACAGTAGCACTTGCATATTCCTAAAATGCATGCCCTAAGTAATTTGCCTGACTGTATCTAGCCTAACCTGGATGTACAGGCTTATATGTGTATAGCTATGTGCATCTGTAGCCAAGAAACCCCTAGGGAAGAACCAGCCCCCTCACCTGGTGGTTTAGAATGAAGGACCCCATTTCTGCATCAAGGATGGCAACCCGCAAGAGATGTCAGACCGCTGCATGTCGAAGATTTCAGCATGCAGGATCCCTGTCTCAGCTTGGAAGGAATTCTCCTCTAATTTGTAGGCAGGAGTGAGGGTCTTTCATACTAAAGTGGTCTCTCCAGGGTTTTTTCTAGAATCAATATGTTTTATAACAATCATGGATGTTTTGAAAACAATCATAAATGTTTTGAAAACAATCACTAATGCTTTTCTAAACAAATGCGATCATGCACAGGTCCTCTAAACTGGTATATATTCTTATTATTGCACTGAGCACCTTGAAAGCCATGATACTCAGTTAGAGCTGAGAAAAAAATAGGACTAGCTCACATTTGACCTTCAATTTGGTAAATGTTTTAAAAGTTGTCAAATCGTTCCCAGTACAAGAGAGGCCAGATTGTTTAAAAAGCATGCTCTTGAGACTCAACGTCACTGAAGATCGTACCCACAGGTGGCAGTCCCTCCAGAACTTCCAGTATCATGTTGAGTGAGCAAAGATGTTCATGTCTGGTTACCAGATCATATCTTTAGGGTAACTCCCATTATTCCTTTTTGTACCCTTCACCTAACTCTTCATACCTACCTGCTTGGATGTACCTGAGGCAGTATTGGAACTGAGATGTCATGATTGACAGTGTGATATAGCCATGGAATAACCATTCAGTAGACGGTGACTCAGCTACTGTGAAAGGTAACTTCTCAAATTTTTCAATGAGCTGCATGGTGTACTTTGCATCTCTGTGTGTTATAGTTAACTGTCTATCGGACAAATTGTAAACTGAGAACGAACTTCTGCTGTTAATGTATCTTCAAGGCATGTGGCCTGAATGCAGTGTCCTGCTTATAAGCATAATGGAGTGCAATTGAGATCGTCCATGTTGTAGAATAGACAAATCTTGTTCCAATTTGTTGATTGCCAAGGACCAAATGTTGCCCAGTGAATAAATACGTAGAGAAAGTGTGGTCGTACCAGTGTCTGCCACAGCAAGGGTCTTTTCTAAGTTAATCCTATCAATTTCACATAATCTCTAAGCAGCATCCTGTTGGGAGACTTTTCACAGTTCATTGTAGATGGCATACACGTAGCGTTTCTTACGCAGTTTATTGGGACCTAGCAAGAAATCCCTCAGATCAATGTTGTCAGCTAGAAGGGTCAAGGGTTGTTTCGCCTGTTAAGTGTTGAGGTTTTTAGACATTCTATTCACAACTTCCAAACACTATATGAAGTCACTACCCCTAGGTTGTCTGTGTGTACATAGTGTGGGTCGGGCCTTTGGATACTAAACCCTCTGGCGGTACCCTTGAATCTTGATTGACACCTATTTGTGTCGATAGGCCAAACCAACCATTGCTTCCAATTGGGAGCTGAGGAATTATATGTGTCATTCTGTATCATTGCACCCAGTACCTCCACACTAATCAGTGTGTCATTCAATATACCTTCAATAGGTAGATGCATGGAGTTTTCAGGTCTTTTCATTTTGCAAACCTGTAGCAGGTTGTCTGTTGCACTGTTCTGTTCAGGAATATTATCTGTAACGGTATGATGCAAGCTCTAAATAAAGCCTCTGTTCCCTAAACCTGCCAATCTTTCGTTCCCCAGATGGATTTTGTGTTTATTGCGTCCTTCCAATGGTCAAAACCTTGTATAGACAGTGGGGAAATAAGAGGTGCTGAATATATGAGCATGGTATTTGTCTGTATCATTTTCTTCGCAGTTGCATTAGCCTGTAATAGTCTAAAATAATATACAATTGGGTCTGAAGTATTGAACCCTGAAAAGTATGCATATTTCTGTGTGAATGTGCCACAACTACCTTTCAGTGGTGTTGGCCAATGTTGTTATTGATGGTAAGTGTTCACAGTGCGTGGAACACGAGCTCTGTGCAAAATGTGATGACTGTAATGCTGGTAACAATACATAATGTCAAAGTCAGGTGTATCTTCGTACAATTCCCTGTGAGAAAAAGTGGCAGATGGTTCTAAATCTGAGAGCATAGTATTTACAGTCTCAATGTCCCAATCATCAGAGAGTCTACTCAGGGTAATGAAATCATTCATTGCAATTTTAAATACGTGTGGAATATTTAAATGTTCAGTAGGACCAAATACATCATATGAAACTCTATCCCAAACTATACCATATGGTACTGGAACTGCTGAAAGTTTCACTAGGGACACGTCTCTTTGTTCATGGTGGGATGAGGTTTGTGGTTTCAGGACCACATTCACAGGTTGTATTGCACAGCGTTGTGGGAGGTTATGTCCATTCAGTAGTAGGAAAAAGACAGTTCGTATACCAATCCAAATTAACAGGAACAGGATCCCTAATGCAAACTAAAGATGTAGCCAAGGGGGCACCATGTAAGTCTTTTTCAGCCAGAAATAGATTTGTCGAAATGTTTCTTTCTTGGAAATGGGTGGCATTGCTCATGTTCACTTGGATCTGAAGAAAAGTCATCGAAGTTGATGAAGTAGCCAGACACAGTTTGATCAATCTGTGGGAGCTCAGCAGTATTTGCAGAACTGGAAGTTGCTTCTTGTGAAGGCACATTGATGTAAACTTCATTATTGGACCGTATTGCAAATTGCGTTTCAGTTTCATTTGCATGTTGTTCTGTTTTAACAGGTGTGATTCGTACTCTGTTATTGGCTACTCCTGCATCTTGTGCAGAGCAGTCCTAAAACATTATTAGTCTTTCCATCTGAACTTCCTGTATAGTAGCAAGAGGAGATCTGCAGCTACTCAGGATTCCAAGAGGCCTGCTGTTAAAAATTGGCCACATTTATTTAATACACTTGTAGAGCGCAGCTGTCACCTGGCAGGTATCCTGGCGCTGAGAGCTTACTCCTAAGCTGGAATGCAGTGGGAGACTTTAGGGAGATAGACGTGGCGGGGAAAAACTAGGGGAAGAGCCACGTTTTGATTCGCATATTGTGGTTTAATCAGCGGAGATTAATAATTTGTCTTTTCGGCCGGCAAGAGGTAGAAGAAGTGCTGTTCTTGTTTTTTGAAACACCAGAACAGGTACAGGTGTGCTGTAGGATGGGCCAAACTCCATCTTGTCCACCATCTTCTCTCTGACCAGGTCTGCATACTTTGGGACCCAGACAGGTCTTGCCAGAACCTGTTCCACTTCCCCTGTGGCGGTACGTTTTACTTGGACGTTGCTTTGTAATACCCGGAATTTGTTGAGTTCCTGTAAAATAGCTAAACGATTATTCAAATCAAATGGTTTCATATTCGCCACTTGGCTGGCACAATCGATGTCCCCACATTCTGGCCCCAAAAAGGATCTCATAGGGGCACGTCCTCCCAAGGATTTCTTGGCATATTGCTTAGTGCCCTCTAGACCCATTTGTAGGTAATTGCCCCCACTACCGTCCGCACCTAAAACCCTTGCTTTAAAGTTTGCTTTAGGTCCCGGTTTATCCTCTCCACCACCGAATTTCCCTCTGGTTGGTAGGGGAGGAGTACTGCAAGGCCATGCCCATAGTTTTCATGGCTTCCTTATTAGTCCTTGAGCTAAATCCAAGGCCATGGTCGGAAAGTAACGTGCCAATTGTATATGTCCCGAAAAAAGAATTACAAACCCTTTATGACAGTTTGAGGGTCAGCCAAGTGCAGAGGCCAAACCCATAGAAATCTAGAGCATGAATCCACTGCCACCATTATTTACTTGCGAGCTCCATCTGAATTTAAGGGGCCGCAGTGATCCAAATAGACACATACTAGATGTCTCACTGAAATGATTAATGGTGTTTGTGGTGGCCGTGCTACGGTGGAATCTTTCATCTGCTGGCACTGAAGTGGTCACTTCAGGGTATTTTCTAAAATCAATATGTTTTGAAAACAATCATGAATGTTTTGAAAACAAACATAATGTTTTGAAAACAATCACCAAAGCTTTTCTAAACAAACAAACATTACATTTTAACTTTTGTGTTGCCATGCATATATAGAGAATGCAACTAATTTTGATCAAGTATTAGTTCACTACTGTTAGAAATGAGATTGCAAGTTGGCTGAAGTATGCAACCAGGTCAGGCAGGAACCTCTACTCTAGTCAGGGTCAGCTCAGTACACACTAAAAGATGACCTGGTCACACCCTCTGGTAGCATGGCACAGAGCAGTCAGGCTTATCTAAAAAGGCACTGTGTAAATAATCTGGTCAACACCTAGTGAAATCCCAGACAACCTGGAAGCCTCATCTTTTCTGACTGAACTGGCTGCACTCAACCTCATTGCTATAAACAAAGATCCTACCCATCAGGCAGGGCATACATTAGACATCATCTTAACTCACTCGCCTGATATATCTTACATTGCCACAACTACTCTAACCTGGTCTGATCATTCGATGGTTGAATTCCGAATTAACATCCACAAGGTTCACTGGCCCTAAACGCTTCCTAAATAAAAGTTACAGAAGATGAAATTTGATTACACCAGAATATTTCTCAGATATGTTCTGCCCACCTCACCACGTGGATTCAGATGAGGTTGAGAAACGCCTTGCCTCATTAAATGCTAGCTTACAGGCTACTTTAGATAGTTTGGTGCCCCTGAAACAATGCCCTACCACTGTAAAACGACACCAGGCACCATTGTACCCGGCCCCCCTGCGACTAGGAAAAAGGCTTATGTAAACTTCTGAACGCCTTTGGTGCCGATCTCAAAACCCTGCTGATAAAGAAAAATATAAGGAGGCTCTAAACCAGTACCATCGTAATCTAAAAAATGCAAGAAAAACCCATATCGCAGCCACCCTCCTACAAGCTGGGAGCTCTCAGAAATGCCTCTATCAGATTTTAAAAACCTTCACCAGTCCGCTAGCCTGCGACACGACTTCGGTACCATCTCAAACATTGTGCGATAGCATTGCTAGTCACTTCACAGAGAAAATAGATACAATCTATAATAAAATCACTTTCAGTATAAATCTCCAACCTAAATCCGATATTGAGCTCCAACATATCCCATCAGTCACCAGTTCATTAGGAAATTTCCCACATCTTACGATAGAAGATACAGAAGTGTACTTAAAAAACGCCAAGTCAGGGTCCCCACTTGTCCCTGATTCCTGCTAAACTGACTGCCACCCTGGCTAAACAGCTTGCATTCCCCATTTGCAATATTCTTAACAGCTCCCTGATGGAAGGAGCCCTCCCTCTGGTCTGGAAAGCTGCTCAGATTATTCCAATTAAAAAGAACCTTAAAATTCCATCCGAAGACCTAACAAATTATTGTCCAATCTCTCTACTTCCCCTTCACACCAAATTCTTAGAAAAACACATCAATACACATCTCTCCAACTACATTGAATCCACCAACAGCCTAGATCTCTCACAATCCGGATTTCGCCCCAGATACAGCACTGAGTCATCCCTAGTAGCAGTTACCAACAATGTCAGGATGCTGTTGGATAAGGGTCGGGCAGTGCTTTTGGTGCTGCTTGACCTTTCCGCAGCATTCAACACTATATCTCACCAAATCCTACTTAGAAGACTGAGAGACATAGGCATCACAGGGCTTGCCCTGCAATGGCTAATCAACTTTCTATCTGACAGAACTCAGACCATGAACTTATTATTATTATTATTATTATTTAGAAGCTTGTAAAGCGCACGGCTACTCCCAACGGGGGTGTCCCGGCGCTGTAGACGTGCGGCAGCCAGAGAAGTTCAGTGAGGGCTAGATCATAGAAAAGAGCCAGGTCTTGAGTTTCCTCCGAAACAGGGGCTCCGATGTAATAAATCTGAGTTCCATCGGTAGTTGATTCCAAAGTTTGGATGTGACCACGGCAAAGTCCCGGCCTCCAGTGCGTGCAAGACGAAAACGTGGGGCATGCATCAGGCGGAGATGATTTGATCTGAGGTCACGTGTCGATTGTGTCATTTTAAGCCTGTGCCTCAAGTATACAGGGCCTCGTCCATTGAGAGCTCAAAAGGCAAGGACCAGGGCCTTGAACTGTATGCGGTACCTCACTGGTAACCAGTGCAGTATAGCCAAATAAGGTGAAATGGAGTGGCGATAACGAATATTACAAATCAGCCTAGCCGCTGAATTCTGCACTGTCTGAAGACGGTTAATGAGATACGCGGGGGCTCCTACAAACAGACTATTTGCGTAGTCCAAGTGGGACGTAATTAGGGCATGAACTACCGTCCTCCATGAATCAAGTGGGAGGAAGGGGATGATTTTTTTAATCATTCAAAGCTTTCCAAAGCAAGATACCGAAACTTTATTGATTTGGGTTTTGCAGGATAAAGCTGTATCTAATTGGAAACCCAAATTACGAGCAGCTTGGACTGGTTCCGGGGGGGGGGGGGGGGGGGGGGTTGAGTTCAGACGGCCACCAAACATTAGCGGGAATAGGAGATTTCTGATTAAAGAATAAGACCTCTGTTTTATCAATGTTCAGTTTTAGATTGTTGGAGGACATCCAGGAGGCGATGTTCACCAGGCAGTGGCGGAAATTAGCCATGGAGCTATCAGAGTGGTCTTTAAAAGAAAACACAAGCTGAGTATCATCAGCGTAGAAGACCACTCCTACGCCCCAGGATTCGACCACTTTCGCTAACGGAGTCAGATATACGTTAAATAGAAGAGGACTGAGTGCAGAGCCCTGTGGGACCCCCATGTCAATGGTTTCTCCGTGGAGACAAACGGCCTAAGGAAGACATGTTGAGTTCTGTCCGTCAAGAAGGATTTCACCCAGGCCAGCGGGATCCCTCCTATACCCACCTCACGAAGACGATCCAACAGGATATCATGCGAGATAGTATCGAACTTAGGCTCCTACCACTCCAAGACCTCTAAGGTCACCAAGGGAGTACCTCAGGGCTCCTGCCTGAGCCCTACTATGTTCAACGTTTACGTTGCTCCCCTGTTGAGAAAACTGGGTTTCATCCTCATATCTTATGCGGGTGATACACAGTTACTCATTCCACTTGACAAATCCAACCCTAACTTCCAAGCCATCTTTTGTTAAGGAGTGAAATCTGTAGCGGAATTGATGAAAAATAACTTTCTCCAACTAAATGCCACCCAGTCCGAGATAATGCTTTTTGGCGATACCACCTTGGTATGGTCTCCTACTTGGTGGCAAGAAGAACTTGGCCCCACCCCTTGCCCTAAATCAGTGGCAAAAAACCTTGGAGTCCGCCTGGACCAAAAACTCACTTTGAGAGACCATGTCTCCGCTACCATCGGAGCCTGCTTCCACCACCTCAGCATGCTCAGAAGAGTATTCCCTTTCATACCTCTGCCTTCAAGGAAAACCTTGATCCAGGCACTAATTTTAAGCCACTTAGACTACAGTAATGGGCTGTTGATCTCAGCCAATGAAAGAGACATAAATATATTACAAGTGGTCCAAAACACCGCAGCTCGCGTGGTGGCCATTGTCCCCCCTAGAACAGCCTCCCTCCTTTTGCTTAAGAAGCTACATTGGATACTCATATGTAAAAGGATTCATTTCAAAATCTGTTGTATGGCCTATAAAGCTTTATACAGATTAGGCCCTAGATATCTCAATGAGAAATTTATAAACTGTGTGCCTTCTAGACCCCTCCGTTCAGGAGACAACGCCCTGATTTCATTTCCACGTATTAGAAAATCTCGACAAGGAGGAAACGCCTTTTACCATCTTGGCCCTCGCCTATGGAACGATCTCCCCATTTGCCTACGGCAGTGCTCAGACTACCTTGCCTTTAGGAAACTATTGAAAACCTCGCTCTTCTAACAAGTCTCCTGGGTTCCCTGTTGTGTCCTAAGCGCGTAGTCCTAAGCGCGTAGATACCCTTATGGGGTGATTCATGCGCTCTATAAATAAATAAAATAAAAATAAATAAACACACACAGTAACACAATGACTTGGCACAAAAAGACTCCACAAATACATGGAAACATAGATTATTATATTCTGAACAGCAGGAGACCAAAACAAAAATAATCCAATATATAGAAGTTGGGATATTGCATTTTTAAAGAAATAAATGCAGTAAAGTGCTTAGAAGGACATATCCCTAAAAAGGTTACTTTTGGATGCTCTGGACTGGAACAGCTGCAGAATCTACTTCTGAGGCACAGAACTGGAGAGGCTCCTCAGGAAAGGGTAGGACTCACAGATGTCAGAGTCCAGCACCATCAGAAGAATTGCAAGAGGCAAGCCAGCAAGCCATTAGAGATTATTTGGAGGGGGCAGGTAGAGTCCAGTTCTCCTTCAGCAGAATCAGAGAGGAGCAGGCAGCAGGGAAACCAAGAGAAAAGTAAGCCTTCCAGACCAGCAGTCCAGTTGGGTCCTTAGTTCTTAGTCAAATCAAATCAAAGCAAGCTTTATTCGGTTGTAAAGAGAAACATCCATAAAAGCACCGTGTATTTACAAGTAGATAAAAAGGTTACAGTTGAAAGAGGTCTAACCAAGATTAAAAAAGATCATAATAATTACAGAGTTGAATTAACTTAGCAGCTTTTGGTCTGCTCAATTTTCCGTTCCTTGAATAAAAATCAATTTTAACTCCTCCCCTGAGGTCTACGACAGGTGGGGCGAAAAATGCAGTATAGCTATATGTGCAATCAATACAATAAGCTTAGACAACCGACAAATTAAAACAAAGTGTATAAAAATTCTATATATCAAGATTGGTGCAAAAACGCGCCAAGTTAGGGGCTTTAACAATTGAACCAGCAGTGTAGGCTGGAGAGGTGTAACCCATTTTTTTATTACAGGTTCTGCCTGTGCTTTATCGCCAGTTTCAAGAAATTTACTATAGATTTGGCAAAGGGTTCAGCATCTAAAAATTGAAGGGCGAGAAATGCAGATCGACACCTATGTAAACCCATGGCTTTTAGGATGGGAATAAGCCATTGTTTCCTTGGATCCTGGTAAAATTTACAAAACATTATTGTATGGATCGTTGATTGGGGAGAGGTGTCATCGCAAGGGCAAGGGTGAAGGGATTTTTCCCAAGTGTTTGTCTTAGGCAAAGTGACCAGATGGTGAAAGAGATTTAATCTAAGCCTGGTTAGCAATAGTCTTTCATAACCCGAAAGATTAAAAGTTAGATATGGCTGGACCGTCACTGATGTTTGAATTTGTAGTGAGTGTTGCACAGTAACTTGAGAGACCTCACTAGACAGTCGCAGGGATTCTAGGTGAGCCAGACAGGCTTTTTTAGTTGCTTCCTTGGGATTTCCGCAAATAGAGTGGGACAAGAGTAATACTGAGACATACCCAAACCAGTAAGACATTTCCTAATGTAGGCAATCCAGGCGATCTTATGTGCCTTGTCGAGGGAGATACAGTCCTCTATGAATACCCGGCAGAGAGCGGTTTCACTGGACGACCATATGCGATGCCAAAAAAGGAGGGGTTCATTTCTTATCAGGTCTGTTATGTAGGACAAACCCACTTCCAGGTGGCATGCATAGGTCGACGTGCCCTGCGGGAGAGGCAGGAGATATCTTAAGAAACTATTTTCTACCGTTTGCACCTCCTCGACCTTGGCAAAACCCCACACGCCCGCCCCATATATTGCACTTGAAATGCATTTTGCCCTGTAGATTTCAAGAAGTTCTAGCGTGGGTCGCCTGCCTAATTTAATTGCAAAATTTACCAGGGCTGCTGTTGACCTCTTAAAGGTGAGTTTCCTGGACTCGATAGCAAACTTCCAGGAGTATTTATGATCGAATACGATGCCTAGATAAGGGTACGTGGTAGTTCTCTCTAATTTTTGATTTTCAATATACATGGGCTTAATATTCTTTGTCCTCGACCCTGCGGACATGACAAACGTCTTTTTGATGTTAACATGAAGGTCCAGGTTAGCCATGAAAGTGTGGTATTTTGCGAGAGCACGCTGTAGCTCCATAGGAGTACGGGCTAGGATTACAGCGTCGTCCGCGTAGAGCAGGATCGGAATTGGGCGCTTGTTTATAGTGGGGAGGACCTGGCTCCCCGTAACCATGGCTTTTTCCAAGCCGTTGGTAAATGAGGTTAAATAAAAACGGGGCCAGGACACAACCCTCCCTTACCCCACGATCTACTCTAAACGACTTTGTTAGCTCCCCCCTACACTGTATCTAACTCTTGCTGTGGCACTTGAGTATAATTCGCGCAAAAATGTTAGGAGGGGCGTCTCTATTCCCATCTCAGCTAAGATGGTCCACAGCTTGTTGTGGTTGACACAGTCAAATGCTGCTGACAGGTCAACGTATGCCATATAGAGGGCCCCTCCTTTCGCATTTTCGTATTTACCTATCAATTGGTATAGGTTAAGGGCTAGCTCTGTTGTTCCCAAGCCATCTCGAAATCCAAATTGAAGGTCAGACAGAACTTTATTATCTGTGGCCCACTGCTGGAGGTGCTCTAGAATAACATGGCCGGCCACTTTCCCCAGGGAGTCTAACAGGGAAATGGGGCGGTAGCAAGATGGTGATTGACGATCCCCCTTTTTAAATATAGGCACAAGGATTGATTGAGACCACGAGTCAATAAGACCCACGGCACAAGATGCCTGGAGGACCCTAGTTAGAATTGGCGACCAGAGTTCCATATTAGATTTAAAGAAATCTATTGGAACCCCGTCGGGGCCTGGTGCTTTACCGCTTTTACTGGCCGTTAGAGCTAGCTCCACCTCCTCGTGTGTTATATGGATAGGCAGGGGAAAAGATCCTGAAATTAGCCCAGGTAAGGTCGGTTGAGTTGCAGGAGGGGGAAGGCTGAATATCCGCTCAAAATATTCAACCTGCAACTGTTCCTCGATTGCAACATCAATACTGGGATTGGCCGTTGCAGTTGTTAAAAAGGACGACTTCACGACCTTCCAGAAAGCGGCACTGTCCCTCAGGGAACATGATCTATGTAATTGCGTCCAAAGATCTTTTTTCAGGGTGTTCGTCCTAAGTTTTAGAGCTTGTTTATAGGTTTTCCTGAGTGCTACGATTTCCTTATGAATTCTGTCCTTTTTATTTAGGGCTAATTTTAGACTCTGGTAGGCTTTGGTGCAAGAGTTATCAAACAACCCTTTTTTTCTGGTTTTGCCGGTTTTTGTCTTAACAAATAAGATGTCCCTAATTGCTTTAATCAATATCAAAAAATTAGCCATGATTACCTCACTAGTGGTGTCTGGATCAAGGCACTTGTCAAGCACTGGTCTTAGGTTTGAAACCAGTTTTGCAGTAATAGCTATGGGGTCCACCTTTTCCCACCTTAGCGAATAACCATTCAATCTGTCTAATGTGAGTTTGTTTTGGGTTAGGGTTGTCTTAATGTTAAAACTCACACAGTTCTTAATAAGTTTTAGGGTGACACTAATTGGGTAATGGTCGCTAATGGTAGTATCATGGGTTTTAAAGTTAAGTAGATCCTTTCCCGCTAACAGTGAGATAAAAAGAAAATCAATTGCACTAGGCCTGCCCCTACCTTTAAAGGTAGGTGTGACAGGAATAGGCGGTTCCAGCAAATCGTTAGCAAGGGCGAGGCCTAAACCACAGAAGGTGTCGTTCAAGCAGTGCCCGACTTTGGTGTGGGGAAAACGGGCTACCTGGTCGCCATTTTCATCAACAATACCACAGAGTGTATTAGTACTCTGCCTGCAGAGGGTCTGGTTGAAGTCCCCGCCCCAAATTATTGACAGCTCCTTTCGTGCTTTGTTTGTTAAGTCATGAAGACAGGTGTTTATTTCCTTTATTTTTTTATCAGATCATCTGGCGGAAGTTTGTTATAAAAGTTCACAATTACAAGGGCATTTGTGTTACTCTGGTGCAAAGTAAGTATTTGGAAATGTTCCTCCCGTTTAAAGGGGACTATGCTTAGGAAGTGGAGGATGTTAGATACAAAAATGGTTAGTCCACCCTTTGCTCTGCCGGAGGAAGAGGGTCGTGCTGGATAGAAGATTGTTCTATATCCTGCGATATGTATCTCAGATGGCACCCAAGTTTCCTGCATGTATAAAATGCCAAAATTGCGAACAAAATCTAACCAGATGTCATTCACGACCTTTGCACGCAGGCCCGCTATGTTCAAGAATACTATTTCAACTGATTGGTCGACTTTATTCGGGATAAGCTCAGGGGCCGTTCCTATTTTTTCTTCTTGGAAGCACGCCTTACTGGTAGTTATGGGGAGTTCTTCATTTTTACGGCACCATGATCTAATTTAACCAGATTTCTGGGGGAAGAGAGAGCGGGGTTCATTATAAGTGGAGAGGAATCCTTGCAGTGGAGTCAGTCCACCCTTTCTAGTTCGGAAAGTTTATCAAAATAATTGAAAGTTGGGATACTATATCTGATGCCCGTTCCCTCTTCCATTTCCCAATTTACAAACTCCCTTCGACTCATCATTGTTTGGAGAGGGGGAAATTGAGGGTAGAAAAAACTCAGATCTCTTGTAAGAATCTTAGAGTCACCGAACTGATAAGGCCAATTGCATATATGCTGCACCACCCACCTGTCCCCGAAATTGATAATGATGCAATCCCCTGGGTGGTCTTTTCTCCTATGCCCCAGCCATGTTATCCTTCTTGCAAAAAGTATTTTCCCTGATGAATCAGGAGGGAGTGGCCTGTTCTTATTCAGCCACTGAGCCAGTTTGTTTCTTAATTCGGGGTAGGATTCGACTTTTCCTTGGGGGAGCTCTGGGACACCAACTAAGACTACTGTATATGGCAGTGATTGGGGTGGTAAATCAATGCAGGTAAATATCCTCTTTGGTTTACCAGGCGAGGAATGGACATTTGGGGCCCGATGTAGGTAAACGGGATTTTCCGATTTCAAAATACCGAGGCGGGCCGAATCGGTATTCTGAAATCGGAAAACGAGATGTAGGAAAAAAATACCGAATGAAAACCGATTCGGTCGGCATCGGTAATGAGATTCGGTACGTTCCGATTCAGCTAGGTCCGAATCGGAAATTACCGAATCGGCCAACAACGAATCGGAAAATACCGAATCGGCTACCACCGAATCGGATATTTCCGATTCGGCGAATACCGAATCGGTAAATGCCGATTCGGTAAAAACCGATTCGGCAATCATAGACCCATGGCGAAAAAGCCCATAGGAATGCATTGCATGACCCGATTCGGCTTTTACCGAATCGGATAATACCGAATCGGATTTTACCGATTCGGATTTTACCGAATCGGTAAAAGCAGACTCGGCAATAGGCGATTCAGCCAATGAGGTGGCTCCCCCTCCCCCACCCAAACAGGGAGTGGCAACCCTGGCAGGTGCAGCCAATTAAGAAGTTTCTAGAAGTTTCTGGAAAGCCTGCCTGAGCCCAACACACAGTTAGCAGCAGTGGGAGAAGGAGGTTGCAGACTGAGCAGGAGCAAGAGAACATGGCAGATCAGGCAGGAAGCCAGAAGTCCTCCCAAAAGAGGAAGCCAAAATTCACCACCACAGAACTACAGGTGCTGGTTGAGGAGGTGGTGAGGGTGCACCGCCAGCTCTTTGGCAAGCTGTCCCTCAACGTGCCAGACAGCACCAAGAGGCGATTGTGGGCAGACATCGCCCAGAAGGTCAATGCTGCTGGAGTCACCCCCAGGTCCATTGAGGAACTTAAGAAAAGGTTCTATGACCTCCGCAGCCTCACCAAGAGGAAGCTGGCCGACCTCCAAAGGCAGGCAGGACACACCGGAGGAGGCAAGAACCCGGCGCCACCCCTCACCGAGCTGGAGGAAATTGTCTCCAGCACCATCGAGAGGGAGAGCATTGTAGGGATCGGGACCCTGGACAGCACTGCGATGGCCACAGCTACAGGTAAGAAGCATGCGCATCATGACACACCCTACCAGACACCTCCCCATTAGACACAATGCATAGGCAAACACCAGCACTGTACTGTCACCAACATACAAGAGACAAGCATCATGGTACATGTAGTCAGCAGAAGTTAGCCAAATATGTCAGTGCAGAATCACAAGACAGGAAACAGTGTGACACGGTGTAAGGAGATGCAAGGACATGTGGAATGCCATAATTGTACTGACTGTAATACATCGGCACTCAGTTTACAAATGCTTCTTTGTACCTAGGGGCACCATCAGGCGGCACCACTGTGGCAGCAGAGGGAGCTTCCACATCACATACTGCAGTGGCAGGGCCGAGCACCAGCCAGCCTGGCCAGGAGGAGGAGGAAGAGGATGAGGAAGGAGACACCCCAGGGCTTGGAATGGAGGGAGTCCTGGTGATTGATTTCCAGGCAGTGCACTCCCCAGTACTGCCCAGCTCACCCCCCTTGCAATTTTCACCATGCAACTCCCCACCAAGGCAGACCATTCCGCCGACAACAGCTCCTGCCACAACCGTGGCCTTGCCACCCGTCCTACCTGTCCTGGGAGCAGGGGCTCCGGGACCGGCCAGCACCACACCACCACCAGTGGCACCCCAGCCCACTCAGCAGGCCGGAGGCAGCAGTGCCAGACGCCGTGCCACCACCACCACCACCACCACCACCACTGCTGCACCAGCACGGGAGGGCAGTGTGTTCCTGGGCCTGGAGGGCCAGATGGTCAAAATCCAGCGCCAACAGGCCAGATCCACCATGGCCTGCCAACGCCAGCTCCTGCAGCACAACCTGCAGATGGGGGAGTTGGTGAAGGGGTTCCAGGCTGTTGTGGACAGCAACAAGGAGGTGGCAGCAGGGTTGGGCAGGCTGACCACTGCCATCACCCACTCCTCTGCCAGGCAGGAGGACCATGAGGTTGCGCGCAGGAGGGATGCCCGGGTGCTCAACCGGGCCATGGCCCGCCTTGCAGCGGCGACTGCACAGCTGTGCCAGCGTAGCGCAAATCAGGAGTCGGTGCAGAGTCAGCATACTGCTGAGCTGACCAGGGGGATGGCCAGGATCACCACGGCCATGGAGGCCATGTTAATATCGAACGCCGCCTCCAATCCTGCCCTGGACCTGGGTGATGCTGGTGACAGCAGCAGCCGCAGCAGCCCGGCCAGCGCTGCATCAGAGCCAAGGAGGAGCACCAGGCGCTCCGCTGATGCTGCTGGCCATTCGGAGGGGGCCGAGGGACACCCCAGTGGATCTGGAAAGCGGGCCAAAAAATAGGCTGGCAAGGGGGGATGATCATACCAGAACCCTGGACTTTATTTGTTTTGACAGACTCCATTTTTTTATGCACTTCAGTGATGTAACTGTGGTGCATCACTATTAAAAAGTTTATTTTCCAAGCAACATTTAGCTGTCTTTGCATCTGTACTCAGTCAGAAATAGTTCTCAGTGATCTCCTCACGTCTGTATCTGCCATCACATGGCGTACACACCCCAGCTGGCTGTGTCAGTGGCACAGCTTCGTCGTCGTCATAGTCCTCGTAGTCAGACAACTCCACCTCAGTGCCCTTCTTGACCGCAAGGTTGTGTAACATTGCACATACAGCTATGATCTTGCAGCAGGTGATGGGGGTATACTGCCTTGCACCTCCACTCTTGTGCAGGCATCTGAATCTACTTTTCCAGATGCCAAAGGTCCGTTCAACAACATTCCTGGTGCGTATGTGGGCACGGTTATACCTCCTTTGGCTGGGTGTGGAGGGGTTGAGGTAGGGGGTGAGTATGAATGAGCGGAGGGCATATGCACTGTCGCCTGGAAGAGAAAGGGGTCACATTAGACACATGCATACATGTATTACACCTACCTACTATGTGTTATGGGGGTCTGATGATGTGGCTCACCTAGGAGGTATCCTTCTCCAAAATCGCCAGCCATCAGCCGTGCATATATGCCGCTCTGTTGGAATATATATGAGTCATGGGTACTCCCTGGAAATTTTGCTACCAGGTCTGTGATGGTGTACTTGGCATTGCAGATCACCTGCACGTTGATGGTGTGTGTCGATTTCCGATTGCGGTATATGTATTCGGTGTCCGCTGGTGGGCAAATCGGAATATGCGTGCCATCTATGCAACCGATGACTTGGGGAAAGTGTGCCATCTGGTAGAAGTCCGCTTTGGTTTGTAGCAGTTCTGCGTGGGTTGCAGGGAATGAGATGTATTGGTCCATCCTGTCTATCATGGCGTCAAGGAATATGTGGAAGAACCTTGACAGGCTGCTCTGGCTCACCCCTCCTGCTGCTGCTACTCCACTTTGATAGCTGCCAGACGCTACCAGGTGTAGGCTGCATAGCACCTGGACGTGGGCAGGGATGGCGTGTGCCCTTGGGGTGTGGTGGTCCAAGTATGGCTTAAGGTCCCTGATGAGCTCAAGTATGGTGTCAGAGTCCAGCCTGTATCTCTGTAGGATCTCAGCCTCAGTGAGCATGAACAGGGTTATCCTCTGTCTGTAGACCTGTTCATTTCTTAGCCATTCCCTCAGTCCTTCCTGCTGTAGCCGTAGCCGCCTCGCAATGACATAGAAAGCTGCCATCCTGCAAGTTGCAATGCATTTTGGGACTGTTTATGTGGGTTGGAGTTGGTTACCACCTGATTGCAATCCATGGTAAATACCGAGTGAATTCTACCGATTTTGAGCCGATTTCGGTGTTTCTGTGCCTCCCTACATCTCCCCAACTGTCGGAATCGGGGAATTTCCCGATCGGAGAATCATACGAATCGGCATGTTTTCCGATTCGGAGAATGTCCGAATCGGTATTTTTTCCGATTCGGTACATGGACCGAATCGGTGATTTTCCGAATCGGTGTCACTAACGATTCGGTAGTGGGACCGAATCGGTGATTTTCCGATTCGGTGTCACTAACGATTCGGTAGTGGGACCGAATCGGTGATTTTCCGATTCGGTGTCACTAACGATTCGGTAGTGGGACCGAATCGGTGATTTTCCGATTCGGTGTCACTAACGAATCGGTACATGGACCGATTCGGTCTTTGTAACCGAATCGGTGTTTTTCCGATTCGTTACATATCCGATTTTCGGTATGTACGTATCGGATTCTTTCCCATTCGGTACACATTCCGATTCGGTTTTCTATCCGATTCGTTCTGTTTTTGCTTCCCTACATCTCGATGGCTGTTTACCGATCGGTAAGGGCCAAAAATCGGTATTTTCGGCCGATACCGATCGGTAAAGCCCTACCTACATCGGGCCCTTGGTGCACAGGGGTTGTTTTCCACCTGGCCCATAAGCTCTGTGGGCTTTCCCAGGCTCCCCTCCCCTGTAATCTGGTTGTTAGGTTCCGGCCTGCTCGGAGCGCTCTGTAGGGCCTACCCTTTGTTACCATAGACTTTGTTATTTTAACGGGTGTAGACCGGGGATCACTTGGTGGCTGGGAGGTACATATAGTACTTGTTTTTTGGGTTAAGTGGGACTGTTGTTGTTCGGTATGCTTTATATTTTCCCCAGCCGTGGGTTGCTCTGGGATAGACAGGCTACTTTTCATTATTTGCTCCAGATTAACTATTTTATCTCCCAATCGCCTTACCCTTTCGAAGAGGGGGGCCATTAAAGATTTCATGAGAGATTCAATTTTACCGAAAATACACTCATTGCGTAAAGGGAAAGGCGGCGGATGGTGGGAGAGTGGCTGGCTTTTCCTTGTTTATAACAAGAGAGCCATGATCGTTATTAGAAGTGGATGCAGTTACAGTTGTAGGGACAGTGTTCTTATTAGTTTTCCCTTTTGTTGCATTGTTTTTAGCAGCTGGTTCCTTATGTTTACTGCCCCCTGCAAGCCATTTATCTTTTTTAGCCACTAGTCCTTGCATGTTAGCGTGTTTTGACTTGTGCTTGGCCTTCTGCCCTCTTGTAATTACCCTCACGCTATCGCAGTTTACACTCTGAAGTGAAGTGGAGATCAGAATTGGACTTAATGGTGAGCCAGGGGACTCATTGGCTGTGGAAGACTCTAGCTGGAGGAGGGGATCGGGTATGGACTCATTTAGAAAAGAGGTAGGGGTCCTAGATAACCTTGTTGGGATTGGCAGGGACTCAGAAAGTACGTTGCCCTTGCTAGGGACAATGTCTTGAATTGCTGGACGATGATTTACCCCAGGAAGCGCTGCAAAGGAAGGTGCCATTAACGAATCCTGGGAATAAATAGTAAGCGTTGATGTATGGATACGGGGGAGAGGGGGAAGAGCGACGGCTGGGAGGGAAAGGCGGCGTTCAGTGTGTTCGATAGCATTAGCCACCACCCCAATCGTTTTCTGAAGCATGCGGTCAATAGCTGTCAGACTGGGTAGTGGAGGGTTTTGCAATGCCTTTTGCTTTAAGGCGGGGACAGGTATTGCACGGTTATTCTTCCCCATCCTTTCTGTTGTTAGTACAGGATAGTTAATAGTATCCTGTGTTTTGAAGTTGCAAGAAATTTCAATATATACAGATCTATGATGTCGTCAATATATAGTGTTAGTAATTAATAACCAATGCACATGCTACAGGTTAAAACCCAAAACGCCAAGCAGGGGTCGAAGAAGCAAAGAGCGGGAACCAAAGGGGGTGGCCCGACCCGGCCTCTTCCGGGCACTAACGGTCACAAACGGTCCCGCCCTTGTACCGGGCTTCTCCCGGGACGCTCCCGCGCAGTGGGGTTGAGTGCAGTGAAGGCAGTGGGGGTGTGCTTGAGCCCCGCTGCAGGTGTGGGCTTGAGGGAGGATCCTGGGAAATGAAGTCCTGCGTGTGGGTAGCATGCCTCTCACTCGCGCTTAGTCCCACGATCTGTAGAGATGTGACAAGGCTCCTCTGAATGCGGAAAAATGGGTCCCTAGGAGCAGAGAGCACTTCCTTGGTCAAAGAGTCACACAACACCTAGCGCTGCAGCACCCGCGAAGCTGGTGCGGCGAGGTGTTGTAAAGCGCCGGCAGGGGGGCGGTGCTCGAGCCCCACGGCAGGTGTGGGCTTGAGGGAGGATCCTGGGAAATGAAGTCCTGCGTGTGGGTAGCGCGCCTCTCACTCGCATTTAGTCCCACGATCTGTCGCGATGTGACAAGGTTCCTCTGAATGCAGAAATACTGGTCCCCAGGAGCAGAGAGCACTTTCTTGGTCAAAGAGTCACACAACACCTAGCGCTGCGGCACCCGCGAAGCAGGTGCGGCGAGGTGTTTTAAAGCACCGGGAGGGGGGCAGTGCTTGAGTCCCGCTGCAGGTGTGGGTTTGAGGGAGAATCCTGGGAAATGAAGTCCTGCGTGTGGGTAGCGCGCCTCTCACTCGCGCTTAGTCCCATGATCTGTAGCAATGTGACAAGGTTCCTCTGAATGCGGAAAAACGGGTCCCCAGGAGCAGCGAGCACTTCCTTGGTCAAAGAGTCACACGACACCTAGCGCTCAAGAATGTTTTTTTTTTATTGGTCAAAGACTCTGTCTTTATACCCAAACGTGTCTTTGCTATTAGTGGTAGGGGTTGTCATGTAGTTCCTATAAACCTATATAGATCTGCGTGTTTTGACAACATATATTGTAGGATTGGAGGCAGACTGAGTCTGGACACCCCTACTGAATATGCCAGCCTGTATACCTGCTAGCTCACAGTACCACTAGAAACTCCTCTTACAGAGGAAAGAATAGTTCATGGCAACTATAGAACATGACAACCCTGATCCCTCAGAATCGTGGAAATAGTACATGGCAGTAGAATGCGCATGCCTACGATGTGTCCCTAACTAGCATGTATGAGGGTGTAAAGCCAACAATCCCTCCAGGATAAAGTTAACTCCATTACCTGAAGTGAGAGACTGTGGGACCCCATCTTGGTCTCGAGTTGAACACCCCGCAATGGATTTTAAACCACTGCGAGCTGGAGTATCTGCATGCAGGAGCCTCAGCGTCTTGCGTAAGTGTGTCGGCATGGAAGTCTTTTTCTCCTCTTTCTATCTCAGCAAGAGATTATGTATATATACCCTAAGTGGTGCCCCCTGGGGATAAAGTTTGCTGTGTCATGTCGGACTGGAATGACAGAAGAAATGACACTTATACATAGTTATTATTAGGCCTGCTGTGATTCCCAGAATCCTCATGCATAATGAATGAGGCTTAAGCTTTTCAGAGAAAACCTCATGTCATCTTTGGACATTACCGTAACTAGGTAAAAGGTCAGTACTAAGAACAGTTATGTAGTGTAATGGTAGGGGAGAATATAGGTGAAAGATTATGTGATTACCTGAGCCTATATTGGGGTACCTAAATGGAACATAACACCGACTTCTCATCCGACTGGACGACATACTGCAAAATTCTACGTACAGCTAAACATGGTACGCAACTTTTAATAAATTAATTAAAAATAGTTCCTTAAAATTAAGAATTTCTAAAAAAATTCTAAAATAGTTGATGCGATAGAAAGTCGGTACTAAATAAGTTTGTAAATATAGTCCGAACACTGAGAGACTGAAAGCCATGCAGTTTAGACAAAGTGTCTTGTTTAAAATTCCAAATTTAGTTGTTTTTGAAAAAGGCCTAATTTTCCAAGCACACCATGAGCCAAATGTTTATGTGTCCTGGCTGGGAGACATAACATCGCTGTTGCCTGCATTCACAGACAACGGTCCCTGCAACACCTCGCAGATCAGGTCAATCGAGCATAGATGTTCCTCGGTATTCTTCACAGCCGGTGCTGGGGATGTACTAGTGTCATCCAATGCCTGAGTATTTGTTGAAAAACCTGTATCCCTACTGACAGGAGCTTAAGCATCCCGTGGTGGCTCTCAGAATGCAGACATCAATATTGGAATACGCTGAGCACACTTCAGAACATGGGCCGTTATCGGGTCCAGTAAAACATCAACGTCCAGAGGCGCAATTGTTGGAAGTGTTAGACAGAGATTCAACACGCATTCTTGTCCGCAGAACAGGCATCGGAGTACAGGCAGAATACCGTTGATCCAGACTTGTTTAAATGACAAGAACAAAGACTCGCTCAATGCTCGAAGACGAGGTGCGCCCAGATGGATTACCGTGCAAACACGATATTGGCTCTCCAAGAGCATGCATTCCATCTCCTTGGTGACTGGGATGTCCATTGCGTAGCAGAAAAAGGACAATCAGGATTGCTGCTATTAAAAACAGGATCAGCGGAAACCCTCCAATAATGCTTCTGAATAAGGAGTGTATAAAGTTGGGAGCAAATCCAAGGGTTGTCTGAATGGTGCTTAACAGTCCAGAACCTATGGTCTTAAATACGTAGACAATACCCGTCATATTAGACATGTTAAAGATATGTTGTACCATTTCTGTGAAATGGAAAGGGCTGTTTGTTTGTATCAGGGCCTGTATCTCAGCCGAGGCCCTTGCAACCTGGTGATCATTAGTTTCTCGGGCGGAGGTTAAGGGCACAGTTTGCTGTAAAAGCATGGCTTTCAATTCTGTTCAGAATATCAAACCGTATAAAGGAAACATTCAATGAAGTCCATAACAGCGCCACCCTGATTGTGTGGGGATGTTGAAACAATACTTGCATACAGCAAGTAATCCTGGAGTATACAGTGACAAGATAAGCAATGCCCAGGAGCATCCCACAACAACCTGGGACAGGAACAGACTAATTTGCATATAGCCAGGTTCTGAGCTGGGATGGTGCAGTGAGCTAAAAAACGGTGTTGGATCTAGCCCTGATCTCTTGACTGGGTGAGAGTATTCTGCTTAATTCAGAAACTCTGTCCATCACCACCCCTTGTTGTTAAATGTTTTCTTTTTTTCTGGCAAGAGGCGGAAGAAGAGCTGTTCTTGTTCCTTTGACAGCTAGGACAGGAACATGCTTTCTGTTTGATGGACCAAATTCTTTTTTGTGCGCAATCTTTTCTCTGACCAGATCCACGACTTTTGGGATACAGACAGGACAGATTTGACTTCCCCAGTGGTGGTGCGCTTGACCTGCACATTGCTTAGTAGTGCTTGGGATTCATTTAGAGACTGTAAAACAGCTAAACGTTTATTGATGTCAAATAATTTTTCATCTGCCACTGTGCCTTCACAATCAAGATCAGGTACCCACATTCTTGTCCCAAATAGGAGTTCATACGAAGTGACACCCCCTAGAGAACTTCTTAGCATATTGTTTGGGGCGCGCTGTACTCCATATAGGTGATTGACCCAACTACCACCTGAACCTAACACTCTCGCTGTTAAAGACTGCGTTAAGTCCCGGTTTTTCCTCTCCACGACCGAATTTCCCTCGGGATGGTTTGGATAGGAGTACTGCAATGCCACACCAAACCTTCCATGGCTTCCATGTAAACCTGAGAGCTAAACGTAGGGCCACGGTCAGAATGTAATGTGTCAACTGCGTATGTCCCTATAAAGACTCTCATACCTTTTTTAACAGTTCGAGCATTAGCGAAGCGCTGAGGCCACACCCATAGGAATCTCCAGCAGGAATCCACTGCCGCTAAGTAACACTTGTAAGCCCCATCTCATTGTAGGGGGCCACAGTGGTCCTGATAGACTCATGCTAGTGGTCTATTGGATTTTAGTAAAGGTGTATGCGCTACAGTGGAACCCTTCATCTGTCTACAGATGTGACAACATTCTTTGTCTGTTTTACTAAACTAGACCACCAATATTGTTGCTTCAAAATTGAAACGTTTGCAGTAATCCCTGTGTGTGCAGAACCTAGACCCTTGTGTGCAGCTAGTATTAAACCCAATCTGCGATCTATGTTCAGAATTACTCTATCCCCACTCCTGGAATCTGAGCATACAGAATGTTGTTTGAATCTAACTTGTAAGAGTACTTGAGTAGAAAACATTTTGGTAAGGCTGTGCTGTTTTTGCTTGAAGCAATGACAGCTACCATTATCTGTCCGTCTATTCTTGTTTTTGAACAAGTGATTGCAGATACAGAAGCAGTACGAACTGTCCCCTTTGCGGCTTCATCAGCCAATGAATACCCTTCAACGTGAAAGCCATCACGTTGATGACTCAGGTTGTGTATCACATCAGCTCTCGGTAGTTCGTTTTTCAACTCAGCTACCTCTTCCCATAGCAACCTATCCTTAATTTTGCAACCTTTAGAGTCTCTAAACCTGTTCTGACTCCAGTAGTGGAGATATTCATTGTATGACTGGGCGCAGTAAAATGAATCGCACACTATAAGTGTGGGGAGTTCTTGATCCGTATTTATTAGTGCCAGTAATAGGGTTTTTAATACTGCCAGCTGAGCCGTACAGTCTCCTAGAGACTGATTCTTTGTATTGCTGGGATGGAACTTGCCTTCCCGTATTCAACCTTTTGCAATCGAACAAGCAAAGCTGTATTGCTGTTTTACTTCCTATGGCCGGCTGAGCCGATACGTCAGTGTAAATAATGTATTCATACTGATCTAGAGGCATTATTTCATCTGGGAGAGAATATTCATATGTTCATATTTCAGGAATGCTTGTGTTTTCAGCCTTGGGTAATATCTGTATTCTACATCCATTGCAGTGAGAGAATTTGCTATTGTAACCATTTTAGATGTAAGGCTTTTGCATTAGGAACGTTTAGCCTTTGTAGCAGCCTCTAAGGCCAGTACTGGAGTTATGACTAGGGGTGTGCGGAATTTGTGAAATTGCCTTTCGCAAAATTCAGCGAAATGGCAAAAAATCTCTGTGAGCATGTTGAATTTCGCGTGCTCGTGGAGATTTTCGGGGGCGGGGCTTCTTTACGAGTTCATAGTGCTTTTCCTACACTACAGTTGCGTAAAGGGCAAGAAGAGATGTCTCCAGTGACCATGTGTGTGTAACTTTGCCATTGTGCAGAAAGGCGCCAGGGTCCTTTGAGTGAACTGTCCATCATAGTGGGTAAAGTGCGGAAAGATGGTGCACACCGCTAGTGTGTAGGGCGGGGCCAAACAGGCGGGGCTTCTATGCGAGTTCACATGCCTCTTGTGTTTATAAAAGATTAGAGACAAATCTGAGCAGCAGATGAGGAGAGAGAAGGTCCTGGTCACAGCTCACAGGAACTGCACGGGGATTGCGCTCGTGAAAGTCAAGGATGCAAAGGCCTACATCAAGCATCACAGCTAATTTGTGACAGTAGATATGGAGAGAAAGCACACCTACCCAGCCTCGACAAAGCTCCCGATTTTTTTGGGCTGATTAATGTGTTACTGAATTTGAGCTTCAACTCGGGCACCTGCTTTATTTATGTCTGTAAGTGCTTCCTGTTGAGGTTTAATTTTTGTGACAGGAGCACTGTGCCAGAAAGAATCCTGCCCTGCATATTTATCCACGAAGATGCCACCATTTTGCAATACAATTCCATTCCGCAGCGGATTGCGGAAATTTTGACATTTTCACGTTCTTGTATGGGAGAAGGCACCTTTAAACCAATTTATGTGCTCCTGGTAAGGGAGTGGAATTTTAATGTCCTCATACGGAGTGTATTCTTCTGGTATTTCATCTTCAGTGTAAGAATTCAATGTATTTGATTGTGCATCTGCTTGTGGGTATTTAACCCATGAATAGAATACCTCTGTTCTATATGGTTTGTGAGCCTCAATCACGACGATTACTGTCCCACCCCTTGCAGTGACCCCGTAGTCTGTTAGCTTTTGAGTAAGGGCATTTTTTGACATTTTCTAAAATGTTAATTTCCCCTTCTGCTTCCTGTACTAAAACGTGCCCTGCTGGCACAGCGTATTCTTCTGTCATTGTTGAAAAATAATTTCAAGGAAGAGTTTCAAGGAAACTAAGCATGGGCGGATTTTGCAAATCTGGCGTTCGCAAATTTGCGTATTTGCGAACTCGCAATCCGCAAAATCTGCGAATTCTCGCAAATTTACGGATTTTTTTTTTTTTGTGTTCGCAAGGGTTTCTGCCAGTTCGCGAGGGTTTTGTACCAGTTCGCAATTGCCAACTTACTTGTCGGCTCGCAACGGTCGCAACTATGTTCTTTCTACGTCTGGTTCATCATCACAGGTTCCCAGCACCCTCTGTTTCACCACTGCCACCCTCTGTTTCACCCATGCCACCCTTTGGTACATCAATGCCACCCTCTGGTTCATCATCACTGTAGATTATGGGGGGGCAAAAGCAAGCAAGCACACCTGCCCTGCTTCAACTGACATGAATTAATTTGGGGTTGATTTATTAATGTGTCACTTTTAAAATTCCAGTCTGGCACCTGCTTCCTTATCTGTAATTTGCTTTCTGTTGCAGTGCAATTTTTTTTTCCAGGACCTTTGTGGCCTACTTGTAGCTATTCTATGAGCCTGCTGTGAGGGTCAGAGCAGGGTCATACAATTGTTGCTAGCAACTGAACTCTGGAGGGGCCCCAGTCAGGAAGCACTACAGGGAATGGTTACTAATGATGAGTTTGAACTTTTGCACCTGCTGAGTGCTTTCAGTTTTGCAAAACTCGTTTTTCTGCAATTTCGCGGGATTCGCGGGGCGCGAACGTGCGCGAGATCGAATTAGGAAGCCGCAAATTCGTGCGAATATGCGATTTGTTTTTTCGCAGCGTGTTAGTTCGCAAGGGTTTGTGCGTTTTAGCGAGCCGCTTGTAGCGCAACGGCGCGAAGTTACCCTCACGGTCGTTCACAGGCGCGGCCATCTTGTTTGCATGACGTATTTTTGTTTCCGGGCGCGATGTGTAATCTCGCAAAGTGTGCGGCTCGCTAGTACAATTTCGCGTGTGTTCGCGAGGAAAATCTTGCGCGAACTTACCCACGCGGTCATGAACGGGCGCGGCCATCTTGTTTCTCATTCATTGCTATGGTTCTGGGCATGCTTTTTCTATCCTCTCTGATTCTCTGCCATCCTTTGCTTGTTTGAAGTTTTTTTTAATCTATTTTACTTATTATCTATCCCTCTTTTTTTCTAGCTCTATATTTTTGTGTTTTCTGCTACTTTTGGTTAATTTTAAACTACTTTTTTAAACTCTTTTCTTTTCTTCTTCCCTATTCTATTTTCTTTATTATTTAGCTTCCTTTCTGCCCAGACCATGGTAAAGGGAGCCGGGAAGCATCCCGAGAAGGGGAAGGGTCCCGCACCCCGTGCCCGGCTCCCGTGCGGGCGTTTGAGGGGTGAGCAGGTCGCAACCCGGGAGATCTTCAGCCCGGAGGAGGTGGCCGCACTAGTTTATTATGTTCAGCGCCGCCTCCCCAGGACCATCATGGCAGGCGGCAAGATCGCTCGCGGGTACGGGATCCAGGAGCGCCGGAAGCGGTGGGAGAAGGTGTGCCGGGCCATGTACCAACACTCTCGGGTCCGGCGCCCCTACAACCAGGCCACCCACCTTTGGACGGATCTCTTGGACGGGGAACGCGATCTGCTCGACCTGCTCGGCCTTGAGATCCCCGGGCTTGGTGAGTAGTAGTAGCTATTTCTTTACTACTCTGTTTTCTCCTGCTCTGTGTGTTATTATATTGCAAATTTTGGTTTTTTACCAAGAGCATTAATGCTGCTGATTATATTGTAGGTAAATTATATTTCAAAATGTTCTGTGCATTTCAGGTGCACTGCTCTCCTTCTCAGTAGCGTTGCTACTATGCTTATTTGTTTTCGATTTTGTGTTCATTTCATTGGCCTGTGAAATTATGTATGAGTGTAGTTTAAAGAACTGCGTAATGCTAGACACTAAGGGTCAGATTTTTAATTGCCGGCGCATCCCTGCAAAGTAGCAGGGATGTGCCAGTAATTGTGCGCCGCGCCACCACCACCCATGGTGCGCCGTATTTACAATGCGGCGCACAATGGGCCCAAAACGTCACCAAAGCGTTACGCATCTGTGCCGTAAAGGCGGCGCATTGCTGGAGTTGCATCGCAACGATGGCGCAGCTCCAGCAATGCTCTGGGGTGCCCTATCTCCCCAATGCTGCGTCAAGCCGTACGTCTGCTTCAAGCAGGCGCAGGGTTTGAGTCACGCATCATTGTCCTGAAAGTGACTGATTGAAATCTTGTAGATTTCCCTCAGCCACTTTTAGGATGTGTTCCTGCACAGGAACGCCCTCCCTTGCGCCGGAACTCCCTCTGATGGCGCAGGGCTTTACAACGTGATGCAACTCCCATATGCGTCATGTTGTTAATATACGCCGCACCATGGCGCCTCTTTTGTTCTGCCGCTGCGTCACAAAAGTCACGCAACAATGGAGCAAAAGAGCCACAAGGGGCTTCTAAATCAGCCCCTACAGATTCAATTCCAGTCCTTCCTTTGTACACATGGCAATAAGAAGAAATAGTGGTGGTGGATTGGTAGTTTGAGTATTTTAATGACTGGTTAATGTAGTAGGAAACTTTTTAGTGTTGTCTGCAATCACGGTGGACTTTGTCTGTCACTTCGCGTGAAAATCAAGCAATACTAATAACGTAGTAGACCACATGAGATCGGTCAATATATCCAGTGGAATAGTTGTCTATTTGCTATTTCGCCAAAATATTTTGTTATTGTTTTTTTGAAATGTTTGATTTGGTTGACAAATATCATCCATGTTTTCTGGTCTTTCTTTCTTGTTGTACATCTGCTCCCCCCAGGGGCAAGAGGACACAGGAGGAGGAGGCTGCTGTTCAACAGGATGCAGGCCAGGATCGGGCAGGCGAGGGCTCCTTTGCTGGCCCCGGTAAGTTTTAATTTTAATATAGAGTACCTATTTTTTCCTAGCGTTCCTCATTCGATTTTTTCTAAATCGTCTTTGATCTTCTTGTAGACTGTATCTAAATTCTTATCCTGCCTCGACTATGACTCCCTGTGGTATTACTAGATTATTCTTATTAGTCTGTCTGTGTAGCTAACTAAGATTGCACATTTGGCAATTCCATTGGACTTCCATTCTAGTCAGCAAGAGCTCTATGCACTGAGTGCAGTCCTCTGGGATTGTCCATAATGTCTTTTCAAGTCTTCTAAATGTTTATGCTTTGACAATTGCCAACAATAAAAAGGTGAATGACCATCAAGAAAGAATAGGATACTACTTTACTTTTGGTTTGGATAGGAGGAAAATCCATTCTACTACTGTTGCAGGGACAAATCTGCACAAACAAAACTATGGACACTAAATAATGCATTGCTTAGCTTATTGATTATAATAGGCACTGTTAGACTTTCCACATACCTCAGTGATAACAGACTTTGTAGTTGAACCCCCAATCTCCTTACTGACTAGATAGTGTGGCAGAGTCATTTAGCTCCCAAAGTCACCGATGATTGATCCCCAATGATGATTATCCAACGCAGGACAAGAGTACGGAGTCAGAGTCAAGAAGTGTCAGAGGCACGGACTCATGCTTGCAAAAATTGCAAAACCTTTAGCTCGGCCACTTTAGTCTGGAGGACCAAAAACCACAGAGTCTATTTAAGTTTAAAAGCTTTATTAAAAGTAAACACATTTATTAAAATCAAGTTTGTCATAAAACTAAACGTTTAACTGAAAATGGAAAAGTGCTTAGTGCTGTCGATTAATTGAACACATTTCTTGTGGTCGAGCCGAGCTCTCACCTGGTTTGAACTTAATCTTGCTCGTGTTCTTAGAAGTCAAGCTTCTGTCTGTTAGGAGAAAAAGTGGTGCGTGTTAAAAATAAAAAGCAAGCATTCATCAGTTGTGCCAAAAAGTGCAGCAAGACAACAGCCTTCCCTGGAAAAAGGGACATGTTTACTTTAGAGTAGACAGTCACAAATTATTACATTGTTTTCTGTTTTTTTCACATTTCTTTATTCCTAGACCAAATACTATATAGTGGTGAGTGGTGTATTCTAACATTCTTAAATGTACTTTGTAGGTGGAACATCTGGTGGCGGGGGCCAGCGCGGAGGTGGTGGTGCTGGATGAGGGGAACACTACTGGGGAGGATGCTGTGCAAGTGCCGGACGACACCGATGTGCCTGTGAGGGTGCACACGGTGGTGGCGGGCAGAGGTAAGCTATATATTCCTTACTTATTGAGATTGAAGACTGCAGAGTGTGCTATCTGCACGGGTGTATTATAAATCAACCAGGTAGTAGCCTCCTCTAAATGTACTTTGACTTAGCTGTGAAGTTTTTGGCGAGAAGAATCCCAATCAGATCTGAGATGAACTTGATGGATGGGATGAACGAAAAGCGAAAGAAGGGTGTAAGTAAGTGTGGAAGGACGAGAAATTTAATGATGACTGGCAAAGAAGAATGATATGTGTTTGCTTGGTCCCCGAGGTGGCTGGGAAGGAAAGAATATGGTATGGTGCATGGCTGGGTGAATGATGAAACAAGGATGGGTGGAAGGAGAACAGCCTGGGTGGGTGAAACAGAAACTGTATGTGTGCATATACTTTGAATGGATGGATGCCTGGATCATGGTACTATCTGACTCTTAGATAGCATATGTGTATCTAGAGAGAGTAGACGGTCACTGGATGAACTAAGTGTTACTTTGAAGAGCATGTAACACCGCACCCACACGTCCGTTCCAGTGTAGGAAAGGCAAGGAAAAGAAGTTGTAATTTTGTCCAAATACTACCATGAATAGTAGCAGTAGTTTGTATTGCAACTGCAAGCACAGCATATATCCGGTTATTACGGTGGACACTCCCTACCTCTCCTAATAAGTTTAGTTTAGTAGTAGTACGTCATTCATGTGTGGGTGTATCACTGTTCACTCAATAAAAAGCAAAGCACCTAAAGTCATCCCATATGTAATCAAATACATCCCATGTGAATTGATAGATAATCAGATTATTTAGCTTCTTCATTTTCCTTTTCTAGTACTCATTTGCACTGTAGGGTGAAAGTTAAATGAATTAAGCAGTAGCCCTCTTAACAGAGTATTCTCAGTGCCACCCGTAATAGAAAAGTAAGAGCTTCACCACCTGCATGTATTGGACCGGTACAGTAACGCAAGTCTGTCTCACTCATCATGGTGTGCGTCTGTTTTTCTCAGGTGCAAGTTCACTGCACTGGCATTATGCCGGCTTGCATAAGATAACGTACCAATTTTCCTAAACAAGAGAGAAGAAGAAGAATAAGACTGGTTTACTGTCATAGTCGACTGTAATGGAAGTCCATAGTGCTCGTAGAATTTGTTCCTTAAACTCCCACTAATATTAGAGCAAGGATGAAGAAGTGGGAGGTTAGATAAATACTGGCCTCAATAGTTATGTACTGTGCTTTCAAGTTGCTAGTTGTACTGTGACACAACTTTCTGCTCAATCATTTTGTGTTAATCTTAAGGAGCATTGGTTACAGACTATGTCTTTCTTTCTTCATATAGTTGCTCCTTCCGAATCAACAACACCGACAAGTAATGAGCGGGCTCGAATGGCCCGGCAACGGAGGCTGGATGCCACTGTCGCCGAATATCGGCGGCTGGTGGCCCTGGAGGAGGAGGACACGCAGTCTACTGGTACAACATCCACTGTGACAGCTGCATCCTCCTCCGTGCCCCCACGGGCTGCTAGCCAGCGCTGTGCTCCAGCGGTACGGAGCCGGGCTACCAAAGCCAACCGCCACCGCCGAGCAACAAAAACAGCAGCTGCCCCCCACAGGAGTTGCAAGGCACACCAGCACCGCTTATGCCTCAGAGTGTCCTACCTGGAGCAGGAGGTCCTAACATATAAGACCTTGGTGGAGGGCCTCCGCTCCGACCATGCCACCCTCCGCAAGGAGTACGATGCCCTGGCCGCTAAGGTGAACAGCATCCTGCCGTAGTGTCCCTTGCCCCTTTTTTAGAGACTTTTGGGGGGTGGGAATTGGGAGTTGGGTTGTTTTGGGGACTTTTGAAGGACAATCGTTGGCGTTAGGGAGGGTCTTGCGGGAGAATATTTTGTTAGGGCTACACAAATATACTTTTTGAAACTTTATCTGAGCATACCTATTTTTTACTGCTTTTGAGTCTGGTGGGTGGGGGTTTAACAGTAAGTTTGTTTTCCTGAAACTTAAGTCTGTGTCATTTTCTTCCTTTAAGTGTAAATGGCTAAATGTTTTCAACACTAAGTGCCTTTCACAGAGTAAGTGAATTCAAGAGTCCTAGGACTTTAGTAGTACTACCGTCAATCTCTCGTCTCTCCTAATACTCCATTATGCTACCTCCCACCAAACGCTTATCTTACCTGTAATTTGTGTTTGAAAGTAGGGTTAGGCCCAGGGCTGGCTCCACGGGAAATGGCGATTAAGGTTGGCAATCCTGGGCGGATGAAATCTCCTCATTGCAGTGGTACTAGTGGTGTGACACAGTGGCAGTTGCATGCCTATGGAAAAAAAGAAAATGGTTTGTCCTTACTGGAGCATTACAATGGTACGATAGAGAATATAGCAGGTGACAGTACACTAGAACAGTGCCACAATGTAGCCTAACAAATGGTAAAGTATTGAAAGTATAACTAGTACTTGCGTTGAATTTCTTTGACATTGGCTACTACTACAAGAAATAGTATTGAAGCTGAGTAAGTCTAGAATATATCCTCAGATTCCTTCACCAGCCTGTTGCTATGACCTTATCCTCCCCAGCAAGTGTGTGGAATTATTGATGTAATTTAGTAACACATCAATCAAAACCACACAGCCCGGGGGAAGAGGGTTAGGGTCTGGAAAATGGATGGGAATGGGGGTTTCTTTTTGAGTAGGTTTTGTTGACAGAAGAAAAAAAAGCACAGCATGGACAAACAATTGTAGTGTAGTTCCTATTTTCCCAATAGGCCCTGCGCATTGGAATAACATAAACAGTAGTATCGACGTAGAAGTGCGGATCTTCCAGGCCTCCACTGACTATGCTAAACTTAATTGGGGTTGTTACCAACTAGCTCAGAGGTCACTGGAAACTTTCTTGACTGAAAAAAGGAAGTTATCAGCTTCCCTGGCACAGCCAAGAAGGGATTCAGTTTTCCAACAACCGTGCAACATGACAACTTTGCTCCTCAGATCAAGAGTCAATCTCTAGGGTCGTGTGAAACAATAGACAGTCATTTTACTCAGTCAGTGGTTGTGCAGTTTACTATCACAATATGTAGAGAATAGAGAGACGGGCGTTTTCAATAAAAAGGTATTATTTATTGAACAGTCTTTCTTCTCGTACAAGAGAAATGAATTGCCACAATTGCAAGACTAGTTATTATAAAAAGTGCGTACAGTAAAATGAGGATTGCGAAATAATACTGTAAAAGCATTGATATGGTTTCTTAGCCATACAATGGTTTAAAATGAATAAAACATATATACATTCATATATACATTAGGCTAAATTACTCAACTGGTGCTTCTAACTACGCCTACCCCAGTGTACCTGACCTAAGCCTAATACTTGGGAGGGGAGTAAGTAAGTAGCTTTAGTTTAAGTTGGTTTTGCCAAGGTTTGCTTCAAGAATTCTCTCTAAGGGTTTAGTCAACACCATACCTCTGGAATAGAATGATGGAGGTCTGGTATCTCCTTCAGGGGGTCTATATCCCAGTCACTCGCAAGGGTAGACTAGAAACGCCGGAGCTGGATTTCTCTGCAGGAGAAAAACAGCGTCTCTTCTCAGCGCGTCGAGGAGGAGGAGGAGGAGGGGCAGCGTCCGCGGGCAGCTTGCATCTGCTGGGCTCTTTGCAGGGGACGGCTGTTCAGCTCCTAAGTTCACCACACCATCGTTCGCTAGTTAGCAGCGATAGCAGTAGCGATAGCAGCTATGGTATCATCAGCATGACAGCTTCTTCAGCAGCAGCGAGATAGCTGGGAGCATCAGCTTCAGCGAAACAGCAGCAGACAGCAGCGAACAGCGATGGCATTGATAGCTTCAGCCTTTGCTTAAGGCAACGTTGGTAATATTTATACCTGAAAGGTGCCTTGTTTGACGTAAGTTTTTGGACATAAGACGTCAATAAAGATGTCACTAGGAAGTGATCGTCTATCAGTGCTCATTAGAGTTCTATTACTAATCAAAACACAGCAAGCGGGGATTTCCAGGTTGCTGAGTTTTTATCTTGTTGAAGAACTCGGAGTGTTAATCTAGGAATCTCAGATAGTAACTTCTGCTATGTCATTGCACTAATTGGTTGCAAAGGAAGTGGCAGAGAAAGCTATTCTGGAATGTGGCTCTGTTCGTGTGAGGCCAGAGACGAGTTTCTGAATATTGCACTTGAACGGTTATGCCAATATAGGGAATAAATGGATTTATAGCCGAATAGGGGCATAAGGTCACAGTATCGATCAGGGTCCGAGATTAGAACGCTACACAATAATTGAAGATAAAGAAATCTTTGGGTACACCATAAATCTTTTAAGTTACATAAAGGAAGTGCATGCATTACTGCATGCATGGTTACTGAAAAGTAAGTAGTACTTTCGACAACCGTGAATGACAGAATGCGACAGTACAGGGCTGCAGCGTTTTCACTTGCCTATCTGAGGTACTGGGTTTTTCAGAACCGGTACTAATCCGGTAACCCAGGGGTGTCAGGGCAACACCCAAAGACCCCGGATTCCCCTGTCTTGGCAAACAGAGACACGGGATACTTCTTGTTGACGTCAAAGACCAAAGTTTATTGGTTGCAACCAGGGACAGAGATCTACGAAGTACACATGGGTAGTTCTTCAGAGACTGCACACTTAGATAAACGGAGCTCGGTCTTTTATGCCAAAAATCATGCCTCAGGCAGCATTACAATTTACATTTGGTGCATACAAACTGACCAATAACAACGTAGCATTTCAAAAGTAGCAAATGACGACAGTCAAAGACAATCCCATTTTCCGTTGTCCAGCCCACCAAAAATGATCGCACACATGCTTGGTTTCCTGTTCGATCAGGCCGGACAAACCCATCATAAACCCTTCAATCCAGATCGATGATCAAGTCGTAAAGGAAAGGCAGAAACAGATGGAAAGGAGATATGGGAGTGGGAACGGTGTACCATAAACTCAGACACGTCCTGCCCTTTGATCTTTATCAGGCCAGCTGCTGAACAAGGAACTGGCTCCGCGGGATTCGCCCCAGGCGAGGAGTCAGTTCGGCCAGGTCAACCAGAAGTCAGCTAAGGCGTACGTGTCTCAAGGACTTTCTCGGCCGCAGTCATCGGGCCTATGTTAGGGCAACCACACAAAATGGCTGCCACATACAAAATGGAACCCGAAGGTTCAGACTAAATCCTCGAATACAGAGTGTTCTCCTATATCAGTTCATACGAAAACACTCAGACACGTTACACTCGCCATTTGCGGTCTGTTGAGACCAAAATCGTCCATTTCCGACGATCTTTATGAATCGGGTTCGGAACTATCGAACCCAATTCGGGACCACGGAACCACAGACCCTCCTTTTGCCCTATCATAGGCAATAAACCCAGACCCATTTTAATCTGAATCCAGATCTATATTCACCAGGTCATCGATATACTGCTGTAGCATCATCCTATTACTAAGGATCTCTCTCCGTACACACAAAGTAGCACAAAGGCCACAAATAGCAGGAGCACACTGTACACAAAGACAGAACATGAACAGGATTGCTAAGACCATCCCAATGACCATCAAAATCTTCCAACCCCAAGTGGATATCAATCCCCATAACCATCCCATCAAAGACCAATCTCCTTTGTCCAGATGGACAGAATCAGAGATTTTGTGCAATTTAGAAATGGCCTGGAAGACCGATGGAGCGTTGTCTGGAATAAAAACACAGCAGCTTGATTGAATCAATCTACATACTCCACCTCGATCTGCTAGAATAACGTCTAGGGCAACTCTATTCTGAAGTGTCATAAGTCTATCCGACTGGAGCTCAGCAGTCAAGTTACCAAGGGCACCGGCAGTCTCAACTATGGTGGACTCAACCACTCTCGTAAGCTGGCGAATATTCCTACTGTTAGCCATAGGTCCCCAAAACGGCAAAAAACCCTTAACAAAATCTCCCAATTCTTGACCTGCAGTGTCTTCTTGGCTAAAGACACCTCTAGCAACTCTCGTCTTATGGTAATCTGCCGTAGCTGTAAAAGTGGGAGCTAACAGAAAGGAAACAAAACATGTGCCCGAGAAGTCGGGGGGCAACCATGTATACGCTTTGTCATAGCAAACAAAGTAGGTACCCTTAGCAGCTAAGAACGCTGGGGAAGACTGAGACGGAAACACGTAAGTCTCAGCACAAACACTCTTCCCTAACTGAGCCTTCGGATTCTTACCGTTGCCCTGTAGACAATAGTAGCCTTTATGGGGCACTATCCAGATCGGTAGAGGACTTTTCGCTCGCTGGTTAATACTCAGACTAACTCCATATCCAGTGACGTTCCAACCACTATATGGTTGCCTCTCATCTTTCGGAATAGTCTCGACTGCATTAGTCCCTTTAATCATGTCGAATATGCCTTTGGCTAAAGGACTATTCTTTGGATTATCTTTCGGTGAACGTAGGGGATGGACACTATGGGCATAGATGAACATGGTTCTGTAAGCTCGAATCGAACCATTTAGACTGAAGGGCAAGACTAGATAAGGAATACCTTTATCGGTTGTATGAGGCATCAAACCACAAATCCAGCAGTTTGTTGTATTAATCACTAACTGATGCTGGTGCAAAAGTTGTATGAAAGAATTATTAGAAAATTCCAAATGTCTGACTACCTCATATTCGGGCAAAGGATTAAAAGAATGAGAAGAAATAGTAGGTGAAGGTGTAGGTTGCACAGTGGGATTAGATGTAATTTTGAAAAAATATGCTACATAACCAGCTATGTATACTACAAAACTCAATAGCAAAAACAAACATGGTATCAAAAAGCATTTCTTCGACATTATTTTGCATATACGTTCTCTAAAAGTCAGTGTCTGTACAGGTCTCTCCAACTCAAAGAAATCCATCCTAAACTAAATGTGCTGCCCGCGGTGGTTGGTTGATTCTGCTGGAGAGTGCCTCTGCTGCACCCAGGAATGCTGCCTCGGGCCAACAGGACCCTAGACCTAGTGTCTCAGGCTTACACTCCCAAGACTGGTAGCAACCGCGACCCTAGCAGTGAGAACCGGATGGCAGTTCAAGAAAAACAAAAATGAGTAGATCCTTAGTGGAGAGTTAACCTGCAAACAGTAAAAAAATCTACTTTATTAATATTTTTATTTGTCCGTAATTCTCGATCTCAAATTGTATCAATCTCTTCCAGATTGTTCTTGATCAGTAAACAAAAGGTGAGGCTCTGAAGTGTCCAATCGCTCTGCAGGAGGTACTGATGCTTGTAAAATTTGATCGCTCTCCTTTTCTGAGCTAGTTCCAATCAACCGAGCATCACTGAACGGCAAGAATCGCGGCACTGCTTCTGTCTCAGAGTCCGCAAGACCTTCCTGGACCCACTTGTCATAAGGCAAAGGCAAAGGTGCCTTTTTGGTGTGCGAGCCGTGGATCCAGTGTCGTTTTCCACGCAATCGCACCGCAGATCTTGTAGACAAAAGGACCTGATAGGGCCCAGTCCAGCGGGGTTGCTCGTTCTTCGTACGCTGGAAGTTCCGGACAAAGACCCAGGAACCAGGTTCAAGGGAGTGACCAGGATCCTCTGTAGCTTGTGGAAGACTGTCGTATACCTGTTGGCGTAAAACACTCATTTTAGTTGTCAATTCATGCAAATATTCAAGCAAAACAGGATACTCGAGGTCACTGAACCTCGTCGGTCTTGGTACGCCCCAAATATTCGCCGGGCGACCAAACACAACTTCGTACGGACTCAAACCCATTCGCGAGTGCACAGTCATTCGGGTGGACAAAAGTGCTAATGGCAAAACATCTGGCCATTTAAACCAGTGCTT
The DNA here is from genome assembly GCF_964263255.1 of Lissotriton vulgaris. Classification (NCBI taxonomy): domain Eukaryota; kingdom Metazoa; phylum Chordata; class Amphibia; order Caudata; family Salamandridae; genus Lissotriton; species Lissotriton vulgaris. Next base: position 1,999,615,369 of record NC_141687.1, read on the forward strand.
TCTTGAATTTTGGCCAACTTCAACTTAAGGGTGCCATTATAACACTCAACTAAACCAGCTGATTTGGGGTGATTTGCAGCGTGGAATTTCAGCTTAATCTTACTCTCTTCATAACTTGACCCACAAATTCACTTCCGTTATCACTCCAAACAATTCTCGGTATTCCAAACCTCTGGAAAAATTCTTTTATCAAAACTTTCGCTTTGGACAAAGCATTATTGTCCTTAAGGGGATAAGCTTCTACCCATCTAGAAAAAGAGCAAACAACCACTAACACATACTTCAAGTTGTTGCATCTTTCCATATGGATAAAATCTAGCTGCAAAGCCTCGAACGGATACGTAGGAGGAGCAAAATGACCAGCTGGTGTTGGAGTTCCCTTACCAGGATTATGCATCAAACACACCATACAGTTCTTAACTAAATTATCTGCACATCTGGGGATCCCTACATTCTGCCAAACCGGAGCCAACAACTTGCAAATTCCTTTCACACTAATGTGTGCCATTCCATGTGCCATTGTAACAACCGGAAGCACATACGCGTTAGGCAACAACCATCTCTGATGTTCGGACAAATCAGTCCAACAACCATTCGAGTCCAATCTTCCCTTACTCTCTCTCCATTCATCCAACTCTTTTTCTGTAGCCTCACTATGAATAACTTTCACGCTCTCGATGGTGTCTTCACACATACTCTTCTCTGGAACCCATCTTCCCGGACCCACAACATACATTCGGCTCATCAGGTTCCTAGCAGTTTCTTTCGCAACTTCATCCGCAAACGCATTACCACGACCAACGTCATCCGTAACATTTTTATGGGCACTGCATTTCACAATCGCTATTTGCAAAGGTAACGTAAGAGATTAACGGAGTTCATTCACCAGTTGTCCATGCTGGATCTTCGTCCCATGCGATGTCAAAAACCCACGTTCACGCCACAATCGTCCAAAACTATGAGCCACACCAAACGCATACTGACTATCCGTATACACATTCACTCGTTTCCCTTTTGCTAACACACACGCTCTCGTAAGTGCAATCAATTGAGCCGCTTTTGCAGAATTATGTGGGATACGTGCAGCTTCAACGACCGTATGCAAAGTCGTCACAGCATATGCTGCAGTCGTATCGCCATTCGGTAATTTAAAACACGAACCATCAACCCACAAAGCATCATCACAGTCAGGAAGAGGAGTATCTCTCAAATCTATTCTCCCTTTTGTCTCTTCTTCGGTTCTAAGAAAACAATCGTGTTGCTCATCACTATCCTCATCTGTCTCAAGCGAAATCAGCAATAATGTAGCCGGATTCAAAGTATTGCACCTCTTGATGTGCACATGGCTCGCTAACAACGTAAGCTCATACCCTGACAACCGAGCACTAGTTAAGTGCTGTGTCTTCGTACGATTCAGCAAGGTATCCACTGCATGTGGAACCATGACCACTAACGTATTGTCCATAACCAAACCCGCAGATTGTCGAATGGAAACAGCCGCTGCCGCTGTGGCTCTCAAGCAACTCGGCAACGCTCTGGCTACAGGATCTAAAGTTGACGAAAAGTACGCACATGGGCGTTGCTTCCCGCCAAACTGCTGAGTCAAAACCGATAATGCACATCCCTCTCTCTCATGGACGTACAATGTGAAAGGCTTACTGTAGTCGGGAGTACCCAACACAGGAGCCGAACACAAAGCATTGCGTAATTCAGAAAAACTCTTTTGACATTCGGTAGTCCAAGGAATAGGATTTGGAGTATCCTTAACTGTAAGAGCTATCAAAGGCTTCGCTAACAAGGAAAAATTTGGGATCCACTGTCTACAGTACGACGTAATACCCCAAAACGCACGTACTTCTCTCTGTGTCGTAGGGACACTCATTCTTGCAATAGTCTGAATTCTTTCTGGGGTCAGTTTCCTTCCCTCCTTCGATAAGAGGTGACCTAGGTAGGTTACTTCTTGGCGACAGAATTGCAATTTCGAAAGAGAAACTTTATGATGGCAATCAGATAAATGAGACAACAAGGACACAGTGGCATCCTTACATATGTCTTCGGTATCAGCAGCGACCAACAAATCATCGACATACTGAATAAGGGCTGCACCTTCAGGAAAAGCTAACAAGTCAAGTTGCGTCTTCAAAGCTTGACTGTAAATCGATGGACTCTCGCAATAGCCTTGAGGAGCACGCTTAAAGCGCAAACTTCGTCCTCCTAAAGAGAATCCAAAGATATCTCTACTCTCTATGGCAATCGGAATGCTGAAGAAAGCATTCTACAAGTCGATCACCGAAAACCACGTGGCAGAAGCCGGAATCAACGTCAATAATGCAGTAATGTCGGGTACAACAGGGAATTGCAGACCAACAATCTTGTTCACTTCACGGAGGTCGATAACAAACCTATATACAGGAGGCTGTGAAGAATCAGTTCGCTTCAAGACAGGCAAAAAAGGACTATTACACACATTACCTTGTGTCTCCTCAATAACACCCTTGTCAATCAGATCATAAATGATCGCCAAAAGCGCTCGTTCACCATCACTTGAAATATGATATTGTGGAATGCGCGGTAACTGAGCATTCGCCTTCAATGTCACAACATATGGGGGAATATCTAACAGGCCCACGTCGTTTGGACCCGTAGCCCTCAATGAATCTGGTAACAAAGACAATTCAGGTGGGAGACAATCTTTCGAGATATATATTGGAGAGATCACATTCTCACCCAAAGTAAGATGTACTCCTGACGGAGAACAGTACAAAGTCGCATACAATCTCTTCAACAAGTCCAAACCTAGCAAGTTCTCATTACAACCTGTAGTCAAAAGAAGGGATGCTTCAAACCTATGAGGACCAACAGAAAGAGGCAATGGAACGGAAATCGGATTCATAACGGGGGCGCCAGAAAAACCTATAGAAACCTTATTAAAGCCAGACAAAGGTGTTCCAGGGAGTTTAGAACGCATAATAGAACTCTTCGTAGCACCAGTGTCTAGCAGAAAAGGCTCTGACACACCTGATGCAATCGCTTCCACGTAGGGTCCACTCTGATCTACCGGAACTTAAACAACTCCCTCTCTTTGTCTATGGCTGTCCTAACAATCATTACCTTACTCTTCATCGCCTTCAACATAGTAATCATCCACGTAGTACTGTGTAGACCTACCAGACGAATTCTGCTGTTGGTCAAAACTGTTCATTGAATTCTGCGGAGGCAAAGGGCGCGGGTTCTGTCCGCGACCTCTACCTCTAGGCGCTTGCTGAGCACCTCTACCTCTAACACCAGGAGCATTATTTGCACGTTGCAACAGAACAGGACAACTATTCTTATAACGACCCTCTTCTCTACAATACGCACACTGATTAGGCCCATACTGAATACGCTGTTGAGGAGTCTCATCTCTTTGCGAGTTCCTCGAATATTGTGGTGATTGTTGATAATCACGCTGATTATTAACACGGGTGGATAAGCTTGTTGTAGAAGAACTTTAGTCTTCAATTCCTTAGTCTTCTTATCCGCTTTCTCTAACTCATCCTTACGCCTATTCTCGTAGTACTGAGCCGTAGCAAGAATCTGCGCCAAAGTAGAAACGGGCCAAGCACTCTCGGAATCCTTCAACTTGGTACACAACTCAGGAAGAAGATTGTGCACAAATTTATCAACGAATAATCTCTGGCCACCCACGGTAGCCATATCCTTACCACTATGATCAACAAAAGTTTCTTCGAAACGCGAGAAAAAGTCCAAAACAGACTCATCTTTCTTCTGCTTACATGCAGACAACTTGTCCCAATTAACACGGACTTCAGGCATCAAATTCTTCATAAAAGTAATAATTCTACCAGGAAGTTCAGTAATAACATTTTCAGGCTTAGCACCTCCAACTTGTCTATCATTTGCAGCAACAAGATTCACCCACGAATCGCCCAATTCATTATCATGATCTGTATGTCGAATGACATTCCAGATGGGCTGTGGAACAACATTCCCAAACAGCATGTCTATGTCCGCCAAATTCATGACGCACAAACTCACAGTTTGCGTAAGCTCTTTATAATATCCCGCCGGATTCTTCCGCGGATCAGGTAAAGTCTGCTTAAGCGCTAAAACTTCTGCACGTTTCCATGGAACATGAACCCACACTTGCTGAAAGTGCGCTTGAACAGGTGGAATAGCAGTAGCATCAGCAGGTCTCCATACTGGAGGAACCTCTCGCATCGGATACTGACGCGCATGTCTTCTAACTGACGAATCTGGCTCAAACAGCCGTTCAGTAGGGACATTGCTTCGGAGCGACAGTAACATCGACACCGCTCTCTCGATGTCATGTAGACTCACAATCGTTCCTTTAGCAAACTCGGAACGCAATCGGAACAATTCTTCAGGAGCTTTACCCACTTCGTCCGTCCATTGTTCATGGAGGAACGCACACATAAGCTCGAAAACATAACGCTGCTTCGGTGCTTCCCATTGCCGGAAAACATCCATAATGCCCTCTAGATCATACTGGGACTTATACGTCACCCATCTACGTGCAATATGATCCAAAACCACTCGCTCATCTGTATCGGGCAATTGGCTACGTAGCTGTCTACGCTCACTCACAGGAGGCATACCCAATTGTCCCAACCAAGGAGTCAAGAAACCAGAAAAAGCAGCGGCCATCCGCTGTCGAGGAGAAAGAGTAGTCGGAAGGACAAGAGGAGACGAAACAGTAATAGGAGAATCCATAGTCGGAACAGGCATAGAGACAGTCGTAGTAGGGAGAGACAAAGTTGGCGGCCCCTGAGGAGGCTGCGCCAAAGGGACAGTAGCCAACGAAGGAGCTGGCCGTAGAGGAATCACAGGAGACAAAGCAACCGGCAGTTGCACAGCCACAACTGGTGGCGGTGGTGCCGTAGCATTCTGCACATAAGGTGGCGGTGAATTTAACAAGTGCGACATTAAAGGGTCTTTCGCAAGATCCTTCTTGTCTTTCTGCTCTTTAGACGGCAGTACTGGATAGCATCTATCTACCGCTACCTTCTTCACTCTAAGCATCTGTTCGCTTTCCTGCTCTTCTTCATTATCTCTGTATGCAATTGCAGCATGCACCATAGACATACCCTTCTTATTCTTCTTCGCTAACTTTATTTTTTTCTGTTTGGCTTCTTTGCGCCATATGCGGAAAGAGTCAAACATCGCCGGCCGGGCTTTCTTCTTGAACAACTTCACTTCAAGGTTATCTAAGACTTCTGTCTCAAAACTACCATAACGGGGCCACTGTAGGACACCGTCATTCTTTGTGTATTTAACCCGAATCTCATTATAGCTAATAGGACCCACGCCATGCTTCACATACAGGTCGTAGGTAGGAGTTCCAATCGGAGGAACCGGACACGAATCCTCTAACCGGGAGTCCCTCAAAGTACCACAACTAAACAATTTCCTAAGACTGCTAAAACCAGGCATCTTGCTCACTAGTCTAGCTTCAAACAACAAGGGGAATCTGAATCTGAAATCGATAGTCTCGTGAATACACAAATCCCTTGGCTTTGGGGCCTGCAGGTACCAAATCAAAGCTATCCACTAAAGGATACAAAACAAACTAAGGACTAGGAGACGCTCCGTTTATACTTAACTGAGTTGTCGATGGCGTCACCAGAAGACCCGTCAATCATCTCGCTCTACAAACGTCTAAGGCTCCAAAACAGGGCGACAGACAGGGCAGCAGTCCTTCGTAGCCGTCGGAAAGCGGGAAACCTCGCAGCAAAGACTTTCGGACCACGACGACATACAGGGGTAGATGAAATGGCTGGCCTTCCTCCAGAATTTTCTCACGAAGCTTCTCACGAACCTCTGGCTTGGACCGGTACCGCTGAAGTCGCCGCACGTTGGGCGCCAATTGAGGTACTGGGTTTTTTAGAACCGGTACTAATCCGGTAACCCAGCGGTGTCAGGGCAACACCCAAAGACCCCGGATTCCCCTGTCTTGGCAAACAGAGACACAGGATACTTCTTGATGATGTCAAAGACCAAAGTTTATTGGTTGCAACCAGGGACAGAGATCTACGAAGTACACACGGGTAGTTCGTCAGAGACTGCACACTTAGATAAACGGAGCTCGGTCTTTTATGCCAAAAATAATGCCTCAGGCAGCATTACAATTTACATTTGGTGCATACAAATCAGGCCGGACAAACCCATCATAAACCCTTCAACCCATATTGATGATCAAGTCGTAAAGGAAAGGCAGAAACAGATGGAAAGGAGATAGAGGAGTGGGAACGGTGTGCCATAAACTCGGACATGTCCTGCCCTTTGATCTTTATCAGGCCAGCTGCTGAACAAGGAACTGGCTCAGCGGGATTCGCCCCAGGCGAGGAGTCAGTTCGGCCAGGTCAACCAGAAGTCAGCTAAGGCGTACATGTCTAAAGATCTTTCTCGGCCGCAGTCATCGGGCCTTTGTTAGGGCAACCACACAAAATGGCTGCCACATACAAAATGGAACCCGGAGGTTCAGACTAAATCCTCGAATACAGAGTGTTCTCCTATATCGGTTCATACGAAAACACTCAGACACGTTACACTCGCCATTTGCGGTCTGTTGAGACCAAAATCGTCAATTTCCGACGATCTTTATAAACCGGGTTCGGAACTATCGAACCCAATTCGGGACCACGGAACCACATATCTCTGCACTCAGAGAAACACTTCTTACATTAAATTAGGTTTAAAAAATAGCCGAAGTAAAACCTATAGAATGGCTGTAGGGATCAATTTAGAAGCAGAGAGAGATCCAAGAAATGCAGTCACACTCATAGAAGAAAACAATGGATACTGTATCTGTATGTTGTTGTAGTTGTCCTGTTGAATTTGGTAAGTAAGTTGCATGCATCAAACCATTCCTCTTATTAGCGGCACTCCTCCATTCCAGCTGACGCTTCGTCCATCAATGTTGGTGACCAGAAGACACCCTGTCCACTGCCTGCCTGGCGGATGCTGAATTGCAGCTCGCTAATGTGAAGCCTGACTTCATCCTTTTTTTCCCATTGCACAGACTGAAACCCGGCCTGTAATTATTGATGGAAAAACAGGAAGTGATATTAGAACACCACTGATAAATAAACATAAGGTATGTACGCTGTGTAGTGCAAAAAGTCACACTTTGAGTTTCCTAATAGACAGTACAATATTTTTTAAAGTGCGTACTCTGTCTGAGTCTCCTTTTGAAGGATAAATAAGTATGGGCAAATTAATTTAGCGGATCTTTCCCCTCAAGCTAGGTGTACTGTAAACTGTGTTTTAGAACAAAATTAGACCTTCCCAGCAGTGCTCCCACCCAGACCCTTACTAAAGACAGTCGCAAAAATGTAGAAGACCCCCAATCAGATCTCAAAAAACGAGGCCTAGTAGAAAACTGGTGACAAAACGTACTTTGAAAGTAAAAGTAGGCCCAAATACCCCCTTACCCACCGTGGATTGTATTCAAACCACTTGCAAGGAAGCAAAAGTATCCATACCCAGCATCGCTCCAAGACTCGCAAACCCCCCCACAAACAGCCCCCCACCCAAACACATGCAATACAAATACTGCTAACCCTAACGAGCCCTAAGTTAAGAATAGTGGCAAACGCTTTCTTTAACTATGCCAAATCCCCCCTTTCCCACCATGGATTTTCTTCAAATCACTTGCAACCAAAATTACACATTCCCACGAGTGCTCTAAGACCCCAGAACTCAGTTGCAAAAATCTAGAACACCCCGAAACACATGCAATCCTGCTGCTAGGGCTAACCCTAACGAACCCTAAGTTACAAAAAGTGCCAAAAGGCTTTTCCTTATGGATTTTGTCCAAACCACTTCTATCCGGTATTAGACCTTCCCAGCAATGCCCCAAGACCTGCCAACCCACCGGCAAAAAAGCACAACACCCCCAAACAGCCAAAAAGGAAAATCTCATACTTACAATATTTATCGGCCTTCGGTCCAAACGCGCTGTGCAGCTAGGTCATAACTCCTGTTTTCCACCACGGATTTCCTGAAAAGCAAATGCAATCAAAATGAGACTGTCCCAGCAGTGCTCCCAGACCCCAAAACTCACCCACAAACATCCGGAACCCCCCCAAAGAGCACCTCAAAGGCAAGCAAGTCAGCAAAAACGCAAAAAAAAATTCGCCTCCGATGTGGTCCAAACCACTTTTATCCGGTATTAAATCTTCCCAGCAATGGCCCCAGAGCCGTCAACCCAGCCGAAAACTAGTAGAAGACCCCCAAACAGCCAAAAAGCAAAAGTACAAAAATGGAGACAGTCATTTTCATGGCAATTTCCAAAATCACTCAGCGCGCGCTCTGCAGCTAGGCCCTAACTCCGCTCTGCCACCATGGATTTGCTTCAAACCTCTTGCAATCAAAAGTATCCATAGCCAACAGTGCTCCCAGACCCCGAAACCCACCCACAAACACCAGGAAGCCGCCCAAACAGGCCCCCGAAAACGCTACATTGACCGAAATGTCAGAAATAGCAAACAAAAATGTCATCATGGATTTTGTCCAAACCACTTCTTTCCGGTATTAGACCTTCCCAGCAATGCCCCAAGACCCGCCACCCCACCCGCAAAAAAGCACAACACCCCCAAACAGCCAAAAAGGAAAATCTAATACTTACAATATTTATCGGCCTTCGATCCAAACGCGCTGTGCAGCTAGGTCATAACTCCCGTTTTCCACCACGGATTTCCTGAAAAGCAAATGCAATCAAAATTAGACTGTCCCAGCAGTGCTCCCAGACCCCAAAACCCACCCACAAACACCCGGAGCCCCCCCAAAGAGCACCTCAAAGGCAAGCAAGTCAGCAAAAATGCAAAAAAAATGTTGCCTCCGATTTGGTCCAAACCACTTTTATCCGGTATTAGAGCTTCCCAGCAATGGCCCCAGAGCCGTCAACCCAGGCGAAAACTTGTAGAAGACCCCCAAACAGCCACAAAGCAAAAGTACAAAAATGGAGACAGTCATTTTCATGGCAATTTCCAAAATCACTCTGCGCGCGCTCTGCAGCTAGGCCCTAACTCCCCTCTGCCACCATGGATTTGCTTCAAACCTCTTGCAATCAAAAGTATCCATAGCCAGCAGTGCACCCAGACCCCAAATCCCACCCACAAACACCCGGAACCCCCCCCAAAGAGCACCTCAAAGGCAAGCAAGTCAGCAAAAACGCAAAAAAAATGTTCGCCTCCGATTAGGTCCAAACCACTTTCATCCGGTATTAGAGCTTCCCAGCAATGTCCCCAGAGCCGTCAACTCACCCGCAAAGAAGTAGAACACCCCCACAAGTGCAGAGTCTTTCTTCATTGGGCGTAATCCAGCCCTCTGCTTTGAGGGAAATAGGAGTCTTTAGGTGGAGGATAGAGGAGCATGTTCTTGTGAACTTGTGAGCCTGAGGAATGCAGCTGCGGCACCTTCAAATCAATAAGCAAACAAGTGAAGACAATTCTGCTGATGGGCTTGTTTTTGTGATTAGGTGATTAAAGTTTTAATTATATTAAGTGTGCAAAACAAAGAAAGACAGACACACAGGAATAAAAGTGAATAAGGACGAAAAAGAAATTTATTGATTCATTGTCTCATTTTCAGGGCTCGGTGTCAGGGAATAGGAATAAGGGTTCGTCCTCATACTCTGCAAATTCAGGCAGGATGAGGTCAGTGTCACCTAACAGAGAAGAAATTCCCTCATCTACTTTGCTGTCCTCCTCGTCTTCATCCGGCGTGTTTTCTAGTACTTTGTAATCTGGTGGTATGAGGTGCTGATTCATCTTGATCATTGTTAACCTCTCCACATTTTTGGGCGAGAGGGGGCTCTGTTTGGAAGTTACAATGCCACCAGCAGCACTGAAAACAAATTCAGAAGACACGCTTGTGAGTGGGCAAGACAAGTAGTTTATAGCCAGGTTGGAGAGCTGTGCCCACAATTCTTTTTTCCCATGCCAATACTAAGCATGAGCGAATTTTGCGGATCTCGCGTTCGCGAATTTTGCGGATTTGCGGATTCGCAATCCGCAAAATCCGCGAATTCCCGCAAATTTGCGGATTTTTTTTTTTTTGTGTTCGCCCGTGTTTCTGCCAGTTCGCGAGGGTTTTGTACACTTTCGCAAATTGCGAACTTACCTGTCGGGTCGCAAGTTTCGCGAACTTGTTGTTTCTACGTGTCCAGCCTGTTTGGGACACTCTTCTTCATCACTGCCACTCTCTGTCACCACTGCCACTCTCTGACTACTCATGCCACCCTCTGGCCCACCCATGCCACCCTCTGTTTCATCACCACACCCTCTGGTTGTCCAGTGTACATTATTTTCGGCAAAGCAAAGCACACCTTCCCTGCCTCAAGTGACCTGAATTAATTTGGGGCTGATTAATGTGTCACAGAATATTTTTTTAGCTGGCACCTGCTTCCTTAGTGCGCCCTGATTAGTGATCTTTTGCACTTGCTAAGTGCTTTCATTGTTGCAAAATTAGTTACAACACCTGCCCTGCCCCAACTGACAATAATGAATTAGGGGCTGATTAATGGATTTTAACTTCCAGCCTGGCTCCTGCTTGTCTCCCTTAGCTGTAATTCAGGACCTTTGTGGCATATGTGTAACTATTCTGAGGTTCAGAGCAGGGTCACATAATAGTTTCAACTGGCAACTGAACTCTGGAGGGGCCCCTCAGGAAGCACTACAGGAAATGGCTACTAATGATGAGCCTGAACTTTTGAACCTGGTAAGTAGTTACTTTCAGTTTTGCTAAGATCGTCTTTCTGCAATTTTGCACTTATTCGCGGGGCGCGAACTCACGCGAACAGTGCGAGCAGTGCGAGCAAAATCCGCTGCTCGCGGATTTGCGGATTTTGCGGGAAATTCGCAAATCTCGCGGATTGCGGATTTCCCGAAAATCCGCAAAATCCGCGAGCGGAACGGATTTTCCGCCCATGCTTAGCCAATACGCCAATGGGTCAGCATTAACATAGACCTCTGTTGAGTCATTCAGATAGTCCTGCACCATCGACTTAAAGTTCTCCAAGGTTCCTCCAATTGGCTTACTTTTTGCTGGGACCTTTTGAGAACCAAACCCAAGGAAAGTTAGCCAATCCTCTTCTACACCCAATGTTACTGTTGTATCTGGTGCAGATGATCTGGTTGCCGGTGTCTTTAACGGCTGAGAGGTCACTTGTGCCACAGCCACTGGTGCAGAAGTGGATTCTTTTGACTGGGGAGGGCCTGCTGATGCTGATGTACTGCCTTTTCCTTCAATTTCCTGCCGTTCTCTTTCAAACCTCATGGCTGACAAGGCTAGCCAACGTTTGTACTTTGTAACATCTTCATCATCAAAAGGAAAGAATACTCGGCCTGCCAGCGCCTTTTTGTAGCGTGGATCCAGAATAGTAGCACAAATGTAATGCTGTTCTGAGTGAATAATTTTAAGACGTTCATCGCCAAGTAGGCGCTCTAATAATTTCTCCGCCAAAACAAAAGAGTCTTTCTTTTCTTCATCTTTTTGAAACATAGAAGACACCGCCTTCAGTAGGTGCTCCAGCATGCGCAACAATGGGATAGCTTTTCCCAAATTACAGTCCTCCCTGCTGACTGCACGCGTGAAGACCTCAAAAGGACGAAGCATGTCTGTCAGGCTTTTAACTAGCTTCCATTGCGCCGCATCTAGCCTCAGGTCCTTCTGAGCTGTACCCAGTGTTAAGAAATAGTGATCGAGTACCGTATACTGCTCATACAGACGCTCAAGCATGTAGAAGGTTGAGTTCCAAAGTGTTGCCACCTCCTGGATGAGTGCTTTCACTGGCATTCGACGTTCATGTAGCAGGCTCCTCAGATGCTTCCGGGCCTTAAAAGAATGGCTGAAATGGTTGCACATTCTTCGGCAGGTGGCCACTAACTCGCACGCTGGACTGTCTTCACTCAAGAATTTTTTAACAACCAGGTTTATACAGTGCGCCAAACACGGCACTCTGAAATAGTGACCCAGATCCATGGCCTTAACTTCATTGGCGCCATTATCCGTGGAAACATAACCAATCTGGCATTTTTTTGGGGACAGCCAGTGAAAGACCTTTGTGTTAAACTCATTCAAAATGTTTTCTGCTGTATGACGTTTCTCCAAGCCAAACATGGCTAGTGTTGCATGTTTCCAAGCAGCTTTAAAAGCTTGGTCCGGGTCAACACCTGCGTTTAGCTTTGCTTTAACCCTGAAAAAGAGACCCAGTGTGCAGTGATGCACATGTAATCAGCACCTGCGCCACTGGTCCACATGTCTGTTGTCAGATGTATAGTGTGAACAGCACTCTTCTGCAAAGCTGCCCCAATCACCTCCAGCACATCTTCATGTAGTGCTGGAACCGCAACTCTGGCAAAATAGAACCTGCTAGGAACCTTCCATTTAGGGAAGAGCGCTGCCACTAATTCTAGAAAACCAACCCCTTCTACAAAAGAAAAAGGGAGAAGGTCCAGAGCTAGCATTTTAGCCAGCTTAGTGTTATACAGACGCGTCAGTGGGTGGTTGCGATCATATGGCGCGTCTGAAAACAACATGGTTCTAATGTTGCCCTGGACCAAGCATTTACGGGATGATGATGATGATGACTTCTTCTACCCAGTTACGCTCGCTGATGAACTTTTTCGCATTGGTGTTTCACTCTCTCCCACACTCTTTGTGTGGCTCACATGGGTGTGCTGCTGACAGGGGTACTGGGTGTAAGTGAAGTGTTTGACACGTCTTCTTCCTCCTCGTCATCATCAGATGAAACATCAACGTTTTCTTGACTTGCAGTTCGGGCTTCCTTGATCTCCTTTAGGTGCGCAAACCATTGGACAGCGTGCTGTCTCTTAAGATGACCTCTCTGGCCTCCGGTACCATAGTTGGTACCAAACTTACCACGACTAACTGCAAGCTTACAAATGCTACAAATGGCGAAGTTTTCCTTTTTTGGGCAAACACTAAAGAAGTCCCAAACTGCGGACTTGAAATGTCTGTGGGGGCCGGAGGAGGCAGCGGTCATGCTTCTAATGCCAGATGCAGTGGAGGATGTGGATTGCCGAACTTTACTACGTTGTGCACTTTCACCACCACTAATTGAGGTCGAGGTGGATGGAGGTCCCTTCTGGCGAAGAAGAAATATGGAAGCGGTAGGGGTTGGTGTACTAGTTAACTCCAATGATTGTGGTATTTCCATTGCCTCCTCGTCGACAACATCATCACGCTCAGCAGCTTCTCGGGCTAGGGTCAAAATGTCTGTTTGCTGCGTGCCCGCTGGGGCTGCAGTGACCTTTATGATGACTGGGTCGTCGTCGTGAGAGTCTTCATCAGCAGCAGTATCCGCCACTACTTGTTGAGCCTCATCACACTCCATAACTATGAGACTTTGGACGAGCTTCCTTTTACGCTTAACTATCTTTGTCAGATCATGGTGTGCCTCACTCTCAGACGGCAGTGGTGCTGGTTCCCAATTTTGATCCGTATCATCAGAAGGAGGTGTGCTTGAAGAAGATGTAGACACCACCCTTGATCTCTTCCTTGCTAGGGATGTGGAAGACAATGAATGATCATCAGGAGGAGTGGCTTCCTCAAATGATACCTCGCCTTGATTGTCGATTTCCTGATGTGCCCCTACTTCGGGAGGAACAACTATTGTGGGCACTTGTGACCCTCCATGCACCTCTGCTTGCGCATCTCCTTGCACTGCCTCTCCTTCCACTTGTACTTGGGCTTGTACTTGCACATGTGGTTGTTGTTGCGGCTGTGGTTGTTCAACACTCGTCAGACGAGTTACAACAACCTGTGTTGATTGAGGGACATTGCTGCTACTTTCTTGCAATGAGCCAACATCACTGGTCGATGGTGATTGAACAACTAGACTAAGTTCCTCTGCAGCACTCAAGGGCTTGGACTTAAGTTGGCGTGGTGGTGGTGGTGGCACTGAGCCCAATGGAGCGGGGGTGCTGCTCCCAGCTTGGTCCCCAGCAGATCCCGCTGCTGCTGCAGGAGTACTTTTTTTTTACTCCCAAAAAATGTGGCGGGCCGCAACCAGTCTCCTTGGTAACTTGCTTCTTCTGCTCCTTACAGGCAACTTTCTTGCTAGAGGAGCTATGGGGAACTTTTTTTGGGGCCATCTTCTTCAGAGGTCAGAACAGCAGGCTGCAGTTGCACGAGTTGCAGAGTTGTCTGTGGCAAGACTTTACGTCGCATGACGTTATGCTGCACACACACACCGCTGCAGGACTTCTTCCTGGCACTGGTGGTTCTCTTGAGTCTTGTGCACCTAAAAGCAATGGAAGACAGAGGAACATCAGTTCAGTTATACACCCCAAAAAATCGAAAAACACAGAAAAATCAGCACATTCCCCTGCCATCCATGACCTCCATGATGTTTAAATTCAAGACACCCCACAGAAAGATTAGGCCCATGCACCACTCACTACCCCTGGTCAAAAGGCCACAACAACAGCCCAAAAAAACAAAAAACACAGAAAAATCAGCACAATCCCATGCCATCCATGCCCTCCATGATGCTTAAATTCAAGACACCCCACAGAAAGACTAGGGCCATGCACCACTCACTACCCCTGGGCATAATGGCTGAAACCTAGGCAAAATGGTTGCAGACCTAAGAACACTACCTGCATTCAAATGGCCCCCTGCCTCCCAGCACATGGCCTGCCTGTACTAGCGCTCAAAATGGCCCCCACCCACATGGCCTGTCCCCATGAACACCCCAAAAAATCGAAAAGCACAGAAAAATCAGCTCAAACCCATGCCATCCAAGCCCTCCATGATGTTTAAATTCAAGACACCCCACAGAAAGACTAGGCCCATGCACCACTCACTACCCCTGGTCAAAAGGCCACAACAGCCCAAAAAATAGAAAAACACAGAAAAATCAGCATAATCCCATGCCATCCAGGTCCTCCATGATGTTTAAATTCAAGACACCCCACAGAAAGACTAGGCCCATGCACCACTCACTACCCCTGGTCAAAAGGCCACAACAACAGCCTAAAAAACGAAAATCACAGAAAAATCAGCACAATCCCATGCCATCCATGATGTTTAAATTCAAGACACCCCATAGAAAGACTAGGCCCATGCACCACTCACTACCCCTGTGCATAATGGTTGAAAGCTAGGCAAAATGGTTGCAGACCTAAGAACACTGCCTGCATTCAAAATGGCCCCCTGCCTCCCAGCACATGGCCTGCCTGTAGCAGCACTCAAAATGGCCCCCACCCACATGGCCTGTCCCCATGAACACCCCAAAAAATCGAAAAACACAGAAAAATCAGCACAATCCCATGCCATCCATGCCCTCCTTGATGTTTAAATTCAAGACACCCCACAGAAAGACTAGGCCCATGCACCACTCACTACCACTGGTCAAAAGTCCACAACAACAACCCAAATATCAAAAAACACAGAAAAATCAGCACAATCCCATTCCATCCAGGCCCTCCATGATGTTTAACTTCAAGACACCCCACAGAAAGACTAGGCCCATGCACCACTCACTACCCCTGGTCAAAAGGCCACAACAACAGCCCAAAAAAACGAAAATCACAGAAAAATCTGCGCAATCCCATGCCATCCATGATGTTTAAATTCAAGACACCCCACAGAAAGACTAGGCCCATGTACCACTCACTACCCCTGGGCATAATGGTTGAAAGCTAGGCAAAATGGTTACAGACCTAAGAACACTGCCTGCATTCAAAATGGCCCCTGACTCCCAGCACATGGCCAGGGCCTGTCTGTAGCAGCAATCAAAATGGCCCCCACCCACATGGCCTGTCCCCATGAACACCCCAAAAAATCGAAAAACACAGAAAAATCAGCACAATTCCATGTCATCCATGCCCTCCATGATGTTTAAATTCAAGACACTCCACAGAAAGACTAGGCCCATGCACCACTCACTCCCCCTGATCAAAAGGCCACAACAGCCCAAAAAATAGAAAAACACAGAAAAATCAGCACAATCCCATGCCATCCAGGTCCTCCATGATGTTTAAATTCAAGACACCCCACAGAAAGACTAGGCCCATGCACCACTCACTACCCCTGGTCAAAAGCCCTCAACAACAGCCTAAAAAAACGAAAATCACAGAAAAATCAGCACAATCCCATGCCATCCATGATGTTTAAATTCAAGACACCCCATAGAAAGACTAGGCCCATGCACCACTCACTACCCCTGTGCATAATGGTTGAAAGCTAGGCAGAATGGTTGCAGACCTAAGAACACTGCCTGCATTCAAAATGGCCCCTTGCCTCCCAGCACATGGCCTGCCTGTAGCAGCACTCAAAATGGCCCCCACCCACATGGCCTGTCCCCATGAACACCCCAAAAAATCGAAAAACACAGAAAAATCAGCACAATCCCATGCCATCCATGCCCTCCTTGATGTTTACATTCAAGACACCCCACAGAAAGACTAGGCCCATGCACCACTCACTACCACTGGTCAAAAGTCCACAACAACAGCCCAAATATAAAAAAAACACAGAAAAATCAGCACAATCCCATTCCATCCAGGCCCTCCATGATGTTTAACTTCAAGACACCCCACAGAAAGACTAGGCCCATGCACCACTCACTACCCCTGGTCAAAAGGCCACAACAACAGCCCAAAAAAATGAAAATCGCAGACAAATCTGCACAATCCCATGCCATCCATGATGTTTAAATTCAAGACACCCCACAGAAAGACTAGGCCCATGTACCACTCACTACCCCTGGGCATAATGGTTGAAAGCTAGGCAAAATGGTTCCAGACCTAAGAACACTGCCTGCATTCAAAATGGCCCCTGCCTCCCAGCACATGGCCAGGGCCTGCCTGTAGCAGCACTCAAAATGGCCCCCACCCACATGGCCTGTCCCCATGAACACCCCAAAAAATCGAAAAACACAGAAAAATCAGCACAATCCCATGCCATCCAGGCCCTCCATGATGTTTAAATTCAAGACACCCCACAGAAAGACTAGGCCCATGCACCACTCACTACCCCTGGTCAAAAGGCCACAACAACAGCCCAAAAAATCGAAAAACACAGAAAAACCAGCACAATCCCATGCCATCCAGGCCCTCCATGATGTTTAAATTCAAGACACCCCACAGAAAGACTAGGCCCATGCACCACTCACTACCCCTGGTCAAAAGGCCACAACAACAGCCCAAAAAAACAAAAATCACAGAAAAATCAGCACAATCCCAAGCCCACCATGATGTTTAAATTCAAGACACCCCACAGAAAGACTAGGCCCAGGCACCACTCACTACCCCTGGGCATAATGGTTGAAAGCTAGGCAAAATGGTTGCAGACCTAAGAACACTGCCTGCATTCAAAATGGCCCCCTGCCTCCCAGCACAGGGCCAGGGCCTGCCTGTAGCAGCACTCAAAATGGCCCCCACCCACATGGCCTGTCCCCATGAACACCCCAAAAAATCAAAAAACACAGAAATATCAGCACATTCCCATGCCATCCATGACCTCCATGATGTTTAAATTCAAGACACCCCACAGAAAGACTAGGCCCATGCACCACTCACTACCCCTGGTCAAAAGGCCATAACAGCCCAAAAAATCGAAAAACACAGACAAATCAGCACAATCCCATGCCATCCAGGCCCTCCATGATGTTTTTATTAAAGAGACCCCACAGAAAGACTCAGTCCATCCACCACTGAGTACCCCTGGGCAAAAGGCCCCAACAACAGCCCAAAAATCGAAAATTCCAAAATTGTAGTGGCAGCAACTGTAATGCCCCAAACACACTTACTTGTGAAATTTCTAATCCAAAAGTGATCCAAAGAAAGTCAAAAAGGCCTCAAATCCAAATATCCAGTAATCCTTCCAGGTGAAGAATCCGAATGAAAGTGACCAGCACATGAAGAAAGCACTGGGAGGAGCCTGCTGGACAGGAACAGGAAGTTGGAGACTGTGGGGCACTTCCTTCCTCCCACCCCCCCAAAATGGACTCCTTGCAAAAAAAAAGGGCAGGCAAATGTCAACCTGAGGAGTTATTCTGATAAAAATCCTCATTTTCAGAAGGTTTATGCTGCTTGCTGGTGGATTTCTTGTGCAGAATTTCAAATTTTGTAATTTCGTGAGTGCGAGATTGATGCTGATCGCCGCATCTACGTGTTCGCAATTTCGAACTCTTGCGATGCGTGCTGTGCAAGGTGGCAAGCCGCGATTACGTAATTGCGGTCGCCAAACTCCCGCGGGATCTCGCGGCAAGATCCAAAATGGTGCAGCACTCGCAAAATATCGAGAAAAACAACTCAGCAAACGCTGAATGACGGTAAGTGAACGCCGCAAAATTGTATCACCAAGAAAAAAAAATCCGCTGCGTGCGAATTTTGCGGATTTTGCGGGAAATTCGCGAATCTTGCGGATTGCGAATTTACCGAAAATCCGCAAAATCCGCGAGCGGAACGGATTTTCCGCCCATGCTTAATGTTCATCCATTGCATTCCAAAGAAGTAATGGGGAATGCTATTGACTTGTTTCAGATGAAAAAAGCCAAAGGAAGTCCCATTAGTGTATGGGAAGAAAGTTTGGAAGCTCCTTTTTTTCCACAGTTATTTCCAACAGGTGAAGGTGGACGATATGACGACCGACCTGTTCAAATTCCTGCATCTGAATACCGGACTTCAAGATTATATGCAGAAGATCCAAGGTTTCGTCAATGCATTCCATATTTGTTCCATCTACTGTTTGAGAGTGACTTGTCTGGACTTTCCTATGCAGTAAACCATATACTGAAAAGTGGAGCACATCTACATAATGTTTCGGCAAGGGATTTTATGAATAAAGTCAAACTGCAAGACAGTGTTTTGGAATCTCAGCTAATTAATCTCATGGCATGTCAGCGTGGTACTAACGAGTATTGGTACCGTCGTCATGGGGAATTGAAATGTATGCTAAGAAACTTAGGAACTCCTACATGGTTCCTCACTCTTAGCTGTGCTGAGTATGCTTGGGAAGACTTACTTGAATTTCTACGAGAGGCAAATAAAAACATTGAAAATAATGAATACAAGACACCTGGAGAACTGTGCTCTTTGGATCCAGTTAATGTATGCAGGTATTTCAATCATAGGTTTGAATCTATGATGTCTTTTATTACAAACAAAAAAATCCTCCGCTTGGAGAGGTGTTGGATTTCTTTTGGAGAAAGGAGTATCAAGCAAGAGGTGCTCCTCATATACATATGCTGCTATGGATTAAAGATGCACCAAAATTTGGAACAGATTCAGATGAGAAAGTGAGGAGTTTCATTGAGCAGTATTCTACATGTACTGTTCTGAAAATTACAGACGAAAACAATTTAAGACAGCAAGTTTTACGCTTTCAAACCCATCGTTGTGGGAAATACTGTCGTCGAAAATACAAATCCAAGGACAAGTTCTACACAAAATGTCGTTTTGCATTTCCACGTCCAGTGACATCGAAAGGAAGAGTCAACAATTTTATGTCTTCTCTGCGACATACTGTGACAAGGAAATCACCCCAAAATACATACAACCTAAGAAGAAATGAGGAATCCAAATACATAAATGACTACAACCCAGTCATTTTGTCCATGTGGAATGCTAACATGGATATTCAATATGTGGTTGACAACTCTATTGCTGTGGCTCGATATGCGACGTCTTACATCACAAAATCAGAAAAAACAGAACTGAAGGAAATGTGGGAGGAAATTTCACATGAAAAGAGTCTAAGCAAGAAATTATACAGTTACAGTCTAAAGATGTTGTTGCATCAAGAAATTGGAGCGTATGAATGTTCTGATCGGTTTGTCATCAGCAAGTCTATATGCCAAATCTAGAACCATCATTTGGGTGAGTCTGGGTCTTGCTGCAACACAAAACCGAGTTTAGAAATCTGTACAAGAAATTGAGTATTTGGCGGAGAAAGAACCAGACAGTACAGATATTTTGAAGACAAACATGTTGGATACATACTATCCAAATAGAAGTACTCACCTTGAGAACGCTTGTCTCTATGAAGTTCTGCAAACCTACACTTTTATTTTTTTTTTCTAATATTTTTATTTGATTTTACAACAAAAAGACAATATAACAGATAACACAGACCCTCCCCCCCCCCCCCCTGGTCGAGCAGATCAGAAAAACAAGAAATTGGCCAATTGAAAATCATGGAAAGCTAAACAAAACAATACTCAAAAGGAAAATTTACAAGTTAAGGTGATGCATTAACATTCAATTTCGTGAAATTGCAAAGTTGAGTTGCAGTTTAAGCAAAACAAACTGGTTACTACTGTATATATCATTGCATTTTAGACCATTCTGTTAAGGGAGACCAGATTCTTTGTCCTTTAATCTGACTCTTCCTGCCTTTGTTTTTGTATATCGCCATCTCTAATCTAAAAATTGCTAACAATCTTGCAAACCATTGTTGATATGATGAGGCTATAGGATCTAGCCAAGCCGAGGCTATACATATTCTCATTACGGCCATCGAGATAAAAATCAATTCGCGACCGGCTTTGTGGTTAGCAGAGTTTGTAACATCCAGAACTACAGTTTCATCTAATAGATTAATCGTTATTCCGAGGATCAAAGTCAGAAAACGTGCAATATTTGTTTTAAGAGGAATTAAAACGGGACAGGAAGAAAAAATATGTATACAGTCCGCATTTTGTGAATTGCATCGAAAACAACATGTACCTCTCCCACTACCCCATTTGGATATTTTGTCCGGGGTATAATACATAAAAAAACATATTTTATAGAATTGAGTTTGAAGTTTAGTAGACATGAGGACTGTTTGAGATAACCCATATGAGTGTTCAAATTCCTCAGAGGAGATTGAGATTTTACTTTGCCACTTCTGGGTGATTTTTTGAATATCATCCGTAAGATATCTCAGTAATAGAGAATATATCTCCCCGATCTTGAATTTTTTCTGTGAGTGGCTTAAAATGTCGGCTATGTCTATTTTACACATGATACCCTCTCCCATTGTATGTCTTGACAAAAAGTCTCTAATCTGGAGATACTGAAGTCTTTCCATTCCAGATGAAACTTATCCCTCAGTGTTCCAAAGGAGTGTAGCCCCTCTCAGGAGAAAAAACATCCCAGATGAGTGATCCCAACCGCATTCCACCTATTAATACAGCTATCTTTGAAGATTTCCGGTAGGGAGGGATTGTTTTGAGTTGGTGTATAATAGGATAAACGACCTAAACCTACCATCTTCCTCACAGATTTTCATGCCTTAAACGCTCATATAAGCGTTTTTAATCTCACTTTTTTGTGATAGCTATCGAATAGATATCTCCACAGATAGCCAGTGCTGTTAGCCCCCAGTATTATCCAGTGAATTGATGGGGTCTCATTAACTTCCCCTACCTCTATCCCCTCGAGATGTAAGAGTTCCTGATTATATAACAAGACTGTTGCCCAGTAGGATTTGGGAGCGCTAGACCTCCTCTTTCTTTGGGGAGCGTCAGTAGTTTGTATGAACGGCGAGGTTGTTTGTATGACCAGATAAAGTTTGTAAAGATACGCTCCATTGTCTTAAACCAACGGTCTGAAATTTCAAGATTAATGGCTCTAAATATATACAGTAGCTTTGGAAAGTAGACCATTTTTAGTGCGTTGACCCTTCCAATCAATGAGAGGTGTAAATTATTAATATGGTGGAGGTCTTTTGCATTTTATTCAATGCGGGTTTCAGATTTAAGTCGACAAGTTTTTCTAAGTCAGATGTGATGGTCACCCCTAGGTAGGTAGCAGATTCTGTTATACGCGAGTCCGTCATATCACAGTTATTATTAATAATAATCTGCGTTTTCCCCTGGTTTAGTGAATACCCTGAGATTTTTCCGAATATTTTGGCCTCTGACTCAATAATAGGCATAGCCAAGTTTGGATTGGACGTAGCGATGGCAATGTCATCGGCATAAGCGAGGGTCTTTGTTAGGTAGCCTTGTGTCGATATAGGGGCTATGTTCCTACTGCCTTCCAGTCTACGAATAAACTGATCAAGATAGATGGCGAACAACAATGGGGAACATGGACATCCCTGCCTAGTTCCTCTCGTAATTATCAATTCTTTAGAAAGGCAGCCGTTAACCATTACCATGGCCCGTGGATTATTATATAACTTTTGGATTGCCTGTATAAAAACCTGTTTGAATCCCACCCGGGACATGGCCTGCCAGAGGAATTGCCAGGAGACCCTGTCAAAAGCCTTCTCGGCATCGAGTAATATTAGCGCCATCGGGTCTCCTGCCACCTGGGTACTGTTGAATAAGCTGAGTACCCACTGTGTATGATTTGTGGTTTCTCTCCCGGGGATAAAGCCATGTTGGATATTGGATATGAATTTATGAATAATTGTTGAAATACGATTAGCCAGTAGTTTGGAATAAATTTTTGAATCAGCATGTATTAGAGTAGTAGGGCGATAGGAGCCCATCTGGTCCGGGGGCTTGTTTTATTTCGGGAATATCACAATTTTTGCCCTGGACCATGAATTTGAAGGCTGTCCTCCTCTAAATACATGTAGGCATAGATCTAACAATATTTCTAGAAGTGGGTCCAGAAATGCTATATAAAATTCTAATGGGATAGCATCTAGTCCCGCTGCCTTCCCACGGGAGAGATCCTTCACTCTTTTTATTATTTCATCATTAATTGCTTACAGGTATCTGCTTCTAAATATGCGGTAGTCATGTCTTGGTCTATTTCTCCCTCCTCTGTATACAGTGCACTGTAAAAGCGCCAGAATGCTTCTCTGATCTTCCCTGAGTCAGTTACCCTACCTTCTGTCGGGTCATCGATCTCGAGTATGACATTCTGTGAGGTCTGCTGTCTAATCTGTATAGCTAGCTGCTGCCCCATTGTTTCGCTAACTTCATACATTATTTCCTGATGGGCTGTAGCTTTTTTTACTGCCTTAATGGTGTATTCATTTGTGATTGATGCTCTGGCTATTGCAACCTGTTGCTGGATATTATCTATTTCCTCTATATTGGAGGGACCACTTGTCACCCTTATAAGATCTTCTTCCACCCTCTTTAATTCGTCCTGTAACAGTCTTAGAGATTCTCTAGCACGTTTGTTAATCCTAGAGGAATATTGTATAGTTTCTCCCCTAATTCCTGCTTTTAGGGCATCCCATACAAAGTTTACCGTTGTGCTTCCTTTATTTATTGCTAGGAACTCAAGAATCCAGCTTCTCATGTGATTGCAGTATTCGTTCTCAAGTAGCAAAGAACTATCAAATGTCCAACCTTGTTGTTTCTGGGTTAAAGAAGCTGTATCAACTGTACATACCAGGGGGTTATGATCCGAGAGGACACGAGGTAGCTTTTCTAGTTTAAATAACGATTTTAATGAGTTGGAGATTAAAAAATAATCCAGCCGGGCATGTGTCTGGTGAGGGTTAGAATAAAAAGTATAGCCAGGATCATTAGGATTATGATTCGAAATCTGCCACCCATCTACCAACCCATGAGTGATACATAACTGCTTAATAGCTCTAAAGATCCTTGGTTTTCGGCCCCGATATTGCCAATCGTCTTTAGTTGACCAGTTATGTGGAAGATTTATATTGAAATCACCACATATTATGACTGGTAGCTGCCAATTGGTAAGCTCATTAGATAAATAATTAATTACTGAAGGGTCATCGTTATTATTTCCGTAAATTGAGCAGATGGTCATCGTTGAAGATTGCCCTGTCTGAAATTCTGTAATAACCCATCTGCCAAATTTATCAGATTGTGTTCTGTTAAATTTAATCCCTGCACCTTTAGCTAGAAGAGCTACCCCTCTAACCCGGCCCACTTGTGTAGTTGCACCAATAACGTTGTACCCAGGAGATCTCAAAATATGTGATTGTGACCCTTCAATATGAGTTTCTTGTAGACATACTATGTTGGCACCCATTGACTGTAGACCCACTGCCACCATCTGTCTTTTTTTAATATCGTTTAAACCGCAGATGTTTAATGACAATATTTTTAACATCCCCATCTATATATCTCTTTTTTGTGTTGATTTTGTGAGTTTTTTCCTTTCTATTCCCTAACTAGTTTACCCGAGATGTATCTGACCTGCCCAGCCTTTCCCCCTCCCCTTTTCCCTCCCCCCACCCAGCACCACCTTTGAAGGTTACCTGGTCCTGCTTCGGCCAGGGGTGTGACGTCCGCGAAAGCGGCCCTGTGATCTGGGCTAATTTTCTTAAAATAGTTAGTATGCTTATCTAGTTACATTTAAATCATGACCTAGATAATCTGATTTTGTTTCAGTTTTTAGATTTACCTAACCTGGTCATCTAACTTACTAATTATCCACATTTCCCTAAAGAATATTTTTTAAATCAATACATAACAAAAACAGTTAATTCGGCTTATCTATTTCTACTTTCAGTCCTTTTATCAAGTTTATCTTGTTTCACATGGTTACTGGATCCTGTCCCTGAGATTTCACGCAGGTAGTCCTCCGCCAGTATTTCGCTGGTGAAGCTTCTTGTGGAGCTCTTATATATGACTTTCAGGCGTGCCGGGTTTTGCAAAAAATCTTTTGCTCCAAGTTTCTGAAAGGGTTCAATTAGCTGGCGCATTTTCCATCTTCGCTCTACTGTTGCGTGTGCGAAATCCGGTCTCGCAAAGAATTTGAACCCCTTATGTTCTCGTTGAGTATTAGGCCTCGCAAGGTCATAAATTGTTTCGTGGAGAAGGAAATTGCCGAAGTAGACCAGCATTGCCCTTGAATACTGATTTTGCTTGTTTTGCTAGCATCATTGGGTATCGACGTGCCCGCTGTATATCCTTTTCCCAGTCCCAGGCTTCCAATTCAGGAAATGACGTTTTTAAAATGTTGATCATTGCCCCTCTTGCGTCTTCTCCCTCAAAGTTTTCTGGGATTCCAAGAAACCTTAGATTATTTCGTCTGGATCTATTTTCGTGGTCTTCCACTTTGGCCATGAGATCCCTTATTATTTCATCTTGATCTTTTTCCTTTTTCTGCAGCAAAACAACGTCTGTTTCAAGATTTTCGGTGCGAGTTTCCACCATTACCATTCTCTTGGACATTTCAGAGCAGATGCTGCCTGCTTTTTTCACTGCTCCTTGTAATTTTTCGATAGCAATATGATTCCTTTGGCTGTCTTTCTTCACATCCTCATGAAAAATTTTAATCGAGCTAAGAACCTGG
This sequence comes from Lissotriton vulgaris, assembly GCF_964263255.1. Classification (NCBI taxonomy): domain Eukaryota; kingdom Metazoa; phylum Chordata; class Amphibia; order Caudata; family Salamandridae; genus Lissotriton; species Lissotriton vulgaris. The sequence continues at coordinate 1,999,640,592 of NC_141687.1, forward strand.
CTCAGCGAGGGTTCTTTCGATTTTTTAGACAAGTCTTTATTCTCTTGTATTTCAGCATTATGGCCTGATGCTTCTCCCACTGATTTAGTCCTTGGGCTTCTGCGAGAGAAATTAGGCCTATCTTTGGTGTAGTCCGAGTTGTTGCCAGGATCAGTGGTTTCTTCATTCAAAAAATGTTGTTCTTTTTTGTTTTTTTTTCCCCCCACTTCTTTTTTTCACTTTTTCCCTGAAATTGATTTCACTGTCTGATCCTGAATCATTAGGACCAGAGATCTCCAGAGATACGGTTCCCCTTTGCGCGCTTGATTCTGTGGAATTACTGGCTTTGCTAGAGTCACTTGAGATAGACATCCCTGTTTCTTATAGATCAGAGTCGGAGTTTTCGTCGGAGAGAGAGTGATGAGAGAGGCGCCGTTCATTCCCGGCTGAAGGTACTTGAGTGTTGGAAAAGGGATGTGAGTCCACCATTTTTGGGTTCAAGTTTTTTTGGTCAATTTGTTGATATTGTTCTCTTTGGTTAGACGTTATTATGCCCATTCCTGAGGGTGCCAATGTCTCTGTGCTGCTCATATTGCGATCAGCATTATTGATGCCTTCGCCTTGACCTATAGTAAGTCTTTCTTCCAGATTAGTTGGGGGAATACTTTGAGAATCCTTGCAGCTTTCATTCCCCTTATTAGTGTTCTTGGTCTGCTTCTGGTTCTAAATCGGCATATTTTCAGTTATTGGCACATCATTCTGAGAATCCCTGGGCAGGGGACTGAATATGTTGGAGATTCTTGGCTGGGATGTTGCAGGTAGGACGGTATTCTTTGCAGTGGCTTTTAAATTTTTTATAGTCTGTAGCCTCTGAGCTTTTTTGGCCAATAGTTCCAGTTTGGCATCTTCCTCTGTTTCACCCCCTGTCTCTTTATTGCAACTCGCCTCTTTCTCCTTTTCTTGATCTTTCTCCCTCTCCTTTCGTTTAGCTTTTTCCTTTTCCAGTTTTTTTTCACCATTTTTATCTTTGATTTTTCCATTTTCTTGAGTCTCATTTCTTGCCTGGTCTTTTGCCAGGTCTCTTTCTTTCTCTTTTGCCCTGACTCCTCTAGTCTCAGGGCCTCTATGTCTGCTATTTGTATGCAGTGTGGGTGCCAACTCGTTTTCTGTTTTTTCAAAGTTCTGGCAGGCTCCTTGATTTATGATGTGCTCTTTATCTGTCTCTGTGTATGCTGCCTCTTGACGTGTTGGTGTCTCTCCGGGTGGTAGTTCTCCCTCTTCACCCATCCTTTCCTTGTCTAGGGCGATAATGTCTGCTGATATTGTCCGAATTTTCTGTATATTCTGTCCTCCATCCCCTCTTTCTTCTCCTACCCCTCATTCCATAGCTGTAGTCGTTGCAATAGACTGGGTTGTTGTGGCGGTCGAGGAGATCCAAGTCCGATTTTTTCCAAGCTTTTGCAACCCCCTCTGAGTACCCCTTTGGGCTTTTCTCTTGCTCCAGTAATAGTAGTGTGTTCTCAAATCTGTATTATGTTTCCTCTGACCGCCTTTGTGAAAAGTCTTCCTCCAATGTGTAGATAGTACCGCATACAGCGTTGTTGTAGATAGGGTAGATGGGGTAGGTAGTATAATTGAAATTGAGACCAATGGAGCAGTAGGTCGAGTTCCAATGTCGGTTCTAATTGCAATTTGGCTTCCAGTATAAGTTTGCACAATACAACCCCTCTCCTGGGAATTCAATTTATTTCTGAGAATCATTCGCTCCCTTGCTCCCTTGCACCTCTGCCTCTCTGGATAGATCTTCTCTCCCTTTTCCTCTTCTGTGCAGCTCGTCCGTCCCCCTGGCAACGAGACACCTGGGATACGCAACGTGCGTGAGGCTAAAAGGCCCATTTCTCGAGTCTGCAGATGACGTGTGAGGAAGCCGTCCAGAGAAGACGGGAGGACGGCACCTCGGAGGTGAGGCAAGGGAAGAGAAGGGAAAGCTATGTCGACGACTGTAGTCTGCTTTTGCAGTTGGAGAGGGAACCTTAGAACCGTCCTCAACCCTCGAATCTCCCTCGAGTTTTCCCCCTGCGATGCTCTGATTCAAAAAGAAAGACTGGTAGTCAGTGGCTTTTCAAAGAGAAAGGAAAAAAAAAAACCCGTCTCCAACAGAAACTCCTGTGATTACGTGGGGCAGAGGGGACGATGAAGCAAGAGGTAAGAGGCAAGAGAAATGAAGCATCGAGACAATCAGAGGGCATTACGTGGGGATGGAGATGGAGATGAAGATGGAGATGAGTAATGTAGCATAGCGCTGTTAAACAGTTTTGAAGAGTTCCAATCAGTGCATATGTCAGCTACAGCTGCGGCTCGTTTCCGCTCGCTGACTTTCCCCTACCTAGTACCGCAAATCTTTGGATGTGTTCAGTATTCTCCGTGCTCAGTACAGCGCACGTACAGTGTAGTGCAATGCAATGCCATAATGCCATAATGTCGAATGTCAAAAGTAAATTAACTGCTGAGGGGGGCTCTCTCTCCGACTGCTCTGACAGCTCACAATCCGATCAAGTACTCCAATCGCCCATGTTATCTGCTCACAATCCGTGTAGCCCAGTGCCCAGTGCAGTACCTTGCAAAACGGTGATAAGCTCCTCTCCTCCTTGATACCCTCGGGGCAACTCGGCACGGCACGGCACAGCTCACTGATGTCAGGCCGCAACAGTCACTCAATAGATGGCGGCGGTGATAGAATAGTTTTGAATCCAATGTGCAGAGCCACTTAAGAAGTGGTACAGGAGTCTCGAGTCTCGATCACCAGGTCATGGTCTATGTCATGGTCTATGAAAAAAGTGTAGAAGTATAGAAAAGCATTTTTTCATTGTCAGGAACTGCCCAGTGTCACAGAGCGCTGCTGCTGCGACCGCTCACTCTGACGCCATCTTGCCTCCACACTTTTAAAAGGAACGTCACAGTAGACATCAATAAAGGTGTATATGCTGTAATTGGATGTGAAGGCTGTTTAGTAAAACAAAGAAAAGGTCATTTGATTAATCATCAAAAATTGAGTTGTGATTCTCCAGACAAAAGAGAATTTTATTACTTAGCACTTTTACAACTCTTTAAACCTTGGCGTAGAGAAGAGGAACTACTTGGAAATTTTCTTACTTATGAAGATTCGTTCAATGCAACCAAAGATACCATAGTATGTCCTGTTTTTTCAAGTTATCTGCAAATGTTGAACGAGGAAATACAGCAAGAAGCTACAATTGCAGCAGAGATTGCTAGAGACAGTTCTCAAGACAGTCAGAGTTCTGCTTCATTGAGTCAGGATCCACTAGGAGGACCAATTATACAAAATGAAGCTGCCACTGCCATGGATGAAGTTGAGAGAGCCATGGAACAAGCTCAGGAGGATGGAGTTGACTTAGAAGATTTGGAAAAAGAACTAAACGTTGAACAGGGACAAATATATGACCAAGTCACACAACAAATTGAGCATGGTTTATCACATGGGGAAAAAAATGCTCATGTACATCATTTGTGCCTATCCGACTATATGTCAGAGAAGCAGGAACTGGGAAAAGTTTCCTTATTAAAGGGATTGCAACATATTTGCAGAAAAAACAGAGTCATCGCTCTCTTGTGTTGTTATTGCTCCAACTGGGTTTGCAGCACACAACATTAAAGGAATTACTTTACACCGCTTATTGATGCTGCCAGTGGAGCATGATAACAAATTACAATACCACAAGCTATCTGGAGAAGCTTGTTGTGAAGTTGCAAGAGTACTAAAGAAAATGAAACTTCTTATCATTGATGAAGTAAGCATGGTATCAAATGTAATGCTTGCTTTTGTGCATTTAAGAATGCAAGAAACTCTTAAAACAGACTATGATGTGTTATTTGGAGGCAAACACATCATTGTTGTTGGAGATTTACTGCAACTAACTCCAGTGAAAGGACAGCCAGTGTTTAAAATGCTTACGCATGAAGATACCAGGAAGTGCTTAGGAAGCATTGGAAATGTTAACATATGGCTAAATTTCAAATATGCAGAGCGACTTCAAAATATGCGACAGGCAAAGGATGAAGATTATAAAAATATTCTACAAGATGTAAGAATTGGAAAACTAGCTGAGCATGGCAAAGAAGCTTTACATGGACGATTATTTTCAAATTTGTTTCCAAAGGAAAATATTCTCGCAGAGAATATTTTTAAGAAAATTCCTGAAAACAAATCTGTCATATGCTTGATGCCAACTCTGCAAGAATGTTCAATCTTCAACACCAAAATGTTAAAGTTGGAAAATCAAGAGATTGTGAAACTGGAAGCTTTTGATAAAATAGAACATGAAGGAGCCACTATTATTTTATCAGAAAAGTTGAAAACAAAATTGGATTCTTTAGAGAAGACAATATCTAAAACTGCTGGTATGGAAAAGACTCTGTATGCATCTTTAAATTGTCGTATAATTTTACGACGTAATTTACATGTGGAAAGAGGTTTAGTAAATGGGGCAATGGGTCATGTTGTGGATTTTGTGAATTACCGAAAAAGAGATGGAATTGAAATTATAAAAATTAAATTTGATGAAATTGAAGAAGTACAACAAATCAGTCCTTGTTCTGCTCGCTTTTTGCTAGTGAAAGATTTATATGTCCGCAGAAAAGAGTTTCCTGTTTCTTTAGCATATGCAGTAACTATTCATAAATCTCAAGGTTTAAGTGTTGATACTGCTTTGGTGAATATTGGAAATTCTGTGTTCAAAGAGGGCATGGCATATGTTGCTTTATCTCGAGTCAGAACTTTATCTGGATTGTACTTGATTGATTTTGATGAGACAAAGATTAATGCAGATCTATATTGTGTAAAAGAATATAATAGGTTAAGAAGAGAGTATGCTCCAAATTTACCTCAATTTCCTCTGTTTGAAAAGCGTGCGGTAGGCCGAAAAGGAAGAAATGAGAAAAATTGTAGTGAAGTCGTAGCAAAAAGAAAGAAAGTAGATGAAACAGTAATTGTAAGCAGAAAGGAAAGGGATTCAGTTAAAGATGTTGTTGGATTTCAGTTTGAAAATAGTTCTGGTGTCAACTGATATGCTAATGTAGTGGTTAATGTTGTTTTCTTTCTCCAAACTGTAAAAGAACATATTGCTGAAAATCGTGATCAAACACTTTGTTGTTTATTAAATTCGGTGTTTGAGAAATGTAGTAGTGATAGAACAAAAATACAAAGTGTTTCTGAAATTCGAAAGGTTTTAGACATATGTTCTGGTCTAAATCAATTTTCACAGAATATTCAGCAAGATTGTCAGGAATTTCTAATGTATATGCTTGTTGTTTTACAAGATGAAAGAGTAGATGTAGAAAATCTTTTTGGCCTTTCTTATAAATGTAAATCTGAAATGCTATCAACTTTATTTTTAATAAGATATGGACAGTATGTTATTTTAATGTTTCAACGATGTAGACCTGACGGGAATAAATTGACAACATTAATTAAAAATGTTGTGGCTTCTCAATTATCAATTTCAGGAAGAACCTTTACAACTGCAGGAATTATTTACCATGATGGTCCTTCAACAACATCAGGACATTACACAGCTTATTTAAAATGTGAAAAAGGTTGGAAGCTCTGTAATGATACTCAATTGACTTTCAAACAACGTTTGCCTTCTGACTTACTAAATTCCTACCTAGTGTTCTTACAACCGAAATTTTAGGGAAGGTAATTGGCCTATGAAGATTGCAGCAGTTAATATAACTTAGTTTGCTCTTCAAAATTACTTTCTAAATGAGAGTGATGAAGGTAATAAAAAACATGTAGTTCTCATAGAGATAGTATATGTTTATTATATAAAGTGTGCTGTGAGTATTATAGGAATTATTTAATAAATGTAAGCTAGAAATGGAAGTAAAACTCTTGTTTCATAACGTGAAAGATGTTGGAGCTTTTCTTTCAGAAAGTCGGGTAAATGAGACATTACGAAAACAGTGGACTAATTTACATAGAAAAGGACTTTCCATATACTATTTGGCCTCGTGGAAAAGTGGATGGATCAAAAGTGAGTTTAGATATGGTTTTTAAAAATGTACATTATTTAAGTAATTATTCAATTGGTTTTTTAAACACAATCATTTTGATTGTGTTTTTTTTTTGCCCGCTGTTATATGATGAGTACTTTTAAAGTCACTGTTTTGAGTGAAATTCAATATATTCTGAGAACAGCAAAATAAACCATTTAACATGTTGTTGAAATTATTTTGTATTTTCTATTATTAAATATATATTATTTTTCCATTCTCTTATGCTCACTTACCTATTTCCACCCTCTATCACTCTTTTTAACTGAACCTCACTGGCCTTTTTTGACTCTCCCTCACCTCCCTTCCCTTATTCCATTTTCCACACTTATTCTCATTAACCACTCCTTCACTGCTCATTACCTCTCTCCCATCCACCAATTTCCAGCTGTCAGTCACTCTACTTCACTCCCCTTCCCTTTGTTTCCTTTCTTTGTTTCCCTCAATAATTCTCCTTCTCTCATTCACCTTATTACACTTCACTCGCTTCTTTTCTCACTTCCTCTATCCTCTCACATCCTCACTCCCTTTCCCTCACAGCCTGTCTCTTAGCTTCAGTCTCTGGATCCTCTCACTCTCTCACTCCTCTTCCGTCATGCTTACTCCCTAAAAATGACCCACACTCCCTTCCTTACCTTTCTTTGCTCTCTTACTCAGTTCCTTTGTGTCACTCTTTTCTTCACTAGCTCTATATTCTCACTCCTTTACTTCGTTTGTCTCAAGCTTACTTGCTTTTATCCTCTCTTTATTTTCCCTTTTTCATCAACCTCCCTGCCCTTCACTCACCCTCACTTACCCTTGTTAATCTCCTACTTTGTGTCTTGTATTGTAAAATATATATTATAAATATTGTAACTTATTTTGTTTTGTCTTTCACAGATATAAATTTAAATGAAAATATAAAACTAAGTTGATATTACTTATAAGGTAAGTTTGATGTAGAATATTTATTTTCTCTCATCTATTTTCCATAACCTCACTACTCTTCTTTGATATTCCCACACCTCTGTTTCCTTATAGCGCTTGCCTCACTTATTCTAAATCCCCACATTTACTCTCTTTTTTCACACTCTTCTCTTACTCTCACCTTCTTTGAGGTGTACTATTGTACTTTCTTTCCTCTGTCTTCTCTTACTTCTTTGTTTTATTGTTTTCCCTTCCTTTACTCTCCTTACTCCACTTCAATAATTCCTTCTCGTACTCCCTCTGTCCTCTTACTTCTACACTCCCCTTACCTCATTCTCTCTCTGCTAGCCTCAGTCTTTCTGTCTCTTTAGTCTCTCACTCGTCTTCTGTCGAGCTCAGTCCCTATAACTTAGTTATAGTCACACACTCACCTTTTTTGATACATTCTCCTTTACTTACCTTCCTCTCTCTTCCCATCCTTTGCTCTTTCATTCTTTTCATTTATCTTACTCTTCTTACTCCACTTCAATAACTCCTTTTCTCAAATCCTCTATCTTCTAATTTATTCACTCCACTTTTATCAGTCTTTTTCTATTACCCTCAAATAATTTCCAGCAATGCATCCTTTCACATGGGGTAAGTCCCATGTGAAAGTACCTGCATCAGTCTTACGCCTGCTGTGAGGCAGATGCAAGATTTTCAGGCAATGGTGTCCTAAAAGCGACGCAGTGAAATCTTATAGATTTCACTGTGTTACTTCTACGACTTTTCCTTGCGTCAAAACGCCCCCTTTGCATACATTACATCTGACGCAGGTATAATGTGGCGCAGAGATTTACAAAGTGACGTATCTACCTAGATGTGTCACTTTGTAAATATGATTCAACAAGGTACACTTTTTACACCACTGGTGCATCACAAAAGGTGACGCACCGGCGGTGTAAAAGTGACACATGGCCTCATAAATGAGGCCCACAAGTGTATTATAGGGAAAAATATTGTAAAAAATTATAGTAAAAAAAAAGAATTAAAGAAATGCATCTTTTCACATGGGGCCAGCCCCATGTGAAAGGGTCTGCGTCAGTCTTAGGCCTGCTGTGAGGCTGGTGCAAGATTTTGACACAATGGCGTCCTGAAAGTGACGCAGTGAAATCTCTTAGATGTTACTGAGTCACTTGTACGATCCTTCTTTGTGTCAATATGACTCAACAAGGTGCAATTTTCACACCACTGGTGCGTCACAAAAAGTGACGCACCGGCGGCGTAAAAGTGACACATGTCCTCATAAATGAGGTCCTGAAGCGCACCATAGGGAAAAAAAGGCCTTCTCCTTTATTTTCTTTCCTTTCTCTTGTTTTACTTCATTGTTTTATATATTTCCCTTATTTTATTCTACTGACTCCACTTCAATTACTACTTCTTTTTCTTTGTCTGTCTTCTTAGTTCTACGCTCCCCTTCCCTTAATGTCTTTCTGTTAGCCTAATTCTCTCCATCCCCTTAGTCTCTCACTTTTCTTCTGTCACGCTCACTGCCTATGACTCAGCTATACTCCCACACTCACCTTCTGTCAGACCTTCTCCTTTAGTTTGCTTCCTCTCCCTTTCCTTCTTTTGCTCCTTCACTCTTTTCTCTTCACTTACTTTCTTATTCCACTGTACTAACTCCTTCTCTTACTTATTCTGTAATCTTATTTGTACACTCCCCTTCCCTCATACTCTCTCTGTTAGCCTCATTCTCTCTGTCCTCTTAGTCTCTCACTCCTTTTATATCACACTCACTCCCTACAACTCGTTCATACTCCTACACTCACCATCTTTCAGACCTTCTCCTTTACTTACCTTCCTCTCTTTTCTCATCCTTCACTCCTTCACTCTTTTCCCTTCCCTTACTCCTCTTTCTATAGTTCAGTAACTGCTTCTGTCAATCCCTCTGTTCTCTAAATTACTCACTCCCCTGTTCTCACTCTCTCTGTGTTACCTCCATTCTCTCTGGCCTCTTAGTGTTTTACTCCTCTTCTATCATGCTCACTCCCTATTACTGAGACATATTCCCACACTCATCTTCTTTCAGACCTTCTCCTTTACCTTCCTTCCTCTCTCTTCCCATCCTTCGCTCTTTCACTGCTTTCCCTTCCCTTACTCTCCTTAATCCACTTCACTAATTCCTTGTCTTACTCCCTTTATCTTCTTAGCTCTACACTCCCCTTACCTTATTCTTTCTCTGTAAGTCTCATTCTCTCCGTCTCTTTAGTCTCTCACTCCTCTTCTGTTAAGCTCACTCCCTATAACTTAGTTATACTCACACACTTACCTTTTTTCAATCCCTCTACTTCACTTCCCTTCCCCTCTCGTCCCTTTTTTTGCTCCCTCACTCATTTTCCTTCCCTCTCTCACTAAAATTAGGACTGGGGACGGTAGCGGTGGTTCTCTAATGCTGAAACAATTATCAGACAACTTTGTTCACCGTAAAAAAGTAGGGCATTACAATTTTTGCATTTGATGGAAGCCTCATTAAAAACAGGCATAGTTCTGGGGGTGCCTCCTCTCGACGTGGAGCATTACATTTCACTGCCTTCTGAAAATACAAAAAATGGCGACGATAGTGTACATTAGAGAGAAATAGTGAGAGAAAGAAGGCATGAGATGAAAAAGAGATGTGAAATGCACATTGGAGAAAATATAGTGGGAGAAGGGAAGTAACTGTGAGTAAACTTACTATGTAATACAGAAATGTTGCACTCTATACTATAAGTCTCACTTTATACCACAATCATTTCACTACTATCTCATGAATTCCAAGTAGAATAACAAAAAAATGTCTCAAACAATTTATAATTTATAAATATAAATTTATTCTTCAGAATTTTCATAATTTATATGTACTTCTAGCATTAATTGATCAGGAATCTCCTCATCAGAACTCTTCATAAATGACTCCTGGAACTCAACATAGTCCAAACATTCCATTAATTCAACATCCAAAGTCTCATTATTAAAATCCTCCATTCCATCTTCTCTCAAAAGAAGGTCTTCTTCATGGATAGTGTTATGAATAGGATCATTTGAGACCTCAATCAAATTCTTCTCAACAAAGGTTGCAGAAATTTCAAAATTAATATTAACGGTGTCCTCATTGAGATCCATATTTTTTTTAAATTTCTTGCTCTAAATAGTAGAAAAAAAATCACTTTAATTTATCGTTTTTAGTAATAGATAATATTAAACTAGCTTTATCAAGTATTAAATTCCCCTTACAAATTAACAACTCACCTTTTAGAAGCAGTAGAAGAGATAATACTGTGTAAATTTCACACCAGAAATAGAACACCAAAAATTGCTGTGTTTCCCTGTCATTAGATAACCATTTCATTAGTAGAAAACCAATGAAACTTCATCACACACAAATTCAAAACCAAAGAAACATTTTAATTGGTTGTAAATTTTAAAAGCTAATTGGCTCTTGAGTGTCTGTAAACATTCTAAATGATCTGCATAGTCCGCCATCATGTGACTCTGAAGAACAGAGACACAAGAGGTGAAAAATAAATGGGGAAATAATTAAAAAGGGGCAGAATAGACACCCTCTGACCCCCTAGGTTTTCTGAGGGGGGCCTAGAAGGACACTGACAGGCAAAAATACTTTAAAAAAAGACAAAAAAAAAATTTGCGGTGTAAGTGCTAGGTGCGCTCTCGGGTGCGCTCTCCGGTACGCGCACCCTGAGCGCACCGGGAAAAAATGTAAAAAAAACAATATAAACATTTAACAAATGTTTTAAAAATATATATATATAATTAATTGTTGTAAAAAACAGCTAACAAAAAAAATAATGGTAGGTTACAAAGTCGATATACAAATGAATTAGCTTTTAAAAAAACTATGAAATTCACTAAAAAAAACATAGGTTTCACAATCGGTATAGTTAGGAATTAGCTTTTAAAAAACCTTTGAAATTCACTGAAAAAACCATAGGTTTCACACCAGTTATAGTTAGCTGAACAGTTTACTCATACAAAACTATTGAAATTCCCACATTATAGTTAGTTGGACTGACTATAACTCGCGCGCCCGCAATCCACTGCTGATGATGTCACATATTACATCATGCATGACATGGTCAGTGACATCACTGATGACATCACTGATGACATCTCAAATGACATCACTGATGACATCACTGATGACATCATTCATGTGATAATACGATGCATCTCCTCACACTCTAATCTAACCTTTTATACACCCAGTGTTAAATACAAACTACTATTCCTGAAATTAATGACTCACCAATACCAGTAACTACATATGCACTCACTGATTCCTAGGTCTACACACACATCCACTCATTCACCCATACAATCACTCATACATACAGACACTCATCAATACAACACTATCATATCCACTCATATACCTAAACAGACACTTACATGCTGACACTCATTTGTGGTATTGGGTTCTTCAGGCCTACATACTCCGCAGAATACCCTCTACACCATAAGAACCTTTGGCACGGAAACTAAAATGGCCTCAAAAGACAAGTTTATTAAGACCCCATGGGGTGGTGGTACATTCCTACAGCACCCTTCGGCAATGCAAGAAGTATCACACCGAACATCGGTGTAAGTCCTTCTCTTATACAGTTTTACAGACATTAAAAGATGGGCGGTACATCGTTACAGAGTTTTAAGTACATATATGGTCATTTTTGGAACACAGCCAACTCATGGGAGGGGCTACAACACCACTGGTCAGTTTGGCGGAACATTCCTAAGTGATGACTGGTCAGTCTGTACTGCGCATGTGCGGGCTTGACCATTACTAAAAATAGCCTGTTGCTGGGCAAACTCGAGTGGTCAGTTGGTACAGAGGAAGGACAAAAGGGCATGCTGAACACGAGGCAACGCATTCTCTAAAATGGCCGCCAAAACATACAAAATGGCGTTTAACAACTATAGTCAAGATAAGGGAGTAATGTGTAGCAAAGCTTAACGCTAACCCGATCATTGCCAAATTACGACAGACGACCCTTTTAGCGTTTAGCTGAAGCTACCTCATAATGGACATAATCAGGATACTCATCTTCTTTATCTATAGACATAATCTTGGCCACTTCCTTATGAATCATTTGTTCATGTTTAGCAAAAGCTCGTCTGGATGGAATACAAGCTGATAGACACATAGAACATAATGCAGGGCCACACTGAATACATAGGCATAGGAAGAATAATATCCCAATTATTATACATAGAATCGTCAGCAACTTCCAACCCCAAGTACTAAGCATTGACCAAAACCACCCCGAAAAGGTCCACGTACCATTATCAGGATGTATCTCAGCAGCAATTTTATGTAATTTGGATATGGCATCATACACAGAAGGTGAATTATCTGGCACGTAAACACAGCAACTACTTCCGATAATGCGGCATGCCCCCCCTCGATCAGCTAGGACTACATCTAGAACCATCCGGTTCTGGAGCGTTACAATTCTAGAGATCTGAAGCTCCTCAGTTAAATTTCCTAACGCAAAAGCAGTATCATTGGCAACAGCTTCTACAACACGAGTTAACCGTCGTATTTTCCGGCTGTTCAGAGCAGCTCCAACAAAAGAAAACAAACTCAAATTGAAATCGACACATTATTGCAATGCAGTGTCTGTTTGATCTATTTCATCAAGAACTACTGCTCTCTTGACCCTATTCAATATAAAATCGTGATAGAGAATGTAATTGTTATGGTAAAAGGGCGGGGCAATAAACACAGGGGGCAATACAAAAGATATATAACATGTTCCTAACCATCCTAAAGGGAGACGATGGCAGGAGAACTATTTCAGGTGGTTACACATCTGTCCAATCCCCCCGCGACTAGAAGGCTCACAGTCGCTATCGGACGCTCTGGCCAGCTTCTTTGAGGATAAGGTTAGCTCCATTTTTCTGACCTTCTCTCATTCCTCCTCTCCCCCACCCCTGTGGCACCTCCCATCAGTAACCCTCCGATATTTTCATCTTTCAACACGACCAACCAGGAACACATTCAACACCTGGTAGCCAGCACCAAATCTGGATCCCCCCTCGACCCATGTCCCCCAGCTATCTTGAATCTCATCCCAGAAGCTGTCTCTCCTGCATTATCCACTATCTGCAATGCTATGTTTTTAACAGGCATTTATCCATCGGTTTGGAAGAAGGCTATCATCAAGCCTCTTCTCCCGCCAGCTATAGACCTATTGCCTGTCTCCCCTTCCCAGCCAAGATTTTCGAAAAAATAATGAACACCCAACTTTCGAAATTCATTAATGACAATGACCTACTCGATGACACCCAGTTTGGCTTCAGACAGGGTCACGGAACGGAGACAGCACTACTTAAAGCAGCAGATGAAATTAGAGCAACGATGGACAAAGGAGGAGCGGCGCTCCTAATACTTCTGGACCTCTCCGCTGCCTTTGACACGGTCGATCATGTCACTCTGATCGACCGTGTCTCTGCTTTAGGAATAAGAGGCAAGGCCAAAGATCTTATTGCTTCATTCTTGGCCAACCGCCCCCAGACAGTCAAGATGGGTAACTACACCTCACAGACCTTCTCCCTCCCCTGCGGAGTTCCACAGGGCTCCTCGCTAAGTCCGACGCTTTTTAATATCTATGTATCGGACTTAGTGAGGGTGATAAAATCATACGGAATTGCCCTCACAACGTACGCTGATGACATCCAATTAGTGTTATCGGTGCACAATAATGGAACTTCAGTCGCAGCCAACTTCCAAGAGGGAATGAAGGCGATAAGTTCCTGGATGTCATCAAACTGTCTCAAACTAAACTCCGATAAAACGGAGGTGATGACATTCGGGAACTTGCAGCCTGCCTGGTCCCCACAGTGGTGGCCATCTCAGTTGGGTGCCCCCCCCCCCCCAACCGGTAGTCAAGGTGCGCAATCTGGGAGTCACATTCGACAACAAGATGACTTTCCTCCATCACGCCAACGCTGTGGTATCTTCCTCCTTCTATAGCCTAAAAAGGATAAAAAAACTGCTCCCCTACCTACCGCCGTCTGTAGGCAAAACCTTGATCAGCACCTTAGTGTTCTCAAGAACTGATTATTGCAACTGATTATTGCAACTCCCTCCATCTGAACCTCACGAAGTGGATCAGCGACTGCGCGGACGAACTCGCCCCACTGAGGACCCCGCCCAGCAGACCCGGCAGCAAGAAGGCCCCATGGTTCACCGACGAACTCAAGAGCTCCAAGAAGAACTGCAGAGCCCTCGAGAAAGCCTGGAGAAGGGAACCAACTCCGGACAACATGACCACCCTCAAGCTTGCCACCCGGAAGCACCACCAACTGATCCGCACCACCAAGAAAACTGCATTCAGGGACCGGCTGGACAACAACGCACACAACTGCAAGGAACTCTTCAACATCGTGAAAGAGCTCTCCAACCCCAACGCCGGAAACAACGACATCACCCCATCGCAAGACCTCTGCAACTCCCTCGCCTCCTACTTCCACAACAAGATCGCGGACATACACAACAGCATCAGCACTCAACCGACGCACGCCACGACCGAACCACCGCCCCCCACCACCACCCTCCGCGCCTGGACTCCGACCAGCACCGAAGACACCGTCCACATGATGAACTCCATCCACTCCGGATCTCCAACCGACCCCTGCCCTCACCACGTCTTCAACAAGGCCGACGCTGTCATCGCACCCCACCTGCGGGAAATCATCAACACCTCCTTCGACACCGCCACCTTCCCGGAAAGCTGGAAGCACGCCGAACTCAGCGCCCTACTCAAGAAACCTACAGCGGACCCCACCGAACTCAAGAATTACCGCCCCATCTCGCTCCTCCCGTTTCCAGCCAAAGTCATCGAGAAGACCGTCAACAAACAGCTGGCCGCCTTCCTCAAGATGAATGGATCCCTCGACTCCTCTCAGTCTGGCTTCCGAGCCAACCACAGCACCGAGACCGCCCTCATCGCTGCCACCGATGACATCCGAGCCCTGATGGACAACGGAGAAACAGCGGCCCTCATCCTCCTAGACCTCCCTAGTGCAGCGCCTCAGCAACGTCGGAATCCAGGAGAAGGCACTGGAATGGATCATCTCCTTCCTCGACGGAAGAACACAGAGAGTCCGTCTACCACCGTACAAGTCAGAGGCCACCGAAGTCATCTGCGGCATCCCTCAAGGATCCTCGCTGAGCCCCACCCTCTTCAACGTCTACATGAGCCCCCTCGCGGCCATCGCACGCCAACACAACCTCAACATCATCTCCTACGCTGACGACACCCAGCTGATTCTCTCCCTCACCAACGACCCCGACACCGCCAGAGCCAACCTTCACGAAGGGATGAAAGACGTAGCCTAGTGGATGACAACCAGCTGCCTGAAACTGAACTCAGACAAGACGGAAGTCCTCATCCTGTGCTCCTCGCCCTCCGCCTGGGACGACTCCTGGTGGCCCCCCGCCCTGGGCACCGCACCCAAACCGACAGACCATGCACGCAACCTGGGCTTCATCCTGGACTCCTCCCTCTCCATGACCAGACAAGTCAACGCAGTCTCCGCGTCCTGTTTTAACATCCTGCGCATGCTACGGAAGATCTTCCGGTGGATCCCCACCGAGACCAGGAAGACGGTCACACAGGCCCTCGTCACCAGCCGACTGGACTACGGCAACGCCCTCTACGCCGGAACCACCGCCAAGCTCCAGAAGAGACTCCAGCAGATCCAGAACGCCTCAGCCAGACTCATCCTCGACATCCCCCGACGCAGCCACATCTCCGGACATCTGAGAGACCTGCACTGGCTCCCCGTCAACAAGAGAATCACCTTCCGTCTCCTCACCCACGCACACAAAGCCCTACACGACCAAGGCCCGAGCTACCTCAACAACTGCCTCAATTTCTACTCTCCCAAACGCCACCTCCGATCGACCAACCACGCCCTCGCCGCCGTCCCCCGCATCCGAAGAGCAACAACAGGAGGAAGGTCCTTCTCCTACCTGGCCGCCAAGACCTGGAACTCCCTCCCGACCGACCTGCGCCTGACCCAAGACCACCTCTCCTTCAGGAAGAAGCTGAAGACCTGGCTGTTCGAGCAGTAGCAGCACCCCCCTCCCCCAAGCGCCTTGAGACCCTCCGGGTAAGTAGTGCGCTCTACAAATGTCTTTGATTGATTGATTGATTGAATGCTCAGGAAAAGGTACTCAATAAACTCCAGACGGTGCAAAACGCAGCGGCC
This sequence comes from Lissotriton vulgaris, assembly GCF_964263255.1. Lineage (NCBI taxonomy): Eukaryota > Metazoa > Chordata > Amphibia > Caudata > Salamandridae > Lissotriton > Lissotriton vulgaris. The sequence continues at coordinate 1,999,656,804 of NC_141687.1, forward strand.
AGAATTCTAGTATCCATCCCTAAATTCACCTCGACCTCCCCCTACATTAGAGAGCTGCATTGGCTCCCTATCAGGAGTCGAATCAAATTCAAGGCTCTATGTATAGCCTACAAAGCTATCAACAATTCGGGCCCACAGTTCCTAAAAAAAGCCCTCTGTCCATTAGAACACCCTAGGACCTTACGATCATCCTCAGCCCACCTGCTGAAAGTTCCACGGACAAGAAAGACCAACTGGGGAGACAGATGCTTCACCATCGCAACTGCTAAATTGTGGAACACACTACCACTCCACATCAAAACTGCCCCCACGCTATTAAAATTCAGAAAGAGCCTCAAAACATGGTTGTTTTCATCCTAATTCCCTTACATCGCAAGAAATGAGTTCTGTAACTATAACGCCGAGACACCCGTACGGGTATTTGCGCGCACTAAAAATTGCATAAAATAAATAAATAGCCTTTATTACCACATATAAAGTACGTATTTCGGGAGGCCACAAATGAAATGCCATTCGGGGTATCAAAGGTGAGAGTGGTGTTACATTCACTTCTGCCAACTGGGATTGTACCTTTATTACGAACACAGAGATCAGCTTTGGTATCAATAACATTAATAACATGAGAATTGGACATGTTGACACTCCGATGATTACTGTAGACTCGTGGTGCTGACATATTATCTGGGCGGTACTCCTCCCATTCAAACTTAGTTCCTTCAGCTTGCGGATAGCCGTCTCGATCATTAAAACAAATCTTATTGAGACGAAAGAGCAGCCCCCCTTTTGTTGGCCATCGCAAGGTGAATAGGAGGGTGTACCAGGCATTGCAAGACCCATTATGAGAAAACGGGAGTGGGATAAGCGGTGTGCCTCCTTTCTTCTGATGTCCAGGCAACATCCCACATACCCAGCAGTTCGAAGTGTTCGTCATATTGTGAGTGTGATGCAGAATCTGAATAAAACTATTGTTCAAATAAGTTTGTCGGTGTCACTCTTCATGATAAGGCAGAGTAAAATGGAAATGTTCAGATGGAGCCGGGGTAGTCGGCAACAAATGTTCTCGCACAGGCACCACAAGTTCTACTACCCAGGCTATCACAGCTATCACCACAATTGTCAATACAAATAATACAGCACCAAGAATTATTTTGTCTCGTGCTGCAGAGGACGCCATAGTTCAAAGTTCACAATGTCTCAAAAACACAACTAAAAAAAACAAACAAATATGAGTGCTGAGCTCCGAGGTAGCCGTTGGTTTCTTCTCCGGGGTCAAGATGGGTGTCGCTACACTTGGCAGAACAGATCCCCCCCCTTGATATTCCCGGCTTCCGTTTCACAAACCCCAGAGCGGTAACTCAACCAGTCTCGCACCAAAAAAAAATCTTCTTATCGTGGTTGTAGATTGTATCTTTCTCGTCCAGAAACAGTGTGGTCCGGGAAGGCTCCCTCCGATTCGACAGACGTTACATCTGGGCTCTTTTCCTCGTCCAGGATATCTCGGTAGTCGGACAATGCAGTTGGGCTCACCAGATCCGGAGAGACACGGTGGCAGTGAGTAGAGTGCACCCACCGCTTCCTGTTGGTAACTCGCACAGCCGTTCGAGTTGCGAGCAATACCTGCTCGGGGCCACGCCACCTCGGTTCCAAGCTGTTCGTCCTCTCAAAGGAGCGGATCATAACATGATCCCCAGGACAAAGATTGTGAGCCTCTCCAATGGAATTGTCAGGGAGCGCTTCGCGAACCTGTTGATGAATAGAAAGTAAATCATTTGTTAATCGTGCCAAATAAATGTTCATCATTATGCAAGGCACATCATGTAACAATCGAGGCTTAGGAACTCCCCATATGTTCATAGGCCTTCCAAACACCACTTCATAAGGTGTGAGGCCTGTTCGGGAATGGGGCACTGATCTGATAGAGAGTAATGCCAAAGGCAAGGCATGTTTCAAAGACGTGGATGCCACAATCTTTGCTAACTTTAATTTCAGAGTAGCATTATACCGTTCAACAAGACCTGCTGATTGGGGATGGAACACAGCATGAAACTTCTGCTGGATTCCCAATCCCTTCATCACGTACTCCACAATTTTCCCAACAAAATGAGGACCATTGTCGCTCCACAAAAATTTGCAAACGCCGTATCGAGGGAAGTACTCCTTGAGCGGAACCTTAGCTGTTGTCAACGCTGTATTATCCTTCGTGGGGAAGGCCTCAACCCATTTGCTGAAAGCACACACCACCACTAAGACATACTTAAGGTTATTGCAACGCTCAAGCTGGATGTAATCCATTTGCAGTACTTCAAACGGTGCAGTAGGTGGAACGAACCCTCCTTTCAGGGTATGCGTCCCTTTTGCAGGATTATGCTGTAAACATATCAGACAGGTCTGCACTACTCTCTTGGCCGTATTGGCAATCTCAGGATGCTCCCAAACTCGCGTTAGCAATCGAGTAATTGCAAGAGCTCCAACATGTGCCAACCCATGTGTCATCTGGACCATCGCTTGCAAGTAAGCTGCAGGCAATTTCCATTGTTCCATATCTTTGCTCCTCCAACAACCCTCATCATCCAGCACTCCCTCTGCTGCCCAGGTTGCAAGTTCTGCTTCAGTCGCTGATCTCTGAATGTCTAATATCTCCGCTCTAGCATCATGCCATCGCTCAGCCTGCGACTTCACCACATACATTGGAGAGTCATTTCGTGACATAGCCATTTGTCTTGCTATACTGTCCACAAAAGCATTGCCTTGTCCCACTTTGTCAGTGATCTTTTTATGTGCACTGCATTTGATTATCGCCACTTTCTTTGGACAAAGCAACGCATTCAAGAGATCACGCACTAGCTCTCCATGCATAATGTGTACTCCATGCGAAGTCAAAAACCCACGCTCTCTCCAGAGTAGGCCAAAGTCATGCGCTACTCCGAAGGCGTACCGGCTGTCAGTGTAGATATTCACACATAAGCCAGCACTCAATTCGCAGGCTCTTGTCAAAGCTATTAACTCTGCTGCTTGGGCCGATTTCTGTGGTATTCGCGCTGTTTCTACCACTGTCTTAAGTGTCGTGATCGCATATGCTGCAGAAGGTGTGCCATCTGGCAGCCTTAAACACGATCCATCAACCCACAGTTCCCCATCCACATCTGGAAGTGGCGTATCCTGTAAGTCGACACAACCCTTTGTTTGTTCTTCAGTCAGGAAAACACAATCATGGTGTTCTTCCTCCTGGCCCTCCGCAACCAGATACGGCAATAAAGTGGCAGGGTTCAGGGTAGCACATCTCTTTAGTGTGATATGTGGCGCCAAAAGTGTAAGCGCATATCCTGTTAAACGTGCACTCGTGAGATACTGGGTTTTCATTTAGTTTAGCAGAGCGTCTACCGCATGGGGAACTAACACCAACAGTTTGTGTGACAAAACTATTCCCTCACTCTGTCGTATAGCTACTGCTGTTGCTGCAACTGCTCGGAAACACCCAGGTAATCCTCATGCTACAGGATCAAGAATGGCCGAAAAGTATGCACAGGGCCTCTGCTTATCCCTGTGTGTCTGCACCAACACCGACAATGCGCACCCATCTTTCTCGTGCACATACAACGTGAAAATCTTTGTGTAATCTGGTGTACCCAACACTGGTGCAGAACAAAGGGCCTGTCTCAATTGTTTAAAAGCATTCTGACATTCATCTGTCCATTCAAGGGGCATTGGTGTAGTTTTGGACAATAACGCTAACAAAGGTTTTATAATGTGCGAAAACCCCATTATCCACTGTCTACAAAAGGACGTTAATCCTATGAAGGCACGCACATCTCTCTGAGTGCGGGGGACTGGTGTATCTAAAATTGCTTGAATTCGATCAGATGTTAATGCACGTCCCTCCTTAGACAAAAGATGACCGAGGTAGGTCACCTTTGGTCTACAATATTGTAACTTTTTCCTAGAAACTTTGTGATTGTTCTGAGCAAGAAAAGAGAGCAAGGCAAGAGTACTCTCCTCACACTGCGCATATGTGTCTGCAGCCAGTAAAAGATCATCAACGTACTGGATAAGAGCTACTCCAGACCGCAATTCAAAAGAATCAAGCTGTCTTTTTAAAGCCTGGCTATAAATGCTAGGACTTTCTGTATAGCCTTGAGGAACACGACAAAATCTATACGATTTATTATTCAACGTGAAGCCAAATAGATATCTGCTGTCGGGATGGATGGGAATGGAAAAGAAGGCATTCTTAAGGTCAATGACAGAGAAGGTAGTGGCAGTGGGGGGGACCAAAGTAAGTAAGGTGGTGATGTCAGACACCACCGGGTACTACAATTTTATTTATTTCTCTCAAATCAATAATAAATCGATAGATTTTGTCGTCAGTGTCTTTCTTGAGGATCGGAAGAATCGGGCTGTTACAGACGTTGTAGTGAACTTCCTCCACTACTCCTGCAATAATCAAAACCTGAACGATGTGCGTCAGGGCAATTTCACCTTCTCTAGATATCTTATACTGAGGTACACGTGGCAAAGACACTCCCTCCTTGACAGTAATTCGAATAGGCGGGATGAGCATCTGTCCCACGTCCGTATCTGATGTCGCCCATAACGTGTGCGGGAGAGAGGCTAGCGCTTCAATTTCCTGCATGGTACACAGTCTTCCTGCGTCTGGATAATTGTCATTCAAAATAACCCGCACTCCTTCAGGAGCGCAGCGTATTGTTGCTCGAAAATATTTGAGCAAATCTATGCCCATAATATTGTCTGGGGTATGAGGCGACAATAAGAATGGGCACAGACCAAAAAATGTATCAATGCAAAATGCAAGAGGTTGTGACAATGGGCTTGGAGAGGGTGTGCCATCGAACCCTATACATGTAATCGTTTCGCCAGACAGGGGAGCCCTTGGAACCAAGTTTTTAGACAAAGCACTACGAGTAGCTCCTGTGCCAACTAAAAACTGATCAGTAGAACCCAAAACGCCTGCTGATACATATGGACCTCTTTGATCTACTGGCACTTCAACCGATTCCACACCCCATCCTACGCAATCCTATGCGTGCACATAATCCTGAGACTCCACATTCTCACCTTCCGATATCTGGTACTGATTCCGTCGATCAAAAGTATTACGTTCATCCCGACCACGACCCCTCGCCTCAAACCTACCACGATCACTTCCTCCACCTCTCGCTCCCGAATAACTATTCCGTGTCCTTCCACCTCCTCGACCACGCTGACTACGTTGCTCACGAAGCACCGGACAATCTTCAGCCCAATGCCCAAACTCTTTACAATATGCACATTGGTCCTCAGCAATGTCAGTACGACCATACGACGTATTACCCCCTCCTCGCCTGTTTCTATCGTTTCCTCTCGACTGCGCACCACGAACCTGAGCCAACATCACCTTTGTCTTTAACTCCTTCGCTTTCTTTTCAGTACTTTCTTTAGCCTCTAATTCCTGCCGCTCATAATACTGAGCCATAGTTAACAAAGACGCAGGGGTCGCCGTGGTCCAGGAGCTTTCACTAGTTTTCAATCGCTTTGCAATCTCCGGTAGGAGATTACCCACATATTTGTCGACAAACAGATGTCTACCCGTGTCGTCTGTTAATAATTGCCCACTGTAATCATGAAACGCTTCTTCAAAACGTGAGAAGAAGTCAGATACCGACTCGTCTTGTTTCTGTTTGCAAGAGGCTAACATAGTCCAATCAATCTTTTTAGGGGGGACAAGCGTTTTTAATTTATTCAAAATAGCTGTTGGGAGATATAGAATTAGCTGACAAGGCTTACATGCTGGTTCCCTATCTAAATCAGCTCGGCCTATAGTTTTCCAATCTGCTCCTAAAATCGCTTGGTCATCAAACTCACGAATCGCTCTGCACATATCAGAGGGGAGTATTAATCCAAGGAAAAGATCTATATCAACTAGTGTCATAACACAGGAAGAAATAGCCCCCTCCACTCCTTCATAGAAAGCTGCCGGATTTTTACGGGGATCGGGCAAAGCGTTTTTCAATGCCATAACATCCGCTCTATTCCAAGGCGTATACACCCAATTATATATAAAATACCCTTTCGCATCCCCAGACAATTCATCGTCACTGGTACCTTGCCCTTTAGGGGGAACATACAAAGGTGCAGCTTCACGCATGGGCATAACATGCACTTTAGAACTCTTATCTGCTCCAAAGATAGAACACTCTTTGGATTGCTCCGTCGACCCCGGCGCAGACATCTCTGATGCTTTTCGTGCTTCCCGCAATCTGGACGCCTCATCCCGTAGCTGGACCAATCGTTGGAAAAAAGCATCCGCATCTGTAATAACAAATAAACCTTTACGCATATTCTCATGATGAACTGATATATCCTTAGGTTCTAGATCATCTGAATTTTTACGAAATCGTTCAACAACTTCATCAGCAAAAGCACTTAAGAAATACAACTGTTCTTGTTCTGACCATTTATTCCTTTCAACATTAATCTCTGACATAGTTATTTTATTCAAATTCAATTTCCAAGCGAAACAGCGCAAATCCGCGGCTTTACCAGCAGTTAACCTCGTACTCGTACTATCTCGATCTTCGTCGCCCAAATCCTCGTCCGGAGCCGTAGGCAAAACATACGGAGGCGGAGACCGATCTAATAATGAAAAATCATCAACTTCATTAGTAAGGACCGGATAAAGCGAACGCCGAATAGGGAATTGACCGCTCGTTTGCAAATTACGTTCCCGTGCCTCCCTCTCTTTCTTTTCCTGCAATTCCTTCTCCTCCAGCTGTAAAGCCTTATCTCGAGCAGCCTTACGCTGCACTTTTTCCGCCAAGGCAATCTCACGCTTCATTCGTTCACGCACTGCTTTCTCCCACATTCGTACGCAGTCAAACATATCTTGTCTAGACCTGCGCTGAAACAAACATTGCTCCACGAACTGAACCTTTCGTAAATCAAACGACCCATGTAGTGGCCATTGCAACTCGGGATCAGACTTGGTGTATTTATTCCATAATTTACTATACAATATAGGGGGAAGGCCAAATTTAATATACATTTCACGATAGGGTGTCCCCTCTGGGGGAGCCGGCTGAGATTCATTTAGTCGATATGTGGTACCATTCCCAAGACAGCACATTCCTCGGAGTGTGCTTAAAACAGGCATGTTCAAAAAGTATCATGAAAACGTGATACCGTAAAAATGGCACTTACTATACTTCACACAAAATGTGCCGCTCAAAACACAAACAAAGTTAGAGAAACATCTCTACATGCCTGCCTATGTGAAGTGCACTGCACATATAAGTCAAATCATAGAACCAAATGTTAGCTAACTCAAAACATATTCATTTTCATAGAACCACAGTAAGCGTCCGCAGACTACCTTACCAATCACAATTCTTACCAAACTCTCAGATATCCAGGTTCCAACTGCCAATGTCTTTGATCAAATCAGCCAAACCGGCACTGTACGACAACTCAGACGAGTAGGATATCAGTCGGGGACCGGCGCCACCTGGAAGGTCAGATCAGAAGGAAGGGAAGAAAACACCGTGGGTACCAAGACTCGGGTCACACAGTGGCAGTGTACGCGTCCATGGCGAGTTTCCAATCCTTCGTCACGACCTCTCCTTCGGGCATCCGAGTCGCCGATGAGTCCCTTCGTGGTCGCCAATTTGTGGTATTGGGTTCTTCAGGCCTACATACTCCGCAGAATACCCTCTACACCATAAGAACTGTTGGCACGGAAACTAGAAAATGCAAAATACAAGTTTATTAAGACCCCATGGGGTGGTGGTACATTCCTACAGCACCCTTCGGCAATGCAAGAAGTATCACACCGAACATCGGTGTAAGTCCTTCTCTTATACAGTTTTACAGACATTAAAAGATGGGCGGTACATAGTTACAGAGTTTTAAGTACATATATGGTCATTTTTGGAACACAGCCAACTCATGGGAGGGGCTACAACACCACTGGTCAGTTTGGCGGAACATTCCTAAGTGATGACTGGTCAGTCTGTACTGCGCATGTGCGGGCTTGACCATTACTAAAAATAGCCTGTTGCTGGGCAAACTCGAGTGGTCAGTTGGTACAGAGGAAGGACAAAAGGGCATGCTGACCACGAGGCAACGCATTCTCTAAAATGGCCGCCAAAACATACAAAATGGCGTTTAACAACTATAGTCAAGATAAAGGAGTAATGTGTAGCAAAGCTTAACGCTAACCCGATCATTGCCAAATTACGACACATCCACAAAGTTACTCAAACACCTAGTCAGTTATGCAAAGAATAAATCACACTCCCATTTCCTCAACTACAAACTTATACACACTAAACCTTACTTATTCAAACATATACTAGCACATACTTACTCTCTTTTACAATCACTAATACAAGTACACATTGATCCATACACTCACTTACGCAATCACAGGCTCTGATGTTTAGTCATTTATATATGCCAACTCTCACATGCACTGTGTTTTATATATGTACTTACATGGACATGTAGCACTGATATATCCATTCACTCAGCAACAAACCCATGCACACAGTCAACCGCCCATACAGCTGTTTCTACATTCACTCTTGAACCCATATACCTAGTGAATGAACTGGTCACACATCTATGCACAGAGTCACACACCTCACAGCCACCCACACACATACTCACCCTCACATTCAAATACTTAGATAACCAATCAATAACCCATATAGACACTCATATAGCTACTGATCAACACATGCAGCAGCTTACACAACAACAGACATAATGATGCACACATTCAGACAGTTTAGTCACTAACCAATGCATTCAGTAAGACACATTTAATCACTCACTCATACAGTCAGTCACGCACCTACTAAATCCTTCATCCAGACACTCATACATACACTCATTCTTCAATATGTTAGACACATTTTAACTTTACAGGAACACACATTCACTGGATGATGTAATCAGTGATGTCATCAGTGATGTCATCAGTGATGTCACTGACCATGACATGAATGATGTAATATGTGACACCATCAGCAGTGGATTGCAGGCGCGCGAGTTATAGTGAGTCCAACTAACTATAACGTGGGAATTCCAATGGTTTTGTATGGGTAAACTGTTCAGCTAACTATAACTGGTGTGAAACCTATGATTTTTTCAGTGAATTTCAAAGGTTTTTTAAATGCTAATTCCTAGCTATAACGAGTGTGAAACCTATGGTTTTTTCAGTGAATTTCAAAGGTTTTTAAAAGCTAATTCCTAACTATAACGATTGTGAAACCTATGGTTTTTTAGTGAATTTAAAAGGTTTTTAAAAGCTAATTCCTAACTATAACGTTTGTGAAACCCATGGTTTTTTTCAGTGAATATATATATATATATATATATATATATATATATATATATATATATATATGTATATATACAGCAAATGACCACACAACTGCCGAACACTGCTGAACGGGTGCCTCCATTGTGGCTCAGGCTCCAGCATTATATAAAATCATGTAGGATGGAATGAGGATTCTCCTCACCATAAAATCTAGTTATAAAATCAACCAACTGCTCAGTGGCAGTATCCAGATAAGCAAGAAGCTAAAAAACAGGTCGGGGAGATCTTTGATCAACTTGAATACCGAGGGGTGATTGAAACATGCACCTCATCAATGAAAAATTCTTTGTTTGCTGTCTCCAAACCAGACATTATATATCGTCTAGTTTTGGATTACAGACATGTAAACTCTTGTTGCAATACTTTTGCAGTACAAAATGCACACAGTGAAGCACTAATGAATAACATTGTGCGTAAAAAATATAAAACAACATTAGATATTTCAAACTGTTTCTTCTGTCAAAACATCGCACCTGAAAGCAGGTACTTGACCGCTTTCTCAATTATGGGGACACAGCGTCACTTTTGTTGTCTCCCCCAGGGATTCAAGAATAGTCCAGGGTTATTTTCAGCCAGAGTAACAGAGTTACTACAAACGTATGATGATGAGGCATTATCTTATATCGATGACATCTATCTAACAGACGATGACTTGGACATGCACTTGAACAGAGTGAACACCATAATACTTGGTTTCGCATCTGAAGGGTACAAATTCAACTTTAAAAAATCAAGAATTGTCCACCTTAACGTCCTATTCTTAGTATGCAAACTTTCAAATGAAGGCAAAAGCCTGGCAGGAAACTTTTTAGAGAAATGTGCGCTGCTCCTACTTCCAAAAACGCTGAAAAACTTACAGTCAATTCTAGGTTTCCTAAATTTCGGAACAACTTACATTCTAAACTATGCAGAAAGAGTTAAACCTCTCTACAAATTAATCAAACCTGATTTCAAAACCACAAATTGGACTCAAAAACACACAGAAATTTTGCATTCAGTGCAAACAGACATGTTAGCAACATCACATTTACAGACACGCGTAAACGTACGCAACCTTGTAATCAGAATAATCCCAGGAAGATGCAGATTTATGTACTTAACCTTTAATGAAGGTGAAAGAGTACCAATTGCTTACAAATCACACTTGTACATACAAGCTGAAATGAACTTCACTTCAACGGAAAAAATTCTGACAGAGATTCAAACTGCAGTAGCAAAAGAGAGAGCTCTCGCACAGGGAAAACGCATAATGATTGTTACTCCTGTACCTGCCTTAGAGGCAGTGACAAAAGCAAGCATTCCTAACGCAAAGGCTTTACACCTGAGATGGAAACAATGGGTTAGCTCTCTTGCTGCAACAGACGTTGAATACATTTTTAACCCCTACTTGAAAACTCAAGGATTTTTAACAATACGAACAAGAATGCCCTCTCCACTGAGATTTTGCCTCTAGAACAGTAGGAATGTATAATTTATACGGACGGTTCAGCACAGCCTGCAATTGGGGCTAAACAAGCTTATAGTGCTGCGCAAGTGATTGTCAAAGGTCGCTGGCGCGATGGTAAATTCAGACCTAAGGCCACAAAAACACAATCTCTCGGATACTGTACAGCTCGGCGAGCTGAACTACAGGCTTTCAAGATGGCGCTTGAAAATACCGATAGCGAATTCCCCAAACTCATAGTGTGCGATTCGTATTACTGCATCCAATCTTACAATGAATACTTGCAGAACTGGGTTCAAAACGGTATCAAAGATGCAAAAGGTGGCACAATCAAGCATACGTTGCTTTGGGAACAAGTAGTTCAATAACAGAAAGAACTACAAAAGACTCATGTGATTCATACACTGAGTCATCAACGTGATGGCGTTCACGTTGAAGGGAATTCATTGGCTGATGAAGCCGCGAATGCAGCTGTGCAAATGGCTTACGTAGCTCGTTCAAAAACAAAAATAAACAGCGAAATAATGCAGCCTGTCGCTGCTTCCAAAAAAGACAGCAGTAAAATGTTACCGAAAGGTTTTCCACTCAAGTACTCATATACAACTGATATATATCCCTGGAGTGGGGGATAGAGTAATTCCAAACATGGAACATAGATCAGCATTAATTTTACCAGCACATGAAGGGCTTGCCTCTGCACACGCAGGTATTTCCGCCACAGTATCATTATTAAAACAAAGATACTGGTGGCCACGCATGAGGAAACACACCAGAAACTATGTTTTGGAATGTGAAATCTGCCAAAAGATGAAGATTTCAACTGTGAAACGCCCGGCGCACACGCCCCTTCAAATATCAGATAAACCATTAGCATGTGTTTACCTGGACCACTGTGGTACCTTACAAAGGGATGGCAACTATAAAAACAGTGGATTCATGCTCAAGATTCATTTGGATGTGGCCTCAGCGCTCGGCTGACGCCCGAACTGTTATAAAAGAATTGCGAGTCTTTATCGGCATATACGCAATCGGCACGCTACATTCTGACCAGGGTCCTGCGTTTAGCTCTCGAGCTTACAAAGAAGCCATGGCCAATCTGGGCGTTGCATTGCGGTACTCAAGTCCATTCCATGCTGAGGGAAATTCTGTAGTGGGAAGAAAAAAAACGGGACATAAAGCAATTTATAACAGCTAGGGTATTAGGCTCGGGTGAATGGTGGCTCAAACATCTAATAAGTGTCCAACATAGTTTAAACAATCTGCCAAGAAATTCTCTGTGTGGAATCACTCCATATAAAATTCTTTTTGGTACTAGAACGATTGTCGAAGACCTCGATCATTAAACTTCAGTGGTAGAACAAAAACCCTTTGATATCAAAGACCGTTTGGCTGTTTTACATGACTTAAATGAAACAAGAAGAAGTCTAAGCAACACATTACAGAAGTCAACAACCACTGAAGAATAACCACCTGTCCAGGCAAGGCTTGTCTGGATTCAAAAGATTGGGGATCTAGTCAGAGAAAAGATCGCGGATAAGAAGGAATTTGGGCCTTCATACAGAAAACCAGTACCTGTGCTAGCAATCCACGGATCAAGAACAGAGTTACTGCCGCCCCTTGCTGGAAGAAAGGAGAACAGGTTTGTATCAATTGACCTGGTAAAACCACATCATGTGGCCGATAATAAGTAGTAGACCAAGTGGACTCCAAAGATGTAGCAGACGACCAAATCTCACTACTATCCAAGAGGTTCAAACTGAGAGACTCATCACCTTTGAAGAATCTGCAGTAATAAAAGAAGGACTAAGCAATAAAGCTTGTGCCTCTTGAAACCCAAATAACAGTTCGTCAAGACACTCCTGTCTACAATGATATAGCCTCAGACTATACTAATATGACAAGGGACCAAGCAGCTCCAGCGATTGCGAGTAATCCGGATGCCATACCAACAATTGACAGAACTGCCTCTGGCTATTTCATCAACTTTGATAAATATTCTGAGGATCCCAGTGAGCCCGAAACAACACCAGCAAATGAAACTTTCAAAGACCAAGTAACAGAACTTTTTCAGCAACTAGAAAAGACTTATCTGGTTTCACCATGGGTTGAATTTTGGATTGTGTTAGGCGTACTTTTTCTCCTACTTTGGCTCATTCTTGTATTAAGTTTGGGAAAGCTGATAAATGGAAAATATAGTAAAATGGTCACAGCAAGTAAGAACATCAACTTGCCCCTGAAGCCACACAAATCATCTTATCGTGAACAAAGAGACCTGTCATCAGTGAACATCACAGCCGTTCCTATACCTGGTGGTGTAGCATGGGACAGAACTGATTATGACATTTATGGTCCTGCCGAGCTGTTTAAGATTCCACATCAATTTAAGGTTTCCTTGAGTGACTTTGTTTCACCCAGCACATTTTCTGATAGTTGGGACTTTGAGACTTGTTAATAATATGGTGTCAGATTTAGTGATGTCTGCAAAATTTACAAACCATGAATATTTACAAGGTTCATCAGATTATGAACAAATGTTTTGTTACAATCATTATGGTCATCATTACCTGCACTAATCTGCAATCCCTAGAAATGTGTGTAGTTATAATCAATGGGAAAATTGTCCAACGCCACCAAAGGGTAGCTCAAAAACATTTTATGAAAAATGTCCATACTTCTCAGGTTTTAATACCACATATCCAGAAACATTTTCTTTTAAAAATGTTAATAAGACAGGAATGAAAAGTATGTTAACAAATACAAAGCAAATTTATTCAGCAGCCTTTTATGCCCAGCTGTCCTCGTTAGGTTTTGACTTCTGGAGTGACAACATAGAAACAAAGACTGCCTGGGGCTCAAAAGACTGGCAAGTACATGGAATAGAAGCTTTATTTCGAGCCTGCATTATTCCCGAACAAATGATGTTTTGAATGACACTGTCCAACAAACATCCTGTCTTGGCCTAACCAAGATAAAATATTTAAACAAACCGTCCATACCTGTACCTACAGCTGATAGTAAAAACTCTTCAGAGGGAGGGGTCGACGTAACATCGATTTTACTCAAAAACAGAACTGATCCTTAATGGAAAAAATTGTTAATCTGGCCCACAGACACAAATAACTGTCAAGATAGATTCCTGAACAAGAGGCAAGGGTTTACAGTAACTAGGCCAGGCCCAAGATATGTCCAGAGACAACATCCAGGGATAGTAACAACATACAGTTTAGGAAAACCATGCCTCGAATACCTACAAAAATCTACACTTTCAGAGGTTAAACAACACTTAACTTTACTTAAAGATGGCGTTGATTTGAGAGACATATTACTAGGGCCTCATAAACCACGTCAGAAACTTTTCATATAGGTCGGTATTTATGCTGCTTATAATGAAGCATGGAAAGTCACGCAAATCGAAACTGCAGAACGAATACAAGAAATTAATTTTATTAATTTAGAGAAAGCTCTCTCTGTAGTTGATAATGGGTTAACAACTCTGTCATCCAGAATTTATTATTTGGACAGCATTGTATCCTCTGCCATAGACATAATGGAACAGGACTTGCTCATCTTACAACATGGACAGTCTCAATTGCGTTCTATAATGCTGCAAGGCTGGATGTTACAAAATCTTCATTCAGGCTATGTGCCTTGGCGTCTAATCAACACCACGTCATTGTTTACTGGATTTAACCTTACAGATAAACAAATCTCTTTGGCACAAAGGGGAGCAGACTATACGGTGCTGAGCATAAAAAAACTGGAAAGATTACCATTGACTGTTTCTGAGAAACCAGCCGTAGAATGGCTAATACATGGCACCAGTACGTTGCCAGTGACGATTTTCCAGTTTCAGTATTTCTTGAAACACATACTAGCAGGCCTGTATGAAAGGTTAGGTAAAGAATACATGAAGTCAACCTGGAATTTACCCCACAAACACAAATGTTGGAGTGGGGGAAAATAAGTATTTCTTAGTGGTACACAATGTAACAGCACACTAAGCGGTACACTTTTGTGTCAGGGTATTAATTTACATCGAGCCTGTGATGGTTCTTCAACCAACTTATCCTGCCACCTGCAAGGTTCTCCGGCAGCAGTGATAGATCCAATTTTTAGGCAGCTTTCTAATGGGAGCTACATAATGTTGAATGATCACAGCTGTTGTGGAATGATGCCAGGAATTGCCTATCTCGTAACTGTGTCAGCCAGGGTCACTTGTTGTATGCAAGTATTGTTTCCTAAAGCTAAGACAGATGGGGAGTCGCCACTATGGCCTTCACTGAACATCTCTTCTATTCGAATTGATACTTTAAGCAGAATGAAAGCCATTCTTTAACAAAATCTGTGCCACTGACCTCGTCCAAAGAAACGTATGAACTACAAGTTGCAAGGTCCTCTGCAGAGATACATGCCCTTTTATCCACAAACTGTCCAATACATTTCGTAGAAATGTTAAGTCATATCTTAAACATGTCTGATACCAGTGGTATTGTACATGTATTTAAGACAATTTTTTCGGGACTGTTAGCACCAATTGAAGCAGTTCCCTGTATTTTTCCAAATTTCGTGCACTTTGTGTTCGGCAGCCTGCCTCTCATTTTCGGACTCGTAGCAGGAATACTATTCTTGTTCCGTCTGCTCCTATATGGCAAGTCCGGTCAGCAGCGATACCCAGATTACCATAGAGAACACTCTACTGGCAAGGAAGTGTCATGAGCGCATGATACAGATCCTAGAACTGGCCTGTCCAAGAGACCTGAATACCACGTGGTTCCTATCATTCTGACCAATCTGGCAAGATTTTATCTTACCTGTTCTTCTAAGATGCCTGCTATTACTGCTAACATCAGCACTGCCAACAGATGTTAAAACCCTGCTTGGTTCGGTAACGGCCCATGCATCGTGTTGTCCCCAGCAGCTACCAATCCTGATGACAGCATTCATTGAGATCTCACAGATGCAATCTTCTGACGGTGAGATAGGTGGATCGACAGACACACATGTACCACCTCCGTCTACATCTCCGACCAACATTGCTAATGCGGCTAAAGCTGATAGCGATGCCTCACATTTTTGTGCTGTCAGTTTACTTAATTAAGTGGTCCAACTTTCACCTACTCTGGTAGACAATTTCTTTACCAGCTTACAGGATTTAATGTTTTCTCCTAACAACAAGAATGACTTTTGAAATTAGCACACAGCGTCCTATGGGACTCTGTATTCGACCATCACTTTTCAAAACAAACTTCCGATTTTAGAACTCTATTTTTCTACGATTTTATTTTTTCCAGAAGAGAACCTTTTTGGCACAAAGTAATCTGCTTAAAGTAGAACTATTCTTAGAGAACAAGAATTATTTGAAACAGTGCCAAATGACAATATTTGACCTTGTCCACAACCTAAACAGTTTATATATTCTGTCATGAAATGGTCTCAAACTTTCTTCTGTATTTCAGAGCCATTTCATGAATGTTATTTAATGACTCATTCTGAAAAGCATTTTTCCAATGTCACACTCATTGCTTTGAATGAAAATATTGCCTGTTTAAAATGCGCACCGCACAAATGCTCATTTTAGTGTACATCCATTTCGAATGCATTTTATGTATTTTGGGTGGGATTGTAAACACATGCTTTAGATATGTTTTTGCTTAGTATTTAGTAATATCGAACATAATAAAGTGGAGTGGGTGTTGTATAGCATTTTAGGACCCTAGTGTAATTTACCCATTCATGCCCAAGTATAGTATAATTCACGTTGCCCTTATATAGGCATAGAAATCATGCCCATATTTAGAAATAGCCCATGCAGTCCAAATACATGCATGGCTACTTCCACTAGTTCCAAAAAGCCACAACGATTTCTTGGAAAACTTGGCTTCAGCAGTCAGGGACATTCCCTTTCTTTAATATTGATTTGTCCTAGAAATCATGGCGTTTTTAAAGACCTACCATTCCCTTGGGGTTCTTTGGTGACGTTATTTTGTCCGATTTTACGTCAAACAAGGCACCTTCAAGGTATAAATATGCCCACACTTGCCCTAGCAAACCCACAGTGGTTTGGAGCAGTTTTACTATCTACTTGCCCGACGCAGCTCGCTACAGCAAGTGCCGAAGGAAGCCGACCCTCCAGCTGACGCACTGACAGAGAGGCTTCCTTTCTCTCGCTGAGAATCCAGCTCCAGTGTTTCCATGCTCCCCTTGCGGGGTGTTGGGAAATCGAGTTCCGAGACAGAAATACCAGACCTCCTTCATTCTAAACCAAGGTACGGAGCTGATTAGTCCCTAAGAGAAATCTTGGGTAGATGCTTGGCAAAGAAACTAAACTTATGCTACACCTCACTTACTTCTTCCCTCGTACTTTAGGTTAGGTACATCAGGATAGGCGTATTTTAGAAGCACCAGTTGAGTACTTTCAGTTTTTGTTATTTATGTACGTGTTCTATGGCTTAGAAACCATACCATGCTTTTACAGTATTATTTTATAATACTCTGCTTGCGGTACGCATTATACTTTACAGCCAGTATTACAATTGTAGCAGTTCATTTCTTCTGCATAAGAAAGAAGATTGTTCAATAAATACTTTTATTGAAAATGCCCATCTCTCTATTTCTCTGCACCTCTGATGAAATGAAGCATGCACGATTGACTGAGTGAAATATTTATCTATTGTTTCCACAACTCTGATGATATGTTTTATCTTGGGGAAACAAAGTTGTCATGTTTATGCAGTTGTCAGAAACTAATCCCTTCTTGTTTATTCGAGAAAGTTTCTAGTCACCTCTGAGCTAGTTGGCACTCACAATTAAGTCTAATGTATTCGATAGAGACTTTGTCGACCTAAGTCCTACGTCACATCTATAGGATATTTTATTTCAATGCGCAGAGCCTATTGGGAATATAGGAATTACACTACACTACACTCAAGAACACATTTACCTAGTGCAAGTGGCTGCTTGCTATTCATGCTCTCTTGCATTCAGTGGTACTTCTTTTCACAAAATGCATTCACAAGTCCATTTTGGACATGATGGGGCATTTTTGTGCTAAAAAATAGAGCTAAATGCAGAAACACTTCTCTCATGATTCCAGCATTAGCTCACGGATTCAATTTAATTCTGCATGAGTACGCCACACTGAACTATGTGAGTCCTCAACATTTCTGGTGACCCACCAGTGGGTGGCAACCCATAATTTGGGATACGCTGACCTTGGATGATGGGGGTAAATGATGGTGGTGGCTTTGAAAAAAAATAACAGAAGTAACTGGCAGAGGTTGTCACAAAAAAGGCCATAGAGTTCAAGGTAATACATGAAGAGGAAGAAAACATTGCCCTGATACAAAACAACGGAAATGGAAAAAATACTTATCAAAACCCAGTTGTCCCATGACATGTTGAATTTGTTTTATTTTCCATAGAAACGGCTCTTGCAGCCTAGTTACTGCAGTCGTGACTCACAAGTCACCTGGGTAATTGTAAGGTTTTTGGTGGAATGGATAGGAATATCAACACACATTTTAAAGACACAAATCTGAAACCTAGACACTAACCTCTAGTGAATGCCGTTATTTAGTCGGGTCCAGACAACTGGAACAGTATATCTCTTAAAGGACCATCCAAATTCATTGGCCTATAATTCTTCTGGTTCTGCTACGAAGGGATCATTTATTGGCTTCCATAAAATATTAGCATTGGCTTGCAGTGGAAAAGAGAATTCCATTCAAAGTATAATGATATAATGGCTTGAATTTTGCGCCTCTTCTTTTAATGTTACAAGCACATGTTCAGGAGAGTAACTTGAATTCTGTTCCTACCTCATCAACAGATAAATGCAGGCTTCCCTGCCTTAGAAGCAACACCTGCCAGTTCAGAAGCACAGACTAATGGAACACTGTCAACCATAATTTACGAGACAAACTTGTTGTATTGGACAACACAAAACCGAACTCTCAGTAGGTTGTAAGAGTTTTATTTCCCAACAGCACAGAGCCACAGCCCAGCGTGTCCCGTAGTCGGCTAACAACTGCCAGACTTGGAACGCTACCACAGAACAGCCATGTAGGATTCTACCCACACGTTCAGAACTCAGAACACAACAAAAGTGTTAAAGAAATGGTCTTGAAAGAGCACTAGAATGTGTTTCTTTCTCTAAATGTTCTAGTAGGAGCTCTATAACTTATGTCTCTCTCCAAACCTTCTAGTAGGAGCACTATAACTTGTTTCTTGCTCCAAACCATCCATTAAATCTTCTCATCCCACAGCCTTGCTCATTTCTTTATTGCAACAACTATAATTGCACTATTGTCATTTTCCCATTCAATGAACCTCTGCAACGTGGAGTGAACTTGTGATAACATTTAGTGTTTAACAACTATAATAAATAATCAAAATGGAAACATAACATGAAGCACAATTACCTCATAAAATATGCAGTCAATAATCTTACTAATTTGCTGCTGTTTCATCAGCAGACTGCCCTTTTCATTGTTCGTAGATTTCATTATCTATTTACATTGTTGATGTACACAATAGGGGAACAGACTCAATATAAATAATTGTTGCAAAATGGCCCTCTCTGAAGGACCAACACAATTATTTTGCCTTCCTCCTCCTATTTTTCGGGCCTTGTTTTTGTTGGCTTTAGGACTCTGAGCACTTTACCACTGATATTGAGTGCTAACGGGCATGTGCTACTCCCCTAAACATGTTTGCTTGCCCACAATTGGCATATTTAATTTATCGATAAGTCCCTAGTAGAGTGCACTACATGTGCCCAGGGCCTGTAAATCAAATGCAACTACTGGGGCAGCAGCACTGATTGTGCCACCCACACAAGTAGTACTTTAAACATCTCAGGCCTCCAATGCAGAGCATGTGTGTGCAGTTTTACCACCATGCTGACATGGTATTTAACACCCCTTGCCAAGCCTTAAACACCCCTTTTAATACATATAAGTCACCCTTGGTAGCCGATAGGCCAGGGTGCTGCATAATTAAAAGGTAGGACATGTATTTAAGTTTTGCATGTTCTGGTACTAAAAAACACCCACATTCGTTTTTCACTACTCAACTGGGAGGCCTACCCCTCTTATAAGTTAACATTGGGAATTCCTAATTAGACTTATAAGCTGTAATTCCTGATTGAGAAGTAGTAGCTCTAGCATGTTTAATATCATTGGAATAGTGATGATAAATCCTTGCAAAGTTCCTATGCGCTGGACAGACTCTAGGTGTGACATTTGAGGAAGTGGGTATACATGCACTGATGATAAGAAAACCTTCATGGATAATAATCAAAATATCTTTTTTCAATGTGCGTGTAGATTTTTGATGTGAACCTCTAATTTCATGCATCTGATTTTTCAAGATTAAACACAACAATAAGATATTCACTTGTCTAAAGGAATGTATTGCTTCAGAAAAATCTTTATATGCATGTGCTAATTAATGGATGATATCAATATTGGAATTTGGGAAAAAGCTAAATTTTGGTTAAAAAAATTGTAAAAACAAATTCCTTGCAGGCACTATTACCTGTTTAACTTTTAATACCCAAGCCTACAAAGGCATATTGAGCTGCCCTTATATGAGTAAAATTGTTTAGGAAGATGGCATTTCTCTACTCTTAGTACTGTGTGCCTACAACTTGGCGCCAATACTTGTCTGGGGTGGGTGACAGCGGGACTTTGTGCATTCCCTCTAGATAGTCACACACAAAGTAAGGTTAGGTGTGCACATCATGATGGGTCATCCTGGGCAGGATGGGACGGAGGAGCTGATACCTACACCTGCATAGGTGTAGGTATCAGTGTCCTGTCCCCAATCAAAGGCTTCCTCCTGTGCACTTCAAAGTCCCTCTAGGAAGTCACCTCCTGTACAAGGCCACAACTGGGTTTAAGTACTGTATCTGTGACCCCACCAAATCAGACACTACTGGGCCTGTGAAGAAACTCTGCCCAGAGGAAGGACATCCGTGCTGCTACAAGGACTGCCACTCTACTGGAATGCTGCTCTGTAAGAACTGGATTTTCTGCTCTGCTGCCCTGCAACCTGCCACCCTCTGCCCTGCTGAGGGAGAACTTGACTCTTTTATTTACGCCCAGTATGATCTCCACTGGCATGCTTGCTTGCCCCCTGTTTTAAGAATAACGGATATCAAAGTCTTACCTTCTGCTCCTGTGCTAGTTTCACTGGAAGTGAATCCAGGACCTTGCTCCAGTGGAACTGATGCATCCTCTGCATCATGAGCAAAATCGATGCATCGCTGCTGTGGTGAACAGAACAGGTGTATCGCACTTGGAACCAGCGCATTGCTTATGGAACTGACACATCGGAACCACCTCCTCATTGCGGTTACAGTGAGATGATTGACACATCCCCTCAATTGCATGGAGAAGACCCCACACAATGGCTTTAAATCCAACACATCGCGGACCTGGCGCTTTTTCTTCAGAACCGGTCCATCGCCATCGCTGCATAAAGAAAATTGAAGCATCACCTTGACCGTGCGATTGACACTCAAGTCAAGTCAAGTCAAAAATTTATATAGCGCGCTACATACCCGGAGGGTCTCAAGGCGCTTTAAGAAGGGTGGGGAATTACTTGTCAAATATCCACGTTTTAAGTTGCTTTCTGAATGCTAGGTGGTTCTGAGTAAGGCGAAGGTGAGTGGGAAGTGAGTTCCAGGTTTTAGCTGCCAGGTAGGAGAAGGATCTACCTCCCATGGTGGATTTGTTGATGCGAGGTACAGTGGCAAGGGCTTGGTTGGAGGATCGTAGCTGGCGGGAGGGGGTGTAGAAGGACAGTCGAGTGTTGAGGCATTCGGGTCCGATTTCGTAGAGTGCTTTGTGTGCGTGGGTTAGGAGCCGGAAAATGATCCTTTTATCGATGGGGAGCCAGTGGAGGTTTTTCAGGTGACCGGAGATGTGTTCTTTACGTGGGATGTCTAATATGAGCCTGGCTGAAGCGTTCTGGATGCGTTGGAGTTTTTTCTGGAGTTTTGCGGTGGTACCGGCGTAGAGGGTGTTTCCGTAATCCAGTCGGCTCGTGACCAGAGCGTGGGTGACTGTTTTTCTAGTTTCGGTGGGGATCCAACGAAATGTTTTTTTGAGCATGCGCAGAATGTTGAAGCAAGATGAAGAAACGGCGTTGACTTGTCTGTTCATCGAGAGTGATGAATCCAGGATGACGCCCAGGTTCCGTGCGTGGTCCGTCGGGATGGGTGCTTTTCCAAGGGCCTCTGGCCACCAAGAGTCATCCCAGGCGGAGGGGGAGGTGCCTAGGATGAGGACTTCTGTTTTGTCTGAGTTCAGTTTCAGACGGCTGTGCTTCATCCATTCGGCTACTTCTTTCATTCCTTCATGCAGGTTGGTTTTGGCAGTGTTAGGGTCTCTGGTGAGAGATAGGATCAGTTGAGTGTCATCGGCGTAGGAGATGATGTTGAGGTTGTGTTGGCGAGCGATGGCCGCGAGGGGGCTCATGTAAACGTTGAAGAGGGTGGGGCTGAGTGAAGATCCTTGTGGTACTCCGCAGATGACTTCAGTGGCCTCTGATTTGAATGGTGGAAGGCGGACTCTCTGGGTTCTTCCAGTGAGGAACGAGGCGATCCACTCCAGTGCCCTTCCCTGGATTCCGACGTCTCTGAGGCGATGTAAAAGGGTGCTATGGCAGACCGTGTCGAAGGCTGCGGAGAGGTCGAGGAGGATGAGGGCGACTGTGTCTCCATTGTCCAGTAGAGATCGGATGTCGTCTGTTGCTGCGATGAGGGCGGTTTCAGTGCTGTGCTTGGCTCGGAAGCCTGATTGTGAGGAGTCGAGGGATTTGTTGGTTTCGAGGAAGGCGGCGAGTTGGTTGCTGACTCATCCCTTGGCTGCACCCCCTCATTTAGCTGTTGCGACCAGGATCAAGATACTTTTGTTCAGCTGTCCTTGTGTAGCTCCTATACGCAGACTATATACACTCCATCAAGATTGGCCTGAACATTGATTTTTTCCTGGTCCAGCACGACCAGATATCCCCTTAGGCACCTGTTTCTTCGAAACCCCATTTTTCACTTTTGCTTTTCAAAAATATCTATCTTGATTTCTACAAATTGGATTTCTGTCATTTTGATTTATTTTTATTTATAAAATCATAATGTATATTTCTAAACTGATGTGGATTCTTTTGTGGTGTTTTCACTGTGTTACTGATTGAAGTATTGCACAACTACTTTATACAGTGCCTTTGAAGTTAAGCCATCCTGCTCTGTACCAAGCTACTAGAGGGGGAGCACTGAGTTTCCCTGACTAGGATTGTGGTTCCTGCTTGGGCAGGGTGCTTACCTCTGCCAACCAGAAACCCAATTTCTAACATTAGTGTAAAGACATAACTTAGAATAAGAGCAATGAAAAGTGCTGATGACCAAGCATCACTGAAATTCCTCAGGAGACAAATGGAACACCTAAACTACTAACCCGTCTCTATCAAAACATAGCATGCTACTTTTCAGCTAACAGATCCAAGCACAAGCTCCAGCTGGAATTAAATGTCTCTGGATATTCATTTTTTGTTTCTATATCTGGTTGTTCATCTTCTCCTCTTCTGTCCTCTCTTCTGTCCACTTCTCTCCGCTCATCTCCTCTCCCCTCCTCTATTCTCTTCTCCTCTCCTCTCCTCTCCTCTCTTCTCCTCTTCTCTTCTCTCCTCACCTCTCCTCTCCTGTTCTCTTCTCTCCTCTCCTTTCCTATCCTCTTCAGGGCTCTTCTCAACTCTCCTCTACTCTATATAAGAAACAGGAATATTTACTATCTGATGTAGTCATAGTTACACATTTTTTTCACGAGTGATTACTAACATCAGGTGTTGCATTGCTGTTACGTGATTATCATTAACAACATACATTAGCAAAACATACCTGAACATGCATATGTATTACAGCTGAAATTCACCTTAATAACAAAATCAATAAAAAAACATTCTCAGCATCCTCTGTAGATAGGTAAAATGAAGTGAAATGGTGAGTAAACGGTCCACCTAATATGGGAAAGATAGTTGATAGGTTTTGTCATTTATGAACCAAGTGCTGCTTTTGTCTGCCTTAAGTCACCATGCTTGTTTTTCTTAAATATTATAAACATGCAGTTATGGTTAGGCGTTAGTTCCAGCTAACACTTTTGGAATTACACCAAAGTCAGTAGAGTTATTTTGCTTGGTTCAAAGTAAATCTTTTTAGAAGCTTTACAATACTTATATAAGGAAATGTTGTCTTTTAGGGTGTGAAGAGTGAAACAGCTAGGAACTTGTATATATTTTAATAGTTATGTTATGGTTTTGGATCTTTGAATCCTCCAGAATAATGGCTTTCAAAACAAATCTAATAGAGGTTGCATTTTTCTCCCTATTCAATGCAGGGTTATTAGAAGGCTCTCAAGGATTGTGTAGATTCAAGTAATCTGATTAGCTTACAGAAATTGGAAATTTTGGTTGTGGTGACTAATGCAGGATGCCATCCATCAAAGCCTTGAGCCCTGAAAAAACAATGGCAGGGGGCACCCCTGTGAATATGGAGAATACTGAGGGGGGTTGAATTGGCAGCTTCTGCGACCAAAAGTTTAAAACACAAGACGACTTGTGGATAACCTTTTTGGTTTGTGAATTCACCAACTCACTAGCAGGTCAACTATTGTTTTGGAAAATGTCAGATATTTGGGGTGTGAGTTACAGTTTGAAAGGGGAAGACATGAGTTGTTTGATTGGCTTGCCATGGTAAGCTAATTTCAAGGGATCTTCAGATTTGTTTAGTAACCATAACTACACTTTAACAGTGATTTTTAAGGGAATCAGCTGCTTTAAAAACCACAGTTAAAACACATGACTAAGCAAGGTAGACTAGTTTAAATAGAAGCCTGTCTCATCTAGGGCTCCATTGAAGAGAACACCATAAGGGAGTATTTCAGCTACCACCAGCCTGAGGGCAGGTCCCACTTAGGATCCAGCTATTCAAAGAATGACTTGACTGTCTGCTCTTTTACTGCTAAAGTTAATGAAATTATAAACAGATCTTTGGAGTTTTACAATAGTTTGTGAAACATGCTGCGCATTGTACAGAGTCTTAAAATGTCTTCCAAAGTAGGACAGGTTGTCAAATTGCTTGTCAAATTAGTTTTTCCCTTGCTAAACAAACAGTTTTTCCCTTGACAGAGGTTTGGACATACATGAATTGCATTGAATCTGTTTTCCCAGATATTTCTAGCTTCCAGCTAAAATACAGAATTGACAACGTTTTTTTAAAAAATCAATACATTATTATAAAAAAATACTTATGGGACAAGTTACAATCTAAACTGCAGAGTAGGCTTGCCTATGGGCTTAGTTGCGCTTTACTGGGTGTTGTACCTTAATATTAAATTATATATATCAACCTGCACCTCTACAGTATCAACTAGCATCCTATTGTCCAGGCAAGTAGATGCGACATTAAGAAAATCTATTCTTTCTTATGTAAACTTACCCGGACAATATGTTGGTTGACAATATTGTGGAGTCTTTATATGTTCAGCATGATATTCTTACCCTGAGCATTGTGTCTGTTGAAAAGACAAGACTTCAAACTCAGATGAAAACTGAACAAGTTTATTAGACAACACTAATTCCAGGAAGGAAAGTAGCAGCGTACCACTTCATTCCACTTCAGTTGAATGCTCCACTGAATATTCCACTGTAAAAAAGGTGTGGGAGAGTGAGATACCAAGGGAGAAGGAAATATTAGGGAATGTAATACAAGTGTTCCCTACATTGCAATTTTGTGATGATTAGCAAGCAGTATGCAAAACAGAAATGCATTAATAAGATTTTCTGTTATTTACATGCACAATTTCACTCTTATTAGAGCTCATCAGCCAGTTATAGCTTGGTTCAAGTGTCACAGACTGCACAGGACCCACATCTGGGTTATACCTGTCCCACTTAGGGTGACACAAAGTGATGGATGTGATGCTTCACACACTGTGTCACTAGAACTGAGCTATAACAAGCGGATGAGCCCTGACTAGAGTGAAACCGGTCCTGGGTTGCTTGTGTTCTTTTTCTGGAAGTACCTGGAAGTAATGGGCTCTTACCATTGGAACAGGGCCAAGACTGATTTGCATATAGTTGGGTAAAAATAATGATGGACTGGAATGTGCCCACAAATGATTACCATTAACGCCTTAACTGCTGCGGTTTTTCTGCCGCGCGGTGGGCATTCTAAAGGGTGGGCGGGGCTGCGTCGGCAGTTGGCCATGACCGGAGCATGGAAGGGGTTAATTCAAGCATTCCATCCATCACTTTTTGTATGCTTTTGTGTGAAGGGGCAGAAGAATGGTCTGTATTTGATCATCCCCTAAAGCAAGCTCCTAACTGGGAAATATACATTTTCATGATTCTCTTTTATGTAAGCCTATTGCAAAAATGTACAAAGACTGAATAAGTGGTGTAAAAGGCAAATGCTGAATGTGAGGATCAAAATAGATGTATCCCACTCAAATGTTTGTGCCTAGGACAGATCACAAATGTCCTTTAGAACAAAATGTTCTATAGAACAAAATTGGCTTGTGCGTCTTCTATGTTTATCTACTTAACATTTGTGCTCTTTTTTTCAAATGTACATCGATGTTTTTGAGTTTGATCATTTTTATCCAGTATATAATGACAAAATAAGGGTATGTTTTGTACAAAGCAATAGGTACAAGAGTCAAATACTATTTACAAATATTACAAAGTATCTTGCAAAAAACTCGAACGCCAATGGCGTACTGAATATTCACAGGCAGATAAACAAAAACTCAAATCAAGCCAAAAGATATACAAAGAAATGATCAAAAAAGCAAAAATTGAATATTTCCCTGCTAGAATTGAGGGAGCTAAAAACTCCTCCAAAGAACTTTTCCAGACGGTGACCACTTTGTCCACTCCAAATTCTGTCACTGTCCCTCCCAGTCTGGAGCTCTGCGAGACCCTCGCCAAGTACTTTTTAAATAAAGTGGAGCAAATCTTCGCAGCCCTTGAACCTCATGTGGGGCTCACTCTTACCGAGGGAGCACATACGACTACGCCAACAAATCCACATAGTTTGGAATTCAGGGAATTCGGGCCAGTTACATCAGAAGTAGTAAAGAAACTACTACTGAGAACCAAATCTGGCTCCCCCCGGGATCCCTTCCCAGTCTCAGTGGCTCATCTGGCAGCCGCCCCTATATCTGTCTTGCTAGCAGATTTGTTCAATAAAATGTTCAAAGAGGGAGCATATCCACTATGTTGGAAACAAGTTTCAATAGCTCCTCTGCTGAAAAAATCTAATCTAGACATTTATGACCCTAGTAGCTATCGACCCATATCTAGACTCCCTCTACCGGCCAAGCTTATTGAAAGGATCATGAACGTTCAGCTCTGTGACTTCCTCCGATCCTCTGGGTTTAGGGAAGGTCACAGCACCGAGTCCGCCCTCATTAAATCCACTGAGGAAATCAGGAAGGTGATGGATGCTGGAGGACGGGCAGTCCTGGTGCTCCTGGACCTATCTGCAGCCTTTGATACGGTCCACCATGACATTCTATTGGACCGTCTTGAGGGCTGCGGAATCCAAGGAGTCGCATTGACCATGCTGAAATCCTTTCTAGCAGACAGGATACAAGTGGTGGCCATGGGAGATTTTGAATCGAGCCCTTTTACCCTTCCAGGAGGGGTTCCTCAGGGCTCCTCCCTGAGCCCTACCCTATTTAATGTTTATGTTACCTCCCTCGCCCCGGTGATTCGTTCTTTTGGCTTCGAATTAACATCGTATGCAGATGATACTCAAATTGTGGTATCTCTGCTCCCGGGGCGAGAGGAAGGAATTGCGGCCAGATTCCAGGATTGCATGATGGCAGTAAGTTCATGGATGGCTAAGAACTGCCTTAAATTGAATTCCTCTAAAACTGAGGTTCTTCTCTTTGGTAATGTGACCAATCTCTGGTCCCCTGACTGGTGGCCTCACGAAATGGGAGCCCTACCCATTCCAGCCACTACAGTAAAAAACCTGGGGGTAATTATTGACTCCCAACTCTCCTTTAAAGCACAGGCTAATGCCTTATCATCCTCCATTCACTGGATAATAAAAACTATTAGGAAAATCCTTCCTTTCCTCTCCAGTGATAGCAGGAAAACGGTGGTGACAGCACTTGTGCTGTCTCGCCTTGACTACTGCAATAGCATGTATCTGGAGGCCCAGCAGGGAGTTCTGAACAAATTGCAAACGCTACAAAATGCTGCTGCCCGACTGATTACTGGTCTACCTAAGTTTGCATCGGTAGCTCAGGAATTAAAAAATTTACACTGGCTTCCAATACGGAAACGTATCATGTTTAAGGCTCTTTGTATGGTATTCAAGGCAGTAAATGGAATAGGTCCATCCTTCCTTCAAGAACACCTCCAACTGTACAAACCAGGGCGACAACTAAGATCTGCAAATAAAAGCCTGGTCATGACTAACCGTATTAGGAAAGCCCGTTGGGGAGGCCGTAGCTTCTTCCACGGAGCATCTAACATCTGGAATGAATTGCCTCTCGCCCTAAAACAAAGCAATGATCTCCTGACCTTCAGGAAAAATATCAAAACATGGCTTTTTAACCTCCAGTAACTTTCTTTGCCTCTTGGAGATAATGTATCGTTTCAGCGCCAGGACACCGCCCGGTAACAGCGCGCTCAACAAATGGTAAAAATAAATAAATAAATAAATAAATAAATAAATACTTAAAACATGTTAATCTGATTATTTAATCCAGTAAAACTTTGTATATCAATAAAATCTACTTTCCAAAGGAAGAAGTAGAGGAAAAAAGTAGATGGAAAAGAAAAGATAAAATAACAAAAGAGAAAATAAAGGAAAATAGAAGTGAAATATGACAATGAAGAATACAATCAGCGATAATATTTCTAGTCTGGGTTGTGAAGGGCAAGATGGCTGCCGACAGGCTGTGGTGAGCAGTCGCTGCGAGACCTCTCTCTACTGCATCCCCCCCTGATGGTTCTTATCAGAAAAAGATGCGTGTTCCCCATCGATGGCGTTTGAGCTCCTGATTCGGAAAAGCCTTCACTGCTACGAGACTTTGAAAAGGGGCATCACCAAAGGACTCGGTTCTAAGGTCCTGCATCTGAAAGTGGCAAGAGCCTTTGGAATTCCCTGAATTATCCGGGAGGCGAAATACCTGAGGAGAATGCCTCCACGACCACAGCGGTCGGAGAAGAATAAGGAGAAGGGGAAGTCTCTCCCGGACACTGTAGCCGTTAAACAACCACCCGATATTGCAAGGAAAGAGGTCGTACCTGTGATCCTGAAAGCGGGTGCGATCCGGAAGATTGTCACGCCGGCTCTAGCAATGTAGGGGAAAAAAACAAAAAGCCCGAAATAAAGCGTTAAAAGGGGGGAGCAACCCGAGGACGAGACTCCCACAGTAATAGCTCATTTGGAAGTGGAGAAGCAGAAGATAGGGGGGCTGGCACGAGGCAAGGATATTGCTCTTCGGCAGCCCACCCTTACGGAAGTTTTCACCCCAAAAATCGGGCAGAGGCTTGAGGAAAGTTTTGCCCGTGCTGAAGGCGTCTTCGAGGACGCTGTAGAGGACGCCGCTTCCAACGCAGCTTTGGTGGTTGCTAGGCAACACTCCCACACAGACTCGGCTTCAGGCTCGCACGGAAGTGGTGATGGCGGTGAGCTCGCTGGCAGTCTGTTGAGTGTAACCAGGATAACGGCGATTCCGCAGCCCATGAGGCAGACAGGCACTCGGGTAAGGCTACTCATACCGGGGGGGCAAACACCTTAGTTGACAGTGGGGTGAATGAGGGCCCAGGGTCCGGTACAACAAGGAGCGCAGACATGCTTGAGGCCCTAATACAGGTTGAGGCCGAATTGAAAGCAGGAAGTTCATGGGGCAGTAAGGACAGCCTGGTTAATAAGAGGAGTTTGCTACTGAGCAATGTGGAGGGGCCTAAGGGAGCTGAAGGAGGCTCAGCAGAGGGGACTGCTTCTACTCTGTGAATGAGGATATGAATGTCTCAGATACAAGTGAGAGTGGGACAGAGGAGGAGGACGATGGGTCACTCTCGGACTCCAGTTTATCAGGGAAAGAAAGTACACAGAAAAAGAGATGGTCTAAAGGAAGAAAGCAGACTTCGAGATCAGAGTCACCTACCAGGGTGGGGAAAAAACTTCTCTGGGACTACTCGGCCACCTCCCAGACCTATGAGGAGAATAATGCGGCACAGCTTCAAGCCCCTTTGGATGTGATTACCAACATGCTGAAGCAGATTCAAGGGGAGGCCAGGGCCTAAAGCTGGAGGGAAAGACACGCGACGAAAAAATTACATAACACTGTGAAGAAGGTCAACAAACTGTATGAAGGTATGGCAAATAGAGTCGCTGAGGTTGAAGAGAGAACAGGGAGATTGGAGGACGATGTGGGAGCTTGGCAGGAGTTTAAAAACAACCAAGAAAAGGTGACCGACGACATGCTCTGGAAGATGGAGGAGTTTGAAAACCGCCAGCGGCGGAATAACATTCGACTTTTGGGTGTGGAAGAAGGGACAGAGGGGCAGAACATTCTGCAATTTGGTGTAAAACAGCTTCGTGGGGCTTTTCCGGAATCAGACTAGCAGTGGGAGAGGGAGATACAACGGGCCCATAGGTTCCCCTTTACAATCAGGAAAGGACGGGGAGGAGGGGGCCAGACAGGTAAACCACCCCTCCCTAGAGCAATTTTGATATATGTTCGGAATTATCTTCTTAGAGGAGAGATTTCGAGAAGGCAAGACCAGATAGTAGACGGTCATTTGAGGGTACCTCCTTTTTCACCAGGCCGGACTTCTGCCATGTCACCGTAGAGAGGAGGTGGAGGCTGAGGCAGCTCATTAAGCCGTTTCAGTCAGTGGGCTCTGAGGCTTATCTCCTATTTCTAGCAAGGCTAAAGGTGGTTACAAGAGGGA
Organism: Lissotriton vulgaris; assembly: GCF_964263255.1. Classification (NCBI taxonomy): domain Eukaryota; kingdom Metazoa; phylum Chordata; class Amphibia; order Caudata; family Salamandridae; genus Lissotriton; species Lissotriton vulgaris. The sequence goes on from NC_141687.1 coordinate 1,999,687,607, forward strand.
ATGTATCAATGTTCTGGTCGGAAGTCAAAGCTCAACAGTTTTTGGAGCAATTAAAGTCGCAGAAAGCAGATTTTAAAGGAGGCACTTGCCTGAAGTGTCTAAGTATATAGTATAGGATGCCAATTTTCTGGGGGAGCACGGGGGACTATTAGGAATTGGGGGGGGCAGAGAGGGAGGTTAGCGACTTCCACATACTGTAGCAACCACAGATAGGTCTCTTTGACCTATTTGCCCGTAGAGGGGGAGAGGGGGTGGGGTCAGGAAGGGGGGGCCGGAAGGGACAGGGGGGTTTAGGGGGTCAAGGGGGGAAGAAATGGTGGAGAAGAATTGGGTTGCACTGGCTGGTGCAGCACAGAGGAGGACAGAGTAGTGCACAAGCAAAACAGCAAACACAGCAAACACAGTACGTGGTCATGAAAATACAATACATGCAATCAAGTGACGGTCTTAACTTGAGAAATAGTATGTGGGGTTGGTTACTATCATGTACGGAAGGGATCTCAGCCCATGGGGAAATGATTGAAATTTCTAAATGAGTTGTAGGATTGCTACCATAAATGTCTGTGGTTTAAATGATGTGAATAAAAGACTCAGGGTGGCGGCACTGCTGAGAATGTTGCGGTTGGATTTAGTATGCCTGCAAGAAACGCATATAGAGGCATCAAAAAGCTATCTTTTGGGACAACTGGGATTTGCTGATCTTGCAAACTCTAAGCAAGGATCTAGGAATAGGGGAGTGGCTATCTTGGGTAGGACCGGGGACGTGGTTGTGATTAGGAAAAAGGAGGATGAGTGGGGGCGATGGGTGATTCTAGAATTAACTTTCAAAGGGGAGAAATTCACCCTCGCTACGGTCTATGGAACAACGGAGGAAGATCCCGAGATTTTTCAATATCAGGACATGGAATTGTCGAATTGGGTAGAGCCAATAGTAATCTGTGGGAACTTTAATATACATGATCCTGAAAGTACTTTTTTACAGGTGGGAGGTGGTTATCCAGGTAGGAAAAGGAGAACGTATAGAGAACTATCTGATCTGGCTATTCACCATTCTCTGATTGATCCTTGGATTAAGACTTATCCAAACAGAGATGGTAGTACATTTTACTCTGCCCCTCATAGAGTGATGGTTGGATTAGATTATTTTTTGATTTTGGGGTCCTTGCTGAAGGGGGCACAGATGGAAAAACACCCCCGCGTGGTGTCAGATCATAGCCCCTTAGTTTTTATTATTGTAATAGCTCATATGGCCGGGATGCCCGTCACCCCCTCCCAACACAATCCCCAAGGATGGGAAGTCGGACGCAGTTCTGAACTTTTGGAAGGCGGGAGGGAGTCACCCTCCCGGCCGTATTTATTAAAATATGAAACAAAATTTAAAACATTAAATAAAAGTTTCATAATCATGCACAATTTTCATTTATTACATTTCGATGAAGACATGTTCTTTGGCTAACCTTAACAAATCTCTAATACAAAGGTTTCCTAGCCGAGTCTAACATCCTGCAAATGCAAACATTCTAAATTAAAATTATACATCCTAGCATTAAGGGCCAACGGCAAGGTCTTAACCGGTGTCAGATCCCTACTACCAAAAACTCTCGCCCTCACGGTGTGAGTGGCGGCCGCGCAGAGGACTGTACCCTCCTTGCCAACTCTAATTTCCCTTGTCTTGTTGGGGGCCCCCCTTTCCGCTCGACGCCATCTTAAAGGTCGTCCGAGCTCCCGTGTGAGGTATCTGTAGGAAGGACAGCGTGGACTCCCCCCCCATCCCCACACTCTCTATCATATCCGCCGTCGCGGATAACCGGGCCCCAGGAAATTCGTAGGAGGGGCATATAGCCGCCTCCTCCCCTGGAAGGGGCCTATGGCCATCTCCCCTTAGGCGACCCATCCTTAGTGGGTGCCGCCTCCCAGTGGGAGGGGCCAATGGCCGCCTCCCCCCGGGCGCTCCCATCCATAGTGGGTGGCGCCCCCCTCTAGGGACCTTGAAATTACTGCTCACCGATCATGACCTTACCGCCACAGGCCGGATAGTTGACCGGCTATCCGGCCCCCCCAAACTCCTCCTAAAGGTCATGCTTACTCAATCCCCTTAGCCATGCTATGAAGTCTCCTATGAGTAAAACATTCCCCTCCCGGGACAGGTGAACCCCATCATTCAGATACATGTGATCACCCCGAATACACCCATGAGGAATGCAATGCAACTGCGCAGAGCGAAACAATCTACTAATTTTATTGTTAACCTTCTTCACCGAATGGTTCAGTGCTGACACTGAAAGGCCCCCCCGCCATACCTTCCTGGGAATCATGTGGGACCAGGCAATCATGCACCCCGGGATTCTTTTTGCCAACCAGCTAACGGCAGACAAAACTTGCTCGAGTAATACCCGTCTACCCAGTGTCACCAAGTCATTGCCCCCCAGGTGTACTATGACTACAGATGGCGGTGACCTCTGCCGCCCTAAGAGACCCTCGACAAAAAATTCGAATTGGTCAATACAGAGCCCGCCCCTTCCGTGGAAGGCCACTCTGTACCCGTATTCCCCAGCTGCGCGAGTCGCGTCACCTGCTTTGAATACGTCCCCGGCCTGCCTCACGTATGAGTGGCCCACGACCCAAACCACTCTCTCCTCAGACGGTGATCCATGACCGCTGGTCCCCTGGTACTGGGTCGACTGCAAATTCCGCCCCGCATGACATGCTCGCGAAACTGTAAATCAAACAGAAGACAAGAAGCGTGAGTGTCTGTCACTTGACTTCACAACATGTGCAATCGCACATACCTTTTGAAGCAATTCGAGGACCATCGTCCCAACTGTTTCACTTCTTCTGCACTCTGACCCCTGGCTGTAGCCTCAGTAGCAGCCCCTATCCTAAAGGAGTGGGTCCCAAAATCGCACGGGTCCATGCCCGCCGCAGCGATTGTCAGCGCTAGCACCCTCTGGAACTGAAACATCGTCAGTGGGGTGCCATTGATGTGCCTCAGCAAACTCCCCCCCCCATGAATCCGCCCTCAGTGCCAAGTATTCCTCAATACACATTATCGGGCACGTGGGGGACCCTCGCATGCGCTGGACAACCACACTGCTCCCCATAGCTCTCTGGTCAGTCTTGGACCTAGATATCGTGACTAACATCGAATCACCCCTAATTAGGATGTGATCCCTGCACAGGCCTCCCTCCACATCATTCTTATTCCTTGCGACCAGTTCGCTCACCCGCATAGCCCCATGGAACGCTAATGCGAAAGCTGCCCGGAACAGAACTGCTTCAAATTGGGAGGAGCATGTCGTGACTAGTTTCGCCATGAGTAGGGCCAACTTTTCCAAGCCAATAGGGCGCCTCTCGTCTTGCTTGCGACCCTCAAGGCGCTGCCAGCCGCGAAGGGCTTTTTTCGCCAAAAAGGAACGTGTTGGGTCTTTGATGCCATGCACCTGTGCCATGAATGAGATGGCTGCCCTGTGTCTATTGGCCGATGCCGCTGATCGGCCTTCCCTGTGCATTGCTACTAGGAACCCTAGGAAGGAATCCTCCTGACCCCAGTTCTGATTCCCTGTTGGACCCAAAAATGCACAATAGGAATGAAACGCTCCTTCGTATGCCTTCCTCGTCCTGGGGGCTAAGCTTGCTGCCACGAGGTCTTGTAACCCGGGGCACCGATTAGCCAGAGTGCTTCGGGAAATGGTGCCGCCGCTAGGTCCGCTGTAGGTAGATAACCCCTGAACGCCTGCATATGTGAACGAGAGAGTGCATCAGCCGCATGATTCAGTACACCTGGCACATGTTTCGCCCTGAACTGTACATTCAATCTCATGCAAAGCAGCACAACTTCCTTCAACAATCTCAAAATCCATTTGCAGCGTGCTGCCTGATTGTTAATGCATTCGACAACAGTCATATTATCCGACCAAAATACCACAGAGCGGTCTTTGAACTCGTCCGGCCATGCCATCAGAGCAACAAAAATAGGGAATAGCTCAAGGAACCCTATGTTACCTGTGAGACCGCTGGTGTGCCACCACGTCGGCCATGTTTGCGCCGACCATCGATTACCAAAGATGGCGCCAAATCCCACGCTCCCCGCTGAGTCAGTCCACAAACCCAGCTCGTCCGAAGACGCTGGCGGCTTGTTCCACACTACTCGACCGTTGAAGTCCGCCAGAAATGCCAACCAAATGCGCATATCCTGGCGAACCTCTGCCGACAGTCTTGTGCGGTGGTGTCCTTCCTTGAGACCGACCATAGCTTGTGAAATAGAGCGTGAAAAGGGGCAGGCCATTGGTATCACTCTCAAGGCAAATTTAAGCTGACCCACTGTTTGCTGTAACTGGTGCAGGGTCACTTTCTCCTTACTAAGGCAAAGTTCCAGGGAAGTCCTAAATTTAACTACCTTTCCAACTGGCAAACGGAAACATCCCTCCACAGAATCGAGCTCAATTCCCAGAAACTCGAGTGAAGTCGATGGTCCAACCGTCTTAACTAATGCCAATGGCACTCCAAACTCCCTCATGAGGGTGCAAAAGTCCTGTAGCGCCTGCGCACAATTCGAGTCGCGGGCTGCTCCCAAGAACAGAAAGTCATCTAGATAATGCATAACATGCTTATGCACTGTAGCCTCGGTAAATGCCCACTCTAAAAAACAGCTGAATTTTTCAAAATAAGCACAAGAAATGGAGCAACCCATCGGCATGCATTTATCCATGTAGTAACTCCCTTGGAATGCAAAACCTAGCAAACGCTGATCCTGTGAGTGTACCGGGAGCAACCGGAACGCTGATTCAATATCTGATTTCGCCATCAGCGCCCCGGGGCCCAGGCGATTTAACATGATGACGGCATCATCGAATGATGCGTACCGCACCGAACAAACTTCTGGGTCAATAGTATTGTTTACCGAGAAACCCCTTGGAGCGGACAGATTATGGATCAGCCTAAACTCCCCCGGGTCCTTCTTGGGGACCACCCCCAATACGGAACAGATGAAACCCGCCACTGGCGGGCATTGAAAAGGCCCAGCCACTCGGCCTAGGCTCACTTCCCTAGCAATTTTTCTTTCCACCACACCTGGATTATGCTGTGCCGAAAGCTGGTTTTTACAAAAAGGTTCCCCACGAATATCCCCCGCCGGGATGTGGAAGCCATATAAGAATCCCTTCCTCAACACCCCAGCAGAGACATAATCAGGGTATTTGTTTAACCAAGGAGTCATAGCGATGAGATCAACAGGAGTAGGCAATTGTACGCAACGATCCACCTCAGTCTTGCTTGGACCCTCCTTTACCTCCCGACCCGCTATTTTTCGATCTGCATGAACTCTCCGGGTGAGAGGAATTCCCACAACCCGCACACACATGCTTGAACCTACATGTACCTTGCGGTCTGCTACAGCTGCCTCTATTGAAGCCCCAACAGACCCCCCGCTTTCCACCATTCCCGCCGGTTTTCGGCTGGTGATCACCACCGGTGCCTGCTCGAAAGGGCACCGCAGGTTTTTGGCGGGAAACCCCCGACCCATTCCCACCTGGCGAGGATGTCCCTGCCGTCCCAGGCAGGAGCTGCTTATGCCAGGAAATTGAGTCGAGGCAATCCCATGTCAGAGAGGAATCATACTCTTTCGCTTTACGAAATTTCATGTTGTAACCTTTCCATTCGTCCCCCTCATACATTTCATAAAAATCCATTATACGTGCCTGATAACAAGACAGTTCGGTCAATACCTCTGGCTTACGTTCACCAATAATCGCAGTAAACATTGCAAAAGCCTTCGCCCAATTTGTTATCGTCTCTTCCACCCTGAACTCCGCCATCTTGGCGCGCCAGACGCTCAGGTGCCACAAATCTTTCTGTGTTTTAGCATATTCCATCTCGCGATGGTCAGTCAACAACGAAAACATATTGACATACTTATCTGCCCATATCAATTCTTTCGTGGCCAACGGGATATGTTGAACTACCCTCTCCCGCTTTGAGGGCAATGAGCCCTCCCCCGCCACTGGCAAAGTGAGCTTACCCGGTTCAGTCGTTGTTCCCGCCGTTTTCCCGCGACCAGCTGCCGGTCCTTCCGATGCCACCTTCGGGGAAACAAGAGGGAGATTCGCCTTCGCGGCATCTCGCGACTGCCGCAACTGCTGGATTAGTAATTTGGCCTCTTCGGCCGTGTCGCCGGGCCCCGTAGCACCCCCTGCCTTCTTATTGAGCCATGCGGCCAACTGGGTGGCCAATTCGGGAGGCATATCCTCATCGTTAGCGGGCGTAATCACAACCGGAATCGGTTGACCCGCGTCTGGGGTTGGTACTGGGTCATCAGCTGGTATGGCAGGGATGACCGGGGGCACCTCAGGGACAGGGACCTCCCCCGCAACCGCCCTCCTCTTGACCCGTTTCCCTCTACCCTCGGGGACGACTCCCGGCAATGCCAGGCCTATTACCTTCTTCGGGTTACCAGACATGTTCATTGCGGCCAGTTGCTTCTTGACGCCCGCCAAATCACGACCAATCGCTGGGACCTGTCCGATGCTTCGTTCCATTCGCGCCATTCTGGTCACCAACATGCGAAGCATCTTGTCTGTCTCAGAACCCTTTCCTGCTTTCTTGCCGGACATGGTTTCGATTATTCCCCCGAGTTGATCAACACAGTCCCGGATCCTTCGCTGTAAAGTCACTGAAAGAGAAACACAAGAATTACAAGTTCTCAAAATTACTCCTTGTTCCGTCGAGGGCTCACGAGCAATGAGTGGGTGCAGCCTTCCCAGCACAGGAACAAGAGGACGCTTCTTCGGATTCCCGCTCTATTTATTCTTCTTCGGGGAGGGCGTGTACCCTCCCCCGGTACGCCTACTGGGCGTGGCCATCGGTGTAGGTGTCTAGGACAACCCCTCCTGGGCGGGAAAAGGCGCGCCCCGGCTACGCCGCTTCGGGCATACCAGCCGAGACACGCCCCCGCCCAAAATGGTTTCCCGAGAGGATCGGGGCACCCAACCATACGTTCGGGGGGACCGAGTGGTCGCCCCTTTCCAGGATCAGAGGAAGGTAAGACAATGGACCTTTGAGAGAGCTTTGCTCAAGGATGAGGGATATAGGGAGCATATGGAAGGTTGGATTAGGAGCTTTTTGGATATTAATAGAGGAACAGCTGCTCCAGGGGTGGTCTGGGATGCATTTAAGGCCGGTGTGCAGGGGTAAACTTTGAGTTATGTACTCTCAGCGTAGAAAAGGGAAAAAGGAAGAATAGAGGAGATAAACAAAAAACTGATGGAAGCTGAAGAGGATGGGGGTAGCCATCTGACAGCGGTTGCCACTAGAAACACATTTACTTAGAATTGTCTCTCTCAAGGCAGCAGCCACAGAGCATATATCTAAGAAAGCAGCAGAGAATTATTTAATTAGGAAGGAAGGGGCATACGAGTTTAGTGAGAAGGTGGGCCATCTGTTGGCGGTTCGAACTAGGCAGAGGATTGCAGCATCAGACATCTCGGAGATCGTAGATGGTCAAGGGGATAGCGTCGTAGGGGTAGAAGGAGTGAGGGAAGTTTTTAGGCAGTTCTATGTATCCCTATATCGGGAGGGCACGAGGGGAGGGCTGCAAGAGATTGAGGAGTACTCAAGGGGTGTCACAAGGGGTGTCACACCGCCACTTATTGACGTAGAAAGTAAGGAGGAGCTGGAAGTACCTTTCCAGGTGGAGGAATTTTTAAGGGCATTAAGTACTCTTCCATCGGGTAAAGCCGCCGGTCCTGATCAACTGCCGGTGGAATTTTATAAAACATTTCAAGGAGTATTAGGGAAAGATATGTTTAATATGATGAGGCAGGCACAACTCGGGGAAGCAATTCCTGATTCATGGGGTGGTGCTGATATAGTTGTGATCCTTAAGAAAGGGAAACCGTCAAATCAGCCAGGCTCTTATAGACCAATTACCCTCATGAACGCTGATGTTAAAGTCTATTCGAAAATGTTGGCCAAGAGACTTGCAGGGATCATTGAGAGCTTAGTAATCTGCTCACAGCATGGCTTCCTACCGGGCAAAGGGACTACACAACACATCAGGCAGGTGATCACAATGTTTGATGCAGCAGGCATTCTGGGAGACCCTATGGCGGCACTATTTCTTGATGCTAAGAAGGCATTCGATAGGGTCTTCTGGGAATATCTCTGGTGTACCCTAAGATGGAGTGGTATAGGGGAACGGTTTATTAAAGCACTGCAGACTTTCTATAAGAACCCGTCAGCTAGAATTAGGGTCAATAGAGGGTACTCAGCAGCAGTCAAAATAGAAAGAGGAACTAGACAAGGCTGCCCATCATCCCCTCTTCTATTTGCGCTATATCTACATCCCTTTCTGCGCAGATTGGAAGGTAACCAAGGGATCCCCAGACTGAGCCTGAATGGCTGTGAAGCAAAAACGCTGGCTTATGCAGACGACGTAGCTATTTTAACATCTAGCCCGGAGGCTGCCAATAGGGAGGTTGAGATGGAGGCTCAGAATTTTGGCCAGGTTTCTGGTTATAGTTTGAATAAATCTAAGACCCAGATAATTTGTAATCAGCATGCTCAAGGGGGCATAGATCCAAGAGTCGTAGAGTCAGCAGTATACTTGGGAGTAGTAATATCGGCAGATGTTGAAGTTGTCGTGCAGAACAACATGACTACCTTGATGGCTAGTGTAAAATTGGATCTGGAATGGTTGAATAACCTCCACCTTTCTCTAATGGGGTGCACAAACATAATTAAGATGCTTATACTGCCTAAATGTTTGTATCATTTTAGGGCAATCCCTCTCTTCTTTGAAGCAAAATGGTTCAATACACTGGAAGGTATTTTCAATAGATTTATTTGGGCACAGGGCAAAACTCGTAGGGCATATAGGTTCATGACATTACCGAGAGAAAGAGGTGGATGGGGGGCACCAGACTTCAGACTATATTACTGGGCCGCCACAATTCAGTATCTGCAAGGGCTGATAGGAGGGGGGGGGGGCTTAGATCAAAGAATAACAGATTGCTCCTCTAGAATTTACGCTGCCGTCTTGGGGGAGGATGTGGAAAACAGTTTTTTAACATGTGTAGAGTATGGGTATTACAAAAGGACCAGGTTTAAGACAGTTGAGGCGGGTATCAAGGTGTGGAGTGCTTTTATGAAAAAATTGGGCGTAGGAAGATTTAACCGGTATACAAGGTTGTTCAAAAACAGATCTTTTCCAACTGAGGTATTTGGGGATATGACAATGGAAAGGTGGGCGGCGAAGGGGATTGCTCAGATTGGGGATGTTAGGAATTCGGAGGGATTTGTGTTATTTTCGGACTTGAGGAATAGGTACGGATTGGATAGGCAGGACTTTTTTAAGTACCTACAGATAAGGAGTTATCTAGGGAGTAAGCACGGGGGGCAGGTGGGGTTTAACAGAATTGAGATCATAGAGAAAATAAGGTTAGGGGGGGATCGCTCGATACGAAGTTTCTATGCTAGTCTCTTAGCCACAAAGCAGGATGATATGGATAAGTATAGTGATAAATGGGCAGGGAAACTGGAGGGCGAGATAGGGTGGTTTCAGGACTCGCTGGATTTAGGACGGACAGTTCTATGTTCTGCGCCGTTGCAGTCGCAACACTACAAAACCCTCTACTCACTCTACTACACCCCGGCTAGGATAGCGAAATGGGGTGGGATTACAGGCACTACCTGCCAGCGGTGCAATTCAGTAGAGGCAGATATAATACATATATTTGCACTATGCCCACAGCTGCACACATTTTTAAAGGATATAGAGAACTTCTTTGAGGTTTCTTTAAGCATTAAGATAAGTTTTAGACCTGTGCACATATTGTTAGGAGTAGTACCCGAGGATGGTATTTCGCAGCGGGACTTCATCTTTGTTGCCATGGCTGTGTATAGGTTATGCATAGCTAGGGCTTGGCTGGATAAGAATCCCTCAGGGTTGCAAACATGGTTGTCTAACTTGTTGGCAGTATAAAATTTAGAAAAACCCATCTACGCAAGGAAAGGCAAGAATGGAAGACAGTTGGGGTTACGAATTTGGGAACCTATAAGTAAATGGCGAGCGGGGTTGGGATAGCTATAAGGATCTTGGCAATTTCCGGGAAATGTTTAGGAAATGTTTGTAAGTAGAACTATCTTATGTATGTTTGTAAATTCATTTATTGGAATCAGAGATGAAGTACTGTCACGTCTATGTTTATGTTTGCGCTTACCAATGCATGGCTTTGAAATGTTGACGTTCTGTCTAAAAGAACTTATGTGCTGAATGGAAAATAATAAATAGACTTAAAAAAAAATATATATATATATTACTAGTCTGGGTATAATTACAAATACAGAGGCATCACTTGTACTGAGAGTAGAGGTAAAAATATATTTAGTTGTAGATGAATTATAACAACAAAATATTTAGCGGTATTCAAAGAGACGAATAATCAGAGAAAGATAACCAGAACATATCAGTATTTATTTTGCTTTTAAGATGAATAGGAGACAGCATCAATGTTATGATTGTTAGGTACCCAATTCCACCATGAATAAAAATATATCTTTGAAACATCTTTCTATCAAGTGATAATCTGCTGGAAAGCAATTGTAATAAGAAGGGCACAACTATAAAAGTACTGAATCACTAAAAGAATAAGTAGTTGGAAATTCTAGAGAACCCAGAACAATGTTATTAAATCATATAGGACTATCAGAATTTAGGGCCTCATTATGATAGCGGAAACACTTCAGTCCATCCGCCATGGTTTCGGATTTGGGACCAGCTTATGAGGCGGCCTCCCCACAATCCAAATTACGATGCGACCTCCACCACGGCAGTTACAATACCTATATTTTGCATTGTGGCAGGGATGCGGTCAGCAGCCCCCGCCTCACTACAAAATATAGCGTGCAAACACATCCCTGCACTACGTGGCAGGCTCTGCCACATGGTGCAAGGATATGTAGGGGAGCACATTAGGTGTCTCCCATACTTGGCCCTGCACCTGGGATTAAGGGGGCCCGCTCCTGCCAGCCGTTTTGCGGCAGATTGACCGCCACAGTACGACCGGAGGAAAGGGATATCATAATCCCTACGGCAATGTCTGGCAGGCACTACCACAATTCTGGGTGGTGCATTTTGTCCGACCGGCGGTCAGATTTTATCCGCCAGTCTGGACTGTGGCAGTTGGTCTTTCCGAGCGCCACGCTTGCCCCATGCTTCCCTGCCATCATAATATGGTGGGGGGAAATCGCATTGCATTGCGATGGTGAAGGGACCGTCACAATAGCCTGCCATCACAATGAGGCCCTTAGTATCTCATTACATTTAGACCAAGCAAAGTTTTAGAAAGAGTTAATATACTTACAATTGTACAATACAATTGTAGAGCAACTGAGTGAGAAAGCTTTCTTCACTTGCACAAGACCAACAAAGAACAGACACCTCAAATTTTGATGTTTCAAATAATGTAATCGTGATTTTATCCCAGCTTTATATGTCCAAGGAATCATGAAGGCCTTTCCCTGCTGCAGTGAACGATATCAACACTTTGCACCACTTTAAATCATTTTATGTGACTTTATAGTGGCCATGATTCAAGGAGTATGATTATTTCATTACAGTTTTAAAAATAAAGTATCCAATTGCTTGAAAAATAATTAGGTAATTAGATAGAATGAAGGACATAAGAGAAAGAACAAAGACAACATGATGTACAACCATCGTTTAGTCAAGCCTCCCCATCAAAAGAGTGATTGAAGAGACCAGGTCATCAACAAATTCTTCAACTTGGTTTTCAAAGATGTACTATCGTATTAAATATTCTTTGTGATAGGTGGTGAAAACGAAGGTGCATAATGCAGCACACATGAAAACAGCAAAAACATGGAGAAATAAAGCATTTTTCCTCGATTCGTGTGTTGACCATTACCTTCTCCTTTCATGCTAAGTACAGCATGAAAGGGTGCCTTATTTACAAGGCAGCGTTAAGCCTTTTTAAATGGCTTAACGCTGCCTTGTAAATAAGGCGAAGTCCCTATTGTCACCACAACGTCACTAAAAGTGATGCAGTGGTGGCAGCAGGGGCTTGTAAATGTACTCCAGAATGTCAAGATACTTAATATTTAAGTAACTCCAAATAAACAAGGAAGTAGAAATAATTTCATCAAAAAAGGCTACAATGAGAAAAAGTAATGAACATGAATAACCAAATGTCATCAATATATGCTGAAAATCTTCAATTGACCTGATCTAGAGTTTGGCAGATGAAGTACAGTTTCTAAGGGTGGCAGAGGACATTACGTCCTACTGTACACCTCATGTAGGGATCACTGCTGGCACAGCAGTAATCACTGTACATTCAGGGAAACCACCATCATGGGGGTTCCTGTCAAAGTACAGTAGGTTTGGTGGAAAGCTGGCATTGTCTTTGGTGGTCTTTCACTAAATTGTAACAAAGTTTTTGTTTATCAAAAACATGAATGAAAACAAATGACCCCAACATCCGAGGATTTTTTTCTCTTGGTGTAGGGGTCATTACTTGTTTTTTTTCTGTCCCTCATTGGCAGGTCTTACCTGGACAGGAAAAAAAAGGACACAACACCTTCCACCCTAAATAGGGAGGGTGATGAAATACCCTTCCTTCGATGGCCCATACTCCATTGAGACATCAGAAGAAGCTTTCCATCAATGTAGCCAACTGGGGCTCAGTTGATGGAAAGATGGCAGGACCCCCTGATTGTAAATATGGATACAGCTGTCATTTAGTCAGACGTTGCACTACGTCACACTTTGTGATGGAGCACCTAGTCCGCCAAACTCTACATCTGCACCTTAATCTTTACATTTAAACTTTTTGATAGAGGAATTAAATCTCACTGTTTTATAGAATGGCTTCAAACAAAATACAAATAATGAGGGAATAGTTGACACCACTGTCTAGTACAAAAATAATATTTGAAATAAGGATAGAAACTATTATTCACAAACATATATGCCTTAGAATTCGAAAATAGTAGCTTTATTAACCAAATACATTCAGGGCATAACCAATCAACAGTCATAGGAATAGAATCCCAATTAATATGATTAAAGTTCTTTCAGCATTTAAGAACAATCCAGCTAAAGTCCATGTAGGTTAGATGCTTGTAAAATGATGTTAGATAAAACCCTAGCATTGTCATAAGATAAACTACAATTTATAAAGTCTGACTGATTAGTTTTCATTGAGACCACGGATAACTGATCATAAGCGAGTTTTGAAAATCCTGGTATATGTTTTACAGGGTTGCAGAGACCGCACCAACTGAGTCGGAGGAGGAATCGCCATTGTCCACAAGAAATGGCACCGACGACGCGCTCAGCGCCGCTGAACGCATGCATTTCCAGATCCACACAGACCCTAACTGCACCCTCAGAGGAACCCTCATCAACCGACCCCCTGCACCTCACCCCCCAGTTCAGCGACTCCATCGCCGACTGGATCAGCATGCACGCCCTGACCTCCACCGACTACATCCTCCTCGGAGACCTGAACTTTCACCTTGAGAACAACAACAACAACAAATCCAGAACCCTGATCCATAACCTCGCCAACCTCGGACTGAAGTAACTCGTCAAAACGCCCAATCACTCCGCCGGCCACACGCTCGACCACGTCTTCTCCTCAAGCCCACATGTCTCTGTCAACCACACCACGAACTCCTCTGGACCGACCACCGCTGCATCCACTTTACCTTCCAGAAGCCCACCACACACCTCCGCACCCAACAGATCCCCCGTCACTGCTGGAGCAAAAAACCCGGACCAACTACACGCAAACCTCGCTCTCAGCCCACCCACCGAACCCTCCAACACTGACGACGCTGCCCACAGCCTCAGACGCTGCATTGAGGACTGCGCCAACACCCTCGACCCACTGAAGAAACCCCCCCACAGAGACACCAGCAATAGGGCCAGATGGTTAACCCCAGAACTCCTAGCCTCCAAGCAAGCCTGCTGGAAACTAGAGAAGAAATGACACAGTGAACAAACTCCGGACAGCCACGCAGCACACAAGGTCGCCATCCGCAACCACCACCACCTCATCAGGGCGGCCAAGAGGACCTCCTTCAAAGACCACCTCGTAAAGAATGGACACAATAGCAAGGAGCTCTCCAACATCGTGAAGGAACTATCCAACCCCAGCTCCAACACCAACGACATCCTGCAGTCGCAAGCCCTGTGCGACTCCCTCGCCACCTTCTTCCTTCTCAAGATAGCAGACATCCACAACAGCTTCAACACCCAGACAGTTTAACAGACAGCAACACAGCAGACCCTCCGCACACCATCGACCAAGGCCCCCTGCTAGCCTGGGCCAGCGTGAGCATCGATGACACAATCAAGACCATGTGCACAATCTACTCCGGCTCTCCGTCAGACCCATTACGTCTTCAACAGAGCAAGCAGCTCCATTGCACCCACCCGACGCTGTTCAACATTTACATGGCCCCGCTTGCACACGTAGCCCAACGGGACGACCTCAACATAATCTCCTATGCCGACGGCTCTCAGCTGATCCTCTCCCTCACCAAGGACCCCATCACCGCCAAAGCCAACCTCCACGAAAGAATGAAGGCCATCGCCGACTGGATGAAGACCAGCCATCTGAAGCTGAACTCGGATAATAATAATAATAATAATAATAATAATAATAATAATAATAATAATAATAATAATAATAATAATAATAATATTAATAATAATAATAATAATAATATTAATCCTGTATTTGTAAAGCGCACAGCTACCTGTAGGTTTCCCGGCGCTGGGGGCCGTTGGGAAGATTAAGCGAGCTATTGCCCAGAGTCAAATGGTGCTGGGCAGACCCCTGCCACCGGTACCGGGTATCGAACCATGATCCCCAGCGTCCGGCGTCAGTCACCGTGGCCGGTGCGCCACACCTCTTCCAAGACGGAGGTCCTCATCCGCGGCTCCAACCTTTCAGCCTCGGACAACTCCTGGTGGCCGACAGCACTGGGGGCAGCCCCGACACCCACCGACCACGCACGCAACCTTGGAATCATCCTCGACTCAACGCTCTCAATGACCAAGCAAGTCAATGCCGTCTCCTCCTCCTGCTTCAACACCCTCCGCATGCTCCGCAAGATCTACAGATGGATCCCAACAGATACAAGAAAGACAGTCACCCAGGCCCCCTTCAGCAGCAGACTTGGCTACGGAAGTGCCCTCTACGAGGGAGCCCCGACCAAGCTCATCAAATGACTAC
Organism: Lissotriton vulgaris; assembly: GCF_964263255.1. Taxonomy (NCBI): domain Eukaryota; kingdom Metazoa; phylum Chordata; class Amphibia; order Caudata; family Salamandridae; genus Lissotriton; species Lissotriton vulgaris. Next base: position 1,999,702,867 of record NC_141687.1, read on the forward strand.
AATGCATCCAAAACACCTCGGCACAACTGATCCTCGACGTACCATGCCACGGCCACATCTGCTGGACAACCTCGCCAACCTCAGACTCAAGCAACTGGTGAACACCCCCACCCACTACGCCGGCCACACGCTTGACCCAGTCTTCTCCTCCAGCAACCACATCTCCTTCAGCCACTCCACCGGACTACACTTGACAGATCACAGCTGCGTCCACTTCAAATTCCGGCAAACAACAACACACCACCACCCACAACAGGCTCCCTGAACATACTGGAGCAAGATCACCACCGACCAGCTCACCACTTCCCTGAGCCAAAACTCCCCCACCAACACTTCGGACTCCAACGAAGCAGCCCATAACCTCACACAGTGGCTCACCAACTGTGCCGATGCCCTTGCACCACTGAAGAATCCTCCCAGCAGATCCGGCAGCAAGAAAGCCTTGTGGTTCACCAACGACCTCAAAGACTCCAAGAAATCCTGCTGTACCATCGAGAAAGCCTGGGGCCACGTCAACAGAAAACATGACAGCCCTCAAGAATACCATCTGCCAACACCACCAGCTGATCCGCACCACCAAAGGAACAGCATTCAAAGAACGACAATAGCAACACAGCGTCTACTAGGTTAATTTAGTGGGATGCCTTTAAAACAGTGGTCCACGGGAAGGCAATAGGGGTGACAGTAGGTGCGCGGCAAGAGGTTCATTGGTCCCTTGTAGAGGTGGAAGGGAAGCTCAGTAAGCTGGAGCAGGAAGCCGTGCTGAACGGTGACAAGTGGGGACCCTTGCAGGAGGCTAGAATCAGACACGCCAATCTGCTAGAGACACTCCGTGTTATGGACCATCTGTCAGTGGCAGGCAGGGCAGCGATAGAAAAAATGGTGGTTCTTCCTAGGCTACTTTATTTTTTTACAAACATACCACTTATGCTCCCGAGCACCACTTTTAAACTAATGAACACATTACTCATTGAACTCATTTGGGGGACTGGTAGGCGGCGGATTGGCTTAAAGGAGTTACAACGCACGTGCCTAAGAGTGCCTGATCTCAGAGGGTATTTTTAAGCTTGTCAACTGCAATGGACAGCAGGGCGTTATCTACAGGAGATAGGGATGACCGAACAAGACATAGGACGAGGGGCTCTACACACCGACTTGCTGCCACAAAGCAAGTTGCCGTGGGATCTCCCACCCCCTTTTGCGCATGGAGTTGCAGTGCTGAAGGGCTGCTCTTCAGTACACCGGAGCAACTCCTGCATATGCCGGGAATATACTCCTACTTGGTATACCTTTACAAGGTGAACGCCTTACGTTCGAGCCCACTGGGCCCCTAAAAGGCAAGAACCCCCTACAAATTATCTGGTAAAAACACTGTATTATATGGGGAGAGGCCGGCACCTCATTAAGTGGCTATATGTAGGGCTGCGCTCCCACACACAAATAGACCTGACGCCGCTGAGTAATGCCTGGGAGGGGGACATTGGCAGGGTCCTCGAGGATAAGGAATGGGAGAGAGTAATAAAACATCAGAAAAAGGTATTGCGGAACGCGGGGTTCAAGTATATTCAAACTATGATTTTACACATTGCATATCTTACACCTCACAAACTAGATAAGATGTACCCGACCACATCACACCACTGACCCAGATGCAGATTAGAGGGAGGAGACCTAATACAGATGATATGGTCATGCCCAGGGATTGGAAAGTATTGGGATTCGATCAGATGCCGCATAGCGGAGATCACTCGCAGGGAGATACCTGCTACAATTGAGGGCTGTATCCTGGGATTAAGAAAAGGAACTTCCAAATACAAAGTGCAATATAGGTTTGTAAACTTGGCACTCCTGTTGGCAGTATGGGGCGATCACCATGCGGTGGAAATCTAAATCGCCACCCGCAATATATGCATGGCATAGTGAGCTGGTGCGCTGGGGGGGGGGGGGTGCAGAGAGTGCTGTGCTGAGACGGGAGGAAGCATGGGAGTTACAAAAGAGCCCAATTGCGATGAATTGGAATGTCATACTGGAAGCGTGTAGGTCCTTGGATATAGATATTACAAATGTGACACGCAAGGAAGTGAATGAGACTAGGACGCGGACCGACGCGTACATGGGCATATGTAGTATGCAAAGTGTATGATATTAGATACAATCATGTAAGTGCCGAAGACTGACACTAGAGGTTTTTTAGGGGCTCAGGACGAAGGGGAGGGAGGAGGGACCAGTATTTTTGTAGGTTTGATATATTATTTGCTGTGATGAGAAAATGTTCTCAGGAGTGTAGTACAGCTGGGAAAGTTAAAAAGATGCTATTTACTGGTAGGTTTGGGCTACCAGCAGTAACGTTGTAATGGACTTTTAAAATGTACAACATTTGGGAAACCAAATATGTCCCTGCAAGACAACGAATAGGAAATGTTGGAGCCTGTTGCAAGTAATTGTAAGACGTGTGTTGGAATTACTGTGCACTGTATGTTACGTGCAAACTTTGAAAACCAATAAAACTATGTTTAAAAAATAATCTCCTCTAAAAATTATACAAGCATTGCATTGCATTCATAAAATTGGCCAATTTAGTTTTAATAAAATTCCAGCATGAGATATCAGATTTAATAGCACTATACCCTTTAAATAAAGTCAGATGTGTTTTTTCCAACAAGTACCCATCGATCTGCATTATCACTTTCCTGCGACAATACCTCAACATTCAGAGATATGTGACAAAAAATGTCTATTCCACCTTTATAACTAACTAGCAGCCCGTCCCGACCTTGTCCGGGAGCAATCAGGCTTCCCTGACCCCCGCCTGCCCGACATTGTCCAGCTTTTCGGGCCCCCGCCCGCCCCGTCCCCCGCCTGCCCTGACCCCCTGCCTGCCCCGACATTGTCCTGCGGAGCCTTAAAAAGGCGACATATTATAGTCACAGCAGTGCATTATAATGTAAAACCGTCTCACTGTATTGCAGCTATTACTCCAGCCTTCGCCTGGAAATTACCATTTCCATGTGTTTAGAGTGGGGATAAACCGAACCAGATTTCCTGGCTTTCCTTCGGGCTGCTTGCTTTCCCCGTCCCCGCCCGCCCCATCCCCCGCCTGCCCCGACCCCCGCCTGCACCGACATTGTCCCCCGGAGCCTTAAAAAGGAGACATATGATAGTCACAGCAGTGCGCTTCGGGCTGTTTGCTTTCCCCGTCCACATGAAAAGTACCACGAAAAAAGGGCACATTTAAACACGGCTCCGAGGTTGACGGATCACTTTCGCCTGTGGGGTCTCTTTGAGCGGGGTTTACCCTTGACAGAGCTCGGCGTGCCGAGATTCCAGCATGGAAACATAATGCCCGCGTGTCAACCTAAACCCTTAAAGCTGAAACGCTGAAACGCTGGCGCTCTGCAGTTCAACTTCCTGAGCTGTGTTTGAGGTAAAACTAAAGAGCGTGATCGTGGTAGTTTGGAGCCTTAAATCACCCCGTCCCCCCACCTGCCCCGACCCCCGCTGCTTTACCTCAGCCGTCGCTTCTCAGTCCACCGCTCCTCGCCGCTCATCACCGCTCCTCCCCCGTGCCATGTCCGCCGCTCCTGGATGCCGCTCCTCCCCGTGCTCCTGACATCAGCATGCAGGTCGCGGCCGGCGCTACTTCAAGGTGTCTACTTTTTTTATAATGTTAATTTTTTTAATATAACGTATTTTTTAACTTTATATAGCCTATGTCCATCTGCACACCCTGAGGATTCCAACGATGTATCGGGTGTGTGGATTGGCGCTGTGGTTCCCGAGTTTACCCGCCTCAAAGCCTCAAAGTTCTTCCTTTATAATAGTAGTATAGATAGCAGCCCGTCCCGACGTTGTCCGGGGATGAAATATTATGTGTGTAATTTTGTCATAATGTTGCGAATCCCCCTCCCACAAAGTTATCGTGGCACATAGTTATCGGCGCATTATGATGATAAGGGCAAGGTGAAGCGTGAATGTGCGCGTACATTGCTTGCGTCAGGTGCGCCCCTTTTTATTGTAATTGTGTTTTATTCCCGTTATAGAACATTCGCGCTTATGCCCAGAAAGGTTTTTTGTCAACATATATTATTTACGCCGCATGAATGGCAATGTGCGTGAATGCGGCTCACCATGTGGTTTGTATTCGTCCGTGTATACTGACGTGTGAGAAGTGATTTCACCTGGCGAATGGAAAGGCGCGCTACTCAATAACGCGGCCATTTTTTGGTTTGTATACGTCCGTCTATAGTGACGTGCCTATAGTGACGTGTGAGACGTGATTTCAAGTCGCGAATGGAAAGGCGCGCTACTGAATGACGCGGCCATTTTTTTGTTATTAAATTTGTGGCATGTTTTTGACACGCCCATGCCCCTCTGCGAACGGTTACGCCCACACATGCCCATGACCAAGCCCCCGACACGCCCATGCCAACGCTCACAAGGGACTACTTTACCTCTAAGGTTCTTTTACGTTTCTAATGTATATGGTGGCCACCTGTATAGCCTATGTCCTTCTGCTGCAACTCCCCTTTACAATGCTGTATTGGGTGTTGTGATTGGTGCTGTACTTCTTGAGTTTACCCGCCTCAAAGTTTTCAGCTCTCTCTTTATAAAAGTAGTATAGATACCCAATGCCTCTTTCATTTCAGCGTTTCAGACTCATTGTACTGAGTATCTTGCAAAAAGGAAATGAGATTTTTTAAGGTATGATAGTACTTTTTGTTTTTTACAGGATTCCAAAGACCTTGGATATTTCCGAAGAAAAATGGAGTAACAGCAAAAACTATGATAATCTGTAAGAACAACAAGAAGTACATATAGCAACAATAATAATAAAACTAATCATAAATATATAAGCTAAAGAGCAAACAGTATAGCAGCAAACATTCAGAAAGATGTGTAGAAATATAGAATGGAAAGTAGCACAAAATATAGGAAAATAGAACAATGAGAAAACAGATCAAGGACTAGAACCCCGATCTGAGAAGTATTAAAAGAGACAATAAAAACATGCATGTCAACAGTATGACAGAGGTAGTCAATAGAGCACTATATGGAAATTCAATCAAGAAGCTCGGAGAAGAGAGTATACAGGATTATTTAGGTTTAGGTTGAGAAGAATTCATATTTGTTAGGCAAAGGTTTTGAAGCTATTCTCTCAGCTTGGCGGGATCTTCAACAGAACAGGTGATGCCATTATGCATTATCTCAATAAACACGAACGATTACACCATATCTAATATTCAACTGTATGTGTTTGTAGGTCTCACAGAGGTCAAACCCTTTGATCTAGCATTCATGTCATTTGACACATTTTGAGACAAGTAGATAGAAATAGACAAAGTTTATGTTTCTCCTTGTCAACTTTAACTACATAAAGAAGGTCACTGGGCAATGAGGGCGAGTCCCTCCTTTCCTAGATGATGAGCTCTTTAGAAGTCGAGAAAGGGGTGGATTATAAATACTCACCATCTCACATAAACCTCTTAAAAATGATCATAAATCATTGCCCTTGAGCCCTTATACCACACCATACATGTGAACATAATTTCACCTATTTCTATGTTCTAAATCCTCTGAGTTTTTCTGATGAATTGGTATCTCCAGTTTCAATCTTTAAGTTTAAGAAGTAGCATCTTTAACATTACTTATATGTTGCTTCATTTCAAATGCCCTATTTTCCATGCCCAGTGACCTGTCATCAAGCTGCTGTAAGTTTGCATTGGTGGCTATCATAAATGATTTCCGTGTCCCCACCTAATTTAACCTATATCAATAATTAGATTGATAGCAGAGGCAAGAGGTGAAAGGATCCTTCTTAAGTCTTTCACCGGGAAGTGGCAGGTTGAGTTCAAGTGATAGTTGATGAATCAGATGACATTTTGAAACAACTATTCTTCTTTGGCAAATCTTAAGGAGAATTCTGGTTTACCCAAACAACAACGATATTTAGAGAGAGATTGTATTAAAGTGTCTGATCTTAGAGCTACAAGTAGCTTAATAATTATAACTTCCCACAGGGAGACACCTTTAATATTATTTAAATGAATGTTGAAATTTGCTGAAGTCAAAAAGGAAATACAAGAGGAGAATCCTGTAAAATATCTAGCGGTCATGAACACCCATATGGAACCCATAGCCAAGTAGTCATCATTTAGGATGAGCTGCTGCAGAAGAAAATTCATCCAAGAAACAATGGTCATCAAAATGAGAAAGGTAACATTAATGATAAACATAAAAAAATAATTTTGCTGCACCATAAATCATTTATTTACTAGTAGATAGTGGCACATTCCTGCAAAATGTCCCCACAAGACAGAGAGAACAATAGGTCACCGATACAGTGACAGTGTTAATAAGTATCCACAGTTTTGTTCAGGGAGAGGTGCCAAGTAATGATAAGTCACAAAGGAGAAAAGCTGGTAGAAGAAGTAAAAATAAGCCTTTTGTAGAGGAAAATGCAGGCACCTTAAATCAGTTGAGGTGAAGTCTCCACATTGAATATCTGAAGGGAAATATGTGTTTTAAAAGTAAATCTACCAAAAATGGCAGGTGTTGCACTCTGACCTACATTAACTAAGGTGAACAGAAAATGTTGGCAACTACCTGCTCCAGAAAGTTCATACAGAACACTCTTTCAAATCTTAATGATCAAAGATTCTTACCATAGTGGATACAGTTCAAGTATAATGTACGTTTAGAACACAGCATGTTTTCTGGCTTACTGCAAACTTTCCGTTAATGCATACCTAAAGCTGCTCCTCAGCATAATCTTGTCAGAGTAATTGTTTTGGAAATGAATCCACTAGCCGAACTTGAGTACATCAGACGCTAAGTCAATCTTATAAATTGTCAGTGATCATTTAGTAAAGCTAAGCCTCACCATTGAGCCATAAAAACTGATATTTATCCAACGGACTTCTGACTTTTCCATGTAAGAGCAAGGTCTGGAAGTATCAGACAATTTACCTGTGTAATTCCATCTACATATGTTTGTGTTTGTTGATGAGTAGGAGCTGCACGTATTACCTTAGGGTGTAATATGGCTTCCATCCATCATAATAAATCATAATAAATGTGAACTATTTTCACTGTGGCTAGCAGTCAGGGCAAATAAAAACACAATTCTACCCCAGTTGCTACCAAGCAATAGCTGTTGCTTTTGCCTTGCAATCAATACATCATGGTTTGGATTCATATATTCTGAGATCGGATGTTTTTTGTAGAAGTGTTAAGAATTTTATTTGGGACTTTTTTATCACCCTTCACTCGGAACAGCAAGAGATCACTGAAATAATACAGCACTCAGTTGAAAGCCACGTTTTGTCCCCCTTACCCTGCACTGTATTTCTTAAACTAGAAAAGGTTATTTATCTTTGTTGTAAAGCATAGCTGGTTAAACTTACATAGCATGGGTTCTGACAATGTCAGCTAGAGGCTTTATGAAGGTGTTTAAGTGGGTGGGCCTATGGGATGAGTTTTGAGCAATGCCGCAAATGGTGCTTGTGGGTTCCAAGGTGAATAGGGGAAGGCGGATTGTCTGATGGAATCCATCTGAAGTGTTTTTCCCTTGATTCAGATATGGTGCAGTCTCTTGATGAGTGTGTGGTAGGAACAGTATGAAAGGCTGCAGAGAGGTCAAGAAAGATCATGGCAGCTGTTTCTCCTCTGTCGATTAGGGAGCGAATGTCATCGGTGGCGGCGATCAGGTTGGGCTGGGTTCTATGGTAAGTTCAGAAACCGGATTGGGAGGTTTCTAGTAGGTCGTACCTCTGGAGGTGTTCAGCGAGCTGGTGGTTAATGGCTGTCTGCAGGATTTTGGTGGGAAATGGAAGCAACGTGATTGGATGGTAGTTCCGGGGTTCGCTGGGGTCTGTGGAGTGTTTCTTGAGGAGAGGTCTGACCTCTGCATATTTCCATGCATCGGGAAGGTGAATGTGGTGATAAATGCGTTGAGGAGGGTGGTGAGTTGGTGGCTGATATTGTGATGAAGGGATTGTGTTCTCTGTGGCTGTAGGGCAGAACAACTCTCTGAGAGATGGTGAAGAGTTCCTTGGTGTGGTTGGCACGTGCCTCAATGTGAGCTGCAAGGGTGTCCTTTTTTGCTTGTTTGAGTCATTGGTAGCAGCAGTTGAGGTCTGACTTGAGGGTGGCTCGGTCTATTCGTCTCTGCTAGTACGCCATCTTTTCTCCAGTTGTTTGCAGCTATGTTTCATTGTGCTGAGTTCCGATGTGTACCAGTTAGCTCATTTGGTGGCTCTGCAGGTTTTGGCTGGTGTGACAGGGGTCACTCGGGTGGTGAAGTAAGTAAGTAAGTAATATATTTATTTGTATATGATTAATTAAAATCTTTACAAAAATATAAAACGCCATATAGCAGTACAAATTATTTAAAATGCCATATAACAGTACAAATTATTTAAAATACAGCAGTTACTATTGTCAATTCACGGTTGTTATTAAGTCCCAATGAGTCTTTCAAGTGTGCTTGAATCTTTCCTGCAATAAATCAAAGAACTTCACAACCTGACAATTCAGTTTAATATCGCTGGAGGAAAAACAAAGCTTAACTGCCTGCCTACAGGTCCGAACGGCATGTGATCTAAAAAACGGTAGCAACAGCTTGAGCCTCAGGTCCATTAGTCTCGGGCAAATACATATCACATGGATGATGTCCTCCTTGCCAGATTTACACAGGCGGCATAGGGCCGAGGCGTGAGTTCTCTCCCATGGCGGCAGGTGCGGTAATATCGGGATAGCTCCAAGGCGCAGTTTCAGGAACTTTTCTTTGATTTTTATTTTCATCCCGATATTAAGATATGCTTGTGGCCGTATTTTGCCGTAATCTCCCACCGTTATCCATCCATGCGCCCTGTTGGCTAGGTCTTTCTTATCTTCTATTGCCGAGATTATTCGGGCAGATTTTTTTGCCAACTTTTTGAAGGACCGGTGGTCTATGGCAGTTTCCCAAATGTCGGATAAGCCTAGCACATCAAGAGATCCAAATAGGTAGTCCCTAGGCAGTGAAGTGCGACATCTGAGTAGCTCTTCCCAGACGCTGGCATTTAAGGAGTCAGGGTCTGCGTCGCGGATCTTGCGCCAGTTAGTTACATATGCACTCCGTCTTTCTAGTGTTTGTTTGACAACCCCAAATTCTAAACGAATTTGGGCCGGAGACGCGTATTTGGGAAGATTGAAGATGGCCCTGTAACAATTGGCTATGACTGTGTCTAACAATGCAGCGTCCTTCCCATGCAGCGATTCGCTCCCATAGGTGAGCGTTGGTTGAAGTTTCGCTCGGAGGATTTCAAGGAAGGGTTTAAGGGTGAGGTCAGGGAGTTTAGTCTTTAGTGATTTCAGTGCGAGGTGGGTCATTATTGCCTTCCCTCGGATGGACTGGAGCTGAGGCCTAGACGTGTTCTTAGAATCCAGCACGACGCCGAGGTATTTGTATGTGGCTACCCGTTCGAGCTTTACTCCGTTCAGGTACCAACAAGGGATCCTTTTCTTCCTGTAGTTTACCGTCATGACCTTAGATTTATTGAGGTTTATTTCTAGGGCATTCTTTACCGAGAAGGCATGGGTACAATTCAAAAGATGCTGAAGGCCTATTGGCGACCGGCTTATCAGCACTAAATCGTCCGCATATAACAAACTAGGGAGGGTGGCTTTTCCTAGCTTGGGCGCATGATTACGGCATTTGTCAAGTTCTTCCGGTAAGTCAGAAATAAACAGATTGAATAGAATTGGCGCTAATAGGCACCCCTGCTTTAGTCCTTTAGTTGTTCTAATCTGCTTCGAGAGGTGCTGGCCAGTTCCAAGTTTAATTTTAACCCAGGTGTTAGAGTGAAGCAGTATTAGGACATCTAGGAGATGTTTCGGAATGCCCCAAGTGGATAGTTTTTTCCAAAGTTTGTTTCGGTCCACATGGTCGAAGGCCGCCGTATAATCAATAAATGAAAGGAAAAGCGGTAGCTTGGTGGTTTTTGCTTCGCCCATCAGTAGGGACAGGGCCATGATGTTGGTTGTTGTCCCTTGGCCTTTACGGAAACCTGTTTGGTTGGAAGGGATAATGGCTTTTTCGGACGCCCACGCCGATAGTTCTTCCAGAATGAGACCACTGAAGTATTTTGCTTCTATGTCAAGCAAAGCAATGAGACGGTAGCTATTCGGATTACTCTTGCTCCCATGTTTATATATCGGGCTAATGACGGACCCATGCCAGGAGTCCGGAAGGGATAAAGCAAGTCTGGCCTCGTTAAAGACCTGACACAAGGATGCACTCCAAAAGGCTACGTCAGATTTGTACAACATGGGGGGGATTCCATTCGGTCCCGGGGCCCCATTCGGTCGTCCCTTGGTAATTCGACGCCCGATGTCTACTGGGGTGTATCCCGTGAGCCCTGTCTCCATGTCCTTTATGGGTCTTCCTTCCCACTCGGGTGGTGGCATTGCTGATCCAGGTGTTGAAGTTTTAGACTGCCTTTTCGAGGTTAGTTGTGGTTTGGGGCTGGCTTGTGTTGAGTGCGTCCATCCATTTATTTATTCAAAGTTTTATATAGTGTGAACATGACCTAAGATGGTTTCAGAGAGCTTTACAAATGATCAGGGTGGGAGAAACAGGCAAGACCTTCTATAATAAACAAAATAACAATCACAATATTAGTACAGGAAGAAGCAGTACCCAGGCGGGGGTGATGAACTTCCACTAGTCCAACATAGCACTTTATAAATGATCAGGATGAGAGAAACAGGTAAGGCAGGCAATAATAAACAAGAATAACAATCGCAATAACAGTACAGGAAGTAGCAGTAACCAGGCGGGGTGAGAAACTCCCACTAGTCACAACAATTCCTACTTTTGTAAAGGGCGAACATAAGGGTTTCAAGTCGCTGGGGAGATTAAGTGAGTTATTGCCCAGTGTCACATGATGCTGAGCTAAGTTGCCACCGGCACACGGCATCAAACTGTGAGCTCTGTGATCCTGAGTCAGCCATTCTAGCCAGTGCACCACACCTCTCCATCCATAGTCCAACAGAGAGATCAACAGAACAGGCCAAAATGTTGGGAGATAGACCAAACGTGCGGACTGTGTGCATTAACAGTACCAGAGAGTAGAGCTCATGGGAGCTAGAGAAAGAGTTTGATTATCAATAGCACTTTCACTTGTTTTTTGAAAGATTCAGATGAAGGGTTAATTCAGATTTCAGATGATAGGGAATTCCAGATTCTCAGGGCCATGCCAGAGAAGGCTCAATTGCAAGTTTTCTTCTTATATTTCCTCAGTTTCAACATTAAAGACGTGGTTCTTCCTAAGGTTCTAGAGCCACCAGACAGTTCCAGTTTTTGTGCAATGTACATTTAGGGCATTAGAGTGTATGGCTTTGTGTGTTATACATGCAACTTTTGAATGAATTCTTGCCTTGTAAGGAAGCCAGTATAGTGATTTTAAATCAGTAATGAGTCTTGCTGTTGAGTTAAGAGCGGCTCCTGATCTAGGAAGCCCACAAAGATTTACATTCCCATAATCCAGCCCCAAAATCACTAGGGCCTAATAACTGACTTGAAGTCATCGAGGAGGAGGAAGGGTTTGATTTTCCTTAAGATGCTCAATTGGAAGTTAGCTCCTCTAGTGGCTGAGCTGATGTGCACCTGCATTTTCAAGCTCTTGTCTAGCATTATTCCCAGCGATTTGGTGGGATCTATGACATTAGCAATGCAATTGAGGGCAGTTAAATGTTGAGTGATTGTTTGGAGGATGCAATTAAAAGGAATTTTGTTTTGTGAGTATTTAGTTTGAGGTGGTTGCAGTTCAACCAGTTTTGAGTTTTTTGTAAAGATTGGCTGAGAGACCTAGTATCTTCCAAAGAGGAGATTTACAAGTAAAGTTGGGTGTCATCGGCTTACATGTGATAATTGATGTCTGATGATTTCAAAATTAAAATTTCTGATAACAGATCTCAAAACAGGTTAAAGAGCGTGGGTTACAGAGAGAAACCCTGTGATACCCCTAATGAGACAGGTGTGAAGGATGACAGGGAATGATTAATCTTATACTTTGGGATCTAATATGGAGGAAGTAGGCAAGCCAGTCTAGGACAGGACCAGAAAGCCCCACCTTGCGTTCCAGTAAGTCAAGGAGGCTGTCATGTTTGACCGTATCAAATGATGATGAGAGGTTGAGGAGGATTAGAAGGCAGGATTCATTTTGACCAAGCATTTGTGAAGCGTGATCAATTATGTGAGTTGGGGCTGATTCAGTGCTATGTCCCTGACAGAAGCCAGATTGTGAATCTAACCCCTCCCGCTTCACCCGAGGCGGATGCAGGATCGGATGAGTGGGGGCTTAATTCGCAAACGCAAAATTACGCTTTTAGCTTTGCTAGTCGCGCTGATTGCTAGCGCTTTTTTAGGATTTGTGCATTTTTAGTTTTATTCTGTGCCTTTCACTCTCCTTCACGTTCGTCACCTGAGGCCTGTGCCTTTTCTCACCCCTCTGGGGCAACAGGGGTGCTGGTTCTCTGCGTTTGTCCCTTACCCGTACGGCCGATTAGGTGCCGCAGGGCATTCTGGGATGTGTAGGCTGCAGACAGCGATAGTAGCCATCTTTGGGGAGGCAGGCACGCTGGTCGGCAGTCCAGTGGTGCGGTGTCTCGCCTGCTAGCCTATAAGTTTGAGCTGTTGGACGCCCCCGTGTGAATCTAACCCCTCCCGCTTCACCCGAGGTGGATGCAGGATCGGATGAGTGGGTGCTTAATTCGCGGACACAAAATTATGCTTTTAGCTTCGCTAGTCGCGCTGATTGCTAGCGCTTTTTTAGGAATTGTGCATTTTTAGTTTTATTCTGTGCCTTTCACTCTCCTTCACGTTCATCACCTGAGGCGGATGCCGGGTGACTCCTTGCTCTTTGCTTACCTCTGCCTGTGCCTTTTCTCACCCCTCTGTCTGGGGCAACAGGGGCGCGCTGCTTCTCTGCGATTGTCCCTTACCCGTACGGCCGATTAGGTGCTGCAGGGCATTCTGGGATGTGTAGGCTGCAGTCAGCGATAGCTGCCATCTGTGGGGAGGCAGGCACGCTGGGCGGCGGTCCAGTGTTGGGGTATCTCGCATGCTAGCCTATAAGTTTAGAGGCCCTCTGCTCCGTGCAGCGGACGCGCCTCCCCGCGCCAAAGGAGCGCCTAAGGTAAGCCCGTCAGCGTCCCGGAGGCGGACGGGTGCGGGCGGGGCATCACCTTTTTTAGGTTTTCCCTTGATTTTAGTCAGTATGCGTACTTACACCACCGCGGAGCTCATCTCCTTAAGGGGTGATGTGGGCAACTGCAGTAGTATTTTCCCAGGTAGACAGGTCTTTAAAAAGGGCTGCCCTGGTTGTGGTTGGCGTATGGCCAAACCCAATATAGCACTTTCTTGTAATCAGCCCACCTATAATCCTTGCCTACTCCTCAACACCAGATCCCTAAGCAGGCACTCACTGGACATCTATAACCTCCTCACAGAGGTCAATCCTCTGTGTCTCTTTCTTACGGAGAACTGGCTGGGAGAAAGCTCTGGCCCAGACATAGCGACAGCCATTCCTTCCAATTATGTCATCTTTAGGAAAGATAGGCCTACGGGAAGGGGCGGAGGTGTAGCCTTGGCGGTGGACAAGTGCTTTTCCTGTGCCATCATTCCCACCAACAACATTCTGGGTTGTGAGTCCTTGGGGTTTACTCTGTCCCTGTCCCCTCACCAAGCATGTGTCGGGTTACTAATTTATAGACCACCGGGACCCGTAGGCACTTTCTTTGAGGAGCCTCAGGCCGCGGTCTCAGCACTCTGTTTAAAATCGGAACATTGTTTGCTGCTGGGGGATTTTAATATTCACATGGATTCATGCAGTGACGCCGATGTCATTAAGATCCTTGATATTACAGCTCCCTTAGGGCTGTCACCTTATGTCACTGCCCCACACATAATAAGGGCCATATCCTAGACCAAGTGTTCTCGACCATGTCGGTCGGTATGTCCCCCCCGGTACCGGTATTATGGTCTGACCATCATTTGATCAATTTTCAGATCCACTTGATGAATAAAACCTTTTCCAGACCTCTTGAACACTCCCGGCAGACTGCGCGAGCCTTTCATCGTGTGTCTCCAGACATGTTGGCGCATGCACTCTCATCCCATCCTTGCCAGCTGTCAGGGATCTTAGAGGCGGATCTGGCCCTCCTGCATCTTTGGCTGGTCGATAGATTTGAAGAGTTAGCTCCAGAGATGGTCTCCCGTAAAGCAAGCAAGCGGGCTTCCGCCCGTGGTAAACTGCTTCTCTAGCTGAGATGCGGCGAAGATGCAAGAAAGCTGAAAGGGCCTTGCATCGCCATTACGATATTACCGAAAAAAGTGAATACAGAGAATCCATTAGACTTTATCATAGTAGCATCATATTAGAGAAAAAGGCCTACTTTGCTAGGAGAATTGAGGATGCGGCAAATACCAGCAAAGAAATTTTCCGCATAGTAAAAGAATTCATCTCACCCACCTCTGTCCTGCCCACGCATTCTCATACTGAACCGTGGGTATGTCAACTTGCAAACTATTTTGCTACTAAAATTAAGTCTATTCAAGACGCTTTTCCCCTCACTAGCGCGGTGATTTCACCGGAGACCAGTGTCTCTTTGCCCACATCTTCGGTCCTTGATGGTCCCTCTTTTTCTGAATTTCCTCCCCTGTCTCTGTCTTCCTCATTGGACTTTCTCACTCAACTAAAATCTTGTTCCCCTCATGATCCGTGTCCCGTAAAATGTCTCGGAAAAATAGCTCCTGCTATCAACTCCCTGGTAAATCCGGTGCTTAATCTCTCGCTAAGCACGGGAGTGGTTCCCCGGGCCTGGAAGCATGCCTTGATCCTACTGCTTGTGAAGAAGCCTAATCTGGACCAGCTGGTTCATGCCAACTACAGGCCCATCTACCTCCTCCCGGCACTGGCTAAGGTGGTGGAGAAGCACGTCCACGTCTCTCTCTCCAACTACCTAGAACATATTAACATCTTACATGACACCCAGTCGGGCTTCCGTGCCAACATGAGCACGGAGACCGCGCTGTTAGAAGTCACCGATCCCATTAGAGAGGTATTAGACGCAGGAGGTAAGGCAATGCTTGTAATGTTGGACTTGTCGGCGGCCTTAGACACCGTTCCCCACGCCGGTCTCCTTTTAAGACTCAGAGAGATCGGGCTACGGGGAGCAGTGTTCAGCTGGTTTGAGTCATTTCTGGCAGACCGCCGTCAAACGGTCTGGGCCCCACCGTTCTCCACCTATATGCCACCACTGGAGGTGGGGGTGCCTCAGGGCTCCATCTTAAGCCCCACCCTCTTTAACATCTATATGGCCCCTTTGGCGGCACTGGCGGAGGCGCTTGGTGCCCAGATAGTGTCCTATGCTGATGATACCCAGCTCCTTATTACTTGCAAGAAGGGTTCCAATTTTGATGGCCTGCGGATCAGAGGCTGTCTGGGCGCGGTCTTCGAATGGTTTAAACATCATAGGCTCAAATGTAACTCTGATAAATCGGAGTTGCTTTTTTTCGGATGCCCACCCGATCCCAGATGGCAGTCTTGGTGGCCCCCAGACATGTATCCCCCGGCGGCTGCGTCCTCCAAGGCCAAGAATCTTGGAGTACAGATTGACGATGGCCCAGATTCTTGGACTCGCAGGGAAGTGTTTCAGCATCCTGAAAATGCTGAGAAAATTCCTGCCGATCCTCTCCATTGAGCATAGGAAAACTACTATGCAGGCCCTGATAGGTTCCCGTTTGGGCTACGCAAACGTACTCTATCTGGGCCTGCCAGAGTATCTTCTTTCGCGCCATCAGATAGTCCAGAACTCTGCTGCGAGAGCTATCTACGGTCTCCATCGGAGAACCGGTGCGTCGGAGCTACTTAAAAGACTGCACTGGTTACCTATTAGAAAACGGATTGCTTTTAAGGCGCTCACGCTTGCTTTCAAAGCGCTCCAATTTCTCAGGTGCGAAATACATTAGCAAACGTCTGGCTTTCTATTTGCCTACTAGGACACTGAGATCGGCCTCCCTGGCCATGGCATCTGTTCCATCTATTAGATGGACGAGAATTGGAGGCCGCTCCTTTCGTCACCTGGCACCTCTACTCTGGAATTCCCTGCCTGTCTCGTTGAGGAAAAACGGCAAACTACTAGCCTTCAGGAAGGAGCTTAAGTCTTGGCTGTTTTTTGCGCAATAACTCTTTTGTTCGGTCATCTGCCCCTGACCTCTGTATCGGGTTTGTTAAAGCGCCGGGACACTCCTCGGAGTAGCTGAGCGCTATATTAATCTGATTTTAACATTAACATTAACATTGGTAATGATCTAAGAGTTGGAATTGCTCTATGTGTTTGCATAGCTGAGCATGGACACATTGCTCAAGTAGCTTTGAAAAAGTTGTGTTGCTGGAGATAGGGCGGAAATTATTTAGCTCAGTGTGGTTTTCTGTGGCTTTTTTAGGAACGGGGGTTTCCCTGTCTGGACTTGACTCAATATGGAATATTGCCTTGAAGTAATGAAGCATTTACTATTTTAGTCAAGAATGGGAGAAGAGAGGTTTTAATCTCACTGAAGATAATCAAAGGAAGTGGACCGCTGAAGTGGTTTAAAGGCTTAAGGGTTAACAGGATGTTTGCTATGGTAGTTTCATCAAAGGTATTGAATGAAAACCATGAGGGATTATTTTTGGGGGGACTGGGCAGGTTGATGTGTGAAAGCACTGGCAGGAGATCCAATGCAGTCTGTAAGTCATTTTCAATCTTTTTCGTCTTTCCCAGGAAAAGGCTGCAAGTTCTTCGCAGTTAGGCTGCAGATTAGACCAAGATAAAGAGTTGGGTGGCCTGTTAGACTGCAATTTTAATGTGTTCAAACAGTTTATTAGGTTGGTTCCTGACATCGTTTACCTGTAACCTAAAGACGTTTGCTTTAGAGCTACACATTCATTTGTTGTAAATGCTTCTCAGAGATCTCAATTGCTTGAGCGAGGGGAGAATCTCCAAGACCGGTCAGCCAATCTAAGATTGCATCTTTCAGCATTTAGGCTACCATTGTACCAAAGCTTTGAGTCTTTGGTGGACACTCTTTTTAGTTGGAGGAGTGCAATCAAGTCTAGAATGTTTGTCATTGACTTATTGTAATGATCAGTAAGGACCTGGACATCTGACATGTACTCAGGAGGGGTAGGATGCGACTGCTGATTGATGTCAGTTCATTCAGGTTTATGTTTCGAGTGTTCCTTTTCCAGTGCTTGTTATTTTTTGTATTTGAGCCTTTTTTGAGGACAATGATTCAGAGATAAGAAAAGTGATGCAGTAGTGATCCGTCCAATAAGATGAAACAATAGATTCAAGTTGAATGGAATTGGCCTTAGAGATGATTAGATTAAAGGTTGTTCCCAGGTTAAATCAGATAGGATGGTTTTTAGGCTAATCACTGATTTGGGTCATTCCAGTGGAGGCTGAAGTCACCAAGGAAGACCTGGGCGCAATGAAGGCTGGAATTCGTCGAGATGATTTCCATAATTTTTTAAGGAATGGGCGGTTACCTCCTGAATTGTGGTAAACCACAAGTAATTTGCATTGAGGTTTCGATCTTTAATCAAGATATTGATGCATAGTTAGTCTCATGAGTTGAGATTGACGTTTTGTGCTTGCTTCACTAAGAGATTATTGCGGTGAATACAGGTAAAGCCTCTACCAGGGCTGTGGGGTCTATCTAATCTGATGATGTTATAGCTAGGCAGTACGAAAATGTTGGGGGTTGGTGTGGAAGAGTCAATTAACCATGTTTCAGTCAAGACAATAGGTCAAGATCATGTGTAAGGATAAGGTCAGCAGTAACTGCTTCATGTTTAGATGCTGATCTTCAATTGAGTAGCATACATTTCAGGTGGGGTATGGTGACAGCAGAGGAAGCCTGAGTGATGGGTAATTTGTTTGAGGTTGGAATTGTTTACTGCTCTGGGATGTGGCCCAGGTTCTCTATGTGGATTCATCTAAAGTGTTTGGATTTGACCCAAGTTGTCTGGGGTGTTATAGTGCAAAGATTTGTATGAGAGAAGGAGGGAGTAAATATTGTTATCTGGTAGTGTATCTATCATCCTGATGACCTGGGTGGAGGCATTGGGGGAGGAATTGTTCTCCAGGTCAAATGAAGTGACAATGTAGTTGAGGAGATCCCATTGGATGTGGGGGGTGACAGCTGTCTTGCATGATTGTTGTTCGTATGAGGAAAGGGAATAACTATTTTTACACAACGACCTGGTGGAATCAACAATAATTAGCTAGCTGGGAGGGGATGGACATTAGGCATTGCTTGTCAGCCTTACGTTGATGAAGCTCCAAAGAGAAATGAAATGAAATTAAATGAAATACCAACATTTGTAAAGTGCACAGCTACCTCTGGAGAGGTGTCCCGGTGCTGGGGGCCGTCGGGAAGATTAAGCGAGCTATTGCCCAGAGTCACAGGGTGCTGGGCTAACCTGTTGCTGGCGATCGAACAATGAACCTTGGGGTCCAGGGTCAGGCATCCTGGCTGCATTAAATTTGGAGTCAAGTGTGGTGGTTGGGAACAGATGGTTGTGATGTGGTTCAAGGGGGTCAGGAGAGAGGGAGTTCCAGTGTCTCATGATTTTGAAGTGGCTGAGTAGGGAGAACCAGGCGAGGGGGGAATAGAGATGGAGTCTTGATTGAGGAGTCGGGGTGTGGGACTCATGAACTTGTTGATGAGGAGTGCTGAGGAGAGAGGAGCAATGTTAGGGGCTTTTGAGTTTGCAAGTGTCATTGCTTTGTCCAAAGGGAGTGTCACAGATGGATCTGTGATGACATTGTGGTATGTTCAGAGGTCATGAGTAGAGATGAGTTGAAGGTGTTAGTAATGAGGAAGTGTGTTTCAGTGATCGCTGCTCTAGAGGTGTGGTGAGGGCTCAGACTATTATGAAGACAAATGGTGAGTGAAATTTGTTGGGTAATCTGATCAAGATGAATGGGGGAGGATGGGAAATAGATGAAGCAATGTAAGTGGTGGGGTGAGGGGAGAATATAGAAACAGGTGCCTGTGAGATGTCTAAAGGTGCAAAGGTGAGCTTGGGTCTGAGAGGATTCTTTCTTCATCACAGAGATTTTGATAAGTGAAACAATGTAATTACAGGTTGTGTTCAGATGCTTGGAGGAGGATAATCCCATTATTATAAAGGGAGATGGTTGCCTCTGCTCAGCAAGCGATTGAGGGAACTACTGAGAGTCTAAGACCGTGGGGGTTTTAGTGGATGTAGTGATCTGGAGCAGAGAGCAAATAGCTTTCCTCCATTGTGCTCATCTTTTAGTATAGAAGACAAGGTCACTTATGCTAGCTCATTATTCGTGCAGAAGTAGGGGGTCAGAAAAAAGGATGTATGGGTTAGATTTGAGTGGCCTGTGTTTCAAGTTCTTGGAAGCACTTTTAGATATATCTGGGGGTATATGAGAGTGTAGGAATTACAGCCAGCTGAAACTAGATTGGAGTCTAGTGGTCTATGAGAAAGGAAAATCATGGCTACGGGAAACAAAAATCCAGAGTGGAAAGAGGGGAGAGACCAGGGTACTTAATGCACATGTGGGTAGGAATATGAGGGGAGGGGAGGGGAGAGGAGGGGGAGGGGAAGTTCAGATGAGGAAGGAAGGGATGAGGAAAATCATGGGGTGACTGGAGGAATGTTTCTTGACTCTGTTCCACTGGTTCTGTGCTATTTTGCTCCAGCTGCGGAAGGAGGTGCTAGGAGAATTGGGGGGGTTCGAGGTGGTCCTTTGATCATAAAGTGGATGAAGGAGTGGTCGGTTCAGGGGAGTTCCATGGTATGCATGTATTTGACTCTCTTGCTGGATGTGAAGATTCCAGTGCGTGTCCTGCTCTCTGTATTGCGCCTTTGACCATCTGGGTGAGACCGATGCTGTCCAATTATTCAAAGAGGCTGGCGAGGTTCATATCTGTCTGGTTATACATTTGGAAGTTGAGGTCTCCAAAGAAGATGTAGTGCTTAGTTACGATGGTGAGAGAGGCGATAAAGTCTGTGATCACAGGGGCCAGTGCGATGTCCAGGGGTTTTGTAGCTGAGAGTGCCCTTGATGGTAGATTTGTTATCGCCGGGGAGTTGAAAATTAAGGTACTCCATGATCAGAGTGGTGTTGTCCTTTTATTTATTCTTTGTGTATGATGGCGATGCCACCTCTGTGTTTGTTGGTGCGATCCTGGTGTGCCATTGTAAGGCATGCTTACAACGCCGAAAAGCCTGGGTGAGGAGAACTCTCGGTCAACAAGGTAACAGACTACATTTTCTGTTGAACAACGGTTCTGGATACGTAACTCATACAAATAGACTTTGGATCCATTTTTTATCAAGTTACGAAGTGGTTTCCCAAAGTACAGTACATAAGGTATACAATATAGTGGATGGATACTTGAATTTCCCTGAAGAAGTCAGAGATGCGGAGGCATCGTTAACTGACGAAACAAGTGTTGGCTAGAGAGGATTGGAAGGAAGTTACATGTGATTAAGCCGAAGATTTTATCATACTTCTAGAATAAAATCAACGTTGAAAAGAAGAATAATTGAACTTCTTTGAATTACATGAGGAGTTGTGCTCACGACATTTCATTTCTTTCTGTACAGGATCGGGTTTCTGGTCCATATCTAGGGACAAGAGTGGCTGTCCCTGTCTTTGGGAGCACACTGTATTGTTTGTTTGGTCTTAATGTTGGGATAATTGTAGTACACTGTGCGCAGAGAAGCCTTGCCACTGTGCTTTTGTTTTTACTGTGCTGAGGGGTTCCCATGGAACTCCGGAGCACCCCCCACACTGCAGGGGCTGCGGGGGCCTTTGTTACGCCACTGTGCTCGGCCCATGCACAGGTTCTAAGTTTCGAGCCATAGCCTTGGCTTGGCTCTTGCTCGGCTCTCTCTGTTAAATACTTGGCTCTAATAAATGTATATTGATATGTATTTTCTGCCTATCCAAAATCTTCTTCTTCCCCTTTGCTCTTAGCAACATGATGATTTACAGCACCAAATCTGGTTGGCATGATAAAGGTTATACCATATCACCTACTGTTAACATGACGGTCTCCAAAATATCTTTGCGCTTAAGTAAGAACACAAAAAACCCATTTAGATTCTTGAGTACATATGTTTGAAGCAGACAAAAAGTGAGAATTCAGTTAATTAAGATGGTAATTGTAATTGGATTTTAATACCACTTATTACCCCTGATAAGGTGTTGAAGTGCTTTACGGTGAGCAGTACACCACTCCGGAACCTAAGGTTAGTGGTTAAAACAGTGGCAATTGTGAATTAGTCAAGTGCAATCGAGAACAATTGCATGCATTTAGTTACTTTGTGACAGATTGTATAATACCAGTTAGGTGTGATCATAAGTGAGGGATATGTGAATAGCAACAGTCCTACGCACACATAAATATCAAAGCCTTACAGTATATGTTACATCCAACCACATCAGAACAACAATCGCTGTAGGTTTCTTGGTTCTTTTAATGTAATACAACACAAACAGCCAGCTGCAACGTGTTTCGTCAGAGAAACCGTGATCTCCAACTCTTCAGGGCCACGGTCTGTCCAGACGAAAAGTATACTCTCCCTGTACCGGTGCTAATTCCAACCCGGTCGGGTTCCACAAGAGAATATTGTTCTAGTATAATGTTTCAATGCAAAAAGAAGAGGAACCCCTCTAAAGGTCAGGGAGAAGAGGGGAAAACATTATCAAACCAGAAAGATATTCTCCCTCATGACCAAAGTTATTTATACACCAGAGTTAATCCAAATGAACACTGGTAGCACCCAGACCAATGTATGAACCCAATCAGCAAAAATGATTACAACAAACTTGAAAAATATACTTTTTTTTATTTTACATTTCTTTTATCAAATAAGTTTTCATAACTATACAAATCTTTAAATACTTTTTATAAATAACATTTCTCAGCATAGTTATATCACAAATCAGCACAAATGAGAAAAACAACACATTTCATTAATTCAGGAACACCCGGGAAGAGACAAACAGGAGCATTCCAACAACCCATTCAAAGACAACTCACACATATCCAGACACACCTTCACATTCATAACATATCTGGGGGACACAATTACAGAATGACAAAGTAATTGGGATGACCAAAGACAAAAACTGCACAAGGGCAGGATGTTCTCAGGGCAGTGGTCTAGTATAATGTTTCAACAGAGTATCAGACGATGTCAATCAGTGCGAGATGACGGTCATAAATCAATGACCGGCATCCACATAAAAGAATTATAGGGTGGGAAATCAAAATATATTTCTCGCTTGATACGTATTATAAATTACAGAGGCCAACGCGGGGTCAGAAGTGTAGAGTTAATCCAACTGCCAATCATCTTCTTGGACCGCAGGAATAATAAATCCAAGGTGCGTCTCTTACACAAGTATGTGTGTCTCAATATCCAAGTCTAGGCAGAAATGCTGACCCCGTATCTTGGCAGCAACACGAGTAATACAGCAGTGTGAGGGATATGTGGTTTCAGGTAAATGGTTGGCGAGATAGATAGGCTGTTGGAGATTAGGTAATGTTAGGTTACAGGGATGGGGTTTTAAAGAAGAGAAGTTGTGATCTATGAAATGAGGTATCAGACAATTACAGAATTGCAATAAGATGGATTAAGGCAAACAGGCATGAGACTTAACTCAGGAATAGAGGTATAGAGTAGATGGAAGGTAAGATGAGGGTCAGTCTAAAGAAAAAAAGTATGTCAAGGTCAATTTCTTATGCTGGGGTTTCAGAGAATAGTGGGAGGAGGCTTTCTGAGATAGCATCCAATCAGAGAATGTAAGGAACAATATTACACCCTGGGGCATAGTCACAAGGGGATTGCGCCACAGGATTTTCGCTTTTAACCGCATCGCTGCTGCGGTGATTTTTGCGCTGTGCTGCAAATTGCAATTTTGCTGGCACTATGACGAGCTCAGCTCGTCATCAGCACACGACACCCGTGGGTGATGACGAGCTGAGCTCGTCATCAGCAGCGAAAGGGTTAACGACGTTCCAGTGGCGCATTGCCCTGCACCATAGTTACAAAATGGTGTTAAGCCACATTTTCTCACTTAAAGCTGATTTGTAAATATGCTACCCTTTCACACAGGTATCTACTTGAAAGGGGCGTGCAATGGGTTTCACTGCAACACCTATTGTTTTTTTACACTGCCCCAGATTTAGAAGGATCTGTAAATCTGAGGCTGCACCAACAACTAACGCCATGCAATAGCAGGCGTTAGAATGGCACAATTAAGAGAAATACTTTTATTTCTCGTCTGTTTTGCTTTTCATATGTGTGCAGCATTCTGCAGCGCACATAGAATAAACAAATCGTATTATTATTGATTGTTTATGTGCAAGAAGGGACACCTTCCTGCACATAAACAATCATTCCCTGCAATGTAGGCACCCTTGCACTATGGTGCAAGGGTCTCTGTGTTGGTGCTAGGCACCTATTTTTAGCGCCATCGCTAGGGAAAACACAGGGGTGCATCGTATTGTTGTAAATATGGCACCTCTCTGCATTTTGGAAATTGAGAAGCGTGACACTTCAAAATTTGCCACAGCCCCGCAGCCCCTCATTTCCTTGTACATATGCCCCTAGTGCTCATTATCCGGTTCAGAATCTTAAACATGCGATTCCTAGTATGAACATCATTTTTTATTTTGAATAGCATTTTATGTCGGTTTCAAGACTTACTTGGAGTAAATCTGTCGAGTAGTTTTCACGAAATTGATGTTTAAAAGGTGCTTGGATTTGACATGAAGAGCTTATATTTTAGATATATCTTTACAGTTGGAAAGCTGTATTTTTAGTATACCTATACATCTACCGCTGTTTGACAAATTTGCATGACAATTGTCAGGTTCTTATCATGTTTAGCTTACTCTGTTAATGTGTAAATTTGTGCAAATTTATCAAGGGGGGACTTTCCAGAGGTGGGTCGAAAAATGTCTCCATCTTCTAATAACTATGGCATTATTTGACAAATGCACATAACATTTGTCACGTGTTTAGGATGTTAATTCTTCTGTGGGTCGAGCAAGTATTATGCAGACCCAACAATGCGGAGACTCATTTAAAGTGCGGTAAACACAATTTTATGTCTTAATAACTCTGGTGCTCTGGAATAAAATGTGGGAGGCTCTTTGAATGTAAAACTCAGTGCATTCATCTCAGGTTTCAAGTTAAACGAGGGGTTAAACAATAATTGTTTTTCTAATCACTTTGGCTCAGTTTAAGAGATGTGCGCAGCATTGGGCGGAACACTTAACCATGTTCAGCTTGCTTGATATATTTTGAGTTTCAGGCAAACCCATCAAGGAGAGTACGCTTATGCGAGTTGTCAAAAAGGCAACAGTTCTAATTTTACCACCCATGGGAATATTTGCTCTCTGCTGTACAAGAATACCAAAAAATTGAATTGCACCAAACTTGGAATGAAACTAAAATGTACTTAAGAAGTGCAGTTGCTTAGCTTGTGAATCAGTTAAGTACTTTTCAAGAAAGTAGCATTAAGGCAGAGTTCTTCAATCTGTGGGGCACGCCCCCATGGGGGGGGCGGGGCGCGACACCGTCTTAGCGGGGGCACCCACTCCACCTATAAATCTCACCTTTGTCCTCTACTGTCCCACATTGTTGCAATTCTACTTCACCAGCAGGCAGAGGCGCACCTAGAGTCAAATTTCGGAAAGGGGGTACGTGTTTTTTTTTCTTTTTAAAGCAAACGGCAGACTGGGGCTTCGGGGGCCCTAAAAAGGGGTGAAAACCATCAAAGCCTCATTAACATGTAAAAGGTATTTTAAAAACCTGTGAAGTACTCTGGTGCAGCTGTGCGGGGAAACAGGGTCAGCCTGGGCTGACACACAGGGGGTGGGGGTGGGGGGAGGGGCTGTTGCAATTTCACCCGAGCAAACCAGGTTAATTCCTACAGCTGAAATGCTATGTATGGATAACGACACAGCGCGAATCACAGCAAACTTTTATCTCAGACATGCTCAACCTTCACATAACCTCAGCAGTGAAAGGACACCCTTTAACCCTCGAAGCCTTGGGCATCTGGAAACCCTTCTCTCAGCCACCCTCGAAAACTCTGGATTCTTGGAAGTTCTTAGCTCCCTGCCCACCTTATGCTCCCAACTCTAGGGGATACACACAGTGCGCAAACTACTACCCTGGACACTTAGACGTATAAAACAGCACACAAGAGCAAACACACCAAAGAAATACAACTGTCGATACACATTGCCCCATAACAGGAGCAGAACAGTAATGAGCAAACAAAAGGGGGTAATGCCAAAAGGATCAGCCACTCAGGCAGGACAGCGCGCATGCGCAGTAGACCCTGTACACTGCATTATCCGCGGCCCAGATTTACTTTCCATGTCAGAGGGAAGCCCGCACACATAGGTTAGCGTTCTTCCCCGCGCACCACATGACACACCAGCACCTCGGATTCCCACCCGGATTTGAATGAGTCAGATATGTACAGGCAGTAACATACATGTCACATGTTACCACACACATGACCCCACTGCTCTGTTTCCACTATTACTATTGCACAAGGCAGGCATGTACCACACTGTCGCTGCACTGAGCCTTCTAAGCACCTTAAATTACCGATGTGTATATCTCAAGTTCTACAGTGCTACCTTTTTTGAAAAGGATAATAGGCTGAGTTGGCCCAGCCGTGATTCTGAGCTGTGATTAACACGTTATGCCGGGATTTCAACAACAGGAGTATATTTCACATCAGCATCTATACCTATGGAGAGAGGAGAGAGGCAAGGGGGCCTCTCAAGAGATAGTGGGGAGATACCAAAGTGAAAGCACTCACACTGCACCTGTCTTTGTCTCACATCTGGTGCCTGAGCCCCACGGGAGGCGGACTCAGTGAGGCGCAAACGCAACTCAACACATGGAAAAGAGTGTCTCTATTGAAGGGCAGGCTTAGGGGCCTTCAGCAACGGAAACCTACAATTAAACCACATTTTGTGCTCAGTTAAATATGTGGATTTTGCACAAACCACTGCATGCATTAGTGGTTCCAGCAAGTTCAGTCTAAGGAGCAACGGCACGGGCTCCGCTCACACATAGATGTGAATCCTGAGTGGCACCGCTGGCAGCAGGACAAGTGTCCTTCATTCACACGGTGCACTGGTGTGACAGTCTCCAGCAGTGGAAGCTTGCTGCACAGACCCACACCAGATACAGCAGCACTGCTTTCCTTATACTGGAAACTGTGACAGACTTTACCCACACACAGGGACAGGAGCAGTGTAAACGTGCTCACATGTACAGAGCAAGAACAGAAAGGGAGCTGTGCACGGTAGCCTCACGAACCGAGAAAAGGCAAATCACATGCATCAGCACTGCAAGATTCCCCCACACAAACAGAGAAGGGATTCCTTAGTGTTGCAACAACAGTACATTTATTCCGCTTGCATGCAGCACAGATATGATACAGCATGCGGCACGACAAACTTCCTTCACACTCAGAGAACAGTACAAACTCTCCTCAAATACATATACATGATGGAATATAGGGGCAGCAGTGCAAGCTTCCCCCATATGAACGGAGCTGGGATTCCAGGGGTGTGGCAACAGCA
The DNA here is from genome assembly GCF_964263255.1 of Lissotriton vulgaris. Lineage (NCBI taxonomy): Eukaryota > Metazoa > Chordata > Amphibia > Caudata > Salamandridae > Lissotriton > Lissotriton vulgaris. The sequence goes on from NC_141687.1 coordinate 1,999,729,568, forward strand.
GTACTAGTATCCTTCATGCATGCAGCGCAGATATGAAACAGACTGCAGCATGTCAAGCTTCCTTCACACTCAGAGAACATTACAAGCTCTCCCCAAATATATGTACATCATGGAGCATTGGTTCGCAGTGCAAGCTTCCCCCACACGAACGGGAAAGGTGCAATAGCAAGATGAGGTGCATTGTTGGTGAGTGGTAGTGAGGGAATTCATGGAGAAGGTGGAAACACTCATTGTTTTGAACATTATTTGCCAGATATGGCCCGGGATATGCGGGTGGCGGTCGATTATGTAGTGTACCAGATTCCAGAAATTTCTGTCAGGTGGTGGGGGGGCGACATTTAAAAAAATGCAGCTGGGGGGGCTCAACCTTCAAAAGTTTGAAGACCTCTGCATTAAGGTAATGTGACAGTGGTTTGAAAGTGTTAAAAGACAGAGATAGCGTGACCATTACTGTGTGGGATGTCCGGAAAACCATGTTTCCAGACTATCTAGAATTTTCATCATCCAATTCCATCCACACACAATTTCTCAGCGCCAAGATGCTCCCTTCGGAGCGATAGGCTGCGCTTAATAAATACTCACAAATACAAATACAAATACTTTTCATGGACCTACGTTTTAAAATGTAAGCTCCCATCGACAAAGAAGCTTCATTTAAGTACCAAAGCTTGGTCTGCAAACCTGGTAAAACAGGTCCACAAATAAAGTACCAGAACATAAGACCTAGCCAGACTGCATGTGAGGGCCACGGTCAACCTGTGCCACATATGTTTGAAGACCATGTAGCCACAAAACTTCCCTCTGTTGATGGATGTCCAAAAAAATACATTATCCAACGGTAAAATAAACATGGTAAAGGTTTTTCAAATGTCATGCTGATTCATTAAAATGTTTCACAGTTATTACATATTGTAATCCCCATGGTAATCAGCAAAAATCAGCAAAGAGTGAAGGTGCGCGTACGGGCGAGGAAACCCTGCTTATTAAGCAAACTTTTCCCCTTCCAACTTGCAGAAGGAGATAATGTGCATTCCAGCAATGTGAATGAAATGGTTTACTAATAAATAAAAGAATTGTGCCATGGTGTACGAATTGGGAATAGTGGGCGGCATCGATCTGGCTGCTGCCTGCCATAATACTTGCTTTGTAGCTTTTACTATGGCTACCTGCACTCTTCCTTCGAGATTTAGGAATCCTGCAGTACAGACTAATGTGCGCCCAGACAATGGCTTGGCTAAAGGGGCGAAATCCCAGGAAATCCCAGTAACAGGGCTCCTTGAATAATCCAGAGATTAACTTCCCTTTGTGTGTGCAAACAATAGGGAATTAACTGGGTTACCTTATTCTGCCAGACCTGAGCAGGGAATCCTGGGAGTTTCCATATGTTCTGCAAAGGTATGTGTGGGACCTGTGAGAAATAAGTTGAGGAATCCGGAGAATGGCTGGGCTGTACCGGATTTCACTTGGAATGAGTCCACCACTTCCCACGTTTCTCTTTTTTAATTTAACATTGAAAAGCAGTGAATCAAAGTAATACATTTTTGGAGGCTTTATTTGTGTAAAAGTTGCACTTTGACTATCAAAACAAACCTTCCATATAGAATGACGTGTAGAAAATGTACTTCCACTAATTAACACCGGCAAATTTTGTACAGCTCATAATGCACTGAAAAATGGGAATGCCAGACCATTTGTACACAAGAACGAGTCCAACGTATGGAATGCAGCAAGTCGGGATGATACAGAAAACAGCCAAAGTTCATGAAAAGATCTAGTGATGATGCTGAATAGTCACATTATATTAAGCTACAAATGCAGATCATTAAAACATGACATGTTCATCTGCTGCATCTCCTGTGCTTTTCTTGGCACAAAGTGCCGAGATTTCCTCTACTCCTCCAAGTTTCCTTCCTCTGCACAATTTCTTTATTAGTCTTGGCATTAAACAAATGAGTCATTTCATGAACAAGTACTGTTCTGAGAATTGATCGTCAAAATTAAGATTCATTTTCCTGTTCTTACCAGCTAGTGCAGATTTCAATTATTCAAAACTGATTCACTCAAGAGTTGATCCGCAATTCTAAATTGGAGGTAATATTAAATTGTTTAGATAGGGGTGGGTCTGAAATCGACAAATACGTTTCAAAGTCCTCACTACTCACACAGAAGATATCCACCAAGCATAAACCCCAATGGACGAATAAATATATGAAAAGGAAGTTGAGTGCGCTCATGAACAGCACCGCAGGGTTTACATTTCATAAGGTACACGGGTCGATGCTTTTGGACTTGGTTTGATTCGCTGCAGTGTGGGTTAATTTCATCACTGTATTACATATTTAGCGGTTGGGTGCACTTGCGTCCTGGTGCTATTTGCCAATACTGAAGAGACAAAAACAAACAGGCCCAGAGCAGTGCTTCAATTGTAAAAATACAAGTGTCTGGGCTCTCGTTACGAGGCCACTGCAGCTTGCACCATACATTGCCCCTGCCAGTGCTGCAAATGATAGTAACAATACAACTACTAACCATCACACTCCTACAAGTGTGACCATTCGGACTATTCCAGGCTCCCAAAGCAATAAGAATGGCTTGGACGGCAGGTAATGGTAATTTTTAATATATACTAAATTAATAACTGACCTTCATCTTAGACATCTTAGACAGGGCCACCTTATGGCAGACTGCCAGAAGAACCAGTTTTGACAATTAAGTGCTGGTGCCAGGCACCGGAAACCACTGGTTCAAATTAAGCACTGGCCCAGAGTAATTGTCAGTGGCTTAGATTAATTTATGCATTCCATCCATCTATCACTCTTTTGTTTACTTATTGTGTTTCCCTAAGTGGTACAGGTAAACCCAGATGTGGGTCCTGGGCACACTGTTACACTGGAACCAAGCTGTACTCAGCTGAAGAGCCCATAACTAGAGCAAAACATATCCTGGTTTGCTTGAGTTCCTGTTCAGGGAGGACCTGGCCTAGCAGTAGGGGCTGGACTGTTCCTATTGGAGAAGGGTCAAGACTGATTTGCATATAGCTGATTCCAAACTGAGGTGGCATGGTGGGCAAAACAGTAATGCATTGGAGGGCAGCCCAGAGTCATTACCAGTGGCTGAGACTAATTCAAGCATTTAATTCATCATTGTTTTGAAAACTACTGAAGAGACAGCCATGGCCCTTACCAAATATTCCGACCATTCTCTTTATAATGCATGTAGGGGATGTCTACATACAGGAACACTGCAGCCCTCCAGTGGAAAGAACATGCTTAAAAACCTATGCTGTGCATGAATTTCGATTCAATAAAATACTAGCATAATGGAAGTGCCATCACATAACCTTTCACTTTTAGTGATGCCACAAGGTTGCTCCTCTAACCCACCTTTACCCCGACATCTTCCGTTTCTGTTGAGCAGTTATCAGAAGGGCAAAGTGTGGACACCAAACAAAGCAGGGACTCACAATACGAAAGCAGATTGCTGTTTCAACCTTTATGATTCAAATGAATGAATGAATATTACATGTATAAAGTGCTAAACTTAGCCCAAGGGCGTCAAGGCACTATTACGGACCTGATAGGCAGACAGGATGGCATGCTTATACTGAAATCTGAGGAAAAAGCCAGGTTTTCACGGCTTTGCAGAAGAGAGAGTGTGACAACTTACCAGATTTGCTGCAGAGATTGGTGTTGGTACAATCAAGAGCATGAAAAGTGGTCTAAAGGTTCAGGATTTGGAAATGTTCTGCTGTGCTCTAGATTAAATAAGCAGTAAAAACAAAAAGAGAGAAAGTTTGCAGATCTTGGCAAGAAACTAAAACAAAACTGAAATTGTTGTACGTGGAAAATGTTACAAATGAGTACTATAGAGTTAACAATAATACAGTGTATTCACCATTTAATGTTCCAAGAACAATTCATTTGGTGATGTGTTCTACATAAATATTCAAAATGTACTTGTCTTGTTAAATATTGTACGCTGGTGCAAGTTACAACCACTTACCACAGGTTCACTGAGAGAAAGAGCCATTTTGGAGACACATACTCTAAAGAGGAAGAACAGTGAGTGCAGTCATTCAGAGAATTAGATAGAGGGAGGGTCGTGGGAGGGATTAAAAGAGAATACAAGAGATGAGTGATAGGCCCAATACAAAGGCAGAGGCATGCAAGAGACACACACTACAAAGAGGATACATTCTTTGAAACTGTGTGTCCTTGTACTGTCCTCCTCACCAGCCTTGCTTCTCTGTCCCAGCTGCCAACCCTCTTTGCCTGTTGACAACCCCCTTTAATTTCCAATGCCATGACAAACCTATATACTGTATGTACATTTGTAACGTGCTTTATTCTTACCTGCAATGAGATGAATATGGCTCACCACTGTTCTTGGAATGCTGATCTTGAACGGTGACAGTTGGGAGTCAGTTGGTGGAGGAGAGTTTGCAACTTGCACAATTCATGGCAGCTTTATCCAATACTGATTTTTATAAATAAATCACTTCTGCAAATACAGTTCATCTTGTTATAGTGAAGATTATTACAAAATCCTTATGCCATTTATATTCCAACTGTGTGCATCCTCTATGATCCGCCCTTACTCCTGTCGGTGTACCAATCTATATTTCTCTATGTTCAGGTAACATGAGTTTTCTCGCTTTTCATCTGTATCTTTCCTATCTGTCCTCTCCTGTGGGGTATGTCTTCATTACCTCTTCCCTGTGCTTCTAGGCATCTTGAACACAATAGTTCTTCAATAGTTCTTTAGTGACACTCCTCCATTGCTAAAATAGCACCCCCTAAAATGTGATAATCCAGTGTCACCAGTTCCCCCTTTGGCACTGTGCCGCATGCTGTACCATGAAGTTCCATTTCCTGTGAACTATGTTTTGCCTCTGCTGTACTGGGATATGGCACCACCTCTTGTGATTAATGAACATCAATGTAGATTCGAATATTTAAATTATTTATACATTCATGTGAATTGATTCTTTATACATTTATCTAGTGTTCTGCTCATAGCATGTAAGTTACCTTGCGGGACGATAAGGAAAAGTTGGTCATGATTAAACTAATGAGCAGAACTTCTTAACCCGTTTTAAAGAGCGCTTTGACCAACGCGCTTTATGACTTCTTCAAAGTTGTCCATGTTGGCATTTTCCATATTCAAAGTGTCCTGGAGGATGAATTCTCAATCCCACATTTCTAGCGGTAATTACATTCTATCTAAATTTGTCCAAAGTACTATGTGATATGCATCATTTTCCAATAACATTTTCCACTAATTCAAGGCTAAAAACTTACAAAGCAGCTTTTGAAATGCATTATGAACCTACCTTCAAGGGATTTTCGCCTTTGGCGTATGTTGTGGGTGGCTTTTAGGATCCCACCATCAATATACAAAGCACATTGATGTGACTTGTAATTGTGTGCTGTTGTCCAAGCCATTTTACTTTAGTCACAAATGAAATGCCTGATGACAAAATATGAGAGAGTCTATGTGATCTCGACCTTGATCCTACATCTGAAAATAATTCCCAAATACATTTGGAAAGGGGCGACCACTCGGTCCCCCCGAACGTATGGTAGGGGGCCCGGATCCCCCCGGGAGACCATTTTGGGCGGGGGGGCGTGTCTCGGCTGGTATGCCCGAAGCGGCGTAGCCGGGGCGCGCCTTTTTCCCGCCCAAGGAGGGTTGTCCTAGACACCTACACCGTTGGCCACGCCCCGTAGGCGTACCAGAGGAGGGTACACGCCCTCCCGAAGAGGAATAAAAGGAGCAACAATCCAAAGAAGCATCCTCTTGTTCCTGTGCTTGGAAGCTGCACCGTCTCGTTGCACGTGAGCCCTCGACGGAACAAGGAGCAATTTTTGAGAACTTGTAATTCTTGTGTTTCTCTTTCAGCGACTCCGTACCTCGGACCCAGGACCTCGTACGCAACAAGGATCGAATATCCGACAACGATGCCTGGCAAGAAGCCCGGAAAGAAGGCAGGGACTGATCAGATGCTCCGTATGTTAATGAAGGAAATGGCGAGCATGAAAAAACAGATGGCGGCAATGAACAACTCGGGCAGACCGAAGAAGGTAATCGGCCCAGCATTGCCAGGAGTAGTCCCCGCTGGGAGAGGTAAAAGGGCCATGAACAGGGCGGCAGGGGGGGAAGCCCCAGTTCCAGAGTCACCCCCGGCAAGCCCGGTTAGTCCAGTGGAGACCCCGGTTCCGATCCCCGACGCAGGCCAACCGATTCCGGTTGTAGTAATGCCCACTAACGAGGAGGATATGCCTCCGGAGCTGGCCGCCCAGTTAGCCGCATGGCTCGGCAAAAATACCGAAGGTGCTACGGCACCAGGAGACACGGCCGAAGAGGCCAGATTACTAATGAAGCAGTTGCGGCAATCGAGAGATGCTGCGAAGGCGAATCTTCCTATTGTCCCCCCACAGGTTCCCTCGGAACGACTGGCGTCTGGCGTTGGAAAGACAGCGGGACCAGCTACGGATTCGGGTAAGCAGCCATTGCCAATGGCGAGGGAGGGAGCGATACCCTCAAGAAGGGAAAAGGTGGTCCAACATATTCCGCTGGCCACGAAAGAGTTGATTTGGGCTGATAAATATGTAAATATGTTTTCTCTGTTCACTGACCACCACGAGGTGGAGTATGTTAAAAGTCAGAAAGATTTGTGGCACCCGAATGTGTGGCGTGCAAAAATGGCGGGATTCAGGGTGGATGAGACAATCTCAAATTGGGCCAGGGCATTTGCGATGTTTACCGCTATTATGGGGGAACGTAGGCCCGAAGTGTTGACCGAATTGGCCTGCTATCAGACGCGTATAATGGATTTCTATGAATCATATGAAGGCAATGAATGGTTGGGTTATGATAGTAAGTTTCGTAAGGCCAAGGAGCACGATTCATCTCTGACGTGGGATTGTCTTGACTACATCTCTTGGCAGAAGCAGCTCCTGCCGGGCCCGACCAAGTCATCTTCGCTTGGCGGGAATGGGTCGGCGCCCTCCCGCCAACATTCGGCGGCGCCCTTTCGAGCTGGCGCCAATGGTGACCACCAGCCAAGGAGTGGTGGGAACGGAGGTAAAAAAGGGGTTTGTTGGAACTTTAACAGAGGCAAGTGCACGAGGCCACAAGGGACATGTAAGTTCAGGCATGAGTGTGCAGGGTGCGGACACTCTTCGCACCCTGAGAGTTCGTGCAGAGCCAAGAATGGTGATACAGGGGGTAGAGGAGGGACCAAACAGGTCTAATGTCGACCATGGGGTACCGCTACCTACCCCCGTAGATATCATGGCAATGATCCCCTGGCTAAATGAATACCCTGATCATGTCTCCGCTGGGGTGTTGCGGGATGGCTTCTCGTATGGTTTCCACATCCCGGCGGGGGATTTTCAGGGGGAATCACTATGTAAAAACCAACTGTCGGTGCAGCAGAATACGGCAGTGGTGGAAAGTAAGATTGCAAAAGAGGTTGCTCGGGGCCGGGTTGCTGGCCCATATAGGCACCCGCCAGTCCCTAATTTCGTTTGTTCACCGTTGGGAGTAGTCCCCAAGAAGGACCCAGGTGAGTTTAGGTTAATTCATAATCTGTCGGCCCCAAGGGGTCTTTCGGTGAACGATGCGATTGATCCAGGAATTTGTTCGGTGCGGTACGCATCCTTCGATGAGGCCGTCGCCATGTTGAATCGCCTGGGGCCTGGAGCGCTGATGGCTAAATCGGATATTGAGTCAGCGTTCCGGTTGCTCCCGGTACACCCACAAGATCAGCGTCTGTTAGGCTTTGTGTTTCAGGGACGCTACTACATGGATAAATGTATGCCAATGGGTTGTTCTATCTCTTGTGCCTATTTTGAAAAATTCAGTTGCTTTCTGCAATGGGCGTTCACCAAAGCCACTGGCCATACCCAGGTTATGCATTACCTAGACGATTTTTTGTTCCTGGGGGCTACTGGCGACACACAATGTGCGCTGGCGTTACAGGAATTTTGCACTCTCATGAAGAGGTTTGGGGTGCCATTGGCACCCGGTAAAACGGTCGGACCATCCACTTCACTCGAGTTTCTTGGAATTGAGCTTGATTCGGTGGAGGGATGTTTCTGTTTGCCGGTGGGGAAGGTAGCGAAGTTCAGGGCTTCCCTGGAACTGTGCATTAGCAAAGAGAAGGTTACTCTCCATCAGTTACAACAAGCAGTGGGCCAGCTTAACTTTGCCTTACGAGTGATACCAATGGCCCGCCCCTTTTCCCGCTCTATTGCACAAGCCATGGTTGGTGTCAAGGAAGGACACCATCGCACCAGACTGTCTGCAGAGGTTTGCCGGGACATGCGCATATGGTTGGCATTTCTGGCGGATTTCAACGGTCGAGTGGTGTGGGGCAAGGCACCAGCGTCCTCCGACGAGCTGGGTTTGTGGACCGACTCGGCAGGGAGCGAGGGGTTTGGCGCCATCTTCGGTAATCGATGGTCGGCACAAACATGGCCGACGTGGTGGCACACCAGTGGGCTCACAGGTAACATTGGGTTTCTTGAGCTGTTCCCTATTTTTGTGGCTCTGAAGGCATGGCCGGATGAGTTTCGTGATCGCACAGTGGTGTTTTGGTCCGACAACATGACCGTAGTTGAATGTATAAATAATCAGGCAGCACGCTGCAAGTGGATATTGAGATTACTGAAAGAAATTGTACTACTTTGCATGAGACTGAACGTACAGTTTAGGGCGAGGCACGTGCCGGGTGTGTTGAACCAAGCGGCTGATGCACTCTCTCGTTCCCACATGCAGGCCTTCAGGGGTTATCTACCTTCCGCGGACCTAGTGGCAGCACCATTTCCCGAAGCTCTCTGGTTACTCGGTGCCCCGGATTACAGGACCTCGTGGGAGCAAGCCTAGCCCCCAGGACAAGGAAGGCATACGAAGGAGCGTTTCGTTCCTATTGTGCATTTTTGGGTCCAGCAGGAGGGGATAATTGGGGGCAGGAGGAGTATGTTCTAAAATTTTTAGTAGCACTCCACAAGGCAGGCCGATCAGCGGCAACGGCCAATAGGCATCGGGCCGCCATTGCATTCATGGCACAGGCGCATGGCATCAAGGACCCCACATCGTCCTTTCTGGTAAAAAAGGCACTACGTGGGTGGCAACGCCTCGAGGGTCATAGAGCTGACGAGAGGCGCCCGATTGGGTTGGACAGATTGTCCCTGTTGATGTCAGTACTCCCCGCAACATGTTCCTCCCAGTTCGAAGCAGTGCTGTTCCGGGCCGCTTTCGCATTAGCATTCCATGGGGCTATGCGGGTGAGCGAGCTGGTGGCAAAAAATAAGCAGGATGTGGGGGGAGGACTGTGTCGGGATCACATTCTGATCAAGGGTGATTCAATGGTAATCACGATAACCAGGTCCAAGACCGATCAAGGTGCTATGGGGGACAGTATTGTTGTCCAGCGCATGCGAGGGTCCCCCATGTGCCCAGTGAAATGCGTTGAGGAATATTTAGCGCAGAGGGCTGTAACATGGGGGGGAAGCTTGCTGAGACACACCGACGCCACCCCACTGACTAGGTTTCAGTTTCAGCGAGTGCTTACAATGTCAATCGCGGCAGCGGGCTTGGACCCGGGCGATTTTGGGACCCATTCCTTTAGGATCGGGGCTGCTACAGAGGCTACAGCCAGGGGTCTGAGTGTGGAAAAGGTGAAACAATTGGGGCGTTGGTCCTCGAACTGTTATAAAAGGTATGTGCGGTTGCACATGTTGTGAAGCCAATGTCATGCACTCACGCTTCTTGTCTTTTGTTTGGTTTACAGTTTCGCAAGCATACGATGCGGGGCGGACTGTGCAGTCGACCCAACACCTGGGGACCAGCGGTCAAAGATCACCGACTGAGGAGAGAGTGGTGTGGGTCGTGGGCCACTCATACGTGAGGCGTGCCGCGGACGTATTCAAAGCAGGTGACATGATTCACACAGCTGGGGAATACGGGTACAGGGTGACCTTCCACGGAAGGGGCGGGCTCTGTATTGACCAATGTCAAACTTTTGTTGAGGGACTGTTAGAGCGGACAAGGTCACCGCCGTCTGTAATCATAGTACACCTGGGGGCAATGATCTGGTGACACTCGGTCGGCGAGTACCACTCGAGAGAATTCTATCCACTGTTAGCTGGTTGGCAAGAAGGGTCCCGGGGTGCACGATAGCATGGTCACACATGATTCCCAGGAAGGTGTGGCAGGGGGCCCTCTCTGTATCAGCGTTGAATCATTCGGTAAAGAAAGTCAATAACAAGCTTGGTAGGTTGTTTCGCTCGGCGCAGTTGCACTGTATTCCGCATGGATGTATTCGGGGGGATCACATGTATCTCGAAGATGGGGTCCATTTGTCCCGGGAGGGAAATGTCTTACTCATAGGAGACTTCATAGCATGGTTAAGGGGTTTGTAAAAACATGACCTTTAGTAGGAGTGTGGGGGGGCCAGATAGCCGGTCAACTATCCGGCCTGTGGTGGTAAGTTCATGATCGGTGAGCAGTACTTTCAAGGTCCCTAGTGGGGGGCGCCACCCATTATGGATGGGAGCTCCCGGGGGGAGGCGGCCATTGGCCCCTCACACGGGGAGGCGGCACCCACTAAGTATGGGGTCGCCGAAGGGAAGGCGGTCATAGGCCCCTCCCAGGGGAGGAGGCGGCTAGATGCCCCTCCTATGAATTTCCCGGGGCCAGGATATCCGCGACGGCGGATGTGAGAAACAGTGTGGGGTGGGAGGGGGGTCCACGCTACCTTCTAGACACCTCACACGAGTCCTCGGACGACCATTAAGATGGCGTCGAGTTCAATAAGGGGCCCCCGCTAAGACAAGGGAAATTGGAAGTTGGCACAGAGGTACAGTCCTCTGTGCGCCCGCCCCTCACACTGTGAGGGGGGAATTGTGGTGTGGGGACCTGACACCGGTTACGACCTTGCCGTTGGCCCGTAATGTTAGGATGTACAATTTTATTTAGAAAGTATGCATTTGCAGGATGCTTAGACTCGGCTAGGAGAACCTTTGTATTAGAGATTTGTTAAGGTTAGCCAATAAACATGTCTGCATCGTAATGTCATAAATATAAAATTGTACATGATATGAAACTGTTATTTTAATGTTTTAATTTTGTTTCATATTTTAATAAATACGGCCGGGAGGGTAACTCCCTCCCGCCTTCCAAAAGTTCAGAACTGCGTCCGTCTTCCCATCCTTGGGGATTGTGTTGGGAGGGGGTGACAGGCATCCCGGCCATATGGAAAGGGGCGACCACTTGGTCCCCCCGAACGTATGGTAGGGGGCCCGGATCCCCCCGGGAGACCATTTTGGGCGGGGGGCGTGTCTCGGCTGGTATGCCCGAAGCGGCATAGTCGGGGCGCGCCTTTTTCCCGCCCAAGAAGGGTTGTCCTAGGCACCTACACCGTTGGCCACGCCCCGTAGGCGTACCAGAGGAGGGTACACGCCCTCCCGAAGAGGAATAAAAGGAGCAACAATCCAAAGAAGCATCCTCTTGTTCCTGTGCTTGGAAGCTGCACCGTCTCGTTACACGTGAGCCCTCGACGGAACAAGGAGCAATTTTTGACCCACCCACCAGCCCCTTATGGCAACGTTAGTATTGCAATAAAATTGGTTTTGGCTTTGATAATATTGTTTTCTCCTGATTTAGTGGTTAATAAAGATGTCGATGTCTGTACTGCAATAAAATGATTTGCTGCATAAACATTTTCCTCCCCAGTGAAGCAGAGTATCACAGTCTAGATGTGTCGAATGTTTAAGTTAGACGATAAATATTGCAACGTAAAGTTTAATTTTCTTTCTTCAATAGGTAGATAAAACGTCGTATTTATTTTTTGGTCGGGCGGTAAGGTCATGATCGGTGAGCAGTAATTTCAAGGTCCCTAGTGGGGGGCGCCACCCATTATGGATGGGAGCGCCCGGGGGGAGGCGGCCATTGGCCCCTCACACGGGGAGGCGGCACCCACTAAGTATGGGGTCGCCGAAGGGAAGGCGGTCATAGGCCCCTCCCAGGGGAGGAGGCGGCTAGATGCCCCTCCTACGAATTTCCCGGGGCCAGGATATCCGCGACGGCGGATGTGAGAAACAGTGTGGGGTGGGAGGGGGGTCCACGCTACCTTCTAGACACCTCACACGAGTCCTCGGACGACCATTAAGATGGCGTCGAGTTCAATAAGGGGCCCCCGCTAAGACAAGGGAAATTGGAAGTTGGCACAGAGGTACAGTCCTCTGTGCGCCCGCCCCTCACACCGTGAGGGGGGAATTGTGGTGTGGGGACCTGACACCGGTTACGACCTTGCCGTTGGCCCGTAATGTTAGGATTTACAATTTTATTTAGAAAGTATGCATTTGCAGGATGCTTAGACTCGGCTAGGAGAACCTTTGTATTAGAGATTTGTTACGGTTAGCCAATAAACATGTCTGCATCGTAATGTCATAAATATAAAATTGTACATGATATATGAAACTGTTATTTTAATGTTTTAATTTTGTTTCATATTTTAATAAATACGGCCGGGAGGGTAACTCCCTCCCGCCTTCCAAAAGTTCAGAACTGCGTCCGTCTTCCCATCCTTGGGGATTGTGTTGGGAGGGGGTGACAGGCATCCCGGCCATATGATCGTGGGACATCTTGACCAAAAGGTGTACTTCTTTTAACTGGAACTATAGAAGCCCTTGGATTCAACCAGCTGGTGCAGGGCCTACACATACTCCCGAGCAAAAATTATACATGCTCTCACACTTAACAGTGATATGTCACAACAACAATTCATTACTAGCTGGTCAGACGGCTCATTGGTAATGGTAATGGTAATGGTAAAAGTACTTATAAAGCGCTGACATTCATCCTGAAAGGATATCATGGCGCTAAAATTAACAGTGTACGTGTAACTGGTGGTTGTTGACGGTAATATGGTGGTTTATTGGGTCTTAGGGAACAGTGTTGTTTTAAGTTTTTTCCTAAAGGCAAGATGGTCGTCTGTGAGTCTCAAATCTGTCGGTAAGTTATTCCACAGATTAGCTGCTAAGTGTGAAAAGGTGTGGCCTCCCATCCTAGCCTTCCTTATTCTAGTGGTTGTTGCTCTTGCTGTGTATTGGGAGCGAAGATTTCTAAGTGGAACATAGAAGTTGATTCTGTTTTTTAGGATGGTTGGACCTGTTTTGTGCAATGCTTTGTGGGTGAGGCATAGTATTTTAAATGTGGCTCTTTCTCTCATTGGCAACCAGTGTAATGCTCTCAGACAGCTTGTAGCAGAGTCGTATTTTCTTTTATTACAGACGGCTTTTGCTGCCGCATTCTGAACAAGCTGTAATTTAGAGAATAGGTAATCTGCCATGCCAACGAAAAGGGAATTCCCATAGTCAAGTCTACTGATTAATAGTGACTGTACTAGGATCTTTCTACATTCCAGAGGAATCCATGGGAACACTCTTTGTAACATTTTCAGTAATGCAGAGCTTTTACCACAGATAGTTATCACGTGGTTGTTCATTGACAATTTATTGTCGATGTAAATTCCCAAGTTCCTTGCTATCTGGGTAGGTTTGGGGGGGGCACCAAGAATGTTGGGCCACCATGTGTCATCCCAAAGTTGTTGGGATCCACCAAACAGTAAAATCTCCGATTTATCGGCATTTAATTTCAGGCAGTGATTATGCATCCATCTGGATAGTTCAGAAAGACAGTTTAGTAGTCTGTTTTTGGGATCTTCTTCCCCATCTAAGGCAATCATTAGTTGTGTATCATCGGCGTAAGAGCAGATGTTAATGCCCCGCTTTTTGCCGATCTTGGCCAGTGATGATACATAAACATTAAATAATGTTGGACTTAATGATGCCCCCTGTGGTACACCATACTTGATCTTACTGGGTGTGGAGTTGTAGCTGCCTAATCGGACAGATTGTGATCTGTCTGTTAAAAAAGACTTCAGCCAGGTCAGGGCTTTTCCCTGCAATCCTTTTGCGGCTAACATTTGCATCAGGAGGTTGTGAGATACAGTGTCAAAAGCCGCTGATAAATCTAACAATATCAGGGCCACCGTTTTACCTTCATCAACCTGGCTTCTGATGTCATCCAGTACTGCCAATAAAGTTGTTTCTGTTTCTCATTCACTTAACATCCAGAAAAGATATCACACGGCATCTAAGCCTTACCTTGTCCAAGGTGAAGGTGGGCCATATTTATGAAACTTACAGAAGCCAGTTAATCTAACTTCTACAACACCAATGCCTCAGTAGAAACTAAGCTATTCGTTAATAACAATGGACCTAGACATCTTGCTTAAAACTCTACACTTCAGTATTACCAAGGGGTACAGTACCAGAATAATATGGCCTAAATATTCTCAAATATATTGTGCCCTAAATGTTGTTCATAAAAATGTTATCCAATTGGAGTTAAAAACAGCAAATCTACACCCAATAGAGCGATATTCTTGTCAAGCAATATTTTTCGGTATATTCTTATCAACAACCTAAGAACGGTTTCTGATTTAGAGTTTGGCAGACAGGATACTGCATCACAAATGTGGTGGATATTCTGACTGCTGTATTACAAGTTCATTATAGCCCATGATACTTATAATACAGCAGATGGCATATCTGAAGAACCTAATTGGCATATTTGACAGAGTACCACATCCCCAAATTCTAAATAATGCCATTTGCCACTACTATAGAAACAAAAAGAATAAAACAACAAAACAGAGCAAGAAGTGACTTACAATTGCATTTACTAATTTGCAGAGGACTGTCTGAAACCTAGAGTGACTAAGGGGGCAAACCATCAAACTAAATGTGAAATGCACAACTATGCTATGATAGAGCAATCACCAGAACATACGGAGTATATTATGGCAATTGAATTAGGAAAGTACAGAACCAACCAATTAACTGTTCATTATATCTAATCAACATGAAAGTCTTAGCAAATGATCTGGGTTCCTCCCAACAACATTACTTTGTATCAAAGATAACAAAAAGAGATATGACATATCAATTTACTGAAAATCTTTTTATCCCTTTGTCACCTCGTTCATAATTTAAAGATAGTTAAAGATATTTATTTTTGTTATATATTTATGTTTTTATGGAACACTGCAAGATTCCTTCCTGCAGTCCTAGAGTGTTTGGAAAGGGAGTGTCAAAGCGTATGATGGCAAAAACCATTGATTAGGGTAATGACCGCTTGCTCCTGACATCTGTGGGCCCAATTCCGATCTCGGTCGGGAGGGCTCCGAATCGGATTTGGTCCTACCTAAACCAATCCGGAGCCCTTGTTTCCCACTGACTCATTCCCAATTCCGAACGACCAAGGACGTTAGCTGGAAATCCTTAGCGCTGACTGAATCGGTTCCGGAAGGCATATGGAGAGATGGAGCCCTCTGGAGCCAAATCAACAGCTCTATGGAGTAGGTTTTCCAAGCGAGCAAGTACGATCAATGCTTCGGACAGCCTTTACAATTTGTTTTGCCCGGATCAAAAAGGCTGCTGGAATCGATCTTTGGGGGCCATTAGCAGGCCCTCCTTCAACTGGGGCCCTCCGAATCATGCCTGTGAGGGTACCCATGGGGCCCACTTTCAGACCATGCACAGTGTGACAGGCACCAAAGGGTGCCCGCCCTAGGATGCACGATGATCCCCAATAACCCCTTTTGTTAAAGGGAGTCTGTGTAGGTGTTCGGTACACATGCTTCCATTGAAGTCAAAGGGTGTCTGACCGAATCGTATCTAGATGCATTCAAATGCATCATACTTGTTCGGTCGGACTCCCCTGACATGAGTCGTATGGAAAGCATTCCGGACACGAGTCGTTTGGTTTGCTTTCTGAATGAGATCAGAATCAGGCCCTGTGTCAGACCTGAAGGTCTCATGTTATAAACCAGTCAACTCTAAATGTAATCTTTCCAAGGTTGATCATTGATTATAATTAAATCGCAAAATAGTCACAACTGGAATATTAGTAAACAATGTGGTATTAAGTTATATATAAGCCAACAAGGTATTGTTATTAGTAATTTTCATAAATGTGTGACTGAATACATGTGCTCTAGGCCTATTTTCATTAATGTATGGCTAAATAAGTGGTTCAAAGACAGAATATCGAGTACAAAATATTGAGTTGCACAAATACCGAGCCATTAATATTGTGGGTCAGAAATATCACCAGCAAGAATATCGTGGTCAAGAATATCGACTTAAAGTAAGTAATATCAATTGTAAAAATATTGAAGTGTTTAATATCATTGGCAAAAATATAGTTGTTACAAGTATTGTTTTTTATTATTGTTATGTATTTTAGCATATTTTTATTAGACCTGGGTGTAGTGTGCTTAGTGGGCCTACGCAGAGTGCCACCGAGTGCAAATAAAACTGCACACACACCGCGTAGTCCCACTATGAACCACCCGCCTCCCACTCGTCCTATTAACATGTAATTAAAAGTTAAAAAAAGCCTTTTAAATTAATAAAAAAGCCTTATGTCAGATGGGGCATCTCTGGGCTGCCCTCTTCACTTGTGACAACTGCGCATGCGCGAGTGACCGTGCATGCATGCATGCAGGGGGGCCTGCTCAAGAACAGTTGTCACAAGTGAAGTCACAATCGAGAAGGAGGGCAACCCAGGGACGCTGCATGTAAGGTATGGCTTTTTATGAATTTAAAATGTTTTTTTTTCACTTTTAAATACTTGTGAATAGGGTGGGTGGGTGGCGGGGATTGCCAACTCCGCTCTGCCGCATAGTTTGCGGAGTTTTGCCTACTCCACGTACTTCGCGGAGCGCGGAGTAGGCAAAAGTCTGCACACTTCGTGGGTGGAGCGGAGGTCTCCACCCACGGTTAATTTCTATATGTATGTGCTGAATGTTTTTTGTATAAGAATTGTTTGTATTTTTAATATATTTGTCACATTTTAGCTAATTTTACTATTTGTATTAAGTGAATCTAGTTCCGAAAAGGGTGTGGGTTTATAGGGGAGTATGGTGGGAAGTATTTTAATTATATTACATTCATTAAATGTTTTTATTTGAATTTTCCGTTTTATAGTTCTGTAGCAAGTTGTGGGTTTATAGAGGAATGGGGGGGCAGTAATTACATGTATTGATTAATTGTTATTTATTAATACTTGTTTAATTGAGATGCTATAGTGTTAAATGTGTAAAGTAATTTATTAACAATTAATTAATAATTGGTTGTTAAATAATTTTAATAATTAATTGGTAACTAGTGATGATAATTGTGTAATTAATTTTAGGTGTGTGTTGTGGTGGTTATAGGAGTAAAGGGTGTGAAGTTATTTGTTTTTAATTCATGAAATACTAATTTGTTGTTAATTAATTTGCATTAATTCATTGGTAACTCATTTCGGTAATTTTGTAATTAATTTTAGCTGTGTTGTGGTGTTTATAGGTGTAAAAGGTGGGAAGTAATTTATTTTTAATGTATGAATCAACAATAGTTTGTTAATTAATTTTAATTAATTAATTTGGCTATTCATTTTGATAATTGTGCAATAGATTTTAGGTGTGTGTTGTGGTTTTTATAGGTGTAAAGGGTAGGAAAAGAGGCAAATAATGTATTTTTAATTAATTAATTAATAATTGGTTGTTAATTAATTTTAATAAATTAATTGATGATTAATTATGGTAATTGTGTAATTAATTTGAGGTGTGTCTTGCGGTGGTAATAGGAGTAAAGGGTGAGAAGTAATTTGTGTTTAATAAATTATATATAGTAATTTTTTTATTTGATATTCATTTTGGGTAATTGTTTATTTTTTTCTATGTTCTTACTGTTAAATGGGTATAGGGTGGAAATTAAATACATTTTAATTATTACATTATTAGTTAATAGTAATAGTTTTAATTTTAAAATAAGTTTTAATTGTGTTTTATTTTAATTTAGGTGTATTCTGGATATTATAGTGTTAAAGTTGTGCAGTCTATTAATGGTTATTAGTTTTCATTATTAATAATGTTTTAATTCATTATTAATTATGTTAAATATGTAAATAAATGTAATTAAAAATGTTTAAGTGTTTTGTTATTGGTGTGGTGTTATAGGGTAGGAAATAAGTTAAATATATTTATGTTTTAAAAAAAAAATTGTAAATATTTTCTACTTTAAAAGAATAATTATTTTGTAAATGTATTTATTAGTTTATTTTATATAATATTTATAGGTTTTTGTCATATGTAATTAGTATTATAATATATGTTATGTTTATACGTTTAATATTTGTTATTTTTACTTTTTAAATGTTGTTTATTAATTTTTACTATTTAACAAAAAATATATATATATATATGTATATTTTTCTAAATATTTGAGTGTGAATAGTAAAAAAACATCTCCACTGTCTAACATTGCCCCTACTGTTGCATTCACTGAAGTGGGAATAGTAATTTTTACCCTTATGCTATCCAGCACTTTCCCTACTGTTGTAGTCTCTGGGGTGGAAATAGTAACTGTTACCCCTCCACTATGCAACACTTTCCCTACTATTGCACTCACTGAAGTGGGAATACATTTTTTTACACCCCCGCTATCCAAAACACTTATCCTGCTGTGGCATTCATTGGAGTTGCAATACTAATTTTTACCCGTCTGCTATCCAACATTTTCCCTACTGTTGCACTCTTTGGAGTGGCAATAGTAATTTTTGCCCCTTTGCTATTTAACACTTTCCCTACTGTTGCTCTCACTGGAGTGGGAATAGTAAATTTTACACCTCCGCTATCCAACACTTTCCCAACTGTTGCACTCTCTGTAGTTGAAATAGTAAATTTAACCCTTCCGCTATCCAGTACTTTCCCTACTATTGCACTCACTGGAGTGGGTATTAATAGGAGTAAAGGGTGAGAAGTAATTTGTGTTTAATAAATTATATATAGTATTTTTTTTATTTGATATTCATTTTGGGTAATTGTTTATTTTTTTCTGTGTTCTTACTGTTAAATGGGTATAGGGTGGAAATTAAACACATTTTAATTATTCAATTATTAGTTAATAGTAATAGTTTTAATTTTAAAATAAGTTTTAATTGTGTTTTATTTTAATTTAAGTGTATTCTGGAAATTATAGTGTTAAAGTTGTGCAGTCTATTAATGGTTATTAGTTTTCATTATTAATAATGTTTTTAATTCATTATTAATTATGTTAATTATGTAAATAAATGTAATTAAAAATGTTTAAGTGTTTTGGTATTGGTGTGGTGTTATATGGTAGGAAATAAGTTAAATATATTTATGTTTTAAAAAAATTATTTGTAAATATTTTCTACTTTAAAAGAATAATTATTTTGTAAATGTATTTATTATTTTATTTTATATAATATTTATAGGTTTTTGTCATATGTAATTAGTATTATAATATATGTTATGTTTATATGTTTAATATTTGTTATTTTTATTTTTTAAATGTTGTTTATTAATTTTTACTATTTTAAAAAAAAATATATATATATGTATATTTTTCTAAATGTTTGAGTGTCAATAGTAAAAAAACATCTCTACTGTCTAACATTGCCCCTACTGTTGCATTCATTGAAGTGGGAATAGTAATTTTTACCCTTATGCTATCCAGCATTTTCCCTACTGTTGTAGTCTCTGGGGTGGAATAGTAATTGTTACCCCTCCACTATGCAACACTTTCCCTACTATTGCACTCACTGAAATGGGAATACATTTTTTTACACCCCCGCTATCCAAAACACTTATCCTGCTGTGGCATTCAGTGGAGTTGCAATACTAATTTTTACCCCTCCGCTATCCAACATTTTGCCTACTGTTGCACTCTTTGGAGTGGGAATAGTAATTTTTGCCCCTTTGCTATTTAACACTTTCCCTACTGTTGTTCTCACTGGAGTGGGAATAGTAAATTTTACACCTCCGCTATCCAACACTTTCCCAACTGTTGCACTCTCTGTAGTTGACATAGTAAATTTAACCCTTCTGCTATCCAGTACTTTCCCTACTATTGCACTCACTGGAGTGGGTATTAATAGGAGTAAAGGGTGAGAAGTAATTTGTGTTTAATAAATTGTATATAGCATTTTTTTTATTTGATATTCATTTTGGGTAATTGTTTATTTTTTTCTGTGTTCTTACTGTTAAATGGGTATAGGGTGGAAATTAAATACATTTTAATTATTCAATTATCAGTTAATAGTAATAGTTTTAATTTTAAAATAAGTTTTAATTGTGTTTTATTTTAATTTAGGTGTATTCTGGATATTATAGTGTTAAAGTTGTGCAGTCTATTAATGGTTATTAGTTTACATTATTAATAATGTTTTAATTCATTATTAATTATGTTAATTATGTAAATAAATGTAATTAAAAATGTTTAAGTGTTTTGTTATTGGTGTGGTGTTATAGGGTAGGAAATAAGTTAAATATATTTATGTTTTAAAAAAAAAATTGTAAATATTTTCTACTTTAAAAGAATAATTATTTTGTAAATGTATTTATTAGTTTATTTTATATAATATTTATAGGTTTTTGTCATATGTAATTAGTATTATAATATATGTTATGTTTATACGTTTAATATTTGTTATTTTTATTTTTTAAATGTTGTTTATTAATTTTTACTATTTAAAAAAAAAAAATATATATATATATATATGTATATTTTTCTAAATGTTTGAGTGTGAATAGTAAAAAAACATCTCTACTGTCTAACATTGCCCCTACTGTTGCATTCACTGAAGTGGGAATAGTAATTTTTACCCTTATGCTATCTAGCACTTTCCCTACTGTTGTAGTCTCTGGGGTGGAAATAGTAACTGTTACCCCTCCACTATGCAACACTTTCCCTACTATTGCACTCACTGAAGTGGGAATACATTTTTTTACACCCCCGCTATCCAAAACACTTATCCTGCTGTGGCATTCATTGGAGTTGCAATACTAATTTTTACCCGTCCGCTATCCAACATTTTCCCTACTGTTGCACTCTATGGAGTGGCAATAGTAATTTTTGCCCCTTTGCTATTTAACACTTTCCCTACTGTTGCTCTCACTGGAGTGGGAATAGTAAATTTTACACCTCCGCTATCCAACACTTTCCCAACTGTTGCACTCTCTGTAGTTGAAATAGTAAATTTAACCCTTCCGCTATCCAGTACTTTCCCTACTATTGCACTCACTGGAGTGGGTATTAATAGGAGTAAAGGGTGAGAAGTAATTTGTGTTTAATAAATTATATATAGTATTTTTTTTATTTGATATTCATTTTGGGTAATTGTTTATTTTTTTCTGTGTTCTTACTGTTAAATGGGTATAGGGTGGAAATTAAATACATTTTAATTATTCAATTATTAGTTAATAGTAATAGTTTTAATCTTAAAATAAGTTTTAATTTTGTTTTATTTTAATTTAGGTGTATTCTGGAAATTATAGTGTTAAAGTTGTGCAGTCTATTAATGGTTATTAGTTTTCATTATTAATAATGTTTTAAATTCATTATTAATTATGTTAATTATGTAAATAAATGTAATTAAAAATGTTTAAGTGTTTTGTTATTGGTGTGGTGTTATAGGGTAGGAAATAAGTTAAATATATTTATGTTTTAAAAAAATTATTTGTAAATATTTTCTACTTTAAAAGAATAATTATTTTGTAAATGTATTTATTATTTTATTTTATATAATATTTATAGGTTTTTGTCATATGTAATTAGTATTATAATATATGTTATGTTTATATGTTTAATATTTGTTATTTTTATTTTTTAAATAATGTTTATTAATTTTTACTATTTTAAAAAAAAATATATATATATGTATATTTTTCTAAATGTTTGAGTGTGAATAGTAAAAAAACATCTCTACTGTCTAACATTGCCCCTACTGTTGCATTCATTGAAGTGGGAATAGTAATTTTTACCCTTATGCTATCCAGCATTTTCCCTACTGTTGTAGTCTCTGGGGTGGAAATAGTAATTGTTACCCCTCCACTATGCAACACTCTCCCTACTATTGCACTCACTGAAATGGGAATACATTTTTTTACACCCCCGCTATCCAAAACACTTATCCTGCTGTGGCATTCAGTGGAGTTGCAATACTAATTTTTACCCCTCCGCTATCCAACATTTTGCCTACTGTTGCACTCTTTGGAGTGGGAATAGTAATTTTTGCCCCTTTGCTATTTAACACTTTCCCTACTGTTGTTCTCACTGGAGTGGGAATAGTAAATTTTACACCTCCGCTATCCAACACTTTCCCAACTGTTGCACTCTCTGTAGTTGAAATAGTAAATTTAACCCTTCTGCTATCCAGTACTTTCCCTACTATTGCACTCACTGGAGTGGGTATTAATAGGAATAAAGGGTGAGAAGTAATTTGTGTTTAATAAATTATATATAGTATTTTTTTTATTTGATATTCATTTTGGGTAATTGTTTATTTTTTTCTGTGTTCTTACTGTTAAATGGGTATAGGGTGGAAATTAAATACATTTTAATTATTCAATTATTAGTTAATAGTAATAGTTTTAATTTTAAAATAAGTTTTAATTGTGTTTTATTTTAATTTAGGTGTATTCTGGATATTATAGTGTTAAAGTTGTGCAGTCTATTAATGGTTATTAGTTTTCATTATTAATAATGTTTTTAATTCATTAATAATTATGTTAATTATGTAAATAAATGTAATTAAAAATGTTTAAGTGTTTTGTTATTGGTGTGGTGTTATAGGGTAGGAAATAAGTTAAATATATTTATGTTTTAAAAAAAATTATTTGTAAATATTTTCTACTTTAAAAGAATAATTATTTTGTAAATGTATTTATTATTTTATTTTATATAATATTTGTAGGTTTTTGTCATATGTAATTAGTATTATAATATATGTTATGTTTATATGTTTAATATTTGTTATTTTGATTTTTTAAATGTTGTTTATTAATTTTTACTATTTTAAAAATATATATATATATATATATATATGTATATTTTTCTAAATGTTTGAGTGTGAATAGTAAAAAAACATCTCCACTGTCTAACATTGCCCCTACTGTTGCGTTCACTGAAGTGGGAATAGTAATTTTTACCCTTATGCTATCCAGCACTTTCCCTACTGTTGTAGTCTCTGGGGTGGAAATAGTAACTGTTACCCCTCCACTATGCAACACTTTCCCTACTATTGCACTCACTGAAGTGGGAATACATTTTTTTACACCCCTGCTATCCAAAACACTTATCCTGCTGTGGCATTCAGTGGAGTTGCAATACTAATTTTTACCCCTCCGCTATCCAACATTTTCCCTACTGTTGCACTCTTTGGAGTGGGAATAGTAATTCTTGCCCCTTTGCTATTTAACACTTTCCCTACTGTTGCTCTCACTGGAGTGGGAATAGTAAATTTTACACCTCCGCTATCCAACACTTTCCCTACTGTTGCACTCTCTGTAGTTGAAATAGTAAATTTAACCCTTCCGCTATCCAGGACTTTCCCTACTATTGCACTCACTGGATTGGGAATAGTAATTTTTGCCTCTCCGCTATCCAACACTTATCCTACTGTTGCACTCAGTGGGGTGGGAATAGTAATTTGTAACCCTCTGCTATCCAAAACTTTCCCTACTTATACTGGAGTGGAAATATTAATATTTACCCCTACGTTATCCATTACTTTCCCTACTGTTGCACCCACCAGAGTGGGAATAGTAATTTTAACCCCTCCGCTATTCAACACTTTCCCTACTGTTGCACTCACTGAAATCATTTTTTACTCCTCTACTATGCAAGTATTTACCTACTCTTGTTCCAACTGGAGTGGAAATTGTACATTTTACACCTCTGCTATCCAACACGTTCCCTACTGTTGCATTCTCTGGAGTTGGAATAGTAATTTTTACTCCGTCGCTATCCGTCGCTTTTCCTACTGTTGCACTCACTGGATTGGGAATACATTTTGTTACCCCTCTTCTATCCAACAATTATTCTACTGTTGCATTCAGTGGAGTGGGAATACACATTTTTACCCCTCTGCTATCCAACACTTTCCCTATTGTTGTACACACTGGAGTGGGAAAAATTATTTTACCCCTCTGTTATCCAACATTTTCCCTACTGTTGCACTCTTTTGAGTGGGAATAGTCATTTTTGCCCGTTCGGTATCCAACAATTTCCCTACTGTTGCTCTCACTGGAGTTGGAATAGTAGACTTTACACCTCTGCTATCCAACACTTTCCCTACTGCTGCACTCACTGGAGTGGGAATAGTAATTTTTACCCCTCTGCTATCCAACACTTTCACTACTGTTGCACTCACTGGAGTGGGAATATATTTTTTTACCCCTCCTTTATCCAACATTTATTCTACTGTTGCAGTCAGTGGAATAGGAACACACATTTTGCCCCTTTACTACACAACATTTTCCCTACTGTTGCACTCTTCAGAGTGGAAATAGTAATTTTTGCCCCTCCGCTATCCAACTCGTTCCCTACTGTTGCTCTCATGGGAGTGGGAATAGTAATTTGTATCCTTCCACTATCCAAAACTTTCCATACTGTTGCACTCACTGGAGTTGGTCTAATAATTTTTACCCCTCCACTATCCAGCACTTTCCCTAATGTTGCACTCACTGGATAGGGAATAGTAATTTCTACCTCTCCGCTATCCAACTCTTATCCTACTGTTGCACTCACTTAAGTGGGAATAGTAATCTGTATCCATCTGCTGTCCAACACTTTCCCTACTGTTGCACTCACTGGAGTTGGTCTAGTAATTTTTACCCCTCCACTATCCAGCACTTTCCCTACTGTTGTACTCACTGGATTGGGAATAGTAATTTCTACCTCTCCGCTATCCAACTCTTATCCTACTGTTGGTCTCAATAGAGTGGGAATAGTAAATTTTACCGATCCGCTATCCAAAACTTTCCCTACTTATGCTGAAGTGGAAATATTCATTTATTTCCCTTATGCTATCCATTACTTTCCCTACTGTTGCACCCACTGGAGTGGGAATAGTAATTTTTACCCCTCCGCTATTGGAAAGGGGCGACCACTCGGTCCCCCCGAACGTATGGTTGGGGGCCCCGATCCTCCCGGGAAACCAATTTGGGCGGGGGGCGTGTCCCGGCTGGTATGCCCGAAGTGGCGTAGCCGGGGCGCGCCTTTTCCCGCCCAAGAGGGGTTGTCCCAGACACCTACACCGATGGCCACGCCCAGTAGGCGTACCGGCGGAGGGTTCACGTCCTCCTGAAGAAGAATAAAGAGCGCGGGAACCCGAAGAAGCGTCCTCTTGTTCCTGTGCCTGGAAGCTGCACCCACTCGTTGCACGTGAGCCCTCGACGGAACAAGGAGCCATTTTTGAGAACTTGTAATTCCTGTGTTTCTCTTTCAGTGACTTCGCGAGGAGAGTCCCGGACCGTCTTGATCGACTTGGCGTGAATAATCGAATTGGCCACCCAGTTGGCCGCATGGCTCAACAAAAAGTCAGGGGGTGCTACGGCGCCCGGAGACGCGGCCGAGGAGGCCAAGTTACTAATGAAGCAGTTGCGGCAGTCACGAGATGCCGCGAAGGCGAATCTCCCTCTTGTCCCCCCACAGGTGACCCAGGAAGGACTGGCAGCTGGCATCGAGAAAACGGCGGGAACAGCGACCGAACCGGGTAAGCTCGCTTTGCCAGTGGCAGGGGAGGGCTCCTTGCCCTCTAGACGGGAGAGGGTGGTTCAGCATATCCCGTTGGCCACGAAAGAATTGATATGGGCAGACAAGTATGTTAATATGTTTTCATTGTTGACTGACCATCGCGAGATGGAGTATGCTAAAACGCAAAAAGATTTGTTGCACCCGAGTGTCTGGCAAGCCAAAATGGCGGGATTCAGGGTGGATGAGACGATAACAAATTGGGCGAAGGCCTTTGCAATGTTTACTGCGATTATTGGCGAGCGTAAGCCCGAGGTATTACCCGAACTGTATTGTTATCAGGCACGTATAATGGATTTCTATGAAACGTATGAGGGGAATGAATGGATGGGTTACGACATGAAATTCCGTAAAGCGAAAGAGTACGATTCATCTCTGACATGGGATTGCCTTGACTCAATTTCTTGGCAAAAGCAGCTCCTGCCTGGTGCGGCGAGAACGTCCTCGCCGGGTGGGAGTGGATCAGGGGTTTCCCGCCAACAGCCTGCGGTGCCCTTTCGAGCGGGCGCCGGTGGCGATCACCAGCCGAAAACCGGCGGGAATGGGGGAAAGCGGGGGGTCTGTTGGGGCTTCAATAGAGGCAACTGTACCAGACCGCAAGGGACATGTAAGTTCAAACATGCGTGTGCGGGCTGTGGGAATTCCTCGCACCCGGAGAGTTCATGCAGGTCAAAAAATAGCGGGTCGGGAGGTAGAGGAGGGTCCAAACAAGACTGATGTGGATCATTTCACCAAAGTAGACGATATCTACCAGGCTTTTTCCACCAAAACACCTCTGAGTACAATCAAACCCACTATCCCTTCCCCAGCCAATATGTTCCTCAGCTTCCAACCAGTCACCCCTGACCAAATAAAAACCACATTGTCCACCATTAAATCAGGATCACCTCTGGACCCTTGCCCTCTTTCCGTACTTCTGCCGGTAATGGACTCTATCATACCTGTACTCACTCAGGTTTGCAATTCAATTCTCCTATCAGGTAACTACCCAGATCCCCTTAAAAACACTTTATTACAACCCTTGTTAAAAAAACCCTCCCTGGATAAAAGTGAGCTAAAAAACTATCGTCCCATTGCGAGCCTCCCCTTCATGGCGAAGGTGATTGAAAAAAACCATGAATACCCAGATTTCCGAATTTATCGAAAAACATCATCTTCTTGACAAAACGCAGTTTGGTTTCAGGAAATACCATGGGACAGAGACAGCCCTGATTAAGGCTGCCGATGACATCAGGGTAATCAGGGACCAAGGAGGCACTGCCATTTTGGTTCTGCTGGATTTATCAGCAGCCTTCGACACGGTCGACCATACCATCTTGGTCGACCGTGTCCAGGGATTTGGCATTTGCCACACTGCCAAAGACTTAATTGCGTCCTTCCTTGCCAAAAGAACGCAGGCTGTCATCTTAGGACCCTTTCAATCGGCCCAACTCTCTGCTCCATGTGGCGTACCTCAAGGCTCATCCCTGAGTCCGACACTTTTTAACATCTACGTGTCGGACCTTGCTAAGACCATCAAAGCACACGGGATGAGCCTAACCTCTTACGCCGACGATACCCAACTAGTGTTGGCAATCAAAGGGGATGGAGAGCAGGTAGCCGAAAAATTTAAGAAAGGGCTCCTAGATATAGGAGAATGGATGGCTACCAACTGCCTAAAGTTAAATTCAGAAACAACCGAGGTACTCATCTTTGGACCACTCCTACCAGCCTGGCCATCAAGTTGGTGGCCAGAGACCTTCGGTACCCCTCCCACCCCTACCGCCAAGGTCAGGAACCTTGGAGTCATCTTCGATGACGGTCTAAATTTCATGGACCACGCCAACAAAACGGTGTCTACGGCACACCTGAAATTAAAAATGATCAGGAAAATACGCCCTTTTCTTCCTGACTCTGCCATCAAGACACTTGTCACTTCCCTTGTCCTCTCATCCTTAGACTATTGTAATGGGCTATTCCTTAATGCTCAAACTAGAGTCATTACCAAACTCCAGACGGTTCAAAACGCGGCAGCACGTCTGCTCTCCGGCAAAACAAAATTTGAATCCATTTCTAATAACATAAAGGATTTTCACTGGCTCACTGTACAAAAAAGAATTCACTTCAAATCCCTCTGCATTGTGTTCAAAGCAGTTAACAATCAAGGACCACACTTCTTAAAAGAACAATTACAACACCACAAACCCACCAGAGCTTTACGATCGGCTACTCTCAATCAACTGGTCATTCCCCGCACTAAAACGGTCACCTGGGGTGACCGGCGCTTTCTAGTGGCCACCCCCAAACTCTGGAACACCTTGCCTCTTAACATCAGGCAAAGTTCCACGCTCCTTCAGTTCCGTAAACTCCTGAAAACTTGGCTGTTCACTCAATGATCATTTCCATCGTTCATAGTCCGTCTTAAATAACTGGTTTATAAGCTCACAGTTCGTATTCAAATAAATGGTTTATCAGCGCCAAGACGCCCACGGGTATATGCAGCGCTTTATAAATATTAAAAATAAATAAAAATAAATAAATAAATTGTGTACTATTGCCTACCCCCGTTGATATCATGGCTATGACTCCTTGGCTAAACAAATACCCTGATTATGTCTCCGCTGGGGTGTTGAGGAAGGGATTCCTATATGGCTTCCACATCCCGGCGGGGGATTTTCGGGGGGAACCGTTTTGTAAAAACCAGCTTTCGGCACAACATAATCCAGGTGTGGTGGAGAAAAAGATTGCAAAAGAGGTCATCCTAGGCCGGGTCGCTGGCCCATATCAGGACCCGCCAGTGGCGAATTTCGTCTGTTCCCCATTAGGAGTGGTCCCCAAAAAAGACCCGGGGGAGTTTAGGCTGATCCATAATCTGTCAGCCCCAAGGGGTTTTTCAGTGAACGAGGCGATTGACCCAGAAGTCTGTTCGGTGCGGTACGCATCCTTCGATGATGCCGTCACCATGTTGAATCACCTGGGCCCCAGAGCGCTGATGGCGAAATCAGATATCGAGTCGGCGTTCCGGTTGCTCCCGGTACACCCACAGGATCAGCGTCTGCTAGGTTTTGTGTTCCAAGGACGTTACTACATGGATAGATGCATGCCGATGGGTTGCTCCATCTCTTGTGCTTATTTTGAAAAATTCAGCTGTTTTTTAGAGTGGGCTTTCACCGAGGCCACAGAGCATAGGCATGTTATGCATTACCTAGATGACTTGCTGTTCTTGGGATCAGCCGGCGACACGAAATGTGCGCAGGCGCTACAGGAATTTTGCAGCCTCATGGGGGAATTTGGAGTGCCATTGGCACCAGGTAAGACGGTCGGACCATCTTCTTCACTGGAGTTTCTTGGAATTGAGCTCGATTCTGTGGAGGGATGTTTCCATTTGCCAGCGGGAAAGGTAGCAAAATTTAGGGCTTCCCTGGAACTGTTCCTTAGTAAGGGGAAAGTGACCCTGCACCAGTTACAGCAAGCAGTGGGTCAGCTTAACTTTGCCTTGAGAGTAATACCAATGGCCCGCCCTTTTTCACGCTCTATTGCACAAGCTATGGTTGGTCTCAAGGAAGGACACCACCGCACGAGACTGTCTGCAGAGGTTCACCAGGATATGCGCATTTGGTTAGCATTCCTGGCGGACTTCAACGGTTGAGTAGTGTGGAACAAGCCGCCAGCGTCTTCAGAGGAGCTGGGCTTGTGGACCGACTCGGCGGGTAGCGTGGGATTTGGCGCCATCTTTGGTAATCGATGGTCGGCGCAAACATGGCCGACGTGGTGGCACACCAGCGGTCTCACAGGTAACATAGGGTTCCTCGAGCTATTCCCTATTTTTGTCGCTCTGATGGCATGGCCGGACGAGTTCAGAGACCGCTCCGTGGTATTTTGGTCTGATAATATGACTGTTGTCGAATGTATTAACAATCAGGCAGCACGCTGCAAATGGATCTTGAGATTGTTGAAGGAAGTTGTGCTGCTTTGCATGAGACTGAATGTACAGTTCAGGGCAAAACACGTGCCGGGTGTACTGAATCATGCGGCTGATGCACTCTCTCGTTCACATATGCAGGCGTTCAGGGGTTATCTACCTACAGCGGACCTAGCGGCGGCACCATTCCCCGAAGCACTCTGGCTAATCGGTGCCCCGGATTACAAGACCTCGTGGCAGCAAGTTTAGCCTCCAGGACGAGGAAGGCATACGAAGGAGCGTTTCGTTCCTATTGTGCATTTTTGGGTCCGGCAGGGAATCAGAAATGGGGTCAGGAGGATTCCTTCTTGGGGTTCTTGGTAGCATTGCACAGGGAAGGCCGATCTGCAGCAACGGCCAATAGACACAGGGCCGCCATTTCATTCATGGCGCAGGTGCATGGCATCAAAGACCCAACAGCTTCATTTTTGGCAAGAAAAGCCCTTCGTGGCTGGCAGCGCCTCGAGGGCCGTAAGCAAGACGAGACGCGCCCGATTGGCTTAGAAAGGTTGTCCCTACTTATGGCGAAACTACCCATGACATGCTCCTCTCAATTCGAAGCAGTTCTGTTCCGGGCAGCTTTCGCATTAGCATTCCATGGGGCTATGCGGGTGAGCGAACTGGTCGCAAAGAATAAGAAAGATGTGGAGGGAGGCTTGTGCAGGGATCGCATCCTAATTAGGGGTGATTCGATGGTAGTCACAATAGCTAGGTCCAAGACAGACCAGGGAGCTATGGGAAACAGTGTTGTTGTCCAACGCATGCGAGGGTCCCCCACGTGCCCGATAAGGTGCATTGAAGAATACTTGGCACTGAGGGCGGATACATGGGGGGGGGAGTTTGCTGAGGCACATGGATGCCACCCCACTGACGAGGTTCCAGTTCCAGAGGGTGCTAGCACTGACAATCGCGGCGGCGGGCATGGACCCGTGCGATTTTGGGACCCACTCCTTTAGGATAGGGGCTGCTACTGAGGCTACAGCCAGGGGTCAGAGTGCGGAAGAGGTGAAACAGTTAGGACGGTGGTCCTCGAATTGTTTTAAAAGGTATGTGCGATTGCACATGTTGTGAAGTCAAGTTACATGCACTCACGCTTCTTGTCTTCTGTTTGATTTACAGTTTCGCGAGCATGTCATGCGGGGCGGAATTGGCAGTCGACCCTGCACCAGGGGACCAGCGGTCAGAGATCACCTGCTGAAGAGCGAGTGGTGTGGGTCGTGGGCCACTCATACGTGAGGCGGGCCGGGGACGTATTCAAGGCAGGTGACGTCACTCACGCAGCTGGGGAATACGGGTACAGAGTGGCCTTCCACGGCAGGGGCGGGCTCTGTATTGACCCGTTCGAATCTTTTATTGAGGGTCTCTTAGGGCGGCAGAGGTCACCGCCATCTGTAATCATAGTACACCTGGGGGGCAATGACTTGGTGACACCCGGTAGACGAGTATTACTCGAGCGAGTTTTGTCGGCCGTTAGCTGGTTAGCGAAAAGAATCCCGGGGTGCACAATTGTCTGGTCCCACATTATTCCCAGAAGGGTTTGGCGGGGGGCCTTTCAGTATCAGCTCTAAACCATTCCGTGAAGAAGGTTAACAACAAAATTGGTAGATTGTTTCGCTCTGCGCAGTTGCATAGCATTCCGCATGGGTGTATTCGGGGTGATCACATGTATCTCAATGATGGGGTTCACCTGTCCCGGGAGGGGAATGTCTTACTCATAGGAGACTTCATAGCATGGCTAAAGGGTTTGGAGAAGCATGGCCTTTAGTAGGAGTTTGTGGGGGGGGCCGGATAGCCGGTCAACTATCCGGCCTGTGGCGGTAAGGTCATGATCGGTGAGCAGTAATTTCAAGGTCCCTAGAGGGGGGCGCCACCCACTATGGATGGGAGCGCCCGGGGGGAGGTGGCCATTGGCCCCTCCCACTGGGAGGCGGCACCCACTGAGAATGGGTCACCTAGGGGGAGACGGCCATAGGCCCCTTCCAGGGGAGGAGGCGGCTATATGCCCCTCCTATGAATTTCCCGGGGCCCGGATATCCGCGACGGCGGATGTGATAGAGAGTGTGGGGGGGAGTCCACGCTGCCTTCCTACAGATACCTCACACGGGAGCTCGGACGACCTTTAAGATGGCGTCGAGCGGAAATGGGGGCCCCCAACAAGACAAGGGAAATCGGAGTGGCACAGAGGGTACAGTCCTCTGCGCGGCCGCCACTCACACCGTGAGGGCGAGAGTTTTTGGTAGTAGGGATCTGACACCGGTTGCGACCTTGCCGTTGGCCCTTAATGCTAGGATGTACAATTTTAATTTAGAAATGTATGCATTTGGAGGATGTTAGACTCGGCTAGGAAACCTTTGTATTAGAGATCTGTTAAGGTTAGCCAATGAACATGTCTTCATCGAAATGTAATAAATGAAAATTGTACTGGATATGAAACTTTTATTTAATGTTTTAATTTTGTTTCATATTTTAATAAATACGGCCGGGAGGGTGACTCCCTCCCGCCTTCCAAAAGTTCAGCAACTGCGTCCGACTTCCCATTCTTGGGGATTGTGTTGGGAGGGGGTGACAGGCATCCCGGCCATATTAACACTTTCCCTACTGTTGCACTAACTGGAATCATTTTTTTACTCCTCTAATATGCAACTATTTCCCTACTCTTGTTCCAACTAGAGTGGAAATAGTACATTTTACACCTCTGCTATCCAACACGTTCCCTACTGTTGCACTCTCAGGAGTTGGAATAGTAATTTTTACCCCTTCGCTATCCATCACTTTTCCTACTGTTGAACTCACTGCAGTGGGAATACATTTTGTTACCCCTCTTCTATCCAGCAATTATCCTACTGTTGCATTCAGTGGAGTGGGAATACACATTTTTACCCTTCTGCTGTCCAACACTTTCCCTATTGTTGTACTTACTGGAGTGGGAAAAATAATTTTGACCCCTCCGCTATCCAACACTTTCCCTCGTGTTGCACTCACTGGAGTGGGAATAGTAATTTTTACCCCTTCGCTATCCATCACTTTTCCTACTGTTGCACTCACTGGAGTGGGAATACATTTTGCTACCTCTCTTCTATCCAACATTTATCCTACTGTTGCATTCAGTGGAGTGGGAATACACGTTTTTACCCTTCTGCTGTCCAACACTTTCCCTATTGTTTTACTTACTGGAGTGGGAAAAATAATTTTGACCCCTCCGCTATCCAACACTTTCCCTCGTGTTGCACTCACTGGAGTGGGAATAGTAATTTGTACCCCTTCACTATCCATCACTTTTCCTACTGTTGCACTCACTGGAGTGGGAATACATTTTGTTACCCCTCTTCTATCCAACAATTATCCTACTGTTGCATTCAGTGGAGTGGGAATACATATTTTTACCCCTCCGCTATCCAACATTTTCCCTACTGGAGTGGGAATAGTATATTTTACAACTCCGCTATCCAACACTTTACCTACTGTTGCACTCTCTGGAGTTGGAATAGTAATTTTTACCGCTCTGCTATCCAGCACGTTCCCTATTGTTGCACTCCCTGGAGTGGGAATAGCAATTTTTACCTCTCTGCTATCCAACACTTTCCCTACAGTTGCACTCCCTTGAGTTGGAATACATTGTGTTACTCCTCCACTATCCAACACTTATCCTTATGTTAAATTGAGTGGAGTGGGAATACTAATTTTACCAACTGAGCTATCCAACATTTTCCCTCCTGTTGCACTCTTTTGAGTGGGAATAGTCATTTTTGCCCGTTCGGTATCCAACAATTTCCCTACTGTTGCTCTCACTGGAGTTGGAATAGTAGACTTTACACCTCCGTAATTCAACACTTTCCCTACTGCTGCACTCACTGGAGTGGGAATAGTAATTTTTACCCCCCTGCTATCCAACACTTTCACTACTGTTGCACTCACTGGAGTGGGAATATATATTTTTTTACCCCTCCTTTATCCAACATTTATCCTACTGTTGCAGTCAGTGGAGTAGGAACACAACTTTTTGCCCCTTTACTACACAACATTTTCCCTACTGTTGCACTCTTCAGAGTGGAAATAGTAATTTGTGCCCCTCCGCTATCCAACTCTTTCCCTACTGTTGCTCTCACTGGAGTTGGAATAGTAGATTTTACACCTCCGCTATCCAACACTTTCCCTACTGCTGCACTCACTGGAGTGGGAATAGTAATTTTTACCCCTCTGCCATCCAACACTTTCACTACTGTTGCACTCACTGGAGTGGGAA
Organism: Lissotriton vulgaris; assembly: GCF_964263255.1. Taxonomy (NCBI): domain Eukaryota; kingdom Metazoa; phylum Chordata; class Amphibia; order Caudata; family Salamandridae; genus Lissotriton; species Lissotriton vulgaris. The sequence goes on from NC_141687.1 coordinate 1,999,763,433, forward strand.
TACATTTTGTTACCCCTCTTCTATCCAACAATTATCCTACTTTTGCATTCAGTGGAGTGGGAATACACATTTTTACCCCTCCGCTCTCCAACACTTTCCCTATTGTTGTACCAACTGGAGTGGGAATAGTACATTTTACAACTCCACTATCCAACACTTTCCCTACTGTTGCACTCTCTGGAGTTGGAATAGTAATTTTTACCCCTTCGCTATCCATCACTATTCCTACTGTTGCACTCACTGGAGTGGGAATACATTTTGTAAACTCTCTTCTATCCAACAATTATCCTACTGTTGCATTCAGTGGAGTGGGAATGCACGTTTTTACCCTTCTGCTGTCCAACACTTTCCCTATTGTTGTACTCACTGGAGTGGGAAATATAATTTTTACCCCTCCGCTATCCGACACTTTCCCTAGTGTTGCACTCTCTGGAGTTGGAATAGTAATTTTTACCCCTTCGCTATCCATCACTATTCCTACTGTTGCACTCACTGGAGTGGGAATACATTTTGTAAACTCTCTTCTATCCAACAATTATCCTACTGTTGCATTCAGTGGAGTGGGAATGCACGTTTTTACCCTTCTGCTGTCCAACACTTTCCCTATTGTTGTACTCACTGGAGTGGGAAATATAATTTTTACCCCTCCGCTATCCAACACTTTCCCTAGTGTTGCACTCACTGGAGTGGGAATAGTAATTTTTACCCCTTCGCTATCCATCACCTTTCCTACTGTTGCACTCACTGGAATGGGAATACATTTTGTTACCTCTCTTCTATCCAACAATTATCTTACTGCTGCATTCAGTAGAGTGGGAATACACATTTTTACCCCTCCAGTAGCCAACACTTTCCCTATTGTTGTACTCACTGGAATGGGAAAAATAATTTTACCCCTCTGCTATCCAACACTTTCCCTAGTGTTGCACTCACTGGAGTGGGAATAGTAATTTTGACCCCTTAGCTATCCATCACTTTTCCTACTGTTGCACTCACTGGAGTGGGAATACATTTTGTTACCCCTCTTCTATACAACAATGATCCTACTGTTGCATTCAGTGGAGTGGGAATACATATTTTTACCCCTCTGCTATCCAACATTTTCCCTACTGGAGTGGGAATAGTACATTTTAGAACTCCGCTATCCAACACTTCCCTACTGTTGCACTCTCTGGAGTTGGAATGGTACTTTTTTACCGCTCTGCTATCCAGCACTTTCCCTATTGTTGCACTCCCTGGAGGGGGAATAGCAATTTTTACCTTTCTGCTATCCAACACTTTCCCTGCAGTTGCACTCCCTGGAGTTGGAATACATTGTGTTACTCCTCTACTATCCAACACTTATCCTACTGTTACATTGAGTAGAGTGGGAATACTAATTTTACCAACTGAGCTATCCAACATTTTCCCTCCTGTTGCACTCTTTTGAGTGGGAATAGTCATTTTTGCCCGTTCGGTATCCAACAATTTCCCTACTGTTGCTCTCACTGGAGTTGGAATAGTAGATTTTACACCTCCGCTATCCAACACTTTCCCTACTGCTGCACTCACTGGAGTGGGAACAGTAATTTTTACCCCTCTGCTATCCAACACTTTCACTACTGTTGCACTCACTGGAGTGGGAATATATGTTTTTACCCCTCCTTTATCCAACATTTATCCTACTGTTGCAGTCAGTGGAGTAGGAACACAAATATGTGCCCCTTTGCTACACATTTTCCCTACTGTTGCACTCTTCAGAGTGGAAATAGTAATTTTTGCCCCTCCGCTATCCAACTCTTTCCCTGCTGTTGCTCTCACTGGAGTGGGAATAGTAATTTGTATCCCTCCACTATCCAACACTTTCGATATGGTTGCACTCACTAGAGTTGGTCTAATAATTTTTACCCCTCCACTATCCAGCACTTTCCCTACTGTTGCACTCACTGGATAGGGAATAGTAATTTTTACCTCTCCGCTATCCAACTCTTATCCTACTGTTGCAGTCACTGGAGTGCGAATAGTAATCTGTATCCCTCTGCTGTCCAACACTTTCCCTACCGTTGCACTTACTGGAGTTGGTCTAGTAATTTTTACCCCTCCACTATCCAGCACTTTCCCTACTGTTTTACTCAGTGGATTGGGAATAGTAATTTCTACCTCTCCGCTATCCAACTCTTATCCTACTGTTGCTCTCACTGGAGTGGGAATAGTAAATTTTACACATACGCTATCCAAAACTTTCCCTACTTATGCTGAAGTGGAAATATTCATTTTTACCCCTACGCTATCCATTACTTTCCCTACTGTGGCACCCACCAGAGTGGGAATAGTAATTTTTACCCCTCCGCTATTCAACACTTTCCCTACTGTTACACTCAATGGAATCATTTTTTTACTCCTCTATTATGCAACTATTTCCCTACTCTTGTTCCAACTGGAGTTGAAATAGTACATTTTACACCTCTGCTATCCAACATGTCCCTACTGTTGCACTCTCTGGAGTTGGAATACATATTGTTACCCCTCTTCTATCCATCACTTTTCCTACTGTTGCACACACTGGAGTGGGAATACATATTGTTACCCCTCTTCTATCCAACAATTATCCTACTGTTGCATTCTGTGGAGTGGGAATACACATGTTTACCCCTCCGCTATCCAACACTTTCCCTATAATTGTACTCACTGGAGTGGGCAAAATAATTTTTACCCCTCCGCTATCCAACACTCCCCCTAGTGTTGCACTCACTAGAGTGGGAATAGTAAATATTACCCCTTCGCTATCCATCAGATTTCCTACTGTTGCACTCACTGGAGGGGAAATACACATTTTTACCCCTCCGCTATCTAACATTTTCCCTACTGTTGCTCCAAACTGGAGTGGGAATAGTACATTTTACAAATCCGCTATCTAACACTTTCCCTACTGTTGCATTCTCTGGAGTTGGAATAGTAATTTTTACCACTGTGCTATCTAGCACTTTCCCTACTGTTGCACTCCCTGGAGTGGGAATAGTCATGTTTACCTCTCTGCTATCCAACACTTTCCCTACAATTGCACTCCCTGGAGTGGGAATACATTTTGTTACTCCTCCACTCTCCAACACTTATCCTACTGTTACATTGAGTGGAGTGGGAATACTAATTTTTACCCACTGAGCTATCAAACATTTTCCCTATTGTTGCACTCTTTTGAGTGGGAACAGTAATTTTTGCCTGTTCGGCATCCAACAATTTCCCTACTGTTGCTCTCACTGGAGTAGGAATAGTAGATTTTACACCTCCGCTATCCAACACTTTCCCTACTGCTGCACTCACTGGAGTGGGAATAGTAATTTTTACCCCTCTGCCATCCAACACTTTCACTACTGTTGCACTCACTGGAGTGGGAATACATTTTGTTACCCCTCTTCTATCCAACAATTATCCTACTTTTGCATTCAGTGGAGTGGGAATACACATTTTTACCCCTCCGCTATCCAACACTTTCCCTATTGTTGTACCAACTGGAGTGGGAATAGTACATTTTACAACTCCACTATCCAACACTTTCCCTACTGTTGCACTCTCTGGAGTTGGAATAGTAATTTTTACCCCTTCGCTATCCATCACTATTCCTACTGTTGCACTCACTGGAGTGGGAATACATTTTGTAAACTCTCTTCTATCCAACAATTATCCTACTGTTGCATTCAGTGGAGTGGGAATGCACGTTTTTACCCTTCTGCTGTCCAACACTTTCCCTATTGTTGTACTCACTGGAGTGGGAAATATAATTTTTACCCCTCCGCTATCCGACACTTTCCCTAGTGTTGCACTCTCTGGAGTTGGAATAGTAATTTTTACCCCTTCGCTATCCATCACTATTCCTACTGTTGCACTCACTGGAGTGGGAATACATTTTGTAAACTCTCTTCTATCCAACAATTATCCTACTGTTGCATTCAGTGGAGTGGGAATGCACGTTTTTACCCTTCTGCTGTCCAACACTTTCCCTATTGTTGTACTCACTGGAGTGGGAAATATAATTTTTACCCCTCCGCTATCCAACACTTTCCCTAGTGTTGCACTCACTGGAGTGGGAATAGTAATTTTTACCCCTTCGCTATCCATCACCTTTCCTACTGTTGCACTCACTGGAATGGGAATACATTTTGTTACCTCTCTTCTATCCAACAATTATCTTACTGCTGCATTCAGTAGAGTGGGAATACACATTTTTACCCCTCCAGTAGCCAACACTTTCCCTATTGTTGTACTCACTGGAATGGGAAAAATAATTTTACCCCTCTGCTATCCAACACTTTCCCTAGTGTTGCACTCACTGGAGTGGGAATAGTAATTTTGACCCCTTAGCTATCCATCACTTTTCCTACTGTTGCACTCACTGGAGTGGGAATACATTTTGTTACCCCTCTTCTATACAACAATGATCCTACTGTTGCATTCAGTGGAGTGGGAATACATATTTTTACCCCTCTGCTATCCAACATTTTCCCTACTGGAGTGGGAATAGTACATTTTAGAACTCCGCTATCCAACACTTCCCTACTGTTGCACTCTCTGGAGTTGGAATGGTACTTTTTTACCGCTCTGCTATCCAGCACTTTCCCTATTGTTGCACTCCCTGGAGGGGGAATAGCAATTTTTACCTTTCTGCTATCCAACACTTTCCCTGCAGTTGCACTCCCTGGAGTTGGAATACATTGTGTTACTCCTCTACTATCCAACACTTATCCTACTGTTACATTGAGTAGAGTGGGAATACTAATTTTACCAACTGAGCTATCCAACATTTTCCCTCCTGTTGCACTCTTTTGAGTGGGAATAGTCATTTTTGCCCGTTCGGTATCCAACAATTTCCCTACTGTTGCTCTCACTGGAGTTGGAATAGTAGATTTTACACCTCCGCTATCCAACACTTTCCCTACTGCTGCACTCACTGGAGTGGGAACAGTAATTTTTACCCCTCTGCTATCCAACACTTTCACTACTGTTGCACTCACTGGAGTGGGAATATATGTTTTTACCCCTCCTTTATCCAACATTTATCCTACTGTTGCAGTCAGTGGAGTAGGAACACAAATATGTGCCCCTTTGCTACACATTTTCCCTACTGTTGCACTCTTCAGAGTGGAAATAGTAATTTTTGCCCCTCCGCTATCCAACTCTTTCCCTGCTGTTGCTCTCACTGGAGTGGGAATAGTAATTTGTATCCCTCCACTATCCAACACTTTCGATATGGTTGCACTCACTAGAGTTGGTCTAATAATTTTTACCCCTCCACTATCCAGCACTTTCCCTACTGTTGCACTCACTGGATAGGGAATAGTAATTTTTACCTCTCCGCTATCCAACTCTTATCCTACTGTTGCAGTCACTGGAGTGCGAATAGTAATCTGTATCCCTCTGCTGTCCAACACTTTCCCTACCGTTGCACTTACTGGAGTTGGTCTAGTAATTTTTACCCCTCCACTATCCAGCACTTTCCCTACTGTTTTACTCAGTGGATTGGGAATAGTAATTTCTACCTCTCCGCTATCCAACTCTTATCCTACTGTTGCTCTCACTGGAGTGGGAATAGTAAATTTTACACATACGCTATCCAAAACTTTCCCTACTTATGCTGAAGTGGAAATATTCATTTTTACCCCTACGCTATCCATTACTTTCCCTACTGTGGCACCCACCAGAGTGGGAATAGTAATTTTTACCCCTCCGCTATTCAACACTTTCCCTACTGTTACACTCAATGGAATCATTTTTTTACTCCTCTATTATGCAACTATTTCCCTACTCTTGTTCCAACTGGAGTTGAAATAGTACATTTTACACCTCTGCTATCCAACATGTCCCTACTGTTGCACTCTCTGGAGTTGGAATACATATTGTTACCCCTCTTCTATCCATCACTTTTCCTACTGTTGCACACACTGGAGTGGGAATACATATTGTTACCCCTCTTCTATCCAACAATTATCCTACTGTTGCATTCTGTGGAGTGGGAATACACATGTTTACCCCTCCGCTATCCAACACTTTCCCTATAATTGTACTCACTGGAGTGGGCAAAATAATTTTTACCCCTCCGCTATCCAACACTCCCCCTAGTGTTGCACTCACTAGAGTGGGAATAGTAAATATTACCCCTTCGCTATCCATCAGATTTCCTACTGTTGCACTCACTGGAGGGGAAATACACATTTTTACCCCTCCGCTATCTAACATTTTCCCTACTGTTGCTCCAAACTGGAGTGGGAATAGTACATTTTACAAATCCGCTATCTAACACTTTCCCTACTGTTGCATTCTCTGGAGTTGGAATAGTAATTTTTACCACTGTGCTATCTAGCACTTTCCCTACTGTTGCACTCCCTGGAGTGGGAATAGTCATGTTTACCTCTCTGCTATCCAACACTTTCCCTACAATTGCACTCCCTGGAGTGGGAATACATTTTGTTACTCCTCCACTCTCCAACACTTATCCTACTGTTACATTGAGTGGAGTGGGAATACTAATTTTTACCCACTGAGCTATCAAACATTTTCCCTATTGTTGCACTCTTTTGAGTGGGAACAGTAATTTTTGCCTGTTCGGCATCCAACAATTTCCCTACTGTTGCTCTCACTGGAGTAGGAATAGTAGATTTTACACCTCCGCTATCCAACACTTTCCCTACTGCTGCACTCACTGGAGTGGGAATAGTAATTTTTACCCCTCTGCCATCCAACACTTTCACTACTGTTGCACTCACTGGAGTGGGAATACATTTTGTTACCCCTCTTCTATCCAACAATTATCCTACTTTTGCATTCAGTGGAGTGGGAATACACATTTTTACCCCTCCGCTATCCAACACTTTCCCTATTGTTGTACCAACTGGAGTGGGAATAGTACATTTTACAACTCCACTATCCAACACTTTCCCTACTGTTGCACTCTCTGGAGTTGGAATAGTAATTTTTACCCCTTCGCTATCCATCACTATTCCTACTGTTGCACTCACTGGAGTGGGAATACATTTTGTAAACTCTCTTCTATCCAACAATTATCCTACTGTTGCATTCAGTGGAGTGGGAATGCACGTTTTTACCCTTCTGCTGTCCAACACTTTCCCTATTGTTGTACTCACTGGAGTGGGAAATATAATTTTTACCCCTCCGCTATCCGACACTTTCCCTAGTGTTGCACTCTCTGGAGTTGGAATAGTAATTTTTACCCCTTCGCTATCCATCACTATTCCTACTGTTGCACTCACTGGAGTGGGAATACATTTTGTAAACTCTCTTCTATCCAACAATTATCCTACTGTTGCATTCAGTGGAGTGGGAATGCACGTTTTTACCCTTCTGCTGTCCAACACTTTCCCTATTGTTGTACTCACTGGAGTGGGAAATATAATTTTTACCCCTCCGCTATCCAACACTTTCCCTAGTGTTGCACTCACTGGAGTGGGAATAGTAATTTTTACCCCTTCGCTATCCATCACCTTTCCTACTGTTGCACTCACTGGAATGGGAATACATTTTGTTACCTCTCTTCTATCCAACAATTATCTTACTGCTGCATTCAGTAGAGTGGGAATACACATTTTTACCCCTCCAGTAGCCAACACTTTCCCTATTGTTGTACTCACTGGAATGGGAAAAATAATTTTACCCCTCTGCTATCCAACACTTTCCCTAGTGTTGCACTCACTGGAGTGGGAATAGTAATTTTGACCCCTTAGCTATCCATCACTTTTCCTACTGTTGCACTCACTGGAGTGGGAATACATTTTGTTACCCCTCTTCTATACAACAATGATCCTACTGTTGCATTCAGTGGAGTGGGAATACATATTTTTACCCCTCTGCTATCCAACATTTTCCCTACTGGAGTGGGAATAGTACATTTTAGAACTCCGCTATCCAACACTTCCCTACTGTTGCACTCTCTGGAGTTGGAATGGTATTTTTTACCGCTCTGCTATCCAGCACTTTCCCTATTGTTGCACTCCCTGGAGGGGGAATAGCAATTTTTACCTTTCTGCTATCCAACACTTTCCCTGCAGTTGCACTCCCTGGAGTTGGAATACATTGTGTTACTCCTCTACTATCCAACACTTATCCTACTGTTACATTGAGTAGAGTGGGAATACTAATTTTACCAACTGAGCTATCCAACATTTTCCCTCCTGTTGCACTCTTTTGAGTGGGAATAGTCATTTTTGCCCGTTCGGTATCCAACAATTTCCCTACTGTTGCTCTCACTGGAGTTGGAATAGTAGATTTTACACCTCCGCTATCCAACACTTTCCCTACTGCTGCACTCACTGGAGTGGGAACAGTAATTTTTACCCCTCTGCTATCCAACACTTTCACTACTGTTGCACTCACTGGAGTGGGAATATATGTTTTTACCCCTCCTTTATCCAACATTTATCCTACTGTTGCAGTCAGTGGAGTAGGAACACAAATATGTGCCCCTTTGCTACACATTTTCCCTACTGTTGCACTCTTCAGAGTGGAAATAGTAATTTTTGCCCCTCCGCTATCCAACTCTTTCCCTGCTGTTGCTCTCACTGGAGTGGGAATAGTAATTTGTATCCCTCCACTATCCAACACTTTCGATATGGTTGCACTCACTAGAGTTGGTCTAATAATTTTTACCCCTCCACTATCCAGCACTTTCCCTACTGTTGCACTCACTGGATAGGGAATAGTAATTTTTACCTCTCCGCTATCCAACTCTTATCCTACTGTTGCAGTCACTGGAGTGCGAATAGTAATCTGTATCCCTCTGCTGTCCAACACTTTCCCTACCGTTGCACTTACTGGAGTTGGTCTAGTAATTTTTACCCCTCCACTATCCAGCACTTTCCCTACTGTTTTACTCAGTGGATTGGGAATAGTAATTTCTACCTCTCCGCTATCCAACTCTTATCCTACTGTTGCTCTCACTGGAGTGGGAATAGTAAATTTTACACATACGCTATCCAAAACTTTCCCTACTTATGCTGAAGTGGAAATATTCATTTTTACCCCTACGCTATCCATTACTTTCCCTACTGTGGCACCCACCAGAGTGGGAATAGTAATTTTTACCCCTCCGCTATTCAACACTTTCCCTACTGTTACACTCAATGGAATCATTTTTTTACTCCTCTATTATGCAACTATTTCCCTACTCTTGTTCCAACTGGAGTTGAAATAGTACATTTTACACCTCTGCTATCCAACATGTCCCTACTGTTGCACTCTCTGGAGTTGGAATACATATTGTTACCCCTCTTCTATCCATCACTTTTCCTACTGTTGCACACACTGGAGTGGGAATACATATTGTTACCCCTCTTCTATCCAACAATTATCCTACTGTTGCATTCTGTGGAGTGGGAATACACATGTTTACCCCTCCGCTATCCAACACTTTCCCTATAATTGTACTCACTGGAGTGGGCAAAATAATTTTTACCCCTCCGCTATCCAACACTCCCCCTAGTGTTGCACTCACTAGAGTGGGAATAGTAAATATTACCCCTTCGCTATCCATCAGATTTCCTACTGTTGCACTCACTGGAGGGGAAATACACATTTTTACCCCTCCGCTATCTAACATTTTCCCTACTGTTGCTCCAAACTGGAGTGGGAATAGTACATTTTACAAATCCGCTATCTAACACTTTCCCTACTGTTGCATTCTCTGGAGTTGGAATAGTAATTTTTACCACTGTGCTATCTAGCACTTTCCCTACTGTTGCACTCCCTGGAGTGGGAATAGTCATGTTTACCTCTCTGCTATCCAACACTTTCCCTACAATTGCACTCCCTGGAGTGGGAATACATTTTGTTACTCCTCCACTCTCCAACACTTATCCTACTGTTACATTGAGTGGAGTGGGAATACTAATTTTTACCCACTGAGCTATCAAACATTTTCCCTATTGTTGCACTCTTTTGAGTGGGAACAGTAATTTTTGCCTGTTCGGCATCCAACAATTTCCCTACTGTTGCTCTCACTGGAGTAGGAATAGTACATTTTACACCTCCGCTATCCAACACTTTCCCCACTGTTGCACTCACTGTAGTGGGAATAGTAATTCTTACCCCTCTGCTATCCAACACTTTCACTACTGTTGCACTCACTGGAGTGGGAATACATTTTTTTACCCCTCCTTTATCCAACATTTTTCCTACTGTGGCATTCAGTGGAGTAGGAACACACATTTTTACCCCTTTGCTATCCAACATTTGCTACTGTTGCACTCTTTAGAGTGGAAATAGTAATGTTTGCTTCTCCGCTATCCAACACTTTCCCTACTGTTGCTCTCACTGGAGTGGGAATAGTACTTTGTATCCCTCCGCTATCCAACACTTTCCCTACTGTTGCCCTCACTAGAGTTGGTCTAGTAATTTTTACCCCTCCACTATCCAGCACTTTCCCTACTGTTGCACTCACTGGATTGGAAATAGTAATTTCTACCACTCAGCTATCCAACTCTTATCCTACTGTTGCACTCACTGGAGTGGAAATAGTAATCTGTATCCCTCCGCTATCCAACACTTTCCCTACTATTGCTCTTACTGGAGTTGGAAAAATACATTTTACCCCTGCACTATCCAACACTTTCCCTACTGTTGCACTCATTGGAGTTGGAATACCATGTTTTCCTCTCTGCTATCCAACACTTTCCCTACTGTTGCACTAATTGTATTGGGAAATTTATGTTTAAATATTTTTTCATAGTTTAATGTTTTTATTTATTCTAAAATGTTTTTTATATTTAAAAGTATTTATATATATATATATATTTTATTTTATATAACTTTTAAGTTTTAAAATAAATTAAAGATAATAGTTTATTAATTATTTCAAAGTAAATATATATGAATAAAATATATGTTCATGTGTTTATTTTTTTAGTTTATTTGTAATATTTTGTAAAAGTATATATTGAATGTAATTTATTGTGTTAGAATTAATATTAATAGTTAATATATTTAATATATATTATTTTATTCTATGTATATATTTAAATCAATATTTTTTATTTCTATAGTTTGTTAATTCAATATTTTCATTCAATATTTTTGTACTTACCTGTGTAGGTATGGGAGACAATATTTTTATAGTCTATATTTTTTCCCGATATTTTGAACATCGATATTTTTAACATCAATATTTTTTCGGTGAACCTAAATAAGAGGCCCGTCCGCCATCTTTTCGTATATGGGACCGGCCACCTATGAGGTGGCCTCCCCACAATCCAAATTACGATGCAACCGTCACTGCGGCGGTCGCATTATCTATACTTTGCATTGTGGTGGGGATGCGGTCAGCAGCTCCGCCGCAATGCAAAAAAGGCACTTGCATATCCCTGCACTACGTGGCAGGCACTATGTGGTGCCTGCCACATGGTGCAGAGATATGGATGGTGCCCCCCAGTGCCGGTGCCCCTGGCCCAGGGATGCAGGGGGGCCTGCTACCGGCACCCAAATCTGTTCCGCCTGCCCTTTCGTGGCAGTTTGACCACTGTGAAACGACCGGTGGAAAGGGATATCATAATCCCAATGGTGGTGCCTGGTAGGCACCGCCGCAATGCTGGGCAATATGAGTGCTCTGACAGGTGGCCAGTAAAGGATCACCTGTCGGAACTGTGGCAGTCGGTAAGACACTTTCCCAATGCTACCCCCGCAATCATAATATGGCAGGTAGAAAAGGGCAGTATGATGGTGATGGGCCCGCCACGGACAGACTGTTGGTGGTTGGCCTGCCGCCATCGTAATCAGGCCCTAAGTGTATTAAGTCAAACATGTGTTTTATGTAAACGTTGTACAAAAGGGGGTGGTAATGGACGGAGCATCGGAATCAATCAAACACTCACACCCAGTCAAAAGATCTGTGTTTAATCCATCACCGTTCTTTAGCCCACTCTGCCACCCCAGTTCAGACATGGCTATATGCAAATCAGTCTGACCCTGTGCCTCATGGGAACAGTCCAGCCCGAACTGCCAAGCCATGTCTTCCCTGGACCGGAAACAAGCTTCCGAGGACCGTTTTCTGGCATTCCAGCCGTCTTCAGCCCGGCTTGCTTGAATCCAGTGACAAAGTGAGCAAAGGACTCAAGTCTGAGCATACTCTGCCACACTTATGGCAGCCAATAGCGGTACAAAAGGGGGTGGTGATGGACGGAGCATCTGAATCAATCAAACACTCATACCCACTCAAAACATCTGAGTTTAATCCATCACCGTTCTTTAGCCCACTCTGCCACCCCAGTGCAGACATGGCTATATGCAAATCAGTCCGACCCTGTGCCTCATGGGAACAGTCCAGCCCGAACTGCCAAGCCATGTCTTCCCTGGACCGGAAACAAGCTTCTGAGGACCGGTTTCTGGCATTCTGCCACTGGATTCCAGGGAAGACATGGCTTGGCAGCGGGCGCGCCGCTGTTGCACCGAAGGCGCGTCAAAGGCAAGCACGTCTGTGCCCGTCCGTGACCCGTCCGCGACCAGCACTAGGAACCTTGGACCTCCGCCTGCCAACGCTACGACCCAGCAGCACTCCACGCACTCAACCCAGGCTGCAACAACAACTGCAAGCTAGCATCACCAGCCGACACCCATGGACCCTTCAGCTGTCACCGCTGCCGGCACACCTGCAGCACCGCCAAGTACACGGATCCAGCACAACCCGCCCACAAGAACACAACCGAACCGAAGACCCTGCAATGCATCCTCCTCAACGTCCGATCCCTCCACAAACACGCCACTGAAATCTGGGACCTCCTCGACAGCACCACCTCGGACGTAGCATTCTTTACCGAAACCTGGACCAACGCCACCTCAGGACCGGACATCACCATCGCCATCCCCCAAGGATACAAGATCTACAGGAAGGACCACCCCACCCACCCAGGAGGAGAAATCTCCATTGTCCACAAATCCAGCCTCCGCCTGAGCCCACTCCCTGACGAGTCCACAGAACTGATGGAACACCTTCACTTCAAGAGACTGGCCAGCCCCACTGCCGCCCTCCGAGGAACCCTCATCTACCGACCCCCTGGACCCCACGGACCCTTCGCCAACTCCATCACGGACATAATCTCCCCGCAGGCCATCGCATCCACCAACTACACCCTGCTGGGAGACCTCAACTTCCACCTCGACAATCAACTGGACCCCAACACCACATGCCTCCTGGACAACCTCCATAACATTGGACTCTGCCAGATCGTGACCGAGCCCACGCACTCAGCAGGACACACCCTCGACCCCCTCTTCACTACAGGAAACTCCATCATCTTCAGCCACACCACCGAACTCCCATGGACCGACCATCGTTGCGTCCACTTCACCTTCAGAACACCCACCATCCACAGACACCAGCACCTGCTTCCACAAAGAAACTGGACCAAAATCACCGACGACCAGCTCATCTCCTCACTCAACAACTCCACCCAACCATCGCAGAAAACGACGACCCCAACACCGCAGCCCGAACCCTGCATAGATGGATCTCGGACAGCACCAACACCATAGCCCCCCTCAAGAAAAACAACAATACCCGTGCCAAGAAAGCCAGATGGTTTACCACCGAACTTCGAGAGTCCAGGCGCACATGCCGCCGCCTCAAAAAGGCCTGGAGAAACACCAAATCCACAGAAGCCCACAACAACTTCAGAGCCGCCACTAACGCTCACCATCAACTCATCAGAGAAACGAGGAAAAAAGCGATTGAAGACAGAATCTCCACCCATGCACACAACAGCAAGAAACTCTTCAGCATCATCAAGGAGTTCGCCCAACCCATCAGCGAGTCTACCGACATCCCTCCCTCACAAGACCTCTGCGACAAACTCAGCACCTTTTTCCACCACAAAATCAAAAGCATCTACGACAACTTCGACGAAGACAACCAACACACTGAACCCTCACCAACCACCCCCGACACCCGGAAACCAGCGATTGAAGACTGGACAGCCCTCACCACCAAAGACACACTGAAAACAATGAAGTCAATCCACTCAGGGGCCCCCACGGACCCCTGCCCCCACCACATCTTCAACAGAGCCGCTGACACTATCGCACCCATGCTCTGCCACACCATCAACCGCTCCCTGGCGACCGCCTCGTTCCCCGACGACTGGAAACACGCAGAGGTAAACCCCCTCTTGAAGAAACCCTCAGCGGACCCCACCGACCTCAAAAACTACAGACCCATCTCCCTGCTCCCTTTCCCAGCGAAAGTCATCGAGAAAGCCATCAACAGCCAACTCGCCACATTCATTGAAGAACACAACATCCTCGACTCCTCCCAATCCGGCTTCAGAAAAAACCACAGTACGGAAACCGCCCTCCTCACCGCAACAGACGACATCCGCACCCTACTGGACAAAGGAGAAACAGTAGCCCTCATCCTCCTAGACCTATCAGCGGCGTTTGACACAGTCTCCCAGCGCAACCTAATACGCAGACTCTACGACGCAGCAATCCAGGACAAGGCCCTCGACTGGATCTGCTCCTTCCTCTCCGGCAGGACGCAACGGGTCAGACTCCCCCCTTTCCTCTCAGACCCCACACCTACCACCTGCAGAGTCCCCCAGGGCTCCTCCCTCAGCCTGACGCTCTTCAACATCTACATTGCTCCACTTGCCCCCATCGTCAGAACCTACGGACTCCACATCGTGTCATACGCAGACGACACCCAGCTCATCCTCTCCCTATCCAACGAGCCCAACACCCCAAGACGCAACTTTCGAGAAGGCATGGAAGCCGTCGCCAAATGGATGAAAAACAGCTGCCTACAACTAAACACCAACAAAACAGAAGTACTCATCATGGGCCCAAACCCTGACGCCTGGAGCGACACCTGGTGGCCCACCGCCCTCGAAAACCCGCCAACCCCCACAGACTACTTACGCAACCTGGGAATCATCCTGGACTCCGAGCTCAAAATGGACCGCCAGATCAACTCTGTCTCATCTTCCTGCTTCCACATCCTCTGCCTCCTTCGTAAGACCTTCAAATGGATCCCCCTCGAACACCGAAAGACAGTCACTCAGGCCCTGGTCACCAGCAGACTCGACTACGGCAACACACTCTACGCCGGGATAAACAACAACCTCATCCGCAAGCTACAGAACATCCAGAACGCCGCCGCAAGACTGGTCCTCAACCTGCCAAAACACTGCCACATCTCCAAGCAGCTGCGCACACTCCACTGGCTCGCCGTCGAGGTGAGAATCACCTTTAAGATGCTCACCCACGCACACAAGGCCCTCCACGGCACCGGACCAGCATACCTGAACATCCGGCTCAAATTCCACGCACCCCAAAGGACCCTACGATCAGCCCAGCTCTCCTACGCCGAGGTCCCCCGCATCAGAAAGACCAGATCGGGAGGCCGCTCTTTCTCCTTCCTCATGGCCAAAGCATGGAACGCCCTTCCGCTCCACCTCAGACAGACAACATCGATCCCCATCTTCGTAAGAAACCTCAAAACCTGGCTCTTCGACAGACCCCCTCCTTGATGGAATGGAACCTGCACCCCCCACCCCTAGCGCCTTGAGACCCTTATGGGTGAGTAGTTGCTCTTTAAAAAACTCCTGATTGATTGATTGATTGAGTGTTTGATTGATTCAGATGCTCCGTCCATCACCACCCCCTTTTGTACCGCTTTTGGCCGCCATAAGTGTGGCAGGGTGTGCTCAGACGTGAGTCCCTTGCTCACTTTGCCACTGGATTCAAGCAAGCCGGGCTGAAGACGGCTGGAATGCCAGAAACTGGTCCTCGGAAGCTTGTTTCCGGTCCAGGGAAGACATGGCTTGGCAGTTCGGGCTGGACTGTTCCCATGAGGCACAGGATCAGACTGATTTGCATATAACCATGTGTGAACTGGGGTGGCAGAGTGGGCTAAAGAACGGTGATGGATTAAACCCAGATCTTTTGACTGGGTGTGAGTATTTGATTGATTCAGATGCTCCGTCCATCACCACCCCCTTTTGTACTGCTTATATAAACGTTGAGCATACACATTGGGAGTAGAGACTCAAGTGGTACATTTTTACAAATACTGAAGTGAAAATATTCTTTCGGGACACTGTGCAAAATCTATTAGAGAACCAAGAACACCTTTTTCTGACCTAAATATATGTAGCATGAGAAAATGATACACAGTTCCCCTAAGAGAGGACAGGTTCAAGAGAACAACGACTTGCAACTGATCTTTGTAAGTGATGTGCTTTCCATCATAGAAATGTGGCTATGCAAAGTAAGTCGCTGTTAATCGGAAAGACACACATGTTGTTAAAACTGCCCTCATCCCCAGAAATATGTGGCATGCTTCATCATAGGTCTGCATACACACCTCCGTGCAAGCCAACGACAAAGGTGGAGCAATAGGGAGGAGGGGACAAATCAAACATAAAGAAAAACTATGCGGGATCAAGAAGAGAAAAGTGCAGAGAAGATAATGTTAAAACTAACACATGGATCTCCAAACTACCCTTTATTGGTGGACTCCCTGGTCAGATTAAAAAGGTTTTGAATAACCAGTGAATGGTGGTATGCTGGGCTATAATTAACTCACTACCCTTCCAGTCTGCAAACTGTCGACATGTTTCAGCCCTCTTATGCTTTGTCCCCGGCTTTCATCAGGACTATGAGAATAGATCCCTTGAGCACCCTCCCTACCTCCATCCTTGTGGAGTAGAGTGAAGTCACAGTCTGAGTGAATGCTCAGGTCAAATAGGTTGCATAACTTACTCCCAGAGAAATTCTTGCAAGCAATAAGAAAGTTACACACGTAAACACACAAAGTACAGTGCCCTTTGTGGTGAATATAATAAAAAGCTTATAAGAAAAGGTGCAAAAGGTGGTCTTGTCCCTCTTAACTAGTTGTGTGACCCGGTAAGTGCTATAATTAGGTGAAGCCACCACCAGTATAAAGGACCAATCGTCCCACATGAGCGTAGAAGTATCGCTCTTTAAATAAAAGGACACAGGGACATCATTACCAAGCAAACCACCAACCAGTTAAAATTAAATGGAAACAAGACGGAGATTCTCCTTTTAGGTAAGCAGCCAGATCTTTGGAACGCTTCACACTGGCCTTCCCAGATGGGAAATCTCCCAACACCAGTCACCCATGCAAGGAATATGGGGGTAATTTTGGACAGTTCTCTGTCCATGAAACAACAGGTCAGCAAGGTGTTAGGCCTCTGCTTCACCATCCTAAAGTGGCTCAGAAAGATCCTATGGATGCTGCCCATCTCCATGCAGAAAACAGTAGTCAATGCCCTAGGTACATCTCGGCTGACTACAGGAACATCCTGTACCTAGGTGCAAACAAAGCAGTTATAAAGAGGTTACAGCTTGTACAAAACTCGGCTGCCCGACTTCTATGTAACATACCAAAAACCACCTGCGTTTCCCCCTACTTGCGTGAACTACACTGGCTTAGGGTGGAAAACCGCATCAGATTCAAGACTCTGAACTATATGTTCAAAATCAAAGCAGGCACCACACCTAAATACCTCCAGGCATTAGTTCATCCCTACATTCCCATAAGAAACCCACGGTCACAATCAGCAGCAAATTTCTGTGTGCCCAGATTCAAGCTCTCCAGGATGGGAGGGAGATCCTTTGCCCACCAGGGTCCTTCCATCTGGAACTCACTTCCACCCCATATATACGCAAGGAGGGGAGTTACTCCAGGTTCAGAAAATAAACAAAAACCTGGTTGTTCGATCAATAATCTTGAACGACCTCAGGGAACGCTTTCCATCTTCTGTGCTGTGTTCTAGGCACCGGGAAACCCTTTTTGGGTAGCTGATTGCGCCCTACAAGTTTAAAAAATAAATAAAATAAAATAAATAAAATAAATCATCACAACTATGCACTCGGAATCCCTTACCGAGCTTCATTGATAATAATGCTCGAACTGGTGGGGAAGTGAGGACGGCTCCCTGTAGTTACACTCTGCATTGATAGAGATAAAGACGTTAATTAGGTAACTATATATACAATATGAGGGCCTGTTAGGGAATGCTGTGTTTGTCCCCTGCTGCGTAGCCCAACTCCATAATTATTAATTTGTCAGCGTACCTGATTGGTTTGTTGCCCTGGTTGTTTATCGTGATTAAATATGCCCCAATTTCAGGAACTTGAGTGGGACAATAAAAAGCTTGCTGGGTCCTTGCTTGAATGCCCCTGGTCCCCCCTACTCACTATGTCAAGGTGAGCTTGTCTCGGACCACTCATTCCTCCTGGCGCCGTTTAGGTTCTAGGAGCAGTGCACTGCAGTCCGGATATCACTGTCTCTCCATCCCTCCAAGTGATCACCACTTGGTGTGTGCAGAGGACAGAGTGCTGGTTGTCTAGAGAAAGACTAGACCGCCAATATGTCACTACATCTTGGAGTATGTGGGTGCTGTTTCAATTTCCAGCTCTGCCTAACTTGAAGGATATCGCGGGGTGTAAGTTGGCTGCAAAACACCCTGGTCAAGAGTTCCCAGGGTTAGAATAAGCCCTGTCTGTAGGGGCTGCCTATATTCTTAACCTCTTAAAAGAACAACAATGTTTGCTTAAAATAAAGACTGTGCATGAGTTCTATCACAGAATATATGTGCAATCAGACCCCAAAGGGGTTAGGCATTTGGTTGAGAAAAGGAATTACCCGAGGATATACACAGAGGGGGAGAGGGAAGCATAGTTCAGGGCAGGTTTTGAACCCAGATGGCAATCTGGGTGCTCTGGATCCAGTCAATATCCTCAAGGTATATGCTCTGTCATCATTAATCATCATTTACCCACCCCCATGGTTGATTATAGGTTGTTAAGTGCATTCCAGGGAATGTCATCGTTGAGTCCAGAGATTTGGCTACGAACTCTGTAGATCCATTTCTGTTCCCTTACGAAAAGGGAATCCTGAGTGTTATGGGCAGTCAAAGGGATATTAGGTTTATCCAAAACTGTCCAGAATAAATTGTTGACTGAGTGTTTATTTTCCTTGCAATGTGTGGTAAGGCGTGTTGTTGTTTTTTGGCACCTGATTGTGAATCTGTGTTCCATGAGTCTTATTTTGACTCTGCGTGTCGTCATCCCAATGAAGATCAGGCCGCACGGACATCTAATCATATAAATAACATTGCTGGTATTAAAATTGGTATGGCTTAGTTCTTCAGTCCGATGTCAATGCTTTTCGTGTTGGCGGTTAAATAACAAACATCACATGCTCCACACCTAGTATGTCTAGTCACTGGAGGGAGTTCCCACAGGTTCTCCTGGTGTTCCTGTATGTTTGGTTTTGATGAGGAGGGCCACGGTCTGGTTTGCACCAGTAGATCCCTTATATTCTGACTTCTTTTGAAGGAGTAAAGAGGTTACTCCAGATGAAGACCGTTGGAGTTCATGCTCCTCCAGTTTCATAATATAATCCATTTGATGCGGTTGGAGGTGGTGTTAAAAGTGGTCACGCAGATGGCCTTGTTCGATGAAGCTTTTTCCACTGTCCCCAGTAGGGCTTTTCGGTTACAATTAAGTGTCCTCTTCTGTGCCCGTTTGATTGTTTTTCGAGGGTATTTCTTGTTCATTAGTTTCCCGGCTAGAGTGTTAGTATCCTCTCTAAAATCCCCTGTGTTGGAACAATTTCAGCAGAGGCATAAAAATTGGCTCACTGAGAGGTTATCCCTTAAAGATTTGGGGTGGAAGCTTTCAAACAGCAGGAGGCTGTTCCTGTCTGTTGGCTTGTGGAACACTCATGTTTGTAGTTTGTCCTCCCCTGGGAAGATTTTCAAGTCCCGAAAGGGCAGGCACTCCGTTGTTATAGTTGATGTAAAGTGCAGGAGTGGATTCCTGTTGTTGAGCCAGTCTGGAAAATCATCAATAGACTAGGCATCTCCCTCCCTGATTAGGAGCACATCATTGATGAACCGTTTCAATACCTTGATATTTGATATTGTGGGGGCGAAGATAAATTGGTCCTCAAAGGCGTAGAGTCCCACAAAGCTCAGAGCAAAGGTACTCCCCATAGAAGTACCATGAGTCTGAAGGTAATGGGTGCCTTTGAATTTGAAAAATGTCTTGTTCAGTACACCTGACAGCAGTTACATTGCCGACTATGGTTCTAATTCCAGCTTCCTCACATGATTGCACTGTGGTACCCTGGCCAAAGTCTCTAATCCCCTTCAGTTTCAGGTGCCTTAGCTGCCAATATTGGGAGCCATTCAACAAAGGGTAAGTTTGAGCACTGCTAAAAAACATTGACACATTATTCCTGTTCCTTCCCAAACACAAAATAATTAGCAAGTCTCAATTACGTTCATGTGTGTACTTTTTAGGAGGTGGTTAAAATGTGGTAGATTAAGCAGTTCATTTAGAAGTACAGTGCATGCAGGAAAATAAGCAAATGCTCAGCGCTTCTACAATCACTAATTCAAAGCGCAGCCGGAGAATGGGACAGATAAAGGTAGGATCAGGTACTTTTTTGGTGCTCCCTCTTCTGTGATCTGGCATGGCACATGCACAGATCCTGAGGATATACCTTTCATGGCACCAAGAAGAGAAGTGCCAAATTGGTTTCGCTGTTCCCCTTTATATGTGAGTAACTGAGGAGCCAACCTGTGCCAATCCATTAACCCCTTCGTTGCTAGGCCTTTTCCCCCATGTGCTAAGCCCCTGTAACTTTTGACCACATAAGGGATTCATGCCGAATTTGCGTCCTTTTTTCCAATATCATGGGGGAATTCCCCTGGAGGGACCCAGAAATTAGCCAAAATTCAGCCACATTTTGTTTTTTTTTGGTGAAAAATGGGAAAAAAGTGCTGAAAATGAAAGCGTCTGGGTTTTTCCCTAACATTGGTATAAAAAAAGGGTTTGTGGGGCTGAAATTAACAGTTTCTCAGATTTTCGGGAATGACAGCCTTTGGTAAAAAAAAACAAATTTGTTTACACAGTTTTGTCATTTTTTTGGGACATATCCTATATTTGTTATTTTTTGTGCTTTCAACCTCCTTCCAGTTAATGGTAGAAATGGGAATGAAAGCAACAATGGATTCTGGACAGCTATACATATTAGTAAAGTTGACAAAATTCTAAAATCAGCAAGGGGTCATTTGTGTAGATCCTTCAAGGTTTCTTTATAGAAACTACTAGTTAAATATAGGGAAAATTGAAAACCTAGTTGAAAAGAACAGCTGTTTGTGTCAACGTTTTCACCTGTAACTTCTACTAATTATGAAAGCTCTTTGAAAGCAATGTACTGTTACATTCGCAGGACCTTACTGATTATAGGGATATAAAAGAGTTTGAGGTTCACCAAGAACCCAACGAACCCAGAGCCAAAAACTTAGATGCAACCTGCAATGGTTTTTAATTATGTACCGGGTATTTAGCAATTATTCTGTGAAAATGTATACATGGAAAAATCGGTATGAAAGACACCTATGTTTTTCTGAAATGGGAACAAAATATAGAGTTTAGATACAGTAGATATTTGCACATTTCCAACATTGGGAATACTCATACTAGCATGAGAATGATGATGATGGGCCATTTTTCAAAATGACTTCATTTTTACACATTGTCTTCAGGGCAGCTATGTGCGCTTTACAAAAATCATTTTCATTTCATTTGGAAGGCAGGAATGCATCGAAAGTCAAAAGGTAATACCAGTTGCTTTACAAATATGAATTACCCTAAGTCTCCTGATAAAAATGGTACCTCACTTCTGTGGGTAGGCATAGTTCCCACGACAACAAACGGCATAAAACTCAACATGAACACACCACAATTTCACAATGAAAAATTACCCTTTTTTTGCAAAGCGCCTAACTGTAATTTTTGCACCCTATCTCAGACGGCACCTAGGGAAACCAAGCAAACCTATACAATTTTTAAAACTAGACACCCAGGGGAATCCAGTATGGGGTGACTTGACTGGCTTTTGCCAGGTTCTGGTACCCAGAGTCCTTTGCAAACCTAAAAAATGTTTTAAAAAAAAAATTCCTCACATTACTGTGGTGGAAAGTTCTGGAATCTGCGTGGATCCACATATTTTTACTCAGCCCACATTCCTCAAAGTCTTCAGAGAAAAATGGTATCTCACTTGTATGGGTATGCCTAGTGCCTGCAACATGAAAACGGCGAAAAACGCAACATGGACACACCATAATTTCACAGTGAAAAATTACAGTTTTTTGACAAAATGCCTAGCTGTAGTTTTTTAACTCTAGCTCTGCCAGCACCTAAGGAAACCTAGCAAAACTATACATATTTAAAACCTAGACATCCAGGGGAATCCAAGATGGGGTGACTTGGCTGCCTCTCACCAGGTTCTGTTACCCAGAATCCCTTGCACACCACAATTTCACAGTGAAAAATGACCCTTTTTTGGCAAAGTGCCTAGTTGTAGTTTTTTAACCCTAGCTCTTCCGGCACCTAGGAAAACCTAGTAAACCTATACATGTTTAAAAACTAGACATCCAGGGGAATCCAAGATGAGGTGACTTGACTGACTTTCACCAGGTTCTGTTACCCATAATCCCTTGCAAACCTTAAACATTGTCAAAAAAACACACTTTCCTCACATTTCTGTGGTGGAAAGTTCTGGAATCTGTGTGGATTCACAAAATTCCACCCACCTCGCGTTCCCCAAAGTCTTCCAAGAAAAATGGTACCTCAGTTGTGTGGGTAGGCCTAATGCCCGCGACAGGAGACGCACAAAACGCAACATGGACACACCACAATTTCACAGTGAAAAATGACCCTTTTTTAGCAAAGTGCCTAGCTGTAGTTTTTCAATCCTGGCTCTTCCGGCACCAGGGCAAACCTAGCAAACCTATACATTTTTAAAAACTAGACACCAAAGGGAATCCAGGATAGGGTAACTTGACTGGCTCTCACCAGGTTCTGTTACCCAGAATCGCTTGCAAACATAACAAATTTTCAAACAAAGACACATTTTCCTCACATTTCTGTGATGGAAAGTTCTGGAATCTGGGTGGATCCACAAATTTCCACCTATCCCGCTTTTCCCAAAGTCTTACAAGAAAAATGGTACCTCACTTGTGTGGGTAGGCCTAGTGCCCCCGACAGGAAACGGCACAAAAAACAACGTATACATACCACAATTTCACAGTGAAAAATGACCCTTTTTTGGCAAAGTGCCTAGTTGTATTTTTTTAACCCTAGCTCTTCCGACACCTAGGAAAACCTAGCAAACCTATATATTTTTGAAAACTAGACACCCATGGGAATACAGGATGGGGTGACTTGGCTGGCTCTCTCATGGTTCTGTTACCCAGAATCCCTTGCAAACCTAATAAATTGTCAAATAACAGACATTTTCCTCACATTTCTGTGGTGGAAAGTTCTAGAATCTGCATAGATCCACAAATTTCCACCCACTCCACGTTCCCCAAATTCTTGCAGGAAAACGGTTCCTTGTCATGGTAATATCCTTTTTACAGCGGGCCCCTTGTTTTCTCAGATAAAATACGAAATGGTACCTCACTTGTGTGGGTAGGCCGAGTGCCCGCAACAGGAAACAACGCAAAATGCAACGTGGACACACCACAATTTCACAGTAAAAAATTACCCTTTTTTTTGCAAAGTGCTTAGCTGTAGTTTTTGCACCCTAGCTCTGCCAGCACCTAGCGAAACCTATCAATCCTATACATTTTTTAAAACAAAAAATCCGGGGGGTTCCACGGAGGTATGATTTGCATGGATCCCCAATGTTTCTTTACCCAGAATCCCCTGCAAACCTCAAATGTAGCTGAAAAAAATCATTTTCTTCACATATTTTTGTGTGGGAAAGTTGTTGCATCACCGGGCTGACACAAATTTCCAACTACCCAGAATTCCCACGGATCTCCTGATTAAAACGGTGCCTCACTCGTGTGGGAGGCCCAAGTACCTGCGACAGGCAAGGGCCCAAAATGTATTGAGGTCACATCAAAATTGCCTATCTCAAAACGACCTGCTTTTGCAAGGGGGTCACCTGGATTTTTGGCCCCGTGCTCGGCAGCCACCTATGGAAGCCTACCAAACCCATACATTTCTGAAAACTAGACACCCAGGGGATTCCAGGGAGGTATGGCTAGCATAGATCCCCAATGTTTCCTTACCCAGAATCCCCTGCAAATCTCAAATTTAGCAGAAAAAACATTTTTTTCACATATTTTTGTGTGGGAAAGTTGTGGCAACACTGGGCTGACACAAATTTCCTACCACCCAGCATTCCCACGGGTCTCCCAATAAAAACCGTGCTTCACTCATGTGGGAGTCCCAAGTACCCGCGACAGGTAAGGGACCAAAACGTATTGAGGTGACATCAAAATTGCCAACATCAAAACAACCTGGTTTTGCAAAG
Organism: Lissotriton vulgaris; assembly: GCF_964263255.1. Classification (NCBI taxonomy): domain Eukaryota; kingdom Metazoa; phylum Chordata; class Amphibia; order Caudata; family Salamandridae; genus Lissotriton; species Lissotriton vulgaris. The sequence goes on from NC_141687.1 coordinate 1,999,787,773, forward strand.
GGGTAACCTGGGTTTTTGGCCCGCTGCACGGTGGCCACCTAGGGAAACCTACCGAACCCACACATTTCTGATAACTAGACATACCGGGGATTCCAGGAAGGTATGGCTTGCATGAATCCCCCAACTTTTCCTTACCTAGAATCCCCTGCAAACCTCATATTTAGCTGAAAAAATTCACTTTTTTCTCACATTTTTGTATGGGAAAGTTGTGGCATCGCTGGGCTGACACAAATTTCCTACCACCAAGCGTTCCCCTGAGTATCCTGATAAAAATGGTGCCTCACTCGTCTGGGAGTCCCAAGTACCCCCGACAGGCAAGGGCCCAAAACGAACTGAGGCGACATCTAAATTGTCTATCTCAAAACAACCTGGTTTTGCAAGGGGCGTCACCTGGGATTTTGGCCCGGTGCTCGGGGGCCACCTAGGGAAACCTACCAAAGCCATACATTTCTGAAAACTAGACACACAGGGGATTCCAGGGAGGTATGGCTTACGTGGGTCCCCCAACATTTCCTTACCCAGAATCCCCTGCAAAACTGACATTTAGTAGAAAAAAATCACTTTTTTCACACATTTTTGTGTGGGAAAGTTGTGGCACCACCGGGCTGACACAAATTTCCTACCAACCAGCGTTTCCCCTGGTCTCTCCGATACAAATTGTGCCTCACTTGTGTAGGAGGCCTGTTAGACCTGGCACCATTGGCGTGAGTTTTTCGCTGTTGTCTCCTCTGTTTTTGCTGATGTTAGACTTTCTGGACGCTGTGCCACTGCCATCCAGTGCCACTGCGCAAATGCTCCCTGTGGTAAATTGACTATATGAATTGGTATTCCCATAATTGGCTCATTTGATTTACCTGTTAGTCCCTAGTAGAGTGCACCGTGTGTGCCCAGGGCTGGTCGAGCAAATGCTACTGGTGGGCCTGCAGCGCTGATTGCGCCACACGTGGAAGCAGCTTGAAACATGTGTCTCAGACCTGCCATTGCAGGTCTGCCTGCAGTCCTAAACTGCCATGTTGACTGTGAAGTGAACCCACTTCCCAGTCTCTAAAACCTCCCCTTGGCATCATGTGAGTCGCCTTCATGGCCGGGTGCATTGTATGTGAAAGGTAAGACATGTCTTGGTATGTGTAGCATGTCCTAATAGTGAATTGCAGCCATTTTCGTTTTTCACTATTGCAAGGCTTCCTGTTCTCCAGAAGCCAGAATGGGCAGTTTGATTAATTCACCTTATAATCCTGACTGAGACAGGGAACATGGTAGAAATTCGAGTTTAGTCTGCCTGAACTCAAAATGATAGTGAAGTTGGTTTTAATATTTTGTGTTTGAAAATACCACTTTTAGGAAGAAGGTATTTTCATGCCTATGCCTTTCAGTGAGCTCTGCTGTTATGTGTATTGGTTGTCTGGTTTTGGAGGGACATAGCAGGCTGAGTCAGACCTGGAGTGATTAGAGACATCTGCATTTGGAGTAGGGGTGGGGTGACCCTTTTGATCTGAGCAGGGCTGTGCCTGGCAAGGTAAATGCTGGCTCCACCTCCCACTGTGCGTCTGATAGAAAACCCCCTCTTTCTGAGAGGAAGGATGCAGCCTTGTAAACAAAGTGCTCCAGGCACGATCAGAACCAGTTGTGGCTGGGCTCAGTGACTTGTGACTGTTTAGAACAAAAACTTTTGGGGTATAAATATCTGTGCTGAAACCCCTGGTATTGGTATTACTTCTGGATGTCAAGACAAACCTCTGTCCATGTAACCAAGGAATCTGCAGAAATTGAACTGCCTTTGTGCCAGTGTGCTGTTTCTGGGGTTGGCCTGCAGTGGTTACCAGTGGACTTGGAAGAAGAGGGGAAAGGACTTGCAGAGAACTTTCACAGGGCTTGAGTTGAGGTTGCCTCCAGTTGAAGTCTCAGGCACATTAGACTTCACCATCAGCCTTCTGAATCCTCCCAGTGAGGACTTTATTTGCAGGTGAGGCTCTTGTGGAGAATTCTAGGGCCTCTAGTTCTACTGCAGAGAACGCTGGCTAAAATCACCGCTAATGCACGCTTGCGAGCCGCTGCAGCTGAAATGAATTCTGCTGCTGCCCCCGAGTGATCGCTGCTGCTGCCCCCGAGTGATCGCAGCTTAAATCATCGCACCGCATGTTCGCATACCGCTGCAGCTGAGAGTGCCATCGAGAATCATCGCGCTGCTGCCTTTGAGTGCTTGCAACATCAAGATCATCACATCGCATCAAGAGCGTTGGATCCTAGCAATCGCCGCATCACAACATTGCAGCGTGGATGCATCGCAGGCTCCAATTTCATCGCATTGCACCTGGATCGTCGCTCCCTAGCAAGCACCATTTCTTCGCAATGCAACCTGCTAGCAGTACACATCAGCAGACCGGCACATCGTCTCCTCCCTTGCGGCAAGGATTCATCGCATCACTGGCCTCGCGTGCAGAAGTTCATCGCATCGCCTTCCCTCACATCAGCAGATCATTGTGACATTTTGCTTATTTCCACTGCCAATCCAGGTACTTTGTGAGTAAAAGGGTCGCAGAGATCACTGCTTTGACCTGAAATCCTTTTTGCACACTTTGAACTATTTTTGCAGCACTCTAAGAGTATTTTCATTTTTAAGGTATTGTGGCTTTTTGTATTTTTGGGTCTTGTGATAAGTCTATATAAAGATTCTAATTTTTTTATACCTACTTGTGTGGTGACCCTTTGTAGTGTTCTTCACTGTGTTTACTGTGTATGGCCATAAATGCTTCACACACTGCCTCTGAGATAAGCCTGTCAGCTCGTGCTACATTACCATAGGGTTGAGCAGGGGTTATCAAAGCGTGTAGCACCCTTACTCTGACTTAGGAAGAAGGCTCCCTACTTGGACAGTGGCCAGCCATTGCTAACTAGAGACCCCCATTTCTAACAAGGCCCAAGTACCCACGACAGGCAAGGGCCCAAAACGTATTGAGGCGACATCATTTTGATGTCACCTCAATACATTGTGGGCCCTTGCCAGTCGCATGTACTTGGGCCTCCCAGATGAGTGAGGCACCGTTTTTATCAAGAGACCCAGGGGAACGCTGGGTTGTAGGAAATTTGTGTCATCCCGGTGATGCCACAACTTTCCCACACAAAAAATGTGTGAAAAAAAGTGTTTTTTTCAGTTAAATTTTAGGTTTGCAGGGGATTCTGGGTAAGGAAAAGTTGGGGGATCCACGCAGGCCTATCAGACCCATATATTTCTAAAAACTAGACACACTGGGGCCAGAAACCTAGGTGACCCCCCCTTGCAAAACCAGGTCATTTTGAGATAGGCAATTTTGATTTTGCCTCAATACGTTTTGGGCCCTTGCCTGTCGTGGGTACTTGGGCCTCCCACAAAAGTGAGGCACTGTTTTTATCAGGAGACCCGGGGGACGCTGGATGGTAGGAAAATTGTGCTGGTGATGCCACAACTTTCCCAAACAAAAATCTGTGAAAAAAGTGATTTTTTCAGCTGAATTTGAGATTTGCAGGGGATTCTGGGTAAGGAAACGTTGGAGGATCCACGCAAACCGTACCTCCCTGGAATCCCCAGTGTGTCTAATTTTCAGAAATGCATGGGTCTGGTAAGTTTCCCTAGGTGGCCGCTGAGCACCGGGCCAATAACCCAGGTAACACCCCCTTGCAAAACCAGGTTGTTTTGAGATAGGCAATTTTGGGGTCACCTGAGAACATTTTTGGACCTAGCCTGTTACGGGTCCTTGACCCACCCACGCAAGTGAGGTACCATTTCTATTGGGATACTTTTGGAGAAAGGAGAAGGGGTATGAAATGTGTTGTTTATTTCTGCAGCGTGAACATTTTGGTACAATATTGCAAGGAAAATGTGACAGACATTTTGAGGTTTGCAGGACATTGTGGGTAAGATAACTTGTTGGGATCCACAAGAGATACATCACCATGTACTCCGCTGAGTGTTTAGTTTACGACTAAATCTGCAGTTGGTAGGTTATTCTTAGATGAAATGTACACCTTAGCAGAGAGATAAAAAAAGACAAAACTGCACAGCCATCTATTCCTCAAGCACACACACATACTGGTTGGATTTGGCAGGAGGGCAAGGGAAGGTTCAGTATATAAAAAGTTTTTTTCAGGCGTGGGAGGAATTAAATCAGAAAAGTGGCGCTCTTTCAATCTGGCCACATCCTCCACCACTCCAACTCTAGGAACACTTGCCAGTTCCACAACAACAAGGCTGCCTATCACAGACTGCTGAAACTGAAAAAAAGTCAACTTTGACTCAGGAGAACACTCCTTGAACACAACAAAAACATTGAAAGTTGCTAAGTTGAAGAGATGGAGGGACAACTTTTTATACCAAATGTAAGCCCTACGAATAGCAGTGTAAGGTTCCAACCTCTGATCTACTCTATCAACCCCACCCATGTGTTCATTGTAGTCTAAAATGCACACAAGTTTGCGTACTTCAGCAAACCGACCCCAAACAGCCACAGGTGAAGTACTCTCATCATGGATGGTAATCAGCATGTACACTTCCCTCCTGTCCACAAATTTCACAGCTAGTAGTTCATCACTAAGCAAGAAACTGCACTGTACCCTCTGAAGTTGTTTGGAAACAAGCTCTTTTGGATAACCTTTATGGTTAGAGCAGATTGTGCCACAAGCAAGATTGTCCACTTTGAACAATTCCTTAAACTATTGCACAGCAGTGTAGAAGTTATCAAGGTACAAATGGTGGCCTCTGTTAAACAGTGCTCTAGCAAGATCCCACACAATTTTCTCTGAATCTCCAAAAGTGGACGACAACCAGGGGGGTCAATAGTGGAATCCCTACCAGTGTACACACAGAAATTACAAACATATCCTGTTCTACTCTCAGACAAAATATATACAGCTTAATTCCATAACTTGCCCTCTTGCTAGAGATGTACTGCCTGAAAACCAAACGGCCCTTGAACAGGACCAAAGACACATCAATAGATATTTCTTTCCCTGGAGTATAGATCACTGCAAATCGATCTACAAAGTGATCAAGAACATGCCGAATCTTAAAAATACGGTCACAGTCAGGGTGATCTTGTGGCAACGCCAAAGTATTATCAACAAAATGCAGCATACAAAACAAAAGTAAATACCAATCACTGGTCATAATTGCAGTAAATATGGTCGTTGCCATCAAGGGACTGGTAGACCAATATGAAGCCATGGACGGCTTCCTTATCAAGCCCATCAAAAACTTCTTCATCTCTTCCGGATTTGTGGGGGTCCACCGGGTAGTTCTAGAGTGGGGCCTAAGTCTGACACTGTTGTCCCTCAAAAACTGTTCATCATACAAATTAGTCTGCTCAACAATCTCAGCCAAAAATACATCGTCCATGAACAACTGAAAAAACTGTATAGGCAAAAACTATTTGCAATCCACTCTACACCCTGCATCACCACTAAAGGCAGGCAACACCGGCTATACCATGTTTGTATAAACCCAAAGTCCAGCACTTCCAGTAGGTAGCCTTGCAGCCTCAGGCTGCAATACCGATGTCTCTTGCTGCACCATCGGCACATCAGTGTCCCCCTCTAAAACAGGCACTTCATTCGCACTGAGAGTAGCTTCATCCACACTTAGAGTATCTTCATCATCCGATGATTCCATGTGGAGAGAAAGCTCACTGCCTGAATCTCCCCCTCCCTCCTCTCCCTCAGACGTACTGACAGTCTCATAATCCTGCTCAGAGGAAGATTCAAGCATACCAACACCTGCTGATCAGTCATTCTACGGCTAGCCATAATCCTTACTAATAAAGGTAACTTGTCAAATAAGTCAACAACAACAAACACTTTGTAAAATAAGTAATAAACAAAATGCGTCTTTATCAGAAAGACCTATATACTCCAAAACTATACCACTCACTTGACAGAAGCGGCTAGACTCACCACCACCTACTCTGCACAGACACAGTAAGGATCAACAATATCCCACTAAAAAAAGAAAAAGAAAAGACAATGCAAAACACATAGAAAAGAATTTCATGCTCAAAATACTAACTAAATATGCTGCCATTATGACATCACTTACAAAAAAATTCATTCAAGCATGACAATAATACTCATTTGGACTAAATACAACAAAAATGTTTTTCTTACCAAACAAATGCAACTACGCAAAACTGCAGATTAACCACTGCCGAAACTGCAAACAGGAATCAAAAGCTTTACGCTAGAATAAAAAGAAGAATTAAAACATTACAATCACATATGCAAATAATGCACTAGTCCACATACTATCCACCAGCCAAGCAAAGGTGGTAGATAGGCCTAAAAACATGAGGCCGATCTGCCCCCACAGGGAGCAGAAACAGCCAAAAGATTCACCCTCTTAACCTTTCGCCACAGCACGAATTCGGCCACAGCGTGCGCGGGGCTAGGGGGTAGACGTGGCACTCCCTTACTCTTGACAGCTCCACGCCGTCATGAGTCACGGGTGGGGTGTGCTCGCCTTCAAGACCCCGCCCACTCACTAATTCGCCCGCACAGGCAGGAAATTAGTGCCGCGTAGGCGCAGCGTGGGCAAGCGGCAGTTGCATGACGGCTACACGCCATCATGAGCACACGCCACTCTTGGCTCATGGTGGTGTGGAGCCATCATGAGCATGGAAAACGTTATAGGAGGAGCGGCTTTTGCCCAAGGGGTCACTCCCCAACACCAACATTTAAAAAGCCCTGGTGTCTAGTGGGTTCTGCCCCCTTAGGGGACAGATGGGCCTGAAAACATATGGCCGATCTGCCCCCAAAGGGGCAAAAATTACCATAATAAATACCCCATAAAGGGGAGCAACCCTTGCCCAGGGGGCCGCTCCCAACCACACAAAAAACAGTCCCAGGTGGTCTAGTGGGCATACAATAAAATTAATTGTTTATTTGGGTCGATCTGCCCTTCCAAGGGTTCAAAAATGGACCAAATAAATGCTCCCCAAACAGAAGCGACCCTTGCCGAAGGTTTTATACATTTGCTCCTTACTGGTGGTATTGGAGATGTGAAACGTATTCTTGCCTTACTTTTCTAATTTGCAGGATATGCTGGTTGGACCTTTAATAATGAATGTCAATGAATAAACAAATGTACAACATACTGAATCCTTTTCTGTGCTGGTAAACAAACAGACATTTTGTAGCCTGGGGAAACAGTTACCACCTACAAATTGGTACAAGGAGGCCCAATTACACTAGCCACATGCCTGTCATGGTGAACGCCAACAAGGTAATGGCCAGCACTGTCCAGGCAGGCATTTTGGATCTGGTCACGCACGAGTGGTGCTTTCACAACGGAGGCCAGGGCCTCCTGGTGTGGCCCTGAGTATAGTAGGCCAAATATGGTGAACCAGCAGCTTTTCCCCTGTGAAAAAAATATTACAGCACGGAGCAGTGCTTTGTGTGACCCAAGTTTAACATAGCATCCTTGAATCCTTTTTTCTGAAGCCCAGCTCTGCCTGCACTTACCTGGAACCTGGGCAGAACCGCGGATATAAACATCACGAGTCTGCCTGTAAATATCACAGTTTGTGCATGGTGAGAACTTCCAGATCAGGTTAAAAAGGAGTTTTATTGAAAAACAGATGAGAACAGAAGTGACATAGGAATAGATGGAAAATGGGAGAGGATCCCCAGTGGCCATGAAAAAGAAACTACAATATGTGGTGCATGAAAGATAAAAGAGTGCTTGGCTGCTACTGCTAAAAGCAGGCAGTAAACTCAGCTATGCGGTGGTTGGCTAAACTTTTTGCCAAACTCCATGCTCTAGGTGGAGCGCAGAGTGGGCAAAACTGTGAGAACTCCTCCAGCGGGGTGGAGTTTACCACCCACCCCTAGTGAAAATACCAAACTTTGGGTTCTTTGCAGAAATGAACAGGCCTGATCACGCCAAAACTCTGTCTCCTATGATGACCACCAACATAAAGCTCTGTTGACACCTACTCTTCACTCATTTTGTGCTAAGCTACCTGATTGTTTAGAATACACTAATCCAATTTTGTACACCCTGGAACTAAATTGTTATCATGTCAGAAAACTTGGCGGCGAATGGACAATAGAAATAGTGCCTTCAAGATTGTTGCTTGTAATATTTCATTAATGCTTACTTTCCAAGAAAATACATTAACCCTTTTGGTGCATCTGACGGCCGGGAGCCGTCTGATGCACCAGTGCTCATGTGCATCGGACGGCTCCCGGCATCCACGCACATGTCACAGGAAATCCAACACCCTCATAATTATTTCTCTGAAATAACTGTCAGTGGCACGTCATGCTGACCTAATTTCTGAGAAATTGAAACTGAAACGCAGTTCCAGTTTCACTGCCTCGATGCTCAGGAGGCTATCTCAGTCCCCTGAGCACAGAGGTATCACTGTAAAGAGGAGAATCTCCCCTTTCCAATGGCACTGCCTTTGCCCCCCCATTACTTTGGGAACAAACAATCTTTCTGTCCCTTCCCCCCCCCCCCCCGGGGCAGATGGGGCAATAGCCTTGTGGTGTGTGTGAATCCCATGCAAACCTCAAATGTAGCTGAAAAAATCTATTTTGACACACATTTTTGTGTTGGACCACCATTGTGACACAAATGTCCTACCACACAGCATTCTTCTTGATTTCCCGAGTAAAATGATTCTTCACTTGTGTGGGTGGACGGGCCTGTGACCGGGAAAAGCCAAAAACATAATGATTAAGGGTATAGCACAGCGAATTCTAGGCACTTCATTTCTTTTAAAATACATTTTTAGCCAATTCTGCATTGGACAGCCACAAAGTGAGGTATCATTTTACTCAGGTGAATGAGGGGAATGCTGTGTGGTAGAAAAATGTGTGCCGGCGCGGTGATCCCACGCAAACGTATATGGAAAATGTCATTTTTTCCAGCTAAATTTGAGGTTTGCCAGGGATTCTGGTTAGGAAAGTTTTGGGGGATCTACTCATGCCATACCTCTCTGGACTCCCCCAGTAATGTGTGAGTTTGGTTAGTTTCCCGAGATGGCCGACGAGCCCGGGGTCAAAAACCCAGGTGCCTCCTTGCAAAACCAGGAATTTTTCTGATAGGTAATTTTGATGTCTCCTCAATACATTTTGTGCCCTTGTCTGTCACAGGTACTTGGCCCACCCACTCGTGTGAGGTACCATTTTTATCGGGAGACTTGGGGGAACACTGGGTGATAGGAAATTTGTGTCAGTTTGCTGCTCCCACAACTTTTTCCCACTTTTCCACACAGAAATTTGCAGAGAATTCTGGGTAGGAAAACGTTGGTGGTCTATGCAAAGCATACCTCGCTGGACTCCCAGGGTGCCTAGTTTCCAGAAATATGTGAGTTTGGTAGTTTCCCAAGATGGCTGACAAGCCCAGGGCCAAAAAACCCAGGTGACATCCCTTGCAAAACCAAGTTATTTTGTGATAGGTCATTTTGATGTCTCCTCAATATGCCTGTCGGGGGACGTGGCCCACTCACTCAAGTGAGGTACCATTTTTATCTGGAGACCTGGAGGAAAGCTGAGTGGTAGAAAATTTGTGTCAGCCCAGTGATCCCACAACTTTCCCACACAGAAATTGGAGAACATTTTAATTCCTTTCAGTTAAATTTGAGGTTTGGAGAGGGCTTAGGGTAGGAAAACCTTGGGGGGCCATGCAAGCCATACCTCGCTGAACTCCCCTGGATGTCTAGTGTTCAGAAATGTGTGGGTTTGGTAGTTGTCCAAGATAGCCGCAGAGCCCGGGACCAAAAACCCAGATGACTTACTTTGCACAACCACGTTGTTTAGTGATAGGTAATGTTGATGTCTCCTCAATACGTTATGGGTCCTTGCCTGTTGCGGGTGCTTGGTCCACCCACGAGAGTGAGGTGCCATTTTTATCAGAAGACTTTGGGGAATGAGGGAGGGTGGAATTTTGTGGATCCACATTGATTACAACATTTTCCAGCACAGAAATGTGAGGACAATGTGTTTTTTCACAAAGTTTGAGGTTTGCAGGGGATTCCGGGTAACAGAACCTGGTGAGAGACACACAAGTCACCCCTCCTGTATTCCCCTTGGTATCTAGTCTTAAGAAATATATAGGTTTGCTAGGTTTCACTGCGTGTCCGCAGAGCTAGGGTTTAAAATCTACAGCTAGGCACTTTTCAAAAAAGGGTCAGTTTTCACTGTAAAAATGTGGTTTGTCCATGTTGGAATTTGGGCTGTTTCCTGTCGTGGGCACTAGGCCTACCCACACAAGTGAGGTACCATTTGTATTGGAAAACTTTGGGGAATGTGGGGTAGGTGGAATTTTGTGGAGCCACGCAGATACCAGAACTTTCCCTCACAGAAATGTGAGGAAAATGTTTTTTTTACAAAGTTTGATATTTGGAGGATATTCTGGGTAACAGAACCTGGTAAAGGCCACATACATCACCACCTCTTGGATTCCCATGGGTGTCTAGTTTTCAAAAATATATAGGTTTGCATGGTTTCCTTTGGCGCCGACAGAGCTAGGGTTCAAAACCTACAGCTAGGAACTTGGCCAAAAGGGGTCATCTTTCACTGAATAAATGTGGTGTGCCCATGTTGAGTTTAGGGCCGTTTCCTGTCATGGGCACTAGGCCTACCCACACAAGTGAGGTACCATTTTTATCTGAAGAATTTGGGGAATGTCGGTGCATGGAATTTGTGGACCCACGCAGATTCCAGAACTTTCCATCACACAAATGTTTGAGGTTTACAAGGGATTCTGGGTAACAGGACCTGGTTAGAGCAACACAAGTCGCCCCCGCCTGGATTTCCCTGGGTGTCTAGTTTTAAAAAATGTATAGATTTGCTAGGTTTCCCTAGGTGCCGGCAGAGTTAGGCTTAAAAACCTACAGCTACGTACTTTGCAAAAGAAGGGTCAGCTTTCACTGTAAAAATGTGGTGTGTCTACATTGCGTTTTGGGCCTTTTCCTGTCACAGGCACTACACCTCCCCGCACAAGTGAGGTAACATTTTTATTGGAAGTCTGTGGAAAATACGGGGTAGGTAGAATTTTGTGGATCCACGCAGATTCCAGAACTTTCCATCACAGAAATGTGAGGAAAATGTGTTTTCCTTTACAAAGTTTGAGGTTTCAAGAGATTCTGGGTAACAGAACCTGGTGAATGCCAAACACATCACTCCCTCTTGGATTCTCACGGGTGTCTAGTTTTCAAAAATGTATAGGTTTGCCTGGTTTCCCTAGGTGCCGGCAGAACTAGGGTTCAAAATCTACAGCTAGGCACTTTGCCAAAAAAGGGTCAGTTTTCACTGTAAAAATGTGGTGTGTCCATGTTGAGTTTTGGGTCGTTTCCAGTTGTGGGCACTAGGCCTACCCACACAAGTGAGGTACCATTTTTATCGGAAGTATTTGGGGAATGCAAGGTGCATGGAATTTGTGGACCCACGCAGATTTCCGAACTTTCCATCACAGAAATGTGAGGAAAAAGTGTTTTATTTTTTTTGCAGTGTTTGAGGTTTACAAGGGATTCTGTGTAACAGGACCTGGTTAGAGCAACACAAGTAACCCCCGCCTTCATTCCCCGGGGTGTCTAGTTTTTAAAAATGTATAGGTTTGCTTAATGAAAAAACCACTGCAAGACGCTGGTCAGTTATTGCCTCCGGGTTCCTCGGGTTCTTGGTGAGCCTACAATTCCTATATATCTCCACAACCAGAAGGGTCCAGCGGATATAACGGTATATTGCTTTCAAACATCTGTCATAGTTAGAAGAAGTTACATGTGAACATGTTGGCATAAAAGGCTGTTTTTTTCAACTCATTTTCAAATGTTCTTATTTTTAACTGTTAGTTTATATACAAAAACCTTGAAGGATCTACACAAATGACCACTTTCTGAATTCAGAATTTTGTCTTATTTTCAGAAATGTATAGCTTTTCCGGGATCCATAATTGCTTTCGTACTGATTTCTACCATTAACTGAAAGGAGGTTAAGAGCACAAAAAGTAGCAAAAAAAGACTACGAGCCAGTAAAATGCTAAAACTGTGTAAAAGATTTTGGTTTTCTGACAAAAGTCTTCTTGTCCCTGGAATCTGGGAGGATGATGATTTCTGCACCACTAACCCCTTGTAGATACCATTCGCAGGGGAAAACCCAGATGCTTTCTTCTGCAGAACTTCTTCCCCATTGCTGTATTTTGGCTAATTTCTGGGTCCCCTCCAGGGGAATTCACAAACCCTGGGTAATTTTACAATCCCCATGATGTTGAAAGAAAAGGGCGTACATTTGGCATGGATACCTTATGTGGTCAAGAAGTTACAGGGGCTTAAGTGCAAACTACCCCAAACAGACAAAAAAAGGCTTAACGCGGGGAAAAGACCCTGCAGCGAAAGGGTTAATAGCTTGGATTCCCACTTTTCTTAAATCCATTGATACCCCCTATAGCTCATGCCACCCAAGTGTCCAGATGAGCCAGGCTGGGTGGGAAAAAGCATGTTGACAAATCCAGGCTTTCCATTTACTGGCTCGTTGTGACCAATAGTATCTTATATCAAATAGGTTGTCTAATGTTTAGATGCTATGATAATACAAAAACCCAATTGGGAAGCGGAAAAATGTCTGTCTAATTTTACAGTGAAGAAGCTCAGAATGTGAGTGTAGCTAGACAGAAATGAACTGGTATTATTCCTCCTTGCAAATTATTCAAAACCTTTTGATGTGATACATAATAAAGTACTTTACAGCTCATAATCAACATAGACCGGCATTTTATACTAGAAATAATATGTATAAGATGGAGGAGGCACCTCATGGGAGCAACTAAATGGGAACAGTAGTGCACTATCCACTGTACCATGGTATTCTCATTATTGGAGTCATGCTCCTTGGTGTATGCAGGATTAGGCAGTGGTGAAGCTGTTGCTCTTGGATGCCACAAAGTTATTATACAATAGGGTAGGAAGCAAAATCCGACAGCATCTCACCCTACACTAGCACTGTATAGGCACTGTATATATATATATATATATATATATATATATATATATATATATATATATATATATATATATATATATATATATATATATATATATATATATATATATATATATATATATATATATATATATATATATATATATTACCTACTGGCAGTCGCCAGTAGGTATGTATAGTTAGGATTTTTTCTCTATGGGATTTTTGAAAATTCTATGTCTAATAACTTTGGCGTTTGTGGACGGAATTGGCTGAAATTTTCAAGAAAATGGAACATTTTGTTTCTGAGCAGCCCCTGACAATTTGGGGGGGTTTCATCAAAAAAAGGGGGGTCCCAAAACGCGTTTTTCCCATGTTAATTTCCATAGGGCGGTTGGCCTCACTTTTAGCTCGAACGGCTGAATGGATTTGCACGAAACTTGGCAAAATTGTAGGGACTGTTAGCCCGATGTGCCTTTGCTAGGTCCCAATATATGTGCTCCAGTGGATTTTGAGTAATTTAGGTTCAAAAAAAGATATATATCTGGGCGGAGCCTAACCACACATCTGATCTGATTGGCTGTCAGCACTTCATCCAAGAAGTGTTGGCAGCCATCTTGGGACCAATATACATGATAGCACCTCATTAAAAAGCATTGTAGTTAATAGAGGGTTTTAGGACTTTAGTTACATTATAAATCATTTGTTGATGGTACCATACTTGTTTTAGGAATTGTGGTGGGTTCTAAGGTGATTTTACCATGTGAAAAAACCTTCTGCTGTGATATCATGAATATTGTTTGAAAGAAAACTAATATCTCATGATTTTCCCACAGTGGTTTGGAAGGGGATCTATAAGCTAAACTGAAAGCATATTTTCTGTAAATTCACATTTTCTTTCTCAGTCATGTGAAAATGAAGTCTGACATTCTCAGTAAAACATGTACATCCAACAAGGACAGAGACTGTCAGTTGATTCCTTTGTGTTCTACTGCAGCCTCCTAGAGTGTTCTAAAGAACAACTAGAGCGCTAACAGTCCTACTTATTACAAAGGTACGGCACACCTGAAGCCATCTTGATTGGAATAAAGTGGTAACTCTTAAAACATTTAATTTAAAAAGAAACAACATGAGGGGGTATATTTTGCCATAGAAAGTATGATTAGTGCTGCAGAATGAAAAATTAGGGCACATTTTGAGTGACTTCTCAAACCCTCTTCAATTTCATTAAAAAATTCTGACATACAGTCTCCCAAGATGGCCACCAGAGACAAAAGAGCCTAAATGTAGCCCAAATATCACCCAGATGTACCCCAAGTATAGCCCAATGACAGAATGTCCCAGAGTGTTCTAAACAACAACTAGAGCGCTAACAGTCTTACTTATGACAAAAGTATGGCACACCAGAAGCCATCTTGATTGGAATGAAGTGGTAAGTCTGAAAACACTCAATTTAAAAAGGAACAACATGAGGGGGTTAATTTTGCCATAGAAAGTATGATTAGTGCTTCAGAAAGAAAAATTAGGGATCATTTTGAGTGACTTCTCAAATCCTCTTATATTTCATTAAAAAAATTCTGACATGCAGACTGAAACATGCACTTTGAATACCAGCAGCAGACGTCCCTGGTGAGCAGTAGCTTTACTACAGTGATCTAATGTGCAACTAGAGTGCTAACATTCAGAATTTATGGCAAATGTGTGACACATCTGAATGCCTTCTTGATGGAACCAAAGTAAACAAGCATTGAAAATGCAATAGATCTCGCCCTCGTTTAAGTTAAAGCCATTCTGTTTGTAATGAGGTGGCTTTTTAGCTTTGCTTTTATTAGTGTTTTTTCAACTTTCATGTAAATAACATGCATCTGTATGCATATAAGTATATGTATGCATGCATTTATGTTTGTATTTATATAGATATACAGATGATATATGTTTATATATGTATGTATATATATATATTCACTGAAAAAACCATAGGCTATAGACCATATATAGTTAGGAATTAGCATTTACAAAACCTTGAAAATTCACTGAAAAAACCATAGGTTATAGACCATATATAGTTAGGTATTAGCATTTACAAAACCTTGAAAATTCACTGAAAAAACCATAGGTTATAGACCATATATAGTTAGGAATTCGCATTTACAAAACCTTATTTTACTCACACAAAACCATTGAAATTCCATATATAGTTAGTTGCACTAACTATATATCGCGCACCCGCAATCCACTGCTGATGATGTCACATATTACATCATTCATGACATGGTCAGTGACATCACTGATGACATCACTGATGACATCTCAAATGACATCACTGATGACATCACTGATGACAACATCCAGTGACTATATGTTTCTGTAAAGTTAAAATATGTCTTACATATTGAAGAATGAGTGGATGTATAAGTGTCTGGATGAAGGATTTAGTAAGTGCATGACTGACTGTATGAGTGAGTGATTAAATGTGTCTCACTGAGTGCATGGGTTAGTGACTAAACTGTCTTAATTTGTGCATCATTATGTCTGTTGTTCTGTAAACTGTTGCATGTGTTGATAAGTAGCTATATGAGTAACTATATGGGTTATTGATTGGTTGCCCAAGTATTTGTATGGGAGACTGAGTGTGTGTGTGGGTGGCTGGGAGGTGTATGACTCTGTGCATAGATGTGTGAGCAGTTGAATAACTAGATGTATGGTTTCAAAAGTGCATGTGGAAACAGCTGTATGGGCGGTTGACTGTGTGCATGAGTGTATTGGTGAGTGAATGGATATCTCAGTGCTACATGTCAAAGTAAGTACATATGTAAAGCACAGTACATGTGAGAGTTGACATATATAAATAACTGTGCATAAGAGCCAGTGAATGTGTGAGTGGCTGTATGGATCATTGTGAACTTGTATCAGGGATTGTATAAGAGAGTAAATATGTGTTAGTATATGTTTGAATAAGTAAAGTTTGTATAACTGTATGGTTGAGGAAATGGAGGTGTGATTGATTCTTTGCATGACTGACTAGGTGTGTGAGTAACTCCATGGATGAGTGACAGTCTGTGAGTGTCTGTTTACACTGATTGTATCTAAGGTTATATTAGAGTCTGAAGAGGTTCATCGTATTATCACATGAATGATATCATCAGTGATGTGATCAGTAATGTCAAATGAGATGTCATCAGTGATGTCATCAGTGATGTCATTTGAGATGTCATCAGTGATGTCATTTGAGATGTCATCAGTGATGTCATCAGTGATGTCACTGACCATGTCATGAATGATGTAATATGTGACATCATCAGCAGTGGATTGCGGGTGCGCGATATATAGTTAGTGCAACTAACTATATATGGAATTTCAATGGTTTTGTGTGAGTAAAATAAGGTTTTGTAAATGCGAATTCCTAACTATATATGTTCTATAACCAATGGTTTTTTTAGTGAATATATATATATATATATATATATATATATATATATATATATATATATATATATATATATATATATTACCTACTGGCAGTCGCCAGTAGGTAGTTATAGTTAGGATTGTTTTCCATAGGGAATCCTCAACATTCTATTAGGAATAACTTTGGCCCTGGTTGAAGAATCTTAGCGAATTTCTCAAAGAAGATGGCTCGGTCCGCTGCGCTCCTTCCCTGCAAGTTTGGGGGGGATTGGTCAAGTGGGGGCTGAGATATAAGGGGGGTCCCAAAACGTGTTTTCTGCATGTTATTTTCCATAGGACCTTTAGACTCGGCTACAGGTCGAACGGCTGAATGGATTTATAAGAAATTTGGCAAAACTGTAGAGTCCGGTTCGCAGATTACGCTTTTTTTGGAATGGTGTAAATCCGTTCAGTAGTTGTTGAGAAAATTAAAGTTAAAGTCAATTATATATCTATAGGCGCGCATGCGTGCGCGCACTCAAGCGGCTGCGCGTGAGCGGATTTTTTTTTTGCTGCGTGACGTCTGTTAACGTTCGATTCGAAGGAAATCAGGAAGTTTTGTTCGCAATTTTGTCACTGCGAGTAAATATATTGTTCATTTCAAAGCGTTGAAACATGGAAAGGGGAGAAGGTAGAGATTGTTTTGCTGCGTAGCTTTTCTCGGGGTGTGCAGTAAGGCCCTTAAACGCAAAAAGATATAATTTTTTCCCAAAAAAAAATACGGGGTGCGCGCACCCGGTCGCGCACACCTATTTACAAGAGTGTGAAAATGGAGATAAATCAGAAGTTTGAGTGCTTAGATATAAGGTGGCTCTGAAAAGAGCCATTGTGTTAATTGAGTGTTTTCTGCATTTATAAGTAAGTACCGATGCAGAGCCTGATGTTGCAGAGGAAGATTCTGTTTCCCTCATTCGTGAAATGAACACCGTCTCTCCTATAGAGGTCTTGCATGTGGTATCGCAAGTTGTTGTGGTAAATAGAACCCATGCTATAATCTCTGAGGAACGCAGAAACAGATTTATTTACATGTCTCCTTGCTTTCTCAAATTGTGCACAATGTTGATTGGACCAATTCCATTTCTGTCTTTGGCATATATTGGAATATACCAAGGCAGATCGAGGAAAAAGTGTCATCAATTGTCGAAAGGTGTCTTTTAGAAGCATTTCCAGACCTACCCCAGTGATTGTGCCTAGATCGTTCCCACCACAGTGCACAATTATAAGGTCTGGTTCTGGGAGATGCATAAAAGTTTTCACCAATGGAATCAATTGGTGACATTTCAATCCTCTTTTGGCAATCCATGTTATGTGTACATTTGGTAAGCCGAGGTTGCAAATTCGTCTGCTTACTGCATATTTTTCACTCCAGTGAATATAACTGTGTCCTATAAGCCAGACCTTCATTTTCAAGGGATTTGTAGTCGTCCTCCAATCGGTTCTGGAAGTGGAATGGTAGTTAGAAGTTGAAATTCTAAATAAAGAAAAAGGAAGAGGCTGGGTGTGGTTAAAAAAATAAAAATGATTGGTTGATTGTAATAAGTGGAGATTGAACAG
This sequence comes from Lissotriton vulgaris, assembly GCF_964263255.1. Lineage (NCBI taxonomy): Eukaryota > Metazoa > Chordata > Amphibia > Caudata > Salamandridae > Lissotriton > Lissotriton vulgaris. Next base: position 1,999,805,722 of record NC_141687.1, read on the forward strand.
TACGTTGCATGTTAATGTTTATGTTAAACGAAAAGTACTATTGGGTGTGAAAAAACAAGACATGTAACAGAGCTGTGGATTGGCAGGTGTTTCTGGAGGGAAAATAGTCTTCTTAATTTGTTGTAGAACGTTGAGACATGAACTTTTGACCTGTGCCTTCAGCATTGTGCAGAATGAGGTGTAACCATGGAAACAGCCGGAGATGGCAGTTGGTGATGGGTTCACTCTTTGGTGCCTCTGTATCTGACTCTGTTCTGTGGTGGCAGGCGGACAACTGTTTGTTATTGTGGAGATGAAAGGGTGATAAGGAGAGAAATACGACATAGCGTTTGGCCTGTAGAAGCGTGGGAGCAGTGATTAAGTCTGAGTGAAGCGGAACTGTGGCGGTGCTTGGTAACAGTAAAAAAATTTTTTTAACAGTGGTATAACTGTCTGTACGGTGCGCGACCTACTAAGAAAGAGTTCACGGGCCGTAATTGGCTTGCAGGTTCTAGTATCAGTAAGTGAGGTCGAGAAAAGAAAACATTCAGGACTTTATTTATGAAGGCCTTGCGCCACCGGTGCGTCACTGTTTCCCATTTTAAAAAATGAGGCACCGGCGGCGGAAGGTCTTCATAAATAAGGTCCTCAGTGACTACAGTTAAGGTTATGTGGAACCCATGAATAGTTTTTCAATATGAAATCATTTCAGTTGAGATTATGGATTAAAAGAGAAACCGTGAATATTTGAAATGTTTATTTAGAAATGTACTGTTTTAAAGGCAAATCATTATGTAATATAAGTACAGAAATTGCAAAAAACAGTAATTGGTATTGTCAGTAGTACATGGAATACAAACGGTATAGTTGAAGAAAAATGAATATAGTTGGAAAAAAACATTGTACACTCTTATAAGGAAGTATATTATATTTTAATAAATGGAAGAAGGTCTCTGGCCTTTCAGTTTAGGAACGATATATGAAAATGCAAGTGGTTATACATCATTACTTTATCAATCAGCTGTCTACATGCGAAGCACTATCAAGTTTGTGTTATGTTACTGTGTACGGGGAAAAAAAGGCGCCAAAAGCGACAAAATGGCGAGAGGTGCATGTATGTAATCTGTTGGATGCTGCGCAAATCACTATTGAGGAGAACTACTGTATTGAGATATCTTTTGAAGGTTGCAGTATTGCATTTGAAATACAGTACAAGTAACAATGGAAATATTGTTGAAAGAACATATTTTTCTGTAAAGTATTTTAAATTAATAATTTTATAGAAAATTAAAGGAGCAGAGGCGTGTGAGGCGGAAATAAGCAGATGAGATGCAAAATGGCGTTTACAGTTATAAAAAACTCGTTTAAAATTTACACATTAATTAGGGTACATGTAGCATATATTAGCGAGTTTTGCATCGAGTACGTTTGAAATAACCTTAGATAAGATATGCAATAGAATTGTTGAGATTAGACTGTAAAAAAATAAAGTTGAAAATCGAGTAGCTGAAGAAACAAATGTAGTCCACATAAAAGACCAAAATTTAAACAACACGAAATCATAATGTCCACTGTTAGTAAAGCCAATAGGTCTGTTCTTCAAAAGAAAATATGGAAAAGAACGTGAAGAATATAGGGAAGCAAAAGGAAATGAGGACGTCAATGGCTTGTATAAGAGTTATTGAAGCATTGTTTAGGCAAAATAGGTAGCTTCTGCTTGTAACAGGAAATCACTTTTATCATTTGAAAGTATGTCAGCTATCCAATGGAAAAGAGTAAAGCAGTACTCATGATCTGTTAAAATCAGAGCCTCTTTTATTATCAGAGGGCAGCTCGGTGGGTTTTCGATGTAGTTCTCTGTTAGGAAAGAGTTAACCGTCCATTGTGTAGGCAAAGTATGCAGCAAGTGCTTCTAACAGGAAATCACTGTTATCATCTGAAAACATGTCAGCCATCCAATTGAGAAGATGAAAGGAGCATTCATGATCTGTCATTATTGGAGCGTCTTTTACCATCATAGGGCAGCTCGGTGGGTTTTCGATGTAGCTCTCTGTTAGGAAATCTTGCGCCGCTGCGAATATATTCCAATGACCCAGAACTCCTTGTATCGCTGCAAAGGCCATAAACCCTCCGTTGTAACAAAGCTGTTCATGATCAAGTAATGGATTCATGAGGTGATTGTAATTCGCTTCAGGAGGTACCAAATTGCAGAGACATAAATCCAGGGCCCACGTGAAATCACAGCTCAGGCAATGAAATACAGGCTGCACACAGGTGAAATACGAATATCGAAATGATAATCGATATGAAGTATTCAAAGTTGAGAGTGGTAAGGTGCCGTAGTACAGAAGCATTCTCTGTCGAAATAGTTCTAAGTTGTCCGGCTCGTTTGCGAAGGCAGGAGGGACATCCATTTTGAATTTCCCAAGATGGTAAAGGAAACGGCGCAGCACTGCCGGTTGTATAGCAACTCCACAGATTTAGGTCGCCGGCTATGCAGTGGAGAGGAGCAGAATGACTTGATAAATTTTCTAGGAGTCTAGTCACTTATATATTGCTTAGTAGTTATCAAAAAAGTAGCTTTTCTTGAAGTGGAGGATGCGTTAAAAAATAAGGCAGTCATTTGAGCTAGTTGTAAAGCAAGGTCAATTTTTTTTACATCAATGCTGTTTTCTGTGAATGTTAGCTAAGTGAAAGATATGTGTGTGAGCAGATGCAATGTTCAGTTTTAAATGTGACAATGGAGCTCTTGTTCATGTCTTCCGATTCAAGGTCGGTATTCGCTGCCAAATACAAAGATCAAGAAACGCATGCGTGGGGTAGATAGTCTGCATTCTTAAAGGAAAGCAAATGGAGGGTTATTTTTACCGCGTTAGCATTGTCGTTTAAAAAGTTACAGTGATTTTCATTATATGTTAAGAAAGTGTCACTGATGAAGACTGAAAATAAATCCTTATAAATAACAGGGACTGGTGTATTTTAGAAAAGGTGTGTAACATTACATGAATTGTAAAAAAAAAAATAATGTAATTGAAAGTGTATGGTTTGAAAATGAAAAGTAGAGGTTTATAGTTCACGTTTTGAAAGCGGTTCTAGAGGGTCAGATGCATGATAGATTTATAAAAAATAGAACATGTTTTTCAATAGTATTATGGAAAAAATATGTGCCTTTATGTACTATTTAGATTATCTGCCTGTTGCCTATTCTTTGAGTTTTAGTAATCCTGTGTATTATAAGTTTTCCAGGCGCGGTTTGAGGTTCATGGTGGGCTTGGGCAGGGAGGGTAGGTTGGGGGTTTGTAATAGGGGGTCCGGGTGGGGTGGAGTGTGGAGTTTAGTGAAGAGTGAGGGGGGCGGGGGGTTAGGGGGTTTGGTAATGAAGCAGAGTCAGAGGACGCCAAATTTCTGTTATGGGGTGCCACGGAAATATGTATTTATTCTCAGAGGTTTATTATATTAAGGATATATATTAACATGGTGGCTCTTGTCGTTTTGTGGTTCTGTGCATGTGTATAATGCTGGCCCTGTAGTTTTTGTTTATGGACCTTATTACGACACACAGGGGAGCCACGTTGCACAGTTGGAGATCAGAGACTTAGGAAATAAAACTTTATAATTGTAAGGGCTCTAAGCGATACAAATCGCCCGTTCTCGGTGTAAAAAATATCACCGCTATTGGTGGTATTTTCTACGGTGTTAGTGCTCGAAGGAGAATAGTAACATATATGTGAAAGAAAATTATGTAACAGGCTCAGCATTTCACATTATCGCGTGAAAACAAAAGTTGTTCTCACATAGCAATAAGTCTCTTATAATTAAGGGACGGAGTGTATATAGTGCTATTTACTACTCTGCTATGTGAACGATGTCGAATATTTCATAAGAGGAGGCTTTAAAAGTTTTTCGATAAACTGGTTTTCCAGGGAAGTGGGTGGAGTGTTCCGTGTAAATTGCAGAATAGAAACTAGTAAGAACCAATTGGAAGTGTTGTTTTAAAGTCACATGACTGCACATGCGTGTCTCGACGCCTGTACGCGATAGGTGGGTGCGCGCACCCGGTCGCGCACTAAATGTAAGCGGCGAAAAAACATCTTATAATATGCTCTTGGAGCACGTTTTGGTAGAAAGAGTTAGTTCTGAAAAGAACTTTTTTTTTTTTGGAAACAAGTGTTATGATGCTTTTGATTTCTTAAAGTTGCTACGACATTTTTCAGTATGTCATACTATCCAAATAAAGTGAAGAAATTTAACTTTTCTTGGAGCATTTATGACTCTCAATTTTGTGTTTAATTAGAGTAAAGCTTTGCTCTCCGTATACAAGAAGTTTTCCACAGTTCGTGCATTTCATGTGCACGTTCGCCAGATATGGTTTCAAGTCCATTTCAGCACTCGGTGGCGATACAGGTCGTCCACCGGAAGATGTGCTGATTACTTCTGATGGTAATAGCGTGGCCTCCGTTTTTCTTGTCAAAGGTGGTCGCTCATTTCCTTCAGATTCGGAAGATGAATGGGGAACGGTAGCCATTGCAGCAAAGTCTTCGGGAAGATGTTCGACGTTGATGGAAGTGGGTGGAGTGCTGCGTGTAAATTCCAGAATAGAAACTACCAAGAACCAATTAGAAGTGTTGTTTTGAAGTCACATGGCTTCACATGCAAGTGTCAGGTCCTGTACGCGATAGGAGGGTGCGCGCACCCGGTCTCGCACTAAAATAAAACGGCGAAAACACATTTCATAATATGCTCTTGGAGCACGTTTTGGTGGAAATAGTTAGTTCTGAACTTTTTTTTTTTTTTTTTTGGAAACAAGTGTTATGATGCTTTCGATTTCTTAAAGTTGCTACTACATTTTTCAGTATGTAATACTATGAAAATGAAGTAAAGAAATTTATCTTTTCTTGGGGCATTTATGACTTTCAATTTTGAGTTTAATAAGAACGAGGCTCTGCTCTCCATACAAAAGAATTTCTCCACACTCGTTGCATTTCATGTGCACCTTCGCAAGATATGGTCTCAAGTCCATCTCAGCACTCGATGGAGATACAGGTCATCCACCAGAAGATGTGCTGGCCACCTCTGATGGTAATAGCGTGGCCAGGGCTCTTGTCGATGCTTTTGCATAATGCTCAGGGTGCCTTTGTTTAACATGCCGCAGCATGGTGTGTATAGAAAAGGAATATTTTCTATTTGGATTTCCCCTTGAGAGCTCCGAATTGCACATCGTGCAGGTTACTTTTGGCGCATTCATTTTCTTTTGATCTTCAGGATAAGTAAAAAATTGCCAAATGAAAGATTCCTATTTTCTTGTTAACGGTGGTCGCTCATTTCCTTCAGATTCGGAAGATGAATGCGAAAGGGCAGCCATTTCAGCAAAGTTTTCCGGAAGATGCTCGACGTTGTTGTCTCTTGAGAGTAGAAAAGATTGTGAGGAAAGTGGGTGGAGTGCTTCGTGTAAATTCCAGAACAGAAACTACTAAGAACCAATTGGAAGTCTTGTTTTCAAGTCACATGACTTTACATGCGCTTCTCAGGACGTGTAGGCGGTGACACTATCTAGTTACGAACGTGATTTCATACTTAGGAACTAGTATTCAAAAAACCTATGAAATTCACTGAAAAAACCATAGGTTTTACACACGTTATAGTTAGGAAATAGCATTTGAAAAACCTATGAAATTCACTGAAAAAACCATAGGTTTGACACCAGTTATAGTTAGCTGGAAATTTTACTGACATAAAACCAATGAAATTCCACGTTATAGTTAGTTGGACTCACTATAACTTGCGCGTGTAATGCACTGCTGATGACATTACCTATTACATCACTCATGACATGGTCAGTGACATCACTCATGACATCACTGATGACACCATCCAGTGAATGTGTATCTTACTGAAAAACAAATATTTTTTATATATGTATATGTAAAGGTCGATGGAAGAATAAATGTTTAAATAAATGTTTTAATGAATGTTTTTAAAAAAAAAAATGATTGGTTAACTGGCTTATTAAGTGTATCTTAGTGAATACATATATTAGCGAGTAATGTTAAAATATTTAAATATATGTATCAGTGTTTCACTTTGTGAATAAGTGGCTGCATGGGTTGATGAGTACCTACATGTGTGTGTATATGGGTTATTAGATGTTTTTTAGTATCAGTATGAGTGTCTCTATGGTTTGGTGGGGGTGTTACTTATCATATAGATCCATCAATGACTGACTCACTGTTTCTATATTTTTTGAAGACAGCATATGTGCAGGACTGTATGGGTGGATGAGTGTGTATATGTGTGTGTTAGTGAGTGAATGCCTGCCTCACTAGTGTCTTTATCAGTAACGAGATAAATTTTAATTTAGTATATGTGAGTATTGATATATATAAGTCAGTATATGTGAGACTAAGAGATAGAAAGAGTTCCTGTTTAAATAAGTATGTGTTTCTATAAGTGATTGTTTAAGAGAGTAAGTATGTATAAGTTTCCTTAGAAGTAACGTGGTAGTGTGTGTATAGTTGTATATGCAAATAAATGGATGTTCAATAGTTTATTTGCATGTGTGAGTATGTGTGTGAGTAACTTTTGGATGATTGTCGGTGTGTAACAGGATGTATAGGTGTATCACTACATATGATGAGTGAGTATATGTATGAGTGACTATATAGAACTGTTGGTGAATGAGAGAATATGTATATAGATGGTGGAATTACTGGATTGGTTGTTGTAACTGGTATGGGTATCTCCATTTTTTTGAAAATGTTAATTTCTATTTTCCAATATGTGTTTTAAGGGTTACATTACACTTAAAGGAGGTCTGTCATCAGTGATGTCATGAGTGATGTCACTGACCATGTCATGAGTGATGTAATATGTAATGTCATCAGCAGTGCATTACACGCGCAAGTTATAGTGAGTCCAACTAACTATAGCGTGGAATTTCATTGGTTTTATGTCAGTAAAAATTCCAGCTAACTATAACTGGTGTCAAACCTATTTTTTTTCAGTGAATATATATATATATATATATATATATATATATATATATATATATATATATATATATATATATTTCAACACAAGTTGCCTGTTGTGAAAGAGCCAGCACAGGTAGGTTAACTTCAGCCAAATTTATTGAAAAGCAGCAAAGACCAATGCAGCAAGATAATTTCAACAGCATAAAGTCCAGTTCAAGCCCAACGCGTTTCCTGCATGATTGCACTTCCTCAAGGGCTCTGGGCAATAAGGGCTAACAACGTTGCAGTTTTTCGAAGCACTTAAGTAGAACAGTCCATCCCACTTTGATAGGCGTGGCCACTACCAGCGGCTTTCTGGGACATGCAGTGCTTCGAGTTTTTCTCAAGTGAGTTGCCTCGTTGCTGACCCACATAATAAAAGTTATAAAACCCCAGAGGGTTGTGAAACCTTCATGTTGCTTGGTTCTGCTTGTGATGCTTTACCAACGGCACCACCTGTCCCTGATGCCGCAGCGTCGGTTGGCGCCGCAGCGGGACTGCACATGGCAGCGAGGCACCTTTCGCGACTCAGGCGGAGCCACATCCACATTTCAACACAAGTTGCCTGTTGTGAAAGAGCCAGCACAGGTAGGTTAACTTCAGCCAAATTTATTGAAAAGCAGCAAAGACCAATGCAGCAAGATAATTTCAACAGCATAAAGTCCAGTTCAAGCCCAACGCGTTTCCTGCATGATTGCACTTCGTCAAGGGCTCTGGGCAATAAGGGCTAACAACGTTGCAGTTTTTCGAAGCACTTAAGTAGAACAGTCCATCCCACTTTGATAGGCGTGGCCACTACCAGCGGCTTTCTGGGACATGCAGTGCTTCGAGTTTTTCTCAAGTGAGTTGCTGCGTTGCTGACCCACATAATAAAAGTTATAAAACCCCAGTGGGTTGTGAAACCTTCATGTTGCTTGGTTCTGCTTGTGATGCTTTACCAACGGCACCTGATGCCGCAGCGTCGGTTGGCGCCGCAGTGGGACTGCACACGGCAGAGAGGCACCTTTCGCGACTCAGGCGGAGCCGCATCCACATAGCAAGACTATGCACTGCAACTACCAGCGGGCCAAGGGAGTGGCCGCGCCCACCTGGGCGGTATCACAAACAGTTAAAACAGTGCTGGAATGAGCGTGTCAAGACTTCGAAGCCTGTGCCTCTGAGGAAGTGGACCCCCACGAAACGCGTCAGGCTAAGGCTGATAATACCGCAGTGAAGTTCATTGTTTTACTCCTCGCAGCAGCCTTCAATAAAGATTTACGGCATAACCCTACCTGTGATGTGGCTGACTCCATAGCAGGCAAACTTGTGTTTGGATATATATATATATCTATATATATATATATATATATATATATATATATATATATATATATATATATATATATATATATATATATATATATATATATATATATATATATATATATATATATATATATATATATATATATATATATATATATATATATATATATATATATATATATATATATATATATATATATATATATATATATATATATATATATATATAGATATATATATATATATATTACCTACTGGCGGTCGCCAGTAGGTAAATATAGTTAGGATTTTTTCCCTATGGGATTTTTGAAAATTCTATGTCTAATAACTTTGGCGTTTGTGGACGGAATCGGCTGAAATTTTCAGGAAAATGGCACATTTTGTTTCTGAGCAGCCCTTGAAAATTTGGGGGGGTTTTGTCGAGGGGGGGCCGAGAAAAAAGGGGGGTCCCAAAACGCGTTTTTCCTATGTTAATTTCCATAGGGCGGTTGGACTCACTTTTAGCTCGAACGGCTGAATGGATTTGCACGAAACTTGGCAAAATTGTAGGGACTGTTAGCCCGATGTGCCTTTGCTAGGTCTCAATATATGTGCTCCAGTAGTTTTTGAGAAATTAACGTTCAAAACAAGATATATATCTGTAACAGCGCTCCGGGCAGCGATCCGGTCCGCTTACTTTTCGCGAAACGGAACTTTGCGCGCAGAAAGCTGATTGGCTCTCCGGTGTCTGTCAACATTCTAAACAGTCCGGAGCGGCCGCCATCTTATCTCTCGGTAGGATCGAGAGAGAAGAAGAGGTGAAAAACGAAGGGGGAACTTAATGAAAGGGGGCTAGTTATACCCCTCTTGACCCCCTAGGAATGTTGTTGGGGTTATTAAAGGGTCCCGTGGGGAAAATAAAAAAAAAATGATTTTTCACGGTAGAAGCGCTTCACGGGCCGCGAACTGGGCCGCAAACTGGTAGCGAAACGGGAATTCGCCATTTTGTGCTTCGTTTTAATTGTTTAGAGACAAAAATTATCGCCGCACATCGGCCACAATGCCTGAATATCGCTGAAAAGTCAGCGATATTCATGCATTATCCAGCAAATGCTCTTAGCCATGTTATCCACCTTCCATTGGATAACATTGCTAAAAACTGCTCTGTGCGTGAGCTTTTTTTTTTTTTTTTTTGCTGCGTGACGTTTGTTAACGTTCGATTCAATGGAAATCAGGAAGTGTTGACCACCATTTTGTCACTGCGAGTAAATATTTTGTTATAAATGAATCCTTATTGATAAACATTGTCTGCGCCATCTTGCGTTTTTGTCCAATGCCACAATTTTGTCGTGCACGGCAGCCATTTTAGATGCCTTGACCAGGGCCACTCTCTGCACGCCGCCGATCCTCAGCATGGCTCCCCACCCTCGCAAGCATCTCCCCCACGCACTGGTCACCCCCGCTCTTTCTCTCATGCATGGGCCATATACTTCCCTCCATCTGCGCTGCTCTTCTCTGAGAATCACACCCTGTGCCCGCCCGACACCTCCCTTTCACCCTATTCACTACCGCACCCTCTGACACTCCTCTTCCTCTGTGTCCGATTGTCCAGGCCGGACCTAGGCTATCACCTAGCCCTGCGGATGTAGTTTATGGCCCCAGCTGTAGAGTATCCAGACATGCCAACCCTCCCGATTCAGGCGTGAGACTACTGATTTCAGTGCTAGTCTCCCGCCTCCCGATTCCTGCAAGCAAAAACCCGGGGGCATATTACCAACAACTAGCGATAATTTTTGTCTCTAACTTGTTTAGAGACAAATATTATCGCCGCACATCGGCGAATTTTATCGCACATAAACCTTGCTATTAGCAAGGTTTATCGCAAATGCGATAAAAAACGGCCGCAATGCATGAATATCGTTGAAAAGTCAGCGATATTCATGCATTATCCAGCAAATGCTCTTAGCCATGTTATCCACTTCCCATTGGATAACATGGCTAAAACTGCTCAGGGCAGGTGTTAGGTTTTGGAGATATTCGCGCTTAGCGCGAATATCTCCAAAAGTTGGTAATAGGAGATAGCGATGGTTAGGGACTGTTTCCAGTCGCTAAAATCTTGGCACGCCCACTTTGCATGTCATTAGTGATAAATATCACTGATATGCAAAGCGGGGCCCAAGATGGTCGATATCTCCTTTTAGATGTCACTAACTGGTGTTAGCGACAGCTTGGTAATAGGGAGATAATTTTATCTCTTTTTTTTTTGGCTTTTAAAGCGCAAAAAGCGGAAATAAACCCCCTTGATAATATGCCCCATGATTTCTCGGGGGTTTCAGCTGACAGGGCTTGGTATTGTGTTACGTGCTAATTCTTCCAGGAAACGTCAGAGGGTCGATGCAGGGGTTCTAGAAGGGGTGATAAACCATTTAAGCCTCATGAACAAGCGCATGGTCTTTCAAAGATTTGTGAAGTACTCAGGGCGGCGGTGTGTGTGTGCCCTCTTTCAGGAGCGGGCGGGGGTGGCACTGCCAGCAACTTGCCAGGCCAGGCAGTGTTCAACACGTGCATCACCCTTTCTCTGCCTGCTATTGCGCTCCATGCTTCGGAAAGGTAAGAAAAAGAACGTGCATTTGAGTTTGAAATGTCCGATCTTGTAGCAGTACACTTGCAAAGCCCACACATGACAATAACCCGATTCAAGGCCCCATTCACCCGATTTTTTAAACATATATAACACTCCAACAAAGTTAGATTTTAAAACTTTATTAACTTTTAACTATAATGAACGGAACAAAAACTGTAAAAACATTTAAACATTTTTCACCCAAAAAAGCAACAATTGTCAGAAGCTGTCTTTTGTGCGAATAGTCCCAAGGCAGCACAACATGCTGAGTTCTGGACGGCACCCAGGTGATGTCGCCTGGGTGCCGCACTGGTTTTGGTATCCTACAATGCTGCTCCGAAAATTGGCGTGGGGCGTCCCGGGTGGGCCGGGGGGAGGCCTCGTCAGTAGCGGTCTGTTGTGCGAATAGTCCCAAGGCAGCAGAACGCGCTGAGATGTTGATGGCACCCAGGTGATGTCCAGTAAACTGCCGCACTGGTTTTGGTATCCTACAATGCTGCTCCGAAAATTGGCGTGGGGCGGCCCGGGGGGGGGGGGCGTGGGGGAGGCGGCGTGAACGGGCCTCCCCAGGTGGCGGCCATCCAGCTGAGTTGCGCCCGCTCTTGCGGCTACAGCGTCTCGCTCACCATGTTGTTGAGTTGCTCCCACTCTTGCAGTGCAGCGATAGGCGGCTGCCACATGACTCTTAAAATGGCGGACTGCTCTTCGGTTTTGGGCCTGGTCCACTGAAATGGCCCTGGGACACCTTGGAACTCGGACGCTTGCCTGCTAGGGCTTGGGCTCCATTCTCGAAAAGCGTCCCCTCAGCCGTGAAGATTCTACAAAAGTCTTGGGGGCCCCCGACTCCCGCAGGCTTCCGGTGGGGAGCGGCTGCCATGATTGCTCGCGGAATGACCACGACGGAGCTACGAGATGGTGGTGCTCTCATGCTGACGCCAGCTTTAGTCTGAAACATCCAGAAACAAGGTGGGGCTTTCATCGTTTGGGAAAAAAAAATTTTCTAAACCAATGAAAAGTGTTATTTTTAGGTCATATGACCAAGCCTTCCATCTTTAGGAAACCAAAAGTAAAATGAACCAATGAAAAGTTTTATAAACAAGTCACATGACCTGTTATGCGGCATAGGGCTACAAAAAGCGTAGAAAATCCGTTGGCACGTGAGGCGGCGTCAGTAGCGGACCGATGTGCGAATAGGCCGAAGGCAGCACAACGCGCTGAGATCCGGATGGCACCGAGGTGGTGTCCAGCAAATTGCCGCACTGGTGTGGCCATCCTACAATGCTGCGCCGAAAGACGGCGTGTCCAGCTGAGTTCCGGTCACTCTTGCGGTACAGTGAGTCGAACGCGCCGAGATCCGGATGGCACCGAGGTTGTGTCCAGCAAGTTGCCGCACTGGTGTGGCCATCCTACAATGCTGTGCCGAAAGTCGGCGTGGGGTGCCCCGTTGGCTTATGAGGTGATGTCAGTAGTGGACCGATGTGTGAATAGGTCGGAACCAGCACAAGGCGCCAAGTTCCGAATGGCAAGTCCTGGATGTTGAGTGCCATAGTTGAGAGTTCTGAGCAGTGCTTGTAAGACTATCTGAAGCTTATTTGCACCTGCTGCAGCTTCACTGTTGCCCAAGGTGGTGTCCAGCAAATTGCTGCACTGGTGTGGCCATCCTACAATGCTGCGCCGAAAGACGGCGTGTTCAGCTGAGTTCCGGTCACTCTTGCGGTACAGTGACTCGAACGCGCCGAGATCCGGATGGCACCGAGGTGGTGTCCAGCAAGTTGGCGCACTGGTATGGCCATCCTACAATGCTGCGCCGAAAGACGGCGTGACCAGCTGAGTTCCGGTCACTCTTGCGGTACAGTGACTCGAACGCTCCGAGATCCGGATGGCACCGAGGTGGTGTCCAGCAAGTTGCCGCACTGGTGTGGCCATCCTACAATGCTGCGCCGTAAGTCAGTGTGGGGTGCCCCGTTGGCTTATGAGGTGATGTCAGTAGTGGACCGATGTGTGAATAGGTCGGAAGCAGCACAAGGCGCCCTGCACTGTTGAGCTTTTTTCAATGCCTGTTTTTTGTTGTTTCCCCTCCATCAAAAACAAAAAAAAAATATAAAACTGTGCAAAAATACAAAAAAATGTTTAGAAAAGCAGTGCGTGTAAGACTGTCTGAAGCTCTTTTGCACCTGCTGCAGCTTCACTATTGCCTTGGTGTGGACAAAGATCGCCCATGACTTAGGCTGATTGAGAGTTTGTAGAAAAATGGCTTCAGATTTTCCACATATTACTCTTCAACATTCTTCCTAAATGTAACAATGTGAGACTCACTAGGACAGGGGTCTCCAACCTTTTCTGTAGTGAGAGCTACTTCTGAGCAGTGAAAATTGTCGTGAGCTACTAAACGCTAGGAAACTCGCACAATTTTTCAAGAGACCCCTCCCACGCCCAGTTTCATTGACTTTAAGCCTAATTTCTTCAAAGCCCATAAGGTGGTTTGAACAAAAGGGGGCACTCTACCTCTTTTGAAGGTACAGACAGCTGCAGGTTGTGCTACCTTAAGCAAAAGCTTGTCTTGCTTGGAAGCATTCCTGGAAAGTGTAACGAAATACTGCAAGATACAAGCCTATGACCCGCTTTGGTTATCCTCGATCTAAATTGTTTACGCCCTGCAAAAGTTAAACCTCAATATATCCTCCATACCAAATGTGAATTATTGAAGTTTATCTTAGATTGGCAGTCACTAGATTTAAAAAAAGAGACTAATTTTATTTCCCCTTCACCACATACTCTTTTTTATTACAGTTTTAATATGTCCCATCCTGGTTCAGGTTCAAATAGTTTTTAACTAGTGTTATTCATTAAGGGTTTAATTATAAATACTCCAGATCAGTAACTGTGCTACCCAAAGAAACTGCTACAGTGTTGGTGTTGATTGCCACATGCACTGGGAACAGAGACGTTTTAAGCCAGGCATTGACAAATTGGGCTCTGACTCGGAGCTCCACCCATTCAGGTACCCCGATACAGCCAGAGTTGTAGCCAGCATTGTTCTGCAGAGAGCCTTGCTCGGATGACCTTTAATAATTTTTAAACTGATTGATTTATATATCATTTTCCTTTAATTTATTTTGAATGTGGCTGATATGTGAGTCTGTTACAGAGTATTTGCAGAGAAATGTTGTGTTATGTTTCATGCAACTTCCATAAAAATGTTTCATTTAGAATAGATCGAAAAAGGACATCATATATTAGAAATGTGATGGTGGCATAGAGATTATTTGCAGTAATGTTAGTGAGCTGCTGCTGTGTTAAGCATTTAAAACACACATCACTATCCCTGAATTTTAAATATAAACACATTTATAATTTTGACGAGCGTCCCTATGCTGCTCGCCACTCCGGACCGTGTTTTGTCAGCGAGCCCATCGCACCGCACTATGCGCCATGTGTCCTGCCTCTGTGATGAGACCTGCAGGCACTGGCCTGCCAGGGAGAGCTCCTCCTTGGCGTCTGAGAGGAAGCAGCTGTTCCTCCATCTCTGCCAGGATGCAAGGTAGAACCAGACAGACTGCGCGACCTGGGGACCCCCTATCACACACTCACTACAGGGCACAACTACTACACAACCACTCTGGCCCATAGGCCACACCACCACTTAAGTGCATAGAAGATCCAGGTTCCACTCAGACAACTGCTGTTTATTTACTGACTGGAGCACACGTATTCTTGTGGCTGTTGTTGGTCTTTAGAACCAAGATACTCGGGTCTGATCCCGGCTTTACAGTTTTCCCAAAATCTTGTGATCTGTGGCAAAACAGTTTAACGCCCATTGCCTTGCATTCCTCATCTGCCAAAACTTGGAGCGCTTTGAAACAGATTATGTTTAACATATTTAAGCAATAATCGGACAATCTTTTGAGGGTGGGTTTAGTGTACGGTAAATATTGCTCACGCAGTTACCAGCCCCCCTCACTGGCATTCACAGCCTCAGGCGATCACAACACTCACATCTGCCCACCCTTCGGCCGGGCAGTTAAAGGCCCCTGTCCTGATGGGTCTGCCTCTGAGGCCCAGATAGAGCCGATTCCGGGGCCGCTTATTGAATCGCTTGTCTTCCTCCGAGGCCACGATAGTAAGGCGTGGGCCTGGCAGTCCACAGTCCGCCTGCTCTGTAGCCAGCGCAGAGGCCGAGGCCTCATTTTCCACTCTCGGGCCACTACCTCAGAGGCTTAGACGGCGGAGTTACCCCGCTGGATGGCATGGGCTATCTACCCAGGGCTCTGGAGCCCGGACAGAGCCTGAGTTTAAGGCTGCCCGGCATCCCTCGGTGTCACTGCCCCAGAGTGAGGAGTAACCCTGCTGGACATGCACTGGCCTCTATCTCCACAGCAACCCCCCCCCCACCCCCCCCTCCCCCTGGAGCCCGGGCAGAGCCTGGCCTGAGTGCCGCCTGCTCTTCCTCGGCGCACCGCCTCAGACAGGCCTGAACAAGCCTCTGCAGTCCACCTCCTCTGAAGCTCGTGCAGCCCTGAGCCCGGTCTCGCCTTCCCCCCTGCCACTGCCTCCGAGGTCATTGGAGCGGGGAGCGCGGCCTTCGAGACCCTGCTCTGGGTAACTGTCCCCCAGAGGCGCTTCCGGGTGTTATACAGCTCCGTGGGTTGGAAGCCAGGGCCGCCCTTCATCTCTGCTGCCTCCAGCTATCAGCATGCAGCTTCCTTCGGACCTAGGCTCGAGCTGATAAAGCACAATATAAGAGCTGAAAAAGCAGGTGGTGCGGGTTCGTAGCAGTTCAATACTGCTTGCACCACCTGCATGCTAGCAAGCTTTTCCAGGACCTGCTGCTTCGCACCAGCACACGTCGTGCTGGAATCGGATCAAGAGTGTGGTGCCTGGCTGTGAAAGGCCAGTAACGTGGACAGAGGCGGAGATCAGCTATAGCGTCATCATGTTTGGCCTGCCCCGCCCCAACTAAGCTCGGTTAGGCCAATCTGCGCAGTTGTGTTTGGTGAGGGCAGGCAACGGCTGTAAAAAAAGGCCCAAGAATAATAAATGACACTAACAGGCTACAAATTTAAATGCAAGACGCGAGCTACTCATGGGGGTTCGGCGAGCTACCGGTAGCTCGCGATCGACCGGTTGGAGACCTCTGCACTAGGAGAACGGCTGTTTATCTTTCCTTTCAAAATGCTGCCAACAATATTTTCTGAATGGAAGACACCATCTTGTAGCATAAAGGGCCGAAAGGGGTTCTGGTCTGGCCGATTGTTGGTGGAGACATTTTGACTATATCTTGGACCTGCCCGGCCTCGCCCAAAATGGCGCCGGTATAAATGGGACTCGTAACTCCTTGCCCGCAAATGTATATCTAGAATATTTTATTGTAAGTGGCCCTGTCTTATTTTAATTACAAAATGTACGTCCACCGATTCCGCAACTGTTAGACACCTTAGTTCTTGCAACCTAATGGCCCGCTCGTTACGTTCCTTTACAGTGTAAATGTCTCCTCATATACGATTTCAGTTTGCTCCGTGGCCGGCCCAGGTGGTTATAGGCCCGTATTTGTATACTGACATTTTCACAATAAAGGTTTTTAAATCAAACACGGTAGTAGTATTTACATTGGTAAAGTTTTTACTTTTAGTCACTGTTTTCGAATTAGTAAAAGGCAAGTGAAATAAAGCAGTCCAATTACATGACGGATAAAAGGTATAATATGTAGGAACGTAGTAAAGATAAATGGTCAAGGGCAGTTGTGTTTTCCACTCCTGCAACATAAAGTGATCGATAAGAATCTGATAATCAGGCGTATCGGCGACTAAGACAGCAGGCCCAGTCTCTTTTACTCAACGGCTCCGTCATGGAACGAAGAAACGCCCTTTTTCTCGAAAAAGGAATATATTTTACTTGCAGGACAGTTGTAAATTTTCCGGGAAAGTACATTAGCCTGGAATATTATAACATATATGTTTTAAAAAAAATAATGTTCGAAAAAAATAAAAAGCGTAATTTTTAGGTCATATGACCAAGCTTTTCATCATTAAAATAACAAAAGTAAAATGAACCAATGAAAAGTTTTATTAACAAGTCACATGACCTGTTATGCTTACGTTACGCGCTGCGCGCCGCACCCCGGATCACTTCCGGGTGCGCTAACGCGGCGTGTCATATAACGCATTACGCGACAACGTAGGTCAAGAATATAGTCAAAATGTCTCCACCAACCAGCGTTCGGAACACAACCCCTTTCAGCAGTCCAAAAAGTTCTGTTAAATGACAACAGAGGGGACAGGCAACAAGAACCATCAGTCAAAGAGGGGAGGGCAAGTTCTTCTCTTCCGGGTCATGTTGGGGCGCTACCGGAACTGATCGAATTGGTAGTCTACAGTGTTTCTGGATGTTTCAGACTAAAGCTGGCGTCAGCATGAGAGCACTACCATCTCGTAGCTCCGTCGTGGCCATTCCACGAGCAGACATGGCAGCCGCTCCCCACCAGAAGCCTGCGGGAGTCGGGGGCCCCCAAGACTTTTGTAGAATCTTCACGGCTGAGGGGACGCTTTCGAGAATGGGACCCAAGCCCTATCAGGGAAGCGTCCGAGTTCCAAGGTGTCCCAGGGCCATTTTAGTGGACCAGGCCCAAAACCGAAGAGCCGGCCGCCATTTTGAGAGTCCTGTGGCAGCCGCCTATCGCTGCACCGCAAGAGCGGGAGCAACTTAACTACATGGTGAGCGAGACGCTGTAGTCGCAAGAGCGGGCGGTAAACAGCTGAATGGCGGAAGAGGCACAGTGTAGCAAAAGCGGGCGGAATGGCAACTAAAACGGTAAAGGGGCGCCCCACTACAGCGTGTCTTCAGGTCAAACGGATTGTGGGACAAAGTCCAGAATAGAAGAGTCATCAAAAGGCAAAAAGTTCCGCCGGACCCCGGGAGCCGGCCGCCTATGTCGGGGGCGATCTCAGGCTACACCAGTGCTATAAGACTTGGGGAGGGGGTCGGAGCCAAGCGTCTTCTCCGAGTCCGTGCCATCACACCGCCCCTCGGGGGCCTCCGTCAAGCGGTTTAGGGAGGTACCATATAACATTGTTTTCAAATGCAGTCAGGTCCACAAACGACCCTCACTTACTTTGAGAATAGTGAAGCTGCAGTAGGTGGAAATAAGCTTCAGACAGTCTTACAAGCACTGCTTTTGTAAACATTTTTTGTTTTTTTTGTATTTTTGCACAGTTTTATATTTATTTTTTGTTTTTGATGGAGGGGAAACAACAAAGCACAGGCATTGAAAAAGGCTCAAACTCAGAACTCTGAACTATGGCACCCAATATCCAGGACTTTCCATCCGGATCTTGGCGCCTTGTGCTGCTTCCGACCTATTCACACATCGGTCCACTACTGACATCATCTTATAAACCAACGTTATGTAAATAGTTATTTAATAAAATGTTTTACCCTGTTTCTTTGCTGGTGTGTTGTCTATATTTTTAATATTTGCATAGGGTTTGTCGTTATTTTGGGCGAGGTGGGTGACGGAGCCGAGCTGTCTTGCAGCCCTCATGGTGTGGAGCTCAGTTCATCTCACTATTTTCGTATTTCTCATGAAGGGTTGTTTATAATATTTCTATTTTAGCGAGGTCAAAAAGAGATCCAATTAGTGGCCTACTGATTTTGCTCGATTACTTTTATTTTTTTACACGATTTTTCACGATCTGCAAAGACTAAACAGAGTATTGCGACTTTGTGCTTGTTTGTAAATAGAGAATGAACCAAAGAGAATCAATTGAAAAACAGTAAATGCTTGGATAATAATCAATCAAATGGAGAGACAAGCAGGCAGGACGGATTACAACGGGGGTAAAGGCCTGCGTTAACTACTCTTCACTATCTGCAAAGAGAGAGTACTACTAAGAGAAAAGAGGGGAGGGGGGCAGCGTTCAAAGCACATCAGCGTGCATAAATACGAAAATGTTTTTATCTATCACGTACTTGACATTTTAAAGCTTTTCATATTTGCTATTAAAAAACCAATGAAATTCACAGAAAAAAACATAGGTTATAGTGGATATATAGTAAGGAATTTGCATTTACAAAACCTTGAAAATTCAAAGAAAAAACCATTGGTTTTAGGCCATATATAGTTAGGGATTTGCATTTACAAAACCTTATTTTACTCGCATAAAACCATTGAAATTCCATATATAGTTATAAGCGCTAACTATATATCGCGCACCCGCAATCCACTGCTGATGATGTCACATATTACATCATTCATGACATGGTTAGTGACATCACTGATGACATCACTGATGACATCTCAAATGACATCACTGATGACATCACTGAAAACATCTCATTTGACATGACTGATAACATCACTGATGATATCATTCATGTGATAATACCATGAACCTCTTCAGACTCTAATATAACCTTAGATACAATCAGTGTAAACAGACAGTCACAGACTGTCACTCATCCATGGAGTTACTCACACACCTAGTCAGTTATGCCAAAAATCAATCACACCTCCATTTTCTCAACTATACAGTTATACACACCTTACTTATTCAAACATATACTAACACATATTTACTTTACTCTCTTATACAATCTCTGATACATGTTCACAATGATCCATACAGCCACTCACACATTCACTGGCTCTTATGCACAGTTATTTATAGATGTCAACTCTCACATGTACTGTGTTTTACATATGTACTTAATTTGACATGTAGCACTGAGATATCCATTCACTCACTAATACACTCATGCACAGTCAACCGCCCATACAGCTGTTTGCACATGCACTTTTGAATCTATACATATAGTGAATCAACTACTCACACATCTATGTACAGAGTCACACACCTTCCAGCCACCCATACACACACACTCAGTTTCCCATACAAATACTTGGACAACCAATCAATAACCCATACAGTTACTCATATAGCTACTGATCAACATATGCAGCAGTTTGTAGAACAACAGATATAATGATGCACAAATTAAAACAGTTTAGTCACTAACCCATGCACTCAGTGAGACACATTTAATCACTCACTCAATCAGTCAGTCATGCACCTAGTAAATCCTTCATCCAGACACTTATATATCCACTCATTCTTCAATATGTAAAACATATTTTAACTTTACAGAAACATACAGTCACTGGATGTTGTAATCAGTGATGTCATCAGTGATGTCATTTGAGATGTCATCAGTGATGTCATCAGTGATGTCACTAACCATGTCATGAATGATGTAATATGTGACATCATCAGCAGTGGATTGCGGGTGCGCGATATATAGTTAGCGCTTATAACTATATATGGAATTTCAATGGTTTTATGCGAGTAAAATAAGGTTTTGTAAATGCAAATCCCTAACTATATATGGCCTAAAACCAATGGTTTTTTCATTGAATTTTCAAGGTTTTGTAAATGCAAATTCCTAACTATATATCCACTATAACCTATGGTTTTTTCTGTGAATATATATATATATATATATATATATATATATATATATATATATATATATATATATATATATATATATATATATATATATATATATATTACCTACTGGCGGTCGCCAGTAGGTATATATAGTTAGGATTTTTTCTCTATGGGATTTTTGAAAATTCTATGTCTAATAACTTTGGCATTTGTGCACGGAATTGGCTGAAATTTTCAGGAAAATAGAACATTTTGTTTCTGAGCACCCCCTGACAATTTGGGGGGGTTTCATCAAGGGGAGGCCGAGAAAAAAGGGGGGTCCCAAAACGCGTTTTTCCCATGTTAATTTCCATAGGGCGGTTGGCCTCACTTTTAGCTCGAAAGGCTGAATGGATTTGCACGAAACTTGGCAAAATTGTAGGGACTGTTAGCCCGATGTGCCTTTGCTAGGTCTCAATATATGTGCTCCAGTGGATTTTGAGTAATTTAGGTTCAAAAAAAGATATATATCTGGGCGGAGCCTAACCACACATCTGATCTGATTGGCTGTCAGCACTTCATCCAAGAAGTGTTGGCAGCCATCTTGGGACCAATATGCATGATAGCACCTCAATAAAAAGCATTGTAGTTAATAGAGGGTTTTAGGACTTTAGTTACATTATAAATCATTTGTTGATGGTACCATACTCGTTTTAGGAATTGTGGTGGGTTCTAAGGTGATTTTACCATGTGAAAAAACCTTCTGCTGTGATATCATGAATATTGTTTGAAAGAAAACTAATATCTCATGATTTTCCCACAGTGGTTTGGAAGGGGATCTATAAGCTGAACTGAAAGCATATTTTCTGTAAATTCACATTATCTTTCTCAGTCATGTGAAAATGAAGTCTGACATTCTCAGTAAAACATGTACATCCAACAAGGACAGAGACTGTCAGTTGATTCCTTTGTGTTCTACTGCAGCCTCCTAGAGTGTTCTAAAGAACAACTAGAGCGCTAACAGTCCTACTTATTACAAAGGTATGGCACACCTGAAGCCATCTTGATTGGAATAAAGTGGTAACTCTTAAAACATTTAATTTAAAAAGAAACAACATGAGGGGGTATATTTTGCCATAGAAAGTATGATTAGTGCTGCAGAATGAAAAATTAGGGCACATTTTGAGTGACTTCTCAAATCCTTTTCTATTTCATTAAAACATTCTGACATGCAGTTTCCCAAAATGGCTACCAGAGACAAAAGAGCCCAAATGTAGCCCAAATATCACCCAGATGTAGCCCAAGTATAGCCCAATGACAGAATGTCCCAGAGTGTTCTAAAGAACAACTAGAGCGCTAACAGTCCTACTTATTACAAAGGTATGGCACACCTGAAGCCATCTTGATTGGAATAAAGTGGTAACTCTTAAAACATTTAATTTAAAAAGAAACAACATGAGGGGGTATATTTTGCCATAGAAAGTATGATTAGTGCTGCAGAATGAAAAATTAGGGCACATTTTGAGTGACTTCTCAAATCCTTTTCTATTTCATTAAAACATTCTGACATGCAGTCTCCCAAAATGGCCACCAGAGACAAAAGAGCCCAAATGTAGCCCAAATATCACCCAGATGTAGCCCAAGTATAGCCCAATGACAGAATGTCCCAGAGTGTTCTAAAGAACAACTAGAGCGCTAACAGTCCTACTTATTACAAAGGTATAGCACACCTGGAGCCATCGTGATGGGAATAAAGTGGTAACTGTTAAAACATTTAATTTAAAAAGGAACAAAATGAGGGGGTATATTATGCAATAGAAGGTATTATTAGTGCTGCAGAAAGAAAAATTAGGGCACATTTTGAGTGACTTTTCAAATCCTCTTCTATTTCATTAAAAAATTCTGACTTGCAGTCTCCCAAAATGGCCACCAGAGACAAAAGAGCCCAAATGTAGCCCAAATATCACCCAGATGTAGCCCAAGTATAGCCCAATGACAGAATGTCCCAGAGTGTACTAAAGAACAACTAGAGCGCTAACAGTCCTACTTATTACAAAGGTATGGCACACCTGAAGCCATCTTGATTGGAATAAAGTGGTAACTCTTAAAACATTTAATTTAAAAAGGAACAAAATGAGGGGGTATATTTTGCCATATGAATTATGATTAGTGCTGCAGAAAGAAAAATTAGGGCACATTTTGAGTGACTTCTCAAACCCTCTTCAATTTCATTATAAAATTCTGACATACAGTCTCCCAAGATGGCCACCAGAGACAAAAGAGCCTAAATGTAGCCCAAATATCACCCAGATGTACCCAAGTATAGCCCAATGACAGAATGTCCCAGAGTTTTCTAAAGAACAACTAGAGCGCTAACAGTCTTACTTATGACAAAAGTATGGCACACCAGAAGCCATCTTGATTGGAATGAAGTGGTAAGTCTGAAAACACTCAATTTAAAAAGGAACAACATGAGTGGGTTAATTTTGCCATAGAAAGTATGATTAGTGCTTCAGAAAGAAAAATTAGGGATCATTTTGAGTGACTTCTCAAATCCTCTTCTATTTCATTAAAAAAATTCTGACATGCAGACTGAAACATGCACTTTGAATACCAGCAGCAGACGTCCCTGGTGAGCAGTAGCTTTAGTACAGTGATCTAATGTGCAACTAGAGTGCTAACATTCAGAATTTATGGCAAATGTGTGACACATCTGAATGCCTTCTTGATGGAACCAAAGTAAACAAGCATTGAAAATGCAATAGATCTCGCCCTCGTTTAAGTTAAAGCCATTCTGTTTGTAATGAGGTGGCTTTTTAGCTTTGCTTTTATTAGTGTTTTTTCAACTTTCATGTAAATAACATGCATCTGTATGCATATAAGTATATGTATGCATGCATTTATGTTTGTATTTATATAGATATACAGATGATATATGTTTATATATGCATGTATATATATATATTCACTGAAAAAACCATAGGCTATAGACCATATATAGTTAGGTATTAGCATTTACAAAACCTTGAAAATTCACTGAAAAAACCATAGGTTATAGACCATATATAGTTAGGAATTAGCATTTACAAAACCTTGAAAATTCACTGAAAAAACCATAGGTTATAGACCATATATAGTTAGGAATTCGCATTTACAAAACCTTATTTTACTCACACAAAACCATTGAAATTCCATATATAGTTAGTTGCACTAACTATATATCGCGCACCCGCAATCCACTGCTGATGATGTCACATATTACATCATTCATGACATGGTCAGTGACATCACTGATGACATCACTGATGACATCTCAAATGACATCACTGATGACATCTCAAATGACATCACTGATGACATCACTGATGACATCTCATTTGACATTACTGATCACATCACTGATGATATCATTCATGTGATAATACGATGAACCTCTCCAGACTCTAATATAACCTTAGATACAATCAGTGTAAACAGACACTCACAGACTGTCACTCATCCATGAAGTTACTCACACACCTAGTCAGTCATGCAAAGAATCAATCACACCTCCATTTCCTCAACTATACAGTTATACAAACTTTACTTATTCAAACATATACTAACACATATTTACTCTCTTATACAATCCCTGATACAAGTTCACAATGATCCATACAGCCACTCACACATTCACTGGCTCTTATGCACAGTTATTTATATATGTCAACTCTCACATGTACTGTGTTTTACATATGTACTTACTTTGACATGTAGCACTGAGATATCCATTCACTCACCAATACACTCATGCACACAGTCAACCGCCCATACAGCTGTTTCCACATGCACTTTTGAAACCATACATCTAGTGAATCAACTGCTCACACATCTATGCACAGAGTCATACACCTCCCAGCCACCCCCACACACACTCAGTCTCCCATACAAATACTTGGGCAACCAATCAATAACCCATATAGTTACTCATATAGCTACTTATCAACACATGCAACAGTTTACAGAACAACAGACATAATGATGCACAAATTAAGACAGTTTAGTCACTAACCCATGCACTCAGTGAGACACATTTAATCACTCACTCATACAGTCAGTCATGCACCTACTAAATCCTTCATCCAGACACTTATACATCCACTCATTCTTCAATATGTAAGACATATTTTAACTTTACAGAAACATACAGTCACTGGATGTTGTCATCAGTGATGTCATCAGTGATGTCATTTGAGATGTCATCAGTGATGTCATCAGTGATGTCACTGACCATGTCATGAATGATGTAATATGTGACATCATCAGCAGTGGATTGCGGGTGCGCGATATATAGTTAGTGCAACTAACTATATATGGAATTTCAATGGTTTTGTGTGAGTAAAATAAGGTTTTGTAAATGCGAATTCCTAACTATATATGGTCTATAACCTATGGTGTTTTCAGTGAATATATATATATATATATATATATATATATATATATATATATATATATATATATATATATATATATATATATATAAAATTTCCAATCCTGGATCCGAACATGCAAAACAGGCGCTGACCCCGTGGGATCCCTTTTTCAAGGAAAAGTTTTCTTTATTCCATTAGGATAGTTTGACGCGTTTCAGTGGCAAAGAACCGCCTTGCTCACAACAGTTACATACACAGTGAAAGTGCTATATATACAAAGACAACAGTGATTGGTTACGAGGTGGGAGAGTGTGTTGCCATGGTGACTTCTTGACAGATATGCATGGAAGAATTATGTTTCACTACATGTGATGAGTCATGACAACTCATGGAGTCTGTCTTCTAAATAATATAACAAAGTGACACATATTTGGTTTGGACTAAACTAAATTGCGAAAACGTATTCTAGTCATATGTAGACAATTAAATATTAAAGCGTTATACATGTTAGGTTGCACAATGTATATAAACCAAAGAATAACAAATAATAACATCCTCATGGCAAGTTCAGTGTTGAAAAACGGCTTCATAGTGAATCCAATGAGTCATAGTGCAAGGTACATTGCGGCAGTGTACTTGTAAACAAGAACCTTACCAATCAGACACATGTGGATTGTAATGTGCTAGTGAAGTAATACCCAGAACGGTGTGGGTCAGTGCTGCGGTGGTTTGATATCTGACATATTGCGTTTTTGTAGCGTATGAATGCGCAAACAGTGTAATGTTAGTCAGGCCTTGACTGGTGAAAAGGAATAGTATCCTTGACATTTTGTTTACTAACTAATAGTAGTTTCCTAATCTGGCCATATACTGCTATCAAGGGACTAGTGCCCGAACAAACTATGTGCATTAACTTCATCCTTCGTCATGTCTGAGGTGAAGGCAGTAGGGAGGTTCTTGACTGTTGTCGGGAATAGTGTTTCGGGGGGTTGACAAGACCCTAACCGACTGTATCACTGCACCTGACCCCGGCTTAATGAACTAAAATTGACCTTTTATTATCCCTATGTATGCTCTGATTTGTATGATATTGTAAGTAGTTTTTATATTATATTTTAAAGTGTATGAAATGTTTTTATCTCTTTGTATGATTTTTAATTAAATCGAATAAAGATATTTTGACTGACTGACTGACTGACTGACTGTATTGCCGTGTTGATGTATACCTTCTCTCACCTATTGTTTGGAGTGAATAAGGTGAAATGAAATGAAAATACATAAAAGTATGTTGTTCTAGGTGACGAGTTATTTCAATCACACATAAAGTAAGTACTGTTCTGGAGGAGTGGGTTTGTGTCAGGAGAGGCTGCAAAGAGTGTTAGGGCATACTCAAAGGTGCACACTTAAGGCTTCGTCAGCGTTCAAGCCATTGGGGGCCTTGGAATCGAGTAAGAGAATATATCTCGATTTACGCCTCCTGAGTGCCAGTTGTCTATTTCCACCTCTGACGTTTTTCTTGACAGTGTCTATCACAAAGTATTGGATGTTTTCTGCTTTACCTTCGTGATAATTGTTGATGTGTCGTGCAACAGGATATGTGGGGTCATCATTGCTGATTGCCCGTAGATGTTAAAGGATTCTTACGCGGACAGGATGTATTGTGCTGCCCATGTGTCTTTTGTTGCAGCTACATTGTAGAACATATACCGTAAAGTCTGTTTTGCAAGAAAAGTTCTCTCGGATGTCTAATGGTGCCTTCCTAAGTGGCAGCAGAACTTTGTTAGTGTTGACGCCATGTCGACACGCTTTGCAATTAGTGCATTTGTAAAAACCATTTGCACTTTTCAGCCATGGATTTTTTATTACTTTGCGTGGTATTTTGGACACTATTTCTTCTTTCATCGATTTAGCCCTTCTGAAAGTGAGCTGTGGGCGTTTGGCACAGATTTTACCTATGGTGGGATCATTGCGTACTATGGGCCAGTGTCTGTAGAGGATTCTACGCAATTTTGTATGGTAAGCGTTATAGCCCGTAATCATACGTAGTGCCCCTGTGTTTTGGGATTGGGAAACGTCTGCTGATGATTTAAGTATTAGATTTTCCCTGCTTTTTCTGTTACATTTTTGCTCTGCTTTCTCGAGTGTCTGGTTGGGGTAGCCTCTGGTATGAAGTTTGTTAAATAATCCCTGTTTAGCTTCCGTGTAACTCTCCTGCGTGCTGCAGTTACGTCTCATCCTGAGACATTCTGCATAGGGAATACTGTTAATCAGACTGGAGTGGTGGAAACTTGAAGCATGCAGGATGGTGTTTTCTGCAGTGGGTTTCCGAAAAGTTCTGGATTGTATCTTGTTGTTGGAAATGAATAACTCCAGGTCTAGGAATGTGATAGTGGTTTTGCTGGTTGTGCTGGTGAATTTTAGGTTGAGTGTGTTTTAGTTTAGTTGTTCAGCAAACTCGACTGCACTTTCCTCGCTTCCCTTCCATATCAGAAAAATTTTACAGTGCCACATTTTCTGACATTTGCGTGCCATGTGTTATCATGAGTACTTGCTCCTCCCACCAGCCCATATGCAAATTAGCTTAGCTGGGGGCGAAGCAAGTACCCATGGCCGTCCCCTGTGTCTGTTTGTAAAGCAATTTATTAAACATAAATGTGTTATTTTCCAGACACCATTCAGACATCTGTAAGAGCATTTGGGTATGGTGGTAGTACTCAATGTTTCTTCTCTCAAGGAAATGTTTTAGGGCCTTCAGCCCATCTCTGTGTCGGGTACTCGTGTACAAGCTTTGTACATCTAATGTCATGAAAACATAATCACAATGCCAATTCACATCATATATTTTTCTCACAAAGTCTCCAATGTCCCTTGTATATGAAGGCAAGTTTCTCACAATGGGCTGCATAAAATAATCTACAAACTTGCTTGTATTTTCAAATAGTCCGCCAATCGCCGAAACTATGGGCCTCCCAGGGGGGCAGGTGTCATTTTTATGTATCTTTAAGATCAGATACAGATGCGGAGTCACAGGATAATTATTTTTTAAAAATTCGAATTCAAGTTTGTTAATGGTTCCTGCTGTTTTCCAGTCATACAGGCATTTGTGGTATCTGTCTTGTATGTTTGCAATGTTGGTTGCAATAATTCTTGTGTAGCAGTCCCTGTCAGAAAGCTGCAGCAATGCTTCATATTGGACATTTCCTGGGGCCATAGGACCACATTTCCTTCCTTGTCTGACCAACGTACTATAATGTCGTTGCTGTCTTTGATTTTTTTCATAACTGTTTCATATTCCATTCTCTCATTGTGTCGGGTTTTGGTGAAATTGTTGCTGCTTTCAAGGGAAAGTTCTTTCAAATCTTTTATTACGCTTTCTGAGAAAATGTCGTTGTTGTCTTTTGGCATCAATGGACAGAATGTAGATCTTGGTTTGAACAGAGTTTTTATAGTTCCTCCTATTGTAAGTCCTGTGTGACTTGCCACTTCTTGTGTTTGCATGATTTGTGTCAGCTCCCCAACGTCCAGTTCTGCCATTGCTCTGATAAATTCCATATCTGCTATGTTCCAATCGCCTTGAGAGTCATTTGCACTCTCTTCTGGGTGGGAAATAATACTTTTATCTTTAGAATTAAAAAAATATTTTCGGAGTTTAAGTTTCCTGATGAACTGATGCAGATCTATGCGTGTTTGTGTATAATCATAGTTTGTTCTTTTGCAGAAGGAGATGCCAAGTGTCAATATTTCTTCTTCTTTGGGTGTCAAAGCCATATTGTAAAGGTTAATGACTGTGTTTTTTTCTGGTTCTGTTGCATCATTCATCATCTGTTGGTTTTTCTGTATGTTTGGTTTTTCAGTTTTTTCTGTTGTTGATTTGTGTTTGTGTTTGCCCCATCTCCTGTTTTTTTGCTTTCTTGTCCTTGATATGGGGGTTTGTTTGCCCAGTATTGTTGGCGTGATTGTCGTGGCCTGAGGGTTTTCAGGCAGTCCTCCCGTAAAAAAGCAAATTCTTCTTCGGACGTTGGAACTGTGCGTTGTTGGCCTTAATTGCCTGAGGTCCCTGGGTCTGATTCTGCCCCGTAGCTGACCTCTGATTCGCTTGGCACTACATCCTCCTGCATGGTGGGTGTAGGTAATTTCCGTTGTCTTATGCTGTCAAACTTGCGGCCAAACGTGTAGATTCTCCCTTTTAAATAATCGTTTCTGTCACGTTGAAATTTGAGAGCTTTCCGGTCTTTATTGGTTTGCTCGTATTTTGCAACTCTGGATTTAATTTCGATCATGCATTTGTTTATTTCAACTTGATTCGGATTTTCTTCCAACTGTTTGCTTACTATTTCTAGTCTGGACAAAGGTTTTTCTCGGTCTGAAGCAGCATATTTCATTGAGATTTCGAGCATGTTTTTTGATGATTGGGCGTTATTGTCTGCCCATTCCTGTAGCATGGCTGGATCTGGGTTGTCATACGTTAGAGCTAATAGTACTCTTAGACCTCGTGGCACTCGGCCCACCTCCAAGTATCTTCGCAGCGAGGTGTGTTCCCACCATTTGGAAATTTCTTGTTTGCAGAATTTTTCAAATTCTCTAAGTAGTGTTTTAATGTCTGAGCCATCGGTCTGTTGTTTACTCGCAGCTTCTGAAGTACCAGGAGTCGTACTTTGATCGATATCACAGACGATACTCATTGCAGTCTCCTCACGTTCACGTACCCGCTCCTCCGCCATCCTCTATTTAGGAAAAGACTTATTCTTCCTTGAATCCCACTGCAATTAAGTTATACAAAACGGACTACCTCTCCCAGCAGCCACTTGGATAGGACCCAACAGAACACCGCTGACAACACTCACAGGCTTACCTGGACACTTGGATGCCCTCCAGCATAATCAAGGATCCGGAAGCCCGTGTCTGTGCGATCAGGCAATGTTCTTATTGTCCTACGATGTCGGCTTGGGGGGCGCTTCGATTTCCTCGGTCTCAAAGATACATCCACTTTGTTTTGCCAGGCAGCGAAGAGCACCAGAACGAGGAGGGTCAGCGTTGGGGAATCTGGCAAGTCCCTGTATATAATTTCCAGTCCTGGATCCGAACATGCAAAACAGGCGCTGACACCATGGGATCGCTTTTTCAAGGAAAAGTTTTTTTTATTCCATTAGGATGGTTTGACGCATTTCGGTGGCAAAGAACCGCCTTGCTCACAACAGATACATACACAGTGAAAGTGCTATATATACAAAGACAACAGTGATTGGTTACGAGGTGGGAGAGTGTGTTGCCATGATGACTTCCTGACAGATAGGCATGGAAGAGTTATGTTATATATATATATATATATATATATATATATATATATATATATATATATATATATATATATATATATATATATATATATATATATATATATTAACTTAAAAAACCATAGGTTTCAGGCCTTATATAGTTAGGAATTAGCATTTAAAAAACCATTGAAATTGCTCCTATTTAGTTAGTTGTACTACCTATATTTCGCGCACCCTCAATCCACTGCTGATGATGTCACATATTACATCATTCATGACATGGTCAATGACATCACTGATGACATCACTGATGACATCTCAAATGACTTCACTGATGACATCACTGATGACATTTCATTTGACATCACTGATGACATCACTGATGACATCATACAGTGACTGTGTGTTTCTGTAAAGTTTAAATATGTTTTACATATTGAAGAATGAGTGGATGTATGAGTGTCTGGATAAAGGATTTAGTAGGTGCGTGACTGACTGTATGAGTGAGCAATTAAATGTGTCTTACTAAATGCATGGGTTAGTAACTAAACTGTCTGAATGTGTGGATCAGTATGTCTGTTGTTGTGTAAGCTGCTGCATGTGTTGATCAGTAGCTATATGAGTGGCTATATGGGTTATTGATTGGTTGCCCAAGTATTTGTATGGGAGACTAAGTGTGTGTGTGGGTGGCTGGGAGGTGTGTGACTCTGTGCATAGATGTGTGAGCAGTTGATTCACTAGGTGTATGAGTTCAAGAGTGCATGTGGAAACAGCTATATGGGCGGTTGACTGTGTGCATGGGTGTGTTGGTGAGTGAATGGATATCTCAGTGCTACATGTGCAAGTAAGTACATATGTAAAACACAGTGCATGTGAGAGTTGGCATATATAAATGACTATACGTGAGAGCCAGTGAATGTGCGAGTGGCTATATGGATCATTGTGTACTTGTATCAGTGATTGTATAAGAGAGTAAGTATGTGTTAGTAAGGTGTTTGAATAAGTAAGGTGTTGTGTGTATAACTGTATAGTTGAGGAAATGGAAGTGTGATTGATTCTTTGCATGACTGACTAGGTGTGTGAGTAACTCCATGGATGAGTGGCAGTGTGTGAGTGTCTGTATAGGTGTATGAGTGCATATGATAGTGTTGTATTGATGAGTGACTGTATGTATGAGTGATTCTATGGGTGAATAAGTGAATGTGTGTGTAGACCTAGGAATCAGTGAGTGCGTATGTAGTAACTGGTATTGGTGTGTCAAGGGTTTCAAGAATGGTACTCTGTATTTAACACTGGGTGTATCAAAGGTTATATTAGAGTGTGAGGAGGTGCATCGGATTATCACATGAATGATATCATCAGTGATGTGATCAGTGATGTCAAATGAGATGTCATCGGTGATGTCATCAGTGATGTCATTTGAGATGTCATCAGTGATGTCATCAGTGATGTCACTGACCATGTCATGAATGATGTAATATGTGACATCATCAGCAGTGGATTGCGGGTGCACGAAATATAGTTAGTACAACTAACTATATAGGAGCAATTTCAATGGTTTTTTAAATGCTAATTCCTAACTATATAAGGCCTGAAACCTATGGTTAATTCGCGGGGTACGCACACGGTACGCGTACCCTACGCGTACGGTGCGCGTACCCCATGATTTATTTATTTATTTATTTATTTTTTGCCCTTTTGGGACCCCCTGAGAAGGGCTAGAGGGTTGGGGGGTCTCTACCCTGCCCCCTTTTCATGTTTTCCACTCTTGTTTTGGGCTCTCTTGTGCCTCATTTCTCCTGAAAAACAAGATGGTGTCCAACACTTCCTGGTTTGGACAGTTTGGAATGTTGACAGTCGACTGCCAGCCAATCAGAAACTCGCTCGTGCACATAAGGGTACGCGCACGTACGCGTACGGTACGCGTACCGTACGTGTACGGTGCGCGTACGGTGAGCGCATATAGATATATAATTTGATCAAATTCAATTTTCTCAACAACTACTGGAGGGATTTTCACCAAATGTAGAAAAAGCACTACTGCATACCTGTCCCTACCATTTTGCCAAGTTTGGTGTAATTCCGTTCAGCCGTTCGGGCTGTAGCCATGTCTAAAGGTCCCATAGAAAATGCCATTTGAAAAATTTCAAATTCAATTTTCTCAAGAACTACTGGAGGGATTTTCACCAAACATATCAAAGGCACATCTGCATACCAGGTCCTACCATTTTGGCAAGTTTGGTGTAATTCCGTTCAGCCGTTCGGGGTTTAGCCGTGTCTAAAGGTCCGTATGGAAATTAACATGGGGAAAACACGTTTTGGGACCCCCCTTTTGGCCCCCGCTTGATGAATCCCCCCGAAACTTTCAGGGAAGGAGCGGAGCAGAGCTGTCTAACATTCTGGAAAACTACACACAGATTCCTCAATCGCACCAAAGTTATTCCCAATAGAATGTTGAGCGCATATAGATATATAATTTGCTCAAATTAATTTTCTCAACAACTACTGGAAGGATTTTCACCAAATATAGAAAAGGCGCTCCTGCATACCTGTCCCTACCATTTTGCCAAGTTTGTTGTAATTTCGTTCAGCCGTTCGGGCTGTAGCCGTGTCTAAAGGTCCCATAGAAAATGCCATTTGAAAAATTTCAAATTGAATTTTCTCAAGAACTACTGGAGGATTTACACCAAACATACAAAAGGCACTGCTGCATACCAGTCCCTACCATTTTCCCAAATCTGGTATAATTCCGTTCAGCCGTTCGAGCTGTAGCCTTGTCAGAATGTCCCTATGGAAATTAACATGGGGAAACAAGTTTTGGGACCCCCCTTTTTTCTCGGCCTCCGCTTGACTAATCCTCCCGAAACTTTCAGGGAAGGAGCGGAGCACAGCGAGGCAAATTTAAGGATAATTAAAGGCAGATCCCTCAATCGGCGCCAAAGTTATTCCCAATAGAATGTTCGGAATTTCCTATTGTAATTAGGTCCTACTATATATACCTACTGGCGACCGCCAGTAGGTAATATACATATACATATATATATAAATATATATATCAATAAATTCCTCATTGTGAACTCCCCAAACACACTAGCACGTATTCCTTAATTTGTGGTGCTCAGTTATTTGAGTTTTATTCTTGCATATACAGCAAGTTGGTCATTACGCATTTCTGCCACTTCCTGTGGCCTTGATCACATGATCACGCTGCAATCTGGTGGAGTATGTAGAGTGACAGTGCACCCCATGTTACCATGACACAACAGCTAAAAGTGAAGAAATACTTATGATATTCATTCAATACGGGGAAATGAGCTATCAAAAAGTATAGTGTTCACAAATTCATAAATGTGCATCAATGCATAATTGTACATCTTCTCCAACCCGCTTTATCTATCTGATGGAAAAATAAAAGCAGATAAAAGTACTCATCTTACATGATGTATAACTTGTAAAGATGGATGAATACATTTATAAAATATTATAGAGTTTTATTCTTGCATATACAGCATGTTGGTCATTTCGCATTTCTGCCACTTCCTGTGGCCTTGATCACATGATCACGCTGCAATCTGGTGGAGTATGTAGAGTGACAGTGCACCCCATGTTACCATGACACAACAGCTAAAAGTGAAGAAATACTTATGATATTCATTCAATACGGGGAAATGAGCTATCAAAAAGTATAGTGTTCACAAATTCATAAATGTGCATCAATGCATAATGGTACATCTTCTCCAACCCGCTTTATCTATCTGATGGAAAAATAAAAGCAGATAAAAGTACTCATCTTACATGATGTATAACTTGTAAAGATGGATGAATACATTTATAAAATATTATAGATCACTTCTACCTATAAAAAAAATATTAGAAAGTATTGCGAAAAATCTTGCATAGATTTGCGTTGCACTAAACCAACAATTCAGCAATTATACAGCTATCCTATGTCAGGGCTCTCTGTGCAAAATTGCAGTTCAATTATAGGTAAATTACTCTGCAAAAACTACTAAAAATAGGATATTGTTTTCATTCCCTTATCAAAGATGTATACCATAATAAAAGTGCAATCGGGTATACAGTGCTGAATACTTTTAAAGTGCCATGAATTCTAAAGTGCTATTGCAAAGAGTTACCAAAAATGTCCATTACAAACAATGAGGTACTAACTAATAAATATACATATATACAGTGAACC
Source organism: Lissotriton vulgaris (assembly GCF_964263255.1). Lineage (NCBI taxonomy): Eukaryota > Metazoa > Chordata > Amphibia > Caudata > Salamandridae > Lissotriton > Lissotriton vulgaris. The sequence goes on from NC_141687.1 coordinate 1,999,839,926, forward strand.
AATACAGTTTAGGGAATAATAAATATGCATTGTTATTCAACACTACAATGTTTATAGCCCACGTGGGCATAATAGTACTGATTGTCGGTTTACAACATGGCCACTGAAATATGAAGCAAAAATATGTATTTATCATGTAATTTCATGTTTTCGATTGCAAATACCATTTAAAAATAGGAATATGCTGTATGAGCGTGTTTGACCATAGACATCCAATCATAATGGCACTACCCATAGACTCATCTAATCACCCACACACTACTCAGGCACTCATCCAATCACCCTGGCACTGGACAGACACTCATCCAATCAATCAGGCACTACCAATGCAGTCATACAATTACCCAGTCTCTAACAATGCACACATCCAGTCATCCAGGCACTACTCATGCACTCATCTAATCACCCAGGCATGGTCCATGCAGTTATCCAATCACCCAAGTGCTACCCATTCAGTCATCCAATCACCCTGGCAGTACTCATACACTAAAGCAATCACCCAGGCACTACACAAGAACTCATCTAATCCCCCAGGCACTATGCATGCACTTATGGGATTACCTAGCCACTACCCATGCACTCATACAATCACCCAGGCACTACCAATGTACTCATAGAATCAACCGGACAGCACTCTCCCACTCATTCTAACATTCACAGACTACTTATACACTCATTCAATCATCCCTGCACCACTCATTTACTCATTCTAACATCCATACGCCGCTCATGCACTCATTCATTCATTGAATGTTTCTTTTTTGTAAGTAGAAAAGGCAGCTCTGAAAAGAACAATTTTGTTTCTGAATTTTTTAGTTTTTTTAGTTTTGTTTTCTTCATTTTTTACATTTTTTTGTTTTTTCAAAAATAAAATGCCAATTGAAATAACAGAATTGTACGCACTATCTAAATGTTGTAGTTGAAGCATTGCAATAATAAGAAAAAATGAACAATTATGGTTTTTCACATTCTGCAAAATTACATTTACAGACTGCTTCCCAGCTGTTATGATTGTGTTACAGCCAATGAATAAGGTAACAAAACATTTTTGGCTCTTGTGACACCTCACTGCATTTGTTCTCCACTTCAGGTGGAACTTTGTCACCAGGAACAGGGGCTAGAGATCTGGAGGCTGATGATCCTTCTCATTCTCTCTCTCTTTCTGCAATTTTAAGTTACTTCTTGTGGTATGTTTTCAAGTGGTACAACATACTTGTTGTACCACATGAATATTTATTTGCTGTGCCACAAGATAATGTCAAGCAATACCAAGCTATGCTTTATTTCTTCATTGGTGGTTCTTCATCAGAAGACTCTTCTTGTGCAGTTGTGACCTCCTGCTCTTGAACAATATCAACCAGTTGTGTGTCTTCCTGTGGTTCTTCTAATGCCATTTTATTTTTGCAAAAAACTGTTCCAGAAGAGAGAAATGAGTGTGTGCTTCCTTTCATAAATGAAACTGTGTAAATCAATTACATTTCTTTATTTGGTAGTGCTATTCCAGAGTACCAATGTCATTGTGACTTCAGGCGTAGCAGCGAAAACAGAAAGTTATTTTAGGGAACTGCTCTTTTTGACAAATGCATTAAGAAAACAAAGTTAAACCAATAAGTTACTAAATAGGTACAGTCAAAATTTTTATAAATATGTCTGTATGTGTGTTTTACACTTCCCCAAAAATGCGGTATTCGTGACCACTGACGCCATTGCGACTGTCTGGTGTCACATCTAACAAGGAAAACGCATTTCATTTTTTTATATCAATCCATAACATGATTAAATACACAATAATTCATTAGAGGAAAACATCCAGGCACACAATGGTGGTAAAAAGTCATGCAACGGTTACAAGTAGAAAAGCATATTAGAAAAGACATGATATACATATATATTCATTCATAAATATAGATTCTAGCCTTTCATATGATCTAGCACTGAGCTCCAAATCTGAAAGCCCAATTTCCCCCTATGTGACCCCATAAGAGAGTAAAGGCTATATTCAAGGTTATACGTAGCATAAAATCTCGCTCTCCAGAACTCAAATGAGAAGTGTGGCTCAAGTGGTTGGAGCGGCAGACCCTGATGCAGAGGTCTGGCCCGGACCAGGGTTCAATTCCCCGCCTCGGCGGGTCTTGGGCTCAAATTTCCCCGGACCTGACAATTCTCGCCTCAGTGCCTATTCCAATCATGGAGTCCCACTCTGTAACTCTGGGCAATAGCTTGCTTAATCTCCATGACTGCCCCTCGCAGCGGGATGCCTGGCTTTCACCTTGGGGATGCCCAGTAATGGGTTATCTCGCAGGGGAATACCATGATGGGTTCCCTAAGCAAGCGCTTAGAAACCGGTCGGTGATACAGCGCTATATAAAATTAACTACATACATACATACATACAAAGGTAGGGGGTTATTTCTGTAACTACATGGAAGCTATACATAATCGTGCCACAGCTGTGGCTATAAAAATCAAGTATTGAAACCTGTGGGTTGTCTGTCCCTCTACAACACCATCCCCTATACCTAATAACTTTGGAATTGGCATAATTTAATTCCCACCCCTGTAGCATCTGCTGGGATTTTTTTTAAACATGCCTCACTAATTGAGTTAGCTGCCCACTTGTATAAAACATATGCAAAATATCCGCCTGCTCTGCCCCACAACAAAGACAGTTCCCATTGTTCGTCCAACCCCATTTAGACACGTTAGCAGGTGTGTGACAAAGTCAAACATGGTCTTAATATGCTGTGCTTTTAAATATGCAGAAAACAAAATCTTCTCTGCAATATCAATAGATTGTTCCAGCAAAATCCCTTGCCGTCCACATCAATTAAACCATTTAAGATTCTGGGCATCTAGATCATCCTGCTGTGTTTCCACCAGACAATTATATAAAACACCAATCCGCTCCTTAAGTCTAATAGCCTCAACCAAAGGGTTTGGCTCAATCACCCTCTGCCTTCAGCGTAAAAAACCCTGAATCTGTAAAAAATTTAAAGATCTGGTTTAAGGTAGGAGATGCTTACCAGCCAGTGTTGCAAATGAAGAGAGACCCTCGTCAGTATCAAAGTCACCTATCTTTAGGGATCTCTTTACCTCTCCATCCGGCCATTATCCTATCCCTAAAACTAATGGGCAGTAGTGATGTAGTGCCATGGGCGTATAATAACAAATCCCCTCAATCTGGAAACATCTCCGTACCGCCTTCCAAACCTTAAAAGCTGTTAATAGAGCCTTAAAGCAGGTTTCTTTGTAGTAGTTAGGCTCCAGGATCTTAAATGAACAATTCTTAGTTTTGGAGCCTAACAACATCTGATAGAAAGATGGGCCTCAGCCATATTTCCCCCCTCCTCTCCCGTTAATAAGATCCGCATATTTTGTAACATACAAGCATAACAATACAATGTGGAATCAGGTAAGGCTAAGCCGCCGTGCTTACGAGGTAGCATCATAAATCTCACTGCTCTACGTTGTTTCCCCTGTCTCATAAAAATCTACCACATAAAGACTGTAGCCAATGAGGTAACTACATGTAAGTTCCAGTGGTACTGATCTATAATAATATAACATTTTGGGTAAAATATTCATCTTAAGAACATTACACCTTCCCACCAATGAAAGGTGGAGACATTCAATCTTGTCTAGATGTTGTTTAATACTAATAAGCAGAGAATCCCAATTGACCTCTACCAGCTCTTTCAGCTCTTTCAGCTCTTTCAGCTCTTTCAGGCAGACCCTGATTTAAACCACACGTATGTGACCTCATCGGGGGAAGCAGTGTTTACATTGCATGCTTTATATCGCATGCAATTACAACGTGGTCGTTACAACAACTGTGTTGTTACATCACAAACTTTGCATCACAAGTTGTTACAACTGTTGCACAAACTGGAGTAGGAATAGTAAATTATACTATTCCTAAGTCCAGCACGCCCCCCTACAGCAAGTAACGACTTGCAATGTAATGGTTTGCAATGTAACAACAAGATCATTGTAACGACAGCATTGTAATGGCATGCAATGTAAAGCATGCATAGCAATGACATATATTCCCTCATCGGTCACCCTAGGGTCACCGCTGGAGGTTTGGTTTGTACAGATGACCTGTGTTTTGGATGAGTAGATTTTATATCTGGATAGAGACCAAAACTTATGGGCTAGTCGTCCTATCTCACAAATAGCTGTAGCTGGATCAGAGGTTACAACAGCTATATCATCAGCCTAAGCCAACAGCCTGTACTGTTCCTGCATGCAGAGCACTGATTTAATCTTCGTACTCCCCTACAACATTGTTAAAAAAGGATTAATATATCATGCAAATTAAAGCTGGGAGCAAGGACAGCCCTGCCTAGTTCCTCTAGCAATAAACACAGGCTCAGACTCTAGACCCATTAAACACACTCTTGCGGTAGGGGTCCTATACATGAGCTGCACAGATTTGATAAAAGTTGGCCCAAACCGCAAATGCTGCAAAACCACCCATGAAAAGTCCCAGGAGACACGGTCAAATGCATTTTTGGCATCCTATAGTACCAGGCCAAAAGTGGCTTGTTACACATTTGCCATATCTAACAGAATCACCACCCTGTTGATATGGTCGACTGCGCTCCTGGCAGGTATAAACCCATGTTGTCAAATGGAAACCCATGGGGTAATAACCCTAGCCAAATGTGAGGCCAAATGTTTGGCATAGATCTTCATTTCACAATTTAACAGGGATATGGGTCTATCAGAACCCAAGAGATATAAGGGTATATCTTTTTTTATTTTTTAAACAATATTGTTGGCCTTATCCCAAGATGGCGGTGGATCCCTGAGTTGAGTTGCCTGAAAGGTGGCCAATACATCAACTTTTAATTCCTGAAAAAACATTTTATACAATTCTAACAGAAGCTTATTGGGTCCAGATGTCTTACTACTGGCAAGCATATTTATTGCCTCATCCATAGTAATAAGTGCATCCAACATGGCCTATTCTTCTTGGCCTAGCTGTTCACTACATAAATTCTGCAGCAGAGCCTCTCCGGTCTGCCCACCAGGATTACTCTCGGTATAAAGTGTCTCAAAGAATGAATGGAAAACACTTAATATCTCAGAAGGGGTCTCCACTATCTTCCCCATTGAATCCGTCATAGTGGCAATTCTTTGCGCCACTTCCTTAGATCGAAGCCTCTGTGCCAAACACCACCCCGTCGCCTTCCCATATTCATAACTCTCTTCTCTATGCACCTTATATTTGAGGGTAATTTCTTTAGCTTGTCCTCCAAAGGAGGAAGAGCCTTCTCATCCTCCATGCCCCAAATTTGGAACAACTTGCCGGGGAATGTACGGAAGGAACATGCCCTTCTCCCGTTCAGGAAGAAGTTAAAGACAGTCCTTTTTTCGGAAGCTTGGTGCAAAATCTAATCTATGTCATCTCCCCACGTGCTAGGGTAGGGCTCTCTCTCATAGCGCTTAGAGACCTGAAGGTGATGATGCGCTTTGCAAATACCAATTACAATTACGGCCCTGTGTGCCCGATTCTGCTGCCGCTGCCTGATTGGCCCTCTTGCTGCCGCCCTCCTTGGGGCCCCTGCTCTCCAGGCTTGCCCTCTCTCTTCAGGCTTGCCCAGGCTTGCCCCGATCTGCAGGCTTGCCCAGGCTTGCCCTCGCTCTCCCCCACTCTGCTTTCCCGCTCTTTCCCCCCCTCTGCTCCCTGCTGCTGCTCTCCTGTGGCCCCGACCCCCACTCCTGTCTCCCGCTCCCCATTCGCCCCCCCTCTCCTGCCTCCCATCTGCTCCTCCCTCCCACTTCACCATAAATGGCGGGGACCGCACGTATGCGCAGCGGCCACGCGCAGCGGGCGCACCTTTTGCGCGCCAAAGGCAAGCCCGTCTACGCCCATCCACGCCTGGACCGCGCCCAGCGCCAGAACTCCTGGACCCCGCCAGAGCCAGCCAACCCGACTGAGCTATGACACCGCCACCCTCCATGCACTCAACACCGGCCGACATCCAGCCTGCTACCAAGCCACCCCCAAACGCACGCACGGAACCTTCACCTGCCACGCCTGCTACTTCGCCTGCACTCGGTACTGCACCGTGCCAGCCAAAACAGCAGCCAACAATAACCACCTCAAGTGCATCCTGCTCAACACCCGCTCCATCCACAGGCACGCCGTCGAGCTATGGGACCTCCTGGACAAAACGGCACCAGACGTCGCCTTCTTCATGGAAACCTGGATGAACGCCTCCTCAGCCCCCGACATCGCAATTGCCATCCTGGATGGCTACAAGACCGCATCAACCAGACCGGAGGAGGCATCGCCATCGCCCACAAAAACACTATCTGCATCACGAGGAACACCTGCACTTCCAGATTCACACCGACCCCAAGACCACCCTCAGAGGAATCCTCATCTACAGACCCCCGGGACCACACTCACACTTCAGCGAGGCCATCGCAGACTTCATCAGCCCGCTCGCCCTCTCCTCACCAGACTACATCCTCCTAGGAGACCTCAACTTCCACCAGGAGAACGACCAGGACAACAACAACACCGCCCTACTGGACAACCTCGCCAACCTCGGATTCAGGCAACTGGTCAACGCCCCCACCCATTACGCCGCCAACACGCTCAACCCTGTCTTCTCCTCCAGCAACCACGTCTCCTTCAGCCACACCACCGAGCTCCACTGGACCGACCACAGCTGCGTACACTTCAACTTCAGGAAAGCAATGACCCACCACCACCCTCAACAAACCCCCCGAAGATGCTGGAGCAAGATCACCACCGACCAACTCACCACCTCCTTGCGCCTAAACCCTCCCACCAACACCACGGACCCCAACAAAGGAGCCCGCAACCTCACACAGTGGATCACCGACTGCACCAACACCCTTGCTCCACTGAAAAACCCTCCCAGCAACCTCAACAGCAAGAAAGCCTCGTGGTTCACCAACGATCTCAAAGACTCCAAGAAATCCTGCTGTGATCTCAAGAAAGCCTGACGCCACAACCAGTCAACGGATAACATGACAGCCCTCAAGAACGCCACCCGCAAACACCACCAGCTGATCCGCACCACCAAAAGGTCATCCTTCAGAGAACGACTGGATAACAACACCCACAACAGCAAGGAACTCTTCAACATCGTGAAAGAGCTCTCCAACCCCAACGCCAGCGACAACGACATCACGCCTTCTCAAGACCTCTGCAACTCTCTGGCCACCCTTTTTCACCGTATGATCATCGACATACACGACAGCTTCGGTGCTCAGAACACATACCCCACCACCGAACCTACAACGCCACCACCACCATGTGCGCCTGGACTCCGGTCAGCACGGAAGATACCACCCACATGATGAACAGCATCCACTCGGACTCCCCAGCCGATCCCTGCCCACACCACATCTTCAACAAAGCCGACTCCATCATCGCACCCATACTTCGGCACATCATCAACAACTCCTTCATATCACCCACCTTCTCGGAGAGCTGGAAGCACGCAGAGATCAGCGCCTTCCTGAAGAAACCCACCGCAGACCCCTCAGACCTCAAGAACTTCCGCCCCATCTCGCTCCTCCCCTTCCCTGCAAAAGTCATCAAGAAATCCGTCAACAAACAGCTGTCAGCCTTCCTGGAGACAAACGGCTCCCTCGATCCCTCACAGTCTGGATTCCAAGAGAACCACAGCACCGAGACCACCCTCATCGCGGCCACCAACGACATCCGGGCCCTGCTGGACAACGGAGAAACCGCCGTCCTCATCCTGCTCGACTTTTCGGCTGCGTTCGACATAGTCTGCCACCCCACCCTGACAACCCGCCTATACCACGCCGGGATCCAAGGAAAGGCCCTGGAATGGATCACCTCCTTCCTCTCCGACAGAACCCAGAGTGTCCGTCTCCCGCCCTTCCTTGCAGATGCCACCAAGATCATCTGCGGCGTACTTCAAGGCTCCTCGCTCAGCCCCACCCTCTTCAACGTCTACATGAGCCCCCTCGCAGCCATATCACGCAATCAATCAATCAATCAATCAATCAAAGCATTTATATAGCGCACTACTCACCCAGAGGGTCTCAAGGCGCTAGGGGGGGGGGGGGTCCGCTACTGCTCGAACAGCCAGGTCTTGAGTTGCTTCCTGAAGGCGAGGTGGTCCTGGGTCAGGCGGAGGTGGGTCGGGAGGGAGTTCCAAGTTTTGGCGGCGAGGTAGGAGAAGGACCGTCCCCCTGTGGTGGCTCTTCGGATGCGGGGGACGGCGGCGAGGGCGTGGCCTGTCGATCGAAGCTGGCGTTTGGGAGCGTAGAAGTTGATGCGGCTGTTGAGGTATCCTGGGCTTTGGTCGTGTAGGGCTTTGTGTGCGTGGGTGAGGAGACGGAAGGTGATTCTCTTGTTGACCGGGAGCCAGTGCAGGTCTCTCAGATGTCCGGAGATGTGGCTCCGAAAGGGGATGTCCAGGATGAGTCGCGCTGAGGCGTTCTGGATCCGCTGGAGTCTCTTCTGGAGTTTGGCGGTGGTTCTGGCGTAGAGGACAACCTCAACATCACAACCTCAACATCATCTCCTACGCCGACGATACCCAACTGATCCTCTCCCTCACCAACGACCACACCTCCGCCAGAGCAAGCTTCCAGGACGGAATGAAAAACATAGCAGGCTGGATGAAGCTCAGCCGCCTGAAACTGAACTCAGACAAGACGGAAGTCCTCATCCTCAGCCCATCCATCTCCGCCTGGGATGACTCCTGGTGACCCCCTGCTTTAGGCCGCCCACCCAAGCCCACAGACCACGCAAGCAACCTGGGCTTCATCCATAACTCCTCCCTCACGATGGCCAGGGAAGATAACGCCGTTACCTCCTCCTGCTTCAACACACCTCGCATGCTCCGTAAGATCTTCCGCTGGATCCCCACTGGAATCAGGAAAACAGTCACCCAGGCTCTTGTCACCAGCCATCTGGACTACGGGAACGCCCTCTACGCTGGGACCACCGTCAAACTACAGAAAAGACTCCAGCGCATCCAGAACGCCTCAGCATGACTCGTCTTGGACATCCCCCGACACAGCCACATCTCCGCCCACCTGAGGGACCTGCACTGGCTCCCCATAAACAAAAGTATCACGTTCAGACTCCTCACCCACGCACACAAGGCTCTCCATGACTTGGGCCCCGAATACCTCAACAACCGCCTCACGTTCTACAAGCCAACCCGCCAGCTCCGCTCCGCCAGCCTCGCCCTCGCCACCGTCCCACGGATCCGCAGAACCACCACCGGAGGAAGATCCTTCACCTACCTGGCGGCCAAGACCTGGAACACCCTCCCCACCCACCTATGACTCATCCAGGAACATCTCTCCTTCAGGAAGCAACTCAAGACCTGGCTTTTCGAGCAGTAGCAGCCCCCCCCCCCAGCGCCTTGAGTCCCTAGCGTGTGAGTAGCGCGCTGTACAAATACTCTTGATTGATAGATTGATAGGCTATTCTTTGCCTTGCATCGTCCAACCTCAGTTTGGAAAGGTGTAGTGATAATACCAGCATGTACAGTACACCTTGTATGAGAATCTCTTTCTAAGCTCCTCATAAAGGCCTTGCATCACCATTTTACTTTGCCTCTGTTTATACAGTCCAAAACTGAGAACCTCCCCCATGAGCCCTGCCTTTTAAGGCATCCCACACCAAAGCACATGAAGTTGAGTTACGATTAATATCAAGAAAATGCATGATCCGACTTTTCATGAGGCTGACAAACAAGGTATCCAGCAGGAGTTTTCTATCTGCTCAAGATATTGTGAGACAGCGAGATTTATATGTTTCTCTAAGATTTTTGCTGGTAGAGAAAGGAGAGAGATGGGACAGAGGTTCTTTTCTTCATTCGAGTCCAATGTGTGTTTCTTTAACAGTGTCAATATTTATGCTTTTTTCCAGTCTAATGGTAGCCTACCCATGTTAATAATGTTGTTAAATAGGGTGGTAAGGGATGGAGTTACTATGCTTGTAATCTCATGCAAGAATGAGGGATGACAAGGATCAGATGGAGCACCTGATTTAGTCTGCATAATAAGTTTCATCACTCTCCCATTAGAGAGAGGGCAAAAGTAAGGAGCTTAGGGTCAGGCAGCTCTACACAATTTTCCACAACATTGGGGATAGTTGGGTCTATAATTGCCTTAAAATCCTCGTAAATGATTTATAATTTTTTTTTAAATTAAATTAACCCTCGGCGTAGTTCGCAAAGTAGCTCTCCGTGTAGTTACTCAAAGTGCACTTTGCGAGCTAAATTGTTACAAAGCTTTTGGCTAGGAGTTCAATAGCTCCTTACCAATATACAGAAAAGCTCCTGCATCATCTTAATCATCTTAATAAGTTGTCTGGATTCATTTTTTGCTCTGGTAATTTTCTCTGCATAAAACTTGGCATTTTCCTCTTCAAGCAGTGCTTTATCATTTTCAAATAGCTGTTTATATTTTATAAACTCATCAGTAGAATGCGTTCTCCTCCAGACTCTCTCCTGTTTCCTACAGTTCTTTTTCATTCCCCTAAGCTTAGGGGAAAACCAAGGTGCTGAAGGAGAAAATTAAAGCCAGAACCAGAGATAGCATTGTTTGGATTTGTAAGGCATAGCTCTAATGCTTCAATCTCCAAAGGGCAGAAGGCATTTATAACGATTTCTGCTTTAGTGGCACGGTCCTTGATCCTTCAGAATTGGAGGACAACCAAAGTTCCAGACTCCCTAAATTAGCATAAAACATGTTTACGTGCCAAAACCTTTGAGGAAGCTTATGCAAAAAGGGTAGGGGCTATAAAGAAATTCTTAGTAGTTTGGAAATGTATGGATTAAACAGAAAGTAAAATACATAGGGGCAGATTTATGAGGCCGTTGCGCCTCTTTGGGCCACAATTGCGTCACTTTATTTGACGCAACTGCGGCGCAAACAATGTGCCCTATTTACAACGTGACGCATCTAGGAGATGCGTCACGTTGTAAAGCACTGCGCCATAAGGAGGCGTTCCTGCGCAGGGGGGGGCGTTCCTGCGCAGGAACACATCCTGAAAGTGGCTGAGTGAAATCTATGAGATTTCACTCAGTCACTTTCAGGAAAATGCTGCGTCAAAACCCTGCACCTGCTTGAAGCAGGCGTAGGTCTTGACGCAGCATTGTGCAGATGGTGTACCCCCGAGATTTGCTGGAGCTGCGTTGCGACGCAACTCCAGCAATGCGCCACATTTCCGGCACAGATGCGTCACGCATCTGTGCCGTTTTTGCACCATGATGCACCGCATTATAAATGTGTTGCACCATGGGTGGCGGAGCTGTGGCGCACGTTAACTGGCGCATTCCTGGGGATGCGCCAGTTAACATAAATCTGCCCCTTAGCACTTTAGACTGAGGCAGGATGGTTAACTCTTGCTTTTGCTCATAAGATTTACTGCCTTGGCAAAGGAGGAGAATATATATGGATTATTAAGGAAGAGAGGATTCAAAATGTTATTAATCGGATTTTATCTGCAAAGATGACATTAATAGTCTAATTATGTAAAAGCTGCGATGCACCACACTTTAGTTTCTGTATTTAGGATAGACAGGAGACTTGTGCCTTTAGTAAGCTGAATTTAATAACCTGTTCATGTTTGTTTGTTTGTCTGTTTAATGTTTTTTATAGCGCGAACTAGACCCCAGGGGGTATCAGAGCGCTTTACATTTAGGATTATTGCGTTACAAGTTACATCAGTTGCAGGAGCATAGCGAAGTACAGTGAAAAAATCATGTTGCGAGAGTTAATGGGAGGAAGGGAGAGGAGGAAGGAGACAAAAACAGAGACGAGGGGGAAATATGTCCAATCTCCGCTTTAGCTGTCTAGCAGCTCCACCGGGCATCAGCCATGTTGCTCACATCTCAGCATTCATAAATAAAAACCGATTAGACCCGAAGGTATCAGAGCGCGTTACATGAATTCCACAGAGTTCCAAAAATTACATCAGTTACAGGTTACATCACTTGCAGGAAACGTATAAGATCTTTGAGCGCAGAAGGGTAAGGGGTAGGGTAACGGGGTAGGGGGGGAGATACGATGGAGAGACAAAGGGGAAAATTTGCCAAAGGTCCGGCTTGGTACGTGACGGCTAACAGCCCATCCCCTCAATAGCTATCAGGTAGCTCCACCGGGCAACAGCCAGAAAGCTAGGTCTCCACTGTCCGAGGAGAGATCGACAAGGTCTAAGTTCTGACGGGTTATCATGATGGGGGATATGTTTAACGTCAGGTCAAAGTTCAGTTTATGTCCAGAGTAGTGGCACAATGTGGTAGGGACTACAGTGGGAGCCGTCTTGAGGTCAGGCAAGGGAATTCTGACATTGGTGTTACATTCGGCCGGTCCCAATGATATCTTTCGCTCGAAGAGGGGTTTTGTTGAGCGATGGAGCAGTTAGAGGCCAGGGCTAGTGACCGCTCGCCTCCCGAGGAGGAGAAGAGTAAAGCTGTATTATAGCAACAAGTGGTAGAAACGGCCGCCATTGTGGGATCAGGAGGGGCGCCTTCTATATCTCTTGTATTCTTCTGGCCACCATTTGGGAATCAGGCGGGGCAGCTCCTATAACCCTCTTACTCTTCTTTTGAAGATAAATTAGCTTCAACAAAAAATGAGGACGAGTCTTGAGGTGCTGTTGGTTAAAGGTAGGTGGACGGCAGGGTATAAGCGGGATATTTAAATGCTAATGATCCTGGTCGCGGGAGCTTCTTGTCCAGCTTCAGTTCGGCGGCCATCTTGGTACTGTCTGCCTTAGTGCTGAAGGGTCCTTGGTGTTCAATGGACCAACTCTAAGTCGGGCATGCAAGCCTGAGGGCGATGATACAGGGACTCAGCAATACCTGCTATTTTGGGCCAACAGTGGATGTTGGATCTGTGGCGATCCTCCGCTCAGTACTGCCTCACGATATTGAAGTGAGACGGTGATAGCAACCATTAAGGGGTCAGACAGCCCAGACCGGCACCCCGTGCCTGTCTGTGACAGCTGCTATTACGAAGTCAGGTGGCACTAGTCCAGCATCCTTCGTTGTTTACAGCACTTCAGAGGCAAAAACCTTCACCCTAAAACTTGCAGTGTTGCATCTTGGTACTCCTGGTTCTCAGTGGGGACGCCAGCATCACTGCCCGCCGCCCATCTCAACGACATTCGTCTAGGCAAAAGAATGGCGGGTTGAGGCTTCGCCGCTGCAGTGCAGTCTCTCCGGACAGGCCGTCTGGTCTTGCAGCTCTCCTCTCATTGGCTGGCCCGCATGTCAAAGCTGCTCCGCACTTTACTATCTGCATTTTGGATTTGTGCAGGTTTTGCCATAAGTTAGGAAGAAGCTTTCCATTTTATAAGATATTAACAACTATATGTGTTGTGAATGGTCTAGTTATGTAAAAGCTGCTATGCACCGCATTTTTGTTTCTGTATTTAGGATAGGCGGGAGACTTGTTCCTTCAGTAAACTGAATTTAAAAAGCTGATCTTGTCAAAGCAGCTCTGCACTGCACTTTACTGTCTGCATTTTGGATTGGCGTGGGGTTTGCACCTGTATGGGACAAAGTTGTAGTAAATGCTTTATTCCAGCCATAAGCTAAGAAAAAGCTTTTAATTTTATATGGTAGTAACAACTATATGTATTGTGAATGATTTTCTTTCTCTGTTATAATTCTGCTCAATAAATAAATAAGAAAAAAAAGAATAGGGTGGTCAGGGGCAAAGTTACTATGCCTTTGTTAGATTTGGGGGTCTCTAGTTGGCAAAGGTAGGTACATTTGACCAAATAGGGACCCTTGCGTCTAATCAGGGTAAGGAGGTACACTCCTAAAATAACCCCTGCTCTCCCCCTTGGTAGCTTGGCACAAGCAGGCAGGCTTATCTCAGAGGCAGTGTTTAAAGATTTTGTGAACACATTCAGTAACCCAGTGACAACACTACAGATGGACACCACACAAGTTTTATTATAAAAATAAGTATTTTTATGTAGACTTAACACAAGACCACAAACAACAAAAATCCACAATACTGTACTTCAAAAATGGTAGAATCAACTTAGTTCTCTTAAGATGTAAAATGCTACACTTTGAGTTCAATGTACGTTAGGATGCATAACGCTATACAACAAAAGTGTTGCAGATATGGTGATGCGTCGGTTCCTTACATGCAAGAACGGTTATGCTTCGGTTCCCTACTGATGCTTAGGGGATGCGTTGGTTCTTCTCTGCTAGGGGAGGTGATGCATCGGTTTCTTACTGCGCTTCCGTGGCGTTGAGGCCTGCAGCGCTGTGATGCGATGAAGATCCAGTGCAATGAAACAAAGATTGCATCTTATGTAGGATGAGACACGATGCATGCACGTCCGACTGCCGTGCGACGACTCAATGATTCTTCTGAGCCGCAACAGGCCCTGTAACACACTTTCCGGCAATGCGGCGGGATCTGATGCGACGTCGATCTTCTTCTCTGGTGATGCGAGGCACTTTGGCAACGATGTGACAGCCTGCAGTGGCGACACGCTTTCCCACTGATGCGATAAAAGTGGCTGTGGCTGTGGCTGTGACTGCGACACGCTTCTCAGATGATGCAGCAGCGTCTGGTGTGACGTCGATCCTCTTCTCCGGCAATGCGAGGCGCTTTCGTGTTGTGAAGCGACTATGGCAGTTTGGCAACACGCTTCTCCTTCGTGAGTTGCGCTTCCAGCTCCTTGCGACATGCAGTCCCTCAGGAAGCCCAACACAACTGCAGGCTCTTGGGGAGCTAGTGGGTGAAGTCTGTTGCCCTTGAGACTTCAGCAGGAGGCAAGCTCTTACTCAAGCCCTTGGAGATCCTTCACAAGTTGATGAAAGTATACACAAAGTTCCTCTCTCCTTTCTTTGGCAGTCAGGCAACAACTGCAGATCAATCCCCCAAGCAGCACTTCAGCTTATATGGATAGTCTCTCCTCAGTCTCTCTGGTTCCTATCCTCAACAAAGGTTTCTTCTTGTTTCTCAAAAGTGATCTAAAGTTCTGGGGTTTTGGTCCCCTCTTTTATACACAGTTTCTCTTTATTCTCTGAAGGCAGAGAGGCCTTTGCCTAGTCCAAAACAGTTCTGACCAGTCCTGGAGCACTCTGTTTACATGACTCCTTCTTTCCTTTAACAGTGCAGGGCAGAGACATCAGACGCAACACAGGAGGTGGAGCCAGCATTGTGGAGGGAATGCACAGCCCTATTTAGGTCCCAGGTGCAACTCCCCCCTCCCATCTAGATGCAGATCTCTCTATTCAGCACTGTGCTGACTCACCCTGTCTCCTGGAATCCCCCAGCCCCTGTCACTCAAACTCCAGACAAGGACGACATAACCAAGCAGAGGCAGGCCTGGATGGTTAGACAAGAAAATATCTACTTTCTAAAAGTGGTATTTTCAAACAAAGAATGTTAAAACCAACTTCACTAAAAGATGCATTTTATCATTCTGAGTTCAGGCATACTAAACTCAAATTTCTACCTAGTTAACAGAGTCAGTTAGGATTATAAAATGTCATAATCAAACTGCCCATTCTGGCCTATGGGGAATGGGTAACCTTGCAATAGTGAAAAACGAAAATAGCTGTACTTCACTATTAGGACATGCCACACACATCAGGGCTTGTCCTAGCTTATACGTACAATGCACCATGCCCTGGGGACTACCATAGGGATATCTGATATGAAGAAAAGAGAAGGTTTAGAGACTAGCAAGTGGGTGCACTTGCCCAGTCAACATGACAGTACCAGACTGCACACAGGCTCTACAATGGCATACATGAGACACACGTTTACAGGCTGCTTCTGTGGGTGGCAGCATTTGGTTTACAAGCCCTGAGCACACTCAGTGCACTGTACTAGGGTCCGAACAGTAACCCATATCAGCCAATCATGGAGTCACTAATCCATATATCAATTTACAATAGGGAGAGCATATGCACTTTAGCACTGATCAGCAGTGGTAAAGTGCCCAGAGTCATAAATCAGCCAACAACAGGTCAGAAAACATATAGGAGGAAGGCAAAATGTTCAGGGATGACCCTGCAAAAAGGGCCAAGTCCAACAGCCTTTAATCTCCTGCAAGTTTGAGGGACGACAGGGATCAGGTGGAGCACCTGATTCAGTCTGCATAATAAGTTCCATCACTCTCTCATTAGAATGAGGGAAAACGTAGGGAGCTCAGGGCCAGGCAGCTCTACAAAATTATCCACAACTTTGGGGATAATCAGGTCTATAATTGCCTTAACATCATCATAAATGGTTTAGACTTTTCTTAAAAACAAAATTCCCCTAAATTGTTACAAAGCTGTTGGCTAGAAATTAAAGAGCTACTGACCAATGTACAGGAAAGCTCATGCACCGTCTTAAAAAGTTGTCTGAAATGGATGACATTTTTTGCTCTGTTAATTTTCTCTGTCTAAAATTTCGTCTTTTCCTCTTCAAGCAGAGCTTTCAAATTTTCAATTGGTTAGGTTAAATTTTATTTTCTCGTCAATAGAATACGTACTTCTCCATACTCTCTCCTGTTTCCTACTGTTATTTTTCAATTCCTTAAGCTTAGGGAAAAACTAAGTTGCTGAAAGACATTTTCTAAAACAGTTGACAGCTCTAGAAGGATCAAATTTATCAACTGTTAAATGGACAAGAAGTTTTAAAGATAGCTGCTTTATAGTGCTTACAAACATATAGCTCTTCTTTGGGACATCTGGTCGCGCTTGAGTGGGGCAAAGTCAAAGTTTGAGGCTGACCGTGATGGAACCCTGGTCATATACACTAAGCAGGAGGCCCCAATCAAAATGTGAACTTCACACTTAGGAACTTTTCCGATGCATTTTCTTCCCACGTTACACAACCCTCCACAGCAGGCTGGATTCAGAGAGGGTTCACCGGCATGCTTTTCCGCGAAGCACCAGTCAAATCTTGGAAATCCGGAGCTCCCAGGTTTTCAGGTGGACAAACCTGAAATCCAGGCCAGGTTGCGGTTGAAGGTAGTCATCTTGACTCTCGACATCGGGTCGGTCACCTCATGGAGAATTTCCACAATAGTTCTCAAAACATCAGGAGGTGCTTCCTGAAGGTATCCTTGTAGGTTTCAAGTGTCCAAAACACCAATCAAAAGGTCTGTAATCTCTAGGATGTTCCCACATTGCACCTGGCCAAATCCTTAAAAGTTCACTGGAAGCACTCCAGGATGGATACTGTAGGTAGAGATGATGCTGGTGGTTCTGTTAGCCTGTAGCTTGCAGGAAGTCCACTACTTAATCCTTACTGAAGCAATATACAGTACCTAGGGCTGTAGTACCAACCTGTGCAGCAGGTGCAGTCAGTCAGAGTGCAGGCCTTTGGGTTCAATTCCAGATTCCAGCAGGGCAGTGCTTCTTCTCCTTGTAGTTTCAGGCACCCGATCTGAGCGACTTTATATCTCTCACATATTTATTCAGTGTTCTGGGGTGACAAGCATGGGGCACCTCTGTCCAATGGAATACTGGGTGCCACCCAAAAGCATGAAAACTTACTCCATAGTGTGGCATCTTCTTGTCCCACAGAGCACGGAACTTCCAAAATCCAACATGGATGATTTCTCTCCAGATGAGCAAGAGCTATCTAAACCAAACCATAATGTGGCTCATTTCTACTAGCTCTCCTCCCCCTGACCTCTGCTGATTCCTGTCCTAAGCCTGCCGTCCGGCTGGTGGCACAGGATATGGGGTATTTAAACCTGGCATTTCTTACTAATCTGTTCTCTCTTTGAGTTCTGTTTGATTTCCCCAGCCCCCTTTTTATGACCTAACCTCCACAGCTTCAGAGCTCTCTCCATCAGACAACCTCTGCTCCAGCCAGGCCACATTATCACCTAATCAAAGCAACCTGGTGAAGCCTGTTTCGGCTGAACAATCAGCAGAGACTACTAGAAGGCTGGATGTTGGCTTATAGAAGAAACGGTTCTATAACCTTTCTTCTGTACTAGTTATCATAAATTCAACAGTGAGACATTGTTGAATTTATCAATATCAATCTCTTAAGACTTTGAATGATATTTACTCCTTTCCTAGCAATACTTATAACTAGATAAAATATTTAAATGTTAGCCTATGGACCTAAGTCTCCACAGTGGGGAAAAATGAAATGGGCCGTATTTCACTCCCCAGGGCATATAAAACATATTTTATAAGATCCCTTCTTATAGTTACATGGCCCCCCACCCCATGGACACCTAGGGGAGTTCCTGGGGTGACTAATATGTAAAAATAAGGTAGATTATACATTTTAAAGTGCCCACATCACCAAAGTCGAATTTGGATACAATTTACTTTTAAAGAAAGTTTGCAAAGCCAGGCTGCTTTTAAAATGACAGGAAGCACTCAGCCGTGCATACATTCAAGTGCATCTGCTGGTCCTCTAAACTTCAATGCCTTATTATATACTAGGGACTTATAGGCAGTCATAATCCACTATCCCTGTTTTATAATAGGCACTTATAGGGTCTGTCAATATCAATTGCAAGAATGTGCCTTTAAAGACAGGCTGCAAGGCAGGACTGCCTTTAGAAGGACAGAAGCTCACACCTGTAAGTGCAGGAAATCTGCTGGGCCTCTAAACCCCCATGCCCTGTCATACATGAGAGACTTATAGGTAGATTGAACCCTTTGGACCTATTATCTACTTGGGACTTTTAGGGTCTGCCATTGTCAATTGTAAGTGTACCCTATTATATGTACCGTTTTAAACAAAGCACTGGCCCTGGGCCTGGTTAGCAGGTACAATTAGAGTCAGTTACCACCATTATCATTCAGCAAAAAATTGGGTGAACAGGGCAAAAGGATGACTCTCTAACAAAAGTCATTGATAAATGTTACTTTAGGGTCAGGGTGTCTGTAAATTAATACCCTATTGAACAAAGAGTTGTTACCCAATTTACATTTGAACAAGAGTTCCTCACAGTTTTCTATCTGAGGTGGCTCACATGCAAGATTAGGAACGTCATGAAAACTGACCGCTAGCCCACCCCCTCTCTTTCCTTCCCGATCAACTCTAGA
Organism: Lissotriton vulgaris; assembly: GCF_964263255.1. Taxonomy (NCBI): domain Eukaryota; kingdom Metazoa; phylum Chordata; class Amphibia; order Caudata; family Salamandridae; genus Lissotriton; species Lissotriton vulgaris. The sequence goes on from NC_141687.1 coordinate 1,999,858,957, forward strand.
AATGTCTTAGCCTTTAGGTAAGGTTGAGGCTATATCAGGTTCAGAAAAGGCATCTGTCCATGTCTCTGTTGAGAATACAATGTCAGGCCCATATGAAACTATATGATTGAAAAATTCAAGTTTGTGTTTGATGGCTGACCGGGTATTCAGCAACATACAGTGCAGTTTATTAATGTGTCCAAACGGGGTGGGTAGAGCAAGGTCTATTGATGAGCTTTCTGTTCTTTGGCAGAAATTAGTAAGAATTGTTAAAAAATAATGACCATGAAGCTAAATGCTCTCGTTGTGTCAAATGGACTATTTAGTGATGAAGGGGCACATGCATCAACAGATTTTGCATTCGCAAACGGTGCGAATCGCAAAAATCGGCCGTTTGCGAATGCAATATCTGAAAATGAGATGCATCATTTTTTTGTCCATTTTGGAATCGCAATTACTTTTGCGATTCCTTAAAAAAATGCAAAATCAATTGCGATTCCTTAGAAACTCGCAATCCTTGTTGCGATTCGTTAAAAACTCGCAAATTTTGCGATTCCTTAAAAAAATGTGAAAAACGGAATGCATCAATTTTCGCACATGTCAGTAATTCTCAGAAAACACATTTAGGAAGTGCAAAAATAAGAAGAAGTGAGACCAGGTGGTAAATTTTTTTTTCAAACCAACACATGTTGAAATGATTACCAACTTATAAAAGGGACCTCAGAATGACTCTGGATCCCTTCCAGGATGGCAGCAGCAATTTTCCTAGCACGTAGATGGCGGATGAGAGCAGCAGGGAGGAGGAGAAGAGAACTCAGTGAAAGGGTTTTCAGGTTGCGCATTACTTTGCTTGGGCAGACACAGGCTGACATATATGATAAGTATAGACTGAATGCAGACACTATCATTGATTTAATTGCAGAGTTGGACCCCTTACTGCAAAGGCAGACGCGTAGAACCCAAGCCATACCCACCCATGTGCAGGTTTTATGTTGTCTACACCTTTTAGCCTCTGGCTCCTTCCAAGGGGTAATAGCAGTTGCAGGGGGTGTGTCACAGAGTGCATTGTCTAGATTCTTCAATGACTTCCTGAATGCAATGCTCCATAGGATAAATCACCACATAATTTTCCCCTCAACGCATCAGGAGTTAATGCAGACCAAGTTAGACTTTTATAACGTGGCACACTTCCCACATGTCATAGGATGTGTTGATGGAACACATGTCCCCATTTGTCCACCAGCTGCTAATGAGTACATTTTTAGAAATAGAAAAAGTTACCACTCTTTAAATATACAAGCAATCTGTGATTCCAAAGGAATCATCACTGACTTAGTTGCCAGCTACCCAGGTAGTGCCCACGATTCTTATATTTTCAAACATAGTGCCATTCATGATCGCCTACTTGCTGGAGAATTTGGAGATGGATATTTGTTAGGTAATTATTATTTAATTTAATGCAAATTGTAATGATTCTGACATCCATTGCAATGTCTGTGATGTTTTACTTACATATGTCATCTATCAATGTAGGAGATAGTGCATATGGATTGAGGTCTTACATTCTCACCCCATACCTGAATCCAACTACCCGCAAAGAACAACTGTACAACAAGGCCCATATCTCAACACGCAGCATAATAGAGAGGACGTTTGGGGTCATGAAGTCCAGGTTCAGAATACTGCATAAGACTGGAGGAGCCTTGCAATATCGGCCTGATGTGTGTTGCAAAATAGTTGCAACATGTGCAGTGTTGCACAACCTAGCAACTAGGAGAGGCCTTGAACTACATGAGGATGATTTGCTACCAAATAATTTCAACCAGCCACAACAACGACATGCAAGAGTTCATGGACCGGACGCAGCGGAAGGGAGAAGAAGAAGGGAAGAAATCACACAACATTACTTTTAATAAAAGGTAGGAAACATATTTTGATGCTTCAAAAGGTGAACACTTTAATAAACCATGTTGCACACAGTAGTAGTTTGAAAAAAATATTCAAAAAAAGACTTTCTCAAAAGATAAACAATTCAAGAAATTGGCCTAATGTAATTCTTAGTCCATATCATTGAACATTGAAAATGTGTAAAATAAAATTCAACAATTACAAGTAATCACTTCTTCCTTCCACGCAAACCTAAAGCTTTAGTTTTCACGGATTCAGAAACCATGCATGGGGAAATATACATTTCTTTTCCTCTTTTACTACGCCTTTCACACACGTCATCTGTGTGTGCAGCAACACTGGTTCCTGCAGATTCATTGATCACATTGCCTTCAAAAGCTGTATTCTTGCTGTCATCAGTTGGCAGCACATGATCCCCTCTTTTAATATTTTTCAATCCTTCACATAGTTCAGCACAACACTTTTTGATGCCCTTTTGCATGCGCATTGTGTGTTTTATGACACGTGCATTGCTGCTGGTCACCCTATTCAGAGCCCGGGCATATGTGTGCATACTTGCAACAGCTCTCAAATGTCTATTGCAGTTGGCAATGTTTTGACTTTGAAAAATGTCAGTTAATGTGACTAATGCATTTGCTACACGCTCTGAATTCAGATTTGAGGCAGTATGTGCCCCTTCAATGACCTTGCATAATGTTTTCAAGCTCTTATTGATTCCACTGATGTCTTCCACTATGTGACTCATTTGTCCCTTTATCACTCTCAGGTCTTTCCCCTGAAGACGCTGGACTTTCAATAATTTGAGTTCTACTGTACTAGCATGGACATCATCCACTGTGGAGTCATTTGGATTTGTAGTGCGAGGCCTTCTTCGGTAGAATTCTTGGATTTTTCTACGACCACTGAAGTTTTTTTTGGAAGTGGCAGCCTTCTCAGAATCTTCAACCACATATTCCGTGACATTGGCATCTTGCTCAGAGTCTGATTCAAGTACTTTCCGCACTGACTTTCTGATTTTTTTAACATGCACAGAGGGTGAGGAACTCATGGTGTTATTGTCTGAATGGCTATGTACATCCATGCTGATGTCATCAAAAGGGTTTGCCTCATTAGCCTTTAGTACATCTATAATTAAAAAAATGAAGCATGAAATCAATGTAATGTCTTCTCAGAAAAAAGATTTGTAATAAAGACAATGTTTTCCAGAAGAAGGACGCCTTTTAAATCTTCATTTACCATGTGTGTAACAATTATTTGATAGGCAAACTGACAATGTACATATTGCATTGATGAATAATGATTTAGACCTAAAAACTACAACTCCCATGATGCATTGCACTGTTCAATGAAATTGCCTTTTACACTAGTGCTATGCAAGTTATGATGTAACAGAAGATTACAATTATATGTTACTACATCAAACACATGACTAAATACATCCTGCAGCCCAATTTAAGTTAAGTTTGCATTTGTCCAAAAAAATTAATCTTACCTTGAGAAGTGCCAGCATGCTCAGAGGTGTCTATGTTGGTCACTCCAACAACAGCTTCTGCAACAAGTGTCCCCTCAACCAAATCCTCAAGGGGAGTTGTGACCTTATTGTCAGGGGAGCCACCACCAGTCTTCAAACTACTCTTCATTCTGGACGCTATACTGTCTTTTGCTCGTGAGCGTAAATCGTACCAACGCTTTTGTAGGTTGGTGATGTCCCGGTGGGCAACCCCCACAGCATTCACTTTAGCCTGTATGGCTAGCCACACTTTCCTTTTTGCAGCCTCAGGGACCTTCAAAGAGAGCTTTCCAAACAGCTGGTCGTGGTGTGAAGTCACCTCCTCAATCAGTATCTCCAGTTCTTGCTCACTGAACTTGATTTTCCTTTTTCTGACTTGTACATCCTGACTGGCAGTTTCTGGCTCCATTTCTCCAACAGCAGCACTCCAAAACACTCCTCCACTGCAGACAAACAGAGCTGAATGCACCAACTGCCTGTTTTCAGTTTGAATCTGCTTGGCAGGTGTGTGCAATTAGGCTCCTGGCTTCCTGGGTGTGGCTGGGCTGTGATGCATGAAAATGCGAATTAATTGCGAATTCGCATTTTGCGATATCGCAAAATGCGAATTCGCAATTAATTCGCATAAATTAATGCGATTCGCACATTTCTGCGATTTTTACCGAATCGGTAAAAATTCGCAATAATGATGATGCATTCCGTTTTGCGATTCGGAATTTGCGATTCTCTATTTTTCGCAAATTCCGAATCGCAAATCAACACATTGATGCATGAGCCCCGAAAGGTAAGAAAGAGTTGTCCTTATTGATGTGTCTACTTTACCAAGAAGTATATAAGAAAAAACTTTGGAAATGCAATAGGTCTCACATTTGTTGGAGTTGGAGCTATTGGCATTATAAATGGCAATGATTTTTTACCTACGCAATAGACATGCCCTTCCCACCTTAATAAAATAAAGAACTCTGTTGTGTTTTTTTTTATGTAGTACATCTACAATGGTGCCATAGTGCTGGCAGTTAAAATGCCAGTTCCGACTTTACATTAAGACAAGCAGTGTTGTGAATGTGCAGTATCACAGTCTGTCATAAGGTGTCCCTTGGGACCTCTTTTGGCCACTTATGGTACCGCACCCTGCGACATGACTAGGCAAAGGATATGGTGCAGCAATGAGAGCTACCGACTGGTGAGCTGGGGATCCGTGTTTGAGTCTGCTGTCAGGCTCAACATCCTGTGATAATGGGTATATTGTTTAATTTCCACAAGCCCATGGCTAGGTATGCTATATAAATCAAAGCATTTGTAAAGCAACAAAAAAGCATAGAAACAGTTACTCGGAGGAGTGGTTGGGGCCTCTGGGCAGCATTGTGGGAGGGGTGAGCGGGAGGCATGATGAGATTAAGGGGCATGAAGCAACCAAAGCAGTTTTGTGGGAGGGGTGAGGGGGAGAGGGAGGCACCGGCAGATAAAGCAGAGGTGGTGAGGGCTTCTTAACAGTATTGTGGGAGGGATGAGTGGTAGGCAAGGGGACATTAGGTGACATGAAGCATGAAGCAACTTGTGAGGGGTGAGGGGGAGGCACAGGGTAATAAAGTGATGGCAAGCGAATGATAGAACCGAAGTTTCATTGCACAAGTAAAGAGGCAGGTCAACTAAAAAAATAGTTTCTCTAAGTATAAATGACCTGAACAGTAAGAACACATGTAAAAGGGGAAGTCCTCATGGGAGGATACAAAATTACAAAAGGAGGGCTTACTAAGTGTATTCACCAATGAAATGCCAGCATTTCTGAGGGACAGCAACAGGAACCAATGAAAAAGAGGGATGTTTATTCAAGCCAATATGCTATATTCAGCTTGTCTCAAAGAGACAGCGCAAGCGCTGCATAGGCGAGACCTAAAAAAATCTGTTATCCATACTCAAAACAGAAGGAATTGTAGTCACTAGCATGGCAGTATTTTATCTCTAAAGTAACTTGAATTCTGAAGTTCCAAGCAAAATAGACAAATTCATAGTGAAAGGATGGCGAATTAGAACTCACACATTCTTGGACAGGAAGCGATCACAACTTCTTTCGATAGTGTAGACAGAGTGGCAACTGGCTCAAAAGGTCTAGGAGCATATTCACAAGAGAATGCCGAAGCATGCTTATGAACAATCTTTCATGGCGATTTGCTGTTTCTAATTGTGCTGCACAGTGCAGTACACATAGAAACAGCAAAAATGAGGAGAAATTAAGCATTTCTCCTCTTTTTGGCAAGACCAGGTTTTCCCTGGCGCTGTCTATAATAGGTGTTGCAGCAGAACAACACCCATTAAACGCTCCTTTCACGCTAAGTGTAGCGTGAAAGGGGGCCTTATTTACAAGGCGGTGTTAAGCCTTAAGTGGCTGAGCACTGTCTTGTAAATAAGGTGAAGGGTCTATCATCACAGGAACGTCATAAAAAGTGACATTCCTGTGTGACGATAGGGGCTTGTATTTATGAATAATCCTCTTTGTGTATTTATCCCCATTGCTCAAAGACTTGTAGCCGTGAAATGTCATTTGTCTTTGACTGTCCCTATAAAGCATTTATTACAATTTTCTAACTATTTTTTCTGCTGGTTCTTTTCTGCCACTGTTATTCCCTTTCCTCGCACCTCTGAATACAGCTAGCCAGGTCTGCCATTGTTGTACCCCCCTTTATATTTTAACACTTTGATAGTTGCATCGCTATGCTAAAATAATTGCCATGTCTGCACTTATGCTAGTGCCCTTGGCTCTGTCCAGATAGTATTTTGTTTCACAAGATATTTTTCTATTTGCCTTTATGCAATTTAAAAAAAAATGTTTTTATTGTTTACTTTTGGCGTGAATCTTCATCTTCTTTAATTACAGCCTGATGACAGTGTGCTGATAAATGACTTAAATTTCTCACATATAAATTGCCATAGAGAAAGATTTGGAAAAGTGATAGTTATGGAAAAATGGGTTCGCATTGCCCATAATAATGTCGACTATAACTGTATCATCCAAGTGTAAAAAAAGAAACTCGAAATAATAAAACTGTTCTATATGTGTTGCTATTGTAGATTCTGTTAGAAGTGCATAGAATGATCCTCCATTTTGGAAGGAAAAATAAGAACCAAGGGGCACATGCATCAAGCATTTTTGGAGTCGCAAACGGTGCGATTCCTTAAAATCGGCCGTTTGCGATTCCAAAAATGCTTTTTGGAATGCATCAAGCATTTTTAGAAATCGCAACATTTTTGCGATTTCTAAAAATGCGATTGCTTTTAAGAAATCGCAAATTTGCGATTTCTTAAAAGCAATGCATGATTACTTTTATAATTGCGAATTCGCAATTAGGGCGTCAAATTTACCGAGTGGTTGAACCACTCGGTAAATTTGCAAAAAGTGTTAAAAACGCTGCAAAAGAATTTTTTACACATTCATGTTACGGACACACATGTCCTTAGGACATGTGTGTGTGCAACATGATGCGAAAACAACATTTCATGGGTGCAGGGGGAGGTCATTTGAACCCCCCTCTCCACCCTTGAAATGCAATCAGGATTTGCGATTAGCAAAGTGCGAATTCGCAATTCCCATTAATTCCTATGGGCATTTTAGCCCATAGGAATGAATGGGAATTGCGAATTCGCACTTTGCTAATCGCATAATATTTGAGAATCGGTAAATATTGCGATTTTTACCGATTCTCAAATATTTTGAGAAAATGTACATGCATCCCATTTTGCATTTCCTAATTTGCGATTCCCTAAAAATCGCAAATTAGGAAGTGCAAAATGAAACAATGATGCATGTGGGCCCAAAGGCCTCATTTACAGTGACGGCATGATTCATAAATTCAGTTCAGGCCATTCCGTCCCATTGTAAAATGGACAACAGGAGTCTAACATTGACAAAACCACCATCACTATTTCCAGAATTAGTGTTAGATCTCATGAACGGATAACTCCAAAAGTAGCATTATTAAGGCAAAAACTCTTTAATAAAGCTAAATTAATCCTTAGATTGGGTGCACCAGCCTCTTAGAAACCTTGTATCATGCACTGGACAGCATAGAGCGTAGTTATCAATAATATTCATTTACTCCTACTTGACTTAGTATTCTTGGACACTTTTTTGGAAACAGTGACTAACATTTTCTTATGGTAGTCAGTGGATCGCTTATTCTCTTTTATTTCCGTCTTTATTCTCAAATTCATCTCTTTGTTTAGGAAAGTCTGGGGTCGCAAGAAATCTGAAGCCTCAATCGAATTTAGGGCGTCGTGAACCAAGCAATATATATTATATTTCACAGGATCGGGCATTTGGTGCCACATTAGAGCACAAAACAATGCACAGTACTTCAGCTTGTAGCAGTGCTTTATAACATGGGTAAATGTGTGCAAAATACCAGCCTTCACATGCGAATGCGAAAGAAACCATTTTGCCTTTTCTCTGTCTTGTCACCAATATATGTGCAACGTAATGCGTCCTCTGATGATGGATAGCCCCTACATCCACATATGAAAACAGCGGTAAAAGCAAGAATTAATCACATCTGATTGTCTGACAAGCTGTAATCATTATGTACTTTTGGCGATTTAAAGACTAGCCTCTGGAGTGAGAATGTCAGCGTGATTATATTATGACAATGTCTCAGATCTTCAATTTGCAGCCTGCTACTGAAATGATCACAGAGAATTCATAAAGCTCAACCAAGCTGGCTTCAAACTGAAGTAGCTGTGACTAATCACTTGCAAGCCCACTGGGAGCCTGGTTACCAGATGAACATAGCGTTTCCCGTAGACATAGTGATTCTCAGTGATAAGAGGCCAGCACCTGGATTTTCACCAGACCAGCTTTCACTGGCCAGAAGGTCCAGCCACTACAATCACTTAGAGCTTCAGCTGCAAGAGCAACCCATCTTTGGTCATTGGCATGAATGTAAGTTGTTAATTTGGCTGGATATTCAATCTCGAGTCATTTTGGTCCTTAAATCGGGAGAACCTTTACATTGAAAGTAATTTCATTGGGAAAGACTTTATTCTGAAGGTAAATGTGTAAGTACTAAGATAGATAGATAGATAGATAGATAGATAGATAGATAGATAGATAGATAGATAGATAGATAGATAGATAGATAGATAGATAGATAGATAGATAGATAGATAGATAGATAGATAGATAGATAGATAGATAGATAGATAGATAGATAGATAGATAGATAGATAGATAGACAGATAGATAATGTATATTAAAGCAATACTCTTTCAGGTTTCGAGTACTCCATAAATTATGCAAAAAAGGAAGTGGGGAACTCTCTGTAATTCCCAAGTTTTAGGTGGAGAGCAGCTCCTTAATATGGAACACTCTAAAAAACCACCAACACTCTAAAACTGCTCACCTCAATCTTCTGTTTTTCTAGTAGAGTTTTGAAGCATAGGATTAGCATAGTGCCACCCACGCCCAGCTAGAAAGGTAACAAAGTATTTTGCCATTTTTGCAGCTAAGTCTTTAAGCATAGGATAAGCTAGTGTCATCATCGCCGACTGAAAAATGACAAAATACCATGCATGGTATTACAACTGTGGATTGGTAAAATACCAACCAAGCCAACCTAGAATGAATAAAAGTTGTCCCTGAAAAATGTCCCTGAAACATGTGTTTCATTCTTATTAGAGCTCATCAGAGAGACATAGCTTTGTCCAGACACAGGGGAGCACCCAGTATAATTCAAAGCAATACACTGACTAATGCAAAATAAAGAAGTTTAGGCATTTGAGGTGAGCAGTTTAAGTGTATCAGTGTTGTTGTACTGTGTGTCCTATAAATGAGCTGCTTCCACCTATAGCTAAGGCACTACACAAGCTTTCCTATTTCTTTTTCTTGTATAATTCATGCAATTCTGCAATACCCTTTCAGCTTAAGGGCTCAGAATGCCTCATATTGTACATAAAATGATACCCCAGAGGGGTCATTGGTGGAACATATATATATATACATATATATATATGTTCAATAACATACAACAGAGCAGCTCAAACGCTACCACGGTTATCAGCCAGCCCAGCGGTGTGCAGCAGGACGCGAAGCAGCTTCTCAGAATACTTGAAAAGAAAACGAAATCGAAGATTACAAAGTGGTGGGAGCATAAATGGCTCACCAAGTACGTGGAGGCGGGCAGAGTGCCACGGGGTTTAAGAATAATGTTGGCGCCAAGTTTCGAAGACCCGAACCCCGCTATGTTGAAAGAATGGGGCGAGATGAATCTTGTGGCCTCAATGAATTTGGTGAAAGTTCTCATTAAATACGCGGTAATAGACCGGGACAAGCTGCTGGAAGAAATAAAAGGTTTGGATGAGCAGCTGGATAAAATTACCGATTCCGAGACCAAATTGATGATAACAACTTCGCGTAAGGAAATTAGTGAGAGGCTCCATAAGCATGAAGAGCGTATTAAAATTAGAAAGGTGCACAAATTTGCAGGAGACCTGAAAGACTATGAAACGGGTCAAGTCTACACCTTTTCTCGCAAATTTGATAAAGCAAAGCAGTCTAAATTGGTAAAACTGACGAATTCGACTGGTGCACCTACCAGAGCCAGTCCATTGTTTGAGAACAATGACAATTCCGACGCGGATGCAATCTCTTTAGCCAGTACGTCTAGCACCTCGCTATCTGAAACAGGCAGCATTGATGGTAGACAAGGTGGCAGAATATTGGATCTTGGCGAAGAGATTGATTTTTTAGTGGAGGATCGGTTGCAAACTCTGCGTCCACGACTGCGAAAGAACTACAATGTAAAAAATGGAACGCAAAACGCCATGCCCGAAGGAAGAAACGAAAAGCCACAGCAGCAGAAAAAAAGAGGAAACAATGGTACAACAAAAGGAAATAATGCAGGATTGCACTATAACAAACCTTTCAGATGTTGTACTGTCAGCAGCTGAAAAACAACTATTAGCTCTTGGATTGAATTTTTGCCCAGAGAGCACCTTTGATTACACTAACACTAGAGCGGATGTTTTCCAGTTCATTCGTAAACTTAAACTAAAAAAGTTTTTTTCTTCAAAACCAATGCCTAAGAACAACGAAGGCAGTACTAATCCAGCGACCAAGTCCATCGGTAACCCCACGACTCCAGCAGCTTGCGATGCCAGGCTGCTATTAACTCTTTGTGATTTAGGAGATTCTGGAAATCCATCAACTATTGCCAATGATGGCGTAATTCTGAACACACAACGTGAACTTTACAATGCTGATATTCGCCAGAAGGGAGCCGGTGACAGCCCATTTAAACCGGTAAGCACGTTTTTGCCTGTCATGCCTAAAGATGTGGTAGATATATATCATGAATGTGTTATTGAAGATTTAAAAAAACTACACCGCACGTCACAGGCTCAAACCCTTAAAAACAATGCCGTTTTGAATCAGTTCAAAATGTTAATGAAAAAGTTAAGTCAAAACCACGAAGTAGTGGTGAACAAATCCGACAAAGGCGGAAATATTGTTTTATGGCAGAAAAAAGACTATATTGTTAAAGCCATGAGACAATTGAATGATGCCAATTGTTATGAGAGATTGAATGGAATGGCATACAAAAAAGCAAAGGATGAACTTAAAAAGATGCTACTAACATACAAAAGAAACAATTCCATCTCACAAACAGAATTTGACTTTTTGCATGTGGAACACCCGATATTACCTATTTTGTACTTGATTCCTAAGGTGCATAAACAGAAAGTTCCTACACCGGGCCGACCTATAATATCGGCTATCAATAGTATTGGGGAAAACATCTCCCGGTACATTGATTTCTTTCTTCAGGACATTGTTAAAGGCTTACCAAGTTACCTTAAAGATACAGGTGACTTTTTGAATAAATTGGACTCGATCCAATGGCAGGACAATTGGTGTTTTATGACTCTTGACATAGAGTCCTTATATACCTCTAAATACCACGCTAAGGGTATTGAAGCAATTCGTCAGTACTTGGGGTTAAGATCATGCGAATACTACAGTCACAATAAGATGTTATGTGAATTAATACATTGGTGCTTGCATAATAATTTTTTCATGTTTGCTAAAGAAAACACCTACCCTTATCTACAAAAAGATTTTTACACCAATAAATCACACTTTAATCCCAACAGTAGACCCTGGGGTAGATACAACAAACGTCAAAACCTTCTAGGTTTCTCTGACACCTCTGGAGACTCCTCTGACAGTTCAGACCCAGGCGAAGGAGGCAGTAACCCTAGACGAGGTGGTGGTGCCCAGTCTAAATTTTTTATCCAGGGGCCAACCGAATACTCCACAACGAGGACGGGTGAAGAAACCACAACGATGGTTCAATGCACCCGGCGAACGCAAGACACGGAACAATTTCTACCAATGGTAGAACACACAATCAATACCGAATCTCCATCTGAGATAATTCCCATCTTTAATCTCTCTCAGCATATACTGCAGGGCCCTGAACTTGAACTCCTGAAAAAAGGACTCTCCTTTGTACCAACTTTTCGTCCCAACTTCATGGAGCTACAGACTGAATTACTGAAATTTTTCAGACTGATTCGTCTTAAAGCCTTTTTCCAGTTGCATCCCACACCTTCCATCAGTTCCAACACACCGTTCCGCCCACCTTCCACCTTCTCACCCACTGCAAGTATGATCCCATCGGAAATCATAACTTTTGAGAAACTAGTCATAAAAGATTTAGTTGAACTAGAGAAGAAAAAACCCTATATTCCTTATAATATCTCACGGCTTGAGAAAGATGCGATCAGTACACTGAAAGGCAATTATTCTCTCATAATAAAAAGTGCAGACAAAGGTGGTGGAATTGTATTACAGGATATTGACACTTACAAAAGGGAAGTCCTTCGCCAACTTGGTAACACTGATCATTATCAATGTTTACCCAGGAACCCTACTAAAGATATCCAGGCTACCATAATGGAACTCACAACAAACGCACAAAGTGAAGGCTATTTGAGTAAAAAAGAACATTGCTTTCTCAATGTGAAAAACCCACGCCTACCTGTGATATATACTTTACCAAAAGTCCACAAAACCATCGACAAACCCTCAGGCAGACCAATCGTCTCAGCCTGTGGTTCGATTTTGGAACCCTTGGGTGCCTACGTGGACTTCTTCATAAAAGAGTTCGTACCCACTACAGCCTGCTATATAAGGGATAGCATGGCGATGATAAACCTGATAGAACACTACCCCTTTGATCCAGCCATCAACACATTATGCACTATGGATGTAGAGTCGCTCTACATGAACATTCCTCAGACAGCGGCTCTACTAGTCATCCAAAGAACACTGGACACAAGGCCTCGCACCCACAGGGTCCCAACTTTCTTTATCCTCCAGCTGCTTGAACTGTGCCTTTCCAAAAATTTCTTTACCTTTGATGGCGCTTACTATCAACAAATAAAGGGGACTTCCATGGGGGCAATTTTTGCCCCCAACCTGGCCATTTTGTTCATGGATGCACTGAAAACCGTCTCTATTCTGACAGACAGTAACCCATTCTTCACAAGAATATCACTGTGGCGTCGTTACATAGACGACATTTTTCTAGTCTGGAACCTTGACATTACCACATTGAACCTGTTTCTCCATTGGCTTAATAACAATTGTGCGGACTTAAACTTCACTCTGACTCACGACAAAACCCAAATTGCTTTTCTAGACTTAACAATCTATTGCAATGAAGGCAAGTTACTAAAACGCCTTTACAGAAAGCCCAGAGAGCGGAACACTTTGCTAAGCTACAACAGCAATCATCCAAGAGCTCTGAAAGACTCATTGCCCTACTCTCAATTTTTAAGAATAAGGCGCAATTGCTCGAACAAAACAGACTATTTCAGGGAAGCCAATGTCTTGTCCAACAAACTAAAAACACGTGGCTACCCAAGAAGACTGGTTAAAGCAGCATCCAAAAGGGCTTGGTATTGCCCACGCGAAGTTCTTTTGACACCAAAGACGCGGGACAATACAGAAAGAATAGCCTGTGTAACCACCTTTTGCCCAGTGTCCAATAAAATCCGCAAATCCATTCTCAGACACTGGTTGACTATAAATGCAGGCCCTATCAATCTAGAGAGACCACTATTTGCCTTCCGAAAAAATTAAAATTTGAAAGATCACCTAGTCAGGGCAGCCTTGTCAGCCCCCACCCCTAGAACAACTATAGACTCTAACTGGGGGCTACCACAATTACTGGGGCATGTTAAATGTGGCCACTGTACTGTCTGTGAATACACAATTGAGGCACACAATAACTTTGAAATGAAATCCTTTACTAATTGTAACACCTGCAATGTTATTTATGCGATAATCTGTCCGTACCAGAAGATGTATGTAGGACAAACCAGCCAAAAAGCAAAGAAACGCATCTGCCAACATCGGAGCAGAATTAGATGTGGAACGCCAAATGCTCCCTTGGTGGAACACTTCTCAGAGCTGAGCCACACTGCTGATGACATTTAATGGACAATCCTAAAAGCTGTCAAGCCCCCACAAAGAGGAGGAAGCCTGTCTCAACTCTTGAACAAAGAACTTAAGTCCATAATCCAGTTTAACACTATCCAGACTGGACTAAACAAGAGTGAGGATTGGACAAACCTTCTATAGCTTGAACATTTGCCATAAACATTGCCTCACATTATGCCAATTGTATCCCCTGGAAGCAGCATTTTCAATGAAGCACCAGTGGACCCACAACGCGGCCAACTGCATCGGAAATTACTCCCATAATCGGTAAGAAGCCCATTAATCGGTAAGAAGCCCAATTGAAGGTCAGACGAGGCCCGCCAGCCAACTAGCAAGCCTTCAACTTAAACCTATTTTCCCTCCTCACAGCGGATCGTGTACCCTACCGACCGCCACAATAACACAGTAAGACGGGACCGTCACACGGACCGTCCGTGATACCCCACACCGATCCTTATTCGGTAAGTTACCGGCTCATAGGCTTCCGGTCCCTTGCTTATCGCTCATCTAATGCCATCCTCTCTGTTTTAACGGATCACAACCGATACACCGCCCACCCTGCTTCCTCATCAAACTATTTCAACGTGCCATTCAGGACAACTCCTGCACATATGGCACACTCTAGATCAAGACTCACGTTTCTTCATTAAAGACCAAGCACTTTTCTATTCCTTGTTTTATTTTCCATGTCTATCATCACGTTAATCCGCGACCAGCACCGGATCCAACCATCCTCTGCCGGTAATTTAATTTCCCGTATCGTTGCAGAGGTAAGCGGCAACCCATCCGCCCTAAAGGCGATCACGTGTCTACCTCAGGCCACACTAGTTTCCCTGATTCCAACATCAGATAAGTGCACACGCTGCTGCTCTTCTCCCTCCCACGGAGGTGGCAGCCTTTCACAATCGCCCTCACCTTGGCACAATGCTCCCCCTTAGCACGCATCAGCCAACAGAAATATTCCAAGCACCTCTGGCGACCCGTATAACATCTCCTGCACGTTTGAAACTAGTGCCCACACAGCCGATGGCACTGAGCACGAGAACTGCATGCCAGAACAATCTTCTTAAATAACACGTCTGCTGACACTTTCACTGCACTGCGATTCCGAATTATGTAAGTATTAAATGTGAATTGGTTGACCTCTAATCTCTACATCAGAAAAGCAACTTACATTTCTACTGCTTCTCTGTTTTTTTCCCCTGTTTTCTTTCCTAACAGGCGCATAATTTGTTACACCAGGCAATATAATTACTAAGTCCTGAAGATGATCCCTTTATAATTTGATACCGGGATCGAAACGCTGTCGACTCTATTTAGTAGACATACAGCTAATTAATGTATATCATTGTTTGTATGTACTACTCTGGGATTCTCTGTCAATTTTGATGTAAAACAGTACCCAGTTTGCTCACCTCTCTTTGCCTGATGTAAACCTTTCTTTCTATCATACTTTTCCTTTAATCTTTTCTCACCTTCAAGTACGGCACAGGATTGTGCTTTACTGCAGACGAAAATGTTTGTTGTGAAAATGCATTTCAAGTTCTGAACACTTGTTATATTTTATAAATAAATCCCTTGCCCGGCTGGGCAAAGGAAAAGTATATAGCAGCCTATTGTGGTCTATATAACATTGGTATGAAATATTGTTCTAGGCTTAGGACCTTTGTTTTCATAAAGTAACTGTTACCCATGGTCATTAGCCACTTAGTGGGTCCCCCTTGTTTTGAGAAAATTTTTGAGCGCAATCGCTGGATTGCAGGGGTTTCTATAAACCTTTAAACCTCGTCACACGAGGACGGCCACCCTAGTGCCTAAGTACACCCATCCTTACTTTTTTCACCACTTATCTATTACTCCTTCATCCTTTAAGAGATGTCAATCCATGTTACACTTTATACTGCCGATTACATAAAGCACTTATGCTCTAAGCCTTCTTTATTATCTGACACCCCTGATGTCCCCGCAACGACTAACAGCTCCTTACCTGACCAACTCGAAAAGCTGAAAAAGAAACAGGTTCGCTTACAACTAATGGTATTAATGCTGACAGACTACTTAAAAGCAGAGGTTATACCACTCGGTCTCCAGGTCCGAAACATCCCAGGTATTTTTACGGACAATCCAAAATACACATCTAACTTCAGCTACATTGGAACCACGTGCTCTAGGCACTGGCTCGCATTAGGAATAGACATAGCCACAGAAACATTGCAATCTTTGGAAACAGAAATTGCAGATGTACTCAAACAAATCAATGATTCAGATCCCACTGCGGAGTGCAAAAAACTACTTGACCAAGTAGAAAAGACGGTGGCTGACTTCCACCGAATTGAACAGAACAAAAAGTCTAATAAAGTCAAGAAAGATATAAAATCATACAGTATTGAAAACACCTACCCTTATCTACAAAAAGATTTTTACACCAATAAACCACACTTTAATCCCAACAGTAGACCCTGGGGTAGATACAACAAACGTCAAAACCTTGTAGGTTTCTCTGGCACCTCTGGAGACTCCTCTGACAGTTCAGACCCAGGCGAAGGAGGCAGTAACCCTAGACGAGGTGGTGGTGCCCATTCTAAATTTTTTATCCAGGGGCCAACCGAATACTCCACAACGAGGACGGGTGAAGAAACCACAACGATGGTTCAATGCACCCGGCGAACGCAAGACACAGAACAATTTCTATCAATGGTAGAACACACAATCAATACCGAATCGCCATCTGAGATAATTCCTATCTTTAATCTCTCTCAGCATATACTGCAGGGCCCTGAACTTGAACTCCTGAAAAAAGGACTCTCCTTTGTACCGACTATTCGTCCCAACTTCATGGAGCTATAGACTGAATTACTGAAATTTTTCAGACTGATTCGCCTTAAAGCCTTTTTCCAGTTGCATCCCACACCTTCCATCAGTTCCAACACACCTTTCCGCCCACCTTCCACCTTCTCACCCACTGCAAGTATGATCCCATCGGAAATCATAACTTTTGAGAAACTAGTCATAAAAGATTTAGTTGAACTAGAGAAGAAAAAACTCTATATTCCTTATAATATCTCACGGCTTGAGAAAGATGCGATCAGTACACTGAAAGGCAATTCTTCTCTCATAATAAAAAGTGCAGACAAAGGTGGTGGAATTGTATTATAGGATATTGACACTTACAAAAGGGAAGTCCTTCGCCAACTTGGTAACACTGATCATTATCAGCGTTTACCCGGGAACCCTACTAAAGATATCCAGGCTACCATAATGGAACTCACAACGAACGCACGAAGTGAAGGCTATTTGAGTAAAAAAGAACATTGCTTTCTCAATGTGAAAAACCCACGCCTACCTGTGATATATACTTTACCAAAAGTCCATAAAAACATCGACAAACCCCCAGGCAGACCAATCGTCTCAGCCTGTGGTTCGATTTTGGAACTCTTGGGTGCCTACGGGGACTTCTTCATAAAAGAGTTCGTACCCACTACAGCCTGCTACGTAAGGGATAGCATGGCGATGATAAACCTGATAGAACACTACCCCTATGATCCAGCCATCAACACATTATGCACTATGGATGTAGAGTCGATCTAAACGAACATCCCTCAGACAGAGGCTCTACTAGTCATCCAAAGAACACTGGACACACTGCCTCGCCCCCACAGGGTCCCAACTAACTTTATCCTCCAGCTGCTTGAACTGTGCCTTTCCAAAAATTTCTTTACCTTTGATGGTGCTTACTATCAACAAATAAAGGGGACTTCCATGGGGGCAATTTTTGCCCCCAACCTGGCCATTTTGTTCAAAGATGCACTGGAAACCGGCTCTATTCTGACAGACAGTATCCCATTCTTCACAGGAATATCACTGTGGCGTCGTTACATAGACGACATTTTTCTAGTCTGGAACCTTGACATTACCACATTGAACCTGTTTCTCCATTGGCTTAATAACAATTGTGCGGACTTAACCTTCACTCTGACTCACGACAAAACCCAAATTGCTTTTCTAGACTTAACAATCTATTGCAATGAAGGCGAGTTACTAACACGCCTTTACAGAAAGCCCACAGAGCGGAACACTTTGCTAAGCTACAACAGCAATCATCCAAGAGCTCTGAAAGACTCATTGCCCTACTCTCAATTTTTTAAGAATAAGGCGCAATTGCTTGAACAAAACAGACTATTTCAGGGAAGCCAATGTCTTGTCCAACAAACTAAAAACACGTGGCTACCCAAGAAGACTGGTTAAAGCAGCATCCAAAAGGGCTTGGTATTGCCCACGCGAAGTTCTTTTGACACCAAAGACGCGGGACAATACAGAAAGAATAGCCTGTGTAACCACCTTTTGCCCAGTGTCCAATAAAATCTGCAAATCCATTCTCAGACACTGGTCGACTATAAATGCAGGCCCTATCAATCTAGAGAGACCACTCTTTGCCTTCCGAAAAAATAAAAATTTGAAAGATCACCTAGTCAGGGCAGCCTTACCTGCCCCCACCCCTAGAACAACTATAGACTCTAACTGGGGGCTACCACCATTACTGGGGCATGTGAAATGTGGCCACTGTACTGTCTGTGAATGCACAATTGAGGCACGCAATATCTGTCATAATGGCATTAACTTTGAAATGAAATCCTTTACTAATTGTAACACCTGCAATGTTATTTATGCGATAATCTGTCCGTGCCAGAAGATGTATGTAGGACAAACCAGCCAAAAAGCAAAGACACGCATCTGCCAACATCGGAGCAGAATTAGATGTGGAACGCCGAATGCTCCCTTGGTGGAACACTTCTCAGAGCTGAACCACACTGCTGATGACATTCAATGGACAATCCTGAAAGCTGTCAAGCCCCCACAAAGAGGAGGAAACCTGTCTCAACTCTTGAACAAAGAACTTAAGTTCATAATCCAGTTTAACACTATCCGGACTGGACTAAACAAGAGTGAGGATTGGACAAACCTTCTACAGCTTGAACATTTGCCATAAACATTGCCTCACATTATGCCAATTGCGCCAACAATCTGTGAATAATGTGCTCCACAAATTTACAGAACTTCCTCTGAGCTATAGTGTGTAATGTGTCTAATGTAATCAGACAATTTATTTTCTGTCACATGCGCCACACTTTAGGCACCTTCGTCCCATATCACCTGTCCCAGCACCTTTACTCCTATATGCCGCACTGTAATTATTTTAACAAAATATCCTTATTCATTTCCACTTGCGCCGTTTCTAATTCATGCGCCGTTTCTAAGTCAGGCACTTTCCTGAGCACAATTCACTATCAATGCCCCACTACAAGATGGCCGACTTATCATCCTCAGCCACCTCTTGGAAATACTCCGACCATGTGCCTCGGATCACATGACTCAATAGCCTTAACTCGCGAGAGCTTGCCCATTCCCCTGGAAGCAGCATATTTGGTGAGGACCAGTGGACCCACAACGCGGCCAACTGCATCGGATATTACTCCCATAATCGGTAAGAAGCCCATTAATTGGTAAAAAACCTAATTGTAGGTCAGACGAGGCCCGCCAGCCAACTAGCAAGCCTTCAACTTAAACCTATTTTCCCTCCTCACAGCGGATCGTGTACCCTACCGACCGCCACTATAACACAGTAAGATGGGACCGTCACACGGACCGTCCGTGATACCCCACACCGATCCTTAATCGGTAAGTTACCGGCTCATAGGCTTCTGTTCCCTTGCTTATCGCTCTTCTAATGCCATCCTCTCTGTTTTAGCGGATCACAACCGGTACGCCGCCCACCCTGCTTCCTCATCAAACTATTTCAACGTGCCATTCAGGACAACTCCTGCACATATGGTACGCTCTAGATCAAGACTCACGTTTCTTCATTAAACACCAAGCACCTTTTTATTCCTTGTTTTATGTTCCATGTCTAGCATCACGTTAATCCGCGACCAGAGCCGGATCCAACCCTCCTCTGCCCGTAATTTAATTTCCCGTATCGTTGCAGAGGTAAGCGGCAACCCATCCGCCCTAGAGGCGATCACGTGTCTACCTCAGGCCACATTAGTTTCCCTGATTCCAACATCAGATAAGTGCACACGCTGCTGCCCTTCTCACTCCCACGGAGGTGGCAGCCTTTCACAATCGCCCTCACCTTGGCACAATGCTCCCCCTTAGCACGCATCAGTCAACAGAAATAATCCAAGCACCTCTGGCGACCCGTATAACATCTCCTGCAAGTTTGAAACTAGTTCCCACACAACCAATGGCACTGAGCACGAGAACTGCATGCCAGTGCAATCTTCTTAAATACCACGTCTGCTGGCACTTTCACTGCACTGTGATTCCGAATTATGTAAGTATTAAATGTGACTCGGTTGACCTCTAATCTCTGCATCAGAAAAGCAACTTAAATTTCTACTGCTTCTCTGTTTTTTACCCCTGTTTTCTTTCCTAACAGGCACATAATTTGTTACACCGGGCAATATAATTACTAAGTCCTGAAGATGATCCCTTTATAATTTGAGCCCGGGATCGAAACGCCATCGACTCTATTTAGTAGACATACAGCTAATTAATGTATATCATTGTTTGTATGTACTACTCTGGGAATCTCTGTCAATTTTGATGTAAAACAGTACCCAGTTTGCTCACCTCTCTTTGCCTGAAGTAAACCGTTCTTTCTATCATACTTTTCCTTTAATCTTTTCTCACCTTCAAGTACGGCACAGGATTGTGCTTTACTGCAGACGAAAATGTTTGTTGTGAAAATGCATTTCAAGTTCTGAACACTTGTTATATTTTATAAAGAAATCCCTTGCCCGGCTGGGCAAAGGAAAAGTATATAGCAGCCTATTGTGGTCTATATAACATTGGTATGAAATATTGTTCTAGGCTTAGGACCTTTGTTTTCATAAAGTAACTGTTACCCATGGTCCATAGCCACTTAGTGGGTCCCCCTTGTTTTGAGAAAAAAGAAAAAATGCCATTGCCAACAGCACTCCCATACCAGATACCTGGAAGGGCGCTGAGATTATCCAGATCTTCAAGAAGGAGGATCGCTCTGATCCAGGAAATTACAGGCCGATAAGCCTAATAGATTGCATCCAGAAGATAACAGCTAGGCTCCTTTTGACCAGAATTCAAGCCTGGATTGAGGAGGAAGATATCTTGTCTCCTCTCCAGGCAGGGTTCCGCTCACATACGAGCACTATAGACCAAGTTTTTAGATTTGTCCTAATTTACTGGCGGGTGGTTATACTTACTGGAGGTACTCTTTTTGCGGCATTTGTCGACCTTAAGTAGGCTTTTGATTTAGTGCTGCATGCCAAAATGTGGAGTGTCTTTGCAGGACAAGGTATGCCGCACGCTGTATTGGCTTTTTTAATTAAACTGCAAGAGGCAAACTTTGCCCAAGTACGTTGGGGTCAGCAAGGAAAAGTAACAGACAGGGTTCCTATTTCCAGGGGGTACGCTAACGGTGTGTACTGGCACCAACACTCTTCTCTCTGTACATTAACAGGGTGATTCAGTATTTCGATAATCATCCAACGGATGCCCCCAAGCTGGATGGCAAACTGATTCCTCTATTAAATGTTTGCAGATGATACCTTGTTAATCTCCAAAACTCAGCAAGGCCTTCAGAAGGCCATAGTGCGCTTTGAGGTATTCTACAAAGATTATGGTCTCAGTATTAATGTAAGCAAGACCAAGTTTATGGTGCTTCACAACCACAGGTTTGTATGAGGGAGGGTGGTCATGAATGGTGCTTTGTTAAAGCAGACCCAGGTTTTCTCCTACCTTGGTATAACTCTGGCCTCAAAACTTCATTGGAAACCCCACACTAACTAGCCGGTCACTAAACATGCACAATTAGCAGGTGCCCTGATTAAGGAGCTCCACTGCTCTTCCAGAAAACCTATTGCCCCAGCGCTGTAAATTTTTGGTGCTAAAATCAGTGTGTCCGTTCTTTATGGGGCAGAGTTGTGGGGGTTTAGTAATTTAGCATCTTTAACGACCTCTCAAAACAAGTTTTGAGGGGTATAACCAGCCTTCCATTATTGACCCCGTTACTGCCCCTCTTTTATGATCTGGGTTGTCAACATCTAGAGGATATGGCCCATTATAGACTTGTGGCATACTGGAGGAGACTGTGGGTAACCCCGGAGCTCTCCCCGTATGCTCGGGCATCCCTCGAGGTCAGAGATTCTGACAGCGCCCGCAGAATCTCTTGGATGAGTGATGCAAGAGCGGTTTATACCGCCATGGGCTTGAGTTCACTGTGGGAGGACCCTATTCTCAATTTCTTTCTGCCTAGGAAGGTTTTTAGAGAGCTATATTGGTCAATGGTCTCCTTGAGAAGGTTTAGGATGTGTACTAGTCCTTCACTCTCAAGGGACTACTTGGAGTTAAAACATGAGGCTGCTTATGAGGACTACGGATTGTATTACGCTTTCCAGGGACAGGAAACTGTACCACCAATTTAGGGTGGGTACGCTTCCTGTAAATTCCTTTACAGCTAAATGGCATGCCAATATTAACCCAAGTTGTCCATTCTGTCCTTCCCATCCTGTTCGTCTGCCCAGAGTACAAGCATCCTAGGTATACGTGGTTGAAGCCTATTTGTTTGCAGTTGGGCATCACCACAGGCTCTGAGGCACTAAGGATTTTGAAAACTAACTGCTCTGAACCTGTAGCTATTGTTATCGACAAATTTTTACATTGGATGTGGGCAATTCATGCGCGTAAATTAAGTTTTAAATAGGAATTTGTCCTTTTAACAAATGTTTTTAATTATTTACTGTAGCTATTATATTACTCTGTGATGCTAAATGTATTTTTGCCCTGGACTTGTTGTTTTATGCTTTTATCGTTATGTTTTAATTGGGGTTTTAAATTAAAATATTTGTAATGGATGGACTAGCTTATCGGCCAAATCTCCTGAGCTACATTGTCATTGTTATAAATTTGAATATTCACGTATGTCTTTTATGATACACAAAGCAAAATTTTTATGAATGAATGAATGATAACAGGGGTCAGAGGGAACAGACCAACAAACGGTTCAAGCACCTGCTTGCAGTCTTTGTGTTGTTGGTCTGTCATTTTGGGAGAGAGTACAATTCTATCCTCTGGACCATCGTGTACATTGGTAGAGAGGAGATCTGGCACTGGCTCAGTCTCCTCCTCTGTGACCATCAACATTGTCATGTCTGCCCTGTATTGGTGGGGTTTCAACCTATTGACATGCAGGGTCTGGTGAGAGTTTTTGGGGTTATTCAGGTCTCCCAGGTAGGTAGCCTCACCCTTGCTCTCTAGGATTGGATAGGGCCCAATCAACTTGTCCAGGAGAGCCCTAAGAGCCACAGGTTCCATTACCCACACCGATTGACCTGGAGTGTACTCAGGCATTGTCCTGGAGATCCCCAGGGGCCACAGGCTAAAACATCCCCACCAATTGACCTGAAGTGTACTAAGGCATTGTAGCCCTCCTGGTACCTCCTGTAAGTCCTTCACAGTGGGATTTGTGAGAGCTGGGCAGAGGTCTGCCCCCTTACCCCACCACTCTGCAAGCATGATTACTACTTAAACAACCATAGAAATTCATTGTAAAAACCAAAGCTTACAGGGACATTATAGTAAGGAATTAGCATTTTAAAAACCTCAGAAGTTCACTGAAAAAAAACAAAGGTAACAGAGACGTTATAGTTTGGAAATTGAATAAAAAAACCTTAGAAGTTCACTGGAAAAGAAAACAAATGTTACAGGGACGTTATAGTTAGGCCCAGGTTTCACTCACACAAAACGAGTGAAACTCAGAAGTTACAGTTAGCTGACATAACAATAACTCACACCCCCGCAATGCACTACTTATGAACCTACATATTACGTTACTCATGACATGGTTAGTGACTTCACTGACATCACTGATGACATCATCTACAGAATCTCTGATGCACTCACTCACACCCCTAAATAACCTTTCATACAGCCACTCCATCTTCTACACTAGCATTCCCTAAGCCATTGACATATTCATACCAGTACTTACACACCCACTCACTGATTCATGGGTCTACACACACATCCACACTGAGACACCTAATCACTCACTTATACAGTCAGTCACACGCCCACTGAATCATTCATACAGATACACATACTCCCACTGATTCATCAAAGCACCTTGGTGTATATATATAGAACACTTATAAATATTTTGAAAACACTCACAGTCTCTGCATGATGTCATCAGTGATGTCACTGACTATGTCAAGAGTGATGTAGCATGTGAGGTCATAAACAGTGCATTGTGGGGAAGGGATTTGAATATCTCTGGATTTTTTCATGTGAAATCTGAACCTAACTATAACCTGTAACATTTTCATTAGTGATTATTTAAGGTTTTTTACATTTTATTTCCTAGCTATAACTGCCATGTAACCTTTGTTTTTTTCAGTGACTTTATCTATGTTCACTGTATGTGTATATAAATATATCCTACTGGCGGTCGCCAGTAGGTAGTTATAGTTAGGATTTCTTTCAATGCAAAATCTCAAAATTCTATTGTGAATAACTTTGGCGTCGGTTGACGAATCTGCCTGAAAATTTCCTCAAATTTGCCTCGTCAAGCTCCGGTCCTTCCCTGAAAGTTTGGGGGGGATTCGTGAAGTGCGGGGCCGAGATAAAAGGGGGGTCCCAAAACGTGTTTTCCCCATGTTAATTTCCATAGGGCGGTCGAACTCACTTTTAGCCCGAACGGCTGAATGGATTTCCACCAAACTTGGCAAAATTGTAGGGACTGGTAGCCCGATGTGCCTTTGCTATGTCTCAAGATATGTGCTCCAGTGGATTTTGAGTAATTTAGGTTCAAAAAAATATATATATCTATGGCCGCGCCCCGGTACGCGCAGCGGACGCGACACGCGAGGTGCGCACGGAAAGCTCATTGGCTCTCGGGTGTCTGTAAACATTCCAAACAGTCCGGAGCGGCCGCCATCTTGTGTCTCAGTAGGATCGAGACACAAGAGGTGGCCAAAACAAAGGGGGAAAACACCATAAGGGGGCAGAGTAGACCCCCCTCTCCCCCTAGGTTTGAGGTGGGGGTTATAAAAGGACACCGCGGGGCAAAAAAAAGAATTTTGTTTTATTTTGCGCGGGGGAGGAGGGGGTGCCCGGTACGTGCACCGTGGAGCGGACCGGGGAGCGGCCCATGGGGAAAGAAGAATGACAGAGTTTTAAAAAAAAGTAACCTTTATTCATAAATTGGAGGTAGTTCTAAAAAGAACTGTTTTTTTTCTTCTTTTTGTTGTTTTATATTTTTTTGTGTTTTATGAACATTTTGTACTTTTTTTGGCTTTTATGAACTATTTTTAATTTTTTTTTTATTTTTATGGGGAGAAACAAGAAACAGGGAATTGAAAATGGCTCAACTGGAGCAAAAAACAAAAAACGGAAAAAATTAGGGTTTTTTGGGGCAATTGTGATTGTCACCAGCAAGGACGATGAGCTTTACGCTCTTTTCCCCATAGGAGATCAGCTTGCCACAATGAATGCATGTAATTCTAAAATCTTCAAATCGTTGTTGAATACAAGGCATCGTCTCCGTTGTTTCTGGTCCCGATGGAGTGGGTTGCTTTCTTTTGGAGGTGGTCCTTGAAGACTGGGGGAGGTTACTGGCCAGTTCCCTGAACTCTGCAGCAGAATAGTTGTTTGGATGCTTGTGGGTCATATGCCTAATCATGGTATTGTTACCAAATGAATATTTTTTGTTTGGGTTGCCCCTTGAGAGTTCCATGCCACAGATTAGGCAATTTACCTTGGCCGCATTGACTTTTTTCTTGCCCTCTGGGATTGAAAAAAAACTCCCATACAATATGTGGTTTGGGCTGGTATGGGGTATTCTGTTCAGGCAGCCATCTTCTCCCCTCCTCCTCTTCCTCTTCCTCCTCCTCCTCTTCTTGACCACCAATGTACTGTTGTGGTGGTCCTCTTGGTGGTGGTGGTGGTGCAGATGCTCCAGCTGTTGCTGCTACAGTAGCCATTTGAAAGTACAAAATAGTTCTCTGTATTGCTGAAACAGGTCTTCCTCAGTCAAAGGACAAAGTCAGAATAAGGATAAAAGGTGGGGTCTTTCATCATTTGGAATAAAGAACTGTTCTGGACCAATGAGAAGTGTTATTTATTTTCAGGTCACAAGACCAGGGATTTCATCATTATGAAACCAAAACTGTTCTGCACCAATAAAAAGTGTTATTTTCAGGTCACATGCCCGGGGGCGCGTCGCGTAAGCGCGTCACATGTTCACGTTGCGCAATCGTATTCGCTCGGGTGCGCTTATGCCGTGCGTATCACGTGGACGCGGCTACGCGATACGTCACGATTATGTTTTCGTTCGCGGCAATAGCGCTAACAGGACGCTCTCTGGAGCGCGCCCTGGGGCGCTTCAAAAGACTACGCTTTCTGGGGCGCTCAGCGGGGCGCGCCCCGGGAGCGCTCAAGGGTAAAAATATATATATATATATGCATTAAAAAAATTGTTTTCAATACAAATAAAATATAGGATTCATTCATTTTCAAAAATATTACATTTTATAGCTATAGACATTTGCTATTAACAAATTTCTGAAATTCAAAGGAAAAAACATAGGTTTGGGGCCTTATATAAAGTTAGGAATTAGCATTTAAAAAACCTATGAAATTCACTGAAAAAAACATGGGTTTTACACCAGTTATAGTTAGGAATTAGCATTTAAAAAACCTTTGAAATTCACTGAAAAAACCATAGGTTTCACACCAGTTATAGTTAGCTGGAAGTTTTACTCGCATAAAGCCATTGAAATTCCCACGTTATAGTTAGTTGGACTCACTTTAACTTGCGCGTGCAATGCACTGCTGATGACGTCACATATTACATCACTCTTGACATGGTCAGTGACATCACTCATGACATCACTGATGACAGCATCTTTGTGACAGAGTAACAGACCTCCTTTCACTGTAATGTAACCCTTGAAACACATATTCAAAAATACAAACTAAAATTTTCAAAACAATGCAGATACCCATACCAGTTACAACAACAAAATCAATAATTCCAGCATCTATATACACATCCACTCATTCACCAACAGTTCTATATAGTCACTCATACATGTACTCACTCATGATATGTAGTGATACACCTATACATCCTGTTACACACCAACAGTCACCCAAAAGTTACTCACACAAATACTCACACATACAAATAAACTATTGAACATCTATTTATTTGCATATACAGCTATACACACATTACCACTTTACTTCTAAGGAAACTTACACATACTTACTCTCTTAAACAATCACTTATAGAAACACATACTAATTTAAACAGAAACTCTTACAATCCCTCACTCTGACATGTACTCACTTATATACATCAACATTCACATATACTAGATTAAAACATATATAGTTATTGATAAAGACACTACTGAGACAGTCATTCACTCACTAACATATACACACTCATCCACCCATATAGTCCTGCACATATGCTGTCTTCAAAACACATACAAACACAGAATCAGTCACTCATGCATCTATGTGCTAAGTAATACCCCACCAAACCATATAGATACTCATACTGATATTAAAAAAAACATCTAATAACCCATATACATACACATGTAGCTACTCACCAACCCATGCAGCAACTTATACACAAAGTGAAACACTAATACATATAATTAAATATTTAAATATTACTCACTAATATTTATTTTTCAGAAAGACACACATTCACTGGATGGTGTCATCAGTGATGTCATGAGTGATGTCACTGACCATGTCATGAGTGATGTAATATGTGACGTCATCAGCAGTGCATTGCACGCGCAAGTTATAGTGAGTCCAACTAACTATAACGTGGGAATTTCAATGGTTTTACGCGAGTAAAACGTCCAGCTAACTATAACTGGTGTGAAACCTATGGTTTTTTCAGTGAATTTAATAGGTTTTTTAAATGCTAATTCCTAACTATAACTGGTGTGAAACCTATGGTTTTTTCAGTGAGAATATATATATTTATTATTTGTATTATTTGTGCATCACATGGTGTATATGAAGGGGTTTAAAAAGAGGCATCATGGGAAATATTTTTTATGTGAGCAAGGGCAACCGCCCGAAACGCGTCATCTGTTAGCGCTGCTGTGACCTTCACTTGAATAAAGTACCTCTTGCCAGCAATTTGGGATCGGTTGGTTTTTTCCTGGGACAGAGCAACACCTGGCATTCCCAAAGTGAACCTGCATCGTTTGATATATATATATATATCCGAGTGCCCACAGAAACAAAATCCGCAATGCCAAACGCTACCAGCGCCGAAGAGCCAACTCAAGGAAAAAATCAGCAAATAAGGAAGAAAAACACCAGGAGATGGAATAAGAAGTGAGTGACTTGCCAGTCACATCAGGTACTGACCTCTCTGTTATAAATCTTACTGACACTGTTTTTACTCAGTCTGAATTGCGTATTCTATCAATGGGACTCACTTTTTGCCCTCCCAGTGACTTCAACTATGTTAACATCAGGATAGATTTATATAAATTTGTCCGAAAGTTGAAACTTCAGAAACATTTCTCAGGGAGTAAAACACGCACAACATTGGTGCGAGCAGATACAGACAACCAGGGGCTCCTGGCTCGTGATGCTCCATGTTTACAAGATATGGAATCACTCAGACTGGAACAATCAGTGTCTCAGGACACACCGGCACAGACGATTACTAACACAGGGGGCTTAACATCCTTCAAACCTTGTTCAACTTTTACTCCTGTAATGGTATATGATAACATCGATATTTTCCATGAGGCGGCAATTAAGGAAATTAAGGTGCTTTACTCTAAAATGCTTTGTACCAAACAACAGAAATACTCACAAAACGACCAATATCAGAAACTGATCAAGAAGATTCAGCAGAATGACAACATCATTGTCAGGCAATCGGACAAGGGGGGCAATATAGTGTTATGGCCGAGACAACTATATTTGGAGGAAGCCCTTTCTCAACTAAATAATTCTGATTGTTATAGACACTGTGATATCAGCTCAGTTAGAAAAGCCCAGACAGACTTCTACTCATTATTGATGGGGTGGAGGTCTTATGGACTCATAAGCATGGATGAACTGAAGTATTTGAAAAATGATAATCCGATCATGCCAGTTTTATACCTGATCCCAAAAGTTCACAAGAATCCAGCTAACCCCCCGGAAAGACCTATCATTGCAGCGTGTGGGGGATTACTGGAAAAAACTATTTATGTGGATTCATTCCTGCAAGAACATGTACAAAGTTTGCCGTCATTTGTCCAGGATTCCAGTGATTTTTTGCGTAAAATCGAGGACATAGTTTGGGATCCTGGGTGGTTTTTGATAACGCTAGACATTACATCTTTGTACACCAGCATAATCCACCAAGACGGTTTAAGGGCCATTGAGTTTTATTTGGGTTAGAGACCGGTAATGATGACAGAACACAACCGCATGCTTTTATCCATGATTACTTTCTGTTTGAATCATCATTTTTTCATGTTTAATAACAGATACTATCAGAAAGTCAGGGGTGTGGCCATGGGGACCTGTTTCTCTCCCAGTTATGCCTGCCTGCATATGGGCTACTGGGAGAGACAGGTCCTCTATGGGAAACACTCTGACATAGCAACACAGTCAATTGTGCGCTGGTATCGTTATATAGACAATGTGTTTCTTATTTGGAGAGGCACACGTACAGAAGCAGAGCATTTTATTGAGACGCTGAATTGCAACAATTTCAATCTTTCGTTTACTTCAGACATTAGTCAGGAGCAGGTACACTTTCTCGACATGACCATTAAAATCTGTCAGGATAATCTAGAGACCAGGTTATATAGGAAGCCCACGGCAGGAAATACAGTACTCCATGCCAGCAGTCATCATCCCTCCCACCTTATACGCAGCATCCCCTATGGGGAGATGTTGCGTATAAGACGGTTGAGCATTACGGATTTCCAATGCCAATTGGCACAGGAGGCTAGCAAGATCAGATTCCTTGCGAGAGGGTATAAGCCGGGTCAGATTGATAAGGCTATAGCCAAAGCTAATGCTTTATCTCGTAGTCAGACCTTAGAGCGTAAAAGTAAACCTGGACCCTCAACCTCTCAAGACCAATCAGGTAGACTGATATGGGCCTACAACAGGCAACATGGTGCGCTTAGGAAGATCATAACTAAGCATTGGGACCTAATTAAATGTGACCCCATCATAGGTGATAAAATTCCGGCAAAACCATCGATCACCTTCAGGAAGGCCTATTCAATGCAGGATGCTCTTGTTAAGTCCAGCCCGAGGTGGTGACGCACAAAAACTGGCTGGGTAAAAGCAAGGGCTTCAGGAAATGTGCGACCTGCAAGGCTTGCCAGCATGGGATCAACAAGTCAGAATATGTGATTCCCTTTACTGCTACTGCACGCAAGATCAAAAAACAACTGACTTGCAAAAGTGAATACGTGGTGTATGTGCTGGAGTGTCCGTGTGGCCTGCGGTATATTGGGAGTACCAAACTGCAGGTGCACAAAGTCAGACAGATGATCTTAAAAAATTGGCACTTGCTGGAGGAACTAAAAGTCCTTTCCCGAGGCCGATATTTGCCTACAAAAAGAACCAGAGCATAGGCCAGCAACTGGTGCGTGCTGATGTGCGAATACAAAAACAAAAAAGCGACCTAATCACTAAATGGGGTCTCAAACCCATTGTGGGACACCACAGATGTGGTAATTGCGTATCATGCGATACCACAATCGAGGGATGTGAATTCACCCACATAAACATCAAATGGAAAAATGTAGGATTCTCCAACTGTCGGACACGAAATGTCGTGTATGCGATAGTTTGTCCATGTGACAAAATTTACATCGGTAAAACTAACCAACAAGTAAACACTCGCATTACGCAACACCGATCACGAATAAAAAATAAAGTGGCCAATGCACCCATGGTACAGCATTTCATAGAGACTGACCATCGAGAAACGGATTTTAAATGGACAGTATTATAGAGCATCAATCAAGCAAGATGTCCCCCTGACACTGAGAATGTGCTTCTTACGAAAGAAGCATACTTAATTTTGAAATTTAATAGTACCCAGAGCGGGTTAAACACATTGTCCGAGGTCTCCAGGCTTTAATCTGCATTGTTACAACTCAGTGGTTAAAACCGATATAGTGCTTTGCGCAAGTCAGTATTAGAATGGATGGAATGTGTATGACTTTTTGATTCGAAAAGACAACCTCTCTAAAATAAAACTTCCAAGTGAGGCGGCATCTAAACCTCTTACAACTACATGTCCCACAAATCTGTGATCACGTGACTGAAAGCTTTTTATCACGTTTGCAGCAAGATGGCTGCTGTTGTCAAAACGCCAGCTGTAACGCGGAAGTAGAGAGCGACAGTGCGCTAAAGATTGCCGGATTTTTCTATGAAGAGTTTCTTGTTTTCTAAAGGTAGGAACCAAGATAAGAGATTAATATCTGAAACGCAATAGAAATGCAAACGTAAGGCACAGAATGATATAGAGCATTCTGTTTCCTGACAGACTAAGGAGGAACAGTGCCGCACCCCAAAGAGAGCATCTTCACGTCCGTCAAGGAACGTCACCCTTTAAGGTAGATTGACTTAAGTATTTGTCCGTGTTAATCATACAACACATTTTCGCTCCAACCAGCAGTAAAAACAGTTCTAATTTTTCTTGCATAGGGAGGACAAAATTCAACTCCATAAATAAAACACTAGCAGAGTACAGAAGAGAATAAGGAGAAATCGGACACTGATCCTAAGAACAGCGGTGCCACAAACAGGTATGAAACACGAGCACCGCCCATTAGCTAGGGAAGATCATCCCACAATTACCATCACACTAATAGATAAAACTATCTTACAGACTACCCTGAGACATAGAAAAAGCGAGAAGGCTGTTAAACCCGTTTGATCCGGCTACACGTAAAGTTACAGGTACACAATCACTCATAGACAGAGGTTAAGCGAAGCGCAATGGGTGAGATCAAAAAAACTAAAGTGTTGTTCCCTCTCATTTGCACACGTTCTAGACAGAGAAAGGATAGAAGTGACAAGGCCCTGATGAGACCCCGTCTATTGATTTTACGGGTTCGAAACGCGTCGGCATCAAGAAGGCTATAAAAGTGCACAGGACTTACTGCGATATTGCATTCATTGATTTGTATCTACTAGCCTTCTTGCAGACTCTTTGTCCTTCAATGATTCTTTGAAATTCTCATTGCATGATACAGGCATTTTGTAAAACTTTAAGATTTGCCGCAATAGAAAACAATGTGCAAAGTGTTTTTGTTTTTTCATTTTTGTTTTGGACTTAATGTTCTTGTAATCAATGTGTAGTCATTCATGATTTGCATATTTTTTGATTAAGTGTTATTTGTTTCGTGTGTTTCATACATGTAGTAGAAATCCATTTTTTGTATTTGAATGCAGAAAAAGTAAACGGTTAAGTTAAATAAACCTACATAATCAGAAGTAGCCCTGATTTATGTGCTTGCATTAACAAGCAACAAAGAAGTGTGAGAGGGGCAAATTGTATGTTAATCAAAAGGATACTGCAGCACATAAGGGCCATCAACACCAATGACTCCGCGTATCCAGTAGCACGCCATTTTAAAGAGTGCCATAATAACAATAGTGCTCTATTGAAATACTATGCCATAGATAGTGTGGGTCCACTAAGAAGAGGAGGTGACAGGGAGGGAGCACTGAGAAAACTAGAGACAAGGTATATATTAGAAATGGACAGTAAACTCCACTAAAGATTTTTATACCTGTCTCTGATATATTGGCTCCCCCCTGTTTAATAGGCATACCTTAGCCACAATCCTATAGTTTTCAGATGACCTGTGTCATGAAGTTTCAAAATGTCCTGCGCAACAATTTGGTTATATACTGTTTCCAAAAAACCATAGTCCCGATTCTGACCAGCACTGTGGACAACCCAGCTGAGTTGCATAGCCTAGGCTTAGGCTATGTGTTAGAAATATGTGTATGATTGGGAGATTTAATTTTGAGAAAAACAAAAAGTAAAAAACAATTAGACTCACGTATCACTGGTTTACTGTCACTAGTGGTGTATTATCACATGCTCTATGGGTAGAGTAGTCTAATACATTCTACCATAGTAAGTAAGTGGGAGGCTGCGATAATGTATTTGAAACATTTATTATCTCCTCCCCACTTCGGTTCAATGGCATTAACAGACTTCCATCAAAGTGCAATATATTTATTTAATCAGGGAGCATTTTCTAATTGGGTTAAATAATTGCATTTATGCGGTTATAAACGACATTAATAAGTACTTTTATCCAGTGTGTATATAGTGATGTGTAATTAGTGTAAATATATTTATTGTGGATGATATATTATATATTTTTGTACTGGTATTTTAGATCTTTATTTGTACAATGTATTTAGTGTTATTTAATAAGTATACAGTAATGTCTGGATGAAATTACTTGCACCTTGTATTTTGCACATTGCAGCTATTTTAATGGGGATTACCCCGCGATGTTCGATTGAGCTGAACAGTATATTGTCTATGTCCATTGCATATGTCAATAGCATGTGACTACTTTCTACCAATCACGTTACAAATTCAATGGCACTTGCACTTTAAATTTTGCCTTCCCTCTGCATGCGTCATGTGACCAAGGCCTCTGTGAAGGCCGAAACGTTATGCTGAGGTGGGCCTTCCCCCTGATTGAATAAATCACTGCTCACCTGCACTTGGGTCTCCTTCTCTTCTTCTGCGCCGCTGGTATCCGTGAATTGGGCTCCTGGCGAGAGAAAGCTGAGATCGTGTATATATATATATATATATATATATATATATATATATATATATATATATACATATATACATATATAAATATATATACACACACACACACATACATATACATATATATTTTGAAAAGGACTTCTTAGGGTTTAGGGTGGGTGAGAGTATATGGGATTTTGGGTTGCAAGGAATTTTTAGAGTTTAGGGTGGCTTTGAGTTTTTGGGTGGCAAGGGATTTTTTGGGTGTTTAGGGTGGGTTTGGAATGTCTAGGTGGTAAAGGAATTTTTAGGGTTTAGGGTGTGATTGGGTTTTTGGGTGGTAAGGGAATATAAGGGTTTAACATGGGTTTGGGGTGTTGGGTGGTAAGGGAATTTTTAGGGTTTGCAGTGGGTTTGAGGTTTTGGGTGGCAAGGGAATGTTTAGGGTGGGTATGGGTTTTTGGGAGGCATGGGAATGTCTATGGTTTATGGTGGTATGGGGGTTTTATGTGTTAAGGGGTTCTTAGGGTATAAGGTGGGTATGGGCATTTTTAGGGTGGCAAGGGTGTACACATACATATCTATATATATTATATATTTCTATTTAAATATATATTTTTCTATTTATATTTATTTCCATTTAACTGATATTTTTTATTTATATACATATTTATATATGTGTGTGTATATATATATATATATATATATATAATATATATATATATATAATATATATATATATATATATATATATATATATATATATATATATATATATATATATATATATATATATATATATATATATATATTCACTGAAAAAACCATAGGTTTCACACCAGTTATAGTTAGGTGGAAATTTCACTCGCATAAAACCATTGAAATTCCCACGTTATAGTTAGTTGGACTCACTATAACTTGCGCGTGCAATGCACTGCTGATGACGTCACATATTACATCACTCATGACAGGGTCAGTGACATCACTCATGACATCACTGATGACATCTCAAATGCAATATTCAGAAACTCGTCTCTGGCCTCACACGAACAGAGCCACATTTCAGAATCGCTTCCTCTGCAACTTCCTTTGCAGCTCATTAGTGCAATGACATAGCAGAAGTTACTATCTAAGATTCCTAGATTAACACTCCGAGTTCTTCAACAAGATAAAAACTCAGCAACCTGGGAAAGCCCCGCTTGCTATGTTTTGATTAGTAATAGAACTCTAATTAGCACTGATAGACGATCAATTCCTAGTGACATCTGTATTGACGTCTTATGTCCAAAAGCGTACGTCAAACAAGGCACCTTTCAGGTATAAATATTACCAACGTTGCCTTAAGCAAATGCTGCTGTCATGCTGAAGCTATTGCTGTCAAGCTAATGCTGACACTATCGCTACTGCTATCGCTGCTAACGAGCGAACGATGGTGTGGTGAACACAGGAGCTGAACAGCCATCCCCTGCAAGAGCCCAGCAGAAGCAAGCTGCCCGCGGACGCTGCCCCTCCTCCTCTTGCTCGACGCGCTGAGAGAGACGCTGTCTTTTCTCCTGCTGAGAAATCCAGCTCCGGCGTTTCCAGCCCACTCTTGCGAGTGACTGGGATATCGAGTTCCCTGAAGGAGATACCAGACCTCCAGCATTCTATTCCAGAGGTATGGTGTTGACTAAACCCTTAGAGAGAATTCTTGAAGCAAACCTTGGCAAAACCAACTTAACTTAAAGCTACTTACTCACTCCCCATCCAAGTATTAGGCTTAGGTCAGGTACACTGGGGTAGGCGTAGTTAGAAGCACCAGTTGAGTATTTTAGCCTAATGTATATATGAATGTATATATGTTTTATTCATTTAAAACCATTGTATGTCTAAGAAACACTATCAATGCTTTAACAGTATTATTTCGCAATACTCATCTTACTGTACGTACTTTTTATAATAACAAGTCTTGCAATTGTGCCAATTCATTTCTCTTGTATGAGAAGAAAGACTGTTCAATAAATAATACCTTTTATTGAAAACGCCCGTCTCTCTATTCTCTACATATGGTGAAAGTAATCTGCACAACAACTGACTGAGTAAAATAACTGTCTATTGTTTCACACGACTCTAGAGATTGACTCTTATCTGAGGAGCAAAGTTGTCATGTTTGCACGGTTGTTGGAAAACTGAATCCCTTCTTGTCTGTACCAGGGAAGCTGATCACTTCCTATTCAGTCAAGAAAGTTTCCAGTGACCTCTGAGCTAGTTGGTAACAAACCCAATTAAGTTTAGCATAGTCAGTGGAGACCTGGAAGATCCGCACTTCTACGTTGATACTACTGTTTATGTTATTCCAATGCGCAGGGCCTATTGGGAAAACAGGAACTACACTACATGGCACCCAAACGTTTGGTAAGGCGATAAACTAACGCAAGACGTTAGAGTAACTCTTTCGTGCATTTTTCACACAGACTCCTTTCTCCCGTAAATACTCCAATAGACGTCTGGAGTGGGTGAAAGGTTAAAATCCGCCCGACCTTAGTAGGAAGAGATTCCTATGTAAAGCTCTGGTTTATTCAGCGTTGAAGGATACAGTGTTCCAAAATATTGTGCACCTAATCTTTGTCTCCTTGGAGACCTACTCTACAAAACCTGCATTTATAAAATGTCAGTGTTAGAAAACGGAACTGATGCCGCAGCAGATGCGACTCAGCAGGGTCCCGACGGGACTACTGAACCGGGTGCAATAATCATCCCGGCACATTTAAGAAAATCTATAACGTTAAAACTTATAGAAAATGGACTGACCACACAAGGTGGCACAGTCGTCTTCGTGATAGAGGCACACGAATATCGGCAGACAGAGGTATTCTATTCATGGATAAAATTTCCAGTGGAAAACGCTGCAACAAACTAGTTCCACTACTATGTAGTAGGAGTTCCACCGGATGAATACGCTCCTTTCGAGGAGATTGAAATCCCATTAAAATACCAAGAACATTTACTTTGGTTTAAAGGCGCCCTAAAACATAATGATCATATTACCAGGCTCGGTCCACTAGGTAGACCAGGAGCAACGTGGCCGGTTCTAGCCAGCTACACACCACATCCAGACATTGAAAAAATGTCAAGTGAAGAACTCTTAGTAAACATAAGAGAATTAACAAAAGCATATAGAGAGTTAGTAAAATTATTTATTAAAAATAATTCAAACACTCCTAAAAAGAGCTGGGATGGAAATAAACAATCCACTCCCAAGGAAAAAGTTTTCCAGTCCAGAGGAAGGTCTCCTCGACGGAGGAAAATAACTCGGACTCGAGAACACCAGTCTCCCCAGAGGGAGCCCTCTGAGAAAAGATATAACCTTAGAAATAGGGATAATTTGAAAAAGCCTGATAGATATCAAAGTATTAATACACGTCCCTCTCGATCTTTTTCGCAGAAATCGGAAAGAAGAGGACGGTCAGACCCAGGAGAGCACACCAAGTCCAAAGACAAGGAACCTGCTCAGAGTAAAAAATCTCAATTTCCAAAAAAGAAGGTAGCCAGTATTAGAGTAATCGAACATGCCGAGAATACTGAGGACACAGTTGAAAAACGGGGAGTGGGCACAGACAATGCTGGACAGTGCAGCAGAAATCACTATAGCCCGCAAGATCCTGATGAGTCATCTGGAGACAGTGGACACGAATGAATACATTCAGGTTGAAACTGCCGACACCAGACTTAGCGAGCCCCATAAGATATACGAAATAATACTTCGTATAGAGGGTGATAAGACTAGGAAAATAAGAGGTCTATTTTGGGATAAACTCTCAAAAGGCTATGATATTCTGTTAGCTGAAAAAGATTGGCCCCCAGAGTTTGTCAGGGAGTGCGCTCGTGGCGAAGAAATGATTATGCATGCCTTCTCGAATCACATTCCGATTCACAAAAAATATACTTATGCAAGGAAATGGGCAGTGGCCCAGGCACCGGCATTATATAAAAATCATGTAGGATGGGATGAGGACTCTCCTCCTCACAAAATCCAATTAAAAAGTGAACCAACTGCACAAAGGCAGTATCCCATTAAGCAAGAAGCTAAAAAACAATTCAGGGAGATTTTAGATCAACTTGAATACCAGGGGGTGATTGAAACATGCATCTCTCAAATGAACAATCCTTTGTTTCCTGTCTCCAAGCCAGACAATTCATATCGTCTAGTTTTGGACTACAGACACCTTAATGCATGTTGCAAAACTTTTGCAGTACAAAATTCGCATAGTGCTGCACTAATGAATAACATAGTTAGGAAAAAATATAAAACGACATTAGACATATCTAATGGTTTCTTTTGTCAAAACATTGCACCAGAAAGCAGATACTTGACCGCTTTCTCAATAATGGGCTCTCAGAAAAATTTCTGTAGGCTCCCACAGGGGTTCAAGAACAGCCCAGGACTATTCTCAGCTAGAGTAACAGAGTTACTACAAATATATGATTATGAGGCATTATCTTACGTAGATGATATCTATCTCACAGACGACGACTTGGAGACTCACTTGAAAAGAGTGAACACCATTATACTTGGGTTTGCAGCAGAGGGTTACAAATTCAACTTTAAAAAGTCTCGAATTGCCCATCTGACAGTATTATTTTCTAGAAGTTTGGTCTCATAACCCCTCACCTGGAAGCGTTCTACACTGCTCTTTATGGCTTCATTAAAATCATTTTCTTTGGAACAGTTTCTTTTTATCCTCAAAAACTCCCCATAGGGGATGCTGTCTTTAAGTTTTTGAGGATGTCCGCTTCCTGCGTGCAAAATGCTGTTCCCAGCAGTGGGTTTTCTATATAAGGATGTATTCATTTTCCCATCCTTAATGGTCAATCTCAAGTCCAGGTAGTTTACTGTGGTTGTACTAACCTCCCCTGAAAAGTGAAGGTTGATTTCGTTGTTATTTAGAGTTCTTATATATTCCTCAGCAAAATTGAAGCTCTAGAACGCTTCCAGGCGAGGGGTTATGAGACCAAACTTCTAGAAAATACTCTTAGAAAGGTCAAGAGTTTCAATCGGAAAGATCTATTGATAAAAAAAGGCAAATCAAATAAAGACACAGGAAAATTTAGAATGATTACCACCTCTTCTAACGAATCAAACGCCATAAGGAATATTCTGAGAAAAAATTGGCACATTCTAAAAACAGATGCCGTAATAGCAACAGATATTCCTGCCAATCCCTTGCTGACTTTTAGGAAAGCTCGCTCCCTAAAAGATAATTTGGTCTCTAGTCATCTTGATAAACATCCATCTAAAACCCAGGGTACCCTAAAAGAAATGAAAGGATTTTTCCCTTGTGGAAAATGCAAGGCGTGCATAGCAAGTAAAATAATTCTATTGTATAAGATAGATGGCATGAAACAAAATAAACAAATCAACAAGTTTATGACCTGTCAAACCAGCTTTGCAATTTACTGCCTTGTGTGCCCCTGTGGACTAAAATACGTGGGCAGTACCATCAATATGGTAAAACTGAGGCTATTAGAGCACATGCGTGCTATTAAAAACAAGGATTTTAGCTATCCCGTAGCACAACACTTCTCAGTAAAACATAACAGCAATAGGGACCTGTTGCAATATTACTGTTTGGATTATTTACCATCACACATTAGGAGTGGGGATCGAATGCTTAAATTGAGGAGATTGGAATCCCGTTATATTATTGATCTAGGGACCAAAATACCAAATGGGTTGAATGGTGGGGAGGAATTGGCTGTCCATTTGAACAAATGAGGAAATGTGATTAATGAAAATGATCTTCTGAACTAATGTCTGTAATATTTTAAACATGTCACTTGGGCCGATACACGGCATAATCACCATTGGTAATCAGGACAGGCAGCCTTTTTATATATAAGGCTGCATTGCCGATCCACGGCTATATTGTAATTATATGAATTGTATCATATGAAATCATTGTTTTTTTTAATTGTTGAAAACAAGTTAAAATATGCGTTTGCATCTCGGTACTTAAAACCGATTTCGTAACAAAAGTAAGGAAATGACATTCAGTATGTACTGTTTTAAGATGGCGCCCGTGTAACTTGAGGGCGCAACTAGTCCGTTTTCTACCAATTTTCACGTGACATGTGGTTTTTATATAAAAAAATGTCCGCCAGTGTTTTGTTTAGACATTACGACACTGACGAAGGATGTAAATCCAAAACGCGTTTGTCCTGAATAAACTGCTGCTGAGCCACAGAATCCTCGAGAGTGCTATTCTTTTCCTGATTGTAAGAGAAAGGGAAATTATTGAGCCAGATATATATATATATATATATATATATATATATATATATATATATATATATATAACATTTCTATGGCAAAATGAAACCCCTCATTTTGTTCCTTTTCAAATTAAATGTATTAAGTGTTACCACTTTATTCCAATCAAGATGACTTCAGGTGTGCCATACTTTTGTCATAAGTAAGACTGTTAGCTTTCTAGTTGTTCTTTAGAACACTCTGGGACATTCTGTCATTGGGCTATAGTTGGGCTACATCTGGATGATATTTGGGCTACATTTGTATTTTTTTGTCTTTGGTGGCCATCTTTGGGCTACATTGGGCTGCATTGGGCTACATTTGGGCTCTAACATATATATAGCCCAATGTAGCCCAATATATATTTTTTCAAAGTTATTTTTCGTAAAAACCACTGGAGCATATATCTTTAGATATAGCAAAGGCACATCGGGGTACCAGTCCCTACAATTTTGGCACATTTGGTGGAAATCCATTCAGCCGTTCGGGCTAAAAGTGAGGTCGACCGCCCTATGGAAATTAACATGGGGAAAACATGTTTTGGGACCCCCCTTTTATCTCGGCCCCCGCTTGATAAATCCCTCCCAAACTTTCAGGGAAGGCAAATTTGAGGAAATTTTCAGGCAGATTCCTCAACCGGCGCCAAAGTTATTCACAATAGAATGTTGAGATTTTGCATTGAAAATAATCCTAACTATAACTACCTACTGGCGACCGCCAGTAGGTAATATATATATATATACATATATATATACATATATATATACATGTATATGAGCAGCTTGTCATCAATGCCTCTCCTCCTCCTCTCGGTGCCTGCAGCGATAATGACACCCGCTAATAATATCGCACAACGAAATATCCGGGAAATCCTGAATAAATCAAGCGGCACACCAAAAGGACAGCACAAGAATTTATTGTGCATACAACTATGCACATTAAATTAAATTCTTGTGCTGTACTTGTGGTGTGCCGCTTGATTTATTCAGGATTTCCCGGATATTTTGTTGTGTGATATAGATATAAAGATAGATAGATAGATAGATATATAGATACATACATACACACATTTATATATTCATACATTGGGGTAATACTTACCTGTTACATTTTTATCACGCATATTCCTTTACGAGGCATGTGTTCACAGCAAAATTTTGGCATATGCATGGTAAAGACTTGCGTGGGAAAGACTTACATGGTAGCGTCCAGTCATAATGGCAGCGTTGTAACGTCATGTGTGGTATTGGTTTGCGCGGTTCTGTTGTATAACCGGCCCTGGAATATAAGGAAAGACTTTCGGGATTGTCCTGATGATATTAATGCAAGAAGATACAGTTTAGTTAACTTGTAGATCAATCATTAAATGTTGATCCACAAGGCGTCACACATTTTATAATGAATTGGTAAGCAAAAGCAGGGTTCCCAGTGCATCTGACCATCAGTTATTATTTCAAATTTAAGGTTGACCACCAAGAATAATGACTTCTGTCTTCTCTGCATTCAATTCCAGACAATAGACAAAGGTCACTGTTTTGTCTTTTTTTCTTGTCTCACAACGAGAACATCTAAGAAAGACGTAGCAGACCCGACTCAGGAGCCACGCACCCAACTCCCAAGCCAAGAGTGTATTTATTTTGGGAGGTGTCCCACGTCAAACACTCCCTTTGAAGCTATGCCTTGGATAACTGCATTTCTGGTGCTCTACAACATATAATGCATAATTATTGAAGACGTTCTGTTTTATATGAACGTTCGAAATTAAGATTACAGGTCTTGAAACAGTTCTAAGTCACGACGTTTTAAAGCGACACGGTAAGAAAACATAAAGTGCACATGAATGAATTTATGAAGACTACAGTTACAAATGTAGTTCTCAGGCCACGAAAGGATTGCACTTGAAGAGCCTACCAGATGTGAGACTATAACGAAATTGATAGCATCGTCTAAACCATATATTTGATTTATGTGAGCACAAAGTGGAGCACTTCAGCCTCAGCCCTTCCTTTTAAAGCTACAGATGGTACCCACATCCTCACCCCCAGGGCTGGACATGATGCATTACAAAGAAAGGTGGTGACTGCAGTCTAGCGTGTGCATATAAAAATCTCAAGTGTTTGTAACTATTTTCAAAGTACAAATCACATTCTGTGCTGCATGTTTGTCCAAACTTCATTTAAAAGAAGAATAAAATACCATATTTATGATGATCGTCCTGATTCCTTACATAAGTTTGTTTTTCTTTCAATGTCCAAAATAGCATGTGGCTACTAATATTTCACTCTCTGTGATGACATTTTTATTAATATATTTTTATGATTCAATCTATCATTCTTATGGTCTTTTTAAGTGTGAACAGACCCAATAAAATGTTGGCCGTTATCATAAGAATGGACCTATTTAAAAAGTGACTTGCAACAAGTTAGCTAGGAGTCAGTCTTCGGACCTAATGTACAAGAATATGGGTGCGTGTTCTGCCTCGGAAACCCGCAGGTTTTGAAAAACAACCCTCACTCACCCACCTAGGTGCGGGACGACCAAGGCAAATGTTGTAAACGAAAGATTAATCCAACAGACGCCTTAAGGCTGCTTTGTAGAGATTTATTGCAGTACAGAATGAAACGTGCACCTCTTCATCTGGCCAAGCTTCAACTGACACATCTGGAATGCCAGGGAGGCCAGATTCCAAATGTGACATAATACAATAAAGATAAAGGATGGACTAAAACAAGCAACAAGATTAAATGATATTTGCAACAGCAAACTAGGTCTCAGAGGATGAGATACCGTGAAGAAAGTTTGACTACAGGGTCCATTCCCTCAGCTGATGCCAGGTGGCAATTATCTACCGTCGCTAAAAATGAAAGCGACACGGAGTACAATCCACATCATCGCCGATTGCCTTATCATGTATGCAAGCTTGATTCGGTCCTGATGAAATCCATATTGACCTTACGGGGC
The DNA here is from genome assembly GCF_964263255.1 of Lissotriton vulgaris. NCBI lineage: Eukaryota > Metazoa > Chordata > Amphibia > Caudata > Salamandridae > Lissotriton > Lissotriton vulgaris. Next base: position 1,999,901,936 of record NC_141687.1, read on the forward strand.
ACTTTAGAACATGCCTGAAAAATGTAGACCCTAAACAGGATAAGGGTCCTTACCCGTTGAAAACTTAGGAGCCCCTGAACAAATTTTAACATACTCAGTTGAGGTTTTTTCAAAATTCACGTATTGGCACTGCAAAATGCAGTGCAGATTGGTCAAAGGGTATGGAAGTTGTAAGGGAGTCCCTAAAATGTGGGACTAAAAAAACATGAATTTGTCCTTCTAGTCATTTTGTGTGCCTGTAACTCATAAACCACTGAACAGAATTATAGTAAATGTTCATGATATGGTGACCTTTTCATCATTCAATACCTTTTTTGGAGAAAGACGAAGCTAGCCTAGCATATGCATAGCCAGTAGGTCAGCTTTAATCTGTTGAAAAATGAAAAGACAGGCACTCACAAATTTTGTTAGCATGAGCACATGCTAGCGCTTAAAAGCACACCTATTCTTGCAGCACATAACAAAGCATGTTCCTTTTGGCTGATGCATTGTAAACCAATAATAAATTAAACCAGAGAGCTTGTCCTGAACTCAGGTCTCAGAGAACATATAACAACAACCAATGATTACCCACAAAACTGTTTTAAGATGTATTGGAGTCGGTCCTAACACTAAGGGGCTTATTTAAAAGAACTTAACGCTGTCGTAGCATCAATTATTTGATGTTACAGTTGCTTTTTTCTTATCGCTTAATTTACAATTTTCAAGCATAAATGGGAATTTTCAAGATCGCCACTCCTGTTAGCGGGACCTACAGAAAATTAAATGCATGGTGGTCATTCCCGTGAAAGAACTGCGGCTAACACACAACGTGATGTTTACAAGGAATTCCTTCTATGTTTCCAAACAAAAATAACTGCTGCTAAGTCAAATTAGAAGCATTTTTTTAAGACTAAAAATATCTGGTCTTAAAATTTGTGCAAACACTTGGGTCCACATATGAGATGTTTGGGTGCTGGACAGTGCTGCAAGGAATATTGCTTCTCTGCCCTGTGCCAGAACAAAGGTCAGGAATGCGCCCTATCAATAAGATAGGGCTCATTCCTGGGCCTCATTCATGAAAAGTATTGCACCACTGCGACAAAGCAGCATTGCAACACTTTCCACTTCACCCTCCTTGCAACATCATGGATGAGCCGTGTTTACTGTACGGCGCTCCATGTCGCAATCAATGACAGATACAACTGGAATCCTCAGTTATCTGTGTGCGCTACAGTCGCGCATTGCTGCAGTTGTGTCGCAGGCATGACATAACTCCAGCAATGCATGGTGAAGGCCTATGGCACTGCATAATCCTTACGCCTGCCATGCGGCAGGCATAAGATTTGACGTAGTGGCGTCCCAGAATAATCGCAGTGTAAGCTGATATATTGCACTGCGCCACTCCTACAAGGCTTCATAGCGTGGGAATGCATACCCTTCATACATCATACCTGACGCAGTATAATGTGGATCAGGGCTTTACAAGGTCACGCATATGCGTAGATGCATTACTTTGTAAATACGGGGCAACATGGTCCAAAATTCACTTCTCAAGTGCATCGAGAAAACGACTCACCGATGGCGTTAAACTGTCAGAAGGGACTCATGAATAAGCCCCCCTGTATTGTTCCCCTGCACTGAAGCACAATGGCTGCCATGCGACAACATAGGCACCCTTGCACTATGGTGCAAGAGTGACTTTGTTGCTGAGTTGATTGATGTTGTGCAGGATGTGATACCTACCTGCACAAAACCTAAAAAGTGAAAAAAGATGAGATATGAAAACATTTATCCTCTTAGCATCTCCCAAACATCACCCTTGGGGTAGTATTAGATTCTGACGCATTCTGAAGGTTTATGTTTTTTTGTAAACCTTGGAATGCTTTAGATTCCATTCATTTGGCGTGGGAATGCCCACAGAAACACCCATTGAACCAGTGGCGGCTGTCAAGCAGTGTGAGAATTCGAAACTTAAAATGATAACTTTCAGTTATCATCATTTTATGTTTGTGCTGCTATGGGGCGGGCGGGGTTGCTCTTCTCTCGGAGGAGGAGTAGTTTGCCACTCTTAAGTTCGCAATGACTATTTGATCAGCTCTCTCAGGCTGCCCAAACCAGTTATGCACACATTCCCTGTTCTCCAGGCAGGCTGCATTATAGCCTGCGTGTATAACATTCCTAGGCCCCCATTTCCAGGTTGAGTGTCGAACCAGTGCACTCAAAACCAACACTGCATTGCAGTGTTGTGATTGGTCAGTGGAGCCTGTCTGTACTTCCTGAGGAAAGAAGAAGCAGAGACGCGGGACCCTGCGGCTAGCTCAGTTATTTTTTTTAATGTATTTTTTATCATGCACACCCTCCCACAGTCGAGACCCCCCTGTAACCTCACGCAACCCCTCTGCAACCACCCCCCTCACCACCTGCGAGCTATGACTGCCGCCACTGCATGGAACGCCGCTTTCACACTGTTTAATGTGTAAACGGTGCACATATTCACAAGTCCATGAAAAGCCATGTATAGTAGCTTTGCATGGTCTTGTAAACATGAAGTGGCAACCGGAACGTCAAACATGTGACATTACAGCATTGCAAGAGTGCAGCAAGAGCCTCATAACTGAGGCCCTTGGAAAATCAAAGAACTACCACAATTCACCTTTGGCAAGGTCAGCAATGCCATGGACCTCATGCCATTGCAGCTAGAAGCACAAAGGAGACAACCACCTCCACCCCTGATATGCATCTCTCACTTGGACCCTTGCTCCATTCTCTTTGGGTAATGACTGGACCTAATTCCCTTTAACTGCTGACTTTGGAAGACCGGAACTTCAGCAACAGGAAGCTGGAGACCAAGGACCGCTGAAAGCCAGAGTCTCTCCAGAATTGTCTGTAACCATGGAAGGAGGGATACACAACCAGTCAACATTAAATTAGGTTATCTGCCATCTGAGGATTAACACCCGGGGTTGCACGGACTATGCACCAGATGACCACGTCGCAGTGGAGCCCATATCGTTGGGCTTCACTGCAACATCAGGGGAAGTGTAGGGATCCTGTCTCTGAGTGAGAGGGTGCATCGTTGGCACCGTATGCAGCCCCTTCCCCCTCTCTTTTCCAACCTGCAGCAGAATGGGAGTGGCTTGTAGTTGTGGTGGGGACGCCTGCTACTCCTACGCCTCCTAGTACAACTGGCTCCAAGAATGACAACTTGTTGCACAGACCCTTCATTCCCTGTCCGCAGCACCTGGTGACCAGTAAATTGCGGCCAGGTCCAACACTGTTCAGTGGTGTCAATGATTTGCATGTCAACATCTGAGTCTACTTGCAGCCTTTGCGGGTAGAGAAGGGAAAATTTGATGCCCAACTCTCGGAAGCATCGCTTAACCACTAGAGACAAGCCCCTTTCCTCTGCACCCCGTGGCATAGTAAGGGAAGAAAATAACTGTGGCATTTTCACTTTCACCTCCCCCAGCTTGCGTACCTCCCTCAGGACAGAATCACAACCCTGCAGGAGGCGGAAAAGAAAGTGTCTAGGACATGTCCCTGGCAGCGTGCAGCTTACCGGCACTCGATGGGCCTACTCCACAACAAGGAATGGGGAGAGTGCACCTGCTGGCAGTAGGTCATGCAGCCATGTCTCAGTATATACCACTGCATGAGCCCCTTCTGCTCCCTCAGGCAGACACAACATCCTCAGGGTGTTACGCTGGGAGTGGCCCTCCACATTCTCCACTGTTCTTTCCAGTGACTTCACATGTGCCATTAGATTCTAAACCTCCAAAGCTGCACTTAGGATACTCAGAGGGACTTTTGCCCAACTTGCTCAATGTTGTGTACCTTGTAAGTCAGTTTGTGATGATTGCGTGCTCCAGGGTGAAGTTGACTGTGATTTTGTCTATGCTGCCCTCAAAAGAAGTGCCCATTTGTTTGAGGGAGGTACCCGCTGTGAGTACAGAGTCTAGTTTGGAGTCCACTGTCAACTGTCCCGGTATTCAGCGAACCCCAGCTGCTCGGTTCAACGACACGGAGGAGTGGTCAAATGTCAATGCCGCCCCTGTCTGCAGGAGTTGCAAAAGATGTGTAGGAAGGTGGATATCTGACAATATGGTTACCCCCACTTTTTTCCTGGTGTTTTTCTGGTTTTCGACTTAGTTGGCCTGGGACCCTGCCATTTAGGGCCCCCGTCTATCTGCTTTCTGTATAAAATGGACTCCATGTACTTTAGGTACATACTAGATTGGTTATTGGGTCAACCTTGTGAGCCCCTGTATAGTGTTCCATAGGTACCCAGGGCATAGGTGCGCCCTGGGCCTACCAGGGGCTGCAGCATGTATTGTGCCATCCCTGGTTTGCCTTCCAAACTGACACCACAGGTCTGTTCACACAGCCTGGGTAAGGTGGTGTAATCATCCCTTACTTAGATATAGTATACCTATATCTATATATACATATAGATACATACACACCTATAAGTCACTCCTATGGCAGGCCTTAAAAATCCTGAAGGCAGAGTGCTTGATTTTATGTGAGAGGGTGCCCAAGCATGAGCTGAGCCCCTCTGCAGCTTTCAGAACCATCTCCTTATAGCCATACCATATACTCTTAAGTGCATTATAATCCTCGCGGTTAATGATAACATTTGGTTTGGCTATATCAAAACATGTCATGTAAGGGGTCAAACACTTTGGAATCCTACCCCCCCCACCCCGCCAGTCCTGGCGGCGGGGGTAGCATTCCACCCTTCTAGAGGGAGAAGACAAGTAGTTACTGGTTTACCCGGTTAAAGTTAAACAGAGCCTCAGCATCACAAAATGGATGCTGCTGCCACAGACATGAGTCTGACCTCCTGTTGCTGGATGAAACTCCGGCAGGGGAGGCTTGGACAATAGGTTTCCTGTCCAAGGAGGGGCCAGCACCTCCCCAGACAGGCTTTAGTGTATTGGGGCAGGGATGGCTGCATTCAGTGATTGCTTTCCAGACAGCCTGGGGCACACAAGGTGCTCCATGCATTTCCCAGTTCAAACTGGTTGCTGGGGCACTCTGCCCCAGCTCTGGCACAAAACTGGACAAAGGGAAAGGGATGTAACCACCCCCCTTACCAGGTCCACCCATAGGAGGGACCTTAGTATAAGTATAGGAGCCTGTTAGGATTAGGTCCCCAGTCCTCTTTTGTTGACCATGTCCAATACCATCACATGACACACCAGTAGCATAAAAAGGAGTCCTACCCTTATGTCAATGCTTGTTATTGCTATCTGTGGGTTCCTGCATCCTGGCTCCAGGCTTTCCTGTTGATTGCAGCTGTCTTTGCACGGGCTCGTGCAGAGACTTGGATATTCCCCTTTTTTCTTAGCATTTTTATTCCCTTCCTTGTTCAGTTCCTGGTCCTGGTGCTTTGTTTCATGTAATCTCCCTTTCCTGCCCGTCCCGTTCTTTCGTGAGTTACCTATTTAGTTAGTCATTAGTTAGCGTCCTTCAGATCTTCCCGCCCCTCCCGCCCCTTATTAGTGTATTTTTTGTCCGTGTGGGCGATTTTTCGCCGGCATTCAGGGGCTCCTGTTTGTTGATTACCGCTCTCCTGTTACGGAGATGCGGTGAAGGATCCGGTGATTCGCGCGCATTGTTTTTGGTGCGCTACCTGTCCGCCTCGTTGTAGGCGGAAGTGACGTTTTCGTCCATTCCGCGAGGGAAACCCGGCTGGGTTTTTCTCTGTTTTGAACATTACGGAGCGGAAGAGACAACGCGTCTGTGGAGTAATTTCCCCCCCCATTCCCGAGACCACATAATACAGGGGTTTTTACATGCCTGAGGAGTTGGTGTGTTTTTTACCCTGTAAGCCCCTATTTTGTTCCAAACCAAACACCCTTACAAGACGGACAGTCTTGCACTTCAGTCACCTGAGAGAGGTTATCTTGGGTAAGAGTTCCTTTTGACTGACAACTCCTTGAAGCGAAGCCTGCTCACGCTTTTGGTAAGTGTATGTGATATGGTATTAATTGGATTATGGTCATATGCTCAGAGGTAGGATTGGGGACTGAGAAATTATCATAGGGCGTACTTTGTGTTCCCCTTTGTATGCAGGTGCAGAAGAAGGAGGTGGGTGTTCCTTGTACAGCACGTTCCAAGGGTGGAAGGTTTGGTTGCCTTTTGATTTCCACCCTCTTTTCTGGGTCAGCAGCTTCCTCATTGTATCATTCAGTGAGTGGCTGGTGAGTCGGGGAAGTAGACTGGACTGATCCTCGTTCCTGCAGTGTGGGGTTGGGCAGGAGTCCAACAGAATAACAAGCCCACGTTATACTACACTGCCCGAACCTGGATGGACGTAGAAGGAGGAGGGGCCATGGCTGGGGCGGAGGCACCCTCCATGAATGATATAATGGGGGCCCTTGCGGCGTTACAGGCTCAAGTACAGGAATTGAGACAGGAGAACATAGGGTTGAGACAAGAGCTGGTTGCGGTAAGGGCGCAGGCACAGGCACAACCCTGAGCTCAAAATCCCGTTATACATCCGGCGACTTTCCAGTATGGGGGGGCTGGACAGAGCAATCCTGGAGGAAGTACGCCTGTGGCGATTACCGTAAACTCCCCTGTTCCTGTTCCATTGGCTCCACCTGAACGGTTCTACGGTGACAGTGGGAAATACGGGATGTTTATGAACCAGTGTCAGTTACACTTTATGTGTAGGCCTGGTGCTTTTCCTGATGATGCTGCAAAGGTAGCCTTTACACTTTCATATCTGGCTGGTACTGCTGCCCAGTGGGCTATCCCCTTAGTGGAAGGAAATGATCAGGTGTTGAGGGATTACAATGCTTTCAAAGAGTTGATGAGGGGGTTGTTTGCCAAACACGCTTTCATGCAAGCTAGCGACTCAGAACTACTGAAACTACGACAGGGTCGACAGGATCTGCTGGCATATATAGCGTCGTTTAATCGATTGATTGCAGAGACACATTGGCCTGCCGATAAGCGGACGTCTTTATTCTATCAGGGTCTTAATGATGATCTGAAGGATGTGGTGTCACAAGTAGTGGATCCCCCGGAAGAGTGCGCAGCTTTTATAGACTTAGTGGTTAAATTGAATCATAGGCTATCAGAGCGACGCAGTGATCGGGGTCGTTTCCAGGTTTCCCGAGGGAACTTCATAAAGACCGAAGTGAAACAGCAACCCGGTGAAGGAAAACCCGAACCAATGGAAATAGGAGGAGTCAGGGGGCCCCTTACTCCTGAAGAAAGAAAGAGACGGAGAGATAAGAACTTATGTCTTTATTGCGGACAAGGAGGCCATTTTGCAAGAGAGTGTCCCGTTAAACCGTCTGGAGCAGGTTATGGCAAAAAGGTGGCATATGTACAGGTGGAAAGGCTGCCCCTCCCGGTGCATAGAAGAGATCATTATGAGGTGTTGGGGGCTGTGGACTTGGCGCCCAGACATTTTGTGATTTCGGCACAGCTGCTGTTGGCAGAGTATCAAAGGGTGCCTGTTTCTGTGTTGTTGGATTCAGGGGCCACTGGCAATTTTATTGACATCTCCCTAGCAGAGAAACTAGGTGTGCCTTGCCAGTATAAGAAACAGCCAGAGCCGGTACGTGCGATAGACGGGACTGAGTTGTCATCAGGGTGTATTACTAGACAAACTATGCCGCTGCGGTTGTTATGTGACAATGGTCATTCAGAGTGCGTGGTATTCGATCTGATAGATGCACCTTCCTTTGGCTTGGTACTAGGGGTGCCTTGGCTCCAAGAACACAATCCTAGGATTGATTGGGTACAACGGCTTGTCACGCTTGATTCGCATTATTGTTTGAAACATTGCTATAGCGAGGCCAGTGAGAAGGTCCCTCCATTGTATTGTGCAGCCACGGAAGAGAACGGGGTTCCAAAACAGTATGTGGAATATGCCGAGGTATTTGATAAGGGTTGTGCTCAGAGTCTGCCACCACACCGGTCTTTTGACTGTAGGATAGACCTAGTGGAGGGGGTTCCTTTAACCTGTAGTAGAGTTTATGCTCTGTCTGAACCAGAGGAAAGACATCTTAAAGAATATCTGGATGAGATGTTGGAGCTAGGTTTTATCCGTCCTTCTTCCTCGCCTGTCTCTTCAGCGATCTTTTTCATCCCTAAGAAGGAAGGCACTCTGAGGGCGTGTGTGGACTATCGGACATTAAATAAGGCCACTATTAAGAACAGGTACCCTCTTCCGCTCATCCCCGTGTTGCTGGATCAGCTCCGCAAGGCCACGGTGTTCACTAAATTGCACTTGCGTGGAGCATATCATCTGATCAGGGTGCGGCCCGGTGATGAGTGGAAGACGGCTTTTAAAACGAAACATGGGTTATTCGAATACTGTGTGATGCCGTTCGGATTGTGTAATGCGCCGGCGGCGTTCCAGTATTTTATTAACGAGGTCCTGATCGAACATCTGGATAAGACAGTAATATTTTACTTGGATGACATCCTTATCTTCTCAGAGACCGGAGTAGACCATCATACACATGTGCAACAAGTGCTGCAGAAACTGCGGGAACATCGGTTTTATGCCAAACTTGAAAAGTGTCAGTTTGATGCTAAGGAGGTGGAGTTTTTGGGTTTCCTCATATCCGCTGAAGGGATACGAATGGACCCTAAAAAGATACAGGCTATATTATCCTGGCCAGTGCCTACTACGGTGAAGCACATACAGGTACTTTTAGGGTTCGCCAATTTCTACCGGCGTTTTATCGCTCACTTTTCGGATATCGTGGCACCAATGACCCGCCTGTTGAGAAAGGGGGTTTCTTTTGAGTGGTCCCCGGAGGCTCAGGATGCTTTTCGGTTATTGTTGGAGACCTTTACGACCGCTCCAGTACTGGCTCATCCAGATCCGGCGTTTCCCTTCTTTGTGGAAACGGATGCTTCCGCAAGTGCAGTAGGTGGCGTTTTGTCCCAGAGGGAGGGGGGCACGGGAGATATGCACCCTATCGCCTATTTCTCAAAGACATTGTTGCCGGCCGAACGTAATTATACAGTAGCAGAGAGGGAACTACTGGCGGTGAAATTGTCTTTTGACGAATGGCGTCATTATCTGTGGGGGGCCCGGCATACCATCACGATCTACACAGATCACAAGAATCTGGAGTTCTTTAGATCAGCCAGGGCCTTGACACCCAGACAAATGCGATGGGTCTTGTTTTTTAATGAATACGATTTCATTATCACCTACAGACCTGACGCTCAGCAGATTAAATTAGACGCCTTGTCCCGGATTCATGTTGACCCGGAGGAAGTGAAAGCAGGGAAGGAAAACAGGCCTATGCTGGATAGTAGGAGGATTGTGGGAGTAGCTTCGGTGGAAGAATTTGCTTCGAAGATAAAAGATCTGTTGCGCAATATGGATTTGGCCCCTTGGTTACAATTGTCTCAGGTAGTGGTCAGAGAGGGGTTGTTATATCAGGGGGATAGGTTGTTCGTTCCTCCCGAGTTGAGACAAAAGGTGGTGGAATGGTGTCATTCATCCTCTTTAGTTGCGCACCCAGGAATTGGGAAGACAAAGGAATTGTGCTTGAGGTGGTTTTGGTGGGATACGGTGGCACAGGATATCCATAAATACGTGACAGCTTGCCCTGTTTGTGCCATCAATAAACCCTCACACAGTAAGCCCTCGGGTCTTTTGCAGCCGTTGGCAGTACCCCCTTCCCCTTGGCATACCATCAGCATGGATTTTGTCACGGACCTTCCCTCGGTTTCCGGCTTTACTGCTATCTTAGTGGTCGTAGACTTGTTTACCAAAATGGCTCACTTTGTACCACTCTGAAACATTCCCACAGCGAAGGAAATGGCATGGGAGTTCATGGTTTCGATAGTACGGTTGCATGGGTTACCCACAGCAGTCATATCAGACAGGGGAGCGCAATTTGTGTCTCATTTCTGGAAGGAGCTCTGTCTGGTGCTAAAGATGGACATACGTTTGTCATCTGCGTACCATCCCCAGTCAGATGGGCAGACAGAACGCACCAACCAGACAATGGAACAGTTTTTGAGGTGCTTGACTACGTCCCTCTCGTGTGATTGGGTGATGGCATTGCCCATAGCGGAATTCGCTTATAATAACAGTATACACTCGGCCTTGGGCATGACACCTTTCTTTTGCTCTATGGGATTTCATCCTAGAGCCCTAGCCATCCAACCCACTGGGCACATGCCAGCCATTGATGAAGTATGTAAACGATTGGGAGACATCTGGGAAGTGGCTAGGAGCAGCTTGCAGGAAGCCAAGGCGGCTATGAAGGTCCAGGCAGATCGACATAGAGTTCCAGCCCCTGGGTATAAGGTGGGCGATCAAGTATGGTTGGTGTCACGTAATTTGAGACTACAGGGTTCTCGTAAACTACAGCCCCGGTATGTAGGCCCTTTCCCAGTGGTTCAGGTTATCAACCCTGTGGCAATGAAGTTGTTGTTACCATCGGACTATAAGATCCACCCTGTGTTCCACACTTCTTTGCTGAAGCCCTTTATCCCGTCAGATCAGGTCCTGCCTCCTCCTGCCCCCGTATTAGTGGATGGCGAAGAGGAGTTCGAGGTTCAGGCCATTCTTGATTCGAGACGAAGGAGGGGTAGGTTGTATTACCTGGTAGATTGGAAGGGGTATGCCCCGGAGGATAGGACATGGGAACCGGCTGGAGGGGTACATGCGCCTCGGCTGGTGAGATTATTCCACAGGCAGCATCCCCGTAAACCACGACCTGTGGGGAGGATTGTCGGGGGGGGTACTGTTAGGATTAGGTCCCCAGTCCTCTTTTGTTGACCATGTCCAATACCATCACATGACACACCAGTAGCATAAAAAGGAGTCCTACCCTTATGTCAATGCTTGTTATTGCTATCTGTGGGTTCCTGCATCCTGGCTCCAGGCTTTCCTGTTGATTGCAGCTGTCTTTGCACGGGCTCGTGCAGAGACTTGGATATTCCCCTTTTTTCTTAGCATTTTTATTCCCTTCCTTGTTCAGTTCCTGGTCCTGGTGCTTTGTTTCATGTAATCTCCCTTTCCTGCCCGTCCCGTTCTTTCGTGAGTTACCTATTTAGTTAGTCATTAGTTAGCGTCCTTCAGATCTTCCCGCCCCTCCCGCCCCTTATTAGTGTATTTTTTGTCCGTGTGGGCGATTTTTCGCCGGCATTCAGGGGCTCCTGTTTGTTGATTACCGCTCTCCTGTTACGGAGATGCGGTGAAGGATCCGGTGATTCGCGCGCATTGTTTTTGGTGCGCTACCTGTCCGCCTCGTTGTAGGCGGAAGTGACGTTTTCGTCCATTCCGCGAGGGAAACCCGGCTGGGTTTTTCTCTGTTTTGAACATTACGGAGCGGAAGAGACAACGCGTCTGTGGAGTAATTTCCCCCCCCCATTCCCGAGACCACATAATACAGGGGTTTTTACATGCCTGAGGAGTTGGTGTGTTTTTTACCCTGTAATCCCCTATTTTGTTCCAAACCAAACACCCTTACAAGACGGACAGTCTTGCACTTCAGTCACCTGAGAGAGGTTATCTTGGGTAAGAGTTCCTTTTGACTGACAACTCCTTGAAGCGAAGCCTGCTCACGCTTTTGGTAAGTGTATGTGATATGGTAATAATTGGATTATGGTCATATGCTCAGAGGTAGGATTGGGGACTGAGAAATTATCATAGGGCGTACTTTGTGTTCCCCTTTGTATGCAGGTGCAGAAGAAGGAGGTGGGTGTTCCTTGTACAGCACGTTCCAAGGGTGGAAGGTTTGGTTGCCTTTTGATTTCCACCCTCTTTTCTGGGTCAGCAGCTTCCTCATTGTATCATTCAGTGAGTGGCTGGTGAGTCGGGGAAGTGGACTGGACTGATCCTCGTTCCTGCAGTGTGTGGGTTGGGCAGGAGTTCAACAGAGCCCAGTCACTAGGACTTTAGATTACCCTGGACGAAACTTTGAAACATAAATCCTGGACCTTTGGCATTCCATTGCAACTGGAAGATGGAAGCCATCTCCCTTGTGGTCAAGGAGTGACCACTCTGTTCAAACCGGCACCAACTGCAACTTTGCCAGTCTGCATTTTCGAGGCTCCTGCCGGATCCTGAAGAATCTGCGACACAGGACATGGACTTCCAGACATCTCTGACCCGACCTTCGCTCACAGCAAAGCTGAGACCCATGGCGGACACTAGAGAAGTGGGACCAGAACTCCTGGACTTCCTGCATTTTTCAAGCCACACTCACTACACGAGGTAACTTGAAGCCGTGCATTGGGTTGCTTGAAGCCCCAGACCCAAGCACCATTTGCACTGAAGCTCAGAGGCCCCCACTCCACGAGTGACCCGAGGGCCTCACTTTTGCATTTCAGCTCAACGTGTCTTCGCGGTTCCTAGTCTGTTGGCTAGTGAGCCCCCCAAAGACTTTCCTTTACATCTAACTTGCTTTCCTGGTTGCTCCAGGCTTGCTCCAACTTTTTGCTGCTCTGCTCTGAAGCCAATCTTGACATCCTGCATGGGTTGCGTTTGCCAAGGCTTGTTGGGTCCATTCTGGATCCCGACACCACAGTCAACTAGATCCTTTGTGGGACAGCTCGAATCCAGCTCCTGGTCATCGTCGACGCCGCCTGGTCCTCGTGGCTGAAGAGACAAAGTTCACATCTTCACCTGAAATCACCCGACATCTGGTGGCATCTTCCTATCGCCGCCCTGGTCACTGGCAAGTGACCCAGACTCTGTCCCTTCTGCTTTCAGGTTCTACAGATCACCGATCCACCCTTGGATCCACCCGGACACTTTTCCTCTGGTCGCCTGCAGCACTTCTTTGCAGCTCTCCATTGAAAACTATGACTAAACCCGACACGAAAAGACACCTATGCACCCGGCTTCCCTGGGTGAGGTAACACGAGTACTCCGGTGCTCCCGTGGGTCTTGACTCTCAAAGTGTCCTAGTTTAAAAGGGTTCCATCGTAGTCCATCCGGAAGTGTCCTTAAATTGTATATTTGTAACTTCTTCGTTTCCCATAGAAAGTCAATGGTAACCCGTGCCTGTGTTTAGACACGGCACGCGTCTCCCATGGGACTCCTACTTCCTAACCTTTGGTTGGTTAAAGCTGCCCCAGTGATTCCACAGGACCCAGGCCTGCTTTCTAATTTTCTCATGGTTCTTATACCACTATTTTAGTATATGGTTTGTGAGGCTCCTAGGGCATAACGTATAATGTGCAACTTATCGTATAGTAATTGAGTAACTTGTATTGTACTTTTACCTCTGACCTCATAAAGTGTGCAGAGGGGTTGTGTTTAGAATAAATACATATATATTTAATATATCCCTTGTGTGGTGTCCTTTCATTTGGTACTCAAGAGATAATAATTGGTAAAACAACTTGCTTAATACGCTCTCTGAAGTCTTAGCCTGATGACTGCTGGTCCATGTTACCACTAGGATAGCTTTATATAAGGTTGACTTTACAACCACCATCAATAAGGGTCGATTAGACTAGTGCAAGGTGCCCACTAGAACTAGTGGACATCATATGCCAGGCTAACTTCTCACAATGCCCAGTCACTATGTATGACACGAGATTAAGTGCAGTGTGACCAGCTGGCCCCTCTCCTCCAGTGAGATGTATACTATCCAGGAATATTCATTCGGGCGGCACCAATGGAAATCCCCAGTATACCCAAGAGCTCACTACCAGGAAGCGAGTAAAGGCAACACCGCCTGGTCCCCTCCTCTGATCTAACAGTGCAACCAGATTCCGTGTTCCTCAGTGCCACAGTGAGTGACGGCATATTAAGTGACACACCCAAGTGCCTGAGCCTGAACTGACCCCCATGCCCCTGGCACCCGCCGCCACCAACTGTCGATATCAGTGACTAGAGACAGTTAGTGGAGTCCCCCACCAGTCTTGTGCTGTGCCCTTGGTGATGTGGTCAGCTGTAGTGCAGTTATTGCTCAGGGCACAATGTGCGCCACCCAATGGTACTGGGCCTGGGTCCGACTCGACCCTTGGGCCTCCTCCGCACCATAGCCCACCTTCACCTCACCTGGACATTGACACTGGGCTCAATCCGCCGTGCTCTCTCTGAATCTGTGACTCAACCAGGCAGAATTTCACAATCCTGGGTACAGCAGTCGCCTCCAAGTCCACTGGGGCACCTCCTGATTCAGGTGATGCAACTGGGTTCCCTTAGGCATGAAGTTGCAGCATTCCCACCACACAAGTTCGGCGCAACTCAGGGGCCGCACCCTCCACAACGTCTGGGCAGCGCCACATCCTCCGGCCTATGATGCAGAGAGGCGAGGCCCAATATTGGCAAGCTCCTCTGTGCATCCCATTGTAGTGGTGGTGTGTGTTATGCAATGCAGACCTCCCTACATCAGTGCACAGGAGCGCCTCTACCAATCACAGCTCCAAGGTGTGCCAGGCAGTCTTCTCACACAGATCAGCAACGTGTCTCCATGCGACCTGGTAAGGGTAAGAGTAAGGGTGATGGCCGACACCTCAATTTGTACCGCCATCTGACATAGCCCGCCTCCACTGTTAGGCAGCAGCGACTCCAATGCCCCGCCACCTTCCAGTCCGGGCCTCAGATGCAGGCCCAGCGAGGCCTCCAGGCCCCAGAGACTGTCCGCGCTTCCAGGCACTGACACGGTGTCGCAAAGATGGCGCTATGAAAAGTGCTGCATCACTGGTTTTCCCAGCAATGCACCCCTTTTCATAAATGAGGCCTTGACTCTGCATTTCCCCTTCCTCTGGAACTCTGGCTGGTCATCCTGGCTGCTTGGGGGTTTAGGAGGTCGTTGACCTGTGCTGAACTTGACCCTGGTTTCTCTACACTACATTCTATTGTTTTTATTTTATTTTTTTCATTTGCGGTGCATTTATGAGCTACTTTTGCCTCTAGACGTTGAAAAGTGACATTGGGATGACTAACATGATTTTTTTTGCCACTAATTGGCCTTTCGTCATTTTTCTCTTGCTAATGTCAAATTTATTTTTTGCCTTGACACTAGTGTTGGTGGCAGTTTTGCCCCGGCTAGCTGATACTATCGACATGTAGCTACATATTATAAGTACGTTGATAACAGGGCAGTCGTTTTCGGCGATAGTGTTAGCAAGAAAATTGCCGCTAACTAACGCAAAATCTGGTTAGCAGCAGTTCTTGTAAATATACCCCTAAATCTCAGAAACCCTGCTCTGTAACTTGTTCATTAAGGAAACAGGGAAACTTACCTAAGGGGCGCAATACTCACCTTCCTTTAGCATAGGCATAATCTTATCAGAAGCATTATGTTTTTGTTTTGGGGCGTTTCAGCCTTTCAGTTATACACATTGGAGACCCCTTAGAAGGCTTTCTTTTGGTGAACTTGGAACAGAAATAACTTGACTGCTTTTGAGTATTACAGATTATAGAAAGGGCGTGAGTACAGAGTGAAATTTGCATATTCACTTTTAATGATGTTTTTCTTCCATTGAATGGGTTAAAAAAAACTCCAGTGAAGTCTCAGATGGCAATAGTCATTCTCGTGGCTCTGATTGCATCGGATGTAAAATCCTAAAAACGCTGGTCACTATTTATGTGTCTTACCAGTTGCGAGTGCATTTATTCTATCCATTGAAGATCTCTTTGAAGCAGCTGGGATCTCTTTACATCTGTGACCTTATCATATTATGAATGCGGATACAGAGGTACTGAAGCTGTCAGGAGGCTCACTGACAGTGTGCCATAAAAAAATGGCACACTGTTGGTGCACCCCCTGATGACAAATCTCTGTAGGAGGTTAAGGGGGTCCTTTGAACACCAAAGATATCCCTTACAGGTGTGTGAAGTCACTCACTGAACCCATCTGCAAGGAGATCTCTCTCTCTTCTTTAAAATTCAGGCGGGTGCAACCTGCATAGCGAAATATGGAGAGACTTTAAAGCTGCCACTCTGTATTTTACTTGAATGCACTACCCCTGGGTGAGCACAAGTTTGTGGCTACCATAAGGGCAGCATATTCAACCTAATAGAGCACACTTTCCCTGTTTGCACACGGTGCACATGTTTGAAGGTGTGCCTGGCCCAAACAGGGAAAGTGCACCCTATACATAACAGGGTTCCAGGAGCTGTAGCTTCTTGAATAGCCCACATTTTCTCACTGATGAGGTGTAGAAAGAGCTTCTAAAAGTGTCTATTTATCTGACTCTCTTGGCCCCTTAAGTGACCGAACCTTCCAGGTCTTTGAAAACACATCTGTCTCCTCAAGCAAACCTCTTTGCTGTGGGGTACCGCAGGGCTCTTCATTGATCCCTACGCTGTTCAATGCATACATGAGACCACTGGCTGGGATTGTTCGTCCGCATGGTATTAACATCATTACCTATGCGGATGACACTCAGCTAGTGGTCTCCCTTATGCAAAAGAACGGCCTCCAACCACAGTCCAATTTAACAACATGCTTGGAACAGGTCAAGAGCTAGATGACGAAGTCATGTTTGAAACTCAATGATGATAAAACGGAGCTTATGCTCCTCGGCCCATCGGCTCCCTCCACCTTGGAGCTGCTATGGCCCATGAGCATGGGCGCTCCTCCCACCCCCAGAGACAACAAAAAAAGTCTTGGGGTGTGGCTGGATAAATCGTTGACCTTCAACACACAGGCAACCAAAGTATCAGCGACCTGCTTTAGCCTCATTAGGATGATGAAACGAATTCTCCCACTTCTTCCCTTGGAGGCCAGGCAGATAGTGATACAAGGTTTAATTCAATCTCACCTTGACTTCAGCAATGCCCTATACCTCAGCGTGCCGGAGTACAGTCTGCAAAAACTCCAGCGGACTCAGAACTGTGCAGCCCGCACTTTGCTTGGAATTCCACGCAGAATCTCGAAAAAACCCGGGCTGAGAGCTTTGCATTGGCTCCCCATTAGGGAGAGAGTCAAGTTTAAATCAATGTGCATCGCTCATCAAGCTTATTGGAAATCTGGCCCAGAAATCAGTCACTCCTTGATCTCTCCCTACCAACCCAATAAACATCTTCGCTCATCACATGCCTTCCTGGTGGAGGTTCCCAGGATTCGGAGAGCTAGAGCAGGAGGCTGATCCTTCACCTACAATGCCTCTAAATTGTGGAACACACTCCCCCTTTATCTAAGAACCAACTCCAACCTGTTGAGCTTTCGTAAACAGCTTAAGACTTTTCTCTTTAACTAACTAGACTAACCGTTGGACCGATTCTCGGGAAGGCATTGCTCTATTCCCAGCGACTTGACGCCTCAAGGCAACTGTAGCGCTTAACAAAACTCTTTTTCATTTCATTTCATGTTAAAAAGTCCTTGCAGGGCATTACAGAGCACTCCCATTTAGGCTATTTGTTGTAAATTTTAGATGCCCCTGGTGCCTACCCGAGGCACCTACACTTTTTTATTTCTTATCATTTTGGGCCTGATGGGGGAGCCCCAAGGCCCCAGTGTCCATGCAGGCAAGCCTAGATGACCCCCGCATAAATAATGAGCCTCCCAAAAGAGATTGTGATATTTGAACACACAGTGTTACTGGCCATCACGGACATGGAAAAGAAAAGAAATATTGTCAAACATAACTTTTCCAAAACACAGAAAGATGCTTTATCAATGCTACAGAATGACCCTTCAATACCTATTAAGCCAGTTGACAAGGGAGGATCAATAGTGATATGGGAAGACGTGGGCGGAGAACTCCACCTGCGGAGTTTGCGGAGTTTTGCCTACTCCACATTCCGCGGAGAACGCCGAGTAGGCAAAGCTTTGCACACTCCACAGCGGAGCAGAGTTGGGCTGCCGCCCGCCTCTACCCCATAGTAATATATAACTTAAAACTAACTTAAAGCAATTAAAAAACACTTACCTTTTAACCGCAGCATCCCCGCGCTGCCCTTCTCCTCTGCTTCGCCATCAGAAATACTGCTTATAAAAACTGCGCATGCGCGCACACCTGCACATGCGCATTTCTCGTAAGAAATACGCATGCGTGGGCATGGAAACAGACCCCATGTAGGGGACTTGGACAAACGATTAATTCAGAGAGAGGTCATGTTAATCGTCAAATTTAATACATCAATCAATCAATCAATCTATCAATCAAAGCATTTATTTAGCGCACTACTCACCCGGAGGGTCTCAAGGCGCTAGGGGAGAGTAGGTCTGCTACTGCTCGAACAGCCAGGTCTTGAGCTGCTTCCTGAAGGCAAGGTGGTCCTGGGTCAGGCGGTGGTGGGTCGGGAGGGAGTTCCAAGTCTTGGCGGCCAGGTAGGAGAAGGACCTTCCTCCTGTGGTGGCTCTTCGGATGCGGGGGACGGCGGCAAGGGCGTGGCCGGTCGATCGAAGCTGGCGTGTGGGAGCGTAGAAGTTGAGGCGGCTGATGAGGTATCCTGGGCCTTGGTTGTGTAGGGCTTTGTGTGCGTGGGTGAGGAGATGGAAGGTGATTCTCTTGTTGACCGGGAGCCCGTGCAGATCTCTCAGGTGTCCGGAGATGTGGCTGCGACGGGGGATGTCGAGGATGAGTCGTGCTGAGGCGTTTTGAATCCGCTGGAGTCTCTTCTGGAGTTTGGCGGTGGTTCCGGCGTAGAGGGAGTTGCCGTAGTCCAGACAGCCGGTGAAGAGGGCCTGGGTGACCGTCTTCCTGGTCTCGGTGAAGATCCACCGGAAGATCTTACGTAGCATTCGCAGGATGTTGAAGCACGACGAGGAGACGGCGTTGACTTGTCTGGTCATGGAGAGGGGGGAGTCGAGGATGAAGCCCAGGTTGCGTGCATGGTCTGTTGGTTTGGGTGCGCTGCCCAGGGATGGGGGGCCACCAGGAGTCGTCCCAGGCGGAGGGTGAAGATCCCAGGATGAGGACTTCCGTCTTGTCCGAGTTCAGTTTCAGGCGTCTGTTCATCATCCACTCGGCTACGTCTGTCATCCCTTCATGTAGGTTGGCTCTGGCGGTGGCGGGGTCGTTGGTGAGGGAGAGGATCAGCTGGGTGTCGTCGGCGTAGGAGATGATGTTGAGGTTGTGTTGGCGTGCGATGGCTGCGAGGGGGCTCATGTAGACGTTGAAGAGGGTTGGGCTGAGCGAGGAGCCTTGAGGAACGCCGCAGATGACTTCGGTGGCTTCTGATCTGAACGGGGGGAGGCGGACTCTCTGTGTCCTTCCGGCGAGGAACGAGATGATCCATTCGAGTGCCTTCTCCTGGATTCCGACGTTGCTGAGGCGCCGCACTAGGGTAAGGTGGCAGACAGTGTCGAAGGCCGCGGAGAGGTCTCGGAGGATGAGGGCCGCTGTTTCTCCGTTGTCGAGCAGGGCTCGGATGTCATCGGTGGCTGCGATCAGGGCGGTCTCGGTGCTGTGGTTGGCCCGGAAGCCAGACTGCGAGAGGTCGAGGGATCCGTTCGTCTCGAGGAAGGCGGCCAGCTGCTTTTTGACGGTCTTCTCGATGACTTTTGCGAGCAGCGAGATGGGGCGGTAGTTCTTGAGGTCGGTGGGGTTGGCTGATGGCTTCTTTAGTAGAGCGCTGAGTTTGGCGTGCTTCCAGCTCTCCGGGAAGGTAGCGGTGTCAAAGGAGGTGTTGATGATGTCCCGCAGGTGGGGTGCGATGACAGCGTCGGCCTTGTTGAAGACGTGGTGAGGGCAGGGGTCGGTCAGAGATCCGGAGTGGATGGAGTTCATCGTGCGGATGGTGTCTTCGGTGCTGATTGGGGTCCAGGCGCGGAGGGTGGTGGTGGGGGGCGGTGGTTCAGTCGTGGCGTGCGTCGGTTGAGTGCTGAAGCTGTTGTGTATGTCCGCGATCTTGTTGTGGAAGTAGGAGGCGAGGGAGTTGCAGAGGTCTTGCGAAGGGGTGATGTCGTTGTTTCCGGCGTTGGGGTTGAAGAGTTCCTTGCTGTTGTGTGCGTTGTTGTCCAGTCGTTCCTTGAATGCAGTTTTCTTGGTGGCGTGGATCAGTTGGTGGTGTTTTCGGGTGGCGAGCTTGAGGGCAGTCATGTTGTTCAGTGTTGGGTCTCTGCGCCAGGCTTTCTCGAGTGCTCGGCAGTTCTTCTTGGAGCTCTTGAGTTCGTCGGTGAACCATGGGGCTTTCTTGCTGCCGGGTCTGCTAGGCGGGGTCTTCAGAGGGGCGAGGTTGTCTGCGCAGTTGCTGATACACTTCGCGAGGTTGGTGGCCGCCTGGCTTGGGTTTGTTGCGCTGGTGGGAGGGTTCATGCTCAGGGAAGTCGCGAGCTGGTCGGCTGTGATCTTGTTCCAACTTCTGCGTGCAACCTGTTGCTGGTGGTGGTGGATCGTGGTCCTTCTGAAGCTGAAGTGGACGCAGCTGTGGTCCGTCCAGTGGAGTCCGGTGGCGTGGCTGAAGGTGATGTCCTTGCTGGATGAGAACACGGGGTCGAGTGTGTGTCCGGCGTAGTGGGTGGGGGTGGTCACCAGCTGCTTGAGACCGAGGTTGGCGAGGTTGTCCAGCAGGGTGGTGGTGTTGCGGTCGTTGTTGTTCTCCAGGTGGAAGTTGAGGTCCCCGAGGAGGATGTAGTCAGCGGAGAGGAGGGCGTGCGGGCTGATGACGTCGGCGATTTCTTTGCTGAATTGTGTGCGTGGTCCCGGGGGTCTGTAGATGAGGGTGCCTCTGAGGGTGGTCTTGGGGTTGATGTGGATCTGGAAGTGCAGGTGTTCGGAGGGTGGGAGGGTGTCGTCGGTGTTGGTCGTGATGCGGATGGTGTTCCTGTGGATGATGGCGATGCCTCCTCCTGTCTGGTTGACGCGGTCCCTCCGGGTGATCTTGTAGCCGTCCGGGATGGCGATGGCGATGTCGGGCGCTGAGGAGGCGTTCATCCAGGTTTCCGTGAGGAAGGCGACGTCTGGGGCTGTGGTGTTGAGCAGGTTCCAGAGCTCGACGGCGTGTCTGTGGATGGAGCGGGTGTTGAGCAGGATGCACTTGAGGTGGTTGCTGCTGGTGCTCGGCTTGGTCGGTGCTGGTGTAGTGCAGGTCCGGATGCAGGTGAACTTGCAGGAGTGGCAGCAGAAGGGTCCGTGGGTGCGTCTCGGGGTGGCTCGATAGCAGCCCGGGATTCGACCGGTGTTGAGTGCGTAGAGTTCGGTGCCGTCGTAGGTCCGGCGGGTGGGCTGGTGTCTGCCGGAGCCAGGGGTCCTGGCGCTGGGCGCGGTCCAGGCGCGGACGGGCGCAGACGGGCTTACCTTTGGCGCACCTTCGGCGCTCAGTCAGCTCTCCCGCTGCGCGCGGTCGCTCTGGGGGCGTCATAAGTAGGGGGACGGGAGGGTGGGTCAGCTGGGTTGGCGGGAGCGGGCGGCCAATGGGCTGGTGGTGGGCGGGGCCGCAGGGGGTCAGCGGTGGGAAAAACTGGCAGCCGGGCGGCTCAGCTGTGGCTGGGTCGCTCGGGTGCAGGGAGGGCAGCGGCGGCAGGAGCAGGCGGGCGGGAGTCCCAGCAGGATCGGCAGGAGCAGGTAGCGGCAGGAACAAGGGGGGTGACCCGGCCTACTGAAAGGCGCAGTGGTCATCAGTTGATGTAAGTATCCGGCTGGGACAATTTTCAATTTTGAAAAAAAAAATCCCAACGTCGTGACTCTATCTCCCAGAAGTCCGTTGGAAGGGAGGTATCCAAACAACGATGGAATAATTTCTACACACAGTCGCTTCAAAAAATTTGCGCTTCTATATTTTTGATAATATGAGAGCAGCATGTTGATAACATTCATCAATACTTTGGCACACTCTGCCAATCCTGCATTCTTCCATTCGACTATTCTTACAATAAGACTACAGTTCCAAGAAGCCCTGGGAGATTGCGTAATACAGTAAGAAGGACCTCAAGAATCAGGAAATTCATACTTAAAAATCACCGGCGGGTTCCGGCTTGTCACAAAGATAAGGAGCTATTGTCTCGGGCGCCGTGCATTATGCTGACAAGTCACAAGGTAAGTTTAGAAGGTTTTGCAACACAGTGCTTTGTTGTTAAAAAACGGATGATATATCAGACTCACTGACCGCGCAACTCTGTCTCTCCTCCTCTAGACAAAAGGCTTACTATATGAATGCTTGCGCCCATGGAGTGGCGTTCGGAATCCAGGTACGCTTAGACCAATTTCTGCATATCGCGCTTGGCCCTGCAAAAGTATTATTCTTTTTATGTTAAAATTCCACGTTTCTTTCCGTTTTTAGATAACAAGAACACAGTGGACTCGCATACATGCCAAATTTTAATCGATTGCATAGGGACGCATAAGAGTACTTTAAACAAAGTGAGTGTTTCTCTCCCATGCTTATCTTGCGATTGAATTTCGAACTCATTTGCCTCGCGCTTGGGTTACTTTAGCTGTCCGATTTATTACAGGGTTTAAACTTGGTTTGCTTCTTCTTCCTTTTAGTGTTGGAATACCATTCCTATTATGCCTGAACTAAGTCAAGGATTAATATGACAGAAGGGATCTGTGGATCTCAAAAATAGGTCATTTTAACGTGCGGATGGTGCATAACAAATGCAACAGTGAAAATGTATAGACATGAGTGGTAATAGGAGTGTGCTTTTCTTTTCTTTTTTCAGCTCTCTGGGAGTTCTGAGGAGAACCCTGTTAACTCACAACATTGGGTTTGAAACGCGTTAACTATTATTTAACCACACAAGTGTGCTTTTAAAAAAATATACTATGTTTGCTCATTTTTTTACAACTTGGTCCCAAAAATTATCCAAGCTCAATGAAATATTGTTGTGACCCAGAATAGTTCACTGTCTGGTTTTGGCCCTGGTTCCAGAACAATCTATATGAAGCGCATGGGTACTGATGCAGCTGTCAGAAAATCTGCTGACAAATCAATGAAACCAGGACAAATCTCATGTACTCCGGCAATAACTAAATATTTCTCCACCCTCTCTACGAAAAATCACTCATTTCTTCTTACATCAGAAGAAGAAAAAAAGCTAAATCTTTCAATTAACAAGACGGAACATCAGCTGCTATCTCACTCTGAACTAAGCAACTATAACCAAGGATCATCAAATATAGAGAACAACCTGGTAAAGATCTCCCTCTCTGAAGAGTATCATAAATCAATCTTAGAGATGTCACAAATAACACCCATAAAACACCAGGATAACGAACTCGTTTCGGAGGTCTCTGCAAGTAATATTACGAAGACGGAAGAAGAAAAATTAGTAATTCCGCTAAGTCAAAACCAGCCACTTACCAGTTCCCCAGAAAAATCACCCAAACTGTATTCTAATCAAGCTAACCTCACTGACCCCCATTTTTCTAATCTAACTCCGGTAGCCACTGTTTCACCCCTGTCAAAAGCACTTTTTTCCCTACAGGACATTCTGGAATCAGTTCTCACCCACCTTGGTCAAATTCTAGCTAATTCTGATGACACCCTGGATGTCCAAATTGGTATTCTCAAATTCTTGGTGGAAGAAAAAAAGAAAAAATAACTTTCTAATGATACATCTAACAAACCTATAACAGCCACCCTATTACAATCTGAAGATGGCTGCAAAAAAGGAACTAGGTCTCCAAAAACACATGACGCAAGTACACAAACATCGGATGTGATAATAATTGAGACTAAAACTAAGGTAATAAGAAAAAAGAAAAAAACTCCTATAACCTACTCTCTTAAGAATCTGTTCAGAGAAGAAAATGAAGACATCTCCGAAAATAAAATCAAACACTATCCCATTTTTTCCATCAAAGAAATCAACACAGGTCCAGGTCTGATAGCTATTGACAATAAAGTAGATTCAACGAGAGCTATCAATGTACAGGAATCAAATCAGACGGGAAAGATCAAAAATAACAAAGACCAGGAAGAAATAATGGGAAAGAAAAAGAGGAGAAAACCACTGAGAAGAATTCAGAAGAAAAAAGGGAATAAACTTAAATTTCAAAAACATACTTTCTCAAATTTAGTGAATTCCCCAGTAATTCAAATAACACCACTGGTGAAATCTCTGAACCCAAAAGCTGAAGAATACTGTCCGACCATAGTAAAAAGTCTAACAGGGCAAAAAACCAAGGATACAAAAGAACTACAAGACTATAAAATACGGCAGTGGGATGGAAATCTGTCAAAACACTTAATAATAGAGGAACTCTTTCCCACTGACAATATGCCGTTCAATCGCGGTAGAATAATTAATTTATTACAAGAAATACCATCCCTGAACTCTCTGACAAGTAAAGAAATTGACCTAGTACGCTTTCCGAAAAAAGAAAATGACAAATTAGTACAAGTGTCTTTCTTTTCCCCAGTTCTCCCTGGAATAAATATGAGAGAGAAGGAAATTCTACATAAGAATGGCTATGACGTAACCTTAATACCAGAACTTAAAACCAATTTACAAAATAAAGTTGTAATTAGACAAACTCATACTAATAACAATAATCGCAGTTCAGAATGGGGAGAATCTGCATCAAACAACATGAGAAAAGACACACTAAAAATACAAGTAATGCATGGCGAAAGGTCAGTATGGTCCCGGGACACAGTTCTAAATGATAAAGAGAACACTCTAAAATCTTGGGCGTGGCTATCAGAAGCTTTAAACAGTAAAAAAATGGATAAACCACAACAACATCTGGTTTAGCAAAGGTTTGAAGCTTTTGTCATGGAATTTGGCCGGGAAAACCTCCAACAAAATGAAAGATGCAACTAAAGATCATCCAGAGATTCTTGCCCTGCAAGAAACATGGTCAACCACTCCCTTCACACAAAAAGGATATTATGTCTATGATACCTTAGCACAAAAATCCAAAAGGGGTCATGCGAAAGGAGGTATGGCAATCTTGCTGAAAGAAGATTATTCTTGGTCACAAGAAATAATTGATACATATTCACATAACCTGCAATGTATCAAAGTACTACTTAAAACACAATCATCAGATATCCACAAGAAAACACTACTTTTTAACATTTACGCTCCCCCAAGTAAAAAATATGACCCATTATTTGACCACCTATTAGAGACCATTACCAACATCCTTGAAGATCAACTTCATCTGCCATACATCATCATGGGCGATCTAAATGCTAAAATCTCAAATAGTGAAATTAAGAAATGGGCTCTATTATTTAAGGAGGAATCTTTGGAAATATCATTCCCGCAATTTCCAAAAGGAGCAAAATCAGATAAAAGAGGAAGCTCATTATTATCATTCCTTCCTACTATAAATGGGACAATACTAAACGGAAATATCAATGGAGATAAGCCAGCATCATATACCAGGCAGGGAAATGGAATTCCCTCTATTCTTGATTACTTCATATGTGGGAATGAAGAAAAGGAGCAAATCACTCAACTGTCCATTGAATTTAATGAGGAAAGCGATCATGCACTCCTACATTTAACAACACTCTGGACGGCACAGACTACTTTCCAGAATGAGCCAATATTCTATAAACCCAAAATGGAAGTAAATACAGTCATGTTCTAATATCACAAACTCAACTGTTAACTGCTATCTACTCAGACGACCCAATAAAGAACTATGAATTCATAATGTATGAACTTAAACACGTCATACAAAGTAAATTAAAACAGGACAGACCAATACAAAGAAAATGCGTCAGCAGGAATAAAAACTGTAATCAGCCAACTATAAAAAAA
Organism: Lissotriton vulgaris; assembly: GCF_964263255.1. Lineage (NCBI taxonomy): Eukaryota > Metazoa > Chordata > Amphibia > Caudata > Salamandridae > Lissotriton > Lissotriton vulgaris. Next base: position 1,999,927,486 of record NC_141687.1, read on the forward strand.
CTTAATAGGTTGATCCGAGCCCAGTACTTGAGTTACTCGTCAGTAAATAGAGTGGAAATAAACAGACTAAAGAACCAAATACGAAGGCAAAAGGCTAAACAGGAAAAATTGAAGCAGGATTTTAATTGGATTGACATCCAACTAGCAGTCAAGCAATGCAATCAACGAAAATATTGGACTTTGATAGCGAAAATGACTGGAACCAAAAAGAAGTTAGAAGCAATCCCTGTCTCAGAGGAAGACTGGGGTATATACTTAGGCGATCTATACAAATCTAATCTGAACATAATGGTGAGAAAGGACGTTGAACGAGTTATGGAAACCAAAGACACTAAACTCACCAAGACCTCGGCGCTGTCAATTGCCACGAACATCAAAAGGGCAAGAAGCACGGGCGCATCCGGCCCAGATCAGATTCCTATTAAGGTTTATCAAGCTGACCATAAAGCATGGGGCCAGATGCTCTCGCCATTATTTAATTATATATTTGATTCTGGGAATATTCCAAACTCCTGGAAAGGAAGCATAATAATTCCAATATATAAAAAAGGAAAAAGGAGTACAGCCGGAAACTACAGACAAATAGCTCTAATGGATGCTGGCGGAAAGATCTTTGCTGCAGACATACTGGACCGGCTGAAATCTTGGGCATTTACGCTGGGACTAATTCCCATGTTCCAGGCTGGGTTTCGACCGAATCACTCAGTTACGGACAATATAGCTACCTTTCAAACAATTTTAGATAAATACGTAACTGGAAAATCTCAACCAATATATGCAGCGTTTATAGATTACTCTACTGCTTTTGACAGAGTGGATAGACCGACCCTATCCCGGAGCCTCTATTACAACTAATCGTGAACCTGCATAGTAACACCTGGTGCCGAGTTCAAATGGGGAGTGATAGGGGCCTGTCAAAGATAATATGGACATCCAACGGCTTAAAATAAGGGTGTCTTTTGGCTCCGATTTTATTCTCTCTATATTTAAGCGACCTACCGTCACATCTACAACAAGGGCTATGTACTCCTCCAAAGATTGCCACCCAGCGCATACATGCCTTGCTGTATGCGGACGATATAGTCATGTTCGATTTAACGCCTTTTGGACTTCAAAGTCTTCTAGATATTTTATACAACTACTCTAAAGCTCATTTCTTAATTCCAAATATAAGTAAAACTAAAGTAGTTGCTTTTTCAAAAAAGAAAAAAGGTGTGAAGTATCATTGGAAACTGGGAGGATCGACGTTGGAACAGACAAAGGAATATACCTATCTTGGCAGAATTTTTTCGTATAATATGAGTAACAGCAAACAAATTAACCATTTAAAAAGGAAGAGTGATCTACATGCTGGGGCCATGTCACGCCTGTACACGGCCACTGGAAGCAGGCATTTTTCAGCACTAATAAAAATCTATAGAGCTAAGATCCCCCCGGTTCTATCATATGCCTCTGAATATATTCCCCTAAACCAATGGAGTTATATGGACTTAAATGAAGGCAAAATACTAAAAAAATTACTGAAAGTTTCTAACTCGACACCTGTACAGGCACTAAGATTGGAATGTACGATTACAAGCGCATATGCGACAGCAGTAGCAAGCATCATTAGGTGGGCCTACAACCTTCTCCATTCAAAAGAGGGTACTCTACGACATTTGTTAAAAGTAGAGACTTTTAGTAAGGACTTCAATTATTTTATTTTTTCTAAAAATATGGGAGAGGCCTTTCGTTTAGCGAAAATCAGTGTAGAAATGCTGTCATCTTGGACACCTGTACAACTCAAACTCTTTCTAAAAAACTTTTCTCCCAAATTGAGTTATGAGCTTGATCACTCCCACTGTACTAAATTGTCTATGTACAAGACTTATGCTGACTCTCAAGAATATAAGCAAAAACAGCCGTACATGGAATATACTCTCACACACGGTGCAAGGCGCACGATTATGATGTTGCGCTTGGGTATACTTCCCGTATTATCTCTTACCTCTCCCTGGAGACAAAACAGTTCCTCGCAATGTAACCTGTGTCAGGGGGGTAAACAGAATCTAGAGCATCTGTTATTTATATGCCCAAATAAAAATGTTGTTAATGCAAGGTTAACATGTTTAGAACCCATATATCGGTCTTGCAGGATTGTCAATGCAAAGGATTTTATTTCTGTATGTGTTAAGCCACCTAACGAATATGTCTGCTATAGAATTTTTAAATTTTTGAAAATTTCACTGAAAATGTATTAATTTGTATGTCTTTTCTTTTAAACAATTTTGTGGTCCTCGAAAGAGTACCGAAACAAAATTAAAAACTTTGACTTGACTTGGCCCTGACAAAGGTTGTTCTTGTGTTTGTTTTAAAAAAATTATTAAACTTCAACCTACGGGGCTTTGCTTATTTTTCTCTTGTTTCCAAAAAAGAGAAACTTGTTTTATCAAACACAGAACTCTAGCTCATTTCATTTTTTTTATTGTAATGTTGAATTTGTTGTCAATGTTGTGTCTGTGTCATGTCCAACAATGTAGTTTGTGGTGTTGAGTATTTCGGTATTTGATTCACTTTTTGTAGTGTTCCTCCGTAAATTTTTGTATGTTGATTTTTTAATTTGGAAAGCCGATGGTGATATGAAAAAACCTATGAAAACAATTTCTTACAAATGAAAGAAATTGAAAGAAAAAATAAATAAAATTATGATTTATGGTAACATTAAGTGTCATGTGTGATCAAGTGAAGTGAAGAATAACTGATATCAGTATTGGCATGTGTGTTGTTGTGTGCTTGAGAATAAATTTAAAATAATATCTGTCTACACAGTTTAATAAAAATAAACCGTTCTGAAGGCCCATTTGCTTTAGCATATAATTCTCACAATAAATAAGTCAGGCCTACTGAGTTTGTTATACATTTTCATAATAAAAGGATTGGACCTGTGCTCTCCAACAAATATTTTTCCAACTAACCAATCAAGGCTCTAGCCTTTTTTCACTTTCTTTATCACGTTTTTGGATTCTGTCTACACTCTCTTCCAGTGTCCAGGCCTGTTTCAATAATTACAAGGAGGTAATATCTTCAATGCCTACTCCTGAGTTTGGGTCCGCCTGAACATCTCGACCTCTACCTTGGGAAACACCAACTCTGCCCTGTACAATTTGACCTCCAGCCTTAAACCAATACCTTGCATTCCACCAATATTCCCTCCATGCAATTGATTCTGAAATTCTCTTTGAACCAGCTTAGTTTGCGCTAACATAAACTTCTCCTTAACTCTCTTCTGCTTCATTTCTTACTCATCACTACAGTATTTTACACACCTCAGGATATCATCTAAAGGTTTTGTCTACCAACAAATCACATTCTGTTGAATGCACATACTGATCTCTGGTCACAATCCAAGAACGAACTGTGACACAAAATTCCCCATATCTCCCTTTTCGGAATTTTCTGGCCTTTATGCTGTTTATTCACCTGCAACAATCGTTCATAGTAAGCAAGCACTGATTATTTTGCCTCTTGGATTATTCTATTGATCTTTAACTAATCAATGTCTCTCACTGAACTGTTTCCTTTTATAAAGGTAATCACCTCATCAAACATGGTCATTATCACAGGAGAATGTGCTCAAGTTTGCGGATCTCCTGGAGGCTCAGTACATCGCCACTTCACAGCTATGTTATATTCAGTCCATGGATTACTTGGTTCCACGATATCAAAAAGTGTTTTTAAGTCTGTCCTCAAAACCTTTGACATTTTCACACAGATCTGTCAACTTGTGTATACCACTGAGCAGGATTCTCTCTCAGCTTTGGGAATTTGTTCATAAATGTTGCAAGATCACCTCTACTTCACAGTACATGGCAATACCCTCCACACGGTATTTGCCTCAAAGGGAAAGTTAAAGCCTTATCCTCATCTGGGGGTACAGGTCATGACTTAACATGTGCTTCTGTAGCATCTGGTTGTTTTGTTCTCTTTCCCTGTTTCTTTTACCACTTGCTTGCTAATCTGTCAAAATCGCTGCATTTGTGGATGCACTTTACCAATTTTACAATGTGAAATCTCATCCCTGAAGACCGCCTTGTCACAGTAGCTTCATCATCAAACTACACCCTGAAGCTTTTCTATGAAGAAACCCTCTTAGTGAGATCAACCTCATATTTTCCTTCCAATTCAGTTAGTCTTTTATGTGTGGCAGCTGAATGTCTTGTAATTTCCTTACTCAGCTATCTCAATTCCTTTTCCTGGTATTGATTCAAATGTGAAATGTCACGACATCCTCTAATGATTTCTTCTAATTCCACCTTCAGTGTTGGGACATCTTAAGGTCTCACTCATTCCTGATTAGTAGATAATCCCCCTGTCTCTCCCACCATTTTATTTTCTGAGGTTAATTCAAACCGGGGGGGGGGGGGGAATTCCATCTTCAAATGGCCCTGTTTCGCCCTTTGCAATAGGTGTCATAAAGACAATCTCTGTCCCGTCATTTTGTAGTTCTTACCAATCCCGTGAGACTTTCAAGGCGGTGTTTAGAACATATCAACAAACATCGAATTTACATCAAAACGAGCGTGTCTAATGATGCAAAACTTATGGATATACATCAGGGGGCAATTGCAGTACCAATTATGATGGTAAAACTAGGCATTACTGAGGCGTTTTTGGACGAACAAAACTCCGCCCGCAGGCCTTTTCCGGTTAAATATGCCGGGGACAAAGCAGCTGATGCCTCCCCCATGACTCAGGTCTTACTTTGGGGCAACGACGGACAGGTCAGTTATTCTAAGACCTTTGCGACCTTTGTTGGGTTCAATGGGGGTTAACTTGCTCTACCTGCTTTCCAAGCTTTCTATGTTCATGCAGTTTCTACAGCAGGGGAGCTTATACATATCTAAAGACTGGTAACCTGTCTTATAAGTTTGTACCTATCTAATGACTGGCAACCCGCTTCATACTCTTGAGCCAGGTTCCATGAAGCTAAATAGGTGTTTTTACATACTTAATAGTAGCACTATTTTGAAGCTTTGTGAGGGTTGTTGACTTTAGTGAGCCTTGGCTTTGTCCTGTATCAGACTAAATGTGTGTTAGTGAGAGAGGGTTCTGGAAGGGTGTATTTTATGCTTGGAAGAAAGCAGGCGTGCTCATAGCCAGTTCTTCACTCAATGCACCCCACACCTTGCTTTCACAGAGCGAGGCCTCCATCTTCCTGAGCTGGGTCCAGGAGAGGTGAGGTATAGTCCCCGGTCAATCTGGGTGAGTGTAAACTTCCAATTGTTATCATAAAAGTATTTGTTTAACATTTACAGTGAATGTTTAATTCAGACTCCATTATGTTTGTTTTTGTAGATGTGAGACACACCGTTTGATACGGAGGAATATGAATACAGACTAAAATGTCCATCCATATCCTTTTCATTATTTATCAGTATATTATTTTTGCATTTACACTTGCGGTAGCAATTCAGTAGAACAGAGGACCTGAAGAAAGCCGTGGGACCCCTTTCCCTACTAGCTGAAACATGTTTGCCCCTCGTGGCAGTTAATTATTTGTTTGATACTGCCTTATTGCACTGTTCTTGATTTTAATTAGGAGAAGAGACAATATTCCAAATAAACGCCCTTTTTTTGTGTCTTCACTCTATTTTATTCACCATCCTTTTCCTTTTTTGCACTGCACTGGTTTCCATATGATTCTACTTCTCTCATGGACAGCACAGTGATTGTGGGCTTGACCCATTGAATATTTACAGACTGGGTGTGGAAATGGTCTCAATGATCAAGAGACAGACCACCCCAAGGCTTTGGATGACCAAATGAGATTATTGATTATCGCATGACATTTGATGGGAATCCATAGATAAATCTTTTGAGTCTCACCAACAATCACTTGCAGTTCTGATTTTTGTTCACTGTTATGTCTTTCTTTATAGGCTTTACAGGAATTTTGTATCTTTGACTGATTTGGTAACAGTGACGCCCGTTCTATAGTCCATTAATTTGGCTTTGCATTAGACCCCCTGTTTTCTATAAGTGTTGTGAATCCCTGCTCCTTCCCTTAATGATTGAACATTTTATGGTGGGATTCAGGCAACATGTTGAAACCTTTGCAATGCTGGGATGAACCCAGTCACATCCCCTCTTCCAAAAGCACCTTGGACAGTAAGACTTGGAACAATATTTATAAGCGCATTTTTAACGGGCACCGCCAATGTCTGAGCTGATTCAACTTCTGACACTGGTGCAGGAACAGTGACTATTGAAGCTGTAACTCCTGTAGTAATTACTGTATGGGCTGCTTCAACTGGTGCAGTTATAATTGGAAGTTTTAGAAGCGGTCTTTCAATCTAAGATGGATTCATTTTCAGTGATCATGCACCGTTGAGAAAAAGCAACAAAAATGTACGAAGCCCTACATTTTTCTCCATATATTGAGCTGGTGTACCTTCCGATGGAGCCTCTTCACCTTCCCAAACTGTTATCTGTATATCACCTCTAATAAAATCTCTAAGAGCCTTAAAACATTTCATCTTTGCAAATATTCAACAATGAATTAACAATAATCAGATTCAGAAAATTTCAATATTTTCATTCCATTTACAATTCCATATACGTCAATGGTTTCCTCCAACCCATTACAATTTCCTTTCACAAGCCTATCGCAGCTTAATACTTAATGACTCACCAATCAATCTCTGCATGCCACTTCACACCAACTGAACACACTCTGAAGTATTTATTCACTTGTTGCATCATTTCACGCTCCTTTAAAAAATTTTCATGCACAAATTCTACACCTCAAAACAAGCACAATAAACAAATAACTTTTGTCTGCTCTGCTAAAGAATTCAAAGTAGTTCATTCATACAAGAAACTAATCAAAAATAAGGTTTAACACCTTCCGACTTCTCAACACACATACACACACATGAATGAAATCTCGACCAGCTGGAGATCACCCTGACTGATATAGTTTCCTTTGCGCAATAGGTTCCACTAACACCAATCGATAATAGTACACTTACAACAAATTGTTATAGTGCCTATATTAATTATGAATTCGATGGTACCTCACGAATCTGCACCCCAAAATCTTAGCAGACAAATAAGACACAACTTTAACTTTTGGTTTGACAATATTTATCAACTTATCCTGGGATCTTGGACTCCGATAACAATGTCAACTGCTCAGCATCTAAGCTTAAATACAACTATTCTATTGACTTTACCAAACACAAAACACAGAACTTCAACACAATAACAAACCCCCAATCAGACAAATAACCCCTTTCACTGGTCGTATGTACCTTTGTTCGGTGACAAGCAGAAAAAAGGAGAAATCATCTACAAAAAATACATTTATTAAAGACTTTAAAAAACATTAATAAAGAGAATTAGTGTAGGTTAAAAGTTTTATTTTCAATTCTTTTCGTTTTTCATCTTTTAATAATTTATTATTAATCTGTAGACCTTAACACTAATAATTTATATAATTCATCAATCGATATTTGGTTTTAAATAACAGTTAATTTTACAATATTACAACAAGCGTCTTCCATAAAGTAAAATTCTATAATCAAAGTGATATTGGAATAACAGGAAGAAAGGCTGTTAGTTCAGACACCCAATAATGAGTTGCGATCAGAGAATCAATGCACAAGCATAAAACCTTTGTATAGTAAACTGGAAAGTATTCCTAGCCCAAAAATCAGCACACCATTCACAAAATCTAAGTAAGGGAGCCTCTCATGAAGAAAGGCATCAGAAACTCAAGCACTCCCCATTTCTCAGACTGGTATAATAGTATTTCGACATTAGACCTTGAAAGGTTACATTGTTGATATTTTGTGAAAACTGTTCTTCTCATGACTCATCTGTCCTGTTGCCTTCTCTCCTCCCAGTGTGAAACTATGTCTAATACAAAACAAGTGCCCATTCACAAGCTAATAACAGGCTTCTCGAAAATTACAACAGCTGCAAAAAAAGTGAAAGACATTGAGCGCAAACAACTATTCAATATGAAAAACAAGCCTTTTAGTGTTAATGCATTATTGTATTCCATATACCATGTCATCAATGGTCAGACTAACTTAAATCAGCATTTTAATTTTACGTTTATTCCTATAATATTTAAGTATGATAACCTACTATAAAATTTTGCATTTAGTATATGTACTTATTTATATTTTGGCTTGGCATATTACCTAACAAAAACGTTTTTGCTAGCAAATTAAAACTTCTTGTCATTAGTAGTATTTGAGAGCCCTTGTAAGAAAATACCCTTTTCCAAGCTCCAAAATAGTGTAAGGGCAATCCACTCCTTAAGGCCTTTCACAATAAATAAGTCAGATAGAATGCCTTTTTCAGCAGACTTATGGTCCCTAATAAGGGCGAGGCAGGTCTTGCTTTGCTTGGGTTTCGGTTCAGGGAGGACCTGGCCTAGAAGTTTGGCCTGGCAGTTTGGGCTGGACTGTTCCCAGTGGAGCAGGCTGAAGACCAATTTGCATATGGTTGAGGCAAAACTGAGGAGGCATGGTGTGCAAAACAATGATAGACTGGGATGTAGCCTGTGGCTCTGATTATTCCATTTCTCACTTTTATTAATTTTTCAGTTAAAGCACACAACTTATGCCCATGAAAATGTTTACTAAAGTGAATCAACAATTGAGTGTAGCCACACTCCCTCACTCAGAAGTCATAACATTGTAAATATGTACAAAATATGGTTGGCGAAACAATATGCAACCATCTATATAGCAGCAAAGCAAGGATTCTGAAAGTGGAAATTGTCTACATCAAGGGTTTGTCACAGGAGGTAACTAACCCCAATTCCCTTTCCTACAATGGTAAACTGCCAGAATACCTGTAGCAAAATACCTGTTTACAAGCTTACACCCTAACATGCACTTTTTACAATACATGAATCATGTCTATTAACTTTGTCATAACGTTTTGTAATAAACACACCAGGCCTACCGCCTTATGAATGACCTGTACTATTATTAGCTTATTCTGGTTGCGTTGGGTATAATCATTCCCACAAGGCAAAAAGTGCAATACAAGCACTCTTTTTTAATGGAAGTACACACTTCTCCTCAGTCATACTCTAAATACAAGAAAACAAATGTTTTTTAAAGTTCTTTTTCTTTTTGTCACATAAGCTGCACTGTCAAGCCAGGCCTAAAAATCAGTTAATCCAAAGTAATTTTGGTTTCAGTTGATTTCATGCAAATAAAATTAGTTGGAGAGTGATGTTAGGATATTTAGATGATATCAATGTCCAAGTACTGTCAGAGTATGTAATAAAGTCAACATGTATAATTTGATTAATAAAGTAGTGTTCATCCTCTGTGAAAGTTTCATTGGCTCTAGTTTTTTTGAAGTTTACAACAAAGACAGTGATGCACACCCTACTTGATGTGTAGGAGATAGACATACACTGTGGGTTGACAAATGGGGTGCTAGGTTCCCCCTGAATCATTTGGAAGTGATGAACACAGAAGATTGTTCCTATCTGGATTATATTTAGGCTATGTGGAGCATGGATGAGCTATGACAACAGTGCTGTGCAAAATATGGTCAAATTCGAACAGCCAGGTAATGAGGGCCCTTTGGAATTCCGGAAGTGATGTGATGGTCTGGAGTTGTGTTAGAAGACTGTTCCAGGTTGTAGCTGCGAAGTGATAGGGAGGTAAAGCGTAGTCTTCTCGATGGTTGGTGGAAGTTCAGGCAGTGGTTAATGTAGGCAGATGCTTGGTTGTGTTGATCCTTGTGTGCATGGGTCAGCAGCTTGAATTAGCATCTCTTCTGCACAGGGAGCCAGTGGAGGTGCCTGAGGTGGGGTGTGATGTGAGATTGTCAGGGAAGGTCGAGGATGAGTCTGGCTGCAGTGTTCTTTATGGTCTGCAGTCTCTGTAGGAGGTGTATGGTGATTCCTTTGTAGAGAGTGTTGCCGTAGTCTAGTCAGCTGTTGATAAGGGACTGTGTCACAGTGCGTCTAGTGTGCAGGGATAGACACTTGAAGATCTTATGTAGCATGCAGAGAGAGAGGAAGCAGGTGGAGGAGACGGCATTGATCTGTGATTTCATGGTGAGCTTGTTGTCAATGATGATTCCGAGGTTTCTGGCGTGGATGGAGGGAGTGGGTGCGAGTCCTAGGTCTGATGGCCACAGGATTCGTTCTATGTGTTGCTGCTATTGCTGATGATCAGTACTTCCATCGTGCCTATATTCAGCTACAGGCAGTTGTTCTCAATTCACTAGGTGACGCTTGTCATGCATCTGTTGAAGTTGGTTTGCTAGTGGGGTCATTGGTGAGTGAGAGGATAAGTTGGGTGTTGAATGCATAAGAAATTAGGTTGAGACAATGAGATCTGACAATGTTGGCAAGTGGGTTCATATATTTTCTGAAGAGCATGGGGCAGAGGAAAGAGACCTGGGGGACACTGCAGGTTATATCTTTGGGTTCAGAGGTGAAAGGTGTGAGGTGTATCTTCTGGGTTCTTCCGGTGAGGAAGGAGGTGATCCATCTGAGCAGGGATGCGGGGCCTTTCAATCAGTGTGAGGTGGGATAATGTGTTGAAGGCTGCCAAGAGGTCGAGAAGGATCACAGCTGCTGTTTCTCCTCAGTTGAGGATGGTTCAAATGTCATCAATGATTGTGATGAGGGCATTCTTGGTGCTGTGTTTGCTATGGCAGTCGGATTGGGAGGTGTTGAGTGGCTGTTCTGCTCCAGGTTTCAACACACAGAAAGAAGTAAGGCTACTGATGTCGCAAATTTTATTAAGTGATACTCTAAGATAAAGTTGTAGCAAAGTACAATACTTTGTAAAAACTGCCCTCACCAACAACGAATTGTGGCATGCTTCATCATAGGGCTGCTGCAACACCTCAGCCCAGACCAATGCTTGAGGTGGAGCAATAGGGTGAGGAAGACAATACAACCACACAGAAAAGGAAAAAGGATCCATGAAGAAATAGTGCAGATTATAAGTCTAAAACTAACTAAGGGATTTTCTCATAATAGTTGTATTCTTGGACTCCCCGGTCAGGATTAAAAAGGTAATTCATACCGTAGGATGGTGGTGAAGTGAGTGCATTAGGCACCCAAACCCCTTTGTTCTGCATAAAGGTCGACATGTTTCTGCCGGAATCCGCATCTCTACCGGCATTCATCAGGACTGTTGGATCCATATGCTAAATTCCCTTTCTACCAATATACCACTAGTATATCAGATTTCTCCAGATTACTCCACGTGTATTTAGTGGTAAGGTCCAGTAAACATACTCATATTAGGATCTGTAAATGGAAAGAATAGCAAATACAAGTGAAGAGAGTTATAGTATAAATGTATAAATGAGCAACAAAGTTCTGTGGGGCAGTAGGGCGGGGTGGGTGAGGGGCAAGGTGGGGGGTAGTAAACTACAAAATAGGGCCGAACGGAGGTAAGTAAACAAATACATTAAAAAAACAAATTTCGTTGTGCGAGCTGCATCGCATTTGGCAATGCAGCGTGCACAATGAAACTTGTTTTATTTATTTATTTTTTACTTACCTCTGTTTGCTCGTATTCCGTAGCCTACTACCCCCACCCAGCACCTCGCCTGCCCCACCACCCCGCGGAACTTCCTCCACGGGCCGCTACTGATCACTCACTAGTTGGTGAAAATTACTATTATGCCTGCTTTGAGGAGGCATAGGTTGTTGGTACAAATCCCTGTCTACAAATGTCAGCATGTAGTCTTGGATTCATTAGCATGCCTACGTACCACCCATCATATGCCAAATTGATGCAAAGTAACACAAAACCATCATGGGTCACTATTTATATTAGGATTTGCAATTGAAATTAAATCTCACCACAACACTTTGTGATGCGTTTGCAACATTTGTGATGCAAAACCTGGCACAGTGTTAGTAAATCTGGGATAGCATATCTGTTAGACCTGACATCATTGGCTTGAGTCTCTCCTCCATTTTTTCTGTTTGCCTCCTCTGTTTACGATGTTTTTGCTGGTATATGCTTTGGGCACTGTGCCACTGCCGATCAGTGCCACAGTGCAAGTGCTCCCTATGTTAAGTTACTGTATTGATTGAATTCCATGTTTGGCTTATTTGGTTTACTGTCAGTCCCTAGTCTAGTGCACCAGGAGTGCCAGGGCGTGTAAATACAAATGCTGCTCGTGGCATTGCAGCACATGTTGTGCCACCCACAAGAGCGGCCTAGTAAAAGTATGTCTACAGGTCTGCCATTGCTAGACCTACGTGCAGTCTGGTACTGTCACGCTGACTGCGCAAGTACACCTACTTGCCAGTCCCCAAACCTTCCCTTAACTTCATGTTAGTCACCCCTATGGTAGGCCCACGGGCAGGGTGCATTGTCAGTATAAGGTAGGACAGGCCTGACCAAGTTGGCATGTCCTAATAGTGAATTACAGCCATATTCGTTTTTCACTATTGCGAGGTAACCTGCTCTCCATTAGTTAGAATGGGCTGCCAGGATTATTAATGCTATAATCCTAGCTGGCTCGGGGAGCATGGTGCAATGTCGAGTTTGGTATCCCTGAACTCAGGGTTTAATTACGCATCCGTTGGTGTGGATGGTTTTTGGACTCTGGGTTTGAAAATAGCACTTTTAGAAAGTGGCTATTTTCTTGTCTAACTATTTCTGGTTTCTGCTGGTTTGGTGTGTGTGTGACAGGAGCTGGGTGGCTCCAGGGATCTGATGAGTCAGTGTGGGATGAGTGGGACATTTGCATTGAGAGTAGGGGGAGAGTAGCTTCTGATAGCCTGCCCTGCCTGATACAATGCTGGCTCCACCTCCTGCCAGGCGACTGATGGCTCTGTGCCTGCCATGGACGATCCTGGCCCCACCTCCTACCAGGAGATCGATAGCTCTGCTCCTGCCAGTGACAATGCTGGCTCCACCTCCTGCTGGGCGTCTGAGGACCCAGCCCTGCTCAGTGAATAGGCCAGGTGCCTCTGCCTGGCTACACCCACAACAGACACAGGATGTTGGGAAATTCCCCTACATAGACAAAGGGATCAAAGCCAAAAAGGGGTATAAGAGAAGGACCCCTGAACCAAGAATTTAGATAACTTCTGACAAGGAACCCTGAAACCAAGGACAAGAAGCCTGCTGATCCAAGGACTTGCCTACCCCTTCTGCCAGTGTGCTGTTTGCTGGGGGGAATCCTGCATTGCTTCTTTATTTTTGCCAAGGAACCAGGAGAGAGGAACTGTGTCTACTCTCAAACTTTGCTAAGAAAATCTCCAAGGGCTGGAAGAGTGCCAGCCTCCTGTTGAAGTCACAGGGCTAAAGGACTTTATCTGCTTAAAGTGCTGTTTGCTGGAACCTGTGAATCCAGCACCTCTGAAAGAATCCAGCAATCTCAACGCTGACGGACGCCGCCGAATCCAGCTCGACATCGTGAGTAACGGCTCCAGTGTCCCGCTTCCTCGACGCCGGCCACCGGGCCCGATCGATGCCAGCAGCAACGCCAGTGAGTAGTGACCTCGTGTCTGCACCGCTGCTGATCGCATTGACTTCGTGCCCTCTCGACGCCGTGAGCGCTGCTCACTCTTGCAACATCATCATCGACATCTCGACGCCGCTGATCATCGTGTGCTTCGCTTTTCCAAGGTACTGTGTTGTGGGAGTCTGCTCGACTCCGGGCTCGACGTAGCGCTCCCCGCGGTCGACGCCGAACCCTTTGGATTAACTTTGCCTCGACGTCGTGTGACTCCCGTGTGGGTTACATTGTTGCCAAGAACTGTGTTTTAAAGAAGAAGAGTTGCTTTTTGATACGAAAGACTTTGTGCTAAGAAGAAACTACGCTTGAACTATTATTTTCCCTTCCAAGAGTATTTATTAAGATTGTGGTATATTTTTGTCGTTATTTGGTCTTGTGCTAAGCCTTATATAAAAATCCTTATTTTTATAATACTACTGTGTCGTGTCCATTTGTAGTGTATTCACTTTATTACGATATGTGGTCATGAATGCTTAACACATAGCCTCTGAGATAAGGCTGTCTGCTCTGCCAAGCTACCAAGGGGGTGAGCAGGGGTTATCAAATGGTGTGATCCCTTTCCCTGACTAGAAAAGGTGTGTCCCTATTTGTCAGAAGCTCATACCTCTGCCAACTAGAGACAGCCGGTTCTAACAATATCTAACACTGCAGGTGCCTCACCCACATTTCTTGAAAGAACAACAATTAAAAGCAAAACATGCCAGCCTCCTCTATGAAAATATGCAGCTCACACAAGAACGCTGAAAACCGATGAAACCGATGAAAGAAACAAAACAAATTTTACTTTTTTAGTATGCATATATACCTCTTTTACATCCTAATATAAATGGCAGAAGTACAACGTTTGTACTCAACAAATCAGGAAAAGTTTTAAGTCTATGCTTAAGAATACATACTCATGTTGGCTGCACTTCCATGTATCCTGTAGACCAGGTATTTAGGCTGGCACTTTTACACTGGAAGGTGGTTACCATAGCCAAGGGCGGTCTTTATTTAGCATTTATCGATCTAAAGACCGCCTTTGACTTGGTCCCCCGAGACCGCCTATGGCTGGTCTTGCAGGAGATGGGGTTTCCCCTAACTATCTTGAACCTCCTGGCACGCTTGCATGATGAAAATTATGCCTGCATTATATGGGGTACGCAGGAACAAAAAACAGATAAAATCCCTGTAAATAGAGGTGTCTGTCAGGGATGCGTATTGGCGCCTACCTTATTCACGCTTTTCGTGAATGGGGTAGTTACCTTTTTGCTTGAAATTAACCCCGACACTCCAGTTTTGGCGGGTGACAAAGTCCCCGCCTTACACTTTGCGGACGATACATTGCTAGTATCAAAAAGTCCTGCAGGATTACAGAAGCTGCTGGATCGTTTCTGCCTGTTTTGTAAAACGAGGGGCTTAGTCATTAACACTTCCAAAACGAAACTTCTTTATTTTAATCCTAGCAGATCGGCTAAATCCACGCTGGTTCTTGATGGGGTGCCTCTAGAACGTGTCAAAGAGTTTGACTACTTGGGCATTAGAATCTCCGACAAGTTCAAATGGCAGCCACACATTGATAAAATGGCTTTAAATCATAAGCGGGGAGTGGGGGTTTTAGGGAGGGAACATTGCGCCTCAACCACTAGGCCCATTGCCCCTGCCTTGGAAATTTATGCTGCAAAGGCTATAGGCTGCGCCTTATGTGGAGCCAAACTCTTGGGTTTTGGTTGTGTAGACGTGCTAGTCACTGCAGAAAACAAGTTTTTTAGGGAGCTTGTTTCGCTCACTAGGGGCACTCCAACTAAGCCACTTCTGAGTGATTTGGGGCATCGTTCAATCAAGGACCTAATTATGTTGCGACCTCTTTTATACTGGGCTCGGCTATGGCGCACCCCAGAGCTAGCCAGATATGATGACGGCCTAAGAGAGGTAATTAACCTTCAAGGATCCCACAAGATTGGCTGGCTAGTAAATGTAAAAAAGCTCCTTCTGGATACTGGCCTCAAAACTACATGGGAGTCTGGGGTTGCGCTGACCAAGGCAGAAACGAAGAGAGCCTTTTGGGCATGGGTTGATAATCAGGAACATAGGGACCCTAATCTGGACAGGCTGACTGACGCATTTCGAAGTGCCTCGTCTAGAGCCTTATCTAGATTTCATCCAGAAGCCGGGAGACAAGGCTCTCTTTATCCAGTTTGGAATGGGTACCCTTCCTCTTCATGATCGTACAAGTAAATGGAAGCCCCCGCACCAAACGCCCTCGGAGTGCCCAAATTGTGTAGGTGTTACTGGAAATATTCCTCACCTTTTTTTGTATGCCCAGCTTACACCAAACCTAGACTGAAGTGGCTTAAACCTGTATGCCTACAGCTTGAGACCAGGAACCATTCTGTTGCTCTTAGAATACTCCAAGCTGATGCCAGTACAACCTTGGCCTGCGGGGTGGCAACATTTTTAAGCTGGGCTTGGTTGATAAGACTGTAGGCCATATGATTAATTTGTATAATTAATATTCTTAACCTCATCAAATCTGTTATAGTTTAATACATTTTTTAACACATCATTGTAAAAATGATTTTTAGATGGAATTTTTTCTTTTAAGGTATTTATTATGAAATGTGATTTAAATTGTAAAAATGCTTTTATTATATTTTATATCGAAATAAAGCTTTGTTGATTGATTGAGTATCCTGTATATCACTTTTGCTTTGGCTGTTTTCCAGTCGCGACTGCTGCCTGGAAGAGGCGGTGGGAGGATCACTTTTTTTTTAAATCACTTACTTCCTGGCTGACTGGCTGGCTGGCTGGCTGGCTGCTGCCGCCTCTCCTGCATCCTCTTCCTTGCTTCTTGCTGAGGAACAGGAAGCCGGCAGTACCAGGGCTCCCATGCTCCCCGCAGCCAATCACAATGCTGCAATGCAGCGTTGTGTTTGGTCTGAGTGCCGTGACACAGCGCTCAGCTAGGGGTTGTAGGGTTGGGCATGTTCTCCACTCAGGCTGCACTGCAGCCTGCATAGAGAACAGGGAAAGTGTGCATGACTGTTTTGAGCAGCCAAAGAGTAAGGGTGGGCGTTCAACGCCGCTCCACCAGCAGAGTTAGCAACGTTTTTGCCACTCATTGCTCAGTTTGGAATGCAGAATATTTGGCCAAAAACCGTGCTCTGCTATGTGGCAGAGTTACGGGGCACCACCACCCACTGTGAGTGCCAGTGTCTGTATAAAGGTCTGGCTCCCTTCCCCCACAAACAACAGTTGGCTAAAAGACACAAAGGGAATACAGCCAAGCCAATCAGATTGGGTTGCTCGCATGCCAATTACTAACAGGTTGGACCTAGCAGCACACCAATCAGCGGCCTCCTTACAGTCAAGCTACGGAGTCACAGAGCTCAGCTGACATCATCATTTGTGGAGTCATGGAGTGAAGTTGAATCAGAGTGGAGAGTTTGTAGATCTTGATTGTGGTGGTGTTGTGTGCTCGAAACTTTCGCACTACCCATTGGGACTTGAGGGCAGGTAAGAGCACTTTCTTTATGCTCCATAAAGAGCCTGCTAACATTTAGTATTGCCGTTATGAGAGGAGGAAGGCCTTACAGAGAGCTGCATGGTGCTTGTCGCCAATTTGCCATTACATTTTCAGTCTCTTTTAACTGCTCTGTGGAGAAGACTTGTTTGCCTCTGGGAAGGCTCCCCGGCTCACTCCTGTTGCTGCAACATGTGGTACTCAGGAAAGAGGTGCTGGTGTGAGGATTCTGTCTCGGTCATGCCATCTGGAAGGTGAGGGTGACCGCACTGACTGCAAGGCATCGCATTATGTGTGCCCAGCACTGCAGTCCACCATTACACTGTGCCTGCAGGGCTGGCTTGGCTGTCCTCATTTTTATTTCATCACATTTTGGCCCTGTTAGCTCTGCTCTCAAGGCCCACTGAAGGCCCACTGAATCTTTAGTGAACTAGCGGCAAACTCCGCCCAGACCTGCCCTAGAGGGCGGACCAAACAGTCATTGAGCACTTAGGAGGGTTCCTCCCTTCCTCCCCTGCTCTGCAGCCCTGCACCACCCGCTCACGCAAGCTGCCGCAGCAGGAGGACATAATAAAATGATAATAACATTAGTTATTATCATTTTTATTTTTTCCTTTCTTTTGCTTCTTTCGAGGCAGTGAGGCGACACTCCTCCGCCTTAGCGGAAGAGCCGCCACTGCTGTTCCCATGTGGTTGGATGGACAGCTCATTGATTGGAGCCTTCACCTTAGACATAGGCAATGAGCAGCAAAGCCACAAGTTTGAAACCTTTTAAGCAGAGATATCATCCTGAACATCAATTGGGAAATTATAACATATGTTTTCAGCACCTAGTAATGACAGATATGTCTTTTTTTAAAACAATCTGTTATTACAGATGTACTCTGCAAATGATGCAAACCAGACAACCATCACAAACCAGGTGACCACCTATTGGAATTTTGGCAGTTTATAATGACTAGGACAACATTTTCATTTCAAGAAGATCCCCACACATTCAGGACCAACATGCAGATCTATTACAAATCTCATGGGTGAAAAACGTTTGGAAGGCGCACAATGAGGGTTGGGTAAGGGGGGTGCAGGATTGTATGCAGGCTTCAGAGTTTTATTGCTGCATGAGCTGCAAACAACATAAATAGTAGATTTATGGCCAGATTTATGTAGGTGTCATGCAAAGCAAGACAACTTGCTGTGCAGAGTGAAAGGGAGAGGGCAGGAATGTCTTTTATTTACCAATATGTGGCGTGTTCCTGCTTAAGCAAACAGGTCAGACCTAAAAGTAAATGTAAGGTTAGGCCACCAATACTAACAGTGAAGGGGGCATAAACAAAATGCAGTCATTCCGACTAAAGTGAGCTGAGCCAGTACCCATGCTTTATGCTGTGGTGGGTGAAAGTAAAATGTGAATGATTTAGCAACAGAACAATCGATCACGCAAGAGAGCTACATATGGAAAAGAAGGATAGACCCTCTGGGGAGGTCCCAAGTGTGGGTGGAAAGCTTTTTCTCGGAACGCATCTACAACACCTGCCCACCTAACCTGTCTGTTTTGTTACAGAGATTTTAAGCATAGGATTAGCACAAAGCTATTTACGCCGAGGTAGAAAATCGACAAAGCCTTTTGCATATTGTGCAGCAAGGTCTTTAACCCCTTCGCTGCGGCGGCAATTCCGCCGCAGCGCTAGGGGAGGCGGGGGGGCCGAGCAGCGCTCGCATGCTCGTGACGGAGCCGCTCCGTCACGAGCCGCGGTTGAGCTGAGCTCGTGACGGAGCGGTTCCGTCATGGCCCCGCCCGCTCAATAGAACGCGCCGCGCAGGCGCGAAATCAGCGCTGCGCAGGCGCGGCGGCAGGGCCATGACGGAATCGCTTCGTCATGAGCACAGCTCAGCCGATGCTCATGACGGAGCGGCTCCGTCATGAGCATGGGAGGGGTTAAGCATGGGTCTACCTAATGCTATCTAAATCAAGCTGAAACATAACAAAAGGCATTTACCACTCTAGACACAGTATAACATCTTTGGATTAGTAAAACACCTTCCCAACCAACCTAAAATGAATAAAAGCAGCTCCTTACACTTGTACTTCACTCTCATTGGAGCTCGTCATAGAAGCATAGCTTTGTCTTGACACAAGAGGGCACCCAGTCTAGGTCGATACCAAAGAGTCGCAAGCTCGTGGTGCTGTATAAATTATTCTAAAGAAGGACAAGAACCCTGGGTAGTTTGGGTGGAGATATTTTCCTGGTGGAACACATCTACAACACCAGTGACATTCTAAATCTGCCCTCCTCAAATGTCTGCTTTTCTAGCTCAGTTTTTAGGTCGAGCGACCTATCTCAATGCGCATGCGCATTGAGCGAGAGCTCGATATAAAGTGGCTTAAACAGAGGTTTAACTAGCTGGCGATTTGGTGCTGTGCCCGTGAAATGCTCGTGCACAGCATCAAATTGCCAGCCATCTGCCATCTGTTCCCCAGCAGCTCCGCCCCACAAGCTTCCCCCAGCGTGCGCTCTGGCTCAGCCGAGCCGCACTCCTCCCACACCTCTCACACACAAGTGAAGCTTCACTTCAAAGCATGCACGTTATCATCCACTCGCATTTCTCCTTCCTTCCAGCGCTGGCTTGTATTTGAGTTAGGATATTGTTTCGTTGCTTCACTTCAAAGCATGCACGTTATCATCCACTCGCATTTCTCCTTCCTTCCAGCGCTGGCTTGTATTTGAGTTAAGATATTGTTTCGTTCCTTCACTTCAAAGCATGCACGTTATCATCCACTCGCATTTCTCCTTCCTTCCAGCGCTGGCTTGTATTTGAGTTAGGATATTGTTTCGTTTGAGGCGGTCTTTTGCCCAATTAAACACCTGGATATATTGGAAGCTTTAATCATTTCACTGTAACATTTCTGATTTTTTTGGGAGGCGCGACTGTTGGATGTTCACTTTGTGCTCAATAAAGTTCAATTGACTAACAACTCCCTTGGAAACTTGAGAGCATGCATGGAGATTTGAGTATGTTGCACGTTTGTACAAATCATAATAGTTTCAGTGAGTACAAAACACTATGTCACATTTACGCATCTTAAATAACCGGGTTCTTCACGCAGTTGAGAGCTTCTTACACAAACCAGTTACAGGGAGGTTCCCATCACATGGGTTTGCGTGGACACGGAGACTTTTGTTGTACTTTTGTCATTTACCATAGAGGGCTTAGTGCGCCTTTGGTTAGAATACTTAACTCTCCTCGCGACGCTCTTCCCGCAAACCATCTGTTCCCCAGCCGCCTGCCTGCCTGCCTTGCATTACCACATCAAAGACAGCCCAGACGACCTCCCACAAGCTTCTCAGTGTGCGCTCTGACTCAGGCCTGCACATCTCCTCCCCTAATTATTCACTGCATGGCTTGCTACAGAGCGCACGCTGGGAGAAGCTTGTGGTAGGAAGGCTGCAGCCGTGTATATCCTTTTCCTCTCCTTGCCCCTTTCTCATTATGTCTGACTTGTTAAATGATTGTCCTATATTCATAGCATTATTCCCAACACTCGGGATTTTGTCACTGTAAACAAGATTTGGACATTATAGTTAATACAACTCAAATACCTTTAAAACAAACATGAACTGTGCTCTGCTTAGCTTGTTAGTCTCTTGAGGCCAGTTTAAAATGAGTTTGTCAGTGCAAAGAAACCACGCTGCTGGCAAACGTTCCCTTCACAAACGGACTTTTGATGACTTCTGTGTAGAATGTTCAAAATAAATGTTGCGCCTTTACACCTCCATCCCACTCGTCTTATTCCTCCTAAAAGCACTTAATTAAAAAAAAAAGTGCAAATGTGTCTAGCTTCACCTTTCTTAATAACTCGACTGACAACATAACTCCAGTATGCAAACAACCTATTGATCTATTGCAGCATAAGGATTCATTTATTAATCAGTGTTCTTCTGATACTGGCCATGACGTGTTAGTAACGTGAATACCATCAGTTGTAGTGATACTCGTGAAGATAAATATTTCAATGTTCCTAATATTTCAACACGCGCTGTTAATTTTAGCATATTTCCTAGCGGTTTCTGATCTTAGTGGGCTTTAAGTGTGTATTTCCACTGTCCTACATTATTTATAAGTGGTTAGAGGTCTACATTTGCAATGCCAATAGTCTCTCTCCCTTGCTCCCTCTAGCTCCCTCTCTCTCTGTCTTGCTTGCTCTATCTCCCTCTAGTTCCTTCTCTCTCTATCTTACTCCCTCTAGCTCCACCACCACCACATCCACCACCACCACCGCATCCACCACCACCGCATCCACCAACACCGCATCCACCAACACCGCATCCACCACCACATACACCACCACATACACCACCACATACACCACCACATACACCACCACATACACCAACACTTTAACCACACCCACCACCACCACATCCACCACACCCACCACCACCACCACCCCATCCACCACCACTGCATCCACCATCACCACCGCATCCACCACCACCACATCCACCACATCCACCATCACCTGCACATCCACCATGACATCCACCGCCACATCCACCACATCCACCGCATCCACCACCACCACATCCACATCCACCATCACCACCACCTCCTCCATGACATCCACCTCCACATCCACATACACCGCATCCACCACCACACCTACCACATCCACATCCACATCCACCGCATCCACCACATCCACCACATCCACCACCACATCCAACACTTCCACCACCACCGCATCCACCACCGCATCCACCACCACCACATCCACCACCACATCCACACCCACCACCACATCCAACACCGCATACACCACCGCATACACCACCACCACATTCACCACCACCACATCCACCACCACTTTCACCACACCCACCACCCTATCCACCACTACATCCACCACCCCATCCACCACCACCACTGCATCCACCACCACCAACACCCCATCCACCACCACCACTGCATCAACCACCACCACCGCATCCACCACCACCACCACCACATCCACTTCATCCACCACCACCACATCCACCACCACATCCTCCATCACCTCCACATCTACCATGACATCCACCGCCACATCCACCACCACATCCACCACCACCACCACATCCACCACCACCACCACCACATCCACCACCACTTTCACCACATCCACCCCCACATCTAACACGTCCACCACCACTTCCACCACCACTACATCCACCACTGCATCCAACACCACATCCACCACCACCACCGCATCCACCACCACCACATCCACCACCACATCCACCAACACTTTAACCACACCCACCACCACTACATCCACCACTACATCCACCACCCCATCCACCACCACCACCACTGCATCCACCACCACTGCATCCACCACCACTGCATCCACCACCACTGCATCCACCACCACTGCATCCACCACCACCGCATCCACCGCATCCACCACCCCATCCACCATCCCCACCACATCCACCACCACATCCACATCCACCACCACATTCACCACCACATCCACCATCACCACCACATCCACCACCACATCCACCAACACATTAACCACACCCACCACCACTACATCCACCACCCCATCCACCACCACTGCATCCACCACCACTGCATCCACCACCACTGCATCCACCACCACCGCATCCACCGCATCCACCACCCCATCCACCATCCCCACCACATCCACATCCACCACCACATCCACCACCACATCCACCATCACCACCACATCCACCACCACATCCACCACCACATCCAGCATCACCTCCGCATCCACCATGACATCCACCGCCACATTCACCGCATCCACCACCACCACCACATCCACCACCACCACATCCACCACCACATCCAACACATCCACCACCACTTCCACCACCACCACATCCACCACCACCACATCCACCACCACATCCACCAACACCACATCCACCACATCCACCACCACCACATCCACCACCGCATCCACCACCACATCCACCACCACCACCGCATCCACCACCACCGCATCCACCACCACCACATCCACCACCACCACATCCACCACCACCACATCCACCACCACCACCGCATCCACCACCACCGCATCCACCACCACCATATCCCCCAGATCCACCACCACCACATCTATGTGTGTGTGTGTGTGTGTGTGTGTATGTGTGGCTGTGTGTGTGTGTAGGTGCAAATGCAATGTTCTTGGATTTTCGTCACAATAAAATACACTGAACATAATCTTCACAAAAGGTATTTACAAACGTTTAAGGTATTGCCATTATAAATTACTATAACTTTTATTTAAGTATTAATTATTTACAAAATTAAAAGCCATTGTTATTTGTAATATCAATGCATCTAAGTCACGTAAATACAACACACATTGCATTACAAATGCTATAGGTATCAAATTTGCGAAAGTTAAAACTATTGACATTGTAACTGACAAAGCTATTAATTTTGCTATTTTCAAAACCAACACATAAATAAAAAAAGTGTCATTTACAATACCAATCGCTCAAACGTTCCTAATGCGAGACCTATTGCATTTCCAATGCTTGTTAATTCTGGCAGTAAGACACAACGATTGGCACCCTCCATGCATTTGGCAGGGAAGGGGCGGGGAATATACTAGCCCTGACACTTGAATGAAAGCGTGGCTTCCTCTGAAGTCCCATGTGTCTTTCCCTCGAGAGGGCTGTGGGCAAAGTGTGAGGGTGCATTAGGGTTGTAGATGTAGGGCACGTAACTGTGCCAGTTTCATTTAGAATTTCAGGTGAAGAAGAGGCTAGTACCAGCAAGATGCAAATCAGTCAAGAGCTTGACCCGCGAAAACAATTCATAGACACAAACACATACACTCAGATAGACCGACTCACCTGTGCCCTGCTCCGGGAAATACGTGAAGAAAGAGATCATTTAACGTGCTATAGATATTTGTAAAACGAAATAGCCTCACATGAGCAAAAATGGTCATAAATATTTAGTCCAAGCCACGTATCAGTAATATACACTATGCGTAAATCAATGCATTTATTGATGCCACAGAACAAAATCACTGAAAGGGCTTGGATATGATGATGTAAAAGAAGAACGAATTATTCGTTGAAAATAGGACTCGTGCATCAAGTAGTATCTGAACCGAGGTGGTGGCTGCAAAGTAGTTTCTTGGGCACATAGCCTGTACCTCTGTATTTTTAGCCATGCCTGGGGTGAGCGGAAGTCCAATCTGCCCATCGAGGACTGACTGCAGGAAACAACAATGCGTACAGACAGAACGCACCCAGCTGCTTTTTTGCATCAGTGCCCATGTCTCTTCGTGTTAGCCTGGGAGATAGTTCTTTGTGGTAGTGACTGAGACACGGTGTGTCGTGGGTGTGTTCTTCTTGTATTCTTCGAATCAACGAAAATAGAAAGCAGGAGAGAAGCACACCACTTCCCAGTAAATACAAGCACGCCTGTCACACCGATTATTGGGAAGCTTATCTCGGAGAATGCAAAGAGCTATATGTGCATAAGAAATGGCCTTCTACCTTCAGACGGTTAAGAAGAAAAGCACCTTAATAATGCATGAACGTTTGGATTCAGAATAGATGTCGACTACCCTCGCCTCAAGCAAGAACCCTTCCCCAGCGAACATAAGCAGGCCGAATACTGCGTGTGCTCAGTAGCCTTTGTGGCGTCTACAGCAATTAACCTAACACCTGTCTCAATAAATACATTCTGCGCCTATGCACAGGTGTGACGTCTCTAGCTCTGCGATGCCATTAATTGAATGTTGTTGGTCACGTTAAGGTTAAAACATTTTGAAAATCCATTGAGGAGGGGGAGATGGTTGGTTCGCGTAGGTACCGTGGCAGACGGAAAGAAACAGTTAATGTTTCATGTTCACCCCCCCCCCCCTGAGCCTGCAGACACTAAAGGATTGGGGTCTGCGAGCAGCGCACTGCATTACGAGAATCCACGCGCCGGCGTTGCTTAGCGATGGCGTTAGTGATGCTGCGGGAAGACTGAAAGACAAGCTGCTTTAAAGCGAGGCTGCGTGGAGCAGAAATGACGGGGTGTTTTACCTCAGTCAGCCTCCCGTGCACGGAGTATACTGGCTGTCAAACAACAGATGCCACTTTATCTTGATAATGTGCAGCGTACGCCGACATACTGTCATCACACAGGAGCCCTGCTGAATACCACGGACCGTGCTCAATCTCTGAGTTCCCAGGACCTGTGCCTGCACATTCCAAGGTAAGGCATCTGAAACCATTGACAGACAAGGCTGCGTCCTCAGACACCCTTTTGAGTGGAAGTTCTGTGCCTCTGGGAGCTAGAGGAAATTGTTCCTGGTGAATGCGTCCACTCATTACTTCCCATGTCGTCTCCCTGGCAGTGTCAGGATCGCCGCATTAATCACAACGAGCAGGCAGTGCGCCTGTATTACACCTGCATTACACATGTTCCGCTCTGGAGTCATGCCAGCAGCTCTTCGAGCATATGTTCTGTTGGCTGCATGGTGTCTCGTGTTCACCTAAGTGAGCGAGCTCATTACCTGAACGTTGCGATAAATGGTCCATCTAATTGCTGGTATCATTAGCAGCACTTACATCTGTTCACGCAACAAGGTGGGGAAGTTTGCACAACCCCGACACTCACTGGATGTCTGACCTGCAAACCAGACTTTGGGGCGCCTGGTTCCACAGGAGTGATGCTGCCATGGTACTTGTGCACAGTGCATCTAACAGCTAAAGTTCTCTCCGCAGTGACGCCCCGACTCCACGCGCGTTCATGCGCCCTCTTACTACTGGAACCCACCAGTACCCCCGCCGTGGTCATCATGGCATCCAGGGTTGGCAGAGATACAACGTGTGCAGGGTTCAGGCAGAGTTTTCCCATTTGACTTCGACGTCACTAGAGACAGTAGTAGTTCTTGCTATGGAAAGTTGTGCAGGAAAGAACATCTGTTAAAAAAGCGACTGTTTTCCCATATGCTAGAAAAGTAAATAACTCGATAAAAAAGTGTCAGTAAATCAACAAAGAAATTGACAGATATTAACCTAAATCAATGTTTCTTAAGCCGACATTTCATCTGTGTCATGGTCCCATCATTTCTACAAGGTAATGTGAGCAATGCTGCAAAGAATGGTCCTAGTATTTTTTAATTTGTAAAGTAAAATGCACACTTTCTGATGTTCCTATTTGAGGAATACATTCACAATCAGTGTATCCACTACAATAAACACATATGTGTCTCTGCCTCCATAGCAGGTTGTTTTACTGTTCCCATCACTTTAGCGAAACATGTACTGTATAATGCAACCAGTGCTGGTCTCCAATTAACATTGGCACCGACAGCAGTGGGACCCAATAACCCCAAGTCAAGCTGCCTGCTGTTATACTCCCTTTTTCACTAAGACTTGCCTCATCAACTTCGCAATAAAAAAGCATCAAACGATTTAGACATGTTTGAGTTTAATACACCATGCGTTTGTAATACATGTACTTTAATTCTATCTAGAGTAAAAAAGGAACATTCCCTGACTGGTTAGACCCTATACTTCTACATCGACCATCCTGGGTGTGCACTAGGCTGCACAGGGACTGTGACAGTGCAGGGCAGCGTGGGAGGAGAGTCCTCGACGGACCAGATGCTAGGGAGACTGCCTTCAACGCCCTTGAAATACTCTGACACTCCCCACAAAAGACCCGGGGAAGGACGGTAATTCATACTTCCCTGCTTTACGGCACATCATAAACGCCAGCTGTCTGAGCCCAGAAAATTACCCCGAGGTGCCCATGTGCTCGGTGTTCTGTGTCTGGGAGAGGCTTTGAACTGCAATCTGTAGTTGGGCACATGCCAGCTAATCCATAAACACAAACATGAAATAGGAACATGTCTCTGCGCAAAAGATAGAATAATCCTTTTATAGCTGCAGTACAGGAAGGGTGATGAAAAACACATGCCGCCAGCAGACACAGCCGGGGATGGTAATGCTGGGTGCCTAATTGAACGGTTTCTGTTTTTTTTCTTTCTATTGCTTCCTTCCCTATCTCTAGGAACAGAGGCTTCTGCAGCAGGATGATAATTCCCTGCTGCCAGCCTGCCGACAGCCAGCAGAGCTTGACAAGAGGAGTGGCAGCCACCGCCGTTGCATTTTAATCATGGACTGGGAGCGCGCAATCTGTGCAGCCCAGGATTGTTCACATCTCTAAGTCGATCTAAGCGGAACTCAGCTCACCCATCCCAGACGTGTATCAGGTGCCGCTGGCCAACACAATTAAATGGCACAGAACTCCCCTTCGGTAAAGACAATTTTATCGGGATTTGTAATGATGTATACTTAATCTGTCAAAGGCAAGCACTGGCTTCCTCCACTGTTTTAGCTGATGACACATCAACTAGGATGTACTACTCTCACTTCGACCCTGTACACCTGCCCTACAGCTCGTCCACCAGGATACACATGAATCAGCAGCGGGTGTTCTCCTTGGTATCTGTGAACGAACCCTGTCTGCAATGGGTTATTCTTGAAAGGAGCAAAGGTGCCAACTTGGCTTTTTCCTCGCACCCATACTGAATTTGGAAGTCCTTTTGAGTAATCATCAGCATCGCCCCTTCTGTCCATTCCCTCAGAAGGTGCAGGATACCTCTTCTATGGAAGAAGACTGGCTCCTTGGCTAACACCTCATCTACTGCATTAAAACATATTTTAATATGTCTGTGTCTTATTCTCAGCTCCAACTTTCACTGTTTGGGTGACTTGAGCTGTAACTATGTTTACAGCACTGCATTGTCACACTTTCTAGGTTGGCACCTAACAAACACATTAATGTGTAAATAAATGTAAATGTTATTATGTTCCTCATTTAAAGGCTAAGTGGACTAAGAGAAGTGCATCAACAAAGAGTCTTAAAAGTGATCAGTTTAAGATAGAAGTGAGCAAACTGGCCCGTTTGTTTTAGATCTGGCAGGCTCTTAAAATGCAGAAATACTGATAAAGATCAAGGGTCTCATTTGTGAGTTTTTGGCGCAGCGCAGCGCAGCAAAACGAAAGGACAGGAATGCAACCTATGTATTATAATCAACGCATTCCTGTCCTTTCCCACTGCACTGACGCCGTTTTGGCTGCCCTGTCTGAACGCAAGCACTCTTGCACCATGGTGCAAGACTGTCAGCGTTGTTGCAGGATTGTTTTTGTGCAGGAAGGGGCAATTTACCTGCACAAAAACAATCCAGAGATGCGTTTTCCTCTATGTGTGCTGCATGCAGCACACATAGAAATAGGAAAAGAACCAGGAGAAATACAAATATTTCTACTCGTCTTTCCTCCTTTGTGGAGGCGTACGTTTTTGACGCTGCCCCAACTTTACTTTATTAAGTAAATCTGTAGGACTGTCAAAATCCATATGTTTTGCATAGTCACACCCACCGCAAATCCTCCTTGGTGCAGAGTAGGACAATACAGCGCTTTGCGCTGGCTCGTCTTACTCTATATCCTTGAGGACGTGCGCAGCCACACAGGGTGCCATTGTGTCGCCTCATAGATATGATTGAGAGGCCTGGACCACCTGATTATATAAAAAAGGTGACGCTCTGGCGGTGCAGGCCTCTCGTAAATAAGCCCCTAAGTATGCATTAATGTTGTAGGGCTTACCATTATGCATGGCTGTATGCTTAATGATGGCTGTCTATAGTTTTAAGATGAACTGTCTGGTACCTTTAATTCTAATATTGGTCAAAATTGTTTGTGTCACATCCAATCTCAAGTTTAACCATCTCAACCGTTCAGTGGCGGCTCTTCCACTAAGGTGGAGGAGCGTCGCCCCACTGCCAGGAGCAGCAAAAAAAAGGAAAAAATAAAATGATAATAACGGAATGTTATTGTAATTTTATTTTTTCCACCGGCTGCAGCAGTGCGTGAGGAGGCAGGTGGAACTGCAGGGGAGAAGTGCTGCCCAAAATAGTCATGCACACTCTCCTGTTCTCCATGCAGGCTGCATTACAGCCTGCATAGGGAACATACCCCTGGCTGAGCGCTGGGTAATGGCGCTAAGACCAATCACAATGCTCTATTAGAGCGTTATGATTGGCTTAGGGGTGGGAGCCTGGCTGCCTGCTTCGTGTCCGACCTGGAGTCAGACACAGGCAGCAGGAGGGAAGACGCAGGACCCGGAGGCGGCGGCAAGGTAAGTTATATTTTGATATATAGTCCCTCAATCCCAGCTTTCTCGCTTGCCTCTCCACCTGGGAGCCGTGCCAGCCTCCCCTGCAAGATTTCAATATGTTATACATTTGTACACTTCATACGATATTCATGTTTTATTTGTTTTGATACTCAGGGTACTATATATCAAGCACAATTGGTTTTACATATAGAGTTTGGAGACTTCCGTTGGATAAATGTGACATCCAGCATGGCCAAACATGCAATCATGGTGGCATCTTAAGAGTAGTGGGTAGGTTGGGTGAACCGCAAAGTAAAGCATGTCTGCCCGTTTTTTTCTGAACACAGATGTTCGCAGGTGGTTTCTGATACCATGTCATTTGTTTGACTCTTAAAGGAGCACAGGCATTCTGATGTCAGGACTCAACACTAGGTTTGACATGTGTGGCACTTGCGTCATTCATGGAAACATATTGTGGTCTATACTTACTTTAAGTGACATGGGTCTGCCTCCTTCAGCTTCTTTTCCCTTGCAAGCTTGTGCCATTGTCAACCTCATCTGAAATCAGCCCAAATGAAACATTTCTGTCAATTTTTAGGGTGGAGCCTGTGGGAGCGTGCCCTGGCGCATGTGTCTCGCTTGTGAGACACTATTGTTTACGAAAAGGGCTTGGGGCCAGTCTGTTGCTTACCATTTCCCCCCTCACTCTTCTTTACAGCCTCCTGGAGTGGCCACTGCAGGCGAAACATCCTTTCCGATCATTGTTTGTGGAGCAGCAACCAAGAACAGATTGATTCTGGTTAATCCGAGCCCTTCCACTGCTCCCTCGTGATTGATGTAATATTTATCCCCCTCCCCCTGTCTGCTGCTCCCTCCATAGTGTCTTTGCTTTTTGTCTTGTTTTTAGCGCTTGTTTGTCCCTGTCTGTGAAGAATGCGCGCCTGGAGCCAGAGTTCTTGTTATATCCGCGCGAGAGTGTGTTGATGGGAGGGCGTGTATCCAGGCTTTTCAAACTGTCACCGTCAGAGCCGGATAAACGCACTGTGAATACTTGAGATGTTTTATTATTAGGCTGCGATGAAACAGTACAGAGGGACCGGAGCACGTGCCATTGGATAAACGAATCTGGCATGGGGTCCTCGGTGTAAAGATGAGATCAGAATCAGACCTGCACGGTTGGAGGTGGGGGTGGGTGGGTGGGTGCCTGCGTTGATGCCACTCGGGGAAATATGATGGAACGGAAGTGGTTCCCGGCGTTCTTTCGCATCACTTGATACCCACCGAGAAGCTCTCGTCTTTGCACGGATAACCGTGTTTTGAAATGAGAGAGGCTGCTGAGATGCGGGAGTGAGGGGGGGATGGTCTTTCGATCTGTGCTGAAACACTTTTTTAATTTCACGCTGATGTGCGATATTGGCCTTGGTGAATCCTGCGCTTCGATATTTAAAACACACCTGCCTCAAGGCGCCTGCTGCTTGGCTGTCGCCAAAAATATAATTGAGTGGACTGTGATTATTGCAGCTTTGCACACTCATATCTCAGTGTCCTGTTCACGTCCATGGAAAGCCTATACTTGGTTCCTTTCCCTTCTGAAGTATATGTTCTGGTAGTGGTTTGGTTGTAGTTCACCAAGGCTCTCGGAAGTGGACTGATGGTGACGTATTAGTTCTCTGGGGAGCACAGAAGATACATGTCTGCAGTGGAGCACTACGAGGCCTCACATCGTATAGCAATGCGCTATACAGCTAGATGCCATTTAATATTGACCTCTATCATTCATTTCTGCTTCTGCAGCCCAGTTCCAACCTTTGCTCCCATTGCTCATCTTCTCCCCTCGACCTTTGCTTTTGTCAGTTTCCAGCTCTTGCGATTTTTACTTCTACTCCCTCTTCTGCCATCATGCTCTTTTCCGCCTCACATCCCCCTCCCATGCCCCCTCCAGTTCCCCTCTGCTTGTTTGCAACATCTTGACTTTCAGTCCTCTCACTTGAACCTTCCTACCCTCAATGCTCTCACCTCCCTAACGTCTGTTTCTCTTGTTCTCCCAGGTTTCTCAGGGCCCTCCCACACTTCACTTGCAACTCAGTGCCCTCCCACACTTCACTTGCAACATATTGGTGCAATGTATATCTCTTGACAATATCTACTATATGCATTCGCTGAACAAGCAGGCCTAATTCGATTCACAGGCTTGCACTTTCTGTTGCTTCTGTTCTCCTGTGTTTTCTCCTGTAGTTTCCCCATTCCTCACTGGCCACAGGATGTGGAGAGCTATAGAGTTCACAGGGAGAGCTCTTTTACTGGGGCCACCACAATCTATAATGTGTGTCATGCCTGGCGTTCCACATTTTGCTGTTCTTCGTTTCCACGCTGTGTTGACTCAATTTCATTTTCCTTGTTTCTGAAAGTTGAGCTCTAACCGAAAAACAAGGGTCCCATCATTGAATATCATTGGAAATTCTTTGGGAGATCTTTGAGAATTTCCAAGACCATTTGCATGAGGACCAACTGTATTGATACAACTTGTTATCATGACACCTTCAAGAGAACAATTGTTAGTTTATAAAGCAGTGAGAGCTGAAGTGTGCCTGAACCTGGTCCCTCACGAGCAGGCCCTTAGGTTGAAGAATGATACGGCTCATTATTAGCAGAGGTAGGCGCACATATGTTTAACACACAATGCATTGCATTCTTCTCTCCATGCACTACTGTCGTCCAATCCCTCCAAAATCCTCAAATCCTTTTGGTCTTTCAGCATTCCAGACTGAATGGATGCCTTCTCAGCAGGAGAGCTTCCCAGCCTCCGTTCAGAATGCGTTACTGAAATGTGTACAGGTAAGGAAGCTTTTGTCCCAGTATTGCAGCAATACGAAGCGCTTTCAGGGATTCCTTGCTACTTGTAATGTGGATGAATACAAAATGATGACAGTGGAGACATTCCGCTCTTGACTTGTCTAGCTCTGGATTTTAGTGCTTCCTCAAGGTATGGTCAAGCATTAGAGCTCTCTTTACTATAAGAAAAACAGATCTCTGGATAGAATATGATGGGTGTACTGACAGCTGCAGAAGCAGCCATTGCTGCAATGTTGTAAACCGCAACTGCACCAGAGCACGACTGTAAGGCGTGGTAGTGAAGGACTGGGTTATTTAAGACCCAGCGGTGCCAGGGGACAACACCTGAAACCTTCGTGGGTAACCTGCTCCGGCGTACAAATGACAGAGACACGGGACACTTCCTTCGGCGTCAAAGATTCCAGGTTTATTTACTGCAGGGAACACAGAAGTCACAGGAAGTACAACGAGTGTAAGTTCGAGGAGACTGCTTCAAATTGCGACTGAGGATCGCTCCTTTTATACAAATTTCTCCCATAGGGTTGCATGGTACACAAAGGTTTACAACTCGGTTCCCATAATTATCCCCGAGAGGGGTCACTTTGGTCACTTTGATACATCCAAGGTCCGGGGCATAAGTGCGGAAACATTTGGCGGTTCCCAACTGTAAAAACCCATCTTTCCACCATTAGTACATTCCAATCGGCAGTAAAACAGATCGAGGAAGGAACAAGGACAGGTGCAGAGGAAGATGGAAACAGTGGGGAGATCGAAAAGGGTGAAAAAGGGGAGGTATCAGGAAACACGAGCTACAGGCATCAAAGGGACGTGCCTAATGAGATGCACGGCTGAGACAATAGACCGGCACGGCAAGATGAGCCTCGAGCGGGGCCATCTGCCTTACAGTATCATCCCCCTCGTCATAAAGACACTTTCAAAGAACATGTGTCTTCCGCGGATGTCTTGGGAATCCCAGGGTCGCGAAACGGACAACGTCCGTTCGCTGGCTACTTGAGGGCAAGAAACAAAATGGATGCCGTATCTAAGATGGTTTAGAAAAGGGGGTGGTGATGAACAGAGTGTCTGAGTTAAACAGACCACTCTTACCCAGTCCAAAGATCAGGGCTTGATCCATCACCGTTATTTATCTCACTGCCCCATCCCAGCTCAGAACCTGGCTATATGCAAATCAGTCTGTCCCTGGCCCAGTGCATCATGGGAACAGGGCAGACTAAACTACCAAGCCAATTCTTCACCAGAAAGGAGACAAGCTACCGGGGACCGGTTTCTGGCATTTCAGCCTTCTTCGGCCCGGCTTGCTTGAATCCTGATGGAGCAGTGAGAAAGGGACTCATGTCTGAGTATACCCTGCCACACCTATAGTGGCCAAAAACGATTTAGAAAAGGGGGTGGTGATGAACAGAGTGTCTGAGTTAAACAGACCACTCTTACCCAGTCCAAAGATCAGGGCTTGATCCATCACCATTATTTATCTCACTGCCCCATCCCAGCTCAGAACCTGGCTATATGCAAATCAGTCTGTCCCTGGCCCAGTGCATCATGGGAACAGGGCAGACTAAACTACCAAGCCAATTCTTCACCAGAAAGGAGACAAGCTACCGGGGACCGGTTTCTGGCATTTCAGCCTTCTTCGGGCCGGCTTGCTTGAATCCTGATGGAGCAGTGAGAAAGGGACTCATGTCTGAGTATACCCTGCCACACCTATAGTGGCCAAAAACGATTTAGAAAAGGGGGTGGTGATGAACAGAGTGTCTGAGTTAAACAGACCACTCTTACCCAGTCCAAAGATCAGGGCTTGATCCATCACCGTTATTTATCTCACTGCCCCATCCCAGCTCAGAACCTGGCTATATGCAAATCAGTCTGTCCCTGGCCCAGTGCATCATGGGAACAGGGCAGACTAAACTACCAAGCCAATTCTTCACCAGAAAGGAGACAAGCTACCGGGGACCGGTTTCTGGCATTTCAGCCTTCTTCAGCCCGGCTTGCTTGAATCCTGATGGAGCAGTGAGAAAGGGACTCATGTCTGAGTATACCCTGCCACACCTATAGTGGCCAAAAACGATTTAGAAAAGGGGGTGGTGATGAACAGAGTGTCTGAGTTAAACAGACCACTCTTACCCAGTCCAAAGATCAGGGCTTGATCCATCACCGTTATTTATCTCACTGCCCCATCCCAGCTCAGAACCTGGCTATATGCAAATCAGTCTGTCCCTGGCCCAGTGCATCATGGGAACAGGGCAGACTAAACTACCAAGCCAATTCTTCCCCAGAAAGGAGACAAGCTACCGGGGACCGGTTTCTGGCATTTCAGCCTTCTTCGGCCCGGCTTGCTTGAATCCTGATGGAGCAGTGAGAAAGGGGCTCATGTCTGAGTATACCCTGCCACACCTATAGTGGCCAAAAACGATTTAGAAAAGGGGGTGGTGATGAACAGAGTGTCTGAGTTAAACAGACCACTCTTACCCAGTCCAAAGATCAGGGCTTGTTCCATCACCGTTATTTATCTCACTGCCCCATCCCAGCTCAGAACCTGGCTATATGCAAATCAGTCTGTCCCTGGCCCAGTGCATCATGGGAACAGGGCAGACTAAACTACCAAGCCAATTCTTCACCAGAAAGGAGACAAGCTACCGGGGACCGGTTTCTGGCATTTCAGCCTTCTTCGGCCCGGCTTGCTTGAATCCTGATGGAGCAGTGAGAAAGGGACTCATGTCTGAGTATACCCTGCCACACCTATAGTGGCCAAAAACGATTTAGAAAAGGGGGTGGTGATGAACAGAGTGTCTGAGTTAAACAGACCACTCTTACCCAGTCCAAAGATCAGGGCTTGATCCATCACCGTTATTTATCTCACTGCCCCATCCCAGCTCAGAACCTGGCTATATGCAAATCAGTCTGTCCCTGGCCCAGTGCATCATGGGAACAGGGCAGACTAAACTACCAAGCCAATTCTTCACCAGAAAGGAGACAAGCTACCGGGGACCGGTTTCTGGCATTTCAGCCTTCTTCGGCCCGGCTTGCTTGAATCCTGATGGAGCAGTGAGAAAGGGACTCATGTCTGAGTATACCCTGCCACACCTATAGTGGCCAAAAACGATTTAGAAAAGGGGGTGGTGATGAACAGAGTGTCTGAGTTAAACAGACCACTCTTACCCAGTCCAAAGATCAGGGCTTGATCCATCACCGTTATTTATCTCACTGCCCCATCCCAGCTCAGAACCTGGCTATATGCAAATCAGTCTGTCCCTGGCCCAGGGCATCATGGGAACAGGGCAGACTAAACTACCAAGCCAATTCTTCACCAGAAAGGAGACAAGCTACCGGGGACCGGTTTCTGGCATTTCAGCCTTCTTCGGCCCGGCTTGCTTGAATCCTGATGGAGCAGTGAGAAAGGGACTCATGTCTGAGTATACCCTGCCACACCTATAGTGGCCAAAAACGATTTAGAAAAGGGGGTGGTGATGAACAGAGTGTCTGAGTTAAACAGACCACTCTTACCCAGTCCAAAGATCAGGGCTTGATCCATCACCGTTATTTATCTCACTGCCCCATCCCAGCTCAGAACCTGGCTATATGCAAATCAGTCTGTCCCTGGCCCAGTGCATCATGGGAACAGGGCAGACTAAACTACCAAGCCAATTCTTCACCAGAAAGGAGACAAGCTACCGGGGACCGGTTTCTGGCATTTCAGCCTTCTTCGGCCCGGCTTGCTTGAATCCTGATGGAGCAGTGAGAAAGGGACTCATGTCTGAGTATACCCTGCCACACCTATAGTGGCCAAAAATGATTTAGAAAAGGGGGTGGTGATGAACAGAGTGTCTGAGTTAAACAGACCACTCTTACCCAGTCCAAAGATCAGGGCTTGATCCATCACCGTTATTTATCTCACTGCCCCATCCCAGCTCAGAACCTGGCTATATGCAAATCAGTCTGTCCCTGGCCCAGTGCATCATGGGAACAGGGCAGACTAAACTACCAAGCCAATTCTTCACCAGAAAGGAGACAAGCTACCGGGGACCGGTTTCTGGCATTTCAGCCTTCTTCGGCCCGGCTTGCTTGAATCCTGATGGAGCAGTGAGAAAGGGACTCATGTCTGAGTATACCCTGCCACACCTATAGTGGCCAAAAACGATTTAGAAAAGGGGGTGGTGATGAACAGAGTGTCTGAGTTAAACAGACCACTCTTACCCAGTCCAAAGATCAGGGCTTGATCCATCACCGTTATTTATCTCACTGCCCCATCCCAGCTCAGAACCTGGCTATATGCAAATCAGTCTGTCCCTGGCCCAGTGCATCATGGGAACAGGGCAGACTAAACTACCAAGCCAATTCTTCACCAGAAAGGAGACAAGCTACCGGGGACCGGTTTCTGGCATTTCAGCCTTCTTCGGCCCGGCTTGCTTGAATCCTGATGGAGCAGTGAGAAAGGGACTCATGTCTGAGTATACCCTGCCACACCTATAGTGGCCAAAAATGATTTAGAAAAGGGGGTGGTGATGAACAGAGTGTCTGAGTTAAACAGACCACTCTTACCCAGTCCAAAGATCAGGGCTTGATCCATCACCGTTATTTATCTCACTGCCCCATCCCAGCTCAGAACCTGGCTATATGCAAATCAGTCTGTCCCTGGCCCAGTGCATCATGGGAACAGGGCAGACTAAACTACCAAGCCAATTCTTCACCAGAAAGGAGACAAGCTACCGGGGACCGGTTTCTGGCATTTCAGCCTTCTTCGGCCCGGCTTGCTTGAATCCTGATGGAGCAGTGAGAAAGGGACTCATGTCTGAGTATACCCTGCCACACCTATAGTGGCCAAAAACGATTTAGAAAAGGGGGTGGTGATGAACAGAGTGTCTGAGTTAAACAGACCACTCTTACCCAGTCCAAAGATCAGGGCTTGATCCATCACCGTTATTTATCTCACTGCCCCATCCCAGCTCAGAACCTGGCTATATGCAAATCAGTCTGTCCCTGGCCCAGTGCATCATGGGAACAGGGCAGACTAAACTACCAAGCCAATTCTTCACCAGAAAGGAGACAAGCTACCGGGGACCGGTTTCTGGCATTTCAGCCTTCTTCGGCCCGGCTTGCTTGAATCCTGATGGAGCAGTGAGAAAGGGACTCATGTCTGAGTATACCCTACCACACCTATAGTGGCCAAAAACGATTTAGAAAAGGGGGTGGTGATGAACAGAGTGTCTGAGTTAAACAGGCCACTCTTACCCAGTCCAAAGATCAGGGCTTGATCCATCACCGTTATTTATCTCACTGCCCCATCCCAGCTCAGAACCTGGCTATATGCAAATCAGTCTGTCCCTGGCCCAGTGCATCATGGGAACAGGGCAGACTAAACTACCAAGCCAATTCTTCACCAGAAAGGAGACAAGCCACCGGGGACCGGTTTCTGGCATTTCAGCCTTCTTCGGCCCGGCTTGCTTGAATCCTGATGGAGCAGTGAGAAAGGGACTCATGTCTGAGTATACCCTGCCACACCTATAGTGGCCAAAAACGATTTAGAAAAGGGGGTGGTGATGAACAGAGTGTCTGAGTTAAACAGACCACTCTTACCCAGTCCAAAGATCAGGGCTTGATCCATCACCGTTATTTATCTCACTGCCCCATCCCAGCTCAGAACCTGGCTATATGCAAATCAGTCTGTCCCTGGCCCAGTGCATCATGGGAACAGGGCAGACTAAACTACCAAGCCAATTCTTCACCAGAAAGGAGACAAGCTACCGGGGACCGGTTTCTGGCATTTCAGCCTTCTTCGGCCCGGCTTGCTTGAATCCTGATGGAGCAGTGAGAAAGGGACTCATGTCTGAGTATACCCTGCCACACCTATAGTGGCCAAAAACGATTTAGAAAAGGGGGTGGTGATGAACAGAGTGTCTGAGTTAAACAGACCACTCTTACCCAGTCCAAAGATCAGGGCTTGATCCATCATCGTTATTTATCTCACTGCCCCATCCCAGCTCAGAACCTGGCTATATGCAAATCAGTCTGTCCCTGGCCCAGTGCATCATGGGAACAGGGCAAACTAAACTACCAAGCCAATTCTTCACCAGAACGGAGACAAGCTAACGGGGACCGGTTTCTGGCATTTCAGCCTTCTTCGGCCCGGCTTGCTTGAATCCTGATGGAGCAGTGAGAAAGGGACTCATGTCTGAGTATACCCTGCCACACCTATAGTGGCCAAAAACGAGCTTGTTTCCTTCCCAGTGTAAGAATTGGCTTTTGTAGTTTGGTTTGCCCTGTTCCCATCATGCACTGGGACAGGAACAGACTAATTTGCATACAGCCAGGTTCTGAAACTGGGATGGTGCAGTGAGCTAAAAAACGGTGTTGGATCTAGCCCTGATCTCTTGACTGGGTGAGAGCTTTCTGCTTAATTCAGAGACTCTGTCCCTCACCACCCCCTTTTTGTAAATATTTTTGTCCACCCTAAGCGTGGAAGGGTATTCTCAGATGTGAGACCCTTGCTCATTGCACCATCAGGATTCAAGCAAACCGGGCCGAAGACGGCTGTAATGCCAGAAACCGGTCCCCGGGAGCTTGTTTCCTTCCCAGTGTAAGAATTGGCTTTTGTAGTTTGGTTTGCCGTGTTCCCATCATGCACTGGGACAGGAACAGACTAATTTGCATACAGCCAGGTTCTGAAACTGGGATGGTGCAGTGAGCTAAAAAACTGTGTTGGATCTAGCCCTGATCTCTTGACTGGGTGAGAGCTTTCTGCTTAATTCAGAGACTCTGTCCCTCACCACCCCTTTTTGTAAGTATCTAAGATGGAACCCGTGGGTACAGATGAATAACCCACGTAACAAACGAACGGTTTAAGTTAGCACAGCGAAACTGCGCACACTTACTAAACTCGTCATTTGCGGTTCGTAGATACCAGACTCAATCATATTCGTGCGAGTCGAAAACACCACTTACAATTGTCACAGAACCTCAGACGCTCCTTTTGCCCTCATGTAGGCAAGCACTAGTCGGAATCATACTCGATATTCATCAGACCATCTAGATGTTGCTGTAACATAGCTCTGTCCAACCGAGTCCCCTTGGTAACAGGTGGCTGTCTTATACACGTTGTAGCGCAAAGGCCACATAAGGCAGGACCACACTGCACACAAAGGCAACACGTGAACAGGAACGCCACAACAACTCCGATGATCATCAGAATCTTCCAACCCCAAGTCGACATCAGGCCCCAAAACCACCCAAGTAGCGTCCAATCCCCTACATCCACGTGTATGGATTCGGAGATCTTATGCAACTTTGAGATGGCTTGATAGACGGTCGGAGCGTTATCTGGAATGAAAATACAGCAGCTCGAATGGATCACCTTACATACCCCACCTCGATCTGCTAAGATCACGTCTAAAACCATACGGTTTTGTAACGTCATAAGTCTATCCGCCTGAAGTTCTGTGGTGATATTACCAAGGGCACTGGCAGTAATATTAGCTGTCGATTCCACCACTCGAGTCAACTGTCTCAGGTTCCTACTATTAACCATAGGCCCCCAAAACGGGAGGAAACCCTTGAAAAAGTCTCCTGACTCTTGACCGGCAGTGTCCTCTTCGCTAATTACACCTCTCACAACTCTAGTTTTGTGATAGTCTGCGTCTACAGTGAACGTCGGAGGCAACAGATTTGCGATAAAACATGAGCCCACAAAGTCGGAGGGCAACCATGCATACGCACGATCATGGCAAACAAAGTATGTACCCTTGGCAGCCAGAAACACAGGGGACGAGACCATCGGCAGAATGTAATTCTCGGTGCAAGCACTCTCTCCAAGTCGGGCTTTCGATCTTCGGCCACGACCCATTAGACAAAAATTACCAATGTGGGGTACGACCCATATCGGAGGCGAGCTTTTAAGCTGTTTTTCACTTGTGAGCGCACTATACTCGACCTTACTCAGGACCCTATAGGCTTGTACCTCTTCCTCTGGGATGAGCGACGGCTCATAGATATCTCTATCTAAATCTTCTATCGCTATGGACAAAGGCTTATGATACGAGCCAGGGCCAAAGTAGGGAGAACGTGGCTCTCGACTGGGATAAGAATCTAGTGCGCTTCGAAACATTGTTTGGAATGCTCGAGCTGAACCCTGGGAACTATACGGTAAGACCAAATATGGAATTCCCTTATCCGTGGTATGTGGCATCAGTCCACACACCCAACAATTAGTAGTATTAACCACTAACTGGTGCTGATGAAGGAGCTGAATAAAGGAATTATTTCGGAATTCTGCACGTCTAGCCTGCTCGTGTTCAGGTAGGATATGGAAAGAATGAGGGGATGCAGTGGAGGTAAGTTTAGGGTCAGAAGTAGGAGTAGGTATGGCAGAAGGTAAGAAGTACGACATCATGTAATATACCCCACCCGCCAATAGTGCAGAAACAGTCAAAAGCAATACAAACATTTGAAACATAAAACATTTGGTACGGATAAGTTGTTGTAGCTTGAACCTTTGCGCCTGAGCTTCTTCCAAGTCCATCAGCTTTGAAAACGCCATCCCCTATGACCATCCGCAACGTTTCTTGACGTACTTCGTTCTGTGTAGCAGTAGTCAATCCCTAGGAGTTCCCAGGAACCGACGGTCTTTAACCTAGCGTCAAGACCTACTAACCAGAAGGAAGTACACGCGCGGCCCTACGGCCTTTATTCACAATGTATATGCAAAATGTCTCTCAGCTGTGGAAGCAAAAATACATGTGGACGAAACTCAATATATACAAAAATAATTACAATGATACGGGTGTTCAGACTGATCGTGGAAAACGGGATAATGCAATTGTCAAGGGACAGAACAAAATCTTTTTATTTGTCCTTAGTGCTAGAACGCAAAAAGTATCGAGTTTTCCCAGGACGTGTATGTTCATCAAACAAAGGATCCGATGAGGGAACAGAGTCCTGTTGATCAGTCGAATGTTCTGGTCTTGAATCTTTTGATGACAAATGTTCAACAGTGTCTTTCTGCTGCACTGAGGATTCTCCGACAGGTTGTGCGTCGCTAAAAGGTACAAACGCCGGCAATCCTTCGGATTCAGCTGAAGCAATGCCCCTCCTCACCCACGAGTCTGCCGGTAAAGGAATAGGAACTTTCTTCGTATGGGTGGCATGCACCCAATTTTTTCGGCCCTCTAAACGGACGGCAGTTCTCGTGGCAAGGAGGACCTGGTAGTGTCCAGTGAAACGGGGTTCCAAATTCTTCTTACGGGCAAAATTTCTGGTTACCACCCAGTCTCCGGGCTGGAGCTGGTGGCCTGGACCCTCCGTCTGCGTCGGCAATGCTTCGTAAACCTGTTGGTGAATTAACCTCAGTTTAGCAGTCAGATCATGAAGATAGTCAATCAACATTGGATATTCAAGACTGGAGAACACACCCGGTCTAGGGACCCCCCAGACATTCGCAGGACGACCGAACACTATTTCATAGGGACTAAGCCCTACTCGGGAGTGTACGGTGGCCCTAGTTGACAATAAAGCTAAGGGTAAAGCATCAGGCCACGAAAGACCAGTCGTAGCCTGAATCTTCGCTAGCTTCAGCTTAAGGGTGCCGTTATACCCTTCAACCAAACCAGCTGACTGGGGATGATTGGCGCTATGGAATTTTTGATTAATTCCAAGGCCCTTACACACACTCTTCATCACACTCCCCACAAACTCACTTCCGTTATCCGACCATACAATCCGAGGCATTCCATACCGAGGAAAGTATTCCTTCAGTAGGATTTTCGCAGTCGACAGGGCAGTATTGTCTTTAAGAGGGTAGGCTTCGATCCATCGGGAGAACGCGCAAACCACAACTAAAACATATTTCAGGTTGTTGCATCGCTCCATATGGATGAAGTCTAATTGGATCACCTCAAAAGGACATAAAGGGGGAGCAAAGTGGCCAGGAGGAGTTGGGGTTCCTTTACCAGGATTGTACAACATACATACCATACAATTCTTAACCAACCGTTCAGCACATTTCGTGATACCATCATTCTTCCACACATGGGACAGCAACTTACAAATACCTTTCACACTGATATGTGCTAACCCATGTGCCATTGTCACAACAGCTAGCACATACGCATCTGGCAACATCCATCTCTTATGTTCCGACAAATCAACCCAACAACCATTCGCATCCAACTTTCCCGTACTTTCTTTCCACTTCGTCTTTTCAGTCTCGGTGGCCTCATTTTGAATCGCTTTCACACTCTCGATAGTGTCCTCACACATACTAGTCTCTGTAGGCCACCTAACCAAACTCGTCACATACATTCTAGTGCTAAGGTTCCGGGCAGTCTCCTTAGCAATTTTATCCGCAAATGCATTACCACGACCAACATCATCCGTCACTTTACGATGTGCACTACATTTAACAATCGCTACCTGTTTAGGCAACGTAAGTGCATCCAAAAGATCATTCACAAGTTGTTCATGCTGAATCTTCGTACCATGCGACGCCATAAAACCTCTCTCTCTCCACAACCGTCCACAGCTATGCGTGACGCCAAATGCATACTGGCTGTCGGTAAACACATTCACACGTTTCCCTTTCGCTAACACACACGCTCTAGTTAGAGCGATCAGCTCTGCAGCCTGGGCAGAGTTCTGATTCAATCTTGCAGTTTCCACGACAGTATTCAAAGTCACAACAGCATACGCAGTAGTCACATCACCATTCGGCAATTTAAAACATGAACCATCCACATACAAAGTTCCATCTGGATTTTCCAAAGGAGTGTTTTTAAGGTCCACTCGACCTTTTGTTTCCTCTTCAGTCCTCAAATAGCAGTCATGGGCTGCTATTTCATCTGACTCTGTGCTAATTGGTAACAAAGTCGCCGGGTTCAGAACATTGCAACGTTTTATCTGAATGTGACTTGCCAACAGCGTCAGCTCGTACCCAGACAACCTCGCACTCGTCAAGTGCTGAGTTTTCGTACGATTTAAAAGAGTGTCGACCGCATGCGGAACCATCACCGTAAGCATATTATCCATGACCAATCCTGCTGATTGTCGGATGGACACCGCAGCTGCCGCTGTTGCTCTCAAGCAACTCGGCAATGCTCTAGCTACCGGGTCCAAGGTCGAGGAAAAATATGCACATGGACGTTGCTTACCACCAAAAGGTTGCGTTAAGACACTCAAAGCACAACCTTCCCTCTCGTGAACATATAATGTAAACGGCTTACTGTAGTCAGGGGTACCTAACACAGGAGCCGAACACAATGAGTCACGCAATTCAGAAAAACTCTTCTGACATTCTTCCGTCCATGGTAAAGGAGTTGAAACATCCTTGCACGTAAGAGCCACCAATGGTTTCGCTAGCAATGAAAAATTTGGAATTCATTGCCTGCAATACGACGTGATACCTAGAAAGGCACGCACATCTCTTTGGGTTGTTGGCACAGTCATTCGCGCAATTGCTGCAATTCTCTCTGGGGTCAACCGTCTTCCCTCCTTTGACAATAAGTGACCTAGATAGGTTACTTCTTGACAACAATATTGGAGTTTAGAAGGTGACACCTTGTGATGTAAGTCACAGAGATGTTGCAGCAACGACACCGTAGCAATTTTGCAAATGTCCTGAGTATCTGCAGCCACCAATAAGTCATCGACATATTGGATTAAGGCCGCACCAGCCGGCAACAAAAACGCATCCAGTTGACCCTTCAAGGCTTGACTGTAAATCGATAGACTCTCACAGTAGCCCTGAGGAGCGCGTTTAAACCGGAAGCTGCGACCACCAAGAGAGAAACCGAAAAGGTCTCTGCTTTCTTCGGCAATCGGAATGCTAAAGAAAGCATTCTTCAGATCGATCACCGAAAACCAAGATGCAGAAGCTGGAATCAGAGTCAGTAGCACCGTGATGTCAGGCACAACAGGGAACTGAGGAATCACAATTTTATTCACCTCCCGTAAATCGATAACAAAACGATAAACAGGCGGTTTTGAAGGGTCAGTACGTTTTAGAATGGGTAATAAAGGGCTGTTGCACACGTTTCCCCGCGTTTCTTCAATAACATCTTTCTCGATCAGATCATAAATGATCGCTAACCGTGCTCGTTCACCATCAAGAGAGATTCGATACTGGGGAATACGTGGCAACCGTACATTTGATTTTAGCTGAACAACATAAGGGGAGATGTCAAGCAGGCCCACATCATTGGGACCTGTTGCCCACAAAGATGCAGGAAGAGAACTCAATTCCGGTGGAAGCTTATTGAGAGACAAGTACATAGGAGAGACAACCCTTTCTCCTAACGTAAGCTTTACACCCGCAGGAGAACAATACAAAGTTGCATACAAACGTTTTAGCAAATCCAGGCCCAAAAGATTTTCACCACAACCAGTAGTTAAAATCAACGGAGCTTGAAGCTCACGAGGCCCAATTGTAAGGGGCAAAGGGCGTGAAACTGGGGCGCCAGAGAATCCAACAGAAACATTGGTTAAGCCAGACAAAGGTGCGCCAGGGAGTTTCGAATGCATTATGGAACTTTTCGCTGCACCAGCGTCCAACAGAAAAGGCTCAACGACGCCCGATGTAGCAACTGCGACGTAAGGCCCTCTCTGATCAACCGGAACTGATACCACTCCCTCTCCTTGTCTATGGCTATCCTAGTAATTACTGTCGTCAGTTCCCTGATCGACGTAATAATCATCTACATTGTACTGCGCAGATCGTCCTTGCGATGATCCACGTTGGTCAAAACAGTTATTGGAATTTGATGAGTTATCTGAACGATCATTTTGAACACCACGACCCCTACCACGTGATGACTGCTGAGAACCACCACGACCTCCTCTAGATGAGTTACCACTATTTCGATTGTTTAGAACGGGACAGTTGAATTTTAAATGA
Organism: Lissotriton vulgaris; assembly: GCF_964263255.1. Lineage (NCBI taxonomy): Eukaryota > Metazoa > Chordata > Amphibia > Caudata > Salamandridae > Lissotriton > Lissotriton vulgaris. The sequence goes on from NC_141687.1 coordinate 1,999,972,389, forward strand.
CCCTCCTGTCTACAATAGGCACACTGATTGTACCCTAATGAAGATCTTTGGGAAGAGGAGTCATTTCGAGGTTGTGACCTATTCGATTGCGACTGCGATCTATTTTGCTGAGGAGCATTCTGATTCGAACGCGGAGGATAAGCCTGCTGCAACAATACTTTTGTTTTAAGTTCTTTCGTCTTTTTATCAGCGCGGTCGTTCTCTTCTTTCTCTCTATTTTCGTAATACTGTGCCGTAGCCAATATTTGAGCCGAGGTAGAAACGGCCCACGCACTCTCAGAGTTTTTTAATTTATTGCTCAAGTCGGGCAATAAGTTAGAGACAAATTTGTCCACGAACAACCGTTGACCACCCTCAGTGCCCATATCCTGACCACTATGATCGATGAATGCCTCCTCAAATCTCGTAAAGAAATCAGAGACACTCTCGTCTTTCTTCTGTTTACAGGCTGACAATTTGTCCCAGTTCACCCTCATAGCTGGCATAAGTGTTTTCATTAATGTAATTATTCTTTGAAGGAGAGCAGTAATGAGCTGTTCAGGCTTAGCCCCGCCAACTTGTCGCGAATCGGCCGCAGTAAGAGTAGCCCAATCGCCACCCAATTCATTTGTGTGATCTTCGTGCCGTATCCTAGCCCATACCGGCTGCGGTACGACATTGTCGAACAGCATGTCGATATCGGCAAGATTCATTATCGTAGCGTCTACAAGCTGCGACAATTCCTTATAATACCCTGCAGGATTTTTGCGAGGGTCAGGCAAAGATTGCTTCACCTGTAAAACTTCTGATCAGTTCCATGGGAGATGTATCCATACTCTCTGGAAATGTGGCAGGATCGGTGGATTTTGAGCAGCATCACCTGGCATCCACACTGGTGGAACTTCACGCATAGGAAACTGACCAGACGCATCTAACTGACTCTCTACATCCTCAACGAACAAGGCTTGGGGTATAGGAGTGGGACGGAAAGATAACAACCGCTCAACAGCACGTCGAACGTTAGTATCCACTATCAGTCCGTTCGAGAACTGAAGCTGTAGATCAGACAAAGCGGTCAACACATCATCAGGTGCATCGGCCGATATCTGATCACGCAGAACCTTGCACATTTCCTCGAACACGTACCTTTGTGTTGGTACATTGAATTGACAGAACGTATTAAGTACAGCACGTGGTGGATTTCTAAGAGGGTGCGCCATCCAACCCATCGCCATGTTATATAGCGCAGCACGTTCCCTATTACTGGGAAGCTGACTACGTCTCTGAGGACCGTCCGAACCAGCGGACCCAAGAACAGGTCCAAGGGAATTAAAGAAACTAGCCGCAACCGGGGGGGTACGACTTCGAGTAGATGGAGAAGTATAGCACAAAGGGCTAACAAGAGAAGGGGTAGAAACAGAAGAAGCAACAGGAGTAAGTAGAGCAGGAGCAGTAGCGGGAGCAGGAGTATGTGGAAGCGGAGGAGCAGTAGGAATAGCAGTAGGCAAAGGAGCAGGAACAGTCGGAAGAACGGGTGCAGGTTGAGGAACAGGTTGAGGGACAGGTACAGGGGGGACCACAGGAGCTGCGGTACCCTGTACATACGGAGGTGGTGACTTCATAAGATAGGACATTAAAGGATCCTCAACTTATTCTTCCTTCTTATCCGACTCCATAGGCAAAGCAGGATAGCACTTATCTATGGACATACGCTGTAGCCTATCAAACACTTCCTTTTCCTTATCCTCCTTATCACGCTGAAACTGCTCTGCTTTCTTTACAATGGTAGCAACACCATCTCTCTGATTACGTTTAGTCTGTCTGATCTCTTTCTGTCGGGCTTCTTTACGCCACAACCGAAAGGCATCAAACATGGCCGGCCTTGACTTTTTCTCAAACAATTTAGCCTCAAGATTATCTAAGATCGTGGTCTCAAAACTACCATGAGGTGGCCAACTAAGGGCACCATCTTTTTTGGTATAACGAATCCAGTATTCATTAAAAGTAATCGGGCCTAGCCCGTGCTTACTGTAGAGCTCATAAGTGGGAGTTCCAACCGGAGGTATCGGACAAGAGTCCTCCAGTCGGGAATCCGTACCACAACGTCTAAAACAACTAAACAAAGTACTGCGACCAGGCATCGTGCACACTAGTCGAGTTTCACAAACGTCAAGGGTTACGGGATTTACCAAGTCCCTGCAAAGAGCAACAACCCTCGGTCTTTGGCGGCTGCAGTCGTCAAATATCACAACAAAGTACCAAGAACCACAAATGCAATGGAACCATGCAACAACTAAGCAACCACAACCAAGAACTCTGGGAGCGACCCACAAATACTTAACTCAAAGATCGATGGCGTCACCAGGAAGGCCCGTCAATCGTCTCGCTATACCAAGGTCTACGCCAGGCGCCAAAACAGGTCTACAGTCAGGGCAGCAGTCCGTCGCAGCCGTCAGGAGGCGGGAATCTTCGCGGGAAAAGTCTTCGGGCCACTTGTTTCGACAACAGGATCGATGAAGCGGAGTGCACCTTCCCTCGGAGATTTCACACGAAGTTCCTCACGATCGTCGGGCTTGGACCGGTACCACTGATGCAGCCCCACATTGGGCGCCAACTGAAGGACTGGGTTATTTAAGACCCAGCGGTGCCAGGGGACAACACCTGAAACCTTCGTGGGTAACCTGCTCCGGCGTACAAATGACAGAGACACGGGACACTTCCTTCGGCGTCAAAGATTCCAGGTTTATTTACTGCAGGGAACACAGAAGTCACAGGAAGTACAACGAGTGTAAGTTCGAGGAGACTGCTTCAAATTGCGACTGAGGATCGCTCCTTTTATACAAATTTCTCCCATAGGGTTGCATGGTACACAAAGGTTTACAACTCGGTTCCCATAATTATCCCCGAGAGGGGTCACTTTGGTCACTTTGATACATCCAAGGTCCGGGGCATAAGTGCGGAAACATTTGGCGGTTCCCAACTGTAAAAACCCATCTTCCCACCATTAGTACATTCCAATCGGCAGTAAAACAGATCGAAGAAGGAACAAGGACAGGTGCAGAGGAAGATGGAAACAGTGGGGAGATCGAAAAGGGTGAAAAAGGGGAGGTATCAGGAAACACGAGCTACAGGCATCAAAGGGACGTGCCTAATGAGATGCACGGCTGAGACAATAGACCGGCACGGCAAGATGAGCCTCGAGCGGGGCCATCTGCCTTACAGTATCATCCCCCTCGTCATAAAGACACTTTCAAAGAACATGTGTCTTCCGCGGATGTCTTGGGAATCCCAGGGTCGCGAAACGGACAACGTCCGTTCGCTGGCTACTTGAGGGCAAGAAACAAAATGGATGCCGTATCTAAGATGGAACCCGTGGGTACAGATGAATAACCCACGTAACAAACGAACGGTTTAAGTTAGCACAGCGAAACTGCGCACACTTACTAAACTCGTCATTTGCGGTTCGTAGATACCAGACTCGATCATATTCGTGCGAGTCGAAAACACCACTTACAATTGTCACGGAACCTCAGTAGTCATGGCTCAGACACGTACATACACTGAAGTACATTGACATTCTCTGGTTTTTATTGCACAATATAAAAAACAGAATCCAGGAGCACTGAAAGTGGAAAAAGACCCCCGACCCCATGCCCCCTATGCAGGAAGAGGACAATTGCTGCCAGTCAGTTACTCCAAACCCTGTTCTCCCATGACGGTGCGCAAGCAGAATCCTTTGATCAGTGGTGATAGTGGGTGTGAAAAGATCCAGTCTGCCTATTATTCATGGCATGAACTTAATGGTCCACTACAATCATTCTTGTTCCTTCTGTTAAGATTGCCAAACAGGGTCCTATCGAAGAGCCTTGAACCTCAACATGGGTCAATAGTTGGATTGGGATGTCTTGCTCCAATATGTATTTTGATACTTTGCTGGATTGCATTCATGTATGCCTTATTTATTTAGTGGCAGTCGAAAAATGCTTTCTTGGAGGGGGAAGTCCATGAAAAGGCGCAGTGTTGGTGTCACTGTTTTGAGAGTCTTTGAGCAATAAAGGAAATTGGACAGCTTAACAATATACCAAGATCTCCTCAAATGAAAACTAAATGATGTTCTGGATGGAATGGTATGCGAAATTGCTTCAGTTAATGCAACATGTGACTGGAAACTCACCAGGGAATTAAATACCTTTACAATTTGTCCATAGGTGTGAGCAATTCTATTCTCAACGAACCAGTTACATTTGTCATTTCCCTTCCTTGCATAACTAATGCTCATTGATAAGCTGTCCATGGGATCTAGCCATGATCAAGGCTGTCCACTGTCAAGAAGAGATCTACTGGTCAATTCTGTTGATCAACAGTTCTTGTGGTAATAAGCAGCGTTTTTCCGGGTGTCAATGTGCACTCTAGGCAAACTGCTTGTCCGCTACAATACAGCAATGTCTGACCTCACATGACGTACCATGGCTGTTCGCCTACTGTTCCAAAGTAATATGCTATGGTGTCTCCTACAGGATCTTTTTTCTTTCGGATGCACTGGGGTGCAGATCTTGTAATGTTAAGTCCTCCCCCTTTGGGATGCGTAGGGTTTTACCCCATCAGGGCTGTGCAGACAACGAGTGGAATGCATTTGGAGTGGTATGAGCGGTTTTGAAGAAATGTCTTTTAAACCCATCTCCATCACTTATAGTTCGTAGAGAAAGGCAGTTTGACAATGAAGGTTTTCAGTTTTGGTGAGAGGTGTGGCTCTGTGTCCAGGGTGACTGACTCCAGAATCTGGGGATTACTGTTCGATCCCCGGCTCCTGCGGCAGATTAGCCCAGCATCATGTGACTCTGGGCAATAGCTTGCTTAATCTTCCCCACGGCGCTTCGAGACCCTAACGGGTGATGGTTCACGCTTTACAAATGTGGATTATTATAGTTTTGAATTCTCTTTGTTATGGTTAAGTCCTTCGCTCCTCGTAGGCCTTGAAGAACACAGTCTTGTTTTTTACAAGAGAGGTTATTTGCCACGTTTGTATTTTTCCCTAAGGCTTTTTAGAGAGTTTTGTTGAGTTCGGTGGGTCAACTAATGTTGGTCTCAGTCTCACAATAAAGCAAGATGGTGATGGTGAAGCCTGCTATAGTTAGTCATTCTAAAGGCAGTTTATTCACATGCAATGTGTGTGTGTAAAGGAGCAGCAAGCTCAATACATTCGGTCACCAATGACATATGGTGAAAGAGTAATATTTCTCTAGGTGGAACTGAATCCTACTCTGTCTATGTTTTATTTAATTGGTAAAAATAGTTCTTGCTGGGGGCGTGGCTGGCGGCCGAACATGGCGGCAGCATAGAGGACTAGCTCCGGCGAGGAAGCGACCTCTCCATCTATCCGCATGATAATCCGTGACTATTTGTTACCTCCAACGGCAGCACCGAACGCCCGGGACCGGGCGGGACTGGCGGCAGGTTCCCAGACGAAAATCGCGCATTGGATGACGGAGTTATCGTCGAATGTTGAATCGGCCGGAGCACAGGCCCACCTCCGGGCCCTCAAGTGATCGCTGAGACCGACCGGAAGTGCAGCCTGCTCGGTTGCTTCAGACAGGAAGTGGTCGGTGCAACACCCAGTGACGGTCCTGCTCCGCGTCACTCGGCTCGCTATACCCAGCGAAGACTCATTGGCAGGGTGGCCGCACTTTCCTAAGACTGTCATCCGAACTTTGCCCGACAAGTCTGCCCTGCGGAGACCATCACGGCGTCTCACTTTTTGGCAACGGAAGCCTCCTCCATCTTGAACTGAGATCAGCGTAGTGATTGCGCATTCACTCGATACCCCACCGGACCGACGAACTGTATTCCCTCCGCGATCGAACGATGGCCGGGAAAGGTGTGAAAGGCGGCACAACCCAGACTCGTATCGACCGCTTCACAAACGATAGGACCGCTTCCCCCCCGGCGGAGGGAAGAACTCCCCCCGTAAAACCAGGCGAGTCTGGGGGAACGAAGAAGGCGACGCTGGATGATGTTATGAAGGCTCTTACACAGGTCCAAACAACGGTGGGCTCTATCTCGACCAAAATCACACTTATCCGCGCTGACTTTCACAAGATGGCCGAAAAGGTAGGCTCTCTAGAGCTTGTCACGAAATCGCTGGTGGAGGATGTCTCGGAACTGCAGACGGCCATGGAAGCGGTCATGGCGGAAAACAAGCTCCTTAAGGACAAGCTCGACGACCAGGAGGGCCGCTCCAGGCGGAACAATGTACGCATTCTTGGCGTTCCGGAGTATGAGGGTGTGAGGGCTACGGATCTATACGTGGAGGAACTCATCAAGACTCATCTTCGACCCAAAGGCCTGTCGACCTTCTTTTCTGTGGAACGAGCCCACAGGGTCCCGGGAGGTCAACCAAAACCAGGGGCCCCGCCGCGGCCAATTCTAGCGAGACTGTTTAACTACCGCGACCGGGACATCATCCTACAGGCGGCGCGTGTCTCGCCACCGGTGAAAATCCTCAACTCAACGGTGGCATTTTTCCCAGACTACACGGCGGAGGTGGCCAGGCGGCGAAAAACATTCTTGGATATTAAAAAGGAACTTAGGAAACGTGAACTCCCTTATTCTATGATCTTCCCAGCCAGGCTTCGGGTGGTGGCGGAGAACAGGACATGGTTTTTTGACGACCCAAGCACTGCGCGAGACTGGCTGGACGGCTGGCGTCCTGCTTCTCACTCTCGCCGCCCTGGACGGACTAAGAACGGCTCGCCTCACTCTGATCACAATGCTGCAGGAGCCGAGGGTACGAACAGTGGCAGAAGCTCTCCGGTACAAGATGAGGCTACTCTGAGTCTGGAGGTGGACCCTTGAACATATGTACGTGCTATTGAAGTTTGGGACTGTGGTTGGAACCGCCAAGGACACTGGGCCGAGGGCCCCCGTGGAGGGTATGAGGGGTCGCTAATTCCGGAGTGCTCCTCACCCCCAACGAGCAAGTAACTGTGTGTTTTCTTTGGGGTGGGTTTAAGCACTCTGCTAAATTGGGGTGGCGGGCAGTTTGGAGTCCGTGTAGCAGGGAAGCAGGGAGGGTGAGGATGTTGGGTGTGGGGGGGTTATGTTGGTTGTTTGGTTTGAACTGTTTGGCTCTACTTCTCATTTTGAACATGCTAGTAGTCACATATGACCGTATTCCTGACACCGGGTATATTGCCTCTGATCCTCGAACACTGAATCGGCGCAGACACACGCTTCGTTGCACGGGGTTGGGGAATTCCCTACTTGATATGGCTCCGTCCCACCCTCTAGGACACCCAATTGCACGCTTGATCACAATATGGCGGATCCCCCACAGCCTGCTGTAGTAACGCATGACACTGGGGTGGGGGCGGTACCACCGCTGCGGGTAGTGTCCTGGAATGTTCGGGGGTTAGGAGATAAAGTGAAGAGAGGGCTGGTCTTGCAATGTATTAAAAGATTGAACTGTGATATCGCCCTCCTCCAGGAGACGCACTTAGTGGGGGTGGCCACCAAAGCCCTGGATAGGAGAGGATACCGCATGTTAATACACTCGGACTTTACTTCGGGGTCCCGGGGGACGGGTGTCTGGGTGAAGAGGGCGTCACGATTCATACATCACTCCACGAGAGCGGACGAACATGGCCGCTTCGCGGCGGTGTGTGGGCAATGGGAGGGCGTGCCCATTAACGTGGTGTCTGTGTACATCCCACCAGCGCTACATTCATCGGCACTTCCGGACTTGGGCAAATTTCTCTTGGAACTCCCGGAAGGGGATCTGTTGGTGGGCGGCGACTTCAATGCATTGGCTGATACTGATATGGACAGGTTCCCGGCTCGCTCCCTCCCTGTAATGGCAGAGTTTTTGGCTTTATTTAGCAGTGATATAGATCATTAATCTTGCTCACATCTAGTATAGGTATTCTTAGCCTGTGTTGGCCCTTTTAAGCCCTTTTTCCAGACCTAGAAGAGGATAGCTGCTTAATATGCCTTTATTCTTGACTTTAACCTGTCTATTGCCTATTGGCTTTGACATATTAGACACATTGGTATGGTTTATGTAGGTATTCTGACAGAGCTAAGGGGCATTTATCCCTTTCAGGCCTACAGGCCTAGAGCTAGAGGGACTCCATCTTGATGAAGCTGAGAGGCTTTTTAGGGTAAAGGCAATGTTTATAGTTAAGGCTGTTGTGTGCTAGAGGAAAATCCAGTTAGGACTGCTTCTTATCCGAGAAATGTGTTTTTCTCTTGGGCCCAGACGTAACAAGCAGATGGCCACTGCGGTTGCGTGGAAGCCTGGGAGCTGGCACAGGAATTCGGTAGGAGACAGCCCTCCGGTGGAAATTTCCATGAGGGGAGAGGAATCCATATTAGTGAGCTACAGGAGAGGAGGAGTGGTCAGTTCAGTTTGGAGTTCAGTCCAGCATGGTGTGCAGTTCAGCGTGGTGCTCAGAACAGCTTGGAGCACAGAACAGCTGGGAGCTCAGTTCAGCTTGGAGCTCAGAACAGCTTGCAGAGAGAGAGAGGATGTCTGCTGGAGCTGCAGAATAGAGTGCAGTTCTTAAATGGAGAAAGAAGGCAGACGATTGCTGAAGATGAGGAGAGAGAAAGCAGTGCAGAGAGCATCAAAGAAGGCTGTCAGCTGGAGCAACTGAGCCAGAGGCGTGGTGATGTGGTGAAGGAGGGAGAGACAGAGAGAGCCCTAATCCCACCAGAGGCAGAGAGAGAGCCCTAATCCCACCAGAGGCAGAGAGAGAAATCTTCCTTCTAATAGGTGAGGTAGTCTGAATTAGTTACACTTACAACACCTTAATCTTGTTCTTATTCCCTAGGCTAACTAATCCTTTCCCTTTCAGCGGAGTGTTCCTGTTATGTTTAATCTTTTCTCTTTCAGCGGTGTGTTCTACCTATAGTCTTTGTCAGTTCTGTGTAAAGGTTTATATTGTACTAATAAAACAACCCCCAGTTTGTAGAAAACTGGCCTTTGCCTTGTATTCTTGTTCAATCTAGGTAAACAACGCTCCTAGGTGTTTAGTGTTTGCATGAATGGATGAGTAATCCCAATCAGGTAAGTGGTGATCACATAAATAGGGAGTGAGTGGACCTATGATGCCAAGAATAGGAGACATATGATATTAATTGGCTAACTCCTAATATTGTAGTAGCAGACCCTTAGTGAAGAGACTTCCCAATATATATATATATATATAGGTGTTCATAGGAATGTGGTCGTCGTTGATATACGGCGTTAGTGAGAACACTGGGGAGGATTACCAGTGCCGATACCCACAGGATTGTGGCTTGAATAAGTGAGAGCGCTAGGGGGTTGAACTAGCGTGTAGTTTTGCAGGATTGCAAACAGTTTGGAAAAGGGAGCATTGGGTTCTGCAGGCCCATGTGTAGACGCACCGGATTGTGTGTCATATCTGCCCTAGGGTAGAACGGTCTGGGTCAGGGTGGCCGCGAGACCAACTGATGTGAATATAAGTGTGGTGTAGGGTATGGATATCCCTAGTAATCAGTGAGTATTCTTAGTATCCCTATAGATTTAGTGGTGTTTTTAATAATATGAGCTTGTATATTGCGAGTTCCCCATCTTCAGGTGGGTGCCCAGGTGCCTGGATAGTTGGTCCTGAGGAGGGATGTGATTACGTTCTGGCTGGGTTGGAGGGGCCCCTAGGGGCTGATCCCACCTACTCAGAAAATCCAGCCATAACACTCCCTACTGGCCCAACGAAATTTAGGGACTTCTTGGAGGCACAGGGTCTGGTAGACATTTGGAGACAACTTCACCCTACTGATCGCCATTATTCGTACTATTCCTCCACCCATGCTTGCCTGTCACGCATAGACTACTTTCTCACACTGGGGGGTGGCAAACTCACTTTTGACAAAGTACAGATTGCGCCACAGGGTATTTCAGACCATTCTCCCTTGATCGCTACACTGTCCTGTTCGGCCACGGCTCGCACACGTCTCTATCCCATTTACCCTGGTTATCTCAAAATTCCCCCGATCCGAAAATCCCTCAAAACTGCCACTAAACATTATTTCCAGGAGAACTCCGGGTCGGTGTCCTCACCGACGATTCTCTGGGAAGCATACAAAACGGTACTAAGGGGCCAGGCCATTGCGACCATAACCGATCATAAACGCAAACAAAAACTAGAACTGGTAGAACTGGAGCTGCAGTTGGAACAGGCTAATGTGACTCATATGACCACACCGTCAGAGACCACTCGACACGCGCTGACTCTCTGCCAGCAAAAACATGACGATCTTCTCCGCCGAAGGGTGTTAGAGCGTATAGAATCGACAGCATGCAGAGTATATGATGTGGGCGACAAAGCCAACAAATTGCTGGCTTGGTTGGACAAAAAGCGGGACGGAGGCAGGCACATTCTGCAGTTACGGGACCAAATGGGGACGTATCACACGTACCCTCCCAAGATCGTAGACCTCCTGGCAGACCACTTCCAAGGGGTGTACACCCCAGAGGTGGTGGTCACGGCTGAAAAGGCAGAACTGGCACTTCAAGATGTAGAAGTGGAGGTGTTACCGCCGGAGGCGCAAACTGAGTTAGAAGCGGATCTCACGGTAGAGGAACTCCGTATGGCGATAGGCGCACTGCACACGGGCAGAGCGCTGGGCCCCAATGGGATACCAATCGAATGGTTCCAAACGATGTCGGACACACTAGGCCCACCATTGTTGGCCATGTTCGAGAACTGCCGTGAGACCGGAACGCTACCCTTGGACCAGCGCTTGGCAACGATAGTAGCTATCCCAAAACCTGATAAACCTTAATAATGTTGTACATCCTATCGCTCGATCTCGCTCATCAATGCAGAGGCGAAGATCCTGGCGAAGGTTATTGCTAATAGATTGACCCCACACCTCTCCCAGCTGATCCACCCAGACCAGTCCGGCTTTATGCCGCACAGGAGTACGGCATTAAATCTCCGTAGAGTGCACGGCGCGTTGGCACGAGCACACTCCCTGACGGAACCGGCGGCCATCTTGGCACTGGACGCCAGGATGGCCTTCGATATGGTAGAGTGGCAGTACCTGTTCGCAGTTCTGCATCGGATGGGCTTCGGACCGAAGTTTCTATCGTGGATCCGACTACTCTACACAGGCCCAATAGCCCATGTGGCGGCCAATGGCCATATCTCACGAGCGATCTCTTTAGCGCGTGGGACTCGCCAGGGCTGCCCCATATCCCCGTTGCTGTTCGCACTGGTCCTCGAACCCCTTGCGATCGTTCTCAGAACGACACCACTGTTGAAGGGCATCAAATGGACGGAGACCTGGGAAGATAGAATATCACTGTATGCGGATGATATGTTGGTGTACGTGTCAGCCCCCGAACTGAGTGTTCCGATTTTATTGGCACTCTGCGACAAACACGGTGCGGCCTCTGGCTACACAATCAACTGGACAAAATCGGTCCTTTATGTTTTGAAGGGCCCTCGACCAGTCCTCCCTGAACACTGTCCATTGGTGGTGACCGATGTCTCCTTCAAATATTTGGGCATCCATGTCACTAGCGATACGGCCGTCTTTACCGACCGGAACCTGGCGCCCCCCCTTCTCCGTCTGAAGGCAGACGTGAGACACTGGTCGTCCCTGCCACTCACACTCCTAGGCCGCGCTGCACTGTTTAAAATGATGGCGCTCCCGCGCCTCTTATACATCTTTGAAAATACGCCAGCTGAGATCCCGCCCTCCTACTTGCAGAAAGTCACCGCAGTTGTCACCACTCTGCTTTGGGGTGAGCGTCCCCCGAGGATAGCTCACCTCAAGCTTAACCGCGGCTGGTACGATGGTGGAATTGCGCTACCGAATGTGCAGTTTTATTATTGGGCATCCCAACTCAAGGTACTCAACCAGTGGATCCATGCATCACACACCGACCCGGCATACATGGCGGACAGGGCCCAACTGGGAACACAAACTCTCCTGGCCCCCCTCTATAACCCAAGTCTCCTTAAGGACCTGATTGGCCCCACTAAACACACAGTTACCTTATGGTACAGGGCACTCACCAAGCTACAGTGGAAGGGAATCATCACGAAGCTCACCCCGCTTTGGGATACCAAAAAACTGGGCTGCCTAAGGACCAGTAAAGGGTTCACCCAGTGGGACAATATAGGCATCTCTACGGTGGGAGATCTCTGGACGTCCACAGGGGTGATTCCATTCGAGCAACTTCAACAACAATATGCCCTGGGCCCCACAGAAACATACAGGTATATCCAAATCAGACACGCTCTCCTGGCAGTGTTGGAACCGGGAACCACAGTCCCGGAATCCTCCCCCCTGGAAGACCGGCTCCTCACGGACTTCATGCAAACGAGGGCCACCTCGCTCACATATCGTAAATTGCTAAATAATCTCCCAGACCCCCTACAGAAACTGCGAGAAAAATGGGAGGATGAGTTGGGTGCTATGGATGAGACGGATTGGAATGCTGCAATGGCGTCCCCGAGAGAGGCTGGGGTTTCGGCCAGGTTCAGGCTCATACAATTAAAAATACTACACAGAACGTACTATACGAGGACCACCCTACACAAAATGCACAGGGCTGACTCCCCTCGTTGTCTTAGGGAATGTGGGGAGGATGGCACATTATTGCACACACTATGGGGCTGCCCTCTCATTGCTAGATATTGGCAGCAGGTCATGCGCACGATCTCACAGGCCCTTGATACCTCCCTCACACCCGAACCGCGCCTTTGTCTCCTGAATATATGGGAGGGCACTGATCTTAACCTCAGACAACAGCAATGGGTCACTATTGGAACAATGGTGGCGAAGCGTGATGTGGCGCAGAGATGGGGGGTAGCGGAGCTACCTACTTTGGCGCTATGGTGTAAAAACATGGACAAATTGATGGTAACTGAACGAACTGTTTACAAACTCAGAGCGAACCCAAAGAAGTGGAACAAGGTGTGGGAGGCTTGGAATAGGTACAGAGGGGACCTGTGTGACCGGTTGCAGGAGAATGAAGACGAGGATTCAGAGGATGAGGAGGGAATGATTGATTAACCTATGGGTCACTGCGGGGTAGGACTAGAAATGTACTCTTATAGTTGGAAATTCAGCTCACGATATGCGGGGGGGGGAAGGGGGTAGGCCTGGGGTTGGGGGTCGGCGTGTTCTACTAGTATCTTATGTTCTATATTGCTTCATATCTATGCACTACTGTTGAGCCACTATGTTTGGTTTGTTTTGATTTTTCATAAATGGAACAAAAACAAAAATGAACCTTAAAAGTAAAACTTCATAACTCCGATATTTACATCCTGATGGTCTGCCATATCATCCTCATCCTGTGCTGCCGGACCGGAGGGTTGTCGGCTGAATAGCTGTGTAGAAGTACGTGTTATTCTGTTCTTATCTCATGGCATGATTACTGCGTAATTGTACTGTTGTAATGTGGATGATGAGTGTCAATAAAAGTTTTACACCAAAAAAAAAAAAAAAAAAAAAAATAGTTCTTGCTAACACCTGGGCTGCCAAGCCAAACCTAACAAGCATTGGCAAAGCCAGTAGGTCTCGCCTGTGAGAGCTATTGGCGTTGGCAATGTTTTTTAACCATATTATCTAGCAGCACATATGCTTTGCTGTGTGGCTAAAACTTATTTAAAAATGAGCTATGATGCAGCTAGGGCTAATTCTCTGTTTTTTTCCAACTGCATTAATACTAGATGCATCATAGCCATTTTCTATTATTAATTTTAGCCATGCTGCTATACAGCATGGCTACAAATCATTGCCAACATCGGAAATGCACATGCTGTACAGTACGAACAAAAGACAAAGGCAGAGCCATTAGTCTCAAAGGCATGACCTATTGCTTTTGCCATTGACTGTTTCATATTGTCTGTTTACCTAAACCTGTCTGCCTCACTGGAATGCATGTGCAACAGATGCATGCAGCGGTGCATCACTAGCACAACAAAGATGCGCCAAAGGCAAGTCCGTCTGCACCTGGATCACACCTTGTGCCTTGACCCCTGGCCCCCTGTCCCTCCACCTCATGGACTCAGGAAACGGCCTAGGAGCTCTCAACCTTGGGCCCCTCAACTTCAACAGCTACCACTCTTCCCCATGCCACAAGGCCGGACATTTCACCTGCTGGGACTGCCCTCCCCACTGCAGCATCAATGCTACTGTACCAAGCCAACCCCATGCACCTCCTATGCAGAGAGATTCCACTGTCTATTCATAAACACTCGCTCTCCCCACAAACACGCAAGTGAAGTCTAGGACACCATAAACTCTCTCACTCCAGACCTTGTCTTTCTCACTGAGAGATAACTAAACCTGGCATCAGCTCCTGTCATCCCTGCTGCTGTTCCCAGCAGATTCAAAATAATCCACCACAACAGCACCAACAAACATGGTGGCAGAATAGCCATCATCCTCAAAGAGGATATCAACTGCTCTTCTACCACGGATGCTCCGTCTCCAATCATGGAACACATGAACATTTTGGCCAACATCAACAGCAAATTCACACTAAAGGGCACCTTCACCTACTGACCACCCATACCCAGCCCCCTCTTCTGTTAGGACATCGCAGACTTCAGTGCCTGTCTCGCCATCCACTTAGAAGACTTCCTCTTCCTAGAGGACCTGAACTTTCACCTAGAGGAACCCTCGAACCCCAACACCACCATCCCCCTTGAGACCCCACAGAATCTTGGACTGTCCCAACTTGTAACTAACCCCACGCACACAGCAGGACATACTCCACCAGCAACAAAGTCACTGAAAGCACGCCAGCCAAATAGCCAGGTCCGACTACTCTATAGTACAATTGCACATCGCCACCAACACCAAGCCCCTGAACAACCTCACTAGCACCCTCCACTTGAGCTGGAGCTAGGTATTAGAGGGCCTCTGGACGTATCACCACCAACCCCTCCCACAACCCAGATGAAGCAGTCGGAATCTTCAAATCCTGTATCTCCCAATGCTCTGAAATATTCGCCCCTCTCAGACCCTCCATCCCGGCAAATCCCCCCACAGGGCCACATGGTTCACTATCAAACTCATCAACACCAAACGCAAGTGCAAGAAACTGGAAAAGAACTTGCCAACAAGACCCCCTCTAACAGGGAAAACTTAAAAAAGCTCAAAACAAATACCACTCCCAACTAAAAAACACCAAGAAAGAGGCCCTCAACAACCCGCTAAATGCCAGCTCCAATCACAGCCAAGAACTCTTTAGCATCGTCAGAGAGTTTACCAACCCAACAGCTACTGAGAAAGCCATCACCACCTCCTAGGACCTCTGTGATGCCCTTGCAGTGGTCTTCCACAACAAAATAGCAACAATATACAAACACTTCAACCACCAATCTCAGCACACTATGTACCAGCAACAGCAACATCCTAGGCACCATCTCCATCTGGAAAATTACCAACCCATCTTGCATCTACCCTTCCCAGTGAAAGTCATAGAACAAGCAAACAAACATCCAACTGATCAACAATTGTGAAACCAACAAACTCCAAGATTCCTTGCAATCTGGCTTCTGCATCAATCATAGCAAATAAAACAATCTCATAGCGGCCAAGGATGACATCAGAGCCCTCATGGACAAGGGTAAAACTACTGCCCTCATCCCCTGCGACCTCTCCGCAGCCTTCGACACCGTATCTCACCACACACTCCTCATCAGCCTCCACCAGATGGGCATTCAAGGAGAGGCAATCAAATGGGCTGCCTCCTTTCTCACATGCAGAATCCAATGCATCCACCTTGCACCCTATGCCTCAGCTCCAAAAGACAGAATCTGAGGAGTCCTCCTAGGCTCTTCCCTTAGCCACACTCTCTTCAACACCTACATTGCCTCCCTAGCCACCCATGTCAAATCCCACAACATGAACATCATATCATACGTAGATGACACCCAATTCATCCTATCCCTCTCCTCTAACTCCACCAGTACAAAAAACACCTTCCACAGATGCACGACTAAAATCGCCAGCTGTATGCAGAGCAAGTGCCTTAATCTTCACACTGATAAAACCGAGGTGCTAATATCTGGGAACTTCACCTCTCCCTAGGACCATATCTAGGCTCCCCTTCCCAGCACATGGAACACGCAGAAAAGGTACGCATTATCCTTGACCACAATCTATTCATAAAAAGACAGGTGAACGTTGTTGCCTCAACATTCTCCCACATCCTCTGCATGCTGAAGAAAATCTTCAAATGGCTCCCCACGGATACCAAAAGCACTATCACCCAGGCTTTCATCATCATCAGACTATGGCAATGCCCTATATATAGGGATCCACACCCAATTCCTAAATAGGCTCTAAGCAATACAGAATGCAGGCTCTTTCTCGACCTCCTGAAATGAATCCCATGACTCCCATCCCAGAACACAACACTAGCTCCCCATCAGCAAACACCGCCCCTTCGATGTCCTCACCCACACCTACAAAGCGCTCCACAACAAGGCCCCAGTCTACGACAACCAGAGAGTGAACTTCAACCAGCCCACGCGATAACTCCCCTCCTCCTCCCTCCTACTCGCCCATGCCCCCTGTATCCACAGAAGTGGTGGCCATTACTTCTCCCACCTTCCCCTTGCTCCTGCGATCTCCTCCAACACTACTAGAGGTCAGGAAGAGAATGAAAACCTGGCTCTTCAACAACTAGCTTGGAGCAGCAAAGAACCCCCCCCCCCCCCCAGTGCCTGGTGACCCTCACAGGTGATACATTGTGCTTAACAAATCCCTTCTGACTCTTTTGTAGTCTGTAAGTTGCCCAGCAATAATGGGGAGTGGACCCTGACTCAATTACCCAAAGAAGGAACAATTTATTTTCAGAATCATTGTCTGCATTCATCCCACAGTATACAAACAAGTATTGGCCAAAATCTATAGTAAGCAGTATGAATATCAAACCTATTGGCTTTGCCAGTGCTTGTTGGACCCTGATCTTCTGTCTAATACCAAAGCTGGCTCCCATTGGAGGCGGGGAGCCGTCAGGAACTGCGGGGGCAATGAGGCTCCCCCACGGTGCCAGTGGAGACTGGGTGTCTGGGGTCACCCAGCAGACATAGGTTCCAGGGGCTCCAAGAGAAGGGGTACCTGGGGTGAAATTGACCCATGTAGGGGGGTCGCATGGCCCCCTCCACCATTTCAGAAAGGCACAGCCCTGGGAGATAGGGTCCCCGGGGTCAAATACAAAAGGGGAGTGGGGCAGCGTGGCCCCCTTCCTCTAGTACTATCAAAGAAAATAGGCCAGGCATCCAGGGATGGGGTCCCTGGGGCCAAAATATGCCAGGGAAGTGAAGCCAAATGGCCCCCTCCCCTAGTATTAGTAAAGACATGTTTTTTTAAAAGGCAGGCCTAGGGGGATTGGGGCCTGGACCCCAAATCTACCAGGTTAGGGGGGCTGCACAGCCCCCTCCCCTAAATAAAAATAATAAAAATATGGCTGGGCCCCGGGTGATGGGGTCCTCAGGGCCAAAATAAGCCAGGGCGGGGGGCCCGCAGCCACCTTCCCTAAAACAATGAAAACATTTTTAAATGCAGTCCCATAAGTCTCTAGCGGCCCGCCCGTTTCCCCAACCCCTCTGCAAATGCACCTCCTGTTGCACAGCTGGTTGGGGGTATATTACTCTTGGATGCTGAGGGCTCTTGGGGGCCAACAACCCCTCCTGTTGCCTCCAGTAAGTCCCAGAGAGCGGGATTGCTGAGAGGTTGTCGGAGGCCACGCCTTCTTTCTCCATCTCTCTGCAAACTTGACTATGTGCAACCCCCCTCCTGGAGCTATCGATGGCCCTGGGGACTGCCACTCCTCAGGGCCGGCTTCTGCTATGTCCCGATGCCCCAACCAAGGACATAGCTGTTTGCTTTTGCTCAGAAGGAGCTCTGACAGCTCCCGCCAACAAAAGCAAACACTCCGGCTCCAGTTGCAGGAGCTGTCAAACAGCTCCCACTTGCTAGAAACGGAAGTTTCATCTCTTTCCCAGCCCACAGACATGGGTCGATAGCAATCAACACGTGCCACTTAATGACAGTGGGCTGTGGTGGAGTAGCGAGCCCCTCAAATCAAAGAACAATGTTGTCTACTTTGTTATCCTAAACAACATACCACAGCTCCATAATGCTTACAAGCAGGTTTATTCAGTCAGTGCAACCAAATGCGTTTCGGACTAAAAGACTCCTTTATCATGGGTAACGTAGTTGCAGCGCGCTGCGATTTAAATAAACATCACACGATATTGGGCCAGATGTAGGTGGCCCATTACCGGTCAGAAATGGCCGAAATTAACGAATTTCGGCCGTTACCGACCTGTAATAGGCTTTTCTTATGTAGGGGGCCGAAATTAAGGATTCAGTAATTTACAGAATCGGTAATTGAAGGAATCAGTAAATTACTGATTTCTTAAATATCGATTCGGTAAATTACTGAATTCCTAATGTAGGGAGCTCTTAAATGAGTGCTTATCCCATGTTATGATACGTTATTTACCACCAACTACAAGTTGGTGGTAAATAACGAAAAAAAAAAAAGCAAAGTGCCATGTCGCAGACATACACAATTTAGGGGTGCAACAGGCTGTCAAAGTGACACCCTGCCACCCTTCAATGTTTTCCCCTTTTTACCGAATCGGCCTCCAGGCCCATAGGAATGAATGGCAATTCCTGAATCGGTAAATACCGTATCTTAACCATTTGGTAATTTTTACTGAATTTTTAGCTACATAGCATTTACCGATTCGTAAATACCGAATCGGTAAAATTCGGTATTTACGAATCTGTAAATACTATTTACCTACATCTAGCCCATTGTTGTATACTAAACTGTGTAAACAGACTCATTTCATTACAGATAACCATTACCATACATATTCAATATTATCATCATATTTGTTGCATTTGATATTGTGGCGACATCGGAAAACATTCCTTCAATGTATGCGACATAAACAATTTAAACAGCAATAGAATCTGTTCTGATCATTTTGTCCGCGTAGATGTCTATTTATCTTTCAAGTTTTTCAACCTAGGACAACTTTATTCTTCTCAGTTGTTAACACAATGACCCCATCTTGTCCTGCAAGTGTGCCTGGATTAAATGCGCCTTCCCATCACCAAATCACCTATTTACTCAATTGATATCATGCCTTTATCATATGGCAAACCTTTTAAAATATTGTGCTTTAAAATCGCTACAGCAGTGTTTACTTTACCAAATTTACATCCATTGTACAGTGTGAATTACGATTCTGCCCAAGTGGCTTATTCCGTGGGCTCTATCTTACATTGATGGGAGAATTTGCTTAAAAAAGCAAGTGCGCTTATAGTCATGTATACCCACATTCTCACCAATTGCCCACTTCACTATTTCAAAAAATGTTTACCACACTGCAGTTGATGTACAACTTTCAACATTCATTGTCCAGGTAAGTATTAACATCTTCTATGAGTTTCAATTGTCTCTAGTGGGCTTTAGTAAATCACTGACATCCTTTACCAGTCGTTCAAATGCTTCCTTACGCCTCACAATAGTTGTAAGGAGATCTGTAAAAAATACACAAGAATACCAATTAAGCATCAAGTGCAATAAACACAGTATAATAGGGGCCACAAATAAAGGATAGAATCAAAAAGTGAGGTTAAAAACATTTTTAAATCATGTTCATACTTCGGCTTTCCTAAGTGGCATAACTGACTGGTTAACTCTTATCCTAAATGTACTGATAAAACTTCATCATTGTTGTGTCCTAAAGGGTGCATTGTGTGATATTGATTATCATCCTTGACTCAAGACACCTGAGTTCTAGCACTCTATCGCCCCCCTTTCCCTTATTGAATTTCTTAGATGTAAATTCCCCAAGCTGCCAGCCTTGTATCTCCTTCCAAAACTACACAAAGACAACAAGAATCCTCCGGGGAGGCCGATTGCCTCATCCAGGGGGAGCTGTTATGAGAACATGTCTGCCTAAGCTGCCTAAGCTGTCGCCAATAAAGAATTGAGAAAGCATCGTACCTGTGGTCTTACTCTATGGGGCAACTCCTTGGTCTGGATATTAGCGGCTGTGCCCAGCCGCGAGTAAGGCTCTACGCATAGAAGCGGGCTCGGGATGTGGGCTAAATCGGCTGCATCGCTTTCCCGGGATCTGCGCTCGAGGTGCCAGCTTGCAATAATGAGCAGCGGAGGTGAGCAGGACTTTCAGCGACCGACTGCGGATTTTATAAATTTGAATATCTGCATCTCACCGAGAACTCACTTGAGGAACATTAATATTGACACTACCAGGTTCAGAATGCTAAAGGTTTTGGCTCCGCCCACTGGGGTTGTCCTGGGATTTAAAATGCGTGTGGGAACAGCTGAGTGATGTTTGCAGATTTGAGCCACTGAGAAAGAGAACAAGGGTTCCAGAAACGCGTATGGCGATGAACTTTTTATGAAATTAATGCCCTGTGTCAGCCTAAGCTGTCACCAATAAAGAATCGGGAAAGTATCATACCTGTGGCCTTACTCTTTGGGGCAACTCTTTGGTCTGTATATTAACGGCTGTGCCCAGCCACGAGTAAGGCCCACCGCATAGAAACGGGTCAGGGTGTGGCCTGAATCGGCTGCATCACTTTACCGGGATCTACGCTCGAGGTGCCAGCTTGCAATAATGAGCAGCGGAGGTGAGGAGGACTTTCAGCGACCCACTGCAGATTTTATAAATTTGAATAACTGCATCTCACCGAGCACTCACTTGAGGAACATTAATTCCGACAATACCAGGTCCAGAATGCCAAAGGTTTTGGCACCGCCCACTGGGGCTGTCCTGGGATTTAAAATGTGTGTGGGAACAGTTGAGTGATGTTTGCAGATTTGAGCCACTGAGGAAGGAAGCAAGGGTTCCAGAAACGCGTATGGCGATGAACTTTGCACGAAATGAATGCCCTGTGTCTGCCTATGCTGTCACCAATAAAGAATTGGGAAAGCATTGTACCTGTGGCCTTACTCTTTGGGGCAAATCTTTGGTCTGGATATATATATATGTATTACATCTATGTCATTATACAGTGGTTTGGTAAATTGCATGGTTTGCCACAAGAAAATGTGGCTTTTGAATGTACTAAACACATTTAGCGATTCTGTCACGTTTCTGAATCACCTAGGGCCAGATGTAGGTCGGTCGGTAACGGCCGAAAATCGGTATTTTCGGCCGTTACCGACCGGTATACATGATTTGGCATGTAGGGGCACAATTTTACAGAATCGGTAACTTTACCGATTCGGTAAAGTTACCGAATCTGTAAAATACCGAAGCGGTATTTTTACCGATTCGGTAAATCTCAGATGTAGGTGGGACTCTTCTGAGTCCCAAAGGCCCTACAAAATCGGTATTTTACCACTCAATTCTATTGTGTGATAAAATACCGATTTCAGGTGTGCATGCACATGTGTGCATGCACACCTAGCCATGTGACAGACAGACATGCCCTTAGGGCATGTCTGTGTGCCACATGGCGCACATGCCTATTTGTGGGGTGCCAGAGGGTGTCAAAGTGACACCCCCTGTACCCTTGCAAAATTCGGTATTTACCGATTCTGTAAATACAGAATCGGTATTTCCCATTGATTCCTATGGGCTTTGAAGCCCAAAGGAATCAATGGGAAATACCGATTCTGTATTTACAGAATCGGTAAATACCGAATGTGACAGATCCGGTATTTACACATCTGGAAATACCTACATGTCCACCACATTGATTTACCGATTTTCAATTACCGAATCGGTAAAATTCGGTAATTGAAAATCGGTAAATCAATTTTACCTACATCGGGCCCTAAATGTGTATAAGAAATTATAAAATAGCTACGTGGAAGGGGCATGTTTAGAGTGTCCCTTCCAAATTGCAATTCCATATGATATTTATTCATATTTTGCAAATTAATTTCAGTTGCAAAACATTAATATTTTACTGACAGCTCAAAGGATGTGGTAACCCGTTGTCTAATGGGAACCGTCCCGTAAGGACCCCTTCCCTTTTCTGAATCGTCCAAAAAACATTGGACCATGGGACCAATGCCTGCTTATAAAAATTTGTTTTCCAAACTTTTCTCTTCATTTGTGTTTTTTAAAAGCAACCCATTTTCCTTTAAGGAAAATAAGCAGAGATGGTGGTCTATTGTGATGGCAGCAAATCGTAGTGGGTAGTAATTTTCAACCTACCACATTACTATTTAGGAGTAAGTTTGAATTGTGACCATGAGATTTATTATTTTTGTACCGGCCTGTTAGTTCATAGGTTGGTTTACAAAATATTGTTGTATTCTCTAAATGTTGGTGCGCAAATAGCGACCACTTTAGTGAATCCAATGTACGTACATCTGGGGCCTCATTTATGAGGCCCCTTGCGCCATCGGAACTTCACTTTTCATGAAGTTTCGTGGCGCAGAAGCCAGCGTGGTATTTATCAGGCAGCAGTACGCCAGTTTTTGTGGCGTACTGCTGCCTGATAAATATCAGTCCCTTTAACGCAGTGTTCTGCGTTAAAGGGGCGTGCAATGGGTGTTGCTGGGGGCATTCCCAGCAACATCCATGGCCTTTTGACACTGCCCCAGATTTACGAGAAATCGCAACTCTGAAGCAGTGCCAAAAGCTTACGCCTCCCCAGGGGAGGCGTAAGGGAGGCGCAACAGGGAGAAATGTCTTTATTTCTCCTCGTATTTCCTTTTTCTATGTGTGCTGCATTCTACAGCACACATAGAAAGAGGAAAAGCCTCTTGTGATTATTTTTGTACAGAAAGGTTTCCCTTCCTGTACAAAAATAATCTTCCCCGCAACGCAGGCACCCTTGCACCATTGTGCAAGGGTGACCTGCGCTGGCGCAGGCAGCCCATTATGCGCCGGCGCAGGGGAAAAGGACAGGAATGCGCCGTATCTTATAGATACGGCGCATTTCTGCCCTTTTCTTCTGCCGTAGGGAAGCGCAGCAGGAAGGCCAGCTGCGCTTCCCTACGGCAAAAAGTCATAAATGAGGCCCCAGGTCCTTAATCACTAATGTCACTTTGATCCAAAACAGGAGCATATCATCCGCTTATTAGCAATGGTGAATTAAATTATCATTTGGCAATCAGGGGTACAGTATATAATCCATTAATCTCTTCCTCCTCTTAATTTAACTCATAATCAAGTATCTTACGGTAAGGAGGTGCAGGTGAATATTTGTGTGATCAGCCACTTTTCGAGGCCTTGGAGTAGCATAAGAATATTGTGGAAAATATTGTGTTACATAAATACCATAGCTACGATATTTTTGTGGGAAGATATTTACACATAAAACGATCCTGCATATAAAGCTTGAGTGGTCTTTTCTTGACTTGAACGTATGTGGCATGTAGCTCTATATTCTTGTATCTTGGATAGTGTGAGCCCTTCCAGCATAGAGAGGGTATGTAAAGACTATGAGGAGACAGGCGTGCTCACCTTAGTGATAGGAAACCGAAATCTGTTTGAAATGAAACTTCAAACATGTAATTGATGCCAGTGGTTGATAATGATGATTTTGAAAGCTGCTCTGTCTTTTGTGATGAGCTAATATAAGTGTATGCGCGAGTGTGTCATTTATTCTGTGATGTGGTCACAATTCATGGAATCACTTTCAAATATTGCCCCCATAGAGTACCTTATAGTTAAGTATTGATAGGACTAAAGCGATGACAGCTTGATCAGTTTACCATGTGGGATAGAATTGTAATGAGAAAGTCCAGTGTTATTTGCAAACAACATAAGCCTGTTCTATGTAGCTTAGCAGGGACAGTGTTCTGAGCTTGTTGATGTCTTTGAAGGTCTTGAACGTTTTTCATAACACGAGCACCCAACTTTGGCACCGGTCCTTAATTTATGCCAGTCCTGTTTTCTTCATCATACTCTAACCCTGGGGAAAAAAAAGAAAATGAAGAAGGCAGAGAGCCAGAGCTCAATTTTACCCGGACGTTTCTGGTGCTCGGCACTGTCACTTAATTGTCAACACCAGTGCATATGAAAGTCTGCCACATAGTGACACTGTCTAATTCAGAGATGAGCACAACAACAGTTATATTTTCATTCAGCAAACATTAAAACTTACTGATACCTGCAACCCAAGCCACTCTTATATCTTTTGGGGCGTGGAAGCAGAATCGGTATGGCCAATGGTGTGATGCAGGCTGCCGTGGCCTCTTGACAAGAGCCCTGGCACTTAATTTCTTACAAATGAAGCACTGCAGAGAGCTAAAGGAAAACAGTGTGAGGTAATAAAGCAGGTAATAAAGAGAGCCTGTAAGAGAGAGAAGGTAGAGGCATGAAGTGTAGGATGGTGGAAGAAAGAGGCATACAAATGGAATTAAGACGAGGCAGCCTTGGCATTTGGCAATCACTGTATTTGACAATGCCTGTGGTGAGTTCCTAAGAAAAACTCTGGGCTCCTGCACTAATTTGTTCACAAATGTAGCAGTGCTTAATAGGACCTGTGCTGATACCTACCCTGGGACAAAAGAAGACAGTGTCACTGAAAATGTAACTGCTGCAAACTGCTATTTGAGGAGAATTTGAATTAATGTGTTGGGGAGTGTCAAAGTAAATTTGAGAAATGAAATATGCAAATTGATTAGAAATTTATAAACACGAGTAATTGTATAGAAACCTGAAAAAGGCCTTTGCAAAATGAAACTGAAGTACGCTAGGACTAAATGAAATAAAAAGCTCAGATAATGTTCGAGGTGGGGCTGTACTTATTTTAGAAAAATATGAAGCATACTTTTTTATTTATTAACTTTGACATTTTGAGAATTGCCAGTTATCACCCTGTGATATCTTCGAAGCAATGGACAGTACATAGGAAGCAGAGAAAAGTAAGAAGAGTGGAAAATGGACATCTATGGGTCATTAGAGTCCAGTACGTTGCAACAGAAACGGCCATTGAACATTTGTTGGAAGCAACCTAAAAGTGAACTTTCATATAAATGATTTTAAAGATATTTGAATCTAAAACGGAGGCAGTTTAGTCCATTTCTGATTTGTGAGCCACGTGATTCCAGAAAGGGCTGCATGCTTCTGCTGACTTAACAGTCTTCCTGGTGGCGATATAGTCCATTTTTTCAAAGATTTCGGGTCTTTGTTCTAGTAAGCCGAATATGTATTAAGTAATTTGATCGTTGCCTTCGATGGGTACTAATGGAGGGTTTTCAAGGATCTGTACTTCGATACCAACATTGATCTCCAGGTTCTCACAGCAACTCCTGAAAAAAAGCTCTGCCCATGAACATTACTGATCTGGACATAATGACAGTCAGAAGAAATTGATCGTTGGGTGCAAGGTAACCTTTTGGATGCAGATTTGGATTTTAGCAGCTATAAATTCTTGATGTTGATTGTGCAGTCCCCTCTACGTCTTAAGGGTAGCCAGTGCAGCATTCTCAGTACTGGAGGCATATATTCCTTCCTAGTCAGCCCAAGACTAGCCGAGCTGCCTGTGTTGAAGTAGCTAAAGGATAGTGGATGATCTTGACTGGTGATGCCAAATTCCTAGAAATTGCATGGACAAGGCTTGACTGATTCAAATTGGTAATCACCTGAATGTGAAACTGACACTCAATAAATGATAGATTTTGTTCAAAGAATTCTCACCCAGCTAAAATAAAGACTTATCACCTTGAGTACTGTCATGTCCAGGGCTAGCAAGAGTTCATGTAAACTTCCAAGTTACAAATTGACTCGGTGGGCTAGAAAGGGAACCCTTCATTGACGGCCAGAATTTTGGCTTAGTTCTTTTGTTTGTGTTTTTTTATCTGTTGTCTTTCCTATTTTCGCATTGTCCAGATTGAGGTAAAAATTGTTCCCATTGCTCAGGTGAGGATGTACACAGGTTTTACGTATGTGCTGGAAATATCTGAAGAAAAAAATATTGGGAATCTGATGTTGACATTTGTAAGGCTGGCTGTGTGTGGAAGGACTTCCTTCCCTTAAAGCAGGAGCACCGCAAGCGTTCACTCACTGACTGAGCCATATGCAACTGAAAGGTGCAGATAAGTGCACCCAGAACCTAAGACAATTTTCATTGCAATAATGTACGATTTGATCATTTAAAATGAATTCTTAGAAGTTTACCTTCAGGGAAGTGATGGCATTGCGGTCGGTGTTCCACTCCGTTTTCCAGTTCCCACAGCATACCATTGACAGGAAACCTGAGTAATGCCAAGCATAATTATATATATCACCTCAGCAATATTAAATGTATGATTGCTTTGAACCTCTGTGCAAGAAGCTGCATGTTGATAAAGAAACCATGTTCTTAAAAGGGTTTATGGAAGCACATCAAATTAGAGAGTCTGACAATGTATTTTCTCCGTCCAACTCAACACCACTGAAATTAACAATTCAGGCACGAGCGAAGACTTTGGACATGTGAAACCGCAGCTGTCACTGAAACTCTAGAAAAAATACTTGAGGCGAGTGAGACAAGTGCCAGTAATCACTCTTCTGATTTTTTTCTACAGTGCTGTCTAAAATGGGCTGATGGCTTCTGGTGCTGTGCTCTGAGGAGAGTTCAGTTAATGTGTTAAATAAAATTCGTTCCACAGCAGACATAGGAATTTATTTGATATTAATGATGCTAGCACTCAGCAGAAATGGAGACCAAGGTTGAGGAACCTTTGGGAACACATTTGCTAAATATCATTACCCCTGGGTGAATTATTTACCACATGTGCCATATATCTCCTGCTCCGGGTTTTCAATATGAAAATGAAGCATAACATGCACAATCCTTTTTTTTAAAATACGTCATTCAGCATGTTTTAACTTCAGTCTGGACCTTTCCCCCCTGATTAATTTTAGCAGGTGTGACCTGCCGGTATTTATGAGGGGAAAACGTCAAGGGTGGTAGAATGATCAGATAACTCGTTATTTGGATACCTCTCTAAACGCTTGCTTGCAGAGGGATCATAATTCAGCCTTTAACTTGTAATGAGGGCCTATCACCATGGGAAGCTGAGATTCTCATCTAGTTTTTCCTGCCAATCTCAAGAATCCCAGCTCTGGTCGACTGAACCTTTTTCCCTGTCATAGAAGCGTAAAGGGAAGATTTTCATAAACACAGCTCATATCTACTTTATAAGGCCAATCCAAATTAGACTCAAAGGACCACTGGGATGTATGTCCTTACAACGCATATTTTTACAACGCATACCTTTACAGCGCATTTTTTACACCGCAACATCCATTACAACGCATTCCATTACAACGCATGCCATTACAATGAATTCATTGAAACTACCTTTACAACGCATTCCACTACAACGCATACTACATTTACAACGCATACAATTACAACGCATACCATTACATTGTATGTATGGTAAGTATTGGAAAGTATAGGGGTAAAAATTACTATTCTAACTCCAGGGGGGTGCAACAGTAGGGGAAGTGTTGGATAGTGTAGGGGTAAAAATTACTATTCTAACTCCAAGGGGTGCAACAGTAGGGTAAGTGTTGGATAGTGTAGGTATGCGTTGTAATGGTATGCGTTGTAATGACTGCGTTGTAAGGACATGCGTTGTAGTGGTATGTGTTATAGTGACATGCATTGTAATGGTTGCGTTGTAATGGCATGCGTTGTAATGGATGTTGCGTTGTAAAAGTTTTGTTGTAAAGGTAGTGCATTGTAAAAGTTGTGTTGTAAGTGTTGTTCCCCGACCACTGATTACAAACTGACATTTTGAATATTTATTACAAAGTCAAAAATAGTAGGACATACAGACATCTGAACAATCATTTCGAGAAATAGACTGACACCAATACAAAGGTAATCCTAATCAGGGTTAATTCGAGAAGCATTAAACACACCATTACCGATAAAGTAGAAAGTCGAGACTGCATTTTCAAAAAGGAAAGAATTTCCGTTAGTCTGTCCCTACTCTAACTCTTTGGTGACATCCCTACTTAACATTCTTCCCAGGCAAAAGAAAGTTGTCAGCTGTGAAGACTTCCTGAGAAGTAGATTCACTTCCAATAGGTGACTTCAATACTGAGCTTGTTCTAAAATGCTCCTTGTGACACCCTACTCTGCCTCCAGTTCACCACTATCTACATCTTGCCTTTCCCAAGCCTAACTCCTAAACTGCTATCTACCCTCTGGCCTCTACTCCGGACGGCCTCTACACCGTCAGGTGCTGTCCCTAATACAAAACCCCAAAACAGTTGACACACCTTTAGATACGCCCCTCTGGCAGGTGTAGCTCCACTGAGTTTTCCACTATAGCACCTCTCCATCCCGCATCCGTTGGAGTGTCCTTGGGTCCCAGGCACCTTCTCCGCTGAATGTTCCACTCCCAATTTCTTTTGCAGCATCTCTGCATTCGCGCCTACTATCCTAACTTCTAAACAATGGACTTTTCTACCTAACAAGCCTTGTGGCCTTGCACCTGCAAGCTAAAATACATGAGACCATCCTTGCAACATTCAGAATTACAATTTTAATATTTGCTGAGGACAGCCTTTCCCAGGCGAGAGAAATAATTTCTTTCCGACTAAGGCTAACCAAGGGAAACATACAGTTAGGCCTCTACTGGCTTCAGCATGTCCCAGGCCTTTGCACCTTTAAACACATTTGTAACACAACATTACATTACATTTCATCACTTTCAAATAAATTCTACAAGGAATATTTTTCACATTAAACTCTATGTTAATCCACTCATTAATAAGCACATGTATCATTTCATTAAAGCACATCATTGTTAACACGACATTTCACATAAGATTTTCTACGTTATGCAACATCACATTTTCTAATTAAGGCACTACAGTAATCTATGATTAATAAACACACCACCCATATTGCACTGATCCCCGGCCTACCATTATATTTCTAAAATACTTTAGCAAAGGTCCTCTAAATATGTGGGTGTTGACTACTTGGGATTATAATGCACCCCTACACAATTTCAAAATAACATGGCACTCTCTCAACCACTATTATGTATATGATGTCTGTAATTGATGAGAACTGACGTTTTCTATAAAATACACATGCAGTAATTATGATCATGGAGATACATTGAAAAACAGTACTAATTTGATTACTTTCAGTTTGGCTTTCTGTTCCCCATGTTGAGTGTGGATATTTTTGTCCACTGGTTTTAACACTAGGGACTTTAGTAGCAGTAATGTGTTAAATGGGGCACAAAACTACTTGGCACAAATACCCTCTGAACTGTGCTCCTGAACAAAAAGAACTTGGCACAAATAACATACAAACCATTTTTGTTCCTGGTTTAAATCCTCATTAGAAGTGACCTCCTAATTTCAATGGGGCCAGTAACAGCAGTTACCAACTCCACCTGAGTTATTAGATCCAGGAGAACACTGTGGGTCTCTTTACTTTCATACGGATTATTCAGTTGCTGACAACAGGGAAAATCCCTCGGTGAATGTCCAGTAAATGAGGAATTCCCAGAGGAATCAGACCCAGAATTACTGATTCCTCTAGTGATGCCTCAATTCACAGTGGCCTCTCAGGGTCCAACTCATAATGGACAGGAATTTCACGACCCCAGGATTTACCAGTACCTCCAGTATCAGTAAGTCCAGGAGTGGTTAAATGCTGGCTCATTCTCCAGACCACTCGTAATGAGGGCCAAATGAGAATTAAAAGGGCACAAATTGATAATTGCTTCTAATTTGCACCCGTGTCTGATAGTGTTTGCCTTTTTTCTACCACTGTCTGATGGGTGGTGGTCGATTGGATCACTAAACCCAAATGAGGTACGAGTCTGTCATAATGAATAAAATTACAAAGACATTCACCAAAAACGCATCAATCCCATCCAGATCAAAATAAGTTAATATTGACTAAGAAATATTTTGCATGCAATATTAGCATAGGTGTGCAAATAAATAGGACAAAAATGCCACAAGCAAAACAACAATAGAACAACATCTGAAATGATTTGACTTAAACGTGCAATGAGTAATCAGTCATTGCTCAATATAAGCTCTAAAAATGCAGCTTCTGCTTTCTTGCCACAAAGCACTGGCCAACTACATTCTCCTTACACTTTCAGTGTTTATATGAACAGAAGGGGATTATTTGTTTTGCCTTCTTGTGTTTTGTGCCATCCACTTACTCTCTCTGTGCCATCCCACCCACCTCCTCACTCCTTCCACAACGCCGCTTAGTGTCTTATGGTCTGGGACTATCGACCACCCCCTCCCCGTCAAGCCACCACCACAGCAATCCCACAAGTAACTTAGGCAGGCAAAGAGTTTCTTTGGAAGGCAGGGGGTCTCATGACCCCCCGGCCGTATTTATTAGAATGTGAAAACGAATTAAAATTGTTAAAATAAACATTGTTTACACAATCATTAATATGCAAAATTCTGACATTAGATTTACAGCAACGTAGACAGGTATGAAGGGCTAACCTTAACAAACGTCTATTACAGCGTGTTCCTTTCGGAATCTAACATTCCACCAATATTGCCTGTACCAGAAGGGGAAAAAAGGCCTACGGAAAATATTCACAACATATTCACAGTGCAAGTATACTCCAGGATAATAACCACTAACGTCCAACTTAACGGCTGTTTTAAGGGCAGGTGGGTGGGAAAATTATTTGGCCACCGTCAGAGGGGCGAGGAGCAAGCCTGGGGAGCGCAGGTGCAAGAGGGCGCCTCCCGCGCTCCCCAGGCCTTTTAAACCTCATGGCCTCCCCCTTGACCCGGAAGCACTTCGCCGCTTCCGGGTCAATGCCGAGGGGCCTCCACCAATCGGTGATGGGGCACCCCTGGTCGCGTCATCAAGCCGCGACCCGCCAAAGGGTGGGGGCACGCCCCATCACCGATGGTTATGGGGAGGGGGGAGCTAGGTCCGAGCCATAAGTTCGTGGGGGCCGAGCGCCCCCCCCTTTCCTATGGTCTGGGACTACCGACCACCCCCTCCCCATCAAGCCACCACCACAGCAATCCCACAAGTAACTTAGGCAGGCGAAGAGTTTCTTTGGAAGGCAGGGGTTCTCATGGCCCCCCGGCCGTATTTATTAAAACATGAAAAACAATTAAAATTGTTAAAATAAACATTATTTACACAATCATTAATATGCAAAATTCTGACATTAGATATACAGCAACGTAGACAGGTATGAAGGGCTGACCTTAACAAATGTCTAATACAGTGTGTTCCTAACTGAACCTAACATCCTACGTATGAATTTTGCATCCTAACAATTTTGTGGGCCTACGGCAAGGTCGTTGACCGGTGTCAGATCCTTATTACCAGCTACGCCCTCACATCTGAGTGCGCATGGGCAACAGGGCCCGGTTATCTGGTTACCCCGTACGCTCCCTGAACTCCATTAAACCAAAAAGGAGGGCCCTTTCCCTCGCGCCACTTTATGACATCATAGTGTATGTGCGGGGTGGCTATCAGCCCAAGGAAAGCGTTACTCCCTCCCCCGCACCCTTCTGACCAAGTGCATATCCTGCTCCTGAAGTTCTAGGAGAGACCATTGGCCCCTCCCCCTGGACGACCCCATTCGAGAATGGTGCCGCACCCTAAGGACCTTAAATTGCTGCTCACCGATCATGAACTTACCGCCACAGGCCAGCATAGTTGACCGAGTATCTGCACCCCCCCAAACCTCCTAAACTGAAAGGTCATACCTACCTCTAGAAACCTTCTAACCATGCTAATATGTTCCTTGTGAATAAGTGATTGCCTGTCTCAGTCAGGTGGACCCCATCCTGCAAGTAAAAATGATCCCCCCAGAAGCACCCATGTGGAATACTCTGTAATTGAGGTGTCCGGAACAGCTTCTCTATCTTGTTGTTGACCCTCTTTACCGAGTGGTTCAACGCCCTAACTGACTCTGCCCCCCTCCACTGTAGTCTAGGTATTAACTGAGACCACACTATGGTGCAACCCGGGAGCACCTTCACCAGCCAACCCGCCGCCACGTTAATCTCTTCTAACAGGACCCTCTGCCCAGTGTCACTAAATCATTCCCCCCAAGATGTAAGATAACAATTGAGGGTGGCGGGGTGTGTTTGTCGAGTAAGTCGGAAAAGAAACTCCTCAGTTGATTAAGGCAGAGCCCCCCCATACCATGAAACGAAACCTGAAAACCCCTGCTCGCCGCCGTTGGTCCACAATCACCTAAAAAGAAAATTGGCTTCGCTCGTTTCACATAAAAATAACCTATGACCCATACTACATGCGTCCTCCTCCTATCGTCTTGTTTTTCCCGTGTCGCTGGTGATCGTATTTGCTGAGGTACCAGTTTCCGCCCTGCGTCATAGGTTTGAGAATTTGAAAGAAAACAGACAACAAGGCAGGTGTCAGGCTGGTTCGCCAGTACTTTACAACATGTGCAGCCGCATATAGCGCTTATAGGCGTTGGAAGACCATCTCCAAATCCTCTTTACACTGGTGGCATGCAAACCTCCCGCTGTTGCTTCAGTGGCCGCACCTATTCGGAAATAATGTGTCCCAAATTCCTTTGGGTCCAAACCCACCTAGGCAATTGCCATTGCCATTGCTAACACTCTTTGGAACTGGAACCTGGTTAATGGGTGCCATCCGCATGCATTAACAATGACCCCATTGCCCCGGCCACCGGTGGCCTGAGGTATGCCTACACATGTGACACCGGGCAGCACGGGTTGGTTGGTGCCCGGTGTAGTACCAGGCTATACCCCTGGCCTCCTGGTCAGTTTTTGATTTCCGTATAGTTAACCAGATTGACTCACTCCTTATCGTGATGTCGTCCAGCTGCAGCCCACCCAACCTGTCCAGTTTGTTGTTGGCCACCAGTTCACTTACCCGCAATGCCCCATAAAAGGCCAAAGCAAATGCAGCTTTAAATAGGAGTACATCCCCCGAGAGTTACATGTGTCAGATAAGGCATCCAATACCCGGGACAACCGTTCCAAACCTATTGGCCGTCTATAATCAGCGGTGCTTGCCTGTAGGCGTCGCCACCCCTTCAATGCCTTCCGCACTAAAAAACTGTTTGTGGGGTCCCTGACACCTTTTACCTGCGCAAAGAAAGAGACCGCCGATTTGTGTCTGCTAGCTGTCGCCGCTGAGCGCCCCTCTCCGTGCAATGCGTTCATTTATGAGGTAAAATTCACCTCCTGCCCCCACTTGACTTCCCATCCCTGTCCCAAAGACATGAACGCCCCTTCGTATGCTGTCCTGGTCCTGGGTGCTAAGCTGTCTGCCACGAGGTTCTGTAGTTGGGGGCACCAATTTGCCAAAGTGTTGTTGGGAAGTGTGCTGGTGAAGCTTCTGCAGCAGGTAAGTGTTCCTTGAATAGCTGCATCTTAAAGCGAGAGAAGGCGTCAGCCACGTTATTCAAGACCACTGGGACATGTCTGGCCTTAAATTGCACATTCAACTTTAAGCATCTTAACACAATTTACTTTATGAGGTGGAGTATAAACTTACGGCTCTAAAAAGAGAGAGTTTTCCCAAATAAACCCAGAAAGGACCGGGAAATATCACAATCAAACAAAGAAAATTCCTTTCTGTGTGTTCCAACTCATATATTCGCATTTACTTTCCAAAACACCATTTGTTTAGACCAATTTCAAACTCCATCTATAGCCCCGTATAAAATATTATGGTTACAGCATAAAATAGTATGCATCTAAGTACTTTTTATTAAAATAAATTTGTAGTAAATGCATTAACAATTCATTCAAAACAATCATACATATTCCTCCTAACAACATTCTGTTCAGTTTTGTTAAATTTCACAATAAATCAATACACATTTTACAATACATCATTTCAATAAAACAATATTTATACATATAAAAAAATCTGTGTGTTGATGCGTTTCGGTGCTTCGTTTTTATAGAACACCTTCCTCAGGACGGTATGGTTTAAAAACATCAAATCTTCTTTCTAAAATTAAATGCATACAATTAATAATGTTGTACTGATATGAAAAAAACTTCTTTTTGCTAACGGGCTACTGGAGTGAGTGGTCATAAACAGGTCTTACATTGTTGTTCAGTTTAATCTTTCGGGTACCAGATATGTCCCTGGGGTCACAAGAAATGCTGAACCTCGACGTCCACTCTGTATTTCATAAGAGAATCTGTATGTGAAACAACATATGTCTTTAAGATCCACAATTAAATTTAAAGATTTTTTTGTTTCTGTCTGATGTGAAAAGACAGTTACCCCAGTGGGCACTTACTTATTTATTGCCTGCAGGCACCACGCTTCGTTTAGAGCACTGTATGTCAATTGGCTCTTGAATTTTATTCTGTGCCTTCCTTGCCCGAGGATGTTTCTTTCTTTATCTCCTCTAGGGGTCTCACAATAATCCATCTTCTTTATTCTTTGAGGGGATATTCAGCGTCTAGGCATATAATACATAGTATAAGGAACGTCTTCCCCTCAGAACAACACATGGTTCCCACTAATCCCTCCATGTTGTTAAATTAGGAGCAGGATCAACTCTCATATTCTTTAATAATATATGAGCATTTCAATTTGGCATGGCTAGTGATTTAAATAAGGCCGGTCCCACAACACGCTAGCATAGAGCATACAGTGATTGTATTTTTGATCAGTAATTAGATCTATCACCTATGGTACATATAGCCCAATATACTAGCAGGGATTTGAGGTAATAAGTACTCTCAATCATTTCTCCCACCCCACTAACGTTACTAACACGCATCTGATTGAGCTTCCCTTACCTCTTTTCAAAATCGTAGCGGTCCGCCTTCCCGGTCTCCCTAGTATCCCGAGTCAGTTAGACTGCTGTTTTTAGCACGCTCTATGTATACCTAGCGCGCTCGCAATTACTCAGATAAACGAGATACAGCTGTGACTCATCGGGTGAAAATCGCTACCCGGTCTCGCCATTTCTGTAGTTTTGAATAGTAGTTTTTTAATGAGGTAGAAAACCGACTAGAGCCTCCATCGTGGGGGGATCTAAGTGCCAATATTTATCTAGTTCGTCCAGACTGTTATATTTTTAAAGTGTCACTCAATACACCTATTCATAAATATAGCAAATTTTGGTCGATTCCCCTGAATGATTATATGTCCCTGTTCAGATACTATGTTTCGGGGCCAATCATGCTTGGATAGCACGTCCACCATTTTTGTAGTTTTGTTTTAATAGTAGTTCTAATGTTTAGAGCTAAGAGTAGAAAACGGACTATTTTAATAACAGTTCTAATGTTTAGAGCTAGGAGTAGAAAAAGGACTCCAGTGTCCTTACCGAGACAACCCAGATGTCAGTATCTCTCCAACTTGCTCTATTTGTTGGATTTATTAAATGTCCCTATATTAATTTGTCCGTGAGTTTCACACTTCACACTTGTCCGTGAGTTTCGTATTCCTTATTGACTTATTCGTATCATTAAGGACCAATCTCACTTGAGATTATATCCGCCATTATTGTAATTATTGTAGTTATTAAGGTGCCGGTAGTTACCGTGTAGGCTCCTAAGCCTTAATGTGTTACCCGAAACCCGTTGACGAAATAGCGCTTTCCATTTTTTAACATACTATATGCAATTTAGTATGTTAAAAAATGGAAAGTGCTATTTCGTCAACGGGTTTCGGGTAACACATTCCTGTTTCCTCTTCCCCCTGTTGCCTGATGCACTACCCTTTGAACGGCATGCTGTTTCTGGATGGGATGAGTGGCCGCATATGTAGCATGCATGTCTGAATTTGCAAGTGCCTGCTGCCCTGGTGCATGTGCGCTTGTTAAAGTCCCAACACATGCCCTTTCCACCTCCATTGCCTCTGGCCTTACTGGGCCCAACCCCCCTTACGCTGGCTGAAAGGGCTGCTGTGCTTTGGGCAAGTAACCTTTGTTCCAGCTTGTGCCGACCCCTGTGGACTGACCACCTGAGAACTGGCCATGCCAGGAAATGGAGTCTACCTTGTCCCAGGCCAACGATCGGTCAAATTCCCTAGCGTTCCTGAAGGAAATGTCATATTCTTTCCATCCGTCCTCCCTATGCTTCTCAGTGAACATTGCAATTCAACTTTGGTAACAAGCCATCTCAGCCTGCAAGTTGGGTGAACGTTCGGCGGTGACTGCCATAAACACAGAAAAAGCTCTAATCCAATTATTCATTGTCTCCTTCACCCTGAATTTTAGACAACTGAGAGCGCCATTCACTAGGAAACATCAAATCTTTTTGAGACTTGGCATATTCTAACTCCCTGTTACCAATCAACAATGAGAATATATTCACATATTTGTCTGCCCAAATCAGTTCTTTCACTCCTTGCGAAACATGTTCAGTCAGGTTCTCACCCCTGGAGGGTATTGCACCTTTGCCCAATACCGGCAAAGCAACCTCCTTACCACTCTCAGTGACTCGCGTTGGTTCTAAGATCTTGTCTCTCCCCGCACCGCTGGCGGAACCTGTTTGGGGAGAAATTGGTGCGCTTGGCACTCCACCATCACCCCTAGCCAACATGATCTTGGCCACCATTCTCTGCACCTCCGCCGAGGGATCAGCCGAGGAGGGTAACACCCCCAATCCCCAACCAGGGTAGTACCCCCGCTATTTGTGCCGCCAATTCAGGGGGTAACTGACCAGATCCAGGAGGTTCACTGACCGGGGGAGGGTGACGCCGTGGAGGGCACCGGGTGCACCCCTGGAATCACTGGTGGGACCACTGCTGGCGCTAGGGTTTTGGGTACACTTATCGGGGTTGGCAACGTTGGAGTGGGTGCCTCTGGTGATGCCGGTACTACGTCAGGGACCGCCCCAGGAGACCCCTTTACCACCCGTGCCTTGGGTGGCCGATTATAACTGCTCTTGGCTCTCACACGCTTAGGTAAAGTGTCTAGCTCCTCACTGGGCTTTGGGGGCACTACTACCTGTTTTGGTCTCCCTGATGGCCCAGCCTAAGCTTCAAGCTTCTCGCCCATCTCTGCCACGGTCTTCCCCAACTGATCCACTTTCCCTAATCTCCTGTGCATCGCTGACATTCTTCGCATCATAGAAACATGAGCTCCATGCGGGAACCCCTTGCACCCCGCCTACTAGACATTCCTTCACAGTGAATCAGAAACCTACACTACACAAAATGTCACTTATGGGCACTGTGTGCCATGTACCTGCACCGAAGTTGGAGGCTCACAGGCTAGCCGTAAGCACCACGCAACTGTGACCGCAACACACCAGCTAGCCTGGGTGCTTGGGTGAGGGCACTCTAGCCCGGCGGCCCGACAGAAGCAGTGAAATGCAGGCCTGCCCGTGTCTTCAGATCCCCACGTCCACCGTACATTCTCCGGCAGCTCGGTCCGCAGTGCCCTCCGAATGTTTACCTACGATGAGAGCAAAGTTACAAACAATCCTGGCTCGAGGAGACAGTGACCCTTGTAGTTGTAAACCCCCGTAAATACCCCTTGTACCTAATAAATTTCAGTACCAGCTCTTTTGACCACAGGTCCACATGCAACTGGGAGGCGTTCAACTAGGGTCTCTCATCCAAGTACTAACCAGGGCCGACCTTACTTCGCTTGCTTTTAACACCTTAGATGCGGCGCAAATATCCCTCCCCAGTGCTGCGCTGTCCATTGGAACTAGTGCTGAATGGACGT
The DNA here is from genome assembly GCF_964263255.1 of Lissotriton vulgaris. Lineage (NCBI taxonomy): Eukaryota > Metazoa > Chordata > Amphibia > Caudata > Salamandridae > Lissotriton > Lissotriton vulgaris. The sequence continues at coordinate 2,000,009,989 of NC_141687.1, forward strand.
CCAATGGTCGTGCGCAGCACTGGGGGGGTAGTGCTGCTGTCGGCCAACGCCCCGACGCAGCACTTAAGAGGTTAAATACAGTTCAGTAATGTCACACCATGCTTCACTTAGCAGCCGCTCTACATGTGGCCCAACAGGGAGCTTAACCTATGATTTTCACAATTAATAACCCCGACCCGCTTCCTTTGTCATTGGCCACGAGGTTCCTTCAAATGATACGTAATCGGGCCTTCAGGAATGAACATCAATTGCCACCCTAACTATGTGACCCCACAGGGAGAGTTCCACAAGAATTGCCAGGCTCCATCCACTTAATACTCCCGAGCCCCTTGGCCGCTGTGTGGCTGTTGACAATATTTAAACTGGCCTTCAGCAGTGTTAAAATATAGGGGCCTCATGTTTACAATACCGCTTTGCACAGGATAATGCCTCAGCGGTCTACCATCCGCCTACTGCCCGGCCCGACCCTGCTTCACAACCTTACTTGGAAATAAAAAAAAATGACCGGGGCTGTCTTTTGAGCCCCGATTCAGCTCCGGCGTCCCGGTTTCTCTTCCCCACGCTCAGAAGATGCTTCCCTCGGCTCCAGGCGCCTGCTGCTGGCCAACTCGCTCCAATAAAAGAAAAGCCTTGATGTCCTCGTGTTCCGATGTGCTCACCGCGCAACCACCACCGCAATCAGCCGAGCAGCTAACCGATCCGACGAGCAGGACCTATAAAACAAAATTTAAAAATGATTTGGCCCCCGGCAGAGGGGCGAGGAGCAAACCTGGGGAGCGCGGGTGCAAGAGGGCACCTCCCGCGCTCCCCAGGCCTTTTACACCTCCTGGGCCCCCCCCCCCACTTGACCCGGAAGCACTTAGCCGCTTCCGGGTCAAAGCAGGGGGCCTGCACCAATCTGTGATGGGGCGCCCCTGGTCGCGTCATCAAGCCACGACCCGCCAAGGGTGGGGGCACGGCCCATCACCAATGGTTCAGGGGAGGGGGGGAGCCGGGCCCGCCATACGTTCATGGGGGCTGAGCGGCATCCCCTTTCCTTTCGCAGTTAATCTAAATATTAAAGCAACAGCTAAATCTGTACCAGCTCTGAAAATCAGCCTTGACACCCAAGCTGTCAGCCCGCAGCCCCAGCCCCCATCATTGTGATAAGGACCCTAGCGACCCATAGTACTCGTTCTTTTTCTATAGAAATGTCATTGTCTGTGCCTGGAAATCATAGAATTGTTGCTGGGAACCATTGAGTGCATGCATTATCATTGAACCACTGTGATCAGTGCACACTGAAAAAGGCTCAGTTACAACAGGAGGTGGTGCGGAGGTATTGCCTGGTACTGCTGCTATAGACTAATATGTTGTTTAGTAATGGGTTATACGGCATAGTGATGCAAGCCTTGACCTTTTCATGCTTTTCCTAGTGTGGCTGCCTGTCCTGTGCCCCCTCATGTATGTGCTTTTTCACAAATTGTTCCGGAATTTATTTAAGTTCCAAACTGTCCATTTCACTGAGTTTTCTCCAGCTCACAGTACTTTCAGATTTTGTACCAAGTCTTTGCTTAGTTTTAAATAAGTTCACGAACAGAGGAGTCTGAATATGCTGCAACCCGAGGATACCAAAATATTGTAGCCTGCATAACCAAATGAGAGTATAATTCAACATAGAACTGCCACCCTCATGAATAAACATGTGTTTGTAAAGTCTTGTCGCGATGCATGGATTGTTGTCATGCATTATTTAATTATTATTTTAAAACTCTTCTTTCTCTGTATATTACAGAATTAGGAAACGGCGGACTAATGTCATGCATGTTAGCTATAGAGAACATATTCTAGAGAAGGTCTTAACTGCCGCCATCTTTGTAGAGACATGTTGGAAAAAGTTCTTACTGCAGAACTCGCCCGTTCATTCACACCTCGAGTATGGTAGGTGCTTCATTATTCATAGACTATGAATGTATTGACTACTGTCCTTTAAACGGGGTATGCGGGATCGTAGGGTTGAAGTGCCCTAAAGCTCAGATTGTTGTTATTGGGGAAATGCTGTACTGGCATTTCTGCGCTTTCGACCATTGCTGATAAAAAGTGTGTAATTGTTTTCCACGGAATAAGACTGTCGGGAAACATGCATCAGCTCAGTTTTTCTTTTGTAATTGTGTAATAAAGGCCTTTTTAAATTTTTATGGGGTGCTTTTTTAACTCCATGGGAGAAATGTGCGGAAGTATTATTACGAGAAGAGGGCCACCTGAATATAGAAGAATGCATCACTTATCATTTTTTTGCCATAATCCATAGTACATTGCTTCCCTATTTCTTGTGGAGGCTCATTTACAGTCCTGGAAGTTTGTGTGGACTCTTTACAGTCACTTTTCAAACAATTAGTGTTATTATTGCTTCCCAGGGTGCATCAAGTAGTGTCTTGTCAAAGGGAGAGAACCAAAGTAGGACTTGCATTTCAAAATTAATGCTCTTCTGTTTGTGTCACATGGTGGACCAGGGACGTATTCTCTTTTGACAAAGTTGGCATACATTTTAGAGGAAGAATATCCATTGCCTGTGTGCATGATCCAGAGGACACAGTGTGGGTGCTTTAGTGACAACACGCGTTGATTGATGTGCTATTATGTGTGTGTCTTCAGGAAATGTAGCTACCGTGCTTGCATCTAAGTTTGTGTATTTCACAGCATAAGTAACTCAAGGTGTGTGTCTATCAGATGTTAAGTATTAATGTGCCCTTCAGGGTGGCTCCTCCAAAGGACGTGTGTTTTAGGGAATTGCATTACGACTTTTTGTGTACCACTGCAAGTTCTCTCTATGCATGGCTAAAAGCAGTGCCTGTATAGGAATGTTTATTTGTAAGGCATGCAATGTGTGTTAATTGTTTTTCAGGCAGCATATTACTCTTGTTGATGTTTTGCTGCTTCTCATACTTGGGTGAACTGGAAAACGGGAGTGACAAAAGTATTTAATGTTCTTTCCTGACCAACTGTGGCTAATGTTAATCTGACGTTTTTTATACATTTTAGCTTCTAATGGCAAACCAAAATACATTGCCATTTACAGCGCCAATTGCTCCTACTCTCACAAATGCTAGACCTGTTGCATTGCAAATGCTTGTTTTTTCTGAAGCATATGCCACTAAAGAAAAAAATGAGGCATGCTTGCCATATATTTGCAATTAAAGAAAACTCATTTTAAAATGCATTCACTGATATGATCAGTTAACTCGTGGTTTTATTAAATAATAAGCCTTTCAGTTGTGCCATGCATTTTATTGATATAATAATGATAATGATAATTATTAATATTTATAAAGAATACAAGGCTACATCACCACTTAGCCAAGCTCTCAAATTTCAGGCAGCTAAAATGTTACTTAAACACTTTATAATCTTAAAAAGTAGGCAGAATATAAAACATCTTCTAAGTGGAAACCCAAAGTGCAGGCAAAATTAATAGTTGCTATTTAAAATAAATATGCAAAATAAATAAACAGTCACACTGAAGATAAGGTAACTAGTTTTAGGCATATATGATTAATGTGCCCAGGATTGCCTGCAGTCAATTAAAGGGAATGGTGCAAATGTATCAAGTGGGCTGACCCATTGCATCATGCTTTATTTATTTATTTTTGATATTTATAAAGCGCAGCATATACCCTAGGGCGTCTTGGCGCTAATAAAACCAGTTACTTGTGGTGAGAAACGTGGGGAAGGAGGAATCATTGATCGGACAGCCAAGTTTTTAGGAGCTTACGGAAGTGAAGGAGGGAGGGGCTCTGCCTGATGTTTAGGGGTAGAGTATTCCAGAGCTTCGGGGCTGCCACCAAGAAGTGTCGATCACCCCAGGATACCGTCTTTGTACGAGGAATGACCAGTTGGCCGAGGGTAGCTGAACGTAACATTCTGCTAGGTTTGTACGGTTGCAGCTGCTCTTTCAGAAAGTGAGGTCCTTGGTTATTGAGCGCTTTGAACACGATACAAAGGGACTTGAAATGGATTCTGTTTTGAATGGTGATCCCGTGGTAATCCTTTATGCTTCTTGATATTGAGTCATATTTTGTTTTGCCTGAAAGCAGGCGTGCTGCTGCGTTCTGGATAGTTTGTAGTTTGGTTATTACTCTGGATTGAGCGTTGAGAAAGAGGCCGTTGCAGTAGTCCAGAGCAGAAAATACTAGGGAGGTGACCAATGTTTTGATGGCAGACTCCGGGAGAAAAGGTCGAATTTTTCTGATCATCTTTAGTTTTAGATGTGCTGTGGAAACTGTTTTATTGGCATGATCCATGAAGTGTAAACCTTCATCGAAAATGATTCCGAGGTTCCTAACTTTGGCGGTTGGGGTGGGAGGGGTACCGAAGGCATCTGGCCACCAACTTGATGGCCAGGCTGGGAGAAGAGGTCCAAATATGACCACCTCAGTTTTATCTGAGTTTAATTTGAGGCAATTAGTGGCCATCCATTCTCCTATGTCGACAAGTCCCTTCTTAAATTTTTCAGCCACTTGATCTCCGTCACCTTTGATTGCCAGTATCATCGGCATAGGAGGTTAGGCTCATCCCGTGTGCTTTCATAGTTTTAGCAAGGTCCGACACATAAATGTTGAAAAGTGTCGGACTAAGGGATGAGCCTTGAGGAACTCCGCAGGGAGATGAAAGTTGTGCCGATTGAAATGGGCCTAAGATGACAGCCTGCGTTCTTTTGACTAGGAAGGAGGCAATTAGATCTTTAGCAGAGTGGCAGATTCCGAATCCCTCGACACGATCGACCAAGATGGTATGGTCGACCGTGTCGAAGGCCGCTGATAAATCCAACATTACCAGGATGGCTGTTCCCCCCTGATCCCGGATTACCCTGATATCATCGGCGGCCTTAATCAAGGCTGTCTCTGTCCCATGGTATTTCCGGAATCCAAATTGCGTGTCATCCAGGAGATGGTGTTTTTCAATGAATTCAGAGATCTGAATGTTCATGGCTTTTTTGATCACCTTAGCCACAAACGGGAGACTCGCAATGGGCCTGTAGTTTTTTAGCTCATTTTTATCCAGGGAAGGTTTTTTTAACAGGGGTTTTAGTAGGGTGTTTTTTAAGTGGTCTGGATAAGTGCCTGCAAGTAGAGTGGAGTTGCAGACTTGGGTGAGTAATGGGATGATGGAGTCCATTACCGGCAGAAGCACTGAGAGTGGACAAGGGTCCAGGGCCGATCCTGATTTAATAGTGGACACTATGATTTTGATTTGGTCCATTGTGACTGGTTGAAAGCTGGGGAACGTGTTGGCTGGAGGTAGAGTGAAGGAATTAACTGCCCTAGGGAGTGATTTTGCCGAGAATGCCTGATAGATATCGTCAACTTTGGTAAAGAAAAAAGAGGCTAAGGAGTCACATAAAGATTGTGACGGGGAGGGGAGTGAGATCCGGGGAATTGCCTGACAGTGATTTTGTGATTTGATACAATCGTCTACTGGAATTTTTGGATTTTTGGATTTGGTCAGTGTAGTAGTCTTTTTTCGCCTTTGTGATCATGGCTTTGTAGAGTGCCAGAGATTCCTTATAGGTTGCTTTGCTTGCTGTATCGTAGGTATGTGAAAACAAAATATGACTGACAATTTGACAAGCCAAGGGTGAAGCAATCAATGTAGCAGAAATCAAAGTTTATTTATAGGGGTGCATTATAATAATCACATGTGTAGAGCACACCCGCATATAATCATTTGTCGTATTAGCCTGAAGTGTTCAAATTTTGAAACCGTGATGTGTTTAGGGATTTAAATAGTAACTTTGAGAATTAATGTAGAACGTGAATGTGACTAGCAGCAAACATCAACGTAAAGAGTTTGTGTTGTGTAACTGACCATCATTCATTTATTAAATGTGTTGTCTACATGGAGGCAAATGCATTAATCAAACGTGCCTTATTTTTCTATGCAATTTTCCTATGCAATTTCGCAAAGCTCACATGGCATTTTCTTATGTTAGCTGAATCTTGTAGGCCTGAAACACATTTTCCCTAGAAGCTCTCACTTTAGAATTAACAGTCTGAATTTCATGTGTGCTGTGGACTTTGTTCTTTCTCATGTTTTGTATTTCAGGTGAAAGATGTACTCTTGTCAGCTAAAATTATGTCTTTGTTTTATTAGTCAGGCTAGGAGAGAAAAAGTTACATCATGTGTTCTGAGTTGCTAAAGGAAGTCTTGGGAACCAAGGACAAATGCGGTGAGAAGAACACCATTGTCCCATGGAATACTACGTTTAGGACGGTACCAAGAGTGGATGGTGTGACCTGCGAAGGATCTCAGGACCTGCAAAGGATCTTGTGTTGTTGAGAGTAGTCCCTCTGACTTCGGAGAGAGAGCACCTTAGAACAAGCTCTGTCTCAATAGCTTTATGCTACCTGACCCATCGACGGTGGATAGACTTCTTAGGAAGCCTCCACATGCTGACACATTTTATTTATTTTCCCTCAAGATTCTTAAATTGGTATGTCATTTTGGTATTAATGTTGGGATAGATTAATGCTTTATATTCAACAACCCTTGATGCAGGGAAACTTAGACTCATGCTTTCTGATCCTCTGTGTCCTTTTTCTTGACTTAAATGTTTTGTTTGTGGAACACCGTTTATTAAGCAGGTTTGGCTTTATGCTGATTCCAATGTATTTCTACACTCTCATCTTGAGGTGCCTTTATGTCCAGGTATTTTTGACTTTGTAATAAATTAACTAACCTTACGTAATTGTCTGTGGTTAATATGTGTCCAGAAAACTTCCTGTTGAATTGATTGGCAATATTAATGACTTTCTCTCCTCTACTCTTAGATGCTGCTAAAAAGAAACATCAGATTGTGATTCTATAATAGGTCTATTATGGTCCCGCTTCTTTCATAATCTAACAGCATTTTCAAAACTGTTGGTCACAACCGGAGGTCTGCGACTTCTGTGGGGCCTTGACCCAACCATTAAAGAAAATACAAGTAATAAACGAAGATGCTTTAAAATGTTCTGCTTATCTTGTCGCATTTTCTGGTGCTTTAAAGTCAAAGATCAAATGTCAGGCTATGTCTTTTGATGTATTCTTTTCTTTTTCTGATTGCAAAGTTAGAGGAGTTTTAAAAGTCCAGTATCATTTGAGTGCTACATAGCGTTTTTCAGTAAAAGTGTATTTGAGTGTCAAGTTAGTGGCCATTTCAATGGAAAATGTGTTGTACGGAAATGACAATTCAGCAGCACACGATGCTTTAGTTACATTGAAAAATCACTCCCCTCATGTCCATTAAAGGTAGGTTGATTACCAAAGTTTGGCTTTGTAAAAAGTGGGTAATGGTTCTAAAAGTTTAGGAACCATTGATCTTGCCAAAAGAACCTCTAAGAATGCACATTGTGTATGTTTTTGGAAAAGCAGTAGTGTTGTGAGAAGTCAAAGCTGCCTAAAAAGTCAAACCTAAAGCATAAAGAACCACTGAAAAACCAACTGCAAACCTTAATTTATGCCAAAAAAGCAAGCAAATCCTTATTAGAAAATCTAATCAAACATGTACTACTGTGTGATATAATATAGTGGAAAGACTAGAACAAGGCAAGGCCTCAATTTATCTTTACATGGGCTGGATGAACAGCATATGAAAAGCCACTGCATACATAAGCAACAAAACAACTATGAAGTCTGCCACTGAAGAACAATTTCTGTATCTGTGGATAATTCTTTCCTGATACACAATGCATTACAACACAATCAAAAAGAAAATACAGCTAAAAAACAGCAGCATATAACTGAGTGCCACAGGAGAAAACTTGGTATATATCTGGATGCTGATCTTTCCCTGAGGACCAAATCTCCAGGCTTTCCAACATATGGTTTGGCAATTAAAACTGGCAAACAAATCTTACTTACACTGCTAACAATGATCATATTCTGATTGTGCAAGAGATTGTACAATCCCACTTAGATTATGGTAAAGCCTATATACCTGGAACTTCCAGACAAAATACTGACACATTTCCAACAAATTCAAAATGCAGAGGCTCGCTTGTTTACAGGTACAACCTATCACCAATGCATTTCCCCTCTTCTTAATCAACTACAAGAAAAGGATCTTCCGAAAGGTAATGATAATATTACATCGACAAATCCATGGTTTAGTACCTCGGTTTTTACTGTTAAATTCACTATGTACCAGTCGGCCACATTTCTAAGACCCAGAGGACCCTTTTAACCCATTATCACCAAAACCTGGATCAAACCTTTCAGATACAGACCGTTCTGGATAGATGCATCCAGATAATGGAATAAGCTTCACAGTGACCTTCGCTCAGCCTCACTATTACTCTCCTTTGTTGAGCTTTTAAAAACGTATCTGTTTAAGCCATCAACAATATTTATTCTAGTCTGTTTTCATGAGCACCATGAAGCTTCGACATACACAAGTTTAATATATATTAAAAGCAAATACATAGAATTACCCATGGAAATCAGGACCATACAAAACCCAAAAACCAAGAGAGAGCCCAAGTACTGACAATGTACCATTTCAATTTGTCTTCCAGTAATATGACTATAGGGCATCGTTGGAAAGATCTGCAATCCAAGTTTGCTATACAGGCAATCATATCTCAACTAGAAAAGTTGTTAATGAGCCTGAATGTCTGTGCTACCAGCCAATTCTAACATAAAGCTGGCATGCACATAGTGAAGCCTAATCAATATCCTCAAAACAGTCATGGGTGTCATATGATGTCATATACCCCTACTCACACCTGCACCACAGTGAATACAAGGAGCCGGCTTATGCTTTATCATGGGGGTCCAGAACAAATTGGAAGACCTTGAGGGCCTCATTCATGAGGCACTTTGCGCCACCGGAGCGGCACTTTTTGTGTCGTTCCGTGGCGCAAGAGCCTGCTCCATATTTACGTGGCAGTACTAGGCCGCTTTGTTTGGTTTAATGAAGCCTCCTAAATATGGCTCCCTTTAACACCGTTTTCTGCGTTAAAGAGGCGTGCAATGGGCATTGCTGGGGTGTACCAAGCAACATCCATGGTTTTTTGACACTGCCCCAGATTTACGAGACATAGTAAATCTGAGGCTGAGCCAAAACTAAAATTTACATCTCCCTGTGGGAAGTGTAAGGGAGGCACAACAAGGGAAGATATCTTTATTTCTCCTCGTTTTTTTTCTGCATCACAGATAGAAAGAGGAAACAGCCTGAGTGTACCCACATTTCCTTTTCCAATGTAAGTTATGTAAGCCGATCTTCCGAAATCACAAAATACAGCTCATCTTTACCCTTAAATGACTTCTGGTTGCCTATGGTGAGCATGACTTCTATGTTCAACTGTCACACCATTATGTTGCTAACCATTGGCATAAGTACAGTTTGCTGACTTGAAGGGCTGTCTAGATTTATGTTACAGGAACAAGCAAATATTGCACTATGGGAGCTCGATGCCAACGTGACATATGGTGAACTAGCCATACATAGCATTAACGTGTGTTAGCTCAGCATGGCGAATATAGCACCGGGCCCTCTTCTGTCATAACAACACTTCAATGAAAAGCGCGTGTATCTTTACATGCCCCTCTTGCCTGGCCACTGTTCATGTCAAAGGACTCCCTCAACCCATGTCACATGAGGCAACACACATATTCTTGCAAACGTTGCAATGTGGATACTTGTCATATGAGTCTACACATAATAATGCATCATCATGCACACATGTGCTGCACTGTCGAAGGTACATACCCACACATATCACTTCACATAACTTGCTACCATTGCAGTGAGCCCCAATGTGTCTGAGGAATCTGAAAGTTGTGCTCATTTGATAAAACATCTTTGTAAACACACACTAGCACGAGAGCAGAACCTCAACAAACACACAAGAAGAAATTGAACAATCCCGAAACCTTAAAATATACTGTATGCGTGAAATGAAATTGGCAGGATGTTTGATTTTTGAAAGCATGTAATGCACATTTGTGATCCAATGCGATATTCATTACCACTGTGCTTGTTTATTCTTCTGGGAGCTCTAAAAATCCACACGGAAAATAGGGAGAAAACAGCACCATAGAAGGAGCCCGTTACTTACTGGAAACCACTTACCATTGTCTATTCTGCACTGGGATCAGGCCCTCGTGTGCACAAAAGAACAGGTGAATACAATCCATCTGGAGAAGATGTTTGTGGTGCTGTTATTAGGGAAGTGTCATGAAATGTGAAACAAACAAAGGCATAAATAACAATGAATCTAGTGTGTGAGTAACATGAACTTAATTTACCAGTGCCTTACTGCAATTACCACCCCTCCCCAGAGACCGATCCTGTGCATCAGCAGCAGGGCCCTTTAGCAATCCAAACAAACACATTATGCAACCTCATGCAAACTCGTGCTACCTCGCTCCTTCTGTTCAACAAAACCAGTTTCCCTCCACCTCCAATCCTTCCTAGTCCCAATAGACCAGCGCAACTACATTTTACCACATCCTTGCCCCCAGCTAATGCAGTGAACTGTTCCACATAGCACAGCCTCGTCCTTTCTACACACCTGACGAGGAGCCACACTGCAGCTACTTTTGCTCTTTAGCTAGTGGTTCTGCATAAATACCAATACTGGCTGTCACTGTTGTTATGCATGCATTTAGTCTCTTTGAAGCCTTCTTTAAGATTCCGCAGCAATGGCATCGCACTCCCGATAAACTCTTCATGGTGACACTGGCACCCTTCTCCAAATGTTGGCGCTGTACACAGCTGCAAGGAGATATGCTGCATATCTATGCAACAATGCTGCACCAAAATCTTGTGTAATATTAGGGCAACCTATAATATTACTTTTAACCCACAGCCACACAGACCACGCTGCATGCCACACAGGATATGATTGGTTTGAACAATCACAATGAATCTCTTGCTGCTTTGTGGAAAGTTTCATAGGCCTGCTGATTGTGTCAGTGGCTTAAAAACTCAAGCCAGGATTCCTGGCCAATTTTTTAAAAATGCAAGAGAGGCGCATTACCCACTCGACATTAGAGGGAAGGTTCCTCTATGTAATCATTTTAACCTTAATTTATTATGTCTGGCAAACTGCCACTATGCTTGCTCTTTGGATTTGGTGCAAGATAAACCTACGCAAGAACTGAGAGACCCCCTCCTATGTCTCAGCCAATTGTGTTTACTAAACTAAATTGTATTTTGCAGAAACCAAGATCAGAAATCAAGCACATATATGAACTCTTTGACTATCTGTAATTGTATACTCTGGACATCTTTTTTTACCTGGGCTGATAAGTTTGTAGACCCAGATGTAGTGACCACTGTCGTGTTCTTCCTCAGTAACCACGCAGAGACCGGAATGTGGCAATTTACTTCTTTATTCTGTTTGTCATTCCTGTGCCCACATGCACGTCTGTCCCGTGCCCTTATGCATGTAGAATGCCCTACCTGACTGGAAGTGGTGTCCGGCCACTTTCCCCTCCCACTCATTCAGATCCAGGGTCCTAGTGCCTTCTGACCCAGGTCACTACATCTCTCCATTTGTGGAAAGAAAATAACTGACAAGTGATAACTAGTAAGAGAATAAAAGAGAGAGAGAGAGAGAGAGAGAGAGAAAGAGAGAGAGAGAGAGAGAGAGAGAGAGAGAGAGAGAGAGAGAGAGAGAGAGAGAGAGAGAGAGAGATGATCCCCATCGTTACGTTTCTTCAATCAGTATTGGTGGCCTTCTGCTCACTCTTTTTGGACATTTTCTTTCTGTTTCCTTCTGTGATCCCTCTTCTTGTCTCTCTCAATTGTGTGTCTCTCTTCTGTTGCTGTTGTGACCTTTCTCTTGTCCTGCTGTGTCTCCTCCATCTTCATCCAATGTATTTATTCTCTTGAAGTGAGAACAATTTCTGGTGATCTGGTAGGGGCCCGATGCTGCTGTTATCATTTGCCCCTTAACGTTTATTATTGTCAGTGGTTCATCTGAGAACGGACTGTCTGATTTCCTCGACTTCCCCTGGCACACCACCACTGAGTCTCCTTGCTTCAGGTGCGATGGAGTGGCATGTCTCCTGGCGTCTGCATATACTTTCATCTTTCCTTTCACCTCCTGGTCTCTTGCTGCAATGCTGTCATGCTTTGGTGGCGCCTTTGCTTCTAGTTGGGGCAGTCTTGTCCTGCTTGTTCATCCTAGTACTAGTTCAGCTGGACATCGTCCCGTAGAGCTGTGGGGGATGTTTCGGTAGCCCCTTAGTACTTGACCGAGGGCTTGTCCTATAGAGATCTGCGTTAACTTTGCTCTTTGGACAGCTTTCTTTATGTGCCCCATGAACCTCTCTACCATGCCGCTGCCTTGCGGCCACAGAGGCGTTAATTTCCTGTAGTTGATGCCTAGGTAGTCCATGAATGTGCGAAACTCTTCTCCTGAGAACGGAGGTCTGTTGTCTGTCTTTACTGTTTGTGGAAACCCCATGCTGCAAAAATGTAATCTAGTATTGGTAACGTCATGGCCGCTGATGTTGACGAGACATGTCGCACTATGGGAAATCTGGTGTACTCATCAATGATCACTAACAAATAGATTCCTGTGTCTAGTGGACCATAGAAGTCTGCAGCCACCGTTGTTCACACTGCCTTTGAAGGCTCCGACATCTGCAGCTGTTCCGGATTTGCTGGCACAGGTGACAGTTTATGATGATGTTTTCCACCAGTCGATCTAGTCCTGGGAACCATACTTTCTCCCGCAGCATTTTCTTTGTTGCTACCATGTCTCTGTGAGACTCGTGTGCCAAGTTTACAGTCAGCCGACGTAGTGCACTTGGCATGACTATCCTCGTCCCCTGTAGTGAGATTCCATTTTCGGTCTCCGAAAGTTCCTCGTGTATGTTTTGGAATGCCAGCATTTCTTCCATGTTGACTCCTTCTCCTATGATGCTGTGGCTGTTAAAGTGTCTCCATCTTTGCTGTTTTGTCGCCATTTTCACTGCTTGCATTAGGGCATCCTTCGCTGTCTCTTGTTCTAGCTCTGCGATTGTTATTGGTGTAGAAGTGTTCTGCCTCAATACAAAATAGAGGTATTCTTCTGCCATTGATGCTTTTTTTTGTGCTCTGTGGTAAGGGAAGTCGTGACATGTAGTCAGCTGGGTTGTGTTCTTTTCCCGTCTTGTGCACGATCTTGAAGTCATAATCTATCAGCCGTATTCCCCATTGTTCAATGCGTGGTGGTATCTTTGGATTTGGATTACCATATATTGTCACTAGGGCCTGATGGTCTGTTACGATGGCTGATGGTCTGTTACGATAGGGAATAGTTTCCTGTAGATCAATATGTGGTAGTGTTCTCACACCCATACCACTGCAAGGCTTTCCTTCTCTGGCTGGGAGTAGGCCCTTTCGACGTCAGACAAGCTTTTGCTCACATATGCGACAATGTTTCTGGGCGAATCTCTCCCAGGCAGATGTTGTGCTAGGATTGCTCCCAAACCTACTGGGCTGGTGTCTAAGGTCAGCTCAGTGCATAGTGATTGGTTGAAGTAGGCCAAGTGATCCACAGCCATTACAGTGTGCCTGATGGCCTCAAATGCCCAGTTGCATTCCTGTGTCCAGGTGAATTTCTGACCCTACTTTGTCAGATCGTGTAGAGGGGTGCTCACTGTCGTGAAATCCTTTATGTAGCGAGCACAGTAGCTTGCTAGGCCAAGGAATTGCCTCACTTCCACAACTTCTGTTGGAGGATTTGCCTTTTCCAATGTCACCACTTTGCTGGTGTCTGGTCTCAAGCCTTTTTTTAAGAACATGTGACCAAAGAATACCAGTTCATTTCTTCCCAGTTCACACTTGGCTTCTTTTAGAGTTAGGCCTGCTTGTTCTAACGGGTTGCAAACTTCACGTAGGGCCTTGTCCTATTCTTCATCTGAGCGGCCGAACACTAGGATGTCATCACTGTAGTTCGAACAGTTTTTTCCCAGCCTTATTACTTGCCTTATGATCTCCTGAAATATCTCTGCTGCTGACGATATTCCAAAACTCAGCCGTTTGTAGCAAAAAAGACCCCGGTGAGTGGAGAAGGTGGTGATGTACCATGATTGTGGGTCAAGCTCCAGCTGATGGTATCCTTTGCACAGGTCTAGTTTTGAAACAAGTGAGACAACTCATCATGTCACTGAGATGAGGTCCGGGGTGCCTCTCCCTCTCAATTGCAGTGTTTGGTACTCTCATGTCCATGCATATGCAAATCTTTGAGGTGTTCTTCTTTGATACTGCTAGAAATGGAGACACCCAGGGTGTAGGCCGGTTGGCTGGCTCTATGAGATCCTGTGCCAGCAGGCTTTGCATTTCTTCTTCTACCTGTGGTTGCAAATGTATGGCCACTCTTCAGTGGTGTTGAGCAACAGGTTTGAACGCTTCATTGATGTGCAGCGTTTTCTGTTTTTCTTTTAGTTTGCTCAGCCCTTTTAGAATGGTCAGATGCTCTCTCAAAACATTCTGTCTGTCCGACATGTTGTAGGTCATTGCTAGGAGCCCCATCACCTGCGCGGTAACATTGCTGAGCAGACTGGGTGTGGGAATTTCCCCTTGTAGTTTATGTATTTCTTCTTTACTTGAACTTTCTTTGTAAGTCAATGTCTCTGTGAACTTACCCATGTTCATTACTGGTTTTCTGGGGCCCCAGGTGAATACATTGACGGTGGACGGTGATAGTGGCAGTTTTATTCTCATCTTCTCATATTCTGACATGTACATGATGTTGCATGTGGCTCCACTATCAACCACGAAACTTGTGTTATGTCCTCCTACATCGATGCTCACTGTCATTGCCTTCTTTATCTGATGTTTTTCTACCAGATGAATGTTTTCTGACGTGCGGTATTCTGCTGGTTCATCTGACATCAGATATAGTCGTTCTGCAGCCCGTGGCGTGGCTGCTCCACCGATAGCCAATGGACTGCGATTCTCTGTTTCCATGTGCCTTGCATATCTGCTCATCACTATCTATGATCTTGCCAGCCTTCCTCTATCATTCTGGAATTGTCCACTCATGCAGGCGCTTGCGAAGTGCTTCTCTTGTTGGACTTTCTGCATCTGTGGCCCATTGCCGACATCCTTAGCATGTTCTTTTTTTCTTTTTTCTTGTTGGTGGGGTTTTGTCCCTCTTTTGCACATTTCCCGTTATGCAGTGTGCTTGTTCCACTCTACTTTCCTTTCCCAGTTCCATTTGTCGTGCATGTGTTGTTGCTCTAGCCTCTGCTCGGGCCATGGTCAATATTTTCTCGAGCAAGGACGGGTCCTTTAGGATTCTTGAACAGAATTCCACTGACTGGCAGCCTTCAATGATGCCCAATCGTATCGCTTGTTCATTGTCAAACTTGTCGAACTCGCAATACATTACTAATTTCCACAGTCTGGTTGTGAAATCATCCAGTGACTCTTCCGCTAGTTGACACATGGTGTTGAACGTGTACCTCTCGAAATCTACATTTTGTTGCGGGCAAATTTGTCTGTGAGACACTTTATGATTCCCTTGTATGTTTCTGTTTGAACTTTGGGAAAAGTAATTAGCAGGTCCTCAATCTCATGACCTGAAAAGTTTAGCAATAAGTCTGTGTTCTGGTCATCCGTGTTCGCCTTGCAGTTGGCATGCATGTATCGTTCTAATTGCCTTATTCACCTTTCCCACCTAATTCCTACTTGTGGCTCTGGCTAACTAAATGGTAGTGGTCTGCGTTTCCGCTCCATGTAGTTGGCGGACCAGGGTGGGCTCCTGGCTTTGTTTTGATGTCGCAGGGGGCACGCGCTTCTGCTGGTGGTGACTTCTGATCCCACCTTCTCCTCACCAGTTGTCGTGTTCTTCCTCAGTAACCATGCAGAGATAAATATGTGGTCATTTACTTATTTATTCTGTTCGTCATTCTTGTGCCCATATGCATGTCTGTCCACGTGCCCTCGTGCATGTAGAATGCCCTCCCCACTCCCTGACCGGAAGTGGTGTCCGGTCACTGTCCCCTCCCACTCATTCGGGTCCAGGGTCCTAGTGCTCTTTGACCCAGGTCACTACAACCACTCTCCCTGCAGGCTATGTTATTTCTAGGTTAGATCAAGAGGAAAAACGAGGCAAGGTTTGGCAATAATTTATAGAGATAACCTTGATATTAAGTGTGAACCTCTTGCTATGATCAGTGCTGAAGCTCCTTCATTCACCTGTAAATGAAACCATAACACTATGCTTTATGGTTTATTGATTCACCGCCCACCTGGCAAAAGAGCCAGAATTTATGAAGCCTTCAGTGGCTTTTGGTAACTAGCATACAATATGTTAACTATACTATCTTAGTAGATTTCAATTTTTATTTAGAAGACCAGGCTAATAAAGATTCTAAGATGCTAATTAACAACATTCCAATTTTGACCTGAGTTGTGGGTTAACACCCCCACTCACATTGCGTTTTGCTGTTTTTTTCCAACTATTCGACTTGCAGATTGAGGACGTTCTTCCGATCACCTAGTTGGATCATATGGTTGTAAAGTTCAATATTCCTACTCCTTTTACCAATTGGAGATGGAAAAATGGGGTACATCTAAATCTGTACGATCCTGGAATACAGTTACAGAAAGAAATTCTCGGACATTTTAGAACCAATTTATACAAGCGAAGCAAATGAAACTGCGCCCGACTTTTCTACCTGGATTAAGGAGGCAGCCAATAAATTGCCACCATTTATAGTAGACAAAAGCCATAGAACATGCTCTACTGTAGGTTGGTGTTTCCGAAGCTTATGAAATTAAAAAGAAGCTGTCGGAGGCAGGAAAACAGTTGGAGGAGCAGCTCTAGACCTCCAGTACCCACTAAAACTCTGGAGTGACATCTGAACTCGGTTCTCTCTGAATTTCTGGGGCAGAATAACATCTTAGATGGAACCCAGTTTGGTTTTAGGAACTCACACAGCACAGAATCTGCACTGATGGTGGCTAATGAAGAGATCCGCACCATCATGGATAATGGAGGAAAGGCTGCGGTGGTCTTTTGGACCTATTCGCAGCCTTTGATACCGTCAGCCATAAGGTCCTGAAATAGCATTTAGAGGAGATAGATATAGGAGGTGCAGCCCTTAATCTACTAGAGTCCTTTCTTAGTAACATAGTGCAGTGAGTCTCCTTCGGAAACTATACCTCCAGTTCCTTCTCCTTGCTATGTGGGGTTCTACAAGGGTCCTCGTTGAGCCCTACATTGTTTAACAATTATGTGGCTCTGCTAGCTGAATTGATTAGATTGTTTGACTTTAATACAATATCATATGTGGATGGTATGCAATTAGTTGTTTCCATCACCAGTAATGTAGACAAGGTAGCTCTCAGGTTTAATAATTGTAGGAGAGCGATTGCTAACTAGATGAATAGCCAATGATTTAAACTGAACGCTGGTAAGACGGAGGTACTCCTCTTTGGTTCCGACCGCTCATTACGAAATTCCTCCAGGTGGCCTTCAATGCTTGGCCCTTTACCAACTCCAGTCACCAAAGTAAAAAAAGTAAGAGACGTTTTTAATTCCAGACTTTTGTTTGCAGATCAGACAAATCAGCTTATTTCCTCTTGCTTTTATCTCTTAAGTATTTTCTTTCATCTCTTCTGATCGTCAGACAACAGTGGTCGTCTCTCTAGTGTTATCAAGGATGGATTGCGGCAAAGCTGTATATCTGGAAATGCAGCAATGTTTATTCAGGAAACTCAAGAGGCTGCAGTTTGCAGCAGTCCGTCTTTTCAAAAACATTAGACAATATGAATCCGATACTAAGGGGCTGAGGGAGCTTCATTGACTTTCTATCAAAAACAGAGTGGCTTTTAAAGCTCTCTGTATTGCTCACAAGGCCTTGCATGGAGTAGGTCCAGAGTACCTGAAGAAAAAATGCTGTGGGACTCTCTCAGAAGAGACTATGCAGGTTCCAAAGATTTTCAAAGCCTTTTGAGGTGGCAGGAGGTTTGTTTGTGCTACCTCTCTGTTGTGGAATCAAATGCTGCTGCCTCTAGGATCTCAACCTAATTTGCTAACTGTCAGAAAACATCTAAAAAACAGACCTTTGTCTTAATCTCAGTAATGTTTATGGGTTGACTTCGCTTTTAGCAGTTTTTGATTGACAGATGCTAGCGTCAAGACACCTTCAGGTATTCGTCGCGCACTACTCAAATCAAATCAAGCTCCATGGAGCTTTGTGCCTAATGGTCCTGTGTATAGGACTCTTGTGTCACTTAATTTCTGATCCAGAAACATGCAGCCTCTGTTCATCCATCACCCTATATTTGTTTGCATGAGCCTCCAGCATCTACCCTGTTTTCCATCTTGTAGCGAGACAAAATGCAGCTGATCGTTGTCGTGGAGATGTAGATTCATATGATTATACCCACACAAGTAGTAAACGTTGACAACGGTCGAATTCATCTAATGCAATAGCTCATGGACTATCAGTGAAATTCTCTGTCATGAACACTGCTCACTTCCTTCATCTGATTAGTTTACACCAAAGGACGTCAGGACTGCAAGGGCAGCTAAATCCCTTTTACTTACAGCTCACACTATCCTAAGCACGCTCTCTCCAGCACACACCAGACTCTAAGGCAAGACCAAAAATATAACAACCTGCATCCATATGTAATCACAATTTTTCTCCATCTCCAATTTTTGCATTCCCAACTTGTATGTATGTAATATAATAAGAAAATAAAACAAACATGCAATAAACCAAACACTGCTCCCCCTATATGACAAATTTCGACTCTGACAACCTTATACAGAAGCCATCTTGTTATGCTCATATAATGTCGATTTGAGCCACGAGACTGCATCTTCAGGTTAAATTGTGGGCTATTAAAAGAAGGGCAGCCTGCAACTGCATAGGAAATCAGATGAAAGCTTCTCCTGTTTAGCCAATTCTATTTCGTCATTCCGCCCCTTCTGGGATGGCAGCAGCACTTGACACCTACAGAAAGTATGCTTTCTGACATTATAAACATTCTGAGCTGGGCCTGATCCGCGCTTCGTGTGTGTAAATGATCCATGGGAATTTCCTATGAGCTCAGTTCAGAGCACTTCAATAATTTAAGAATTCAGCTAGGATTTTTTCGCTGAAGCCAGCATTGGAATCTGACACCTCCAATCTGCAATAGAGCAAGCGGCATAAAAAAGCAAAAAGCAAGATGTCTTCGGGGACTCGGTTGTGAAAGAGGTAGATGACAACCGCATATTAAATCAAATATACTCTTCTCTTGCTTTCACTGGGCATAAGCTGACAAATCTTCCGACTTTTTTTACATTCATCACGTTTTGATTGTGAACACAGGGTCGTAGCTATCGTTGGTGCAGCAGGCGCTATGGCACCGTGGCCTGAGACCTGAATGCCAATTGACACGTGATACTTGCTGTATTTTACCACCCCAACATCAGTGAAAAGTGCCATTCTTCTTGCTTGCACCACGACCCATGGAATCCTTGCTACGATACTTTGCATAAATATGGTATTGCACAAGGGAATGAGCTCCTTTTATATAGACAGGAGGGAAGAAAGGTGATGTTTTCCCTAGCCTCGGGTGAGTATGCAGAGATGTTAAATATTAAATATTAAATATTAAATGTTAAAAGATTTCTAAAGCCCATGGCTGCCCGAAAGCGTCCCAGCGCTGACAGAAGATCAGGCGAGAACAGGAGAGGGAAGTTACTGGTACAGCCAAGTCTTTAGAAGTTTCCGGAAAGGCAAGAGATTGGGTTGGGCACGGATGTCAGGAGGGAGTGCGTTCCACAGTTTGGAAGCGTTATAAGAGAAACGCCTGCCTCCGGAGCGTGACCTCTTGATCCTGGGTGGCAAGGTTAGGTGGGTATTGGAGGATCGGAGGGTTCTGGAGGTAGTATAGGGAACGATGAGGTCTTTAAGGATGGGGGGGGGGCTTTTCCATGGAGAATTTTATGGGTTAGCCAGAGGGCCTTGAACTGCACTCTTTGCAAGACGGGCAGCCAGTGCAGTGCTCTGATGGCCGGTTTTGCCGTGTAAGGATTCTTGGTATCAGTAAGTATCCGAGCAACAGCATTTTGCACTACCTGCAGCTTTGTTGTCACTTTCTTCGGTGCGCCAAGATACAGGGCATTTCTGTAGTCCAATCTGGACAGAATGAGGCCCTGTATAAGGAGCTTTCTTGACTGAAAGGGGAGCAGCGGGAGAATCTTGCGGGCGTGCGCAAGAGACCAAAGCAGACTCCTGCCGTTTTCCTTGCTTGGGTGTTCAAGGTAAGATTTTCATCAAGCCAAATCCCAAGGCTTTTGATGTCTGATTTTGGGGTTGGAGGCAGGCCCATACACGGGGGCCACAAGGATTCCAGACAGAAGTGAGACTGATTACCCATCACCACTATCTCCGTTTTATTGCTGTTGAGTTTCAAATGGGACCTATCCATCCAGCTGACTATGTCCACCAGACAGGAGTACAAATTGATGGTAGGATTTTCCTGCTGACTGAGAGAGACAACCAGCTGGCTGTCATCCGCGTATGTCAGAAGTTTAATTCCGTAGGTGGTGACAATTTTTTCAAGAGGAGACATGTATACGTTGAAGAGCATCGGGCTCACGAAGAGCCCTGCGGCACTCCGCAGCGAATAGGGGCCTCCTTGGAGATGTATTCACCCTCCGCCACCTGGAAGAAGCGGCAGTGAAGAAAAGATTTTAACCACAACAAGCGCAGACCCTGAAATACCAAGGTCTCTGAGTCGCTGAGCCAGGATATGGTGGTTGATGGTGTCGAAGGCCGCACTAAGATCCAGGAGGATCACTGCCACTGATCCTCCTGCATCAATGATCTTCCTAGCCTCTTCTACAACCGCCACCATTGCTGTTTCGGTACCCTGGCCCGGGCGAAAACCTGTTTGTGAGGGTTTGAGCAGTTCATTGGATTCCAGGTAATGGACAGCTGGCCGTTAATAAATTTTTCAGCCATCTTTCTGATGCATGGAAGAAGAGAGATCGGCCTGAAGTTCGCCAGGTTTTGGGGGTCAAGGTTGGGTTTTTTGAGTAAGGCCTGACCACCTCCTTCTTCCAGCTGGGGGTACCGTTCCGTCTGCTAGTGAGGCATTGATCAAGTTCGCCATTGAAGCAAGAATGGTGGGTGCTACCTGTTTTAAGTTCTTGACTGGGGCTGGATCACGCGGAGAGCCACTCTTAAGTGATTGGAGGATGGGAGATAGGATGTCTTCGCTGATGGGGGTGAGCGTGTCTAGTCCTGTATTCAGGTTCTGGGCCTGCATCAGGCAGGGGTTTGGCTGGTCCGCAAGGGTGAGAGTGGGGAGTTGGTGGAGGATGTTTTGGATTTTTTGATCAAAGGAGGTGGCTAACTCGTTACAATGATTGTCCGAGAGATCATTTGTGCATGTATGTTCCGGGGCTTTTAGCAGTTTTTTTACAATTAGATAGGTTTCTCTGGACAAGCAGGATCCAGTACTAATTTTTTCATTGAAGAAGGCTGCTTGCGCAATTTTTAGAGCTTTTTTATAGTTGAGGATAGCCAGTTTATAGTCCCTCTTACTGTTAGGGTCAAAGTCTTTCCTCCACACTCTTTCAGACCTCTTACAGAGTTTTTTTAGGAGGCGGACCTCGTGTGTGAACCATGGAGAGGTAGGTTTTTTCCGGGGTTTCAGATACGGTTTTTTGGGGAGGACAGTATCAAGGGAGTTTTCAATCCAGGAAGAAAACTCGGCATCCGCTGTTGCAGGGTCGGTTTCATATTTAGGCCTAGAACGTTCCAGGACCTGCTTCCATTTGCCAATATCTAGTTTGGCCCTGGGGCGAGAGAGTCTACCCGTAGCTTGGTTGGGAGGTGGAGTGGTCGAGATCCACCAGCTAAAGGGGATAAGCAGGTGGTCAGACCAAGGCTATGGAATGGGGGCTCTCACTTTGTGGTCAAGGATTTTGCAGAAGATGGGATCGAGCAAGTGCCCAAGGGTATGCGTGGGTTGGTCGATCTGTAGGTGGAGTTGATGGGCTGCCAGGTCTAGAAGCAGTTCTGAAGCATTGTTGTCCTTACTATTATCGAAGTGGACATTAAGGAACCCTAAGATTAAAAAATTGGGCAGAGTACTGGCCATGGACAAGGAGGCTTCCAGGAGGGAACTGCAGAACTGTCCCAAAGCCCCTGGGGGTCGATAGATAAGAACTCCCGAGAGCGAATTGCGAGGGGACATTTGAATGGTAAAGTGCACATTTTCGCAGTCCGTAAGGGGGCTGTCGTCAAATCTGCACGAAAGATGGTCTCTGGAGATAATAGCTATCCCTCCTCCCCTTCCCTTGACTCGGTCCAGGTGTTGTATGAGGAAGCCGTGAGGCAATGCTTGTACAATGTCTGAGTCAGAGTCGGGGGCAAGCCATGTCTCAGTGAGAAACAGTATCTCCAGTTGATGCTCTTTTAGGAGCATATGGATTTCTTGGGCATGTTTGGGCAGGGATCTGCAGTTAATCAGGGCCATGTTAATGACCATCTGGGTAGAGTAACCGGTCTTAGCGGAGGTAAGTTTAAAAGGGCAGTGGAGACAGTGGGTACGAGGACAATCGCCTCTGATGGCATGCAAACATAGGGACTGAAGGGGCTGATTGAGTTGGCACAAGAGTTCCCTGGAATAAGATATCCTCATCTGATGGGAAGATTCCGAGGTGCCTGGCCCTAGGCCCGTCCTGGCGCGGACGGGCGCAGACTGGCTTACCTCTGGTGCACCTCCGGCGCACCAACTGCGTGCCCGCTGCGCTCGTCCGCTGCACGTCCGGCGGGGAGGGGTCATTTTGTAGTGTGTGGGCCTAAATTGCCCACAACACTAGAGCGCCGACCGACCTTCCCAAGATGGCCGCTGTGAAAAGCTCTGTTTTTCCTTCCTAGTACGCGGTCCAGGAGACCCTAAATCAGCCACCACCGGAGCGCGAGGTATCGGGGGAGTCACAAGGAGGTTGACGGTAGGAATAAGCTTTTGTTTTAAAAAACTGTGTCTGACTCACACAGCATTGAAGGTGAATGTCCGAACAAGTTAAAAATAAGTCACAAGAAATAACAATTCAAAACTATTTTAAAAATAAAGCCCTTGGCTCCCGGCTTCCGCCTTAGGAGTCGCGAGTATCTGTCAATGGGTCTGACTGATAGTCCGCCCTATATGTAGTGTGTGGGCCTAAATCGCCCACAACACTAGAGCGCTGACCGACCTTCCCAAGATGGCCGCTGTGAAAAGCGCTGTTTTTCCTTCCTAGTACGCGGTCCAGGAGACCCTAAATCGGCCACCAGCGGAGCGCGAGGTATCGGGGGAGTCACAAGGAGGTTGACGGTAGGAATAAGCTTTTGTTTTAAAAAACTGTGTCTGACTCACACAGCATTGAAGGTGAATGTCCGAACAAGTTAAAAATAAGTCACAAGAAATAACAATTCGAAACAATTTTAAAAATAAAGCCCTTGGCTCCCGGCTTCGGCCTCAGGAGTCGCGAGTATCTGTATCTGTCATATTTGAACAGGAACTCTCTCCCTGCCGATACGTAATGCCAACAAGATCTATTAATGTTACTTAAGGAGCTCTAAACCTTCCTTCTACCTGTTTATTGAACTGATTGATAGTGCTCTTCGCTGTAATTCTCCTTACTCTTGCTTTGCTCTTGGTCTACCTTAGCTCCTACTCCTTCACCTGCCTATCCTCACATCCCTCCTTCTTTCCTATCTTCCCACCTCCTACCCTACCCTTTCTCATCATGCCCCTCCCCTCCTCCCACCTGTGCTTGTCCTGTGTCCTCCCAGGCTTCCTTCCTGCCCACCCTGTCTCCCTTTATTCATTTCCATATCCTATTCACCTCCCCATCGTCCTCCACTTCTCTATTCACTCCTGAAGTTTTCCCCCTCCCTCTAACACCCCCTATCCCCTTTTGCCCTCTTCACCCTGCTACAGCCTGTCCAGGGTTCCTCCTCCACCCTTCATCCACCTCTTGATCCGTTCTTTGATTTTGTCCCCTTGCATTTTATGATCCCTTACTACTCTTTACTTCACAACCCTCTACTTCTCCCTACTCCACCTGCTCCTCACTCTTCTTTACTACCGGTTACACATCATTTCCTGCCCCTTTCCACCCGCTCTACTGTGTCCCCAGTTAACTGTTCAGTGTGCTCTAAATAACCCGGGCTCTCCCCTACTATGCCACCTACGCTGCTTCCGTTTAATCTCTCCCTATTCCTGATTTATTTTCTCAAAGCTTAATGTAATGCAATCTAATGTAATACACCCCACTCTACTTCTTGCTCTTGATAGTTAAATTGTGTTTATTCCCTTAAAAATAAATTTGTGAAAATAAGATGGCCAAACTTTGTTGCACATGGCTCAAATATTTCAGAAGATAAAAGGATAGCCTCCAATTTGTAAAGATATGGGTCCACTCTGATTGTCCAGGACAGTAGGAAGCCGAAGATCAGCAGAATTTAGTGATGTAACTACTTTTTTACAGAAATAATTGAATCATTAATAAAAAGTTTAAATATCTCCAGGGCCCCTGGACCAAATGGTCACGCTTCATCAAAGCTGTGTTATTGGATTCTTCAAGCAGGAATAGTACTTGAATTCTAGTAAAGGAGTATGCTGTTGTCCATCTTTAGAAATGGCGATAAGAAGGTTGTAAAAACGACTGGATTTTCACATTGTTGGTCATAGAAGGATAAATGTTTGTAAACTCCTTGACAGAGGTCGGAGGACAATTTTAGACGAGTGCTGCACCACAGAGAATGGGAACAAGCTTTAGAATTTCCCCAATAGACATCCCATAACTCCATTTTTAAAAACATAGAATGTTTTTATACTCCACAGAGCGCACCTTACCCCCAGACCACTTAAACCACTACTTTCCTGATTTGCAGCTGGGCTGCTTTGCCATGGCCCAGACTCAGGACTTGCCCGCATGATATGGGCTTGCCCTCGCTACATGAATACTGAAAGTCTGTGCACAGCATTCTATGGGAAGGCATGGAACTACCAGACATACACACCTGGGAGGCATGCTCCTTGGGCATTTTCAAATTCCACAAACAACAGAAGGTACATGCCAGCTTTGCATCCCTGACAGTGCTCCTTGCCAAATGCACTCACCCCCCAATGGCGCTCTCCAACAGCCCCACTGGTGGAAGAATGGCACAGGGCGGTACGCAATTGGGGTGCAGCTGATGAGGATGCGTTCTGCTATGAAAAGGTTTGACAATTGCACACACGGCCTATCTCCCCCTAATGGGCTATCCTCCATTCACTGTTCCTACATAGGG
The DNA here is from genome assembly GCF_964263255.1 of Lissotriton vulgaris. Lineage (NCBI taxonomy): Eukaryota > Metazoa > Chordata > Amphibia > Caudata > Salamandridae > Lissotriton > Lissotriton vulgaris. The sequence goes on from NC_141687.1 coordinate 2,000,035,246, forward strand.
TGGGGATTGATGACCTTCACTCATGACTCACATGTGCCCCTCCTGCGATCCCCCATGTCCGAAATGGGGACACCTGTGCTTAGGCTCACCTGCTGTCACTCCTCCACCACAGCATCACCAGTCTCTCTACCTGTCCACATTAATTTCCCCACTGCACAGACATGACTTGCCACTGCCTCCTAGTTCATCAACCTATCATAGCCCCAGTTCATGGGTTTATCCCCAGATTGCATTGGTGCGGCAGCAGACTCCCCACATTTATAGTGACTGATTGATCGAGTTAGCATGTACATTGCTGTTTCACATGCACTTGCTTACTTCCTGTTCCATGTTTTCATAGGGAATAAATTGCTAGTGCTCTATTCTGCTGCGCTTTGTCGCCCAGATGGACTCTGCCAATTGTAACCAAGGATCTAATTTGGGAGTAATCAGCGGTTGAAGCAGTGACCTCTAGCTTGCCCCTACTACTCTTGGCACTTCCTTTGTGACCTCTGGTCTCATAGGGAGGAAAACCGTTGCCTCCTTTGAGGTCAGGGGTCACAAAGGGAGTGCCAGGTGTAGAAGAGAGCAAGCTAGAGGTCACAGCTGCGAACTCTCACTATTCCCAAATGACTTCCATGATTGTTACGGTTGTACAAATAGAAAAACCCAATAATTATATTTTCAAAAAAAGTCTATTTGTAGTCTTTTTTTACATCATGTACTAAAATAGATGAAAACCTTCTTCAGTTGTTTTCCAAGCAAGATTTAGAACCATATAACAGATTTCCATTAGTCTGACCAATCTTAATGGCCATACTTAACATTAACTTGGCATTGTCTTATCTGCCTCTGGATCAATCTATTTTCCAAAATGTGTGTAAACTCATGTTCAAATAGATGGTTGATGCAGAACAGTACTGTTTAATATAGGAAGGGCCGGGGTTGCTGTGGGTGCTTTCATACATTTTTGCATCCATGTGGCTGTCTGGTATTACAGAAGGGGCTAAAGATGCCTGTGGGACTTTTTGGATTGAGTGGGCACATATTTTGCACCTACACAATTCCCTTGGAGCAGTACTTCCCAAACGTTTTAGAATTACAACACATTTTTAAGAACAACAAACTTCCATGAACCAACTAGCGTTAATGGCACAAGGTGGGAGATTCATTTAAACGGCCACTAAAGTTACACAACTATACAGTTTCACTGTTAGAAATGGGGGTCTCTAGTTGGTAGAGGTAGGTACCTTTATCTAAATAGGGACCATTACTTCCAGTCAGGGTAAGGGTTATACACTTCTAAAATAACCCCTGCTCACCCGCTTAGTAGCTTGGGACGAGCAGACAGTGTGTAAATCATTTTTGAACATATAGAATAATACAGTGAAAACACTACAAATGGACACTACACCAGTTTAGAAAAATAGTAAATCTTTATCTAATCCAACAAGACCAAATACAATATAAATCCAACAAATAATAGTCTTCAAAAATAGTACTTGTGCAAAGTAACCTTTACAATGCAGGAAAATCAAGAACACAGTTCTTCCGACTCAGTAGCTCCTCATGGGGCTACTGCGATACAGAATACGACAGAGTCTAACAATTACAGCTGACCGCGTCAATACGGGCCAGCTAAAGCTTTGACAGACTCGGACACAGTATCTTTCTCATTACGACCAACACGTCAGTGTAAGTTGGTCGGGGCAAACGTCGCAGTCAAGTTGTGAAATGGAGTGTTGCAGCAGACGATGTCCACGCGATTGAGTGCAGTCAGCGGCTCTTTGAAGGAGTCGGTGAGACCAGGGCATGCATTGAAGGGTGAGGCTATGCACGTGGCGGTGCTGGCAGGTCACAGCGTGGCAACAGAGCCGGTCGATGTTGGAGTCAAGCAGCAACGGATTCAGTGACATCTGTCCAGCATGTAGCGAAGCGCTGCGGATTGCGGTGCCCACAGGACTTGGTGCAAGCATTCGCTCGTTGAAGGAGTGGGTGAGACCAGGGTCGGGTTGCAAATCGAAGTGTAGCTCTCAGCGGTGATTTCAGGACACAGAATCCTGAGTTGATGACAGAGTTGGGTACCCTTTTCCTTCTCCGGGGACAATCAGAGACGGTGCCCACAGACACAGTGAGGTCTTTGCTGTTCCTGAGACCTCTAGAACAGGTGGCAAGCTCAGTTCAAGCCCTTCAAGATCTTTTCTTCAAGCAGTAGACAAAGCAAGCAGAAAAGTCCTTTTCTCCTTTCCGTGGCAGCAAGTAGCCACTGCAGGCCAACCCCAGACAGCAAACAGCACAGGAGCAGTATTCCTCCTCTGCTTCTCTGACTTTTTTCCTTGGCAAAGGTTCCTCTTGATTTCCCAGAAGTGATCTAAAAGTCTGGGGTCTGGGCCCCACTTTTTATACACAGAAATCCTTTGTTTTCTGAAGGCAGAAAGTGTCTGTATCCAACCAAAACCAGTTCTGTCCTCACTGGGGCAGCTTTCTGGCAGGAGATGGAGACAGCATTGTTGAATGCGGACCAGGTCCAAGCAGGTGAAAGGAAATCTCATCCCCCTATTCTAAATGCAGCCCAGGTCTATTCAGATAAGCCCTGACTCATCAGACTTATTAAACCACTGACTCTCTCTAGCCCCTGTCATCCAAAAGCCAGGCATGCAATACACAAAACCTAGTGGAGGCACACTGGATGGTTAGATAAGAAAATACCTACATTCTAAAAGTGGTATTTTCAAACACAGAAAGTAAATATCACCCTCACTAAAAGATGCATCTTAACTTTCTGAGTTCAGGCATACTAAATTTTATTTTCCTACCTTGTTCTTAGGGCCAGTTATGTTTATAAGATATTATAAATAAACGCCCCATTCTGTCCTACGGGAAGAGGTAGCTTTGCAATAGTGGAAACAAAATTGGCAGTAATTCATCATCAGGACATGCCACACACACCAGGGCATGTCCTATCTTTCACATACACTACACCCTGCCCACAGGGGTACCTTGGGTCTACCTAAGGGGTGACTGACATGTAAGAAAAGGCAAGGTTAGGGCCTGGCAAGTGGGTGCACTTGCCAAGTCGTCATGGCACTACTAGCCTGCACACAAGCCCTGCAATGGCAGGCCAGAGGTACATTTTACAGATTGCTTCTGTGGGTGGCACAGTCAGTGCTGAATCCCACTAGCAGCATTTGATTTACAGGCCCTGGGCAGACACAGTGCACTGTTCAAGGGTTCCGATTAGTAAATCAAATATGCCAATCATGGAATCACTAATCCATAGCAATAATTTAAAAAGGGAGCACTTGCACTTTGGCACTGAACAGCAGTGGCAATGTGCCAAAAGCATCTAGACCAGCAAAACGGAGTCCAACACACAGCAAAACACCGGAGGCAAAGGCAAAACATGCAGGGGGGGATCCACACCAATGGGGCCAGGTCTAACATTCACTAATAAAACTATACTACATAAAAAAAATGTAATGTGCGGAAATCATATTTCAGCGGATATTTATTATTTGTACATCACCAAGTAAAGTGTCTTGATTTGCTGTGATCCAGTTCAAATCTTAGATTCCATAAGAGTTCTGAATCACATAAAAATTGCTTCACTTTTGATTTCCTATCTGCCTAATGTTTGAAGTTAATTTACAGGTATTTGCATTTTGTTGTGTGTTAGGAAAAAATGATATCCTTCTTCTTACATTCCATGTACCCCAGGAACATTGTCACATAATTCACTTTACTTTTCTTTCTCTGACTGCAAAGTGAGAGGGGTTTGTAAACACCACATCCCATGTTAAAAAAGTATCTGACATTTTTCAGAAGACATAGCATAACATTTGACCTCTTTCTTTGAAGAAAGGCAAATGCAGCATCTTTATTTATTGCTTGGACTTTGCCCCTGCTGATGAATCTGTAATACAGTGTATGCACCGGTTCAAGGCATCCCCTCATTTGCATGAGTCAACACCACCATCCAGAGAAGAGAATGCTCTTATGTAGCCTTTCCCAAACTGTGGGTCGCGACCCAAGCTGATTTTTGGTGGTTTGCGACCAACAGTTTGGAAAGGAACAACATTATAGCATTCTTTCCTCTGGATGGTGGTGTGGCCTCATGCAAATGAGGAAATGCTTTGAACCCTGTGCACACACTGTATTACAGATTCATCAGCATGAACAAACAATCTTTTGAAGTCACACTGATGGTGTGCCAAATCCCTGTATGGCACCCTTTGGAAGTGGCCACAGGGCTTCTTTCCGATAGATGGATGGAGTCACACACTGCACCTGCCTCTGGGAAGTTCTCTGTTGTATCTCAAAGTGTTCCAGGTCACCCTGCATTGAAGAATGGACTCTTGGTTTTTAAGCCTCTTGTTCATCTTATAGTGTTACGCTGATCTCAGTGTAGGGGCGAAGTTCACACCTGACTTGGGGGCAGTGCATTTTGTATGTAATATGGCACAATTTCTTTGTCTATGTAAAGGCATGTGCCTTGCAAATATGGACAGTGCACAATTTTACGCCCCAGGAGTGAATACAAATATATTGCAATTCCCACTCAACTCAACTCAAATTATCACAGAACAAAAACTGGCACCGAAAATACAGAATTATCAGAATGAGGACCATCAGGGACAGTGTTATGTAAAGTGGCACAAACAGGGATAGTATATCTTTGTGTATGCATTTCTGGCTAGCTTCAGTAAATGAGCAAATATGTGCTAGCACTGCAGACAGCACAGCATTGAATGCAGAAAGAAAGGAACAGAGATCGCCCCTGTAGGTGGATGCAGTGTGTGACTTCATCTGCATGCGGTAGGGTCCCTGGGGGACCCATGGGACCCCCACACCACTCTCCTGAGAGGCAACCTGGGGTCATTTTTACTGGGGACTTCTTAATATGTGGCACATAATCAGTTTGCCTCCTGGTGGCCAGTTTGCACCAGCTCCTGCATCTGTAATATGACAAAGGCGCACAATGTTTCTCTTATTTTCATAGTCATGCCCGTATGTAAATAAGCAAATGCCCCATAGGGATAAAAAGAGACAAACTATGGGCTAGTATTATGGGACTGCATTAGCAACTACGTATCCTTCTTTAACACCAAAGGTCCCCGAAAGGGGACAAAAAACAGCACAGAAGTCTGGTGAGCACGAGCTGGACTTTCTGAATAAAGCCACTGATGCCGATTGGTACAGATTTGAAAATTGACTAGAGCATGAGAAAACAAAATAGAATGAGAGGCCATAGTTACATTAATATGAAGAGCATGCAATTGTAGACATGGAAGTGAAGACATGCAATGATACTCTAGAAGAGCATATTGATTAATTTGGAAAATGTAGTGGTGGGCTACGATGACGCACAGAACACCTATTTTCAGAAGGACGTAATGTCAATCCTAAACTTGACTGTTGAATGATAAATCAAAAGTAAATACACAAAACTGAATTAGATGATTTTAATTTTGAAATGTGAATCACTGAAGACAGGGCACAGTGCTGTTCGTCGGAAGGATTTATTTCTTGCATCCCCGACAGGGATGTAAAATCAAGGGCTATATCACGTAAAGTGAGCACTGCAAATGCTGATTTAAGACGGCTCTCTGGCCACCGTTTGGGCTGTCAGGTGCCTTAAATAGTTGAAGACCTGCAACAGTGGTATTTAAGCATCTTAAACAGTGGTAAATGGCTGTTTATCCCTGAAATGTAAATACAAGTGTAGTTTTTGTCTGGGAATATAACAGCATTTGTTGGCATAATTTACAGAACACAGCACAATAATATAACATAAACCAAAACAACACTACATAAACAGAATAGGGTACAACATCACATGGAAGCCAAAAGAGAATACAACACATCAAACACAGGGCAACATATCAACAAAACAGTGTACTAATAAAGCACAGAAAACAACCCACCACAACAGCAAAATGCAACTCAACAAACATACCCCAACATTATTGTCAAGCCTTGCCACCTACACAATTCTGCTTTCATGATACGGTGGTAAAAGGAGCTTGCTTCAAGCGCTACCTTTCTTAGCACCGTAGACAGATAGCAACGTTAGTCAAAATGTTTTATGATCTAACCCTGAAAGTCAAGTACTGGTGTTTAACTAGCTGGATAAACCTCTGATTTAAGTTGCAATAATGATTGAAAAGTGCTCGGTATTGGAGCTTGTGAAAAATGAACTAATTTACTAAGTGGAATATTCATCAGTGTCAGTTGGCTAATGCTTTCATATAAGCTTAAATTATATCCTTTTAATCCGACAGCAAAGTAGATTTCCCAGTAGATATGTAGAAATGTATTGACCTCATTTATAAATTAACGTCGTGTACGACGATAGGACAACGGAGGCATGTTTTCCAGCACCAATCCCAGCATTTCCATTCCAACCATACTTAACCCACTATTCAATGTATGAATTTGCACACGGAATGTTGCTATTAGCCCTGGCTGCATATATTGTTAACCTTCTAAAACATGGGAGGGGTATAAGAGTATTGAAGCCGGAGTTGGCTCCATCTTTGACACAGTTAAGGTGCACCCAGCCACAATTGAGGCAGGAGGACTGTGATTTTGGTGTTGAGGGCACTCCATCACAGTTGCAAAGGAGTACCCTGTTAAGTATCCTCTAAGTAGCCCCTGTGTCTGGAGTGGTGTGCTTGGGGCATTTGGCTCTTAACTACCAGGTTACCAGATGTAAAATAGTTAGGAAATTCAAGTTTAGAGATTTACATACAATATGCTTTTTCGTGCTGATTAGCTAGAAGGTTTAATACTCATTTTCAGGTGGGCGGTAACCTGATCATGTCTTTAGCAGAATAAAGATTTGAAGGACTGCCCCTCCAAAATATCAGTCATATTTCCTGTTTTCTTTGATCAAGGTGATCCATATGGGTTATCACATTAATAAAAGACAAGGGTTTCTTCTTTTGACTTGATGACTAATGCCAGCTGTAGGGAAGGCATGTTCAGATCAGGGCAGTAATAAGTGACACACAAGTAAACAAGCTTTTGAGGTAAGTGGAGGCATTTGTTAGAAGGAATCTAGGACAGTCTGATGGTTGGGTACCTGCAGGTGATCTATAATAGATGAAAATACATATCTGAAGTTTTCCACAGAAAGTCCTGCTTGAGCCATGAGATGCAATTTCCGACACCTTGACCGGCCATCCATAGACCTGGCCTGCGCACACGCTCCGCAGGACAGAAGAGGAGCCTTTATTTATATTCTAAATTTCACGTGCACAACAATAGTCAGCTGTATCTAGCGTTGTGTTGTTGGAATACTCAATTTCATTTGAGTCTGGTGCTTTGGGCAACCAGCAATTGGGGGATCTTCTGTAGATTGAGGAGACTTACACATTTAGATTAGGATGCATACAAAATAGCTAGATTTTATTATTATAGTACTTCTGCATCGATAGTACTTCTTTTTTCAGCATCTCTGGAATAAAAAGTTGTCCTTACATGCCAAAATATAGCAGTATGGTAATTAAATATCTTTAATACCAGCCAGCGATATTATATTTAGGCAGAAGAGATTCACTATATTGAGATGAAACATTAGAAAATTGGATGTCTATCTACCCGAATCAACATTACCTTTGCTTAATGAAAACTCGCAATTGATAAGAAAAGTATTTTGAGATCATTATGTTTGCTTTAGCATTAAGACTAAATTAAACTTGATATAATTAATTTTCTTTCACAACCATGTTTATGTTAATGAAGGAATCATCTTGAATTATATACTGCAGTAAAACCTCCGTTCTTGGTTAATGCTCTGCAAAATAGTGGCATTAAAGAAACATAAACTAAGAAGGATGTATTTATATACAGCAATGACAAGTAAACAGCTGCATGTTAGCGATTCCAAACTCCTGCACAATAAAATGGCACTTGGTTGGTAAAGGAGAAAACGACATTGAGAAAAAAAAGAGATTATAAAATGCGTCTCCGCTGTATATTTAAATGTGACACCCAATGTGGTGGCACGTGACCATGTTTATCACAGCGAGATTATGTTTCATTTATGCTAGGTCTTGCACCTAAATATACTATTACAACAGGAAACTTAGTGCCAGATGTAGGTGGCTAAATATCAGTCGGTAATGCCGAAATACGGTACATTTTAGCGTTACCGTCCGGTATTTAGCCATTCCTAATGTAGGTAAGGAATCGGTACATAAGGAATCGGTAAATACTGATTCCTTAATACTGATTCCTTATTTCTCTTCTATTCAAGGAATCGGTATTACCGATTCCTTAAATGCAATGTAGAAAGCACATTAAAGTGTGCTTTTGAGCCTTAAGGGTATCTCTAATTACCACCAACTTCAAGTTGGTGGTAATTAGCGATTTCCTTTCAAAAAGCACTTTTTTGCTTTTTGAAATGTGCCATGTAGAACACATCCATGTCTTTAGGGCATGTATGTGCGCCACATGTGCACACATACACATTTCAGGGGTGCAACAGGGTGTCCTTTGGACACCTTGGCACCCTTGAAATACCTCCCGGTATTAACAATTCGGTAATACCGTATCATTAATACTGAATGTCTTCACATTCATTCTTATGGGCCTCCAAGCCCATAGAAATGAATGGGTAGGTATTCCTTATTACCGAATCTCAATTACCGATTCGGTAATAAGGAATATTAAGGATTCAGTATTTTTTACCAAATCTTTACCTACATAGGAAATACCGACTTCTTAATAGCGAATCCGTAAAATTTGCTATTAAGAAATCGGTATTTCTGATTTACCTACAACTGGCCCATGGTGACATTACGTTTCACCAAGAAGGGAAATAAGCACAATGCGCCTATTGCAATTCAAGAAAGATAATTGGTATTAATTAATGTTTGGGTCTGCAAATGTTTTGCATCATAATTAATATACAAGAAAATAGAATTTCCATGCAAATCACAGGAATAATACAAAAGGTAGAGAACGTATTTTGTGAAACATTTTCTTTTGCTGTGACAGACTTAGTTATAAGAGTAAAAATCATCTCTGTAAAATGAATTATTGCTAAAGGAAAATGCTGTTTGGCTTAGATGTGAGGGCGTTTATGAGTTTGAGTATTAAATTGTTCTTAAAAGATGGGTGGTACGATGCAGGCATAAGGAATGGCCTGCTCTGCACAGGGGCATAGCTTGGCTAGGAGGATTCAGGGAGTGTGAGTCTCAGATTGTCCATCCTTCTCCAAAGTGTACCCAGACCAGCATTGAGCTGGTTGAGGATTAGGTTGTTAAAGTAATGGAAGGAAAGAAAGTAGAAAGGTAGGGCCGGCATTGGCCACGGCGAAGGTATGCTGGTCGTGCCGGCCCCTGATGACCATACAGGGGCGGGTCTTTTGCGCGCATTGATGATGCAACAGGCGCGCCCCACCACTAATAGTTCGAACCCGGGGGCGTGCCCCGAAGTGATTGAAAGCACTTCCGGGTCAAGCACTTGGGCTAACGCTAGACCGGTTAGAACTGGCCTGGCTGGAATATCGGCAATAAAAGGCTGGGGAGTGGCGGAGTCTGCCTCTTTGGTCGCCGCTCCCTCAACCTGCGATTAGTAACACCAGCCTCGCTAAGAGGCTGTAGTTTAATTTGTGTCTTTTGTCTTTCAGGAGTCGGCGTTTAGTTCCGATCGGTGTCCGCTACTGAGGACTTGGAAGTCGGCAGCCTCGCGTAGAGGCTTTTTCAATCTTTCTTTGTTTTACAGGCTGAGATTGGCGCAGCAGGAGAGGCTTTTGCACTGCACGACTGGAGCGGTATTTGGAACTTGCGAACAGTCCCGACATTGACGAGCGTGCTTTCCTGTGTGTGTTCGGAGCACAGTGGCTGACCTCCATGGAAACAGGAGGATTGCATCTGGAAGTTCCGCTGCTTGGGCAGCTTGATCGACAATGGAACAGCGTTCGTCCCAACGGCCTCCTGTGGCACAGTGCGTTACCCTGCAGGAAGCTGTTTTCTCCGGCTGCATCCGATAGCGGGGATCATAGTGTAAGTACTCCCGATCCTGCCGCAAAGGCGTAGGCTGCAAGTGTTTGATGCAGTTCTCTAGTTTAAAAAGGAGAGTTCCAGCATTACTGCAGTGATTTTATTGGCACGTCTTACGGACAAGCAGGTACTCTAAACAGTGAGTACCTGCCCATTTATATTTCCATTTTGAAGCACTGATGCTGTTGCACGGGAGTGTAGCCGGCAGTTTTGGAGCTACGCCACACAATTGAACTGGGGGGGCAGGAGGAAAGCTTTCACATCTGTGCCCAATTTTGTTCTGGGTAGGTTCCTAGCCTCCGGGCCAAGAAACATAGTTTTACGGGGAGGGCATTGTCTTGGAAGCAGCAAGAATAATAATTGTAATATTTGTCTGCAGAGTGAAGTATCCTCTCGTTAAAAGCCTTATACTGGCTCATGCATGCACGCTGTGGCCATGATATTATAAAATAAATATTTCTAGTGACATCGAGACTGGGTGTCACTAGAAATATTTCTTGTTTTTATTAATACCTGCGTAGCGGGTTACTACACTTGGTGCAGCTAGGGCACCGTGAGTGAAAAATACTGAGCGGGGCATGGTCAACACACGGGTGCACTGAGTGTGATTTATTAAAATACAGGAGTTCAGCATGGTTAACACACGGCGTGCACCGGATACTGCGTGTTCAACACAAAGGTTGCTTGGGGCGCTGCATGTTTAATTGCGGTGTGCATGTGTGATATTTGCAAGGTTACGGGTTGGGAGTTTGCATGTTTACAGTCGGAAGGTGTGCAAACAAAAAATGCGAGGTATTACATACTCTGTAATAGGACGATAGGCTTACGCACAGCCTATCCCAGAACATAGTGGTCAGGTGTAGGTTGCTCACGAATTATGCTTATGGGAGATCTTGGGCCCTTTGGGCCTGTGGGACACTCCTTGGGGTAGCCTTCCAATGGTGCAGTATCATTGTCTGGGGCGACGTGTCTATTGGGCGCATTGTAATGCTATCAATTGAGGCCACTTAGTGGCTACAGGGTGGTATGTCAAATTCCTCTGAGTCAGCCAGCCCTAGCATTCCTATCCTGCACTGGGGGCTGGGGGGTGAGACTGGGTACGCCTGAGGTAGAAGGGGGGCTGGTCGAAATACACATCACTGAAGTGGGTTGTTCGACACGTCTATGCCCGGGTTACACCCTGGCACAGGGACTCCGGAGATTCCAATGGGGAAGTGTGGAAAATTGGTATTTATTAATGTTTGGGTCTGCAAATGTTTTGCATCATAATTAATATTCAAGAAAATAGAATATCCATGCAAATCACAGGAATGATACAAAAGGTAGAGAACGTCTTTTGTGAAACATTTTCTTTTGCTGTGACAGACTGATGTGTTTTATCTAGGACCCCGATCAACATTGTGACCTCATGCCCCTATACGGCTATAATCAATACATATCCCTATAAACGGCATAATAATCAGAGCCATATTTCAGTAACTCGCCTCTGCAGTCCATGACACAGCAGAAGCCACTTTCTTAGATTCCTAGATAGCACACAGAGTTCTTTCGACGTACCAAACCCCCAGCAACCTGGGAAAGCCCCGCTTGCTTTGTTTTAATTAGTAATAGAACTCCTGCGAGCACTGTAAGAATGACCAGTTCTTAGTGACATCTATATTGACGTCTTATGTCCAAAAACGTACGTCAAACTCGGCACCTTTCAGGTATAAATATACCAACGTTGCCTTAAGCAAGCACACGGTGGTGGTGAATACTGGAGCAGAACAGCTGTCCCCTTGCAGAGAGCCCAGCAGATGCAAGAAGCCCACGGACGCTGCCACTCCTCCTTGACGCGCTGAGAAAGACGCTGTCTTTTCTCCTGCCGAGAAAATCCAGCTCCGGCATTTCCAGCCTACCCTTGCGGGTGACTGGGATATCGGGTCCTAAGAAGGAGATACCAGACCTCTTGCATTCTATTCCAGAGGTACGGTGCTGACTAAACCCTTAGAGAGAATTCTTGAAACAAACTCTTGGCAAAACCAACTTAACTTAAACTGCTACTTACTTACTCCCTCCCATGTATTAGGCTTAGGTCAGGTACACCGGGGTAGGCGTAGTTAGAAGCGCCAGTTGAGGTTGTTAGCCAATGTATATATGAATGTATATATTTTATTCATTTAAACCATCTTATGGCTAAGAAACCATATCAATGCTTTTACAGTATTTTTTCGTAATACTCCTTTTACTGTACGCACTTTTCATAATAACAAGTCTTGCAATTGTGGCAATTCATTTCTCTAGCATGAGAAGGAAGACTGCTCCATAAATAATATCTTTTATTGAAAACGCCCGTCTCTCTATTCTTTGCACTCTGGTGAAAGTAAATCTCCACAACTGACTGAGTGAAATAGCTGTCTATTGTTTCACACGACTCTAGAGATTGACTCTTATTCTGAGGAGCAAAGTTGTCGTGTCTATGCGGTTGTCGGAAGCTGAATCCCTTCTTGTCTCAGCCAGGGAAGCTGATCACTTCCTATTCAGTCAAGAAAGTTTCCAGTGACCTCTGAGCCAGCTGGCACAAACCTAAATTAAGTCTAACATAGTCAGTAGAGACCGAGAAGACCGCAGTCCTACGTCTACACTGCTGTTTATGTTATTCCAATGCGCAGGGCCTATAGGGAAAATAGGAACAACACTACATGGCGCCCAACGTTTGGTAAGGCGATAAAACTAACACAAGACGTTAGAGTAACTCAGTTGTGCTTTTTAACACAGACCCTTTTCTCCCGTAAATACTCCAATAGACGTCTGGAGTGGGTGAAAGGTTAAAATCCACCGGAACTTAGTAGGAAGAACTCCTATGTAGAGTTTCTGGTTTAGTCAACGTTGAAGGATACAGTGTTCCAAAATATTGTGCACCTAATCTTTGTTTCCTTGGAAACCTGCTCTGCAAACCTTCTTTAATACAATGTCAGTAAATGGCAATAACAACGGAACCAATGAAGTCGCAGCAGACGCGAATCAACAAGGTCCTGATGTTACAGGGATTAATGAACCGGGTGCGATTATCATCCCGGCAAACATAAGAAAATCTATAACTTCAAAACTTATAGAAAATGGACTGACATCACGAGGTGGTACAGTCATTTTCGTGATAGAGGCACACGAATATCGGCAGACAGAGGTATTCTATTCTTGGATAAACTTTCCAGCGGCAGACGCTACAACACACGAGTTCCACTATTATAAAATAGAGGAACACCAGATGAATACGCTCCTTTCGAGGAGATTGAAATCCCATTAAAATACCAAGAGCACCTGCTCTGGTTTAAAGGCGCCCTAAAACATAATGATCACATTACCAGGCTCGGTCCACTAGGTAGACCAGGAGCAACGTGGCCAGTTCTAGCCAGCTACACACCACATCCAGACATTGATAAAATGTCAAAAGAAGAACTTTTAGCACAGCTAAAATTACTAATTAAAATACACAGACAGTTAGTCCAATATGTAATGAGGACTGCAACAGTCCCACAGCTGAACCTTCATCAGGGGCACACAAATAAAATTACACCACAGAACATACAATCATGTCTTGGAAAAACTCCTGCAAAACGGGAACAAATCCCTTTCTGGTTAGCACAGAAAAGTACTCAAATAGAGGCAGTATTCCCGAATACTACCCCTATTGAGAAACACAGAATTCTGACTATATGCCTTCCAATGGGGGTCGCACCACATGTGGAGGACTGTGACACCTGGGGTACAGTCTTTGCTTCCATTTACACAAAAACACATGGTGTTCCGTCCATGGCGGTAATACCGGATGTGCTAAAACAAATTCAGAATGAATACGGTCCAGAACCTGCTTTAACTCTTGGTATGAAATTACTGAAAGACTTCAAGCAGGTCTCGGCTATATTACTAGCCAACATAAAAGAAGAAGCAGCATCTGTGGCGATCCGCCAGAAATTGAAAGAAACAGATATAACAGATCAACCAATTGAGCTTGCCAGAATTATAGAAAAATGCTATGAAGAATTAGGTAGAGATAGTTTGGGTGGGAAACCTGTAAAACCCCAACTACTCGAAAATCCTGAAAAATTATTTATTAAAAATAATCTAAACACTCCTAAAAAGAGCTGGGAGGGAAATAAACAATCCACTCCCAAAGAAAAAGTTTTCCAGTCCAGAGGAAGGTCTCCTCGGCAGAGGGAAAGAACTCCGACTTGAGAACACCAGTCTCCCCAGAGGGAACACTCTGAGAAAAGATATAACCTTAGAAATAGGGATAACTTGAAAAAGCCTGATAAATATCAAAGTATTGATACACGTCCCTCTCGATCTTTTTCGCAGAAATCGGAAAGAAGAGGACGGTCAGACCCAAGGTAAGAGCACACCAAGTCCAAAGACAAGGAACGTGCTCAAAGTAAAAAATTACTATTCCCAAGGAAGAAGGTATCCAGTATTAGAGTAATCGAACATGCCGAGAATACTGAGGACACAGCTGAAAAACGGAGAGTGGGCACAGCCAATGCTAGACAGTGCAGCAGAAATCAGCATAGCTCGCAAGATCCTGATGAGTCATCTGGAGACAGTGGACACGAATGAATACATTCAGGTAGAAACTGCAGACACCAGAGTTAGCGAACCTCATAAGATATACGAAATAACACTGCGTATAGAGGGAGATAAGACTAGAAAAATAAGGGGTATATTTTGGGATAACCTCTCAAAAGGCTATGATATCCTGTTAGCCTAGAAAGATTGGCCCCCAGAGTTTGTCAGGGAGTGCCCTCATGGCGAAGAAATGATTATGCCTGCCTTCTCAAATCACATTCCAATTCACACTAAATATATATATGCAAGGACATGGGCAGTAGCCCAGGCACCAGCATTATATAAGAATCATGTACGATGGGATGAGGACTCTCCTCCTCACAAAATCCAGTTAAAAAGTCAACCAACTGCACAAATGCAGTACCCAATTAAGCAAGAAGCAAAAAACAAGTCAGGGAAATTTTAGATCAACTTGAATACCAAGGGGTAATTGAAACATGCACCTCTCAAATGAACAATCATTTATTTCCTGTCTCCAAACCGGACGAATCGTACTGTCTAGTCTTGGACTACAGACACCTTAACTCATGTTGCAAAACATTTGCAGTACAAAATTCGCATAGTGCTGCACTAATGAATAACAAAGTTCGCAAAAAGTACAAAACGACATTAGACATATCTAATGGGTTGTTTTGCCAAAATATTGCACCAGAAAGCAGGTACTTGATACGCTTTCTCAATAATGGGGTCACAGAAAAATTTCTGTAGGCTCCCACAGGGATTCAAGAACAGCCCAGGACTATTCTCAGCCAGAGTAACAGAGTTACTACAAATATATGATGATGAGGCATTATCTTATGTCGATGACATCTATCTCACAGACGACGACTTGGATACTCACTTGAAAAGAGTGAACACCATAATGCTTGGGTTCGCAGCAGAGGGTTACAAATTCAACTTTAAAAAGTCAAGAATTGCCGATCTAACAGTCTTATTCTTAGGATACGATTGATCAAGTGAAGGAAAAAGCCTGAGGTACAACTTCTTAGAGAAAGGCGCTGTACTCCAAGCACCGAAAACGCTGAAGAACTTACAATCGATTCTAGGCTTCCTGAATTTCGGAAGAACTTACATTTTAAACTATGCAGAAAGGATTAAACCTCTCTATGAATAAATAAAACCTGATTTTAAACCAATCAACTGGACTCAAAAACACACAGACATTTTGAGATCACTGCAAACAGACATGTTAGCTAAAACAAAATTTGAAACACGTGACAATACACGCAACCTTGTAATCCGGGTCATCCCAGGAAGATGCAGATTCACGTACCTGACCTCTAATGAGGGAGAAATGGTACCAACAGCTTACAAATCACATTTGTACACACAAGCAGAAAAAACATTCAATCTCACAGAAAATACTGTGAAGGTAGTGCAAACTGCTATAGCGAGAGAATGAGCACTAGCACAAGGCAAAAGAATCACTGTTCTCACAGCAGAATCAGCCTTCGAGGCACTATTCAGCCCAGTAAACCTGCCTACAGTGTCACTAGATCCAAAATGGATACAGTGGGAAAACTCTCTTGCTGCAGAAGACGTGAAATACTATTTCGCCCCGCACATGAAAAAACGGAATGATTTAACATATGAAAAAGAATATCCTCTGCCAATCGAAATTCTCCCTCTAGAACAGTACTCCTGTATAATCTATACAGACAGATTTGTACAGCATTACAATGTAGAAGATAAATCCTATGATGCAGCCTGCGTGATTCTTAAAGGTCGCTGGCTCTGCTGTAAATTGAGACCGAAAATAACAAAAACTGAATCACTGAGAAAATGTTCGGCTCAGCGAGCTGAAATCAGATCTTTAAAGATGGTGCTTGAAAATGCCGAACGTGAATTCCCAACACTAATCGTGCGCGATTCGCATTTTTGCGTCAATTCTTACAATAATGACTTGCAGAACTGGGTTCAAAATGATTACAAAGATGACACATGTGCTACAATCAAGCATAAAATGCTCTGGAAACAGGTAGTTCTTTTTCAGAAAGAACTACAGAAGACTCACGTGATACACACTCTGAGTCATCAACCTGATGGCGTTCACGTTGCAGGGAATTCATTGGCTAGTTCAGCCGCAGCGGAAGCAACTAAACCGGCTTCCGTAGCCACAAAAAAGCGTTCAGAAAAATATATAGACGGTGAAACCATGCTGGCGGTAAAAACTTCTTCAAAAGGCAACTGTGCAGCACAACCTGTGAACTATCCACTCAATTATACATACGTAATTGATGCAAACTCCATTCCTTTTGCTCGAATCCCTGGAGTGGGGGATAGGGTAATTCCAAACACGAATCGGAGAATCTTATTAATAGCAGACGCACACGTGGGTGAAGGTCCAAGGCACAAACAGATGAAGGAATCTCTGACAGAATTACAATCAGAATACTGGTGGCCGGGGATGAGCATGCACCATTATAAATTTGTAAAAAACTGTCCAGACTGCGACTGAGACCGCAGTAACGAGTCAAGCGGAGTAATCCCATGGACATTTCTGAAGGGAGCATAGAGCTATCTACACATGCAATCCAGCGTCCTATTAATTGTTTAAGACTACATTCACTTAAAAAATGTGGCCCCAGCGCTCGTCTGACGCCAGAACTGTTATAAAAGATTTGCGAGTCTTTATCGGCACATACGCAATTGCCATGCTTCATTCTGATCAGGGTCCTGCTTTTAGCTCTCGAGCTTATAAGGAGGCCATGACCAGCATGGGCATTGGATTGCAATTCTCTTGTCCCTTCCATCCTGAGGGTAACGGAGTAGTGGAAAGAAAAAACCGAGACATAAAGCAATCTATAACGGCAAAGGTATTATGTTAGGGTGATGGGTGGGTCAAGCATTTAATAAGTGTCCAACGTAGTCTTAACAACTTGCCAAGAAATTCTCTGAGAGGTTTCAGCCCGTACAAACTATTGTTCCGAACTAGAATGTATGTTCAGGAATAAGATAGTCTTGCTTCAGTGGTAGAAGATAAAAAAAAAGACTTTGACATCAAAGGTCGTGTGGCTGTTTTACAGGACTTAAATGAAAAGAAAAGCCCTGAGCAACATAAAGTTAAAACAACAGCCAACCACCACTGAAGACACACCACCTGTCCCAGCAAGACCTATCTGGATTCCAAAGATTGGGGATCTGGTCAGAGAGAAAATAGCGGTGAAGAAGGAATTTGGGCCTTATTACAGAAAAGCAGTACCTGTCTTAGCAATCAACGGAACAAGATCAGTAGTACTACCGCCCCTTGCTGGTTAAAAGGAGAACAGAGTTGTATCCATCGACCTGGTAAAACCACAATCATGTGGCCTATAATAAATAGTAGGCCCAGTGAACTCCCAAGAAGTAACAGAATACCCAAATTTGCAAGTATCCAAGAGGTTCAAACTGAAAGACTAATCACATTTGTTAAACCTGCAGTGAATAAAAAAGGACTATGCAGAAATGCCATGGAACTTGTGCCTCTTGAAACACAAATTGAAACAGTTCGTCATGAAATACCAGTCTACAATGATGTGGCATCAGAATGTGCTAATGAAAGCCAAATGGGAAAAATAATTCCAACAATCGACAGAACTGCATCTGGCTACTTCATCAATTTTGACAACTTTTCTGAAGATCAAAGCGACCCTGAAGTAACGCCAGAAACAAAGACTTTAAAAGAAAAAGCAACAGAACTCTTTCATCAACTCAAAGAAACCTATCTTATTTCTCCATGGTTAGAATTTTGGATAGGGCTAGGTGTATTTTTCCTCCTGCTTCGGCTCATCGTGGTACTTTGTTTGGGAAAATTCATTGAGGGAAAATACAGTTCAATGGACACAGCAAGTCAGAACATCAACTTAGTTCTGAAGCCTCACAAATCATCTCACATCGAGAAAAGAGAACTATCATCAGTAAATGTCACAGCCATTCCAATACCCGGCGGGGTAGTTTGGGACAAGACAGACTATGAAATATATGGCCCGGTCGAGCTCTTGAAATATCCTCACCAATTTAAGGTTTCATTAAGTGACTTTGTAAAACCAAGTACATTCTGTGATGATTGGGACTTTAAAAGTATAAATGATATGATGTCGGATTTAGTGTTGTCAGCAAAATTTACAGAACATGATTATTTGCAAGGTTCATCTAATTATGAACAGATGTACTGTTTTACACATTACGCAGACCACTATTTACATAAATCTGCTCAACCTAGAAATGTTTTTAAATAGAACAAATGGGAACATTGTGCTACTCCACCTAAAAGCAGTTCAAAAACATTCTATGAGAAATTCCAATACTTCTCAGGGTTTAACACAAGTAATGCAGAATTTTTTTTATTATAAACTGTTGGATAAAACAGGGACAAAAACCATGCTGACAAATACTAAATTGATATATTCAGAAGCATTTTATGAAAAAATGATTACATTTGGTTTTGATTTCTGGAAAAATAACATTGAAACAAAAACCATCTGGGGACAAAAGATTGACAGGTACAAGGCCTAGAAGCATTATTTCGAGCCTGCATGATCCCAGAACAAATAATGTTCTTGAATGACACAATTCAACAAACAACCTGTCTTGGACTAGCCAAGATTAAAGACCTTAACAAACCGTCTATTCCAAAGCCAATACCTGATAATGCAACCACAGATATTGAAATAGACGTATCCCAAATTTTAAATGAAAACAGAACACATCCTGATTGGAAAAAGTGGTTAATCCGGCCTACAGACACGAATAACTGTCAAAATAGATTCCTGAACAAATTACAGAGGTTAAAAATGACCAGACCAGACCCTAGATACTCCCAGAGACAACATCCAGGGATAGTAACAACGTACAGTGTAGGGAAACTATGCCTTGAATGGCTATAAACATCCACACTGGCACAAATTAAGCAACACTTGTCTTTACTTAAAGATGGTGCTGACTTGCGCGATTTCATTATGGGACCACGCAAACAGCGTCAAAAACGTTTCATAGCAGCCAGCATATATGCTGCATACAAGGAGGCATGGAAAGAAACTCAAATTGAAACAGCCGAGAAAATACGAGAAATTGATCGTATTAATTTGGAAAAATCACTTTCTGTTGTGGACAATGGGTTAATGACTCTGTCCTCCAGAATATATTCATTGGACAGTATTGTATCATCTGCAATTGATATAATAGACCAGGACTTGCTAATGTTACAGCATGGCCAGTCCCAATTGCGTTCTATTGTACAACTAGGCTGGGCGTTGCAAAATCTGCGTTCAGGCTATGTGCCATGGTGTTTAATCAACACAACGTCATTGTTTTCCATCTTTAACCTTACTGATAAACAAATCAGTTTGGCACAGAAAGGAGCAGACTATACAATCCTGAGCATCGAAAACTTGAGAGATTACCATTGACAATGTCAGAAAGACCTGTCATTGAATGGATAATACACGGGATTATCACAATTCCGATAGCAACTTTCCAATTTAAATATTGCCTTGAGTATATACCGGCAGGCCAGTATGAAAAGTTGGGTAAAGGATACATTAAGTCATCATGGAAATTACCTTATACACACACATGTTATAGTGACAACAACAAAAATGTATTTCTTAGTGGTAATGAGTGTAAACATTCACTAAGCGGTATACTTTGGTGCCAAGGTATTAACTTACATGGGGCCTGCAAGGGTACTTCAAACAACCTTTCATGCCACCAGCATGGCACACCTGCAGCACAAATAGAGCCATTCTTTAGGCAACTTTCTAACAGGAGTTACGTTCTAATAACGGATCACAGCTGTTGTGTCTTGGTGCCAGGGAAAGCATATCTCTTAAGCGTGAGTTCCATGGTCACTTGCTGTATGCAAGCATTGTATCCGAATGGCCCTGGAGACTCAGTGGCTCCGATTTGGCCTAGTTTGAATATCTCTTCTATACGAATTGATACTTTAAGCAGAATGAAGTCTGTGCTTTTGCATACAACAGTGCCCATCTCGTCATCGAAAGAGATGTATGATCTCCAAGTTGCAAGGACAGCGGCAGAGATACATACACTTTTATCAACAAATTGCACGGTGCATTTCACAGAAATGCTCAGCTAAATCACAAATCTGTCGAATGCCAGTGGTATCTCGAGTGTATTTAAGGCAATTTTTTTGGGACTGTTAACACCATTTGAAGCAGTCCTGGGTATCTTTCCAAATATTGTACATTCGATCTTTGGCAGCCTACCACTACTTTTAGGACTCGTAGCAGGTATTTTATTTTTGACCCTCCTGCTCCGATATGGCAAACCAAAACGCAGACATGACTCCGGCACGGATGGAAGAAACGATCCTAGCAATACGCTACTGGGACCCCATAACTAAAGTCCTTGGGATAGCCCGGCTACGAGATCTGAATATGATCTGGTTTCTTTCATTCAGACCTATATGGCAGACCTGCATCTTACCTGTGCTTCGATGTATGCTATGCGGAGAGGAATGCGTGTTAGACACCTGTCTTGCACTACCATCTGCAATACCAATGGATGTCGATACTTTGCTAAGTCCAGTAACGGCTCACGCATCGTGTTGTCCCCAGCGGTTACCAATCCTGATGACGGCATTCGTTGAGACTCCTGCGCTACGACTAGGTGGTGGCAGTGAAGCTAGAAATGAAAGCAACATCACCCAGGTACGACCTTCTGTGAGCATTGCTGATCCTGAAATCGATGATAGCAATCATTCTCACAACTGCCAAGTTACAGCATTATCGAACTTGGTCGAACTGTCACCTGAATATATAGACCAATTCTTTGCGAGCCTGTCTGAAATGATGTTCTCCCCTGAACAGAAACAATAACTTTTTGGAAAATCAATCCGGCACACAGCGTTCCCATGAACTATGAATTCGGCCTTCAGCTTTGATAAACAAAAGCTACTGAAAAGCGTTTTGAACTAATTTTTCACTGCTCACCATGAAATTATTTTTTCCAAAATTTCCAAAATATTTACCTTTTTTCTTGCACACGTACTTTGCTTAAAGTAGAACTAGTCATAAAGAACGGAGCTTCTAATTTTTAGTAGATCTAGAGACAAAATATTACCTCAGCCTCTAGCACATTTTACAGCAATTGTATTTACTATGTGATGAAATAGTCTCACCCTTCTTTTCTGTATTTAGAGACTTTTCATGTGTAATTCTTCACAAAATCGTTCAACTGAATGCATATGCAATATTTTTTGAATGATTACTATTTTTGATGGCGTACAGTACCTATTAATTTTCATGTATTTCATGTACACCATTTCAAATGCAAAATGTATTTTGGTGTGGGTAGGAATACACATGCTTCTTATTGCTTTAGTTTTTAGTAATTTGATGGACATAAATTCGTGGAGTGGGTGATGTGTTTTATCTAGGACCCCGATCAATATTGTGACCTCATGCCCCTATACGGCTATAATCAATACATATCCCTATAAACGGCATAATAATCAGAGCCATATTTCAGTAACTCGCCTCTGCAGTCCATGACACAGCAGAAGCCACTTTCTTAGATTCCTAGATAGCACACCGAGTTCTTTCGACATACCAAACCCCCAGCAACCTGGGAAAGCCCTGCTTGCTTTGTTTTGATTAGTAATAGAACTCCTGCGAGCACTGTAAGAACGACCAGTTCTTAGTGACATCTTTATTGACGTCTTATGTCCAAAAACTTACGTCAAACTCGGCACCTTTCAGGGATAAATATACCAACGTTGCCTTAAGCAAGCACACGGTGGTGGTGAATACTGGAGCAGAACAGCTGTCCCCTTGCAGAGAGCCCAGCAGATGCGAGAAGCCCACGGACGCTGCCCCTCTTCCTTGACGCGCTCTTTTCTCCTGCCGAGAAAATCCAGCTCCGGCGTTTCCAGCCTACCCTTGCGGGTGACTGGGATATCGGGTCCTAAGAAGGAGATACCAGACCTCCTGCATTCTATTCCAGAGGTACGGTGCTGACTAAACCCTTAGAGAGAATTCTTTAAACAAACTCTTGGCAAAACCAACTTAACTTAAACTGCTACTTACTTACTCCCTCCCATGTATTAGGCTTAGGTCAGGTACACCGGGGTAGGCGTAGTGAGAAGCACCAGTTGAGGTCGTTAGCCAATGTATATATGAATGTATATATTTTATTCATTTTAACCATCTTATGGCTAAGAAACCATATCAATGCTTTGACAGTATTATTTTGTAATACTCCTTTTACTGTACGCACTTTTCATAATAACAAGTCTTGCAATTGTGGCAATATATTTCTCTTGCATGAGAAGGAAGACTGCTCAATAAATAATATCTTTTATTGAAAACGCCCGTCTCTCTATTCTCTGCACTCTGGTGAAAGTAAATCTGCACAACTGACTGAGTGAAATAGCTGTCTATTGTTTCACACGACTCTAGAGATTGACTCTTATTCTGAGGAGCAAAGTTGTCGTGTTTATGCAGTTGTTGGAAGCTGAATCCCTTCTTGTCTGAGCCAGGGAAGCTGATCACTTCCTATTCAGTCAGGAAAGTTTCCAGTGACCTCTGAGCTAGCTGGCGCAAACCTAAATTAAGTCTAACATAGTCAGTAGAGACCTAGAAGACCGCAGTCCTACGTCTACACTGCTGTTTATGTTATTCCAATGCGCAGGGCCTATAGGGAAAATAGGAACTACACTACAAGACTTAGTTATAAGAGTAAAAATCATCTCTGTAAAATGAATTATTGCTAAAGGAAAATGATTTTGGGCTTAGATGTGAGGGCGTTAAGGAGTTTGAGTATTAAATTGTTCTTAAAAGATGGGTGGTACCATGCAGGCATAAGGAATGGACTGCTCTGTGAGGGCATTGAGCCACTCTGTAAAATAACTAGTAACAAACTGGTGAGGCTATCTAGGGCTTTAAACCCGCAGACTATAGCCCATGGGTGCATCTGGGGGGAGTCGTGCTTCCTGAAAAGACGGCATCCATTTGTCTAAATTAGGGAAATAAATCTTCATGGAGAATCTTCTGGCCTAGTTAGTTTTGTATAGGGACAGGGCATGACATTTCAGTGACATTCAGGGAAAATCTTCTGGCCTAATTAGTTGTGTATAGGGACAGGTCATGACCTTTCTGTGAGCTCTTAGGACGGCCTAATAGTCGGGCAACTATGCAGGCCAGTGGCGGTAATGTCATGATTGGTGAGCAGTAAATTGAAGATCCTTAGAGGGCGGTGCCATTCTTGAATGGGGTAACCCAAGGGGGAGGGACAAGTGGTCTCTCCAGGAACTCCAGGGGCAGTTACAGCCGGTTGATTGGATGGGTGCGGGGGAGTTATGCTTTTCGGTGTGGGGGAGTTATGCTTTCTGGCAGGCTGCTTGGCCACCCCACACGTGCGCAATGGCGCAAATAAATGGTGCATAACTGAAAGCCCCGATTATGTAAATAATCTACAGGGCGCACAGGGTGACCTGGGGGGAAAGTACCCACACAGGGAATGGGCTCTCTGCGCATGCACACTCCGGTTGGAGGGCGGGCATAAGGGCGTACAAGGGTGACCTGGGGGGGGAAGTACCCCTCACGGTGAACGAACCCCCAGCACATGAGCATTCCCGGTTGGAGTGCAGGCATAATTTGATAAGGATCTGGCACCAGTTATTGACCTTGCCGTAGGCTCACAATAGGTATACAAAGAAAAATAAAATGTTATTATGATTATTGATTATGGTATGTTTAGATTCGGATAGGAATACCTTTGTATTAGAGATATGTTAAGGTTAGCCATCTGACATCTGCACCTATCAATGTAATCAATTTAATGTAATGGTTTTCTGCGTATTGTCTAAATATTGTATATTAATTTTTGTTTTCAAAATGTTATGTAAATAAATACGGCCGGGGGTTTACGACCCCCATATCCAAAAATCTTCTCATGTTATCTTGATGTTGAAAGGGGATTAGGGGGTTTAGGTAGTACCTGGCCATATAGATTTATTTGAAAATTAATCGTCATTCTTGAAGCCTCACAGATCTGTCCGCTCATTTTGTGTTGTAAAGAAAAAACTTGCTAACAGGCAGTAGAAGATTGGATAAGCTGGGCACATGCTACTAGAAACTGGCATCTGTAGGAAACTGTTACCCACACTTTATCAAATTAGATAGCTCACAAGGTGATGTGCCTGCTGCAGTGAACTCTTGTAAAAACTTTCAGGAAAAAAGTTCCAAAGACGGTAAAGCATCTTGGTGGACAAATGAGCCTCCTGCACAAAACAAATGTCTGCGATATGTGTGTGAACCTACGTGTGCACACATTTATATATGTGTGTGTGTGTGTGTGTGTCTCTGTGTGTGTCTGTGTGTGTGTCTGTTCAAGGCTGTGCTTTTTATTTTTTAGCTACTTGAAAATTAACATGAGCTGAACTCTCAGGGGCAGTTGACTACTTTTCAGAGAACTGTAGAAAAAGTTGTGTTCCAATATTTGAAGGATGTTTTTTGATAAAAGAAAAGTGAATGTTGATATGCATATTTCCAGCTGAAGGCATGAACTTGATTGAAAGAAAGCTGGGAAGTATGAAGACATATATGCGAAGGATGTAAGGCTTGCTACTTTTACTACTTCTTGTTGTAAAACATATAAGCATGAAGGAATGTTGTGTACTTTTGTCATGTTTATTCCTTCTACATCCCTTCATCTTCAAAGTAAACAGAAACTACGCCAACAGAGGACTACTGGTATCTAACCATATGTCTCCTTTTCCATTTTGTAAAAAATGTTTTGAAATTATGTATGGGTCCCTAAGAATCTGATCAAAAAAATGTAACAGTTGATACTCTTAGGGCCAAACCATACCTTGAAAGGATGGTCTAGGTCAGATGATGTGATAGCCATCAGATGTCAGCATAGCTCAATAATTGCATTTATCTTCGCCAGATAGTGTGTGGGACGGAGAGAGGGGTGTTCCAAATAAGTGCTACCTAGACTCAAAGGGGCATGGAACTCGACTGTGATAGAAGCTCAATGCTGATGCCATCAACCAATGCTTTTATATGAGAACTCTTGAAGGAAGAAGAGGTATTATTCAAAGAGAGTTCTCAGAATGGTTTGCACTTTTAGTTTTAATAGCCACAACATGGGGAGGCCTCTGGATGTCCCTGAACTCAAAGGCATTCATGACATTCGGATGGCCCAGAACCATCTACCTAATATTACAGAGTATTTTGGTACAGGTAGGTGGATCTAGCTTAAGTGACCAAATTTCTGCATAGCAACAATTAGGACTATATCTAGTCCACTTTCATGAGCCACAGTAAGGATATTCTATTTGTGTAGGTTGCCTTTTGCATTGATTTCAATGGCAACAGTTTTTCAAATAGTGATAAAAAAACATTTCCAAGGGCTTCCCAATGTGTTATTTTTCCAAAGTGGTATTTTGGTGTATAGGAAAGATGTTATGGGAGAGGACTAGATTACACAATGGATTAAATATAGATACAAAGAAAAGTGTCAGTTGAGATTATGTGCTGTTAATCATCACTAGTAAAGTTTAATCTTTTATGAATGTCATCCTTACTACTAATGACAGTACTAAGGACTATGTAAATTCTTAAGTAGATGAAAGGAAAAAATGAGTGGTGGTTTTTGCCTCTACTTCTCTCAAGGTAAATTAAACAAATTATGCAGTCATGGAATAATCAACTCTAGCTTGTTATTGGGTTCTAGAACATATTAGTTAGTTTTTTTGGGAAATGTTTGTGATCCTTATGGACAACATGCAATTTATGTATACCTTTATTTGCAGAAGGGGCCGAACCAACATTGTCACATTGGTGTGGGACAATTTAGAGATTCGTACATGCATACATTATATATACACGATATACACGTTATATGAAAGCCCTATTAATATGTGCACACTGTATTAATTAAATAAAAGTAAGTGGGTATATTTACCTGTAGTGAGAGTCACAAATATAACCAAAAAATAATCACTGTATACACTCATGCTAACAGTACCCATATAGTTGCCATCTTTTTCCTTAATAACATTGACATGACTAGTAGTTAGGCCTGAGCAACTCAAATTATTTCATAAATAAATGCATGGCAAGTTCCTCTCTCCTCTGCAGGCGCAGTATCAGGAAGTCCATGCTAGTTATAATAGGATCTTGTTTAGTATTGAGAACTGTTAGATTAGCTAGCATATGTGGATGTGCAGTGCATGGGGGTGGGAGACAGCCTCAGAAAGTGACTGACCAAACTTTTTTTAACTTCAAGGTCATACAGCTGTGTACGTCTATGTCTCACCCTAGGAACCTGGTGAGTCTACATGCTCTCAGAGAACACTATCTCCTGATTGGACCATCTAGAGGGAGTTCATGAGAAGAAGCTTGCAGAACTTTTAATTGCTTATTAATTGTATGTTCCTTAGAATACTTCAGCAGATCTTGTCCTGACTTCACCGAGAGTAGACCTTTCTAAACTCTGCTCATATCCCATACCTGGGTGTTAAACTTCATGGAGACAGCAAATCGGGACTTTTACAACCACAAAATGCTTTTTGATATGTTCAAAACACAAATTACAATTCAGTAAGATAATATTGAATTGCAATTTGTGTATCGAAATTTGGTATTTGGAAGGGGCATGTTTAGGGCGAACCCTCCTAATTCCAAATAGCAGTAGTATGTATGAGTGTTTTGCGACTGAGTAACTGTCCAAAACATTCAATTTTCAGCAACACCTTAAAGGTGATGGTAACCATTTGCAAATGGGAAAGGGTTCCTACATTACCCCTTCCCCTTGGCGAATGTTGAAACAAATATATTTTTAAAAGCAGGCAGTGAACCGAGGGACCCCATGCAATCTCAATGCTTTATTTAGAACTTCCTTTATAGAACCAACCTACTTTATATTATGTGCTGTTTACATTGTTTTATTTAAAATCTTTTTCTTTATAATATACACATTTAGATTACCAGCTATATAAATATTTTTGGGATAAATTGATTTACTAGATGATTGATAACCTTTTACTAAATTTGATAATAAACCCTCATAGTTTAGACACAATTTTCTCTCTCATTTTTGTGAAGCCACATCGGTTTCATTGTTATTGAAAAATAGAGGCCCTTTTGTTTCATTTAGATCCCAGGGAACTCTTGATAAAAAACTTTCCCTCACTTGGTTCTCAATAAAGGAGGTAAGAACAATTATTGATAGAACAGTGCATTTGTCTTTGGTAAAAGAGTAAAAACAATTTGCTGGTATTTAAGCACCAGGAAGGTGGAATCTGTAGACCATTATAAATATTTAGGGTTGACATTTAGGAGGAACTAAAAATGGGACACAGTCTGGGATTCTACTAAGCAGAAGTCATTGCTGCAAGCCAGCTGTTTGTCCAGATTTAATTGGGAATTTAGAGGGTGGTCCCACATTTCTCTTTTGAGTGCCTATGAAGGGAAGATACCGCCCGAGGGTTTGTATGGTGGTGAGGATTTTTCCCTCGATTCCTTTTATTAGTGGGACTGATTAGACGGGTAGTTCTGAAAAGACTCCTGTCAATCCCATCCGGCACTGTGGTCCAGGGCATAAGTTCAAGCTTACCTCCTGGAGCTTGTTAGCATCTACTTAGGCTTTAAGATTTTTTAATAGACTCTTTGGGGTTGACTTTCTTGGGATGATATTCAAGGCAGTGAAAGAAGGCGAACAAGGGAAGTAGCAAATAGACTAAGTTGTATCAAGAACTTCCATTCCGATTACATCTGGTCCCATTTCCCATGTAAACAAGTATTGACAGAGTCTGCAGCAAAGGTGGCCAGGACTCTTGACCTGGCCTACCTGAGTAAGAAACATTCTATCAGTTTTTCCATATCTACTCTAGGCCAGGATATTGTTTTACCCTATCTGATGTGCTTACCTGATCCCAGCATACAGAATGAAACTTTAAGGGCAAGAGCGGGATGTAATCCAATTCATTAATTCCCCTCATGTTGGTCCAGTCTCCAGGATAAATATATGAAGAAAAAAAACAGCGGGGGGACCCACTGGTACCATGCACTATTCACCAGGTTCTTTTCCGAAACCCCTTACTATTAAATAAAGTGATCAAGAAAACTAAATATGTGTCATCTGTGTATTTATGAATGATTTTTCAAAGATACACATTCATGTTAACCAATGAGAAACATCATTCACATTGTGATAAAATAAAATTCATGTTCACTGAAATACATGATATCAGTCAGTCTGCATGTTACATACAAGATCAAACAAAACAATAATGTAGTACAAGAACGTCTTGTTTTAATCTTCATCCTTTTTAAAGTGCTGCCCGATGCATTTCGGGACCGAAGAGTCCCTTCCTTAGGGGCAAACCTACAACAAATATACCCTCATTGTTAACCATGTTGATGAAACAACGGTGTGATATATATACATTCAACAGCTATTGAATTAACAGTAATAAGTATGTGAGCTGAACACACCTAGAGAGACCCTTTTAGGGAAAAACAGAAAAATCACCCAAAGATTGCCTCTGTGCAGTGTAGCAAAAAAAGAAGAAAATCCAGAGATCAAATGGAGTATGACTAAGTTGTGGAAAAAAACAACCCGGAAACACGAGGTGTATTTGACACCAGATAAATTAGAACACTCACCATTACGATGAAAACACATGTGTAGTGAATAATGAAGGAAACAACAGCGCTGTGTAGAAAACAACTGAGTTGGATTGCTAAAAGAAGGAATGGCAAAGTACGATATGTAATAATTTACTCCTAAGCTCATCAAAATGTTAATAATAATGGCAAAGTACGATGTATAACAAATTCCTAGTGAGCTCACCTCGATTTTATAGATAATGAATACGTCGTTTCTTAGATGTTTTCCGGTTAAACCTACAAATGAATGCGAACGTATTGTCAACACATCAAACACGGATGACAATAAAGCATTTATAAAAACATACATGTACTAAAGCAAACAGCCAGTATCTAATAATTAAATAAAGCAACGAGTAACCACAGCATGATAGGTGACACGATACATCAGTATGCGAGTCGGCTCACCTCAATAGAGTGTAAGGTGATCTTGCAAATGCTTGCTGGTACGACAACTGAAATGTACAACGACCTGAAAAAACAAACGAAACAAGCGGCCTGTAACATATACTGTAACAGCCAAATAGCCAAGCCATCTAGGCAATCATAAACACCACGCAACGACTCACCAGCAGTAGTCTTCCGTGTGCGCCAAGTATTCCGAGTGCCCATGTGGCATGGAGTACATCGGGAAAACAGAGAGGAAAATTAAAATCAGAATAACAGAACACAAGAGTAAAATTAGAAACCACACTGTCACATCTCCACTAGCAAAACATTGGGATGAACTCAAACAGGCTATTTCTCAACTGAGGTTTCAGGTAATAGAATCTGTACAACCACACCCGGGGTTAGACATTTCTAAAATACTTCTCCAGAGGGAGATATACTGGATTAAATTCCTCAATACAATGATGCCCACAGGGCTAAATGATTGACTTGATATGAGTTGTTTTTTATAAAGCAGCTATTACATAACGGCACACATCCATGAATTAGTACTCATTACTGACACAACACAGGTCGACAGGTCTCTGTTCACTGGTCCACTGTTTATGTATGTAAATTGCTTTACAAACAACAATCTCACCATCAAAGGATGTAAAATGATTAACAAATTACAATGTTTTATTTTATTGTGAATACACCTATCCCCGTTTATGTATGTAAATTGCTTTACAAACAACAATGTCACCATCAATGAAAGTAAAATGTTCATCAAATCACAATGTTCACAATTCTATTGAGAATACACCTATCTTCATCTTGCACAATTGGTGGTGGTTTTTGTAACTTTTCACTCTCTTTTTTCTATTCTTGTTCACGTCGTCATTTTTGTTTGATTTTAACTTAGTACCATTGTATTGTTTGTATCTTTATATTCACATACTATTTGTTATCTTGTTGGACGTAGGACATGTATTCTTGGACCTTGCACACTGCCGGGCTCGCTTTCTCTATTCATTTCTCCTATGCAACAATACTGTAGCGTTCTTGAATAATTAATTACCTAACGCATTATAGTTTTATAAATAATACCTCCATCTTGGATATGAACGCGCCTCATGGTCCTTGACAATGCATTTGATTTACCTTGTGAATCCTAATATTTACTTATTCGAGGTATCCTCTAGAGGTACGATCTTATAACATACTGTCCTCTTTCTATTTCTGTTCACTATCACTTGATTCGGACTTTTCATGGTCCGTTCCGGGTTATAAACTTTTTTGTGCCATTTGGACATCTTGAACTTTATGGTTTTTTCCTGTATCCTGAATCAGGACTATTTCAGAATATTTGGCTCACACGGAAGACTGCTGCTGGTGAGTTGTTGGCGTGGTGTTTATCATTGCCTAGGTGGCTTCGCTATTTGGCTGTTTCAGTATATGTTACAGGCCGCTTGTTTCATTTGTTTTTTCAGGTCGGCGTACATTTCAGTTTTCGTACTAGCAAGCATTTGCAAGATTATCTTACACTCTATTGAGATGAGCCGACTCATACCGAGGTATCGCGTCACCTATCATGCTGTGGTTACTCGTTGCTTTATTTAATTATTAGCTCACCGGCTGTTTGCTTTTGTACATGTATGTTTTTATAAATGCTTTATTGTCATCCATGTTTGATGTGTTGACAATACCTTTGCATTAATTTGAAGGTTTAACCGGAAAACATCTAAGAAACTCTGATATCCAGCAATGACGTATTCATTATCTATATCGTCGAGGTGAGCTCACTAGGAAGTTGTTATACATCGTTCTTTGCCATTGATATTAACATTGTGGTGAGCTTAGGAATAAATTGATACATACCGTACTTTGCCATTCCCAGATTTCGCCTTCCTCACGGAAACATGGATGAACGCCTCCTCAGCACCCGACATCGCCATAGCATTCCAGGACGGATACAAGATCACCTGGAAGGACCGCGTCAACCAGACCAGGGGAGGCCTCGCCATCGTCCACAGGAGCACCATCCGCATCAAGACCAACTCCGACGACACCCTCACCACCGCCGAGCACCTCCACTTCCAGATACACTCCGACCCCAAGACCACCCTCAGAGGCACTCTCATCTACAGACCCCCGGGACCAGGCACACAATTCAGCGAAGCCATTGCAGACTTCATCTGCCCGCACGCCCTCGCCTCCTCTGACTACATCCTCCTAGGGGACCTCAACTTCCACCTGGAGAACAACAACAACAGCAACACCACTACCCTGCTGGACAACCTCGCCAACCTCACTCAAGCAACTGGTGAACACCCCCACCCACTACGCCGGCCACACACTTGACCCCGTCTTCTCCTCCAGCAAGCACATCGCCTTCAGCCACTCCACTGAACTTAACTGGACCGATCACAGCTGTGTCCACTTCAGCTTCAAGAGAACCACGACCCACCACGACCCGCAACAGGTTCCCTGCAGGAGCTGGAGCAAGATCACCGCCGACCAGCTCACCACCTCCCTCAGCCAGAACCCTCCCACCAACACAACGGACCCCAACGAAGCAGCCCACATCTTTACACAGTGGCTCATCAACTGCGCCGACGACCTCGCACCACTGAAGAACCCTCCCAGCAGACACAGCAACAAAAAATACTTGTGGTTCAGCAACGAACTCAAAACATCCAAGAAAAACTGCTGCACCCTCGAAAAAGCCTGCCGCCACGACCATACCGCAGAAAACATGACCGCCCTCAAGAACACCACCCGCACACACCACCAGCTGATCCGCACCACCAAAAGGACATCATTCAAAGAACGCCTGGACAACAACACCCACAACAGCAAGGAACTCTTCAGCATCGTCAAAGAGCTCTCCAACCCCAGTGCCGGAAACAACGACATCACACCCTCGCAAGACTTCTGTGACACACTCGCCTCCTTCTTCCACCGCAAGATCGCCGACATACACAACAACTTCGACGCACCAACCACGCACCCAACCACCGAAACAACGTCCCCACACCACCACCCTCTGCAACTGGACCCCGGTCATCACCGAAGACACCACCCGCACGATGAACACCATCCACTCCGGATCACCTACCGACCCCTGCCCCCACCACGTCTTCAACAAAGCCGGCTCCATCATCGCACCCCAACTCTGGAACATCATCAACATCTCCTTCAACACCGCCACCTTCCCGGAGAGCTGGAAGCATGCCGAGCTCAGCGCCCTCCTGAAGAAACCGACAGCGGAGCCCACGGACCTCAAGAACTTCTGCCCCATCTTGCTCCTCCCTTTTCCTGCCAAAGACATCGAGAAGACCGTCAACATACAGCTCACCGCCTTCCTCGAGACGAACGGATCCCTCGACCCCTCACAGTCCGGTTACCGAGCCAACCACACCACTGAGACCACCCTCATCGCAGCCACCAATGACATCAGATCCCTGCTCAACAACGGGAAAACAGCTGCCCTCATCCTCCTGGACCTCTCTGTAGCATTCGACACAGTCTGCCACCGTATCCTAATACAGCGCCGCAGCAACATCGGAATCCAAGGGAAAGCATTGGAGTGGATCACCTCGTTCCTCGCCGGAAGAACCCAGAGAGTCCGCCTCCCCCATTCCGATCCGCTGCCACCGAAGTCATCTGTGGCGTACCTCAAGGATCCTCGCTCAGCCCCACACTCTTCAATGTCTGCATGAGCCCCCTCACAGCCATCGCACGCCAACACAACCTTAACATCATCTCATACGCCGAAGACACCCAGCTGATCCTCTCCCTCACCAACGACCCGGCCAACACCAGAGCCAGCCTACACAAGGGAATGAAGGACGTCGCCGAATGGATGA
Source organism: Lissotriton vulgaris (assembly GCF_964263255.1). Classification (NCBI taxonomy): domain Eukaryota; kingdom Metazoa; phylum Chordata; class Amphibia; order Caudata; family Salamandridae; genus Lissotriton; species Lissotriton vulgaris. The sequence continues at coordinate 2,000,068,699 of NC_141687.1, forward strand.
AGAACAGCCACCTGAAGCTGAACTCAGACAAGACGGAAGTCCTCATCCTGGGATCATCCCCCTCCGCCTGGGACGACTCCTGGTGGCTCCCTGCCCTGGGCACCACCCCCAAGTCAATGGACCATGCACGAAACCTGGGCTTCATCCTGGACTCCGCCCTCACAATGACCAGACAAGTCAACACCGTATCGTCATCCTGCTTCAACACCCTGCGACTGCTCCGTAAGATCTTCCGATGGATCCCCACCTAAACCAGGAAGACGGTCACCCAGGCACTCGTCACCAGCCGAATGGACTACGGGAACACCCTCTACGCGGGAACCACTGCCAAACTACAGAAAAGACTTCAATGCATACAGAACGCCTCCGCACGACTCGTCCTGGACATCCCCCGCCACAACCACATCTCCGCCCACCTGAGAGACCTGCACTGGCTCCCCGTCAGCAAGAGGATCAGGTTCAGACTCCTCACCCACGCACACAAAGCTCTCCATGACCTGGGCCCCAAATACCTCAACAACCGCCTCACTTTCTACACGCCCACCTGCCAGCTGCGATCGACCAGCCTCGCCCTCGCCACCATACCACGCATCTGCAGAGCCACCGCCGGAGGTAGATCCTTCTCCTACCTGGCGGCCAAGACATGGAACTCCCTCCCCATCCACCTACGGCTGACCCAGGACCATCTCTCCTTCAGGAAGCAACTCAAGAACTGGCTTTTCGAGCAGTAACGGTTCCCCCCCCCCAGCGTCTTGAGACCCTTCCGGGTGAGTAGCGCACTTTACAAATTGTTCTGATTGATTGATTGATTGATTGATTCTTTTAGCAATCCAATTCAGTTGTTTTCTACACAGTGCCGTTGTTTCCTTCATACTTCACATACATGTGTTTTCATCGTAATGGTGAGTGTTCTAATTTATCTGGTGTCAAATACACCTCGTGTTTCACAGTTGGTTTTTCCCACAACTTAGTCATGCTCCATTTGATCTCTGGATTTTCTTCTTTTTTTCTACACTGCACAGAGGCAATCTTTTGGTGATTTTTCTGTTTTTCCCTAAAAGGGTCTCTCTAGGTGTGTTCAGCCCACATACTTATTACTGTTAATTCAATAGCTGTTGAATGTATATATCACACCGTTGTTTCATCAACATGGTTAACAATGAGGGTATGTTGGTTGTAGGTTTGCTGCTGAGGAATTGACTCTTCGGTCCCAAAATGCATCGGGCAGCACTTTAAAAAAAGGTGAAGATTTAAACAAGAAGTTCTTGTACGACATTATTGTTTTGTTTATGTTGTATGTAACATGCAGTCTGACTGATATCATGCATTTCAGGGAACATGAATTTTCTTTTATCACAATGTGAATGATGTTTGTCATTGGTTAACTTGAATGTGTATCTTTGAAAAATCATTCATAAATACACAGATGACACATATTTAGTTTTCTTGATCACTTTATTTAATAGTAAGGGGTTTCGGAAAAGATCCCGGTGAATAGTGCATGGTACCACCGGGCCCCGCTGTTTTCTTTTCTTTATGTATATGGCATCCGTGTTGACAGCGGAAGCAGTACCATAGCACCATTGATAGATCTCTAGATAACTTCATCATATAGAAATCTACATTAGGTGTGCACCTTTAACCACTTATTCTTCAGGATAACTACAGACATTGTCCCTACCCCCTGAATGTAAAATGTTATCTACTGCATATAATTATGGACAGTGATTTTTAACTTTCAAGTCGTATTAAGTTTTTAAGACCTTGGCTTTTTTAAAGATAGACTGTACAAAGGAGGAAGACTGGAGAGCTGCTGCCAGAAAGTGTTATTTAGGTTTGGCAGTAGGAATTGCTAAAGTTTTACGTTGTGTCAAACAGAGTTTAACAATGAATGAGAATTGGGGGGTGAGGGGCAGGTTGGTCAAATGAGTTTAAATCAATTTTCACTGTAACTGTTTATGTGTTTTTAGAATGTTTTATGGACAATTGTTCAAATAAACGTATATTCTACCTACCTGAAATGTGTTGTACATGCTAGCTCCTTTCATATGCTTGCAATCAACAACCAAATGTCCATACGACTAGTGGAGCTACCTGTATAACAATTATACAAGAACATTGAGATACAACTTGCTCTGCGGCATCACATTTTTGGGATGGAAGAACATAATTTTTTAGTGAAATATATGCTGGGTTTAAGATTGTGAGTGCAGTCTGTATTTCCAAGTTTTCTTGGCAGCAGTAGTCATTTTGATGTGTTGACTGTGCAGATAGATGGAGTGATTGTAGGAAATATTAGTGATTGAAAAGATAATATGCTTGGAGTTATTGAAGAAAATGTGGTAACAGATCGGCCTCATATAATAACGTTGAAAAGTTGTAAGAGTGGCTTTTGAAATGGATGAGTTGAGTCTGCAGGAGGGTATGATAATGTGGGGAATCAAGTTGATATCACCTAATATATCACCAAAATGTAACCCATGTTTTACTGCACAGGACCAATGACCCAAAGAGAACTCCAGTAATCTAAATACATTCTACATTTTGACAAGGCTAAATCAAAAATTATACCAATTGGCATGCTAAATATGCATCTGACCTCCTCCCGGCAAGATTTCTCAATGTGGGAGGTCTCGGCAGGTTGTCACTGCTCGTGTTGATAAATCTGCTACTCTCGTTGAGGAAGCTGCAGCTCAAGGAGAAGGTCTACTCGAGCATCAGAAAGCAGCAGCACCCTCTGGTGTAATAAGTAGTGCCGTTTGTGCTGATTATACAGCGTGGGATAAATTCCTGCCACTAGAAAGCAGTACAAGTAGTGCAAATTAACAGACTCCGCTGCTGGCAAAACTCATCAGCATGGCAGAGTTTTTCTGGCACTTCGCGTAGTTCAGAAGAGTAAAACTCAGCAAACTCCACCCAGGCCTACCTAAAACAAACCAGGGATGTCATATACTATGCACAAGCACAGGCAAAAAAAATGCAATAACAAGTCTATATAGAGCCCTGAGGGTAGACATGACTACGCCCTTGCAGAGACTATGAGACGATTGGGTGGATGAAATAGGTGAACCCATTGGAGGAGCGGATTGGGAGAAAGGTACTGGATAGTATCTCAAAAGTATCAAGAAACATTAGATTTAAACAGAGCATATCTGGCATCTGGCGAAATTAGCAAATTCCGGGTGCCTCTAATGTGGGGTAGTGGGAGCATAAATGTTTCACATGGTATGGAGTTGTACACATCTTCATGACTACTGGAACAGCATTTTAGAAATTATTAATGATGTCACTGATCGCAAAATGGCTGGGTCACCAATATCTTGCCTACTAGGCCAGTTTCCCTTGACCGACAAATTTAAAATCCCCTTTAGATTTATCGATTTGGCTTTGGTATTAGCAAAGTACTATGAAATAGAAGGGCAGTGATGAAAGTGGTTAAAAAGAAAACCGAGTTTATAAAATGGCCAACTTATGAAAGCATCAATATTCTAATGCATTGCTTCTCAACCTGTCATCTGAGTCTGCTAGGTATATTTAGGGGGTCCATGACTGTGTTAGAAAATAATGAAGAAACATTGAAAATGTGAAAACCTTTTCTAAATTTGATTGTGAATTAAACTAAATATTTCAGTATTTGAACATGTGTATACTAGTTATGCATTTTTGTGTATTGTTTTGTGGTTCAAATCATATACGTTGCTGAGGCTGGGGGTGCTCTACTTCCAATGATGAATCTGGTAGGGTTTCTTGATTCTAGTAATGAATCCGTCGGGGTCCATACGAGCCAAAAGGTTAAGAACCGCCGCTCTAAGGGATGCCAAGAGAAGACAGGGATCACTGGGGTGGCAAGACCACACAGAGAGCCCCTGAATTAAAACTTCAAATTAAGTGGTTATCTAGATATACAGGCACAACTAGTGGCAGGGGCACTACTGCAACCCATTTATGATGGAACATAAACCAATTCATGGAGTGGGAGTTGGAGGGGAGGGAAGTTGGGGAGATGTTATGTAAAAGTTTAAAAACAATTCTGAGCAATGTTTGATAATGGATGTCAGAATTGTCTTGCATTATCTCGACCAATAATAAGCACAAGTGTATCCATGACTAGCAATGCTATGTACATATAAAATGTTGTGAATGCAAAAATTCTCTGTTCACGAATACACAATGTCAAATCTACTTGGTGTACACTGCATATCTGAGGCAACATCAAAAGCAATAAAATATGTAAACAAAAACAAGAATCTATCCATGTGTGACAAGAGTGATTATGAGTTCTTGATGCAAACACAAAATTGAAGTTTGGGTGCTGTAGTATTCTAGTATTCTGTGTGTTCACATTGCCTGTATATCTGAGCTGGTGTCTGGAATGCTGAGAGTGAATCATCTAACAGAAGCTAGGCGATAGGAACAGCTGACAGTAGAATGGAGCCCCAACAGAACCTACCTTCTGTACCTGCAACCGACGAAGGGGTAATAAAGAACTTACGTACTAGTTGAATGGCTACAGACACTGCCCTCCCAACTGCAGCATTTTAGTGACTGGTTGTTAATGGCCTCTATGAAAATGCAGAAAGACTTTGGTGGTAGTAATGAGAGATTTTTGGCAAAGGGGCAGGCCCGTCATGAGAAGGATGATGGCCCTGCGGCCCACCCTTAAATCCACCAGCAGGTAAAGTCTGCTGGGTATGGGGACACCAGTGAGGAGGATGGGCAGGGTCTGTCAAGGAGAATGAATCAGGTGAGGAGAATTATAACCTGAGATGATGTGTCCCAGTGTATACTCCTAAGCGTATGGACAAAGAGATGGGGACAGTGTTATAAAGGCAGCACTGTAGGGATGGTGATGGTTCAAAGAAAACAGTGTTGTGAAGACAGAGGGACGATTCAGGAAATCCCCTCCACAGTGAACATTACTCTGAAACGCCACATTGAGTATCAGGGAGTAATACATTCAACAGTGATGGTGGCATAAGAAGCAAAATGAAGAGGTTAACCTAAAGAAAACTCAAGTGGTTACCTTTGGAAAAAAAAGGAAAGTCGGGGGAGGATGGTCATATAACAACATGACCATTGCAGTAGGAAGTGTATACAAATACCTAGGGGTCAATCTCGACTCAAGGGGCAATTTTGCGAAACAGCACAAGGAGATATCTGCTAAAGCTGTGACCCTACAGGTGACCCTCTCCAAGCTCTCAAAAAACTTGTCTGGCCCAAGTTTAACTCCTCTACTAGAGGTCATAAGAGCAAAAATAGGCCCGACACTGTCATATGGTAATGAGAATTTCAGGGGTAAACTGAACATGAATTTAAACCAACACGTGACCAACATGTATAAAAAAGTCCTTTGTTTGCCCAAAAATGCCTCTGCTGCCCAGATTAGGCTAGAATTTGGTTTATTAAACTATGAAGCCTCCAGCATTGGCACATTTCTAAATCTCTGCCACAAATTCAGACAAGCAGACACAGGCTCATTGGAGTCACTAGTTTGGCAAGACATCTTTGTGAAAAACCCAGGAGGCACGTATGGACGCCTCTTTAAGGAGTACATTCAAGAACTCTCTATGAGTGACCTATGGGATCTCAACCCCAGTATGACAGTATTTAAATCCACCATTAAGAAAAGCGTCTGAATAAGTTCCCTCATTATGGATAAAAATCACTTTGCCAAATGTAGACACGCCTGGGCCATTATAAACTCGTACGGGCGTTTAGCTCCTGCAATCTATCTGTCCTGCACCTACTCCCTGCACCTAAAACTCAGTTTTATGGCTATCAGACTTGGTGACTGGCAATTTTTAAAAGATCTGCCAGGCTGGCGTCGCACGTCAGATGAAATATGGTGCAGAGGGTGCGGCAGGACGGCTGAAACTCTGGAGCACGTGGTTTGTCTTTGCCCAGCACTCATGGCACAGCGCAGACGTAAATTGAAAGTGGAATGGAATAGGTTGGGAATCCGGTCCTGCAGACAGGCAATCATTGCGGCCTTATGCCCAGAAAACACGGCTTTAAATATCGGCCTTATACTGTTTATACGCTTTGCATACCGCAACTTTTTGCATGCTCCCCTCATGTTGGGAGCAGCCTAAACCAAGTTGTATCATCTGTAATTTTATTTTATTTACCTTTGCACTATCATGATTTGCTGCTATTGACCTGCTGTTGCTATTTTATCTGATCTCTTTTTTAACATTTGTAATTATTTATTAACGGCGGGTGGGCCTACAAGTTCAACACGGTAAATCACTGTATAACAAACTCCGTATCTTTTATCTTCTTTTTTTAAAAAAAAAGTCATTTTTAAACGTCACTTGGATTGTTCAATAGGGAACTGCACAATGCAATGTGGGAACTTTTATCCACTTAAGTCAATCATTCATGTTATTTTTGTTCTTACAATGTGTATTGCTGTTGGCACTTCTTTTAAGGATGTTATTTTATATCCAAATAAAGATTATTATTATTATTAAAAAAAAAAAAAAAGAGGGAGGATTGGTCTGCACATGGTATGATTTCCCATTTAGATTGACTGTGGCACAAGCTATTCCCTGCCTTTGGAGGGTCCTGGGTGCGTTCCACATATTTTATAGTGCCAAGCATGATGTGACCGGGGAAGTTGACACAGCTCCTGCTAGTGCTGTTATCAAAGCAATGGACCAGTGCTAGGTAAATGAGGACATTCCTCTCCAGAATAATTCACTCCGCACTGGAAGAAAAGGGTGTGGTCTTTGGGGCTTAGCAACATACATTACTCACGAGAGACTGCGGGAAAGTGCAGGGGAAAATGTGGAGATGTGCAGTATTTTATGGACTTCTGGGTAAAACCCACAAGTTTTGCCTGATTGTGCTCTGGGACTAGTTGTCTCCCTGTAAAAAATGTGAAGAGCTGAGGTTTTATGTAGCTTTAGTGTGTTGTAGGTGAGTATCTCTTTACCTGGTGATGTGGTCTCCTGTTAATGGTTGTATTGCTGCACTGCTCTAGTGTTTGATTGCTGTAGTATACCTCTACTCGAGGCTGTCATCCTTGTGTTCAGAAGATATTCTAACTGGTGCAATTTCCAGTCGGCGTGGTGCATGGAGCAGATTAAATTCTTTCTTCAGCCTTACATTTGGTCATATTGGTTGGCCCAGCTAGTATGACTGAGTGTGCGGTGTGTTGGAGTACTGAGCTGCTCTTTTGTGTGTGAGTGTGTGGTGTACTGTGTTGTCCTTGTGGGAATGTGTGTGTTGTCTGTGGAAGATGGAGTAGATGTGAGAGTTTTTTGTGTTGTGCAGTTTAGAAATTAGAGTTAGATGTTTTGGGACCTTGTGTCCGCATATGGTTATGATGAAACTTTTTTTTGGACTTTGGTCTTGGGAATTTTGAGCAGAATTTTCTATTTTCATTCTCGTTTTGTACCTAGAATGTGTAGTCTTAGGGATGATAGTTAAGCCTTTCATCAACGGAATACCTCCAACTGTGTAAACAGGCTGCTGTACAAACCTTTAATGTCTTTATAACCAGAGCTCTGCTGTACACTGATAGAGACTGCACAATTTGTGTAACTTGTTTTGTTCCTTTATCCTGCATCTTCCAAAGACACTGAGTAACAAGATATTGTTGAGAAGCTACTAGGCTACTTGGAACACCCAAACAAGCCCTGGGATATTTCTTGCAGATCCTTTCAGAATGCATAGATTTTATAGCAAATTATTTGCAATTTGTACTCTAAAATACAGTGTTTGGACCCTTCATTTCAAAATATTCTTGGATGAACCCACTAAAGCACCCTTTGAGATAGTCGGGCTTGCTCACTTCTCATGAGCTATCAATCCTAATCAAATCACTATCTATTTTGTAACGAATTCTCTTACTCAGTGCTCTCCTATTGCTATGAATATCACAGTCAAATTGCTTAACTCACTTCAGTCTGGTTCTCCACTAGGTCCTTGTGTCTATAGGTTTTTGCCTATGCTATTGATCAGATCAGGTCAGCTCTTTCTGACTTTTGCAGTTCTTCTCTGTCTTCTGTCAAAGCACCTATTTTGTGGAAGAAGGCTGCGGTAGTTCCTCTACTTAAGAAGCCTTATGCAGATCCAGCAGCTTTGTCCAATGCCAGGCCAATCTCTCTATCAATTTGTTTTTTATTTGGAAACCAATGGCTTGCTTGCCCCCGTACAATCAGGTATAAGACCTTTCCCAGCATGAAGTCTACATTACTGGCTGTTGCTGATGATCTTAGGGTGATGTAGACCAAGATGGCACGTCCGCCCTAGTTCTCCTTCACTTGTCGGCAGCATTTGATATTGTCATTCAATGCATTCTAATTAATCATCCACAGAATTTCTCTATTCAAGGAAAAGTGGTTTAAATCTTTCCTCAAAGGACATTGCCAGGCTTTTCTCCTTCTGCCTTATTAGTCTAATTTCCATCAACGTACTTGCTGTGTTCTGCTAGGATTATCATGAAGCCCTACGCTTTTTAATATATATGCGACTCCTTTGGCTGGGCTCATCCCTTCACAATGGCTGTCAGTCATGGCTTATACTAATTATACTAAAAAAATCTTATGTTTAGATCAGTCTCCCAGTAATGCTCAGTCTTAGAAGCAGAGGAAACACCACTCCAGAGGCGAAGCAGGTATGTCTAAAGTTTTATTTAAGAAAGTCGTTGCCTGTGGTGAAAGCGTGGCTCATCCCTAGCCAGCCAGTCACCAACTGTTGACCCTAGAACATAACTCCTATAAGTGGATTGTGGAACGCACTAGGCACAGTGCTCCACACTCCACACATGAAGAAGGAAACAAGAAAGAAATTATCACAATACATCCCCTTTCCTTATAATGATAAATAAGATAAATGAAGAGGAAGAACCCATGGAAGAGGAGGGAGAAAGAAGAAAGAAGAGCAAAGAAAGAAAGAAAAGAAGCAACAGAAGAAAATAACTAAAGAAAACTTGGTTACATTAATAAAAATACAACAACCAAAAACCATTATCAATCACAAGTCAAAATTAACCACAAATATAATTATTGAGATATCCTAGAGGATGTTGACCGCTTCTAGGCCTCACTTCCCTTCCAACAGGAACATTGTGTTCAAAGTCAGTGGACGCATCCCCACCACCTTGAGTGATACTATGAGCACTAGAGCTTACATGTTAGGGACCACTCAAGTCAGACATTGACATAAAAACATTGCTAGCACTTTTATCATGATGCTCGATAACAACATTATCACTAATGTTACCCTTTTGATAAAGGACTACTCATCTGTAATTCCATTTATCATCATAAAGATCGAATCTGAGCTTTCCATGCCGTACTAAGTCACTAATGTGGTTGGAACTTGTATAGGTCTCATGAGACAGTTGCTTAGAATTATCCCCCTCCTTTCAATTGCCACACCACAGATGATTGTGTCAGCCATAATTGTCTCTAGAGTAGACTACGGTAATGCCTTATACATCGGCCTCCCCCAGAAACTTATCAATAGATTGCAGGTGGTATTGAACAAGGCAGCCTGGCTGATTTTTAGTCTCCCTAGAAGGACTCACGCTACCCCTTTTGCTGTGCAAGCTGCACTTGCTCCCCATTAAGCAGAAAGCAAAATTAAAGGGTCTCTGCATTGCCCATAAAGCAATTTATGGCCAAGCCCCAGTCTATATTAAAGAATGCCTTGAGAACTACGTTCCGGGTCGTATACTGAGGTCACCCGAGGCCAGCCGTCTGGCCCTTCCACGGTGCAATACCGCATCTAGAGGGGTCAGAGTGTTCTCTGTCCTACTCCCACAACTATGGAACCAACTGCCTGATCACCTTCACAAGGAACCTGCAGACCTCCAACTTCAGGAAACAGCTCAAAACGGTTCTGTTTAGGTAGACTTTGGACACAGTCTAATCCCCCTTCCTTGAGCTGTATGTAACCGCTAGTGGTCTTTGGCCACTCTTTCTACACGCTAAGAGACCTGCCGGTGATTCTTCGCTAAATAAAAATCAATTAACATAACATAACATTGTCAAGAACCACACCATGAGGTTAGGTACGCGCTAGTTTGTAAGGCCCCAGAAACTTGGATAAGCGTAGCTTCACCCAATCACCAGGGCAAATGCGTTTACTGGTTTTCCTTTTTCCACCCACTTCTTCAGTCGAAGAGGAGGGAGAAGGAATCTTAGACACAAGATCTTTTATTCAAGTGGGAACAAGTTTGGTATTAGGCAGTCTCCCACTCATCATTTCAAATGGTGTCCTGCCAGTCACACTATGCAAGCTTGAGCAGTAAGCCCACAACTTTTCAGACACTAACAAGTTAACTTCACTTCTGCAAGACATGGCCATTTGAATGTTACCTTTGATTAGACGGTTTTCCCTCTCAACCACACCATTGACTTGTGGGTTGTAAAGTGTGGTGCAGAAGTAAGTTGGATGCCATTATCGGTAATTAGAACTGAGGGTAAACCCTCCTCCATGCAAATCTCCTTCAAAGTGTTCACAGTGGTTTTTGTGGTCATTTCCTTCAAGGACTTTACTATTAACCATTTATTGCGAACATCAATCACTACCATGGCAAACCTACAGTCACTCTTGAGATCATTCATAGGACTAATGAAGTCCAAGCAGATGGTCTGCCAAGGTTGTCTAGGATCAGTTATAGGTCCCATGACTACTTGCACTCCCACCCTTAAACGCTTATCACTTTCTTTGCAAACTGAAACTTCACACTTCTCTGTCCAAACATCCCCATCGGCATCCATCCCAGGCCACCATTAATTCACTCTCAATGTTTTTTTTGTTCTAGTTTGGCCCAGATGCCCCTCAAGAGCCAATCTAATGAGATTGTTTCTAAAGCCAAAGGAGTAACAAACAATTCTCCTCTCATGATCACCATATCGCCACATACAGACAATTCATCTAAAACTTTCACAAAAGGTCTGATAGAGGGAGACACTGAACTTTCTCTCCTACCACCTTGCAAGATTAAGCAGTTGATTTCCAACATAGAGTTGTCAGAGGACATCCCTTTAATCCATTCACTTTCAGTGATAGCTTGTGCTTCAACCACACTCAACACATCTTGGACAGAAGCTACAGCACCTTCCGCCTCTTTCTCTAAAACACATCATTTATCAACACTCTCCCACTCAAGAGAAAGCCTTGACAAACAATCTGCCTGGATATTACTCCAACCTTGTATGTACTGAACGCTTGTGACAATATTCATTTTAAGTGAGAAGCGAATCTCGCAGAGCATTTGAGGGTTCCCCCCAGTAATAGCACTTTAATCAAGGGTTTGTGATCAGATTTTAATTAAAATTATGAATCCCATAAGTAGGTTCTGAAATATTCACAACTCCAAGCAGCTGCTAAAGGTTCTCATTCAATAACTGAATAATTATTTTCAAAATTAGCCAGTGTCCTGGATGAGAATGCTACAGTCCTTTCACATCCATTATGGATTTGAGATAGAACAGTGCCAAGTCCTGTAGCACTAGCATCGACGGTGAGAACAGATTCAAGCTTAGTATCTAAAGGAGTGAGACTACCTGCTTCACAAATATCTTTCTTGATATTATCAAAACATGACTGTTGTTTAGATCCCCATTCAAAAGTGACTCCCTTCTTTAAAAGAGACCTTTGAATTTCTGTTTTCACAGAAAACTCTTTGACAAATTTTGAGTAGTACTCAATAAGACCTAAAAAAAATCTTCATTTAACTTTATCAGAAGGAATAGGAGCTAATCGGATAGCACCCAAAAGGTATTTTTTAGGTCTTACGCCTTCAACTAAAATTTCATAACCAAAGTAATCAACTTTTTCTACAAAAAATTGATTGTGTTGATCAAGGCTATCATCCTGGAAATACACAATGTTATTGACATCTTTAAAAAGTGCATTCATCATACGTTGAAAGATACTTGCAACAGAGCAAAGTCCAAAAGGCATCTTTTTGCATTGAAAAATACCATCCATGGTAATAAAAGCTGTGAGTGGTTTGGATTTTGAGTTTGATCTGATGATAAGCATTTTTTAAGTGAAGTTTGGAGAAGAATTTACCACCACTCAAAGCCAAGATCAACTCATTAAGGTTGGGTAACTTGTAAGTATCTACCACTACATTTTGATTTAGCACTCTCAAGTCTCAAGTCAATGCAAAATCTAATTTTGCCATCAGATTTTTTCCGTAATTACAACTGGAGAAACCCACATAGAACTTTCCAACAGATCAATTACTCCGTGAGACACCATATCTTTGAGCATTTCCTTCATAGTTGCTCTGGCTACTAAAGGTGTTCAGCATACCTTATGTTGAACTGGAAGAGCATCAGGTTTTAAAACTATTTTGTGAACATTTGTCAAAAGAAGGATTTTCCATCACCATTACTTGAGTGGGTGCTCTGGGGTCAACTACAATACACAAATCATACCGGTGCATCCATCCAAGAATTGGCGAACCATTAGTAGCTACATTTACCTTACCTTGCATTGATCTTACCCCAAACTCTATGGTGGTATTCATATAACCTAAAGGTTTATTGTTTCTCCTAATAACCTCCAGGGTTGATGTTGTTGGGCAGTAACACAACTCCAGACCACAACATGTCAAACCCTGCCTTGGGAATAATAGTGTATATGGACCCAGAGTCTAGCATAAGTTGTACAAATTCCCCATTGATCACGAAATCAGCCTTTGTTCTATTTCTTCTGCCCAGAGAGGTCACCTACACGTAAAATTGTACCTTTATGAGGAAGAACCAAAGAATCTACATATAGTGTGTCAAAACTATGGGACATGACCTTCACATTCTCATCCACCAATGCAACTCTCTGTATAAAGGGTTGTCTGCACATGTTAGCAAAGTGATCTTTGCACCCACATTTTTTGCATTTTTTTATCAATAGCTACACATTTGCGACAGTCAACATTTTGAAAAGAGCTACCACATGTGTAACAAGATTTAAATTGTTGTCTACTTCTTTGGAAGGGTTTACCATATTTAAAAACAGTGGCACGATCAAGGTCTTCTCTTGGTACAACAGATATGCTATAAGGATTGCCGTCAATTATTAAACCTAATTCACACATGCAATGTTGAGATTGGTTAACAACTTTGGCAATCTAAATAGCATCTTTTAGTGAAGGATGTTTTGCAGCCCAGAGTCGTTCCTGCATTTATTTTTCACTTGCAGTGAACAATCAATTGATCACGAACTAGTTCATCAGTCATTGCTCCAAATTTGCATTTTAACGACAGCTTTCTAAGTTTTGATACAAAGTCATCAACAGACTGATTCTCCTCTTGATGATAAGCATAACATTTGTAGCGCTTCATAACAATGCTGATCTCTTTAGCAAATCTGCATTCTAAACGTTTTTTATCTTCAGCATGACATCTTCAATAGGATCGCCATTGGGTAAGGTGGCTGTAGGTAAATATTAAAAAATACGTTGACCCTCTTTGCCCAAATTTTTCAACAAAAGCAATATTTTTCTGGGTGCACGGAATTCAGTACCATCCAGAGCCTCTAAATAATTTTCAAAATAGGTAACCAGCACCACACTCAATGGCAAGCCGGCCAGGAGAGGCTAAGAAAATAGGTGGAGAAATAATTGCTCCTTGCGATTGCATTGTGAACACCTTAAAAGGCCCTAAATATGAAATAGATGAGTAGTGAAGCCACAATAGCTAAAACAAATATGTGGTGAACAGCTGAAAGTTCAAAACACAAAGCAGTTTCAAAACGAAAGATCATTGTTCAACCAATTGAAAGTTAAAGAGAAAGAGCTTTGATAGGCAAATAGATTCAATGACTGTGACACAAACTGATGTGTCTCACCGTTGTATAAATACTGTTAGGTATGTGAGTCACCAATGAAATACTGTGCAATGTGATGAGTGTAGTACGTGTTCACCAAGTTGGGATTAATAACTGTGACCAAAAACAATGCAGCTCACTGTTGAATAAACTTTACTCAAACTGAAGTGGCTCACCACTGAATAAACATTGTTAGTCACCAATGAAGTGCACCGATAAAATGCAAACAGCTTGTTTCAGCAAATGATTAGAACGCTGATGAAGTTGCATTAAGTTAATCTGTTGAAAAACACACTCTAAAATGGCCACCGACTTCGCTTTGCGTGCCTTCGTTGGGTTATAGAGCTTGTTTTGCTTACACAATGCAATATGGCCGCTAACGTCGTTTTGCTTGCTTTCGTTGGGTGATCGGGCTTGTTGGACTTTTGAGATGATGACGTAGATGGCAAAGCACGTGTAAGATTTTGAGCTCTGCTACCAGCAAAAATGCATGTGTAAGATCTAGAACACTGCCACCACCAACCACCAACACTCTCGCACAAAGCCAAGACCACCTTTACACTATTTCCATGACAAAAGGGATGCGGGCCGAATCACACAGAATCAACGCTTCGCAGGAACATCCAATTCTCGAAGAGAATTGTGTCTCAACCGACACAGAGAATCTTGCAGATGGGTCCAAAGCCACTTCCCACCGCAGGAGTGCAAATCTTGGATGCACAGGAAACACCACTCCAGAGGCGATGCAGGAATGTAGAAAGTTTTATTTAAGAAAGCTGCTGCCTGCGATGAAAGCGTGGCTCATCCCTAGCCAGCCAATCACCAACTGTTGACTCTAGAACTTAACTCCTATAAGTGGAATGTGGAACGCACTAGGCACAATGCTCCACACTCCACATATGAAGAAGGAAACGAGAAAGAAGTGATCACAGCAGTCTAAGTTTTATACCTGTATTCGTGAGGTGGTATGTTGGCCAAATTATAATCATTGAAAGTTAAATACTGAAAAAAATGAAGTCTTAATTTATGTAGCACCCAAGATCTCAGACTGGTGGCCATCTGAGATTGGTCAAATGCTTGGGCATACTGACTGCCAAAACTCTTGGAGAGACCTCAAAAACGTCTGTGATTCTGCACCTACTGAACCCCAATGCAATAGTGATCTAGTCCCCCTATTTTGATTCTCAGTTATCATTTTGTACTCGAATCAACAAGGTATGCTCTGTTTGTTTTTTCTACTTCATAATGGTGAAGAGGATAATGCATCTCGTCGTTGACAATTGTTGTAAGACAGTTAAATCCATATTTTTTTATAATTTTGATTATTCTTTGTGCTTGTGCCTTCCAAAATATCTGCTTTACCGCTTGCATTTGAATCAGAATGTGAGGCTTCTGTGTAAACTCACTTATCATTCTCACATCTCTATGAATTGGAAGGACAAAATGTATAGAAGCGCAAGAAATACCCAAAGACGTCAAGGCCTCTAATGGTCTACAGTAACTATATTGGCCCCTTGCTGGTAAGGATTGTCTTTTTAAAGCCGTATGTTTCTCTCATAATGCTATATATGCTCTAGGTCTATCTACGTTCAAAACAGATTCCTACACACCTGCTTGGACGCGCCATTGCTTTTCCATGTTCCCAAGATATATAAGGCCCGTATGAGATGTTGGTCCTTCCTCTTCCTTGTTTCGAAGTGTTGGAGCAGAAAACCTTTCTCACCTTGTTAGGAATAAAATCTTATTTCTTTTTCTAACATTTCAAAAAATTTCTGTCGACCACTTCCTAGTCTTCCTAAAGAGGTCTATAGTTATCTTCCTCTGCTCAGCCCAGGACGACCCTCAGGGTAAAGGTGCACTTTACAAATTGGCATCATTACTATAATTATTACGTGTTTATTGTCGGTATTGACTACGATTTCAAACATCTGCAGCAAACAGTGTCACCCGACGGAATGAGGATGGATTTCTGTTGAAAGAGGGTTCTTGAGTTGAAATGAGGATACTTATGTGTAAGTTTAGTTTGAAGACCTTTATTAGGTTTTAAGCATGGAGAAAGAAAACCCACAACCGCTCCTCCTGGTTTTCCCGCTGCAACTGTCAAACTTACAGAAGCACGAGAGCTCCAGAACGATCGGCATATACAAATGACACCAGCGCCTGTGGTGTAGCGTTCTAGTCGCTGCACGTCACGTCATGACGTGACGTGCCGTGGCCATATTGGAGCTGCGCGCGCACCGCGATTAGAGCGGCGCGAAAGCCGAGATTAACGGCAGATCGGCTCGGCGCTCTCTAGGTAGGGAACAAATAGCAAATAAAGATAGTTTAACCTACAACCAAGTGTGGAGCTTTATTGGGGTGACACCCATCTTTACAATGGCTACGAGGGCGTGATCACGAACCCTGGAGTGCACCAAAGGGAAACACATAGGAAAAAAAAAAACGTGAACACCGAGGGAAACAGCTGCTGCACCAGGGAGAAGACCAATTCCAGTGGGAAGCAGTACCAGAACGCCAAGCAGCCAAGGAGGGCCCACAGTAAAGGAGAGACCAGCAAGCAACCACACAAGGTACCTACCCTAGAGAGCGTGGCAGAGCCCAGAGCCCCGAGGGAAAGGATGAGAGTGCAAGGGGGAGAGAACAGACCCCAACACAAGCTAGGCAAAGCACGCCAGATCGTACATACGCCGCAGAACGAGGTGAACCGCGCTGGCGACGTCAAGCCAGGGCGAGGGGGCAGACGCATTAGGTCCCCAAGCGCAGGGAGCAGACACTGATGGTCTCCAGGCACAAACGGAAAAACAAGAGCTATACAACACACCGGGCAGCCCCAGAGGCCAAGGGAGCAGAAACCCCACAATCAAAAGCGAGAAGATGAGCGCACAAGCGGGTTACGCGATGGCGCCAGTGCAATTCCTGCCCAGGCCTGGAGAACCACTGATGAAGTGGGAGGACTGGAGAGAGTACATTGACAACTTCATAGGGGTCCTAGAAGACGAAAATGAAGAGCAGTTCAACTCAAAAAGGAAGAAACGCATTTTACTACTCAACCTAGGACCAGAAGGACTCAGAATTTACAAGAGCCTGTTGCCTAAACAAAGGGCGAGCACGGACGACGACGTGTATGCTCACACCATTGATGATCTGAACGACCACTACAGGCCGGCAGTGTGTGTATCAGTTGACCGGTTCAATTTCAAGCAGAGGAAACAAAGACCAGGCGAAACAGTGGAAGAGTACGTGGCGGCCCTGAAGAAACTAGCATCCACTTGCAAATATGACACATGGGAAGAGGAATTCATCAA
Organism: Lissotriton vulgaris; assembly: GCF_964263255.1. NCBI lineage: Eukaryota > Metazoa > Chordata > Amphibia > Caudata > Salamandridae > Lissotriton > Lissotriton vulgaris. Next base: position 2,000,085,801 of record NC_141687.1, read on the forward strand.
GGACCAGGTGGTAATGCATACCACGTGCACAGCAGTACAGGACAAGCTATGGGCCAGCGGAGACACCAGGCTAAAGGACGTCATGGTGATAGTCAAAAGGGCAGAATTGGCGCGCAGGTGTGCGGAGGCGACAAAGAAGGAAATGACGCCTAGCACCATGGTCAACAAAGTCGACGATGAGGAGCCCCGCAGAGATAGCAAATACAAGGGATCGTTGATGAAGGGACCCCACAGATGGCAAGGCAATCCTGGCCCCCCAGGGAAACAGGCGGGGAGCACCAAGAAGGCATGCTACAGATGTGGGAGCTGGTCCCATGAAGCACATGACAGGAAATGCCCGGCGTTCCGCGCCAAATGTTTGTACTGCGGCATCGTAGGCCACTACGAGAAAGCGTGCCGACGGAAGGCTTCCAAAGGAATGGTGAAATGCATCAACCAAGAGAGCGAAGAACAGGACGAAGGCACGGATGAGGACGTCGTCACGGTGTTGTGCATTTATGATCAAATACTGAGCGTGGACGGACAAGTGTTGAGAGCGGAAGGGAGAAGAACAACGAAACCAGTACTGGAAATGTCGACAGGGGGAGTGCTGATAAGCGTGGTTGCCGACACGGGTTCGCCCCACACCATTGTCCAGAGAGCGGTATGGGAGGAAAGTTTCGCACCACAGCTAGGCCCTGATCTGGAAAAGCTGGATATCCGCCCGGTCACCTACAACGGGGACCGCATTCCCATGGCAGGATTCAGACCGCTGAAGTTCGAGTTGAAGTTCGAGTTTAGAGGCCGTTCCGCCTTCTGCAAGCTCTACGTATCAGAGAGGGGACCCTCGGTCCTAGGATGGCTGGACCAAGGAGACCTAGGCATCAAGTTGGATCCTGGGGGAAAAGAACAAATACTACTTACCGAACAGGAAACATGGCCAGACCTAGACAAGTGGAAAAGTGAGTACCCCAAAGTATTCGGAGGCACAGTAGGAAGGATGGAAAAATTCTCACACAAGATAATCCTGAAGGAGGATGCCATACCAGTCGCCCACAAGGTGAGAAATGTGCCTTTGGCGGTGAGAGAAGCAGTACAGGAGGAATTACAGGACCAAGAAAAGAAAGGAATCATCGAACCCATCACATGCGCGGAATGGTTGGCGCCCTTGGTGGTAGTCATGAAACCAAATGGGAAGGTCAGGCTCTGTGTTGACCTACGCGAATTGAACAAGAACATTGTGGTGGAGAAGTTCCCCTTACCTAGAATCGAGGAAATGCTGGCCAGAACCCGGGGAATCAAGTGGTACTCCACTATTGACTTGACTTCGGCCTACCACCAGATTGCACTGCACCCAGAAAGCCGAAAACTAACATAATTCATTACCCCATTTGGGTGCTATCAATTCCGCCGAATGCCGTTTGGGCTAGCCTCGGCGGCTGCGGTGTTCCAGAAGCTGATGCACCAACTGTTTAAAAGCACTGATGGCGTCCAATACTTTCAGGACGATATCCTGGTAATGGGGCGAGACAAACCTGATCATGATGTGAAGCTCAGCAGGGTATTGAAGATCCTAGAGGATAGGGGCCTCACCGCCGAATGGACCAAGTGCAGGATAGGAATGGAATTGGTGACCTACCTCGGACACGAGATAGGGGTGCGAGGTGTGACCCCAAAAGCAGAGAACGTGAAGGCAATCTGTGATGCGCCGCCACCCACTAACAAGGAGGAAGTTAGATCATTCCTGGGCATGGCGGAATACTATGCCAAGTTCGTACAGCACTTCGCCTCTAAGACTCATTATATGAGGCAGTTGACGAGAGACAACAACGAGTTCCACTGGAAGGAGGAAGAGCAAAGGGAGTTTGATGTCATCAAAAAGGAGGTGGCAGGAGCCGTACCGCTCCAAGGGTATGACCCCCAAGGCCATACAGTGCTTACCACCGACGCCAGCGACAGAGGTCTGGGAGCTGTCTTGATGCAAGACAGAGGTCAAGGAAGAATGGAGACACTCAGCTTCGCATCCCGCACACTGAGCGAAACGGAAAAAAAGTACAGTGTGATAGAAAAAGAAATGCTGGCAGTGGTGTTGGCAATGGCCAGATTCAGGCAGTTCCTATGGGGCACACGGTTCCAGTTAAGGACAGACAACAAGCCTCTGCTAAAAGTGCTAACATCTAGCGGACACGCCGATGCAATGCCCAGGATCTCGAAAATGTCCCTAAAACTGCTGAAATTCAGATATGATGTAGAGTACATCCCCAGCAGTAAGAACAGAGTGGCGGACTATCTGAGTAGAGCGGCGGCCATGGAACAGAGCGAGGAAGATCAGGCCGGGGCGGAAGAACTGGTGGCACTCACAGAAGACCAGGAAAGAGTGATTGGAAATGCAGAGTGGAGAAAGGCGTATGAGGAAGACCCGACCCTGAAGGAGGTGAAGACAAACATCATAAAAGGATGGCCAGACAAGAGACAGACTCGTGAAGACCTCAAGCCATTCTATGAAATCAGGGAAGAGTTGTCAATGGACGACCAAGAAATATTTGTGTACAGGGGGGAGAAGGTCATACCCCCAGCAGACATCATCCCCAAGTTGCTGGACATGCTCCATGAAGGACATCTGGGGATAGGAAAAATGAAGCTGTGGACCAAACAAAACTACTGGTGGCCAGGAATGGATGTGAAGCCTGAGAGACACGTCAGGGACTGCCCACAGTGCCAAGGGGCAGATAAAACACTCAAACCACTACGACCGGCTATAGGAAAATTTGATCCCCCGCAGAACCCGTGGGAAGAGTTATCAGTGGATATCCTGGGGCCGATACTAGACGTACACGGAGTCCAAAAATACGTGTGCGTTCTCATGGATAGGTATTCGAAATGGCCAGAGTTGAAAATCGATGAGGCGATGGACACTGAAACAATCATAAAATTCTTATCTGACACCTTTGTAAGGGAAGGTATCCCTAAGTCCACTTTAAGCGACAATGGCCCCCAATTCAGATCAGAAAAATGGAATAAATTCATGCAGAGAAATGGTATCCAGACCAAACACACGTCCATATACCATCCGGCCGGAAATGGACTAGTAGAGCGATTTAACAGAGTGGTGATGGGGTCGGTCCAGGCAGCTATCTCCAACAACAAAGACTGGGAAAATGAGATATAGCTCCCCCACAGGGACAGGATATAGTCCCTTTCAGATATTGAGGGGCCAAGAGCCATTCACTCGGGACAACCGAGTATGGAAAGAAAAAATCGTGATGAGCGAGTGGTCCCCAGCAGTGGTGCGAGCCAATTTGGAAAAAGCACAAACCATTTACTCGAGGCACTACAATGACCGGAGAAATGTGAAGGAGACAGAACTGCAAAGAGGGGAATGTGTGCGAGTAAAGTTGGCCACACTACAAAGGAAAGGAGACAGTAAATACAGCAAGCCCATGCAGGTCAAGGAAGTGTTGGGCAGAGCGGCCCTGTTGAGCGTCGGAAATGTGTGGTCCCAGGAAACGCATGGCTAGATGCAACAGAGTCCTAAGATCGGACCAAAGTGGAGCAGACTTAGACGACATGGAGGAAAGAAATAGGGAGCAGGAACCAACCGAGGAGGATCTGGACAGGAAAAGAGGGGAACAGCAGGAAGAGAGAGCTGATGACAACAGCCAGAGAGCTGAGAGAGGAGGAGACATGAGCAGACCAGATGGGAGCGCGGCCTCGCTAGGAAATGGAACAGCAGACCTAGAAACTCATGGAAGAGAGACTCTGTCCACCCCAGTGAGACTGACCCGAAGAGGAAGAGCGGTGGTGAGACCTGTGAGGTTTCGAGACTTTGACATGGACGGCGAACTGTGAGTTAACAGTTTCAGTGTTCGGGAAAAAGGGGAGATATGTGGTGTAGCGTTCTAGTCGCTGCACGTCACGTCATGACGTGACGTGCCGTGGCCATATTGGAGCTGCGCGCGCACCGCGATTAGAGCGGCGCGAAAGCCGAGATTAACGGCAGATCGACTCGGCGCTCTCTAGGTAGGGAACAAATAGCAAATGAAGATAGTTTAACCTACAACCAAGTGTGGAGCTTTATTGGGGTGACACCCATCTTTAGAGCGCCTGAGAACAGTAAATATCACAACACATTGCTTTCTTCTCATCAACAGGCAAAGGGCGCAATGAACGAGCATTGTGCTGCGAGAAATGAGACCTCACGTTTCGTTAAAACATACATTTGGTGTAGTTCAACCTGCTCAGTGCCGTTTTAAGCCACCGAATGATTGCCTCTAGTTTACAACAATTGCAAAACTGTAAGGGCGCCGCAAACGAACATGATTTACTAAAACCATTTAACTGATGCACATCTATTAATTCAGGAGATTAAATGGATACTTAGGTGTGATTACCTTTTCCTCCTCTGATGACGATTTTTAACATAACAAAAATTATCTTTTGGCATTTTGGAAGTGTGCCACACATTGTGCCAGGCTGTTTGTGTGTTATTCAAGTAAAACTAGGGCTCGAGTCGGGGTACCACGCGGGTGAACGGCATCCCCCACTTATTTTAATGGGAGCTTTATAACTGAAGTAAATGGAGCCACACATTCACTCTTTGGCCTCTCTGGGGCGAGATCGGGACTCATTCAGAACGCTGTTCACGCACTGGCCTCTCTGATGTAATCGCATCAAAGGGGTGAGCGAGGGGAGGCAATGAGTCCGATGGTGCAAGCCACCTTTCGTGACATCACTTCCTGTTGTGACGTCAGTGTCCCCCAACTTCTTTTTTTAGAAATTGTGCCTGAGTAAAACGGAATTTCCCCTTCTGTTGTGAAACTAAAAGCAGAGACACATGCGTTTTAGACAAATAGATTCATTAAAAAAACAGCTATGAATACCTCAGAGAATTCACATATTTCAATAAACTTGCAGAGACAGCCTTCGCCAGTAACCGCATTGGAAGATATGAACCTACTAATAGTGCAACTCCTCAGCTTAGCCTAAACACACTTAGAAGAGCAGTGCAACATCCAGTGGCGGTTCCTCCACTAAGGCAGAGGAGCGTCGCATCGCTGCTCACAGAGCATTGTAATAAAATTAAATGTTAATGACAGAAGTTATTTCTGTTATTATCATTTTCTTTTTCTGGCCAGGTTGGACAGGGCTGGGCTCCAGTGACGTCCAGTAGGTGGAGTGCTGCACACTCATAAGTGCTCAAGACTGCTTGGACAGCCTCCTAGGTCCCATCGGAGCGCGGCTACGGTGCTCAGGCCAATCACAACGCTGCAGTGTTGTGATTGGTCAGGGGAGGGGAGGGGAGCCTGGAAGCTTTCTAGTTCCAGAGGGACGACACGATGGAGGAGTGGCAGCTGCGGACTCGGCGAGAATGCAAACAAGTTTTTATATTTATTTTGTAATGTTGCGCCCCCCCTGCGCAAACTCCCCTCCCTGCCCTTCCACTTTCGTTTACTGCCAGTCACTACTGGCAACATCCTTTAGAAGCTCAAGAGTGCCACAGTTTGTGAGCACACTTTGAAAAACTCATACTCTCTTAGAAGACACAAAAGATCTCTCAATCCCATCAGCAAAGCACTACACATGTTTTCTCTAATCAGAAGTTAACCTATGCTTGCAAGACTATTCTCATATCTTAAACATACATTTGGCAATGCCAATAGGTCTCACATTATTGTCCTAAGTCATGCATACAGCATTTGCCCATGCCATGTGGTTGCGTGCATTAGCACTGTAAATATAGACCTTTGGGCTCTGCATTTACTTCATCATTACAATCTGCTTTATTCGATTTTCCAAAATAAACGATAAAAGCATATCATACTAAAATATATTACAAATTTCCTAATGTTAAAAACAGAAAACAGTTTGGGGCAGAGCTTGCTTGGCCCAATGATGGCTGTTCTTTAGAGTAGCTCTGCGAGCCCGATACCCAATCTTACACAATCCTGTTTCCCTCCACAGAGTATAGGAGTACTCTTGTGAGTGTTTTCACTCAGCTGACTCCGGGTAAAATACAGTGATTTCACGAAATGCGTGGAGCTCCTTGCCCTAGACCTGAGTGCGGCTCAGATCGCGGTGCGGCCGCGATTCCCACTCGTCCCTTCTGATAGGCACGAGGGAATTAGGCCGACAAAGACGGCGGCGCAATCCTTGGTCTCGCTGGCTACAGAGGCTGGGACACTGCCGAGATAAACACCCGGAAGGGTGACGTAGTAAGGTACTGCGAGCTGCCAGGGAAACGCGGGAGCCACGCTGGCGGTAGACACGGAGTACGCTGGCGTTTCTGAAGGGAGCAACAAGGTAGGTGACACTCACCTGAAACTGCCTCGCACACGACGCCCCTGCCCTCATACCCTGAGCAACTCTGCACGCTGATCTTGGAGAAAGGGGAGAGAGGGCCCAATTTGAGGCCTAGACATGGCCTGGCTGCCATAACGATTTTTATTACGGCGCTCTAGATGAAACCCATGCTTAAAAAGAGGGCAGTGCCAGGTTATCCAGCCCTGCACTCATGCCCAAATTATTTGCCCTGGACCACTACAAAATTCTAGCGGAAGAGAGTCCACCATATTTTGAAAGAGAAACAGGAATCTGGGGAGGATATTCATTTTCATAAGAGAGAAACGCCCATCTATATATTATGGAATTAAATAGAGAAGGTGGATATATCACCCACCACCAAGTAGACGTAGAATTATGTAGTGGAGGTGCAGTTTTCTGTCAAATGCAATTAACAGGAAGTTACACAGATAGAGAGGAGTAAGACTATTCTTGAGTCATCCTTGGGGACTAACAAAATCCTCTTGAATCCTGTGGCCGCATTAACTATAAAGCTCCCAAAATGATTGAAGAGGGTGATGATAGGGCCCTCAACTTCAAGAAGTTAAAGTAACTCAAAAATATACTCAGCTGCATGGGGGTTTGAATACATAGTTGGTCATCATAACCCACCTAGACATCTGTGCTAACATTAATAGATGTTAAATGGGAGCTCAAACCTGTCCAGCACAATGCACCGGGAGGACCTCCAGTGCTGGTCATCATGACCAAAGGCACAGATTGTTCTGATTTTATCCTCCCAGCCCAGTACGTGCTACCTCTGGCTCAACCAACTCCACAGGAGGGTCCTGAGAATAGCTTTAGTGGACCTGGATACTCATGAGCATCAGCATTGCTGTAACCAATGCATATAGACAGTGTACTTATCCTTTTGTGGGTTGCAAGTGTTTTTTGATTCATGGATCCAAATAAATGGGTTCTCTTATGCCATCGTAAATCTGTTGCAGTGTCAAAAATCCATGAATGTTGCTGGGATAGTCCCTAGCAACACCCATGGAACACTACTTTCACGCAGTTTACTGCGTGAAAGGGGCACATACTTATAAGGCCATGAAAGGCATGTAACTTGGCTTTACGTAGCCTTATAAACATACCAGTGGCCACCAGAATATAGAAAAAAGTGACATTCCAGCAGTGCAAAAGTGTCGGTAGGGCCTCATAAATGAGGCCCACAGTGCTTAGTTTGACCCTGTGGTTGCTGGTGGGGGCCACAAGCACTTATTTGTAAGACCTGACACTTATATTTCTACATTAGATATTTACTGACCAGGCGTGCAACACCCATTGCACTCACCGGGCTTCAGCCCCCCCCCCCCCGTCGTGTGTGGCAGCCCGGGACAGAGACAGATCCCGGGCACACACAGAGCCGCAACCGAACATTTCACAGGTCTTTAAAAGACCATTTGAATGTTAATTAGGCCTTGCAGTTGTTTCAACCCTTCTAAGAGCCCCTGCAGCTCCACACTGCCTACTGATTAAAGGTTCAGCCCCCCCGAAATTTTTTCTTAGCCCCCCTCGAAATTTGGCTCTAGTTGCGCCTCTGTTACTGACAGTAAGAGAAGAAATAACACGCAAATTGGAACGAGAGGAAGAGTAAGACAGAAAAGGCATCATAAAGGGGCAAAGAGGGTGTGGTTGTGAATGGGAATGAGGTAGATTTAGGTTTATCAGCCTTTTTTTTGGCGTACCAACATTTAATTGCACTGGTTGCGGGCTTCTGAACAGAGTTTTGGACACAGGCCCATTTGTGATGTTTTAACACACCTATAAAGTTCAAGGCATGCAAAAACAAAGAACACATAGAATTATCACCTGTCAGCTAAGAGTGATTCACATTTCACTCACCAGTCATTAACTGTTGACTTTGAAAGTATGTCTGCTAACCTGTTTGCAATCTTAAGCGAATGTGAGGGTGACATCAGTTGAGTAAGTCACGACAAAAGGTTTATCTTGGAGGAGAAGGAACCATATAATATAGTTGTATTTTGCTGCCCATAATCAACCGCGGTTAAAAGTGGCATGTGATGAAATTAATCTTGCATGTGACAGATAGTGGTGTACACAGTAGCTGATGGCATTGCTCGTGGGTGGGGGGCTGGCACGAAGGGTTGCGGGTGGATTCACTGGTGGGATATCCTGGGGTGATTACGGGGAAATAAAGCAAAACAAAAAAAATTTAACTTACTGTCTTGACCGTTTTTTGGCTCTATTTCGGAGTGATGAAGACTTTAAACTTGCTCACATCCATCATCTGTATTCTTACCTTGTGTTGGCCCTTTTAAGCCCTTTTTCCAGACCTAGAAGAGGATAGCTGCTTTATATGATGATAGATCCCCTATTCTTGACTCTAATCCATCTATTGCCTATTGGCTTTAACATAGTTATGTGTCCTTTCATTATCCTGCCTAGAGTAGAGGGTGGATCCTGTGGTCCTGACTTTATATTACACATTGGTATGGTTTGTGTAGGTACTCTGACAGAGCTAAGGGTTATTTCATTCTTCTCAGGCCTACAAGGCCCAGAACTAGAGAGACTCCATTTTGCTTTCTATCCCTGCAGGGCTGAGATGCTTGAAGGGGAAAGGTAATATTTTGGTTTTGAGCTGTTGTTCGCCCAAAGTGAACCGGAGAGAACCGGCCAGAGCTGAATCTAATCAGGAAGTGTCCCTGTGCTCAGGTCTTTAGACGAAACAAGCAGTTGATCACTGTGGGAGCGTCTAGAGCAAGGAGCCTGGTGCATGGACCTGGTGGGAGGAGGCTGATGGCTGGAACTTTCCATGAGGCAACAGCATTCCATAATAGTGAAGTGCAGAGGCGGAGTCAGTTAGTTGAGTTGAGTTGGAGGAGCGGAAAGAGTTTGAGCTAAAAGCAGTTGAGTTGGATTGAAGCAGAGGAGAGGAGTGGAGTTGCAGAAGGAGTGGAGAATCAGAAAGAGTTTATGTTGAATTGGAGCAGAGGAGAGGAGTGGAGTTGCAGGAGGAGAAGAGACAGAAGATGCTTGGAACAGAGAGAAGACACACAGACAGTCAGTGAGCTGGAACTGAAGGAAGCAGTCAGAAGCAGTTACTTATCAGGAGGAGTTGTGAATAGCTGGAGTCTGAAGTAATGCCTTTTAGAAGAGACTGAAGTTATATCGTGGATTAATCTGTGGGAGCAGCTGGAGTGAATTGGACATTGGCACACAGACAATCAAACAGAGTGAAGAAGCTAGTGGAACGAATGATTATCAGAGCTGCAGAAACCATTAGACTGAAGTTGGAAGGTGGAGAGAGTCCGTGGGGGAGAGGAGTCCAGTGCAAAGTAATCAGCGCAGATGTGTGTCCAAGAGTGCAGGAGAGAATCTAAGACGAGCTAAGGCACAGACGAAAGAGGAGCCCAGATGACAGCTAGAGCAAGACTTCATACTAATCAAGTGATATCTGTCCTGTTATATTAGTGCTTTTATTTCCTAGGCTAGATTCCCCTATTGTATTGCTAATCCTTTTTCTTTTAGCGGTGTGCAGTATAATCCATTCCCTCTTTAGCTATTTACAGTCCCTGTCAGTTATGTGTTATGGTAATAAAGCTTTCCATTATAATAAAGAGACCCCGCAGATCTGTGTATGTGTCTATTCCCCTTTTACTTTTCAGGCTATGTGTTATAGTGCAGTATTATATTGTTGATATTGTTATAATAAAGATACCCCAGTTCTTAGTGAACTAGTGTGTAACTGTTGTTTTCTTATGATAAGGTTAACCTTTCTTTAAGTCAGATGCTGTTATGTGAACGGATGCGACTCCTGTCCAGGTAAATGGTAACTGAACAATGAGGGGGAGAGGAGAGCTTGTGTTTGATAATAACAATTGCACACTGTGATTTGGCCATTCTTGTGTACCACATAAAATATAACAAGTACATCCCCAGTAGGTATTAGATGTATGAGAGAAACTTCCCAACAGAGAGACAGAGAGCTGAAGGTATTCATAGGACAGAGGTTGCCACTAGAGAGAGAGTGGCATTAGTGATAGCACTCAGTGTGTATACCCACAGGATTGTGGCTTGTGTAAAAGGAACAGTCTTACGGGACTCTAAAGATAGAGAACAGTCTTACGGGACTCTAAAGATAGAGAACAGTCTTACGGGACTCTAAAGATAGATGGGCTTGAGTGAGCACTGAGGGTGATCAGTGTGTATGGCACGCCGGATTGCGTGTCGAGTGAGCACTGAGGGTGATCAGTGTGTATGGCACGCCGGATTGCGTGTCGAGTGAGCACTGAGGGTGATCAGTGTGTAATGGTAAATAATCAGAATTGCCCCAGGGTAGATTAGTCTGGACCCATGTGGTCGCGAGACTATGAGGTATGAGTGTGGTGTAGGGCATGGATGTCCTTAGTAATCAGTGAGTATTCCTAGTAATCCCTATAGATTTAGTGGTGTTTCTGATGATATGAGCTTGCATATTGCGAGTTCCCCATCCTCAGGTAGGTACCCAGGTGCCTGGATAGATGGGTCCTGAGGAGGGAGGTGGTTATGTTTTGGCCAGGTTGGTGTTGCTCAGTGAGCTGGTTCTATCTGGTCTGAAAATCTGGTCATAACATCTGGCGTCACGAATTGTTTACGTAGCCTGTGTGCGCTGTATTGTTTTTGGTTGGCACTTGGCACGAAAATTGGCCTATGGGCTTGAACAGTTGGAGTGTAAGGAGATGGCAATACATCATGGCATTTGACTTATGCAGGGTGGAAGAAATGCTTTTCATCTTGGTGTTTGAACTGTCAGGCTTGAAGGGTGACATTACATGAGGGAGCTAATTACATCTTTGTGATGATACAATTGTACAAATGTGTGTGAAAACTGCTTTTAAATTGCCCATTGAATTGCTTGCTGCGTTTGCTTATGCTGTGCTATGTGAAATGTGTTCAATGTAATATGACTTGTGGAGTTCCTTGTAAATAGCTCCTTGTAAATATGGCTTGTAAATAGCGCCATGTAATTATGGCTTGTGAGGTGCATGTTCTCATTTTGACTTGCTGTGTTCCTTGTGAATTGCGCCTTGAATATATTGCTTGTGAAGAGCATGTCATTTTTTGGACTTGTTGACTTTCTTGTAAATATGGCTTGTGAATAGCGTCATTTGTATATGGCTTGTACAGAGCATGCTATTATTACGTTAGGCAGGAGAGAGCTGGATCTCTTTCAAATGCTTGGGGAAAATGTTTTGAAGATGTGCGCGCGTGTTATTTGAAAACGTGGAGAGATAAGTTCTTGAATTTCCCATGTACTGCAGACATTGGGGAATGATTGTGTTTGAGCTGCCAAGGGGTTAATATCTTGGATTGAGACGGCAGTATTTATTTTAACATGCTGTTTAACATGCATGGTTATGTGGGCTGACACTAAAAGTCAGTGAGTGTTTAGATGGATGATGGTTTGATTTGACTTTCATTGGTTGCTGGGTTCTGCCTATGTGCTTTGTCTGCTTGCTGACAGAATGGTTGCATCTTGCATGGAGAAAAAAGCAGTGTTCATTTAACATTCTATTTGAAATGCGTCCACGAATTTGTGTGGGTTTGCCTTGGAACACATGATTTAATGTGTCTGTCTCAGAGGTCGGAAAGTGATAAATCAACCAGTCGGATTGAGATAAGGGTTTGCACGGAGGGTGCTTTAATTGATGCTTTCGCGGTTGAGAACAAAAATAAAATAGACCCATCATAGAATGTGCTTTTAATTAGTGAAATGCAACCGTGTGCTTTTAAAACAAATGTGTTCTAGAAAATATACATGAATATTTTTTCCAATGCAAGCTGACCTTTAGAATAGCGTGTGAAAGTTAACCCACTCAGTTAGAAAGAAAAAATGGCTATTTGAAAAATAAATGATGAATCTGGCCCTTTTATTAGGTAGAATCGAAAAGCTTGCACGCTATATTATGAATTCTTGGTTATACAATGCAAAATTACATGTTGCCCCTTGTTTTAATTTGATAATATTTCACATGTTATTTTTAAAAAAGAAAAATGTAATGTGTTTGCATGCAATGTTGGTCTAATATTTTTCCCTTTCAGCCAGTAGCAGTATTTTATATTAGTATTATTTTAAAATGCTAGCATGTGACTTAGTTGCAAAAAATATGCCTTTATTAATTTGCTTTTTACCACGTTTCAATTTGCTTCACTTAGTTAGAAAATAATGGTCAGTACTTCTGCCCTGGGAAAGGCTGTAATGTTTTCAGTTTCAAGGCATCTGCTTTGACCTTGACTGATATGAGCCCTGCATCTATTCGCGCTCTGAGTTTTGAAAGGGTGGAAGCCGAGTAACTTCTGAGAGCAGAGAGAGCAAGCTTGTTATTGTTGACTATGTTTCAATTTCTTTCCGCGGAGAAATGTTTATGTAGGGGGGGTCAAGTCGCTCTTCCTTGCTGTCGGCGGAGACAGCTTCATTGACTTCAGATAAGGGATCCTTGCACATGCAGAATAATTGACAGACGCTTGGCCCTTGGAGTTAGATAAATACAGTAGGCCTAGAGAGCTTCCCTGACTAGAGATTAGAGATGCTTGGACAGAATGGTTGGCAGTAGCCTTGCTCCTGCAATGAGATCAGCATTTGGCAGTGATTCAAAATTACATCGCACTGTAGCCCGGCTTCTGCTTATTTTGATTGGAGCGGATTCAAAACTCTGAGCGCGAACATCTTTCTGAAGGGAGGGGCTGTTTCTCAGATGAGTTAGGAGTAGCTAGGCCCCAGCCCTTCTGGCTGTGTATGACAAGATTGGATTTTGCCCAAACAAATTTAAAAGAATATGATTTAAATTAATCCTTGAATTTAGAAGAATTCCTTTTATAAATTAGGAGGTTTCTTTCACCAATAAAAAGCACTTGGGGTGCTTTTTAAATGGAAAATGTATTTTTGCTAGATTAATGATACTTGTTTTTTCGTTTCAGGTTGTTGGGTTGTGGTGTTTGGTGTGTGCGTCGGCCCAACCGCCTCCCCATCCCTTTGTTATTTTACTTTATTGTTTTCATTTTTTATGTTAGTTTGTTGTTTTTGGAATATGGAACCAGACCAGACCGGATTGGTGGCGGATGAACGGCGGAAGCTGGTGACTAATGACGAGATCGGAGGAAGTGCTTCCTTGGCACCGGATACAGATGAAGATGAAGGGTGGTGACCTACACTGATGAATCAACAGACTGTCTTTCCACAGTTGACTGCCTTGACAGAATTTCGAACTGACTTTTAAAAAAAAATATTTTTGAACCCTAAATTACAGTATTGCACGAGTCATGTGCTATGATCCCTAATGATGATATGCTGAAGAACCCATTTTTATTTGGTTATAATTATGCTTGCATTTTTTCCCATGTTTCTATTTCAGATGGACATTATGCCACTTTTGCAGTTACCATATACAGGCCCCACTTAAAAAGTCTCACAGTCCTGTTCATGGTTTTGATGTTTATGCAGTGCCACATGAATGAAATAGTTCATATATATTTTGCCTTTAGTATGCTATGCTATTCTATCATTGATACAAAATGACTTTACACTTGTTTATCTTTCACCTATTTCATAGTTTTCCTGTTTTCTGCAAAACAGTCTTGCCAATGGAAGAGAAAGATGATTTGTGACCTTTACCTATTGCCTTTGGCATGGTTCAAATTTACAAGATATGCACCACACTTAGATGATTTTCTTTGATTTTATTGCTTGATATGCATAGTGCTACACCAGCTATTTTGTAGGAATGGGGTTATCCTTATTTTCCTGTTATTACACTTTCACTTTGATTCATCAACTCTTAATTAGAACAGTGGGATTAGTTCCAAGGGTGGTTACCCTAGACTTTAAGTTGTCCTGGGAGGTGTGTCTTTTAGTCAGGTTATGTCCTACATCTATTAGTAATGTTTGCCCAGACCTTGAGGACCGTTTGTCATGTTTATTTGTCAGATTTCACCAATTTCTTTCTTAAGTTGACCAAAGTAGGTAGGCCTCATTTAGGCCCCTTGTTATTTTTATTCCACACACATGGCCCTTCACCAATAGATTTCATGAGTTATCATTAGAAGTTGAGGCACATTTAGTTCTTAAGTTGACCGAAGTAGGTAGGCCCCATTTAGGCCCCTTGCTGTTTTCATTCCACAAACATGTCCCTACATCAATAGATTTCATCAGTTATCACTAGAAGTTGAGGCACATTTAGTTCGAGGGTGCTTTGGTTGGTTTCTGTTGTTATCAGATCAATCTTAGATACGTTTCAGCATTCAGGTCAAGGGTGCTTTGATTTGTTTTCAGTTGGTTGTTAGATTTGTATTCCCTATATCAAGTTTCAGGTGGAATTTCCTTAAGTTGTCATTTATTTTAGAGAGTCTTTTGGTTTTTGGTTTTGTTGATAGATTATGTTGATGTTTGTTTATTAGTTTGTTGTTGTTTATAGATGTTCGCAAGATAAAGTCTAGGGTGGAATGTCTTGACCGGTTTTTTGGCTCTATTTCGGAGTGATGAAGACTTTACACTTGCTCACATCCATCATCTGTATTCTTACCTTGTGTTGGCCCTTTTAAGCCCTTTTTCCAGACCTAGAAGATGATAGCTGCTTTATATGATGATAGATCCCTTATTCTTGACTCTAATCCATCTATTGCCTATTGGCTTTTACATAGTTATGTGTCCTTTCATTATCCTGCCTATAGTAGAGGTTGGATCCTGTGGTCCTGACTTTATATTACACATTGGTATGGTTTGTGTAGGTACTATGACAGAGCTAAGGGTTATTTCATTCTTCTTAGGCCTACAAGGCCCAGAACTAGAGAGACTCCATTTTGCTTTCTATCCCTGCAGGGCTGAGATGCTTGAAGGGGAAAGGTAATATTTTGGTTTTGAGCTGTTGTTCGCCCTAAGCGAACCGGAGAGAACCGGCCAGAGCTGAAACTAATCAGGAAGTGTCCCTGGGCTCAGGTCTCTAGACGAAACAAGCAGTTGATCACTGTGGGAGCGTCTAGAGCAAGGAGCCTGGTGCATGGACCTGGTGGGAGGAGGCTGATGGCTGGAACTTTCCATGAGGAAACAGCATTCCATAATAGTGAAGTGCAGAGGCGGAGTCAGTTAGTTGAGTTGAGTTGGAGGAGCGGAAAGAGTTTGAGCTAAAAGCAGTTGAGTTGGATTGAAGCAGAGGAGAGGAGTGGAGTTGCATAAGGAGTGGAGAATCAGAAAGAGTTCATGTTGAATTGGAGCAGAGGAGAGGAGTGGAGTTGCAGGAGGAGAAGAGACAGAAGATGCTTGGGACAGAGAGAAGACAGACAGACAGACAGTCAGTGAGCTGGAACTGAAGGAAGCAGTCAGAAGCAGTTACTTATCAGGAGGAGTTGTGAATAGCTGGAGTCTGAAGTAATGCCTTTTAGAAGAGACTGAAGTTATATCGTGGATTAATCTGTGGGAGCAGCTGGAGTGAATTGGACATTGGCACACAGACAATCAAACAGAGTGAAGAAGCTAGTGGAACGAACGATTATCAGAGCGGCAGAAACCATTAGACTGAAGTTGGAAGGTGGAGAGAGTCCATGGGGGAGAGGAGTCCAGTGCAAAGTAATCAGCGCAGATGTGTGTCCAAGAGTGCAGGAGAGAATCTAAGACGAGCTAAGGCACAGACGAGAGAGGAGCCCAGATGACAGCTAGAGCAAGACTTCATACTAATCAGGTGATATCTGTCCTGTTATATTAGTGCTTTTATTTCCTAGGCTAGATTCCCCTATCGTATTGCTAATCCTTTTTCTTTCAGCGGTGTGCAGTATAATCCAATCCCGCTTTTGCTATTTACAGTCCCTGTCAGTTATGTGTTATGGTAATAAAGCTTTCCATTATAATAAAGAGACCCCGCAGATCTGTGTATGTGTCTATTCCCCTTTTACTTTTCAGGCTATGTGTTATAGTGCAGTATTATATTGTTGATATTGTTATAATAAAGATACCCCAGTTCTCAGTGAACTAGTGTGTAACTGTTGTTTTCTTATGATAAGGTTAACCTTTCTTCTAGTCAGATGCTGTTATGTGAACGGATGCGACTCCTGTCCAGGTAAATGGTAACTGAACAATGAGGGGGAGAGGAGAGCTTGTGTTTGATAATAATAATTGCACACTGTGATTCGGCCATTCTTGTGTACCACATAAAATATAACAATTACATCCCCAGTAGGTATTAGATGTATGAGAGAAACTTCCCAACAGAGAGACAGAGAGCTGAAGGTATTCATAGGACAGAGATTGCCACTAGAGAGAGAGTGGCATTAGTGAGAGCACTCAGTGTGTATACCCACAGGATTGTGGCTTGTGTAAAAGGAACAGTCTTACGGGACTCTAAAGATAGAGAACAGTCTTACGGGACTCTAAAGATAGAGAACAGTCTTACGGGACTCTAAAGATAGAAAACAGTCTTACGGGACTTTAAAGATAGAGAACAGTCTTACGGGACTCTAAAGATAGATGGGCTTGAGTGAGCACTGAGGGTGATCAGTGTGTATGGCACGCCAGATTGCGTGTTGAGTGAGCACTGAGGGTGATCAGTGTGTATGGCACGCCGTATTGCGTGTCGAGTGAGCACTGAGGGTGATCAGTGTGTATGGCACGCCAGATTGCGTGTCGAGTGAGCACTGAGGGTGATCAGTGTGTAATGGTAAATAATCAGAACTGCCCCAGGGTAGATTAGTCTGGACCCATGTGGTCGCGAGACTATGAGGTATGAGTGTGGTATAGGGAATGGATGTCCTTAGTAATCAGTGAGTATTCCTAGTAATCCCTATAGATTTAGTGGTGTTTCTGATGATATGAGCTTGTATATTGCGAGTTCCCCATCCTCAGGTAGGTACCCAGGTGCCTGGATAGATGGGTCCTGAGGAGGGAGGTGGTTACGTTTTGGCCAGGTTGGTGTTGCTCTTGTGAGCTGGTTCTATCTAGTCTGAAAATCTGGTCATAACACTTACCTCCTCCTGGCCTGTGTCTTCTCTGTCTGCTCTCCTGCCTCCAACAGGAACAGGAAGCAGGTAGCCAGCCTCTCTCCCGTAAGCCAATCACAATGTTGCAAGCAGCGTTGTGATTTTCAAGGACGCCGCCCAGCCAGGGGCTAATGGGGTGGCCATGTTCTCCATGGAGAGAGAAGGGCAGAGTGTGCATGACTGCTTTGGTCGGCCCAAGAGGGCCGACCAAACAGTCTTTGCACACTCAGGAGTAGGCCAACTACTCCTGCCCTGCTCAAAGAGCCCAGCCCACCCGCCTGCCGGGAATGTGCAAAGAAAACATAAAATGGTAATAACTTTTAGTTATTACCATTTTATGTTTTAGCTTTCTTGCACTTCGAGAAAGCAGTGGGGTGACGCTCCTCCCCCATAGTGGAGGAGCTGCCCAAGGGTGAACATAACAATATGAGTCTTTCCAACATTAAAGTTGTGGACATACACACTCATGAGTTTTTTGCTCTTTCACCATTCTTTTTCAGTGGCCAGCCAAGAAGAAAGAAGGGAACATCTGTACTGGGGATGAAAACATACTAAGTCCTCGGATAATCAGCATGCAAAAGAAGAACCCCATTCCACTGAGAAGGAGGGAAGGTGACCAGCAGGAAGAGTGCTCCAGCCTGGAGAGTAACAGGGTCACTGGAAAAGACACTGGAGGCATAGGCTGAGCCCAAAATAGGAGTGAGGAGTGGCTTAGTTGAACAGTACATTCCAGGAGGGGGTTGTTGATGAGGCTCTTCCTAGAAGAGTTGGGAAACATCAGTGGTGTGCCAGGAACGGATCCCTTTGTCTTCAGGGCCTGTAGATGCCCCCTCCACCAGTGAATATGCCTCCACATTATAAAGGCCTGCAGTTGCACCTTCGTCGCTTCTCTTCCTTCTAAGAGCTACCTGGAACCTGAGCCAGTGAGAGCGAGATTCAAACTACAGCTTGTGTTACAGTTTATAAGGTGTATGGCAGAGTAGGAACTCTGCGCCATCCCATTTGCAGACAAATGGTCATTAACTTTTTTCCTCAACCTTAGACAGCAGTGAGGAGACAATGTCTGAGTCAGGGTGCTTTTAATTTATGTATAACTCTTCAGACCTTACTTAGATTTCAAACATTACCTTGGGACTTTGGGTCATTATTGGACCCATTGCTCTGGACACTTTCCTACCTTGTCCTCACTGGATTATAAATAGATACATTTTCCCTGATGTTCTAAAAGAGGTTTTTCCGGGTAACAACCCCCTTCAAGTTGACTTTCTCTCCCTGGACTCCGCCTCTGTTTTGGTTATTTTGTCCCTGCCTATTTTAAATCTACACACTATCCCTAAACCTATGTTCCATTTTCTTTTTTCTGTATCAAATAAATTTTGCTATAAATCTATATTTATTAAAACTAACTTGTTTTGTAAGAATGCTAACATTGTGTGGGCATGCCTTTGGAGACAGAAGGGTCTGATGAGCATTCAATACATTTCTTGCATGCACCCACATTCAGGCCCAGACATACATGAGACAACGCACAGTTAAGGCAGGTGGAAGGTAAAGTTTATCTCTGTTAAAATAAGATTTACCATATATATTCTTCGGTAGAATTGGTAAGAACAAAATTAGGAGTGAGTTGCATGAGGTTGGGTCAGTGGCTGGTGGGTGAAGCATCCATGATGGGGTTGTTGCTGCCCATGCCCAATTGGGATTTACCATACTATGCAATACTGGGCCCACAATGTGTTTAGGGTTAGGCTGTGCAATGGAAGCAGGTGGGAGTGTGGGGACATTATTCTCGAAGATGGTATGTTGACTCAAGTTGCATTTGGCCCTTGACTAGGCCTGTAGATTGAGATGGTCCTATATATAAGACTACGGGCCTTATTACAATATTGGGTTGTGGAATTGGGACCGACAGACCTCCAGTCGGCGGTCCCGACTGCAGCATTACAATGCGACTGCACCATGAGGTGCTTGCCATGAGGTGAAGGAAAGAACAGATACTGCCATTTCCCTACCGGAGCTAATGCTGTGGCCGTAAACCACGTGGAACCAGCATGCGTGGTAGTCGCCTGCGTGGTTTTGTTAAAGAGCCATCATCATCATACGGGTTCAGTGGTGCTATAGATTTAATATAGATCTTCCCTGTAAGCTTTTATTTTCAAACTAGCTTGAATCGTCTAATACATTCAGGTGCTTCCTAGATATTGTTCCCCACCTTGAGTCTACTGCTAAGTTCTGGGGCCACAAACACACGTGGGCTATGCCGTTCCATAATTATGGGCAAACGGAAAGCAGTAGACACCTTATTGGGCAAGAAAAGCAAATGCTTCAAACATTTTTCAGCTACTGTTTCTACCAAGTCTAAGTCTTCTCTAAATCTTGCTGACATAGATACTCTAATAGAGGAGGTGAAGTCTCTCCTTTGTGAAGAACAGAGGAGAATTTGCCTCAAAAGTGTGATAAAGTAGCACCCATATTCTCCAGAAAGAAAAAGTCTAAACCTCTGGTAGCCAACCCCACCCAGTAGGCTGAGCATTTATGCAAGGGTTTATCTACCACTCCTTCTCTATCCATTAACCATATTGCTGCATCTACTCATGACACTGGGTTATTGAGCAGTCTATCAGAATGCTCAAATAGATTTGCGGCACTTGTTACATCTGGTTCTCTGTTAGGAGAGGAGCTAATGGGAGTGTCCTCGGACACTATTTTAAGTAACGTACCTATTACGTCAATGGCCCGATGTAGGTTAATCTCATTTACCGACTCTAGAATACCAAATTTTACCGATTCTGTATTCTAGATTCGGTAAATGAGATATAGGAAATAATTCGGTAATTTTTACCGAATCGGTATGATTCGGTAATTACCAAATCGGTATTTACCGATTCGGTAATTGCCATTGATTCCTATTGGCCTCGAGGCCCATAGGAATCAATGTCAATTACAGAATCGGGGGACAGGGTGTGACATAGGAATCAATGCCAATTACAGAAGGGGGACAGGGTGTCACTTTGACACCCTGTTGCACCCCTGATTCTGGCTTGTGTGTAGTACACTGGAATTCGTTATTTACCACAAAATATTAGTTCGTGGTAAATAACGAATTCTTAAGGGCCTGTGGCACTGTTTTCAGTGCCACCTACATCTAGATTTACCGATTCGGTAAATTTACCGATTCGGTATTTTACAGAATCGTTAAATGTACTGAATCGGTAAATTTACTGATTCTGTAAAATGTAACCCATTCCACGCTCATGACGAGCTCAGCTCGTCATGAGTTACGCCGGTCGTACGCTCATGACGAGCTGAGCTTGTCATGTAATGCAGATTTTCGCAAATGTCAGCGCACAGCGGGAAAACCCGCAGTGTACAAGGTGTTAAGGCCCCTACATATCAAAAACCAAATACCGGTCGGTAACTGCCGAAATCGGCCGTTACCGACCGGTATTTGGTGTCCTACATCGGGCCCCTAGTGATGAAAGACAAGCAGATAGTTCTGGGCTGAGAATATTCTTCCAGGAAGAAGAGCTGGATGAGCTGTCAGTAGGAACTGCCATTGTTTGCAACTTGACTCTCGACGCATTGACACCTTGATGCATCATCCCTAGGTACCATTATCTTCATTGACATTACACCGCAGTAAAGAACCAAGGCTGTGTGTCCTTAAATGCAGCATCACCTCCCCTGTGACAGTATAAAATGATGCATCACCTCTCCGCTTTTTCGGTGCCTCACCTCCCATGCGCCTCGCATCGTCTCTGATTTTTGAATCATCCAAGGTTCTGCGTCTGCATCAAGCACAACCATTGATTTTTAGGAAGTAAACTTTATTTAATCTTTGGAAGTTCATATCTGGACTTGTGTATGCTGAGTTTTTTTGTCATTTTGGTCCTGTTTTAATCAGATCAATATTTGATATTTTCCTAAACTGATGTGGACTCCTTTTTCGTGTTTTCATTGTGTATCTGTTTGTGTGTGTGTACAAATACTTTACACATTTGCTCTGGGATAAGCCTGACTGCTCTCGCCCAAGCTACCAAGTGGGTGAGCAGGGGTTATCTTTGATGTGTAACTCACGTACTCTGACTAGAGTGAGGGTTCACGGCCAACTAGAGACCACATTTCATACAAGGCCCCTGTGGCATGTTCTGTTCATTAAACTGAGTTAGCCCGTATCATGCTATACTAATCCATATGCATATCTGGGCCTTTCTGAAGTAAAACCTTTAGAACATATATGCAAAAGCCACATGCCTATGAGCTCATGGCATATAGAGACTTACCAGTAGGATCGCCAACTTCAAATCCAAGGTTATCAAATAAATCTAAATCCCAACTGACTACACGCCCATCGGGCCAATTCACAGTTGGTGAAAGCTCCACTGGACATTGAAGTTCTGATTCATTTGGCATTGCACCTTCTTCCACTGCTCCCGTCTCTTGCGTGTAGGGTAGCCTTTGCTCACACTACCTCTACAGCCAATCATTTGTGGAAGGTATGGAACCAGTAGCCACTGCATTCCTCCAAACTCCTACTCTGTTAGGTTCTTCGATCTGCCCCTGTCCATTATTTCCCTACCCACATTAGAAACCCTAAAACCAACAAGAAAAATTTCTTCCCATTCCCCTGAAAATACTGAACCCTGAAACGGACAGATTCCTGGCAATACAGTGGACAAAACATAACAAAATACAATACACAAATAACAATAACTTACACAACAGGAACAGCAGAGATGCCAACAAGACAAAACAACACCCAAATTCACAAGAGCCCACACCAAACCCATCTACCAGCCTGTATAGACAAAAAGATAGTAAGTGAAAGGAACTATATACGTTCTGGTATGCAGCATGGCTGAGCCTTTGCATCATTTCCTGCTTCGATGCATCAGTTTTTCTAACTAGAGCATCTCTTTTCCTTCGAGAGCATCAAGTTTCCTACTAGAGCCTAACTTTTCCTACAAAAACTTCAGTTTTCTTACCAAAACGACATGTTTCCTACTAGAGCGTCACTTTTTTCTACCAAAGCTCCACGTTTCCTACTAGAGTGTCACTTTTCCTACTGAAGCGGCACATTTCCTACTAGAACGTCACTTTTCTACTAAAGCGCCACATTTCCTACTAGAGCCTCACTTTTCCTACTAAAGAGGCACGTTTACTACCAGAGCGTCACTTTTCCTACTAAAGCGTCACACTAGAGTGTCACTTTTCCTACTAAAGCGGCACATTTCTCAAAAGGTCACCTTTCTGACTTGCGCATCACCTTTCTGATTAAAGCATCACCTTTCATACACAAGCTTCACCTTTACTACTCAAGCGTCTCATTTCATAAAGGAAAACACACAAGATGATGGACGGAATGTTGCACAAGGGCAAAACATTCACTCTGAGTCACAGATCTAGTTCAATCCATCGTTATTTTGCTCACAACGCCACTCCAGTTCAGACATGGCTATATGCAAATCAGTCTTGACCCTGTGCCTCATGGGAACAGTCCAGCCCGAACTGCCAAGCCATGTCTTCCCTGGACTGGAATCAAGCATACTAGGACCAGTTTCTGGCTATCAGCCGTCATCAGCCAGGATAGCTGGACTCCAGTGGCGTAGGCTGGCTTTTCGCAGAATCCTACCTGTAATCCCCCTCTTCGGGTGTCACCGGTCACTCAGCTGTTTCCATCAGATGCGCCTTGATGCCTCCAGGTTAAGTCGCGCAATACAAATCCCAAATTCATTCATTCATTCATAGGGAGCACAGGACCCAAGTCTGAGCATACCCTTACCACATAGGGCAAACAGCAAAACACACAAGATGATGGAATGTTGCACAATGGCAAAACATTCACCCCCAGTCACAGATCTGGGTTTAATCCATCGTTATTTTGCTCACCAGGACACCCCAGTTCAGACATGGCTATATGCAAATCAGTCTTGACCCTGTGCCTCCTGGGAACAGTCCAGCCCTAACTGCCAAGCCATGTCTTCCCTGGACTGGAATCAAGCATCCCAGGACCCTTTAGTTTCGCTTTGTTCGCCCTGAGTTGACAAGCTATGCCCAGATGTGGGTCCCTTGCTCACTCTGCCACTGGATTCAAGCTAGACTGGCTGATGAGGGTTATGAACCCAAAACCGGCCCCAGAATGCTTGTTTCCGGTCCAGGGAAGACATGGC
This sequence comes from Lissotriton vulgaris, assembly GCF_964263255.1. Taxonomy (NCBI): domain Eukaryota; kingdom Metazoa; phylum Chordata; class Amphibia; order Caudata; family Salamandridae; genus Lissotriton; species Lissotriton vulgaris. Next base: position 2,000,109,254 of record NC_141687.1, read on the forward strand.
TTGGCAGTTCGGGCTGGACTGTTCCCATGAGGCACAGGGTCAGACTGATTTGCATATGGTCATGTCTGAACTGGGGTGGTGGAGTGAGCTAAAGAACGGTGATGGATTAAACCCAGATCAGTTGACTGGGGGTGAGTGTTTGATTTGCTCAAACGCTCTGTCCATTATCCCCTTTGGTATCGCTTTGTTCGCCCTGAGTTTGGCAGGGTACGGCCAAATGTGGGTCCCTTGCTCACTCTGCCACTGGATTCAAGATAGCCTGGCTGATGAGTGTTTTGAACCCAAAACCAGTCCCAGGATGCTTGTTTCCGGTTCAGGGTAGACATGGCTTGGCATTTCGGGTTGGACTGTTCCCATGAGGCACAGGGTCAGACTGATTTGAATATGGTCATGTCTGAACTGGGGTGGTGGAGTGAGCTAAAGAATGGTGATGGATTGAACCCAGATCAGTTGACTGGGGGTGAGTGTTTGATTTGCTCAAACGCTCCGCCCATCATCCCCTTTGGTATTGCCTCATTTCCTAAAGCGTAACCTTTCTTACTCGAGTGTCACCTTTCTGACGAAAGCATCACCTTTCCGACGAAAGCATCACCTTTCCTACTCAAGCACCGCCTTTCCTACTCAGGCCTCGTTTTTACTAAAGGGTCGCCTTTCCTACTTGAGCTTCACCTTTCGACTAAAGTGTCACCTTTCCAATTAAAGTTTTGTTTTTGACCTCGCTAGTGAAATGGACGTTGCATTTGTTATTGTTGACACAACTAGCCCTTTCTGTGTGGTACAGTGTATAGATTGTTGCAATGCAGGTAAACACTCCCAGGGATCACATTTCCTGTTCAAATTGTTTTGGCAGACATGCTAGAAGATTAGTGATGCATCACATGTGTATGTTAACAGTGCACATATATGTGACTCCTTGCATTCATGGTGAAATTGATATATATGCAGAAAACATGTTGATGTATTTGCTGTGCAAGCTCCTTGTAAACAAGCGCCCTGGTTGGCAGTGGTTTATTGTGTTTAATTACACCGTTTGTGTATGCAGTCATAGTTGGTGTTGGTCTTGGCCTTTTTGCAGGGCCATCTCCAAAGTTTTTGCCTATTTTCTGTACCCGTTTTTTTTGGCTTTTAGGACTCTGCACACTTTGCCCTTGCTATCCAGTGCTAAAGTGCTTATGCTCTCTCCTTTAAACATGTTAATGTTAATGTTAATGTTAGGCTAAATTTATAGAGCGCACTGACACCGGAGGTTTCCTGGCGCTGAGGTTGGAATTGAGGTAGAGCTGAGAGCTAATGGGAGTTCGAGAAGAGCCAGGTCTTTAGGCTCTTTCTAAAGCTCAGCAAGGTGTCAGAGGTTTTGATGTGTAGGGGAATGGAGTTCCACAGCTTGGGTGCCAGGAAACTAAATCTCCGGCCACCCTGTTTTTTTAACTTGATCGCTGGAACGGTGAGAAGGTGAAGATGGGCAGAGCGGAGATTGCGAGTGGGGCAGTGTGGGTTAATGAGGGATTTCAGAAAGGCCGGGCATTTGGTATGCCGGGCTTTATAGATTAGGCATCCAATTTTGAAGGCAGCCCTTTGTTCGATGGGCAGCCAGTGCAGCTTGGCCAGGAGGGGTCTAGCCGATTGCCATTTGGGAGCTTTACAAATGAGTCTTGCTGCCTGGTTCTGCACCATCTGGAGGCGGTGCAGCAGGGACCTGGATAGGCCCCAGAAGAGGGAGTTGGAGAAGTTGAGGCGGGAAAGGACGAGGGAAATGACGATTTGAACCAAGGCCTCGTGGGAAAGCAGGTGAGAGATCTTTCGGATTTTACGTAGCTGGAACATGCTAGCAGAGATGATAGCTCCAACGTGGGTTTTGAGGGTGAGGTCCCTGTCAATGGTGACACCTAGGCTTTTTACTGCACTCGACGGAATAGGGGCAGTGCCCAGCTCAGCTGGCCAGAATTGAGGTCCCCAGTGTGCTGAGCTGGTACCAGGCAGGATAAGTTCAGTTTTTTCCGGATTTAATTTAAGCTGGTTAGAAATCATCCATTGTTGGATGTGCAGCATTACTGCCTGGAAGTTAGATGCAGCATCCGGGGTGTCTAAGGGAAAGATGATCTGCATATCATCTGCGTAGTTGAGGACAGTGCAGTTCCAGTTACTGAGTGAATGAATTAGCGGGCGGAGGTATAAATTAAAAAGGAGGGGTGAAAGGGAGGATCCCTGGGGGACTCCACAGGTGGTGGATACCTGGGTCGCAGTGAAGGGGCCTAGATGGACAGTTTGCACTCTGCCAGAAAGGAAGGACTTGATCCAATCCTGTGCAGGGCCCTGGATGCCTGCTTGTCCGACATGGTGAAACATGATAGAATTGGCTGACACCCAATTGGCCAGTAATGTGCTACAACATGTGCCCAGGGCCTATAAATTAAATGCTACGAGTAGGCCTGCAACACATATTGGACCACCCATTTAAGTAGCCCCTTAAACATATTTCAGGCCTACCTTTGCAGCCTGTGTGTGCATTTTTAAAATGCCAGTCTGACCAGCCAGGCCTAAATCTTCCTTTTGTATACATGTCACCTCTAGTATAGGGACTACACAGTCCCGAGGGCAGGCCCAGTGTATTTAAAAGGTTGGACATGTACTTTTATGTTTTACATGTCCTGGTAGTAAAAAAAACTCTACATTTGTTTTTTACTCCTGTGAGGCCTACCTCTCCCATAGGATAACATTGGGTTGCCATATGACATTCAATAAGTGATAACTTTCAATTTGGAGCAGCTAGACAAATCAAGTGTGGTGTCTAAAGAATCGTAATTAAACTTTCAATTTGGAGCTGGTAGACAGATAAAGTGTTGTGTCTTGAGAACCGTAATTAAATGTCCTCCTTAATGGTAAAGTTATATTTTTAGTCACTATTCTGAAAATGCCACTTTTAGAAAGTTGCCATGTGCTCGTCATAACCATTTGGTGTCCGCAGCATGATCCTGGGTCACATAGCTAGGTGTAGCTGGCAGTTGGTCTTTGTGTATTGCTCCTGGACAGTAAGACAAAGGGAAGACAGGTGTTGGCAGGATGACCCTTTCTGAGTTGATGAGGGGGAGGAGGTGTCACTTTCACACTTGCACATCACAAAGGCTCTGCCTGAGCATTCTCACAAAGGGATTGACACTTTTGTGGCCCCAGACAAGATGGAGCATGGCAGGAATAAAGAGCATGCCTGGAACCTCAGGGGGTAGTAACCTCTAGAAGCGTCCTCTACTTCAAAGTAGGTACCAGGTGTAAATATTTGACATTTAGACCCAACTCTTCAGTGAATTTCTAAATCTGTGGACTCTGCCAGGAAAAATGAATGCTGTGCTGCTGTTAAGGACTGCAACTCCGCTAGACTGCTGTCCAGAATGATTGCTGCCATACTGTACTGACCTGCTGCCTTCTTGCCTGGATAAAAAGGACTGGAACTGCATCTCTAAACCAGGAACCCAGAATGACTCCAAGGGCTAACTGACTGGCCTTCTGATCAAATGCCACTGGGACAGAACAGGTTTCAAAGCACCTTGAGCTGAGCTCGTCAACTCTGCCATCTGCCCACCACAGTCCTGGACTCTTGGAAGTGAAAAAAAAACAAATCAATGGGGGCGAATGAGCCACTTGTCCTGTATTTCCAGGGTCTATGATAACGTTGAGCGGGCCATCTTTGTAAAAAACCCTCATATGCGAATACAGGCGTTAAGCGGTATATCTTGGTTCTCCGCCATTCAGTGTCGCAACAGCATAATCATTGGGTCTTTTCCTTAGTGTGGTATGCTGACCTCCACATGGTGTGACAGTATTGGTCGGTATTGGTCAGAAATAAAAAAAGGAGGGTGTGTTTGTGCTCAGGTGGGTGAAAGTGTTAAAATTCCTTATACCAAGACTCTCGTATTTTATTCTACAAATCATAGGTATAGGAAGTTAAAAACAGAAACGTGCGTCGGTAGGTCTAGTTACTAGCCTTACTCACTGAGGAGTAAGGTCGACATGTTGACATGTTTCAGCCTTCTGGTATCTCTAGAGGCTGTCGTCAGGACCAATATTTTAAGAGCCACTTGTGGCTCCTAATTATGAAAAAGTGGGCTACTCACCACCTTTGAGGTTTGTACGATGATAAATTATATCTGTACCTTGGATAATTGAGAATCGCGGCTCCATCTCGGAACGCGGCCAGCTGGGCAGACCTGTTGCGGTGCTGCTGCTGCTCGGACTTGTGCTGGCTCTGGTTCTTAGGGTGATGGAAGTTGGCCTGCAGGTGCAATTTCAGCCCATCTGTGGATTCAGCAGAACCAACGCATCTTCTCCACAGTGCAGTGCATCACCCGCAGAATCAGTGCATCGCTTTTGCTGCTCGACACATCACCCTCGGAACTGACGCATTGCCACTGCTTGCCAGATTTCCCCAAAGCAAGGACTTCGCATCGCCCATCGCAGGCCACTATAACTACCGCTGTGTGATGCATCTCCGCTCAAGGACATAACCTCACCCATAGCAGCCCATCAGAGAAACTGCTGCATGAAATATTTCCATGCAAGGACATTGCATTTCAAAGCTCCCCGGAACAGCCACTGTGTGACGTATCTTCTGACCCATACCTCGCATTTCCTCTGCTGCATGACGCATCCACAATGTAGGGCTCTGCATTTCTCAACAACCAGGATTAAGGTACTGTGTTCAGCAGACCTAAGTGAGTAGCTGCCCCTAAATCCATTGCGGTTGGTCTGAACTTGTGACTTTGTCCGGGTCCAGCGCAACAGTTTGCTCTTAGTGCTTTTCGGTGCTTTTTTCACTTAAATCTTTAAAATTGCATATCACAGATTCTTCTGATTAGATTGTAGTCATTTTGGCCTTGATTTATTTATCTATAGTGATATGAGATTTTTCTTGTGTTTTGTTTTTACTTTACTACTGTTTAAAGTGCTGGATAAATACTTTAGACATTTACTCTAAGTTAAGCCTGACTGCCCTTGCCAAGCTACCAGAGGGTTGAGCAGAGGTTAATTTGGAGTTTGCGTGTCATGCCATCCTGACAAGGTTTGTGGTTGCTGCTTGAGTAGGATTTCACACCCTCAACAAGTTACCCAATTTCTTTCATCTCCTACCAATGGGTTGTTTTATATTTGAAATAATTTGCTGTTTTTAGTTGGCTGTTTTACTTTTTTCTTGCCTGTGTTTTGTGTCTGTACTGTGTTCATTGAGTGAGTGCTTTAAAAGTGATAGTGCTATGGAGCTTCATGGTGATGCCTCAGTGACATTTGTCTAGTGGTGTGTGTGAACTGGTATTTAGGTGGCTGTGTGTGTGGACTGGCATCTGGCTAGCTGTGTGTGTGGCTGGCATTTTGCAGGTGGTGTGGTTGGACTGGCGTCTGGCTAGCAGTTTGTATTAACTGGCATTTGGCTGGTAGTTTGCATGGAATGGCATTTGGTTGGCAGTGTGTATGAACTGCCAGTTGAATGACAGTGTGTGTAGTGGTAGTTGGTTGTCAGTGTGTGTGTGTGTTTAGTGACTTGCTGCTGGTCATTACATACACACTCCTGGCCAAATGCCAGTACACACATACCACCAACTGAACCCAAGTTTAGACAGTCTGCCAGACGCCAGGTTGTGTGATTAGTGCGTCAGTCCTGTAGAACTGCGAAAGTGATGGGCCTTCGAATGGTGCATTTGTTGATATGAGTATGGGAATGTGTTGGGCCCATAGCTGGCAGTGTAACTAGTTTTGTGTACGTGTGATGCATGAAAAGTGCATGAATGGCCTGTAAAGCAGTTGGTGCCTTGTCGTGGCTTCTGAGCCCACGAGCTATGAGTCGCTGGTTCAGTATTCTGGAATTTTGATTATCTTATTAACAGTCATAGCTACATTTTCATTTTAGTGAAATCTTTTGTCAATAAAGTTTACATTTTAAATTTTTCACTCACTTTTGTGTTAAATCCATCCAGTATGTATGCGTACTTGAGTACTAGATGGTTGTGCAGTAATATTTGTCTTTTTTGCCAGGGTGTATATTTTCTATGGAAAAAACCTAGGGCAGTGTGGGTAAGAAAACTTTGTGGGATTAACGTGTGGCACACCACTCTGGACTTCCCTGGTTGTCTAGTTTTCAGAAATGTCTGGGTTTGGTAGGTTTCCCTGGGTGGCCGCCAAGCCCTGGCCCAAACAACGCACCCACCCCAATGCCAAATCAGATGATTTTTGTTGCAGGAAATGTTGATGTCCCCACATTGTGTTTTGGACCCTTTCTGGTCGCAGGCTCTAGGCTTACCCAAACAAGTGAGGTGGCAATTTTGGCAGGAGACTTGGGGGACAATTTTAAAAACTGTACTGTGAACCACAAGCTAGTATGTGTACCTACAAAATCAGAGATATACTAAATGTTAGACCTGGCACCTTGGTGTGGGTCTCCCTTCCATTTATTATGTTGCCTCATGTGTTTTTGCTGGTGTTAGATGATTTGGGCAATGTGCCACTGCTCTCCAGCGCCACGTTGCAAGTGCTCCCTATTGTCAATTGATGTATGGATTAGTGATTCAATGATTGGTTGGTCTGGTTTACCTGTCAGACCCTAGTACAGTGCACAAGGAGTGCCCAGGGCTTGTAAACTAAATACTGCTGGTGGGCTTCCAGAACTGGTTTTGCCACCCACAGAAGCAGCCTGTAAAAGTGTGTCTAAGGCTTGCCATTGCAGAGCGTGTGTGCAGTCTGGTACTGCCATGTTGACTAGGCACGTGCACCCAATTGCCAGTCCCTAAACCTTCCCTTTTCTTCATATCAGACACCCCTATGGTAGGCCCAATGGCAGGGTGCATTGCAAGTATAAGGTAGGACAAGCCCTGATGTGTGTGGCATGTCCTAATAGTGAATTACAGTCATTTTTGTTTTTCACTATTGCAAGACTACCTATTCCCCACAGGCCAGAATGGGCAGTTAGATTATTACATCTTATAATCCTAACTGACTCAGGAAACTAGGTAGAAATGTGGGTTTAGTATACCTGAACTCGGAATGATAACATACATCTTTTAGTCAAGTTGGTTTTAAGATTCTGTGTTTAGAAAATAGGTATTTTCTTGTCTAACTATCCAAGCCTGCCTCTGCTAGGTTGTGCATTCCTTGTCTGAAGTTTGAGTGACAGGGGCTGGGGGATATACTAAAAAACAGCGTATCTTTAGAATGTAATTTTGTGCTGTGTGTTTCTTTGTACAATTCACTTGAGGCTTAATACAATATTTGTAAAACCGATTAAGTGCAGTGAAAACAAGTATTCTTGACTCCCAACAGAACCATTGTATTTGTTTAGCTCCAATACCCAGGTTCTGAGCGTTACTGGGTTACCCCATTATAATTAATGGCTGCATCACCGGGAAGAGTGTCGCAGGGCCTGTCGCGGCTCGCATCGTTGTGGAAGCAACGCGAATCTCTAGGGGAGAGGATCGATGTCGCAGCAGACGCCGCAGCATCACTGGGAGCATGTCGCAAGGCCTGTCGCAGCTCGCATCATGTCAAGAATCTCGCATCGCCGGAGAAGATGATCAACGTCACAGCAGACGCCACGGCATCACCGGGAAGCATGTTGCAGCAAGGAGAAAGCACTATCTTTGTTTCTTTACACCATATCTTAAGCACATCACCGTCCTTGCGTGTAAAGGACTGCTGCATCACCTTTCTTGAAACACTTTTGTTGCCCCGCGTGTCGAATCTTAAGGTACGTTGACTAAAATTGTTGCATTTTAAGATCTAAAGAGAACTATGTTAATTCTACCATTTTAAGTGCAGTATTGTGGATGTTTGTCATTTATAGTCTTGTGGTAAATTTATATAAAGAATACTTATGTTTGATATAAAACCTGTGTGGTGTCCATCTGTAGTGTTGTCACTTGATTACTGTATGTGTTCACAAATGCTTCACACACTGCCTCTGAGATAAGCCTGTCTGCTCATGCCAAGCTGCCAAGGGGGTGAGCAGGGGTTATTTTATGAGTGTACCCCCTTACCCTGACTAGAGGCAAGGGTCCCTACTTGTCACAAATACCTATCTGTGCCAACTAGAGACCCCCAAATCTAACACTAAACTAATAGCCACTACTCCTAAACTCAATACCTGTGGCACATTTTAGAAACAAAGAGGTTTTCTATATACTAATTCTTACTCAATATTTTACCATATGAATTGCTGTAAAGTCGGTACACACTGAAACAAGATTATAAGGTGCAGCTCAGTTGTTAGTTGTTGATGCTTAGGGTTCTTTGGGAACCTACAACCCAATATATACCCATGACTAGAAGGGTCTAGCGGGGGTAACTCACCCATCTTGACAAGAAATTAGATGAAACCTGTGTCACAAATGGCTATTTTTTCCTACTCATGTTCAGTGTTTTTTTATTTTAATAGTTTGTTTGGGAAAACCTTGATGTTTCTACACAAATGATACCTCGCTAAATTCAGAAGTTGTCTACTTTTTAGAAATCTATAGTTTTCTGTGATTACCAATGGGTTTCACACTGGTTTTTACCACAACTGGAAGTAGGGTGAAAGCACAAAAATTAGGAAACATGAGCTCCATCTTTGAAAAACGCCAAACGTGGTAAAAAAAATTATTTTTGATTCAGCTCTGCATGATCCTAAAAAGTCTGGAAATGGTTACTTAAGCACAACAAACCTTTGTTTGATGTTACGTTTAGAGGAAAAAACAGACACTTTTTGTGGCTCACTTTTTTTCCTATTTTTTCCCACAAAACAATATTAAACTACATTTCGGCTATTTTATCAGTCCCCTCCACTGACATTCCCAAACCCTGGATTCCTTTAGAATTCCCAGAGGAAGTTGGAAAATAGGGCACAAATTTGGCGTGGATACCTTATGTGAAAAAAAAGTTATGGAGGCCTAATCATTCACTACCCCACATAGCTAAAATAAGGCTCAGCATTTAATCAATCAACAAGATTTATACAGCGCACGGCTGCTTCAGGAGAAGCATCCTTGTGCTCAAAGCAAAGCGAGTGAGAGTATAGCCAGCCAGCTAAATCTTGATTTGGTCAAAGAGCCAAGTTTTCATTTCTTTCCTGCATTCTAGGAGGGAAAGACCTAGCAGAAAAAGGGTTAAAAGAAGCAAGAATTTTGATAATCTATTATCTTTATTGCCAACTTGTCAATTACATGGTTGGGGCAAATGATTCACATTTCTGTTGCATCATAAATGGGTACCACAACATACAGAAAGGGGTACTGGCCATACCTTTTATATTGAGGCATTATTGGACAGTATTTTAGCTTGATGAAGGACTCCTGACTCCTATTGGGTTTTAAATAACTGACACAAAAGAGTGACAGTCCTGAAGCAGATGATCAGGATTTTATAGACTGTTTTTTTTCTTTTTTCTTGGAAGCCCTTAACAATGAGGTTTATGCAATAAGCAAAGCAGAGCATACAGAGGTATCTGTCATCTGATATGTCACATATCATGTCAGTTACTACAAATCAACCACTGAGACCCTGGGGTTAAATCTATTTTAAAACTTTGGAATTAAATTCTCCTAAGATATTAGCAGATGTGTGTGCTTTCGTCATGGAGAATATTAAAACCATTGAATGCTGACTAATGCCTTCAAGAGTTGTACAGGCTGTGGAGGATGCTTTGCTATGGCCTTTTATAGTGTGCAGAGATGCACATATTTAATATGGTTTTGCACCACCTGTGCACAACGCAAAGAGGCGCAAGCGCAGCACGAAACCTAGAATGGCATTTACCAAATTTGGAGCAATGCAAGGGAGGGCAAGTCACTGGCTTATGTTACTCTACCCCAGGAGGCGTTCCATGGGTGGAGCAAGGGACTCCCAGATTTAACATGAGTGGTAGACCTGGGAATGTGCCAATATTGCTATGACTCCCAGGGGAGGCGTAATGAGGAGAAATATGCCTATTTCTCCTAGTTTTTTTCACTTTCTAGAAGTGCTACATTCTGCAGCACACATTGAAAGAGGAAAAAGGCTCAGGGGATTGTTTTTGTGCAGGAAGGTGTCCCTTCCTGCACAAAAACAATCCTGCCTGCAGCGCATGCACCCTTGCACCCTGCATTGGCACTTGGCAGCAGTTTATGCACCAGAGTAGGCAGAGAGCAGTAATGCACTTTATAATGTTAAATACAGAGCATTCCTGCCCTTTCACGCAGTGGTAACAAAATGGCTTGCCGTGCTGCATTGTGTTGCATGAATATTTGATAAATATGCCCCTTAGTCTGTAGCTTGGCCATTAGGACACGTCTGTTGTCAGAAGGTGGGTGTACATGACCGTCTCCACAAATGCTTTAACAAGCAATAAAACATTGCCCTTTGTTGCTATATAACAGCAATAGTGGTGGACTAGGTCCTGCTGTGAAACTTCTATTTCAGACAAATGGTCACCAAAGGTTCCAGGATCATCTCTGCTTCTACCAACAAAATGGACCAGTGGGTGGTTTGTGTGGTACTTTGTTAGTGGTTTCTGGTGCGGAAGTGTTCGAGTTAGTAGTTGCTGATGTTGGATAGGAATGGGACTTTTTGATGATCTAACATCCGGATGTGGAGCTGGGTCACCCGAATACCATCATAATCACCTTCTCTTATCAGCATTCAGGATACTAAAACTGAAACATCACCTGTGTTTTAGGTGGTCTGAACATCTGAGTACATGTCTGCTTCACAAACAGATCAATTGGACTACAGGACCAAGAATTGCTCCTGTCTTCCCTCAATGTGCTTCAGACAAGCATGCACACCGCAACGCAGGTTTATGGGTCCTGTGAATGTAAAGAAAGCTCACAGTGTTTATGGTGCCAAACCAAGGGTTTTCTGGACATAGTTTGGGAGGGGTTTCTGTAAGAATTTGTATTTCTGAGTTTAGAAAATTGAGTCAAAGGGAATGCCAGGCACTGCTGCAGCCTGAGTGTAGGTTGCTTGTTCTTCAGTGCCTTCCTCAGCTCGAAGTGTTACAAATTCCGCTTTATAGCTATCATCACTACTAGTGGTACTGGGAACTGAGCTTTCACAATCTTCCTTTTGTCATGCCTCTCCTTAATGTCCAAGCTCAGTTTTGTAACCTGTTATCTCTTAGTTTATTGCAGCTCAGCCTGTGTGAATGTAATGCAATAGAATGTTCACAAGTGCATTGTTTGTATGAGTGGTCAGTTGGAAAGAGTGGGCTGAGCAGCAGGATGCTGCTCCCCCTGGGGCTATACTTACCATCTTACCAGTTACCTGTAACTGAATAAACCTATGCTTATAATGTACACTACTGACCACAGAGCTGATTCCCTATAAGGGCCTTAGTTACTTTACAACGCTCAAGGATCTACTTCTGGTGACCTACAGCTTAAGTGGGTGGGGTGGGCTTGGAAAAGCGGAGGAAAATAGCATTCTTTTACTTGAAGAAAATTGTGAAGACAAATATGTTGTTCATGATGATGCACGTACAATTTCCTGCTCTGCTGCTACTCCAGGTGTGTTTGCAGGCATGGTCCCTTGTCACCCCATGATTGCCTTCAGTGCAGGAGTTTTCTTCGAGGGGGCCGATGATGGTGGTAGAAGTGGCGACCTACACAGCCCGCGGGTGGTGGAGGCAAGCATGGTGGAGGTGGTGGGGGTCACAAAGTAACAAAAAAAAAATATCCACTTAACTTGCCGCCGGGTCCCTCATCTTTGCTTCTGCTCTCCTGCGTAAGACTCCAGGAACAGGAAGCACAGGCCAGGCTCCCCTGACCAATCACAACACTTCAATGCTGTGTTCAGTGGTCTGAAATTCACAATGTGGAAAGGCTTGATGCTTTGCCAGTTTTTCCTGCAGGCAAGAAGAAAGAGGAAGGTTGACGGTCAAATTTAGTCAGCATACTGGTGGAATATATGGTATTAAAAAACATTATAAAACCCACAACCCGAAGTATTCTGTTGCAGTTAAAACTGTGTATTGCACATGTAATGAGTCTGCCATTCACGTAGCACGATACACCCACCAAGTGGGAGATAAGAGCCCAAAAGAGGAAAATAACATGCCAAACTGGTGGAGTCATATGGTGTTGCCATTGTCTCTTATGCAGACGATACACAACTGGTGATCATCTTGTCCCGTGATCCAGTTGTGGATGCTGAGAAATTCTCGGCCTGCTTGGTGGCACTTGATGGGTGGATGAAGCAGAACTATCTCCGCCTCAATGGTAATAAGACGGAAGTTCTTATCGTTGGTCCCTGTCCTTCCATCTGGACATCCGCTTGGTGGCCCGTAGAACTGGGCTCTGTCCCTGTCCCGGTGGACACAGTCAAAAACCTTGGCATACTTCTTGATTCTAACCTAGCCTACACTAATCATGTTGGTAATGTTGCCGGCAAATGCTATGGCATTTTGAAGGTCCTGAGGAAAATCCTTGACCTACTGCCTCCCAGCACCAGAAAAACAATGGTACATGCCTTGGTCACCTCCCATTTGGATTATGGGAACTCCCTCCTATGTGGACTCAGTAAAAAAGGCCTAATGCAGTTGCAACGCGTCCAGAACGCAGCTGCCAGGCTTGTCCTGAACCTCCCTAGGAGGGCCTCTGGGAAACATGCATTGCGTTCCCTGCATTGGCTTCCAATTAAGGAACGCATTAAATTTAAAACTATGTGCATTACCCATCGCATAGCTCACAAAAAGGCACCTTCATATCTCCAGGATTTGCTTCCAATCTATCGTCCTTCGCGCCTTCTCAGGTCGATGGGCAGCATGCTATTAGTGGTTCCCCGGATCCACAGAGCAAGGATGGGAGGACGGTCCTTTAGACTCCTGGCCAGTAAAGATTGGAATGACCTGCCCATCGAATGGAGGATGGAACCGTCTGAAGCAAGGTTCAGACAGAGGTTGAAAACCCATCTCTTCCCCAAGGCATAATTAGTTTAGTTTCCCTCCCGGCCCTAGTGCTCCTCCTCCCTGAGCTAAGCTGATACGATGATTAGTGGGATTTTCAGCTCGGGGACGCACTGTTCCTTGTGCAACCATGCGCTTAACAAATGTCATTAATAATAATAATTATGTGTCTGACTCAAACCTGGGAGAATTGATAAAACCAATCGCAAGGACTTCATGTCTTCATGTCTTACTAAACAAGCATTTACAATGCAATAGGGCTTGCATTATTTAAGTTCGAGCTATTGGCATTGTAAATGACAATGCCTTTTATTCATTTGTTTTTAAAACCTGTAATAGTGCATCAACACACGCTTACGATGAGCAAGGGTGGCAGTAAAAGAGACTGCCAGACTTGCTTCTCATAAGCATGGACTATAAGTAAAAAGTGCTTGTTTACGCACCGATGCAAAGGAATAAAAGGCACTGTCATTTACAAGGCCAATAGATCAAACTTTAAAAATGCGAGACCTATTGCAGTGTAAATGCTTGTTATATGTTGTGAATGGGCTGCAACTTGATGAATATGGCTCAAGAAGAGAAATTACCCAAGAATGTGCTCAGGGATGTTTTTGCCAAAACAAGAGCAGATGGTCTTCAATAGAGGCAGTATCAGAAAGGTCTGAAAGGAACGAACAATATGTGCATTGGGACCCACATTGATCAAACATGTTTTTATTTTACTCCTACCTCTTTTATCCTTATATTTTTTCTTTTTTGCTGCAATTGTTGATTTACTTGTGTTTCTACAACATATTGACTGCTCAATGTTTACTATTGTTTTATATTGTTCCTCGCCTATAAACAGTTTGCTTCAGGGCCTAATGAGGAAAAGATAGGGAGAAAAAAAATAGATCTGACATAAATAGAATAAAATAATATGAATGATATAGATGAAAGATCATAATAGAAATAAACGAGAGGCCTTTGTGGCGAGCCATGCACTTTACTTTTGTTGAACCACAGGCCCAGTTTGTCATATACAGACAAGACTCCACGACAGTGCGCATGCCTTGTCTATGTACTAAACTAAAAAACATGGTTACAAATAAAAGATAAAGGGTGAAGTTCTTCTGACCCCTAAAAGTAACTGTACTTTAAATGCTTGAGCGAGCCGGTCACAGCCTGTGTCTGGAGCCTCGCTGCTCCCTCCTCCCCGCTGCAGCCTCCTCCTCTTTCACCGGCTGTGTTTGTTGAGGATCGCAGACCTGGGAGGGATGAGCACTTCCCCTCCCCCTGGTTCAGATTTCTCATCCACATGTTTACACCTCCTAACATCTCCTCGGCTGGAAGGCAGCGGCAGCAGGCAGAGGGATGCTGTCTGCACCTCTCCCGGGTCTGCTCTGGCGCTGCTACTGCCGTGGGCATTTGGAGCAGCTCCGACGCTTCGCTGCTCCTCTCGCGGTACATCTGTGGGCTTTAGTGACAGGCTCTTTCTGAGGACATGAGTCGCATGTCTGGCGAGTTGCAGGAGGCGCGTGGAGACTCGAGCAGGCTGGAGCAGTGAAGACATCTGTCTCTGGGAGGATATTTATGATCAGGAGGTGCTTTATTTACTCCGCTGTCTGGGGTAAGTCTGCTGAATTGATTAATAGTTTCTGGGTCATGACATAAAGCAATGTTGTGTGTAGTAATGAAGTCATCGGAATGGGCGGGTGCACGCTGCAGCTTCAGACAGACTGGCAAAGAAGCATGGAAGAAGGCATATTGACAGCCTCGCATTCTGAAACCGGTGTCACCCTGCAATGATATATATGGCTTCATACCAATACCTGCGGGCTACGTAAAATGGCACGTTGGTAAACAAGAACATTAGAAGTTTCTGTAAACAAATCTTAGACTCAAAAACAATAGAAATGGCCAGAGAAAGCCTGAATGTTACCTGATTTAATGCTTGCATATGAATCACCACACGCTGTGTGATGACACTTCTGGTGCAGGTTTTCTCGAGTTCAAACAACTTGCTGGAGGAGATTCACTCACAACTCTGGCTCATTTATAGGAACCACTGTGTGTGGGGAGGGAGGTTATCGTAAAACTGAAAGCGATCGGAAAAAACCGCGAGTGGTGCGCGTACGCCCATATGCTTTCAATTATCGCGCCCGTGTCTGGGAAATGTGCGTAATAGACACCAATAGGCCAGGGGCGGAACTATGCGCCTGCCTCTAGCCTATTGTTGTCTATTTTACAGAACAACACGCAGGGATCGGCCCAAAGCAAGCCGCAAATGGAAAATCACACGCACAAGTGTGGGGAATTTCCAGGTCCATTTGCAAAACCCTGCCAAAGGGGCTCTGGCTGCGCGAACACTGCTGCGCAGTGTATCGATAGGCCGAGATCTAAAAAAAAATCTGTCTAATTTGGACTGTCCAGAGGCTCTTAAGAACCCCAGGGACGCAGCAGAATGACGAAAATAAAGAACAATAAACAAGTCTAGAAGAAGAATATATGTGTTCACCCACAGCTACATCTCCATCAGGACAATATGCTTTCTATTGAAAAAATAAAATCGAAAACAGTCAGACTTTTTGATGGCCACGCATCACTCATCTTAGCGTCAGTGGGAATGTGGATAATGATGAAATTCTAAAAAAAATAGTATCTGTGGCCTACACACAAGATCCTATCCGCACCAGCAAAATATGCAAGAGATTTCTATGACAGTAAAAATAAAACACGTTGAAAAACACAGTAAGGCGAGAAAACAGGACTTCTAATAACTCCAGAGCTGTAAGAAAGAAATCTGAGGCTCACAGGTAACAGATGGACTCAAACACAACAGGACAACTTGCATGAGGGTTGTAATAATATTTTTTAAATGTGTTTTATTTTATTTTACTCATTTGTATGGCATGGCGAATCATCCCAAGGGGGATCTCCCAGCCCCTGGAAAAGTCATAAACTGTTGCTGAGAAATCATTTGAATAGCTAGGTCTTGAGAAGCTTTTTAAAATGGCAGAAATTGGTGCAAGCACGGATCTCGTCCGGCAAGATGTTCCAATGGGTGGGAGCTAAGTGCGAAAAAGCCTGACCACCCATCCTCGCCTTCCTGATTCTCGGTACATAGAGCAAGTTGCGACTGTTGGATCTCAGGAGCCGTGTGGGCTGGTACCGTTCAATTTTCTTCGTCAGGTAGGCTGGTCCCATACCATGAAGTGATTTGAAAACCAGACATAACAAATTGAAAATTTGGCTCCCTATCTGATAGGGAGCTAATGCAATAGGCGCAGGAGGGGTCGGGGGGTGGGGTCTGGGGCGGCTTGTTGAGGGCAAGGCGGACCTCCAGCAGTGCAGCCTCTGAAGATCAGTGGGATCAGCAAATGGGTTCTTAAGCAGGGGTCTTATACATGCACTTTTCCATTTACGAGGAACAGTGGAGGTGGCGAGCGAGATGTTACAGACTTCCACCAGAGCCTCAGACAGGACAGGGGATAATGCTGACATAACAGCGGTGGTGCAAAATCTGATGGGGAACCAGATTTCACTTGCTTTAATAGGGAGCTGACTTCTTCCCTGTGACATTAGGAAAGAGTTCCAAGCTTGATGGACTACGAACCTCCAGAGGGAGAGCGTTGCCATACGCACCCTCTTCAGGGGCAAAGGCACGACAGATTACATCAATTTTATTGATAAAATGGCTCCCTAGATTCTCACACAGTGTCTGAGTAGGCGGTGGGAGGGTATTATTACACATAGGATTAGTAAATTCCTTTAAAATCGTACACAGGAGGAATTCTTAGCTTCCATAATACGGGAGCCTAAATAAGATCTCCTGGCTAAGTTGCAGCTACTTAAATAGGCTCTATGCACAGTTCGATAGAGTACTTCATCCTGCTCCAGCTTAGATTTCCTCCATCTTCTCTCCGTAACCCTGCGGGAGGTTTTCTCTTTTCTGAGACTGTCGAAGTACCAAGGAGCGGGCGACGCCCTCTCCTGAATTCTAACCCTCTTAAATGGAGCAATGCAGTCTAGGGCGTTGGTTATGGCAGCCTCAAACCTACCTAAGGCTGTGTCACCATCATTGTCCATCTAAATAGAGGGGAAACAAAGGCCCTGCTAAAGGCATCCGGGGTCACCCTTTTCCAGGGTCTACGGAGGTCTTTATGACTGGGTGGGAGACTAGATTGTTGTGTTCATACCCACGGGAAGCTTAGTGCTGCGTGATCTGTCCATCCCATCTTCTGCGGAGGTTCCATCACCACCTCGCTAATGTTGGTAAAGACAGTATCCAGCATATGACCTGCCACGTGTGTCGAACTAGTGATTCTGGGGAGAAGATCTAAAGATTCCATTGCTGCCACCAAACATGTAGATTCCAGACAGGAGAGAGCTTCCAGGTGATGGTTAAAGTCACCTACCAGTAGGAACCTGTCGGTTTCAAGCTTGTATGGGGCAAGCATTTCCAGGAAGATGGACCAAAACTCTCTCTTGTTTCCTCCCGGCGGGTGATACACTAAGGCACCCGACCACTCTATATTTTGATCCTGTAGTACCTTAAATATAAACAACTCTAGGTTGAGGGAGGAGACAGTATCTAAAATTTTAATATGGTAGGGGGCACAAGTTGCAATAGCCAGATTCCAGATCTGTCCAAACGAACAGCTGCATATTCAGCCGGAAAAGGTGTTGCCAATGCAGGAGTCGCTTCATTATTCAACTAAGTTTCGGTGAATAGACAGATGTCAGGCCTGGCCTCATCTAGTAAATCCCAAATTTCCACCACATGCTTTGGGATAGAACGTACATTAACATAGAGCCTTTTAAAGGTCGCTTCAAACCCACCCCCATGTCCCTCTTATTCCCCTCCTCCTGCCCATTCCATAAAGATTTGAGGGGGAAGTGATATAATGGCTTACGATAAATAGGGGAGTCATCCTCCCTTGCCCACCCACAGCCTGGACATCTCTCTGTTGGAAAGGCATTTCCCTCTAGTAAATTAGTTAATCCTCCTGTACACAATAAAAAATGATCAAGCTCAACCAACCTCTCATGGGAATAAATCCGCCTGAGTGGCAGAGATCTCTGAGTATAGGCGGGCAGCATTCCCTGGCAGCCGACAGCGTCCAGGTGCAAACGTGCTTGCCTTAGGCACGCCCGCGGTGCGCCCACTATGCGCGTCCGCTGCGCGGCCGAGAATGCGGGAGCTTTATAGCCGGGGGGCAGCTTCTAGAGAGCTAACCGCTCCTGCGAAGGCAAATGGGCCGACAATCTCCACATCAAACAATCGGAGTACCGATTGCGGTGGACCAGATAGCCGACCTTCCTACGCAGCACAAGAAAACTCCAGCGACCTTCCCTGTCCCCAGTAGGTAATTTTTTAATAATCAGTAATATCTGGCAGCTGCATGGACCACCCCAGCAGTTCTAGGTCAGAAAAATTGATACTATGGAAAAGAATGAATTCGAGGAAAATAAATATATGTGGCTTCTACACAATGCAACATCACATAAATTTAAGGAAATTGGCGGAACATCATGGAACATATAAAAACCTGCAATAACATCTGAGGGCCGCACCATGCCCCATATTCCTTCAATATAGCAGCCGAGAGACTGGCAACAGCTATTACAATAAAAACTGACAAAACTATCTGTGGCCTACAGACTAGTAGACCAGGCTCTAAATACTTCCAGTGCAATGGTAGGAAATGTAGACAAAAAACAGTAACAAAATAACTCAAGGTAATAAAAGACTCCTAACAGTACAGTTCAAAAATCCCAGGCTTATGCAAGTGACAGAGCATTCAAGTAAATTAATCTACAAACACACACATACACACTCACGCACACATACATATACACACTCACAGTCCTTCAATCACTTTGAGGTGTGAGTGAGCTCAAACACAGTGAGGTAAGTGAGGTGAGTAGGTTCATGCAGTCCGGCAAGTGGCACACTCAATGACAACCACACTTTCCCAAACTCACTCACTCTCTGAAACATTCATTCATGAACATTCCATTCATACTTACTCACAGCATTCAGCCACTCATAGATACTCACACACAATCCCTCATACGGATTGTGTGTTAGTGGAGTTAGTGAGTCAGCGAATCAGTGAGAGAGATAGAAGTGTGAACAATGAGAACAGTTGAACTTAGTAGGGGATGTGAACAGAGAGGTGTGTGACGTGAGTAAACTAGCGGGGAAGTGACATTAATCATTGAGAGTGCTGGCAACTACACATTCAGCAGAGCAAGGGACAAATGCAAGGTTTCTACCCAGCCCTGTGGCCCAATGTTATATGATTCATGCATCATGTGCAAAGCCAGCCCTTGTACTGGGAACAGGCATCTTGAATCAAACTCTAGGTGAGCACTTGTCAGGCCACACTATAAGCACAGTATGAGTGCTGATCAAATATATTATGCTACAGAGGGCTGTAGCTGCCCTTAGAGCAAAATGGCAGGTTTGAACATGGGGCAGCTGTGGCATGTTTTAAAGTATTTCTTAGTAGCTCAATATTAATTCATTATGGTAAATGAGCAAGGATGTAGATAAGTGAGTGTGTGATCAGGCGAGTGAGTGAGTGAAGGAATGCATGGATTAGTGAATGAATTAAAGTACTAATGCCGTTTGGGGGTGCTGTGTAAACTGGTATTGTGTAAACTGGTAATTTTACCAAATGGTTAATTATGTAAGTTGGTTATGATTATAATGTGCCATCTGCCATCACACACACACAAATCTGTATATGTATACCAATTTAAATTATAAAAAGTACTCAGATACCTTAGTTTGTGCATTATAAAACCAGTAATATATCTATGAATAAATAATTGAGCTTGTTTGTCATATTCCATCGTCCCTATAGAATTAGTTTCAATGATGCCCCAATATGCTTACATTACCAGTTTCTATGTTGCCACAGTGTGTTCACAAATTCTCTAACGGACTGCTTCTGAAACACTATCCATATTTTTTTGTCTACCTAGGGACCTCTTATACTACTGAGAGCAGGAGGTGGGATGCTCGACTTAAACTAATTTACTCATCTAAGCCCAGTACCATCTAGGCTTCATATCATTATCTCCATTATCTCCATTCAAGGCATACTCTTACAAATAGCAAATCAAGACTTCCCATCAGTGTTGGAAGTAGATAAAAAAAATATCCATGACTAAAAACAATGGTTGCATGATGTATGGTGGTAGACATGGAGTGGAGTCATGAGAGAGAGCTTCATGGGGAGCTGAATCAAAGTCGATGGTCTGTCAGTACAGATGCATTAATTGTACACACTCTTCCCCTAAATAAATTGATGAAGACAATGTGGGTGTGAATCACACAATAGGTAGAGGCGCTGTGTCTACTGGAGAGCATTGCAAGCATCATACAAATGTATACCAGTTGTTAGACCTTTCTTCCTTGGTGTGTTCTTCCCCCAACTTTTTGTATTCACCCTTTCTGTTTCTGAATTTGGTTTTGTTGTCATTAAGACTCTATGCACGTTACCACTGCTAAAAAGTGTTAAAGTGCGTGTGTTCTCTCCTTAAATCATGGCACAATTGGCTTATAAATGTTTAGCATATTTAATGTACGTATAAGTCTGTGGTCCATGGTACTGTATGTACACAGGGCCTCTGTATTAAATACTACTATTGGGCCTACAGCACGCATTCTGCCATTCTGTCCACACTTAAGCAGAACTGGTAAACACATCACAGGCCCATCATTGCTTCCAGTAGAGCAGTTTAAACTGCCAAGGCTACCTGGCAAACTAAACGGTATGCCAGGCCTGAACCTTCCTTTTTAAAACATATGACACCTTTAAGGTAGACCCTACACAGCCCATGGGGCAGGGTGCATTGTATTTAAAAAGTACGAATATGTTTATAAGTTTTACATTTCCTGGTAATGAGAAACTCCTAAATGTGTTTTTCACTACTGAAAAGCCTGTCTCTCCCATTAGATATCATTAGATTACTGTTACATTTTATAAGTGCAAATCTTTGACTTGTAACAGATAGAGGTGTCAAGTTTGGACTCAACTAATTAGCATTTTCCTTTTGAAAATGCCACTTTTACAAAGTTGCATTTTCTTGTCTTAACCATATTGTCCCTGCTGCATGTGTCCTGGGTCACAGGACTGTGAATAGCTTGGCGGTTGGCCTTCTGTGTATACCTCCTAGACAGTGAGACAAAGAGGGTCTGCGTGTTTGCAGGATGGGCCATCTTGCTAGGATTCATGGGGAAGAGCTGTTCCCTGTCCAACTTACATTTCAAAGGGCTGCCTCCAGCACACACACAAAGGAATCTGACATCTGTCATTTGTCAGCTGAAACTAGTTGGAGCATGTGCAGGGGAAGAGAAGAATTTTCCAGAACCTAATGTGGGGGTAGCCAGGGTGACATCCCCACTACAAAGCCTAACACACAGTATATTGAACCTCGTGACCCACCTCAGTTTGCTGCAGTTCTCGCTACATTTCTCCCTGCAGCAGCCAATCCCATTCTGCAGCACCTCCTAGCAACTTTATCTGTCCTTGTGGAGTCCTCTTCAGCTGCAGCGTGCACCTTCATGCCACTGGAGATTTTCAATTTTAAAAAACAGTGTTTGAGTCAGAAGGCTAAAATCTTCACCAAGCTCAACAGTGACAGGATCCCTATCGATGACAACAATCTCCTCAAACTGGCAATATGGCATCCACTGCTCAGAGCTTTCTACCGCCAACGTCAGCAGCCTCACCAAGACCTCAATGAGGGCTCCCTGGATGGATATTGTTTACTATTATCTAATACATGGTGTAATGGAGGTACTGTTAGCTCATACACAGGATAATAGTGACAACTGTAAAGTAGTATTAAATGCAACATTTTACTATACTAAAAAAATCCTTTCAGATATATATTTGCCTCTTGGCAATGTATGACTTGACACTGTGGCCCAGATTTACTAAGGGCTTACATCGCAGTTGCATCATGCAACAGCGACCCATGGAGACGCAAGCATATAAGCCAAATATACTATGCCATGCATTCAGCAGCACAAGTAGAAAGATGAAAATGCCTCAGAGGATTGTTTTTGTGCAGGAACCCCTTCAATGAAATTTCAGGTGCATGCTCAGTTTGATCTCTAAAATCTTCTGCCAGCCTAGGAATTCCTTGGGCAAGAGAATTGTGACTCTCTCAGAAGTTGGGCATTAGCAGTTAGGTCATGATTGAGAGGTAAAAATGTAACTGTCTTCCGCTGCATGCTTCACACATATTGAATTTGTGGGTGCTGCTGGAAGTGTTGTTGTACCGCTACTCGTCACCGGTATACGGGTGGAAGGAGTTGCTGGGGCTAGACCCAATTCTGCTCAGAAATAGCTGCCGCAGAAAGAATCAGGATTGATCCAACTAGATTCCAGCACTGCTTCTTGTCACATACACTCCACTTGTCCTCCTGACATGAGTATGGCACAGTGCTTTTTTCAAAATCCCAGACTCACATCCCCCTAATATTATTGGCTAAAATGAACGCCTGTGAATCAGAGAACCGCTAATATGCCTCAGCCGAGCACCACCAGTTTCAGATTTACTGCCCAAGAGCACCTTAAGGTCTTATCCCTTGCCGCCTTGGAAACAAACATGATCCTATTTTCCTGTTGGAAAATGGCAAATGGAATTGACATTTTTGTTGCGTATAAAACATAAGGACTCCATTGGTATTGATAAGTGACTCTTTATTTGTCTATTTATAGAATAAGTTGAATATTTCTGATGAAAAATTAGTTGCCACTTTGAAATTGTTTGTGTAGTATGCCAATGCACCCTGTTTTCTTCCCATTAATATTAGTTTGATGCCACCGAAGTTGCAGATTTGATCAATTCTTTGGGCTTAAGAAAACTATAAATGATATCATTTGCTGGCACTTGGTTTTTAGTTTATTTTATTTCTTTTGAAAGAAACCTACTAAATTGAATCCTGTTATCTTACAATAGTTTATTATATTTGAGAAGGATTTGTGAGTCATATATCCATGTCTCATTTCTCATGAATAGCTGGCTTAAGCGGGCTTTACATTTATAGCACTCACACTGAAACACAGTAAAATCAAAGAATATCAATAGTTTACTGCATATGTTGTCTTGCTAAAAAGCACAATATATTTGATAGTAATCTCAATTGTAGGCACAGTACATACAAATAAAGGAGAGTGTTGCCTAGTCTATGCCTAGCCTGGCAAAGCTGTGGAAGGTTTTGTTTAAACTAATATATCAAATGATCCTATTGAAATCAATATAGGAGATCTTACTAAAAAAAATTATGAATTTTGGCATGTGTTCTTTATGTTATTATTTAGTAGGTTGCTACAGTTTTGCGGATGAAGGACATCAGCAAAAGTTGCTGAATGCACCTTTTGCCTATTTAGAATTCCATGCATGTCAATACATGTTGAGAAATGACCCTCTTTGAAAGGTCAGCCCCAAACATTTTGCCTTTTTCCTCCTGTTTTTGCTGATTCTTTTTGTTGGCCTTGGAACTCTAAGCACTTTATCACTGCTAGCAAATGCTAACATGCATGTGCTTCTACCCTAAACATGGGACATTGGTGTACACCTGATTGGCATATCTGATCTACTAGTAAGTCCCTTATAAAGTGGTATCACATATACCCAGGGCATGTAAGTCAAATGCTACTAGTGGGCCTGCAGCACTGATTGTGCCACCCACCTAAGTAGCCTTTCAAACCTGTCTCTGGGCTGCCACTGCAGGACCTGTGTGTGCAGTGTACTGCCACTTCGACTTGGCATTTAAAACTATTTAACAAGAGTTAAACCTCCCCTTTCTTACATATATCACCCCTAACATAGGCCCTAAGTAACCCTAAGGGCTGGATGCTATGTAAGTAAATGGTAGGACATGTGTCTTTATTGTTTGTATGTTCTGGTAGTGACAACCAGCCGATTTCGTTTTTCACTATTGTGAGGCCTACTCCTCTGATAGGCTAGCACTGGGAATTCTTTAGTGCACATTTAAGCTAAATTTCCTGATCAGAAATTAGTACCTTTTTCATGTTTCATACTTTTGGAATGGTAATGATAAATCCTCCTTACTAGTAAAGTTGGATTTAATAGTACTATTTTAGAAATGCCACTTTTAGAAAGCGAACGCAAGGAGATGATGGACGGAGTGGTGAAACTTTTCAGACACTCACCCCTAGTCACAGATCTGGGTTTAATCCATCATTATTCTTTAGCTCACTTCACCACCCCAGTTCAGACCCAGCCATATGCAAATCAGTTGCATATGATTTGCATCCTCATGGGAACAGTCCAGCCTAAAACTTTTAAATCGTCATGACTCACCTGTTTGACTTCGGTGCTCTGGTCTCAGCCCTGTTCTGTTGCAGCTAGTGCTGTTTGCGCAAAGGGCATTTGAGACCAGATACACTCATTTCGGTCACTTCAGGCATTTGCTGGTGGTGCATGGTCTAGTCTCCAGTAGCAACCACCAATTTAGTCAGATGCCTGAGTGGACGCATCGCTGGTGTGCCAAAGGCCCTGCTAAGGCAAGCCCGTCTGCGCCCGTCCGTGACTGGACTGCAAACAATGCCACAACCCCTGCCCATTTCATTCCAGGAGAAGGGTCTACTTTTAAATACTACAGGGATGAATTGCCCACCCTAAATATTGCAGACAAACATTCTAATTACTCCCTATTAGAACTGCAGAGTGAGCCCAAGCAATGCGACCAATGTAATCTACACCTGAGCTTTGCCAAGATCAGAGCTAGCTCTGCTGTAACCCCGCATAGACATTCTCAACCAGGGGTTAAGAAGGTGTTCCAGGCTATGCTCATTAACGCACGGTCCCTAATAAGACACAATATAGGATGCGTAGAGACTGCGGTCACATATAAGCTGGACTTGGCATTTGTCACTGAAACCTGGGCGAACAAAACTTCCAACCCAGATTTGGGCTTAGCTATTCCAGCAGGCTATTTGACTCTTAGAGCAGATCGAGTTGACAAGCGGGGTGGGGGGGCAAGCAATTATCTTTAGAGACGATTTTTGTCAGTTTCTGGGTCTGCAGCGAGAAGCACCCCAGACTGCGAAGTTCTATAGTTTTGGAATATGTTAAGCAAAAACTATGCTTTTATGGGCCTTCTGTTTTACTGCCCCCCAGGCTCAAGAACCGCCTTTGTGAATTCCATTGGTCCTTTCATTGAATCTAGTATTGACGCAGCTGATTTCTCAGTCTTGGAGGACTTCAATAATCATTTAGAAAAACTGGAAGACGGCAACACAACTTTGCTAATCAATACCATGGCTATTTTTTCCTTGGGCCTGATAGTCAAGCATTCTACACACTACTTCTCAGATGGAATTTTCACTTCAAATCCATCTATGAAGGTCTCATAAGTTTTGCCAATCCTTTGGTCAGACCATAAAGCCATAATGCTTTCAGTGAGTAATGATCAGCACACTCCGAGACCTCATATCCTCCCATTGCAACTCAAAGTTGTGACTGAAGGAACATCGAACCCCTTACCGTACAAGTGGCCCTATCTAGCTCAAGGCTCAACCTTACTACAGACCCCAATATGGCAGCTCATAGGCTCACCTTGATTAAAGATGCAGTTGACCCTTTAGCCCCTGTAAAGACCTTGCCCACTAGGTGGAAAAATCCTTCAGAACCCTGGTTCTCAGACAAACTAAGAGCCCAGAAACAAATCTGTAGAAGGAAGGAGAGGAAGAGGAGAGCTAACTGTTTCCCAACAGAAAAAACAAAATACACACAATCACTGTCTGCATATAGGAAATTGATAATGGAAGAGAAAAGCAAATACTTCTCAGTAAAAATTTTGCAGACAAAGAATTCTAGTAAAGAGCTTTTCTCAACAGTTAAAAGCTAGTCGCACTACCAGAGCCCCCCAGAATGGAGAGCCGTGCTGAATTTTGCAACTCACTGGCACAGTTTTTTAAGGACCCAATGGAGACAGTGTAATTTTCAATTCAAATAACTTTATTCGATTGTAAGCATTACAATCATAAAAGTACATATCATCAACAAACAGTTAAAAACAGTCCGGATAATTCATTTGACAGGTAAGGGATCCAATACACAGTATAAGGTAGAAAAGAGAGAGCAGCGGGCACCATGAGCATAAGCATTATTAAATGTACATTAAAAACATAAATAATTTCATTATAAAAATTGAAAAGTGCCTAAAACATTAGCAGCATAATTATCCATCCATACTTTTCCTGAAGGTGATGGCTGATTTAAAAAAGTTACAGACAAATAAAGTGCAATCACAATTCAGCATTTGGAGATAGTAAAGTGCAGGTTTGATTTGTATGAAGTTCAGTTTTTTGAGGCACGGTTTAAGATATAGTTTCCGTGGTAAAGTATAATAAGGGCAAATGAATAAAAAGTGTGCCAGATCTTGAGGAGACTTCCCGTCGCAGCCGCAAGCTGGCAACACTTCACCCCGATGAGCCCCACTTGGAACCGCCAGTAAGAGATGGAATAGGTCAAAGCGGAACCTTGTTAACAAAAAACGTTCATAGCCAGTCATGTGCCATGACAAATAAGGTTCCATTTGTGTACAGGTTTTGAGAAGTAGGTGTTTCCTAACACTGTCCTTCTGTAGCTCAACCTCTTCTCTGTCTGTGCATCTTAGTATTAACATAGCATTTTTTACAAAGATAACATCAGGTTTTGTGATCAAGTTGGGAGCAAAAAACAAATCAGGCCGGCCAATTGCCGTCAGACAGTCCTTTATATACTTCAACCACGGAACTTTAAACCTCCCATCAAGTGTTAAGGCTTCTTTTAATAAAGCTTGGGTGAGAGGAATATCAGTATTAAGCCAACAATTCAACCAGCACAGTACCGGGTTCACTGCTATTCTGTCACTTAAATAGGGGACACCCAACTCCTCGTGAACCGAAAAATTCCCAGTGCCCCTTGGCAGCCTCAATATCTTTTTCAGAACATTATTTTCTGTGACCTCTAGGTCCTTTATCTTGCAGTAGCCCCAAAGCTTGCTTCCATAGCAGGTGACAGCAACACTTTTTGCCTGGTATAGTTTGAGCAAAGCGGCCGTTGGGCAATTTCCAATTTTTTTTGCAAAGCCAAGAATGGCCGCATTAACACGTGTTGCCTCACCCTTCTTTTTGGTGACTGCGGGACCCCAAGATAATTTATGATCTAAGAGGACTCCAAGGTATGAAAAGGTATTGGTGGTGGGGATTTTCTCCCCGTTTATGCAGAAAGAGTTCGTTTTCCGTGTACCCTGACCTATTTTCATGACGTAGGACTTAGAATTGTTAATGCTTAGGCCACGGGACTCCATGAACTTAAAGAAGGAATTTAGTAGTTTCTGAAGGCCATTTGCTGTTCTAGAAATGAGTACAGCATCATCTGCATAAAGTAGCACAGGAACCCCTTTGCGCTCTACAAAGGGGTAGTCTGCTTCAGTCTTTAGAAGAGATTCCTCCAATTCATTGATGTACAGATTGAAGAGGAATGGAGCCAGGATGCACCCCTGTCGTACACCCCGATTTATTCTAAATTCACCCGTTACTTTAAGGTCTTGGGTGTAACGAACATTGGCTCTTGTATCCGAATGCAGATCGGCCAAGAAATTGACAAGATTCCTCTCTACGCCCATTTTTATCAGAGTAGCCCATAGTATGCCTCTGTCCACACAGTCGAAAGCGGACGACAAGTCCATAAATGCCATATAGACAGTTCCTTGTTTGGCCAGGGTGTATTTACTTAAAGTCAGGTACAGGTTCAGACACTGTGTAATTGTCGAATGACCAGGTCTGAATCCATATTGTATAGGTGATAAAATATTGTTTTCTTTGGCCCATGTAGATAGCCTGTTTAAAATTATACCACCTACCACTTTAGCTACTGAATTTATTAAAGATATCGGCCTGTAACATAATCGGCTACTACGGTCGCCCTTTTTAAAAACAGGGACTATAGTCGATAACCCCCACGCATTTGGGCACCCCGAGATCACTGCTGCATTCACTACCGCAGTGAGGACGGGAGCCCAAAAGGAAATACTAGACTTGAAAAGGTCCGGTGGTAAACCATCCGGGCCCGGGGCTTTATTACTTGTTAGTCCCTGGATAGCCCTTTCAACCTCATTAACTGAAAAGCATAAAAAATTTACGGATGGGGTTAAAAAGACATTTTCTGCCCGTTGCTCATTACTCTTAAAGATTATACTAAAGTGGGTCACCCACTCCTCCTCTGAGATGTTAGTACCAAGGGCTATATCATTAGGATTATCAAACAAAGGTTTGTTGATAATTTGCCAGAACTTACTACTGTTCCCCAACACTGAAGGGTCAAGGAGGGACTCTATGGTATTGGCCTTGATTTCCTTTTTCCTAACGGTTAATGCCTTCTTATAAATCGAGCAGAGATTTCTTATTTGATCAGAATCTCTGGGTTTGATTTTTAAAGCATTCTTCAAATCTCTACTTGCCTTTGAGCAATTATGGTCAAACCATTTAGAATTATTTTCGCTTTGTCCTATAGTTGGTGCTGTTAGCATAGGGCCAATTTTTGAAACTATCGCCTCAAACCCAGACAGGATGTTCTCAGGGGGTGAGTCGGAAGATGTACAAGCTAACAGTTCCTCCTCACATGCATTATTTATTTTAGTGTATAAAGTATCTTGATTTACTATTGTCCATTTTATGCGGCGTCTGCCATTTATGCAGCTCAACGTTCCCCGGGGCATTCGTTGTTTAAATAAAGTCCCACCCATTCTGATAGTTAGGGGATTGTGATCACTGTGATCACTCAAAAGAATGGTGAAATTCGAGACCCAAATTGCAAGATCTATGGAAACTAATGGAAACTAATATATGGTCTATAAAGGATCCCTGCCCTTGTCCTTTAAAGATTGAAACATCATAGACTTTTGTGTCAGGAACCATAGACATGGCTACAATTAAATTATTTTCATTCACTAGATCATTTAAGTTCTTGCCTCCCCTAGTATGGGCGAAATGGAAACCTTCTACATTGTTACATCCCAAAGAACCCATTGGGGTGGAGCCTGGATTGCCACATGGGTGTACATTAAAATCACCTACAATCAACAACTTCCGTGATACGGTGCATGCAGTTTTTCTCAACATCTCTGTTAAGGACACAATATTACAATCACCATTACCGTTATTAGCATTGTAAAAATTAATCAGGGTCAAAACACTTTTGCCACTCTTTAGTTCAAGCATCTGAATGTTCTGATTGGCATTATAACAGATGCTTATTTTACAACACAAACCTAAATTAATGAAGATGGCCAAGCCCCCCTTTGCTCTGCCCCTAGTTGATGCAGCAGCTGGTATGACAAAGCTTTGAAAACCCTCAATATGGGCATTTTTATCCTCCATCCATGTCTCCTGAAGACTTATATGGGGTCGATTAGGATCGCGGACGGACTTGTGTCCGTCCGCGACCCCAGAACAGGAGGGAACCTCCGCATGGCATGCGGAGTTCCCTCCTGTGCAATTAGGATGTGACCGCCACCCTGGCGGTCACATCCTCTATTTTTAACATTGCCGCGGGTGCAGCTTCAATGTTAAAAATGCACGCATTGCATTTGCATGCAGAAAGAGGCAGGCACCGCGCGGTGCCTGCTGCTTTCTGCATGCAAATGCAGGGGGGTACCATAGGTACCCCCCATGTGCACCCCCCACCCCCCCTTCACCTAGGGGGCCCGCAACGGGCCCCCGCAGTGAAGTTCCGTATGCTTTTCCGCTGCGGAAAACCCGCCGCGGAAAAGCATATTGTACTGCCCATCCTAATATGGTGGACGGTGTCTGGAAGACACCGTCACCATATTAGAGCTTTTCCGCCGCGGTTGTAAGCCGACCGCGGCGGAAAAGCTGCGGACGGAAACCAGGACCCACCAGCTATCCTAATCTGGCGGTGGGTCCTTGGTCAGTCCGCTGCGGATTTTCCGCATCCTCGGGGCCGGCGGTGGCTTCCGCCGGCCCCGAGGATGCGGAAAATCCGCAATCATAATGACCCCCATAATTGTGTATTTTTGATAAATATTAACCAGGCGGGATCACATAATTTATCGGCCAAGCCGGCTATGTTCCAGGAGATTAAGCTCATACAATCACCAGGTACTGTTTCTATAAGAGTTTCTCTGATAATTGGGGCAATCATTGGGTTAGGTATCTCTGTATGTGTAGCCCCCAGGTTCACAGTGCTGGCCACGTCTGGTTCTAAGTTGGCCAAGGAGGGATTATGGGCCTCAGGCAAGACAGGAGATTTGTTGTTGTTGGATGGGAGGTCCATGGTTGGCAATGACTTACTGGGGTTATCTAGCTTTGTCATCAGAGCGGGGGCTACTATGGCTTGGTTGTATGCCTCTCCTTGTGCGTGATTAGGTTCTACGAAATCGTCAGGTGTTAATGTAAATGGGCCAGCCTGTAGTCAGTCAACCCCCTCCAGATCACTCTGATTATAAAAGGCATCAAACCTGTTAGTGATAGGTACATTATAATAGGATTTTGGATCTATAAATTGGGGGTATAAATGCTTTAAAGGCTGCCGCAAAACCATACTTGGAAACTCTCTAGCAGTCACATCATCTCCATCTTATCCATGCCCTCACAAAATACTGTACCTTGTTCCTGAAATCATCAGTTAACAACGGAGGTTTGTTTGCAAAGAGATCATCTGCTCAGGTATTTTCCCACATGTTTGGAAAAGAACCTTGATTCTCCCACCCTTGAAAAAACCCAATCTCGATCCAGCCATTCCCAGCAGCTATACACCTATCTCTAGACTACCCTTCCCAGCAAAGGTGCTGGAGAAAATACTAAATTCACAACTTATGTCTTTCATCTCCTCCATGATACTTGTAGATCCATCACAATATGTTTTCCAGGTGGGGCATTGCACTCAAACAGCTCGGGTAATGGCTGCTGAAGAGTTAAGAGCAATTTGGGATGCAGGTGGGAAGGCCGCCCTGATTCTGCTAGATCTATTGGAAGCCTTTGACATAGTGAACCATGAAATACTGGCCAACAGGTTACTAGAGTTAGGAATCAGAGTCGCCATCCTTAAGTTGTTGACATCACTTCTTTCTGATAGGGTTCAATCAGTAGAGTCCGGAGCTTTCTCATCCGAACAATTCACACTCCCTTGTGGGGTGCCACAGGGCTCGTCAATCTCTATGTTACTCCTCTGCCTAAAATTTTCAGGCAGTTTGACTTCTCAGTGGTCTCTTATGCTGATGACACCCAGCTAGTGGTGTCAGTTTCCAGTAATGTGGAAGAGACAGCAGATCGATTTAATAGCTGCATGGCCCAGATCAACCAGTGGATGAGTTCCAACTGCCTAAAAGTGAATGGTGGAAAGACAGAGGTTCTCCTGTTGGGTAAAGATACCTCCTTTTGGTCAGACAGATGGTGGCCTTCCAGTTTGGGAGACCTTCCAGTTCCAGTGCAGAATGTGGAAAATTTAAGATTCATTTTTATGACAATGATGGCCGAAATGCATCGGGACCTATGTGATGAATGTTGGGATATGTATTGCAGAAACTACAAAATAAATTTCAAATGAAGATTACTAAAGAAAACACCAAGAATAAACCAAATACCTGTGAATTGTTGGGCTTATGACAATCCATTCACCTTTTGGAGATTAAAATGAGTAACCTCTAAAAGATGTCAACAAACTAGTGCCCCACAATTGTGGAGATGCCGCCCATGTATTCATTTGTAACCTCCCATCACTACTGCCCCCTTTACTTTGGTTGTTACATGGTATGTCGTTTTAAGTCTCTAAGCACTACTTTATTTCATGAGTATTTACTACTGCAGGCACAACATGCTTTCCTGCAACATTCAACGTATTTTGCACGCTTTCATTTCACAAGCAAGGGCGCCGCACATGACAGCGACTGAACAGGCAACAGAGGAGCGGGAAACCAGGTAGACACCAAGCCAGGTATGTAGCCTGCCCTAGAATTCAAATAATGCCAAAATCCTCCATTTTAATACTATGAGTGGATGGCGTTTGCATTGCATATGCTTGTTTAAAGTGGCAGCAAGGCATAGGAAACTAATAAAGGGGGGACCTTTAGACCGAAGTTACCTCCATTGCATTTTAGATCTTGTGATAGGCTATGATTGCCTGACCCTTCTTTCTAGCCATGGTGCATACCTATAAATGTAAAGACATCTATCAGGCTATAGTTCTACCATGGTTTGGAAGGCCTTTTTTTATGCCTACACAGATGCAATGCTGTTGGATATCCTACGCATGTATTCATGTGCAGACTAGTATTCACTCACCCCTTGGTTCTGTAGATTTGACCCTGCTGCCTATTATTATCATAATTGTTGGATTTAACTGTTGTATTTCGCTGTAGAAATGGGTTTTTGTGGTTCTTTGATGTTTCAGCCGTAGGCTTCGTTGCACTGCCATGTGCCAAACAGCAAGCCTTTTACTTTGCAAATGTTCCAACTTAATATTCTGGCAGCATTATTGTTGGATTCCTTGGCATTTTGTTTTAAAAATGTGTTTTAGGGATCATGGAATGTTGATTAAGAAGTCTTGCTGCTCAGTTACCTGCCGGAGCCGCATGGACATAACTTCACTTTCAAAATGTTTATGATGTTATAGCTATTGTTTTAATTTGCTGTTGTAGATGATGTACTGTAGTTTTATGTTTTTTTACCAATAAAATTGAATAAAGATACAATGATGATGCTCAAGCTTAGGTAATATGTGGTGCTACTAAGAGTCATGCACAGGAATATATAGCATACTAGATACTTTTGCTTGAATTACTATTACATACGGAGAACGTGTGATCCTACCGCAAGAGTAGAGTAATGTAACTTTCAACATCGCAGCCTATTGTGGGAAAATAACCCTGTTTCAATGTGGAATTCACAATGCGGAGGTAGCATGTGATAGACACCAGATAACGCGTCAAATGTCCGCGTGAAAATTAACGCCACACCGCAAAATGCGAAACACAAGCGAGGATAACCACAGTACAAAAATTAGTTAAAACCAACCACAGGCCTGCAAATCTCGCGCGTCTGGTAGGACAATGCACCATAAAAACCACAGAAAAAACACACCAGAAACAAGCCATAGCATGTAGCAACATGGATGCACCCTGACCCAGCGCAGAGGCCAACTCGAACCCCACAACCCCCACAGACTACCAGCAAGGAACAACGGGGAAGTCCAAGGAGAAGAGGGAGAGGAAGACGGGGTGCAGACCGCAGGAAAACAAGACCAGCCTCACGGTGGTGACAAAAAACTACCAGCAACTGACCCACTAGCAGACCACCTGGAATGCAGTCAGAGTGCCGAGGAGGCCAATAGGCACTGGCATGACGTGACAACCTAATCCAGACACAAACCCACTGCCAACAGGAAGGCAGCAATGGTGACAGGAGGTGGCAGTCCAGCGCCACAGGAGGAGCTGGAGGAAACCCATGCCACAGTCATCAGTGTGGAGACGGTGCAAGGAGTTGGGAGTACGGACACAGCTGGAGAGGACCTGACACAACATCAACAGGGAGTGCAATGAACAGGGACTAGGGGGACAGGGGGAGATTGGCACAAAGGCACACATGCACAGCGAGGTGTAGCACACTGCACATCCACAATTACCCAGGATCATGTCCCAGATCCCCTTGGCAAACTGCAGCACACACACATAGCAAGAACAGCACACCCACATTGACAACAACGTCGTACAATGCGCATAGCCGACACTGCAGAACAAAGGATACAACTGGCTCCGCACATACACAAAAACAAGCCTACTACATCTGACAGAGCCGGAAACTGTGAAATGGAAATGTACGCGTACGACCTCACAACCATCATGTAGTCCAAATGTACACTGTCCCGCCGAAGAATCCAGCATCCCCCAAAGAGTCACACTGCTCATTGCCATTCAGTTTGCATGCAAACCAGCACAATGCACCAACATACATGTCAGCACAATGTCAACATGCATCTTCCCTTCACATTGCAGAGGGACACCAACATCTTCAGCAGAGCACAGAATACAACACACCTGTGATGCCGGAGAGGACCACCACACCGTCGACACCAATGCCCTACAACAGCACATGGATATCCCCCCACCAGGACCCAGCCAGCCAAGCTACTCAGAGGAGAACGACGAGCATGCAAAAGACCACACAGCAGGAAGCACCCGCAAGCACAGCTGGCTCATGACACTGCACCCACTCAGACATGGCACCCCAATGCAATGTGTCAGCACTCCAAAAGGAGGTAGCCCAACAGGTGTTGGTGGGGGCCGAACCCATGGAATGCGAACTAGGACACATACATAGGTGTCTATCACCATTCAGGGCCCACCCACACCCCACTAAGAAGACCATCGCTGCCATAGACACATGAAGATGCAAATTCACAGTACAGAACCATGCCCAGGGGCACTCAAATAGCAGTCACACACCCATGTTGGCTCTGCATACGACGGCCCTGGCCACTCCCCTTACGAATTGAGTGGGTGACGACAAAGCTACATGTCCAAGCTACAACCCACTGCCTGCGGTGACATGTCTGCATCCGATGTACACAGCACAATGTAATGTCATAGGGCCCAGGGCCCTCACGCATACAACAAGACCACAGGGACACACGCATATATCAGGTTGAACTGGCTACGGGCACATGTGCCCGCCCACTTTATTGGCAGGGCCATATGTACAGTGACGCCTGTGCTGGATGTGTGTGGGGTGAGTGTAAGCCATTCCGCATGGAATGTCTAGAGCTGGCAATCACTTGAACATTGGACACCAGTGCAACAGAAACAGAAAACACATGCATAAGAGCCAACTGCTGTGCCACATGAGTGAGCTGGAGATAGTCCAGAGGACAGCCAACAGGCAAACAGAAGTGTCCGTGAGTTGCAGTGCATTGGGGTTGGGACACTAGAGATGAGCGCTCTCATGTGAAGAAAAAGTCTCAGATTGTGTCCCTTCGATATATTCCTGATGCAGATGCAGTGGGGTGTGTTAGACCTACATCATCTTACCCATCAATGTCTCAAGACCCCCACACTGTTTGAGGGACATAGCTGCGCCACCGCTCCACAGCACAAAACACAATCAGCAACAGACAATGCCCTGTGGTGCACTGAGTCACTGGCACCTGGAGTGCTGAGCAGGGTATCAGGCAGATGATGGCATTCACAATAGGTCTGAGGAACTCCGTAAGTCTCTCAGCACCACCGTTTCGACTCTGGCAGATGGCGGTGAAGGAGGTCCTTGCGGGGTGGCATGTGCACTCTGCGGTGATGCGACGTCCGGGCCGGTCTGGACTCGCTTTGGTGTGTGAGCCCTGGTGGGACGCATTTGGGCCCGGAGGCTGTGTACAGTGCAAAGCCACCGAGAAATGGCATTGATGACTCCAAGTCCAACGCTTCAGGGGCCATCTATTATCTCAGAAGAAGGGGTACCGGACCAGCACAGAGTTAGTGGTTTGATTTTATCCGAAAGCAGCAAATAGTGGGGTGGAAAGCACAAGCCTCGTTTTCACCAATTCGGTATCAGCTACATGAGGATGAAAACTAGCCCATAGTCCATAGACACAGATGCCACCAATGAACGACCAGTGAGTGTCCATGAATGTCAGGGAACAGACTTAGTGGCACCGGGGCTGAGAGGGGATGCTGTCTGAGATGATGCCAGTACACTGAAATGAAGTCCGCCATTGCTAAATCAAGACTCTGTGACCTACTGGACCGCAGTGTAAGCCGGAGGCAGCTGTCAGCACAGCCATTCACCGAGTGTCGCTGGCATAGGTTGGTGGCCCCACCGGCCTGCATAGTCCAGGTTCAGTGGCACCACGTATTCGGTCACCTCTGTGACTGAGACCCGGCTTTCACCCGGAGTGAGCCGCATCTTCCTCTTACTCCTCTCCCTGCGACCACTGGTGTGGACTCTGCCATTCATGATTCGCACCCAGTTACTGGATGTGAGACCTACTGATCGACAGGGTAGTCCCGTTCCCTCATCCATGTGTCGCTGGCTGGCGTTAAACAGGGTTTGTGGCACTAGATGTTGCCGGCTGGCATTGAACAGGGTTTGTGGCACCACGTGTCGCCGACTGGTGTTGAACAGGGATAGTGGCACCATGTGTCGCAAGATGCCCATATGGAACTATGCCTCACTGATCAGGAGGGGTCTGGTGCTGTGGCCGCTGGCCCGGATTTGGGGTCACTGCCTTTCAGGACACAGGACACAGTTTCAAATATGGGACCTACTGGGTCGAAGAGGACACAGGTGTAGTATGTGCATCAGGAAGGAGTAATGTGGGCCAGTGTCGGGGGGTCAGCGATGGTCTGAGAGGGTGGCAGGGTCATGGGCCTTAGGTTTGGAGCTTACACAGGCATGTGGTGGGCCCTCCATGACACATGTCAGTGTCTGCAGGTGATCAGTTTGGCCTGACTGCGCTGGGGCGGGCCTGAAGGGTTCATGGTCCAGCGGGCCGGGGTACGGCAGGTGCATAGGATTGCTGGCAACTCTGCTCACTAGGACAGCGTTGGCCTTGGAGTGGGTGGTGCCGCCCTGGCAGAGATGTTGGGCTTGCAAGAAGAGGACCATGCCTAGGGCTACGTGCTTTTTATTCACACCCCTACGCTGGCCTGGCGTACGCTGGGCCATCCCACTCTGCTCTTGCTTACGGGGGCATAACAGGCAACATTTCCACGAGGACCCCCACTGGCTGGGGTGACATTGTTGCATCCACTGTCCACCACACTCCATACACCTTGGTGTATGTCGCCATGGATATGGGTGTGTTCTACATACTGCGGTCTGTCCAGCACATAGCCGCCACTCTTGGCATTGTATACTTTCCCAGTCATCTCCCCACATTTGACTATTGTGTGGCTGAGGTGCCCAGGTTACCATTGAAAATGTTCTGTCATGTTCGGTGGGTGGGCATGTTGTTGTGTATGTTTGTTGTGATTTTGTGACTTGTGCATTGCCAGAGTTGTGAATTGCATGGTTGTGGAGTTGAGGTGAGTGGGGTGTTAATTTGGAATTTGCCAAGGGTCTGTGAATTTCCCTTGGTGCTATCCTGGGAACGCCTATTGCTGATTGACTGTTGGAGGATAAAGGAATCATGCACACTGGCTGTGTATTTGGAGGTGACATTGGTGGAGGTCCACGGTGTTCCGATTTTGCCTGCACATTGATGTGTGAAGTGTGCTTCCTGTCGCTGTGATTGTGTGCTGTGTCACCAGGGGCACAGGTAGGACATGCGTGTTGTGGATTGCCCCCGACACATGTGTGCATCTTGCTAGGGCGTATGGTCCTTGCTTGGTCTCCAGCGGATCCTGCGCATTGTGTTGGACGTATGGGGACTTGGGTGCCAGGGTGATGGTGATGTCCAGGACAGGTGTGGGAGACTTGGATGTGGCTGGCTGTGAGACTCCTCCGACTCTGGTGGGTGTTGGTTGGGGTGTGCCAAGGTCCAACAGGTGCAGCACAGCCATCAGCTTGGTGTGGGGTGGGATCTTTTTTGTCTGCTGTGTCGTGCCATTGGCGTGTTTGGCGATGATGGTCAGGATGCGTATGTTGGTTGTCTCTTTCAGCCTGTAGTAGACAGTGACATTGTCATTGTCAGATGTTGGGTCTGCGAGGCAGGTGCCTTTCCTGGGGGCCTGCTGTCTTTGTCTGCGCTGCCTCTGTGGTGGTCTGGGGGGGTTGTTCCAGGTAGGGGTTGGGGTCCTGGGGTGGTGGCAGTGGGTGTTGTGGCCCTCTTGAGTGTCCGGGCTGCATGAACAGTGGGTCCATGGCATCTGCTGCCCTTACAATGACGCCCTGATCTGGGCTCCCTTTTGTGGTGCAGGCTGCCATCCGACTTGACACCAGGTCAGAGCAGGTTGCGTGTTTTGTGTTCTTATCGCCAATCTGGATGGTCGTTGAGAATGTTGGGATGTGGTGTATTCGCAGCTTTTTGCACAGGAACGCCTACTCTGCATCTCATTAGCGATAGTTGTGATGTTTTTTGCAGCTGCTATCTCGGGTAAACTAGTGCTGTGAGCTAACACCAGCTTGTGAATCGGGAGGTAAATTTATCACGACTGTCTGCGATAAAGTGCTGTTAATTCAGTGAATATGCCCCTCTGTTTTTATGCATTTGCGATTCATCTCAAGTAGGGTTGGGTGCTTGCTCTTTATGTGAACCAAATAAGATGTCGTAGGGGATAGTAAATCAGACTTTAAGCAACGGGTCACAGTAGCAGTAGACCTCATGTATTAGAGCAAGGGATGAGTAGCCTTTCAAGCAGCTTTGATATGTCAGCTGTAGTAGTAGTGTACAGAATAAAACATTGAGTTCCTTCACTATTCCCTCTTGATAGGTGTAATGCAGGAAAGATTTACCAAAGGATTTTATTGCTGGGTTTTAATGTTTTGTGTTGATTGATGCGTGCTAATAGTCTTCGATCTGCCATGTGCTAAAACTTTGTACTAATGCGTTTCACCGTGAGATGATTCAGATGTGGATCACTTGTTCTCCGCTAATAGAGACTCAAGCTGCTCCTTGTTGGTTTGACACCCCTTCTCAACCAGGCATTAGGATTTGAGGTTGTTTGCTTATCCACTTCAGAGAGTATATGGCCTAGAAGTGTACGTTACCCAGAGACGTTAGTTATGGTGAAACCTGTTTGCCTATAGCTATTTCTATGCACCTTTCAATTGGCACAACCTGAAAATGATGGACTTGTGTACTCCTGGGACATAAAAGTAGTGATATCACTTCTTGTCTTTTGCATGTTGGTCTGTGCGTCTTTGTTTACATATGTTTCTATGTGATTACTTGTGTTTATTCATCCGTTTAAGCATTCTCTATCCCTCCACTATCCTTCTCAATCCAAATAATCCGACCAACATATCCACCATTCAAATTACTTTCATATTTTTACTAATTCACCACTAATTCCTTATGGGTTCCGAAGTAGAGTGCTATTCACTGAAAAAAAAACACAAAAAAACTTCAATGCCCCCATCAGCGGTAGCAAGTGTTATATACCTAATGTACTGCATAGCTAAATACTTATAAGTTCCCAAAAGCAAGACCGTTTGCATTGCAAATGCTTGTTAAAAATGTTATCCAATTAAAAAAGGGTCTGATTTCGAGTAGAGAAGGTGGAGTACAGTCAGTCAGAGTGTTGTAGGACAATACCTCCGCCTCCCTAATGGACTACCACCCACCAAGTATAGAGATGTCGGTCTCCCGCCCCTGCTGCCATCTCTGTAAATTGAAGGGAACCGCCAAGAAAGTGATTCCTTTCAATGTACTAAAAGTTTGGTATATGGTATATGGCCACCATTGATTTTCACAGCAGTTTAACAAACTTTTAATGTTTGAGTGTTGAAAACAAACTCCCAAAGAGGGAGTTTGTTTTGGGAAAACGAAACAACTAATGACCCCCTCACCCTAGGATAATTTTTCCAGGACGTGAAGGTCATTATGGTTTTTTTTTTTTTTTTAACTTTTTCTCACCCCTAGATTTTTGCTGTGGGTGAGGGACGGGAAAATACATTAAATCCTCCACCTTGAGTAGCGTGAATGGTGTAATGTTCTATCTCTGACGTCCTCTACTTCAATAGGCTGTCAGAGGAAGTATTCCATCAACGGCATCAACGGGGGCTCAGTTGGGTCAGCCCTTCTCTAAATGAGGTGAGCGGACCAAGGGTTTGGCAAGGCAGGGTACTCTGTTTCAATTGTGATGAGGTACCCTGTGCGTTAAACCCGAAATCAGGCCCTGGTTTACTTTCGGTGGGGAAACTACATTGGCAGGATACAAAAAAAGTCGGAAAATGCCTTTAAAATGTAATTGTGAATGTAATTATGGACTGCATATGCATAGGAAAGTGCGTCAGTTGTTCCATCACACTTGGATCTATCACTCTTTATTGCCTCTTATAATCTTTCTTTTCCTATGAGCTATAGTTTTAAAAATGATTGTTGGAATATTGGTTTTGCTTTTCTCTATCAGTGGGATTGCTTATGTGTAATTAGTGCCATGTCGACTCATAGCATCTCCTGAAAAACAATATTTGCTGTATGTTCTTATATGGAAGAAGGGAAAATGTATCCCAAGCTTTTGAAAGCATGTTGGCATTAATACAAAATTCAGTAGCTAAAGAATTCGTCTTACAACAGTGTTTCTGTCTTCTAATGTTCATTCGCATAAAAATTCCTTAAAATGCTGTCTGAGCTCTCTTAAAATGAAAGATAGGCCAGGGACTGCATTAAAAAGTAATAGCACAATTTAGAATTCATGTATGTATGTTTCAGGCGTACACTTAAAGGCAGCTTGTAACTTGCAGTGCTGTATTGCATTGTCAATTTTTCCTCAACATTACCTTGGCAGAAATATGGTTCAGCACTCGCAAGAGCCTATTTAGTGTTATTGCATAACCATTTTCAGGCTTCTCCTCGAACCATTATTGCATCATTATTTGTTTTGGAGAGCGAAAGCTGCTTGGTAGTGTCCCGGACTAGATGATGAGCTGAACAGAGTGTATAAGGAAGCCCTTAGCATACAATTATGTAAAACCAATTTGTTGAAATTAGAGTGTATTAGAGGCCATTTCAGAAAAACTGTTGCAATTCTTTTTTCTAGAAAATATGGTGGGATTTACGAGGGGTTATAGGTCTGATATCTTTCCAGACTTCACTGGCAAAGGAGTTGATAATGGCTACTATCCCATGGCGGTTTGTGATCTTTGAAAGTGGTCGGGTATGATATCTGCCTCCAGTTCCAGCCAGCAATCCAACTAGCAAGCTGACTTCATCTAAGAGGGTTAAGAGGAATCCCTCTAACACAAACATTTGAAAACTAAGGTTAAGTATTGCATTTTAAATATCATTTTCATTTTTTTTTTGCTCAAAGGTCATAGGCTCTGAGAGAGCACTCGTTGAATATTCAAGCATTTGTTTATGATATGCCAGGTCAATGAAGCCTTACAGCGCCCAGGATTTGATCCCTTTTATTTCAAAATGTATAGTGGTGCACCCGTATTTCTATAATTAAATCCAGTGAGCCAGGCCAGCACTTTCCCATGGGTGTTAAGTTATGCCACAAATGACTTCTAGTATGTCAGGACCAGCATTTTGCGATGGCTACATGCCAACCCCCTCACTTCCAGTATTTCTCCTTTCATATACCTTGGTTGTCCTGCCTAATGCCAAGAATAACCTCCATTATGCCGGCTCCAGTATTTTGCCACAAGTGTACCATGTGTCAACAATTACCTCCAATATGCCAGCACCAGCATTTTGTCATGGGTGCCCCTTATGCCTAGAATTACCTTCCGTGTGCAGGAGGCAGCAACAAACTCACAAGTATAATACACACATTCTTATTCACTCTTCCTCGCTTATATTCACTCAATTATTCTCATTCTTACTCACACTTCCTCACTCTAACTCTCACTCCTTTACAATTAGACACGGCCCCAACACTCATTCTTATTCATTCTCACTCCCACTCTGTCACTATCGTGCACTCTCACTTGCAGACTCTTACTCTGTCTTACTCATTCTCACAGTCTCACTCTATCATTTGCTGAGTCTCAATTTTCCTAACTCAAAATAATTACATTCACAGCAACTTACTATCACTAATGTTCACTCATTCCTTCTGTCACTCACTCTCACTCACTTTCCCTCACTCATTCATGCTCATACTCTCACAAATAGGTACTACTTATTGCTTATGTATATTCACTTACTACTATTCTAACTAAATCTCACACTCAGTGAAACGCATTCTCACTTAATCGTGGTCATTCATATTCCCTCAACGTCATTCTCACTCATTGATTCTCATTCACTCACAGTCACTCTCACACTCACACTTTCTTTTTTCCATCTAGGTCACCATCATTTATACTCACTCAAGCTGAGTCACGCATTTCCTACAGTTACACTCACTGTCACTCACTTTCACACATTCTCGCTCACTCCACAACACTCACTCTCAGTCTAACTCACAACTAAATGTGTTCACACCAACACGCAGTCTCTCTCTCTCCCACATACACACACGACTCTCACCTGCATGCAGACAACGGGTGAGGGTTTATTTTCTACTCATTTTCATCTCCCTCCTCTAGGCAGCTTCAGCTTCTGAGCTGCTGGTGTTCACTAGAGTCTCAGAGCACCCGTTCCTTTTCACCTCATTCACTGTAGCAGGAAACTGAAAGCTGAAGCCTCCTAGTGCATACACCATGCTAATACACTGCACAACCTCGAGCTTTCAGTCTCTCGCTTTATCATATCCTCTCCAAACGTATTGTAGAGTGGGGTAGATTCAGTGAGCATCCCGACCCCACCATAGACTGTGGTGAGAGGTTTTGGATTTTGCTAGAATTGAACAGTCTTTCTATTGGCTAGGTTAGGAGGTTTTACATATTCACACCAGCCATCAGACAGATTCACTGCCTCAGGCAGCGAATTGACCCTCCCTCACAGAGACTGTTGGCATTTTGTTTAATATACCAATAGTGAATAATAGACTACTATCAATAAATAGATTAGTAAAGTGTCATAATCTAGCTGGCGATGTCATTTTCTAGACGAGTACATGCATCTTCATGCTTGCGCAAAATAATGTGGGTGCCATTTATTTTAATTTATTAATCCAAGATAGAATGGTATGTTAAAAAATATATGAACCGGAAGTAGCATGCGCACACTTTTTAAGGGACAGAGTCTTGCAGCAAATTGCCATCTGTCCCGCCCTAAAACAACTGTAAAACAAACCCGTGCAATGCAATAGGTCTTGTATTTGCGCGAGTTAAAACTAT
Source organism: Lissotriton vulgaris (assembly GCF_964263255.1). Taxonomy (NCBI): domain Eukaryota; kingdom Metazoa; phylum Chordata; class Amphibia; order Caudata; family Salamandridae; genus Lissotriton; species Lissotriton vulgaris. Next base: position 2,000,152,004 of record NC_141687.1, read on the forward strand.
TGGCAAAATTGGCAATGCCTTTTTATTTACATATTAAAAACCAAAACATAAAAGTCATTGTCATTTACAATGCTAATAGCTAAAACTCACGTAAATGCGAGACCTATTGCATTGTAAATGCTTGTTTTTTTATTCTTTTTACATTCGAATTCCAGTACAATAAACGACATACCTGTTGCGCTCATTTCCCAGTGGTGTGTCTCAGCCATAACATTTATGCTAATAATTAAACCAAGTGTACGGTGGATGTAAAACGACGTATACAACCAGATTTTATTTTTAATAAATGTATTAATTTCCAAAATCATTCGACGTGCTTGTTTGCCAATCGTGTACATCATGTACAATACAACTTTTAGGCCTTAATAAAATCAATGTTCTTAAAAAGAGTGAAGGAGAACGATCACATGCAATAGACTCCAGATTCGATGCAGTGTCTCAGTTTGATCTCACTTGTGGCATGTGCTTCCACATCTAATATACCATGTCACCAGCAGGCATCTATTGAATGACAGCTCATGCATATGTAATGTCATGCTAAGTTTGTTTAAACGGTCACCAGTGAATAGTGTCCTTAGAAAAATCTGCAAGTACGGAGAATACAAAGACAGGCAAAAAATAAGCAGTCCCGGGAGGAGTTCGATTAAAATGTAATCGCTTGTCTTAATGGCACTCAGATGACTTCCACTTAGTTACCAACTCTGTCGTTTGAATTGTTTCTCCTTAAATATATATTTTTTTATTTTCATTTTTTGCTCACCACTAAGATTTGTAGCACTGGAAATGAAGCGTAGTTCATTTAGAATGACGGTGGTGTGCAGATTTGGTAAATTACTTTCCAGGCGGAGATACAAGCAAGAGAACGCAGTATTGTATCAATTAATTATACTGATAGATACCGTCTCACTTTAGGAAGTCTAAAAAGACATTCCACGTGGCGATTCTTAACCTCGTAAAAGGCGATGGTAGATTATTTGCAACAGGATCAAATCTGCATTGATTATGTTCACAATTATGCATTCATTATTTGAACTGTTGCATGAAAGTTGACACTCGACAATGAGTAAACCGGTGCTCAGGTGGATCTGGGACTAGTGCCAGACAACATAGTTTGCCCACTTGGTGCTAATTTGTAACATGGCTCTATTTATCACCATATTTCATATTGTAGGGCCCTCATTACGAGTGGCCCGTTTTTTGCAATCCCCGTGCAAAACACCTGCGTTTCGCATGTAATCAAATCAGGAGTTTCGCTGTAATTTGCGCTCTCTATGCAGTTTTTGCCCAGGTGAATGTTGGTAGAATGTCCAGTAAATACTAGTACATGTTGCTTTGGTGCTGAAAACACCAAAATCGACACGTTATTCCCTATTTGCATGTATTAAATAGCGCATTGGTGCAAATTAACATCTCCTAAGAATTTTCCTTATTCTGATACCAGTTTTCAAATCTAATTTTATCTGTAATAGAAGATGTTTGTAGGTTGTGGCAACTCGGTCTAGATTTTTTCAGTTCTAGACATTGTTTTAGTCGCTTTGTCCTGGAGGAACGTGTCAAGGGCAGGACATAGAGAGTCAATTATCCCCATCTCTCTCTCAGTGGCTCAGAGGAAAGGGGGACCCCTTCTAGAAGCCACACTATCTTCAACATGGTTTACAGAGAGGAAACAACGCAAAAGTACAAAAAATCCAAAGCTCTGAGGTTCTCGCGTCATCTGGGTAAGCCCACGACTAAGCCCACGACTAAAGCAGAATTGAATCTGGCAAAACAGGAACAAGATAGTGGGGCTGGAGCAGAGATGGAGCTTGGAGTGGCATTGGAGCTGGCAGGCCTGGGCATAGCTGGAGGTGGCAGGCCTGGAACTGAGGTAAATATGGCTGGACAGGAGCTGGCACGCCTGGGGCATAGCTTGAGATGGCAGGCCTGGAACTCAGGTGAATCTGGCCGGACTGGAGCTGAGGTGGAGCAGAGCTGGAGCAGGCAGGGCTGGAGTCAAGCAGGAGCTGGAATAGGTTATGTAACTGCTAAGGTTCCTAGGTTTATGCGTGATGTGCTGCTCCAGTCCAGTCTTATTCCTTTGAATGCTGGGATTTGTAATCTTGTTTTATTATGGAATATACGACCACAAGTCCGGAATTCAAAGAAAAAATCTAGTCTGGGGTAGCACATCACGCATGTACGTGGGAAACTTGACATGGCTGTTTGTGGTATTTCCCCCACCCAGTAAATATAATTACTGGAGGGTAAAGTATTTACTTGGTGTGGTAAAGACCTCCTATTCTGAGTGTTCAATTTGGAAATTAAGCACAACATACACTGAATTCCGCAGGGTTGGTGTTTTATCTAGGCCTGGGCTCAAATTCCATTCCGTATGAGGGAATTGTGATAATTTGACATTTTCTCATTCCACGGAGAGCGCGAAAATGTCAACATTTCCACAATTCGCACCTTACCGGAAATGTTTGTCTTGCTCGCGCTGTAAAAAAAAAAAATTCGCGCGCGTGCGATAGCCTTACCTGAATCCCCACATTCGCCGACAAGTTTTCCCAATCCGGTCACGTTATCCACGAGATGTTGGATTGTTCTAGCCATTTTGCGCTATCTCTCGAGAGTTCGCGCACGCATTAACGTCATTCGTCAAGCGATCACGTCATTCATCGAGCGATCATGCACCGCAAGAGTATGAGATGATCGAGTTCTCAAACACATCATTCTCCCCCACGAGCGAGAGCGTGAGGACGCGGACACGTCGTATCGAACGCGACAAGGCGTGAGAGAACCTGAACACGTCATATACAACGCGACAGGGAGCGAGAGAACGCGATCACGTCATTTGGACGCGCCGGCGGAAGTAATGTGATGCTCGAGAACTCGAACATGTAAACATTTTAATTTGGAGAAGAATATCAGCTCTAGCAGCATGAAACCTTCTGCAAATGATGATTTGGATGACAAAAACTCCTCAGATTGACCTTTGGCTGTCCTTTTTGGTGCAAGGAGTCAATTTTTAAAAAGGTGGGGAGAGGGAGGAAGTGCCACAGAATCTCCAACTTTTTGTTCCTGTCCAGCAGGCTCCTCCCAGTGCTTTGTCCATCCCCTGCTCATTCTGCCTTTGGATTTTGAGCTGGAAAGATCACTCTTTTGTCTGGTGCATCATTGCCATTGGATTTGAGGATTTTTGAATTGGATATTTTACAAGTAAGTGGTTGTTGTGTCTGTTTGATTGGGGGCATTGCAGTTGTTGCAAATACAATTTAATTTTGGCAACTATCATTCCTTTTTTTTTTAAATGTTGTGGGTAGTTGTAGTCAGTAGGCCCAGAGCTAGTCATGGCCTCATGGGTCGGTGCATGATGAAGCTACTGTTCCTTTCGTGTTTTTTTAATGTATTTAATTTTCAAGCATCATTTAGGGCATGGATGCATTGGATTGAGTTGGGAAATGTGTTTTTTTGGGGTGGACTTTCTGTTGTTGGGTCCCGCCATGTGGCTGTGGCCATTTAGAAGCCTAGGCCTGCAAGCTTGTCTGGCCTTGTCTGCCAACAGGCCTGCTTTCATCCAGTAGGCAGGTAGCCACAGCTTTATTAATCAAGTGTTTCTGTGTGGTCTGTTGAATTTAGACATTATTTAAGGCATGGATGGCATTGGATTGAGTTGGGAAGTGTGTTTTTTGGTGGTGGGGTTTCTGATGTTGTTGGGCCTGGCCATGTGGTGGGTGGCCATTTTGAAGCCTAGGCCTGCAAGCTTGTCTGGCCTTGTCTACCAACAGGCTTCGTATCCTCCACACCTACGAAGTGCCAACGAGGCAACATCACAAAAGCTCAAAGCTAAGTGAAGGCGAGAACTCACGTTTGGAGTACTCCTGCATTCTTCTCAACCCCGGGCGGCTGGTATGAGCAACTAGGCTGACTCTGGTTAACACAGAACGAGTGTCCAAGAGTGGAGTGGCAGCATATAGTGCAGCCCGGATGAAACTGCTTAAATTGATATGGCAGTGAAACATGTCGGCACTGGCAATAGGTAATGGTATGCATGAATAGCTACCAGCCTTTTTATATGTGCAGCATATAATTATTTCCCTATAAATAAAGTTGGTTAAGGGAACTATATGCTGTGTTTTATGCACTTATTTATGTTGTGTGTTTGTCACTAGCAGATGCTTCTGCTTTCCACTGTTTGTCACACGTATTTGTTTGTTTGTTTTGGACACTTTCTTTCTTTCTACTTTTTTTGAGAATCAAGTGACTACCAATGATGAGACAGGGGCTTGTCTGGAAATGACATACCAGTTACCCCATTGGTGGTGTTTCCGTGAGGTGTCACTTGGTTCTCGCACATTTTTTCTAAGCAGAATTCGGTCCAACATTGGTGGTGTGCATCTTTGATATTGACCTTGAAGGATCAGAGTACTTGTTGTTCTGTGTCTCTGTCAAGGAGGATAGGCCTTTTTTAACTGAAATTTGGGCGGAGTGCAGTGAATTGTCCCCTCATAAATTGTAGAGGACAGGAATAGGTAACAGTACATATAGACTGCTCTATTCTTTCAGTCACTGATATGTTTTGACGTCCGTTGTACAGGGTCTTTTGTTGTAGGCAGGTAGCCACAGCTTTATTAATCAAGTGTTTCTGTGTGTGGTCTGTTGAATTTAGAGTAGACATCATTTAGGCCATGGATGGCACTGGATTGAGTTGGGAAGTATGTTTTTACTTATTTTGGGGTGGGCTTTCTGATGTTGTTGGGCCTGGCCATGTGGCTGGTGGGTGGCCTTTCTTTGTGTTGAGAGTTAATAGTAGTGTCCTGCTTTTGGCATATAGGCCTGCATGGTTTTCCTATTGGCTTACTTATTCCATCCATCCACCCCCTTTGCCAGCAGCAGCTCCATGAATGATGTGATGCTCTAATATTTTAATGGCAAATAGGGTCCACACCACTTCCATTACACTTTTATTTTGGTGGTTCTTATTCTCTTTCCTATCCTTCCTGAGAGTTTAGTGTGTGTATACACAGTAGTATAACATAGCCCTTGTTGACAAAGTCTCAGAAATGGCTAGACTATATATTTTGTTGTACAGTAGTAAGTAACTGAACCACAACAACAAATGCAACATTTCACTGATGTTCTTCTCCTGGCTTATTTGCTTTTAGGTGCACAGCAAGCCAGAGGAGGAGGTGTCATCATCATTCATCACCCGGTGTACTGCCAGACAGATAGAAGTCCTGCACGTCCACATGTGACCACAACTTGTTGTGCATCTGCGCCCTGCCTGACATCTGAAGAAGATGGCCCTAAAGAAAGGTACCAGGTCCAGTATCAAGAAAGTTGCCGGTGAGAAGAAGGAAGAGAAAAAGGAAGTGCCATTAACCACGACTGGTGTGGCGGCCAATGTTTTTTTGGGGTCCAAAAAAAAAGGTACGCCTGCAGCAGCGTTGTCCGGGATCCAAGCTGGGAGCAGCACTTCCGCACCAGTGGGCCAACCACTCCAACCTAGGCCCAAGCCCTTGAGTGCCGCAGAGGTAGCCAGTCTACTAACGGGCAGCGATGCTGAAATGTCATTACCGCAAAGTAGTACACAATCAACACAGGCGGAAACTCAGCAGATAAGTGTGCAGCCGCAACAAGAACAGCAGCAGCCGCAAGAACAGCAGCAGCAGCAGCTGCAAGAACAGCAGCAGCCACAAGAACAGCAGCAGCCGCAAGAGGAACAGCAGCAGTCGCAAGAGGAACAGCAGCAGCCGCAAGAAGAACAGCAGCAGCCGCAAGAAGAACAGCAGCAGCCACAAGAACAGCAGCAGCTGCAAGAACAGCCCACAATAGTAGTTGCTGCTCCTGACGTAGGGGAATTTCAGGAAATTGAGCTTCCTGCAGACAAAGTGGATCAAACCACTGTTTCGGAAGATCTATTGTCTTCCAGACCACCATCAAGGAAAAGGAGGCTTGTTAGTACATCATCTTCTTCTTCAAGCCCCGCTTCTGGTGATCGTGATGCCACTTGGCAGCCACCAGTTCAGAAGGGGAGTGACGCGCGCCATAAGACAATTCTTCTGAAAAGGAAGGTTCCAGAAAAACCTAGAGTTATGGACGTAGATGTAGAAGAGGGGGATGATGTTGATGAAGATGAGCCAGTCATCACACACATCACTCCCGCCTCAAAGGGGATGGAGACCAACATTCTCACCTTATCTAGAAAGGCTGCTACTGAGCAGGATGTAGCACGGATATCACCAACACAGGTTACACACCCACGACCTCCAGCTGCCATATTTTCCTAGGCCAGGCAAGGACCTTCATCCAGCTCAACCATCTCAGTAGGTAGTGGTAGTAAAAGTCACAGTGTAGCTGCACAAAGTCATTACATTCCAAGCACACCCTCCAGTTCATTCGGTATTGAAAGTGGCACATCCAGCAGTGCCGGAAAGTTCTCCCCAGTTTGGGACTTCTTTTCTGTTAGCACCAAGGAGGAGAATGTTGCTATCTGCTCCATTTGTTGCACAGGTGTTTGACGTGGTAAGCTTGGTACAAATTTTGGTACTGGAGGTCAAGCAAGTCATCTCAAAATACACCACACTATCATGTGGGAGAATCACCTACTTCGCTTAAAAGAAAGGAGAAAAAGTCAACCCATTGAAGTTGGTCATGAAGAATCAGGGGCGATATTATTGCGGTGGAAGGTGAAGAAGAGGGAGGAATTTTGAGTCCTGTCCCCAGTACTGCACTGGTACCTCCCACATCTTCCTCAGTAACATCTGAGTGGCACCGCAGCAAGAACCATACTCAGAGTCAGGCTGAGACACCAAGGCAACCGAGTCCCGCAATGAGACAAACTGCGTCGTTGAGCCTAAGTGGGTCAATGAAAACAACAGCACCACAAAGGAAAGTAATCCAGCCAACCATTGAGAGCATGCTTAGGTTGGAGGGGCAGTTCCAATGCAACCACCCAACAGCACTGTTGTACAATGCGAAGCTTGCTAAAATGTTAGCACTGGACCTTCTCCCTTTTTAATTCGTGGAAGGGGTGGGTTTCCTTGAATTTGTGTCAGCCATCTGCCCTAAATGGAAGGTTCCCAGTCGTTCCTATTTCGCAAGAGTTGCTGTTCCTGCACTACATCATGATGTGCTGGAATTGGTTGGACAAGCTTTGCAACAGAGTGCTGTTCACAATATCCACCTGACAACAGACACGTGGATCAGTTGCCAAGCAACAGATAACATGTGCATCACTGCACACTGGGTCTCTTTTTTGGGGGTTAGAGATAAGCTATCTGAACGAGGTGTTGTTCACACAGCTGAGATTTTTAAAGGTACTCGGAAACATGCAACTGTAGCCATTTTCACCATTGAGTAATCTCATACTGCTGTAAACATTTTGCAAGAGTTTCGCAGCAAGGTTTCTGAATGGCTGCACCCAAAAGGGCTTAGTATTGGTTTTGTTGCCACAGATAATGGCAGTAATGTACTTAAGGCCATGGCCCTTGGTTCCTATTTCAGGGTTCCGTGTTTGGCGCACTGCATAAACATTATAGTTCAAGACTTTCTGAAAAAAGAACTCATAGTCAGCAACTTACTGAGAATCTGCCGAAGAATATGCACTCATTTCAGCCATTCTTTTAGAGCTCGGAAGCAGCTGAGGATCATTCAACTTGAATATAGGATGCCAGTCAAAGCACTCATCCAGGAGGTGGCAACACGTTGAAACTCTGCATATTACATGCTTGATCTTCTGTTTGAGCAGTAGAGGCCACTCAGTGAATATATCATGCAAAGAGGGGATGCTACTGTGAAAGGCATGACCCTTCAGATGGAGCAATGGGGCCTAGTTAAATGCCTGACAGATGCTTCGTCCTTTTGAGGTCTTCACACTTAAAGTCAGCAAGGACGACTGTACAATGGGCAAAGCTATCACATTATTGCAAATGCTAGAGCATCAGCTGAAGAAGGTGTTTGAATCATACAAAGGTTTAGGGGACAAAAAGGAAGCCTACGACTTGGTGCAGAGTTTAGCCCGTCACTTAGCTGAAAATACAAGGATAGAAAAGAAAATGTTGTCACAAGAACATTACATTTCTGCCACAATTCTGGATCCGTGGGCGAAAGTGGGACTTAAGACATTCTTTCCTTTTTCAGAGATGGATGTTGCCCGCTGCAAAAGTTGGATAGCTGAGGCAGCGAGTTAGTTGGAAAATGAACGGCTGTTAATTAAAAGCCTGCAAGATCAACCCATAAGAAGTACTGCAAAAGGGCATGCAGCATCAAGTGCAACTTTGGAGGCTGAGGGCAGTGCGTTTGGATCATCACAACACTCACCATTACCATTGACAACAGCAACAATAAGTGGATCATTAGACGATTGGTATTTACAGTTAGGCATTAATAAGCGCAGTGCTGATGCACAGAGAAAAGAGCCCGAAAGGTTAGCAGCACCACCCCTGAGCATTGAGCTGATGGTCCAGGCCTATCTGGACGACCCAACAGAGATGTACATTGATCAAAACCCATTGCAGTATTAGTATAGGAAAAGGTCTGAATGGCTACTGCTCAGCAGGCTGGCGATAAGCTATCTGGCTTGCCCTGTCACAAGTGTCTCTTCCGAACGTGTTTTCAGTGCTGCTGGTTCCATTGTAACAGTGAGAAGGACCAGTCTCTCGCCCAAAAACATGGAGAGGTTAACAATGATCAAAATGAATCAGCACTTCATACCACCGAATTACACAATACATGAAGCAGCAGAAGTAGTGTGAGACATGATGATTACCTACTACTGGCTGAACCCCCAGAGTTTGAGGACGAGCTATACTTCCCTGACAATTAGGCTTGCACTTACTGTCTTTCTCCCTTTTTTTCCTTTGTTTTGTGTGTCTGTCGTTCCGGTTACAAACTTGTGAATCACAACAAGTCCATTCCATTTCCACAGTCTTCTGCTCTTCTTATTTAAATTTACAACTTTCAGGTGTCTGCATTTGACAGTACAGTCCTCCGAATCCAGCTCCTCCGCTCCATCATACTGATTCTCCCGCCTAAATCCATTGCCCTCATGGTGATTGGATGATGGAAAATAAAAGAACATTTCAAAACTTTCCTAGTTTCGCCAAAAGAAGTGGAACATGATGACTACTATAGCTATCCTCTTTTCAGAGCCGAGAGAGACTGCCCATGAAAATGAGATGGAACAGGTAATGATTGATGCCACGCATTGGACGCAGAGTTGCAGACTGAGTGGTTTTGTTGTTGTTTGTTGTACATGAAGTTATGTCATTGTGCACTATTCAGCTTTCTACAGGTAACTCAAGGTGAATTTTCGCCTTCTTGCAAATAAGAAATGTGTACTTCTAGTGCAGCTTGATACATTGCTTTTGATTGAATACAGGAAGGGGCCTCAATCTGTGCACTGAGTATGACAACAGCACCGTCCATGATGATGATGGCAAAAAAGACGGCCCGTTAACCTAAGATGAGAATGAACAGGTAATGAAAAAATTAATGACATGCATTGGACACCTGACTCTGAGCGGTTGGTGTTTGTGTTTTTGTTGTTTGTTTGTTGTGCACGAAGTGACGTCAAAGTGTACTAGTAGTCTTAAAGAGTGATTCAAGTCAATAATAGTTCTACTCTTGTTGTGTAATAACAACATTTCACTTCTACTGCAGGCCGACCTTCACAGTCAGTACCAGTATCGGAGATGATTGATGGAATAAACAAGCCAAGAGGATGTTTCATGCATGGAATAAAAGCCTAAAGGTAAACACGTCAACAACCACAGCAGACCCAAATGTCTATGAAGAAGTGGAGTCGAGTGTAGCGGTGGGATGACTGCAGTGCTTTTCATTGACTATCTTAAATTGTAAAATGATATGTTTAGAATGGATATGTGCTTTGCCTTTGTCCAACTCTTTAAAAAATATATACTCTAAACGGATGATGTGTTAAGCTACGTGCCGTCAGGCCTGTCACTGTGGGCCTGCTCTGTCCTGTTGTTGTTGAAGGTCAATGCTGGAAACAGAAACAGACTACAGTAGAATTGATGCAGACATGCGGCCTCAGAAAGTGTTCTTGTGTTGCACTACACCGTAACTTGTGCATTTGTTTCAACTTAGTTTCTCAATATCCCCTTTGTGTTTCCATCTACAATTACAGGCCGGGCCCTGCCCTATACTTTGGAAAACATTACAATGCACACTAACCTTACCAATAAATCTACAGTTTTTTCCAGGCGGGCAGTGGCAAGTCGCGACACCCAAGATTGATGGACGAGAGGACCAAGAGGTCGGAATGCCGAGATGCAGATCCAGTCCACATTTTTGACTAGAATAACACAGTAACAGTATCAACTTTCACCTTCTTTTAAATAATTTGATTCATTTTTTTGTCTATAATCTTTATAACAGTGTGCTTCTTGTTGTTGTTATTATCATTAGGTTTGCTCTGTTTATGATTCATCCCTACCAATATTTAAAAATGATATTTGCTATCTGTAAAAGTATTAAGCCCGGAACAATGAAACAAGAAGTGTATGTAATCCGGGTCTCCTGATCAATCATCATCATGCATGCATTTCCTTTTTCTCCCTTAACATATTTGATATGGTAGTAGTCTTCAAAGATTGTCGTGTGTTTGTCCATGCGTACTGTTTTTCACTGTCTAACCTTTCCCCAAACCCCCTACCCATCCATTCAACAAACCCTAACCCTCTTCCCCCGGGCTGTGTGACTTATTGAGGTGTGACTAAATTAAATGTACACCAATAATTAATCACACGCTTGCTGGGGCAGATGTGGCGAAAGAAACAGTACTTCAATTTCAAGGCAGATCGATGATCTTCTTCTGCTTGCCACCCATGAGCAGTATATTTTAGAGGGGGTTTTTATTTAAGAAAGGAACATATACCTCAGCATTCATTGCCGGCATTGATTTTATTTGTCATTCCTCATACACAGCACTAACTGTTACGCTGTAGGCCTAGTCAAGTGACTCAACACAACTATAGTTTGTAACTCTGTCTAGTAGGGTATCCACACCACCATTATGTTTTGTTGTAAAATCTTTTTGCATATTATTGTTGCTCTGTAAGTTCTGTACTGTACTTCATTCTACTACTCCTTGAACAGTCTCTCAAAGGCAACTGACTGTCTCATTTTCTTTTTTTTGCAAATGCTGCTCCCCTGCCAGTGTCTACTACTACTACTACTATACTACCACCACCACCCCAATCATGGCATGGTACAAAAAGGAAACCATCTTCACCATGCAGCCGTCGCTGTGCTTAAGTTAAACATCAAGCAAAGGTAAGAGAAGTTTGGGGGAGGCATAATTAATAATGGACATGTTTTCGATGAATTCCCCCACCCTTTTGAGTCCAGATAAAGAACGCATAGACTTGAATAGAGAGACAAAGTTCTGGTAGGACAACTCAATCAGTGAGGGGTGTCACATCTATCTGTTTGTGTGCTACACAGTCAGCCAATTATTTAAAACAAACACTGGCTATGGGCGGACCTGCACCAGCAAGGAAACAGTGTAATGTAAAACAGTAACCCCACCTACAAAACATTAACAACATTGCATGTATAGTATAAATATAGATTTAATGTACCCTAACAAAAATAAAGTATGTTAAACGGAAACCCACAAAAGCTGATCCAACCTCTCCAAAACCTCAACTAATGTCCGTAAGAAACTGAAGTCGGTGTTGTGACTAGGGCGGCAGGCGGCCGCCAGACGGTGGCGCTGTACCGCTGGAGGGCGGTGGCTGGGGCCCAGGGCACTGGAGGAGGCTTCAGGTGCTGCAGCAGTCTCCTCCTCCTCATCTGCCAAGACCCCCAGCCGCCGGTATTCTCGCTGTATTGCCTCCATTTTCCGGCGCCGTGCCTTGGCCGCCAACTCCTTCCGATCGACCTTGGAAGGAGTAGCTGTATATCAAAAAGAAACAAGACAATTGTAAAATATACTCTTAGAAAAACAGTAAGACAAGTTAATTATACACATAGTGGCATGGTAGCACTATAAAGCACAGAACATAGCATTTATTAAATCTCGCTCGTTCTTCCTTCCACCCGTCTTTCACTTTCTAGTTGAACACCAGGTGATCTGATCTGACTTTTAGTCTTCTCCATAAAAATGTTCAAAGCGGAGTTGAAATCACAGATAGTTGAGGCCATTGGTTACTCAATACTCCCGCCCCTGTGCCAATTAAAGGGTGTCTTCTTTACTCTTCAAACATTCACAACAACTCTTACTTACTTAGGACATCGGATGGCGGGCGGACATCCTCACACTAAAAAGGGACCACCCGCCATAAGGGCGGGGGTCCTGTGGGGACAATTAGGATGCGCCTGCCACAGTGGCGGGCGCATCCCGTATTTTTAACATTGTGGTGGGCGGTGCCGAAAGCACCGCCCGCCGCAATGCTAAAAATACATGTTGTGCTTTTCCAAGCACAATGTGACAGGCCCAAGGGGAGCCTGCCACGTTGTGCTTTGAAATGCAGGGGGTACCATAGCATAGGTAGGTACCCTCCATGGGGGCCCGCAACGGGCACCCCTGAGGTTCCGTGACGATTTGAACCCGTGTTTTCAATATTGTCGGAAATACATAATATTGGTATCAGCGAACCGCAAATGATCCATTTAGCATATCCTGGTGTTTTCGCTATGCTACGAGCAAGAGTACTCTTGTTACAAACACATTTCCGATCTACCCATGGCATCCATCTTAGATCATGGCAGCCATTTTGTGTTTCTTGCCCTCACATACGCAATAACCTCTGATTACTTCATTTCGATTAAGGACACGTAGGCTTAGCCGGCGATTCACCTTTCCAATGACACGTGCACCTTAGAAACAGAACACGCTGTAGCTGCATGACTCGACAAAGGCTGCCTCCTCTGCCCGAGGCCAGTCCTGCTATACTGGTTCTTGTGTTCGTTGGCCTGATCATAATTAGGCGGCCGAAGCCGGTAGCCTTGCCCATTTACAACCCACAAACATCCCTTATCCTGCTTTTTTTCTTCTGCACCTGGCTCTGCTCCTTTCCTTCTGGGCCTTTATTAGGGGGAGGTAACGAAATTTACGATGAGGCGGTCCGGGTCTTGAATGAAAAGTTGACATGAGATTATGATGGAAAAGTGGGAACCCCTCGTTCGTAATGTTTTGACATCAGATATTGTCGACGATTCCTATGCAACGCCAAATATTTATTGTTTAGGACACAAAGGTTTGGGAATGTATTACATGTAAAGAATTTGCCTCAAGCTCAAATTTTAGTATATAAGGAGCAAACCTTTTTGTACAATTCGAACAGGCTCCTAGATACTGCCCGTGTGTAGTTTCTGTGACTTCTGTGTCCCTGCAGTAATAAACCTTTGGTCTTTGACACCACCATCGAGAAGCCCGTGTTTCTGTTTATTTGTGCACCGAGACAGGTGGAACTCCGGGGTCTTCGGGTGTTATCCCTGACACCTCTGGACGGAACCAAAAAGTCCAGAACTCCAATTGGCGCCCAAAGTGGGGCGACGTCATTCGGTACCGGTCCAAAAGCCTGAAGAGTTCGAGAAGCTTCGTGTGAAGATTCCTGAGGGAGGCGCCCCACTTCATCGATCCCGGCATATCGCAAAAGTGGCCCGACGTTCTCTTCCACGAGGGTTCCCGTTCAGGACGGCTGCAGTGGTCCGTTGCCTTGACCGTCGCCCTGTCTTGGACCCGAGGTGCAGTCCTTAGTACGGCGAAACGTGACGGGTTTCTCCTTGGTGACGTCTTCAGTGCCTCAGTTAAGTATTTAGTGGTTGCTAGTTGGTTACTTCGTAAGGGTTGTTAAAATCCTTTTAGTTCTTGGTTTGGTTTGGTTTCGTAAGATTATCACTGGTTGTTCTGGTTACGATAATCTCTTGGTTTAGTTTGGGTATCGATACATTTGTTCGCTTTTGGTAGGCCTAAGTTCTTGGTTCGAGTGCACATTTCTGTTTGTGTTTGTTTGTTCTGTGTTCCGGATTATAAAATGGTAAGTCGGAAAAATTGTATGTTGTCGTGCTTTGGTTGCAACAGTGATTCCCGCTTGGAGGACTCATGTCTGGTTCCTCCGATCGGAACTCCGTTATATGATCTTTATTGTAAGTTTGGAGTGGGTCCTATATCTTATAATGAGGTGTGGGTCCGATACACTGAAAAAGATGGTGTCCTTAGTTGGCCACTACATGGTAGTTTTGAACCCGAAATCCTTGACAATTAAGAAGTGAAATTGTTTAAAAAGAAAGCCCGGCCGGCAATGTTTGATTCTTTCCGTTACTGGCGAAAAGAATCTAAACAAAGAGAGATTAAAAGGTTGAAGAAAGAACAGAAAGAGCTAGAGTTAACTTTAGAACAAGCGGCTAAGCAGCTGCAAGATAACGAGTCTGAGAAGGTAATAGAGATAGCTACTAGAGAGCGTAATTTAGCGATCGACAAGTGCTATCCTGCCTTGCCATCGAGTACGACTAAGATAGTAGAGGACCCCGAAAACGATCCTCTGTTGTCTTACTTGTTACGGTCACCCCCACCGTATGCACAAGGTGCTACGGCTCCACCTGTACTGAATGTTCAATTGCCGGTTGCTGGACAACCTGGTATTCCTGCTCCTGCCCCTCAGAATCAAGCTCCTGTACCTCCTGTGGTTAATGTGAATGTTCCTTCGGCACCTCCTCTTCCTGGGTTGCCAACTTCTTTACCTATACATATATTGCTTACACCTACTGCTTCACAAGCTACCTTACTTGATACTTCTACTGTCCCTGTGCTATCTGTTCCAACTGCTACTGTGTTTTCTGCATCTGCTAGTATTATGACTCCGCTTTCTGTTCGTCGAAGAATCACTGATTCTGTTTCTAACATTCTGTCTCCCTTCTATAAATCTTTAATTAAGACACCTACTTCTGACTCTGTACAGAGACGTAGTCAGCTCCCAAGTACTGAAGAACGGGGAATATTAGATTCCACGGCTCTCAGATGGATTTCGAAAAGTAGAAGATACAGTACTAGAGATGTATTAGATACATTTATGCAGTGGAACGAACCAACACAACGATATGTATTCGACGAGATGTGCTCTCTTTTACAAGAAGAGTTAGAAGAAGATGATTCTGAATCAAATTTAGAAGACTTAATTAAGGTTCAGAAAGAGTTCGCTGCAGGTATGATAGTAGGTCAAAATATAAAAGAAGCGATGGAACTGATTTTAAGTTATAGGAATGATCCATCTCTTCGTTCACAGAGGGACTTAGAGAAGAGTAGTACGAAGCAAAATCGCCAATATCCAATGAGGGAGGTTCCTCCAATTTGGCGCGAAGCAGTGCAAGCTGATTTGGCGAACGGTGTTGTTGCCGCTCCGGCCCAATTCCAAAGAGTGTGGATACACATTCCGTGGAAGCGAGCCGAAGTGTTAGCAGTAAAACAGGCCTTGCCAGATCCGCGTAAGAATCCTGCCGGATATTATAAGGAGTTAGCACAAACAGTTGAGGCTTGTGTGATGAATCTAGCGGACATTGACATGTTATTTGGGAATGTATTTCCACAACCAATTTGGGCTAAAATTCGTAAAGAGAATCATCCAGTTGCTCTAGGTGGTGATTGGGCAGCTATCGTTGCAGCAGATGGTCAGCAAATAGGTGGTTCCAAACCCGAACCCCTAATTGCTAATCTTCCAAATAGAATAATTGATTTAATGAAGACTCTGATGCCAGCATTGCGTGTTAATTGGGACAAGTTGTCCGCATGCAGGCAAAAGAAAGACGAAAGTGTCTCCGACTTTTTCACGAGGTTCGAAGAGACTTTTGTAGATCACAGTGGTCAGGATATGAGCACAGAAGGAGGTCAGAGACTGTTTGTCGATAAATTTGTACACAATTTGCTACCCGAGCTCTGTAATAAATTAAAAGATTCCGAGAGTGCATGGGCTGTCTCTACAACTGCGCAAATACTTGCAACTGCACAGTATTATGAAAACAGGGATAAAGAGGAGAAAGAGAAATCAGATAAGAAAACGAAAGACTTAAAAACTAAAGTTCTTCTGCAACAAGCATATCCGCCTCGCATGAATCAGACCAATACACAGCAAGGGTCGTATCAAAGGACAGATTATGGTTCTCAGAGACCGCAATACCAGTGGAATCAATGTGCGTATTGTAAGAAAGAGGGTCATTATAAGAATGAGTGTCCAGTCCTAGCGCAAAATAACGCAGCAGCAGCTCAGAGAGGTTGTGGTGGTTTTGTGCAAAATTCTAGAGGTCGAGGACGAGGTGCTATGCCTCCACAAACAAATGATCGACCTTCCAATCACTTTGATCAGCGAAATGGACAGTCTGCTCAACAGAATAGGTCGCAACAGTATCATGTTGAGCACTATTGTGAAAATGATGAGGGATTTCAACAAAATGAGTACTAGGACAGCCATGGACAGAGAGAGGGAGTAGTATCAGTTCCAGTGGATCAGAGTGGGCCTTATGGCGCAGTAGCAACATCAGGTGTAGTCGAACCGTTTCTGTTGGATACTGGTGCCGCAAAAAGTTCTATCATTCATGCGAAACTCCCTGGCGCACCTTTGTCCGGCTTAACAAATGTTTCTGTAGGTTTTTCAGGCGCCCCTGTTTACAACCCTGTATCTGGTCCTTTGTCTATTTCTGTTGGACCGTGTCAATTGAAAGCACCCCTGATTTTGACGACAGGTTGTAATGAAAATCTGCTTGGTTTAGACTTGTTAAAACGCCTATATGCGACACTGTACTGTTCTCCGGAAGGAGTACAGCTTACGTTGGGTAAACGAATCACCTCTCCGATGTACTTGTCAATGGATGCACTCCCGCCAGAGCTGCGTTCACTCCCTGATACTCTTTGGGCGACTGGTCCTAACGATGTAGGCCTTTTAGAAATACCACCATATGTAGTCACTTTGAAAGCAAATGTCAAATTTCCACGAATTCCTCAATACAAGATCTCTAGCGAAGGTGAACGTGCACTCTTATTGATTGTGCAAGATTTGATTAAGAAAGGCGTGGTTGAAGAAACTAGAGGAAATGTCTGTAACAGTCCTGTATTGCCAATTTTGAAACGTACAGATCCTTCAAAGCCACCAGTATATAGATTTGTTATCGATCTCAGAGAGGTTAATACAATTGTGGTTCCGCAGTTTCCTGTGGTTCCAGATATTACTGCATTGTTAACACTGATTCCTGCAACAGCTACATGGTTTTCAGTCATCGACTTGAAAAATGCCTTTTTCAGCATTCCGATAGCCGAGGAAAGCAGAGATATTTTCGGCTTCTGTCTAGGAGGTCGAAGCTTCAGGTTTAAACGCACTCCACAAGGCTATTGTGAGAGTCCATCCATTTACAGTCAGGCATTAAAAAGTCAGTTAGATTCCTTTGTACTTCCTCCAGGTTCTGCTCTAGTGCAGTATGTAGATGACCTTCTAGTGGCTGCCGATGACAAGGAAACTTGCAAAGCAGCTACGATTTCGTTATTGCATCATTTGTCTAATTTGAATCACAAGGTGTCACCTTCGAAAATGCAATACTGCTGCCAAGAAGTGACCTACCTAGGTCATCTCTTGTCAAAGGAGGGAAGGAAGTTGACCCCAGAGAGAATAAAAGCAATTACGCAGATGAGTGTTCCTCGCACACAGAGAGAAGTACGTGCCTTTCTAGGTATTGCCTCTTACTGTAGGCAGTGGATCCCAAATTTTTCTCTTTTAGCAAAACCGTTGGTAGCTTTGACTGGGAAAAATGTTCCGAGTCCAGTGCCATGGTCTGCTGAATGTCAGGAGAGTTTTTCTGAGTTACAAAATGCACTATGTTCAGCTCCTGTATTGGGTACACCCGATTACAGCAAGCCATTCACGCTCTATGTTCACGAGAGAGAAGGTTGCGCGTTGAGTGTTCTGACACAGAGATTTGGTGATAAACAACGCCCTTGTGCGTACTTTTCATCAACATTAGATCCGGTAGCGAGAGCGTTGCCTAGTTGTTTGAGAGCTACAGCGGCAGCTGCGGCTTCCATTCGACAATCTGCTGGTTTGGTGATGAATAACATGCTAGTGGTCATGGTTCCTCATGCTGTGGATACACTCATGAACAGAACCAAGACGCAACACCTTACCAGTGCTAGATTATCTGGCTACGAGCTGACACTGCTAGCGAGTCATATTCAGATCAAAAGATGCAATGTATTGAATCCAGCAACACTGTTGCCGACTAATCAAGAGTCGAGTGATTCCGAGCCCCATGATTGCTGTTTCAGAACCGAAGAGGAGACAAAAGGATGAATTGATTTAAAAGACACCCCATTGTCAGATCCAGATGGCACGTTGTATGTTGATGGGTCATGCTTTTAATTGGAGAATGGTGATGTGACTGCTGCCTATGCAGTAACGACTTTGAGTACGATTGTGGAGACTGCAAGAGTGAGTCAGAATTCTGCCCAAGCTGCGGAATTAATTGCCCTAACGAGAGCGTGTGTTTTAGCTAAGGGAAAGAGAGTGAATGTGTTCACAGATAGTCAGTACGCGTTCGGCGTGGCCCATAATTTTGGCCGTTTGTGGAAAGAAAGAGGTTTCATTACGTCCCATGGGACTAAGATTCAACATGGTCAGCTAGTTAACGACTTGTTGGAATCTCTAACCTTGCCGACTGAAGTTGCGATTGTGAAATGCAGTGCGCATAAAGCAATCACGGATGATGTTGGTCGTGGGAATGCGTTTGCTCATGAGACCGCTAAACAGACAGCTAGGAATATGATGAGTGGAATGTATGTGGCTACATCTGCGAGATGGATTTCTGAGTCTGGAATGTGTGAAGACACATTGGAAAGTGTGAAAGAGATTCAGAAAGAGGCGACTGAGGAGGAAAAGCGTGCATGGAAAGAAAGCACGGGTAAATTGGACTCGAATGGATGTTGGATTGATTTGTCGGAACAACAGCGTTGGATGTTGCCTGATGCGTATGTGCTTGCAGTGGTGACAATGGCACATGGAGTAGCGCACATAAGTTCTAAAGGGCTATGTAAGATGTTGGCTCCAGTCTGGAAGAATGATGGGATTAGTAAATGTGCAGAGAGAGTGGTGAAAAATTGTATGGTATGCCTGATGCATAATCCTGGCAAGGGAATCCCTACTCCTGCTGGTCACTTCGCGCCTCCTTCTTGCCCCTTTGAAGTGATTCAGTTAGACTTCATTCACATGGATCGGTGCAATAACTTAAAGTACGTCCTGGTGGTAGTTTGTGCTTTCTCCAGATGGATCGAAGCATATCCACTAAAGGACAACACTGCCCTATCAACTGCCAAAATTCTTCTCAAAGAATATTTCCCTAGGTACGGAATGCCACGGATTGTATGGTCAGATAACGGAAGTGAGTTTATAGGGAAAGTTATGCAGAGTGTGTGTGCTGGTTTAGGAATAAAGCAAAAATTCCACAGTGCAAACCATCCCCAGTCTGCTGGTTTAGTTGAGGGTTACAATGGCACCCTCAAACTAAAACTTGCTAAAATACAGGCATCCACAGGTTTATCCTGGCCAGACGCACTACCCTTGGCTTTGTTATCCACGAGAGCGACTGTACATTCTAGAGTAGGGCTTAGTCCATATGAAATTGTCTTTGTCCGTCCCGCTAATATTTGGGGAGTGCCAAGGCCGAAAGAATTTTGTTCTCTGGAATATCCAATGTTGATTGATTACCTTTACGACTTGACTGCTAAATTGAGTCTTATTCACCAACAGGTTTTCGATGCATTGCCAAAGCCTCCGGAGAGTCCAGGTCATCAGCTGAAACCAGGTGACCACGTTGTGGTGCGGAACTTTGCGAGGACGAAGAACCTTCAGCCCAGATTTGTTGGCCCCTACCAAGTACTGTTAACAACGAGAACTGCTATTCGTGTGGCTGGTCGCAAACACTGGATCCATGCGACACATGTCAAACGTGTGCCCTTGCCACTTCCTTATGACAATTGGGTGAAGAAGGGAATTGGTGCCTCTGAGTTCGAGCGAACACCCAAGTTTGTCCCTTTCAGCGATGCCGAATTAATAACTGACACTTCGAACTCTGACTCTCCTACTAAAACAATTTCTTTGACTCCTGAACACTTGCCCTCTGCATCAGAAGAAACTTTGCCATATGCGAACTTGAACATTGCAACCTCTGCTGACAAGACACTGTTTCCTGATCAAACAGTTCCTGCAAAACTAAGATACAACTTACGATCTCACAATATGGACAAATAAAGCAGGAAACTGCCTATTTTACACATTTGAAATTTTGAACCTTTTGCCTCCAGCTAGGAAGTTTGCTATTGTTTTATTGTTTTTAAAATTGCCTTGCCGTCTGGGTAGCCGTAGGGTCGTGGCTGTGTGCCTAGTTGAATCTGCGGGGGTCAGACACAAGGTCGATCTTTCTGTTAGTTCTGGGAACTCCCAGGGCTGATAGAGGCATTTTCATCTACGTACACATCATCAGTGGTCGCGAGCGGATTGTAGAAGATGGAGCTTCCTGCGCTGCAACGAGAAAATGTGATTTATGTTCGCAGAAACAGACTTTACAGAATCCTTCATAGTAAATGTTTTCTGATGCAATGTGCTATTACATTTTTAATTGTTTTGATAACGTTGGTGGGTGGAATCGTTTTTGGTATAAATTTAATCTTTGTGCCAGTAACTACAGTACCTCCCCTTGATCCTGCTACCTCTACTGTTTCTTCTATACACTCTTTTCACTCGTTTCCTGAACATGAGCAAGCTCGACGCTCAGAATTTATCAATAACACTTTCGTACAACTCTTGCACCAACACCAACTGGTGGTCAACACTACAGACTGCTGGGTGTGTGGCTTGATACCCCACACTATGGATAAAGGTATTCCCTATCTGGTTTTGCCTTTTAGCTATAATGGATCATTTCAGGCCCTTCAGACCATTTTTGCATATGCCCTTGAAACCTATCCTCCGCGTCCACCACGTTCCACTAAATATAACTCTGCCAACAAAGCTTTAGTCCAGGGAATTATTGACATGATCAAGGACGTCAATAATACTCCATATTACCCTAGAGACGAATTGCGAGTATATTTGAGTTGGAACTCTACAGAGTATCGCCTTAGTTTGGGAGAAAGCAAGCGTAAAAGCTCCACTCCAATATGGGTCGTACCTCACCGAGGTCAGGTCTGTTTGCAAGGTAATGGGAGAAATCCGAGAGCTCAGCTAGGGAGGAGTGAGTGCGTTGAGACTTATGTGTTTCCGTCTAACTCTTCCCCTGCCTTCCTTACTGCTAGGGGTACTTACTTCATCTGTCAAGACAGAGCGTATACATGGCTGCCTGCTGACTTTTCAGGTTCATGTTATATTGCTCGATTGTTGCCTCCAACATACACAGCTTCATCTGATTATCACAGGACCAGAGTAGCAAGAGGTGTTTTCAGCAAGGAAGACACCGCTGGTCAGGAAGCTGGAGACTTCTTCAAAGGTTTCCTTCCATTCTGGGGGCCTATGGCCAATAGTAGAAACATACGTCAACTAACACGGGTAGTTGAATCTACTATTACCGAAACTGCTGGTGCCCTTGGCAACTTGACAGCTGAGCTTCAGGCGGATAGACTTATGACGTTGCAGAACCGTATGGTTCTAGACGTAATACTTGCAGATCGAGGTGGGGTATGCAGAATGATCCAATCGAGCTGCTGTGTCTTTATTCCCAATAATGCTCCAACAGTCTATGAGGCGATCTCTAAGCTACACAAGATTTCCGACTCTATACATGTAGACAAGGGAAACTGGTCCTTCATGGAGTGGTTGTGGACTCTGATATCAGCGTGGGGATGGAAGGTTCTGATGGTCATTGGTGTCATCTTAGTATTCCTATTCTCATGCTGCCTGATTATCCAGTGTGGTCCTGCTTTGTGTAGTCTCTGTGCTGCAACCTGTTTTAGAAAACCACCTGCGTTTGGAGAAAAGGCACGAGAAAGGATGATGATACAACAACATGTCACTGACCTGATGAGCATAGAATTAGACTCTGACATAGAGTAATTGCCTATGTAAGGGCAAAAGGAGGGTCTGAGGTTCCGTGACGATTTGAACCCGTGTTTTCAATATTGTCGGAAATACATAATATTGGTATCAGCGAACCGCAAATGATCCATTTAGCATATCCTGGTGTTTTCGCTATGCTACGAGCAAGAGTACTCTTGTTACAAACACATTTCCGATCTACCCATGGCATCCATCTTAGATCATGGCAGCCATTTTGTGTTTCTTGCCCTCACATACGCAATAACCTCTGATTACTTCATTTCGATTAAGGACACGTAGGCTTAGCCGGCGATTCACCTTTCCAATGACACGTGCACCTTAGAAACAGAACACGCTGTAGCTGCATGACTCGACAAAGGCTGCCTCCTCTGCCCGAGGCCAGTCCTGCTATACTGGTTCTTGTGTTCGTTGGCCTGATCATAATTAGGCGGCCGAAGCCGGTAGCCTTGCCCATTTACAACCCACAAACATCCCTTATCCTGCTTTTTTTCTTCTGCACCTGGCTCTGCTCCTTTCCTTCTGGGCCTTTATTAGGGGGAGGTAACGAAATTTACGATGAGGCGGTCCGGGTCTTGAATGAAAAGTTGACATGAGATTATGATGGAAAAGTGGGAACCCCTCGTTCGTAATGTTTTGACATCAGATATTGTCGACGATTCCCATGCAACGCCAAATATTTATTGTTTAGGACACAAAGGTTTGGGAATGTATTACATGTAAAGAATTTGCCTCAAGCTCAAATTTTAGTATATAAGGAGCAAACCTTTTTGTACAATTCGAACAGGCTCCTAGATACTGCCCGTGTGTAGTTTCTGTGACTTCTGTGTCCCTGCAGTAATAAACCTTTGGTCTTTGACACCACCATCGAGAAGCCCGTGTTTCTGTTTATTTGTGCACCGAGACAGGTGGAACTCCGGGGTCTTCGGGTGTTATCCCTGACACCTCTGGACGGAACCAAAAAGTCCAGAACTCCAATTGGCGCCCAAAGTGGGGCGACGTCATTCGGTACCGGTCCAAAAGCCTGAAGAGTTCGAGAAGCTTCGTGTGAAGATTCCTGAGGGAGGCGCCCCACTTCATCGATCCCGGCATATCGCAAAAGTGGCCCGACGTTCTCTTCCACGAGGGTTCCCGTTCAGGACGGCTGCAGTGGTCCGTTGCCTTGACCGTCGCCCTGTCTTGGACCCGAGGTGCAGTCCTTAGTACGGCGAAACGTGACGGGTTTCTCCTTGGTGACGTCTTCAGTGCCTCAGTTAAGTATTTAGTGGTTGCTAGTTGGTTACTTCGTAAGGGTTGTTAAAATCCTTTTAGTTCTTGGTTTGGTTTGGTTTCGTAAGATTATCACTGGTTGTTCTGGTTACGATAATCTCTTGGTTTAGTTTGGGTATCGATACATTTGTTCGCTTTTGGTAGGCCTAAGTTCTTGGTTCGAGTGCACATTTCTGTTTGTGTTTGTTTGTTCTGTGTTCCGGATTATAAAATGGTAAGTCGGAAAAATTGTATGTTGTCGTGCTTTGGTTGCAACAGTGATTCCCGCTTGGAGGACTCATGTCTGGTTCCTCCGATCGGAACTCCGTTATATGATCTTTATTGTAAGTTTGGAGTGGGTCCTATATCTTATAATGAGGTGTGGGTCCGATACACTGAAAAAGATGGTGTCCTTAGTTGGCCACTACATGGTAGTTTTGAACCCGAAATCCTTGACAATTTAGAAGTGAAATTGTTTAAAAAGAAAGCCCGGCCGGCAATGTTTGATTCTTTCCGTTACTGGCGAAAAGAATCTAAACAAAGAGAGATTAAAAGGTTGAAGAAAGAACAGAAAGAGCTAGAGTTAACTTTAGAACAAGCGGCTAAGCAGCTGCAAGATAACGAGTCTGAGAAGGTAATAGAGATAGCTACTAGAGAGCGTAATTTAGCGATCGACAAGTGCTATCCTGCCTTGCCATCGAGTACGACTAAGATAGTAGAGGACCCCGAAAACGATCCTCTGTTGTCTTACTTGTTACGGTCACCCCCACCGTATGCACAAGGTGCTACGGCTCCACCTGTACTGAATGTTCAATTGCCGGTTGCTGGACAACCTGGTATTCCTGCTCCTGCCCCTCAGAATCAAGCTCCTGTACCTCCTGTGGTTAATGTGAATGTTCCTTCGGCACCTCCTCTTCCTGGGTTGCCGACTTCTTTACCTATACATATATTGCTTACACCTACTGCTTCACAAGCTACCTTACTTGATACTTCTACTGTCCCTGTGCTATCTGTTCCAACTGCTACTGTGTTTTCTGCATCTGCTAGTATTATGACTCCGCTTTCTGTTCGTCGAAGAATCACTGATTCTGTTTCTAACATTCTGTCTCCCTTCTATAAATCTTTAATTAAGACACCTACTTCTGACTCTGTACAGAGACGTAGTCAGCTCCCAAGTACTGAGGAACGGGGAATATTAGATTCCACGGCTCTCAGATGGATTTCGAAAAGTAGAAGATACAGTACTAGAGATGTATTAGATACATTTATGCAGTGGAACGAACCAACACAACGATATGTATTCGACGAGATGTGCTCTCTTTTACGAGAAGAGTTAGAAGAAGATGATTCTGAATCAAATTTAGAAGACTTAATTAAGGTTCAGAAAGAGTTCGCTGCAGGTATGATAGTAGGTCAAAATATAAAAGAAGCGATGGAACTGATTTTAAGTTATAGGAATGATCCATCTCTTCGTTCACCGAGGGACTTAGAGAAGAGTAGTACGAAGCAAAATCGCCAATATCCAATGAGGGAGGTTCCTCCAATTTGGCGCGAAGCAGTGCAAGCTGATTTGGCGAACGGTGTTGTTGCCGCTCCGGCCCAATTCCAAAGAGTGTGGATACACATTCCGTGGAAGCGAGCCGAAGTGTTAGCAGTAAAACAGGCCTTGCCAGATCCGCGTAAGAATCCTGCCGGATATTATAAGGAGTTAGCACAAACAGTTGAGGCTTGTGTGATGAATCTAGCGGACATTGACATGTTATTTGGGAATGTAGTTCCACAACCAATTTGGGCTAAAATTCGTAAAGAGAATCATCCAGTTGCTCTAGGTGGTGATTGGGCAGCTATCGTTGCAGCAGATGGTCAGCAAATAGGTGGTTCCAAACCCGAACCCCTAATTGCTAATCTTCCAAATAGAATAATTGATTTAATGAAGACTCTGATGCCAGCATTGCGTGTTAATTGGGACAAGTTGTCCGCATGCAGGCAAAAGAAAGACGAAAGTGTCTCCGACTTTTTCACGAGGTTCGAAGAGACTTTTGTAGATCACAGTGGTCAGGATATGAGCACAGAAGGAGGTCAGAGACTGTTTGTCGATAAATTTGTACACAATTTGCTACCCGAGCTCTGTAATAAATTAAAAGATTCCGAGAGTGCATGGGCTGTCTCTACAACTGCGCAAATACTTGCAACTGCACAGTATTATGAAAACAGGGATAAAGAGGAGAAAGAGAAATCAGATAAGAAAACGAAAGACTTAAAAACTAAAGTTCTTCTGCAACAAGCATATCCGCCTCGCATGAATCAGACCAATACACAGCAAGGGTCGTATCAAAGGACAGATTATGGTTCTCAGAGACCGCAATACCAGTGGAATCAATGTGCGTATTGTAAGAAAGAGGGTCATTATAAGAATGAGTGTCCAGTCCTAGCGCAAAATAACGCAGCAGCAGCTCAGAGAGGTCGTGGTGGTTTTGTGCAAAATTCTAGAGGTCGAGGACGAGGTGCTATGCCTCCACAAACAAATGATCGACCTTCCAATCACTTTGATCAGCGAAATGGACAGTCTGCTCAACCGAATAGGTCGCAACAGTATCATGTTGAGCACTATTGTGAAAATGATGAGGGACTTCAACAAAATGAGTACTAGGACAGCCATGGACAGAGAGAGGGAGTAGTATCAGTTCCAGTGGATCAGAGTGGGCCTTATGGCGCAGTAGCAACATCAGGTGTAGTCGAACCGTTTCTGTTGGATACTGGTGCCGCAAAAAGTTCTATCATTCATGCGAAACTCCCTGGCGCACCTTTGTCCGGCTTAACAAATGTTTCTGTAGGTTTTTCAGGCGCCCCTGTTTACAACCCTGTATCTGGTCCTTTGTCTATTTCTGTTGGACCGTGTCAATTGAAAGCACCCCTGATTTTGACGACAGGTTGTAATGAAAATCTGCTTGGTTTAGACTTGTTAAAACGCCTATATGCGACACTGTACTGTTCTCCGGAAGGAGTACAGCTTACGTTGGGTAAACGAATCACCTCTCCGATGTACTTGTCAATGGATGCACTCCCGCCAGAGCTGCGTTCACTCCCTGATACTCTTTGGGCGACTGGTCCTAACGATGTAGGCCTTTTAGAAATACCACCATATGTAGTCACTTTGAAAGCAAATGTCAAATTTCCACGAATTCCTCAATACAAGATCTCTAGCGAAGGTGAACGTGCACTCTTATTGATTGTGCAAGATTTGATTAAGAAAGGCGTGGTTGAAGAAACTAGAGGAAATGTCTGTAACAGTCCTGTATTGCCAATTTTGAAACGTACAGATCCTTCAAAGCCACCAGTATATAGATTTGTTATCGATCTCAGAGAGGTTAATAAAATTGTGGTTCCGCAGTTTCCTGTGGTCCCAGATATTACTGCATTGTTAACACTGATTCCTGCAACAGCTACATGGTTTTCAGTCATCGACTTGAAAAATGCCTTTTTCAGCATTCCGATAGCCGAGGAAAGCAGAGATATTTTCGGCTTCTGTCTAGGAGGTCGAAGCTTCAGGTTTAAACGCACTCCACAAGGCTATTGTGAGAGTCCATCCATTTACAGTCAGGCATTAAAAAGTCAGTTAGATTCCTTTGTACTTCCTCCAGGTTCTGCTCTAGTGCAGTATGTAGATGACCTTCTAGTGGCTGCCGATGACAAGGAAACTTGCAAAGCAGCTACGATTTCGTTATTGCATCATTTGTCTAATTTGAATCACAAGGTGTCACCTTCGAAAATGCAATACTGCTGCCAAGAAGTGACCTACCTAGGTCATCTCTTGTCAAAGGAGGGAAGGAAGTTGACCCCAGAGAGAATAAAAGCAATTACGCAGATGAGTGTTCCTCGCACACAGAGAGAAGTACGTGCCTTTCTAGGTATTACCTCTTACTGTAGGCAGTGGATCCCAAATTTTTCTCTTTTAGCAAAACCGTTGGTAGCTTTGACTGGGAAAAATGTTCCGAGTCCAGTGCCATGGTCTGCTGAATGTCAGGAGAGTTTTTCTGAGTTACAAAATGCACTATGTTCAGCTCCTGTATTGGGTACACCCGATTACAGCAAGCCATTCACGCTCTATGTTCACGAGAGAGAAGGTTGCGCGTTGAGTGTTCTGACACAGAGATTTGGTGATAAACAACGCCCTTGTGCGTACTTTTCATCAACATTAGATCCGGTAGCGAGAGCGTTGCCTAGTTGTTTGAGAGCTACAGCGGCAGCTGCGGCTTCCATTCGACAATCTGCTGGTTTGGTGATGAATAACATGCTAGTGGTCATGGTTCCTCATGCTGTGGATACACTCATGAACAGAACCAAGACGCAACACCTTACCAGTGCTAGATTATCTGGCTACGAGCTGACACTGCTAGCGAGTCATATTCAGATCAAAAGATGCAATGTATTGAATCCAGCAACACTGTTGCCGACTAATCAAGAGTCGAGTGATTCCGAGCCCCATGATTGCTGTTTCAGAACCGAAGAGGAGACAAAAGGACGAATTGATTTAAAAGACACCCCATTGTCAGATCCAGATGGCACGTTGTATGTTGATGGGTCATGCTTTTAATTGGAGAATGGTGATGTGACTGCTGCCTATGCAGTAACGACTTTGAGTACGATTGTGGAGACTGCAAGAGTGAGTCAGAATTCTGCCCAAGCTGCGGAATTAATTGCCCTAACGAGAGCGTGTGTTTTAGCTAAGGGAAAGAGAGTGAATGTGTTCACAGATAGTCAGTACGCGTTCGGCGTGGCCCATAATTTTGGCCGTTTGTGGAAAGAAAGAGGTTTCATTACGTCCCATGGGACTAAGATTCAACATGGTCAGCTAGTTAACGACTTGTTGGAATCTCTAACCTTGCCGACTGAAGTTGCGATTGTGAAATGCAGTGCGCATAAAGCAATCACGGATGATGTTGGTCGTGGGAATGCGTTTGCTGATGAGACCGCTAAACAGACAGCTAGGAATATGATGAGTGGAATGTATGTGGCTACATCTGCGAGATGGATTTCTGAGTCTGGAATGTGTGAAGACACATTGGAAAGTGTGAAAGAGATTCAGAAAGAGGCGACTGAGGAGGAAAAGCGTGCATGGAAAGAAAGCACGGGTAAATTGGACTCGAATGGATGTTGGATTGATTTGTCGGAACAACAGCGTTGGATGTTGCCTGATGCGTATGTGCTTGCAGTGGTGACAATGGCACATGGAGTAGCGCACATAAGTTCTAAAGGGATATGTAAGATGTTGGCTCCAGTCTGGAAGAATGATGGGATTAGTAAATGTGCAGAGAGAGTGGTGAAAAATTGTATGGTATGCCTGATGCATAATCCTGGCAAGGGAATCCCTACTCCTGCTGGTCACTTCGCTCCTCCTTCTTGCCCCTTTGAAGTGATTCAGTTAGACTTCATTCACATGGATCGGTGCAATAACTTAAAGTACGTCCTGGTGGTAGTTTGTGCTTTCTCCAGATGGATCGAAGCATATCCACTAAAGGACAACACTGCCCTATCAACTGCCAAAATTCTTCTCAAAGAATATTTCCCTAGGTACGGAATGCCACGGATTGTATGGTCAGATAACGGAAGTGAGTTTATAGGGAAAGTTATGCAGAGTGTGTGTGCTGGTTTAGGAATAAAGCAAAAATTCCACAGTGCAAACCATCCCCAGTCTGCTGGTTTAGTTGAGGGTTACAATGGCACCCTCAAACTAAAACTTGCTAAAATACAGGCATCCACAGGTTTATCCTGGCCAGACGCACTACCCTTGGCTTTGTTATCCACGAGAGCGACTGTACATTCTAGAGTAGGGCTTAGTCCATATGAAATTGTCTTTGTCCGTCCCGCTAATATTTGGGGAGTGCCAAGGCCGAAAGAATTTTGTTCTCTGGAATATCCAATGTTGATTGATTACCTTTACGACTTGACTGCTAAATTGAGTCTTATTCACCAACAGGTTTTTGATGCATTGCCAAAGCCTCCGGAGAGTCCAGGTCATCAGCTGAAACCAGGTGACCACGTTGTGGTGCGGAACTTTGCGAGGACGAAGAACCTTCAGCCCAGATTTGTTGGCCCCTACCAAGTACTGTTAACAACGAGAACTGCTATTCGTGTGGCTGGTCGCAAACACTGGATCCATGCGACACATGTCAAACGTGTGCCCTTGCCACTTCCTTATGACAACTGGGTGAAGAAGGGAATTGGTGCCTCTGAGTTCGAGCGAACACCCAAGTTTGTCCCTTTCAGCGATGCCGAATTAATAACTGACACTTCGAACTCTGACTCTCCTACTAAAACAATTTCTTTGACTCCTGAACACTTGCCCTCTGCATCAGAAGAAACTTTGCCATCTGCGAACTTGAACATTGCAACCTCTGCTGACAAGACACTGTTTCCTGATCAAACAGTTCCTGCAAAACTAAGATACAACTTACGATCTCACAATATGGACAAATAAAGCAGGAAACTGCCTATTTTACACATTTGAAATTTTGAACCTTTTGCCTCCAGCCAGGAAGTTTGCTATTGTTTTATTGTTTTTAAAATTGCCTTGCCGTCTGGGTAGCCGTAGGGTCGTGGCTGTGTGCCTAGTTGAATCTGCGGGGGTCAGACACAAGGTCGATCTTTCTGTTAGTTCTGGGAACTCCCAGGGCTGATAGAGGCATTTTCATCTACGTACACATCATCAGTGGTCGCGAGCGGATTGTAGAAGATGGAGCTTCCTGCGCTGCAACGAGAAAATGTGATTTATGTTCGCAGAAACAGACTTTACAGAATCCTTCATAGTAAATGTTTTCTGATGCAATGTGCTATTACATTTTTAATTGTTTTGATAACGTTGGTGGGTGGAATCGTTTTTGGTATAAATTTAATCTTTGTGCCAGTAACTACAGTACCTCCCCTTGAGTACCTGCTACCTCTACTGTTTCTTCTATACACTCTTTTCACTCGTTTCCTGAACATGAGCAAGCTCGACGCTCAGAATTTATCAATAACACTTTCGTACAACTCTTGCACCAACACCAACTGGTGGTCAACACTACAGACTGCTGGGTGTGTGGCTTGATACCCCACACTATGGATAAAGGTATTCCCTATCTGGTTTTGCCTTTTAGCTATAATGGATCATTTCAGGCCCTTCAGACCATTTTTGCATATGCCCTTGAAACCTATCCTCCGCGTCCACCACGTTCCACTAAATATAACTCTGCCAACAAAGCTTTAGTCCAGGGAATTATTGACATGATCAAGGACGTCAATAATACTCCATCTTACCCTAGAGACGAATTGCGAGTATATTTGAGTTGGAACTCTACAGAGTATCGCCTTAGTTTGGGAGAAAGCAAGCGTAAAAGCTCCACTCCAATATGGGTCGTACCTCACCGAGGTCAGGTCTGTTTGCAAGGTAATGGGAGAAATCCGAGAGCTCAGCTAGGGAGGAGTGAGTGCGTTGAGACTTATGTGTTTCCGTCTAACTCTTCCCCTGCCTTCCTTACTGCTAGGGGTACTTACTTCATCTGTCAAGACAGAGCGTATACATGGCTGCCTGCTGACTTTTCAGGTTCATGTTATATTGCTCGATTGTTGCCTCCAACATACACAGCTTCATCTGATTATCACAGGACCAGAGTAGCAAGAGGTGTTTTCAGCAAGGAAGACACCGCTGGTCAGGAAGCTGGAGACTTCTTCAAAGGTTTCCTTCCGTTCTGGGGGCCTATGGCCAATAGTAGAAACATACGTCAACTAACACGGGTAGTTGAATCTACTATTACCGAAACTGCTGGTGCCCTTGGCAACTTGACAGCTGAGCTTCAGGCGGATAGACTTATGACGTTGCAGAACCGTATGGTTCTAGACGTAATACTTGCAGATCGAGGTGGGGTATGCAGAATGATCCAATCGAGCTGCTGTGTCTTTATTCCCAATAATGCTCCAACAGTCTATGAGGCGATCTCTAAGCTACACAACTCTATACATGTAGACAAGGGAAACTGGTCCTTCATGGAGTGGTTGTGGACTCTGATATCAGCGTGGGGATGGAAGGTTCTGATGGTCATTGGTGTCATTGGTGTCATCTTAGTATTCCTATTCTCATGCTGCCTGATTATCCAGTGTGGTCCTGCTTTGTGTAGTCTCTGTGCTGCAACCTGTTTTAGAAAACCACCTGCGTTTGGAGAAAAGGCACGAGAAAGGATGATGATACAACAACATGTCACTGACCTGATGAGCATAGAATTAGACTCTGACATAGAGTAATTGCCTATGTAAGGGCAAAAGGAGGGTCTGAGGTTCCGTGACGATTTGAACCCGTGTTTTCAATATTGTCGGAAATACATAATATTGGTATCAGCGAACCGCAAATGATCCATTTAGCATATCCTGGTGTTTTCGCTATGCTACGGGCAAGAGTACTCTTGTTACAAACACATTTCCGATCTACCCATGGCATCCATCTTAGATCATGGCAGCCATTTTGTGTTTCTTGCCCTCACATACGCAATAACCTCTGATTACTTCATTTCGATTAAGGACACGTAGGCTTAGCCGGCGATTCACCTTTCCAATGACACGTGCACCTTAGAAACAGAACACGCTGTAGCTGCATGACTCGACAAAGGCTGCCTCCTCTGCCCGAGGCCAGTCCTGCTATACTGGTTCTTGTGTTCGTTGGCCTGATCATGATTAGGCGGCCGAAGCCGGTAGCCTTGCCCATTTACAACCCACAAACATCCCTTATCCTGCTTTTTTTCTTCTGCACCTGGCTCTGCTCCTTTCCTTCTGGGCCTTTATTAGGGGGAGGTAACGAAATTTACGATGAGGCGGTCCGGGTCTTGAATGAAAAGTTGACATGAGATTATGATGGAAAAGTGGGAACCCCTCGTTCGTAATGTTTTGACATCAGATATTGTCGACGATTCCTATGCAACGCCAAATATTTATTGTTTAGGACACAAAGGTTTGGGAATGTATTACATGTAAAGAATTTGCCTCAAGCTCAAATTTTAGTATATAAGGAGCAAACCTTTTTGTACAATTCGAACAGGCTCCTAGATACTGCCCGTGTGTAGTTTCTGTGACTTCTGTGTCCCTGCAGTAATAAACCTTTGGTCTTTGACGCCACCATCGAGAAGCCCGTGTTTCTGTTTATTTGTGCACCGAGACAGGTGGAACTCCGGGGTCTTCGGGTGTTATCCCTGACACCTCTGGACGGAACCAAAAAGTCCAGAACTCCACCCCAAGCATACTCCGCATGCCTTTCCGTGGCGGCAATACTGCCACGGAAAGGCATTCCAAAATGCAGATTATATGGCTAGCGGTGTGTTCAGACACCGCCACCATATTGAAACCTTTTCCGCCCGGTTGACATGTCAACTGTGCGGAAAATTGGTGGACTGTTTCTATCCGCCGCGGACCCACCAGCCATAGTAATATGGCGGGGGTATTTTCTATAGTGATGGCGGGAGGTTTGCCCTGCGGGGTAGCGGGGACTACCGCCGGCCCGGCAGGGGCAATCCGCCCGCCATCCTAATGGGGCCCTAAGTCTCAACAGTACAGTATACATACAGTGTACCCTTGCAGTGAGTGTAATGTCAACAATAGTTAAGGATTATGAATCTAACTTACCACCGCCCGCCACTGGTGCTAGCACTCCCCCTACTGCTCCATCGGTATCCTCGGCAACTGCTGCATCCTCTCCCTCCGTGTCGCCTTGGCTGGCCCCGGCAATGGTGGTCGTGGGTAGTGCGCCTAGAAAACATTACACATTTTTTAGGCGTCATTTACACCTCCCCCTATTGGTCAGTAGCAATGTCGTAATTTGACAATGGCTGGGTTAGCGCTTAGCTTTGCTACACGTTATTTCCCTTAACTTGGCTTTATTCGAAAACGCCATTTTGTATGCTACGGCAGCCATTTTAGAGAATGAGCGGCCTTGTGGTCAGCATGCCCTTTAGTCCTTTGTCCGTGCCACTGACCACTCGAGTTTGCCCAGCAACAGGCTATTTTTAGTAACGGTCAAGCCTGTACATGCGCAGTTCCGACTGACCAGTCACCCCTTAGGAATGTTCCGCCAAACTGACCAGTGGTGTTGTAACCCCTCCCATGAGTTGGCTGTATTCCAAAAATGACCATATATGTACCTAAACTTTGTAACCATGTACCGCCTACCTTTTTATTACTGTAAATCTGTATAAAAGAAGGACTCCACCAACGTTCGGGGTGATACTTCTTGCATTGCCGAAGGGTGCTGTAGGAATGTACCATGACCCCATGGGGTCTTAATAAATTTGTCTTTTGTACTTTTCAGTTTCCGTGCCAACAGTTCTTTTGGTGTAAGTGGGTATTTCTGCGGAGCATGTAGGCCTTGGGAACCCAATACCACAGCAAGATTGAAAAATGAGTTAATAGTATATAACATACATCACTAGTACAAATCAGGTAGTAGTCGAATAGACACTAGTAGTTATATATGGTCCCTAGGGTCATTCTAGCCTTTGCTTAGTTAGCCCGAGCCATGCAACCATTTTACCTTTGTGTCTTTTATTTTTGCACATGTGATGTTACCTTGCAGCTTTTTGTATAAGACACCTATGAGCCCACATGACCTCACACTGCTACTGTCTAAACGCTGCGTACAAGCGGTCAAGCAAAACATTAACAAGCCACTTTTTATGAAGTTCTGGTGAACTGTTAGTCCATATTGCTTATCCATAAATGCTACACTTTTTGGCACAGCTGAGAAATGCTTGCAATATACTAACGGGCACCATTTCATTTTTCGTATTACAGACGGAAGATTCCCTTCTACGAACCAGAGCTTTGCAGAGCTTATGATGCAACAACTACCAGTACTAGGTTCTTCTAAGGTGAGGGGTCCCTTCACTCAGAGATCTTCAGTTATAAATTTATAAAAACTAAATTCGTTGCTAGGGGATGGTGGTGCTTCCACCACTGTTCAGTTATCATGATTTAATTAACAACTTTAAGTAAGTGTAACAATGTTTATGTTAATGTACAGAGCTTGTCAGTAAACATTTTGAGCTTACATAGACTTGGTGGTAATTGGTGTGGACTTACATGAGTGAGCAAATTAAAGGAATCAAGTGCATTGCTTCCAGAGGTTGGGTGTGTTATGTTCTGGGTTGTCTACTTGTTGGGTATCTTGGGGAGAGGGTTTGGAGAGCTAATAGTTGTGACAAGACACTGCTATAACTAGTCGGGCAGGGGATTGTGGTGGGTTCTGAACTTCTGATTGAGGTGTGTGAGGAAGGTCCAACCTACAATCACCCTATCCTATTTTCTTGTGCAAAGGTCTGTATGTGCAAAATCCCTACAACAGTAGTAGTATGTCCTATCATATCAAAATAGTAATAAATCTGCTTGGGCATTTCTTGGTGTGAATTGTCAAGGCCTCAAGATTAACAAAGGCTCAAGATCAATAAGACCAGAAGTAGTACAAGAGGACAACCCAAAGGACTGGACTCAATGGCTAGAGCTACTGGTGAATCTGAGTATTATTTACAACCTTTTAAATAAAGAATGGCCAACTGGGCAAGCTTAGCTACTACAGTACACACAGACTAATAGTAGTAGTAGTATGGAGAGTCATCATAGCAGAGGCAGGGATAACAAGATTTTTTAAACATTACCGATCGAAGGATAATTGCTGGTAAAAAAATTGCATTAGGAAACTGAAACAATAGTTTGGGAAAAAAATGGTGCGGTAAAAGTTATGGAATAAGAATTATTATTAAAAACAAGAAGACTTACTAGGGCCAGCAGAGGAGCCCTCGTTGGTGTTGTCCTGGTGTTCTGGTTCTCCCGCCGACTGAGTTCCACTCCCTGCCTGTGTCTGCCTGCCCCTGGGTGCTGAACAGGAAAGATATAAGAAAGAGACAAACATTGATGGATGGTGTCAAACAAATAAAATATTTTTAAAGAACGGTCAAAATACACTTACGTAAACAACAATTGCAATAACTAAATTGACCGATCTCATCTGGTCATCAAATAGTATCGGGGGATTCGCAGATCGACAACTTCCTATTTATCAACACTAATCCAGTCTTCCATTCTGATTCCAGAATACTAACTAAGCATAAGTACGACGTATGACCCGACCTAGCCCACCTATTTCAGGCATGCCAATTGTACATTAAGTATGCATTTCCACTTCTTTTAGTCCTCAACAGTGCATATTGTCAAATAGAGGACACATGACTACATTTTTTGTATACACCAAATTTTGGGTTGATTGATTGATGGTAATGTTCTGCTAGTGCTAAGCCTATTACCACCACTCATTGAACAAACTAGAAAAGGTTCTAATAAAGACTGGGGTACCAGCAGCACGTGAAGTAACTGAGGGGGCATCATGCATACCACTAAAAAATTACAAGCTCTTACAAAGTAACTAAACCTAAGTATCAATCTGCCCCTATCTCTTAGTGATAGGACAAAGTAAGGACTAGAGTCACTATAGCATTACGTAACTTAATTTCTCTAAAATAAACTCTTACATAATCACGCTAAGCGAGCGCAAACGCAGAGTAAGATTAGTAATAGCGCAGAGGAGCACCTGTGTCATAACAATTACAGAAGACTTATAAACCTAATTAACCTGGAATGTAAGCAGCAACATTCTAGCTGTTTGGAAGAAAAAAGGATATTCGCAATATATAACACAGAGCAGAAGAACAGACACAAAGTAGTAATAATTAAATAGTTACTCACCAAGACCAAGGGACCTCCACTCCTAGCAGGTCCAGCAGGTCCTGCTCACCGTCCAGGATGTCGGACCACCAGTGCATCAACTGCGCCTGGGTGCGCCGGACCCCAGAGCAGCGGAACACTGCCCGGCGCACCTTACCCCAGCGCTGTCGATGCACCAAGGGCCCGTACCCGGACCCAGGCCTGCCACCTGCTGCGAGGGTTGAGGGGAGGTGGGGTTGCATAAAGAAGATAAGTGCAGCCAACTCCACCTCCCAAAATAAGGCCTGTGCCTGCACCCCTTGTGGGCGCCGCATTCCGCAAGGCTCTGGCTCTGGCTGCAGCAAGCCCTACCCTTCGGCATGGTTCTGGGGAGAGAGAGACGGCCGGGAAAGAAAAGGTAATAACATTTAAAAAGTGAGTAAAGGAAATGGCAGGTAATAGAAAAAGAGTGAAAAATAGCTAATAAACTCAAAAGAGGTAGACAAAAACCAAAAATATAGAAGCAGGAAAATAGTTAGAGAGATAATAAACAAAAAAGATAAAAGAAAAGTGGCTGGAAACAAAGGATTGTAAAGATACAGGGAGGATTCAAAATCAGGCCCCAGAACCATACAAGAGAGTGAAAAACAAGATGGCCGCGCCCATTGCAACCACGTGTGCAAGTACGCGTGATATTTTCTCCCCGAGCATGCAAAAAGCGGCGCGAACAAGTAAAAGATTTCCCGAACAGGAAATACGTACCGCGAACGGGCGCGAACATGCATTGCGTGAACCAGACAAGGAATAAGCATCGCGGGTGGGGGGGGACAAGTGAAAATATGATGGCCGTGCCCGTGAGCAACCGCATGGCTAAGTTGGCGAGCCGCGATCACGCAGAATTAATCGCGAGCGAGAGGGGAAAAACTTCAGCGTCTTCATGATATTTCCGCGTGATCGCAGAGATTTTTGACATTTTCGCGATAGTTTGCAAAAGCGAATTTTGTAAATTACGCCCACCCCTACTTTTATACAGGCCTTTTCTAGCTAAACATTTTAGGTTTAAAGCATTTTTATTAAGGCAAAAACATAGGAGGTAAGGGTACATGAGGGGTAGGGGTACATACATTCAGATGAAATTAGCAGAGCAAAAATCAGAAAGCGCGATGGCGGACAAGGCTGTTGCAAAGAAAAAAGTCAATGAGCAAAACAATAAGGGCTAAGCACGGTTGCCACCATCAAGCACATCAGAAAGTGAAAGGCAGAGATGCAAAAAACCAACCCCACCACCCCCCGGAACCCCTCCCTCCAAACACCCCAACTCACCCCAACACCCTCCCACCCCCCCCCGTCCAGTACTCGGCAATAATGCGCCCTGCCCTCCCACCACGCCCCCCGCCCCGTGAGCCCCCATCCCATGTCCTCCTAGTCAGTCGGGATCACCGGAGGTGTTAGTCTCAGGAGTCTAAGGTACCTCGGACAGGTGAGTTCTCTGAATTCTGTGGTTAAAAGCGCATGAAAGGGTTGCCATAACTCATCGAATTGTTCCACGTCCCCCGCCACCATGAGCGACAATTTCTCCATACCTAGTACATGCCAGAGCCTGTGTAGCCAGCCCGTGATGGAGGGGACCGTGGTGGTACGCCAATGAATCAAGATGTTCTGAATCGCCGAACCCAGCGCTATCGCAATTTGCCTGCCTTTACGGGACTTCAGTGGGTTCATCAGCCCGTTCGGCAGGCCCGGCAGGACATACGCCGGGAAGCGTGGCAATTCAATCTCAAAATGAACATCTATCTCATCAATAATCTCCTTCCAGTATTCCTCTAACAAGGGGCAGTCCCAAAGTACATGTGTAAGAGTCCCCACCTGACCACATCCTCTCCAGCACTCCTTCCCAATATGCCTATTCATTTCGTGTAGCCTCTCTGGGGTATAATACCAATACGTGGACACCTTGGTGAGTGTTTCTGTGAGACCTGTGTGGTATGCAGAGTGTCTCGCCCGGTGCGCAATCTGATCCCACTCCTTGTGACTAAGCATCCTTCCCAGTTCCCTATTCCAGCGTTCCCTACCCGGGTTATAGAAATGAAACGGGGGGGGAGTTTGCAGGAATTTGTAAAGGTCCGTAATCAGCTTAGCATCAGAGGCGCGGGTTACCAACCACCGCTTGTACGGCGTATTCTGGCGATCCACAGTGCCTCGCACCTGAGGTTGAAGCGCCCAGTGCCTGACCTGCATGTATCATAATCTATCTGTCTCAGGCAGTTGGAACTCCTGCTTCAAATGCTGAAAAGGGACCACTCCCTCAGAGCCATATATCTGGAAGAGCGCTCGGCAACCCGCTTCCCTCCAGTGTGAGAAGGCACCTGGTTCCATACCGGGGGAGAAATCAGGGTTGTCCACTATTGGTGTGAAAGGTGAGTGGAATGTGGTGAGTTCACGAACTTCATTGACCGTATCCCACACCCTCAAGGGGACCCGCGTGACGAAGGAAGCATATAGGTTGGGGGGGCGATGAATCCTTCGCAAGAATGGCATCTCCTGAAGGGGACGCCCCGCCACTGCCTGATCCTGAAAGAGCCAGTGCTTGTCGGATTCCCACCTACTCCCTCTACTAGGTAGCGCAGCTGCGCGCCTGGAAGTATTTCCGGAGGTCCGGGGTGCCAAGGCCTCCCGCCTCAGGGGCCAGCGTGGAGATAACCCTCTTCATTCTCGGCTTGCGGCCCTGCCAGATGAAACGTGCAATGTCGGCTTGCGTCTGTCTGATCCATCCCGTAGGTGGCTGGAGCGGCAAAGCTCAAAAGAGATACAAGATCTGGGGCAGGACCGTCA
The DNA here is from genome assembly GCF_964263255.1 of Lissotriton vulgaris. Classification (NCBI taxonomy): domain Eukaryota; kingdom Metazoa; phylum Chordata; class Amphibia; order Caudata; family Salamandridae; genus Lissotriton; species Lissotriton vulgaris. The sequence continues at coordinate 2,000,190,823 of NC_141687.1, forward strand.
TCTTGACTGCTGCAATCCTGCATAGCCAGGACAGCAGTCCTTTACTCCAGCGGCCCAGCTCCTCCTTGATTTTCTTACTAAGGGAGGCATAATTGGCCGTCACCATCGCTGGCAACGTTGGCGCTAGCAGAATCCCCAGGTAAGGCACCAGGGATGACGACCACTGCATGGGGAAGAGCCGTTGCAAATCTTGTCTGGTATCTGCGGCCAGGGACACATCCAGGGCCACTGACTTGCCCATATTCATCTTAAAACCCGCCACCTTCTAAAAAGCGTCTAGTTCCTGAATACACGGCGGAAGGGCCCTCCTTGGATCGTCCAGGGTCAAGAGAACATCGTCCACATAGAGACTGATCGTATGGTCATACCGCCCCATCTTGACCCCAATCGCATCTGAGTTTTGGCGAATTCTCTGGGCAAACGGCTCCATATAAAGAGCAAAGAGGAGGGGGGGAAAGCGGGCATCCCAGCCTGGTACCCCTTTCAATCTCGAAGCTGCGGGAGCTGCACCCATTAACTCTCACTGTCGCCGAAGGGGACTTGTAACAGTTGAAGACCATCGAGCAGAATTTTTCTCCAATACCCATTTTCCGGAGCACCTGCTCGAGATAAGGCCAGTGAATGCGATCGAATGCTTTCTCGGCATCCACCGCCAGCAGCATCCTCTCACGTGGGATCCGTGAGGCTTTCTCCAAGATGTGCGCCACCCTCTTGGTGTTATCGATGGTTTGTCTGCCGGGGACAAAACCAGCCTGATCAGCCTCAACCAGGCCCGGTAGGTGCAGGTCCAATCTAGACGCCAGAATCCCTGTGTACAATTTAAGGTCAACATTTAGGAGGGAGATAGGCCTGTACGAGCCGCAAAGGGCCCTGTCCTTCCCAGGTTTCGGGATCACCGAGACCGTTGCCCTCAGCAGGTCCGGTGGTATGGCCCCCGGCGCGGAGAAAGAGTTAAATAGGCGGGTAAGAATAGGAGCTACAACCGGGCAAAAGGTTTTATTAAACAGGGACGTGTAACCAACCGGGCCCGGAGCTTTCCCATGTTTGAGCCTGGCTATAGCGGATATCACCTCCTCCACATGGATACTGCGTTCGAGGTGTTCCGCCTGTGCTGGGTCCAGTGCCGGAAGGGCCACTGACTCCAAGTAGTCCGCTGTATCCTGCGGCGAAGGGGGTTCCCCCATGTAAAGCGCCTCATAAAATCTACAGAACGTCTCTGCCACAGCCGCGTCGTCAGAGACCGCCACTCCATCAGAACCAAGCAGTTCCTTTACCATGTTACGCTGATGTGCTATTCGGAGCCTATTCGCCAAGAGTTTGCCACACCTATCCCCACCCGTGTAAAACGCGTGTTTCAGAAGCAGCGCCGCGTATTCCGCCCTATCCATGTCCAACGCCGACAAGAGCTTCCTAGCAGCCTTCAGCTGTTTCCACACCCTAGGAGCTCCGGTACGGCGATGGACCTGTTCCAATTCTCGGACCTGGGAAGTCAGCTCCTCCCTCTTACGCTGTCTCTCCCTGTTTTCTGCTGAGGAGATGGAAATGAACTCCCCCCTTAGAACCGCCTTCAATGCCGCCCACTGCGTCGCTAGCGAGGTGTCCGAATTATCGTTGTGTGCCTGATATTCCCGGATCGCTTCCTCAATGTGCTTCACAACAGTTATTTTATGTAGGAGGGTGTCTCCAAGACGCCACACCCCACGAGAGGGGGGGGGCGGCGGAAGCACAAACGTGCCCACGACCGGCGCATGATAAGACAACGACAGGACCCCAATGTCCGCCGCTGTAGAGGAGGCACACATCGGTCCGCTGACCAATAAGTTGTCCAACCGTGCATAAGTCCGGTGCGCATGCGAATAATAAGAATAGTCTCTACTCGTGGGGTGAAGGGTGCGCCAAAGATCATGCAGGTCCATATCAGCGATTCTAGCCTTCCCAGCCTGTGAGAGTTCCCCAGTCTGCGGGTATCACTGCGCGGACCTATCGAGTGTGGAGTCAAAAACTATGTTCAAATCACCCCCTAAAATGATATGTCTGTCTGGGGAGGCAGTCACGTCCACCAGCGCCGAGTCAAGAAAGCGCTCCTGGTGATCATTCGGGCTATATAAAGAGCCAACAGTGAACGTTGTGTCCCCCAGCTTGAGGCGGTACGCTAATAGCCTCCCCTTCTGTTCTGCAAATTTGTACAGCACCTCCCCCCTGAAGGAACTTGCTATCAAAATGGCCACCCCCGCGGTCTTAGATGCAGCAGAGGAGAAAAATTGTGCCGGAAACTTGTTAGAGCGCATCCTGTGACAATCCCGTGGTAATAAATGTGTCTCCTGCAGGAGGCATATGTCTGCCTGTGCCCCCTCCAGCAAAGATAAGATTGCCCTTCGCTTTACCGGATTGTTCAGACCCTTAACATTAAGGGTCACTACTTTCAGTGTCGACATATCCCCAAATGACTGTATGTGCTAGGCCGCGGGTGCCCAATCAGTGGGGGAGGGCCATGGGAAAACAGCGCAGGAGAAGAAAAATACGACAAAGCAATGACATGTAAGATACTGGACGGTACCCCCTCTACCCTTAAACAACCCCCAACCACCCTCAGAACAGACCCGTGGCAACTGGCCAACTCCCCACCCATACCCGAACAACCCATTGTCCCAGTCATGTCCAAAAACGGACAAGTCCGTGGAAAGTACAAAAAGTGGACGTCCGGCCACTCGTTCTTCCCGCCTCCCCCCCGAACCCCCTTCCAAACCCCAAACCTGTCGTTGCAGAAGCTATGTCCATCTCCCCCCGGAGCGATTCTACGCCGTCATGGCGACTCCGTTCGTGGCGGCCGAGTCCCTGGCCGCTTCTCTCAGGGCGTTGGCCATTTCTGCCCTGATGGTGGGTGAATCCGGTCTTCCAGCACTAGCCTTCGATCTCCGCCTCGCCGATCGCCGTCGTCCTCCTCGATCAGGACGCCTCCAGCCCGGCGTCGCTTCACTCTCCTCCGTGGCCGTGAGGCCCAGGACACCGCAGACATCTTGCAAGGAACGCAGTTGGTGCAGCATGCCATTCCAGCGGAATATTAGGCGGAAGGGATGTCCCCAAGAGTACGGTGTGTCATTCTCTCTTAGGAAGTCCGTCGCGATTTTGAAGGATCTGCGCTTCTGCAGCGTGATGGCAGACAGATCCTGAAACAACGCCACAGGCCATTCACGGAAGGTCAGCGGCTGTTTCTTGCGGGCCTCAGCCATTATGCGTTCCTTCACTGGGAAATCCGGGAGGTAGGCCAGAATGTCCGGAGGTGGCGCAGTCGAATGCCGCTGTCGGCCGACTCTGTGGGCCCTATCGATCCGGATCGGGAAGTCCGCGGGCTCACCCAGGATCTCCCTGAACATGTCCTTCAGGTAGCCAGCCAAATCAGTTCCCTCTTCTGCGGACGGAACACCCCGGACTCGAATGTTATTTCGTCTCGACCTGTTCTCCAGGTCTTCATTGTGTGCCTGAAGTTCGACATGCTGCTCCCTGAGACGGAGTACGTCTTGCTGTAAATGGACAATCTCCTCGTCCCTCCGCTGGGCCACTGCTTCTACCGTTTCCATCCATTCACCAAGGCCCTCCACCTCCCTGCGGAGCTCTCGCACTTCGCTGGCCACCTCCTGCTTTAGTGTCTGAAAGTCAGCCTTGAGTGAGCTGAACAGGTCCTCCATGAAGGATCTTGTGACGGGGGCTCACCCCCGGCCGGTTCTCCAGTGGTTCTGGAAGAGCTTGGGGATGGTTGCGCCCTGTCGCGTTGTTGCTGGGCCCTGCTGAGCATGTCCGGTAGGGTGCGGTCACCTCTCTTCGCGCCCCGGTTCCCCGACATTTGTGCACTATGGACCACCGCACTCCACTCAGCCAAATAGGCGATCCCGAGCCACTGGCAGCAGGTCCCGGTGTCGTTGAGTCCCCGCCGACTGGCAAGGCACCACCGAGGGGAGAGTCCGTCGCAGTAGGGCCACTACGTGTTCTGTTCCACCGGGGACAAAATGGCGGTCAGGCTCCGCCGCGGAGGTCAACCCACACACCAACGAAAGTCCAAGCCACTGACCACTACAAGGACCACCCGGTCCGTGCCATCCCCTAGGACGAGAGTTCTGTTCAGGTGCAGGGGTGTAGGAATAGTTCCAAGACGGCACTGTAGGAGGACTTCGTCACCGCTGCCGTGAAGAAAAGATGGCAGCAGGGCGTAGCCGGGCAGCCCCTCCGAGTCCGGTGGCACTGCCGAGGCTGTGCGGGGAGTCCGTGCCCCAGAAATGAGTCCCCTCTGGGCTCGCCGAGACGCAGAATGGGGCGGATGACCTGGCCCTCACCCCTGAGCACCGTCCCAAGCTGGCGACAGGGCCGAGGCACACGCAGTGTATCAGGCTACTGCCGCAGACCCAAGCGCCTCCATGTTCAGACAACAGGCATCACTCTTCTCAGCACCCCGCGGTGGCTAATCATCGGTGTACCAGACGGGGCACAAGCCGATGTTCGTAGGCAAGCAAACTCCGCGTCAAGCAGCCAGACACTGGCGCCGGGGTCCACCCAGACCTCCCAGCCGGCGTTCCGCTCCACTTCGCTTCAGTGGCGCTCCGCAGCCAGCTTGTCGGCCCCTGAGTGTGCTCCTGCAGAAGCGCTCGGGACCAGCGTGCGCACCAAGGTCTCCGCCACCCGTCCCACGGCCGCCGAACTCCAGCGGGGGGAGAAAAGCTGTCGAAAAAGGGCTCGGGCCTAGTCGGGTCGGAGGAGCTGCGGGAAGAAGCGTCCGCTCAACCAGCCATCTTTTCCATGCCCCTATCAGAACATTTTAAAAGGTTTGACCTGCGAGATTAAGTTATAGAAAACTGCAAGGCTGCAGTAAATATCCCACAATTCTTTATTTTAATCCCTGTGCTGAATCCTGTTTGCTAAGGGATCAGAATGAATTAATGGGGCAAAAACAGAGCTGGGTCATCTATGACATGCAGCTGAACTAGTTGAGGGCTGCCCGGAAACGCCTTCTGGACCTCATCATCTTCCCCTTGCCTCCTATCACACGCAGTGTTCAAGCCGGGCCCTTGCCACATCTTTAATGGGCCTTGTAGTTTATCCGCCTTCAGAGCCCAGTAGGAAGGCAAGGTGCACAACTACAGTCCCCGGCGTGCACCGGGGCAGCGCGTGTCTCACCAAAACAAGCAACAAACACGAGCACCTCCCGCGGCAGTGGGAGTGGTGGGGGGCCAGCGTGATTCACTCGTGGGAGCGATAATTGCGACCAAATGGTCCGCTCGCTCCCGCAAGTGAATCTTCTGATGTGCACGCGTTGCCATTGAAGGCAATTGAACGCATGCACGTGCTTGGCTGAAAAGCCAAAGCAACGGAAAAAGGTCATTTGCCTTTGCACCGCATGCGCGCTGCGAAGGCCAGACCTAAAAAGGACTGAGCAGGTAGTGGTGGAAGAAAGCAACGTGCAGTGGGTGGGAGTGGGAGTGGGCAGCCCAGTGGAGTTGATAGGGGTATGGAAAGCAGCATAGGAGGGAGAAGCAACATGGAGGGCTGGGGGAGAAGCACACAAGATATACTTTGCAGCTTACCAGGGAGTAGGATTTTGGTGGGGTAGAAAAACAAGAGGGAGAGAGCTAGAAAAGACATTCAGTGCTAACCAAACAAGAAAAAAGAAGCTGCTTTAAAGTGAGCAGTGGAGGAAAGAAGTCAGCCATTCAGAGCGATGGTAAAGAGGAGAGATCATCAAGCTGGGACAAGGAAAGACATAGAATAAGAAGTAAAAAAAACAATGACAATAAAGCCAACTAATGCAAACAATGAATGCTAGCCCCTGTAATAGGACTTTTGCAACTAGACAGCTGATCTCTGTGGTAGGCTCCACCTAGAAAAGAAACCAAGGAAGGCAGAGATCCAATTCCCATAGAGATGAGCTGTCACTTTTACAGATTTCGGTAAGCAATGCAATTTACTACTTTCATCCAACAACTTAATTTGCTGTGCTTCTATTTGTTGGTGGTATGCAGGGTGGTGTTGACTTACTGGCCTTTTAGTCTGCAAATTGCATGCATGTACATGTATGATCTTTAAATAGCACTGGGGACATCGTTGAAACACTTTGGAAAAAGGGGACCCCTATATACTAATAATAATACACTTGCTATATATAGGGAAACTAATCAGTTTGAGAAAGGTCTATAGTCAAGTGATAGTACAAAAACTTTAAAGCACTATATGTGCTGACCACCATTAGTAATTATGGTAGTCACTGTCGAAAGTACGTAAACTCACCACCCAAAAGAAACAATTATATTAAAATATTTACTTTAGTCATTCAAAAAATATATATTTTTTTCTTTTTCATAGAGATATTTCTTCTTAATAGGACAATAGTGTTATATACATATATATCTTTTTTTTACTTACTTTCGACAGTGACTACCATAATTACTAATGGTGGTCAGCTCATATAGTGCTTTAAAGTTTTTGTACTATCACTTGACTATAGACCTTTCTCAAACTGACATTGTTGAAACACACCAGTCATGACCAGTTACGTACCTAAAGGAAGATGCAAAACATGATAGATGTTTGCACATTTGTAACAAATAAGAAATACAAAGCAAAAGCTAACTAAAATGGCCCACAATTGTATTGATTTCACTATAGAAGTGGTGAGCCAAAAACATTTCATGTTTCGGATGTATATGCATGTGTTCATGTGTATAACACATAGACTTCCTGAGATCAACAGATCTCTGTACGTTCAGTTATCTATATATGGGAACCGGTGAAGGTGAAAAATTAAAAATCACGTACATAGCCAGGGAGGAGGGAAAGAGGGCCTTAATTTGTGCTGGTGATGTCCCTTGCCATTTCCCTAGATGATCGTTGAAAAATATGTCTGCTGAAATTATGTTTACAACTTAATCTTGCATTAATTGAATAACATATCCTACTGATATATTTGAAGGAAATCGTTGTGTAGGAACTACATTTCAGCAGATCTGTAAATGATGACAATGTCCCCTTAAGTTTTTTGTGTCTATCAATTTCTCTGATGTTGCATGGCAACATATTATCTTTCTTGTAAAGATTACATTAGAAATCAGGATCTATGTGCTACCTGCAGTCTATTGTGCTTTTACCATTCATGCGAGTGAACTTGTTACAGTTGCAATCATGAGGCCTAATAGACATTTAAAACCATCATTGCACTGTTTTGACAGACGCATTAGACACATCTGAGAGCGGAGAGTAGTGCTTGCAGATGGAGTGGGCAGAAAAAGAGAACAGACCATGTAAAGTGAAAGCAAGTTTTAAATCCATCTGAACAGTCTCCTTTATAGTTGTGAGCCTCAATTGTTGTACATTTTGAGCTCACTGGAGCAAGGATCAGGACAATTGCAATTCATGCATGAGTTGGGGAGCAGCCATATGCTGTGGTCCATCTGTCCTCAGCTTAGGTAACTATAGCCAGACCGTTCTTGTTTCCCCATGCATGCCTCTCCCCCCACCACTCTTGTGCTCATCCCTTTCAGAAGCCCATGAAAATCTCTTCTTGTGGAAAACCAGAGCCAAGGACAAAGCCTGAGGTGACAGCAGCCTCAGGTCTGTTGCATCCTATTAGTTGTTGCCACTGCTTGTTCGCTGCTGTGGATCCAGATCACTGGCCGCGGTTTCCATGTGCATCAACACCAACAAACAATGTTGCAACTCTGTCCACATGAGTAGAGGGTGGAATAAATAAATGTGATGTACCTCCCCTTTCCCTGGATTAGATGTAAGATCATTGATGAGCCCCAAAGTGTAGTTCAGTGAAATATCAGCACCTGCAACCCAGGACATGTGATCATTAAGGTTCCGCCCTCAGTGAAAAAGCACATTGATGGAGTAAGGTTTCACACGTAAAGAGACTTGTTTGGATTCAACCCTCTTGAAATAACACATAATGCATTAATAAACATGTTTTGTATTACTCATACTGCACTACACAACATTTCTAGTATCTAGGAGAAGCTTGTCAATGTGCTTTTACTAACAGTAACTCGAGTGACCTAATATGGCCGCCGCAACGAGAGAACTTTTCCGCGCATGCGTCTGTCACACTCACGTGACATGACGTACTCTTTGCTTTGGTGGGAAAACTTTGCTTCTGCGGACTAGAACTAAAGATGGATGCTCTATGTTTCACATCCTGATGCTTGTACTGCTGCTCATACTAAACCCTGTTCGTCCTGCCTAATCACTATTGCTATAGTTAAAATAAAGTAAGGGGAATAGAGTAGAGATAAGTGGTATACATTGCATTCAATTATTCATTGTTCTAAAACTATTTCTCTTTAACTTTGCTATTAGCTCGTATTTGGGCCTGATGTTACCCCGCTACACTCCATTTTAAAAGAACAGCGCCTGCGCAGAAGAACCCAAGAGTCCTCAAGTCATGGCATTGAACCGGTGCCAGCAACAGACTTGCCTGTGAAACTCATGAGAACCCCACCCTTCGGCCTCTCAAAGGAAGCTCCGATGTACCGAAAAGTTATATATTGTATTTGTTATTGAAACATCCATTGTCGGGTGGAATAAAAGTGCATGGAAAAAAAAAATCATGGTAGGGAACATTAATTTGAATATATGAATGAAATGACCTTATAACTGGTATAGTGTGATGACCCCTCCTCGCTTTTGACCAATCAAATTAAGGGAATACAGGCACTTTCAACATTGGGGGTGGTACACTGCCCTGGAAAATGGTATATCTAAGGTAGGCTTAGCTAGTTAGAATGTCCGACTTGTCCGAATAGCCGACCTGTCACTGACCAAACGTACTCAATAGGCAACCGAGAGCAGAGGTGCTGGCAGAGCACTCTGTCAGAAGATTTGATAACCCAATCGGGGTTCTGGGAAGGAGTTCGATAACCCAATCGGGGTCCTACTGTTAGCTGCAGAGAGGGGTGTGACGCTGGCATTGCACTTTGCTATGGGTGCCGGTCCTGACATGCGGTAGTCCTTTCCTGATCCAATTTGGTCTGTACCTGTCCGGATTCTGGTCTGCACCTGTCCTGTCCTGTTGGCACCTGAATTATCGCAGGTCTTGTCCTTAATCCTAGCCCGTGGCCAGGGTTGTTCTTCAGACCATTCTAGGTAAATATAAAGTTGTGTGGGTATGTCATTGTGCTGTTTCCCTTTTCTTACCCTTCCTATGTTTCAATGCTTAAAGAAAATCTCGTAATATTTTCACATCATCTTGCTTTGATCATTTTCTTCCTGATTGAACAAGCTTTAATTGAATTGGTATGGACTAAGACATTTAAGAATTTACATAGATAAAGAGTTTAAACTTTTCCGGAGTTTGTGGTTATTTTACAAATGCAAATGTTTATATGGCCGGGATGCCCGCCACCCCCTCTCAACACAATCCCCAAGGATAGGAGAAGTCGGACACAAGTTTGAACTTTTGGAAGGCGGGAGGGAGTCACCCTCCCGGCCGTATTTATTAAAATATGAAACAAAATTTAAAACATTAAATAAAAGTTTCATCATTATGTACAATTTTACATTTATCTAAAAAAACAAAGGTTCCCTTTTCATAAGTTTTTTGAAGAGGAAATACTACCTCTGAGGGATTTTCTACCGACAGGTTAAGGATGAACCATATGATGTATTCACGGTTGCATAGAGATTAACAAATTTACACAAGTAACATTATTTCACACACAGTCTGTCTAGGATTATTCAAATCCCCAACTCTAAGGGCTGCATACAAAGTCACTGCACACTAGTGTCCTAATGAGAATATGCACACTCACAGGAGAAATTTCATAAAAGTATCTTTATTGGGTGATTTAACCGACCAATTGATTAAAAACAAGATCATTTACATTTATACATCAGAAACATTAAAATCTTAAAAGGGCTGAGAAAGTGTTGACGCTGCATTTCGGTGATGTCAGTTGTCACCTTCTTCAGGACAATATTTCACATATTAAAATCACTATTAAAAAAATACAAAGATTACAGTTATTTCCATTCTCTTGAGTGACCAAAGCTTTGCACAAATATTAACACACTTAATGGTACGGTAACTCCTGTGCCAATTGCATTCCAATTGTTCATTTATTTAAAAAAACCTTGTGCATATTCTTCATAGTCTCTACTATTCTCTATTAGGCCTTAGTCTATACACAGCAATGTATTTGGAACAAAAATCATTTACTGGTCTTTGACAAGCGTAAACAGACATTTGTCAATCTCACAACCTTCTATGGTCTAACCTTACTCTGATATCCCTCTTTGCACCGTTTGAAAAATCCACGGTCCCCTTTTTTTTAAAATTAAGAAAAATTGTACTGTCTTTATTGTACAGTGCAGGGCACCTATTTCAATTGGTGGCTGTGACTGGGCTATATGGTTTTGTTTACTTGTACCTCCTGCCCTGGAGGAGTAACATACTTCTTCTCTCATTTTCATATAATGGAATTTAGTCATTCAGAACATTTTTTTGTAGATCTTACCTACTTGGTAGTTCATTGATCGCTTTTTTTCAATTTGCGATTTCTGAGATTTTTGCTCGTTTGGTACAGTTTCTATAAATGAAAAACACGGATGGCATAAGTTTGTAGAACTTTTTATTTAGTTGATCGACCAAAGGGATTATTCACAAGTTTTATCTACCTTAATTCTGTGACCTTTCACTTGAAGACAGAGTTTCCAATTCTGCAATACTTGTCAACCTCCCGTAAATGGCAAACAAAATCTAATCTCTATGCCACCATAATGTTATTCTGCCGTCCATAATAAAATCGAGAGATACCTATAGCGGAGAGGCTTGGAGTAGAGAGGATACCACATAATACTTGATGACTACAATTATATTGATAATAATTGCTAAGAATATATATATATAGAATATATATTGACCAAACAATATCTAAAATATTAGAACTAAAAGAAAAACCTCTGCCCAAATAGCCGATAAATACACCCCGAGTAAGATGGAGCAAACCATTGCAAGAGGGCTGCCCATAAAACCTGGTAATAGTGGGATCACGCTCAAATTATGGCAGAGAATAAAATGGTTAAGAAAATAGCCACAAAAAGAACCACCACTGTGGGATTAGACAACAACATGATAAATCCGGAACAGATGTAGAATAAAAAGGATAAACACAACTATTTATTTAATTTGAATCCCTAGCCACTACTAGGTCATACACACACCCTGTAAACATTAAACGCGCTGTTTTGCGCTCCCAGAGATTTTTCAAGATGGATGCCCCAGTTACGTATAAACTACACGTACTGACAGAGAGGCAACCGGTTTGATACACGAACCCTCGATCTAAACAAACCTGACCCCGGTTTGTTTACAACGTATAGATACGAATGGAACGAACAAACCATGCTCTTTAGTTTATAAAAAAACGCGGGACCGCAATACGAAACCTTATCCAAAATAAACTTTAAACCTGTCATTAAATATATAGAGACGCAAAGCAGAGGCGAACCCCGCTCATAAAACAGTATTAGACCATCCTAACACCAGTAGAAAGTAACATATTGACAGATCGGGTCAGCCGAATAATAACGAAGGAGAAACTTTAAGATTGCTGCCACCGTTTTTGCGCAACCGAATAGTGACAAACAGACACCCACAGGTGAAAAATATTAAAACCTTGCAATTGAAACAAATAAGAAAGGTATATAAACGGAGAAGGAATGAGCAAAGCCATTCCAGCCCGGTGAGACGGTCGGTGCAGATGCCCACTCGAGACACCAGAAAAAGCCTCTAAAATAAGTAAGTAAGCAAAGGGACCTCGTTTAAGTCGCTTTAAGAAAGGAGGTATGCTTTAGCCACCTATTGCGCTAAGCAAGTTAGAGTGGGCAAAAGAATAGAAAGAATATAAAATTATTTTTTTCTTTGAACTCTTCCTGCCAGAATTAATTGAATGCCCAGGCTTGAACATAAGCCGCCGCCCAAGAAATAGTGGGAGGATACAGAGATATACATATGATAATTAAGGTAAGAATAATATAACAACGTAACGAGACTATCTCAAACAGTGGTAAATTGTCTTGTAACAGTTCCCCCATATACTTTCAGGGAAACTTCCCCCTGTTCGGCTGGGCAAGGAGTAAATACCACCGTCTACCGTAGGATTTTAACTAAACTCAATCCAGGTAAATAACACTTTAAACAAATGAGCTTTAGATACGTATGGTACTTAAGTAAAACAAACGATGCCCCTAAACAACCTCATTCAAGAACTAAACATGTACGTTTAAGGAGCTAAGTAGCAAGGCACTTATTAAAAGAGGCATAACAACATAACAACTGTAATGCAAAAAAATGTTGTGCACAGACAATCAAAGTCAAGCAAAAACTAATGGTGTACTATGTAAAAAAATGTCTTTTGCTAAAAATAATAGAACAAACTTTTCTCTGCCATCTAGAAAAAACCTTTTATCAGACCCAATAATTACATTGAGAATTGGAAACTCTGTCTTCAAGTGAAAGGTCACAGAATTAAGGTAGATAAAACTTGTGAATAATCCCTTTGGTCGATCAACTAAATAAAAAGTCCTACAAACTTATGCCATCCGTGTTTTTCATTTATAGAAACTGTACCAAACGAGCAAAAATCTCAGAAATCGCAAATTGAAAAAAAGCGATCAATGAACTACCAAGTAGGTAAGATCTACAAAAAAAGTTCTGAATGACTAAATTCCATTATATGAAAATGAGAGAAGAAGTATGTTACTCCTCCAGGGCAGGAGGTACAAGTAAACAAAACCATATAGCCCAGTCACAGCCACCAATTGAAATAGGTGCCCTGCACTGTACAATAAAGACAGTACAATTTTTCTTAATTTAAAAAAAAAGGGGACCGTGGATTTTTCAAACGGTGCAAAGAGGGATATCAGAGTAAGGTTAGACCATAGAAGGTTGCGAGATTGACAAATGTCTGTTTACGCTTGTCAAAGACCAGTAAATGATTTTTGTTCCAAATACATTGCTGTGTATAGACTAAGGCCTAATAGAGAATAGTAGAGACTATGAAGAATATGCACAAGGTTTTTTTAATTAAATGAATAATTGGAATGCAATTGGCACAGGAGTTACCGTACCATTAAGTGTGTTAATATTTGTGCAAAGCTTTGGTCACTCAAGAGAATGGAAATAACTGTAATCTTTGTATTTTTTTAATAGTGATTTAATTATGTGAAATATTGTCCTGAAGAAGGTGACAACTGACATCACCGAAACGCCGCGTCGACACTTTTTCAGCCCTTTTAAGATTTTAATGTTTCTGATGAATAAATGTAAATGATCTTGTTTTTAATCAAGTGTCCACCCCCTCTCAACACAATCCCCAAGGATGGGAGAAGTCGGACAGAAGTTTGAACTTTTGGAAGGTGGGAGGGAGTCACCCTCCCGGCCGTATTTATTAAAATATGAAACAAAATTTAAAACATTAAATAAAAGTTTCATAATTATGTACAATTTTACATTTATTACATTTCGATGCAGACATGATCTTTGGCTAACTTTAACAGATCTCTAATACAAAGGTTTCCTAGCCGAGTCTAACATCCTGCAAATGCAAACATTCTAAATTAAAATTGTACATCCTAGCATTAAGGGCCAACGGCAAGGTCTTAACCGGTGTCAGATCCCTACTACCAAAAACTCTCGCCCTCACCGTGTGAGTGGTGCATGCGCAGAGAACTCTACCCTCGTTGCCAACTGTAACTTCCCTTGTCGTGGTGGGGGCCCCCTTTCCACTCGACGCCATCTTAAAGGTCGTCCGAGTTCCCGTGTAAGATATCTGTAGGAAGGACAGCGTGGACTCCCCCATCCCCACACTCTCTATCCGCCGTCGCGGATATCCGGTCCCCGGGAAATTAGTAGGTGGGGCATCTAGACGCCTCCCCCCCTGGGAGGGGCCTATGGCCGTCTCCCCCTAGGCGACCCATCCTTAGTGGGTGCCGCCTCCCCGTGGGAGGGGCCAATGGCCGCCTCCCCTCGGGCGCTCCCATCCATTGTGGGTGGCGCCCCTCTCTAGGGACCTTGAAATTACTGCTCACCGATCATGACCTTACCGCCACAGGCCGGATAGTTGACCGACTATCCGGCCCCCCCAACTCCTCCTAAAGGTCATGCTTCCTCAAACCCCTTAGCCATGCTACGAAGTCTCCTATGAGTAAATCATTCCCCTCCCTGGACAGGTGAACCCCATCATTCAGTTACATGAGATCACCCCGAATACACCCGTGAGGAATGCTATGCAACTGCGAAGAGCGAAACAATTTACCAATTTTATTGTTAACCCTTTTCACCGAATGGTTCAGTGCTGACACCGAAAGGCCCCCCTGCCATACCTTCCTGGGAATCATGTGGGACCAGGCAATCATGCACCCCGGGATTCTTTTAGCCAACCAGCTAAAAGCAGACAAAATTTGTTCAAACAACACTCGTCTACCCAGTGTGACCAAGTCATTGCCCCCCAGGTGTACTATGACTACAGATGGCGGTGACCTTTTCCGCCCTAGGAGACCCTCAAAAAATGATTCGAATTTGTCAAAACAGAGCCCGCCCTTCCCATGGAAGGCCACTCTTTACCCGTATTCCCCAGCTGCGTGAGTCGCGTCACCTGCTTCGAATACGTCCCCGGAGCACCTCACATATGAGTGGCCCACGACCCATACCACTCTCTCTCCAGACGGTGATCCTTGACCGCTGGTCTCCTGGTGCTGGGTCGACTGCAAATTCCGCCCCGCGTGACAGGCTCGCAAAACTATAATTCAAACAAATGACAAGAAGTGTGAGTGCATGTCAATTGATCATTACAACATGTGCAATCGCACATACCTTTTGAAGCAATTCGAGGACCATCGTCCCAACTGTTTCACTTCCTCCGCACTCTGACCCCTGGCTGTAGCCTCAGTAGCAGCCCCTATCCTAAAAGAGTGGGTCCCAAAATCGCACGGGTCCATGCCCGCAGCAGCGATTGTCAGTGCTAGCACCCTCTGGAACTGAAACCTCGTCAGTGGGGTGCCATCCTTGTGCCTCAACAAACTCCCCCCCCATGTAGCCACCCTTAGTGCCAAGTATTCCTCTATACACTTTATTGGGCACGTGGGGGACCCTCGCGCGCCCTGCACGACAACACTATTCCCAAAAGCCCCCTGGTCAGTTTTGGACCTGGCTATCGAGACCACCATCGAATCACCCCTAATTTGGACATGATCCCTGCATAAGCCTCCCTCAACGTCTTTCTTATTCCTTGCGACCAGTTCGCTCACCCGCATAGCCCCATGGAATGCTAATGTGAAAGCTGCCCGGAACAGAACTGCTTCAAAATGGGAGGAGCATGTCTCGTCTAGTTTTGCTCCAAGCAAAGCCAACCTGTGTAAGCCAATCGGGCGTCTCACATCTTGCTTGCGACCCTCGAGGCACTGCCAGCCGCGAAGGGCCTTCTTAACCAAAAAGGAATCCGTTGGGTCTCTTATGCCATGCACCTGCGCCATGAATGAAATGGCCGCCCTATGCCTACTGGCCGTTGCCGCTGATCGGCCTTCTCTGTGCAGCGCTACCAGGAACCCCAGGAAGGATTCCTCCTGACCCCTGCTCTGACTCCCTGTTGGACCTAAAAATGTGCAATAGGAACGAAACGCTCCTTCGTATGCCTTCCTTGTCCTGGGGGCTAGGCTTGCTGCCACGAGGTCTTGTAGTCCGGGGCACCGATTAGCCATAGTGCTTCGGGGAATGGTGCCGCCACTAGGTCCGCTGTAGGCAGATAACCCCTGAACGCCTGCATATGTGAACGAGAGAGTGCATTAGCTGCATGATTCAGTACGCCTGGCACATGTTTTGCCCTGAACTGTACATTCAGTCTCATGCAAAGCAGCACAACTTCCTTCAACAATCTCAAGATCCATTTACAGCGTGCTGCCTGTTGGTTAATGCATTCGACCACAGTCATATTATCAGACCAAAACACCACTGCGCGGTCCCTGAAGTTGTCAGGCCATGCCATCAGAGCAACCCAAATGGGGAATAACTCCAAGAACCCAATGTTACCTGTGAGACTGCTGGAGTGCCACCAGGCTGGCCATGTTTGCGCCGACCATCGATTACCTAAGATGGCGCCAGAACCCACGCTCCCCGCCGAGTCAGTCCACAGACCTAGTTCATCTGAAGACACTGGCGGCTTGTTCCACACGACTCGACCGTTGAAGTCTGCCAGAAATGCCAACCAAATGCACATATCCTGGCGAACCTCTGCCGACAGTCTCGTACGGTGGTGCCCCTCTTTGAGACCGACCATAGCTTGTGCAATAGAGCGGGAGAAGGGGCGGGCCATAGGTATTACCCTCAAAGCAAAGTTAAGCTAACCCACTGTTTGCTGTAACTGGTGCAGGGTCACTTTCTCTTTACCCAGGCATTGCATCAAGGAAGCCCTAAACTTGGCCACCTTTTCCATCGGTAAACGGAAACATCCCTCCACAGAATCGAGCTCAATTCCCAGAAACTCCAGTGAAGTAGATGGTCCAACCGTCTTACCTGGTGCCAGTGGGACTCCGAACTCCCTCATGAGGATGCAGAAGTCGTGTAGCGCCTGCGCACATCTCGTATCGCCGGCTGCTCCCAAGAACAGGAAGTCATCGAGATAGTGCATAGCATGCCTATGCCCTGTGGCTTTGGTGAATGCCCACTCTAAAAAACAACTGAACATTTCAAAATAGGCACAAGAAATGGAGCAACCCATAGGCATGCATTTATCCATGTAATAACTTCCTTGAAATGCAAAACCTAGCAAGCGCTGATCCTGTGGGTGTACCGGGAGCAACCGGAACGCCGATTCGATATCTGATTTCGCCATCAGCGCCCCGGGGCCCAGGCGATTCAACATGGCCACGGCCTCATCGAACGATGCGTACCGTACTGAACAGACTTCTGGGTCAATGGCCTCGTTCACCGAGGAACCCCTTGGAGCAGACAGGTTATGAATAAGTCTAAACTCCCCCGGGTCTTTCTTCGGGACAACCCCTAACGGGGAACAGATGAATTCTGCCCCGGCGGGCGATGGAAAGGCCCTGCCACTTGCCCCAAGCTGACTTCTTTTACTATTTTCTTCTCTGCCACGCTTGGGTTGTGCTGCACCGATAACTGTTTTTTACAGAAGGAGTCCCCCCGAAAATCCCCCGCCGGGATGTGGAAGCCATGTAAGAATCCGTTCCTCAACACCCCAGCGGATACATGATCAAGGTATCTGTTTAACTAAGGAGTCATAGCCATGAGATCAACGGGTGTAGGCAATCGGTCACAACGTTCTACCTCACTCCTGCTTAGACCCTCCTTTTCCTCCTGTCCCGCTATTTTTAGATCTACATGAACTTTCCGGGTGTGAGGAGTTCCCACAGCCCGCACATACATGCTTGAACCTACATGTTCCCTGCGGTCTGTTACAGTTGCCTCGATTGAAGCCCCAACAGACCCCCCGTTTGCCGCCATTCCCGCCGGTCTTAGGCTGATAATCCCCACCGGCGCCCGCTCAAAAGGGCACAGCGGGCTTTTGGCGGACAACCCCCGACCCGCTCCCGCCTGGCGAGGACGTACCTGCCGCCCCTGGCAGGAGCTGTTTGTGCCATGACACCGAGTCCAGGCAATCCCAAGTCAAAGTAGCATCATATTCTTTGGCTTTTCTAAATTTCATGTCATAACCTTTCCATTCCTCCCCCCCCCGTACATAGAATAAAAATCCATAATACGATTTTGATAGCAAGTTAACTCAGTCATCACCTTGGGTTTACGTTCCCCCATAACTGCAGTAAATATAGAAAAGGCCTTAACCCAATTCGTCACTGACTCATCCACCCTGAATTCCGCCATCTTGGCGCGCCAGATGCTCGGGTGCCACAAATCCTTCTGGGTTTTAGCATATTCCATCTCGCGTTGGTCAGTTAATAAGGAAAACATGTTAACATATTTGTCCCCCCATATTAACTCTTTCGTGGCCAAAGGGATGTGCTGTGCCACCTTTTCCCGCCTCGAGGGTAATGAACCCTCCCCCGCTATTGGCAATGCAAGCTTACCCGGTTCAGCCGTTGTTCCCGCCGTTTTCTCGTGACCAACTGCAGGTCCTACCGGTGCTACCTGTGGGGAAATAAGAGGAACATTCGCCTTTGCGACATCTCTCGACTGCCGCAATTGCTTGATTAGTAGTCTGGCCTCCTCGGCCGGATCTCCAGGGGCCACTGACCCCCCTGCTTTCTTCTTGAGCCATGCTGCCAACTGGATGGCCAATTCGGGAGGCATATCCTCATCGTTATCAGGAGTAATTACAACCGGGATCGGCTGCCCCATATCAGGATTTGGTACCGGGTTGTCTACCGGCATGAGGGGGGCGACTGGGGGTACCTCTGGGACCGGGACCTCCCCCGAAACTGCCCTCTTCTTGACCCGTTTCCCTCTACCCTCAGGGACGACTCTCGGCAAGGCCGAGCCTATTACCTTCTTAGGGTGACCCGGGTTGCTCAGTGCAGCCAGCTGTTTTTTGACCTCCGTCAAACCTCTACCGATCGAATGGACTTGTCTGAGTTTTCGGTCCATGCAAGCCATCCGGTTCGACAACAGGCGTAACACCTTGTCCGTCTCGGAACTCTTTCCCGCTTTCTTGCCAGCCATGATGTCGAGTATTCCGCTCCTAGCTGATCGACGAGGTTGCGGACTCGTCGAACTCCAAGTAACTGAAAGAGAAACAACAAGATTACAAGTTCTCAAAATTGCTGCTTGTTCCGTCGAGGGCTCACGAGCAACGGGTGGGTGCAGCCTTCAGAGCACAGGAACAAGAGGACGCTTCTTCGGATTCCTGCTCTATTTATTCTTCTGCGGGAGGGCGTGTACCCTCCTCCGGTACGCCTACTGGGCGTGGTCTTCGGTGTAGGTGTCTAGGACAACCCCTCTTGGGCGGGAAAAGGCGCGCCCCGGCTACGCCGCTTCGGGCATACCAGCCGAGACACGCCCCCCGCCCAAAATGGTTTCCCGGAAGGATCGAGGCACCCAACCATACGTTCGGGGGGACCGAATGGTCGCCCCTTTCCATTTACTGCCTATTATGCTAACTCCCTTGATCCCTTAGGACTCTAGGTACCGGTGACTAGGATTGGTAAGTCAATGATATAGTTCCTAAAAGGTTAATTAAATCCTGATTAAGCGTAGGTTTACCTGTTCAAAGTGTGTATGTTTTTTGGGCCCAGGTGAGAATAGTAAACGAGCAGGTGAGCCTGCGTTCTATCAATAGCCAACCTGTAGTTAGGTTAAGTTGTGCTTTCCACAGGAAAAATGTTTTTGAACTGGTCTGTTTTAAGAAAATGACCAAAATGGGCCAGATGCGCTCAAGTTAGCTTCTTCATTTCAAATTTCATACACAGCAGTCTTGGGAGAGGGGCAAACTTTGTCGAGATCTAGAAGTAGCAGTTTAATTTTTTAATTCAATAGAAACTTTGCTCTCAGTTACAGCAAAAGCTGCTAAAATAAATTACACAAGACGATGCATAAAGTTTGAACTTTCTCAGAAAACAACCATTTGGTGGCATTCTGTAAATAGATTTAGACGGGCTTTTAGAGGAAAAAAGGTGCACTCCTATTTGTAGTGTTACAAATGTTGTCGTTCAAAACGGATTCCTTGATTGTTATCCTTTTATTTAGTGTGCAGGGACGACTTTAGACACAAATTGATTTTGATATGTAACATATGGAAACATCAATGCTTTGAGAAAGCCCTCAGCAAATTTGGCGCCACCGGCGAAACACGCGTCGGCTGTGTTTTTTCATTCCTTTCTTTTGTTTGTGAACTTAATCAACCACACTGAATAAAAGAATAACATACCAAGAAATGTGTTTTGGACAACATAATTTGTAACACTACAAATAGGAGTGCACCTTTTTCCTCTAAAACCCCTACCAGTATGTTGAACAAGGAACTCAATGGAGCAGCTCCATGAGGAAAAAGGGCCAAACTCAAATTGGGTCCTGCCTCTGGTGCAGCCACTTTTTGGATAGGATCCACCCAGTTGCCCACGACTGTAAATAGATTTAGGACCAGATCTACCAAGCTATTTATTGGACACAAAACCTGTGATTCGCTATATGGCTTATACAAATTTGCTAAACCTATTGAGCAATGCAGTAATATTTCTCAATCACCAAATGGGTTTAGGAAATCATAAGTAATCGCTATTTGGAAGGGGTGTGTTTAAGTAATCCCATCCAAAAAGCGATTCCTTATGGTAGGTATTAATGGTTTGCAACCTAACTCCAGTCTCAAAACAGTAATAGAATAACACCTCTTCAAAGGAGATGGTAACCCTTTCGCAAACGGGAAGGGATCCCAATGGGACCCTACCCCTATGAGAATGTTAATAGATATATTTTAAATACAACCGCTGTTCATTGTTTTCTTTTGAAAAACATCCTGTTTTAACAAAAACAGGTTGTATTTTTATAAAAATTCCTTCATTTAAGAGCAATCATAGACTTGGTAGTCTGCTGATATCTGCATGCCACCATCACTGTGATGGATGTCATTCTTAATTGGTCCCAATTTGCGACCTGCCTCACTAACATTCAGGTCGATTTGCAACCAACTAGGAATCGTAAAGGTTCATACATTAAGAATAGTGATTACCAAATAGCAATTCGAAAAAATCCGAATCTGGATTCTTTATTCTAAATGTGCACAATCTGGCCCTTATTTTTTTACTTATCAACATTTCTAAAAGATGACAGACTTGTTAAAAGTGATGTCCAACATATGCACCAAAGCACACCAAAGTACTGTTACTTATATCCTAAATCAGTAGTACCGCAACAAAGCAAAACACAATTCTTCTAATAAAGTTCTGTTTGCTTTGTTGCGGTACTACGGATTTAGAATTAAAGTAAGAGTACTTTGGTGTGCTTTGGTACATATGTTGGACATTTTGTTCTAGACTGCTTGCATGCAGGCCTATTGGACTTATACCTAAGGTGAGTGGGTATTAAAGCACCATGGGAGCACCCTTTTACACTGATAAACGGGAAAACAAGTGTAAAAACATGAGTTACTGACTTTTAGATGTGCAGATCTGACAGCATATCAACTGTGTCTTTGACTGGACAATGCTTCAAGAACGCTGGTTTTAGTTTGAAATACAAATTCGATTGTCAGTGTCAGCTGTCTCTTCCATCCTGTTTGTGGTTCTCAAATATTCAAGAGTTGTTAAAGAACTGCTTAAATTGGATTGGCTGTCAATGAATGAAAATTTCGCACTGGCAGCGAAAACTTAAAGCAAGCTGTTCAAGAAACTTTCTCGATCCCACATCAATGACAAAAAATAATGGGAGCTAAACAGTGGCAAGGAAAAATCAAATTAGGGCGAAAAATAGACATTTTGTAAAAATAAGCAAGCTTGCTCTCTAAGTTAGGAACATAGGGCTAGATGCATCAAGGGTTTTTGCATTCGCAAACGGTGCGAATCGCAAATTTCGGCCGTTTGCGAATGCAAATCCCGTTTTTGGGATGCATGAAGCATTTTGCTATTTTCGCAATTTAAGAAATTGCAATTTTATTGCGATTTCCTAAATTGCGATTGCATTTAAGAAAGCGCAATTTTGCGATTTCTTAAATGCAATGCATGATTATTTTGGAATTGCGAATTCGCAATTTGGAAGGGGTAAATTAGCATGAAGTTGAACTTCATGCTAATTTACTGAAAACTTTCAAACATGCACTAGTTGCATATTTGAAAGTTTTCATTTACACACACACACGTCCTTGGGTCATGTGTGTGTGTAAATTGCACTTACAGTTCAATTTCAGGGGTGCAGGGAGGGGTTCTTTGAACCCCCCCTGCACCCTTGAAATTGCATTCACATTTTGCGAATCACAATTTGAAATTCGCAAAATGTGAATGCCTTCCCATTCATTCCTATGGGCCTTTTGTCCCGTAGGAATCAATGGGAAGGGTTTTCCTTAATTGCGATTCGCAAATTGTAAATCGCAATTAAGGAAAAATACCGAATCGCTATAAAATTTGCGATTTTTTGATGCATAGCATTTTGCGATTTCTTAATTGCGATTCCTTAAATTTCGCAATTAAGAAATCGCAAAATGTTACAATGATGCATCTAGGCCTAACAATTTACTCTCGAGCACCACTAAGAACCATTCAAGGACCTGAAAAACATTCTGAATAAAATGTAAAATAAATAACACAAAAGCTGATTGAAGGCAACAGCCCATTCTCCACCAAACATAATGTCCAACTGGTTTTGGTGTGGAAATACCTATTACAACGCGGTCATAACAATGCAAATGTTGTTACAACGCATGACCATTTCCACACAAATTTTTACCATGCATATGCCTTTACAATGCATGACTTTACAACTAATTTTGTTGCAAAAGGCATGCATGGTAAAGGCATATGCTTTTAAAATTTTAGTATTAGATAAGTGTGGGTTTTTAGGGTTCACAGTGGGTATGGGTTTATGGGTGCCGAGGATAATTTTAGGTTTTAGGGTGGGTATGGGTTTTTGGGTGGCAAGGGTAAGTTTAGGTTTTAGGGTGGGTATAGTTTTTTTGGTGGCAAGGGTAATTTTAGGTTTTAGGGTGGGTATGGATGTTGGGGTGAAAAGGGTAATTTTAGGTTTTAGGGTGGGTATGGGTTTTGGGGTGGCAAGGATAATTTTAGAGTTTAGGGTGGCAAGGATAATTTTAGAGTTTAGGGTGGGTAGGGGTGTTGTGGTAACAAGGGTAATTTTAGGTTATAGAGTGGATAAGGGTTATGGGGTGGTAAGGGTAATTGTTGGTTTTAGGGTGGGTCCAGTTTTTGGGTGGCAAGGGCAATTTTAGAGTTGAGGGTGAGCGGGGGTTTTGGATTGGCAAGGCTAATTTTAGGGTTTAGGGTGGGTATGGCTTTTGAGATGGCAAGGGTAATTCTAGGCTTAAGGGATTGTGGGATTTTATGTATGTGTGTGTGTATATATAAATATGTGTACATATATACACACACACACACATATATACATATGTATAATAAATACATTAGTAACTATAAATATATATATATATATATAGATAGATAGATATATTATTTTTTATGATATGTATTACTCTGCATGCCTTTAGTATGAAAATGTAAGTATTTTGTATGGAAATATATATCTATTATATATAAGTATATATATACATATTCTTCGCCAAACTCCCACAACACTTCAGGACGCACACGCAGCTGATTAAACCAGAAGGTTTATTCCACAGGACATACCAACAGCTCTTTTCTGTGTACAGTTCGGGTGCCAACGTATTTCGAGGCAGAAAGCCTCTTTATCTTGGCAGCTGGAATGAATGATCATAGAGTTCTCTGCATGACGTTTTTTATCCTGGCCTCGTTTCAGCGATGAACACGGCATGCTGGGATTGGTAGTCGATTCCCTTGAGTTTATTTTCATGCTAAGTGGGGTCTATGACATTCTTTATGCAGCATATTGAGTTCCCTATAGTAGGGGTCCAGATCGAGCGTTGGTCTTTTTGTGCCAAATCAGCTGCACTGCATATCCGGCGTGAAATAGTTACCACCTCTCAGCCTCCTTGTGTTTTCATAGATGTTGCTGTCCTGCGAGGAAGGGATCCCCGCACAATATTCTTCACCAAACTCCCACGACAGTTCAGGACGCACACGCAGGTGAATAAACCAGGAGGTTTATTCCACAGGGCATACCAACAGCTCTTTTCTGTGTACAATTCGGGTGCCGACGCGTTTCGAAAGCCTCTTCACCTGGGCAGCTGGAATGAATGATCACAGAGTTCCCTGCATGAAGTTTTGTATCCCCGCCTCGTTTCAGCAATGAACACGGCATGCTGTGATTGGTAGTCCATTCCCTTGAGTTTATTTTCACCCTAAGTGGGGTCTATGACATTCTCTATGCAGCATATTGAGTTCCCTATAGTAGGGGTCCAGATCGAGCGTTGGTCTTTTTGTGCCAAATCAGCTGCACTGCATATTGGGCGTGGAATAGTTTCCGCCCCTCAGCCTCCTTGTTTTTTCAAAGATGTTGCTGTCCTGCGAGGAAGGGATCTCTCCGCACAATATTCTTCACCAAACTCCCACGACTGTTCAGGACGCACACGCAGGTGAATAAACCAGGAGGTTTATTCCACAGGGCATACCAACAGCTCTTCTCTATGTACAATTCGGGTGCCGACGCGTTTCGAGGCAGAAAGCCTCTTCACCTGGGCAACTGGAATGAATGATCATAGAGTTCCCAGCATGAATTTTTATATCCCGCCTCGTTTCAGCAATGAACACGGCATGCTGTGATTGGTAGTCCATTCCCTTGAGTTTATTTTCATCCTAAGTGGGGTCTATGACATTCTCTATGCAGCATATTGAGTTCCTTATAGTAGGAGTCCTGATCAAGCGTTGGTCTTCTTGTGCCAAATCAGCTGCACTGCATATCGGGCGTGAAATAGTTTCCGCCTCGCAGACTCCTTGTGTTTTCAAAGATGTTGCTGTACTGCGAGGAAGGGATCTCATCGCACAACATTCTTCAACAAACTCCTACGACAGTTCAGGACACACACGAAGCTGATTAAACCAGGAGTTTTATTCCACAGGGCATACCAACAGCTCTTTTCTGTGTACAATTCGGGTGTCAATGCGTTTCGAGGCAGAAAGCCTCTTCATCTGGGCAGCTGGAATGAATGATCATAGAGTTCTCTGCATGACAATTTGTATCCCCGCCTTGTTTCAGCGATGAACACGGCATGCTGGGATTGGTAGTCCATTCCCTTGAGTTTATTTTCACCCTAAGTGGGGTCTATGACATTCTCTAGGCAGCATATTGAGTTCCCTATAATAGGGGTCCAAATCTAGCGTTGGTCTTTTTGTGCCAAATCAACTGCACTGCAAATCGGGCGTGAAATAGTTTCCGCCTTGCAGCCTTCTTGTGTTTTCAAAGATGTTGCTGTCCTGCGAGGAAGTGATCTCCCCGCACAATGTTCTTCACCAAACTCTAACGACAGTTTAGGACACACACGCAGCTGACTAAACCAGGAGGTTTATTCCACAGGTCATACCAACAGCTCTTTTCTGTGTACAATTCGGGTGCCGACGCGTTTCGAGGCAGGAAGCCTCTTTATCTTGGCAGCTGGAATGAATGATCATAGAGTTCTCTGCATGACGTTTTTTATCCCGGCCTCGTTTCAGCAATGAACACAGCATGCTGGGATTGGTAGTCCATTCCCTTGAGTTTCTTTTCACCCTAAGTGGGGTCTATGACATTCTCTATGCAGCATATAAAGTTCCCTATAGCAGGGGGTCCAGATTGAGCGTTGGTTTTTTTGTGCCAAATCAGCTGCACTGCATATCGGGCGTGAAATAGTTTCCGCCTCGCAGCCTCCTTGTGTTTTCAAAGATGTTGCTGTCCTGCAAGGAAGGGAGCTCCCCGCATAATATTCTTCACCAAACTCCCACGAAAGTTAAGGACCCACACGCAGCTGATTAAACAAGGGGGTTTATTCCACAGGGCATACCAACAGCTCTTTTCTGTGTAAAATTCGGGTGCTGACGCGTTTCGAGGCAGGAAGCCTCTTCATCTGGGTAGCTGGAATGAATGATCATAGAGTTCTCTGCATGACGTTTTGTATCCCCGCCCTATTTCAGCGATGAACACAGCATGCTGGGATTGGTAGTCAATTCCCTTGAGTTTATTTTCAGCCTAAGTGTGGTCTATGACATTCTCTATGCAGCATACTGAGTTCCCTATAGTAGGTTCACGGTCTTTTTGTGCCAAATCAGCTGCACTGCATATCGGGAATCACGGGCGTAGACCAACTCTGGATTTCAGCATTATTTTATTTCTTCTCACATTCTGTCAAGATGCCTTTTGGCTGTCCAAGCCGCCTTGATCAATATATATATATATATATATATATATATATATATATATATATATATATGTCAGCTTCAACAATCCCTCCCCGCAATCCTCGGGAAATAGGAGGCAGCACTCCGAAGATAGATGCACAAAGTAGTTTTAATCTCACACACAAAGCGCTTTCGGCACTCGGCCTTCGTCAGTTATGAGACGCTGATAACAAACAATAGATTGTATTTAAACTCCTGCGTTGCACGGGTGATAAACATAAAGATAGGACTACCATCAAAGAATAATTCAAACATAGAATGGCGGTCGCCATCTTGTAATGGTAGTGGTCGCAATATGTTATACGTATATATTACAGCATACATGAGTAATATCTCATTATGTTTCCACACAATGCGACTATATTAACTAAATCATCACGCCCTGGATGGGCCAATATCAGACGGCAACTGTCTATTCAAATGGATGCAGTATGCATATATTCCACTAATGTAACCGTGTTAAAGTTATGTGTGAATCGAAATTGATCCTCACCGCCATATGGCCATGATAATAACACCAAGTTTGAGGTCCCCCTCTTTTCCTTATGCTATACCGCCCTGGATGGGCATAAATCCATAGTAGTATCTACAACGTGCCACAACCCTTATGGAAATAAAATATCTACATGATAGAAGTTCATTCATCCTTCCATTTGGACACAGTAAGTAAACATGAAGCAATGTTACAGTCAATTTAAATCAAATCATCCCAGGTGCATATGTGTGTATATATATATTACCTACTGGCGATAGCCAGTAGGTATATATAGTTAGGATTTTTTCTCTATGGAACTTTTGAAAATTCTATGTCTAATAACTTTGGCGTTTGTGGACGGAATTGGCTGAAATTTTCAGGAAAATGGCACATTTTGTTTCTGAGCAGCCCCTGAAAATTTGGGGGGGGGGGTCGTCAAGGGGGGGCCGAGAAAAAAGGGGGGTCCAAAAACGCGTTTTTCCCATTCATTTTTCCATAGGGCGGTTGGCCTCACTTTTAGCTCGAACGGCTGAATGGATTTGCACGAAACTTGGCAAAATTGTAGGGACTGTTAGCCCGATGTGCCTTTGCTAGGTCTCAATATATGTGCTCCAGTGGATTTTGAGAAATTAACGTTCAAAACAAGATATATATCTGTAACAGCGCTCCGGGCTGCGCTCCGGTCCGCTTACTTTTCGCGTAACGGAGCTTTGCGTAGCGAAGCTGATTGGCTCTCCGGTGTCTGTCAACATTCTAAACAGTCCGGTGCGGCCGCCATCTTGTCTCTCGGTAGGATCGAGAGACAAGAGGAGGCCAAAACAAACGGGGAAATGAAGGAAAGGGGGCAAGGTAGACCCCTTCTGACCCCCTAGGATTGATGAGGGGAATATTATAGAGCCACCGGGGGTCAAAAAAAAAAAAAAAAAATTCCGATATTTTCGCCGTAGAGACGCGTCTTAGTACGCGAACCGGGCAGCTAACCGGGCAGCTAACCGGGAAGCTAACCGGCAGTGTAACGGGAGTCTGAGGAGTAGCTGATTGGCTGTCAACATTGTAAACAGTCCGGAGCGGCCGCCATCTTGTCTCTCGGTAGGGTCGAGAGACAAGAGGAGGCCAAAACAAAGGGGGAAATGAAGGAAA
This sequence comes from Lissotriton vulgaris, assembly GCF_964263255.1. NCBI lineage: Eukaryota > Metazoa > Chordata > Amphibia > Caudata > Salamandridae > Lissotriton > Lissotriton vulgaris. The sequence goes on from NC_141687.1 coordinate 2,000,218,400, forward strand.
GAGGGCAAGGTAGACCCCTTCTGACCCCCTAGGATTGATGAGGGGGATATGATAAAGCCAGGCGGGGCCAAAAAAACCCCAAAAAAAACCTGATTTTTTCGCCGTAGAGACGCGTCTTGGTACGCGAACCGGGCAGCTAACCGGGCAGCTAACCGGCAGTGTAACGGGAGTCTGAGGAGAAGCTGATTGGCTGTTATCATTGTAAACAGTCTGGAGCGGCCGCCATCTTGTCTCTCTGTGGGATCGAGAGACAAGAGGTGGAAAAAAAAAAGGTGTAAATAAATGAAAGGGGTAAGGCAGACCCCTCCTGAACCCCTAGGATTGATAAGGGGGCTATTAAAGTTCCCTGCGGGGCAAAAGAAAAAAAAAATTGCGATTTTTCGCCGTAAAGGTGCTTCCTGGTACGTTAACCGGGCAGCTAACCGGCAGCGTAACGGGAGTCCGACATATTGTGTTTTATGAACGTTTGTGATATGTGCACATGTGGATTTTGTCTAATTAAGGTTAAAGAAAAATATATATATCTTTAAGCGTGTTCTGGCGCGCTTACGTTTTGGGTTTGGTTAGCGCTGCAGAGACGATACGTCACGGTTATGCGATGCATCATGAGGCGTCTCACGGGCTACGTGATACGTCACTTAATAAAGAATATATTTTACAGCTATAGATATTAGCTTTTAAAAAACCAATGAAATTCACAGAAAAAACCATAGGTTATAGACCATATATAGTTAGGAATTTGCATTTACAAAACCTTGAAAATTCTATGAAAAAACCATAGGTTATAGACCATATATAGTTAGGGATTAGCATTTAAAAAACCTTATTTTATTTGCACAAAACCATTGAAATTCCATATATAGTTAGTTGCTCTAACTATATATCGCGGACCCGCAATCCACTGCTAATGATGTCACATATTACATCATTCATGACATGGTCAGTGACATCACTGATGACAACACTGATGACATCTCAAATGACATCACTGATGACATCACTGATGACAATACCCAGTGACTGTATATTTCTGTAAAGTTAAAATATGTCTTACATATTGAAGAATGAGTGGATGTATAAGTGTCTGGATGAAGGATTTAGTGCATGACTGACTGTATGAGAGAATGATTAAATGTGTCTCACTGAGTGCATGGGTTAGTGACTAAAGTGTCTTAATTTGGCAATCATTATATATGTTGTTCTGTAAACTGCTGCATGTGTAAATCAGTAGCTATATGAGTAACTATATGGGTTATTGAATGGTTGCCCAAGTATTTGTATGGGAGACTGAGTATGTGTGTGGGTGGCTGGGAGGTGTATGCCTCTGTGCATAGATGTGTGAACAGTTAATTCCCTAGGTGTATGGGTTCAAAAGTGCATGTAGAAACAGCTGTATGGACAGTTGACTGTGTGCATGAGTGTATTGGTTAGTGAATGGATATCTCAGTGCTACATGTCAAAGTAAGTACATATGTAAAACACAGTCCATGTGAGAATTGACATATATAAATAACTGAACATAAGAGCCACTTAATGTGAGAGTGGCTGTATGGATCATTGTGATCTTGTATCAGGGATTGTATAAGAGAGTAAATATGTGTTAGTATATGTTTGAATAAGTAAGGTGTGTATAACTGTATAGTTGAGGAAATGGAGGTGTGATTGATTCTTTGCATGACTGACTAGGTGTGTGAGTAACTCCATGGATGTGTTACAGTCTGTGAGTGTCTGTTTACACTGAGTGTATCTAAGGTTATATTACAGTCTGAAGATGTTCATTGTATTATCACATAAATGATATCATCAGTGATGTGATCAATAATGTCAAATGAGATGTCAGTGATGTCATCAGTGATGTCATTTGAGATGTCATCAGTGATGTCATCAGTGATGTCATTTGAGATGTCATCAGTGATGTCATCAGTGATGTCACTGACCATGTCATGAATGATGTAATATGTGACATCATTAGCAGTGGATTGCGGGTCCGCGATATATAGTTAGTGCAACTAACTATATATGGAATTTCAATGGTTTTGTGCAAATAAAATAAGGTTTTTTAAATGCTAATCCCTAACTATATATGGTCTATAACCTATGGTTTTTTCATTGAATTTTCAAGGTTTTGTAAATGCAAATTCCTAACTATATATGGTCTATAACCTATGGTTTTTTCTGTGAATATATATATATATATATAAATATATATATATACATATATATATATATATGTATATATATATATATATATATACATATATATGTATATATATATATATATATATATATATATATCCGAAGGGCTGCTTACACAGATTGGGTGCAACGACGAAGTCCCAGTCAGCACCAAAGAAGCAGACACGAGCCCAAAGTGAGTGCAAAAAGCTTGTAGCGTTTATTCCTTCATGAGTCCGCCATAACGCGTTTCACCACCGGAGTGGCTTGATCACATGACAACGTTAACAGATTTTACTGGGCCTTTTAAACAGCTAGCACTTTAGACACGTGATGCAAGTGTGAGTGACATAGAAAAAAGTGTAAACAAGCAACGTTTGAGCGCTATTTAAAAGATAGACTGCGCTTTGTAAAATACCACGAAAATTACAAAGTTGCTTTTACCAACTGATAGAAGGGCAAACAATTGATGGTGTACACAAATGCCAGTAATATCATAAACGAGATTTTGCATTGAAATGAAAAAAGGAAAATTAGTCTTATTTTCACAAAAATATATCCGCATAAATGCATGACTGTCGGTGTGAATACCCATAGAAAAATATATAAATATATGTATGTATATACATTTAAGGTAAAAAAATATATATATATATAAATATATAATTTCATTGAACCATATGTACAAAATTACATGATCGCGTATATACAAGCAGTGTCAAAATTCATATATTTACACAATGCATATTTTAACATTTACTGGACATTTGGAAGAATATCGGCCTAATGCCGTTTGATCAAAAAGAGACCCTTCTGTTGTATTGCAAAGCAATCAATTGAAGAACACAGTTGGATGATGTTACAAAAAGTGCATAAAGTGCTGTGAGTGCTCAAAATAACAGTGAGGATAATCCTGAAAATTAAAATAAAATTCTTAAAAAATCCTAAATATGTAGGATTAGGTGAGAGGCATGAGGCAGTTGCATTGGGCAGTTATATAAGATCTATTTCTAAGTAAAAGCGAAATATAGACCTAGTTGTGGGGTGCAACCTATCAGTAAAATACACCGGATGCAAGTGTAATACATCTGAAAATTGGAAGAGGATACAGGGGGCTGGTTAACAAAATGAGTAGAGAACAACAGACAGAGAAATTTCATACATTATTTTGAAGGGGGTAATGTGACTCAAAGATGTTAATTACAGACATGTGTGTAAATCTTCAGTGTTATTCAGACCTCCAGGGCTTTTGCTGTTGAAATTTAGAATGTATCTAGTTTCCAACATGCGCATCCTGCGTTCCCTATCACCTCCCTGTTTAGTTTTCGGAATAGTGTCGATAACATAATAACGGAGGTCCTTCAGGTTGTTATTGTGGACCTCACGGAAATGTCTCGCCACTGGGTAGGTAGGGTCAGAATTATTGATCGCTCTAATGTGCTGTAATACCCTGGCACTTGCTGGTAGTTTAGTGCTCCCTACGTACCGTAAGGGACAGGTACACTCCAAGATGTAGATGGCGTACTCTGTTTTGCAATGGAGGGATTTGGAGATCTTGATTTCTTTGTTGCTGAAGGCTGTACAGTAGCTGGTTTTATTTATGCCATAATTACAGGCTTTGCATGTGTGACATTTGGTAAACCCCCGTGAGCTTTTAAGCCAGTCCTTGGATGGGATGACCTCTGGACAGTTGGAAACTAGACTGTTGTGAAGAGAGGTAGCTCTTTTGTAAGTGATACTGGGTTTGGCTGGCATTTTATGGCCAATTATTGGATCAGAGCGTATTAGTGACCAGTTCTGGTTAATTATCTTGCTAATCGCACCCTTTTGGATACTGTACGGCACGATAAGCCTGGCACTATCTGGTTCGACTGGCTTAGTCAAGGATGGGGTTGGGGGATTTCTGATAGCTTTAGGAACTAGAAGGAGGGTTCTGTCCAGTTCCATTGTCTTGTCAATGGCAGTTTGAATAATGTGCATGGGATAACCTCGTGCGAGGAATCGCTCTTTGCATTCATGTTGAGCCATTGTAAGGTCTATGGGGTTACTGCAAATCCTTTTTATTCTCAGCATTTCCCCGTATGGGATACTTCGAATAAGATGTTTGGGATGGAAGCTGGTATAATGAAGGATGGAATTGCCAGCCGTTTCTTTTCTGTAAAGTTTGGTTTCTAAGGTGTTGTTGAAAATGTACAATTCTACGTCTAGGAAACAAATGTTGGTTGGGCTGACGGTACAGGTAAACTTTAGGTTGATGTTATTAATGTTTAACAAATTGACCCACTCGAGGGCTTCCTCCCTTGTACCCTCCCAGACAAATATAAGGTCATCAATATACCTATAGTACATTTTCACGTGTTTTACAAACCACTCACCAAGGGTCCCTTTTAGGACCAGCTCCTCCCACCAGCCCATGAAGATGCAGGCGTAGCTGGGGGAGAAGCTGGCCCCCATTGCTACCCCACGCACCTGTTGGTAGAATGTCTGATTGAAGGTGAAGAGATTGTGGTGAAGACAAAAAGTCACCATATCCAACAACATGATGTTATGTTCTGGGCATGCAGGTCTATTTTTGGTGAGGAAGAAATCCAATGCCCTTAAGCCATCCCTGTGGTCAATACATGTGTAGAGGGATGACACATCTAGAGTTAGCAGTAGAAACCCCGGATTCCAAGAAAAATCCCTAATTTTATCCAAGAAGTCACTTGTGTCTCTGAGGTAAGAGGCCAGCCCAGTTACACAGTCCTGCAAGAAGTAATCGATGTAATTTGAGGTGTGTTCCAACAGGCCGTTTCTCCCGGAAATGATGGGCCTTCCGGGCGGATGTAAAGGGTCCTTGTGGACTTTGGGGATGAAGTAGATGTTGGGAATAGTTGGGTAATCATTTTTCATGTACAGATATTCCTCCTTGGTGATTAGGCCCGCACTTTTCCAGGCAAGTAATTTGAGGAAGAAAGAGTTAGATGTTTCTTTCACTGCTGCAGCACTGCTTAATTTGTAGCAGCTACGGTCATTCAGCTGTGACATGGCCTCACTCATATACTGATTTCTGTCCCAAAGCACCACGTTACCTCCTTTATCAGAGTTTCGAATGATTATCTGGTTATTTCGTTGAAGTTTGGTTACCAGATTATCGTATGTTCTGTTGCGCTTATATATTTTGTTTCTTGTTGCGCTGGTTTTGAAGTTCAATTTTTTCAGTTCGTTAACTATATGTTCGTTATAGATATCAATACCATCACGTGGCATAATCGGATTGAACTTAGATCTGATTTTGAAGGGCGTGGTGGTGATAGGTTTGTTCATTAAGCCTTGGGTTTGACTTGCAAGAGATGTTTGTGAGAAATCTGTGCGGTTCTGGGCATGGAGGTCCGTGAGAACCGTTAACAAGGTGGAAGGTGGTTCTGTGCATGGCAAGGTTCCCATGGTGCCTTGACTATCCGTTTGGCATGCAGTCTCTATTTCCGTTATTTTGGGAGGATTGAGAGTATGGAATTTGTTCAGTTTGAGTTTGCGAATGAACTTGTAAATGTCCATACGAGTAGTGGCATAATCGAAGTTGGATTCTTTACAGTGGGAAAGCCCTAAAGAAAGGATTTGAATTTCCGCTTTAGTGAGGACTGTCTCTGTCAAGTTGATGACTGTTTTTTCAACATGATTATTGGAGTTTATTGAGTCCTTATTCATATTGTCTTTGATGGAGGCAGGCAGATTGCAAGTTCCATTTTCTGTTATCATTAATGTTTCCAGCGACCTCTCCCTTTGCTCCTCTGATTGGAGTTTGCCTGTGCGTTTCCTTGCTTTCCTCCTTTGGCTGCGTTTGTGGTTTCTCCACTTGCGGCCTGAGTCTGCCGATTTCTTGGCCGCAGCGTTGACAGGCGATCCATTGATAAAAAAACTATTTCATCGCCAGGAGTTGGAATCGCTTTGGGGTCAGATGGTACCATTCTGGATTGGTTCCCTTCATTTTCGCTTTCAGCGGCAGAGCTGAAATCAGATTGCGTGGAATCATTGGAGGCATTAGATGTCCTGGCCTGTGTTTTATTTCGGTTTCTTCCAGGTTGTTTGCCGCTCTTTAAGGAGTCGAACTTGCAGGCAAAAGTAAAAATGCGTCCGCATTCATAGTCCGCAAGGTCGCGTTGGAACTTGTAGGCTTTGCGGGCTTTAATTTTTTCCTCCTCTTTTTTAAGACGGGCGGTCATTTCTGCATTCAATTTATTGATTTCTTCAGGTGTTCCCATTTGGGCTATTTCGTCCGTTAGTGCCACCACTTTTTTCTGGAGTTCAATGCGGTCGATTTCTGCATATTTGACGAGCAGAATTACTAACTCCCTTGAGGAGTCCAGGTTTTTTTGTGCCCATTCCTTCATTAGTTCTGGGTTTGGCTGCTCGTAACTCGGTGCCAACAGGATTCTTAATCCCCTCGGTACTCTTCCCGCGTCCAGGTAGCTTTGTAACGATCTGTGCTCCCACCATTTTGCCTGCTCTCCCCGCATCAACTTTTCCAAGATTTTCATTTTATTTTTGAGAGTTTCGTCAGTTTTTGAATTGCTCGGCCCTGCTGGTTCCGGGCGTTCCCGAGTCTGGGCGGTATTAATGAATAGCCCTTGCGCTGCCGCCTCTCGGTCCTTTAACGTGTCGGCAGACATGTCTGCTTGCAGCAGGAAGGAAAAACGCCAATTTAACTTGAGGATACAGCTGGGTTACGGAGTCGTTAATCACCCTCCGTTCCGCTAGCGTCCTCGCACACCAAGTACCCCACAGTTTCGGAGAGGTCCTACCTTTCACGTCCTGCTTGTGTCCCCGAACACCCTCCGGTGCGGCAGGGATAAGCGATCGATCCAGGTGCCTTGAAGTCTCAGGTGGGGGGGCTTGCTGGTATAATCCTCCCGGATTGCAAAACAGGCTCCACGCCGTGGCTTGAAGACAGGCTTCCGTTTACCAGCTGCCACAAAGTGCTTGGGGGTCCGTGTGTAACTGGTCGAAGCTTTACCAGTTATATATCCGAAGGGCTGCTTACACAGATTGGGTGCAACGACGAAGTCCCAGTCAGCACCAAAGAAGCAGACACGAGCCCAAAGTGAGTGCAAAAAGCTTGTAGCGTTTATTCCTTCATGAGTCCGCCATAACGCGTTTCACCACCGGAGTGGCTTGATCACATGACAACGTTAACAGATTTTACTGGGCCTTTTAAACAGCTAGCACTTTAGACACGTGATGCAAGTGTGAGTGACATAGAAAAAAGTGTAAACAAGCAACGTTTGAGCGCTACTTAAAAGATAGACTGCGCTTTGTAAAATACCACGAAAATTACAAAGTTGCTTTTACCAACTGATAGAAGGGCAAACAATTGATGGTGTACACAAATGCCAGTAATATCATAAACGAGATTTTGCATTGAAATGAAAAAAGGAAAATTAGTCTTATTTTCACAAAAATATATCCGCATAAATGCATGACTGTCGGTGTGAATACCCATAGAAAAATATATAAATATATGTATGTATATACATTTAAGGTAAAAAAATATATATATATATAAATATATAATTTCATTGAACCATATGTACAAAATTACATGATCGCGTATATACAAGCAGTGTCAAAATTCATATATTTACACAATGCATATTTTAACATTTACTGGACATTTGGAAGAATATCGGCCTAATGCCGTTTGATCAAAAAGAGACCCTTCTGTTGTATTGCAAAGCAATCAATTGAAGAACACAGTTGGATGATGTTACAAAAAGTGCATAAAGTGCTGTGAGTGCTCAAAATAACAGTGAGGATAATCCTGAAAATGAAAATAAAATTCTTAAAAAATCCTAAATATGTAGGATTAGGTGAGAGGCATGGGGCAGTTGCATTGGGCAGTTATATAAGATCTATTTCTAAGTAAAAGCGAAATATAGACCTAGTTGTGGGGTGCAACTATCACATAAATGATATCATCAGTGATGTGATCAATAATGTCAAATGAGATGTCAGTGATGTCATCAGTGATGTCATTTGAGATGTCATCAGTGATGTCATCAGTGATGTCATTTGAGATGTCATCAGTGATGTCATCAGTGATGTCACTGACCATGTCATGAATGATGTAATATGTGACATCATTAGCAGTGGATTGCGGGTCCGCGATATATAGTTAGTGCAACTAACTATATATGGAATTTCAATGGTTTTGTGCAAATAAAATAAGGTTTTTTAAATGCTAATCCCTAACTATATATGGTCTATAACCTATGGTTTTTTCATTGAATTTTCAAGGTTTTGTAAATGCAAATTCCTAACTATATATGGTCTATAACCTATGGTTTTTTCTGTGAATATATATATATATATATATATATACATATATATATATATATGTATATATATACATATATATATACATATATATGTATATATATATATATATATATATATATTACCTACTGGCTATCGCCAGTAGGTATATATAGTTAGGATTAATTCCCTATGGGATTTCTGAAAATTCTATGTCTAATAACTTTGGCGTTTGTGGACGGAATCGGCTGAAATTTTCAGGAAAATGGCACATTTTGTTTTTGAGCAGCCCCTGAAAATTTGGTGGGGTTTCGTCAAGGGGGGGCTGAGAAAAAAGGGGGGTCCCAAAACGCGTTTTTTACATTGAGTTTTCCATAGGGCGGTTGGCCTCACTTTTAGCTCGAACGGCTGAATGGATTTGCACGAAACTTGGCAAAATTGTAGGGACTGGTAGCCCGATGTGCCTTTGCTAGGTCTCAATATATGTGCTTCAGTGGATTTTGAGAAATTAACGTTTAAATCAAGATATATATCTGTAACAGCGCTCCGGGCAGCGATCCGGTCCGCTTACTTTTCGCGTTTCGGAACTTTGCGCGCAGAAAGCTGATTGGCTCTCCGGTGTCTGTCAACATTCTAAACAGTCCGGAGCGGCCGCCATCTTGTCTCTCGGTAGGATCGAGAGAGAAGAAGAGGTGAAAAACGAAAGGGGAATTTAATGAAAGGGGGCAAGGTATCCCCCTCTTGACCCCCTAGGAATGTTGTTGGGGTTATTAAAGGGTCCCGTGGGGAAAAGGAAAAAAAAATGATTTTTCACGGTAGAAGCGCTTCACGGGCCGCGAACTGGGCCGCAAACTGGTAGCGAAACGGGAATTCGCCATTTTGTGCTTCGTTAATTGAATTACTAGGTATAAGGGGGTGCGGGAGACGTATCCTAATCCCCTATGTTTCCTGAGGGTGGCTGAGGAGGCTGATATATGTTGATACATCTCTTCCAGCGGCTGTGCGTGAGCTTTTTTTTATTTTGCTGCGTGACAGTCCGGAGCGGCCGCCATCTTGTCTCTCGGTAGGATCGAGAGAGAAGAAGAGGTGAAAAACTAAGGGGGAATTTAATGAAAGGGGGCAAGGTATCCCCCTCTTGACCCCCTAGGAATGTTGTTGGGGTTATTAAAGGGTCCCGTGGGGAAAAGAAAAAAAAAATGATTTTTCACGGTAGAAGCGCTTCACGGGCCGCGAACTGGGCCGCAAACTGGTAGCGAAACGGGAATTCGCCATTTTGTGCTTCGTTAATTAAATTACTAGGTATAAGGGGGTGCGGGAGATGTATCCTAATCCCCTATGTTTCCTGAGGGTGGCTGAGGAGGCTGATATATGTTGATACATCTCTTCCAGCGGCTGTGCCATCTTGCCTTTTTTCCAATGCCACAATTTTGTCGTGCACGGCAGCCATTTTAGATGCCAGGCTGGTCCCAGGCTATCACCTACCCCTGCGGATGTAGTTTATGGCCCCAGCTGTAGAGAATTCAGACATGCCAACCCTCCTGATTCAGGCGTGTGACTACTGATTTCAGTGCTAGTCTCCCGCCTCCCGATTTCTGCAAGCAAAAACCCGGGGGCATATTACGAACAACTAGCGATAATTTTTGTCTCTAACTTGTTTAGAGACAAAAATTATCGCCGCACATCGGCGATTTTTATCGCAGATAAACCTTGCTATTATCGCAGAAAAGTCAGCGATATTCATGTATTATCGAGCAAATGCTCTTAGCCATGTTATCCACCTCCCATTGGATAACATGGCTAAGAACTGCTCAGGGCAGGTGTTAGATTTTGGAGATATTCGCGCTTAGCGCGAATATCTCCAAAAGTTGGTAATAGAAGATAGCGATGTTAGGGACGGTTTCCAGTCGCTAACATCTTGGTACGCCACTTTGCATGTCATTAGTGATAAGTATCACTGACATGCAAAGCGGGGCCCAAGATGGTCGCTATCTCCTTTTAGCTGTCACTAACTGGTGTTAGCGACAGCTTGGTAATAGGGAGATAATTTTATCTCCGCTTTCATGGCTTTTAAAGCCAAAAAAGCGGAGATAAACCCCCTTGATAATATGCCCCACGATTCCTTGGGGGTTTCAGCTGACAGGGCTTGGTATTGTGTTACATGGTAATTTTTCCAGGAAACGTCAGAGGGTCGATGCAGGGGTTCTAGAAGAGGTGATAAACCATTTAAGCCTCATGAACAAGCGAATGGTCTTTTAAAGATTTGTGAAGTACTCTGGGCGGCGGTGTGTGTGTGCCCTCTTGTAGGAGCGGGCGGGGGGGCACTGCCAGCAACTTGCCAGGTCAGGTAGTGTTCAACACGTGCATCACCCTTTCTCTGCCTGCTATTGCGCTCCATGCTTCGGAAAGGTAAGAAAAAGAACGTGCATTTGAGTTTGAAATGTCCGATCCTGCAGCAGCACACTTCCAAAGCCCACACATGACAATAACCCGATTCAAGGCCCCATTCACCCGTTTTTAAAAAAATAGATAACACTCCAACAAAGTAAGATTATAAAACTTTATTAACTATTAACTATAACGAACGGAACAAAAACTAAAAACATTTAAACATTTTTCAACACAAAAAGCAACAATGGTTAGAAGCTGTCTTTTGTGCGAATAGTCCCAAGGCAGCACAACGTGCAGAGTTCTGGACGGCACCCAGGTGATGTCGCCTGGGTGCCGCACTGGTTTTGGGATCCTACAATGCAGCACAGAAAAACAGCGTGGGGCGTCCCGGGTGGTGCGGGGGGAGGCCTCGTCAGTAGCGGTCTGTTGTGCGAATAGTCCCAAGGCAGCAGAACGCGTTGAGATGTTGATGGGACTGTGTCCAGTGTCACATGGCTGACACAACATGTACGACAGGCACCCAGGTGATGTCCAGTAAACTGCCGCACTGGTTTTGGTATCCTACAATGCTGCTCCGAAAATTGGCGTGCGGCGGCCCGGGGGTGGGGGAGGCAGCGTGAACGGGCCTCCCCAGGTGGCGGCCATCTAGCTGAGTTGCGCCCGCTCTTGCGGCTACAGCGTCTCGCTCACCATGTTGTTGAGTTGCTCCCACTCTTGCAGTGCAGCGATAGGCGGCTGCCACATGGCTCTTAAAATGGCGGACGGCTCCTCGGTTTTGGGCCTGGTCCACTGAAATGGCCCTGGGACACCTTGGAACTCGGACGCTTGCCTGCTAGGGCTTGGGCTCCATTCTCGAAAAGCGTCCCCTCAGCCGTGAAGATTCTACAAAAGTCTTGGGGGCCCCCGACTCCCGCAGGCTTCCGGTGGGGAGCGGCTGCCATGATTGCTCGCGGAATGACCACGACGGAGCCACAAGATGGTGGTGCTCTCATGCTGACGCCAGCTTCAGTCTGAATGATTCAGAAACAAGGTGGGGCTTTCATCGTTTGGGAAAAAAAAATGTTCTAAACCAATGAAAAGTGTTATTTTTAGGTCATATGACCAAGCCTTCCATCTTTAGGAAACCAAAAGTAAAATGAACCAATGAAAAGTTTTATAAACAAGTCACATGACCTGTTATGCGGCATAGGGCTACAAAAAGCGTAGAAAATCCGTTGGCACGTGAGGCGGCGTCAGTAGCGGACCGATGTGCGAATAGGCCGAAGGCAGCACAACGCGCCGAGATTCGGATGGCACCGAGGTGGTGTCCAGCAAATTGCCGCACTGGTGTGGCCATCCTACAATGCTGCGCCGAAAGACGGCGTGTCCAGCTGAGTTGCGGTCACTGTTGCGGTACAGTGACTCGAACGCGCCGAGATCCGGATGGCACCGAGGTGGTGTCCAGCAAATTGCCGCACTGGTGTGGCCATCCTACAATGCTGCGCCGAAAGACGGCGTGTCCAGCTGAGTTGCGGTCACTGTTGCGGTACAGTGACTCGAACGCGCCGAGATCCGGATGGCACCGAGGTGGTGTCCAGCAAATTGCCGCACTGGTGTGGCCATCCTACAATGCTGCGCCGAAAGATGGCGTGTCCAGCTGAGTTGCGGTCACTCTTGCGGTACAGTGAGTCGAACGCGCCGAGTTCTGGATGGCCCCGATGTTGTGTCCAGCAAGTTGCCGCACTGGTGTGGCCATCCTACAATGCTGCGCCGAAAGTCGGCGTGGGGTGCCCCGTTGGCTTATGAGGTGATGTCAGTAGTGGACTGATGTGTGAATAGGTCGGAACCAGCACAAGGCGCCAAGATCCGAATGGCAAGTCCTGGATGTTGAGTGCCTCAGTTGAGAGTTCTGAGCAGTGCTTGTAAGACTGTCTGAAGCTTATTTGCACCTACTGCAGCTTCACTATTGCCCTGGTGTGGCCAAAGGTGGCACATGACATAGGCGGCCGGCTCCCGAGGTGCGGCGGAACTTTTTTCCTTTTCCTTTCTGCTTCTTTTCCTACAATCCGTTTCATCTGAAGACACGACCAGGTCCCTGAATGTGTGCAGCGGGACGCTATTGATTGAATGAAAATGGCGGCTTGACACAAAGCTGACTCAAGCGTTACTGTTGATGCTATACAGACAAAAATTGGTTTTCAGTTTGTACATTCTTCAGGTTTTTTTTTTCCATCCAAGTCTGATTGAGAGTTTGTAGAAAAATGGCTTCAGATTTTCCACATACTACTCTTCAACATTCTTCCTAAATGTAACAATGTGAAACTCACTAGGAGAATGGCTGTTTCTGTTTCCTTTCAAAATGCTGCCAACACTATTTTCTGAATGGAAGACACCATCTTGTAGCATAAAGGGCCGAAAGGGGTTCTGGTCTGGCCGATGGTTGGTGGAGACATTTTGACTATATCTTGGACCTGCCCGGCCTCGCCCAAAATGGCGCCGGTATAAATAGGACTCGTAACTCCTTGCCCGCAAATGTATATCTAGAAAATGTTATTGTAAGTGGCCGTGTCGTATTTTAATTACAAAATGTACGTCCACCGATTCCGCAACTGTTAGACACCTTTGTTCTTGCAACCTAATGGCCCGCTCGTTACGTTCTTTTACAGTGTAAATGTCTCCTCATCATATACGATTTCAGTTTGCTCCGTGGCCGGCCCACGTGGTTATAGGCCCGTGTTTGTATACTGACATTTTCACAATAAAGGTTTTTAAAACAAAACACGGTAGTAGTATTTACATTGGTAAAGTTTTTACTTTTAGTCACTGTTTTCGAATCAGTAAAGGCAAGTGAAATAAAGCAGTCCAATTACATGACGGATAAAAGGTATAATATGTAGGAACGCAGTGAAAAGTTTTATAAACAAGTCACATGACCTGTTATGCGGCATAGGGCTACAAAAAGCGTAGAAAATCCGTTGGCACGTGAGGCGGCGTTAGTAGCGGACCGATGTGCGAATAGGCCGAAGGCAGCACAACGCGCCGAGATTCGGATGGCATCGAGGTGGTGTCCAGCAAATTGCCGCACTGGTGTGGCCATCCTACAATGCTGCGCCGAAAGACGGCGTGTCCAGCTGAGTTGCGGTCACTGTTGCGGTACAGTGACTCGAACGCGCCGAGATCCGGATGGCACCGAGGTGGTGTCCAGCAAATTGCCGCACTGGTGTGGCCATCCTACAATGCTGCGCCGAAAGACGGCGTGTCCAGCTGAGTTGCGGTCACTGTTGCGGTACAGTGACTCGAACGCGCCGAGATCCGGATGGCACCGAGGTGGTGTCCAGCAAATTGGCGCACTGGTGTGGCCATCCTACAATGCTGCGCCGAAAGATGGCGTGTTCAGCTGAGTTGCGGTCACTCTTGCGGTACAGTGAGTCGAACGCGCCGAGATCTGGATGGCCCCGATGTTGTGTCCAGCAAGTTGCCGCACTGGTGTGGCCATCCTACAATGCTGCGCCGAAAGTCGGCGTGGGGTGCCCCGTTGGCTTATGAGGTGATGTCAGTAGTGGACTGATGTGTGAATAGGTCGGAACCAGCACAAGGCGCCAAGATCCGAATGGCAAGTCCTGGATGTTGAGTGCCTCAGTTGAGATTTCTGAGCAGTGCTTGTAAGACTGTCTGAAGCTTATTTGCACCTACTGCAGCTTCACTATTGCATTGCCCTGGTGTGGCCAAAGGTGGCACATGACATAGGCGGCCGGCTCCCGAGGTGCGGCGGAACTTTTTTCCTTTTCCTTTCTGCTTCTTTTCCTACAATCCGTTTCATCTGAAGACACGACCAGGTCCCTGAATGTGTGCAGCGGGACGCTATTGATTGAATGAAAATGGCGGCTTGACACAAAGCTGACTCAAGCGTTACTGTTGATGCTATACAGACAAAAATTGGTTTTCAGTTTGTACATTCTTCAGGTTTTTTTTTTCCATCCAAGTCTGATTGAGAGTTTGTAGAAAAATGGCTTCAGATTTTCCACATACTACTCTTCAACATTCTTCCTAAATGTAACAATGTGAAACTCACTAGGAGAATGGCTGTTTCTGTTTCCTTTCAAAATGCTGCCAACACTATTTTCTGAATGGAAGACACCATCTTGTAGCATAAAGGGCCGAAAGGGGTTCTGGTCTGGCCGATGGTTGGTGGAGACATTTTGACTATATCTTGGACCTGCCCGGCCTCGCCCAAAATGGCGCCGGTATAAATGGGACTCGTAACTCCTTGCCCGCAAATGTATATCTAGAAAATGTTATTGTAAGTGGCCGTGTCGTATTTTAATTACAAAATGTACGTCCACCGATTCCGCAACTGTTAGACACCTTTGTTCTTGCAACCTAATGGCCCGCTCGTTACGTTCTTTTACAGTGTAAATGTCTCCTCATCATATACGATTTCAGTTTGCTCCGTGGCCGGCCCACGTGGATATAGGCCCGTATTTGTATACTGACATTTTCACAATAAAGGTTTTTAAAACAAAACACGGTAGTAGTATTTACATTGGTAAAGTTTTTACTTTTAGTCACTGTTTTCGAATCAGTAAAGGCAAGTGAAATAAAGCAGTCCAATTACATGACGGATAAAAGGTATAATATGTAGGAACGCAGTAAAGATAAATACTTAAGGGCAGTTGTGTTTTTCATGTCTGCAATATAAAGTGATCGATAAGAATCTGATAATCAGGCGTATCGGCGACTAAGATAGCAGGCCGAATCTCTTTTACTCAACGGCTCCGTTATGGAAGGAAGAAACGCCCTTTTTCTCGAAAAAGGAATATATTTTACTTACAAGACAGTTGTAAATTTTCCGGGAAAGTACATTAGCCTGGAATATTATAACATATGTTTGAAAAAAAAATATTGTTCGAAAACAATAAAAAGCGTAATTTTTAGGTCATATGACCAAGCTTTTCATCATTAAATTAACAAAAGTAAAATGAACCAATGAAAAGTTTTATTAACAAGTCACATGTCCTGTTATGCTTACGTTACGCGCTGCGCGCCGCGCCTCGGATCACTTCCGGGTGCGGTAACGCGGCGTGTCATATAACGCATTACGCGACAACGTAGGTCAAGAATATAGTCAAAATGTCTCCACCAACCAGCCTTCGGAACACAACTCCTTTCAGCAGTCCAAAAAGTTCTGTTAAATGACAACAGAGGGGACAGGCAACAAGAACCATCAGTCAAAGAGGGGAGGGCAAGTTCTTCTCTTCCGGGTCATGTTGGGGCGCTACCAGAACTGATCGAATTGGTAGTCTACAGTGTTTCTGGATGTTTCAGACTAAAGCTGGCGTCAGCATGAGACCACTACCATCTCGTAGCTCCGTCGTGGCCATTCCACGAGCAATCATGGCAGCCGCTCCCCACCAGAAGCCTGCGGGAGTCGGAGGCCCCCAAGACTTTTGTAGAATCTTCACGGCTGAGGGGACGCTTTTCGAGAATGGGACCCAAGCCCTATCAGGGAAGCGTCCGAGTTCAAAGGTGTCCCAGGGCCATTTTAGTGGACCAGGCCCAAAACCGAAGAGCCGGCCGCCATTTTGAGAGTCCTGTGGCAGCCGCCTATCGCTGCACCGCAAGAGTGGGCGCAATTCAGCTGGATGGTGGGCAAGACGCTGTAGCCGCAAGAGTGGGCGCAACTCAGCTGGATGGGACAAGGTTCAGAATTGAAGAGTCATCAAAAGGCAAAAAGTTCCGCCGGATCCCGGGAGCCGGCCGCCTATGTCGGGGGCAATCTCAGGCTACACCAGTGCTATAAGACTTGGGGAGGGTGTCGGAGCCAAGCGTCTTCTCCGAGTCCATGGCCATCACACCGCCCCTCAGGGGCCTCCGTCAAGCTGTTTAGGAAGGTAATATATCACATTGTTTTCTAATGCAGTCAGGTCCACAAACGACACTCACTTACTTTGAGAATAGTGAAGCTGCAGTAGGTGGAAATAAGCTTCAGACAGTGTTACAAGCGCTGCTCAGAACTCTTAACTATGGCACCCAACATCCAGAACTTATGCTATTTGAGAATGGCAGTGACATCGAAGCATCTCAGGGACCAAAACCATTAACGTACTTTCACGTATGAAAATCTTACTTGGGGAGGGGGCAGGAGCGAAGCGCCCCCTCCCAGTCAGCGCCACCACACCGTATGTTGAAAATTTGAAGCCATCGTTCTACAAAGTCAACCAAACTTGGATTAAAAATCTAGAAAAATGTACAAACTGAAAACCAGTTTTGGTCTGCATAGCATCAGTAGCAACGCTTGAGTCAGCTTTGTGTCAAGCCGCAAATTTGATTCAACAAAGCACAGACATTCAAAAAGGCTCAAATTCAGAACTCTAAACTATGGCACCCAACATCCAGGAGCTTGCCATCCGGATCTTGGAGCCTTGTGCTGCTTTCGATCTATTCACACATCGGTCCACTACTGACATCATTTTATAAACCAACGTTATGTAAATAGTTTTTTAATAAAATGTTTTACCCTGTTTCTTTGCTGGTGTGTTGTCTATATTTTTAATATTTGCATACGGTTTGTCGTTATTTTGTGCGGGATGGGTGATGGAGCCGAGCTGTCTTGCAGCCCTCATGGTGTGGAGCTCAGTTCATCTCACTATTTTCGTATTTCTCATGAAGGGTTGTTCCTAATATTTCTATTTTAGCGAGGTCAAAAAGAGATCCAATTAGTGGCCTACTGATTTTGCTCGATTACTTTTATTTTTTTTACACGATTTTTCACTATCTGCAAAGACTAAACAGAGTATTGCGACTTTGTGCTTGTTTGTAAATAGAGAATGATCCAAAGAGAACCAATTCTAAAACAGTAAATGCTTGGACAACAATCAATCAAATGGAGAGACAAGCAGCCACGACGGATTACAACGGGGGTAAAGGCCTGCGTTAACTACCCTTCAGTATCTGCAAAGAGAGAGTACTACTAAGACAAAAGAGGGGAGGGGGGGGGTGCAGCGTTCAAAGCACATCAGCGTGCATAAATACGAAAATGTTTTTATTTATCACGTACTTGACATTTTAAAGCTTTTCATATTTGCTATTAAAAAACCAATGAAATTCACAGAAAAAACCATAGGTTATAATGGATATATAGTTAGGAATTTGCATTTACAAAACCTTGAAAATTCAATGAAAAAACCATTGGTTTTAGGCCATATATAGTTAGGGATTTGCATTTACAAAACCTTATTTTACTCGCATAAAACCATTGAAATTCCATATATAGTTATAAGCGCTAACTATATATCGCGCACCCGCAATCCACTGCTGATGATGTCACATATTACATCATTCATGACATGGTTAGTGACATCACTGATGACATCACTGATGACATCTCAAATGACATCACTGATGACATCACTGAAAACATCTCATTTGACATGACTGATAACATCACTGATGATATCATTCATGTGATAATACGATGAACCTCTTCAGACTCTAATATAACCTTAGATACAATCAGTGTAAACAGACACTCACAGACTGTCACTCATCCATGGAGTTACTCACACACCTAGTCAGTCATGCAAAGAATCAATCACACCTCCATTTCCTCAAATATACAGTTATACAAACTTTACTTATTCAAACATATACTAACACATATTTACTCTCTTATACAATCCCTGATACAAGTTCACAATGATCCATACAGCCACTCACACATTCACTGGCTCTTATGCACAGTTATTTATATATGTCAACTCTCACATGTACTGTGTTTTACATATGTACTTACTTTGACATGTAGCACTGAGATATCCATTCACTCACCAATACACTCATGCACACAGTCAACCGCCCATACAGCTGTTTCCACATGCACTTTTGAACCCACCCATCTAGTGAATCAACTGCTCACACATCTATGCACAGAGTCACACACCTCCCAGCTACCCACACACACACTCAGTATCCCATACAAATACTTGGGCAACCAATCAATAACCCATATAGTTACTCATATAGCTACTTATCAACACATGGAACAGTTTACAGAACAACAGACATAATGATGCACAAATTAAGACAGTTTAGTCATTAACCCATGCACTCAGTGAGACACATTTAATCACTCACTCATATAGTCAGTCATGCACCTACTAAATCCTTCATCCAGACACTTATATATCCACTCATTCTTCAATATGTAAGAGATATTTTAACTTTACAGAAACATACAGTCACTGGATGATGTCATTTGAGATGTCATCAGTGATGTCATCAGTGATGTCACTAACCATGTCATGAATGATGTAATATGTGACATCATCAGCAGTGGATTGCGGGTGCGCGATATATAGTTAGCGCTTATAACTATATATGGAATTTCAATGGTTTTATGCGAGTAAAATAAGGTTTTGTAAATGCAAATCCCTAACTATATATGGCCTAAAACCAATGGTTTTTTCATTGAATATATATATATATATATATGTATCTATGTTATAGAGAAAGGTTTATCCGAAACGCGTCTGTTTATTTTGCTCTGTTACTCAAAATAAAATCTTTGGTAACAAGTCCCTGCGAGTGCGGTTCCTTTCTGGGGGAAGCCGTGGCGAAAAGGGAATGGAGCTGTCGTATTGATGCAGGTGCACCCCCGCATTTGAGTCGCACCAAATGACATCACTGATGGCATCATCCAGTGAATGTGTATCTTTCTGAAAAATAAATATTTTTTATATATGTATATCTAAAGGTTGATGGAAGAATAAATGGGTAAATAAATGTCTAAATGAATGTTTTTTTGTGTAAAATTGATTGGTTAACTGACATATTAAATGTATCTTAGTGAATACATATATTAGCAAGTAATGTTTAAATATTTAAATATCTGTATCTGTGTCTCACTTTGTGTATAAGTGGCTGCATGTGTTGGTGAGTAGCTACATGAGTGTGTACATGGGTTATTAGTTATTTTTTTGAGTATCAGTATCAGTGTCTGTATGGTTCGGTGGGGGATATTACTTAGGGCACAGATGCATGAATGAGTGACTCACTATTTGTATGTATTTTGAAGACAGCATGTGTGCAAGACTGTATGGGTGGATGATTGTGTGTATGGGTGGGTTAGTGAGTATGTGTTTTTATAATTGATTGTTTAAGAGAGTAAATATGTTTCCGTTTCTGTAGAAGTATGTGTTGTGGTGTGCATATAACAGTATAATCAAGTAAATGGTTTTTTGATAGTTTATTTGCATGTGTGAATTTGTGTGTGAGTAACTATATGGATGAGTATTAGTGTGTAACAGGATGTATAGGTGTATGAGTACATATGATGAGTAAGTACATGCATGAGTGACTATATAGAACTGTTGGTGAATGAGTGGATGTGTATGTAGATGTTGGAATTACCTAATAAGTTGTTGTAATTGGTATTGGTTTCTCCTTTTTTAAGAAAATGTTAGTTTCTATATTTGAATGTGTGTGTCAAAGGTTATTTTATGCTGATAGGAGGTCTGCCACTTTGTCACAAGAATGTTGTCATCAGTGATGTCATTTGAGATGTCATCAGTGATGTCATGAGTGATGTCGCTGACCAAGTCATGAGTGATGTAATATGTGACATCATCAGCAGTGCATTGCACGTGCAAGTTATAGTGAGTCCAACTAACTATAACGTGGGAATTTCAATGGTTTTATGCAAGTAAAATTTCCACCTAACTATGACTGGTGTGAAACCTATGGTTTTTTCAGTGAATATATATATATATAATATTACCTATCGGCGGTCGCCAGTAGGTAGTTATAGTTAGGACCTATTATGCATAGGAAATCCGCAACATTCTATTCCCAATAACTTTGGCACCGACTGACGAATCTTTGCGAAATTTACCAAACTTTTGGACAGCTCTGGTGCTCTCCTATCCTAAAAGTTTTGGGTGATTGGTCAAGTGGGGGTGGAGAAAAAAGGGGGGTCCCAAAACATTTTTTCCCCATGCAATTTCTAATAAGACCTTTAGCCACAGATACAGCTCGAACGGCTGAATGGAATTATGCCAAATTTGGCAAAGAGGTAGTCCTCAGTTCCGATCTTGTACCTTTTGCTTATATGGTGTTAATCTGTTTAGTAGTACCTGAGAAAATTACAGTTAAAGTCATTTATATATCTATGGGCGTGGTGGAGCCGCGGAGTGTGCGAGGATTGTCGTCGTACCATAAGCGCACCGTCCAGATCACGAGCTGAATGCTGATTGGCTGTTAAGTGGTTGTAAACATTCAAAACCAGGTACTGTTGGCAGCCATTTTGTGCCTCGGTAGAAGCGAGGCTGAGGAAGTCAGTGGAATATGTGTGCCAAACGGAGAAAGGGGGAAGGGCAGAAATAATTTAACCCTCTAGACCCCCGGGGCCCATAATCTTTTTTAAAACCCGGCAGGTGTGTGTAGGGTGCGTGGACTGTGCCGTAAAATAAATAAAATAAAACAGCATTTTTAAAAATATTTAGTTACCGCGGTGTTAAATACTGGGGACAAAATTATGAAATGTTATGTGGGGCCCAGAGAGGCCCCCCAGCCTGGGGGATCATTACCTCCCAGGACTAAAAAGAAAGAAATGGTGGGGGAGGGGTCGAAGGACCTCAAAGCCGGGGGGACCATCACCTCCGAGGCTTTATGTATTGTGGGAAGGGGACTGTGTGGCCCCCCTCCTGGAGCACTTGAGGGCCCGTTACCCGCCTGGGCTACAAAAAAATAACATGGCTGGGGGGCTGTAAGGTCTCCAAAGCCCCGGGGAACACCACTCCCCGGGGCTTTATGTATTGTGGAAGTGCCGGCTCCTGCAGTGTCCCGGGGTGTCCATACCGCCCTCCCGTAGCAAGGAAATCTGTTCTCTCTTTCAAATACTAAATCAGATTGCTTTTCCACATGGGGAGCTGCATGTTAGTAACTCCCGACGTGGAAAAGTAATGCCGGCTCCCAAACGCATACAAGTTGTGCACCAAAGGCGCTAGGGTCGCGCACCCTTCAGATTATGAGTGGTGCATCCAGCGCGTGCACACCAGGGGGCCGCACTGAGTGCTGCGCTGGGTGCGTGACTTTTACTTTTTACTACAGGTAGTGGTGGTTCCCGGGACTTGAGGGGTGTCGTTCAGGCCCACACACTTCTAAATAGGAGGGGGGGCCTTGGAAGCGAAAGTGTTGCAAGGGGGTTGTAAATCTGGTACACAGTGTTTTGTTTAACTTTGCTTTCCTTTCTGTCACGTAGAGGATACAGGGTAAATATAATGGTTTCTGTACAGCCAGTACCTTTCAACTCTGTCCCCAAACGGCTTTCTGCCTGTTACCATATTAACAGTTCAATGAACACTTACGTGAGCACAGAGATTAGAAGTACACCACACTATGTTGCTAATGGAAAAAGTTACTGTGCTGGAGTTTTAAAACTTTTTCATAGGAACCGTTAGTCGTAGCTATAGACTCTGGTAAAGATTTGGTAAAGAGTTAGCGTCAGAATTATACTCCAAATTATAAATATCATTTCTATTGGGGACCGCCAGCCCCCAAAAAATTAAGATATATATACTTTTTTGATTAACTTTCATTGAAACAACAATAAATAACTGAAAACGTAACTTAAAGATAACAATATAATAAATAACTAGAAACATAACTTTTACAAAGCAATATGATAAACAAAATGTGATATGGACTCCAATAGAAGTATGGTAGGTAATCTGCAAAACAAAAATGAAAAATTAGATTGATGTGACTAAATGAGGTCAAACATTACAAGTCAAGGTAACACTTGGCGATATTTCCTTATTTTGACGTGTGCAGTGTGCCTGATACATGTCACTTGTCTGATGGGCCCGCGTTCAAGAGGTGTCTGTATGGAAGCGCCTACTGCATCAGATTTACACTATAGATCAACAGGTCTTTAAAATGATTCAGAGATGAGACAGAATTAGGTGAGAGATCAAGTCATTATGCAGGACAATATTCTTTAGGGCTTATTTACAAGACTCTTGCGCCACTTTTGTGTTACTTTTCTCATGTTGAAAGTGACGCAAAAGTGGAACAAGGGGCTTGTAAATAAGCTCTTTTAAGTCTAATGCATTTAATCAGAGGGATTGTATATCTAGGCTGCTCTGCTTACCTTGTGTAAACACTGTGACCAACAGAGTTCACAACTTGAACTCAGCTTTGGTTCTACACGTCAGAGTGGACAGCGGCATCCATAACTATAAAAGAGAAAGAGAAACAATGTGAGAGAGAGTGAGAGAGAGAAAGAGGGAAAAAACAACATTAAAAGTTTGGGAGAGAGAAAATACTCGTAGCTCACCTTTTGCCTCTGTGGTGTGTCCAAGCAAATGCTGGTTCATAGTGCACCCTCCAGTTTAATGATCTGAAAGATAGTATATAGAGTTAGTAATAGCATAGTATATACAAATGCACACGTATATTTTTGCTTTATTTATTTGTACACTCAGGATACTATATTACAACTAGTTCCACTGTAAGGAGGTGTATGTGCGCTGTTTTTTCCAAAGTAGTATATCCCATGTATTCCCACTGCATAGCGGTGAGTTGTCAATATTGGGTATCTAGACTGTTGCACCCCATTGACTCGCAGAGTTCGGAGGTGAGTGTTTTTCTTGGGAAGTCAGAGGCAGATTTAGAAGCTCCTTGTGCCACTTTTCCTATGTTAAAAGTGACACAAAAGTGGCGCAAGGGGCTCCTACATCTGCCCCTCAAACTGTTGTAACCTATCTATTGTCACTGCCCAGAGGTAATTTTACATTCCTACGCAGTCAAGCTGCTACACACTACTCACTCTCTCCTTTCACAGTTGTCTTGTCCTTGTTTCGGAAACAAGCTTCTTTGCTCACCTGGTGCCATTGGCCTGATTCAAAGAGGGTGCGCTACGTGTCGAAGCAGCTTTCTCAGAAGTTGTTATGATGGCCATGCATCATCGCAGAATCCTCGAATGTTGAGTTTTAGAGGTGTCGGGGGACGCCAATTCGTGAAACACAACCTGTAAGATAGGTGCGAGAGTTACAGTTAGTACAACTAACTATAACGGAGGAATTTCAATGGTTTTGTATGAGTGAAATGTCCAGCTAACTATAACACCCCTAAAACCTATGTTTTTTCTGGAATTTATATATATATATATATATATATATATATATACATATATATATATATATATATATATATATATATATATATATATATATATATATATATATATATATATATATATATATATATATATATATATATATATATATATATATATATTATCTACTGGCGGTCGCCAGTAGGTAGTTATAGTTAGGACCAAGTTTCCATAGGAAGAGCATTTTTTGTTTTGCTTATAAGTTTGGCGTTGTCTGATGAATCTCCATGAAATTTTTGAAACTAATTCTTTGTTCAGATCAGCTCCTATGTTGAAAGTTTGGGAATGATTCGTCAAGGGGGGGGCGAGCAAAAAGGGGGGTCCCAAAGCGTGTTTTCTCCATGCAAACTTTAGACAAGGCTACAGGTCGAACAGGTGAATGGAATTACCCCAAATTTGACAGGGAGAAGGGTCTTGGTCTAGAAAGCACACTTTTGTTTATTCAGTGTAAATCTGTACAGTCGTTTTGGAGAAATATCGAAATTTATAGATATTGATCTTTGGGAATTCTGCCATCTGATTGGCTGAGGCATTACGAGCACGAGCTTGCTGCTTATTGGCTGCAAGCGGTGTGAGCAGTTGCAACTAGGAAGTGTTGGCAGCCATTTTGTGATTCTGTTGAAACAAGTAGGGGAAAAAAGGCAAAAGAAGTAGGAAAGAGGAGGGTAGGAGCCCTGTGAGCCCTGTGGGGTGGTTAGGGTGTGCTATACAGGGAGTGTGAAGTGATGTATTCACCCCTACCGGTGTGAAAGTGCTGTTTTGCCCAGAGTGAGATGGTGCTGAGGTGAAGTGCCAGTACACTCGGGGATGAAACAGTGCGCCTAAACCGTGAGCTGATTGCTGTAAACTGATGTGCTCTGGGTGCTGTAGGATACTGGCCGCTGTAGCAAGCCTGTGTAAGTAGTGTTAGTAGGCGTTTATACTATACAGGGAGTGGGAAGCAAACTACTCACCCCTACCGGTCTGAAGACTCGAATGCAGTGTTTTAGCAAGCCGGAATAAAGAAATAATCATGAAGAATATAATGCAGAATGTTGCAATGCCACAGAAGACAAATGGTGAAATCAGGTGTGTCTAAGAAAGTGGCTGTGTGTAATAAAGCGATGGAGTCTGCAAGTTCTATAAAAAGTGTCTTTATTTAAGTGCCATAAATGGACCTACTGGTGCAAGAGCTAATGCATGAGCTGAGGCAAACTCCAACCGCTTCTGCTGCATTCAAACCTAAGCTCCTGCAGCAGTGAATTCCATATTACATGTTACAGTTCCATGTGACATAAACAATACCTATTACACATGAATGATTCTAAATTCTATAATGAAAATAAAGGTAGGATACAATTACCACATGTATCCTTTAAGAAAAAAAAAAATTCCAAAATGTAATCATCAAACTTTTTAGGTACCCTGGTACTCCTTTTTTGTAACACCAAATTATCAACAGCAGAAGAGTTAGCAATCTCTTCTACAGTAGATTCAATCTGGTGCGTGTCAGAATTGGTAATAGTTCTACTCACATCGGAACTTTGAGGAAGAACACAAGCATTGCGCTTCTCAGAAGCACATTCAATACCCTTCTCGTCAAACCATACCTTACTGTCTTCAGCCCTTTCAAAAAAATAGTCTTGTGCAAGAGCTAAAGCATCGAGCTGAGGCAAACTCCAACCGCTTCTGCTGTATTCAAACCTAAGCTCCTGCATCAGTGAATTCCACATTACATGTTACAGTTCCATGTGACATAAACAATAGCTATTAGACATGAATGTCTAAATTCTATATTAAAATAAAGGTAGGATACAATTACCACACCTTGCCAACGAGTTCCTAAACAATGTTGTGTTTTTTATCTAGATCACCAGCTTGTGAGCAGAGGCTGAGGATAAGCTAATTTGTGTCAAAGGACTTCGTGGATAAAAGGCAGACAGACAGACGCATGGACAAAGAATAGATATGGTTTCAAAATGGATGGCGGGTTTAGGCTAATTTAGCAAGTAAATAGCATATTTGCATAGGCCATACATCACCCATCCCTGGTTAGGCTGGAGACGTAAGGGACAATAATGAAAACAGAGTTCAAATGCCTGAGCATACTTAAAAAGTTATTATATGCAAATAGTTTAATTGAAGTATATTAAAAAATGTTATAGGAAAAAGTCAGAAAAGTTGGAAAAAATCAATCCAAGGATAACGTGAATTACTTACAAGTCTTAGAGATTGCAGTCTGGAAGTTCTTCAGCAGCTTGAGATGCATAATGTTCCAAGAGGTGATTGTTGTTATTGTGTGAGAAAAGTGAAGCGATCTCATTCATATCCTCAAAGGGACAGTGTGGGAGCGCATGTTTGATAAACAGGCGTGGAGGCTGCAATAAGGGTTTAGAAAGGGGTTTATTGGTAATAGAATGAGTTGGAACAGTTTGTTTAATAGTTGGTTCGTCTTCTTCTTCAGATGACTCTTGTGATGAACCGGAATCCAGGGGTGGTAGAGATGGTTGTGGTCTTGCTTGGTCTTCCGGACTCGAGTGGTCTCTCCGGAGGTTCATAGAAGAACGGAAGAAATATGGGAACCGTCAGTCTGATGTTTTACTACATTAGGGTTTTCTTTCCCATCACCACACCGTTTGTGATTTCCTTTACTGTCCTATAGGGTTAGGGTTGTCGGGATTCTAATACAATTGTCAGGAATATGCCGTTCTTTTACGTGACTAGGGTGGATAAGGATCGTGTAACGTGAAGTAGAAACTTATTGCTCTCAATACTTTGAGCAAAAACGTGTATAAACTTCAAAACATTCTGGATAGAAACATGCAGGGAATTTTATGGCATTTGGTGTGATTATCATGCAAGGAATGCTAAGGGTACTTGGTGTAAACTGTGCAGGGAACACTTTATCGCCCTCCCTTTCTTTTACAGTCCAACCCCCCCTCCCTTTTACATTAAATTCCCCGAGCCAGTTACACTCACCAGCTCCCGCCGTAACTCTCCTGAGTCACGGCCGCCTTCCAGCCTCCTCCGGACACCACCAGTCCTCCGTCCAGCTTTCCTCGTCCTCCTCAGGTCTGGGGTCCTCCGAATCGGGTCCCGCGTCTTCTCTTGAACCGGGTCCAGCGTCTTCTCTTGAAACGAGTCCTGCGTCTTCTCTTGAACCGGGTCCCGCGTCTTCTCTCCTACCAGGTCCCGCGTCTTCAGGCCAAACGGGTCCCGCGTCTTCTCTCCCGTCGTCCTCGGTACTCCGGCGTCCTACTTCTTCTTCCACGCTCGCCTCCTTCAAACGCTGACCCTGCGTGTTTTTAATTGGTCCTTGCTCAACTCTTCCGGAGCACAGGGGTGGAACTTCCGGGTCACGTAGGTGTACAGCGTTTTCCCGTCCTACCTCCGTATCGTGTCCGTTCTGCGAAGACAAATGGAATCGTGATGGTGGTATTCTCCAGGTAAGTGCTAGTCCTTCCTCACATCCCCTTTCCCTTGCTGTCCTTCTACTAGAGATTTTCTTTTGAGGATGTCTAGACAAGTAGTCTGCATTTCCTTGGTCTTTTCCTTTTCTATGTTTGGTGAGAAACCTATAGGGCTGTAAGGATAGGAACCAACTTAGGACTCTTTCATTGTGACCTTTGTTCCTTGCTAGCCACTCTAAAGGAGCGTGATCTGTAAATAGGACAAACTCCCTCCCCTCTAGATAATACCTGAGTGTTTCTATGGCCCATTTGATGGCAAGGGCCTCTTTCTCAATCGTAGCATAATTTTTCTCTCTTGGGAAAAGTTTGCGACTTATATACAAGATTGGTTTCTCGCCTTGTAGGGTATCTTGGGATAACACGGCTCCTAAGCCTAGGTCTGATGCGTCTGTTTGTAATATAAAAGGCCGAGAATAGTCTGGACTGATCAGAACCGACTCAGAGGTTAAAGAGTTTTTTAAAGACTCAAAGGAGTGTACCACTTCAGTAGGGGAAAATCTCAATATCTCTTCAGTTGGTATATTTTTCTGCAAGAGATCAGTTAGAGGAGCAGCTGTTTGTGAAAACCGTGGGAAAAACCTACGGTAATAATCCAACAATCCTAGAAAAGCTCTCAAATCTTTTTTTGTTCTAGGTAAGGGTATCTGAGAGATAGCTGATATTTTGGATGTCTGCGGTCTTATGACTCCTTCACCTAAAAGATATCCTAGGTATTTCACGGTTTGTGCAGCTAAATGACTCTTGGAGGGATTGATTTTCAATCCATGCACTCCTAAAGTGTTTACCACTTGTGACAGGTGATTCAAGTGTTGCTCCCAGGTATCACTGTATATCACGATGTCATCAATGTAGGCCCCAGCATAAGCCTCGTGAGGTCTCAGTATCATATTTATGGCCCGTTGAAATGTTGCTGGTGCTCCATGTAAGCCAAAAGGCCACATTTTGAAGTGAAACAACCCATCTGGGGTAGAAAAAGCTGTCTTTTCTCTATCTTCTGTTTTTAAAGCGATTTGCCAGTACCCTTTGCATAAATCAAGAGTACTAATATACTTGGCTCTCCCTATCCTTTCCACCATTTCATCCACTCTAGGGAGAGGGTTAGTATCAAACTCTGAGATTTTGTTTACTTCTCTAAAGTCAATGCAAAATCTTACTCACCCATCTGGTTTCGGTACTAACACGATGGGCGAATTCCATTCGCTTTTAGATGGTTCTATGATATCCATCTGTAGCATCTTTTGTACCTCTTCCTTGATAACCTGGCGGCGAGATTCAGGTATACGATATGGTCTTCGTCTAACTCGTTTACCTAGAGGGGTTCTGATTGAGTGTTCAATTAGATTAGTTTTTCCTGGAGAGGTGGAAAAAACCGCGGATAGAGGCTGTAGGATCCTTGTCAGATCGCCCACCTGATCTTCAGGTAATTCGGGGTCAAAACACTGTCGAAATAATGGAATATGTGGTTCAGCACTATTCACCGATACAGGAACAGGACCCTCCCATTTCTTTAGTAAATTCACATGGTATATTTGTGAGATTTTTTTCTGGGAGTCTGTCTCTATTCGATAAGTTACCGGGGTTACCTGTTGTATTACTTCATATGGTCCCTGCCACTGTCCCAATAACTTTTGATCTGAGGAAGCCATCATGAGTAACACAAGATCTCCTACCTGAAAGGACCTAGGTTTAGTCCCTTTGTCATATTGTTTTTTTTTAGCAAGTTGGGCATTCTCCAGGTTGTTCCTAACAATATTTCGGACCTGTCGCAAATGAGTCTTTAGGTTAGAGACATACTCATGAAGTGGTTTTGTATCATCAGGTTCTGTTTCCCATTGTTCTTTGGCCATATCCAAGAGGGTACGAGGTTTATGACCATATAACAATTCAAAAGGGGAATATCCAGTGCTTTTCTGCTCTTTGCATCTAATGGCAAATAGAGCCAAGGGAAGGATATCTTCCCATTTGCGGGCCTCTAAATCTAACAGTTTCTTTAGTGTAGACTTGATGGTAGCGGTATATCTTTCCACTAAACCATCCGTTTGTGGATGATAGGCTGAGGTTCGTATCTGTTTTACTCCCAGCTGGCTACAAATGTCTTTCATCATTTTAAAGATAAAGGGTGTTCCCTGATCTGTTAGAATTTCTTTTGGGAAACCTACTCTGGAAAAAACACTAATCATAGCTTTTGCAATGTTGGTAGTGTCAGGTTTACGTAAAGGTATGGCTTCTGGATATCGAGTAGCATAATCTACCAATACCAACAGGTATCTACACGCACTTCTGGAGGGTAACAAGGGGCCAATGATATCCATACCAACCCGACAAAATGGTTCCTCTATGATGGGGAGTGGAAGCAATGGTACTTTCGGGGGTTGATATCGACTATGTTTTTGACATTCTCTACAGTATCTTCTGACCTGTTGATATATGCCTGGCCAATAGAAGTTTTCCAAAATAGTTTTTTCTGTTTTGTCCGCCCCAAAATGGCCCCCTAACAAGTGACTATGGGCAAGATACAATACTTTGTCTCTGAATGAAGAGGGAACTAACATTTGGGCTGTCTGGTTTGGGTTATGTTTTCTATACAGCAATCCATTATTAACAAAAAAATAAGGACCTACATGTAATGGATCCTCTGCATCAAGTGCCTTGTTCCATGCTTCCTGAAGAACAGGGTCATCACGCTGAGCCGCATGGAAATTACGGTCCGTTTCCCAGGGGTTGTCTATAGAAATGATAGGTGCCACTAGGGGTGTTCTACCTTTCTCAGCCCTCCTCTGACTACGGCTTTTCCTGGGCTTGGATGCTGGCCATTCTTTGTCAATGTCTGAAGAAAATGGTGCGGAAGCTAACCATTCATTCTCGGCCAGGGAGGAGTCTTGTAGCAACTGGGGCAATTTCACATAATCATTCCCCAAGATAGCTTGTTCAGGTAACCGAGGTATTAGTCCTACCGTTAAAGAGGTTCCTGAGTCCTTGGGGTGTTGAACCAACACGCGAGCAGTGGGGTAAGGTTTTTTGTCACCATGTACACATTTAATGGCCACCATTCCTTCTATTGGACCAAGGTGACTACCAAGATCTTGGGGTCTGACTACACTGTGCAAGCAACCAGTATCGGCTAATGCAGTAACCGCTTGTCCATTTAGGGACACATTACATCTATACAGCGGTGGCTTTATCTCTAAGGGTGAGCAGAAGTAATTACGGGCCATTCCTATTTCCATAGGTTCTTCTTTTTGAGGACAGAATCGAGCTATATGTCCTATAGCCCCACATTGGAAACATTGGGGTCCTAGCATAGGGGATCGAACAAACGGTACACTAGGAGAGGGACCACTAGGAACAAGTGCCAATGGTTCGGATTTCTTGACTACTGTAGGTCTTGGAGGTCTATTATGTATATGTCCCCCTGTCTTCCCTGCGACTTCCTCTCTCCCTTTTTGGAAGTCTTGAGCTCTGTTATAAGCGCTGGCTATCTCCACTGCGGTTTCCAGGGTGAGATTGGCTTGTTGTCGAACCCAACGTTGAATAGGGGGATGTAGGGACGTAAGATATTGTTCTAAATAAATTTTGGCCATAATCCCATCCTTATCAGTGGTAGCAGGCTTCAGCCACCGATCTGCCATGTCTTTTACTCTAAAGTATAAGGCACGCGGAGTTTCTTGGGGACCTTCCTTCATTTGTCTCCATTTGAGTCTATAAGTCTCATCGTCCACTCTGAGTCTTTCTAGAATACATTTCTTTATGTCTGCATAAGGAACAGTCCCTTGTAGAGTAGCTGCCTGGTACGCTGCTTGTAAGTCACCAGACAAGAGAGGTCCGAAATACTGTCCCCATTTTTCTGCAGGCCAGGAAGCAGCATTGGCCATTTTCTCAAAGTTACTAAAGAAAAAATCTGGGTCTTCTCCAGGGACATAACGTTGTAACACCACGGAGGGCAGGGTAGTGGGACCTCGTTAATGTCCCAGGGCCTCAGTCAGTTTACCCATGGCGGCTTCCTGGGTTTGACCCTGACCAGTGATGACTTGTTGTAATTTTCCGCGATCCTCTTCTACAACGGTCAAAAAGCGTTCCATAACTTTACTAAGCCTCCATTTTGCCTTTCAATCCCACTTCTGACACCACTTGTGGGAGCGCAGGTTTGATAAACAGGCGTGGAGGCTGCAATAAGGGTTTAGAAAGGGGTTTATTGGTAATAGAATGAGTTAGAACAGTTTGTTTAATAGTTGGTTCGTCTTCTTCTTCAGATGACTCTTGTGATGAACCGGAATCCAGGGGTGGTAGAGATGGTTGTGGTCTTGCTTGGTCTTCCGGACTAGAGTGGTCTCTCCGGAGGTTCATAGAAGAATGGAAGAAATATGGGAACCGTCAGTCCGATGTTTTACTACACTAGGGTTTTCTTTCCCATCACTACACCGTTTGTGATTTACTTTACTGTCCTATAGGGTTAGGGTTGACGGGATTCTAATACAATTGTCAGGAATATGCCGTTCTTTTACGTGACTAGGGTGGATAAGGATCGTGTAACGTGAAGTAGAAACTTATTGCTTTCAATACTTTGGGCAAAAACGTGTATAAACCTCAAAACATTCTGGATAGAAACATGCAGGGAATTTTATGGCATTCGGTGTGATTATCATGCAAGGAATGCTAAGGGTACTTGGTGTAAACTGTGCAGGGAACACTTTATCGCCCTCCCTTTCTTTTACAGTCCAACCCCCCCTCCGTTTTACATTAAAGTCCCCGAGCCAGTTACACTCACCAGCTCCCGCCGTAACTTTCCTGAGTCACGGCCACCTTCCAGCCTCCTCCGGACACCACCAGTCCTCCGACCAGCTTTCCACGTCCTCCTCAGGTCTGGGGTCCTCCGAACCGGGTCCCGTGTCTTCTCTTGAACCGGGTCCAGCGTCTTCTCTTGAACCGGGTCCCACTTCTTCTCTTGAACCGGGTCCCGCGTCTTCTCTCCTACCAGGTCCCGGGTCTTCAGGCCAAACGGGTCCCGCGTCTTCTCTCCCGTCGTCCTCGGTACTCCGGCGTCCTACTCCTTCTTCCACGCTCGCCTCCTTCAAACGCTGACCCTACGTGTTTTTATTTGGTCCTTGCTCAACTCTTCCGGAGCACAGGGGTGGAACTTCCGGGTCACGTAGGTGTACAGTGTTTTCCCGTCCTACCTCCGTATCGTGTCCGTTCTGCGAAGACAAATGGAATCGTGATGGTGGTATTCTCCGGGTAAGTGCTAGTCCTTCCTCACAGACAGTAATGTTCCTCGAATGTTGTAGCGGCAATTTGAATTGGCAGGCAATCTGCGATGTTGTCAAAGGTCGCACGTTGCAGGAGATCTTTCGCGGCTGCGCAGAAATCCCATTTCGCCAGGATATCTTTTTGCGTTGGATCCGCCATTGTGCCATTGCCCAAACAATCAAGTTCATGGTTTTCATGATACTCCATTACCTGCTGGATATCGGGAGCGATTGTTGGGATGTTGGCAAGGCATAGATCCACTCGCCAGTCGAATAGGCAAGTTTTGCAATAAAAAGATGGTTGCACGCAGATTGCATATGTGTAAATAAATGTCATGTTGTAGCTGGCTCCGATAATAGATAGAGGCAGGCAGCCGAAAAGTTGTACCATTTTTTTACGGTATTGATGTAGCTTCGCGTAGAAGTGTATTCTGTCAGACATGCTTGTTACCACAGGGAGCGCAGCCATTTTTTACAAGCAAAAATAGTAGTAGGATGGCCGTAAACAGAGCGAGAATTATGGTCACTGTTCCTGTTATTTCAGAGATGATCGAATGAATGAAGTCGGGTATTATACCAAAAACAGTTTGAAAGCCTGTCACAAGGCCGGAGGAGACAGTGTTAAAAAAGTATGCAGATGTGTTGAAAATTGTGTAACAATTCCCAAAGTGTAAAGGGACTGTATTTTACTTGTAGTTTGTGCTATCTGCAGTCAATAAATTTCTTTTGCAGAAGTGAGAGACACTTCTGTTTGAAACAAAAGCTCTTTCAGTTTGCTCAGTTTAATGAACTCTGTTTTCAAAGTAGGTATTGAAGGCCAAGTTGAACTTTGGGAGTTAATTTGTGTGGGTGGGAATAGACATTGCCACAGGAAGCTACTTGGTTTGAAACAGTAAGGACATACAGTATGCCACATTCTATAGAAGTCCATGTTATTAAGAAGCAGATAACTGCAGTTAGAAAGCTGTGTGAATGTTGGTCGGTCTGATTGTGGGAGTTGGCGTGCTTTTAAGAAAGTATGCAAGATTGGGGGCTGCAAGCTTAGAAGCTTCGTGCAGTTGAACATTCTTGCATAATAATTAATGACTGCCATTGTGGTCACACTTTTCACCAGTGAGAGAAACTTCTGTATCCTCTTTAAGACAGCGAGATGTAAATGGGAGAAACCACTGCTTGTGAATAAACGCGCTACCTTATATAATCACATACAACATGACAAACAACATGTACACCTAGCAGGCACAATGACTCTACGTACTGTGGAAACCGTGGCTAGCCATGTACGTAAACCAAACATGGCATGGCACCTCTGCCACACAGTGCAGAATGCGTTGAGAGATGGCAGCAAAATATGTGCGAAGGGGGAAGTAATTCTGGATTATAAAAGTATACAATGCAAAGTGTTGAGGGATGTGCCGGAGAGGCTTGAGTTTGAAGAGCACAGACATGTACATGTCAACATACACTGATGGTCTATTGAGTGAAGAAGACAGTGAAAGCAACCATGATAGTACAGTCAGTAGGGAAGATTACGAAAACATAGCGCATACATGCCCCCCCCCAAATCTTTAGCCTACTGGGCTGACTCGGTGTACGCAAGGCTAGTATAGGGGTATGAATAAACGGCATGTTTCTCTGGGTGTGGTTCTCTTCCAGATTGGCGCACGTGCCTGCCAGGTCTGCAGAGCTTACACCGCAACAAGTCTGACGCCGTGAGCGAAGGTGGCTGCGTGAATGATGCCCTAGCCTGCGGGTACCCAGAAACCGTCATGGCCGCTGCATCCCACATATGCCCCACAGTTACCCTTTCGACACCTCCGTATGTGAACGAGGGCCCACCTTGTGCTGGCAGAAGCTCCTGGGCTGAGGTCTGTGAGCTGGGAAGGCTCCTGAGATCAACGCTGTCTATCCATACAAAGGCCACGTGACACGGCACATATCATAGAGTCAGGGAAACAGCACGTAGAGAGTGACGCACGCCGAGTTAGCGAGGAGAGGAAACACGCTTCAACGTCGGGTAAGGACACGGCTCCTTTGATATGTTTAATCAGTAAGAATCAGAGACTGATTATAACGATCGGGTTACCATTATACTTTCTTCTTTTTTGATTCCACAGCTTGGAACATAACCCACAACCATTTTAAGGTTAGTACTAATATGCTAACACTTCCGTTTAAACTGGGCTACGAGGTATCACTGCAACACTGTCACGTTCATCCCCACAAATTTACGGTTAATTTATGTTTTTCAAAGTACGACAGACATTGAATTTACATGGATAGTTTGCATTGTTAATGGTTGTAAATTTATGTTACATATGTACTCATGAGGATATATTCATGTTTTCAGATAAGAAAATTCCCTGATGAAGGGCGTTATCGCTTGAAATGCATTGGGTTTGATATATAAATTTGGCGAAAGATATGATACAGAAAATGAAATGTCATATGAGAAAAGAAACTCGCTAACTAACAAAGTTTGAAAATGAAAATAAATTTTGCAAACAACTAAACAACAAACTATGGAGTAATCATTTAAGGAAAATATAAAGGAGTGCAAGCTAGGAGTGAATCCTGGTGTTCAGGAAACACATGTCAAAGATTTGGTTTTCAATACCCTGAACACGCTCAGCAGGGTAACCTACAGTTGCACCACCGACCTATGTGAAATAATTCCACTTTACCTACCGAAAACGGATCAAATAGAGTGCGTTAGTCCACATCGTAAACACTTGAGACGTATCCATACAAAGGTACACAGCGCCCAGCCTGAGGCCCAGCACTGTGGATTGCTCTGTATACTACTAACACAGTAGTCCAACAGCTACCAACAGTGGAACGGTGTCTTGATCCCACAATGGACGATGTTAGAACTGCATCTGAGAATGGAGATGAAGTTACTCCCTTCGACCAGGTGCAACCAACTCTAGGTCCCAACAGTGGAACGGTGTCTTGATCCCACAATGGACGATGTCCGATAATACCTGCTGCTTGGTTTTCACACAACTCCCTCCGTTGAGGTGCATCACACTCTGTGCTTCCGTAGCTAACTGCTGCATATGGTTATTGGGCTTGGTTGACTGTAGTCACTGGACTACACTGCATTGAAACGGGGTCTTGATTCTATGATTGAGGATGTCAGAAGTTAAAGTCTGTAATGATTTCTGTGTACCCCCTCCGATCAGGTGCAACCAACTCTGTGCTTCCGAATCCAACGCACATGGCTGGGAGGCGTTAATGACGTCTGCCTCTGGCCTCCACTGCGTACAGTAGAGCTCACAATTCAGATCGAGTGGTGATTGTTTAATTACAGAATTTAGTAGGGAAGTAACTACAACATCTATTGAAATATACACAATATCCTTTTAGTATACTTGCTTGAAAAACTTTTTTAGATGAGTTATAGGTTTACTACAATGACCAAATTCTTCTTGGTAGTGGAAAAGAACACTGAAGAACAGTCTACACTCTGGACAGCAGAGATCGCAATTCAAATTGTTTTGTTTTATTTATTGCAGAGTTTTTTGTAGATTATGTTGTTGTATCTTGTGAAGAGGAAGTCGGAAAAAGTATTCATGGATGTCTGTGCTGACTACTGCCTTCAATTTACACTGCAGACAGCAGTGTACACAATTCAGATCGAGTCGCTATTGTAGATTACGTAGTCCTGTATGCAAAAGACATTACTCCAGTGCGCTCTGTCCGCACCACGCATAAGCATCATCGCAGGCTCCGCACATTCTTTTTGTTGCTTTGTGTATTACAAACTGGGCAGCTAAAGTCAACACCACGTGGCTGTGGGCCCTTGCTGCTCTCTCTGGCCTACACTGCAGACAACAGTGTTCACAATTCAGATCGAGTCACTATTGCAGATGATGCAGTCCTGTAGGCAACAGACATTGCTCCTAGTATGGACTGCCGGCAGCAACCATCCTCGCTGGCTGTGCACATGCTGACTGTTTTGATGTGACTTTGTGAGCGCACTAGAACTGATGGACCCTTTATGATACAATCTTTTTGTGTATAATTGCAGATCCACTACCTGTCTCTCAGTATACCACAAGTTATGGTTCTTTTATGAATCTTATGTGTATTATTTCACATCTGCTGTCCCTACCTTACTGCAGCACAAACTATTGGTCCTTTTATTATTGAATCTCTGTGTGTGATCCAATGATGACAGTTGTAGTTGATGCTAGCAGGTACCATTCCCTGAGGGCCAGTTTACACTCCAAATGCATCCAGCACAGACTTCACTGGATATGTGATACTGGTAATAAAAAGGAGTCGAGCACACATGCCCATACACACTTCCACTATCTATCTGTGTCCGTGTGTTCATTATCTATGCATATTACTGCCCCTGGGCTGTAATACATTACATTGTGCTGTGGACAGCGTTACCTCTGGCAGTGGGGAAAACTTTGGTTATGTATATTTTAGGTGCATGGCTATCACAGGTGGAAGGCTACTTTACAGACCATGAACATTGATGAAGATGATGGTTGCATGCTGTTTGTAGTCTATGATGTGTGTAAATAGCTAAAAGTTTTCAAAAAAGCTCTCTAAGCAGAAGAGGTGTGTCTCATCAAATCTGTTGAGAGAATGACTAAAGTGGGTGGCGTTCTCCAACTGCTACAATGGGAAATGTTATGAACTAATCAAAGGGTTTTTTTAAAGGTCATATTGGAATCGCGCACCCAGCGGGCAAGGAGACAGCACCAGACGCGATTTTGAGAAAATATATTTACCATAATATAAGTTTATTACAGTTAGAAATATATAAATGTTTAAAATATTTTAGATTATCGCTTGCTCTCATATACACTTTAAAATTATTTAGATATAGTTTTGAGACCTAAAGAAACTAGCACATTGTCAGCGTTTAGGACGCATTTCTTAAAAGAAAGGTAAAACTGATTTCAACTGCATATTAGGAGCGTATTTACAGCAATCAATAAATGGTTGACCGGCTATGTTTAGGAGTGTGTCGTGCTGCGCTATGAAGCCCTGCTGGGTGGAGTCGATGCTACATAAGATATTACATAAATAAATATAAGGGGGCTGTTATCTTTGTTATTCTGTTCAGAGGTGGAGGTTTGTCCTTTAACTGAAGACCCAATAAGAGATGGCAGCTAACACTTGTTTGAAGAGGTGATCCCTTTCACTGGAACTATTTACCTCTCAAGAGCCGGGCCCCGCTGTCCCCAAACTAACCCCTCCAGCAATTTTTTCAGATCTCTTATCGGCACCCGCTTTGAAGAGAAGTAAGTCAAACACGCCTGCATCCTGCAGCCAGCCAGCCGAGCGTGGTTCGAAGCACTGCATGCCAAGCTGGAGGCGCATGAAGTAAAGCATTGCGCGCATGCGAGAGTCTGGACAGGTCAGGCAAAAGAAAGTGCAAATGCAGGCAGCCAATCATATGAAAAAAAGCATTTACAAAGCAATAGGACTCGTATTTACGCGAGTCCTATTGCAATGTAAACAAAAATGTGGGTGCTGTAGAATGCACGAACGGGAGTCGGTGGGGGGATGGTGGTGATCAGAGAAGTCACAGACATTTTGGAAGTAACAGGGGAAGGCAGGGGATCAAAAGAGTTGCTCAAGTAAAGGGGCTGCTAGCCATGGTAGGATAAAAATAACGTCATGTCAGTAAGGAGGCGGGAGTAATACTCCAGCAACCAATGAGAATGCAGCATTTCATATTTAATCCCATCAAAAGCATGATCAGAAAGTGGGCGGTGCTTCCCAACAATACTGTAAACAGCATCTCTCGCCAAGACAGCGCATGCGCTGCCTAGGCAAAACCTAACTATGGTCCGACACCATACGTCTATGACGTAACACAGGGCCTGGCAGCATACGGAACGCGCAGCTGGCGCGACCTCATGATGTTAGGCGGGACGCGGTGCCACGAACTTGTCGTATACTAAATGTGCATCCTTTATGACTTTAGCAATATGGCGGATGGGATTTGCGTGCTGATGGAGCTTGGTACACTATCGGTACAAGACTCCAGTTTTCTAAAAAAAAAAAAAAAAAGATATACATACTTTTTTTAAAGATATAATACATTACATAATTTTTTTAATTCCAAAAAAAAGGATAATAGAGTTCCAGAATATTATAAAAAAATAGAAAAAACATAGGTTTTATAAATATTAAAATATGAAATTAACATTTTAAAAATCTTCGAAATTCACTGAAAAAAACATCGGTTTTACAGACGTTTTAGTTAGGAATTAACAATTGAAAAACATTTGAAATTCACTAAAAAACCATAGGTTTCAGTTAGTTGGACATTTGACTCATATAAAACCAGAGAAATTTGCCCATTATAGGTAGTTGAGCTAACTCTAACTCATGCGCCCGCCATGCACTGGTGACAATGTCATATATTACATCACTCATGACATGGTCAGTGACATCACTGATGACATCACTGATGACATCTCAAATGACATCACTGATGACATTACTGATGACTCCTTATAGTATCCCCCACTGATGTGGTTGATGTCCCCTGGGCACTGGATAAATCCTTGTATATAGGTTTCAATTATAAGCACAAATGAACATGATTGTTAGATCAAATTCTGTTTAATCTTGTGTTGTCAATCACACAAAGAGTTTTTGCGTTGATAAACTTCAATTCCCACAATGCATTATGGTTGGTACATAGCTCTCTCTACTACTTTTCTGTCCCAATGCATTTCGGCTGTTAGCCTTCTTCAGGGGATAATCTGTGTATAAATAGATTGTGCTATAATTTCCAATACAATCGGAGACCATGTATTAATCAAAAAAGTAAACAGATGTTGTGTTTTTTAAAAAAAAACACGGGGTGAAGTGCTTGGTGGCTGTGTTTTATCGGGGCTAAATGTGCCCTATATCGACGGTATGTAGTAAATAAACTCTGGGTGGGTTAGGGTTTTTTTACTGCTGGCTTACCGATCATTAGTTGCATGCTGTTTGTGTCGAAGATCTATTCAACGACATGCTTCATGCGCTCAAAGTGGTTTCAATGTCATGCCATGCTTGCGTTGTGCTTATGTAGCAAATCGCGTTTGGTGTGCATAGTTAATATTACAAGGTGCTTAGCTGTACTCATTAATGCGTTGTGCCGGTGGTGTGCTTAACGTTTGAGTGAGTTGTCGTTTAGTCAGCATATCTGTCTCGCAGCGTTTATCCAGTGAAGCATTTAGTGTTTACATGCAAGTTACTTAATTTAAATATTGCGTCAGTGTGCGCTTTATTGAAGGTGTAGACAGACTAGTGCCCAGTAAACGAAGTGAAGACAGACTGCGTGTAGCGACAATCCATCCTGTCTATTGATGTCAAATTGATGCGTTGTTTTATAACTGATTAGTGAATGATAGTGAATACTTGAGTCAAGCTCAGATGTGAAAATAACGAGAATAGTGAGATGATTTAAGATGTAAAAATAACAAGTGTAGTGAGATAATTAAAGATGTAAAGTAATCAATCGAAAGTAATGAATGTTTGCATCCAGAACAATAACTCAGTCAGCCCTCTACAAATAACAATGAAATTC
The DNA here is from genome assembly GCF_964263255.1 of Lissotriton vulgaris. Classification (NCBI taxonomy): domain Eukaryota; kingdom Metazoa; phylum Chordata; class Amphibia; order Caudata; family Salamandridae; genus Lissotriton; species Lissotriton vulgaris. The sequence continues at coordinate 2,000,258,654 of NC_141687.1, forward strand.
CAAACGTGCATTCATTCCATGAGGTTTCAAAGCATTCAAACGATCGAGCCAATAGTTCTCCCTTCTCAATAGATAATTGTGGTTCTTTCTTCCTTCTTGTTTTTCGATGACCTCTAGTACCCAAAATTTTAACTGACTTATGTTATGTCCAGCCTCGATGAAATGTTGAGCAACTGCGGATTTTGGTTGCTTTGTTCTTATGTTGCTTTTGTGTTCATTTACCCAGGTTTTAATTTTTCTATCGGTTTGTCCTACATATGGCTTGCCACATTGACGTTTGAGCATATATATCATATTGGACGTGTCGCATGTAGCATTGATTCTTAGTTTAATTTGATATCCTTTCATGGGATGGGTAATACCTTTTCCCTTTATTAAGTTGTTGCAATTATTACAGTTCCAACATGCTGTGTTGCCCTTGTATATCGTTAACGTAGTGCCTCGTTCAGTGTGTTTCAACATTTCCCCCACGTTCTTGCTTCTGGTGTATGCAAACATAAGTTCATCCGCAAATATATTGTCTGTTTCCAGGCACAAAATCAGCCAATGATTTTTTATTATTTTTTGTACGTTGAGCTCATGGTATAGTATTTAGAGACGACCGTTGTTCTTTCTTTGGTTGGTTTGGAACGCAGTCTTAGTAACTCTTCTCTAGTTTTTGTTGAACTTCATTCCTTGGCTTCAGTCAGTATGTGGTCTGGGTAGCCACGTGCCTTAAACCTTTGGATCATGTTTGTGGTTTGTGTTTCTATATTCTCTGGTGTGTTCACTATTCTCTTGACCCTTAACAGTTGGGAGTAAGGGAGATGTTGTTTGAGTGGTTGTGGATGAAAACTATTAAAGGCTAATATGTTGTTCCTGTCCGTGGTTTTTTTGTACAGGTTTGTGTTGAACTCTCGAGGTGTTTTTGTAATTTTTACATCCAGGACTGTGATTGATTCCTCTTGAATTTCTGATGTGAATTGTATGCGTTGATCAATCTGGTTCAATGCGTTGCTTTGTTCCTGTAGGTCTGTTGCTGTGCCTCTTCATATTATGAATAGGTCGTCTATAAATCGTAGGAACAACACCAAGTATGTTTTCCATGCTTGTTTAGACAGAATGTTTTCCTCTTCCAATCTATTCATAAAGATATTAGCATACGAAGGCGCTGCACAATTGCCCATGGATGTGCCTGTCTTCTGTTGGTACCATGTGTTTTGCCATTAAAAATAGCTATATAAAGTGTGAATTCTAATAGTTCCATAAGAAAAATGTTCATGTTTTCTTCATATTGGCTGTTTAGCAAGGCTTTTTCCACAGTTTCAATCCCCAACTGATGTGGGATAGACATATAGAGTGATTTCACGTCTATTGTACATAGGAGTATGTACTCTTGATCTACTATGTGTGTCTGGCTAAGTTTGTTTAGGAAGTCCGTTGTATCCTTTATGTACGATTTAATTGATGTGACACTATCGATTCAAAAATTTCACTATGGGTTCATGTAGGCTTCCTCGTGTAGACACTATGGGTCTGCAGGGTGGTTTTGTAGGGTCTTTGTGTACCTTGGGTACCATATCAAGTGTAGGGCTTTTGGGGTTGGTTTGTGATAGAAATCTCCTGGTTTTATCATTAATTATGTTCTCTTCATATGCTTTGCTGACTATTCTTTGTAGTGTTTCTGAAAATTGTGCCGTAGGGTTTTCATCCAGTATCATATAGGTTTCCATATCCTCCAGGTGTGTCTTTATCTGTGTATTGTAATACTCTGTGTTCATTATAACAAGGGCTCCCCCCTTGTCTGCCTTCTGGCATGTAATTTCCGTTTTCCGAGCAATTGACTTCAGGATTCCCATCTCTTTTATGGTTAAATTCATATGTTTGGGTTGCTTCAAGAAATGTAACTGAGAAATGTCTTGCTTGACCAATAGTTCGAATATGTATATGCTCTAATGGCTCACTGGGGCCATGTATGTGCTCCTAGTTTTAAGACCTTTTAGAGGGTCCTCTTGTTGTTCCGGTGCTTTATCCATCACATTTTCGAAGAAATGTCGTAGTCTTAGTTCAAATTACTCCGAAACATTAGACTTCGACATTACTTTGAAAATGTGGTACCAACTACGATTCAAGAGGAAGACATTCTCCGAGGCTTGAGGCCCTGCAGTACTTTCATGGCTCCAGTGAGTCACAAAATCATTGACACATTTGAAAATTTAGCCAAGCATGACATCGCAGCACTAGGCTACATACAGAATTCGAAACGTCAAAATCTAACGATAAAGGAGAAGAACATTCTACACAATTTAGTCAACAATGCATCAATCACCTGTCAAAATGCTGACAAAGGGGGAGCATTAGTAATTATGGACACCTCTTACTATATGGAACAAGTGGCCCTACACGTATCCGACGTTAACACCTATACACCATTGGAGGAGGATCCTACAGTCGAATTTTTTGATGTACTTAAGAAGATCGTCAGTAAGGCAGCGGACAGTGGCACCATTACAGACAAAGCCAGTAGGTTTCTCATTGAAACCAATCCATGGGCACCACTATTGTACATGCTGCCTAAGATTCATAAACATTCCACGCAACCTCCTTTCAGACCCATTGTATCCCCCAAGGGCAGCATACATGAGCCGGTTGGTAAATTTTTTGATAAATATTTACAGCCATTTGTGATTACTACAAAGTCTAACATCAGAGACACTACCGACTATTTGGTCAAACTTAACGCTTGTACCATCCCCTCTGGAGAGGAAGTATGGCTGTGTACGGTAGATGTTCGATCCTTATACACGTCAATTCCACAAAACCTCGGCCTGGAAGCCGTAGAACAAGTGTTAATGAACTCCGCACTTGATGGAGATCTGTGAATATTATTGATGGAATTGTTGATGTTCACCTTGTACCACAGCTATTTTCAATTCAACAAACAGTGGTTTTTACAGCTCTGTGGTACTTCCATGGGCAATTGTGCAGCCCCTGCGAATGCTAATATATTCATGAAGCATTTTGAAGAGCAACATATCTTGAAAGATTCCTCTTGGCAACAACATGGCAAATTATATTTGCGGTTCATAGATGACATTTTTATCCTTTAGCTAGGGTCTTCTGACTCACTACAAACATTCCTATACAGAACAAATCAGATTGATGAGCGTATTCAATTTCCCTGGGAAATGAACAAACAAGTCATTCATTTTTTAGATGTGAAAATACAACTCGCCAATGGCAACTTGTCGACAACCTTATTTCGCAAAATTACAGACCGCAATTCCATCTTGCATTTCAACAGTTTCCACAGACCTGGTTTAAAGAAAAATTTACCATTCTCACAACTCTTAAGAGTGAAGCACATCGTTTCTTCACAGACGGAAAGTGAACAAGAGATCACTGTTATGTTGAACAGATTCAGGAACAGAGGATATCCCGAAGAGATCCTCAAGACAGCGGAAGATCTATACAAAAGCATAAGCAGGAAAGACCTGTTGAGAGTTAAGGAGAAAAAAGCCAACAAACGGATGGTAGTGGTTTCTAAATACTCCATCATCAGCCATAAAGACAAGAACATCATCCTTAAACACTGGCCTCTGCTTAGTGGTGAGCCATATTTCAAAGGACTATTTGAAAACAAACCCATTTTTGCGTATACCAGAGGTCGTAACCTCAAAGAAATGTTATTGAGAGCTCTACACCTGCTGTATACAAAGGATTGTCACCCTGTTACAACTGTAGCAATTGTCATAACATCATTCCAGAAAACTTCACTCACCACCCTATGAAGGGAACAAAAATTAAACTGAAAGTCAATGCAACTTGCAATACAGCCAATGTGATTTACATGTTGAAATGCCCATGTGGGTCCTGCTACGTGGGACATACAGAGAGGAAAATACGTACACGGATATTAGAACAAAAAAGCAATATCATACTAAAAATGCCAAATCCACAGTAGCTTCGCATTTCATGGAGAACAATCACACTGTAGCACAACTCAAGTTTCTTATTCTAGAGGTGATTAAACCCTGTGAAAACAACAAGAACACACTCCTTCAGAGAGAAAATTACTGGATTCGCTATATGAGCACGATGCAGCCTCACGGGCTCAATGACAGAATGGAATTTACTTATTACCTTTAGCTTATTCAGCTATAGAGACTGTCACACTCTTTGATATCTGGGACATTTGATATGAGCATGCTTTTTCAATTTATTTATTTATTTATTTATTTATTTTAGCGACTTGTAAAGCGCCTGGTGACCCAAGGGCATCCCCGCGCTATGAGAGATTTGTATCCTGCTGAGAGGGAGAGGGGCGGAAGGCTTATTTGGGAAACAGAAGAGTTTTGAGCTTTTTTGTGAAAATCAGATAGCTGGGCTCCAGTCTGAGGGAACGGGGGAGGGAGTTCCATTCGGCGGAGGCTTTTACAGAGAAACGTCGACCTCCGGTGCGCGTCCTCTTAAATTTGGGGATGTTGGCAAGGTGCTCGTTCTCGGACCGTAGAGCTCTGGATGCTTTGTAAGGAGTAACCAGGCCGCTGAGGATCGCAGGTCCCGAGCCATTAATCAGTTTATAGGCCATGCACATGGCTTTAAATTCCACCCTTTGGCGGACTGGGAGCCAGTGCAGAGCCTTGATAGCAGGCTTGGCAGACTCTCCGGGGGGGTACGCTCATGAGTAGGCGGGCTGCTGCGTTCTGGGATCGTTGCAGTCTCGCCAAGGTGGCTTCCGGCGCTCCTAGATAGACCATATTGCTATAGTCCAGCCGTGACAGTATAAGGCCTTGGACTAGTAATTTCCTGGATACGGGAGGAAGCAAAGGGAGGACTCTGCGGATAGTCCGCATGAGCCCAAGACAGGTCCCTGCAGTTTTGGCCGCTTGGGTCTTCATTGAGAGGTCGGGTTCTAGCCAGACTCCGAGGGTCTTGATTTCGTGTTTCGGGGTGGGGATTTCCCCGAACACGTCTGGCCAGACCGCCGGGGGGATGGATGCATACTTTTCAGCTTTTTGTTGCCAGAATGTATGAATTGAATTTATTGTGTTTTCACCTTTTGCTATGTGCCTTCATCATTTGAACACCACCTTCGTTTTGTCACTAATTTTATTCCGCCGGTCACACCACTCCAGGATGGCGCTTGTTTCCGATGCCTGAATTTTAGTCCTTTTTCTATTTTGCACACTGTTTACTTTTACCCACTGGGTTAGAGGACGCCACACATCCATCGTCCCTACCCGCGAGAGGTCGTTAATATTGCATGCCACGAGCATTGAAACACAAGAACCTTTCCTCAAGTAAGTCCCTCCACTGAGGACCCTCTCTCATGTTATTTAAACCGACCATCAGAAACATAGAGTTCCAACCTTTGCGTTTATTTACAGATAACGCAGCGATACAAGGTTCACCACTGGGAGTTTTTCACTTGTATCCCTTGTGCATATTTTCTACAGCTTCGCGCTTTTGTATACACTGTACAACGCTTGTATACGCATGCACTCTTACCATTCTTATCGTTCACAACAGCACGCTTTGTTTGTCATCCTTAGATTTTTACACACCCAGCACTGTTCAGTATCACGTTATGGTATGCTCACAACCTTTTATAATTTTGACACTGTGATGTATCCTGCATGCCCGTCGTTCTGTACACTATTCACCTGGTTCTACGACACAAGTTTGTTGAGCTTCAATCACACATGGGTTTTCGACCATTTAACCATAGAACAGCACGTGTTCATGGATTCCTTGACCTTTGAGTACTATTGTAGTCTCAGATGGGACGTCCCCTTGATGAATTCTTTCTTTACTTACAGAACTTACCCCTGATGAAGGGCTTATTCCATGCCCGAAATGCATTGGAAATTTAAGTTGGTTGAACGATGTATTGAGGAAAAAACAGTGGATTAATATGGAAATTTGAAGAGATTTGATCATGATGTGAATGATCATTAAAGTTTGAACTGATGAACTACTGTTGAACTTTTTGATTTAAAACATTGCAACGGATAAGAAACCTTCCTGTTTCTCTACAAGCTGTGCGCAGAGGGTCAGCCTCAAGTTCGAGGTTGCTTTGTATTAGTATTCTTAGTTTCATCATTAATTTATAGAAACTGATTTGAGTTCTAATCCGTTCGTTTTTGCAGTTGGTACGAATAAGGTTCCCTTTTGTAAGGTTCTTATTTCAATTTCACTAAAGTGGTAATCCGATATGTTGATCACTAAGTTGTTTGAGGGCCCTTCTTGCCCTTGTCCTTCTATGCTGTTACCGTGCCGGTTTGTGGGTGCTCTTTGTCTTTTTCCTTTTCTTTTACCCCTCCTGGGTCGTCCCGTTCTTCTTGGGCTAATTCTAAAAAAGGCACCGCAGTGGTAGACGATGCTTTAGTAGATGAGGTTGATGTTGATTGTCTTTCAGTGTTTATTGGCAAGTTTGTGCTATCGCTATCCGATGAGGAAGTATCAGTGTATTGAGCGTATGGCTTGTTTTGTTTGCGTTTGGCATAAATGTCGGCCCATGAGTAGACCTCTCCTAATTTATAATCAATAGTATCCCGGCGGAATTTATGTATCTTGCGTTCATTAACCTCCTGTGTGTGTTTTTCCAGTTGTGCGTTGATGTCCGCCAAGGTTTGATTGAGTTCCTCCGTGGTCATTGTTCTTTCCAATTCAGTTTTGACTCCTGCTATCTCTCTGGCGAGTTCCTCCAAAAAGATGTTAGATATTTCTTCATTTATGAACAGGATTAAAATCGCGAACCTTTTGTCTTTGAATTTTAGGACGTTTTTGCACAAGATGGTTTTAGGAGAATCCAGGGTAAATGAACACAAAGGCAACATAAGAACAAAGCTACAAAAATCCAAACTTGCTCAACATTTCATTGAGGCCGGACATAACATCAGTCAGTTAAAATTTTGTGTACTAGAGGTCATCGATAAACAAGAAGGAAGAGAGAACCACAATTATCTATTGAGAAGGGAAAACTATTGGATCAATCGTTTGAATGCTTTGAAACCTCATGGAATGAATGAACGTTTGGAATTTCATTGTTATTTGTAGAGGGCTGACTGAGTTATTGTTCTGGATGTAAACATTCATTACTTTCGATTGATTACTTTACATCTTTAATTATCTCACTACACTTGTTATATTTACATCTTAAATCATCTCACTAGTCTCGTTATTTTCACATCTGAGCTTGACTCAAGTATTCACTATTATTCACTAATCATTTATGAAACAACGCATCAATTTGACATCAATAGACAGGATGGATTGTCACTGCACGCAGTCTGTCTTCACTTAGTTTACTGGGCACTAGTCTGTCTACACCTTCAATTGAGTGCGCACTGACAGAATATATTTAAATGAAGTAACTTGCATGTAAACACTGAATGCTTCACCGGATAAACGCTGCAAGACAGATACGCTGACTAAACGACAACTCACTCAAACGGTAAGAGCACCACCGGCGCAACGCATTATTAAGTACAACTAAGCACGTTGTAGCATTAACTATCCCCACCAAACGCGATTTGCTACATAAGCACAACGCAAGCATGGCTTGACATTGAAACCACTTAGAGCGCAGGAAGCATGTCGTTGAATGGATCTTTGACACAAACAGCATGCAACTAATGATTGGTAAGCCAGCAGTAAAAAAACCCTAACCCAGCCAGAGTTTAGTTACTACATACCGTCGATATACTGCACATTTAGCCCCGATAAAACACAGTCACCAAGCACTTCACCCCGCGTTTTTTAAAAATAACACAACATTTTTTATAAATAACACGACATCTGTTTACTTTTCTAATTAATACATGGTCTCCGATTGTATTGGAAATTATAGCACAATATATTTACCCACAGATAATCCCCCGAAGAAGCTTACATCCAAAATGCATTGGGACAAAAAAGTAGTACAGAGAGCTATCTACCAACCGTAATGCATTGTGGGAATGGAAGTTTATCAACGCAAAAACTCTTTGTGTGATTGACAACACAAGATTAAATAGAATTTGATCTAACAAGGATGCTCACTTGTGATTATAATTGAAACCTATATACAAGGATTTATCCAGTGCCCGGCGGACATCACCCACATCAGTGGGGGAGGCTGATACCCTGGAGCACTAACAACTATACAAACTCACTGGGACATTAGCAGTGCACGTGCCGACACGAATAACGAATTCTTAGACTCCTCTAGCACTGTGAACAGTGCTACCTTCATTAGAATTTGTCTGTACCAATTCGGTAATTTCACAGATTCGGTAAATACAGAATCGGTAAAAATACCAAATCTGTAAATAAATACCTCCTACATAGGAAAAGGCATTCGGCCATTACCGACCGGTAAATGCCTACCTACTTTGGGCCCCAAATCATACCTCTTCAATATTTAAGAGTAGGTAAATGGGATGTAGGTAATTTCTCTTTTGAAATTATTGAATCTGTATAATTCAGTCATTTTACCGAATCGGCATTTACCGATTCGGTAATTGCCATTGATTCCTATGGGCCTTGAGACCAATAGGAATCAATGGCAATTACCGAATGAGTAAATACCGATTCGGTAAAATAACCGAATTGTCAAGGAGGACAGGTTGTCATTTTGACAGCCTGTTGCACTCCTGATTCTGACCTGTGTGCCATTTCACACACATATATGGTCTTATGACATGTATGTGTGCCGCATGGCACAAATGTACATGCACACATGTGCATGTACACAGGAATTCATTATTTACCCCCGAAAGTTTTATCATTATATCTACATATTCATTGTACAATATAAAAGTACACATTATCTGGGATAATAAAAAATAAAAAACATGTTTATTTTAAACTTTTAAACAACATATATAACTTTATTTAAGCAACTTTTAAACAACATATATAACTTTATTTAAGCAATTACAAATCTCGCAAGGGTGCGTACCAAACAGTTCTTTTTACAACTACCTCTACTGGTTAAAAAAATAACTACATTTTTATGTTTGTATGTAAAAGTTTGTCATACTGAATGTCAAAGTGTAAAACTATAAGGATGTGGTACAGCATAAAGCTATAAGGTGTTTACCTATAGTATACTGTACTACTTCCAAAGCACTGAAATGTAACATATGTATATAAATATGTTACAACTCAATTGGCCAGATGTACGTAATCTCGATTTACCTACTCATAAATACCAAATCATACCACTTCAATATTTAAGAGTAGGCAATTCGGATGTAGGTGATTTCTCTTTTGAAATTACCGATTCTGTATAATTCAGTCATTTTACCGATTTGGTATTTACCAATTTGGTAATTGCCATTGATTCCTATAAATCTTGAGACCAATAGGAATCAATAGCAATTACCAAATCAATAAATACCGAATCGGAAAAATTACTGAGTTGTCTAGGGAGACATGTTGTCACTTTGACACCCTGTAGCACCCTTGATTCTGATTTGTGTGCCATGTCACACACATACATGGTTTTAGGGCATGTATGTGTGCCACATGGTACAAATGTAAATGCACAGATATAAATGTACACATGAATTCATTATTTACCTCCGAAAGTTTTATATAATTTAAATCATTAGATCTACGTATTCATTGAACAATCAATAAAAAGTAACACATTACCTGGGATAATAAAGAGCATGTTTATTTTAAACTTTTAAGCAACATATATAACTTTATTTAAACAACTATAAATCTCACGAGGGTGCTAAAACATTATGTCTACATATTTATTGTACAATATAAACGAACATATTAACTGGGATAATAAAGAACATGTTTATTTTAAACTTTTAAACAACAAATATAACTTTATTTAAACAATTATAAATCTCACGAGGGTGCGTACCACGTAAGCACATCATAAGATGACGTTAGCACTCCGTAAATAAAACATAAACGCAACTTAAGCTTACATAAGCGCTCCGTAAAATGCTCCGTAAGCGCTCTGTAAGCTTACGTCCAACCATGTGACCTTAAAACAAAAGATTTAATTGGTTTATAATACTTCCTACTCCAATTGTTAAAAGACCCCTCCCATGTTCATCATTCTTCTTTGGCTTTCAAAGAAGCAACTCCTTTTTTCTACAGCTCCTAGCTACAGAAAAGTACTTCAAAATGGCTGAACATCCAGAGTCTGACCATTCTTCTAATGTAGACTTTGTTGAGGAGGATCCTCACCCAAGTAAGAAGAAGGAGTCCATAGTCTGGAAGTTTTTCAGCTTTCCAGACCATCAGAAGATAGTAAATGCACCACTGGTCATCTGCAAGATCTGTGACACAGTGTTATCTAGAGGAAATCCTAATAAGAAATATTCATTCATAACCCACAGCATGGAATGGCATGTAAAAAATATACACCCCAACAACTGGAGTAGAGCTGTGGTGCAAAGATCTCAGGAGCAGGACTCTTCTCCTAGTACATCTACAGCAAGAACCGGAGTACCACCAATGCCATCTTCAATGGTGGCGAACATTTAGCCAGAACTGAAAAATGTAATGATGCAATGCATACATTGCAATAAATTAGTAGCCTTCGGACAACAGTCCATTGCACAAGAACAGGAACCACAGATGCAACAATTGTTTTGTGTAAAAAGTTCATTCTTCTACTTCATCTTCAGAAGAGTTTTTTCCTGAAACCCCTAGAACACAGAGAGAGTCCATAGTACGGAAATTAAAAAAAAAACAGAAAGAGAGAAAAAGGTAAATGCGCCTTTTGTCACATGTTAAATCTGTCACACAGTACTTCCAAGAGGGAATCCACAGAAACAGTACAGCTTTGGAACTTATCGAATGAAATGCCATGTCCGGAATATACACCAAAACAATTGGAGTAAAGCTGTAATAAAAAGATCATCAGAGGAGCAGGGCTCTGCTCCCAGCACTTCTTCTAAAGCAACAGCACCACCAATGCAAGCATCAATGGTTGCAAATATCCAACCTGAACTTAAGAATTTCCTGATGCAATGCATTTGTTGCCAGAAACTAATAACCTTTGCACAAGAGTCCATTCAAGTTATCCTGCAAAAAAACAGGAAGCACAGGTGCATTACCAGAATCATTTTTTCTTTTCTCTGAAGATTGTCTTCTGGATGAATCTTCTAATTCAGTCCTCTTGATTGATAACGTTTGCTTATAAACTCTTTGTTTGTGCTTCTTGGTAGGCATAATCTATTATGACTTTGTAGATATTTACAATCTGTTGAAAAGAAAAATATGACATATTATAGACAGCTACTAACATAACACATACAATTACATTAACTAAACAATAGAAACACTAGTTCACATCTCTCTTTGTGTGTCTCATATCACTCTCTGCCTGCACCATCTCCCTCTTGGTATGCCTCATCTCACTCTCTCCTTCCACCATCTCTCTGTTTATATGTGTGTGTCATCTCAATCTCTGCCTACACCATCTGTCTGTTTGTTTGTGTGTCTCATCTCACTCTCTGTGTCTAAAACGATTTACCATTCTAAATGTTTTTTGGTTGAAATGTCTGGCTTTAAGGTTTTTGACAAGGAACACACTAAGGGGCTAATTATGATTCGGAGTTCCCGCATCCTCCGGGCCGGCGGAAGCCACCGCCGGCCCGGAAGATGCGGGAAATCCGCTGCGGAGCCTCCACAGACCCACCGCCAAATTAGGATGGCTGGTGGGTCTGCTTTTATGTCCGCAGCTTTTCCGCCGCAGTCGCCTTCCGACCGCGGTGGAAAAGCACTAACATGTCTGGTGGTGTCTATCAGACACTGCCAGGCATATTAGGATTTCTGCAATACTATGCTTTTCCACGGCGGCATTTCCGCATTGGAAAAGCATACGGTTCTGCACTGCGGGGGCCCGTTGCGTGCCCCCTAGGTGAAGGAGGGGTGGGGGGTGCACATGGGGGGTACCTATGGTACCCCCCTTCATTTGCGTGCACGAAGCGGCAGGCACCGTGAGGTGCCTGCCGCTTTGTGCATGCAAATGCACTGTTGTCATTTTTTACATTGCGGCGGGTGCCGCTTCAAGCAGCACCCGCCGCAATGTAAACAATACAGGATGTGACCGCCAGGGTGGCGGTCACATCCTAATTGTCATGGAGGGACCGCCGCTGCCCATGCGGACGGTCCCTCACACTCAGTGGTGGCGGACGGACGCAAGTCCGTCCGCCATCATAATCGGCCCCTGAGTGTTTATGTGAATTAAGGAATTATATTTTCATCTTTTTCTATAATATTAGCTGTGTGTGCACACAGTTTGTATCTTTTAGCTTACAGGGTACACTTCTTTTTAAAGTGTTTCTCATGCTTGGATTCAATGCTGGTACAGAGATAGTGCTAATAGTTTAATTTGGCTTGTAAATATGCTCCTTTTTTACAAGCGCCTTGCGCAACCTTTAACATGGGTGCAAGCAGTGAATATATGGAGAGGGATAGGAATAGCAGATAGAAAACAATATGAAATGGTGTGGGAGATGCATAAAGAATTTCACTAATGGCATCAATTGAGGTGGAATATAAGATAAAAAGGGGCATATTTACAAACACCTTGCACAATGTTTGACATGGGTGCAACCAGAAAATGCATGCAGAGTAATAAAATTGGCACACAGACAAGAATATGAAATGCCTTGAGAGATGCGTAAAGGATTTTACTAATGGCATAAATTGAGATAGAATATACAAAAAAGAAAGGCATATTTACAAGCCCCTTGCGCAATGTTTGACATGGGTGCAACCAGAAAATGCATGCAGAGAAATATATTGGCACACAGACAAGAATATGAAATGCCTTGAGAGATGCGTACAGGACTTTACTAATTGCATAAATTACGATAGAATATACAAAAAAGAGAGGCATATTTGCAAGCCCTTTGCGGAATGTTTGACAGCTGTACCTGTCAGCTGTAGCATTGGACTCAATTTCACATTCAATTTTTTAAAAAACTACTGGAGGGATTTACACCAAACATACAAAAGGCACTGCTGCATACCAGTCCCTACCATTTTGCAAAATCTCATGTAAGTCCGTTCATCCGTTCAAGCTGTAGCCTTGTCAGAATGTCCCTATGGAAATTAACATGGGGAAAACACGTTTTGGGACCCCCCTTTTTTCTCAGCCCCCGATTGACAAATCCCCCCAAAACTTACAGGGAAGGAGCGGAGCGCAGCGAGGCAAATTTAAGAAAAATTACAGGCAGATCCCTCAATCGGCGCCAAAGTTATTCCCAATAGAATGTTTGGAATTTCCTATGGTAACTAGGTCCTAACTATATATACCTACTGGCAACCGCCAGTAGGTAATATATATAATATATATATATATATATATATATATATATATATATATATATATATATATATATATATATATATATATATATATATATATATATGGAAGAAAAGGTTGCCACCTAGGTGGGAATGCACTTACAGGTAGGAATTAATGCCAGCGCAAGGGCGCGAGCTACGAACAGAGTCCCTTTCCTGCCAGACGCGTTTCGGGCCAACGCCCTCTTCAGTGGCAGCACATGTGACATGACGGCAGCTGCAGGCACCAGTAAATACCCTCAGTGATTATGCACAGGTGTAAAACCTGAAGCAATGCTTTCTGGGACTGGTGGTTCGATAAAACCCAAGTGGGCCGCCGCCGCCATTCGCATGCAAAAAAAGTTTTAAAGGGATTGCCAATGTCCCCGCAAGCACCCCGCAAGTAAAGGCACCTCCTGTACCACAAAAAGCTGCCCAAATGAGGCAGCCGTGGACCCGCAGTTTGTCCGCGGATGTGCAAACCCGCGACCGTGGCCGGCCGCTAACAAATGGAAGAAAAGGTTGCCACCTAGGTGGGAATGCACTTACAGGTAGGAATTAATGCCAGCGCAAGGGCGCGAGCTACGAACAGAGTCCCTTTCCTGCCAGACGCGTTTCGGGCCAACGCCCTCTTCAGTGGCAGCACATGTGACATGACGGCAGCTGCAGGCACCAGTAAATACCCTCAGTGATTATGCACAGGTGTAAAACCTGAAGCAATGCTTTCTGGGACTGGTGGTTCGATAAAACCCAAGTGGGTCGCCGCCGCCATTCGCATGCAAAAAAAGTTTTAAAGGGATTGCCAATGTCCCCGCAAGCACCCCGCAAGTAAAGGCACCTCCTGTACCACAAAAAGCTGCCCAAATGAGGCAGCCGTGGACCCGCAGTTTGTCCGCGGATGTGCAAACCCGCGACCGTGGCCGGCCGCTAACAAATGGACGAAAAGGTTGCCACCTATGTGGGAATGCACTTACAGGTAAGAATTAATGCCAGCGCAAGGGCGCGAGCTACGAACAGAGTCCCTTTCCTGCCAGACGCGTTTCGGGCCAACGCCCTCTTCAGTGGCAGCACATGTGACATGACGGCAGCTGCAGGCACCAGTAAATACCCTCAGTGATTATGCACAGGTGTAAAACCTGAAGCAATGCTTTCTGGGACTGGTGGTTCGATAAAACCCAAGTGGGTCGCCGCCGCCATTCGCATGCAAAAAAAGTTTTAAAGGGATTGCCAATGTCCCCGCAAGTAAAGGCACCTCCTGTACCACAAAAAGCTGCCCAAATGAGGCAGCCGTGGACCCGCAGTTTGTCCGCGGATGTGCAAACCCGCGACCGTGGCCGGCCGCTAACAAATGGAAGAAAAGGTTGCCACCTAGGTGGGAATGCACTTACAGGTAGGAATTAATGCCAGCGCAAGGGCGCGAGCTACGAACAGAGTCCCTTTCCTGCCAGACGCGTTTCGGGCCAACGCCCTCTTCAGTGGCAGCACATGTGACATGACGGCAGCTGCAGGCACCAGTAAATACCCTCAGTGATTATGCACAGGTGTAAAACCTGAAGCAATGCTTTCTGGGACTGGTGGTTCGATAAAACCCAAGTGGGTCGCCGCCGCCATTCGCATGCAAAAAAAGTTTTAAAGGGATTGCCAATGTCCCCGCAAGCACCCCGCAAGTAAAGGCACCTCCTGTACCACAAAAAGCTGCCCAAATGAGGCAGCCGTGGACCCGCAGTTTGTCCGCGGATGTGCAAACCCGCGACCGTGGCCGGCCGCTAACAAATGGAAGAAAAGGTTTCCACCTAGGTGGGAATGCACTTACAGGTAGGAATTAATGCCAGCGCAAGGGCGCGAGCTACGAACAGAGTCCCTTTCCTGCCAGACGCGTTTCGGGCCAACGCCCTCTTCAGTGGCAGCACATGTGACATGACGGCAGCTGCAGGCACCAGTAAATACCCTCAGTGATTATGCACAGGTGTAAAACCTGAAGCAATGCTTTCTGGGACTGGTGGTTCGATAAAACCCAAGTGGGTCGCCGCCGCCATTCGCATGCAAAAAAAGTTTTAAAGGGATTGCCAATGTCCCCGCAAGTAAAGGCACCTCCTGTACCACAAAAAGCTGCCCAAATGAGGCAGCCGTGGACCCGCAGTTTGTCCGCGGATGTGCAAACCCGCGACCGTGGCCGGCCGCTAACAAATGGAAGAAAAGGTTGCCTCCTAGGTGGGAATGCACTTACAGGTAGGAATTAATGCCAGCGCAAGGGCGCGAGCTACGAACAGAGTCCCTTTCCTGCCAGACGCGTTTCGGGCCAACGCCCTCTTCAGTGGCAGCACATGTGACATGACGGCAGCTGCAGGCACCAGTAAATACCCTCAGTGATTATGCACAGGTGTAAAACCTGAAGCAATGCTTTCTGGGACTGGTGGTTCGATAAAACCCAAGTGGGTCGCCGCCGCCATTCGCATGCAAAAAAAGTTTTAAAGGGATTGCCAATGTCCCCGCAAGCACCCCGCAAGTAAAGGCACCTCCTGTACCACAAAAAGCTGCCCAAATGAGGCAGCCGTGGACCCGCAGTTTGTCCACGGATGTGCAAACCCGCGACCGTGGCCGGCCGCTAACAAATGGAAGAAAAGGTTGCCACCTAGGTGGGAATGCACTTACAGGTAGGAATTAATGCCAGCGCAAGGGCGCGAGCTACGAACAGAGTCCCTTTCCTGCCAGACGCGTTTCGGGCCAACGCCCTCTTCAGTGGCAGCACATGTGACATGACGGCAGCTGCAGGCACCAGTAAATACCCTCAGTGATTATGCACAGGTGTAAAACCTGAAGCAATGCTTTCTGGGACTGGTGGTTTGATAAAACCCAAGTGGGTCGCCGCCGCCATTCGCATGCAAAAAAAGTTTTAAAGGGATTGCCAATGTCCCCGCAAGCACCCCGCAAGTAAAGGCACCTCCTGTACCACAAAAAGCTGCCCAAATGAGGCAGCCGTGGACCCGCAGTTTGTCCGCGGATGTGCAAACCCGCGACCGTGGCCGGCCGCTAACAAATGGAAGAAAAGGTTGCCACCTAGGTGGGAATGCACTTACAGGTAGGAATTAATGCCAGCGCAAGGGCGCGAGCTACGAACAGAGTCCCTTTCCTGCCAGACGCGTTTCGGGCCAACGCCCTCTTCAGTGGCAGCACATGTGACATGACGGCAGCTGCAGGCACCAGTAAATACCCTCAGTGATTATGCACAGGTGTAAAACCTGAAGCAATGCTTTCTGGGACTGGTGGTTCGATAAAACCCAAGTGGGTCGCCGCCGCCATTCGCATGCAAAAAAAGTTTTAAAGGGATTGCCAATGTCCCCGCAAGCACCCCGCAAGTAAAGGCACCTCCTGTACCACAAAAAGCTGCCCAAATGAGGCAGCTGTGGACCCGCAGTTTGTCCGCGGATGTGCAAACCCGCGACCGTGGCCGGCCGCTAACTAATGGAAGAAAAGGTTGCCACCTAGGTGGGAATGCACTTACAGGTAGGAATTAATGCCAGCGCAAGGGCGCGAGCTGCGAACAGAAAGATTAAAGTTATGAAGCCAGGACTGAGAAGCGCATCCCACTGTGGAAACAATTTGCATGCGAACTACAGCACCCAGAAGGCTGCAGACAGCGATGGACTGCAGGTGAACCACGCCCTTTGGGCAGGTGCAAAGTATAAGAGAGTTCGTGTGCACACGCGCTATCAGAACACTGAACTATTGCCTCTGAAGAAAGGAAGTGTGATTCCTGAAACGCGTCAGGCAGACTGAATTACTGAAACGGACTGCTGTTTGTTCTGTGTGTGAGCTGCCATTAAAACTTAAAGTGAAACCGAACAGTCTTCTCGTGGCTCTAATACAAACCTGGTAACCGCCCTCGAATTGATATATATATATATATATATATATATATATATATATATATATATATATATATATATATATATATATATATATATATATATATATATATATATATATATATATATATATGACAAAGCTTCCCACCACACATAGAAGGAACAGAGGCCAGAGGGGAAATCCAGGGATAAACCACGTTTTTAATGGCAGCAAAGGCAATACTGGCAAATGCATTTCGGCTCCATCAGGATTCAAGCAAGCCGGGCCGAAGACGACTGAAATGCCAGAAACCGGTCCCCGGTAGCTTGTCTCCTTTCTGGTGAAGAATTGGCTTGGTAGTTTAGTCTGTCCTGTTCCCATGATGCACTGGGCCAGGGACAGACTGATTTGCATATAGCCAGGTTCTGAGCTGGGATGGTGCAGTGAGATAAATAACGGTGATGGATCAAGCCCTGATCTTTGGACTGGGTAAGAGTGGTCTGCTTAATTCAGACACTATGTTCATCACCACCCCCTTTTCTGAATCGTTGCCACGGAAAATGCCTGGACTCCAACTCCCAGCATGCAATAATCCGATGCATCTGGGTTGGTGGTGTGGGGGATGTAGATGAATTCACAACGGGTTTGCTGGGGCTTTGCTGGTGGGTGGCGCAGTGTTCTCCGAGTGCTCCCAACATCACCATGTTTCACCCTGGGTCCCTCGTTCCACCGCTACCACTCGAGTCAGGTAAGCAGTAAAGGCAGGGACAGCCATACTGCGGCACGGCGTCCTGGTGGAGGTAAAATACCTCGCTCCGCCAGAGCTTCCCCAAAGCGAAAGGTGGACACCGGACTTCTCGGTATCCCGAGCTTGCAAAATCACTGCGGAGCAGCGATGTGTCACCAGCTGTAGTCCGGGTCACTTGCTGCGGCAGGGCCATCTGGACTGCACCGTTGGTGGATGCAGAAAATATGACAAAGCTTCCCACCACACGTAGAAGGAACAGAGGCCAGAGGGGAAATCTAGGGATAAACCACGTTTTTATTGGCAGCAAAGGCAATACTGGCAAATGCATTTCGGCTCTCAGCCTTCTTCAGTGCCCCATATTGCACAGAGCCCCTCGCCAAAACAGTCCCATACCAGCATTTCACAATAAGTACTCCCGCAAAGCCCCTCCCCCTTGCTGATTGTTCACACCTGTTGCCTGCCACGGAAAATGCCTGGACTCCAACTCCCAGCATGCAATAATCAGATGCATCCGGGTTGGTGGTGTGGGGGATGTAGATGAATTCACAACGGGTTTGCTGGGGCTTTGCTGGTGGGTGGCGCAGTGTTCTCCGAGTGCTCCCAACATCCCCATGGTTCTCCCTGGGTCCCTGGTTCCGCCGCTACCACTCGAGTCAGGTAAGCAGTAAAGGCAGGGACAGCCATACTGCGGCACGTCGTCCTGGTGGAGGTAAAATACATCGCTCCGCCAGAGCTTCCCCAAAGCGAAAGGTGGACACCGGACTTCTCGCTATCCCGAGCTTGCAAAATCACTACGGAGCAGTGATGTGTCATCAGCTGTAGTCCGGGTCACTTGCTGCGGAAGGGCCATCTGGACTGCACCACCGGTGGATGGAGAAAATATGACAAAGCTTCCCAGCACACGTAGAAGGAACAGAGGCCAGAGGGGAAATCCAGGGATAAACCACGTTTTTATTGGCAGCAAAGGCAATACTGGCAAATGCATTTCGGCTCCCAGCCTTCTTCAGTGCCCCATATTGCACAGAGTCCCTCGCCAAAATTGTCCCATACCAGCATTTCACAATCAGTAGTCCCGCAAAGCGCCTCCCCCTTGCTGATTGTTCACACCTGTTGCCTGCCACGGAAAATGCCTGGACTCCAACTCCCAGCATGCAATAATCCGATGCATCTGGGTTGGTGGTGTGGGGGATGTAGATGAATTCACAACGGGTTTGCTGGGGCTTTGCTGGTGGGTGGCGCAGTGTTCTCCGAGTGCTCCCAACATCACCATGGTTCTCCCCGGGTCCCTCGTTCCGCCCCTACCACTCGAGTCAGGTAAGCAGTAAAGGCAGGGACAGCCATACTGCGGCACAGCGTCCTGGTGGAGGTAAAATACCTCGCTCCGCCAGAGCTTCCCCAAAGCGAAAGGTGGACACCGGACTTCTCTGTATCCCGAGCTTGCAAAATCACTGTGGAGCAGCGATGTGTCACCAGCTGTAGTCCGGGTCACATGCTGCGGCAGGGCCATCTGGACTGCACCGCTGGTGGATGCAGAAAATATGACAAAGCTTCCCACCACACGTAGAAGGAACAGAGGCCAGAGGGGAAATCCAAGGATAAACCACGTTTTTATTGGCAGTAAGCATGGGCGAATTTTGCGAATTCGCAATTCGCGAATTTGTGAATTTGCGAATTCGCGATCCGCAAAATACTCGAATTTGCGGATTCGCGGATTTTGCGGATTGTGTGGGTAAAGGCCGGGCGGGAAAACGGTGCACATCACTAGTGTGAAGGGCAGGGCCAAACGGGCGAGGCTTATATGCGAGTTCACATGCCTCTTGTGTGCATAAAAGGACAGGCACGGATCAGAGAAGCTCGTGGTCACAGGAACTGCACAGGGATTGAGCTCATGAAAGTCAATAATGCAAAGGCCTCCATCAAGCATCATAGCTAATTTTTGACGATAGATATGGGGAGAACGCACCCCTGCCCAGCCTCGACAAAACTCACATTTTTGTGGGGGAACTATTTTAGGACGGCGTCGGCAAGCTGCCAGCGCCATCCTAAAATAGTTACTAAATTTGCTTCATCAGGAAGCACTAATAGATAAAATAAAGCAAGTGCTCGAGCACCTGCTTTCTTTTATCTATTAGTGCTTCCTGTTGAAGCTAACTTAGTAACTATTTTAGGATGGCGCTGGCAGCTTGCCGGCGTCATCCTAAAATAGTTAAACGTTCAACAGGCTTGAACTTTTGCCCCCCAAATCCGCCGCTCACGGATCTCGCGGATTTTCAGTAAATTCGCGGGAGTTCGCGGATCGCGGATTTACCGAAAATCCGCGAAATCTGCGAGCGGAACGGATTTTGCGCTCACCCTTAATTGGCAGCAAAGGCAATACTGGCAAATGCATTTCGGCTCCCAGCCTTCTTCAGTGCCCCATATTGCACAGAGTCCCTCGCCAAAATAGTCCCATACCAGCATTTCACAATCAGTAGTCCCGCAAACGCCTCTCCCTTGCTGATTGTTCACACCTGTTGCCTGCCACGGAAAATGCCTGGACTCCAACTCCCAGCATGCAATAATCCAATACATCTGGGTTGGTGGTGTGGGGATGTAGATGAAATCACAACGGGTTTTCTGGGGCTTTGCTGGTGGGTGGCGCAGTGTTCTCCGAGTGCTCCGAACATCACCATGGTTCTCCCTGGGTCCCTCGTTCCGCCGCTACCACTCGAGTCAGGTAAGCAGTAAAGGCAGGGACAGCCATACTGCGGCACGGCGTCCTGGTGGAGGTAAAATACCTTGCTCCTCCAGAGCTTCCCCAAAGCGAAAGGTGGACACCGGACTTCTCGGTAGCCCGAGCTTGCAAAATCACTGCGGAGCAGCGATGTGTCACCAGCTGTAGTCCGGGTCACTTGCTGTGGCAGGGCCATCTGGACTGCACCGCTGGTGGATGCAGAAAATATGACAAAGCTTCCCACCACACGTAGAAGGAACAGAGGATATATATATATATATATATATATATATATATATATATATATATATATATATATATATATATGTCAAAAAACATCTTCCCTCATGGAAAACAGCTGAGTCGCACACATGACTTCATTTTATGGCCATTTTATTTAAAGGTGAACAGCGTGATTTGAGGACTTTACTGACGCGTTTCGTTTCCCTTGGAAACTTTTTCAAAGTGGTGTCCTGCACCTAACAGGCAGTCCGTTTAGTTCCACAGTTCAGTGTTTAATTTTTACTTTTTACCTTTTCTCCGAAGGCATTTCATTGTGGAAACATTCCATTTTAAAGTTGCATTGTGGAGCCTGTGGTCCTGACGGCTGTCTGCAAATTAAACCCTCCAGTGGGCGGTGAGTAGATCTTGCTGTTCCGATAAACCAGTTTTAACGGCTTGAAGTTTCCCATGTCAGCCCCCTTTTCAGGCTGACTCGGGACCAATACCAAGGTCCAGTCCTCGGCGGCACCTCTCTCCCTAGTCCGTTTCCGATTCCAGCACTTTGGTTCAGTTCGGGAGAGCGTGGCGCTCTTGTGGCGGTGCGTGTACTCTTCGGCGGAACCAAGCCGATATGAATGTCAAAAAACATCTTCCCTCATGGAAAACAGCTGAGTCGCACACATGACTTCATTTTATGGCCATTTTATTTAAAGGTGAACAGCGTGATTTGAGGACTTTACTGACGCGTTTCGTTTCCCTTGGAAACTTTTTCAAAGTGGTGTCCTGCACCTAACAGGCAGTCCGTTTAGTTCCACAGTTCAGTGTTTAATTTTTACTTTTTACCTTTTCTCCGAAGGCATTTCATTGTGGAAACATTCCATTTTAAAGTTGCATTGTGGAGCCTGTGGTCCTGACGGCTGTCTGCAAATTAAACCCTCCAGTGGGCGGTGAGTAGATCTTGCTGTTCCGATAAACCAGTTTTAACGGCTTGAAGTTTCCCATGTCAGCCCCCTTTTCAGGCTGACTCGGGACCAATACCAAGGTCCAGTCCTCGGCGGCACCTCTCTCCCTAGTCCGTTTCCGATTCCAGCACTTTGGTTCAGTTCGGGAGAGCGTGGCGCTCTTGTGGCGGTGCGTGTACTCTTCGGCGGAACCAAGCCGATATGAATGTCAAAAAACATCTTCCCTCATGGAAAACAGCTGAGTCGCACACATGACTTCATTTTATGGCCATTTTATTTAAAGGTGAACAGCGTGATTTGAGGACTTTACTGACGCGTTTCGTTTCCCTTGGAAACTTTTTCAAAGTGGTGTCCTGCACCTAACAGGCAGTCCGTTTAGTTCCACAGTTCAGTGTTTAATTTTTACTTTTTACCTTTTCTCCGAAGGCATTTCATTGTGGAAACATTCCATTTTAAAGTTGCATTGTGGAGCCTGTGGTCCTGACGGCTGTCTGCAAATTAAACCCTCCAGTGGGCGGTGAGTAGATCTTGCTGTTCCGATAAACCAGTTTTAACGGCTTGAAGTTTCCCATGTCAGCCCCCTTTTCAGGCTGACTCGGGACCAATACCAAGGTCCAGTCCTCGGCGGCACCTCTCTCCCTAGTCCGTTTCCGATTCCAGCACTTTGGTTCAGTTCGGGAGAGCGTGGCGCTCTTGTGGCGGTGCGTGTACTCTGCGGCGGAACCAAGCCGATATGAATGTCAAAAAACATCTTCCCTCATGGAAAACAGCTGAGTCGCACACATGACTTCATTTTATGGCCATTTTATTTAAAGGTGAACAGCGTGATTTGAGGACTTTACTGACGCGTTTCGTTTCCCTTGGAAACTTTTTCAAAGTGGTGTCCTGCACCTAACAGGCAGTCCGTTTAGTTCCACAGTTCAGTGTTTAATTTTTACTTTTTACCTTTTCTCCGAAGGCATTTCATTGTGGAAACATTCCATTTTAAAGTTGCATTGTGGAGCCTGTGGTCCTGACGGCTGTCTGCAAATTAAACCCTCCAGTGGGCGGTGAGTAGATCTTGCTGTTCCGATAAACCAGTTTTAACGGCTTGAAGTTTCCCATGTCAGCCCCCTTTTCAGGCTGACTCGGGACCAATACCAATGTCCAGTCCTCGGCGGCACCTCTCTCCCTAGTCCGTTTCCGATTTCAGCACTTTGGTTCAGTTCGGGAGAGCGTGGCGCTCTTGTGGCGGTGCGTGTACTCTTCGGCGGAACCAAGCCGATATGAATGTCAAAAAACATCTTCCCTCATGGAAAACAGCTGAGTCGCACACATGACTTCATTTTATGGCCATTTTATTTAAAGGTGAACAGCGTGATTTGAGGACTTTACTGACGCGTTTCGTTTCCCTTGGAAACTTTTTCAAAGTGGTGTCCTGCACCTAACAGGCAGTCCGTTTAGTTCCACAGTTCAGTGTTTAATTTTTACTTTTTACCTTTTCTCCGAAGGCATTTCATTGTGGAAACATTCCATTTTAAAGTTGCATTGTGGAGCCTGTGGTCCTGACGGCTGTCTGCAAATTAAACCCTCCAGTGGGCGGTGAGTAGATCTTGCTGTTCCGATAAACCAGTTTTAACGGCTTGAAGTTTCCCATGTCAGCCCCCTTTTCAGGCTGACTCGGGACCAATACCAAGGTCCAGTCCTCGGCGGCACCTCTCTCCCTAGTCCGTTTCCGATTCCAGCACTTTGGTTCAGTTCGGGAGAGCGTGGCGCTCTTGTGGCGGTGCGTGTACTCTTCGGCGGAACCAAGCCGATATGAATGTCAAAAAACATCTTCCCTCATGGAAAACAGCTGAGTCGCACACATGACTTCATTTTATGGCCATTTTATTTAAAGGTGAACAGCGTGATTTGAGGACTTTACTGACGCGTTTCGTTTCCCTTGGAAACTTTTTCAAAGTGGTGTCCTGCACCTAACAGGCAGTCCGTTTAGTTCCACAGTTCAGTGTTTAATTTTTACTTTTTACCTTTTCTCCGAAGGCATTTCATTGTGGAAACATTCCATTTTAAAGTTGCATTGTGGAGCCTGTGGTCCTGACGGCTGTCTGCAAATTAAACCCTCCAGTGGGCGGTGAGTAGATCTTGCTGTTCCGATAAACCAGTTTTAACGGCTTGAAGTTTCCCATGTCAGCCCCCTTTTCAGGCTGACTCGGGACCAATACCAAGGTCCAGTCCTCGGCGGCACCTCTCTCCCTAGTCCGTTTCCGATTCCAGCACTTTGGTTCAGTTCGGGAGAGCGTGGCGCTCTTGTGGCGGTGCGTGTACTCTGCGGCGGAACCAAGCCGATATGAATGTCAAAAAACATCTTCCCTCATGGAAAACAGCTGAGTCGCACACATGACTTCATTTTATGGCCATTTTATTTAAAGGTGAACAGCGTGATTTGAGGACTTTACTGACGCGTTTCGTTTCCCTTGGAAACTTTTTCAAAGTGGTGTCCTGCACCTAACAGGCAGTCCGTTTAGTTCCACAGTTCAGTGTTTAATTTTTACTTTTTACCTTTTCTCCGAAGGCATTTCATTGTGGAAACATTCCATTTTAAAGTTGCATTGTGGAGCCTGTGGTCCTGACGGCTGTCTGCAAATTAAACCCTCCAGTGGGCGGTGAGTAGATCTTGCTGTTCCGATAAACCAGTTTTAACGGCTTGAAGTTTCCCATGTCAGCCCCCTTTTCAGGCTGACTCGGGACCAATACCAATGTCCAGTCCTCGGGGGCACCTCTCTCCCTAGTCCGTTTCCGATTCCAGCACTTTGGTTCAGTTCGGGAGAGCGTGGCGCTCTTGTGGCGGTGCGTGTACTCTTCGGCGGAACCAAGCCGATATGAATGTCAAAAAACATCTTCCCTCATGGAAAACAGCTGAGTCGCACACATGACTTCATTTTATGGCCATTTTATTTAAAGGTGAACAGCGTGATTTGAGGACTTTACTGACGCGTTTCGTTTCCCTTGGAAACTTTTTCAAAGTGGTGTCCTGCACCTAACAGGCAGTCCGTTTAGTTCCACAGTTCAGTGTTTAATTTTTACTTTTTACCTTTTCTCCGAAGGCATTTCATTGTGGAAACATTCCATTTTAAAGTTGCATTGTGGAGCCTGTGGTCCTGACGGCTGTCTGCAAATTAAACCCTCCAGTGGGCGGTGAGTAGATCTTGCTGTTCCGATAAACCAGTTTTAACGGCTTGAAGTTTCCCATGTCAGCCCCCTTTTCAGGCTGACTCGGGACCAATACCAAGGTCCAGTCCTCGGCGGCACCTCTCTCCCTAGTCCGTTTCCGATTCCAGCACTTTGGTTCAGTTCGGGAGAGCGTGGCGCTCTTGTGGCGGTGCGTGTACTCTTCGGCGGAACCAAGCCGATATGAATGTCAAAAAACATCTTCCCTCATGGAAAACAGCTGAGTCGCACACATGACTTCATTTTATGGCCATTTTATTTAAAGGTGAACAGCGTGATTTGAGGACTTTACTGACGCGTTTCGTTTCCCTTGGAAACTTTTTCAAAGTGGTGTCCTGCACCTAACAGGCAGTCCGTTTAGTTCCACAGTTCAGTGTTTAATTTTTACTTTTTACCTTTTCTCCGAAGGCATTTCATTGTGGAAACATTCCATTTTAAAGTTGCATTGTGGAGCCTGTGGTCCTGACGGCTGTCTGCAAATTAAACCCTCCAGTGGGCGGTGAGTAGATCTTGCTGTTCCGATAAACCAGTTTTAACGGCTTGAAGTTTCCCATGTCAGCCCCCTTTTTCAGGCTGACTCGGGACCAATACCAAGGTCCAGTCCTCGGCGGCACCTCTCTCCATAGTCCGTTTCCGATTCCAGCACTTTGGTTCAGTTCGGGAGAGCGTGGCGCTCTTGTGGCGGTGCGTGTACTCTTCGGCGGAACCAAGCCGATATGAATGTCAAAAAACATCTTCCCTCATGGAAAACAGCTGAGTCGCACACATGACTTCATTTTATGGCCATTTTATTTAAAGGTGAACAGCGTGATTTGAGGACTTTACTGACGCGTTTCGTTTCCCTTGGAAACTTTTTCAAAGTGGTGTCCTGCACCTAACAGGCAGTCCGTTTAGTTCCACAGTTCAGTGTTTAATTTTTACTTTTTACCTTTTCTCCGAAGGCATTTCATTGTGGAAACATTCCATTTTAAAGTTGCATTGTGGAGCCTGTGGTCCTGACGGCTGTCTGCAAATTAAACCCTCCAGTGGGCGGTGAGTAGATCTTGCTGTTCCGATAAACCAGTTTTAACGGCTTGAAGTTTCCCATGTCAGCCCCCTTTTCAGGCTGACTCGGGACCAATACCAAGGTCCAGTCCTCGGCGGCACCTCTCTCCCTAGTCCGTTTCCGATTCCAGCACTTTGGTTCAGTTCGGGAGAGCGTGGCGCTCTTGTGGCGGTGCGTGTACTCTTCGGCGGAACCAAGCCGATATGAATGTCAAAAAACATCTTCCCTCATGGAAAACAGCTGAGTCGCACACATGACTTCATTTTATGGCCATTTTATTTAAAGGTGAACAGCGTGATTTGAGGACTTTACTGACGCGTTTCGTTTCCCTTGGAAACTTTTTCAAAGTGGTGTCCTGCACCTAACAGGCAGTCCGTTTAGTTCCACAGTTCAGTGTTTAATTTTTACTTTTTACCTTTTCTCCGAAGGCATTTCATTGTGGAAACATTCCATTTTAAAGTTGCATTGTGGAGCCTGTGGTCCTGACGGCTGTCTGCAAATTAAACCCTCCAGTGGGCGGTGAGTAGATCTTGCTGTTCCGATAAACCAGTTTTAACGGCTTGAAGTTTCCCATGTCAGCCCCCTTTTCAGGCTGACTCGGGACCAATACCAAGGTCCAGTCCTCGGCGGCACCTCTCTCCCTAGTCCGTTTCCGATTCCAGCACTTTGGTTCAGTTCGGGAGAGCGTGGCGCTCTTGTGGCGGTGCGTGTACTCTGCGGCGGAACCAAGCCGATATGAATGTCAAAAAACATCTTCCCTCATGGAAAACAGCTGAGTCGCACACATGACTTCATTTTATGGCCATTTTATTTAAAGGTGAACAGCGTGATTTGAGGACTTTACTGACGCGTTTCGTTTCCCTTGGAAACTTTTTCAAAGTGGTGTCCTGCACCTAACAGGCAGTCCGTTTAGTTCCACAGTTCAGTGTTTAATTTTTACTTTTTACCTTTTCTCCGAAGGCATTTCATTGTGGAAACATTCCATTTTAAAGTTGCATTGTGGAGCCTGTGGTCCTGACGGCTGTCTGCAAATTAAACCCTCCAGTGGGCGGTGAGTAGATCTTGCTGTTCCGATAAACCAGTTTTAACGGCTTGAAGTTTCCCATGTCAGCCCCCTTTTCAGGCTGACTCGGGACCAATACCAATGTCCAGTCCTCGGCGGCACCTCTCTCCCTAGTCCGTTTCCGATTCCAGCACTTTGGTTCAGTTCGGGAGAGCGTGGCGCTCTTGTGGCGGTGCGTGTACTCTTCGGCGGAACCAAGCCGATATGAATGTCAAAAAACATCTTCCCTCATGGAAAACAGCTGAGTCGCACACATGACTTCATTTTATGGCCATTTTATTTAAAGGTGAACAGCGTGATTTGAGGACTTTACTGACGCGTTTCGTTTCCCTTGGAAACTTTTTCAAAGTGGTGTCCTGCACCTAACAGGCAGTCCGTTTAGTTCCACAGTTCAGTGTTTAATTTTTACTTTTTACCTTTTCTCCGAAGGCATTTCATTGTGGAAACATTCCATTTTAAAGTTGCATTGTGGAGCCTGTGGTCCTGACGGCTGTCTGCAAATTAAACCCTCCAGTGGGCGGTGAGTAGATCTTGCTGTTCCGATAAACCAGTTTTAACGGCTTGAAGTTTCCCATGTCAGCCCCCTTTTCAGGCTGACTCGGGACCAATACCAAGGTCCAGTCCTCGGCGGCACCTCTCTCCCTAGTCCGTTTCCGATTCCAGCACTTTGGTTCAGTTCGGGAGAGCGTGGCGCTCTTGTGGCGGTGCGTGTACTCTTCGGCGGAACCAAGCCGATATGAATGTCAAAAAACATCTTCCCTCATGGAAAACAGCTGAGTCGCACACATGACTTCATTTTATGGCCATTTTATTTAAAGGTGAACAGCGTGATTTGAGGACTTTACTGACGCGTTTCGTTTCCCTTGGAAACTTTTTCAAAGTGGTGTCCTGCACCTAACAGGCAGTCCGTTTAGTTCCACAGTTCAGTGTTTAATTTTTACTTTTTACCTTTTCTCCGAAGGCATTTCATTGTGGAAACATTCCATTTTAAAGTTGCATTGTGGAGCCTGTGGTCCTGACGGCTGTCTGCAAATTAAACCCTCCAGTGGGCGGTGAGTAGATCTTGCTGTTCCGATAAACCAGTTTTAACGGCTTGAAGTTTCCCATGTCAGCCCCCTTTTCAGGCTGACTCGGGACCAATACCAAGGTCCAGTCCTCGCGGCACCTCTCTCCCTAGTCCGTTTCCGATTCCAGCACTTTGGTTCAGTTCGGGAGAGCGTGGCGCTCTTGTGGCGGTGCGTGTACTCTTCGGCGGAACCAAGCCGATATGAATGTCAAAAAACATCTTCCCTCATGGAAAACAGCTGAGTCGCACACATGACTTCATTTTATGGCCATTTTATTTAAAGGTGAACAGCGTGATTTGAGGACTTTACTGACGCATTTCGTTTCCCTTGGAAACTTTTTCAAAGTGGTGTCCTGCACCTAACAGGCAGTCCGTTTAGTTCCACAGTTCAGTGTTTAATTTTTACTTTTTACCTTTTCTCCGAAGGCATTTCATTGTGGAAACATTCCATTTTAAAGTTGCATTGTGGAGCCTGTGGTCCTGACGGCTGTCTGCAAATTAAACCCTCCAGTGGGCGGTGAGTAGATCTTGCTGTTCCGATAAACCAGTTTTAACGGCTTGAAGTTTCCCATGTCAGCCCCCTTTTCAGGCTGACTCGGGACCAATACCAAGGTCCAGTCCTCGGCGGCACCTCTCTCCCTAGTCCGTTTCCGATTCCAGCACTTTGGTTCAGTTCGGGAGAGCGTGGCGCTCTTGTGGCGGTGCGTGTACTCTGCGGCGGAACCAAGCCGATATGAATGTCAAAAAACATCTTCCCTCATGGAAAACAGCTGAGTCGCACACATGACTTCATTTTATGGCCATTTTATTTAAAGGTGAACAGCGTGATTTGAGGACTTTACTGACGCGTTTCGTTTCCCTTGGAAACTTTTTCAAAGTGGTGTCCTGCACCTAACAGGCAGTCCGTTTAGTTCCACAGTTCAGTGTTTAATTTTTACTTTTTACCTTTTCTCCGAAGGCATTTCATTGTGGAAACATTCCATTTTAAAGTTGCATTGTGGAGCCTGTGGTCCTGACGGCTGTCTGCAAATTAAACCCTCCAGTGGGCGGTGAGTAGATCTTGCTGTTCCGATAAACCAGTTTTAACGGCTTGAAGTTTCCCATGTCAGCCCCCTTTTCAGGCTGACTCGGGACCAATACCAATGTCCAGTCCTCGGGGGCACCTCTCTCCCTAGTCCGTTTCCGATTCCAGCACTTTGGTTCAGTTCGGGAGAGCGTGGCGCTCTTGTGGCGGTGCGTGTACTCTTCGGCGGAACCAAGCCGATATGAATGTCAAAAAACATCTTCCCTCATGGAAAACAGCTGAGTCGCACACATGACTTCATTTTATGGCCATTTTATTTAAAGGTGAACAGCGTGATTTGAGGACTTTACTGACGCGTTTCGTTTCCCTTGGAAACTTTTTCAAAGTGGTGTCCTGCACCTAACAGGCAGTCCGTTTAGTTCCACAGTTCAGTGTTTAATTTTTACTTTTTACCTTTTCTCCGAAGGCATTTCATTGTGGAAACATTCCATTTTAAAGTTGCATTGTGGAGCCTGTGGTCCTGACGGCTGTCTGCAAATTAAACCCTCCAGTGGGCGGTGAGTAGATCTTGCTGTTCCGATAAACCAGTTTTAACGGCTTGAAGTTTCCCATGTCAGCCCCCTTTTCAGGCTGACTCGGGACCAATACCAAGGTCCAGTCCTCGGCGGCACCTCTCTCCCTAGTCCGTTTCCGATTCCAGCACTTTGGTTCAGTTCGGGAGAGCGTGGCGCTCTTGTGGCGGTGCGTGTACTCTTCGGCGGAACCAAGCCGATATGAATGTCAAAAAACATCTTCCCTCATGGAAAACAGCTGAGTCGCACACATGACTTCATTTTATGGCCATTTTATTTAAAGGTGAACAGCGTGATTTGAGGACTTTACTGACGCGTTTCGTTTCCCTTGGAAACTTTTTCAAAGTGGTGTCCTGCACCTAACAGGCAGTCCGTTTAGTTCCACAGTTCAGTGTTTAATTTTTACTTTTTACCTTTTCTCCGAAGGCATTTCATTGTGGAAACATTCCATTTTAAAGTTGCATTGTGGAGCCTGTGGTCCTGACGGCTGTCTGCAAATTAAACCCTCCAGTGGGCGGTGAGTAGATCTTGCTGTTCCGATAAACCAGTTTTAACGGCTTGAAGTTTCCCATGTCAGCCCCCTTTTCAGGCTGACTCGGGACCAATACCAAGGTCCAGTCCTCGGCGGCACCTCTCTCCATAGTCCGTTTCCGATTCCAGCACTTTGGTTCAGTTCGGGAGAGCGTGGCGCTCTTGTGGCGGTGCGTGTACTCTTCGGCGGAACCAAGCCGATATGAATGTCAAAAAACATCTTCCCTCATGGAAAACAGCTGAGTCGCACACATGACTTCATTTTATGGCCATTTTATTTAAAGGTGAACAGCGTGATTTGAGGACTTTACTGACGCGTTTCGTTTCCCTTGGAAACTTTTTCAAAGTGGTGTCCTGCACCTAACAGGCAGTCCGTTTAGTTCCACAGTTCAGTGTTTAATTTTTACTTTTTACCTTTTCTCCGAAGGCATTTCATTGTGGAAACATTCCATTTTAAAGTTGCATTGTGGAGCCTGTGGTCCTGACGGCTGTCTGCAAATTAAACCCTCCAGTGGGCGGTGAGTAGATCTTGCTGTTCCGATAAACCAGTTTTAACGGCTTGAAGTTTCCCATGTCAGCCCCCTTTTCAGGCTGACTCGGGACCAATACCAAGGTCCAGTCCTCGGCGGCACCTCTCTCCCTAGTCCGTTTCCGATTCCAGCACTTTGGTTCAGTTCGGGAGAGCGTGGCGCTCTTGTGGCGGTGCGTGTACTCTTCGGCGGAACCAAGCCGATATGAATGTCAAAAAACATCTTCCCTCATGGAAAACAGCTGAGTCGCACACATGACTTCATTTTATGGCCATTTTATTTAAAGGTGAACAGCGTGATTTGAGGACTTTACTGACGCGTTTCGTTTCCCTTGGAAACTTTTTCAAAGTGGTGTCCTGCACCTAACAGGCAGTCCGTTTAGTTCCACAGTTCAGTGTTTAATTTTTACTTTTTACCTTTTCTCCGAAGGCATTTCATTGTGGAAACATTCCATTTTAAAGTTGCATTGTGGAGCCTGTGGTCCTGACGGCTGTCTGCAAATTAAACCCTCCAGTGGGCGGTGAGTAGATCTTGCTGTTCCGATAAACCAGTTTTAACGGCTTGAAGTTTCCCATGTCAGCCCCCTTTTCAGGCTGACTCGGGACCAATACCAAGGTCCAGTCCTCGGCGGCACCTCTCTCCCTAGTCCGTTTCCGATTCCAGCACTTTGGTTCAGTTCGGGAGAGCGTGGCGCTCTTGTGGCGGTGCGTGTACTCTGCGGCGGAACCAAGCCGATATGAATGTCAAAAAACATCTTCCCTCATGGAAAACAGCTGAGTCGCACACATGACTTCATTTTATGGCCATTTTATTTAAAGGTGAACAGCGTGATTTGAGGACTTTACTGACGCGTTTCGTTTCCCTTGGAAACTTTTTCAAAGTGGTGTCCTGCACCTAACAGGCAGTCCGTTTAGTTCCACAGTTCAGTGTTTAATTTTTACTTTTTACCTTTTCTCCGAAGGCATTTCATTGTGGAAACATTCCATTTTAAAGTTGCATTGTGGAGCCTGTGGTCCTGACGGCTGTCTGCAAATTAAACCCTCCAGTGGGCGGTGAGTAGATCTTGCTGTTCCGATAAACCAGTTTTAACGGCTTGAAGTTTCCCATGTCAGCCCCCTTTTCAGGCTGACTCGGGACCAATACCAATGTCCAGTCCTCGGCGGCACCTCTCTCCCTAGTCCGTTTCCGATTCCAGCACTTTGGTTCAGTTCGGGAGAGCGTGGCGCTCTTGTGGCGGTGCGTGTACTCTTCGGCGGAACCAAGCCGATATGAATGTCAAAAAACATCTTCCCTCATGGAAAACAGCTGAGTCGCACACATGACTTCATTTTATGGCCATTTTATTTAAAGGTGAACAGCGTGATTTGAGGACTTTACTGACGCGTTTCGTTTCCCTTGGAAACTTTTTCAAAGTGGTGTCCTGCACCTAACAGGCAGTCCGTTTAGTTCCACAGTTCAGTGTTTAATTTTTACTTTTTACCTTTTCTCCGAAGGCATTTCATTGTGGAAACATTCCATTTTAAAGTTGCATTGTGGAGCCTGTGGTCCTGACGGCTGTCTGCAAATTAAACCCTCCAGTGGGCGGTGAGTAGATCTTGCTGTTCCGATAAACCAGTTTTAACGGCTTGAAGTTTCCCATGTCAGCCCCCTTTTCAGGCTGACTCGGGACCAATACCAAGGTCCAGTCCTCGGCGGCACCTCTCTCCCTAGTCCGTTTCCGATTCCAGCACTTTGGTTCAGTTCGGGAGAGCGTGGCGCTCTTGTGGCGGTGCGTGTACTCTTCGGCGGAACCAAGCCGATATGAATGTCAAAAAACATCTTCCCTCATGGAAAACAGCTGAGTCGCACACATGACTTCATTTTATGGCCATTTTATTTAAAGGTGAACAGCGTGATTTGAGGACTTTACTGACGCGTTTCGTTTCCCTTGGAAACTTTTTCAAAGTGGTGTCCTGCACCTAACAGGCAGTCCGTTTAGTTCCACAGTTCAGTGTTTAATTTTTACTTTTTACCTTTTCTCCGAAGGCATTTCATTGTGGAAACATTCCATTTTAAAGTTGCATTGTGTAGCCTGTGGTCCTGACGGCTGTCTGCAAATTAAACCCTCCAGTGGGCGGTGAGTAGATCTTGCTGTTCCGATAAACCAGTTTTAACGGCTTGAAGTTTCCCATGTCAGCCCCCTTTTCAGGCTGACTCGGGACCAATACCAAGGTCCAGTCCTCGGCGGCACCTCTCTCCCTAGTCCGTTTCCGATTCCAGCACTTTGGTTCAGTTCGGGAGAGCGTGGCGCTCTTGTGGCGGTGCGTGTACTCTTCGGCGGAACCAAGCCGATATGAATGTCAAAAAACATCTTCCCTCATGGAAAACAGCTGAGTCGCACACATGACTTCATTTTATGGTCATATATATGTATATATATATATATGTATATGTATATGTATACATATGCATATGCTGAGTCGCACACATGACTTCATTTTATGGCCATATATATGTATATATATATATATGTATATGTATATGTATATATATATATATATATATATATATATATATATATATATATATATATATATATATATATATATATATATATATATATATATATATATATATATATATATATATATATATATATATATATATATATATATATATATATATATTACCTACTGGCGGTCGCCAGTAGGTATATATAGTTAGGATTTTTTCTCTATGGGATTTTTGAAAATTCTATGTCTAATAACTTTGGCGTTTGTGGACGGAATTGGCTGAAATTTTCAGGAAAATGGAACATTTTGTTTCTGAGCAGCCCCTGACAATTTGGGGGGGTTTCATCAAGGGGGGGCCGAGAAAAAAGGGGGGTCCCAAAACGCGTTTTTCCCATGTTAATTTCCACAGGGCGGTTGGCCTCACTTTTAGCTCGAACGGCTGAATGGATTTGCACGAAACTTGGCAAAATTGTAGGGACTGTTAGCCCGATGTGCCTTTGCTAGGTCTCAATACATGTGCTCCAGTGGATTTTGAGTAATTTAGGTTCAAAAAAAGATATATATCTGGGCGGAGCCTAACCACACATCTGATCTGATTGGCTGTCAGCACTTCATCCAAGAAGTGTTGGCAGCCATCTTGGGACCAATATACATGATAGCACCTCATTAAAAATCATTGTAGTTAATAGAGGGTTTTAGGACTTTAGTTACATTATAAATCATTTGTTGATGGTACCATACTCGTTTTAGGAATTGTGGTGGGTTCTAAGGTGATTTTACCATGTGAAAAAACCTTCTGCTGTGATATCATGAATATTTTTTGAAAGAAAACTAATATCTCATGACTTTCCCACAGTGGTTTGGAAGGGGATCTATAAGCTAAACTGAAAGCATATTTTCTGTAAATTCACATTATCTTTCTCAGTCATGTGAAAATGAAGTCTGACATTCTCAGTAAAACATGTACATCCAGCAAGGACAGAGACTGTCAGTTGATTCCTTTGTGTTCTACTGCAGCCTCCTAGAGTGTTCTAAAGAACAACTAGAGCGCTAACAGTCCTACTTATTACAAAGGTATGGCACACCTGAAGCCATCTTGATTGGAATAAAGTGGTAGCTCTTAAAACATTTAATTTAAAAAGAAACAACATGAGGGGGTATATTTTGCCATAGAAAGTATGATTAGTGCTGCAGAATGAAAAATTAGGGCACATTTTGAGTGACTTCTCAAATCCTTTTCTATTTCATTAAAACATTCTGACATGCAGTCTCCCAAAATGGCCACCAGAGACAAAAGAGCCCAAATGTAGCCCAAATATCACCCAGATGTAGCCCAAGTATAGCCCAATTACAGAATGTCCCAGAGTGTTCTAAAGAACAACTAGAGCGCTAACAGTCCTACTTATTACAAAGGTATAGCACACCTGGAGCCATCGTGATGGGAATAAAGTGGTAACTCTTAAAACATTTAATTTAAAAAGGAACAAAATGAGGGGGTATATTATGCAATAGAAGGTATTATTAGTGCTGCAGAAAGAAAAATTAGGGCACATTTTGAGTGACTTTTCAAATCCTCTTCTATTTCATTAAAAAATTCTGACATGCAGTCTCCCAAAATGGCCACCAGAGACAAAGGAGCCCAAATGTAGCCCAAATATCACCCAGATGTAGCCCAAGTATAGCCCAATGACAGAATGTCCCAGAGTGTTCTAAA
Organism: Lissotriton vulgaris; assembly: GCF_964263255.1. NCBI lineage: Eukaryota > Metazoa > Chordata > Amphibia > Caudata > Salamandridae > Lissotriton > Lissotriton vulgaris. Next base: position 2,000,293,688 of record NC_141687.1, read on the forward strand.
GAACAACTAGAGCGCTAACAGTCCTACTTATTACAAAGGTATGGCACACCTGAAGCCATCTTGATTGGAATAAAGTGGTAACTCTTAAAACATTTAATTTAAAAAGGAACAAAATGAGAGGGTATATTTTGCCATATGAATTATGATTAGTGCTGCAGAAAGAAAAATTAGGGCACATTTTGAGTGACTTCTCAAACCCTCTTCAATTTCATTAAAAAATTCTGACATACAGTCTCCCAAGATGGCCACCAGAGACAAAAGAGCCTAAATGTAGCCCAAATATCACCCAGATGTACCCCAAGTATAGCCCAATGACAGAATGTCCCAGAGTGTTCTAAAGAACAACTAGAGCGCTAACAGTCTTACTTATGACAAAAGTATGGCACACCAGAAGCCATCTTGATTGGAATGAAGTGGTAAGTCTGAAAACACTCAATTTAAAAAGGAACAACATGAGGGGGTTAATTTTGCCATAGAAAGTATGATTAGTGCTTCAGAAAGAAAAATTAGGGATCATTTTGAGTGACTTCTCAAATCCTCTTCTATTTCATTAAAAAAATTCCGACATGCAGACTGAAACATGCACTTTGAATACCAGCAGCAGACGTCCCTGGTGAGCAGTAGCTTTACTACAGTGATCTAATGTGCAACTAGAGTGCTAACATTCAGAATTTATGGCAAATGTGTGACACATCTGAATGCCTTCTTGATGGAACCAAAGTAAACAAGCATTGAAAATGCAATAGATCTCGCCCTTGTTTAAGTTAAAGCCATTCTGTTTGTAATGAGGTGGCTTTTTAGCTTTGCTTTTATTAGTGTTTTTTCAACTTTCATGTAAATAACATGCATCTGTATGCATATAAGTATATGTATGCATGCATTTATGTTTGTATTTATATAGATATACAGATGATATATGTTTATATATGTATGTATATATATATATATTCACTGAAAAAACCATAGGTTATAGACCATATATAGTTAGGAATTAGCATTTACAAAACCTTGAAAATTCACTGAAAAAAACATAGGTTATAGACCATATATAGTTAGGAATTAGCATTTACAAAACCTTGAAAATTCACTGAAAAAACCATAGGTTATAGACCATATATAGTTAGGAATTCGCATTTACAAAACCTTATTTTACTCACACAAAACCATTGAAATTCCATATATAGTTAGTTGCACTAACTATATATCGCGCACCCGCAATCTACTGCTGAATATGTCACATATTACATCATTCATGACATGGTCAGTGACATCACTGATGACATCACTGATGACATCTCAAATGACATCACTGATGACATCACTGATGACATCATCCAGTGGCTGACTGTTTCTGTAAAGTTAAAATATGTCTTACATATTGAAGAATGAGTGGATGTATAAGTGTCTGGATGAAGGATTTAGTAGGTGCATGACTGACTGTATGAGTGAGTGATTAAATGTGTCTCACTGAGTGCATGGGTTAGTGACTAAACTGTCTTAATTTGTGCATCATTATGTCTGTTGTTCTGTAAACTGTTGCATGTGTTGATAAGTAGCTATATGAGTAACTATATGGGTTATTGATTGGTTGCCCAAGTATTTGTATGGGAGACTGAGTGTGTGTGTGTGGGTGGCTGGGAGGTGTATGACTCTGTGCATAGATGTGCATAGATGTGTGAGCAGTATGTTTGATAATCCTACTACTTTATTGGAGTGCTATATATTTTTAAGGTGACACATAATTGTAAAAACTTTGATGTACAAAAAGGCATCCCTGGAATCTTCCGCTTCAGGCTCGGACCCACACACCCTCACAGTGAGAATCCCCTCCCCAATCACAATACAGGATGGCTATCAGATAGTAGGAACGCCTGTGGTGTGACGGATCTCATCGGGTGGGGGCCTTGATCTACTGTAACTTCTTTGAAGAGGGGTGATTCTTTACAGCTGGGGCCATAAACTACATCTGCAGGGCTAGGTGATAGCCTGGGACGGGCCTGGACAATCGGACACAGAGGAAGAGGAGTGTCAGAGGGTGCGGTAGTGAATAGGGTGAAAGGCAGGTGTCGGGCGGGCACAGGGTGTGATTCTCAGAGAAGAACAGCGCAGATGGGAGGAGGTTTCTAGCCCATGCATGAGAGAGAGAGCGGGGGTGACCAGTGCGTGGGGGAGATGCTTGCGAGGGTGGGGAGCCATGCTGAGGATCGGCGGCGTGCAGACAGTGGGTCTGGTCAAGGCATCTAAAATGGCTGCTGTGCTCGACAAAAGTGTGGCATTGCAAAAAAGGCAAGATGGCGCATACAATGTTTATCAATAATGATTTATTTATAACAATTATTTTTAACAAAATATTTACTCGCAGTGACAAAATGGCGGTCAACACTTCCTGATTTCCATCGAATCGAACGTTAACAGACGTCACGCAGCAAAAAAAATAAAACGCTCACGCACAGCCGCTGGAAGACATGTATCAACATATATGAGCCTCCTCAGCCACCCTCAGAAAACATAAGGGATCAGGATACGTCTCCTGTACCCCCTTATACCTTGTAATTTGAATAAACCGAAACACAAAATGGCGAATTCCCGTTTCGCTACCAGTTTGCGGCCCAGTTCGCGAACCGGGAAGCGCTTCTACTGTGAAAAATCAAATTTTTTTTATTTACCCCACGGGACCCTTTAATAACCCCAACATCATTCCTAGGGGGTCAAGAGGGGTCTACCTTGCCCCCTTTCATTAAATTCCCCCTTCGTTTTTCACCTCTTCTTGTCTCTCGATCATACCAAGAGACAAGATGGCGGGCGCACCGGACTGTTTAGAATGTTGAAAGACACCGGAGAGCCAATCAGCATCGCTTCGCAAAGCTCCGTGACGCGAAAAGTACGCGATCTGGAGCGCTATCTGGGACGCTGTCACAGATATATACATTTTTTAAAACGTTAATTTCTCAAAATCCACTGGAGCACATATATTGAGACCCAGCAAAGGCACATCGGGCTAACAGTCCCTACAATTTTGCCAAGTTTCGTGCAAATCCATTCAGCCGTTCGAGCTAAAGGTGAGACCAAACGCCCTATGGAAATTAACATGGGAAAAACGCGTTTTGGGACCCCCCTTTTTTCTCGGCTCCCCCTTGACGAAACCCCCCCAAATTTTCAAGGGCTGCTCAGAAACAAAATGTGCCATTTTCCTGAAAATTTCAGCCGATTCCGTCCACAAACGCCAAAGTTATTAGACATAGAATTTTCAAAAGTCCCATAGGAAAAAAATCCTAACTATATATGCCTACTGTAGGTAATATATATATATATATATATATATATATATATATATATATATATATATATATATATATATATATATATATATATATATATGTATATATATATATATGTATATATATATATATATATATATATATATATATATATATATATATATATATATATATATATATATGGGAGGCTACATAATTGCAAAATGATGTAGAACAGAACATGGTGCCAAGAGGATTGAGGATTTTTACGATCCGGACCTATGGCAAACCAAACCCTCTGATGCTAGAAGTGTGGCCGTCCAATTCAGCAAATAGCTCACGTAGGATGCTTGAAATCCTTATGAAATATGCCTGGATAGACCGAGAGGAGATCATTAAAGAGATCAAAGAGCTCATGGAAGATATAATGAAGAGCATGGACACTGAAAGTTTGGAGAAAAAACTCAAACCAATACGGGAGAGATTAGCCACGCATGAGGAAGACATCAATGCACGTAAGGAAAGAAAATTAAATCGTGATTATGCAGACTATGACAGTGGCCGTATTTTAAATTTCAGCCATAAATATGATCATCTGTACAAGAATGATGGGTTAGGCACCACTGTTGGGGAAGGAACAAAGATCATAATGGGCAATGAAGAAAATCCTACCAGTGGTAGTGAATCAGATGTCTCTACGATCAATGCAGTAGAACCTACAATGGGAAGAAAACAGCTGAATTTTTTAGATGAGTACCGGACCCTAAGGAGGGGTCGGTTCACGACGAGAGAAACACCAATACCCAAAACCAGAGGACAACGGGGACGTGGAAGGGGAAACACAGAAACAGAAAGTCGCAGATCAGACAACGATGGCAAAAGAGGCAAGGGACGTGGCGGCATGGGAACCAGCAGAGGACGCGCCAAAAAGGGATATTAATGGATGATAAAATGGTAAACACTACTATCATTAACTTATCCAGAAGAGAACTAAGTATGATAGAAAAAAGAACTTTATGCCTAGGATTATCCTTTTGCCCCTCCTCCCCCTCCAGGTACATTGATAATCGCATTGACTTGTTTAAATACACCCGGAAACTGAAACTCAAAAAGTGGTACAAGCTAAAAGGACATACTAAAGACATTTCTAATAATGTATCTGTGATATCTGATATATATGGTTTTGACATTAGAGATAGTGAGACTCTAGATACTGTGATGCAATTGGGAATCAATGAGAATGATGAGGGAGCCCCCATCAGTACGACACAACTCCTCTCAGAGTTAGAGATCTGTACCAGTACAGCAGCAAATACTGATTTTAGAACCAAATCTCAGGTCGTACCGATTTTACCACATGACAGCATAGACACATTTCATGACTGTGTCAATAAAAGTCTGGATGAACTGAGACATAAAAAACAGTGGCAGAGAGGAGACCAAAACATGACTCACTGACAGAGACAGGCTATCAAATCCCTTATGGAAGATGAGAATATTGTCGTCCGTCCAGCGGATAAAGGGGGAAATATTGTTGTCTTAGACAGAGAAACGTATATCAAAGAAGCGACTAGGCAATTGTCAGACACTAATTTTTATGAGGTGATAGAAATGGAACGGTACCATGAGAGCGTTACTATCTTATGGGATTCACTTTTTGAATGGAAAGAAAGGGGCATTTTGACATGGGAAGAATTCAATTATCTCAAATGTGATTTTCATGTACTTCCTGTCCTATATTTATTACCCAAGCTACACAAAAACACCACTAGACCTCCAGGGAGACCTATAGTGTCCTCAAGGGGGAGTGTATCCGAGAAGGTGTCTAAGTATATATACTACTTTCTTAGGGAATTTGTGATGGATTTGGAGAGCTACGTCAGGGAGACGAAAGATTTTTTGAAAAAAATAGAGAACCTTATATGGGATACCGACTCAGTACTCATAACACTGGATGTACAGAGTTTGTATACCATAATTGACCACGACCAGGGACTAGATGCATGTGAGGAATTTTTGAAGGGCAGACATATCAAATTCAGAGAACACGCACACATGCTATTGGACATGATTAAATATTGTTTACAGAACAATATTTTCTTATTTAATGGAGATGTGTTCAGACAGGTTAGTGGCTCGGCCATGGGCTCGTGTTTTTTGCCTAGTTTTGCGAATTTGTTTCTTGGGAAATGGGAGAAGGACATACAATGTGACCCCGCTTTACAACTTGATTTCAAGAAAGTATCAATGTGGCTAAGGTACATTGATGACCTTTTTATTATATGGAAGGGTCCAATGGAAGAAGCTGATATCTTCATAGATAAACTTAACCAAAATGACAGGAATATTGTGTTAAGTGGGACTAAAAGCAGGACGGACATAGAATATCTTGACGTTAAACTCGAGATAAAGAACAGCAAGGTCCACACTTCACTCTTCCGCAAGGCAACCGCGGGGAACAGCATCCTACATGCCCTCAGCAGTCACCCAGACAATCTCAAATAGAGTATCCGCTTTGGAGAACTGCTGAGGGCTAAGCGGAACTGCAATACCAGTCAAGCCTAAACTGAAGCTTTCTGCTTAATTCAGAGACTCTGTCCCTCACCACCCCTTGTTGTAAATAAACTGAAGAGAGCATGACCATGATGGAAAGATTCAGAGAGAGGTGTTATCCCAAGTGGGTACTCAAAAAGGCCAGGGAAACAGCTAATAACATAGAAAGATCAGAAACAATTGCTGATAAACCAGTTGATGATGAGAAAAGTGGGGAGGCTACGAGACTCATCCTTACGTACAGCTCAGATGCTCAATCCATCAAAAAAATCATAACAAAAAACTGGGATGTACTAAAAACTGACAATGTTATAGGTAAAGATTTTCCAGCTAGACCCAGCATTACAAACAGACGGGGCAGAAGTATACATGATATGCTAGTCCGCAGTGACATTACGGTTTATCCACCGACTAACATACAGGGCATTGAGGGCTTCTTTCCATGTGGTCATTGCAAGGCCTGTGCCAACAGCAAATCATGCAAAGAGGTCACACACAATGGGATCAATAAAAAGATCGTGCCTTTTCTCACATGTAGCTCCACATTTGTGGTATATGCAATTGTGTGCACATGTAACAAGTGGTACATTGGCAGTACCACGTGTATGGCCAAAAAAAGGATACTAGAGCACACTAGAGCCATTACCAATTTTGATCCCAAATATCCGGTGGCTCGGCATTTTAGAGAACTGCATTTTTCTAATTTTAAGGATTTAAGTTTTATCGTCCTGGAACAAATTACAAAAAATCCCAGGGGAGGGAACAGAGTTCTCAAATTACGTCAAAGGGAGTCAAAACTCATTAATGACTTCCAAACTAAGGCCCCAGGGGGGTTAAATCAGGATGAGGAGTTATCAGTACATCTAAAAAACTAATAGTTTATATCTGATGATTACTATGTTTTATTGCTCCTGTTCTAATTTGTCTTTTGTGCTAACTGCCTTTTTATGCTAATTGTATATATGTATTCATGCTCTTGTACTTACCTCCTTTCCTTAGAATATTCAGTACTCATAGTTCTGTTTTTTAATGTGTAAATACAATTATAGGATGTCATATTCTAAGTATAATTTGTAATGATGTTTTTTCATATTTTATTCTTTTCAGGAACAAGAGAAGGGGCCCATCTCCCCTTCTCCCCTTCTATGTTTCCTGTTCACTTGGGCACTGAAACGCTTGTGAAACGCGAGGACGGCGTATGAGGGTAATTCTATGACATATTGGATATTCCATGAACCAAATCTGGCACTTGCCAATACTTCTGGACAACACCGGGGATTTTTGCTCCGCATGTGTTTGCCATCTAACATTTTGTTATGATGTGGTGGCTTGCCCGAAGCATGCGCAATGGGCAGGCTCTAAATTAATTTGGCAGTGTCTCTCTATTCTGACACCCCAGTGATAGGGAGCATTTCACTCTCCCCCCCTCCCTCCCTATGTTTGGCCCGCCCTATTCTGTATTCACGTAGTCACCATCGGTTGACATATTAGACATAGGGGCGGAGTCCCGTCATACCCATCGAGCAGACTTACTGCTTTTTCAAACGATTAGGAGCCGTATTATAACTATTAAGTTTCTATATCAGACAGACATGGTGCATCACTTTTATTTGGAGTGAGTGCCAATGGGGCAAGGCTTTATTAATTTATTTTGTTATACTATTGCATTTGCATATATTTTGCTTTATGAGACAAACTGCTAAATACAATATATTTACACTGGTTCTGCTTTCAATATAGACATTGTGTACTTTATGCATTTAGCATGAGATATGTGTCTTAACTTCTCAATTACGTAAGCCGAAGTCTTGTGTTTATGTCTATGACATTGTTCGTGCCATTTAAACCAACGAACTACAAGCTTTCTTCACGTGATCAAGCCAATTCTTTTTGTGAAAATGTGAATAAACAGCACTTCCTGGTTTGGGTGACTACTCTCTTTTGTCCTTAGAGCGTGTATTACTGACTTTGGTTACTTGATAACATATATATATATATATATATATATATATATATCATATATATATATATATATATATATTTCAACAACGTTTAACTCCCGGAGGGAAAAACTTTAGTTACACCTGAAAACTCTGCTTCTGCTTCTTTTATTGACGGAAAACCAACAGCTTGTGGCACAATCCCAACATGTTTCGTTCCCCTTGGAACTTCTTCAAAGGTAAGCCTCGCTCTAAAACCAATTCAGCATCATTCCAAAGTCCGGTGTTTTAAATTCATTTAGTTTGCCTCCAGTGGCATTCTTTTATGGAATCACTTCCGTTTTTAAATGGATTGTGGGGCTTGTGGTTGTACATTGATCCCAGTCATTTTGTTTCACAGTCCGATTTGTTTTTTTTTTTTCAAGTCTCTTCCCATTTATTCCGTGTGTCTCCCATGGTGTTCTTTTTCCGTGATAACTTCTATTTTGGGACACCTACTCGGACCTGTGATTCAAAAGGCTGTTTAGAAATTATATATATATTAAGTTTCACAAGTTGCCTTTCTTGGAATGCACTCTCCAGCCGGAGTTTTCAAAGTGCAGGGACACTCTTAGATGAAAGACAAATAAAATCTTCCTGCATGCCTCGCCTGACGCGTTTCAGAGATAAACTCTTTCCTCAAAGGCTGCATGCTCTGCAGTGTTTGTTTCAAACTCCTCCAACTGATTATCCCCACTTTAAGTAACATGCCCATCCGGGCTTTTGTAATGTTGCATCACGGGAGTTAGAGTTCACTTTAAACTCATGTGGGTCAGAAACACAAAACACTCTCAATTTGTAAGCAGCATACCTTCTTTTATTCAGCAAAATGTTCAATCATCATGGAATGTCCCCAAATGTAAAGCACATCCTGCTGTTCCAACGTAGCGCTAAAACCATCTCAGGCCACAGGAATTGCCATGAATCATGCAAAGGTGCACTCCTCTAAGTTCAACAGACTGGACAAACTCTGTGGTAGTAGGCCATGCCTTGCAACTATGGTAGCTGCACCTTGCCCAATGTCATGCTTGGCAATGGGAGTGGCTAAGGGAAATCATGCCAAAGCTTGCTACACAGAGCCATAGATCTGAGAGCAGTGGTACTGAGTGCATGGTATGATCTATGACATGGCCTGCAAGGTTACAGTGCATGACTGAACGTGTACAGGGTCTGCTCACAAGAAGTATCACATTTTGGTAGCTCCAGCAATGCTTGTAAGGTTGATGAGCTTTCCTCCTGAGCAGCCACCTGTGCCTTAGGACATGGAGCGTTTTGCAGGAATTCCCTGTATGCTAGTGAAGGACAGACGTTTGTGTATAAGTCAAGCCAGGGTAATAATGCCAAAGAAATGTTGGTGGCCACATTTCACATCGCCATAAATGTGCTCACTATCTAAGCAAATGTAAAAGCATTTATATCCACAATGACTCTTGAATTGAAGATGCAGCCATCACCACCTGCACAACATTTTTGTCTTCATTAGTGTCTTGATTTGGTGGTTCAAAGGCAAAACAAGCGTAGGCTGAAGGGGCAGACCCAGAGGAACCTCTTCTGTGCCTTCATTGTGATCAGTAGGTTCCATTACTCTGGCAAATGAATAGTCCCTTTGTGGAAAATGTTAAAGTAGGTACAAGGATTTAGAATTGAAATATATTTCTGATTCTACTTCATGTCGTAATTTGTTCAAGTCTGTCTATAGTTTTGAACGCAAACCTTATTGGGTTTCACCAGGCAAAGAATCTTAAGGCCTCATAATGAGTTTGGCAGTGTGGAAGCCTGACCACCCCACTCCCGCACGGCCAAACCCGCTGTTGAACTGCCTGCCAGATTATGAGTTTTCTCCTGTCTTGATGGCGGTCGTTTGGCGTTCCCACGGCGGTGCTATTAAAATTGGCACCGCAATGGGAACGTCAAAACCAGTACCTCCACGGCATGGACTGCTGCAGTCCATGCCATGCAGGTACTAGTGTACATCCACACAGGGCAGCACATGTTGCACCCCATGGTGCAGAGGCATAAGAGGGCCCCTTTTGTTCCTCACCACCACACTTTTCATGGCAGTGGCACCGCCATGAAAACTGTGGCGGTAGGGAAACGGCAATATGCTTGGCGGGCCGTAGCAGCCCAGCAAGCATATTGTGGTCACAAGACAGCTGCGTCCCTGGCAATTGTGGTGGTCCCAGGGCAGCCTGACCACCCTGGTCGTAATAGGGCAGTCGGATGACCACCACTGCCGAACACCCGCAATAAAAGCGGTCTGTGGATTGCCAGACTCTTAATTAGGCCTTAGGCTCCATCTGCCAAACACTTGGGGGTTTGTTCTGCACCCCTTGTTGGTATTTTTTTAATAGTTGATTAGGCTGGGAAATTGTTACACTGCATAGTGTCAGCAGCTCACTCTGACTAGGGTACAGATCTGTAAAAGGACTACGGAGGGTGTTACATTTCATCAATATAAACCTTCACAGCTATTCGCCCAAAAAAATACAAACGAATATGATTTAACTCATCAAGAATGAGAAACAAATATAGAGCTTGAAGAGCCGATGCCTGCACAGATAGAGTGATGTCACACTGTAGGAATATTGGTGCTTCCAAAAGAATAATATTGTATATCAAATATTATTCAGGAGTCATGAAGGCCATACATAGATGTCCATGAATATTTCCTCGCTCACCCTTCTACAAAATGTCACTTTTTGTGTAGCTGCCAGTTTTTAGGGTTCATTTAGTATATCTTTGATCTTAAGTAAACTCCCACCATTCCAGTGTGAAGAAACATTTTTGACACTTTAATAGCTTTCGAATTCGGAACCTTTGTAGTGGCTGCACATATGTCATTCAAGAGAATCACCTTAGTGCTGCTGTAACTCTCCTGGCTGTTAACCTGATAAATCCGTTCCAATTCATAAAACCTGCCATTCTCCTGCAATACACTAACATGTAAATGACTGCCAATCACGTTATGACATCCTTCAGACATTTGAATACAAACTCTTGAATTTTCTATTTTTTTCTGTGGCGGAATTTGCACTTTTTGCTGAAACAGCCTACTAGCTATATTTGCGCTCTGTCAAAAAATAAAAGACATTACACATTCCGCTATTAGCACGTGGGGGTATATTCAGGGCTTTAAGTGGGAAATAAAAACTGGGGGTGCTCTAAAAGGGGCGGGGCAAACCTCAAAGGGGTGTGGCCATCTAAGATGGGGCTGGTCTAAATTCCCCCCCTAACCCTAACTCCCCCCTCCCCCCCCCCTGTCGTTTGTCGCAGCCGGGGCACACACACAGCCGCCCCCGAGTACTTCACAGTTCTTTAAAAGACCCTGTGCATGTTAATAATACTTTGTCGTTGTTTCACCCCTTCTTACATCAATTGCACAGGTGAGCAACAGGATATACATTTAGAGATCGGAAGGGGCAAAAGACTGCTAATGGGAAAAAAAAGAGCAGTGTAGAACCAAATTAGCTTCTGTGCCAGAAATCAAAGACTACAAATTAAATCCCAAAAAATAATTATGCACCACTGAGCGCCAATATATATTTGTTGCAAAGTATCTACACCCATGAAAGGGACTGCCAGTAAATGGGTGGAGCCTCACACAATCAAGGGGTCAGCCTGTGGTTCAATAATCAATCCGAGGTCATCTCTCTCCCGCTTTGAAGCACCGTCAAAAGATGGTGGTTGCGGGAGGGACAGAGAGACTACGTCAGGTAGGAGGGTCGAGAGGGAATTCCAAGTTTAGTCATTTTCTGGGGCCATGAAACCTGCAAGTGAAACAGTGAGGACGGAGAAAATGAAATAATCACTCTCCCGAGTCATAATTAGCCCCCAAAAATGTAATAGCTTAAAATAAAAATACACAAACGATCACTAACAGTTGTTGCAAAGTCCCTGATTAGATACACGTTGCTGCTGCAATGAGGTAACAGCCTCACCCACTATCGTATTTAGGCTAGGTTCAGGATTCATACACAGGTCACAGATCATTTTTCTCCCACTCGGCAGCAACCTTAAAAGATGTTGCTGTGCCAAAGAAAAGAATGCAAGTCTTTGCTAGCTTTAGGTGCAAAATAATGAAGTATAATTTCTTCTATTAGTTGTCAATCAATTTAAGGAGTAACTTAAAGCATATTAAGTGGTTAACCTTGAAGTGCTCAGGCCTGCCGATCCGCAAGCACCTTGATATGTGTGTAACAATAGTCGTGGAAAAAAAAGAAAAAGAAAACGGACTACCTCTGCATGGCCCGAAAATAGAGCCCGATAGAGACCCGTTTCGAGGGCCCCTAAAAATAACTGCCGGTGCTCAGACCAGGACAGACCCGGCCCACTTAAAGCCCTGGGTATATTTACTAAAAACTCACACTACACAGGGCAGCAACCAAAGTAGCTCCGCTGCACTGCCTGAGGAGAGATGATGTTGGTGCACAATCAGGCTGCCTAGTACGACATACCTCCTTTGCACTGTGGTGCAAAGGTGTCTGTGTCATGCCTAACATAGGTTTTGTACCGGAAGTGTAGCCATCCAGAGTAAAGTACTATGTCTAACCAAACTTTGAAACTTTCCTGCTTTGGATGTGTACTCTACAATGCAGCACATGTGCAAATTTGAAAACAATTGAAAAATGTTTACCCTCCCTCACAGCTGACTCAAGTAGGCAAACGTTTTTGGCACAAATATGTGTCTATATTTGTTAGTAGATACGGATTATGTCACAACACGTGGGTGGGTGCATGGGAAATCCCTTGTACCACCCACGGTATGACCACTTGGTACGCCTTCTTGAAGCAAAGAGATGCAAAGAAAAATACTTTGCATTACTTTAAGGCTACTATACAGCAGAAATAAAGTTTTGTGCTCGAAAATAAATTCCAAATAAACATTTGGCTCAGATTGACGTCACTTATGTGATGCAAAACTGGTGCAAAATGTTAATTAATCTGGCCATGATGTTCAAGCTATTTGAAAATACTTTCAAAGATATGTGGCCCTACAACTTATAGAGATCGGATTAATTTTTTTATTTTAAAGGTTTTATATAGCGCTGTCTAGACCCGGAGGTATAAGAGCGCTTTACATGAGCATCAGATCATAGTTACAGGTTACATCGTTACAAAGGTTACACAGTTGTCAGAGCATAGCAACATAGTTACTTGTAAGGTCATGATAAACAATAAGCACAAATACGTGAGAGGAAAAGCAGGCAAGGGGAAAGATTCAGGGGAGGGGGAAGGAGCTGGGGAAGTAGACAGGTAATGAAGGCGGGAAAGAGGAGGGGAGGGTGAAGGACACCGCATGGAAAGAGGAGGGGAAGGGCGACGGGGACACAAACCGGTAGACGAGTCAAAGCAACGTCCAAAGTCCAGTAAGCTGTGATCCCAGGGGAAGTGGTATCACTTCCCTATCTCTGTTGTGGGAGGCTCACTTTACACAGTGGACTCTCTCAGAGGGGTCTCTGAGACTCCAAGGCCTACATACTGGATCCTTCCCCAAAAAGGTGAGAGGGAGTGCTTTGGCAAAAGGTGCCATACCATACCTCAGCAGTGAGTGGCTCCCTTGGCGCAGTGGCCTCTCTCAGCGGGTACGCTGAGACTCCAGAGTATAAATATTGGATATTTCCCCAACAAGGGGAGAATGAGTTCTTAGTCAAAGGGCACAAAGGACAGGGCGCTAGGCAGACTAGAAGGCAAGGTGAGAGATTCAGGGGAGAGTGGATAGGTGCTAGGAGCTATGGAGGTAGACAAAGAGAGAAAGAGTACTCAATGGAAACACATTTAATTAATGAGTTATTATATAGCGCTGGCTAGACCCGATGGAATCAGAGCGCTTTACATGAGGGACAATAACGTTGCAATTTACATCAGTTAAAATGTACATAAGTATCAAGAAAAGCATTTAAATAACATAGGGGAGAAGGTGAAGGGAGCAAGGAGGGGTAAGGAGCTAGGGTAAAGGGGTAAGAGGAAGATAGGACGTAGAGATAATGGGGAAAATCTGCCCAAGGTCCAGCTGGGTAGGTGGTGGCAGGGAGGGGGAGCCCACAACCCATCTCCTCTTTAATGAACTAAAAGTTAAATTTAAACAGCTTAGTATCCCAAAACCGGAGACCAACTCTAACTCTTGTATAACATTCCTGACCACTTGAAGACATTGGACTGAGATTCTAAAATGTAAGTTCCTTCAGAATTCAGGGATCATAGAGAGCGTGTCTAAAGAATGACATATGTCAATGGTAGTAAGTCATGCTATTGTTCACAGACATACTTATTATTTCTCATAGGAAGACTAACACCCAATATGAAGCTCAATGTACTAATCTGTACATTCAATTCAACTATCACTTTGAGGATGACAACTCAATGTGAAGGGCAGATCCACATTTAGCTGATCATAGATCACTTAAAAAACAGACTGAAACTAAGATCCTTAGTCTAACATAACAATTGGCAGCAACAAGTTCAATAAAAATATTTTATTCATAAACGTTTTGATAACTCCAGTGTTGCAGACATCTTGAAAAGAACCATCTTATTCAACATTTATTGTACCACACATGTATTTTGTAGGAATCCAAACAAAGGAACATCAAAGAACCCTTGCACATCACCGCAAGCTAGTAAAAAACAATACAGATTCATATTAAGCATGTTCAAAAAACCTTTCAAACCCCTTCCTCGCCACCCCATTTTAGAACACCTTCAAAATAGGATTTTGTATTGTGTAGTTTACCGTACCAGGAAAAAACATCCCAATTAAACTTTACCCTTCCTAAAAGCAGGTATTCGGCTGCCCCCCTCCCATTCATTCCTGAAAATGCTCCATCGCTGTCAGAGGCGTAGTTTAGTCACTAAGGCCTAGATGTATCAAGCCGTTTGCGAATCGCAAAGGCCGAAATTCGCAGAATTTCGGCCTTTGCGAATCGCAAATAGTCTATTTGCATGTTTTGGCATGCATCAAAAATTCGCAAATAAAGGAATCGCAAAAATTTGCGATTCCTTATTTTGCAATAGCATTTAAGGAATCGCAATTTTGCTATTCTTTAAATGCTATGTATTGCGAATTTTGGTTAAGAAATCGCAAATTAACACCAACTTGTAGTTGATGTTAATTTGCAAATTCTTTTAAAAATGCACAATTTGGCATTTTTGAAGGTGGCATGTGATGCACACACATGCCCATAGGGCATGTATGTGCGCCATATGCACACACATGTACATTTCAGGGGTGCAGCAGGGTGTCCTTGAGACACCCCTGCACCCTTGAAATTATTCTCAATTTGCGATTAGCAAATTGCGAATCGCAAATTGAGATTAATTTCACAATTATTCCTATGGGCCTCCTGGCCCATAGGAATGAATGGGAAATTATTCCTTAATTGCGAATTTGCAAATTGCGAATTCGCAAATAAGGAAGATTAATAAATCGCTAAAAAATAGCGATTTTTTACATACATCCCATTTTGTGATTTCTAAATAGCGATTCCTTAAAAATCGCTATTTAGAAACCGCAAAATGGAATCTTGATACATCTGCCCCTTAGATTCAGACGGTGTGAATCCTGAGATTTCCTCAGCATTCTTAAAGCTCTTCGAATCTATCCACTCATTTCGTGTTGCATAGGAAGAACTTGCTAAAAGTCAGTGGAAGACAGGTAAGTTGGGCACACGCTATTGGAAACTGTCATCTGTAAAAAGAAAACTTTTACATGCCTGTCAGATAGCTCGCAGGGGGATGTGCCGGTTGCTGGGATCAGGGTGTAAAAGCGTTTAGGTGAAAAGTTCCAATATGTGTGTGAGTGACATCAAGGCTGTTTTTTATCTTTTAGCCGTTTGATATATAGCATGAGCCTAACACCAAGGGGCAATATATTACATTTGCAAGATCCATAATTCTGATTTTCAGATAACAAGGTCATCTGTACCAACCCTCGGATCATGTCCAAAGTCCCATTGGATTATCGCATAAATGAACAGGCCATTCTTTGCTCCTTCCCTCTCTATCCACGTCATAAAAAAGATCTTTCCATTGTCTGGATGTCTATGGATGCATCAGGTTATCTGTGGACAAGACTAGTTGTACTTCGGACCATTTATTTGTGTATTTTACCTACCCAAGCAGGAGTTGTCCATTGCGTGGGCAAGGAAATGTCTCTCGGCTGTCAGCCTGAATTAATTTCTCGAACTACTACAATGCTAACTGTCCTTTTCAAGGTAGAGTGAATTCCATGAAAAGTATGCCACAACATCTGAGCTCTACACTGGAGTAGAGCTTAGCAGTTGTGACATACTTCTTGTAGAATACACACGGCTGAGCTCTATACTGGAGTACCTCCACAAAACAGTTGCTGTGCATCTGTGTCGAAAAGTAAGCATAGGTTCACCAAGCAGTACTGCATGAATGTGAATGCAACATCTGATGTTTCGGTGGGTCAAGTTTGTGGCTTGTTGGGGGTAATATTTTCATATTTGGCCTCGGCTCTGGGTGTAGCTACAAACTGTGAATTGTGTTTATGGAAAAGAGTTTGACTCTATATCTTCTGGAGATTAAAAAAAATAGATGCTGCTTATCTGTGGATGATTCTGTGAAAAGCGCTCCTCCAGGCACGTGCACGACATGAAGTAAAGGAGTTGTGGAACTTCCTCAGCTGCAATTTACCTCAAAAGCATCTACATTCAACTTCTCCAAGAACAAGATCAAGATCAAACCTTCGTCAGGAGGGAGAAGAACAACCCACACTGAAAATGGCTCCAAAATCTAACTCCTCTTACACCTTGTCTGCGGTCCCACCTGAATCTTCATTGATGAAGACTCTTTCCTCTATGACAAAAAATCACGCATTGTTGATGACCTTCTTGTTGACAATTGTCTCACCAGTCAAACTGGGAGTGCAACTCATCGGTGCTAAGGCCAGTTCTGACCCTGCTCAGCAGCATGAAAGCAGCATCAGGATTGGCCGCAGTGTACTCTGGGAGCCTGTGACTGCAGAAGAGAGGGGCACAATGCAGCGATGCAGCAGGTAAGTGTTTTAAAAAAAACATTATTTGTCTCGTCCCTCTCCCCAATCTCCCCTCCCACCTCCCCACCACTTTATCAACATACCGGGCGCTACTGGATAACAACACTGTTGACGCCTAAAGGACCCCATCAAGTAATTACTAGTTGCTGAGCATAATGGACAGATGTACAACACTTTTTAGCCTGTGCAAACGGGTCTTAGACCCGCTGGCACATGCTAAAAAGCATGGGCTCATGTGGAAACAGTATTTTGTGACCCGCAAATAAATTGCGACTCGCAAAATACTGGTGCGCGACTCGCTATTAGGAAGGGGCATTCCCTTCCTAATAGCGACTGCAAAGCTATGTACCAATGTTTTGTAACCACAATTGGGCCGCAAACACTCGCTAATTACCACCTACTTCAAGTAGTTGACAATGCACATGTAAATTGGACGGGGTCCCTAGTGGACCCCTTCCCCTTTGCAAATGATTGCAATATTATATGCCCCAGGGACCACTGCCTGCCCTTAAAAAATTAAACGAAAACGCTTAATTTTTTTTAATTCTTTCTTTTAAATGCATCTTATTTTCCTTTTAAGAAAACGGGCTGCATTTCTTTAAAAAAGCTGCTTTATTTAAAAGCAGTCCCAGACATGGTGGTCTGCTGCGCCCAGCAGGCCACCATCTCTGGGAGGGCCTGTCATTCTCAATGGGCTCGCAAATTGTGAGAGACTCATTAACTCCTTCAGCACTTATGACGAGCTGAGCTCGACATGAGGCACAGTGGAGCTGTGCTCATGACGAGCTGAGCTCGTCATAACGGCAGCGGGACGCCCACGTGGGGCTAATTCCCCTCCTGTGCGGGCATTCCACTGCAGTGGGCGGTGCTGGGCGCAGCCTCCTCCCCCGGGCCAAGGTGGAATTAGCCCAGCGGCGAAGGAGTTAATATTCGTGAGTCTCGCAATTTGCTACCCCTTTACGAATTGCAAACAGTGTTAAACGCATGCCTTTACAATGCATGCATTACAACGCGAATACCTGTACCACGCATACCTTTTTCCTTTTTTTTTAACAAATATAACTTTACCACACATGCCTTTAAACAATTTTAGCTGTAAAAGCATGTATGGTAAATCTATTTGCTTGATTATGGTTTCTCTGCCCCCGCTCGTAAACTGATCTCCATTGTCCTCCTCTGCCCCAGTCCTCAACCCTTTTTAAAATACCCTCACCCTCCCGTGAGCCCTAAAAGTATTCATAACCCTGCATGCTCCCTCAGCTCTTTATAAAAAAAATACCCTATCTCTTCCCTAAGCCCTAAGACTAAACCCCAGCACAATCCCCCCTCCCGAGCCCTTTTTATTAATTACCGGACCCCTCCCTAAGCCCTATCACTAGACCCCAGCATGACCCCTCCTCCCCGAGCCCTTTTTTAAATTCCCTGATTCCTGCTCTGAGCCCTAAAACTGCCCCAGGTACTTTTTAGATTAACAAAAAAAAACAGTGTAAATCTCTAAATCAATGCCCAATCCCACTTACCTTGGCAAACAGAACTCCTCTTCTTATACAAGCCATGGCATAGATCAGCAAGAGGAAGTAGAAGGCTTGCCATTTCCTGTGATGATGCCTCCGCACCAGTACCTTTACCACAACCACGCTGATAGCATGTCAGTTACTCGCATAGCAATTACTACGTATGCTGCACTGTTAAATAAATGTGTGGTAATGGCTGCGTGTAGTAACAGTGCATGCGATGGTATGCATGTGTGGTAAAGGTAGAGCATGGTTACAGCCGCGTTGTAATGGCTGTTTCCCATGTTAAACACAGTGTTGTACATGCCAAATAGTGCCTTGCAAAATGTGAGTCGCAAATGCGATGCAATTTGTGAGGCGCTATTTAGCAGGTCGTACATCTGTCCCTAAGTGCGAAGAGTATGCCCAGACATGTGTCTTATGCTCACTGTGCCACTAGAACCAAGCTGCATCAAACTGTGCCATGCCAGTTTACGCCAAAGAGGCCTCAACTGGCATGGCGTTGCTTGCACGCCATTCAAAATTGACTTGGCCTACCAGTTCGGGCTTGATTGTTCCTATTTGAGCAGGACCAAGGCCGATTTGCATCTGGCAAGGTCCTGCCTGAAGTGGCATGGTGACATGGTGTGCAAAAAAACGATGTAGTGGGAATGGGCCCCAAGTAATCCCCAGTGGCTCATACTAATTAAGTCATTCCACCCACCACTTTTTTGTAGACTTTACAGACGAAGGCAAGAACTTCATCAACAACGATCCCAACGACTACACCTCTATCAGCACCCTCGTTGATGATGACCATCAAGTCAGCCACTTCAATAATGACCACAATGTCAATAGCAATTGTGTCATCAGTGGTTTCATTGATGACTCCTATGTCAATGGATAAAAATTCTTTCTCAACAGCTTTAGAAGCGCAACCAACCTACTTGCATAACCTTTGAATGTTTCTGCTCAATATCAAATATATATCTTTTAGTCTGAGCAAGAATCTGACATCCGCAAGTAGGAAAAAGCCTTCGGTACAGCATATAGTTCTGTGTAATTGGATGTCCACTACGTTCACAGTAGGAGGAGATGGCTTATCATTTGGGTTTCTCATTCGCGGATGAATGCACCCTGTCAAAGCAGGAATCACCATCCTAGTCAGGTTAAGTCAGATATACACTAAGCATGGGCTGAAAATTCATTCCGCTCGCGGAATTTGCAGCAATTTCGTGGTCCGTGAATCGCGCAAAATTGCCAAACAATCCGCAATTCGGAAGTTCGTGAATTGTTTTTGCTAGTTCCCGCTTCAAAAATACAATTTCGCGCGCGCTGCTTTGACTTACCTTGATTCTGAGTTTGCCGAGGTGTTTTCTTCCCGCGAACAAGATGGCCGCGCCCAAAAACGACCGCATGGGTAAGTTCTCAGTAGCCACGCTGAAAAAAAACCCAGCAAACACGCAAAAATAAAAAAATCTGCAAGTTCGCACAAATTCACAAATTTCGCCCCCAGTAAATACACACCATAAATGACCCTGTGCTCACCCTTTGGTAGCTTTGCACAGAGCAGACAAGCTTAACTTCAGAGGCAATGTGTAAAGTATTTGTACAACTCTTCAGACAGGAAAACAGTAAAAACACCACACAGAAAGATACCACACCTAATTCGAAAAACAGAGCCTAATTTATTTAACAAAAGAAAACCAAAGTAACAAAAATCCAATGCGTAGAAGAAAAGATATGAATTTAAGTACATTTAAAGTGACGAGTAGTGCTTAAAAGCAGTAAGCGACTTTGGGGATTATCTGGTCGAACTTGACAGGGACAAAGTCAAGAGTTCAGGCAGACAGCAATTGGGCGCAGGCTGGAAAGAGGAGCCACATAAGGCCAGCTGAACAAAAGTACCTTGATGCTGGTCACAACAGCTAGATGTGTGATGCATCGCAGCGATGCATCGGTGTTGATCCTGCAGTTAGGGTGATGTATCAATTTTCTCCGTGCAACAATGGTGATGTGCTGGTTCGAAGATGAATCAATGGTTCTGAGATACCTTGGTTCCAAAGCTTATGCACCAGCTTTCTCAACACAGTTGAGGGGATGCGTCTATCGTCGTTTCGCAGTGGCTGCAATGCGGTGCTTCCAATGTAATGGTTCCGATGGCGATGCGCTGGTTCCAAGTACGATGTGCCGGTACTGTTCCTGCAACAGCGGTGGTGCATTGATTCTGCTCGCAGCAGAGGATGCTTCGGTGCCAGTGGGGCAAGCACCTGGATCCACTTCCAATGGACCAGGCACAGAAGTAGGGGTTAAACTTTGATATCCCTGAGTCGAATCTTAAAGCAGGAAGCAAGCCAGCATGCCCTTGCAGATCACTCTGGGTTCAAGTATGAAAGTCCAGTTCTTCCTCAGCTGGGCAGAGGATAACAGGCTACAGAGCAGCACAGTAGAAAAGCAATTCTTCCAGAGCAGCAGCCCAGCAGAGTGGCAGACCTTGTCGCAGCACAGCAGTCCTTACTCTTGCAGAGTTCTTCACAGATCCAGTAGTGTCTGATTTGGTGGTGTCAGAGCCCCAATACTTATACCCAGTTGTGCCTTTGAAGTGGAGGTGACTTCAAAGAGGGGCTTTGAAGTGCACAGAGATTCTCCCTCTCTCCTCTGGCTCCAGAATCACAACACAGTGGTATGCAACTATTTTAATGAGGATAGGACACAGCCTATTCAGGTGAAAGCCTCAGAATCTCCCTCCCATCCTGCCCAGGATGGCCCATCACTATGTGGATGGCCACTCAGTCACACCTAAGCTCCCTTTGTGTGTTGCTGTCTAGAGGGAAGGCATGAGGTCATAACCATTCCAATGATATGAAACATGACAAAGCTGCTCCTCAATCGTATTTACAGCTTATAAGTGTAATAAGAAGTTGCCAATGTTAATCTATGAGAGGGTTAGGCCTCATAGGAGTGAAAAGTGAATTGGAATGTTTTTCACGACGAGGACATGTAAAAAAAGAACATGTCCTACCCATTAATGACCCAGCACCCTGCCCTATGGGCTACCTAGGGCCTACCTTAGGGGAGACATAGGTAATGAAATGGGAGTTTTTGGCTTGCAAGGGGCTTTAAATGCCAAGTTGACATGGCAGTAAAACAGCACACACGTGCCCTGCAGATCCCGGCCTGAGACATGTTTAAAGGGACACTTGTGTGGGTGGCACAATCAGTACTAAAGACCCACTAGTTGCATTTGATTTACCGGCCCTAGGCACATGTAGTGCACTTTACTAGGGACCCATAGATAAGTTAAATACGCCAATTGTGGATAAGTTAATGACCATGCTTAGAAGAGAGACAACATGCACTTTGGTAGTGGTAAAGTGCTCAGAGTCCTAAAGCAAGATCAGAAAAAGAGGAGGAGTAAGGCAAACGTTTTGGGGGTGACCCTTCAGAGAGAGCCATTATCCAACACTTATGAAAAGGTGGAAGGAGATGCAGACTTTCAGCAGTATTATGACATTTATAAGTGCTAAAAGTTCCCATCTAAACATTTCTCAATGGTCCGTATGAGCCCTGACAGCAGTAGAAAGAACACCCTACAGGTAACAGTTGCCTTCATGTCTATTTTACAACAGATGATACAAACTATCCAGAAACTGGTTGTTCAACCGCAAATGCTTTATCCTCCTCTGGGTTCTTTGTCAGGACCACCACACATCTGTCACATCCACCGGCATTTCTACCACCATCTCTGCTACAACCTAGACTGCAGTTTCCTGCTCCACCACCTCAACCACCCCCACCCACACCCAAACTGCCTCTGGCACAATTTTTCTACCCAAAGAATGTGATAAGACCCCTTTGCAATAAAACTCACCACTGGGCAACAATGCCGAGTTCCAATGCCTTGCTACAACGAGCAGGGAAGAAGGTTGAGCTTTCAGTGTCCTCAGTGGAGCAGTAATGCTTCTTGTAAGATTTTAAAGAACAGCCCAGACAATCCACTAAATCCATTCTCATCCTGGAACCCATGATGAAAGAAGGGGTAAAACTCAGGCAAACACTGGGTTGTGTACAAGCTATTGCACATCATGTTAAACAGAAATTCCGAGAACTCAAGTCTACACTGGTATGTTCAAATGCTGAATTTTATTATTACAGCTGCTATTCTGAGGTGGTCAAAAAAATATCATACAAGCATCATAGATGCAATGGTTGATGTTTCAAATGCTGGTCTCTGTTAACTTGCAGGAGAGACATTATTATGACAACAAGGTTGGCTCAGATCCAAGTATTTTTTTAACAGATTTTATTTGCATTTGGTTCATGTTCATCTCCTTTAATTTCATGTCTAGCCATTTACATACTCGTGGCTCAGATCCTTGTAGATCCATCCTGAACTGCTGACTAAGATCCTCAAGATAGCTTTGATGGACAAATACTCTTTGGCTACTGTGGACAATGTGTAGTAAAGTATAAACATAGGGGCGGATTTACAAACCCCTTGTGCCACCGGTGAGTCACTTTTCGTGACGCACCAGTGGCTCAGTTTAGTGCCCCATATATACAAGGACAGGAAAAGCCACCCTGATTGACTTTTCCTGTTCTTGAAAATATGGCCCCTTTGCAGGCAGCACTTTGTGTGAAAGCGGCGTTCCATGGCTGTTGCTGTGGGTGTTCCCATGCAACACCCAAGGAACCAGACACATTTCCAGATTTACAAGACATCGTAAATCTGGAAAATTGTCTGAATGCTGCGCCTCCCCAGGGGAGGCGTAGGGAGGAGCTATGAGGAGACATATATTCATTTCTGCTTGTTTTTTTTATCTTTCTATGCGTGCTGCATTCTGTAGCACACATAGAAAGAGGAAATCACCTCTGGTGATTATTTATGTGCAGGAAGGTGTCCCTTCCTGCATGTAAACAATCAGTATAACAATTACTTTTTGCAAGTTCTATGTGTGCTAATGCAGCACACATAGAGATTGAAAAACGCCACTTCTATTGTTTTTGTGCAGGAAGGCAACCCTTCCTGCACATAAACAATCTCACCACGACGCAGACATCCTTGCACCATTGGTGCAAGGTTGCCTGTAATGGGGGCATGGCAGCAGTTTCTGCACCAGTGAAGGGGAAACATAGAGATGCAAAATATTGTTGTGAATATGCTGCATCCCAGTGCTTTGAAATTGACTCAGTGCAGCGCAGCCAAATGCTTACGGCACGCACTGAGTCACTTTCCTTGTAAATCTGCCCCATAGATACCAGTACAGCACAGTCACTAAGAGTCCTGCAATTCTGCCATGCTCCTTCCACATCCTTTTGTGGCTGCAGATGCTCAAAATGTCTACAGAAGGCTACGGGGCCCAGGATGACAATATTATCCCCGACGGATAAGTGAAATACATCCACAGCCTACTCCTTGAACAGAGGCCAATATCAGTTTTATCACAAATTGACAGGGGAGAATGGACAAACTCCACCTGCTGACTCTAATACATCCTGAAGAGGGAAGAATTTTCTGTTGCCCTCCTACTTGGAAGTGGATCACTATGGATCGCTGGGTGTTTCAAATAGTGCACTCTGGACACACCTTGGAATTTCTCGAAAAGCTCTTCAATCATCCACCATCAATGTTTGTCAGAACTGAAACAAAATGTGTTCTCATTCTAAAAGGCGCATTTGCAAAGTGGCGCCAAGATCCCAATGGGGGCCAGTTTTGTCTCCCCGAGTAACAAAATCAGCAGATCAGCTTAGTACTCACTTTCGTTTTCCAGGTTCTCTCTGTTATGAAATATGGTATAGCTTTAAAAGCACTCAGTGCACTTTTTAGCAACAATGAAAGTGTCAAGATATCTCTGGTGATTAATCTTCCTGCTGGAGTGAGTAGAGATTAGTCTAGAGGCAGTTTTTACTCATCTTAGATAGCAGAGGGTTAATATGCCTGATGCTAAGAATGTGTACTACGCGGATCACATATGTTTATTTTATGTGCATAGCTCTGTGGGCTTCTGCCTTTGTCACAGAGACCCTATTGTTACTGTGCAGTTCATAAGTTACAATAGTAATCTAGCACAGTGAGCTATGAAGTGTCATCAAAGTGCTGCATGCAAATGCATGGTACAGGATAGAAAGTTATATTTTTTCCCATCTTGCATTATCCTAATATTGCTGAAATTGGTTTATTTGGGTAGGAATACATTCTTATTAGTAAATGTAACCCTAACCACAGTGTTAAATGTTGAATCCTGAGTGTGTGCTTCTCCAGCCCAAGCCCCAATTTTTCTTGCTGGGTTCTGATCCACGTTGCTCCAAAACTCTTCTTGTAGTGGTCGGCCGCACTTGCTCGCTATGCGGGGACTGGTCTGACAAAATTTGCCAAGGCTGTTTTAGGTTCCCAGTCCGGCTCTGTATCAAAGGCATTATCAACACATGTGTTTAAGTCTCCCAACAGCATAAACTGGCCATATTAAAGACTAAGATGGCTGAGGGCTTCGTCCAGAGACTTAATAAGAGATCTCCCACATGACCAGGAGGCGATAAGTCAGGGCTTCCGTTCAAATATTTTGGCAAAATATGACAGGCAGAAGTCCAGAGCTTCCACCTCCAAGAACTCCTTTCATTGGAACGTAGTACATAGAAAAGTTTATTTATAAACAATAGCAACCCCTATACCTTTCCTGCAATTCCAGTCCAGGTCCAGGAATGATTATCCTGAAGGTATTGCTGCCTCTATGTCAGGGGAGGAGATTGGTTCCTCCAAGTTTCTGTCATAAACAGAAGATCCGGGCGTGAATCACAGAGAATATTGTACCTGTAAATGCATGTTCATGCAAAGAACGTACATTAATTAAGACTTCAGAGACTATATAAGTGTTCCTCTTACTATCAAGCGGGCCATCATTCTTCCTTACACCATGAACTCACAGTTCTTAAGCTTCAGGGGAACAAATGAGCAGACAGTCTGCCTGTCAGATTCCCACCATACTCTTCCACATGCAACTTACCCTGGCAAGCCTCAAGGCGCCTAAAGGCCCACAGCTCCTGTGATAAATAGAAATGTCATGATACAGGGACTGCCCATGGTTGGTGCTGGCCACGGAATGGGTGTGGATGGGCTTACCTATGGTGCACCAGTGGGGCATCCATTGTGTGTCCGTGTCACAGCCCTCTTTTTAGTAGGAAGTAATCATTGACCACCTCAGGCGAATAAAGCGCAAACAACAAAACATGGCAACTCAATTCATCCACGATGAGTAAAAATGACCGCCCTGATAAAACTCTCTCCACAAACATAACCAGCGAACTATAGAGCCCCAGTGATGAACAGAAAACTTGTCCTCTAGAAATATCCATAACTAAAATCAATAACCCTACATAGAAGATCAGAGGAGCGAAAGATTGCACAGCCCCAGGGCAAAGTATAAGGCCACAAAACAAGTGGCTGAAGGGCAAGTGCAAATTTCATGAGGCCAACTTCCCGACTGAAAAATGCAATTATCAAACAGAAATGTTAAAGACAGACAGAATTATTAAAAAATAAAGGAAAGTCAAAGGCCATATTTAAAATATGCCAATCAAAAGTACCACTAGTCAAGTCGCATTCACATCGCTCCTTTTAAAGGGAGTAGTCTTTGACCTCCTCGGGAGCCTATAGGGCATACAATACAAAATGGAGTTTTGAGGTCTTATAGATTCTTCTATTAGACGTCTTCATAGAATCTCAAAGGTTTCATTGTTCTTTTGACAGAAAGCAACACTGGCCACCCAGGTTTTTACTGACACTTGTCCCTTCCTCAGGGCCATTAACAGTAACTAACAAGTATTTTGGGAATCATATGTGTATTGGAAAATGACAGAATATTAGAGAGTGAACATGAACCAGTAGTGAAGAAGGAAAAAATAGAGAAACAACACAAATAAAACTGATATGAGTCAATGTTATCACAGCAGACAAAGCTATTTATATAATAAAAATGTGATGTTTTAAAGACCAGAGAGACAATGAATAATTAGATAAAAGAAAAATGGAATACTCAGAGAAAATGACTAGACCCTTATAAACAGACAGCATTCTGTGTGATACACCAGGGGTCATATTATAGATAGGATGCACTTTTCCTCTTTGCGCCACGCACACCCTTAAACAGGTGAGCAAACAGGAAAAGTGTGCCTTAATACATTGAAAGTTCCTGTGCATACATGAACAGGCAACAAATTCAATACAGCAACAAGAGTGTCCACCTACAGGAGGTCTAACGCTAGCAATATTTGATCCCGCAAGGAGGGAGCAAGTGGACCGGATCACCTCGGACGTAGAATTACTATTCTCAATCATAACGACTTGTTGCTGGTACTGAAGCGGTTCACTCCTGTAAAACCATGTAGAAAAAAGTAGAGTACAGGTACTATTTCATGAAATCTTAGAGCGTAATTTATGGTTAACAGTTCATTTTAAATATGTGACAAATGTATTGACATGATATCTGACAGTTGAATGATTTTAAAATGTGCTTGATTCTTTTTACCATAGCTGCTACAAACAGAAAGGAAAATTGTTATGGTTTTAATTAATTAAACAATAAAAAAAATTACATTTTACAATTTACTTTGAATGTGCTGCCCCCAGTGCAGCTGCAAACTCATGCTGCCCTTGGGGTAGTGCATTCAAGTGAAAAAACGAGTGGCTTTAAAGCAGCCGCTCCATGTTTCACTGTGCAGGCGGCAACCCACCTTCACTTTTAAAGGGTATTATAGATCCCTTGCAGGCAGGTGCAGTGAGAGACTGCACCTGCCTGCAAGGGGATGTCTGTGGGTTCCAAAGGACCCCCTTTTCCTTCCTCTAGAGGGCTGCTATCAGGGGGCGCACTTACCCTGCTCTACCTGTTAGTGCACCTCCAGACAGCTTCTTTGCCTCTGCGCCCACGGTGTATTATAGACCAGGGCGCAGAGGCAAAATAATTCCCTCATTTACATGGGGCCATGCCTCCATACAAATGAGGGAACACACTCTGGTGATATATTTGCGCCAGCGCTATCTGCATTACAAAAGGGGCTACACAAGCATCTGTAGCCTCGTCTGTAATACAAAAGTGCTCTTGAAGGGTCTCCAAGGGACCCCTTCCCCTTTGTGAATGTTGGTGCATACATTTTTTAAGAGCAGGCAGTGGTCCTATGAGCCACTGACCTGCTCTTAAAAAAGGAAAAGAAAACTTTTAATTTTTAATTTTTAAATGCATTCCATTTTCCTTTAAAGTTTTCGCTATTAGGTAATCGGGAACCCAGAGCTATGTACATCTGGCCCAAAGTGTAAACCTGCTTAATACCAAAATTCCCAAATGCGAGGAAACTACAATGTGGTGAATCAGAAAAATGACCTGCTTGTTCCGAGTTCATTGTAATGAGAAACGTCTAAGCAACCATTTATACAATAAATATGATCAACGCAAGTGAGATTTGAAACTTTAAAGGACATGCAGGTTGTTACACAATAGAACAAAAACCAGTGGGGCATATTCTCAAGGACTTGTCGCCGAGTTATTGGCACTTTATCGCAGCCAAAGTGGTGATAAAGTTATCACCCTATTCACAAGCTGGTGCTAATAGCCAATATCACCAGTTTTCCTGCTATAGCAGCCGCAAAAATCTTTGCCACAGATGACACCGGCAACTAACGCCAATGAGATGCAAAGTAGGCATTCCTGTGCAAAAAGCCGCGACAACACGCCCTTCACTAAATTCTCAATGACCAGCCAGATCAGCGATAAGTTCCCAAAACAGGTGATAAGGCGCAATAGCAGCACAGATTTCACACCTGCTCTTACCTGGTGTAAAGTCGAACAAGAACCTGCACCATAAAGGGAGCCCAGCCCAGAGGCACACCTGAAGAACAACAAATGCCATGGAGCTACAGATCGGAGCCCCAAGAGGGCCACAACACCCACCACCACAAGCCCCAGGCATGCCACCCCCCCCCGGACTTCGCTGCCCCATACCACCCCCCCTCTACCCCCCCCCCCACCCCGGACTACCACAGAGGCAGCACAAAGACAGTGAACCTTCAGAAAATGCACCAGCCTCCCAGACTTAACACCAAAGGATGTCATGCCCACTACAGGCTCAAAAGGACAACCATCCTTTGCATCCTGAACATCATTGCCCACAGGTTGATGGTACCAACACAGCAGACAACCAACATCCCTCCGCAGACAAAGCTGCTAGCTGTGCTGCACTTGTTGGCCTCTGGTACCTTCCAACTAACAACCGCCGGAGTTGGAGGAATCTCACAGCCAGCCCTATCAAAGTTCATCACAACTATCCTGGATGTCAACATCAGCTTGGTACCACAGCACCTTCACTTCCCCCACACTGCGCTGGAACAGCTGGAGACTAAGCAAGGCTTCTATGCCATAGCTGGCTTCCTGCATGTGTTGGAGGCAATTGACTGCACACATGTCCTACTTATGCCCCCTTCCGACTCTGCACACAATTACCGTAACAGAAAGCACACGCATTCCATCAATGTGCAGGCAATAGTGGACCACCGGGGACTCTTCATCAATGTCGTCGCCGACAACCCAGGCAGTGTGCATGATTCCTACATCTTCCAACAGTCCATCATCAACCAGCACTTCCAGGATGGCACCTATGAGAATGCCCAGCTTGTTGGTAAGCACCAACTGAACACACCACACACCTCAACTCCACAATCACAATTCTAGGGATGCACCCGTTACAAACTCACATACAAAATGCCAAACAACATGCTCACCTACCAGACACTACAGCACAACTTACTGTGGTAACATGGGCTAGCCATATACATGAGCCATCAATGGCATGGCCCCTCAGCCTCACAATAGCAGATTGTGGGGAGAGGTGGGAACTAGGCATGTGCGATGGAGGCAAGTGACCCATGAATGAGAATGCACACAATGCCAAGAGTGGCATGGATGTGCTGGACATACTGCAGTATGCAAACCACAGACATATCCATGTCTACATACATTGCTGGTGTTTGGAGTGTAGTGGACAGTGGATGCAACCATGTTACCTCAGCCAGTGGCGAAGAATGAGGAAATGTAGCTTGCTCTGTCCCCCCCTCTAAGCGTGAGCGGAGTGGGCAGCCTGGCGTACGCCAGGCTAGCATAGGGGTGAGAAAAAAAAGCACGTAGTTCTGGGCATGGTTCTCTTCCGGAATGGCCAATGTGTCTACCAGGGCGGCGCCTCTCACCCCGCACCGAGGCCCACGATGTGAGCGGTGTTGCCTGCGCTCCTGTGCGCCTGCTGCACCCCAGGCCGCTGGTCCCCAGACCCGTCTTGCCCACCCCTGCACACCCAGGCCTCACAGCTCACCTGCAAACACCGGCGTGTGTCAGAGGGCCCACCATGTGCCGGTGCAAGATCCAAGCGAGAGGCCTGTTACCTTGGCAGCCTTCTCAGACCATCACAGCCTTTACAGCAGAATTCATATGTTAATGAGATGTTTGATATCTCTGTACTCCCTTCGATGGACTAGCAATTCATGAGACAAACCTTCCCTGCTGCAACAAGACAGGATTGTCATGTTTTTACCTGCACTTGCACTTTCTGATAGGCATTCGCACCAGTAAGTTGTAGACTTCTGTTGTCAACCTTTTACAAAAACTGACTCTGAAGGAGAGGAAGCTTTAGGGAGCGCTCTCTGAGAGGCAGCATTGTCGCCGCGAGCTGTTTGCCAATTTCAATAGCAACGAGACTGAAATACTTTTAAATAATTAAATACTTTTAAATAGCACTCACCTACGGTTAATCCACGCCGCACCCCCAATCTCCCGCTAAAATCGCCTAATTCCCCGGTCCACCATGGAGTGTTCCGCTTGTGTGGAGGGAAAATGGCACTAGGAGGCGGGGCACTGGGCAAAGGTCAGGAGGCGGAGCCACTGACTACATTAGTCGCATGGCAGCGCGGACGCGCATCGACTAGCAATTCATGAGACAAACCTTCCCTGCTGCAACAAGACAGGATTGTGCATGTTTTTACCTGCACTTGCACTTTCTGATAGGCATCCGCACCAGTAAATTGTAGACTTCTGTTGTCAACTTTTTTAAAAAACTGCCTCTGAAGGAGAGGAGTTTTTAGGGAGCACTTTCTGAGAGGCAGCATTGTCACCGCAAGCTGTTTACCAATTTTAATAGCGGCAAGACTGAAGTACTTTTAAATACTGAAATACTTAAATAGCACTCGCCTACTGATAATCCACCTTGCACCCCCGATCTCCCGCTAAAGCCGCCTAATTCCCCGGTCCACCACGGAGTGTTCTGCTTGTGTGGAGGGAAAATGGCGCTAGGAGGCAGGGCACTGGGCAAAGGTCAGGGGGCTGAGCCACTGACTACATTAGTCATATAGCAGTGCGGACGCGTAGCGGGAGCACCGCTGGCATGCTAAAGGTGCACCTAAGGCAAGCCCGTCTGCGCCCGTCCGCGCCTGGCCGGTGGCCAGAACCCCTTGACCAAGTGCAAGGCGTCTGACATACTCTGAGCACCACTTAAAATCACTCTGGAAACCGATCGATGAGAATTGCAAACACTGCATTAATCCAACCTCAAGTTGCAAAACCTACAACCATTGCCTGTTTAAACTGCACTTCTCAGGGCAGCGCTTGGATAATAAAGAGATAAATTCAGAAATAAAACTACTTCTGCTGAACAGCAGGTCTCTGCCAAAACATCTCCTTGAAATTAACATCCTACTTACTGAACAACAGCCTGAAGCACTATTCCTGACAGAAACATAGTTGCACAAAGATGCAGACCCAGATGTGTTGCAAGCACTCCCACTGGGATACTACATATTTAGGAAAGATAGGACACCCAGGAAGAGGGGGGGAATTACCATTATCCTTAAAGACCATGTAAAAGGATGCATCAAACCAGATATGATACAAGATTTTGGGAGCATGAGTTTTACGCTCACATTCACCCCTACATGCTCCCTATCAGGAATTTTAATATACAGACCCCCCCGGCCCACACAAAATGTTTATTGAATCCCTCACCGACACAGTAGCTATGAGGGCAACTACGGCTGCCAATTTTACCATCCTAGGTGAACTAAATCTACATCTGGAAGACACTAATAAAAGCGATCCACACAACCTCATATTCAATATGCAGGCCTCACAACTTGAACAAAGGGTAACATGCCCAACGCACAACAAAGGCCACATACTGGACCCAGTCTTCTCAAACTTAGACAATATCTCAAAACACAACCCCTCCCCAGGCCCTTGGTCAGACAATTTCTTAATACCAATTAGTTGGAAGATATCAAGGACTCCTCCCAGCAACCAGCCCCCAAAGACTTGGGACCGACCATGGGCAAAACTAGAGCCCGAACTGTGGGCAAACACCTTTGAAACCACCAACCCTCTAATTAATTCTGATCCCACCAAAGCATATGATAAATTTAATGAATGGATAACAACATCTCTAGACGCCACTATACCATACAAATGGACCTCGAAGAAACCCACCGAAAAGAGACTCCCATGGTACACCCCAAAAATAAGAGAGACCAAGCAAAAATGCAAAAGACTGGAAAGGGCATGGAGGGGGGACTACAACCCAGAGAAAAACATAAATATAAAGAGGCCATAAAACTATACCAGACAGAAACCAAAAAAAAGCCCAGGCTCAATTACTATGAAGAGAACATTAACCTGGCAGCCAACGCACCGAGGGAAATCGCCAGAATAGCAAAAACGATCTCTCTGCCCCTAGACAGAAAGGCCCTCAGAATCAGCCCCCCTGCATTGTAGGGAATTGGCAGAGTTTTTTTAATACCAAAATCCTTAACATTTACAATGCCCTCCCTCCACTGCAGCAAACGGAAAACCCTAGCACCAAAATGGAAAGTAATACAAGGCAGCAAACTCTCTGAGCGACCTCCCAATACTTAATATGATCACCCTCTCCACACTCTTCACGAAAGTTAAATCCGGATCCCCTTGTGATCCAGCCCCAGCACACCTGCTGCATTAGGTAAAGGAAACCATACCTCCTACACTATTGGAAGTTCTTAACCTGTCCCCAACTACCGCAACAGTACCATCAAGCTGGAAACACGCCATGGTCAAAGCACTCCTGAAGAAGCCCAACTTAAATCCAGAAACATGAAGCAACTACCGTCCAGTATCTCTGCTCCCTCTCGTCAGCAGGATTCTGGAAAAAAACGTAAACACTTCCCTCTCAAACTACCTTGAAGTCCATAAGATTCTACACACTTCCCAGACAGGGTTCCTTCCCAAACATGGTACAGAGACAGCTCTGATAACAGTGACTGAAGAATCAATGAAAGTCCTCGACTTGGGGGGCACTGTGGCACTCATCCTATTAGATCTGTGTGCCGCATTTCACACGGTACATCATGGCACTTTACTAGACAGACTCAAGGAGGCGGGAGTGACAGGAAACGCTTTTTCCTGGATCAAGTCCTTCCTAATGGACAGAACATGCCAAGTATTTGAAGGCAATCATACCTCAAGGAAGATCCCACTCACCTGTGGGGTGCCTCAGGGGTCCTCATTGAGCCCCACCCTATTCAATGTGTACTTGAGACCCCTTGCTGATCATCCTATACGGAGCCCAGATAGTAACACACGCCGACGCCACCCAACTGGTGGTAGCCCTCAACCACCCTGATGGCAGCACAATTGACTTGGAAGAGTGTCTGACTAAGGTGGCCATCTGGATGGACCAGTCTTACCTGAAGCTTTACGGGGATAAGACTGAACTCATGATCCTCGGTAATACAGCTAGTGGCCCCGCAGGCTTAAGATGGCTGGCATGCCTGGGACAAATCCCTGAACCCAAGGATAAAATAAAGAGCTTTGGAATCTGACTGGATAACTCACTTAAACTAGACCATCAAGCAGTGCAAGTGGCATCCACATGCTTTGGCATCGTAAGGCAGCTTAGGAAAATCCTACCACTTCTCCCAGATACCGCACGCAGAATGATGGTACAAGCACTTATATTTCCCCGGCTGGACTATTGCAATGTACTTTACCTGGGCACTCCTAATTCCGTAATAAGAAAAATCTAAGTGGTACAGAACTGCACAGCCAGACTAATATATAACATCCCCAGAAAACAATCAGCTAAGCCAGCACTGAGAACAATGCACTGGCTCCCCATATCAGAGCACGTTATGTTTAAATCACTCTGCATTGCACACAGGACCAAAAATGAATTCCATCCTTCTCTCCTACCACTGCCCCCTGCGCACCCTGAGATCTGCCAATCTATTCCAAGCCAAAGTCCCAAAGATCCGGAGGGTAAAAACAGTGGGACGTATGTTTTCATACATTGCCTCCATTCTCTGGAACACACTCCCCCTACAGCTTAGATCCACTTCACAGCACATCTCTTTGAGGAAGAAACTAAAAACATGGCTTTTCCAGAAGCTGCAGTAAAACAGGAACGTGTTGTTCGGTCACAACCAGGGTTGGGATGCCTAAGGGTAGCCAAGCGCTATACCAAGAATCAATTTATTAATAATAATAATAATAATGTGGTGGCAACAACTCTGTGCATACCATTCCAACAACACCTGTCTGTGGTCCCTTGCTGACTACTGCCTTCAGCCTACACTGCGTTCAAGTAGGTCACATATTTGGAACTGAGTCTTGATTTCTTTATGGCAGAGTACATATCATTGTATGTAAGGAAAGGAGGAAGAGGAAGATGCATTTCAGTCTGGAGGAGAAAAGGATCCTCGTTACGGAGTTGATCGAACACTACCAATAACTGCTCTGCTGACACTAGCTCTGTGCTTCACAAGCCAACAACACATGGCTGTGGGCCCTTGCTGACTACTGCCTTCGGCCTACACTTCGGTCGAGTAGGTCACATATTTGGAACTGAGCCTTCATTTATTTATGGCAGAGTTTATATCATTGTACAGGCCTCATCACAGACTGCATCCCCTTTCAGTTATGGTGCCACTAACTCTGTGCCCCGCAATTCATGGACACTCTCAATTTGAACTTTGGTGGCATCTGATAATATGGCCTGGAGGTTGTCTTCATCATCATGTAGCTGATGCTGTCTGGGTGTTAAGAATGAGTCTGTAGCATTCATCTCCTCCATATTGCCTGTTTCTGCTTGGTTCTGCCCTCTGCATCATGCCCTGGAAGAACACCTTCCACTGTCCCCTGAAACACTCAGCGACATTCACCTTTGACATTGATGAGTTCCCCCTCAGCTCTTGTGGCTCTACCTGAATGCACCGCAAGTCACCGTCCCATGGCGGAGCGCCTGTGCCGGTCGCAGTGCATCCGGAGCCACTAACTTTGTGCAGCTCAAGTCATTGACCATTGTTCTTCGAACTTTGAACTTCTGATTGTCTGATCATTGTTGTATTTGTTGTCACCACCAACTACTCCCTGAGGGCTGGCTTATACTCACCCACACCCATCCAGCACAGGTGTCACTGGACATGTGATCCCGACAATAAAAGGGGCTCTGCGCATGTAACCATAGCCACTTCCACAAACTATCTAAGTATGACTGTGTGGATATTTTGTACGCATGAGGCCCCCGGGCCCTACTACATTACATTGTGCTGTGTACAGCAGACACAACCATGTCACCTCAGACAGTGGTGTTGACAACCATGTCACCTCAGACAGTGGGGTTGACCTGGGACATGTAGCTGTGTCACATTCCCCTGAAGGTGTAAGCGGAGTGGACTGGCGTACGACAGTCCAGCGTAGGAGTGTGGTTCATCAACCCAGGGCTCTAGGCGTGGTTACATTTTGGCCTTGCCAAGGAAGTAACTAATGCATGTGTCTCTGTTGTAGTGTTGGCGCCGCCCGTCCCGCAAAGGACTATGTTGCAATGTAGCATTGCCCCGGAGTGCGGGCTCGGCTAAAGGGGTAAATGAAGGAGCGCAAGCCCGCTCGGAGTCCGGGATCATACATGTTGTGTGTTGTGTGTGTTGCTATTACAGCAGCATAAGCCAAAGATCTATCCTCAACCGCATTGAGAATTCAGCCAGCCATGTACTCAACATCTGTGTTCGCCCTATCCTTACCATAGGCCTACACACATGTGGCCTCCCACCTTCAATGCACAACATCACAGTGTCGTTGTCAGGTTTGTGGTCATGCGCAGACAGGCATGACAATTGTGTTCCATAGGTGTGCAAGTGTTGCAACAGCACTGCGCACACTAGTAAATAGGCTTGGGGAGGGAGGAGCAGCAGTGAGGCTACGTTTTACATATTGATGCTGCTCATTTGCTACAAGAAGTACATGTCAGACAGGAATCACTAAATCTCACTTATCACACACCAATGAACCAGTGAGCCTGCCAACACATCATGCAGAACCACCTATTGACTCATGTCTCTCTGCACTGTCACAGGTGATCAAGGATATGCACTCTGCCCTTGGATGATGACACCCCTCCGAGCCCTGAACACACAGGCCCAGAGGCAGTACAACGTGGCCCACAAATGCACCCGGGGCATTGTGGAATGCACATTTGGCGTGTTGAAGACATGTTTCAGGTGCCTGGACATCACAGGTGGAATTCTCCTGTACAGCCCAGACATTGTGTGCAAGATGATTGTTGCATGTTGTGTATTGCACAACATATATGTATGCACCATTGCCCCATGTATACAAGTGCCAGATGCACCGGACGATGATGAGGAAGATGAGGCAAGTGGACAAAACCCCACAGCTGCAGCAAGAATAGCCTGTAGGAACACCATCATTGACAATTTCTTCACATGAGCACGTCACATTGTGACAGTCTTTAGCAATCATGGGACAGTACAAAATGACCACAGGCACAGCATGTGCAAATAAATCCATTATAGCACAAATTCCCTGAGTGCATGTCACTCCCCTGTACAAGCACATCACTTTGACAAGCGTATGTGCAACATGTAGTGATCATTTGAAAATGGATGGTGGGTGTGTCACCTCTGTACAGAGAGGCTGTTTAGGGTGTCACGTATTCGAAATGCCATTTCTGTGTGTCAAAGATAGTACAGAATCCCACTCATCAGCGTTTCACATGTGTCCCTAATCATTAAATATGGACTGTTATTTGTGACCTACAATTGGCAACAGGCCTTCGTTTGGGGTCAGATATCTACCACCATGATGCAGGGATACACCCACAACATGAGCAACATGGACTTAATGGGAAATCACTGCCCCTACATTTGACC
This sequence comes from Lissotriton vulgaris, assembly GCF_964263255.1. Classification (NCBI taxonomy): domain Eukaryota; kingdom Metazoa; phylum Chordata; class Amphibia; order Caudata; family Salamandridae; genus Lissotriton; species Lissotriton vulgaris. Next base: position 2,000,330,206 of record NC_141687.1, read on the forward strand.
ATGCTTTCATACATGATTAATCATAGACATGACACGTCTGTGTCTATTAGTATGTATTTTTCACGGTCAGTGGAGTGTTGAAGCTGTCTGAGTACTGGGCCATGCAGACATCACTTCACAATGTTGCCCCATGGAGGGCCAGCCATGGTCCTTTAGAGGCTGACAAGTTACTCAGAAGGGATAAAGTCCAGTCCGCAGGCTGATTTCTGTGTCATTGTTGAGCAACCAAAATATGTCAGTCCATTTCGAGGTCCAAGATTAGTGTCGCAGAGTGTATCGGGGCACGGTGGAAGGTGTTATTGCAGGGCATGATGCAGAGGGCAGAACCAAGCAGCAACAAGCAATTTGGCGGGGATGAGTGCTATTGATTCCTTCTTATCACTAAGTCAGACTCCTCTGTGTCTTCGTCCTCTGATGTTTCATGTGCCTCACATGTGGGTGGTGGTGTTTGGTCTGCAGCACTGTGTGACTCTGACACATCAGGAGCCGGAGATGTGGATGTAGAAGTGTAGTGTAGTTCCTATTTTCCCAATAGGCCCTGTGCATTGGAATAACATAAACAGCAGTATAGACGTGGAAGTGCGGTCTTCTAGGTCTCTACTGACTATGCTAAACTTAATTGGGTTTGTTACCAACTAGCTCAGAGGTCACTGGAAACTTTCTTGACTGAATAGGAAGTGAGCAGCTTCCCTGGTACAGACAAGAAGGGATTCAGTTTTCCAACAACCGCATAAACATGACAACTTTGCTCCTCAGATAAGAGTCAATCTCTAGAGTCGTGTGAAACAATAGACAGTTATTTTACTCAGAAAGCCCTATTCAGCCTGCATGGTTTGGATCTCAAACTCTGTAACTAATGGTGCCACACCTCATATTGGCTCACCAAGAAAAAATAAAAAAATTAAATTTAGCCAGTGCTGTGTTACAGGTCCGGACATGCCTTAGGATATAAAAATATAGATGTGCACAGGATCACCCACATAAAGAAAAAATGTGAGAAAGCAAGGAAAGTACCTCACGGACGTAACACCCGAGGGGGTTCCCGGTTTGTTTAATCACCAGTATACCCACTTCTCATCATCAGTTACTTTCCTTGCTGGGAGGATGAAACAAGTGCAGAAAGAATATGCACGAGAAAGAATAGAGAAAGAAACAGACAAGGAGTGTACAAATACACTGCCTAGTAGGACAGAGAGAAGTGCTCAAAAAAATAACACATACCTACACCCAACAACCAACAAATATAGGACCCTGCCGCTCTGGTGCACGTTACGAGCGGTAGGCGCATATTTATAATTATATTGCAGGTGAGCCGGGATCCTATGAGGCGAGATGGGCTGGTCCGGGCAACCATACTATCACTTGGAATTTGCTGGCAAGTTAGCATCCTGTATTTTTTACAGGTCCTCATATGAAAAATGGAGGATTATGAATAGAGACCCAACTATTTGCCCTGACGAAATTGCCAATGACAAGGCAATGAAACATGTCGGTCCAGTCACGAAATAAATGGTAACAATTTAACAATTTTTTTAATGGTGAAGTTTGGCAGCACCAGAATAAAACTGATTCAGCCAGCCAAACCTCACATTTTTATATTTGTTGGTTGTTGGGTGTAGGTATGTGTTATTTTTTTGAGCACTTCTCTCTGTCCTACTAGGCAGTGTATTTGTACACTCCTTGTCTGTTTCTTTCTCTATTCTTTCTCGTGCATATTCTTTCTGCACTTGCTTCATCCTCCCAGCAAGGAAAGTAACCGATGATGAGAAATGGGTATACCGGTGATTAAACAAACCGGGAACCCCCTCGGGTGTTACGTCCGTGAGGTACTTTCCTTGCTTTCTCACATTTTTTCTTTATGTGGGTGATCCTGTGCACATCTATATTTTTATATCCTAGGGCAGGTCCGGACCTGTAACACAGCACTGGCTAAATTTTTCTTTTTTCTTTTTTCTTGGTGAGCCAATATGAGGTGTGGCCCCATTAGTTACAGAGTTTGAGATCCAAACCATGCAGGCTGAATAGGGCTTTCTGTTTCATATTCGTTGAGTGGGGGGCTGCCCTATATAGCCTTTTCTTCCCCCTTACATCCCTTTTTGATTGATTGAGTTATTTTACTCAGTCAGTTTGTGCAGATTACTTTCACCAAGATGCAGAGAATAGAGAGATGGGCGTTTTCAATAAAAGGATATTATTTATTGAACAGTCTTTCTTCTCATACAAGAGAAATGTATTGCCACATTTGCAAGACTTGTTATTATAAAAAGTGCGTACAGTAAAATGAGGATTGCGAAATAATATGTAAAAGCATTGATATGGTTCCTTAGCCATACAATGGTTAAAAATGAATAAAATATATACATTCATATATACATTTAGCTAACGTACTCAACTGGTGCTTCTAACTACGCCTACCCCAGTGTACCTGACCTAAGCCTAATACTTGGAAGGGAGTAAGTAAGTAGCAGTTTTAGTTAAGTTGGTTTTGCCAAGGTTTGCTTCAAGAATTCTCTCTAAAGGTTTAGTCAACACCATACCTCTGGAATAGAATATTGGAGGTCTTGTATCTCCTTCTAGGACTGTATATCCCAGTTACCCGCAAGGGTAGGCTGGAAATGCCGGAGCTGGATTTTCTCGGCAGGAGAAAAGACAGCGTCTCTCTCAGCGCATCAAGGAGGAGGAGGGGCAGCGTCCATGGGCAGCTTGCATCTGCTGGGCTCTGCAGGGGACAGCTGTTCTGCTCCTATGTTCACCACACCATCGCTATCATCGATGTTGTTGAGGCAGCGTTTGCTTAAGGCAACGTTCGTTATATTTATACCTGAAAGGTGCCTTGTTTGACGTAAGTTTTTGGACATAAGACGTCAATAAAGATGTCGCTAGGAAGTGATCGTCTCTCAGTGCTCATTAGAGTTCTATTACTAATCAAAACATAGCAAGCAGGGTTTTCCCAGGTTGCTGAGTTTTATCTTGTTGAAGAACTTGGAGTGTAATCTAGGAATCTTAGATAGTGGCTTCTGCTGTGTCATTTACTCTAATGAGCTGCAGAGGAAGAGATTCTGAAATGTGGCTAAGATCGTGTTAGGCCAGAGACGAGTTTCTGAAATATCGCTCTTGATCGTTTATGCCATTATAGGGGTATAAATGGATTATAGCCAATATAGGGGCATAAGGTCACGGTATTGATCGGGGTCCTAGATTAGAATGCGACACCCGCTCCACGAATTTATGTCCATCAAATTACTAAAAACTATAGCAATAAGATGCATGTTTAACATTACCCACCCCAAAATACATATTTGCATTTGAAATGGCGTATTTTGAAATACATGGAAATATTGGTACCCGCAAGGGTAGGCTGGAAATGCCGGAGCTGGATTTTCTCGGCAGGAGAAAATACAGCGTCTCTCTCAGCGCATCAAGGAGGAGGAGGGGCAGCGTCCATGGGCAGCTTGCATCTGCTGGGCTCTGCAGGGGACAGCTGTTCTGCTCCTATGTTCACCACACCATCGCTATCATCGATGTTGTTGAGGCAGCGTTTGCTTAAGGCAACGTTCGTTATATTTATACCTGAAAGGTGCCTTGTTTGACGTATGTTTTTGGACATAAGACGTCAATAAAGATGTCGCTAGGAAGTGATCGTCTCTCAGTGCTCATTAGAGTTCTATTACTAATCAAAACATAGCAAGCAGGGTTTTCCCAGGTTGCTGAGTTTTATCTTGTTGAAGAACTTGGAGTGTAATCTAGGAATCTTAGATAGTGGCTTCTGCTGTGTCATTTGCTCTAATGAGCTGCAGAGGAAGAGATTCTGAAATGTGGCTAAGATCGTGTTAGGCCAGAGACGAGTTTCTGAAATATCGCTCTTGATCGTTTATGCCATTATAGGGGTATAAATGGATTATAGCCAATATAGGGGCATAAGGTCACGGTATTGATCGGGGTCCTAGATTAGAATGCGACACCCGCTCCACGAATTTATGTCCATCAAATTACTAAAAACTATAGCAATAAGATGCATGTTTAACATTACCCACCCCAAAATACATATTTGCATTTGAAATGGCGTATTTTGAAATACATGGAAATATTGGTACTGTACGTCTTTAAGCATAGAAATCATTCAAAAGTATAGCATATGTAATCAATGAACAATTTTGCGAGAAAAAAAATTACACATGAAATATCTCTTTATACAGAAAAGAAGGGCGAGATAATTTCATCACATAGAAATGCATTTGCTGTAATATGAGCTAGAGGCTGGTGTAAAGTTATTATGTCTCTAGATTTACCTAAAAATAGAAGTTCTGTTCTTTATGAATAGTTCTACTTTAAGCAAAGAATTTTTGTGCCAGAAAAAGGTAAATATTTTGAAAAAATTGTTCAATTAAAAAAAAAACTTTTCATGGTGAACAGGGGAATACAGTTCCAACGCTTTTCAGTAGTTTTGTTGATCAAAACTGAAGGCCGAATTTCAGAGTTCATGGGAACGCTGTGTGTCGGAATGCTTTTCAAAAATTATTGTTTCTGTTCGGGGGAGAACATCATATCAGACAGGCTCTCAAAGAATTGGTCTACAAAATCAGGTGACAGTTCGACCAAGTTCGATAACGCTGTAACTTGGCAGGTGTGAGAATTATTGCTATCATCAAAGTCTGGATCAGCAATGCTCACAGAAGGTCGTACCTGGGTGATGTTGCTTTTATTTCTCGCTCCACTGTCACCACCTAGTCGTAGCACAGGAGTCTCAACGAATGCCGTCATCAGGATTGGTAGCCGCTGGGGACAACACAATGCGTGAGCCGGTACAGGACTTAGCAAAGTATCGATATCCATTGGTACTGCTGATGGAAGTGCAAGACAGATGTCCAACACGCATTCATCTCCGCATAGCATACATCGAAGCACAGGTAAGATGCAGGTCTGCCATATAGGTCTGAATGAAAGAAACCAGGTCATGTTCAGATCTCTCAGCCTGGCCAATCCAAGGACTCTAGTTATTCGGTCCGGGTAGCGTATTGCTAGGATCGTTTCTTCCATCCCTGCCGGAGTCGTGTCTGAGTTTTGGCTTGCCATATCGGAGCAAGAGGGTCAGAAATAAAATACCTGCTACAAGTCCCAAAATCAGGGGTATGCCGCCAAAGACTGAATGGACAAAATTAGGAATGATTCCTAGAATTGCTTTGAATGGTGTTAACAGTCCCGAAAAAATGGTCTTAAATATGCCTGGGATGCCTATGGCCTTCGACATGTTAAGAATTTGGCTAAGCATTACTTCCCGGGTGGCTATTTCGATCCTGCCAATCTGGCACGCCTAGCTGCACCTGGGTCGGATTTTGTTGGCGTTGTGGGGTGTGTATCCTGCTTATATGTTGTGATCATCCAAATGTAGCTGCTATGAACTATTGCCTCTGCACACTTGTTCCACACCTGCAGTTTCGCCGCCAGGCCCTCGGGCTGTTGGTCTTTACGGCTGTGTAACTTACCTTTACCCAGGGACTGGAGGGTGATTTTTCGATGCCGCCGGCCTCCGGGTTGTAGGCGATGCTGGCTGTGTATGTGTCTTGAAGGTGTAATAAAGTATAAATTTAAAAAAAAAAAAGAATTTGGCTAAGCATTTCTGTGAAATGCACGGGGCAATTTGTTGATAAAAGTTCATGAATCTCTGATGTTTTCCTTGCAACTAGGAGATCATACGTCACTTTTGATGACGTGATGGGCACTGTTGTCTGCAAAAGCACAGACTTCATTCTGCTTAAAGTATCAATTCGTATAGAAGAGACATTCAAACGAGGCCATACGGGAGTCTCCGTGTCTCCAGGGCCGTTTGGAAATAATGCTTGAATACAGCATTTGACCATGGATGTTACGCTTACGAGATAGGCTTTTCCTGGCAAAAGGCCACAACAGCTGTGATCTGTTATTAGAATGTAACTCCCGTTAGAGAGCTGCATAAAGAAAGGCTCTATCTGCGTTGTAGGTGTGACATGTTGGTGGCATGAAAGGCTGTTCGAATTTCCTTCACAGGCTCCGTGTAAATTAATACCCTGGCACAAAAGTATACCTCTTAGTGAATGTTTGCAGTTTTCACCACTAAGAAATACATTTTTGTTGCTGTCACTATAGCATGTGTGTGTATATGGTAATTTCCATGCTGACTTAATGTAACCTTTACCCAATCGTTCATACTGGCCAGTAGGTATGTATTCAAGGCAATTTTTAAATCGGAAAGTTGTTATCGGAATTGTGATAATCCCGTGTATTATCCATTCAATGACAGGACTTTCTGACATTGTCAATGGTAATCTCTCAAGTTTTTCGATGCTCAGGATTGTATAGTCTGCTCCTTTCTGTGCCAAGCTGATTTGTTTATCAGTAAGGTTAAAGATGGAAAACAATGACGTTGTGTTGATTAAACGCCATGGCACATAGCCTGAACGAAGATTTTGCAGCGTCCAGCCTAACTGTACAATAGAACGCAATTGTGACTGGCCATGCTGTAACATTAGCAAGTCTGTGTCTATTATATCTATGGCAGATGATACAATACTGTCCAGTGAATATATTCTGGAGGACAGAGTCCTTAACCCATTGTCCACAACAGAAAGTGATTTTTCCAAATTAATACGATCAATTTCTGGTATTTTTTCAGCTGTTTCAATTTGTGTGACTTTCCAAGCCTCGTTGTAAGCCGCATATATACTGGTTGCTATGAAACGCTTTTGACGCTGTTTGCGAGGTCCCAGAATGAAATCGCGCAAATCAGCACCATCTTTAAGTAAAGATAAGTGTTGCTTAATTTCTGCCAGTGTGGATGATTCTAGCCATTCAAGGCACAGCTTCCCTACACTGTATGTTGTTACTATCCCTGGATGTTGTCCCCGGGAGTATCTAGGGTCTTGTCTGGTCATTTTTATCCCCTGTGTTTTGTTCAGGAATCTATCTTGACAGTTATTTGTGTCAGTAGGCCAGATTAACCACTTTTTCCAATCAGGATGTGTTCTGTTTAGATGTAAAATTTTAGATACGTCTATCTCAATATCTGTGGTTACATTATCAGGTATTGGCTTTGGAATAGACGGTTTGTTAAGGTCTTTGATCTTAGCTAGGCCAAGACAGGTTGTTTGGTGAATTGTGTCATTTAAAAACATCATTTGTTCTGGGATCATGCAGGTTTTAAATAATGCTTCTAGGCCTTGTACCTGCCAATCTTTTGTACCCCAGATGGTTTTTGTTTCAATGTTTTTTTTCCAATATTCAAAACCAAATGTCATCATTTTTTCATAAAATGCTTCTGAATATATCAATTTAGTATTTGTCAGCATTGTTTTCAACCCTGTTTTATCTAACAGTTTATAATAAAACGTTTCTGCATCACTGGTGTTAAACCCTGAGAAGTACTGAAATTTCTCATAGAATGTTTTTGAACTGCTTTTAGGTGGAGTAGCACAATGTTCCCATTGGTTATATTTAAAAACATTTCTAGGTTGTGCAGATTTATGCAAGTAATGGTCACCGTAGTGTGAGAAGCAGTACATCTGTTCATAACTAGAAGAACCTTGTAAGTAATCATGTTCTGTAAATCTTGCTGACAACACTAAATCAGACATCATATTATTAATACTTTCAAAATCCCAATCATCAGAAAATGTACTTGGCTTTACAAAGTCACTTAAGGAAACCTTAAACTGGTGAGGATATTTCAAGATTTCGACCGGACCATATATTTCATAGTCAGTTTTGTCCCATACTACCCCCCCGGGTATTGGAATGGCTGTGACATTTACTGTTGACAGTTCTCTTTTCTTCACGTGGGATGATCTGTGTGGTTTGAGGACTAAGTTGATGTTCTGACTTGCTGTGTCCATTGAACTGTATTTTCCCTCAATGAATTTTCCCAAACAAAGTACCATGATGAGCCAAAGCAGGAGGAAAAATACACCTAGTCCAAACCAGAACTCTAACCATGGAGAGATAAGGTAAATTTCCTTGAGTTGATGAAAGAGTTCTGTTGTTTTTTCTTTAAACGTTTTTCTTTCTGGCATCACTTCGGGGTCGGTTTGCTTCAGAAAAGTTATCGAAATTGATGAAGTAGCCAGAGGCAGTTCTGTCAATTGTTTGAATTGTTCTTTCAATTTGTCTTTCGGTAGCACATTCTGATCCCACATCATTGTAGACTGATGTTTCTTGATGAACTGTTTCAATCTGTGTTTCAAATGGCACGAGTTCCATGGCATTATTGCATAGTCCCTCTCTGTGCACTGCAGGCTTATCGAATGTGATTAGTCTTTCAGTTTGAACCTCTTGGATTGTTGCAAGTTTGGGTATTCTGTCCACTGGGCCTACTGTTGATTATAGGCCACATGCTTGTGGTTTTACCAGGTCGATTGACACAACTCTGTTCTCCTTTTTACCAGCAAGGGGCGGTAGTACTACTATCTTGTTCCGTTGATTGCTAAGACAGGTACTGCTTTTCTGTAAGAAGGCCCAAATTCCTTCTTCACCGCTATTTTTTCTCTGACTAGATCCCCAATCTTTGGAATCCAGACAGACCTTGCTGGGGCTGGTGGTGCTTCGTCAGTGGTAGCTGGCTGTTGCTTTAACTTTATGTTGCTTAAGGATTTTCTTGTTTCATTCAAGTCCTGTAAAACAGCCAAACGATCTTTGATGTCAAAGTCTTTATTCTTATCTTCTACCACTGATACCTGACTATCTAAGTCCTGAATGTGCATTCTAGTTCCGAACAATAGTTTGTATGGGCTGAAACCTTTTAGAGAATTTCTTGGCAAATTGTTAAGACTGAGCTGGACACTTTTTAAATGTTTGACCCACCCATCACCCGAACCTAATACCTTCGCTGTTATAGATTGCTTTATGTCCCGGTTTTTTCTTTCCACTACACTGTTCCCTTCGGGGTGTGATGGACAAGAGTATCGCAATCCAACGCCCAGACTGGCCATGGCCTCCTTATAAGCTCGAGAGCTGAAAGCAGGACCCTGGTCAGAATGGAACATGGCAATTGCGTATGTGCCGATAAAGACTTGCAGATCTGTTATAACCGTTCTGGCGTCAGCCGAGCGCTGGGGCAATATTTTTTAAGTGAGTTTTAGTCTTAATGATTAATAGGACGCTGGATGGCATGTAGACAGCATTACCCTGTCTATAAACGGTAACCGGGCAACAGACTGGATCCGTTCATTACTGCGATCCCTGTCACAGTTGGGACAGTTCTTCACATATATATGGTGTTGCACGCTCATCCCCGGCCACCAGTATACTGATTGTAATTCAGTTAGAGATTTCTTGATCTTGTTGTGCCTCGGACCTTCACCCATGTGTGCGTCTGCTATTAATAATTTTCTCCGGTTCATGTTTGGTATTACCCTATCCCCCACTCCAGGGATTCAAGCAAAAGGAACGGAGTTTGCATTGATTACGTATGCATAATTTAGTGGATAGTTCACGGGTAGTGCTGCACAGTCGCTTTTGAAGGACGTTTTTACTGCCAGCATGGTTCCCCGTCTATGTATTTTTCTGAACGCTTTTTTGTGGCTACGGAAGCCGGTTTAGTTGCTTCCGCTGTGGCTGTAACAGCCAATGAATTCCCTGCAACGTGAACGCCATCATGTTGAAGACTCTGTGCGTGTATCACGTGAGTCTTTTGTAGTTCTTTCTGTAAAAGAACTACCTGTTTCCAAAGCATTTTATGCTTGATTGTGGCACCTGTGTCATCTTTGCAATCGTTTTGAATCCAGCTCTGCAACTTATTATTGTAAGAATTGACGCAGAAATGCGAATCACACACTATTAGTGTCGGGAATTCACGTTCTGCATTTTCAAGCGCCATCTTTAAAGATCTGATTTCAGCTCTCTGAGCCGAACAGTTTCTAACTGATTCAGTTTTTGTTATTTTCGATCTGAATTTACCGCACAGCCAGCGACCTTTAACTATTGCGCAGGCTGCATCGTAGGTTTTGTTCTCTACGTTGAAATGCTGAACGGATCTGTCTGTATAGATTATAGAGGAGTATTGTTGTTGAGGAAGAATTTCGATTGGCAGAGGATATTCTTGTTCATAAGTTAAATCATTCAGTTTTTAAAAAAGCGGGCCGTGATAGAATTTCACGTCTTCCGCAGCAAGAGAATTTATATACTGTATCCATTTCGGATCCAGTGACACTGTAGGCAGGTTTACTGGGCTGAATAGCGCCTCGAAGGCGGATTCCGCTGTGACAACAGTGATCCTTCTGCCTTTTGCTAGTTCTCGTTCTTTAGCTATAGCTGTTTGCACTGCTTTCACAGTATTTTCTGTGAGACTGAATGTTTTTTCTGCTTGTGTGTACAAGTGAGATTTGTAAGCTATTGGTACCGTTTCTCCCTCATTAGAGGTCAGGTACGTGAATCCGCATCTTCGTGGGATGACTCGGATTACAAGATTGCGTGTGTTGTCACGTGTATCTAATTTTGTTTTTGCTAACATGTCTGTTTGCAGTGATCTCAAAATTTCTGTGTGTTTTTGAGTCCAAGTGATTGGTTTAAAATCAGGTTTAATTTATTCATAGAGAGGTTTAACCCTCTCCGCAAATTTAAAATGTAAGTCCTTCCAAAATTCAGAAAACCTAGAATCGATTGTAAGTTCTTCAGCATTTTTGGTGCTTGGAGCACAGCGCACTTCTCTAAGTAGTCCGCTAGGCTTTTTCCTTCACTTGATAATTCGTATCCTAAAAATAATACTGTCAGATGGGCAATTCGAGACTTTTTAAAGTCGAATTTGTAACCCTCTGCTACGAACCCAAGTATTATGGTGTTCACTCTTTTCAAGTGAGTATCCAAGTCGTCGTCAGTGAGATAGATATCATCTACATAAGATAATGCCTCACCATCATACATTTGGAGTAACTCTGGTACTCTGGCTGAGAATAGTCCTGGGCTGTTCTTGAATCCCTGTGGGAGCCTACAGAAATTTTTCGGAGACCCCATTACTGAGAAAGCGGTCAAGTATCTGCTTTCTGGTGCAATGTTTTGACAAAAGAAACCATTTGATATGTCTAATGTTGTTTTATATTTTTTCCTAACTATGATATTCATTAGTGCAGCACTATGCGAATTTTGTACTGCAAATGTTTTGCAACATGAGTTTAGGTGTCTGTAGTCCAAGACTAGACGATATGAATCGTCCGGTTTGGAGACAGGAAACAAAGGATTATTCATTTGAGAGGTGCATGTTTCAATCACTCCCTGGTATTCAAGTTGATCTAAAATCTCCCTGACTTGTTTTTTAGCTTCTTGCTTAATTGGATACTGCCTTTGTGCAGTCGGTTGACTTTTTAATTGGATTTTGTGAGGAGGAGAGTCCTCATCCCATCCTACATGATTTTTATATAATGCTGGTGCCTGGGCTACTGCCCATTTCCTCGCATATATATATTTAGTGTGAATCGGAATGTGATTCGAGAAGGCAGGCATAATAATTTCTTCGCCATGAGGGCACTCCCTGACAAACTCCGGGGGCAATCTTTTTCAGCTAACAGAATGTTATAGCCTTTTGAGAGTTTATCCCAAAATAGACCCCTTATTTTCCTAGTCTTATCACCCTCTATACGCAGTGTTATTTCTTATATCTTATGGGGCTCGCTAACTCTGGTGTCTGCAGTTTCTACTTGAATGTACTCATTCATGTCCACTGTCTCCAGATGACTCATAAGGATCTTGCAAGCTATGCTGATTTCTGCTGCACTGTCTAGCATTGTCTGTGCCCACTCCCCGTTTTTCAACTGTGTCCTCAGTATTCTCGGCATGTTCGATTACTCTAATACTGGCTACCTTCTTTCTTGGAAATTGAGATTTTTTACTTTGAGCAGGTTCCTTGTCTTTGGACTTGGTGTGCTCTCCTGGGTCTGACCGTCCTCTTCTTTCCGATTTCTGCGAAAAAGATCGAGAGGGACGTGTATTAATACTTTGATATCTATCAGGCTTCTTCAAATTATCCCTATTTCTAAGGTTATATCTTTTCTCAGAGGGCTCCCTCTGGGGAGACTGGTGTTCTCGAGTCGGAGTTCTTTCCCTCCGTCGAGGAGACCTTCCTCTGGACTGGAAAACTTTTTCCTTGGGAGTGGATTGTTTATTTCCATCCCAGTTCTTTTTAGGAGTGTTTGAATTATTTTTAATAAATAATTTTTCAGGATTTTCGAGCAGTTGGGGTTTCACTGGTTTTCCACTCAAGCTGTCTCTACCTAGTTCTTCATAACATTTTTCTATAATTCTGGCAAGCTTAATTGGTTGACCTGGTATATCTGTTTCCTTCAATTTCTGGCGGATCGCCACACATGCTGCTTCTCCTTTTATATTGGCTAGTAATATAGCCGAGACCTGCTTGAAGTCTTTCAGTAATTTCATACCAAGAGTTAAAGCAGGTTCTGGACCGTATTCATTCTGAATCTGTTTTAGCACTTCTGGTATTACCACCATGGACGGAACACCATGTGTTTTTGTGTAAATGGAAGCAAAGACTGTACCCCAAGTGTCACAGTCCTCCACGTGTGGTGCGACCCCCATAGGAAGGCAGATGGTCAGGATCCTGTGTTTCTCAATAGGGGTAGTATTCGGAAATACTGCCTCTATTTAAGTAATTTTCTGTGCTAACCAAAAAGGAATCTGCTCCCGTTTTATGGGTGTTTTACCAAGACATGATTGCATGTTCTGTGGTGTAATTTTATTTGTGTTCCCCTGATGAGGGGTCAGCTGTGGTACATTAACAGTTGTTTGGACTGTTGCAGTCCGCATTACATATTGGACCAAATGTCTATGTATTTTAATTAATGTTTTTAGCTGTACTAACAGCTCTTCTTTTGACATTTTTGCAATGTCTGGATGTGGTGTGTAGATGGCTAGAAACGGCCACGTTGCTCCTGGTCTACCTAGTGGACCGAGCCTGGTAATATGATCATTATGTTTTAGGGCGCCTTTAAACCGGAGCAAATGCTCTTGGTATTTTAATGGGATTTCAATCTCCTCGAAAGGAGCGTATTCATCCGGTGGATCCCCTATTTTGTAATAGTGGAACTCGTTTGTTGCAGCGTTTGCCGCTGGAAATTTTATCCATGAATAGAATACCTCTGTCTGCCGATATTCGTGTGCCTCTATCACGAAGACGACTGTGCCACCTTGTGTGGTCAGTCCATTTTCTATAAGTTTTGACGTTATAGATTTTCTTATGTTGACAGGGATGATTATCGCACCCGGTTCATTATTTCCATCGGGACCCTGCTGAGTCGCATTTACTGCGGCAGTGGTTCCGTTCTCAGTGTCTGACATTTTATTGTCAGGAAGGTGTTGCAGAGCAGGTCTCCAAGGAGACAAAGATTAGGTGCACAATATTTTGGAACACTGTATCCTTCAACGCTGAATAAACCAGAGCTTTACATTGGAATCTCTTCCTACTGAGTTTGGGCGGATTTTAACCTTTTACCCACTCCAGACGTCTATTGGAGTATTTACAGGAGAAAGGGTCTGTGTGAAAAATGCACGACTGAGTTACTCTAACGTCTTGCGTTAGTTTTATCGCCTTACCAAACGTTGGGCGCCATGTAGTGTAGTTCCTATTTTCCCAATAGGCCCTGCGCATTGGAATAACATAAACAGCAGTATAGACGTAGAAGTGCGGTCTTCCAGGTCTCTACTGACTATGCTAAACTTAATTGGGTTTGTTACCAACTAGCTCAGAGGTCACTGGAAACTTTCTTGACTGAATAGGAAGTCATCAGCTTCCCTGGTACAGACAAGAAGGGATTCAGTTTTCCAACAACCGCATAAACATGACAACTTTGCTCCTCAGATAAGAGTCAATCTCTAGAGTCATGTGAAACAATAGACAGTTATTTTACTCAGTCAGTTTGTGCAGATTACTTTCACCAAGATGCATAGAATAGAGAGACGGGCGTTTTCAATAAAAGGATATTATTTATTGAACAGTCTTTCTTCTCATACAAGAGAAATGTATTGCCACAATTGCATGACTTGTTATTATAAAAAGTGCGTACAGTAAAATGAGGATTGCGAAATAATACTGTAAAAGCATTGATATGGTTTCTTAGCCATACAATGGTTAAAAATGAATAAAATATATACATTCATATATACATTTAGCTAACGTGCTCAACTTGTGCTTTTAACTACGCCTACCCCAGTGTACCTGACCTAAGCCTAATACTTGGAAGGGAGTAAGTAAGTAGCAGTTTTAGTTAAGTTGGTTTTGCCAAGGTTTGCTTCAAGAATTCTCTCTAAGGGTTTAGTCAACACCATACCTCTGGAATAGAATGTTGGAGGTCTTGTATCTCCTTCCAGGACTCGATATCCCAGTCACCTGCAAGGGTAGGCTGGAAATGCCAGAGCTGGATTTTCTCGGCAGGAGAAAAGACAGCGTCTCTCAGCGCGTCAAGGAGGAGGAGGGGCAGCGTCCGTGGGCAGCTTGCATCTGCTGGGCTGTGCAGGGGACAGCTGTTCTGCTCCTATGTTCACCACACCATCGCTATCATCGATGTCGTTGAGGCAGCGTTTGCTTAAGGCAACGTTGGTAATATTTTTAACTGAAAGGTGCCTTGTTTGATGTAAGTTTTTGGACATAAGACGTCAATAAAGATGTCACTAGGAAGTGATCGTCTCTCAGTGCTCATTAGAGTTCTATTACTAATCAAAACATAGCAAGCTGGGTTTTCCCAGGTTGCTGAGTTTTATCTTGTTGAAGAACTCGGAGTGTAATCTAGGAATCTTAGATAGTGGCTTCTGCTGTGTCATTTGCTCTAATGAGCTGCAGAGGAAGAGATTCTGAAATGTGGCTCTGATCGTGTTAGGCCAGAGACGAGTTTCTGAAATATCGCTCTTGATCGTTTATGCCATTATAGGGGTATAAATGGATTATAGCCGTATAGGGGCATAAGGTCACGGTATTGATCTGGGTCCTGGATTAGAACGCGACAGAAGGAGCAGCAGCATTCATCTGTGCAATGTCTTGTGGCATTACTCCCATGATGAAGACCTGCAGGGCATGGAAGATCCCATCTACAGCTTTCTCGTGTGCTGCAGTGGTAGCCATTCTTTGCACCTGCATCTGCTCCATGTTCTCCATGACCCTCCTTATGTTTCCCAAATCACGGATGACATCGCTGTAGCCACTCTGACTAAATAGTTGTTGTTGTCTCCGAGTCATGACTCCAGCGACACTAGCCATGGATTGTTTGTGGGCATGGGGCAGACTGTGGGTGTCTGTTAGGGAGTGTAAGTGGTCCCTGAGAGGACTTAGACATCCACGTATGGCATCTAGTTTGGCTGCCATGAGGTCAAACCCCACCGGCACCTGTTCAGCCAGCTCCTTCTGGCGGTGTAACACATGACATTGGAACGCCATGTGTTCTTGGGTGAGGTACTGGGATCCAGAAGTTGTGGTGAGTGCTTCCTGCTGTGTGGTCTGTGCAGGGGGTGGGCTCACCTCGACGCTGCTGGGCTGCCCTGCTATTGGAGGTGGGGTGCGGAGGTTGTCCATAAACCCTTGGAGTTCGTTGTAGTCGTTGTCCTTGGGGTCGTCTCCTTTTTCACTGACGTGATGTAGGGTCTGCTCTGCAGGAGGTGTTGATTGTCCCTCTGCAATGTAAAGGGGATATGCAGTTTCACAGGGTGTTCCATGTATGTTGACGCATTGGCGAAGTTTACATACAGACTGCATGACAATGTACATTGTGACTGTTTGTGAGGAGATGCCTATTTGATGCGAGACAGTGGACATTTGCACTACATCACGTATGTGAGGTTGTACTCGTACATTGTCATCTTACAGTTTTTTTTCTCTGTTTTTCTGGTGCATTTTCCCGCATGACGTGTGGGAATTGCAGGTCTGTCGCTGGTTATCGCTGATTTATGTATCGCGGTTTGGGACAATGTCACTTTTTTAGCGCTCGCTTTTTGCATTTTTTAGGCGTTGCGTTAATTTTAACTTGCTCATTTGACGCGTTATCGTGAGACAATCGCATGGTACGGCAGTGTTGAAAATTCCCCGTTAAAACTGTGTTATTGCTATTTTCCCACGATAGATTGCGATGTTGTAAGTTGTGTTAAGCTAATTTTGCAATAATTATCACACGTTCTCGAGAATATCCCCCCGTGTGTAACACCGGTTTTGTGACAAGTGAAAAGGAATAATTGAATAATTCTAATGTTAGTGATGAAACCACAAATGAAAGCTCGTATGGAGCATACTTCAATTAAGTCATATTGATGATGAAAGAATAAAGCAGTATATGAACAGTGGAAAAAATATACATAAACCGCTAGTGCAGTTAGAGTTAGAGCTTGGCTCTTGCTTAAAATGTATGTGAGTCTGGTCACAAGGAAAGAACCATCCGCTTGATAGGCGGCACATCAATGCAAAAAACAATGAAGCCAATTACTCATTAAACTTGGCACTGCTTCTTAAAGAGTGAGAAAGTAATCTGTTTGAGAAAACAAAGCCGCTAATTTGCCACATATTATCAGGATGGACATGATCGTTAGGCAACATATTAATACAGAAAACCTTGAATAATGAAGCAATCTGCTCGTTATGTTAGGTGCTACTTAGTAATGAATGACAAACTAAGGCCGCTGATACAGCACATAAAATCAGGGTGAACATGTATGAACTAGTCAGAAAAATATATATACATGTTTTTAAATGTATTTATTTTAACAAAGAAACATGCACTCAATACCGAGCATACTGCGTTAATGAGGCTTAAACGTATATAACCTAGCAACATAATAACCACATCGGGGTAAACATGGGCGTAGGAACTGTGGGGGACGCGGGGGACATATCCCCCCCAGCTTTTTGAGTGGGGGGGACACAGGGGACAAGGGTGGGGGGGACGAGGGGTCAAACACATTTCCCATCTACCTCCTGAGAGGGAGATTGGCAGGCCATTCCGTGACCTAATGGCCCTGCACTTGACCTGGCGCCTCTCCAGTTAGCTGTCTGTGAGCCGCCAATGATCGATAGTCACAGGTGACGTCAGAGGCCACTTGCCCCCCTGCCTCTGCCCTTTTGAACTCTTTGTGTGGCGCAGCACCCCTGAATTCTTTAGTTCTCACCTCAGCAGGCCTCAGACTCCTCGCCCCGTGTCTGTTGCCGGATGAAGACGAAGGGCTGCAGCAGGCTCCCACCAAGTGTGAGGTCCCTCCTGTGAGTACCCATCCCATTGAAGTGACTGATGTAGGAGCAAGGGCTGTTACACTGCATTGCCAGGGGCGCCTGGTGACATTTGAAAGTGGTGGGGGTGTGGGGTTTACAGCTTGTGCCTGAGTGCATTATGGCAAGCAAGCACAGCAAGCGAACCTTAGTTGCCCTGCTAATGGCTGAAGGGAATAACAAAATGTGCAGATGACATTACCGTGCAAAAATAACTGCTCATTTTCCCCACGGGCTGCTTAATGCTGGATTGAGTCAAAAGACAATTATATTCATGTAATAACCGGAGTGCAATAATTTGGTAGGATGCACAGAAATGCGTTTTTTAGTACGCATCCACGAGGCCTGCCTTAACATATAGAGTAGGCGAAACAGAGATTTGGCAGGGAAAGCGCACTATTGATTTATGGCACTCTCTTCGAAGTACCACAAGCCTGATCCCTCACCAGCACGCTGGTCCTTTTTTCACCTCCTCAGAACCCAGTTGTGTTCTCTTCACACCTCCTTGTGATTTCTCTTTCTGACCACAGGTACCCCACACTACTTTCCATTCTCTTGAATTCTGTCTCCAAACTCTGCTTGCCCTTTGATCTACAAAGATCCTTCTCTTGATCCTCGACATCTCTCTATTCAGCTCTGCCTCGCTTGGGCCCTTCTGCAGCTCAAAAGTACCTATCCGTCTGTACACATCTGTGCCCAACCTACGGGTCAAAAGCTGTGACCTTGGATTTCACAGAGGGTCAATGATTGTAAATATCCTTACAATCATTTTGCTAACAGCAGAAAAGGGCCAAGTGCTCTGTTTGCATCAGATCCCCCCATTCCAAATAGGCCTCACGAAAACCTTTGCCATCTGCCAAATTTCAGGGCAGCCATGACAGCCCTTTCGAAAAATATAAATGCACACAGATACATGATTATACACGCAGAAACGAACGTCAATAGCATTTGTTTGCATATGTATTAATCATTCTAGGCCTGATTGCATTTTATTAATCAGTGGTCCCACAAGTGTAAATTATAAGTTAACACAAAGTTGTGATAATCGTAAAAAGTCCTGTAATCATCACTGGCAAATAATTTATTCCACACATAACAAGCACCTCTCCAACACACGTTTAGCAAGGGATGGAATTGGGTGGGATGAGGGATAGCAGGGAAGGGTGGGGATTGGGGAATTACCAGTTATCACTAGTAATAATGACAACCATAATGAAGGAAGGTAATTCCAGACATTGCAGTACCGTCCGCGAGCCACCTCTCATTGGGGCACTGAGGCTGGTGCAGGCTTGCTTCAACTCTCTCCTCCGGTTCAGCAGCACCATTATTTTCACAATAATCACTCCGAGCCCGTTTAAGTATTCCTGCTTTCAAAATATTCAGTGCAGACAATACCTTCAGAGTTCAGGATATCTTTAGCCTTGTTAAATCAGACCTTGGGATGCCGTTTAGAAAAATATGCAGTCACGGCCGGCATTACGGGCGCAGGCGGGTGGGGGGAGAGGTGGAAATGGGGTCTTCGTGGGTGTATGGGGGGCTCCAGTGAGTTGTCCAGCAATGACATTACACAACATAACACAATGATGCAATGCAACCAGTGCGCTGCTGAAAGGAGGAGCTGTGTCGGCTTAGATT
Organism: Lissotriton vulgaris; assembly: GCF_964263255.1. Taxonomy (NCBI): domain Eukaryota; kingdom Metazoa; phylum Chordata; class Amphibia; order Caudata; family Salamandridae; genus Lissotriton; species Lissotriton vulgaris. The sequence continues at coordinate 2,000,349,053 of NC_141687.1, forward strand.
TTCTCATCATGTCACAATCTCAGTGCTGTTTAACTGGGTGCGCACTCAAGTATTATGGGCTTAAAATAAACGACAAAACACTTACTGCTGCCATCTAAGTTATATATGTGCTGATGTACATATCACTGCTGACTCAGCCTTTCATCCTTCTGAAGTCGCTATACTGAACACCAGGCGCTGGATGTTGTGCAATAAAATTCGATTCATAGTTTCTGGTGCCATTTAGATATAATATAGGGCCATATGTATCAACATACCCTTTTGCGATTTCCTAATAGCGATTTTTAAGGAATCGCTATTTAGAAATCGCAAAATGGTATGTATGTAGAAATTTGCTTTTTTTTGCGATTTCTTAAAATTCCTTAATTGCGATTAGCAAATTGCTAATCGAAAGTAAGGAATTATTTCCCATTCATTTCTATGGGCCGGGAGGCCCATAGGAATGAATGTGAAATTATTCTCAATTTGCGAATCGCAATTTGCTAATCGCAAATTGAGAATAATTTCAAGGGTGCAGAGGTGTCCAAAGGACACCCTGTTGCACCCCTGCAATAACGATGGGTGTACATGTGGTGCACATACATTGCCTAAGGGCATGTATGTGCATCACATGGCACTTTGAAAAATGCAAAAATTGGCATTTTTCAAGAAATTTGCAAATTACCACCAACTTCAAGTTGGTGGTAATTTGCGATTTTCTTAGGGACAATTAGCAATGCTTTTTTTGCATCATACATTGCATTTAAGGAATCGCAAATTTTGCGATTCCTTAAATGCAATCACAAAATAAAGAATCGCCAATTTTGCGATTCCTTATTTTGCACCACATTATGCTTAATACATTCCATTCAGCAAATTCGCATGCGAATTTTGGCCTTTGCAAATGCAAATTTGCTTGATACATATAGCCCTTGGTCTATTGATTTAAGAGATTAATAGACTCTATCCGCACACTGACATGCACAAGCATAACCTCTCCCCTCTCCCTCCAATCCCATAGGTTATAAAATTACAGTTGCGTCGAAGCCAGGTGGAGGGGTGTAAATGTCACCGGAACCCCAAGGCCGCTTCATTGGAGAATAACACAAGTTATCCAATAGGCGGCTTTCTATTATTTGTTTGAAGCAAGTTGCACTCAAAAAATGTTTCTCCAGAAAAAAAGCGTTTTTTTTTAAGACGATTATGGACTCAGTTGACCTGCATAGAATAGCAAAATAATTTGTCCTCTGCAATGAACGACGCAAGAAATTATTTGGCTTTTCAAAATAAAGTTCATAATTTTAAAACAGATTCCTGCAGCAAGAAAAAATATTTCTAATGTGTCCGATTGCATTTTGAGATGTAGGAATGTCGCTAAGAGCGTTTAGTTTATTATTCCTTTTTTTGTCCCGCCTTTGTTTTCTTGGTGCATGAAGATGCAAGATTCATATACATATTTTTTTCCCATTTGGTTTTTATTGTGAATGTAAATAAAAATAAAGCATACTTGCAGACTGTGACTACTTGCCTGCCTTTCTCAATATTTCTCTTCATAACTACGCGATTGTATACGTTTAACACGCGTACGGTCTCGCACAATGGGCGATTTGTATAGGGTCACTGGAAAGTCCACAAGGTTGTCCCTGTCCCCCCCAGAAATTTAGTGTCTCCTACGCCCATGGGGGTAAAGGTAGGAGAAGAAAGGTGTACCGCCATTACTCCCGCAACACCGGTTTTAAACAGTGGTGAGGAGTCGTTGCGAAGTTTAGTGCTGCTTCATAACGAGTAAGAAAGCAACTCGCTTGAGAAAACAAAGGCGCTAATCTAGCACATACAATCAGGGTGAACATGCTTATTAGATGCCATAATATTACGGAGCACCACAGATAATACAGCTAGCTCCTTATAAGTAAGATTCTGCTTTGCAACGAGTGAGAAAAGAAGGCTGCTAGTGCGGCACATTTATCAGGTGAACATGCAGTAATAGTGAGACAATTAAGCCGGCCAAACAAAATGGTGCCTCAAACTGTCCAGGATGAGTTCAAATGGCCACCTTCGCTAAGCTCCCTCCGCAAACAAAACCAGCAGACCAAAGAGCCCCAGTTTTTAAAAGAAAAACTGTCCTCAGATATACTCCCAATCGAACTCTCTAACCTCGCACAGAAGATCGTGGTAGAGGAAGATTGCACCGCCCCGAAGAAGGGTGTATGGGCACTGAACAGTTGGATAAAGTTCAAGCGCAAATTTCCTAAAGCCGTCTTCACAATTGCCACTATTTAGGCCACACATGTTGTGCTTCCTTTGAATAACTATATTGCTACCAATGGCTTTCCTGGGTTGCACAGGCCCTTCTTTTCACTGTCCCAGATGCACGGCTGCAAACTGGGGAATTCTATCCTCGTCTCTTTAAGAATCACTACGGACATTTATTCTTTTGGAGGAAATTAAAGGCCTGGCACTTCCCTACATCTAAGTTTTCACATTTTGAACCTAGCGCCAGACAACTGTATGCATTTGTGTGCTTTTCAAATATAAAATCGATTCTGACACACTAGAGACAAATACTCCTATGTTCTCATTACCGGATTTGAAAAGAACATTAAATTGAATCTTGACAAAGTGAAGAATTCAAGATAGTAATGGAAACGCGGGGAAGTAATTTTCTCTATATGCACTGCCATGATAGAAAAATCGTAAACAACTTTAGCAAAAATACATTTAAACTTGAAATGTCACAGTTAACACAGGTGTAGTTCCTCTTGGTAAATAAACCCTGAAATGTTAAAGGTCATGTGGAGCTGGAAGAGTGGCAGCATTCGTTTCTGCTATTGTCTGTAATGTGTATCTGCTGCAGTTATTAATTTACATAATTATAGTGCACACTCTAGGAACCACATCACGTATAAGCACATTAGGTTTACTGTAAGATCAAAGAGTGCAAAGCTCGCAAGATTTGAACATCTTTCATAAGGCAACACTTGACAGAAGGGATTTAAACCTTATATTGGTTATGTTATGTTTTGTTCTGTTATGCTATGACATTTTTATTCAAGGGCATATCTGGGTCACTCCACTAAAGTGCTTGACCACGGGTACTCATAGTACGGCCCGAGAACCACAAGCGACCCCGCAAGCATTCCTTGGCTGCCCACGGACCTTGCAGACATTGTACCTGTTTTATTTTTAAAGAGTGTCCGCAAACACTGCTGGTTGCAGCAGCGTGACTCTGAGAGACTCTGCTCTATGGGGACCCGGCGATTCCAGCGATAGTCAGAGTGGAGATGCAGGGGTGCTAAGAAGAGGTAATTGGTCTTTTAAAGACCTGTGAATTACTCGGGTGGGGCTGTGTGTGTGCCCTGGAAGCTGTCTCAGCTCCGACTGACACACACGCGGGGGGGGGTGAGGTGACAGAGGGTGACAGCGGGATGGAGAGGGAGACAGAGGGATCGAGACAGAGGGATGGAGATAGAGTGTGACAGAGGGAGGGAGACAAAGGTTGACAGAGAGAGAGGGAGACAGAGGGAGTCAGAGAGAGGGAAACAGAGAGAGGGAGACAGAGAGGGTGGGGGACAGGGGGAGACAGAGGTAGGGAGTCAGGGGAAGACAGAAGGAGGGAGAGGGAGACAGAGAGGGGGGAGGGAGACAGAGAGAGGGAGACAGATAAAGGGAGACAGAGGAGGGAGACAGAAGGAGACAGACAGAGGGAGAGGGAGACAGAGAGAGGGAGCGAGACAGAGGGAGTCAGGGGGAGACAGAGAGAGGGAGATAGAGAGAGCGAGAGAGACGGAGGGAGACAGAGGGAGAGAGACAGACAGAGGGAGGGAGAGGGAGACAGAGAGAGGGAGACAGAGGGAGGGAGACAGAGGGACGGAGACAGAGGGAAACAGAGGTTGAGAGACAGAGGGTGACAGACAGAGGGAGACAGACAGAGGGAGACCGAAGGAGGAGGGCAACAGAGGGAGGTGGCAACAGAGGGAGGAGGGAGACAGAGAGAGGAAGACAGAGATAGGGAGACAGAGAGAGGGAGACAGAGAGGGAGACAGAGAAAGAGAGAGGGAGACAGACAGACAGAAAGAGAGGGAGGGAGACAGAGAGAGAGAGAGGGAGACAGAGTGAGTGAGACAGAGGGAGATAGGGAGGGAGAGAGAGGGAGAGAGAGAGAGAGGGCGTGAGAGAGAGAGAGAGAGAGAGAGAGAGAGAGAGAGAGAGAGAGAGAGAGAGAGAGAGAGAGAGATATGTGTGTATGCCGGGTCTGGTGTCTCAGTGGACGAAGGCGTCCGCTGCAGGGACCTGTGTTCAACCTCATGGTCACAGTGATTTTTTTTCTCTAGCCCCGCACCCTCCCCCACTGACCCCGCCCCCACCGTGCAGCCTCGGCCACAAACCACAATGTAAAATTGGCCCCTGAGAGAAGGTTTGTGAGTACCCATGTGCTAGACGAAGCTGATGGGAACAGGAACATTATAGCACTGAATCATGTTAGGTGTCTTCATACTTGAAGATGACAAAATAATGTATTGAAAGTTTCAGAATTCTTTAAGTTTAAGTTCCAGAAGAGGTGTGGCGCCGCGGCTAGGGCGACTGACTCCGGAATCTGGAGATCACGGTTCGATCCCTGTGGCCGGCGGCAGATTAGCCCAGCACCATGTGACTCTGGGCAATAGCTTGCTTAATCTTCCCAACGGCCCCCAGCGCCTAGAGACCCTTACGGGTGATTGTGCGCTTTACAAATGTGGATTATTATTATTATTATTTTCCTAAAACTGACGTAGGTGTACTCTACATTCAGACATAAGAATAGGTTTTCACAAAGTTTCAATCCTGAAAATACGAAGGTGCACGTGGAAAGGTGTGCAGACCAAAATGAGTGAAGGGTGGCAAGATCTGATTTGATTCCGCAGCCTGCTAGTAATCTTAGTATAAGTTAAAGTGTGCATCTATAACCCTCAAAAAATGTTAACTAGCCTGTAAGGGTAGGCAAAACGTGCGAGAAGTGAGTACACCTTCTAAGTAATATATATATATATATATATATATATATATATATATATATATATATATATATATGTAATATTATTTTACATATATATATATATAAATTATATATATATATATATATATATATATATATATATATAATTTATATATATATATATGTAAAATAATATTACATATATATATATATATATATATATATATATGTAATATTATTTTACATATATATATATATAAATTATATATATATATATATATATATATATATATATATATATATATATATATATAATTCAGCGCCTTTATCAGTTTAGTTCGAGAAACTTCTTTTAATAAACATTACTGTACAAGCAATTACTGACATTAAAAAATGGAGAAAGAAAATTAAGAGAGAATTACAGAAAACTCCAGCAACCGCGAAATAGCAATTTAACATATTCAATTCCCATTACTAGTAAAAGCTCGCCAGTATACCAAGTCGGGTTTAGAATCACCATTTACAGACTTCTTAGAAAACCACGCATTTATATCCCTGATAAAGTAAGAAACCTAAAATGATCTTTAAAAATAAAACAATCCTGACTATTTTGCTTCATTGTTGCTCAATTGAGCAAATTGGAATTCCCGGGAGAAACGCGAAATGGAAAAACGTGCTTTTTTGTTAATTTGAGGCCACAGAATAAAGCCGAATTCCTTAAGAGATAGTGCGTGACAATGGCACACGCAGACAATAGAGCTAAGCATCAAGGCTCTGTTTTAGGTTCTGTTTGGTCGAAAGGATTTGTGTTATGGCCTTTTAAATGCATCTATCTTGAAGAATAATGGAACGTAAACAAGGGATCCCCATTGAGCCAGGCTCCATTTACATCCACTGACATCTGACTGGTCCTCGAACAGCCCACAGAGAGGGGGCAAAACAATGCATCACAGCCTCCCAGCAGGCCACTGGGGCGCTATCCATTTAGAAAGCCAGGTACTGTGTGTCATTGTTCACAGCAGAGCAGACATAATTGATTTTGTATTTCAACAGGGGAGAAAACCAAAGTGCGAAAGAGCCTTAGCATAATTTCTCATTAAGGAGAGCTTTAAAGAGATTTGTCCTGAAGTATTTAATTCAAAACCCTGGGACGGTCTGTGGCACTGTGTATAAATTAAGGGACAGTTGACTTCACTCATTGATATTCAAACGAGAGATTCGCAGTTCATCAAAAGCAGCACGAAGATCTCTGAGTGACGGCCTCCAGCCGGGCCTGGTGGGGGTGGCGACGATCCTTCACTCTCTCACCCTTCACATATTTAGCATAACTGTTGCCGGACAAAAATAAGCCCTACATGAGTATTTTCATGGTATTTTTCCAAAGGAATACCCTGCTTGATCAATTACAGCATGTTCGAAACGGAGGTCACTCACCGATGACACGAATCCAACTCAATTTTCTCTCATCTGTTTCAGATCTTTTTCACTGAGCATAAATGTTCCGGAAGCGGTTTTCATGGTGCAGCTGTACTGATAGCATCCAAACACAGTTGCTGGTTTATTTCTGAATAATTAATTCAAAGGATGACGCGCTGTCAGAGCTGTGGCTGGTAGCTTGTACTGGAACCTGTTTTTAGATATTTTAAACTTTTAATTAATGCCCGACTGCTTTCTGCTTTTAAATAACGCATCTTGCATATAACCCGTTATTTTATGCGCCACTTGTATTTTCCCGATCTTGGGCTGTCACTCCCCGGTCCACCACAGTAATAGACCGTTTGCGTGGATGGAGAACAGTGTGACTACCGGTTTGAGGGAGGCGGGCATTTAAGCGGCTCCTGTCCCCTCGATAAAAATGGATGTGATACGAGACGCGCAGCGGACGTGCGTAGCGGGCACGCCAAAGGCAAACCCGTCTGCGCCCGTCCGCGCCCTGATGTCGCCAGGAGCAAGGAACCCTGGAGATACGTTTTCAGGTCTACCTTTAGCGACTTCTATGTTATCCTATTCTAGTAGGGATTTATATAACTTGAGGATAAACTCGGGGCCGGCATGCACAGCTATTACGCAAGATGCAACAATGACCCAGACCAAGATGGCACCTGAAGGTCCTTTTTCTTGTCCATCCTGTTGATACAAATGTAAGCTCCTGGGCAATGAAGTGGTGGCAAACGACTCCAGTTGCATCCCATTTGACGAATTACCCTCTGTAATAAGCCTCCATAATAAGCCTCCATGCACCGCAGTATAAATGCTCAATTGCCATCTGTAAATCCCAACATAGGGTGGAAAGGCATTCTATGTAATGTCTGATCCCTCCCAAAGCACGCAACAGAGATTTGGGATCTGGTATCCTCTGAATCCCCTGAGGTAGGCTTCCTTACAGAACCCTGGCTTAAGCCTTGTGTCAACCCATCTATTGCTCTCGCTCTCCCAGAAGGCTATAGAATTATTAGACAGGACAGATCACCAAAAGTAGGGGTTATCTAGAAGTAGGGAATTGAAGCCACTTTTCTCAAACAACATTGTAAGGCGAATATAGAATTCGCGATTTTTCGCTTATTAATAGGCAGCTGTCCGACTATGTGGAACTCAGGGGTGCTCTGGATCCTTCACAATCTGGGTTTAGACCTAAATATAGCATGGAGGCTGCCCTTCTAGGGGCCACAGATAACATCAGAATGACCCTAGATAGCGGCATTCCACGATTCTGGTGCTGCTGGACCTCTCCGCCGCATTTGATACGGTCTTGCACCGGATCTTGCTGGGGCGACTGGAGGAGATAGGATTCAGAGGTACAGAGTTGCAGTGGATGTACAGCTTTCTTTCCTCTAGATCTCAGACCATCAATCTTGGCCCATTCTGTTCACGGGCTAGGGAGATAAAAAGGGGAGTTCCCCAGGGCTCATCTTTGAGCCCTCATTATTCAACATCTATGTGGCTCCTCTGGCTAATCTCCTGAGGTCATCGGGCTTTGTCCCCTAATGCTATTCGGATGACACGGAACTGCTGTTCTCTTTTAATACATTCACCCACTCAGTTCAAAACACCTTTGCTTCAGGGATGAACGCAGTGTCCATCTGGATGAAGGACAACTTCCTCCAGTTCAATGCCGGAAAGATGGAGCTTATGCTCTTTGGTGATGCCCCGCTGTGGTGGACACCAGAGTGGTGGCCGGAAGATTTCAGTGCTCCACCCCACCTAAGACTTTTGTAAAAAATGTAGGCATCCGTCTTGATGAGGCTCTGACCTTAAAGGAGCATGTGAATGCTACAGTCGGCTCTTGCTTCCATGTATTGGGATTACTACGGAGAGTCTTTCCACTGCTCCCTGACTCGTCACGTAGAACTCTTATGCAGGCGATGGTTCTGAGTCGCCTTGATTATTGTAATGCTCTATTTATCTCGGCAAATGAGTCGTCTCTGCAGCACTTACAGGTGGCTCAAAATACCTCTGCACGCCTTGTTTTGGCGCCCCCCCGGGACTCCTTCCCTTCCACATCTCCGCCGACTGCACTAGCTTCCAATTCACCAGCGGGTGCGGTTCAATATCTGTTGCACGGTGTTTAAGACTCTCTATAATAAAGGCTTCTCTTACCTTGTCGAAAAACTCACCAGATACACTCTCAAGGTATCCCGGATAAGGAGAGCAAGGTTAGGAGGGAAAGCCTGTTATCACCTTGTCCCGTCGTATTTGAATAAGCTTCCCATTCAACTTCAACAATGCTCTGATTACCTTTGCTTTAGAAAGCTTCTCAAAACCTTTCTTTTCTAGCCATTAGTCTTTCAGCCTAATCTGCCTTGTCCTATGCTCTGAGATACCCCTCCGGGGGTGATTCAAGCGCATTATAAAACTTACAAATAAATAAATAAAAGGAGGACAGACCGTTTTAAAATAATAAGATCACTGTTAATAATATATATATATATATATTTATATATGTATTTATCTCTCTCTCTCTGTATGTCTGTATGTGTGTAAAGTGTGTAATATATATATATATATATATATATATATATATATATATATATATATATATATATATATATACTCATTGAAAAAAACAAAGGTTACAAGGACGTTGTAGTTAGGCTCAGATTTCACTCGTACAAAACCATAAAAATACAGCATTTATAGTTACATGAGCTAACTATAACTTATGCCCAGCAATGCACTGTATATGACTTAATATATTATATCACTCATGACATGGTCAGTAACATCACTGATCACATCATCCACAGAACCATTCACACACCCCCTCATACCCCCAAACATCCTCTCAATCATGCATTCACACACCCACACATCCATTCACATACCAATTCACAGACCAATACAAGTACTTGCACAACCACTCATTCATCTATACAGCCACTCACACGCCCACTCACTCACTCATAGAGCCACTCACTCGCCCATACAGCTTCTCATATAATCCATCACATACCCCCACTGTCACTCATACACTCACCCATAAAGCTACTCACAAGCCCACTTATTCACCTATACAGTCTCTCACACATCTATTCACTCACCCATACAGCCTCTCAACAGAGCCACTCCCTCACCCATACAACCACTCACACACCCCAGAAACATGTACAAACCCATTGTCACATCTATACAACCACTCACTCATGCATACAATCATTCCCACAGACACTCATTCTCCTGTATAGCCACTCACACACCAACTCACTTAACTGAACACCAGCTCAAACAGCCACTCACCACCCATACACTCACTTACACACCCAGTCACCTACCCATTCCGACCACTCACACAGCCACTCATTCACCTAACCATACATTCATTGACACACCCAGTCACTCACCAATACAGCAACTCACACAGCCACTAAGACACCCACACATAAACCCTTACAGCCAAGCACACACTAAGTATGGGCGGAAAATCCGTTCCGCTCGCGGATTTTGCGGATTTTCGGTAAATTCGCAATCCGCGAACTCCCGCGAATTTACCAAAAATCCGCAAATCCGCGAGCGGCGGATTTTTCCGGGGGCAAACGTTCAAAACTTGCAGCCTGGCCTGTTGTAACTATTTTAGGATGCCACCGGCAAGCTGCCAGCGCCATCCTAAAATAGTTACTAAGTTAGCTTCAACAGGAAGCTCTAATAGATAAAATAAAGCAGGTGCTCGATTTTATCTATTAGAGCTTCCTGTTGAAGCTAACTTAGTAACTATTTTAGGATGGCGCTGGCAGCTTGCCGGCGCCATCCTAAAATAGTTACAACAGGCCAGGCTGAACTGATCTTTCTCTGACCTTTTATGCACACAAGAGGCATGTGAATTCGCATGGAAGCCCCGCACGTTTGGCCCCGCGCACACACTCACGGTTTGCACCGTCTTCCCGCCATTCACCCACTATGATGGACAGCTCATTCAAGGGACCCCTGCGCCCTTCGGGGCGATTGCATAGTAACACACACATGGGCGCTCGAACTAGTTGATGCTCAAATTCAGTGACTCATTCATTAGCCCAAAAACAATCATGAGCGTCTTCGAGGCTGGACAGGTGTGCCTCTTCCCAAATCTACCGTGGAAAGTCAGCTGTGATGCTGGGTAGAGGCCTTTGCATCCTTGACTTTCATGAGCGCAATCCCCGTGCTGTTCCTGTGACCAGGAGCTTCTTTCTCTTCATATTATTGTGTTCGCACGGGTTGCTGCAAGTTCGCACGCGTTTTGTACAATTTCGCAATTTGCGAAATTGTACAAAACCCTCGCGAACTTCCAGAAACCCGTGCGAACATAAAAAAAAATCCGCAAATTCGCGAGAATTCGCGGATTTTGCGGATTGCGAGTTCGCAAATCCGCAAAATCCGCGAACGCGAGATCCGCAAAATTCGCCCATGCTTAGCACACACCTATTTGCACATCCATACAGCCATTCAGACACCCACTCACACATGGATACATACAGTCACACAACCACTCACATAATCGATGTTAAAAAAAGGAATCGCTCCTTAGTAGTATACAAAGTATACTAATTTGAATTTTGTGGTACTTTAATACATACGTTTAACACTCCAAAATCATTTTGAAAACATTTACACTCACTGGATGAGGTCATCAGTGATATCATCAGCCTTGTAATTTGAGATGTCGTCAGTGATATTATCAGTGATGTCACTGACCCTGTCGTGAGTGATGTAAAATGTGAGGTCATAAGCAGTGCATTGCAAGGGTGTAAGTTATAGTTTCCTCAAGTAACTATCAGGTACATGCATCAACGTTGGCTTTTGCGATTCCTAATTGCTATTTTTAAGGAATCGCAATTAAGGAATCGCAAAAGCCTATGAGAAATCGCTTAAAAAATATTGATTTCTAAACATTCCTTAATTGCGACTTCGAAATTGTGAATCACAATTAAGGAATACCTACCCATTCATTCCTTTGGGCCTAGAGGCCCATAGGAATGAATGGGAAAACATTCTCAATTTGCGATTCTCAATTAGAGAATCGCAAATTGAGAATGCAATTTCAAGGGTGCCAGGGTGTCAAAAGGACACCCTATTGCACCCCTGAAATTGATCTGTGTACATATGTTGCGCACACACATGCCCATGAAACTTTGAAAAATGCACAAAAGTGAATTTTTCAAAGTTTTTGCACATTACATGAAGTTCAACTTCATGGTAATTTGCTACTCCTATTAGCAAAATCGCATTTTTTTTTACTTTGATGCATTGCATTTAGGGAATCTCAATTTGGGATTCCCTAAATCCTATCGCAATTTAAGGAATCTCAATTTAGAGATTCCTTAAATTGCGATTTTTTCATTTGGGATGATGCATCCCACATGCAAAAACACCGGTAGCAAAGGGGCAGATTCTGAGAATCGGCCCCTTTGCAACCGGTTTTTAGCTTGATGCATGTGGCTGTATAATTTCTCTGGTTTTGAATGAGTGAAATATGAGCCTAATTATAACGTCCCTGTAACCTTTTTTCCAGTGAATATATAAGGTTTTTGTAATTCTATTCCCTAACTGTAACGCACCTGTAGATTTTGTTTTTTTCTGTGACTCTATGTATATATATAAACTCCATAAATACCTGCATACTGACTCTCCCCGCCCAAACCGCCAAGCCAGTGAACAAGGAAATATCGGGAACGCGTGTGGCATATGTGGCGCAAACTTACGCTGCTGAAAGCTGTTGTTAATCTACTGCCGTCACCGGAACAATAAAGATGAGTAGAAACGACGTGTGGGTGACTCCAAGCTTTTGGTAACTGTTTTTACAATATATATATATATATATATATATATATATATATGTTCACAAAACCAAACTTGTATTTCAAGTAGGGAACACTGACACCTTGCTGCTGGTTCAAAAGGTGCTTTTATTTCAAAATGAAAGCTGCACAGGTCCAAATAAACCCAACGCGTTTCTCCTCCAAGAGAGGCTTGATCACGGGTAAAAGCTCTGCTTCCTCCTTGCCTCGTGGTTTTACACTGCAGCTTGGTTTTCTCGCAGAGTGCAATTACAGGCAGGTGTGTCCTTTATTTTCTCTGCAGCATGTGAAAACTTTATTGTTCACTTTACCAACATGCTGCCAAATGTCTCACAATAGGGACTGTCTGTGACTGCAAATTCGTTTTGAAACTGTCTTTTTAAATGCTTTCATATGCAGCACCCTCATTACCACAGCCAGCAAGTGTAGAAAAACGACATCTTGCACCCTTACCAGCATTCCTTTTCGATTTTCTTTTGGCAAATCTCCGTGTTTAATCTTGCAGGATGCTTGGTGAGCTGGGCTCATGAATAATTAATGCCACAAACGTTGCCCCGGTGAATGAACCACAGACTCTGCAGGGTGGGTCAGTGCAACGATTCCAGGGCTCCCTCGTGGAAAATGTTCACAAAACCAAACTTGTATTTCAAGTAGGGAACACTGACACCTTGCTGCTGGTTCAAAAGGTGCTTTTATTTCAAAATGAAAGCTGCACAGGTCCAAATAAACCCAACGCGTTTCTCCTCCAAGAGAGGCTTGATCACGGGTAAAAGCTCTGCTTCCTCCTTGCCTCGTGGTTTTACACTGCAGCTTGGTTTTCTCGCAGAGTGCAATTACAGGCAGGTGTGTCCTTTATTTTCTCTGCAGCATGTGAAAACTTTATTGTTCACTTTACCAACATGCTGCCAAATGTCTCACAATAGGGACTGTCTGTGACTGCAAATTCGTTTTGAAACTGTCTTTTTAAATGCTTTCATATGCAGCACCCTCATTACCACAGCCAGCAAGTGTAGAAAAACGACATCTTGCACCCTTACCAGCATTCCTTTTCGATTTTCTTTTGGCAAATCTCCGTGTTTAATCTTGCAGGATGCTTGGTGAGCTGGGCTCATGAATAATTAATGCCACAAACGTTGCCCCGGTGAATGAACCACAGACTCTGCAGGGTGGGTCAGTGCAACGATTCCAGGGCTCCCTCGTGGAAAATGTTCACAAAACCAAACTTGTATTTCAAGTAGGGAACACTGACACCTTGCTGCTGGTTCAAAAGGTGCTTTTATTTCAAAATGAAAGCTGCACAGGTCCAAATAAACCCAACGCGTTTCTCCTCCAAGAGACTGACACCTTGCTGCTGGTTCAAAAGCACCTTTTGAACCAGCAGCAAGGTGTCAGTGTTCCCTACTTGAAATACAAGTTTGGTTTTGTGAACATTTTCCACGAGGGAGCCCTGGAATCGTTGCACTGACCCACCCTGCAGAGTCTGTGGTTCATTCACCGGGGCAACGTTTGTGGCATTAATTATTCATGAGCCCAGCTCACCAAGCATCCTGCAAGATTAAACACGGAGATTTGCCAAAAGAAAATCGAAAAGGAATGCTGGTAAGGGTGCAAGATGTCGTTTTTCTACACTTGCTGGCTGTGGTAATGAGGGTGCTGCATATGAAAGCATTTAAAAAGACAGTTTCAAAACGAATTTGCAGTCACAGACAGTCCCTATTGTGAGACATTTGGCAGCATGTTGGTAAAGTGAACAATAAAGTTTTCACATGCTGCAGAGAAAATAAAGGACACACCTGCCTGTAATTGCACTCTGCGAGAAAACCAAGCTGCAGTGTAAAACCACGAGGCAAGGAGGAAGCAGAGCTTTTACCCGTGATCAAGCCTCTCTTGGAGGAGAAACGCGTTGGGTTTATTTGGACCTGTGCAGCTTTCATTTTGAAATAAAAGCACCTTTTGAACCAGCAGCAAGGTGTCAGTGTTCCCTACTTGAAATACAAGTTTGGTTTTGTGAACATTTTCCACGAGGGAGCCCTGGAATCGTTGCACTGACCCACCCTGCAGAGTCTGTGGTTCATTCACCGGGGCAACGTTTGTGGCATTAATTATTCATGAGCCCAGCTCACCAAGCATCCTGCAAGATTAAACACGGAGATTTGCCAAAAGAAAATCGAAAAGGAATGCTGGTAAGGGTGCAAGATGTCGTTTTTCTACACTTGCTGGCTGTGGTAATGAGGGTGCTGCATATGAAAGCATTTAAAAAGACAGTTTCAAAACGAATTTGCAGTCACAGACAGTCCCTATTGTGAGACATTTGGCAGCATGTTGGTAAAGTGAACAATAAAGTTTTCACATGCTGCAGAGAAAATAAAGGACACACCTGCCTGTAATTGCACTCTGCGAGAAAACCAAGCTGCAGTGTAAAACCACGAGGCAAGGAGGAAGCAGAGCTTTTACCCGTGATCAAGCCTCTCTTGGAGGAGAAACGCGTTGGGTTTATTTGGACCTGTGCAGCTTTCATTTTGAAATAAAAGCACCTTTTGAACCAGCAGCAAGGTGTCAGTGTTCCCTACTTGAAATACAAGTTTGGTTTTGTGAACATTTTCCACGAGGGAGCCCTGGAATCGTTGCACTGACCCACCCTGCAGAGTCTGTGGTTCATTCACCGGGGCAACGTTTGTGGCATATATATATATATATATATATCAAAGCACTCCACTGCTGCTATGGCACTTCAATTTCTGGAAGAAAGGAGCACGGACTACGGGCCAGATGTATCAAGATTCCGATTTGTGATTTCTAAATAGCGATTTTTTGCGAATCGCTATTTAGAAATCGCAAATCGGAATGTATGTACAAAATCGCTATTTTTTAGCGATTCCTTATCATTCTTTATTTGCGAATTCGCATTTTGCGAATTCGCAAATAGCGAATAATTTCCAATGCATTCCTATGGGCCAAGAGGCCCATAGGAATGATAGTGCAATAATTCTCAGATTGCGAATTCGCAATTAGCTAATCGCAATTTGAGAATTATTTCAAGGGTGCAGGGGTATCTCAAAGACATTCTGCTGCACCCCTGAAATGTATATGTGTGTGCATGGGGCGCACATACATGCCCTATGGGCATGTATGTGCCTCACATGCCACCCTTACAAATGCCAAATAGGGCATTTTGAAAAGAAATCGCAAATTACCACCAACTACAAGTTGGTGGTAATTTGCGATTTCTTAACACAAAATTGCAATTTCAAAATGTTACATTATTTTTGCGATTCCTTAAATTGCGATTTTTTCATACATATGAAAAAATGCAAAAAGGCCGTTTGCGAGTCGCAAAGGCCGAAATTCTGCTAATTTTGGCCTTTGCGAGTCGCAAAAGCCTTGATACATCTGGCCCTACATCTCTGCGCGTTCAAATATTTTTGTTTTCCTTGAAGTAAGTCAGCCATAATGCGTTTTAACTCTGTAGAGCCTTGATCACATGGTACGCTTTAGAAGTCACATGGCTGTTTAAATACCAGTTTGTGTGTTTTTTCTTTTTTCCCCAGTGAATATTAAAGTGACAGTGCTCAAAAATCAGTTTATTTTGTTTGTTCACAGTGCCTAGTTGCTCAGTATATAGTTAGTTGTATCTTGGTATAAATACCTGGCCATTGCATTGCCCCTTCATTTTCTGCTCAATGTTAACGGTATGGATAACTTATATCATCTGCTTGTTTACAGTCATTTGTGCAAAATAGTGCAAACAGTATATTCATTTACTTAAATACATAAATAAATAAATAAATATGTATATAAATATACACACTATGATGTATATATAAATAGGACACGTTATATAAAAATACAGATTTTTACATTTATAAAATCAATATATAGAGACAAGACAAAATGTATTAAGCAAACCTGGTATAAATACCTATTTAATTCCATTTTCTCAGTTTTTGTCTCTTTGGCTGTCACACTATTTAAACAGATTATATTTATATCCAACACTTTCTTAAAACTATGCTGATGGGACATACAGCCTCCTGAGCCCTACCATCCTTGTGTTTTACAATGGTGTCTCTGAAACATCCATTGATTATCTGAGCTTAACAAACATTTTTGTGCAAATTAGTGCAAAATGTGTACAAATCACCCAAAAACTTTATTGACAAAAGCCTTTGTCAATTAGATATTCAAAAAATATCTGTAAAATGTTAAAAACACACCAAGATATAGCTTATAGCTTGTGTCAACTCCTGTATTTTGTGAGGTTCAATTTGGCTGTTATATAACAGTTTGTAGCTCAGATGTGTTACTAGTTAAATTTCTTCAAAAGGAAAAATTGCTTTTATAATGAAATAAATACAAGATTAGTAGTCATAAAAAAGAAGACGAAAGGGAGAAGGAGAGTGTACATGATGAAGGGTAAAATAGATATGATTTTAAAAGTCAAAGCCTGTTAATTTTAATGTTTTAGGCGTTTTATAGATAAGTGTGCTGGTCTTCTGTGACGTTGAGACCGTTAGGATTTTTTAAATCTAATTCTAAGATGTAACAGGTTTCTAACTGTGTTAGTGTCTTTTTGCTGTTGCCGCCACGCCTGCTGAATGGAACACAATCTATAATGTAATACTTGAGATGTTTTGGGTCTGATTGGCGGTGTTCCATAAAATGCAGAGCCACAGGACATGCAGGGTCTTTATTGGTTATAGCTCTTCTGTGTTGTAAAATCCTCTTGTGCCCCTGCAGCTTAGTACTTCCCACGTACCTAAGTCCACAGGAGCACAAGAGAACATACACTACATATTCAGTTTTACATGAAAGGGCTTTATCAATCGTGTATTCCTATTCACTAAATGCAGTTTTGTATGTTGATGTATTAGTGCCAAATTGGCACGCCTTGCAAGTTCTGCATTTAAAAAATCCCTTTCTTTGGCTTAACCAATTACCTTTTGGTTTGTCTACCAGATCATTCTGTACCAACTTGCCTCGCATGCTAGGAGCTCTCCTATGAGTAATGGAGAGTCTAGTTGGTAATGTGGGAACCAAGATAGGATCACTTTTTACTAAGGGCCAATTCTTTTTTATTATGCGGTTGACTTCCCTACTTTGCTTACTGTATCCGATTATCATCTGAAATTGATCATTTGGTTTCGATTTCGGTTCGGATAGTGTCATAGGTAGCTCTGTGGTTTTGACTTTCAGAAGGGCATTTCTGTCCACTAGCCAACTTTTCTAATCTGCTACATCTATAAATTCTTTAGTGAATCCTCGTTGGAGGAATCACAACCGACTAATCTGTTGGGCCTTAACTAGTTTGGCTTCCATACTACAGATTCTTTTTAGTCGGATCATCTCACCATACGGGATACTTTGTATAAGATGTTTGGGGTGCTGGCTGGTTGCATGAAGCACCGAATTTACTGCTGTGGGTTTTCTGTGGATTTTAGTTTCAATTTGCCCCTTCTCAATGTATACTTCTACATCTAAGAATGTCACATTTTCAGCACTGATGTCAGATGTCAAATTCAAATTAATCTCATTCACGTTCAGTTCATCAATAAATTGTTCAGCCTCAGTTTCTGAACCATCCCATATTAAAAACAGGTCATCAATGTAACGCCACCAACATTTCACTTTCCGTGGTAGGGTGTTAGCGAAATTTCTATGGAGGACCAGTTCCTCCCACCAACCCATATGAAGGCAGGCGTAACTGGGGGAGAAACTGGCCCCTATAGCGACACCCCGCAACTGTTGGTAAACCGTGTTCTGAAACAAAAACAAATTATTGTGGAGGCAAAAGTCAATCATGTCAATTAGCATCCGATTATGTGGTTCATGCTCGGCATCCCTTTTTCCCAGGTAGTATTTTATTGCTCGCAGACCATCTTTATGATTGATGCTCGTATATAAAGCAGAGATGTCCATAGTTATCAATAAGTACCCCTGTTGCCACTGGAAATTCTGTATCTTTGTTAAGAAGTCGCCAGTGTCTCTCAAGTATGATGGCAATGCTTGGATATACTCCTGAAGAAAATAATCTATATACTGCGATGTATTTTCTGTCTGGCTATTGATAGCAGAGATAATCGGACGTCCGGGAGGATGAATGAGGTTTTTGTGTAATTTGGATATAAAGTAGATAGCAGGAGTTGTAGGTGTGTTGTTCCTTAAAAATACATATTCGCCTTTGTTGATTAGCCCCAGGCTCTTCCAGGCGGGCTTTCGGCCTAGGCACTCCACCGAGTCCGTCGTGGTGTCGGTCCTGAACCATCTCAGGGAGGGCATGGACCATGACAACAACCAGGCCTTGGTGCTCCTCGACCTCTCCGCCGCCTTCGACACGGTTGACCATACCATCCTACTGTCCCGTGTCGGAGCGGCGGGGGTCGAGGGCCCAGCCCTGGTATGGTTAGCGTCCTTCCTGAGGGACCGTACCCAGGCGGTTCGGCTGGGGGATTTCTCGGCCACTCAACTCCAACTCACTTGTGGTGTCCCTCAGGGCACTTCCCTTTCTCCCCTCCTATTCAATCTCTATATCTATCCTTTGATTTTTGCCCTTCAACAGCTGGAGGTCACTGTGTTTAACTACGCAGATGACCTCCAGCTTATCTTCAACCTTTCCTCTTCTCCTCATTCTATCTCTAACTTTCAGTCTATTATGATTTTTATCAGGGACTGGATGAACCACAATCATCTGAAGTTGAATCCTGATAAAACAGAGTTGGTCCTTACAGGTGGTTCATCCAGTCCCTGGAACTCCCTCTTCTGGCCCTCCTCTTTGGGACCCCCTCCCACACCCTCTTCCTCAGTTAAAACCCTGGGTATTAAACTCAATAACCATCTCAACCTCCACTCACAAATCAGTTCTGTCGTATCTTCTTGCTTTCTTGTTCTCCGCACCATCCGCTCTGTCTCCCGTTTCTTTTCTCCTTCTGCCCTCAGGTTAATCATGTCCGCCCTGGTTGTTTCCCGGCTGGACTACGCCAATGCCCTCTACAACGGCATCCCGGCTTACAGTCTCCAGAAGCTCCAGCTGGTTTAAAACCAGGCGGCCAGATTGATCCACGGACTTTCTCGTTTCCATCATTCCACCCCCCTGCTGAAAGCACTGCACTGGCTGCCTGTAAAGGAGCGAACCTTATTTAAGACTGGCTGCATGGTCTTCCAGGCACGCCAAGGGACTGCTCCGGCCTTCATTTCTTCTTTACTCAAAGAATACACCCCTGTTCGCGAGTTGCGGTCATCTACCCAATCACTCCTACAAGTCCCCAGATACAGACGTAAGAAATGGGGTGGATCCAATTTTTCTGTTTTGGCACCCTCCTTTTGGAACTCCCTTCCTGACCATTTACGTTCGGCTACTCACTACCCTGCCTTCCGAAAAGAGCTCAAGACTCTTCTTTTTACCCAAGCTTTCCCAATGTAATTCCTTCCCCTCCCTGTCATCTCTAGTCTTGTTTGTGTCACTGCTAAAGTTTGCCTCCATAGCGCCAAGAAACCGCATGGTGAACGTTGCGCTCAACAAATACTTTTTAAATTAAATTAAATAAGTTTGCTGTAATAGCTATTGTATGTTGCCTTAAGCATTAGTTGGTCACTTCTACAATAGCATTGTTGGTCTGTGAGTTGACTTAGTGCTTCTTTATTGTAATTTTCCTTTGCCCAAATTACTAAATCTCCGCCCTTGTCTGCATTCCTTATGATGATATCATTATTGCTTGCCAGTTTTTTCATTAGTTGTTGGTATTGAATTCTCTGTTTATTCCATTTTGTCCTCTGGGATTCTTTATTCATTTTTTTGACTTTGATGTTTAGATCCTTAAGTCCCATTACAACTTGCTCATGGTATGCGTCTATGGCATCTCTAGGCACGACTGGAACATAGACGGAACGTGGTTTGAACTTAGTATTTTAATTTGCATTGTCTGTGTGTGTTGCTTTGGTTACCATCTGTCCATTTTGTTCTGAAGGAGAGGATGCCAATGCTTGCATGTCTTTGTAGAGTGGCATATCTTCATCGGTTAATCCATAGAATGAGGGAGAACAGCTGAGAGGAGGAGATGTAATTGTATTTTTGGCAGCACTTGCTGCTTTGATTAAGTGATACTTTTGGAGCTTTAGTTTTCTTATTGCCTTGTACACATCTACCCTGGTTGCAGTATAGTTGAATTAACTTTCTGGGCAAAAGGAGAGTCCTAGTGAGAGCAATTGAATTTCTGCTGAGTTTAAAGTCATTGTTGTCAAATTAGTTACAGTGATGTTCTTTGATTTGCCCTGCATCTCATTCATTTGTGGTTCCGTCGACGTGTTTGGTACCGTCTGGTTTGTTCTCCTTTGTTTTGCCCTTCTCCTTTCTCTTTGCTTGGCTGTTTTCTTTTTGGTTGTTGTTATTGCTGCTGTATTTTTAGTTAAAGTGTTTGTTTTCTTTCTTCGACTAAAAAAACAAGTTCTTCAGCAAGAGAAATGGCAAATATATATATATATATATATATATATATATATATATATATATATATATATATATATATAAGTTAGGTGGACATTGCACTGCTGATGATGTCACATATTACATCATTCATATAATACATTATATATATATATATATATATATATATATATATATATATATATATATATATATATATATTCACTGAAAAAACATAGGTTTCACACCAGTTACAGTTAGGAATTAGCATTTAAAAAACCTATTAAATTCACTGAAAAAAACCATAGGTTTCACACCAGTTATAGTTAGCTGGAAATTTTACTGGCATAAAACCATTGAAATTCCCACGTTATAGTTAGTTGGACTCACTATAACTTGCGCGCCTGCAATGCACTGCTGATGACGTCACATATTACATCACTCATGACAAGGTCAGTGACATCACTCATGACATCACTGATGACACCATCCAGTGAATGTGTGTCTTTCTGAAAAATAAATATGTTTTATATATGTATATGTAAAGGTCGATGGAAGAATACATGTTTAAATAAGTGTCTTAATGGATGTTTAAAAAAAAAATTGATTGGTTGACTGGCTTATTAAGTGTATCTTAGTGAATACATATATTATCGAGTATTGTTTAAATATTTAAATGTTTGTATCAGTGTTTCACTTTGTGTATAAGTGGCTGCATGGGTTGGTGAGTAGCTACATGTGTGTGTATATGAGTTATTAGATTTTTTTTAGTATCAGTATGAGTGTCTGTATGGTTTGGTGGGGGTGTTACTTAGCACATAGATGCATCAATGACTGACTCACTGTATGTGTTTTGAAGACAGCATATGTGCAGGACTGTATGGGTGGATGAGTGTGTATATGTGTGTGTTAGTGAGTGAATGACTGTCTCACTAGTGTCTTTATCAGTAACTACATATGTTTTAATCTAGTATATGTGAGTATTAATGTATATGCGTGAGTATATGTGAGAGTGAGATATTGAAAGAGTTCTTGTTTAAATAAGTATGTGTTTCTATAAGTCATTGTTTAAGAGAGTAAGTATGTGTAAGTTTCCTTAGAAGTAAGCTGGTAGTGTGTGTATAGCTGTATATGCAAATAAATGGATGTTCAATAGTTTATTTGCTTGTGTGATTATGTGTGTGAGTAACTTTTGGATGACTGTCGGTGTGCAACAGGATGTATAGGTGTATCACTACATATGATGAGTGAGTATATGTATGAGTGACTATATAGAACTGTTGGTGAATGAGTGGATGTGTATCTAGATGGTGGAATTACTGCATTGGTTGTTGAAACTGGTATGGGTATCTCTATTTTTTTGAAAATATTAGTTTCTATTTTTGAATATGTGTTTCAAGGCTTACATTACACTGAAAGGAGGTCTGTCACTCTGTCACAAGGATGGTGTCATCAGTGATGTCATGAGTGATGTCACTGACCATGTCATGAGTGATGTAATATGTGACGCCATCAGCAGTGCATTGCAGGCGCGCAAGTTATAGTGAGTCCAACTAACTATAACGTGGGAATTTCAATGGTTTTATGTCAGTAAAATTTCCAGCTAACTATAACTGGTGTGAAACCTATGGTTTTTTTCAGTGAATTTAATAGGTTTTTTAAATGCTAATTCCTAACTATAACTGGTGTGAAACCTATGGTTTTTTCAGTGAATTTCAAAGTTTCTTTTAATGCTAATTCCTAACTACATAAGACCTGAAAGCCCACCAGGAATCTCCAGTATGCGCCAGGCGACTGCATTGCAGAGAGGTGTAATGAAGCCACGACCCTTTTTACACCTCTCTGCAACGCAGCCCCCGTGCATGTTTGAAGAGGGGGAACTAATTCTCCTTGCATACTGGGGGCCCCTGGGGGCCAACTAGTCCACCTGGAACCTCCAGTATGCGCCAGGGGGCTGCATTGCAGAGGTGTAATGACGCTATGCCCCTTGTTATACCTCTCGGCAACGCAGCCCCCTGCCGCGTTTGCAGAGGGGGAACTAATTCCCCTTGCATACTGGGGGTCCCTGGGGGCCAACTAGCCCACCAGGAGCCTCCAGTATGCGCCCGGGGGCTGCATTGCAGAGAGGTGTAATGAGGCCACACCCTTTTTACACCTCTCTGCAATGCAGGCCACTGGTGCGTTTGCAGAGGGGGGACTAATTCCCCTTGCATATTGGGGGTCCCTGGGTCATATCTGCCCAAACACCGATATTCCGAACGATTGAAAATGACTTTTCTTGAGAAACATTTGGATTTGGATTATCATGTCCTATACTTTGGAATTTTTGAAAGACTGACTTTGAGGATGCTATAAATTACTCAAGTCTGCCCGAATTGTGTGGGTAAAATTGATACCTAGTCACTTTGAAGAAGAATGTACTTACGTCTCGTCTAACATTTGGAAGAAATATCTAGTTATATGACAACAGGATACCGACATAACTTGAAGGAAATAAGAACGCCCTGAAGAAGTTCTGTTGTACAGAACGAAACGTTTCGTCTGGCTGTGGTACATAAACTTAAGGAAAATAAAAGCATTTGAATATACACCAAGATTCAGAGCTTCAATAAGGACTCTAAGTGATATGATTTGATTGGACTCATTGTGCAAGTGGTGCTGTGCCAAACTTTGGAATATTCTCCACTACTCTCTACTACTCATTCTCTACTACTCTACTACTCTCTACTACTCTCTCTCTACTACTCACTCCCTACTACTCGCTACTCACTACTCCCTACTACTCACTATCTACTACTCTCTACTACTTACTCTCTACTACTCTCTCTCTCTACTACTCACTCTTTACTACTCACTACTACTCTCTACTACTCACTCTCTACTTCTCACTCTCTACTACTCTCTACTACTCACTCTCTACTACTCACTCTACTACTCACTCTCTACTACTCTCTACTACTCACTCTCTACTACTCTCTCTCTACTAGTCTCTACTACTCACTCTCTACTACTCTCGACTACCCACTCTCTACTACTCACTCTCTACTACTCTCTACTACTCACTCTTCACTACTCTCTACTACTCACTCTCTACTACTCTCTACTACTCACTCTACTATTCACTCTACTACTCTCTACTACTCACTCTCTGCTACTCTCTCTACTGCTCTCTACTACTCACTCTCTACTCTCTATTACTCACTCTCTACTACTCTACTACTCTCTACTACTCTCTCTCTACTACTCACTCCCTACTACTCGCTACTCACTACTCCCTACTACTCACTATCTACTACTCTCTACTACTCTCTCTCTACTACTCTCTCTCTCTACTACTCACTCTTCACTACTCACTACTACTCACTACTACTCACTCTCTACTTCTCACTCTCTACTACTCTCTACTACTCACTCTCTACTACTCTCTCTCTACTACTCACTCTCTACTACTCATTCTACTACTCACTCTCTACTACCCTCTACTACTCACTCTCTACTACTCACTCTCTACTACTCTCTACTACTCACTCTTTACTACTCTCTACTACTCACTCTCTACTGCTCTCTACTACTCACTCTACTGCTTACTCTCTACTACTCTCTACTACTCACTCTCTACTACTCACTCTCTACTACTCTCTACTACTCACTCTACTATTCACTCTACTACTCTCTACTATTCACTCTCTCTACTGCTCTCTACTACTCTCTACTACTCACTCTCTACTCTCTAATACTCACTCTCTACTCTCTACCTCTCTACCTCTCTCTACTTCTCTCTCTACTAGTCCCTACCTCTCTACCGCTACCTCTCTAATTCTACCTCTCTACCTCTGCACCTCTACCTCTCTACCTCTCTCTACACACACACATATACACATATATGCATATATATGCATATGCATTTATATATATGTATGTGTATGTATATATATATAAAAAAAACAACAAAAAGATTTTTTTTTTTAAACAGCTACTTTTTTTTTAAAACTGTCATTCTTTTTCCCCATGGTACGCTCCCCGGTACGCTCCCCGGTGCGCATACCGGGCGCTCCCCCCATGAAAATCGAAAAAAAAATATTTTTTTTTTGCGCCGCGGGGCCCTTTTAGGGCCCCCCCATCAAACCTAGGGGGTCAAGGGGGGGTCTACTCTGCCCCATTATGGTCAACTCCCCCTTTGTTTTAGCCACCTCTTGTGTCTCGATCCTACCGAGACACAAGATGGCGGCTGCTCCGGACTGTTTAGAATGTTTACAGACACCCGAGAGCCAATCAGCTTTCCGTACGCAAGTCGCGTGACGCGCCCGGTGCGCGTACCGGTGCGCGTACTGGGGCGCGGCTATAGATATATATATTTTTTTGAACCTAAATTACTCAAAATCCACTGGAGCACATATCTTGAGACATAGCAAAGGCACATCGGGCTACCAGTTCCTACAATTTTGCCAAGTTTGGTGTAAATCCATTCAGCCGTTCGGGCTAAAAGTGAAATCGACCGCCCTATGGAAATTAACATGGAGAAAACGCGTTTTGGGACCCCCCTTTTATCTCGGCCCCCGCTTGACATATCCCCCCCAAACTTTCGTAGGTAAAGGAGGCAGTGGCAGTGTCTCCGATCCGCTTGCCTGGCAGGTATAGCTCTATGCTCCATGCAATGCAATGTGATAGCGATAAATTTTAACAAAGTGACGATATAATTTTAAAGAAAGAATTGTTGTGACACACATATTTTAATCTGTACTACTCGCACATCACTGCACCAACATTATATCAGAATTTGAAATTGGCCACATTTAAAAATACTGTACTACCGTACTGCCGCTTTCTAGCCGCCTCCCTTTCTTGCAAGGGGGTGAGCAGGCACTTTCGGCATTTCCGGTCCCACTAGGAGCGGTTAGCGCTCTAGTGGTTTAACTCAGGGGCTATTTAGCCCTCGCACCCTCTTGAGCGCGCAGCCGCGCCGAAGCCCGCCAAAGAGCGGCCCGTCTGTGCCCGTCCGTGACAGAACGGGGCACAGGGGCCATGGACTCTGCTTCCCCTCGTTCCGCTTTCACAGGTATGAGGCAACCTAAAATTGTTTACTCTGCCCAAACATTAGTAGACCTTAAACCTATAGATGGCTGCTGCATCAAAATACCTTGCCAGAGCCTAGAGGGCTGTTTCTCCTGTTTACAATGCCGGTTCCAACCTCCTGACATCGGGACCCACACAGAGGAAAGCACTCCCTTAGAACGATTAAAGAGCTTCCTTCTAAATGTCCGATCCCTACCCAAGCACCAACATCAAATATGGGACCTTGTTTATACAACACAGCCAGATATATGCTTCCTAAGAGAGTCGTGGATGAAACCACACACGGTTACAGCCATAGCGATGGGGATTCCATATGGGTATAAATTTAGGCATTTAGACCGAGAAAAAAAAACAGGCGGCCTGGCCATAATACATAAAGATGAAATAAAGGTCACGATTCTTGAACAACATCACAGTCCACAGTTAGAAATCATGATCTTTAAAATTGCTTCAGCAGGTCACATTTCCTGGAAAGGTGCCTTAGTATATCGCCCGCCAGGATCCAATCCAGACTTTGCTCTCTCCCTTCTGGAGCTTTTAGCTCCCCACCTTAAATCTAAAGAGGACTTCATCCTCTTGGGAGATTTTAATATTCATGTGGATAATCCTGCACTCCCTGAATCTATCTCCTTAATTACTGACCTCTCCAACCTGGGCCTAAAAATACAGAATAATGGGGCCACGCACAAAGGCGGCCACACTTTAGATTTACTTTTCTGTAACTGTACTAAAATAAGCTGCTTCCCAGCTAGAGAGATTCCAAGGTCTGATCATTTTCTGATCGAGTTTATTCTATTGGCTCCAAAAAAAAAACCTTCAACAAAACATCACTTCCACCTATTTGGCGACGCCAATGGCATAAAGTCTCAGCGGAAAAATTGCGAGAAATTTGGAAACAACCTACCATATTGGGGGAAGATACAGCAGACACAGCACTAGCTAAACTCAATGCTTCACTTAAACAAGCCATTGATATCTTGGCTCCATTAAAGCTACATAAACAATACCCTTCCTCCAAACAAGAAAATTGGTACACACAAGAACTTAGAGTAGAAAAGCAGAAGTGTAGGCGAGCTGAAAAGGCGTGGAGGAAACTGAAAACCAAGGAGAATCAAAAAACCTTCTTGGAAGTTCAATCAACCTATTACAAAAATATAAAGCAAGCTAGGAAGACCTGTCTGACGCAACAACTAGCAGAAGCGGGTAACTGCCCAGGGAGCTTTTCAAAATTTTGCAAAATTTCGTAAAACCCACAGCCTGCGAGAGCTCTGTTGACTTTTCGCAGACTCTTTGTGACGAAATTTCACGGTTCTTTGAAGATAAAATCAATCTTATTTACGAAAGAATAATAGCATCTAACAACATGGGAAACAATAATAAGCTCCCCTCCTTCAACCTGCTTAATCAAAAGAAACATTCTCTGCTATCATTTCCACCTATTGGTAATACAGATCTTCTCCCTCTTATTACCCACATAAAATCAGGGTCCCCCAATGACCTTCTCCCTGCTAAAATGGCTGCCCCCCTGATCTTCCTCCTTGGCCCCTCCATACAAACCGATATTAACCTCTCCCTTACGAAAGGACAGGTCCCTGCGGAATGGAAAAAGGCGGTGGTAAACCCAATAAGAAAAAAAGCGGCATCTCCATGGTCAGATTTCTCAAACCTACGCCCTATCTCCCTCTTGCCATACATCAGCAAGATAGCAGAGAAGCACGTGAACACCTACCTATCCAAACATCTTGAAGCAACGGAGGGCCTGGACTATTCACAATCTGGGTTCAGCCCCAACCACAGCACCAAATCAGCCCTCCAAACAGTAACCAATAACCTCATAATGGCACTGGACGGGGGAAGCTCCATGATTCTGGTGCTGTTGGATCTTTCCGCTGCTTTTGATACGGTGTCACATAAGGTGCTTCTCGGCCGTCTAAAGGATGTAGGCCTGGAGAGCGTAGCTCTGTCCTGGATGGAGAGTTTCTTGTCCGGCCGCTCTCAAGAAGTCAGGCTGGGCTCCCATAAATCCACCTCGAGGGAGCTCAACAAGGGAGTGCCACAGGGCTCATGTCTGAGCCCTACACTTTTTAATGTGTATGTGGCCCCCTTGGCCGACTTAGTATGATCTTTTGGGTTCACCCCGGTGTCGTACGCCGACGACACCCAACTCCTGTTTCCCTTTAAAACCCTGACGCCTGCATTAAAAAAATCATTTGCAGACGGAATGAGGGCAGTATCGGAGTGGATGTCATCAAACTGCCTTCAGTGCAATGTAGGGAAAACAGAAGTTATGTTGTTCGGGCAAGCATCAACACTTTGGTACCCTGAGTGGTGGCCCCCGGAACTGGGACCTGTTCCCAGTCCTAGGCATACTGTTAAAAACTTGGGGGTGCTATTAGATCAGGCACTCACACTAAAAGACCATGTTAACCAAGTGGCTGGTACATGCTTTCGGGCCATTGGACTGTTAAGGAGGGTCTTTCCTTATCTGCCAGACTGTCACAGAAAGACACTCGTCCAGGCGCTAGTCATTAGCAGAGTGGACTACTGTAATGGCCTGCTCTTAGAAGCAAATGAAGAACAACTCAATAAGCTACAGGTAGTCCAAAATACTGCGGCAAGGATTGTCCTGAATGTTCCACCTAGGACTCCCTCCCGCCCCATGCTGACTAAACTCCACTGGCTCCCAGTGCGAAAACGAGTACAATTTAAGACCCTATGCACCATTCACAAGTGTCTAATAGGTACCGGCCCCAAATACCTGACTAAAATCTTTCAACCCTATGTTCCTGGACGCTCTTTACGATCCAGCAACCTTCAGTTGCTACAGGTTTCTAGAATAAAAAAGGCCAGGCAAGGAGGCCGTGCTCTAGCCCACGCAGGACCAAAGCTCTGGAATTCGCTTCCTCTCACACTGAGATCACATACCAACCATCTGGCCTTCCGAAAGATTCTCAAAACTCACCTATTCACAAGCAATTAATCTCCTTTGAGCAATAATCATTCATTGTTCCATGGTCATTATGAGTTATATTCTACCACTTGCAAAAAGCGCGGAGATACCCCTTCGGGAGTTTAGTCAGGCGCTATATAAGAATATAAAATAAATAAATAAATAAAATAATGTGGCGCAGGGGTTTACAAAGTGACGCATCTACCTAGATGCGTCACTTTGTAAATATGACTGAATAAGGTGCATTTTTTACAGCACTGGTGCGTCACAAAAAGTGATGCACCGGTGGCGTAAAAGTGACGCATGGCCTCATAAATGAGGCCTTCAGTCTTCTAGGCACCGGTGGCGTAAAAGTGACGCATGGCCTTATATATGACGTATTATGTCGCAAGTACTTACAGATACGTCAGTATTTCAGACGTATCTGTAAGCGCAAAAGTGATGCATTGCTGGAGTGTGTCACAAAAATGATGCAACTCCAGCAATGCATCTTTTCTTACCCTTCCACACCCCCGTTCCTTTTCTACATTTTCTTTGAATATCCACATTCCCCATGTTCACTCTCCTACTCCTTACTTTGCTTCCTAACACTCACCTTCTTTCAGTCCCCCTACTTCACTTCCTTTCTCCTCTCATACCTTTATGTTCTTTCTTACTCATTTTCCTTTCCTTTATCAATGCACTCCACTTCACTTACTCTTTTTCATTTTTTTAAGAATATAGCTCTTTGATGAAAATTGGAGGTAGTTCTGAAAAGAACTTTTTTTTTCTTCTTTTTTCTTTTTTTAGAACAAAAACAAAAACAGGGAATTGAAACTGCTCAACAGGAGCAAAAAAAAAAAATTAGGGCTGGGAATGGGAATGGATGGTTCTCCAATGCTCGAACCATGAGCAGAACACTTTGCTCGCCATAGCAAAGAAGCTGATCACAGTCTCTGCATTTAAGGACGCCTTTGTTAAATGCAGGCTGAATGTTCGGAACCAGCTCTTGTGATCTCCCCCCCACCGATGTTGTTGGTCCTCCGGCTGATGTAGAGGCCCTATCACTGGGAACCTCTTGTGCCAGAGCCCTGACACTTTCCCAGGCAAAATTCTGGGGGTGCCTCCTCTCCACATGGCGAATCATTGTGGAGTTCCCAAAAGAATATTTTTTAGTGGGGTCACCACGTGACAGGACTGTGTGACAGATTCTGCACTCCACTTTTGGAGCATTTACCTTCTTCTGGTCATTAGGTATGGAAAAGAATTTCCAGATGAAATGTTCTTTGACCTTCGGCTGAGGAGGCTCTTTATCAATGAAATCATTGGAGTCATCTTCACTGCTGGATGGTCTGGCAGCCATGATAATCCAAGATATCCAACAAAGAACCGAGAGCAAAAAGGCAGGTCTTTCAGTCACAAAAGTGAAAGAAGAAGTGAAGGAAATGGGTGGGGATTTCATTCTTTGTAAAAAAAAACTATTAGCAACCAATGAAAAGTGTTATTTTAAGGCCACATGACTTGACGCGCTTATGCTGCGAGGACCGAAGTGCTTCCGGAGGGCTCTAACGCGGCACAAACGTAGGCGCTTCCGGGGGCCCATACGCGGCGCGAACGAAGGCGCTTCAGGGGTGCGCTTACGCGGCGTGCCTAAGTGATGTTTTGATAATTTCACAGAAATGCAAAATCCTTTTCATTTCCTTTTTCAAAAATACTTCTTTTATATGTATGGTACTAAATGTCTTGCGTTAATATTTACTTTTCATTCATATTTTGTTTCACGAACGCAAGTAGCGCTCTGGGGGCGCTTTCCGGAGAGCTTACCGGTGCGCGCACCCAGAGCGCCCAAGGAAAAAATGATCAAATAAAATATATATTTTGTTTAATATTATTATAAAAAATAAAAAAATAATAATTAATACTTACACAAAACAGCAAATTAAAAAAAATTGTAGGTTAGAAACTCGATATAGAAAGGAATTAGCTTTTAAAAAACATTTGAAATTCACTGAAAAAAACAGAGGTTTCACAATCGTTATAGTTAGGAATTAGCATTTAAAAAACCTATGAAATTCACTGAAAAATTCATAGGTTTCACACCAGTTATAGTTAGGAATTAGCATTTAAAAAACCTATTAAATTCACTAAAAAAAACATAGGTTGCACACCAGTTATAGTTAGCTGGAAATTTTACTGACCTAAAACCATTGAAATTCCACGTTATAGATAGTTGGACTCACTATAACTTGCGCGCCTGCAATGCACTGCTGATGACGTCACATATTACATCACTCTTGACATGGTCAGTGACATCACTCATGACATCACTGATGACACCATCCTTGTGACAGAGTAACAGACCTCCTTTCAGTGTAATGTAACCCTTGAAACACATATTCAAAAATAGAAACTAACATTTTCAAAAAAATGGACATACCCATACCAGTTACAACAACCAATTCAGTAATTCCACCATCTATATACACATCCACTAATTCACCAACAGTTCTATATAGTCACTCATACATATACTCACTCATCATATGTAGTGATACACCTATACATCCTGTTACACGCCGACAGTCATCCAAATGTTACTCACACACATACTCACACATGCAAATAAACTATAGAACATCCATTTACTTGCATATACAACTATACACACACTACCACCTTACTTCTAAGGATACTTACACATACTTACTCTCTTAAACAAACACTTATAGAAACACATACTTATTTAAATAGGAACTCTTACAATCTCTCACTCTCACTCTCACATATACTCACTTATATACATTAATACTCACATATACTAGATTAAACATATGTAGTTACTGATAAAGACACTAGTGAGACAGTCATTCACTCACTAACACACACATATACACACTCAA
This sequence comes from Lissotriton vulgaris, assembly GCF_964263255.1. Classification (NCBI taxonomy): domain Eukaryota; kingdom Metazoa; phylum Chordata; class Amphibia; order Caudata; family Salamandridae; genus Lissotriton; species Lissotriton vulgaris. The sequence continues at coordinate 2,000,380,587 of NC_141687.1, forward strand.
GGAAGATCAAACAAGGGCTCGGATCCAAGATGGCGGATTGACACCGCCAGGAGTGGAAACGCGGATGTCGGGTCCAGGTTCAAAGCGCTAACCGGTTTGTGTGCTACAACATAGAGCACGGAAGAATCTTACCTGAAGACAAACTGAAGGTTACAACGATATCGTGAGCAACGGGGTATGTGGAGATTACGGCAAATCCGGAGCCGTTTCCAAAAACTTTTTTCTTTTACTGCTGCCGAGAAACCTGTCAAGAAACTTGCCGAAGCAAACCAGGTACTACAGCAGCGGCAGCAATTCACAGGAAGGTCTTGGCGAGGCTTGCTAAACCCGGCAACGTGGATCAGGCTGGGATCGACTTCACCCTTAGCGGCGATCCGCTGTTCATGCCTGCGTTCCCCCACAGCACCGGCAGCAGCCCAGCTGGAGAGAGCGAGCGGCAGGATGGCGCCGAAACCGCCCACACGGACGACGCGCAACACCACAGCGAGCGTGAGCGGGAGAGGAGGAGCAGCAGCAGCGGTCTCGCTGTCGGTTACAGCTATCAACGAGATCCTGGCAATCAAGAAAAACACCATGGACATGGCGCTGAGTTTTGCACAAAGTACCGGGCAGGAGATACGGAACGGAGCAGGTACTGGCACAGCAGCAGCAGAAGCGGCAACAGTAGAAGCAGATGGAAACGGAGAAAAAACACAAGGTAATACAACGGATAAGGGTCAGAAGGGAGGTAATACTGCAGATGGGGTGGTAAGAGAGCAGAACAATTTAAAAGACCCCGTGAAGTTTTTTCAAAATACTACTAACACAGCTACTGGTGATGACTCAGCCCCTGCAGCACAGGGTATTACTGGGATACTGACCTCAGCCACTACGATAACGGAAAAAGCTGCTGATTTAGATCCCAACGTTAGTACCACCAATACCACCATTACCTCAACAGAAAATACTTGCAGCACTCCTACCCTTCATCGCGACCCTGCAACAAACCAGTCTTCAAATTGCATTAAAAACTCCACAGCAATTACTAATACTACTAGTATATCACTCGATAAAAGCTGTGCTGGGGAAGCTAGTGAAACGGAAGGAACTATGAATGATGTTAACGCTGAAATAAGTGGGACAGATGAGGAATACGTGGATGTCAATGAACAGGGGAGCAACACACCCTTATGTATGACTAAGGAAAAAAACAAAACAGTATCCAAAAAGCCCAAAGGGAAAAGTAAGAATAAGGTGGCTAAAATGGCGGGCAAATCAAAGGCAAATGCCCTAAAGGCTATCGCTGAAAACAGCCCTATCAGACAGTGGGTGCAGGCTAAAGGAGGCGTAAAAACCATGGCTTTACGTCTGTCGGGCAACAGCCCCAATGATGTAATTATTGAACCCACGGATAAAACAAAAGGAGACACTCCATCCAGTCCTATTCTTACAGAAAAAACAAAGCAAGCTAACACTGGAGCTGGTATTGAAGCTAACACCAAGGATCCGTCACAGCCTGAGTCCTCTGTACCTACCTCGAAGCCTATTGAAGATAATATCACCTCATCTTCAGTTTCCGGGTTAATTGATAGCAATGATATCAGCAATAGCGTTAGCCTAAGTGATGATATGTGCGAAACACCGATGGCCACTACTCCTGAGGTTGCTAGGACCCTGCTAGGTGAACCTATTCTAGCTGTGTGTACGGGCGACAACACTTTAACCTCATCTACAGGGGCTACTGAATGGATACCGCAGGGCGAAGTGACTGCTTCTTTTCAGACAATCCTACACCTCTTAAACGAACAAAAACAAGAGGCTAAAATTCACTACCAGCAGATGAGAGATGATAACAGCAGAACTCAAACCTCTTTACAGGAGATGGCGTGTAAACTGGGAGCGATGTCACAGGACATTGAAGAACTGCAGCAGAGAGTGGCCACTACGGAAGAGAGATCAGAAAATTCTGAAGCAGAGCTGAATAGACATGATTTACAAATAACTCAGATGCAGGCCAAACTTGAGGATTTGGAAAATAGGAATAGGAGGCAGAATCTCCGTGTCTTTGGTATTGCGGAAGGAGCAGAGGGGGCAGACCCGAGGGCATACATTACCCACCTGTTTCAGAAAGCTTTTCCTGACCTGTCTGATTGGGACTGGGGTTCTCAGATTCAACGGGCACATCGTTTACCCCTATTCCAGAGAGATAAGAGCGGAAAATTTCCAAGACCCATTTTGATCTACATTGGCAATTTTCTGCTTCGACAGGCCATCTCTCTGAAAGCACGGCCTAATACTCCAGTCACTATTGAATCAGTAACTTTTTTTGTGAGATCGGATTTAAGCAAACTATCATTAGAGAAAAGGTGGAAGCTTAAACAGTTTATAGATCCGATTAAAGAACTTGGTTTTCAAGCTTATTTGCAAGAGCCTGCTAAACTTAAAGTGATTAAAAATGGTCGCTCATACTTTTTCTTTGACACAGCTGAGGTTGAAAAAGCAATTATCTCCTGGAAGACTGGGAAATGATGGTTTGTTTGAACATAAGAACATAAGAATATCTAGAAGTAAATAATGGTGTAAAATCTTCTCCTTCTTCTTTTTTAGCTTCTCATTATATATACTAATATATACTAATGTTAGGCAGGAACTTAAATGCTTATACGAGATTGAAAGAATTTAAAGAGAGGTATTGTGAATACATGTTGGACTGCATGGAACTGTTTTGCACAGATTAATTATACCTGGACCCGATCAGCGTTTTTTCCACCCACTTACTGCCAAGTGAACGGCAGTCAACAAGAAGGGGGGATCCACAGGTAAACACGGGGTGGGGGGAGGCAATATCAGAGTGTGGGGTGGGGTAAGGGTAACTTTGGTTGGGGGTAAAAACTGCATCAAAGGTCACAAAAATGAAAAAAAAAGAAAAACTAAAATGCTTCACAAGACACTGAGAGTGATTACTTTTTTTGGTTACATAGGTTACATAGGAAAGGAAATATATAATTTAGGATGCATTTAATAAAGTGTTTAACGTGGAATGTTTCAGGATTAAACAATAAAATTAAGCGCCGGCTCGTCTATGAGGAACTTAGGATGTATAGTCCACAAATAATAGTCCTAACTGAGACACATATCGCCTATAAAGACAGAAATCTTCTTAAACAACTAGGGTTTGATCTAATAGTAAGCACGGAATTCAATGCTTCTATTAGGGGAGTAGCGATTTTAAAGCATAGAGGGCTGAAATGTGAAGTAGTTAAGACTTTAACCGATAAAGCGGGGAGATGGGCGATAGCGCAGATAAAGTTAGAAAATTTTGAACTTACAATATGTGGAGTTTACGCGTCTAATCGGGATGAACCTTTAGTCTTTGACCAAATTAACATGGAATTACTGGGATGGAGGGGTGAGATAATTGTGCTAGGAGATTTTAACTGTATAATGAATTATAAACTGGACAGTACAAGAAAAAATGCTTTTCAAAGGATGAGGAAAACTAGGGCTGCAATTTTGGAGTTGGCAGCAATCCATCTTTTGAAAGATGTATGGAGATCTTTATACCATGATACAGGTGGATATACTTTTTATTCAGCGGCTCATAAGATGTGTTCGCGCATCGACATGATCTGGGCATCAGGTTTGATTTTTGAGAAATGTAAATGTTCAATGGACATATATCCTAGGGTGACATCTGATCACAATCCGATCTCCATAACATTTACACTTATAACTGAGGAAAATTCTATTCGTTCATTCTCCTTCCCACGATACTTATTTTCTGACACCATGTTTATAAATCAACTTAGGGATCATATAAAAGAATTTATTGACATTAACAGACATTCAAGCTTACCATGGATAGTCTGGGATGCATGTAAAGCCAGTGTACGGGGATTCACCCAACAATACATATGGCGGCAGAACAAAGAACTTCGGACCATTAACCAGCATAGGTTAAATGAAATAAGGGATATCGAACTCCAGATATCTGAGGCCATTTGTAACAATGCTTCAAACCTAGAAGCTCTGAACCTCAAATTAATCGAGCTTAAAGCAGCAATTAAAAACCTTCTGAGAGATAAAAGTATTAATAAACTTAGAAAGTATCATATGGAACAGTATGAAAGTGGAGATAAAAGTGGGAAATTGCTGGCTTACAAAGTTGCGGAAGATCGCTCCATTAATATGGTTAAAGAAATTAAAGGGGACAATAATCAATTATTTTCTGATCCAAAATCAATCCTACAACAGTTTGCTTCATTCTATCAAACTCTCTATACACCGGAGGATGTTATTTTAGACGATTGTATTAAGAATTACATTGGTGTTAATAAAGTCAAGAATTTAGATTTAGACCAATCGGCTCAATTAGAGGCCGAGATCACGTCCTTAGAAGTGAGGGGTGCAATTAAATCTTTGGCAATGGGTAAAGCGGTCGGGGAAGATCTTATCCCCTTGGAAATGTACAAATATTGTATTGACGAACTTTTACCACTATTGGTTGACGTGATCAGCGCTATTGGTAATGGGCAACAAGCACCTAGATCATGGAATCTGACCCAAATTATTTTCTTTTTAAAAAAAGGAAAAGCACCACAAGAGAGGGGATCTTATAGGCCTATATCCCTTATTAATAGCGATGCTAAAATCTTCGCCAAAATACTGGCTACTAGATTAGCTCCATTTATGTCCCAACTTGTCTCTCCCCAACAACATGGATTCATTCCTAAACGCGACACAACAGCACACATTAATATGGCTATATCAGCTTTTGATGCGGCACGGATTAAACACACCCCACTCGGTATGATTTTACTGGACGCTGAAAAAGCATTTGACCGGGTGGGGTGGGGTTTTTTGTGGGCCATACTACAAGCTTTTGGGATTAAAGGAAAATACTTACGGTGGATACAATCTTTATATGATAACTCTATGGGTAAGGTTTCATATATGGGGAAATGCTCCTCTCTGTTCTCCATTAAAAGAGGGACAAGGCAAGGGTGCCCTTTGTCACCATTACTTTTTGCTCTTGCAATAGAACCCTTTTTAATTGCGCTACAACAACAAACTTTAATTTGCCCTTTTTTTAATGGATTAGAGAAATTAGATATCGCTGTATATGCTGACGATATAGCTGTCTTCACTCCAGATGTTGCAAAGACTATGAAAGGTATATTAAAAGAAGCTGGCACCTATGGCTCGGTCTCTGGCTACAAACTAAATATTACCAAAACCCAAGTTGTTATGAACTATCAAGCTAATCCCCCAGTCCCTGGAATTAGCAATACAGCCACCTACTTAGGTGTCAAAATTTGTGCAGATATTGACTCCATAATAGGATTGAATTATGAACCCTTATTAAAAGAAACAGCTATGCAACTCAAGAAATGGCATAAACTTCCCATCAACATCATTGGTCGAATAAATTTAATAAAAATGAAAATTTTGCCTAAATTCCTATATCTATTTCGCACTATCCCTCTGCGGGTTAATAACTCCTTCTTTTCTAGATTAGAAGGTATGATTGGCAGCTTTGTATGGGGGTACAAAAAAGCCCGGCGTGCTTTGTCATTACTTAAACTTCCCTTTTGTCAAGGAGGATTGCTATTTCCGGACTTCAAATTATACTATTGGTCATCATTTTTGTCTCGGATCCGCAGCTTAGCTGTTTTGGATAACTGTACATACTTTCACAAGTTTTTATTAGGACTAGATGCCAACATGTTTGTGTATAGGATGAACGACCCCAATTACTTTAAAAGGGTAAAATTTAAGACCATAAAGGATACTATGAGCATTTGGCGATCTATTATGGCTAAATGCAATACCTCTCTTTTTCATAGTCAAACACCTGTTTGGGGCAACCCCGGTTTTCCTATTATTTTTCATGATACAGCTTGTCAAGTGTTTTTAAGCTCTGGTATTACACTTCTGGGGGACTTATTTGACAATCGTGGTTTTATGGCTTTTGATAAAATGAAACTCTGCTTTAACTTACCAGAGATAGCTAGGTTTAAGTACTATCAGATCAGAGATTATCTGGTGAATAAAATAGAACTTACTATAATCCTAGAATCTGAGATATGGGACTGCATTCATAGGGATGTTGATAAATCCATCATAAGCGTGGGTTATAAACTCTTTTCTGATCTCAAGACTAGTGATGTTACCACTCTAACAGAGAAATGGAATAGGAAACTAGCCATTAATATCTCCTCAGACTTGATTGCTAAAACACTTACAAGCTTAAATACAACAGTGATATCTTCCAGCTTAAAACTACAGCTGTTTAAAACAATATGTCAACTATATTACACGCCTGATAGAATACTTAAATGGTCAACGAATAATACTTATTCAGATAAAACGAAGTGCCCTAAATGTGATTTGAGTGGGGCTGACATTGTTCACATGTTTTTTAATTGCCCTTGCCTCAAGGAATATTGGGAAGGAATAACTAAGGTTATTACCGAGAGGCTGGAGCAACCTTTCTTATTCTCAAATATAGATGTTTGTGTAGGCATTAGTGGGGGGGAAAGGTTTAAAGACTTGTTGAATGTTTTAATTACTTGTGGAAGGTTAATTGTTGCTAGAGCTTGGATTGAAAAAAACCCACCAACAGTTCTAGAATGGTGGAGGTTAGTAAATGAAATCTATAGGATGGAATCGGCTGTTGCAGATGCTAGAGGAGGGCAGGCCAGGCGAAAAATTGATAGAATATGGGGCCTATTTATGTCGTAATAAGTTCCTTTCAAAACATAAAATTGCCGATTTTCAATTGTAAACTTTGCATTGTACTAGTATTACTACTGCTATTTCTTACGCTAATTTAAGGGTAATTATGGAACATTGCCATTTTCTAATTTCTGCTTTTTTTTTTTTTTTTTTTTTTTTTCTGTTTAATTCATGGAAAAATGAATTGTTTATTATTGTATATGTGATTCTTTGATGCAAATAAAAAACACTTTAAAATAAAAAAAAAAAAAAAAAAAAAAATACTCACATATACTAGATTAAAACATATGTCGTTACTGATAAAGACACTAGTGAGACAGTCATTCACTAACTAACACACACATATACACACTCATCCATCCTTACAATCCTACACATATGCTGTCTTCAAAACTCATAGAAACTGTGAGTCAGTCATTGATGCATCTATGTGCTAAGTAATACTCCCACCAAACCATACAGACGCTCATACTGATACTAAAAAACATCTAGTAACCCATATACACACACATGTAGCTACTCACCAACCCATGCAGCCACTTATACACTAAGTGAAACACTGATACTTATATTTAAATATTTAAAAATTACTTGCTAATATATGTATTCAGTAAGATACACTTAATAAGCCAGTTAACCAATCAATTAAAAAAAACATCCATTTAGACACCTATTTAAACATTTATTCTTCCATCTACCCTTACAAATACATCTATAAAACTTATTTATTTTACAGAAAGACACACATTCACTGGATGGTGTCATCAGTGATGTCATGAGTGATGCCACTGACCATGTCATGAGTGATGTAATATGTGACGTCATCAGGCAGTGCATTGCAGGCGCGCAAGTTATAGTGAGTCCAACTAACTATAACATGGAATTTCAATGGTTTTATGTCAGTAAAATTTCCAGCTAACTATAACTGGTGTGAAACCTATGGTTTATATATATATATATATATATATATATATATATATATATATATATGTATATATATTACCTACTGGCGATAGCCAGTAGGTATATATAGTTAGGATTTTTTCTCTATGGGATTTCTGAAAATTCTATGCCTAATAACTTTGGCGTTTGTGGACGGAATTGGCTGAAATTTTCAGGAAAATGGCACATTTTGTTTCTGAGCAGCTCCTGGAAATTTGGGGGGGGGGGTTCGTCAAGGGGGGGCCGAGAAAAAAGGGGGGTCCCAAAACGCGTTTTTCCCATGTTAATTTCCATAGGGCGGTTGGCCTCACTTTTAGCCCGAACGGCTGAATGGATTTCCACGAAACTTGGCAAAATTGTAGGGACTGTTAGCCCGATGTGCCTTTGCTAGGTCTCAATATATGTGCTTCAGTGGATTTTGAGAAATTAACGTTTAAAACAAGATATATATCTGTAACAGCGCTCCGGGTAGCGATCCGGTTAGCGAACTTTTCGCGTATCGGAACTTTGCGAAGCGAAGCTGATTGGTTCTCCGGTGTCTGTCAACATTCTAAACAGTCCGGAGCGGCCGCCATCTTGTCTCTCGGTAGGATCGAGAGACAAGAGGAGGCCAAAACAAAGGGGGAAATGAAGGAAAGGGGGCAAGGTAGACCCCTTCTGACCCCCTAGGATTGATGAGGGGGATATTATAGAGCCACGCGGGGCCCCCAAAAAAAAAAAAAAATCAGATTTTTCGCCGTAGAGACGCGTCTTGGTAAGCGAACCGGGCAGCTAACCGGGCAGCTAACCGGGAAGCTAACCGGCAGTGTAACGGGAGTCTGAGGAGTAGCTGATTGGCTGTCAACATTGTAAACAGTCCGGAGCGGCCGCCATCTTGTCTCTCGGTAGGATCGAGAGACAAGAGGAGACCAAAACAAAGGGGGAAATGAAGGAAAGAGGGCAAGGTAGACCCCTTCTGACCCCATAGGATTGATGAGGGGGATATTATAAAGCCACGCGGGGCCAAAAAAAAATAAAAAAAAAATATGATTTTTTCGCCGTAGAGACGCGTCTTAGTATGCGAACCGGGCAGCTAACCGGACAGCTAACCGGGAAGCTAACCGGCAGTGTAACGGGAGTCTGAGGAGTAGCTGATTGGCTGTCAACATTGTAAACAGTCTGGAGTGGCCGCCATCTTGTCTCTCGGTAGGATCGAGAGACAAGAGGTGGAAAAAAAAAAGGTGTAAATGAATGAAAGGGGTAAGGCAGACCCCTTCTGAACCCCTAGGATTGATGAGGGGGCTATTAAAGTTCCCTGCGGGGCAAAAGAAAAAAAAAATTGCGATTTTTCGCGGTAAAGGTGCTTCCTGGTACGTTAACCGGGCAGCTAACCGGCAGCGTAACGGGAGTCCGACATATTGTGTTTTTTAAACGTTTGTGATATGTGCACGTGTGGATTTTGTCTAATTGAGGTTAAAAAAAAATATATATCTTTAAGCGTGTTCTGGCGCGCTTACGTTTTGGGTTTGGTTTGCGCTGCAGAGACGATACGTCACGGTTATGCGATGCATCATGAGGCGTCTCACGGGCTACGTGATACGTCACTTAATAAAGAATATAATTTACAGCTATAGATATTAGCTTTTAAAAAACCATTGAAATTCACAGAAAAAACCATAGGTTATAGACCATATATAGTTAGGAATTTGCATTTACAAAACCTTGAAAATTCACTGAAAAAACCATAGGTTATAGACCATATATAGTTAGGGATTAGCATTTAAAAAACCTTATTTTATTTGCACAAAACCATTGAAATTCCATATATAGTTAGTTGCACTAACTATATATCGCGGACCCGCAATCCACTGCTAATGATGTCACATATTACATCATTCATGACATGGTCAGTGACATCACTGATGACATCACTGATGACATCTCAAATGACATCACTGATGACATCACTGATGACATCTCAAATGACATCACTGATGACATCACTGACATCTCATTTGACATTACTGATTACATCACTGATGATATCATTTATGTGATAATACATCTTCAGACTCTAATATAACCTTAGATACACTCAGTGTAAACAGGCACTCACAGACTGTCACACATCCATGGAGTTACTCACACACCTAGTCAGTCATGCAAAGAATCAATCACATCTCCATTTCCTCAACTATACAGTTATACACACCTTACTTATTCAAACATATAGAAAACACATATTTACTCTCTTATACAATCCTTGATACAAGTTCACAATGATTCATACAGCCACTCACACATTCACTGGCTCTTATGTTCAGTTATTTATATATGTCAACTCTCACATGGAGTATGTTTTACATATGTACTTACTTTGACATGTAGCACTGAGATATCCATTCACTCACCAATATACTCATGCACACAGTCAACTGTCCATACAGCTGTTTCTACATGCACTTTTGAACCCATACACCTAGGGAATCAACTGCTCACACATCTATGCACAGAGTTATACACCTCCCAGCCACCCACACACATACTCAGTCTCCCATACAAATACTTGGGCAACCATTCAATAACCCATATAGTTACTGATATAGCTACTGATTTAAACATGCAGCAGTTTACAGAACAACATAAATAATGATTGCCAAATTAAGACACTTTAATCACTAACCCATACACTCAGTGAGACACATTTAATCATTCTCTCATACAGTCAGTCATGCACCTACTAAATCCTTCATCCAGACACTTATACATCCACTCATTCTTCAATATGTAAGACATATTTTAACTTTACAGAAACATACAGTCACTGGGTGTTGTCATCAGTGATGTCATCAGTGATGTCATTTGAGATGTCATCAGTGATGTCATCAGTGATGTCACTGACCATGTCATGAATGATGTAATATGTGACATCATTAGCAGTGGATTGCGGGTCCGCGATATATAGTTAGTGCAACTAACTATATATGGAATTTCAATGGTTTTGTGCAAATAAAATAAGGTTTTTTAAATGCTAATCCCTAACTATATATGGTCTATAACCTATGGTTTTTTCAGTGAATATATATATATATATATATATATATATATATATATATATATATATATATATATATATATATATATATATATATATATATATATATATATATATATATATATATATATATACATATATACATATATACATATATACACATATATATAATCTGCATATCTATATAAATCCAAATATAAATGCATGCATACATATACATATATGCATGCATATGATGTTATACATGAACTTTTGAAAAACACTAATAAAACAAAGCTAAAAGGCCACCTAATTACAATCAGAATTGCTTTAACTTAAACGAGGGCGAGACCAATTGCATTTTCAATGCTTGTTTACTTTGGTTCCATCAAGAGGGCATTCAGATGTGTCACACATTTGCCATAAATTCTGAATGTTAGCACTCTAGTTGCTCATTAGATCACTGTATTAAAGTTACTGCTCACCAGGGAAGTCTGCTGCTGGTATACAAAGTGCATGTTTCACTCTGCATGTTAGAGTTTTTTCATGAAATAGAAGAGAGTTTGAGAAGTCAAAATGTGCCCACATTTTTCTTTCTGCAGCACTAATCATAATTTCTATGGCAAAATTAAGCCCCTCGTTTTGTTCCCTTGCAAATTGTTTTAAGTGTTTTAACACTTTATTCCATTCAAGATGGCTTCAGGTGTTCCATACTTTTGTCATAAGTAAGACTGTTAGTGCTCTAGTTGTTCTTTAGAACACCCTGAGACAGTCTGTCATTGGGCTATACTTGGACTACATCTGGGTGATATTTGTGCTACATTTGGGTTCTTTTGTCTCTGGTGGCCATCTTGGGAAACTTATGTGTTATGATGTTTCCTAATTTCCTCATTTACTACAGTCTCCTTAGTAGGAAATACTTTCAGTATTTTACTTTGGTTCCATCAAGAAGGCATTCAGATGTGTCACACATTAGCTATAAATTCTGAATGTTAGCACTCTAGTTGCTCATTAGATCACTGTAGTCAGTCTACTGCTCTCCAGGGACGTCTGCTGCTGGTATTCAAAGTACATTTTCGATCTGCATGTCAGAATTTATTTTAATGAAATAGAAGAGGATTTTAGAAGTCACTCAAAATGTGCCCTAATTTTTCTTTCTGCAGCACTAATCAGACTTTCTATGGCAAAATGAACCCCCTCATGTTGTTCCTTTTTAAATTAAATATTTTAATAATTACAACTTTATTCCAATCAAGATGGCTTCAGGTGTGCTAAACTTTTGTCATATGTAAGGCTGTTAGCACTTTAGTTGTTCTTTAGAACACTCTAGGGAGCTGCAGTAGAACACAAAGGAATCAACTGACAGTCTCTGCCCTTGTTGGATGTACATGTTTTACTGAGAATGTCAGACTTCATTCTCACCTGACTGAGAAAGATAATGTGAATTTACAGAAAATATGCTCCCAGTTTAGCTTATAGATCACCTTCCAAACCTCTGTGGGAAAAGCATGAGAAAATAGTTTTCTCTCAAACATGATTTATGATATCCCAGCAGAAGGCTTTTTCACATTATAAAATCACCTTAGAACACACCACAATTCCTAAAATGAGTATGGTACCATCAACAAATGATTTATAATGTAAGTCTTAAAACGTTCTATTAACTGCAATGCTTTTTAATGAGGTGCTATCATGTATATTGCTTCCAAGATGGCTGCCAACACTTCTTGGATGAAGTGCTGACAGCCAATCAGATCTCACGATGAGATGTGTTGTTAGGCTCCGCCCAGATATAAATGCATTTTTCATTCATTTAATATCTATAAAACTACTGAACAGATGTACACCCTTTAACAAAAAGGCATGAGTGTGATCCAAGGACTACCTCTTTGCCAAATTTGCTGTAATTCCGTTCAGCAGTTCGGGCTGTAGCTGCGATTAAACGTTCCTATGGAAAATTGCATGGGGTAAACACATTTTGGGTTCCCCCTTTTTTCTCGGCCCCCACTTGACAAATCACCCCAATAGGATAGGAGCGGACATGAGCTGGCCATAAGTTTTGAAAATTTTGCGACGATTCGTCGACCGGTGCCAAAGTTATTCCAAGTAGAATGTTGCGGATTTCATTTGGAAAACAGGTCCTAACAGGTCCTAACTATAACTACCTACTGGCGACCGCCTGTAGGTAATATATATATATATAAATATAGACATATATATATATATGTATATATATATAAATTCCCCCATGTGGCCTCTTTACTTCTTTTACTGAAGGGGTTGTTGTTAATTAATATATATATATATATATATATATTCGAGCTCCGCAGGTTGAAAACGGGCAAAAAATCAGCACTCGCAGTAGTATAAACCAGGTTCAGTTTATTTGCGCACAAATCAAATAAAACAGACGCATTTCAGCACTTGCCTTCGTCAGTGTCAGCTGGCGACGGCAAGGCGGAAGTAAAATAAGGCATTTACAATTGAAAGTAAAAGCGGACAATTATTGCAATCTTAAGCGCCATCTTTGAATGGTGAAATAACACAAATAACGAAAAGAAACCAATTTCATAGCAATGCTCATAATGCTGAACAAATCATGCAATCCTATTCATTGAAAATTTAAACTAGGTTATCTAATGTCGACATTGAGCCTTGGATGGGCTAATTCATTTGGCTTAGAATTAAAACCTTGTTTCCTTAAATCAGCATCGGTCACATTGCACAATCAATCAATATACTACATTGGTAAGAAGTTTTGAAGAATTCTAACCAATAAAACCTCTGATGAATATATATATATATATAAATATATATATATATATATATATATATATATATATATATATATATATATAGATAGATAGATAGATAGATAGATAGATAGATAGATAGATAGATAGATAGATAGATAGCTACCATAGGAAATCCGCAACATTCTATTGGGAAGAACTTTTGGCGCCGGTTGAGGAATTTGCGTGTAATTTTTCTAAATTTTGGCCAGCTCCGCTCCGCTCCTTTTGGGGGGATTCGTGAAGTGGGGACTGAGAAAAAAGGGGGGTCCCAAAACGTGTTTTCCCATGCAATTTTCCATAGGACGATCTGACACGGCTACAGCTCGAACCGCTGAACGGATTTACGCCAAACTTTGCAAAATTGTAGGGACTGGTATGCAGATGTGCCTTTGCTATGTTTGGTGAAATTTGCTCCAGTGGTTGTTATGAAAATTAACTTAAAACCACATATATATCTATAGGCGCGCTCCGAGCGCTCATTGGTACGCACACCGGGGAGCGCACCCGGCACGCTACGGGAGTGCGCGAGCGGAAAGGTGATTGGCTGTCGGATGTCTGTCAACATTCTAAACAGTCCGGAACGTCCGCCATCTTGTGTCTCGGTAAAATCGAGACACCTGATGTGAAAATAAAAAGGGGGAAATTATTAAAAGGGGCAGGGTAGACACCGCCTGACCCCCTAGGTTTACTGAGGGGGGCCTAGAAGGACCTTGAAGTGCAAAAAAACGATAATTTTTTGTTTTAAATTTTTCGTGGGGTAAGCGCTGGGTGCGTTCCCAGGTGCGCTCTCCGGTGCATGGAACCTGAGCGCACCACGGGGAAAAACAGTGTAAAAAAATAGAGTAAAAAAATAATTTTGAGTGCTTAGAGGTAAGTTAGCTCTGAAAAGAGCCGTTGTTTTATGTGGGTGTTTTTTGTACCTACAAGTAGGTACCAATGCAGAGTCTCAAATTCAAGAGGAAGACTTTATTCCCTTCATCTGTAAAATGTACACTATCTCTCCTATAGATGCCTTGCATGTTGTAGCGCAAGTTGTTGTGGTATATGGAACCCATACCATAGTCTCTGAGGAAAGCAGAAACAGATTTATTCACATGTTTCCTTGCTTTCTCAATCAGTGGACAAAATTGGTTGGACCAGTTCCATTTTTGCCTTTGGCATATATTAGAAAATACCAAGGCAGATTTTGGAAAAAGTGACATCAATTGCCCAATGATGTCCTTTAAAAGCATTTCCAGACCTACCCCAGTCAAAGTGCCCAGGTCATTTCCACCACAGTACACAATTATAAGGTCAGGTTGTGGTAGATGCATAAAGGATTTTACCAATGGTATCAATTGGTGACTTCTTAATCCTCTCTGTCCAATCCACACAATGTCCACATTTGGTAAATCAAGGTTGTAAATACCTCTGTAAGATATAGCTATGACCCAGAAACGAGACTTTTGGCATCTTGAAGGTAGATGCGCTTGTATTCAGATGAGTTGTGGAAATGAAATGGCAGTTTGAAAGTAGGAGTTATGAAAAAAAGTGGTTGAGAGTCAGTGCACTTGAAAAACAAGAAATGATTGGTGCTTTCTTAAAATTCACCACTGAAAATTAGGGTGCATGTTTTTTTTTTTAAAGAAGTCATTTTAATGGTTGAGAAAAAGTCATTTAAAGAAACATTGTACATGATTAGCTAGTACATTGAGAGGTCAAACACCATTGCTGTATTCTTTTGCATTAACTTTTGAACTGTGTGCTGGGTTAGGAGGGAGTTACCATGGTAACTGGGTGAATGAGCACTGTGGAGATGGGTGAATATTATGTGAGTTTCAAAGTGTTCAAATTTACAACCAATTAAAATGTGCAGTTTGGTTTTGAATTTGTGTAGGAAGAATTTTGATTGGTTATGTACAAAAATATGTGTCTGTATTGAGAAAAAATCTGTGCCTTTATTCTGAGGCGCCAGTGACAGAAGCATTATTCAGAGATTCTGCTAAAGAAAATCTGTTGTGTGTGACTGACACTGTTCTACATCTTTCAAAGCATTTTTAAAGGTGAGTAATGATTCTTTTAATAAAGATAGACTGCTGTATGCACTATGGGGAAGATTAAGAAGCGTATTGTGCTTCTTTATTCTTGCATTTTGGGTCATTTTTTTGTAATGCTGTTTAAAAATAGAATGGTGCATATTGGAAATGTATTTTGAAAATGAGTTAGGTTTCTGCTTTGTTTCTGTAGTGGTCATTTAAATGAGCTGTGCTTTGTGTCAAAAACGATTTACTATGGAAAATGTTTTCTGGTAAAAACACTGGTTTTTATATTTTTGTGAAGGATCACATTGAGTGCTTGTGTGAAATAAGGAATTATATTTTCACATTTTTCAATAATGTCTCCGGTGCTTTGTAACAGTTTGCCTCTCTTAGGTTAAAAGGTACTCTGTGCCTGTGTCTCATGTCACTTAGCACGTGTATAATATTCTCTCTTTTTCTGGGTGTCATTTCTCTCCTTGTGTGTGTGTCATGACCTGTGTCTTAGGTGCCTAAGATCACACTGTGAGTCAAGCTTGATTTTAAATGGATCTTGGTGTATAAAATGCGTAGTTGATGTCTTTAAAAATATGGAAGTACATGTTTCTTAAAGACATGGTAGATTACATGTAACATCCTGGTCATGTGCCTAAGATCACACTGATGGATGAATCAAGCTTCACTCACGGCGTGATGTTAGCCACACAAGACGCATGTCATGACACACATACAAAGAGAGAGCAGGCGATAAACTTGTTAATCTTGATTTTAGAATCCTTATGTGGCACCTGATAGGTAAGTACCCTCTGGCTGTTACTGCAGGCCTTGCATTTCCCACATGGATATGAGCCATGCATGGCGTGCAGTTCCCCTTTGGACTTCTCCTTGGATAGATGGCTTGTGACTAGTCTGTCTTTCAATGATCTTATTCTGCTGAATGTTATCATTGGGTGTTTTTGCAAATCCTTACCAATTATGGTATCTGATTGAAGGATCCCCCAATTTTTTTACATGATGGCTCTTACTTTATTCGCTGCCACCGAATAGTTTGTTATAAGTCTAATGATGCCACTACCTCCTTTAGATGTGCCAATCTTTTTATCCAGCAGTAGGGTTTGTCTTTCGACTGTTTTAGCTTTCTCTTCAGCCTGTTGGAGGACGGTTCTGGAGTAGCCGCGAGATTTGAAGCGTTTCATGCTTCTTTGTGCGGCCTCTGTGAAATCTCTCTCAAGGGAACTGTTGCACTTTATTCTCAACAGTTCCCCATAGGGGATACTTTTAACTAGGGAGGTTGGATGGCTGCTGCGTCCATATAGGACAGAATTCCCTGCCGTCTCCTTTCTATAAAGGGCGGTCTGGATGGTGCCTAAGTCAACGAAAACCCTTAAGTCTAGAAAGTTGACCTCTTCCTTGCTCATGTTATAGGTAAATTGTAGGTTAAGATCATTTTGATTTAGAACCCTGATGTATTCCTGTGCTGAGAGGTTGGACCCTCTCCAAATAAGGAAGAGGTCGTCGATGTACCTTCTCCAGCATATCACCCTATCGACCCATGTGGTTTTATCATCTGCCCAGGCCACCTGCTTCTCCCACCAGCCTACGAAAAGGTTCGCATAGCTGGGGGCGAAGCTTTTACTTTCAATTGTAAATGCCCTATTTTACTTCCGCCTTGCCGTCGCCAGCTGACACTGACGAAGGCAAGTGCTGAAACGCGTCTGTTTTATTTGATTTGTGCGCAAATAAACCGAACCTGGTTTATACTACTGCGAGTGCTGATTTTTTGCCGGTTTTCAACCTGCGGAGCTCGAATATATTAAGCGGCACGCCGCCGTTTATATCAGCACCCACTCGGCTGAGTGCGGTCTCCATGCGGCGACTTTGGAGCTGAGAAAACTGAGGAGAGGGAGAACGCACTGCCAGGAGAAGTCGGCAGCACCGAAACCAGTCCCGAGAAGCTCGGATCGGAAACTATAATCCGCGCGACCAAGACGGACTGTGTGAGGTAGGAGACACCCGACTTACTCTTTACTCGCTGGCACGAGTGAAGCAGCATGCGCAATTGATTTTTCAACAATCACATTAATATATCCAATGTTCAGCGACA
Source organism: Lissotriton vulgaris (assembly GCF_964263255.1). Taxonomy (NCBI): domain Eukaryota; kingdom Metazoa; phylum Chordata; class Amphibia; order Caudata; family Salamandridae; genus Lissotriton; species Lissotriton vulgaris. Next base: position 2,000,398,173 of record NC_141687.1, read on the forward strand.
CAGCGTGCCAGGAGGTGGCAAGTGCCATTTTTAAAGGGCGACCGGGGCCACAGGCACGAAACGCAATGCGAACAGCTGACACAGCACAATCCACGCTCAGAAGTAAATATCAACAGCTTGAAAGACTCTATGAGCGTGAAACGAGAAAGTGGTGGGAGGCCACCTCGCTGCAGCATTATGTGGAGGTAGAGAGGGTCCCACGCGGCCTCCGTATTTATACAATCCCAGCCTACGAGAATCCTGACCCTGAATTACTCAGCCAGTGGGCTGAATTCACAGCTCACTCTTCAGAAGGAATGCTGAATCTCCTCATAAAATTTGCATGGAAAGATAGGGAGAAGGCACTGCAGGATATCGAAGCACTGGAGAAGGAGATCGTGGAACTGACGGACCAGGGACAACTGGACACAGAGAAGGAGTCCATGAAAAAGAGGCTAACTAGCTATGAAAAGAAGATCCAACTGAGGAAACAGCAAAAGTTCGAACGCGACGCTCGTGACTACGAGCAAGGAAGGATACTAACATTTGCACGCAAATACAACGCTCCACGCCGGGACCTGAGGGTGAGACGACAAAAGCCTCAAGCATCACGAGACACCTCAGAGCCCGAGGTTACAAGCGCGGAACAATCTGAAGACGAGACACAGAATAGAAGTCATTAGAGCGGGCAAACATGCAGGCAGCCTTCTTTTTCGCGAGGAATGCGACTTAATCCGCCAGAACTGGCTGAGGGATGGGAAGAAACGCCCTTCGGAACAATCCACAAGTGCAAGCGGAGACGCATCACGAGATGTGGAGGGAGGAGGCGTAGAGAGAGGCACCAAAAAACAGAGGAACCGGCAGGCCAGGACCAAAAGGAACTATCGGAGGACTTGAACATAATCAACCTCTCACAAAGAACCCTCACAATAGATGAAGAGAAAGTTCTAAAGTTAGGACTTACTTTCTGTCCAACAGGCCGTTACGAATATGCCCAGACTCGAATAGACTTGTTTCTATTCACCCGGAAATTGAAACTCTGGAAATATTTTAAACAGAAGGCACTCAAAGAAAAGACACACGGTTCACCCATGGAGGTTGGTGCAGCCCACCGAGATCCTACAGAGATGAGCATAAGTGACCTCGGCTGTACTCGAAGACCTACTGGAAGAAGGTGGAAGCCAAACCACACCACCAGTGGATGCAATAGGGAGGGGCACATCCATAGATATAACCCAAATTGGTGAATCTAGTGCTTTCAAGCCAACCTCTCGCTTCCTCCCCCAAACACCGATGGATGTAGTGGATGTTTTTTCAGAAGCGGTTAGTCGAGACCTACAGAAGTTATCCAAACTTGAAGAATCTCATAAGGGTAACATCAAGTGGAATCTCTCATTCAAACAGAGAGAAGCCATAACTAACCTGGAACAAGACGACTCAATTGTGATAAAGCCTTTGGATAAAGGCGGGAACGTTGTTATCCAGAGTCATGACAACTACTGTAAAGAAGCCCTACGTCAATTACAGGACCGTAACAACTACATGCCTACGACGGAACATGAATATCAGGAAAGCATTCGGAACTACCACTCCCTTGTTGAACACTGGTATGGGAAGGGAATACTAGGAAGGGAGGAATACCTATTCTTGCAGAATAAACAGCTGAGACTACCTAGATTTTATCACCTACCGAAAATACATAAGGATGCCACTCAACCACCAGGGAGACCAATCGTGTCATCCATCGGAGGATTAACTGAAAAGATGTCGAAGTTTATTGACTCATTTCTGGCCCCATGGGTATCTCAGTTAAGCTCTTATACGAAGGACACCAAAGACTTCCTCAGGCAAATACAAGATGTGGAGTGGGAAGACGACTTGGTGATGATAACTATGGATATTTTGAGTCTCTATACGAGCATCATGATGGGATTGCAGCAGTTAAGACTTTCTTGAACCTACGACCCGCCCGCTACCTGGAACATAGCAGAATGATTTTAGACTTTATATCTTTCTGTTTAAACAATAACATCTTTATCTTTCAGAACCAACGATATAGACAGGTTAGGGGAACTGCGATGGGCACCTGCTTCGCCCCCAGCTATGCGAACCTTTTCGTAGGCTGGTGGGAGAAGCAGGTGGCCTGGGCAGATGATAAAACCGCATGGGTCGATAGGGTGATATGCTGGAGAAGGTAAACGACGACCTCTTCCTTATTTGGAGAGGGTCCGAACTCTCAGCACAGGAATACATCAGGGTTCTAAATCAAAATGATGTTAACCTACAATTTACCTATAACATGAGCAAGGAAGAGGTCAACTTTCTAGACTTAAGGGGTTTTCGTTGACTTAGGCACCATCCAGACTGCCCTTTATAGAAAGGAGACAGCAGGGAATTCGGTCCTACACGGACGCAGCAGCCATCCGACCTCCCTAGTTAAAAGTATCCCCTATGGGGAACTGTTGAGGATAAAGCGCAACAGTTCCCTTGAGAGAGATTTCACAGAGGCCGCACAAAGAAGCGTGAAACGCTTCAAATCTCGCGGCTACTCCAGAACCGTCCTCCAACAGGCTGAAGAGAAAGCTAAAACAGTCGAAAGACAAACCCTACTGCTGGATAAAAAGATTGGCACATCTAAAGGAGGTAGTGGCATCATTAGACTTAAAACAAACTATTCGGTGGCAGCGAATAAAGTCAGAGCCATCATGTCAAAAAATTGGGGGATCCTTCAATCAGATACCATAATTGGTAAGGATTTGCAAAAACACCCAATGATAACATTCAGCAGAATAAGATCATTGAAAGACAGACTAGTCACAAGCCATCTATCCAAGGAGAAGTCCAAAGTGGAACTGCAAGCCATGCATGGCTCATATCCATGTGGGAAATGCAAGGCCTGCAGTAACAGCCAGAGGGTACTTACCTATCAGGTGCCACATAAGGATTCTAAAATCAAGATTAACGAGTTTATCACCTACTCTCTCTTTGTATGTGTGTCATGACATGTGTCTCGTGTGCCTAACATCACACTGTGAGTCAAGCTTGATTTTAAATGGATCTGGGTGAATAAAATGCTTAGTTGATGTCTTTAAATATATGGAAGTACATGTTTGTTAAAGACATGGGAGATTACATGTAAAACATCCTGGTCATGTGCCTAAGATTACACTGATGGATGAATCAAGCTTCACTCACAGTGTGATCTTAGGCACATGAGCAGGATGTTACATGTAATGAGAAATGAATGATATGTCTTGCTTATTTATAGGGGGCCTGTTTTTTGCCAGTAGAGACAATGAAATAATATGAGCAGAGACACACATACTGCTTGCAGAGACTGACATGGTAGATTATATGTAACATCCTGGTCATGTGCCTAAAGATCACACTGTGAGTCAAGCTTGATTTTAAATGGATCTGGGTGAATAAAATGCTTAGTTGATGTCTTTAAAAATATGGGAGTACATGTTTTTTAAAGACATGGAAGATTACATGTAACATCCTGGTCATGTGCCTAAGATTACACTGATGGATGAATCAAGCTTCACTCACAGTGTGATCTTAGGCACATGATCAGGATGTTACATGTAATAAAAAAAATTATGTTATGTCTTGCTTATGTATATGTAACATATAACACATCCTGGATCTTGATTGCACAGCTTTGAGCCTATTTCAGAAGTAAGAGGCCTAACAGACATGCTGCCTAAGATTTCCTAGCAGTACATTTACTAAGCAAATTATTCACCCAGATCCGTTTAAAATCAAGCTTGACTCACAGTGTGATGTTAGGCACATGAGACACATGTCATGACACACATACCAAGAGAGAAGTGACACACAGAAAAAGAGAGATTAAGTAGGTGCATAGTGACATGAGACACAGACACAGAGTACCTTTTAAGCTAAAAGAGACAAACTGTTCGAAGGCACAGGTGATATTTTTGAAAAATGTGAAAATGTAATTCCTTATTTCACACAGACACTCAGTGTGATCTTTGACCAAAATTTTAAAGCCAGACATTTTACCAGAAAACATTTTACATAGTAAATCGTTTTTGTCACGAAGCATAGCACATGTAATGTAAATCAGCCTTATGTTGTAAACTACTGTTTATATTGTTTACTTATTGTAATTGCTATGTAATATGTTTGTAGTGGTCTATAATATGTTATTTTTTCTTTACCACAGATTATAATCATCTATACAAAGATACAACACTATGCCATCCAAAGCAAGATGTCCAAAAAATATAAAAAAAGTTTAAGGTCTAATGAAAGAAAAATACAAGATTCATCCAAAACAAAATCTTCAGTGAAAAACAATAATGCTCCTGGTAAGCAAACTAAGAATTTTCTCAGGAACCTATTGAAATGTAAAAAAATAAAAGGTCTTGTTTTAAAGAACAATAAGATACCTCTAATTAAAAAAAAAATTGTGTCCCTCCAAAAATGTTAGACCTGTAGAAGGAGATGATATTGTGTATAGCAAGAGAAGAGGAAATCAATTTATTGAAATTCGTAGACGAATGATTTATAACAGAATACTATCTAATTTATTAAAAAATGTAAAGAGGTATAAAAAAAAGACCTCCTTTTACAAGAAAAAAAAAGCATAATTAAGATTGTGGATGAAGCATTTAAAGTGAAAAATAAGTGATATGGATTAGTAATGAATAGAATTTGTACACTAGATAAAGCAATCAATGTTTTCAAATCAAAATGTAAGTGGAGGAGAGTAATTAATCAGACTCATTTTTGTGATGTTTTTTTCTGGAGAATGGAAGCATAGTTCAAGTTGTGAGCCATTTTTTAATGGAGAAAGTTACTTGCAGGATAATGATTTGGTGCATGCTGTTGACACCAGTGGTCGAGCATATGAGGTGAATGACGGTTGTCCGGTTGAAAAAGAAAAGATTGTGCCTAGAAATACAGAAGAGGTGTTAGCTGGTGAAGTTTTAGGGAGATGTCCTAAGGCTCCAGTGTATACTTGGAATTGTAGTACTATTTGTAGTGTGTGACAGGATTCAATTGATCTGTTTTGCAGTTTCCTAAGAACATATACTAAGAAAAGTGTAAAACAAAAAATGAACATTTTGCAAGAGTTGGATCCTTGTAGAGTGAGAGAAAAAACAGGTTTGCAAGGGCATTCACTGGCTTGTCTTTCAAAAAAAGTATGTCAGAGTTTTTTTTTCACAATTTTAGGATGTTAGCTGGACATCATAATAAATTGAGGAAATTAGTGATAAGGTTGCATTATGCAAAAAGTCCAGCACTGAAACTAAAACAGTTAAACAGTGCTCTTTTGCATGGAACTGAATTATATGTGAAAAACATTTGTGAAGAAATTGAGCTTTGTTACTTTGGTGAAAAAGAGGACAGTGCAGAAATTGATTCAGTAATAGAAGGTAATGTAGAAGAGAATGTAGAGATTTCAAGTACAGAAAAATTTGAACATGAAATTACAAAGTTTAACGTCAATTCAAGTAAAAGGTCTAATTTTACTTGTGTGTGTTGTCAACAAACTCATTATAAGAATCAGACTAGATTAGTTGATTTATATGTAAAAATTGAAAAGGTAAATAATAATGAGTGGAAGGATTTTGCAACTTATTTGTTGGTTGAAAATTGTTTTGATTTGGGTTCTGATCAACGTATTTGTAAATATTGTTATAAAAAGTTAAATGAAAATAGAATGCCTGCTAGAGCTGTTCATAATAATCTGGAATTGGTAGACATTCCTTCTGAATTGATGGATTTAAATACCTAGGAGTCTATTCTGATTCAATGTGTGCATCCTTTTCAGGCTATTGTTCGCATGGAGCCTAAGACAGGGAAATTGCCTCCTTCAGATTTACAGTGAGGATTAAAGGGAAGAGTTGTTTATTTGCCTCTATATTTTAAGAAAAATATTGATACAATTGGTGTCGAAAAAGTAGAAGAGGAACCTCTGGTTATTCTAGTTAATGGTGTTCCAACAAAGAGTAAGAAAATCTGCCAAGAATTAGTGGATGTTAGGAAAGTCAAAAAGGCAACGTTGTATCTGGTAAAAAATAATCAGTACTATAAAAATGTGTTTGTGGGAGAAGAGGAAACAACTGTAGAAGACGACACAGATTTCTCAGCTGGGCAAATTGAAAACATTGATGTCTCTAGAAGTGATGAAATGTACGAACATTATAGTGTTCATCCATTGCATTCCAAAGAAGTAATGGGGAATGCTATTGACTTGTTTCAAATGACAGAAGCCAAAGGAAGTCCCATTAGTGTATGGGAAGAAAGTTTGGAAGCTCGTTGTCTTCCACAGTTATTTCCAACAGGTGAAGGTGGACGATATGACGACCGACCTGTTCAAATTCCTGCATCGGAATACTGGACTTCAATATTATATGCAGAAGATCCAAGGCTTTGTCAATGCATTCCATATTTGTTCCATCTACTGTTTTAGAGTGACTTGTCTGGACTTTCTTATGCAGTGAACCATATACTGAAAAGTGGAGCACATCTACAAAATGTTTCGGCAAGGGACTTTATGGATAAAGTGAAACTGCAAGACAGTGTTTTGGAATCTCAGCTAATTAATCTCATGGCATGTCAGCGTGGTACTAACGAGTATTGGTACCGTTGTCATGGGGAATTGAAATGTATACTAAGAAACTTAGGAACTCCTACATGGTTCCTCACTCTTAGTTGTGCTGAGTATGCTTGGGAAGACTTACTTGAATTTCTACAGGAGGCAAATAATAACATTGAAAATATTAAATACAAGACACCTGGAGAACTGTGTTCTTTGGATCCAGTTAATGTATGCAGGTATTTCAATCATAGGTTTGAAGCTATGATGTCTTTTATTACAAACAAAAAAATCCTCCTCTTGGAAAGGTGTTGGATTTCTTTTGGAGAAAGGAGTATCAAGAAGAGGTGCTCCTCACATACATATGCTGTTATGGATTAAAGATGCACCAAAATTTGGAACAGATTCAGATGAGAAAGTGATGAGTTTCATTGAGCAGTATTCTACGTGTGCTGTTCCGAAAAGTACAGAAGAAAACAATTTGAGACATCAAGTTTTACGCTTTCAAACCCATCGTTGTGGGAAATACTGTCGTCGAAAATACAAATCCAAGGACAAGTTCTACACGAAATATCGTTTTGCATTTCCACGTCCAGTAACATCAAAAGGAAGAGTGAACAATTTTATGTCTTCTCTGTGACATACTGTGACAAGAAAATCACCAAAAAATACATAAAATCTAAGAAGAAATGAGGAGTTCAAATACATAAATGACTACAACTCAGTCATTTTGTCCATGTGGAATGCTAACATGGATATTCAATATGTTGCTGATAACTCTATTGCTGTGGCTCGATATGTGACGTCTTACATCACAAAATCAGAAAATACAGAACTGAAGGAAATGTGGGAGGAAATTTCACATGAAATGAGTCTAAGCAAGAAATTATACAGTTACAGTCTGAAGATGTTGTCGCATCGAGAAATTGCAGCATACGAATGTTCTGATCAGTTATCATCAGCAAGTCTATATGCCAAATCTAGAACCATCATTTGGGTGAGTCTTGGTCTTGCTGCAACACGAAACCGAGTTTTGAAATCTGTATAAGAAATTGAATATTTTGCGGAGAAAGAACCAGACAGTACAGATATTTTGAAGATAAACATGTTGGATACATACTATCCAAATAGAAGTAGTCATCTTGAGAACGTTTGTCTCTATGAAGTTCTGCAAACTTATAATTTTAAGAGGAACGTCACAGAAGACATCAATAAAGGTGTATATGCTGTAATTGGATATGAAGGCTGTCTAGTGAAACAAAGAAAAGGCCATTTATATATTCATCGAAAATTGAGTTGTGAATCTCCAGACAAAAGGGGATTTTATTACTTAGCTCTTTTGCAACTCTTTAAGCCTTGGTGTAGAGAAGAGGAACTACTTGGAGATTTTCTTACTTATGAAGATTCGTTCAATGCAACCAAGGATATCATAGAATGTCCTGTTGTTTCAAATTATCTGCAAATGTTGAACGAAGAAATACAGCAAGAAGCTACAATTGCGGCAGAGATTGCGAGAGACAGTTCTCAAGACAGTCAGAGTTCTGCTTCATTAAGTCAGGATCCACTAGGAGGACCAATTATATAAAATGAAGCTGCCACTGCTTTGGATGAAGTGGAAAGAGCCATGGAACAAGATCAGGAGGATGTAGTTAACTTAGAAGATTTGGAAAAAGAACTAAACGTTGAGCAGAGACAAATATATGACGAAGTCACAGGACAGATTGAGCATGGTTTATCTCATGAGAAAAAAGAGTGCTCATGTACATCATTTATGCCTGTCCGACTGTACGTTAGTGGAGAAGCAGGAACTGGAAAAAGTTTTCTGATTAAAGCAATCGCGATATATCTGCAGAAAAGAACGGAGTCATCGCTGTCTTGTGTTGTTACTGCTCCAACTGGGTTGGCAGCACACAACATTAAAGGGATTACTTTACATTGCTTATTGATGCTGCCAGTAGAGCATGATAATAAATTACAATACTACAAGCTATCTGGAGAAGCTTGTTGGGAAGTTTCAAGAGTCCTAAAGAAAATGAAACTTCTTATCATTGATGAAGTAAGCATGGTATCATATGTAATGCTTGCTTTTGTGCATTTAAGAATGCAAGAAATTCTTAAAACACAGTATGATGTCTTATTTTGAGGCAAACACATCATTGTTTTTGGAGATCTACTGCAACTAACGTCAGTGAAAGGACAACCAGTGTTTAAAATGCTTACACATGAAGATACCAGGAAGTACCTAGGAAGCATTGGAAATGTTAACATATGGTTACATTTCAAATATGCAGAACTGCTACAAAATATGCCACAGGCAAAGAATGAAGATTATAAAAAGATTCTACAAGATGTAAGAATTGGAAAAGTAAGTGAGTATGGGAAAGCAGCTTTACATGCACGATTAATTTCAAATTTGTTTCCAAAAGAAAACATTCTCCCAGAGAATATTTTTAAAAAAATTCCAGAAAACAAATCTGTCATATGCTTGATGCCAACTCTGCAGGAATGTTCAATCTTCAACAACAAAATGTTAAAGTTGGAAAATCAAGAGATTGTGAAACTGGAAGCTACTGATAAAATAGAACATGAAGGAGTAACTATTATTTTGTCAGAAAAGTTGAAATCAAAATTGGATTCTTTAGAGAAGAAAATATCTAAAACTGCTGGTTTGGAAAAGACTCTGTATGCATCTTTAAATTGTCGTATAATTTTACGACGTAATTTACATGTGGAAAGAGGTTTAGTAAATGGAGCAATGAGTCATGTTGTTGATTTTGTAAATTACCGAAATAGAGATGGAATTGAATTTATAAAAATTAAATTTGATGGTATTGAAGAAGTACAACAAATCAGTCGTTGTTCTGCCTGATTTTTGCTTGTAAAAGATTTATATGTCCGCCGAAAACAGTTTCCTGTTTCTTTGGCATATGCAGTGACTATTCAAGGTTTAAGTGTAGATAGTGCTTTGGTGAATATTGGAAGTTCTGTGTTCAAGGAGGGTATGGCATATGTTGCTTTATCTCGAGTCAGAACTTATCAGGATTGTACTTGATTGATTTTGATGAGAAAACTATGAATGCAGATCTAAATTGTGTAAAGAATATAATAGGTTAAGAAGAGAGTATGCTCCAAATTTACCTCAATATCCTCTATTTGAAAAGCGTGTGGTGGGCCATAAAAAAAGAAATGAGAAAAATTGTAGTGAAGTTGTAGCAAAAAGAAAAAAAGTAGATGAACCAGTAATTGTAAGTAGAAAAGAAAAGGATTCAGTTAAAGATGTTGTTGGATTACAGTTTTGTTATGTTATGTTATGTTAGGAGGTTTTTGTAAAGCGCACTATCACCGTAGGTTTCCTGGCGCTGATTGGGATACTGAGAGGGGCAGATTAGAGTTTATCCAGATTGGGGGAAGAGCCAGGTTTTAAGGGACTTACGGAAAAGGATAAGTGATGTGACAGATTTTAAAACAGTTCTGGTGTCAACTGCTATGCTAATGTAGTGGTTAACGTTGTTTTTTTCCCTCCAAACCGTACAAGAACAGATTTCTGAAAATCGTGATCAAACATTTTGTTGTTTATTAAATTCTGTGTTTGAGAAATGTAGCAGTGATAGAACAAAAATACAAAGTGTTTCTGAAATTCGAAATGTTGTAGACATATGTTCTGGTCTAAATCAATTTTCACAGAATATTCAGCAAGATTGTCAGGAATTTCTAATGTGTATGCTTGTTGTTTTGCAAGATGAAGGTGTAGATGTAGAAAATCTTTTTGGCCTTTCTTATAAATGGCAGCATGACTGTGACAATTGCTCCTTTTCAAGTAGTACTACAATAGACACTGAAAGATTTATATATTTGACTTTACCAGACTGCAAATCAGTGTCATTTAATAATCTAGTTAGACAAGCAAATCAAAGCATGGTCTGTACTCAATGTAAATCTGCAATGCTATCAACATTATTTATACAAACATATGGACAGTATGTAATTTTAATGTTCCAACGATGTAGATCTGATAGAATTAAATTGACAACATTATTTAAAAATGTTGTGGCCTCTCAATTATCAATTTCAGGAAGAACTTTACAACTGCAGCAATTATTTACCATGATGGTCCTGCAACAACATCAGGACATTACACAGCGTATTTAAAATGACATAAAGGTTTGAAACACTGCAATGATGCTCAATGGACTTTCAAACAACGTTTGCCTTCTGACTTACAAAATTCTTACCTAGTGTTCTTACAACCGAAATTTTAGGGAAGGTAATTGGCCTATGAAGATTGCAGCAGTTAATAAAACTTAGTTTGCTGTTCAAAATTACTTTCCCACTGAGAGTGATGAAGATAATCAAAACCATGTAGTTCTCATAGAGGTAGTATATGTATCTCACATAATGTGTACTGTGAATATTATAGAAAATATTAATAAAAAGTAAGCTAGAGGTGAAAATACAACTATTGTTTCATAATGTAAAAGATGTTGGAGCTTTTCTTTCAGAAACTCGGGAAAATCAGAGATTAAGAATACTATTGACTAATTTCCAAAGAAAAGGACTCTCCATATACTATTTGGCCTCGTGGAAAAGTACATGGATCAAAAGTGAGTTAAGATATGTTTTTTCAGAATTTTATACTATTTATTGAATCGTTCTATGGGTTTTTTAAACACAATCATTTTGATTGTGTTTTTTTTGCCCGCTGTTATATGATGAGTAGTATTGAAGTCACTGTTTTAAGTGAAATTCAATATATTCTGAGAACAGCAAAAATAAATCATATAACATGTTGTACAAATTAATTTGTATTTTATATTATCTAATATATATTATTCTCTCCTTCTCTTATGCTCACTCACCTATTTGCACCCTCTATCACTCCTCTTAACTCACCCTCACTGGCCATTTCTCACTCTTCCTCACCTCCCTTCCATTATTCTACTTTCCTTACTTATCCTCATTCTCCACTCCTTCACGACCCTTTCCCTCTCTCCCATCCACCACTTTCCAGCTGTTAGTCACTCTACTTCACTCCCCTTACCCTTCTTTCCATTCTTTGTTCCCTCAATAATTCCCTTTCTCTCACTCACCTTACTACACTTCACTCACTCCTTCTCTCACTTCCTCTGTCCTCTCACATTCTTACTCCCCTTCCCTCACTCCCTCTCTCTTAGCCTCACTCTCTCAATCCTCTCGCTCTCTCACTCCTCTTCCATCACGCGTACTCCCTAAAACTTACCCACACTCCCTTACTTACCTTTCTTTGCTCTCTCACTCAGTTCCTTCCTGCCACTCTTTCCTTCACTACCTCTATGTTCTCACTCCTTCACTTCCTTTGTCTCATGCTCACTTGCTTTTATCCTCTCTCTATCTTCCCTTTTTCCTCAACCTCACTGCCCTTCACTCACTCTCCCTCACCCTTGTTCCCTTACTCCGGTTCCCTCAGTTATCCTCATTCATCATCCTTAACTACCCTTCCTCTTTCTCTCCTCACGCACTCACCTTTTCCCAGTACCTTTGCTTCACCATTCTTCCCTTTCTTCTCTTCCTTTGCTGCCTCAGTCATTCTTCTTCCCTTACTCACCTTACTGCCCTTTACTCACTCTTTGTCTCACTCCCTCTGTTCTCTCATATTCTCACTTGTCTTCCCTCACTCCCTCTCTGTTACCTTCACTCCCATTGTCTCCTCACTGTCTTACGACCCTATATTCACCCTCACTCCCCTTCCATGCCTCATTGTCATTAATCCACCGTTATTTACTCCTGCTTCTCTGTCACTCACTCCCCTTTCTTTACTCCCCTTTCTTCCTTTAGTTTTCCTAATGCACATTCCTTTAGTATCTTACTCACCTTCACTTCATTTCTCTCTCCTACTCTTCTTCTCTGTCATTGAATGTATCCATGTCATTATCCTTTTAGTAAATTGCTCTCCCTCTATTTCTTTTTAACTCTCTCTGACCTTCACCATTCCTTTGTTTTCCTTTCTGAGTCCTTCACTCCTACTTCATCTCTTACTATCTTTTTAGGACTTTTAATCTCCTACTTTGTCTCTTGTATTGTGAAATATATATTGTAAATATTATAACTTACTTTTCTTTCTCTTTCACAGATATTAAATTTACTGAAAATATGTAATTAAGTTTACTTTACTTATAAGGTAAGTTTGACGTACAAAATGTACTTCCGCAACACTCTTTTCCTTAACCTCACTACTCTTCTCTCATGCTCCAACACCCCTGTTCCCTTACTGCGCTTCCCTCACTTAATCTGAATCCCCAAGTTTACTCCCCTTTTCCTCACTCCTCTCTCAACCTCACCTTCTTTCAGACCTTCTCCTTTACTTTCCTTCCTCTCTCTTCCCTTTCTTCACTCATTCACTCTTTTCCCTTCCCTTACTCTCCTTACTCCACTTCACTAACTCATTCTCTTACTCTCTTTGTCCTCTTACTTCTACACTCCTCTTCCCTCATTCTCTCTCTGTTAGCCTCATTCTCTCTCCGTCCTCTTAGTCTCCCACTCCTTTTCTGTCACGCTCACTCCTTATAACTCAGCCATACTCCCACACTCACCTTCTTTCCAACCTTCTCTTTTACTTTCCTTCCGGTTTCTTACCTTCTTTTGCTTCTTCACTCTTTCCCTTCCCTTACTCTCCTTACTCCACTTCACTAACTCCTTCTCTTACTCCCTCTGACCTCTTAGTTTTGCACTCCCCTTCCCTCACTCTCAATCTGTTACCCCTCTTCTCTCTGTCCTCGTAGTCTCTCACTCCTCTTCTGTCACGCTCACTCCCTATAACTCAGCCATACTCCCACACTCACCTTCTTTCAAACCTCTTTTACTTTCCTTCCTGTTTCTTACCTTCTTTCGCTCCTTCACTCTTTTCCCTTCCCTTACTCTCCTTACTCCACTTCACTAACACCTTTGCGTACTCCTCTGTCCTCTTACTTCTACACTCCTGTTCCCTCATTGTCTCTTTGCTAGCCTCATTCTCTCCGTCCCCTTAGTCTCTCACTCCTCTTCTGTCACGCTCACTCCCTATAACTCAGCCATACTTCCACACTCACCTTCTTTCAGACCTTCTCCTTTACTTTCCTTCCTCTCTCTTCCCTTCTTTCGCTCCTTCAGTCTTTTCCTTTCCCTTACTCTCCTTACTCCACTTCACTAACTCTTTCTCTTACTCCCTCTGTCCTCTTAGTTCTACACTCCCCTTCCCTCATTCTCTCTCTGTTAGCCTCATTCTCTTCTTCCCCTTAGTCTCTCACTCCTCTTCTGTCACGCTCACTCCCTATAACTCAGCCATACTCCCACACTCACCTTCTTTCAGATCTTCTCCTTTACTTTCCTTCCTCTCTCTACCCTTTTTCGCTCCTTCAGTCTTTTCCCTTCCCTTACTCTCCTTACTCCACTTCACTAACTCCTTCTCTTACTCCCTCTGTCCTCTTACTTCTACACTCCCTTTCCTTCATTCTCTCTCTGTTAGCCTCATTGTCTCCATCCCCTTAGTCTCTCACTCCTCTTGTGTCACACTCACTCTGTATAACTTAGCCATACTCTCACACTCACCTTCTTTCAGACCTTCTCCTTTACTTTTCTTCCTCTCTCTTCCCTTCTTTCGCTCTTTCACTCTTTTCCCTACCCTTACTCTCCTTACTCCACTTCAGTAACTCCTTCTCTCAATCCCTCTGTCCTCTAACTTACTCACTCCTCTTCCCTCACTTTCTCTCTGTTACCCCTATTATCTCCGTCCTCTTAGTCTCTCACTCCTCTTCTGTTATGCTTACTCCCTATAATTCAGCCACACTCCATCACTTTTCTTTCTTTCCTCCCTCACTCAGTCCTCTACTGTCACTTTTTCCTTCACTTCCTCTGTCTCCTCACTCCCTTACTCCCCTTGTCTCACGCTCACTTGCCTTTATCTATTCTCTATCACCACTCTTTCCTCAACATCACTGCTCTTCTCTTACCCTTCCACACCTCCGTTCCCTTACTCCGTTTTCTTCACTTATCCTCATTCCCCTTGTTTTCTCCCTTTCTCCTCACTCATCTCCCACACTCACCTTCTTTCAGTCCCCCTAGTTCACTTCCCTTCCCCTCTCATCCCTTTCTTTGCTCCCTCACTCATTTTCCTTTGCTCTCTGACTCCACTCCACTTCACTCACTCCTTTTGAATTTGTAAAGAATACAGTTCTTTTTGGAGAATTGGAGGTAGTTCTAAAAAGAACTGTTTTGTTTCTTTTTTTATGTTTTTTTTCCGAACAAAAACAAAAACAGGGAATGCCAAACTGCTCAACAGGAGCAAAAAAAGGGGAAAAATTAGGGCTGGGGACGGCAGCGGTGGTTTTCCCTTGTGCGTACAATGTTCATTATACTCTGTTCTCCGTAGCAAAGCAGTTCATCACACTGATAGTGATATCATTGAAAACAGGCTGAATATTGGGGATCAGCTGCTCAGGTCTTCCTCTCATGGATGATGTTGTTGCTTCTGCAGTGGATGTTGAGGCGCAATCTCTTGGGGGATTACGTGCCAGGTCCCTGACACTCTCCTGGGCATAGTTCTGGGGGTGTTTCCGTTGGACATGCCGAATCATTGTGGAGTTGCCAAAACGGTACTTTCTTCTAGGGTCACCCCGTGAAAGAACTGTTTGGCAAATTTTACACTCTACCTTTGGAGCATTCACCTTTTTTTCACCTGGTGGTATGGTAAAAAATTTCCATATAAAGTGCTCCTTCACCTTGGGCTGAGCAAGCTCCTCCTCAATGAAGTCATCTGAGTCCTCACTGCTGCTGGGTGGTCTGGCAGCCATTCTGTTCACTAAATAGAAGAACACTAAGGAACAGGTCTTGCTGTCTCCAAAGTGAAAGAAGAAGTGAAGGAAATGGGTGGGGTTTTCATTAGTTGTAAAAAAAACTGTTAACAACCAATGAAAAGAGTTATTTTAAGGTCACATGACTTGACGCGCTCACGCTGCGCGCACCGGAGCGCTTCCGGGGGCGTTTACGCGGAGCCAACAAAGGCGCTTACGGGGGCACTTACACGGCGCGAACATAGGCGCTTCAGGGGGCGCTTACGTGGCGCGCCTGAAAGACGTTTTGCTAGCTTTTCAGAAATGCATTCAATGTTAAAATACAGTTATTTAAAATCAAAAATACTAATTTTATAAGTACGCCACTGAATATCTTGCATTATTATTAAGTATAAATACATACTTCTTTTTTTCCGCACACGGAAATAGCGCTCTCGCTGTGCTCTCGGGTGAGCTTACCGGTGCGCGCACCTTGAGCGCTCCAAGACAAAATGATTAAAAAATAAACCTAAATGAAAAATACATTGGAAAAAAAATTGAGAAAAAAATAATAATAATTAATAGTTAAAAAAAACAGCTAATAAAAAAAAATTCAATTTAAAAATCATAGGTTACAAACTCGACATACAAAGGAATTAGCTTTTAAAAAACCTTTGAAATTCACTGAAAAAACATAGGTTTCACAATCGTTATAGTTAGGAATTAGCATTTAAAAAACCTTTGAAATTCACTGAAAAAAACATAGGTTTCACACCAGTTATAGTTAGCTGAACAATTTACTCATACAACACTATTGAAATTCCCACGTTATAGTTAGTTGGACTCACTATAACTTGCGCGCCCGCAATCCACTGCTGATGATGTCACATATTACATCATTCATGACATGGTCAGTGACGCACTGATGACATCACTGATGACATCTCAAATGACATCACTGATGACATCACTTATGACATCATCCATGTGATAATATAATGCACCTCCTCACATTCTAATCTAACCTTTAATACATCCAGTGTTGAATACAGACTACCATTCCTGAAACCATTGACAGACCAATATTAGTTACTACATACACACTCACTGATTCCTAAGTCTACACACACATCCACTCATTCACCCATAGAATCACTCATACATAAAGTCACTCATCAATACAACACTATCATATGCACTCATACACCTATAGAGACACTCACACACTGCCACTCATCCATGGAGTTACTCACACAACTAGTCAGTCATGCAAAGAATCAATCACACTTCCATTTCCTCAACTATACAGTTATACACACAACACCTTACTTATTCAAACATATACTAACACATACTTACTCTCTTATACAATCACTGATACAAGTACACAATGATCCATACAGCCACTCGCACATTCACTGGCTCTCATGTATAGTCATTTATATATGCCAACTCTCACATGCACTTTGTTTTACATATGTACTTACTTGGACATGTAGCATTGAGATATCCATTCACTCACCAACACACCATGCACACAGTCAACCGCCCATATAGCTGTTTCCACATGCACTCTTGAACTCATACACCTAGTGAATCAACTGCTCACACATCTATGCACAGAGTCACACACCTCCCAGCCACCCACACATAGTCTCCCATTCAAATACTTGGGCAACCAATCAATAACCCATATAGCCACTCATATAGCTACTGATCAACACATGCAGCAGCTTACACAACAACAGACATACTGATGCACACATTCAGACAGTTTAGTCACTAACCCATGCATTTAGTAAGACACATTTAATCACTCACTCATACAGTCAGTCACGCACCTACTAAATCCTTCATCCAGACACTTATACATCCACTCATTCTTCAATATGTAAAACATATTTAAACTTTACAGGAACACACAGTCACTGGATGATGTCATCAGTGATGTCATCAGGGATGTCAAATGAGATGTCATCAGTGATGTCATCAGTGATGCCATTTGAGATGTCATCAGTGATGTCATCAGTAATGTAACTGACCATGTTGAGGTGCCGGGTTTTTAGGAACCCGGTGGTGCCAGGGGATAACACCCGAAGACCTCTGAGTTCTCCCTGTTCCGGACCACAGAAACCAAGAGTCTTCTAGGTGAAGTCAGAGATCGAGTTTTATTGGCTGCAACCAAGTAACAAGCGTCCTAGAATTACAACAGCACGGGTCGCAAGTTCTCAGGAGACTGTTCGTTTTTACAGAACCAGCCTTCTCCTTTTATACAAAAATAACAGCTGCAGGCAAGAATTCTTCAGTTTACAATACGGCCATATACATATTCCCACAATAAAGCAAAAAGCGAAGTCACGTCGGCCAACCCATATTTTAGATGTCCAGTTTGTGATGGATTACCCAGCCAGGCCCAGAACTCCCATCAGATATCGATGAAACCCCAATAAAATTGGGCACCTCCTCATCGTAAAACTGGCCATAAACAAGAAATATGGAATGGTGTATGTGTGTAGAAAACATGGTCTGTATGTAGTGAATGGTTTATGGCATGTTGTGCCTTGATGCTATCTTACTCGGCCACTGGGCGAGGAACTGCCCGAACAGGTTTGGCCGGAGGCAGTGGAGTCAGCTCGGCCAGGTCATGGGGAAGTCAGCTAAGGTGGATGTGTCCTTTCAGATCAAGCTCGGCCTCAATCAATTGACTATATGAGGGCAAGCCATAAGATGGATGCCGTTCACAAAATGGAGTCCGAGGGTTCGGGACGGAAATCACGATTTAAGGGTGTTAGCATCACTTGATCACGACGCAAATGCATAGGGATAATGTCCTACTCATTACCGGTCTGCCGATACCAAATTCGTCATGGTACGATGATATTTTGTGACACGAAGGTTGGGCCTCGGGACCATATTACAGCAGGGTCCAGAATTTCAGAACCACAGACCTTCCTTTTGCCCTCATATTAGGCAATAACTCATGCTAATCTGAGTCCAAATCTGTATTAATAAATTCATGGAGATGCTGCTGTAGCATCATTCTGTTGCTCAATTCGTCCCTTGGCTTCCTTACACAGGCTTCCTTACACATGAAGTAGCACAGAGGCCACATATTGCAGGAGCGCACTGCACAAACAGGCAGAACATAAACAGAATGGCTAAGATCATCCCAATGAAGATCAGAGTTTTCCATCCCCAGGCAGAGATCAGTTCCCAGAACCACCCTAGCAGGGACCAATCCCCTTTATCCACGTGAAGGGAATCAGAGATTTTGTGCAGTTTGGAGATGGCCTGGTACACTGTCGGAGCATTATCAGGGATGAAAATGCAGCAACTGGATTGGATCACTCTACATACACCACCACGGTCTGCAAGTATGACATCTAGGGCAACCCTGTTCTGAAGAGTCATAAGTCTGTCCGACTGGAGCTCAGCTGTCAAGTTACTAAGGGCACCGGCCGTTTCGGTCACGGCAGATTCAACTACCCTCGTTAACTGGCGAATGTTCCTGCTGTTCACCATAGGCCCCCAAAACGGCAGAAAACCCTTTGCGAAGTCTCTAAACTCCTGACCCGCAGTGTCGTCTTGACTCACGACACCCCTAACTGTCCTTGTCCGATGGTAATCTGCCTCGGCCGTGTAGGTGGGTGGCAGCAGAAACGAGATAAAACATGTGCCCGAGAAGTCAGGGGGCAACCATGTGTATGCTTTGTCATGGAAGACGAAGTACGTACCCTTAGCCGCTAAGAAGGGAGGGGAAGTTCGGGATGCAAATACATAGGTTTCCGTGCATATGCTCTTCCCCAATTGTGCTTTGGGATCCCTGCCAATACCTTGCAGACATAGGTGACCTCGGTGGGGTACTATCCAAACCGGGGAGGATTCTTTTGCTTTCTGGCTCTTACTCAAGGAAATCCCATACTTAGTGATGTTCCATCTACTATACGGGGTAAACTCATCTTTGGGAATCGTTCGATACGTGTCGATATCCCTGCTCATATTCCTTATTCCTGCCACTAGTGCCTTGTTGCTGGAATTGCTCCCGGTGGGACGCGGGGGTTATGGTTTTATGGCAAACAGGAACATTGTCTGGAAAGCCCACAGAGAACCATAGTAACTAAATGGCAGGACGAAGTAAGGGATGCCCTTATCTGTTGTGTGCGGCATAAGTCCACATATCCAACAGTTCGATGTGTTCATTATAGACTTGTGCTGGTGTAGGAGCTGGATGAATGAGTTATTTACCAATTCTAGTCTTCTGGCAGACTCGTGTTCAGGTAGAGGGTGGAAGGAGTGAAGAGAAACAGTAGGAGGAGGTGTGGGCTGAGTGTTATTCACAAAGGTAACTCGAAATGTGAATAAAGTATAGCCAATCAAGAACATCATTACGCTACACAACATTAAAATATATATTATCAAGAATCTTTTTCTGGCCATCACAGTGCATATTTTCTTTTTATAGTTCGTGGATCTAGCAGGTCTCTCTACCCTTGGAAACTCCATCCTCTAGTTGCTGCCCGTGGTGGGAGATTGATTCTGCCAAGGAGTGCTTTCTGTTCAGCACGGGGTAATTCCCTCGGACCAACCAGAACCGTTTACCTAAACGTCTCCAGCTGCACTCCCCAGTCTGTCAACCGCGACCCTAGCAGCAGAACCGGATGGCGGTTCGAAAATCAAAAATGAGCAAGTTCCCGGGGCGAGAGAGCTGTGAAATCAAAAATAGTTCTTGGGGGGGAGGAACCTTGTAAGCTTGCTTTTATGAGTTCGTGTTTCTTGACCTTAGATTATACCGTTGTTTCCCAGGTATGGTGTGGTCTTCAAACAATGTTCCAGGTTCTGTAGTGTCCAACTGCATTGACGGTGGCACAAATCCTTGCAGAATACGATCACTCTCCTTTTCGGTACCAGTTCCTTTCAATCGTGCATCGCTGAAGAGTGCAAAGCGTGGTACGGACTCGGTCTCAGAGTCAGCATTTCCCTCCTGGACCCACCGGTCATATGGAAGGGGCAGCGGGACTCGTTTACAGTGGGCGCTGTGCACCCAATGTTTTTTCCCGTGGACACGTACTGCAGAGCGGGTAGTTAGCAGGACTTGGAAAGGTCCGGTCCAGCGAGGCTCCTCGTTCTTGGTTCGCCTGAAGTTCCGGAATAGGATCCAGGAACCAGGTTCGAT
Organism: Lissotriton vulgaris; assembly: GCF_964263255.1. Taxonomy (NCBI): domain Eukaryota; kingdom Metazoa; phylum Chordata; class Amphibia; order Caudata; family Salamandridae; genus Lissotriton; species Lissotriton vulgaris. Next base: position 2,000,418,679 of record NC_141687.1, read on the forward strand.
GGCGTGGCCTGGATCATCAGACGCCAGTGGAGAGGAGCTGTGGACCTGTTGGTGTAAAACACGCAATTTAGTTGTCAATTCATGCAAATAGTCAAGCAGTACAGGGTGCTCTATCTCGCTTAGTTTCTTGGGCCTTGGCACTCCCCATATGTTCGCTGGGCGCCCGAACACGATTTCGTGGGGGCTAGGTCCTAGTCTGGAATGGACAGTCATTCTGGTAGACAGGAGTGCTAAAGGCAAGGCGTCAGGCCATTTAAGACCTGTGCTGGCTTGGATGTTGGCCAATTTTAACTTTAACGTGTCGTTGTAGCACTCTACTAATCCCGCTGATTGGGGGTGATTTGCAGCGTGGAATTTCTGGTGTATGCCTAGACATTCGCACACTCTCTCCATCACCTGTCCCACGAATTCACTTCCATTATCACTCCAGACCATTCTAGGCATACTGAATCTAGGGAAGAATTCTTTGACAAGGGCTTTGGCAGTTGACAAGGCAGTGTTGTCCTTAAGGGGATACGCTTCCACCCACCTGGAGAAGGCGCAAACAACAACAAGCACGTATTTCAGATTGTTGTACCTCTCCATGTGGATGAAATCGAGCTGCAAAACCTCGAACGGGTACGTTGGAGGCGCAAAATGACCAGCTGGAGTTGGGGGTCCCCTACTGGGATTGTACTTCAAACACATCATAGTTTCTGACCAAATTCTCTGCGCATTTCGGGATACCACTATTCTGCCATACTGGGGCCAACAATTTACAGATTCCTTTCGCACTAATGTGAGCCATTCCATGGGCCATTGTCACCACTGCAAGCACATATGCATCGGGTAACTGCCATCTGTGATGTTCTGACAATTCGAACCAACAACCATTCGCATCCAATCTACCCTTGCTTTCTCTCCATTCATTCACCTCTTTTTCAGTGGCATCAGATTGTATAGACTTCACACTTTCAATAGTGTCCTCACACATACCCACATCGGCAATCCATCTCGCAGGACCTACAACATCAAAAGCATTCCCACGACCGACATCATCTTGAATCTTTCTGTGTGCACTGCATTTCACGATCGCAACTTGTAGTGGCAAGGTCAGTGACTCGAGAAGCTCGTTAACTAACTGACCATGTTGGATTCTTGCACCACGTGACGTCAGGAACCCACGTTCACGCCACAATCTTCCAAAGCTGTGAGCCACACCGAAGGCGTATTGGCTATCCGTATACACATTAACTCGCTTTCCTTTCGCCAACACACATGCTCCTGTAAGTGCAACTAACTCGGCTGCTTGCGCGGAATTATGGGGAATGCGAGCAGTCTCTACAATCGTGTGCAATGATGTTACAGCGTATGCTGCAGTCGTATCACCATTTGGCAACTTGAAGCATGAACCATCAACCCATAAAGTATCATTACATTCAGGAAGGGGAGTGTCCTGCAAGTCTGCTCTCCCTTTTGTCTCTTCTTCTGTCCTAAAGCAGCAATCATGTCTTTCAACCTCCTCTGTCTCTGCCGGAATAGGCAATAACGTAGCGGGGTTGAGTGTATCACACCTCTTTATGTGTATGTGACTCGCTAATAGTGTCAGCTCATATCGAGCACTAGTTAAGTGCTGTGTCTTCGTTCTGTTTAGTAAAATGTCTACTGCATGTGGGACCATAACGATCAGAGTGTTATTCATGACTAACCCAGCAGACTGTCAAATACAGACAGCTGCTGCAGCAGTGGCCCTCAAGCAACTTGGTAATGCCTTAGCTACAGGATCTAGAGTCGCTGAGAAATATGCGCATGGGCGCTGTTTGTCCCCAAAGTATTGTGTCAGGACTGATAATGCGCACCCTTCCTTCTCATGGACATATAATGTAAAAGGCTTACTGTAGTCGGGGTTGCCCAACACAGGAGCCGAACACAATGCATCCCGCAACTCGTGGAAACTTGCCTGACAATCTTCAGACCAAGGCATGGGATTGGCTGTATCCTTACAGATTAGTCATAAAAAGTAAAGGAGGCCCCCTTATCTGTCAAGTCTGGGACAGGGGAGTAATATTGAGAAACAGGGAAGTCCCACTGGTTAACCACAAAGGTGGTTAGAGTTATTCTGGTGGTCTTGTGATCTTGAATAAACACACAAATGATATATTTTTCTAAAAACAATTCTCCTGTTTTTTCTCTAATTGTGACCATAAATAAGTGACATGTGTGCTATATAGGTATAAATAGTATTTGACATCTTTTCTACAATGGTTGGCCTATGTCTAGTTGAATAAGTTGTGTAAAACGTTTTGAATATATTTTTGTGTGATTGGTATTGCTAAAAAACAAGATTCTGGGCACCACCAGAATAACTCTAACCACCTTTGTGGTTAACCAGTGGGACTCATCCTTACAGATTAGTGCCAGCAAAGGTTTAGCCAACAGTGAGAAATTCGGTATCCATTGTCTGCAATAGGATGTAATGCCCAAGAAAGCACGCACTTCTCTCTGTGTCCTTGGGACACTCAATCTTGCAATTGCCTGTATTCTTTCCGGGGTCAGTCTCCTTCCCTCCTTCGATAAGATGTGACCTAAGTAGGTCACTTCTTGTCGACAAAATTGCAGTTTTGAAAGAGAGACTTTGTGCTTCATGTCACATAAATGACGCAACAACTACAGTGTGGCTTGCTTGCAAATCTCTTCAGAATCTGCAGCGATCAGTAGATCGTCTACATACTGAATCAGAGTCGCGCCATCCGGTAGAACAATCGTGTCAAGTTGTGTTTTCAGAGCCTGACTAAATATCGATGGACTTTCACAATAGCCCTGAGGAGCGCGTTTGAAGCGGAAGCTTCGTCCTCCTAAATTGAAGCCAAAAATATCTCTGCTTTCCTCAGCAATCGGGATGCTGAAAAAAGCGTTCTTAAGGTCAATCACGAGAACCAAGTTGCTGAAGCTGGAACCATAGTCAATAGGGCAGTAATGTCAGGGACAACTGGAAACTGTGGTACAACAATCTTATTCACTTCTCTGAGATCAATCACAAATCTATACACAGGGGGCTGTGAAGGATCAGTACGCTTTAAGACTGGCAAAACAGGACTGTTACAAATGTTGCCTGTTGTCTCTTCAATGACATCTATCTCGATCAGATCATAAATGATCGCTAACAACGCCTTTTCACATTCGCTAGAGATTTTGTATTGGGGAATACGTGGCAACCTAACATTGCCTTTCAATGTTATGACATACGGCGCTATTTCCAAAAGACCCACATCATTCGAACCACTAGCCCATAGTATATCTGGAAGAGATGACAATTCAGTTGGAATATTCTCCTTTGCCAAATACATTGGGGAAATCACTTTCTTACCAAGCGTAAGTTGTACTCCTGAAGGAGAACAGTACAAAGTAGCTTATAATCTCTTTAACAAATCCAAGCCTAACAAATTTTCACCACAACCTGTTGTAAGAATGAGGGGTGCTTCTAATTCACATGGGCCAACAGAAAGGGGCATAGGACTAGAGATTGGGTTTCTAACCGGGGCACCAGAAAAACCTACTGAAACATTCATTTCGCCAGACAAAGGTGCGCCAGGAAGTTTTGAGTGCATAATCAAACTTTTTGTAGCACCAGTATCCAGCAGAAAAAGTTCTGACACTCCTGATGTAATCACCTCAACATAAGGTCCATTCTGATCTACTGGAACTGAAACAACTCCCTCTCTTTGTCCATGGCTGTACTAGCAATTATTACCCTCATTCTCGTTTTCTCCGTAATAGTCATCAGCATAGTACTGAGCTGACCTAGAAGACGCATTATTCTGTTGATCAAAGCTATTCATAGAATTCTGAGGCGGAAAAGAAGTGGTATTCTGGGGGAAATTTCCACGGCCCCTACCCCTAGGAGCCTGTTGAACACCTCTACCTCTTGCACCAGAAACACCATTTAACCGTCGCAATAAAGCTGGACAATTATTCTTGAAATTACCCTCTTCCTTGCAATACGCACACTGATTCGGGCCATACGGTAAACGCTGATGAGAAAACTCGTTTCCTTGCGGGTTTCTCAAATACTGCTGTGGTTGCTGATAATTGGGCTGACTAGGAGTGTGAGGCGGATAGGATTGCTGGAGAAGAACTTTAGTTTTTAAATCTTTAGTCTTTTTGTCTACCTTATCTAGCTCGTCTTTGCGCCTATTTTCGTAGTACTGGGCTGTGGCTAAAATCTGCGCTGACGTGGAAACAGCCCAAGCACTCTCTGAATCTTTCAATTTATTACATAGTTCAGGAAGCAAATTATGTACAAATTTGTCTACAAACAATCTTTGGCCACCCTCGGTAGCCATATCCTGACCACTATGATCGACGAAAGTCTCTTCAAATCTCGTGAAAAAGTCAGACACATTCTCATCTTTCTTCTGCTTGCACGCAGACAACTTGTCCCAATTTACACGCAATTCAGGCATTAAGGTCTTCATGTACATGATAATTCTACCAGGAAGTTCAGCTACCAAAGGCTCAGGTTTGGAACCACCAACTTGTCTAGCATCTGCAGCAGTAATATTAGCCCACGTGTCACCTAGTTCTTGATCATGATCTACATGACGAATCTTACTCCACAAGGGCTGTGGAACAACATTCCCAAACAACATGTCTACATCCGCTAAATTCATTATACACGAGCTTGCAGTCTGTGATAACTCCTTATAATACCCAGCAGGGTTTTTGCGAGGATCAGGTAATGTCTGCTTGAGTGCTAAAACTTCAGATCTTTTCCAGGGGACATGTACCTATACACGCTGGAAATGTGGTGGAACTGGTGGATTTGCGTTTGCGTCACCTTCCCTCTAAACCGGAGGAACCTCTCTCATGGGGTACTGTCGCAGCTTTTTCCTACCTGACATGTCATCCTCATTCAATGATCTAGAGACGTTTCCCTTACTCCTATAAGATAACAACAAATCTATTGCTTTTTCAACATCGGCACCTACAATCATGCCTTCATAGAACTTAAAACGCATACGAAATAATTCCTTCATTTTGCGTTTTGGATCAATTGTCTCCAAATCTTCGCAAAGATATACACACATATCTTCGAATACATATCTCTGAGTGGGTGCATCCCATTGTCGGAAGACCTCCATAACAGACTGAACATCGTATCTAACGGTGTCAGTAACCCATTTGCTTGCTAGCTCATTCAGCATTTCTCTTTCCTCATAATCAGGCAGTTGACTACGCAACTGTCTACGTCCTGTTTTAGGGGTCGTTTTAGGCCACCCAAAGAAGGGTGAGAACAGACCAGTGACGGTACTTGCCACTCTCTGTCGAACAGAAGGAGAAGCTTGCGGAGAGGCAGATGTGCCAGAAAAGACAGGCTGATGAAAGGAGGAAGTCGAAGCAATAGCAGAGGAAGTCGAGGCAGTGGCAGAAGTTGTATTAATAATAATAATAATAATAATAATAATAATAATAATAATAGGGACATTTATAAAGCGCTGAGTTACGCGCACCGGCGTGTCCACGCGCTGAAAAGTGGGAGAGGCGGCAAACAGGGAACACAGCAGCCAAGCAGGCAGTTATTTAGCATAGAGGTAGGTTTTTAATTTCGCTCGAAACCTCGCTTCTTCAGGTTCCAGGCGCAAGTCCACTGGAAGTTTATTCCAGTAGTTTGCCACTAGACACCTGAAGGATCTGCCTCCCATGCGCGCTTTCTTTACCCTGGGGACCCTAAGCAGACCCCCACCAGCGGATCTGAGCGCTCGGGCAGGTTCGTAGACTTCAATCAGTCTCCTCAATGGTCGCGGTGCCCTGCCATTCAGAATCCGGTGACAAGTGCAGAGGGCTTTATATTCGACTCTGCGCCTCACAGGGAGCCAGTGTAACTTCTGCAGGGCCACCTTCGAAGGCGCCCTTTTGGGCAGCCTGAGGATCAGACGAGCTGCCGCATTTTGCAGCACTTGAAGGCGGGCCATGCTTTTCTCTGGTGCCCCCAGGTACAGCAGGTTCCCGTAATCCATCCTGGCGGTCACCAAAGCATGCACCAGGGTTTGACGATCTTCCATCGGCAGCAGGTCCAAGACTTTCCTTAATCTTTTCAGTACCCCAAAGCACACTCTGACCACCCGGTTGATCTGGGGCCCAAAAGTGAGACCCGCATCAAACCATACCCCTAGGTTTTTTGCCTCTTGGCAGGGGGTGGGAGTTGGTCCTAAACAGGATGGCCACAATGCCGACGACCAAGCAGACTGGGCTCTCCCTACCACCAACACCTCTGTCTTGTTGCCATTAAGTTTTAAACAATTGATGGCCATCCAGTCGGCAAGTTCTTTCATGCACGACCGGAAGCCATCTGCAGCAAGACAGGGCGCGTGCGACAGGGAGATGACCAGTTGCGTATCATCGGCATATGATACCAATTGGAGGCCATGGCTCTCCACAATGGAGGCTACAGGCGCTACATACATATTAAAAAGGGTCGGGCTCAGGGACGAGCCATGAGGCACGCCTTGGCCCAAAAGTACCCCCTTAGAATAGCAGTCGCCTAGCCTCACTTGAAAGCTTCTCCCCGTAAGGAAGGCCTGGATCCACCTCAGCGCAGTGTTAGCGATGCCACCTCTGTTCAGACACTGTAGCAAGGTGGTATGTGCTACAGTGTTGAACGCCGCGCTGAGGTCTAGAAGGATCAGGGCCATAGTTTGCCCTTCATCTACGCCCTGTCTCAGACGTTCTGTTGCCATAAGAAGGGCAGACTCAGTAGAGTGGCGCGGTCTAAAGCCAAACTGCGTGGCGTGGAGCAATCCCGCCTCCTCCACATGTTTCATAATTTGGGTGTTTACCACCTTCTCCGCCACTTTGGACAGAAAAGGCAGGAGTGAGATGGGCCTCAGATTTTCTAACACCTCAAGGCCAATGTGGGGTTTCTTCCGGAGAGGGAGCACCACTGCCTGTTTCCACCCCTCAGGTAACATGCCCGACTTGAAGGAGGTGTCCAGGACGTGCCTTATGTAGGGTTCCAGTACTTCCAGGCTGTCCCCCAGACGTTTAGGGGACACCGAATCCAGAGGGGAGCCCGATTTAACAGAGAGGCATACCCTGACTAGCTCTTCAGGAGGGGGGATAGTAAAGTTTGTGAGAGACCCCGCAGTATCCGTGCCCTCCGATGTTACCTCAAGCTCAGCCCCTATAGGGGGAGGGTTAGGAAAGGTCGAGTACATTTTCTCGACTTTAGTGGAGAAGTATTCGGTGATACGATCGCATGTTTCCGTCGAACAGCTCTCCGGGTCAGCAGATGAGTCTATAGTGGTCAAGACTTATAGATGCTGAAGAGTTCTTTGGCTGAGTTTTTTGCCCCCAAGATCTGTCCTGCATAAATGGCAGCATTTGACTTTTTAATCAGCCTATGATGAAGCTGCCTTTTTTCTAAAAACAGTTCCCTAGCCTGAGTATCGTATGACACCCTCCAAGCTCTTTCGGCTCGCTTACATTCCGCCTTTGTTCGCCTCAGCTCTCCGCTGAACCATGGGGCTGATCATTCCTTGCGGTCGCAAGCAGATGTACGGCAGAGTGGGGCGGTGTGGTCAAGCGCTTCTGTAATGCGGTTATTAAGGTTAGAAACCGCCGTTTCGATATCCTTGCCTCCAGGCTGGCCGTCACTAATCAGAGCTTGATTAAAATCATCCAAGGAGAACTTAGCCCACTTCCTCCTTAGATAGTTCAGGGGTGCCTGACCAGATTTAGTGGCTTTAAGGCTGTTTATAGAGAAAACCACCAAATAGTGGTCTGTCCAGGGGATCGGTTCAACTGTGGACACCTCAACCCCTCCCCAGTTAGAAAAGACCGGGTCCAAGAGGTGCCCCTGCCGGTGCGTGGGGCTTGAGAGCTTGAGTTCAAGCTGAAGGGCTTGAATATCCCGGCAGAATTCCACCACACCTTTGTCCTCTGGGCAATTTAAGTGCAGATTGAGATCACCCAATAGGAGGAATGTGTCCCTACGCAGCGTTGCCTCTGTTAAACTTTCTAACAGACTCTCCCTGAACTTGGTACAAGGCCCTGGTGGTCTATAGACAAGAAAGCCTTTGATCGTGCTACCCCCGTTGACTTGAATAGTGAATGCTCCGGCCTCACTCTCAGCGACCAACGTGCACTCCAACAAACATCTCATAGTTTTCTTAAAAATAATCGCAATCCCCCCTCCCATCCCCACTGGCCTATCCTGCCTAGCCATGGAGTAGCTCTCAGGCATGGCCTCGATGATATATGAGTCAGAGAACTGGTCTAACCACGTCTCCGTGAGGAATAATAGATCAAACTTTCTCTCCACAAGCAGCTCGAATATGTCGAGTCTATGCTTGCGGAGTGACCTCACGTTAAGGAGACCACAGGTAAGTGCAGCTTGCTCCCCAGCGTCTTGCAGCACGGTGGTGAAACGGAAGCCGCAGTAAGCACATACCGCATCCTCACTAGACATACCATGCCTGCATGATGGTACAGAGGCCGGACATAATCTGAGGAGCTGCTCCCTGTCCCAGTGGATCTTAACAACCGGAACAGGGGTTCTCGCCCTAGCACGCAGTCGGCTGCGGACGGGCGCAGACGGGCTCGACTTTGGCGACACTTCGGCGCGCCTTCGTCGTGCCCCCTGCGCTCGTCCGCTGTGCTTCCGGAAAGGCATCCTCCTTTTGTAGCCCTCAGCCCGCGTGCCTCGCAACCACTATACCGCTAACCGGTCTCTCGCAAAGCGGAAGCGGAAGTGACAGTCTCTCACCTCCACGCCCTCCGCTCAACGGTTCTAGCCACCCTGTCGGACCGAGGCGTGGAGGAGGGAAGACAAGACAGCCACCCCGAATACGTTCGGTAAGTCAGGGGAACAAAGGGGGGAGTGGGAAGCCTCAGCCTGCTAAGGACTTGGCCCCACCAGAATCAGCATTAAAATACAGCCACTGGAAATAGTTTAAAAACTATGCAGCACAGTCCGGATTTAAAACACAGCGTTACACAACGTTACCAATAAAATAAGATGTCTGCGCGCAAAGCAGCTGTGAGCCCTGCCACTGCTCACTCACCACCACGCAAGCAGAGTCTCTGGTTCCTTTTGTAGCCCTCAGCCCGTGTGCCTCGCAACCACTATACCGCTAACCGGTCTCTCACAAAGCGGAAGCGGAAGTGACAGTCTCTCACCTCCACGCCCTCCGCTCAACGGTGCTAGCCACCCTGTCGGACCGAGGCGTGGAGGAGGGAAGACAAGACAGCCACCCCGAATACGTTCGGTAAGTCAGGGGTAAGTTTATTAGGATAAACAGTTGGAGCAGTAGGCAAAGTCATAGGAACAGTAGAGGAAGTATGTAGCAAAGGCGGTGGGCCTTGAGAAGGCTGCGCCGGAGAAGTAGGAACCAGCTGAAGAGGAGCTGGTGCTTGTGCAAGAGCTGCATTTCGTGCGCCGGGGCGCGGTACAACAAAACGCTTCGGGGGTGCAGTAATGCTCAATGTGTATGTGGGTGGTGAATCCAATAAATGGGACATTAATGGATCTTTTTCGGATGTTCCCTTCGAACCTTGTCCTTCATGTGGCAACATCGGGTAGCATTTATCTACTGCTAACTTCTTGCTTCTGAGCATTTGTTCACTTTCCTGCTCTTCCTCATTATCCCTGTATGCAACGGCAGCTTGCACCATTGACATACCTCTTTTATTTTTCTTAGCTAATTTCATTTCTTTCTGTTTGGCTTCTTTGCGCCACAAGCGAAAAGAGTCAAACATTGCCAGCCGGGCTTTCTTCTTAAACAGTTTGACTTCGAGGTTATCTAAAATTTCTGCGTCAAAGCTACCATATTGGGGCCATTTTAAAACACCATCCTTTCTGGTGTACTTTATCCATACCTCATTATATGTGATAGGGCCTACTCCGTGCTTTATGTAGAGTTCGTATGTTGGAGTTCCAATCGTAGGAACCGGACACGAATCCTCTAATCGGGAGTCCTTACTACAACCAAGACAAAATAGGTTTCCAAGTCTGCTAAGACCAGGCATCTTTGCTCACTAGTCTAGCTTCAAACTTCAAGGGATTATCTATTTATGATATTCTCGTGAATACACGAATCCCTCGGTTTTGGCGCTTGCAAGTTCCAAACAAGGTGTACCTCAAGGATACCAAAAACTAAGAACAAAACTAAGGACTGGGAGACGCTCCACTTATACTTAACTGAAGTATTGAAGATCGATGACATCCCCAGAAGACTCGTCTATTGTTTCGCTCTACCAAGGATCACTGGGTCTAAAACAGGGCGATAGTCAGGGCAGCAGTCCTTCGTAGCCGTCGGGACGCGGGAAACCTCGCAGCAAAGACCTTCGGAACCACGTCGACATACAGGGGTCGCTGAAGTGGCTGGCCGTCCTCTGGAATTTTCACACGAAGCTCCTCACGAACATCTGGCTTGGACCGTCACCGCTTGATACCGCCCCGAGTTGGGCGCCAACTGAGGTGCCGGGTTTTTAGGAACCCGGTGGTGCCAGGGGATAACACCTGAAGACCTCTGAGTTCTCCCTGTTCCGGACCACAGAAACCAAGAGTCTTCTAGGTGAAGTCAGAGATCGAGTTTTATTGGCTGCAACCAAGTAACAAGCGTCCTAGAATTACAACAGCACGGGTCGTAAGTTCTCAGGAGACTGTTCGTTTTTACAGAACCAGCCTTCTCCTTTTATACAAAAATAACAGCTGCAGGCAAGAATTCTTCAGTTTACAATACGGCCATATACATATTCCCACAATAAAGCAAAAAGCAAAGTCATGTCGGCCAACCCATATTTTAGATGCCCAGTTTGTGATGGATTACCCAGCCAGGCCCAGAACTCCCATCAGATATCGATGAAACCCCAATAAAATCGGGCACCTCCTCATCGTAAAACTGGCCATAAACAAGAAATATGGACAGGTGTATGTGTGTAGAAAACATGGTCTGTATGTAGTGAATGGTTTATGGCATGTTGTGCCTTGATGCTATCTTACTCGGCCACTGGGCGAGGAACTGCCCGAACAGGTTTGGCCGGAGGCAGTAGAGTCAGCTCGGCCAGGTCATGGGGAAGTCAGCTAAGGTGGACGTGTCCTTTCAGATCAAGCTCGGCCTCAATCAATTGACTACATGAGGGCAAGCCATAAGATGGATGCCGTTCACAAAATGGAGTCCGAGGGTTCGGGACGGAAATCACGATTTAAGGGTGTTAGCATCACTTGATCACGACGCAAATGCATAGGGATAATGTCCTACTCATTACCGGTCTGCCGATACCAAATTCGTCATGGTACGATGATATTTTGTGACACGAAGGTTGAGCCTCGGGACCATATTACAGCAGGGTTCAGAATTTCAGAACCACAATTTCATGAATGATGTAATATGTGACATCATCAGCAGTGGATTGCGGGTGCGTGAAATATAGTTAGTAGAACTAACTATATAGGAGTGATTTCAATGTTTTTTTAAAAATGCTAATTCCTAACTATATAAGGCCTGAAACCTATGGTTTTTTAAATGAATATAGATATATAGAGATATAGACACATACAGTCACTGAAAAAACAAAGGTTACAGGGAAGTTATAGTTAGATGGACATTTGACTCACACAAAACCAGAGAAACTCAGCAGTTATAGATAGCTGAGCCAACTATAACTTACGCCCTCGCAATGCACAGCTTATGACCTCATATATTACATCACTCATGACATAATTGATGACATTTCAAATGACATCACTCATGACATCACTGAATACATCACTGATGATATAATCTAGTGATTGTGAGTGTTTTCTAAAAGGTATTGAGTGTTAAAAATATATACTAAGATAAGTGGCTGTTGGTATTCCTATATGGGAGAGTGAGTGGGTGTGTAAGTGGCGTGTACAAGAGTGAGTGGAATGTGAGAGACTGCATACATGAGTGACTGGGTGTGTGAGTTTTTGTGTGGGTGGGTGGGCAAGTGGGTATGTTAGTAGGTGCATGATTGAGTGGCTGTGTGAGCCTCTGTATGGGGGAAGGAGTTGGTGAGTAAGGGGCTGTAATGATGAATGGGATGATGAATGAGTGGCTGTATGGGTGAGGTGCAGGTGTGTCAGTGGCTTTAAATGTTGAATGAGAGAGTGCTTGAGTGACTGAATAGGTGATTGAGCATGTACACAAATGTCTGTATGGATGAGTGACAGATTATATAAGTGACTGTACAGCTGCACGAATGGGTGTAAGTGGGTGTATGAGTGAGTGAGTGGATGTGTCAGCAGTTGTTTGGGTAAGTGAATGGGTGTGTGAGTTTAAACGGTTGTATTGGTGAGTAAGTGAATGTGAGAGAGGTTGTATGGGAGAGTATGTACTTGTCCCAAAGACTGCATAGATGAGTGAGTAGATGTGTTAGTATATCTATGAGTAAGGTAGTGGACGTGTGAGTGTAACGACCGGATTCTCGGACCAGATAGAATCAGCTCATTAGAGCACCACCAACCCAGCCGGAACGTAATCACCTCCCTCCTTAGGACCTATTCACAACAGGTATCTATGTCTCCTACCCAAGGATGGGGAATTAGCAATGTACATGCCTAAGTTTTCTACAATATCACACTCATACCAATTAGTCTCGTGGCAACTTAGGCCCAGACCATTTTACCCTGGGGCAGTCCTGATTATATACCATTACACACTGGCCACAACCAGTGCTCTCTCAAGCCACAATCCGGTGGGTATAAATACCAGTATCCTCCCTGGTACTCGCTTAACAAGCCACAATCCTGTGGGTATAAATACCAGTATCCTCCCTGGTACTCGCTAAACAAGGCACAATCCTGTGGGTGAAAATACCAGTATCCTCCCTGGTACTCGCTAAACAAGCCACAATCCTGTGGGTCCCAACGACGATCACTTTCCTATGAATACCATTAGCTCTCATTGGGGAATCTCCTGCTATTTACTAAGGGTAGAATACTACGATATTATGAGTCACAATGATAACCAAATTAGATGATATGCAACTTATTCTCTACTTTAAGGGCTCCTCTCTCCCTCATTATTCGGTCACTGCTTACCTGATCGGGAGTTGCGTCCGTTCGCGTAATAGTAACTGACTAAAAGAACAGGTTACCTTCTCATATAAGAATAAGAGGCACATGCCGGTTGACTAAGAACTGGGGTACTTTATTTAGCATAACAATAATATCAATATGACACTATACTATAACATATATAGCCTGCAAAGGGAAAATGAAAGGTTAGAATGTGCACGTTACAAAGAAAGGGTCGACGTCACCTTAGTAATATGAAGTCTGGACTCAGCAGTCATCTGGGTTACCTTCTCGTCTGTGTCTTGGCTCGTCTTTAGGGTCACACCTCTGCAGTCACGGATACACGTCTGCACCGCTATGCTCTGTCTCCTTCGCCTCCCTCCAAGTCACTGGAACCTTCCTCTCATCAGCTGCTTTCTCTCTAACTGTTCTGCACTACTCCTCTCTCCTCTCAATCACGGATCATCTTCACTTCTCGGCTTCGATCTTATAACTCAGTTTCAACCACTCTGGTATTCGTTCTCTTAACTAACTGCTTCACTCTAAATGCTCTGATCTTAAAGGTTAAAGCCCGCCAGCTGCTCCAGCTAAAATAACTTCAATCTTTCTAAGAGAGTATCAGCTTCTCGATCTGATTCAGACTTTAAAATGGCGACTGTCTGCCCTGAAATAATTAATGGCATTGATGCTAACGGCTAGCTGCCGCCTACAGACTGACTAATTCACTGCCTCATGCTTTCACTAATATGGAAGCTTGTCCCTTCATGGAAAGTTATGGCCAGTAGCCTGCCGCCCACCAAATTCTTGTACCTCCCCGTACCAAGGACACGTTCCCAGCCGGCCGGCCTGATGTTGTGTCTTCGGAATGGAGAAAAATACAGTCTTTCGATAAGGGCCAGCCTGAGCCGGTTCTCTCCAAGCGAACAACACCTCATAACTAAAACATTACATTTGACCTAGAAGCATCTCAAGCTGCCGGGGCAGAAAGAAAGATGGAGTCTCTCCCGTTTGAGGCCTACAATGCCCGAAATAGGCATAAGTCCATCGAAGGTATACTAACACTCTTACAAAAGGACGGATTATCACTAATACTAATGAATCTATCCCCCAATATAAGTTTATAAGCCCTGATCTAAGGAAAAGTGTACAGAATTAATTGGCATGCCTTGTGAATATGCTCTATTTACGGTTCTAATCCTTCCACTAGAATGATAGTAGACTGAAGTCACCTCCAATCACCTTCCCTCAAGGAAGGGCCGAAAAAGTCGGTCAGAACAGTGAGTGACTCTATGGGTGGGTGAGTGAGTAGGTATGTCAGTATTTGAATAGGTGACTGATAGAGTTTGAGAATGGCTATACGGATATATGAATGGGTGTGTAATATGTCAGTGTCTGTATTGGTCAGTGAGTAGGTGCATCAGTGGCTTTATATGTGAGTTAGTGGTTGTGTTAGTGGCTGTATGGGTGAACTGTTGTGTGAGTGCTCTACCACTCAGTGACTAGGTGTGTGAGTGTAGATTATGTCTTCCGTGATGTAATTTTAGATCATCAGTGATGTCATTTAAGATGTCATCAGTGATGTCATGAGTGATGTTACTGACCATGTCATGAATGATGCAATGTGTGAGGTCATAAGCAGTGTATTGTGGGGGTATAAGTTATAGACAGCTCAGCTAACTACAACTGCTGACATTCTCTGGTTTTGTGCAAGTCAAATGTCTAAGTATAATATTCCTGTAACCTTTGTTTTTTTTTCAGTGAATTTCTATTTTAACTAGTAGTCATGTTTGTAGACTTGTGGAGCAAGAGGACGGGGTCTCCCACCACTTCCCAGGAACCCCGCTGTGTCACATTTACTAGAGGTAATAGGGGGGCTTCTTGGCTCCTAAGAACCTTCAGGTCCCAAGAGGACTTCAACCCCCAACCAATAGTGTGCCAGGAGGCACGTTTGAAGAGTGGTGGAGAAAGGGGGCATGGCCTCCGAAGTCCTCACAGCAATCAGAAGGTTTGGAACTTACAGGAGGTAACATACGGGGCTTGTTGGCCCCCCAGAACCATCAGCATTCAGAGGGACTACATCCCCAAACCAACAGTGTGCCAGGTGGCGCATTTGCAGAGTGGTGAATATAGGGGGCCGGCCTACGGTGACTTGCCATTTTTTTATTTTTAATGTATTTGGGTTGGGGCTGTGTGGCTCCCTTTCCTGGGTCAATTTCGGCCTCAGTGACCTCATTCCCTGGGGCCCAGCATTACTATTGGGTGCTTTGGTCCCACTCAGGACACCCACTCTATTGGGGACGGCAGATCGAGCCTGAATTTCCCGTGGCCTCTGCTGGCTCCCCACCACCTGTGGGACCCGACATTGCTTTGACACAGAGGGAGCTGCTAACAGGCAGTTCACTCTCTGTCAGAGCTATTGTGCTCCACTTTGAGCAAGCAAGAACAAAATGCTCTCGCTTGCTCAAAGTGTAGCACAGTTTGCTATGGCTATGGCTATGGTCTCACCTATGTAGTGCGCATGCGCTGCATAGGAAAAAGACCATTGGAAATCAATTCTGTTTTGCAGTCACAAATGTACATGCATTGCATTGCTTTGAATGGCAACGCCTGCACGTTTGGCGATTCCTTTGCGGGAGCGAGCTTTCACACCATCGTTTGTAATTAACTGATGGTTCCTGCTCGTTCCCGCAAGGGAAACAGGCACATGTCTCCTCTTCTCTCCCCTCCCTCCTTTTTTTTTAACTTTGAGCGCGAGGCACACGCGCTTGTTCTTTTTACCTTCCTCTTATCTTTGCTTCCTGCCTGTGTACCCATCGCCCTGGCCTCCTTTCTGTACCCCTTGCCTTCAGACCCCCTCCCTACCTGGAGCACCTCTTCACCTCGTCTGCCCCGTTACCCATGCTTAGATATTGGAATCTCCTCCCCTGGGGCGCACATTGATGATGTTTCCGAACCCCACCATCGGTGTCTCAAAAGAGGAGGATATTGGTTTAATAATCACTGCTCATTTCATCCTCCTTAAATGTTTCTTTCCCCTCCACTCATACAAAGGCATCATGGCCAGCGTCTTGATTGCAAAAATAGAGCTTTGTGTTGTTTTCTTTGTGTTGACCAGTTAGCCGCAAAGTGACGCATTTCCGGGTAGTTGTCAGTTATCAAGGTCATCCCATCCGCAGCGGCCCAGCTTTCTACTTTTAAATAATTCATTGGTATGTGCAGGCGTCAGCGAAAACCTCACGGAAGGCTGTGTGATTACATTTGAAACTCAACAAATCTAAATTGTTGAGAACTCAACTAATAGGGCAAACTTCCCCCGTCTAGTCCAGGAATCAGATGCCACAGCTGCTTTCCATTCAGTACCCTTGAATACGTTTGAGTCAGTAGGAATTGTTAATAATGCTCGTGTCCTGAGGTCCTTTGGGACCTTATAAGTGTTTAGTTGCGCAGCGCAATATCCTTGGTGCAACAACATCAACTGTTGCATGGTTAAACACTTATAAGGTCCTAAAGGCGAGACCTATTGGGTATGAAAATGCTTGTTTTCTACATTTTTGTGGGACTTTTTCCTTAATCTGAGTCCCAAGATGGCTGTCAACACTTCCTAGTTGAAGTGTTGGCATCCAATCAAATTTCAATAGGATCCACAAGTCCACTGCTTGGATCCAGTTACCAGACAACTTTTGTTTTTTTAAACTTAAACATCTCTAAAAATACTGAGTGGATTTACTCCAAATCACAAAAAGCATGCTTCTGGACCAACATCTAGCTTTCTGCCAGAATTGGTGTAATTCCATTCTGAGGTTCGGGCTGTGGTCGTGTTCAAAATCGAAAATGTATGGGGAAATTGTGTTTTAGGACTCAGCTTTTTTCTCGGTCCCCGTTTCACGGATCACCCTGAAACTTTCAATACAGCAGCTGAACTGAAAAAAGGAAAAGTTGTGAAAATGTTGTAAAGATTTGTCAAGTGGCACCAAAGTTATTGGCAAAACAAAGAAAGCTTTTCCTATGGCAACATGGTCCTAACTATAACTAACTACTGGCAACCGCCAGTAGATTATGTGTCTCTGTGTGTGTGTATGTGTGTGTGTGTGTATGTATGTGTATATATGTATATATACAGATACATACACCGCGAGGCTGAAAAGCGGCTGCCCAGCATTTCACAAAGATATTCAGACTCTGCCTACAACCCATATTGCAAATAAATTCAAATTCAGCAACTAAGTGATGTCAGACCCATTCTTTGAGTGGGATTGGAGTTCATGTGTCACCGGTAGCAAGCACCATTTTTCCGGGACCCCTTTTCGCTTTGGAGCAACGTGCCAGGCTTGCTCAGTTTGGTTTTGTATAAAATACAGCGCGTCACCATACCTGATGGTACAAGTTACTTACTGGATTTGGTGCAATATGGGGAGAAAAGTAGCAGATTTCCTGCGTGAAGGTTGCCGAAGTTGGGTTTGCCATTTGCCTCTTGTTTTGGCCTGCCGGGTGAAAGTGCTTGCCGTGGCCAGCAATGACTGGGACACCACTAGGTGTTTAAGCAAGTGGCTCACTGTATCAGCGCTTACTGCAGGAGTGTCAAATCCCGTCATGGATTCAGCAGGTATGGTGCAAATGTGAGCCATGGAGGAGGGTCAAGTATTACCATCCAATGAGGGAAGATCTATATAAATGCCTCCAGATACGAGACCTTTCAAGAGTGAAGCGGGCACTGAGGAAATCTGCGAAGCAAAAACGCGTCTGCCCAGCATTTCATGAAGACATTCAGACTCTGTCTCCAGCCCATATTGCAAATATATTCAAGTTCAGCAACTGAGTGGTGTCGGACCCAATCTTTGAGTGGGATTGGAGTTCATGTGTGACCGTAGCAAGCACCGTTCTTCCGGGACCCCTTTTCATTTTGGAGGAACGCGCCAGGCTTGCACAGTTTATATATCAGTGGCAACTCCCCCATTGGGGCATGGGGGCATCTCCTCACTGCATTCTCACAGTGCGAGAAGGCAGTAACATAAATGGTAAAACCACCATTTATGTTCCTGCTTCACGCACTGCGAGAAACCAGAAGTGCCTGGTGTGCCTAGTTGAGGGTGGGAGATGAGGTGGTCCTGCTCGAGAGCAGGGGCGGCGGCTTGGCCACTGTTGTGGGTATTGACTGTTTGGTCGGCCCCAGGGCTGAACAAAGCAGTCATGCGCACTCCCCCCTTTTCTCTATTTAGGCTGGTTCATGCAGCCTACATAGTGAAAATGGCCCAGCTAGGGTGCTCTCAGCTGTGCCTCACCAATCCCAACGCTGTCATTGCAGCATTGTGATTGACTTAGGGGAGGAGGAGGAGGGAGGCTGCCTATAGCCTGCCAGGAGGAACAGCAGTAGCTAAGGCGGCGGTGCTGAATGCGCTCACGGAGGAAGGTACGTTTTTTTTTTATATATATATTACAGTGACTGTCCCACTTCCCTCCCCCCGCACAAACCCACCCGTCCGTTTTGTTGGCCACGACTGCAACCACTCAAAGCAGCATTCCACCTACAACTTAATCATTGTTGGATTCATAAATGTTAGCTCTTCTCCCCTCAGTAAATCACTCTCACCCCAAAACGCCCTGCTGAATTCAGCAAATTTCATAATTCCCTCGGCGACATGTCTCGGCCACTTCAGGGGAAACATTTGTTTCTCTGTCTTGCACAAACCCACACGTTTCGAGGCCAGCAAGCGGGCACGTCTGAGGGCCTGGTTCCTGGAAATGGCGTACCTAGAAGCAGCCGTGGTCCGTCCATTGGGGCGTAGGGGCGTAGCCCTACCAGCCACATGGACCCGCATCGCGGCCGCCGGCCGCAATCCATTCCATTCCTATCTACATAAATAACTGTGACTGTAACATAATACCAGCGGCAGCCGCCGGGAATTGCGCAGGTGGGGGTGGCCTGCTGCAGCTTGAGTGACACAGTCCACACACTCAGGCTGCAGCAGACCGTAGTGCGCAAGTGCAAGTTTGTGTGTAACTTGCACAAGCATGCGCACTCACCGCACTGTAAGGTCCCCAGCGGGACCTTGCTCGCCTGACACAGCCCGGGTTTACAAGGGGCGACAGGGCGAGCAGCAAATGGGCCCCCCGCAGCGCCAGGATTGGCTGGTCCACCGGCGCGCAGCATCCCATTGGATGCCGCGTGTGGGGGGGGTGGGACATCCTGTCCAGCAAAGAGCTCTGTCGCGGCCAGGGTTGGCATCTCTTTCGTGTCGTGTGCTTCAGATTTCGGCCTTAACATGCTGAGGAACTCAGGCTCACACCGAGTGGAAGAAGACGAAGAGTTCCTGGAATATGGTGAGTCACTCTGTCGGCTGACGAGGGTCACAGGGTGAGTGGTGAGGCACGGGATTGAGAGGTACATAAAGATATGGGCACTGTTTGAGATGCGGACCGGGGTCATTAAATCATGGGGGGGGGGGGGAGACGGGCACAGCATTGGTGGTGGGGACAGCGGACATCTGGAAATTAAACTGCAGTGTTTATAAAAGTGACATGGCGCCCCCCCCCCCCCCCCCGAATCTGGCAGTGATTACTGCGAGCCTGGGGGCGCCCGGCAGCTCCACGCTGAGAGACGCTCAGGACATGTGCACTTCTCGTTAGCAGGCCTGCAAATGTCACCGGCTCCTGCTCTTAGTTGTCTGCTTTTTTTTTTGTTAACTTAAAAAAATCAAACTTGGAATACTTTCCATATTTCTTCTCTCCTGACTAATAGCGCAGTCTTTAAAGATAAGTGCTCCTTGGTTTTCATTGCCATGTGATGGACTATATTCAATGCTGACTTGTGACTAAATTAGGGCTAAGTTTCGCTGCCAATGATTTTATATTTATTTGCATTTTGAAATGAGCGACTAATGCCATTTGCCTTCTGTGTTGATTCCGAAATTTTTATTAAACCTTCAGTGGTTGCAGTCTGAACCTTGCCTTGTGTATTTTCCCGAGTAAAACTTTCTATGAATTTCCTCTGGGTTTATAGGATTTTCGGTTAGGGCTTTCATGTTTAATACTGACACAAAGCCCAGATCCCTCAATCTGCCCTTTAAATGCTGTAAAGCGCTGATACCGTTTACACTTTTTTTTTAAACCCCTCCCAGGCACAATATCGCACATCAACTGCTTCACGGCGCTTCATAGCTTTCTTTAGTGTAATGATTATTTACTTCCTGGTGCAGGACAATGACTAAAAGACAACGTGCATTTTAAATATTTCATCTATGCTCTGACCCCTTGAAGCAGTGGGAGTATAAAAGAAATGTGTAATTTGTATTGCCTCGTAGTGCCTTGGAGAATTATTTGGGGGTACCTGTAGCAAAGCAAGCCAGGCTGATTTATGTCCTGTTGAAGTTTTCAAATCTCCACTGATATGAGTGGGAAGCCAAACACAAATGGATTTACTTGCTTCTTGATATTTCTCTTTATTTTTTGTAACAGGATATAACACATCACAAAATCAAAGAAGAATCATAGCACACACCCCACAGATGCCATGTAAGCATTTCAAATTCAAACAATTAGCGAATTGTGCTTACCTTTGGGAAGCTTCGAGTTTCAATTCAGGAACTAAGCAGTAGGGGACAGATTTACTAAGGACTTGTGTTTACCTTAATAGAGTTTTATAGAGCACGAACTAGACCCGGTATGGGTATCAGAGCGCTTTACATGAGCTGTTACAGTTAAATTTATGAAATATATCCAGTGAGTTGTCGATTTATAGTTATAAAAAATAGGAAGGTGGCAAGGGAATATAAATGTAGAGCATGTAGTTCTGGCTTACCTGCCTGATCATATGTGAAGTTATGCAAATTCTCATTATATTACAATAGAATTAGATTAACATGCTGCTTGACAAGAACCACAATGTTTCTAAATCGGATCCCAGCTTTGTTATTTGGTATTTGGGTATGAACTGGATAAATGCAACACAATAGATCTGCGAGCACATTAAAAACCAAGGAAAGGCTGTTTACTTCACTTTGCATTTTGAAACACTTGAATGTAATTTTAGTTATCTTACATTTATAAGTGCAAGGTTACAACTACTAAAACTCAAATCAAGGCAAGGCCTACTCACTGACATGGGGCAAGCTGATATCTCTAAATGTAGGCTGTGATCTGTGTTTGCCAGAATCTGGAATTGTGAATTTAGAGAATGGGATAATGGGAAATGTGTATTTTTACAAATTAACTTTCACTGACATGAAGAAAGTTTTAAGACAGTAAAATCTAGACTATCATCATTTTTTGCCAAACAAAACCACGGGTCTCCAATTAATGTTGACATGTTGCCTGTACATCTTGATATTTACCACGTCCACAACAGTCCTTTGCAATTTCGCTGTACTGAATGATCACATCATATTAGTAACATGTATAAATTCCTTTGAGGTGGCCCTGGAGAGAATATCCATACATTTAATAATTACTCTTTGATGTCATTGACAGCGGTACCTGTTTTCTAACATAGTTCCAGAATTAATCAGTTTGTGAGAAAAATGCTAACACTGAAATTGGAAGGGAGCCTAGTTTTGAAAGTCTGACTACTTCAGTGTGTAAAATGTTAGCTGTTGTGATAAAAGTCATTGTAAGGCAATAACTGTGCAGGATGCCTCTTGCAATCACTCAACTCTACATTTCATAGGCCTGAGATCGGAGTGGAGAGCCAGACTGCCTCTTGGACTTGTTAGAGTCCCATAAGGGCATAGGAAGTAAAGCAGGTGACTCAGTAATAAAACATCAACCAGCAGGTTTAAGAATATTTCTGAGGCCCACAGCTGGAAGTGATATTTTAGAACCACTGCAGTCTAGGAGAGTAGTTCAGGACTTTGATCTTGCTTTTGAAAGTTGTTGGCTATTTTTGAGAGTAAGACGACCCAAAGGAGGCAAAACACAATCATGTGTATATTGAAAATTACAGGTCTCTTTAAATTAGTAGCCATCTGCAGCCCAGTCACATTCTTTAAGAAAATACACCTCCCCCATGTCTTTCTGGTAATGTGAGTTATGAAAAAACAGGACATACATCTAAAGGTAGTTTGTGCAACACAGGTTCCATGTGAACATTCAATTGTGAGTGTTTTGTATTTAAAAAATGCTTCCCTTCATTTATGAAGAAAAACCAAAGGTGGTGATGGACGGAGCGTTGACAATACAAACACTCACCCCCAGTCAACTGATCTGGGTTTAATCCATCACAGTTTTTTAGCTCACTCCACCACCCCAGTTCAGACATGGCCATATGCAAATCAGTCTGACCCTGTGCCTCATGGGAACAGTCCAGCCCGAACTGCCAACCAATGTCTTCCCTGGACTGGAATCAAGCTTCCCAGGACCGGTTTGGCATTACAGCCGTCTTCAGCCGGGCTTGCTTGACTCCAGTGGCAAAGTGAGCAAGGGACTCACGTCTGAGCATACCCTGCCAACTTTGCCTCAAGTTTGCCTCTTGAGTATTGAACGACCACTGATCTCTCACTGGTTGAAAGGACTTGTGTGACAAGCATCAGTTCCCAAAGTGGATGTGGTTTTTAATGGGATGGATGGATGTACGCTTTTAATGGGATATGCTAAAGTATTACCAAAGTATTCCTAAGTGCCCCCGGCTCCTGGTTGTGCAAGCACACCCGCACACAGCAACCTCGAAATGGAAATAAAAACAACAAAAAACTCAGAGATAGTGCAGGAGGCACTGAAAGGTTTGAAAAAATTGGAAGAGGAGTGTTGGGAAAGGGTTAGAAGGCATGGGAAGGTGTGCCAGGCAACAAATGGCTAGGGGCTAATGGGGAAAAGGTGAAATATTTTATAATAAGTTGAGCGGGATGGGGACGAGCGGAGGAAGCTATGGACGAGTAGAGGGAAGCAACAATGAAAGTGACGAGGTGGGGGAAACTAAAGGGGAAGCAGCACACAGAGGAGAGAGCAAGAGAACACACACATTCCTGAGCAAGAGACGGCAGCAACAAAATCTCTCAAAAGCCAGTGCTTCTCTCAGACCCAGAGCATTTCTGCTGCAGATACATGGCGGTGAATGCATTAAAACCACATAATCTTAGGGTCTCCCCCAGATTTGTGCACTGGTTCTTCCGGAGAGCCGTCCAACTGTGTTCATGGCTCTGTAGCCAGCCCTTGTAGTTCTTCTACCCTCTCTAGGAGGGAGAGCAGCCTACCGCTGGGTTGCTATTACATGCATATCTGATATTTTATTAATTTTACTGGTTTTTTATCACGCTGTAAATTTTGCTCTGTCATTTCGCTTTTTTGCCCATGTATGTTTCCTATTCCTCCCCTGTTTTTTGTTATTTGACTAGTTCATTCATCCTCTTTTGTATGGTTTATGGGAGGGGTAGTTCCACTAGTGGAGTAGTGTGGCTCACTGGTTAAAGGCGGCAGGCCCGAGAGCAGAAGTCGGCCCGGGACCAGGGTTCAATTCCCGACGCGGCAGGGTTGTGGACCTTGGTCAGCGGACTCGATAATTCTCGCTTCGGTGCTTACTCTAACCAGGGGTTCCACTCGGCAACTCTGGGCATTAGCTTGCCTAATCTCCACAATGGCCCCACCAATTCCGGGGATGCCTGGCTCCACCTTGGGGACCCCCAGCAAAGGACCATCCCACAGGGAAAGCCAGGACGGGTTCCCCAGAGTTATACAGCGCCGGGACGCCCTGTTGCTGGGGCAGCTGTGCGCTTTACAAGTATACTACATTTACATTTACATTTGTTTTGTTCTGCTTTAGAATATGCTGTAGAACCGTGCATGGTCATTCTGTCATTATACAGAATAAGCAGCTACCTATGTTATGCCATCTATTAATGTAATAACTGCACTTTCACAATTGCTTTATTAACCTTCCTGCTTTCTCAAATTTGCTTGAAAATGCACGATTTTTCTTCTTTTTTTCCAAAAATTTTTTTGGGGGGGTTATACCCCAAAACCCCCCTTTTGGGGTTCAGGCTCGCTCGCTGCACTCGCTCGCTACGGTGCAGTATGCTAATCCTTTTGCGCCCCACCACTTTCAAATGTCACCCACCGCCCCTGCCTAGAAGGAATGAGGAGGGCGAGGCGCCCACAAGACTGTCACCAGCCCCCTGTGTCTGGTGGCTCAAGCTGTAGAAAGTGATTTGTCTCTAATGACAAAAGTAATCATTTCACGCCAGGGAAAAACAGAAACTTGCGCTACACTCCAAGGGACTGCTTCCGGACTCACAGCCGTCACTTCAGTCCTGTGGGTTTCTCACATTGGAAGTCATTTGGGGCAGTTAGCGTGGCACAGCATCCATTTGACACTGGTAGTGTCATGTAGGTCAGAGTCATACAGACCTTGAGTTGCCTCTGACAGTGCTTAATTTGTAAAAGAACAAGTCCCAGGGCTGTCGTCAGGATTCAAATATAAAGAAAGAGTGGGAGCTAATCTGGGTGAATGTTAGTGTTAACTTTCCGCCCTGAGCAGAGAGCCTCTGCCTGCAAGCACCATCTATGTACTTGTGAGGGATTGCTCAGCTGTATAGGAGCATCTGTGGGAATTCTAAGAGTTCTCCGATGAACAAAACTTCAGCCTGCGCCATCTATGTGCTTTGAGGGAATGCTGTTAAATATGCACTTCTGTGGGTTACCAGATTAGACGATGTCTGTACACCGTCTATGGCATTTGAATGGTAAAAGACAGCTCTGCCTGTGTATATGTAATCAATACCATCCAAATGGTGCAGGTGGTGGCATGGTCTCGGAAGGCTATTTTAAACACCCCAAAGAAGACAAGCAAAACTCTACTCTTTAAACACATGCAATCTTCCTGTAAAGCACACTGATGCCCTGCTCTTCGTGATTCGATGTTATCCCTTGTTAAGTTTTTACTTGGATTATGTAGCTAAGCTGAATGATGAATTGAAGATTCACAAAGTGATCATTTTTTCCTGTATAAAAAGAGAAAAAGGTGAGAGTATTGTGAACATTCCTTTTGGTGCTCCTCTGCTGAATACCTAGCTAGTGAAAGCTCTCCTGGGTTCTTGGGGGCCTAGCCTTTGCTTATAACTTAAAGTCTGCTGCACTTTAGACATTTTAAACTCCGAAGCCATATTTTGAAAGAGAATCACCAAGTTACAGCATGGTGTGCGTGACAAGATTCAGCCCTCACCCTCCTGACCATCAGATGGAAAAAGTTGTTTGAGGTACTCTATTTACAAATGTACAATCTTTAGTCACCTATGCAGAGAGCTGACCCTTCTGTCAGAACTGGGCCTCCCATTCTTATGAGAGAGGAGAGAGTATTTAGCATCCGTCCATAATGATAAAAAACATTGAAGGATGAGAATGTTTTTAGAAAGGCAAAACTATTTATGCTATAAGGCCTTGGATTTATTTTTCTTTCAGTAAATAAAAAGCAGTTGTCAGGTAAGCATTATTTTCAGCCACATTTAATGCAAGCACACACGCAAAAAAATATTCTTTGCAATCAATTAATACCCGTTTATATGTTTCATATGTTGTAATCTGGAAATGTACATTTGTTTGCCGTCATTGAAATTCATTCAAGCTATATAATGAGCAGGCAAAGCAATATATTAGATTGTGTTAGAGCCGAATGCCACCATTGATGCTTAAGGGCAGGCCTTAAGATCAGATAAGACAGGTGCCTTACAGTGCTGACAGATAGCAAAGGGGGACTGTGTTGCATCTAGGAGCTGTAAATGTGACTATTGTGCTGGTAGGGAGGTGCCAAGGACAAAATGCATTTTGGCTTGCTGTGCCGATAAACCTGGCACGGTTTTTGTATACAATTGCATGAAACATGAACATTGTGTTGTCTAGTGATAAAGTATTAAAGAGTTGTATGTCTTTCTCCCCTAAAAAAAGCCGTGAAAGATAACCAGAATTCACTGTGTCCCTGACTGCTGCTTGCTTGAGTCTCTGGTGGTCTATTTGCTGCTGATAAAGGTTTCTTTGGGTCCCTCATCTGTGAGGTACTCAGCAATGCATTGTATCTCAAAGTCTGTTATGAAGCTCTGTGATTATACTGAATAATCAGCTGCCTTTGTTATATGACATCTCTTTATTAACCCCTTCGATGCTGGTGACAAAGCCAGCTCGTCATGGGCGTTACCTGCGCTGCGCGCATGACGAGCTGGCTTTGTCACGTAACGCAGGTTTTTTGAATTTTCAGTGCGCAGCGAGAAAACCCGCTAGCGCGCATGCGCTTAATGTAATAACTGCACTTTTCACAATTTCTTTATTAACCTTCCTGCTTTCTCAAATTTGCTTGAAAATGCACCATTTGTCCACTTTTTTTTCCAAATTTGCTCGGGGGAAAAACCCCGCAGGTTGTTCCGGCTCGCTCGCTACGCTTGCTCACTGCGTTGCAGTATTGCAATAATTTTACGCCCCATTACTTTCAAATGACACCATCCACCACTGATATATATCAGCTAAATAGCGAAGCTACATTTAATTGCCAGATGGTGAGAAACACTGGGAGTGCTCTACGGATGCTCCAGGCATATTTTTAGAACATAAATCACACAGCAGCCCAGCCGTGGGGAAGACAACCACCTAAATCAGACATGAGTCCCTTTCTCACTGCACCATCAGGATTCAAGCAAGCCGGGCCGAAGACGGCTGAAATGCCAGAAACCGGTCCCCGGTAGCTTGTCTCCTTTCTGGTGAAGAATTGGCTTGGTAGTTTAGTCTGCCCTGTTCCCATGATGTATTGGGCCAGGGACAGACTGATTTGCATATAGCCAGGTTCTGAGCTGGGATGGTGCAGTGAGATAAATAACGGTGATAGATCAAGCCCTGATCTTTGGACTGGGTAAGAGTGGTCTGCTTCATTCAGACACTCTGTTCATCACCACCCCCTTTTCTGAATCGTTTTTGGCCACTATAGGTGTGGCAGGGTATACTCAGACATGAGTCCCTTTCTCACTGCACCATCAGGATTCAAGCAAGCCGGGCCGAAGACGGCTGAAATGCCAGAAACCGGTCCCCGGTAGCTTCTCTCCTTTCTGGTGAAGAATTGGCTTGGTAGTTTAGTCTGCCCTGTTCCCATGATGCACTGGGCCAGGGACAGACTGATTTGCATATAGCCAGGTTCTGAGCTGGGATGGTGTAGTGAGATAAATAACGGTGATGGATCAAGCCCTGATCTTTGGACTGGGTAAGAGTGGTCTGCTTCATTCAGACACTCTGTTCATCACCACCCCATTTTCTGAATCGTTTTTGGCCACTATAGGTGTGGCAGGGTATACTCAGACATGAGTCCATTTCTCACTGCACCATCAGGATTCAAGCAAGCCGGGCCGAAGACAGCTTAAATGCCAGAAACCGGTCCCCGGTAGCTTGTCTCCTTTCTGGTGAAGAATTGGCTTGGTAGTTTAGTCTGCCCTGTTCCCATGATGCACTGGGCCAGGGACAAACTGATTTCCATATAGCCAGGTTCTGAGCTGGGATGGTGCAGTGAGATAAATAACGGTGATGGATCAAGCCCTGATCTTTGGACTGGGTAAGAGTGGTCTGCTTCATTCAGACACTCTGTTCATCACCACCCCCTTTTCTGAATCGTTTTTGGCCACTATAGGTGTGGCAGGGTATACTCAGACATGAGTCCCTTTCTCACTGCACCGTCAGGATTCAAGCAAGCCGGGCCGAAGACGGCTGAAATGCCAGAAACCGGTCCCCGGTAGCTTGTCTCCTTTCTGGTGAAGAATTGGCTTGGTAGTTTAGTCTGCCCTGTTCCCATGATGCACTGGGCCAGGACAGACTGATTTGCATATAGCCAGGTTCTGAGCTGGGATGGTGCAGTGAGATAAATAACATTGATGGATCAAGCCCTGATCTTTGGACTGGGTAAGAGTGGTCTGCTTCATTCAGACACTCTGTTCATCACCACCCCCTTTTCTGAATCGTTTTTGGCCACTATAGGTGTGGCAGGGTATACTCAGACATGAGTCCCTTTCTCACTGCACCATCAGGATTCAAGCAAGCCGGGCCGAAGACGGCTGAAATGCCAGAAACCGGTCCCGGGTAGCTTGTCTCCTTTCTGGTGAAGAACTGGCTTGGTAGTTTAGTCTGCCCTGTTCCCATGATGCACTGGGCCAGGGACAGACTGATTTGCATATAGCCAGGTTCTGAACTGGGATGGTGCAGTGAGATAAATAACGGTGATGGATCAAGCCCTGATCTTTGGACTGGGTAAGAGTGGTCTGCTTCATTCAGACACTCTGTTCATCACCACCCCTTTTCTGAATCGTTTTTGGCCACTATAGGTGTGGTAGGGTATACTCAGACATGAGTCCCTTTCTCACTGCACCATCAGGATTCAAGCAAGCCGGGCGAAGACGGCTGAAATGCCAGACACCGGTCCCCGGTAGCTTGTCTCCTTTCTGGTGAAGAATTGGCTAGGTAGTTTAGTCTGCCCTGTTCCCATGATGCACTGGGCCAGGGACAGACTGATTTGCATATAGCCAGGTTCTGAGCTGGGATGGTGCAGTGAGATAAATAACGGTGATGGATCAAGCCCTGATCTTTGGACTGGGTAAGAGTGGTCTGCTTCATTCAGACACTCTGTTCATCACCACCCCCTTTTCTGAATCGTTTTTGGCCACTATAGGTGTGGCAGGGTATACTCAGACATGAGTCCCTTTCTCACTGCACCATCAGGATTCAAGCAAGCCGAGCCGAAGACGGCTGAAATGCCAGAAACCGGTCCCCGGTAGCGTGTCTCCTTTCTGGTGAAGAATTGGCTTGGTAGTTTAGTCTGCCCTGTTCCCATGATGCACTGGGCCAGGGGCAGACTGATTTGCATATAGCCAGGTTCTGAGCTGGGATGGTGCAGTGAGATAAATAACAGTGATGGATCAAGCCCTTATCTTTGGACTGGGTAAGAGTGGTCTGCTTCATTCAGACACTCTGTTCATCACCACCCCCTTTTCTGAATCGGTTTTGGCCACTATAGGTGTGGCAGGGTATACTAAGACATGAGTCCCTTTCTCACTGCACCATCATGATTCAAGCAAGCCGGGCCGAAGACGGCTGAAATGCCAGAAACCGGTCCCCGGTAGCTTGGACTAGGTAAGAGTGGTCTGCTTCATTCAGACACTCTGTTCATCACCACCCCCCTTTTCTGAACCTAAATGAGAGGGGCTGGATTTGAACTTTTTGGTTTAAATCTTTTATTGAAAATTTAACACAGTAGACATAGGATACATCAACATCTCGGGCGAGCATGCAGTCGCCTTGCCATGAACCGCCACCCGTCTCCTCCCATCGGCAG
The DNA here is from genome assembly GCF_964263255.1 of Lissotriton vulgaris. Lineage (NCBI taxonomy): Eukaryota > Metazoa > Chordata > Amphibia > Caudata > Salamandridae > Lissotriton > Lissotriton vulgaris. The sequence goes on from NC_141687.1 coordinate 2,000,447,976, forward strand.
GGTCCCCGATGGCTACATGGTGCATGCCCTACCACGCCGAATAGGCCCTGCATACAGAAGCGAGTGATTATCCAGTCTTCCAAATGTCCAACTCTCAACCCCCCCCCCCTGCCCTCCCCAGACCCACCCGCAATTCCCCCTCTCCGGCGTGGTAAGTGCGATGGCATTAGTTTGTCGTATTTGGCACGACCGCAGCGCCTAGGTAGGTGAGCAAGGTTCCCCCTGGAAATCCCTCGGAAGTCTGAGTACCCTAAGATATTTCGGGCAAGTGATTTCGTGGAACACCGCCGACAGGAGGGAGACGAAGGGCTGCCAGATGTCCAGAAACGTGTCCCGTGTTTGGGTGAGGGAGGCCTGTATTTTCTCCATTCCCATAACATACCGTAAGCGATGAAGCCATCCCGTGTGTGTGGGTTTCCTGGAGGTGCCCCAGAGTGACAGGATATGTTGGGTGGCCGCTCCCATCGCCAGCCCCATCTGCTTGCCTCTGACCGATTTCAGAGGGAACATGATGGCGTTGGGGAGGCAGAGGAGTGTGTAGGCCGGGAATCGGGGAATTTCTGTGTCGAAGTGTTTGTCAAAGCTGTGGAGCACCTCCTCCCAGTACCCCTGAACTTCTGGACAATCCCATAAAATGTGAGTGAGTGTCCCTCTTTGCCCGCATCCCCTCCAGCACCCGGGGTCTCTGCGTGGGTTGCCCTGATGCAGCCGGGCCGGCGTGAGGTGCCAGTAGTACGCTATTTTCACAGCTGCTTCCTTACTGGCTACATTGCGGGCGGTGTGGTGGGCCCTGAAATAGATGTCCTGCCACTCTCTGTCTGTGCAGGTGTGCCCTAGTTCGTGTTCCCATCTGTTCTGTCCCGCCGACCGAGCAGCAGGGGGAGGTGGGCCGAGCATCGTGTATAGATCTGTCATTGCGTGTCTGTCATTTCGTTTCGTGTGAAGCCAGCGCTCATAGACTGTCAGGGGTCTGCCTACATGAAGTTGCACGTCTTTCTCTAAAAGCCAATGTCTAATCTGGAAGTATTGGAAGCATTGTATCTGTGGGAGCGTATAATAGTCCTGCAGAGTGCCGATTGTCATAAAGCCCTCGGGGTTGAAGAGGTCTCCAGCCGCTTTGCATTCCGAGTCGCGCCACTGCGGGAATGACCGAGGGGCCATTCCCGGAGGGAACGCTGGATTTTCAAAAAGGGGGGACATCAGGGACGGGAATGTGGTGAGGCCTTTTGGCACCGCTACCTTGTCCCAAACCTGCATCACAGTTCTCGTGATGGGGGACTTCTTGAGATACGAGGGCCTGTCCTTGCGGCTCAGGAACAGGATCTTCCATAGGGACATCTGGCCCATGGCGCAATCCTGAAACAGCCACCGTTTTTCATATTCGGGTCTGTTCCATTCTAAGAGGTAGCGAAGCTGCGTCGCCTGAAAATAGCGAAGGAGGTCAGGCACCCCGAGACCGCCTTCCGCCGTGGTTCGTGTGTTGAGGTCCCTGCGGAGGCGAGGACGTTTACCCGCCCACACAAAGTGTGTAATGGAGTTCTGCAGTTGTTTAAGCACTCCGATCGGGGCGTAACTGGGATCATCTGAAAGAGGTATAGGATATTGGGGAGCAGGGTCATTTTTACCGCTGCTACTCGTCCCACCCAGGAGAGCGGCTGACGCCGCCATCTCGCAAGGTCTCCGTTTAGGGCTTGGACCAACGACGCATAGTTCTCCTCAACCGTCTGGGCAGTGCTCAGAGTAAGAGAGATGCCCAAGTAGGGTATTGACATCTGCACAGATAAGTCCCCGTACATGCGGTGTTCACGTTGCGCCGCTGTCATCTTCCGACCAAAGGGGAGGACTAGGGATTTCTCTAAGTTCATCTTAAACCCCGACACCTCCCCGAAGCGCTCCACCTCCGAAAGGAAAGCCGGTACCGACGCCGAGGGGTCCTCAAGGGCCGCCAAGATGTCATCTGCATATAGGCTCACGGTTTGTTGTTCGCCTCTAAAATGAACGGATCCGCTGGGCCAAGGGCTCGATGTACAGAGCGAAAAGCAGGGGTGAGAGAGGGCACCCCTGTCTTGTGCCCCTTCTAATGTCTAGGGGTTCCGAGCGTACTCCATTAACCAAGATCCTGGCCTGTGGGGTGGCATACCAGCTAGCAACCCATGTGCGGAACCTGTCTCCGAATCCATAGAGCATCAGGACGGCGTCTAAATAACCCCAGTCCACCCTGTCGAACGCCTTCTCGGCATCCACGGACAGGAGGACCGCGTCAGAGCTGTTGTAATGAGTTTTATCAATGACATGGAGCAGTCGTTTAGTGTTGTCCGCGCATTGTCTTTTGGCAACAAATCCCGCCTGATCTGGCTCAATAATCCCCGGCAGACATGGGCCCAATCTAGCAGCCAGCACACTCGTGAAAAATTTTAGATCGATGTTGAGAAGGGAGATGGGCCTGTATGCTTTGCACTGGGACGGGTCCTTACCCGGTTTAGGGATAACCACTATGTCCGTGGTCCAGCATGTCCTGGGGGATGGAACCTCTACCTTGGAAGGAGTTGAACAACCTGGTTAACAGCGGAGCGATTTGGGGGCAGAAAGCTTTATAAAAGGTGGCTGAGAAGCCATCCGGGCCTGGGGCCTTTAGAGGCTTGAGGCGCGCGATCGCGGAGATGACCTCTTCGGTTCTGATTGGAGCGTTAAGGGAGACCTTGGCGTGTTCGTTCAGGGGCGTTATGTTCGCGTCGCGGAGGTAAGTGTCGGTGATTGTCTGTTCGGGTGGCGGTTCCGCTGTGTACAATGAGGCATAGAACCCACGAAAAGCTTCTGCGATTTGGACATCGTCATGGGCGATCGTCCCGTCCTGAGCGTGGACAGGGGGTACCCTCGCCTTCAGGGTCTTAGCCTTAAGGCAACTCGCCAGTAGGCGTCCCGTTTTGTTCCCCCCCACGTAATATGTGTGGCGCAGCCGTAAGGCCGCGTACTCTGCTCTGTCCAGGTCTAAGCTGGCCAGTTGAGCCCTAGCCGCTTTAAGCTGTCTCCATATCCTGGGTGCCCCGGTTCGGCTATGGGCTTGTTCGAGATCAAGCACCCGTGCCGACAGGGAGAGCCACTTTTCCTTTCGAGTCTTTGCCTCTGCCGCGGCCACCGAGATCAGCTAATCCCCTCACCACCGCCTTAAGCGCCCCCCACACCACAGTCAGCGAAACCTCCGGGGTGTCGTTAGTCTGTAGATAGTCTATGATGTGGTCTTGGAGTTTCTGTGTTACCCCCTCGTGTTGCAGGAGGGCGTCATTGAGACGCCATCTGCCCCTGCGTGTGCTAAGCGCCAGGGTCTGAAAGTGCAGTAGGAGTGCGTCGTGATCCGAAATCGCCGCTGGGAGCACCTCTACATCCTCCATCAAGGAGGACACTTCTGCACTGCCAAAAAAGTGATCAATGCGTGCGTAAGTGTGGTGTACGTGGGAATAAAAGGTGTACCCCGGGGGAGGAGGGATGGTGCGCGCGCCACAGATCCGTGAACCCCTCCTCTGACAGCCAACGACTCCCCTCTCATGTGATCGCCCCAGCAAACCCCTGTCGGTGGCCTGACCTGTCCATGTCGGGATTCATCACAAGGTTTGCATCTCCTCCCACCAGTACTGCCTTAACATTGGGTAGCAGTGCCTCTGCTAATGCCCCTTTTAGAAATTGTTCCTGCTTGGAGTTTGGAGCGTATAAAGATCCAACCACCATGTCCAGCCCCCCTATGTGAAGTGTGTAAGCCAGGAATCTCCCTTTAATGTCAGCTACTTTATCTCCTATAGTCCCCTTGAAGTGACGTGCTACCAGAAGAGCCACCCCCGCCTTCTTCTCAAGGGTCGAGGAATAGTGTTGAGTCGGGAATGCCCTGGAGCGCATCCTCTGCCAGTCTTTGAAGTGCGTTTCTTGGAGCAGACAGATGTCGGCCCTCGAGTTTTCTAGAAAGGACAGGACCGCTCTGCGCTTTATGGGATTGTTAAGCCCTTTCACATTTAAGGTGAGGATTTTCAGCGGAGGATTAGCCATTCACAGGGGAAATGTGGACCTGGCATTGCATGCGATGTGTCCTATGTGCGCCCGGCCTCCGTGCCAGCGTGCGTCGACGTAGATGAGCCACGCCGGGAGGGATCCGGAACCTTCCATCCCACCCCTCCCAGACCCCGACCTCCCTCTCCCCCGATCCCCTTCTCCCCCCAATCCCCCCTCGTCCCCCAGCCCAACTCCCCGTCCCCCCCCCTGCCCACCCTAACCCCAACATGTAACTCCTGTCCCCAAGTCATAGTCCCAGGCCTATCCAAAGTCAAATCAGGCCTGTAGGTAAAGTAGGTGAAGAGGAATGTGGCAGTGGCAGCCATTGCGGCCCCCGCCCCCACCCCATTATGGAGTAGCAATGCAAGTGTGGCCCCCCATCAGTGCACAGTTCAGGGTTTAACAGTGGTGTCTTTAATGACCTCCTCAATGGCCGCAGCTTTGTCCTTCGCAATCGTTCCTGGGTCCGGGCGGTGGGTGTGTCTGGGGCCTCGGCATCTCACTTGCTGCCAGGTGCCCTCAGTCGAGCGGGGTCGGGTTGCTTGCGATAACCCCGGAGAGGAGGCCCCGTCCGAGTTGTCGTCGGGGAGTTCAATACCCAGCAGGGCGCAGGTGTCCTGGAGCGAGCGGAGTGGGTGCAGGGTACCTTCCCATTTGAAGATCAGACGGAATGGGTGACCCCATGAGTAGGGCACCCCCTTGTCTCTCAGGAACGTGGTAACCACTCTGAAGTCCTTGCGCTTCTGCAGAGTAATCGCCGAGAGATCCTGATATAGTTCAATGGGATGGTCACGGAATTGAATGGGTTGTGCCTTACGCGCGTCTCGTAGGATCCTCTCTTTCAGGGGGAAGTCCGGGAGGAACGCCAGAATGTCCGGAGGGGGGGCAGGAGCTCGGCGAGGCAACCCCACCCGATGAGCGCGGTCAATGCGGATGGGGAAGTCGGCTGCTTCGTTGAGAACCTCTCGGAAGAGGTCTTGGAGATATTCCGTGACGCAGTTCCCCTCCGCTTTCAATGGCACACCCCGGACCCGTATATTGTTCCTCCGAGAGCGGTTTTCAAGGTCTTCCTTGTGGGCCTGGAGGCCCACCTGCTGTTCCTGAAGGCGGATGACTTCCTGCTGGAGGAGCACCAGATCGTCCCCCCGGGTCTGATTCGATTTTTCTACCACCATAACCCTGTCCCCAGGCCCTCAAAGTCCCGGCGCAGTTCCCTCTGCTCACTCATCATGTCCTGCTTCAGAGTCTGGAAGTCCTCACGCAGCGTGTTGAAGAGGGACTCTAGGAACGATTTCGTGATGGGGGCTTCCGCAGGCTCCTTGGTCGGGGTGACAGTCTGAGTCGCCGGCATTGTAGGCGATTGGGTTTTCCCCGATTTGGAGGAGGATTTCAGGAAGACTTCGTTGATCGGACGGCCCCCTCTGCGCGTAGTGCTCGACATAGGTGGGTTAGGAACCGGACCGTTCACGTCCAAGCGCAGTGATGGTGTCGTATCAGGGGGGCCCACCAGCTCTGGCACCCGCACAGCACAGAACGCCGGGGAGTAAGGGGTGCGGCCTACCGGGCTCGGTCCCCACCACGTGGGCCGGGATTGGCCGTTTAGAGAGAGGATAGCCGGTTCACCTGGCTCCTGTTGGAAAATCAGGGTGCAGTGCATGCCTCGGGGTGCAGTTCAGGCACAAATCACAGCCCCCGCGCTCCCCCAGCAAGTGTCTCAAGGTCTTTCATAGGGCGGATCCCGGGCTCCCAACACCTGTCCCTCCACCAGGGGCGCGACCACAGGCCCCCCGAGTTCCCAGCTCCTCACCTCAGATGACGTTGGGTCACCCGTGGCTCTCCCAGCTGCCTGCGGGGCCCGGTGGTTCAGCTCGGGTGGGCCTCAGCCAGTGCGCAGAGTCGGGGGGTAGGGGGGGCCGGGCAGGGCACCAGGTCTTGTGTGTGCCCTGTTCCTCACTGCCTCAAAGCCCAACCCGGGGCCTAGCGTGAAGCGTCCTTTAGGCCCAGCCCGCCTCAGCTGTCGGTCGCTTCGCCGATCGCGAGTCAGTATCGGCCCATGGGCCCCTGGGGCGGCGTGCCAAGGCCCCCCCCGGTCCGCTGTCAGCCTCTTCGTCGGGGGAGCCTGGGCGCACACACCGCCGCCAGCAGGTCCGGGGTCCGCGCAGGCCCAAGCCGGGGACCAGAGTAGTGGCGCTCCCGGGCAGCACCGCGGGACAGTCCGGGGACCGCCCGAGCACCTCAGTGGCAGCAGTCGGGGCCTGTTCTCGCCGGAAGGGGTCGCGTCTCCAGGCAGCAGTCCTCGACCCCCCCACGTCGCTCCGCAGCAATGCCAAGCACCTCGAGAGCGAGGGAGAGTCGCTAAGTGCGGGGCCCGGTTCTCGGCGTCTTCCCGCCCTGTAGAGCGGCGGCGGCAAGGGTCTGCAGCGGTCGCCCTCCGCGGCGGTTTCTGGGGTCTCAGGGTGCTCTCCACAGCGTGTCGCGCAGGCAGCGACGTGTGGGGGGCCAGATGTGCCAAATATCAGGGCTTCAGCTGGGTTTTCAGGGGATCAGGGTAAGGAGCTCCGCGGCTACACGTCCGCTCCGGCCGCCATCTTAGCCACGCCCCCTGGATTTGAACTTTTAAGTCAATGGCACAGTGCTTCTAATGCTTACAAAACTTGCCAATCAAAACCCTGAAACTTCAAAGGACTTTTAATAAGCTTAACACTAATGGCACAGCAAACCTACTAGAGGGAAACAATGAAGCCAGCAATCAGGAAATACATGTTCCAGGATGCTTCTACTAAGATGCGCATCCAGCACCGCCCAATGACGGCTGAAACTTCAATAAAAAGCATGAAGAAAAGATGGCGAGCATATAGTGTGTCATTTAGCAGCCCATGAGGAAGGGGCCATGAACCGTGAAGCTTTGAGATGTCATCAGTGATGTCATCAGTGATGTCACTGACCATGTCATGAATGATTTAATATGTGACATCATCAGCAGTGGCTTGCGGGTGCGTGAGTTATAGTTTGTGCAACTAACTATATCGGAGGACTTTCAATTGTTTTGTACGAGTGAAATGTGCAGCTAACTATAACACCCCTTAAACCTATGTTTTTTTCAGTGAATTTCAAAGGTTTTTTATGTTTAAAGTATTTTATTCATTCAGTGTGACACATCCAAACTTATATACATCAGCATAAGATCAGCAAATGAAAAGGAGCAAAAGTCCGGCATGTCACAACATTTTAGTCCAAACATCCCCCACCACCCCAACGTCCCAATGCCCCACCCAACTCCCCACCCCACCCACCCCCCCCACTGTCCAGTGCGCTACTGACATGCAGCCTATCTCCTAAGGCTATAGGTAATTGGGGAGGAGGGTCTCATCCCTCTCACTGATCTGGCGCTGAAGGGCTCGTAAGCCGTAGGAGGCGGAGGTACCTCGGACAGGTGAGCTCCCTGAACTCTGTGAGCAGCAAAGAGTGGAATGGTTGCCATAGTTCATTAAATTGCGTTACATCCCCAGCCACCACCAAAGACAATTTCTCCATACCCAGCACGTGCCAAAGTCTGTGGAGACAGCCCGTTATCGTGGGTACTGTGTCTGTACGCCAGTATATCAAGATATTCTGAACTGCAGAGCCGAGTGCAATGGCGATCTGCCTGCCTCTTCTGGACTTGAGGGGATACATTAGATCATTTGGGAGTCCTAGCAGGGTATATGCCGGGAAGCGCGGGAGCTCTATGCCGAAATGAGAATCAATTTCATCCAGCACTTCCTTCCAGTAGTCAGTTAAGAGAGGACAGTCCCAGAGAATGTGCGTGAGCGTACCCCGGTGTCCGCACCCCCCCCAGCATGTGTCTGTCTTACTATGGTCAAACTCATGGATCCGCTCAGGCGTATAATACCAGTAAGTGGACACTTTAGTAAAAGTGTCTGTGAGGCCCATATGATAGGCTGAGTGGCGTGCCCTATAAGATATGTGGTCCCATTCCTTGGGGCTCAGTGTCGTCCCAAGCTCCCGTTCCCATCTAACCCTCCCTGGGTTGTGGAAGTGTGTTGAGGGTAGTTGCAAAAACGTGTACAGGTCCGAGATTAGTTTCGAGTCCGACAACAGCCATCTCTCACACGGTGAGAGCATCCTATCCGCCACCTCCCGCACCTGTGGCTGAAGGGCCCAATGCCGAACCTGCATATAACGGTGTCTCTCCGTTTCAGGGAGTGAGAATTCCAGCCGAAATTGTGTGAACGGGATGACACCCTCGGGGCCATACAGGTGACATAATGCTCTGCATCCTGCCTGCCGCCAATGTGTGAAAGCTCCTTTCTCCATCCCGGGGGTGAAGGCAGGATTATCCACTAGCGGCGAAAGCGGCGAAGGAAATGTGGTGAGGTCATACCTAAGGTAGGTCGCATCCCAGACCCGCAAAGGTACCCTAGTTATGAAGGAGGCGTAGAGATTCTTAGGCCGATGAGTCGGGTGTAGGAATGGTATCTCCTGCAGAGGCCGCCCCGCCACCGCTTGGTCCTGGAAAAGCCAATGCTTATCCGACTCCCACCTGCACCATTCGACCAAGTACCTCAATTGCGTCGCCTGAAAGTATTTACGGTTGTCGGGAATGCCTAGGCCTCCAGCGTCAGGAGACAAAAGGGAAAGGGTCCTGCGTAACCTAGGCTTTTTCCCCTGCCAAATGAAACGGGCTACGTCTGACTGCAATTGCTGTATCCACCCCTTCGGCGGCAGCAGCGGCAGGGCCCCGAATAAGTAGAGCATTTGTGGCAAAATCGTCATCTTGACGGCAGCAATCCTACCCAACCAGGAGAGGATGCCGCGATTCCAGCGGCCTAGCTCGGTCTTGATCTTGGCACCCAAAGCCAAGAAGTTGGCTGAGACCATGACTGGCAACGTAGGGGCAATCTGAATCTCTAGATATGGTATCGCCTCTGAGGACCAAAGTAACGGGAACCTGTTCTACAAATATGCCTTGGTATCAGGCGCCAGGGAAATATCCAAAGCCACGACTTCCCCATATTTACTTTAAAGCCCGAGACTGTGCCGAACGCCGCCAGTTCTTCCATACAGGCCGGAAGTGATGTCCGGGGTGTAGCCAATGTGAAGATGACATCATCAGCGTAGAGACTAACCGCATGGGTAAATCCCCCCATCCGTATCCCCTCCACCGCCGGTCGCGTCCGCACCCTTTGAGCGAGCGGCTCCATGTAGAGAGCGAAGAGCAAGGGTGAGAGTGGACAGCCCTGCCTGGTGCCTCTCTCGATGGGGAAGGCTGCAGAGGTGTGGCCGTTAACCCGGACCACTGCTGAGGGCTCCTTATAGCAGTTGAGGATCATAGTGCGAAACGTCTCTCCGATACCTGCCTTCACCAGCACTTGTTCCAAGAAGGGCCAATGCACGCGATCAAACGCCTTTTCTGCGTCAACCGCGAGCATCATCCTCTCACCCGGAATCCGGGACGCCTTTTCCAGCAGGTGGACCACCCGTTTTGTATTATCCACCGTCTGCCGTCCCGGAACAAAACCGGCCTGATCCGGGTCGACAAGGCCGGGTAGATGGAGCGCTAGGCTGCTTGCCAAAATCCCAGTATAGAGTTTCAGGTCGACATTCAGGAGAGATATCGGCCTGTAAGATCCACAGTATTTGGGCTCTTTCCCCGGTTATGGGATGACCGTAACGGAAGCCCTCAGGAGGTCAGGCGGGATGGCCCCAGGTTCCGCGAAGGAGTTGAAAAGGCGGGCGAGGATTGGGGCTAACGACCCGCAGAACGTCTTATAGAAGAGGGTCGAGTAGCCATCTGGGCCTGGTGCTTTGCCGTGCTTGAGTCTGGCAATGGCTGTCACTACTTTCTCTATGCTAATGTCCCTGTTTAGGTGGTCCGCCTGTAGTGGGTCCAAGGAGGGCAGGGTGACCGAGTCCAGGTAGGAGGTCAAAGCCGGCACATCCGGCGGGTCACCCGCGTAGAGGTTTCCATAGAACCCTCGGAACGCGGCCGAGATGCAGGCATCGTCTGTCACTGCACCGCCCATGGGATCAGTGAGTTCTTTCACCAACTGGCTCTGCCTAGTGGCCCGGAGTCTATTGGCCAAAAGTTTGCCACAGCGATCCCCCCCAGTATAAAAAGCATGGCGTAGTCGAAGGGCCGCATATTCCGCTCGATCCACATCTAATTAGAGAGAAAAGAGGGACCCGGTCACTCGTTTTTTTGGTTCTGCTATCTTTTTTATTTAGAGCAGAATCATACACTAAGGTGTTTAATCCTTAGATGTATATTTTTATTTTATGTGGATGAAAGAAGAAGAAAATTTGCAACAATTTTTACATAATTCTGACAGTCCGAAGAATTACTCACTGTCCTGTACAAAGACACATTCATTTACAAGTGAATACAGACATACATTACTTTGAAAACCAAAAGCTTAAATATTTATACAATTCTAAACAGAAGACATTCAAAAAATAAATAGCTTTTTTGTGAAAGTACCCTGTCCACTTTTTACTATCTCAGGCCACTAAAGTGCACTTGTTATTCTATGTTTTGGCCTGATCGCGCAAAGGGCTAGTGTTGCAATGAACATTCAATTATGTTTAATTTTATAAGACAAAACCTTATGCGCAACAAAAACATTCGGAATTAAGACGAATGAGTGTTAATGAGCCTGTGGCTTACAGGCTCATTAACACTCATTCGTCTTAATGTATGTCTGTATTCACTTGTAAATGAATGTGTCTTTGTACAGGACAGTGAGTAATTCTTCGGACTGTCAGAATTATGTAAAAATTGTTGCAAATTTTCTTCTTCTTTCATCCACATAAAATAAAAATATACATCTAAGGATTAAACACCTTAGTGTATGATTCTGCTCTAAATAAAAAAGATAGCAGAACCAAAAAAACGAGTGACCGGGTCCCTCTTTTCTCTCTAATTGAATATTGTCCTACCCGGACACGCTATTGGACAAAACCCCCCCAGTAAAAGCGATCCACATCTAAGGCGGCAAGAAGTTTCCTTGCTTCTTTAAGCTGCCACCAAATCCTCGGAGCCCCAGTTCTGCGGTGGATCAACTCCAGTTCCCGGACCCTATCAGTAAGCTCATTCCTCTTTATCCTGCGCTCCCTATTTTCGGCCGCGTAGATTGACAAGAATTCTCCCCGGAGGACCGCCTTCAAAGCTGCCCACTGGGTGGCTCTGGTGGTATCTGTATTGTCATGGTGCGCTAAATATTCACGAAGAACCTGCTCAATACGGTCCGTTACCGTTTTCCTGTGGAGCAGAGTATCCCGGAGGCGCCAGACCCGCGCCGGGGCAGCAGACGGTGGCAAGCAGAAGGATGCCTCAACAGGGGCATGATCCGACAAGTAAATAAACCCCATGTCTACAGCAGACGCTAGGGCCTGCACCGGTGAGGTGACCAGGAGGTGATCAAGCCTCGTGTAGGTCTTGTGCACGTGGGAGTAGTATGAGTAATCCCTGTCCATGGGGTGCTTATGACGCCAGAGGTCCTGGAGGTCCACTTCCGCAAGTCTCGCCTTACAACCAGCTGAGAATTCCCCGACTTGCGGGGAGCGCTGCGCCGATCTGTCGGCTACAGAATCGAAGACCATATTAAGGTCGCCCCCGAGGATAACATGCCTATCCGGCGAGGCTGAAATCTCTTCCACCGCAGACTGCAAGAACCGGTCCTGTTTGTCATTGGGACTATAAAGGGAGCCTATCATGAATGTAATGCCCCCAACCCGAAACCTATGTGCCAACATCCTCCCTTTAATTTCTGCGAATTTATGGATGTGCTCCCCCCTGAAGTGTCGAGCCACTAGAATTGCTACCCCGGCTGTCTTGGTAGTACCGGAAGAAAAGAACTGCATCGGAAATTTACAAGAGCGTAGCCTATGTGTGTCTTATGGTAACAGGTGGGTTTCCTGAAGAAGGCAAATGTCCACTTGGGTGTTTTCTAACAGGGAAAGCACCACTCGCCGCTTAATGGGATTGTTCAGACCCCTGACATTCAAGGTCACAATTTTAAAGGTATGAGGAGGCATAGGAGGAAATGTATGTAAAGGCGCAAGTGTCCTGCGTGATGAACACAGTGGGTGAGCCTACTCCCCCCAACTCAAACAGAAATTCAGTCTCCCACCAACAGTATGTAACGCCTCTCCCCCCTGCGCAGCGCGGCCTAGTACCAACCACCAGCCCCAATGTGACCAGTTCACCCACCACACACGCGCCAACCCCACAAACCACCTCCCCATGCTCCTCCCCATCGTCACAAATCAAAACAAGGTGGAGAAACTCAGGCAAAGCCACAATCCTTAACACAGAGCACTGGACAACTTCTTCCCCCACACCCAACTCCCACGACCCCTCCCGGTACCCCAACACCCCAAAACAACCCCTTCCAAACCCAAAACACTGTCCCCGTCCCCCCAAGAAAGGAGTCAAGGAAACCATTGTCCAAGGCCGGCCCAAAAAGGCAAGTCTATGGGAAAGTCTCAAAAGTGGACGTCCAGCCACAACACCACCCCCGCTCCCCCCCACCCCCCCATGCCCCCAAACCTGCAGCTCAAAAAAGAAGAAGCGATGTCGATCTCCCCCCGGAGAATTCCTAGGCTGTCAAAGCAACCTCTTCTGTCGCCGTTTCTCTAGCGACCTCTCGCACAGCATCTCAGCCCGGATAGTAGGCGAGTCCGGTCTCACCGAAGAAGTCGAAGACCTGCGGCCAGGGACTGATTGCCAGCCATCTCTAGTGATCCGTCGACGACGTGGAGTGGGAGCATCTTCGTCGGTCGCCGTGATGCCCAATACAGTACAGGTGTCCTGAAGGGAGCGCAGCTGATGCAATATTCCGTTCCAGCGGAAGATAATACGAAAAGGGTGGCCCCAAGAATATTGAGTGTCATGCTCCCGCAAGAAGTCAGTCACAATTTTAAAAGACTTGCGTTTCTGTAGGGTGACCACTGAGAGATCTTGAAAGAGGGCCACCCTATGGCCTCTGAACTCCAAGGAGGGCTTAGTGCGAGCTACCCTTAGAATCCTTTCCTTCAGGGGATAGTCCGGCAGGAAGGCCAGAAGATCGGGGGGAGGCGCCGGGGCTCTACGTCGTGGGCCCACTCTATGTGCCCTATCAATCCTGAGATTAAAGTCTGCCGGCTCACCCAGGACTTCCCGGAACAGATCCCGCAGGTAGGCGGCCGCATCTTCCCCCTCTTCTCCGAGTGGAACGCCCCGGACCCTGATGTTGTTCTTCCGGGAACGGTTCTCAAGGTCCTCCACATGGGATTGTAGATCAATCTGCTGGTCCCGGAGCCTGATCACTTCCTGCTGAAGCTGTGTGAGTTCCTCGTCCCGGGCATGTCCCGCTTCTTCCACAGATGAGACCCTTTCTCCCAGGCCATCAACCTCTCTCCGGACCTCTCCAACCTCCCCCGCCACTTCCTGCTTAAGAGTCTGGAAGTCCTCTCGTAGGGAGCTAAAAAGCGACTCAAGGAATGACCTGGTAACTGGTGGCTCCCCTCCACTCGCCCCCTGTGAACTGCTAGACTGACTTGGGGAGGACTGTCCGCGGTCTTGCCGAGCATTGCTCCTGTTCAGCATCTCCGGTAGGGTACGGTCACCCTTCCTGTTCCCCCTGTTGCCGGCCATCTTGGGCCCCAAATAAAAGTGTTAAATCCTCACTAGCTACAGTAGAGTTCACTACACCGCCTAGCTACCCGCTGGGTGACCGCCCTGACCGGATAGGTCGTACGTCGCTCCTGTGGTGCAGTCCAACACCCGTTCTCCACCTCCTCGTGCTCTTCGGGCGGCAACTCCTGCCCACTCAACCTCAGTACTAGGCCGTTGGGACTTAGCTTCCAGTCCAAAATGGCGTCCACGCTCCGTAGCACGCTGCCTCGCAAGTAGCTCCCGAGCGGACCCCAATCCGTTCACAATAAGGGAGCCGACAAGTCCCCGCGGTCAGCCGTTTCAAAGGCTGCTGAGACCCCACTGGGCCCGAGTGCACCGCCAGGCACCCACCACCTCCTGTATAGCTTCAGCGGGTGGGACGGTCTCGTGCCCCGAGCCAGGCCAGGCAGGGCCTCCGAAATCCTCGGCACCGCTCTGGTCCCACCCACGGCTGTAAATCGGCCGTTCTTCTTGGTGGGGCACCAACTTCTCATCGCCGCGGTTGCTTTCGCTCAGCGCCACAATCAGTGGCTCCGCACTGCAGTAGGGGGCGGACCCGAGCTGGTCCCCGCTCCCCTCTAGGCCGCGCCGGCGGCCTCCGCACAGCGCCTCAGGCTCGAGTTTGCTCACAGGGCGGACCCAACGGCACTTCCGGTCGGGCCGCAGCTTTCGAGGGTCGCGGCTCCGCTTCCACAGTCCGCTAACCGTGCCTTCTAGCGCGCAGATTTTCTTCCCAGCAAGGTCCGCTAGTTCACCACTGCACCCGCCGTCGCCGGCTAGCGACGATGGGGGGAGATCAGCAGTGAATAAGGTGTTCAGGGGCCTGGGCCGGAGGAGCTCGCCGAGGCCGCGTCCTTCTACTCCGCCATCTTGGCCACGCCCCCTTAAAGGTTTTTTAAATGCTAATTCCTAAATATAACACCCCTAAAACTTATGGTTTTTTCAGTGAATTTCAAAGGTTTTTTAAATGCTAATTCCTAACTTTATCAGGACTCAAACCTATGGTTTTTTCAGTGAATTTTGAAGGTTTTTTAAATGCTAATTCCTAACTATAACATGTCTGAAACCTATGTTTTTTTCAGTGAATTTCAAAGGTTTTGTAAATGACTAATTTTAAATGTATTAATTGTGATATTTATTTTTTTGATTCTGATTTACTACATTTTTTTACACTATTTAATTTTTAGAGATTTCGTTTTTTAAATTACATTATAATTACATTATACATTACATTACAAAATATACCTTCTCAGAATGAATTACTCTAGTTTAAATACTTTGGAAATAGGCAATATTCTTTTAAGTACAGTACTTACAGTTGGTGCAATGGCAACACAATTTCAAATGCAATGCAACATCGAGTTCAATGTGAATTTCTAGTTAAATGCAATGAGTTACTTTATGGATTACTTTTCTAACCACAGGACTGGATCCTAGATTCAGTCCTTGGACATCTCCTGTAAACAGTTGAGTAAAAGAATTTCGGTTACAGTAGTGATTTTTAAGGAATATTATTGTGTTTTAAAAGTTGACACAGAACATTTTTCACATAGAATTATCAATGTTATCCTATGGGAGGAAATTCACTTAGCAGGTAAGTAGTGTTATCGTTAGTTTTCCTTACTCAGTGGTCGATCCTGGATCCAGCACTGATGCAACTCCTGTTGAACTCCTGTTGAAAAAATGTGTTTATGTCATACAGGCGATTTTTAAGGAATATTTGTAGTTAGTAAAATCAACACAGAAACTTTTCTGGGGAAAACCAGACAATGGATTTCTATGGAAGGAAATACAAGTTACTGGTAAGTATGGTTAGAATTACTTTTCAGGTTCAGTGCTGGGCTAAAAGATGCAGCACTGGGTTCTCTCCTGATAACAGGTGAGTAAATGGGAATTGGTTGTTTGGATGATTTTAGGTGAATATTTTAAAGTTCGAAAACTCCACACTTAGAAGAATTTCCAAGTGAAACCAGTCAATGTTAGCCTATGAATGGAAATTCAAGTTACTGGTAAGTATGGCTAGAATTACTTTTCCGGATCAGTACTGGGCTCAAAGATGCAGCACTGAGGTCTCTCCTGATAACAGGTAAGTAAATCGGAATTCGTAGTACATCCAGTAAGCGCCACAGAGCTGCGTAGCAGAGAGATGTAAAAAGGGGCACGGCCTGCACCACCTCTCTGCTTACGCAGCGCAGTGGCGCTTCCTGGAAGCACCTGGTGGCCTACTTGGTCCCCACGGTCCCTGAGGTTTTAAGTGGAATTTTTTCCCCAACTTAAAATGCGCCACAGGGCGTGTTTGCACACATAACGTCAGGCCCCGTCCCCTCCCTTCACCATTGTGTAAACACACTCTGTCACAGTTCTAAGTTGAGAAAATGAGTCCCCTTCAACCCTAAGGGTCCCTAGGGTCAAACTAGCCCACTAGGTACCTCCAGTAAGCGCCACAGAGCTGCGTAGCAGAGAGGTGTAAAAAGGGTGTGTGGCCTCTAAACACCTGTCTCCAGCACAGCTCCCTGGGACCCTCAAGATTGAAGAGGAATTAATTCCTCAACTTAAAATGCACCACAGGGCAGTGCTGTTTAGGTAGCTTGGGGGGTTTTGCCGGGGGTAGAGTTTTAGGGTTTAGGTTAGGGCAGTGGTGTTTGGGTAGTGTAGGGAGTCGTGCTGGGGGTAGTGTTTTTGGGTTTAGGGTAGTGCAGTGGTGTTTGTGTAGTGTACGGGGTCGTGCTGAGGGTAGTGTTTTAGGATTTAGGGTAGTGCAGTGGTGTTTGGGTAGTGTAGGGGGTCGTGCTGGGGGTAGTGTTTTAGAGTTTTGGGAAGTCCAGTGGTGTTTGTGTAATGTAGGGGATCGTGCTGGGGGTAGATTTAGTCTTTAGGTTAGTGCAGGGGGTTTTATGTAGTGCAGGGGTCGTGGTGGGGGGTAGATTTAGAGTTTAGGGTACTGCAGTGGTGTTTGTGTAGAGTAGGGGGACATGCTGAGGTAGTCTTTTAGGGTAGTACAGTGGTGTTTTGTTAGTGTAGGGGGTCGTGCTGGGGTAGATTTAAGGTTTAGGGTAGTGCAATGGTTTTTGGGTAGTGTAGGGGGTTGTGCTGGGGTAGTGTTTTAGGGTTTAGGGTAGTGTAGTGGTGAATGGGTAGTGTAGGGGGTCATGCTGGGGGTAGATTTAGGGTTTAGGGTAGTCCAGTGGTGTTTGTGTAGTGTAGTGGGTCGTGCTGGGGCTAGTGGTTTAGGGTTTAGAGTAGTGCAGTGGTGTTTGTGTAGTGTATGGGGTAGTTTTTTAGGGTTTATGGTAGTGCAGTGGTGTTTGGGTAGTGTAGGGGTTTGTGCTGGGGGTTGATTTAGGGTTTATGGTAGTGCAGTGGTGTTTGGGTAAGGTAGGGGGTCGTGCTAGGGGTAGATTTAGGGTGTAGGGTAGTGCAGTGGTGTTTGTGTAGTGTTTGCGGGTTCGTGCTGGGGGTAGTGTTAGGGTTTAGGGTAGTACAGTGTTGTTTGTGTAGTGCAGGGTGTCGTTCTGGGGTAGTGTTTTAGGGTTTAGGGTAGTGCAGTGGTGTTTTGGTAGTGTAGGGGGTCATGCAGGGGGTAGTGTTTTAGGGTTTAGGGAAGTACAGTGGTGTTTGTGTAATGTAGGGGTCGTGCTGGGGGTTGTGTTTTACGGTTTAGGGTAGTGCAATGGTGTTTGTGTAGTGTAAGTGGTCGTGCTGGGGGTAGATTTAGGGTTTAGGGTAGTGCAGTGGTGTTTATGTAGCATAGGGGGTCGTGCTGGGGGAAGATTTAGAGTTTAGGGTAGTGCAGTGGTGTTTGTGTAGTGTAGGGGGTCGTACTGGGGTAGTGTTTTAGGGTAGTGCAGTGATGTTTGGGTACTGTAGTGGGTCGTGCTGGGGTCGATTTAAGGTTTAGGGTAGTGCAATGGTGTTTGGGTAGTGTAGGGGTTCGAGCAGAGGTAGTGTTTTGGGCTTTAGGGTAATGTGGTTGTGAATGAGTAGTGTAGGGGGTCGTGCCAGGGGTAGAATTAGGGTTTAGGGTATTTCAGTGGTGTTTGTGTAGTGTAGGGGGTCGTGCTGGGGGTAGTGGTTTAGGGTTTACAGTAGTGCAGAGGTGTTTGTGTAGTGTATGGGGTAGTGTTTTAGGGTTTATGGTAGTGCAGTAGTGTTTGGGTAGTCTAGGGGTTCGTGCAGGGGTAGATTTGGGGTTTAGGGTCATGCAGTGGTGTTTGTGTAGTGTAGGGGTCGTGCTGGGGGTAGTGTTTTAGGGTTTAGGTTAGTGCAGCAGTGTTTGTGTAGTGTAGGGGGTCATGCTGGGGGTAGATTTAGAGTTTAGGGTGGTGCAGTGGTGTTTGTGTAGTGTAGGGGGTTGTGCTGGGGTAGTGTTTTAGGGTTTAGGGTGGTGTAGTGGTGTTTGGGTAGTGTAGGGGTTGTGCTGGGGGTAGATTTAGTTTTTAGGGTAGTGCAGTGGTGTTTGGGTAGTGTAGGGGGTTATGTACTTCTGAAGTACATAGGTATGACAAGTGATCAGCTGATTGGCTGAATGACTGCCTTAGCAAAAGTAATGCAGCCATGTTGGTTTCACTTCAACTTTCCCTGTGTTCTGCGTTATGCCTTGTAATGTAGGTAAGCATTAGGTTTGATATTTTTCCAATAATTAAGTAACACAGCATCATAGTGGTGAAAGGCAGGGAAAAATATTTATACGTTTAGATATATTTTTTAAAACAATTTACAGAGTACCGCAGTACTAAAGAGTTACCCCAAAACAATATAAACATTTCGAAAAACACCACAAGGCACTATATTTTGCAAACAAAGAGCCAGATTCACACAGGTTTAGTATCGGGTTAGCATTTCTTTTTTAACACACACCAAATACTAAATCCTTTGAGTATTAACAAACCAATGCAAATTGGTATTTTCAATGGTTTGCATGGAAAAATGAATGCAGCAACACGAAATGGAGAACAGATCCTGTGCACACGCACGTATGGTAGATAGTCCGAGTATGAGGACTGAGGTTTCTACTCATGGGGCGTTTGAGGAGTAGAACCAGCATCCAGGTAGTGGATCCACTACCCAGATGCCGGTTCTACTCCTCAAATGCACTTATCGCGTGCGCTCCCTTTCCGATCAGGCAGCCGCTTATCCCAGGACGCCACTGGCCCTGCAACCCTTGCCTGACCCTGCTACTACTCCTTGGCGTTTTTCGCCTCATTGCACACGCGGACTGGGTCTTTTCTCCACCGCTCCTTATCTCCACGATTCCGCCAACCTTGTAGCCCTACAGCCCTGATGAGTTACACCTCTTTCATGGTGTGACGAAACACGTGTCGGCTGGCTACTTCCTTACTGTACTGTCCACTGTATTACTTATAAAAACTTTATTCACACGAATCTTGACATTCCACGTTCTTTTTTCAAGCAATCACTCTTTATGAGTA